>NW_024543067.1:47417500-49917500 GCF_018167655.1 Microtus oregoni | reverse complement strand
TGCCATTTAAACTTTAAGAGGGATTGCATTTAATTTAAAAGTCATTTTGGATTCAAACTAAGTTTTATTTATAGAATAAATTCCACTCTTTTGGGGAAAATTGATAAATGAATTTTCTCATCATCACAGGAAAAATCAGAATAACTCAATACAAAGGGTCTTCAGTTCTTTATATTATGGAGTTTTACTGTTTTTCTTCAAAGAATTAAGAAGTTTTCATTTTTCTTTGAATTCAAAACCAAATGGTATTTATCCACTTAAGATATACATAAGTGGGTGCTGAGAATTTCCTAGTTTAGATATACTTTTCCTGAACCTGATGGGATGTATGGACAGAAGAGTAATGCAGTTGTACATTGTGGTGTCAACATCACAGAATGCATTGATGCATACTTAATTAGCATCGCCTACATGCTATATGAAGTATAGTACATTGCTCCTAGGGTCAAGATGAGCAGAAGATCAGGAGATTAAATCAAGCACAAGAGACTATTATGCGACCCAGAGACGCAACATTGCTGCTGTAACTCTCCATGTACTGTAATAAATAGGAGCAGTAAAAACGTGAATAGAGCATTTACCATCGCTTACTATCATGAACAAACATTGCATAGCATTCACTACTGCATCCCATACCTTATATGCCTGGCAGCCACAGGACATTACACATCTTGTGAGCAGGTGGTAGGATTTTCGGCCCCACTCTACCTTCCTGGACTCATTAGTCTATATGTGGTCCATGTTGACTTAAATATCTTCATGTGCAGCAAGCCTGTGCTTGAAGGATATGATCATGGAAAACTGTTTTAAAATCCTAAGCCTGACACCAAACTTCATCAGCAAATTTCCTTAGAGGAGAGAAACTGCACTGGCTTGTGTCATAAGAAAGAGATTTTCTCTTTTTCAATCAGGGAGTTTTTAACCTGTGAAATAAAGGATGAAGGCACTTACTTTGGAGACACATAGAGGTTGAACGTGTTGGATGTGTAAGGGGGTTAGCATTATTTTCACCAAGTTGGATAGCTTATAATATGGATTTTTTTTCATTGTTATCATGGGAGATGTGCAGGCTGTCTTCTCCATGCTGAGTGACTTTTGATTCCTGGTTCCTAACCAACATGAAAATGCAAACATACAGTGGTACTGTGTCACATTGCCTGTGACCACCCAGTGGTTATAAGTATTTATATTCTTGGAGTACAACATATTCTATGGAAATATCCAGATAGTTATGTATCATAGATAGCCATGCAAGTAAAGAAGGATGTAAAATGTGAAGACTTGGATTAGCCAACTTGGCTCAGTTTGCTAACAAACTTGGTCACTGTATACTTCAACTTTAAAATGTAAAAGCTCCCTGTCTTTCTTTTTTTGGCATATCTCTAACTACACTCATTTCAACCATTAACACAAGAACAACAAAAACTGAAAATGTTGAAAGGTGAAAACAAGAAAAAAATCCAACCAATTAGAGAAGTATGTAAATGCAAAGCAAATGAATTATTCACATGCTCTGCAGGTTGCCTTTTTTGATTCTTAAAAATGTAGAAAAATAATTCCTAAGGAATAAAAGTTGTTAAACACTGGAGCAGCTCACAGGGGTGCCTGTTGCGTCTCTTTAGGAGGCCATTATGCATGAACAAATTCTCATTGCCCCTAGTAAATTGCACCATTATCTATGGGATAAAATAGTAGGTCATTTTTTGGTAAAATTTTATGGCATCTTGGACATTTCACATAAACTGTATTCATTGCATATGTGTGTAAACATGCACCGGCCACACACACACACACACAAACACACACACACACACACACACACACACACAGAGTGCTACTAAAGTTCACTGTCAAGACTTACATATGGGGTTACAACAGGGCTATTGTAAAAGATGATCAAGAGTAGGAAATGGGATTTCAAGAGCCTATAGCAATGAAGAGTAGGTCAAATAAGGTGGTGCAGGAAGAACCTGGAAGCCAATCATGGGCACGGGAGGAACACCTGAGTGTAACATGCAAGAATGACGGCTTCCATGAATGAATCTTTAGCTGATGGCACAGGAATGGAGAGGTTAGAAATTTCAGAGCCTCCTGGAAAGCAGAACAACTCCTTTTGATTAACACTCTGCAAGGCTTGGAAGCTATTCCTTTAGGAACTATGTTTTCAAAGCACTTGTATTGTTGATGAATGCAGGAAGGAGAAAGACAAAAATGTCAAAGATCCAGCACGGATGGCGAGGAGTTGTAGCAATGGATGGGAAACACGAAATAGCAGAAAATAGGTGCATCAGAAAAAGAAAACCATATAACTTTAGAAAATATGTGAGAAGACAAATGGGAACTAGAAAACATCATTTTGGCTCCCATAGCTGGCGCTACCTTGACACAGCCTCAAACAATAATTAGTCCTGGGGGACAGTGCTGAGGCATACAGATTTTTTTTCAAGTAAGAAGGAAAGAGAAAATAAAGTTGGAAACTAACTTTGTAGTTCATAAATTCTTGACATATAGTCTTTCATTAGAAATTGCTAATACTTAATGGCACATAGATAAATCAAAATCTTTTTTATTTTATAGATGAGGACATATATCATCTTGAAATATCTGTCGTAGGTCATGTAGTTGATAATGTTAGGACCAAGTTTCAAGGCCAGATATTCAGATAATATGTCTGACTCTTTCCTAACATAGGGATGTAAACAAATATAGTAGAAATGCATTTTAAAATGAAATTCAGAAAGGGGAGGTTTTGGCTGGAGTCCCTGCAACGGTGCCAACAGATGCTGCTAAACTCAAAGTGTGGTTCATTAAGATTTTTTAATTTGTCCAATTATAAAATGAATAAATATAATTATAGCATAAATGAAGAAAATTCATGCCCGAATAATAACAGCTTTGGATGAGGTTTTAAGCCTGAAAACACATTGAATTCTAAGCCTCCAATATGGGGCATTGTCTCCCTGGACAGAGTACGAATCTCTTGTTTTTAAAGTTCATTATTATTAGTGATGTAGTAGTAATGGTAGTAGTAATAGTACTAATAGTGTGTGCGAGTGTGTGTGTGTGTGTGCATGTGTGTGTGTGTGTGTGTGTGTGTGTGTGTGTGTGTGTGCATGCAAACAGGCACACATATTTGGAGGACCACTTCTCCTTGCACCCATTTTTGGTTATCAAGCAAAGATCATGAGACGTGCTTCTAACCCACTGACTTATCTTGCCAGTGCAGTATAGGAAGCTGATACTAAAAGAAGAAGCAGACGCCAGCACCTACACTCTAGCCTGAGCCCCCGTTTCCTGGATGGTTGATCCAACAAGAGAGAGGACTTTTAAAAAAAAATCATCCCGAGAGTATAAGTGCATAGATGTGGATATGTGAGGTAATTTAGAAATTTGAAAAAAAAAGAACTACAAAATTAAAACAAAGGTCTGAAATAACAAGCACATAAAATTCTTTTCAAGTGTATCAGGAGCCCAGAGTAGGGACAATGTTATCTTGTAAAGTTTCTACCAATCAATCATTGGACTTTCATATAAAAGACATAAAAATATGTTTTAATATTTGCATTTAACATTTTAGAAGACCCATGTTTTGAATTCTAAAGACCAGTTTTAGCATAACATGTACAAAGATCTTTACACACCATACATCTTATTGTGTGTAAATTATTTGTGTGACTATACACACAAATACATTCTAACTACACCTGTGTGCAACACATTCTATTTTCAAGCATGTTAATCATTTTAATAGGCTACTATCGCATTTTATTTATTAACTCATGTATTTTGTTGTAAACATCATTAAGAATCCTTTTTTTCCCTTTGATACACCACTAAATGAGTCCAATTATCTAATTCTTTGGAACAAAAACAGTTTCTATGATTAAATACACGTTTCATATAAATAAGTGGATTCTATCAAAAGTTTGTTGCTCTCAGGCATAGAAGTGCCTGTAATCATGATAACAAGTTCATGAATAGTATTATGCTTAAGAGATGCTTAATATTTCTTTGTAAAAATTCTAAGATTAAGCTTATGAAAGATTAGGGAGATTGGTGTTCAGGAAACAAAGGATAATATCACCCTTAATGGATTAGCAAAGGCTTCTCCATGTATTCAAAAAGGACATGGAGTGTGCTGACTAACTAGCGGAAAAAGCTGTATGGACCCATTTACACCTGAAACCCCAGGAAGCCCTTCCAATTTCATGCTGGAAGCAGCTTACCCTTATGAAAATAATCAGAGCTGCTGGGAGTTCATGCAACAGCGATGTCATGTCCTGAAGATAGAGTTCCCCACTAATTTTTTTCATTCTCTAACTCTAAATCCTCTCTGTATTCCCTACTGTTTGATGTTTCCTGGACCTCTGAGTGTAGCTGGATTGGTATAGCTCTCCCATTTATGGCTGAGTACTCATAGCCTCTTATTCTGTTACAAGTTTCTACAATAATTTGTCAAGCTTCCCTGACAAATGTTGAGAACAGCATAGATATTTGGGCATACACATACATATTCAGAAAATACTTTTACGCCGGGCTGTGGTAACAAATGCCTTTAATCCCAGTACTCGGGAGGCAAAGGCAGGAGGATCTCTGTGAGTTCGAGACCAGCCTGGTTTATAAGAGCTAGTCCCAGGAGAGGCTCCAAAGCTACAGAGAAAGAAAGAAAATACTTTTACAATCTGACAATTTAGAAAAATAGCAGTCATTCCTCCCTGCCCTGTCTCTTTGACTTTACCCCACATGGGTTTTTGACCAGGTTTATGTAACACCAGGCATGAATTCTCTCCTGTGGAGGAAACCTCAAATCTGATCAGAAACTGCTTGGTTATACCCATGAGCAACATGCCACTACTGCACCACTGGGCACACCTTGTCTCTCTGGTTGGTATTGTGGCATGCAGGGTCCATTGATGGATAAGTCTGTTGATGTAATCTGCCTTAATGGTTTAAATAGTCCTTTGTGGCACTGTGAAAGCTAGCTAATGGGAATGAAGCTTCCAAGTCAGTTCAAGATTGATTCTGTACTTCCTAGAGTTAAAGTGTGAGGTGTCTTCAACAACAGGTTCTTATTATTTAGTTTTGGTGGACAACCAAGAATAGTCTGTGTTGTTTTGAGGGCCTCTGCACTGAGATTTTCACTTAATAACCTATTCCTTCTGGAAGTAGCATTGTCCATCCATTTAAAGTTCTTCCATTTCAGCTCCTATTGTTACTATAATTTTAAATTCGCTTACAAACTAGTGGGTTTCCATAAGGGTTTCTCATACATTCTTTAGTTTTAACTAATTGTTTTCCCTCTTCTCCCAGGTCCACTTCATGTTCCATTCTTTCATGTAATAAGTACTCTACTATACACTCTGAATATATTTTTAGTTGTATTTCAAGATAGTAGGTTGCTGTTTCTTCTTCTTCTTCTTCTTCTTCTTCTTCTTCTTCTTCTTCTTCTTCTTCTTCTTCTTCCTCTTCCTCCCCCTCCCCTCCCCCTTCCCTCCCCTTCTCTTCTTCTTCTTCTTCTTCTTCTTCTTCTTCTTCTTCTTCTTCTTCTTCTTCTTCTTCTTCTTCATTTTCATCTTCTTCATTTTCATCTTCCTCTTCTTCAATGAGTTCTCATTATGTAGATCTGGCTGGCCTGGAATATTCTCTGAAGATCAGGCTAGCCTTGAACTCACCAAGATCCTCCTGATTCTGCTTTCCAAATGCTGAAGGTAAAGGTGTGTACCCGCATATATTTTGCATATGTATCACACTCGTTCATTCACCAGCTGATGGAAGTTGTGAGGCTTAGCTTAATTGCTGTTTTGATGGAGTCACCTGGGAAGAGAGTCCCAGTGAGAGAATGCCTAGATCTGGTTAGCCTGTGGACATGCCTGCAAGGAATTGTCTTGGTTCCACCTTAATTGATGCAGGAAGACATAAATCACTCACAGTAGCACCATGTCTTATGTAAGAATTCTGCCATGTATGTGTATTAGAGGAGGCTGCGCACAGGTAAGTGTGCATGCATTCATTTCTCTCTGTTGTGCATGTGTTGTGATTAAGCTGGTCTAAATTCCTACCTGTTTGAGTCTCCCTCTAAGATGGGTTATACCCCGGTACACTGAGCAAATAAATGTCCTTTCTTTCCCAAGTTGCTTTTTGTCAGAACATTTTATCATAGCAACAGAAACAAAACTAGAACAGATATAGAATTTACACCAGCACTTGTCTCATACTCATTTGCATTCCTGATTATGGTCATTCTACCTGGGGTGAATAGAATCATAGACTTACCATTAACCTGCATTTCCCTAGGGGCTGAGGGTGTTGAGCACCTTTTTAAACTATTTTCTTCATCTATATTGCTTGGTTTCATTTTGTTAGTCTGTTTTTTCTTTTTCCCCTATGCTCCCAGAATCCTGTTTAGAATGGCCTTATCTAAATCAAGTTAAGCATGGACCCTAAAGCTTCCACTTGTAATTCCAGGATGCCATATCTTATTTCACATCTCCTTGCTATGCTTGGTGTTTAATTTTGTATTTAACGAGGGATTTTTTTTCTCCATATTGACATTGAAACAGCACCACTTGGTAAAGATGGCGTATTTCTTCACTGAATATTTTTGTCATCTTTATCAAAATTTGGATACCTGCAGATATTTGGGGACTCCAAATGATCTAAGTATATGCTTTTGTATAGGTATCATGCCACTTTTATGACCATAGTTCTTTGTTGGGAATAAGGTTTGGTGATATCTCCAACAGTTTTCATTTTGTTTAAGTGCAGCATTTGCTCTATGTTTGATCTTTGTACTTCCATACCAGGCTGGAGACTTCTTTTTCTGTTTGTGAGGAATAGCCCTAGGATTTTGTAGAATTGGATCCACAGATTGATTTTTGTAGGATAGCCATTTTCACATGATTAATTCTGATCCACTAGTATGGGAGGGTTTTCTACATTCTAATGTCTTTTTCAATTTCTTTACTCAGTGATTTAAAATTTTCATTGTAGAAGCAGTTGGTTTCATTGGTTATACTTATTCTAAGGCATTTTATTTGGGCTATTGTGAATGGGATATTTCTTTGACTTCTGTTTCAGTTATTTGTCATTAGTATATAGCAAAGGCACTGATCTTTGTGTGTTAAATTTGTGTCCTTCCATTTTCCTAAAAATAGTCATGAACACCAAGAGTTATGGTGTCAGGGAGACAGGGACTCTTAAGTATTGAATCTTCTCATCTGCAGGTGTGGATACTTCGATGTCAGTTCCTATTTATATCTCTTCTTTCATCTTATTGCTCTAGCTAAGACATCAAATGTAAAATTAAAATAAAGCACACAGAGAGTGATCACCTTTATTTATTCTCAATTTTTAGTGGGAATGATTTCTTTTAAATATTTGGTAGTCATGGCTATAGGTTTGTAGTATGTATCTTTTTTTAATATTTATTTATTATTATGTATACAATATTCTGTCTGTGTGCATGCCTACAGGTCAGAAGAGGGCACCAGATCTCATTACAGATGGTTGTGAGCCACCATGTGGTTGCTGGGAATTGAACTCAGGACCTTTGGAAGAGCAGGCAATGCTCTTAACCACTGAGCCATCTCTCCAGCCCCCTAGTATGTATCTTTTGATGTGTTCAGGTATTATCCTTCCATCTGTAGTCTCTCTTTGACTTTTATTGTGAAGTGATGTGTTTCGATAAAGCTCATTTCAGAAGCTATTGAGAAGATCATGTGATTTCTGTATTTTAGTCCATTTCTGTGGTGAATTCTCCTTGTTGATTTAAGTAGGTTGAAGCATAATCACATCACTAGCAGAGTAAGTTTGGTGATGATAAATCCTTTTTATGTGATTTTTGAATTTTGTTTAACAGTATTTTATTAAAAAAAATTTCATTGATGTTTATTGTGGAGACTGATCTGTAATTTTCATTTATATATTATTTCATTTTCTTCTCTGTTTAGATATCAGGGCAATGCTTTTTTCACAAAACCAGTGTGGAAAACTTCCTCCCATTTGTACTTATGAAAAAATTGAAATAGTTTTATTTTAGTTCTTTTTAAAAAAAAATGATAGAATTCATAAGCTAATCTATTTGGTCCCAGGTTTTCTTTTGATGCTTTGGTCTTATCAACAGCTATAAATCTGATTAAGTGGTTTATTTCATATTGACATAATTTTGGTATATTGTATGAATCTAGAAATTTGTCCGTTTTATTTTCTAATTTAATGAAATATGAGTTTTTAAAGTATGTCATTGTGATTTTATAGATTAAATTGATATCTAGTGTGATATTCTCATTTTCATCTTCAACCGTATTTTTTAGTGTCCTCTATTTTGGTACATTTGCCTAAGTGTTTGTCAATATTGTCTTTCTTTAAATTAACTAACTTTTTGGTTTTGTCATTTTTTGCATTGTATGTATATATGTATGTAAATATATGTGTGTGTGTGTGTGTGTGTGTTGTTTATGTGAGTTCTCTCAAGATTTTTATGTTGACACTCAGCACTGTAAGCTTTCCTTGGTACTGCCTTCGTTGTGTCCAACTGAATTAGTTATGTTCTGTTTGCAGTTGCATTCAGTTTTAGGGTTTCATTGATCATAGTGCATTGCTTAAGTTCCATAAGTTTGTGTACTTTCTGTACTTTTTAATTGCTGATACCTAATTTTATTCTGTTGTGGTCAGACAAAATCATGATATTATTTCAATTTTTCTTCATTTTTGAGACTGTCTTTGCATCCTAATACATGATCAATTGAAGTTTCACGGGCTACTGAGAACAATGTGTGGTCTTTAGTGTAGTGTATACAAAACTGCAATAAAATCAGTTAGGTCCACTTGATTTGCTATTTAGATTCAATATTTCTCTCTTATTGTTTTATTTTCTGGATGATCTTTTCTTTAGGGAAGGTGGTTATGTGTTTGGGCTGGGTTTTTTGTCAAATTGACATGAGCTAGAATCATTTAAAAAGAGGGAGCCTCATGTGAGAAGCCATCTCTATCAGCTTGGCCTATAGGCAAGTCTTGGAGACATTTTCTTGATTAACAAGTGGTTGGCAATGCCCAATCCCTTGTGAATGATACTACCTTGGGAAACTTTTCCTGGAATGTATTTTTTTTTTTAAAAAATCTGAGCGGCACATGAACATGAAACCAGTAGGTAGCTTTCCTTGCCTCAGTTTCCATTTCTACTTCCCGATTTTCTGCCCGCGCTCCTCTCTGGGATTCATTACAAAGTATTTACTGACCTAAATTCTTGGTTCTGCAAGCTGTTCCTGGCCATGGTGTTTATCATGGCAATAGAAATAAAACTAAGACAGTGTTGAAGCTACCAGATACCACGATTTGGGGGTTACACTGTGACTTTTCATCTTGGAGTAGTTAGGATCACCTGAGTTTGGTGTATTCAAATCTGGAATTACAATATTCTTTTAATTAATTGATCCCTTAATGTCTATGACGTAATCTTTGAATAGTTTCAGTTTAAAGTTGTTTTTCCAGATATTAGAGTTGTTATTCCTCTCTCTTTCATGATGCGATATTCTTAGAAAACCTTTTTCTATCATGTTACCCTAAGCTGATGTCTCTCTTAATGTTTCTTGGGGACAGTCAAAAACCTGGATCCTGTTTTCTGATCTAATATACTAGTATAGGTCTTTTTATTGGGCAATGGAAGCTATTGGTATTCATAGCTATGACTAAAACTTGTATATTAATTTCTACCCTTTTGTTGATTTGGTGACATTTATTTAGATGCATTTACCCAGACTATTCCAATGTCTTTTATTTATCCCCTGGGCAGTCTTGGGTATGTTTTCCTTCTCTTAGTTAATGTAAATATTTTTGTATTTAAGTAAACACATGTATGTAAAATAGTCATGTTTCTTCAAGAACTAAAAATGCCTTGTCCTATAACCTGTCAATCATTCCTCATGCACCACAGGAAACTTTTAATCTTTAAGGTATTTTTTAAAATTTATTTTGCCTTATATTAATACCTGTCACTGTTATACTGTAATACCTTCATTCATTGAACTTAGGTTTTTCTATCCTAATATAATAACATTCCATGTTGCTTAATTCTTATATGGAACTTTATGCCTGTCTTAGTCTGTGTTCTATTGCTGTGGAGAGCCACCATGGACATGGAAACTCCTATAAAGGAAAACATTTACTAGGAGCTGGCTTTTATTTTCAGAACTTTATTCCATTTTCATCATGGTGGGAAGCATAGTAACAGAAAATGAGAGAGACACTGGACCTGGTTTGAGAATGTGAAAACTGCAAGCCCTCCCCTAGTGACATGCTTCCTCCAACAAGGCCAAACCTACTCCAGCAATGTCAAATGTCCCAATTCAGGTAAAGTAGCTCTATTCCCTAATGATCAAACATTCAGACCTATGATCTTATAGAGCTATTCTTATTCACACAATCATACTGTCCATGCAAACATTGTTTGCCAAGAAGTCTAGTCAAGCAAACACTGTAGTCATGCTCTCTCTCACTTTGATCTCCTAAAAATGAACACTTAGAAATGTATCCTCTCAGGTATGACTTCTATAGTTCATTACCATTTACTTTTGGTCTTTCTTCTTCCTGGAATCATTGACCAAGCCTTTCCATTCTTTATAACAGGTTGTACAGTGCCAGTTGATGCATTTTTTAAAAAAAATATTTGCAACTTTATCTGTTGATTCCCACTTCTGTATCTTCCATGGACTGAGACACCCTCCTACCCTGTGTTTCTCTCTTCACTGGCTGCTCTAATGTTCTCTGGCTGGTTTCCAGTCCAAGGACTTCTCTACACTGATCTCACAAATCACTTCTCTCCTGCCCTGGGCTGATGCCATGAGCCTCCTCTGCTATTGTTGGGCCATGACTTCAGTGTGTTGTTCAAAGGTTCCTGTGTTCACCCTAGTTGTAAAAAAGTGAGAGAGTAAAAGCTTAATCCAGCTATGGATTGTAGAATGGGCTTTTGTGGAAGTGATTGTGTTACATAAGGTTATCAGAGTGGAGTTCTAATGGTTGAATCTGATAGCTTTATTAAGAAAGAAAGGAGGGAGAAAAAGAGAAAATGGAGGTGAGGGCAAACTCACATTCCCTGTCTTCCTGCCCCATGAGACCTTTCTGGTTTTAAGAAAACACTTACCAGCTATGGTTCTTTGACTTCTCACCTCCAGAAACTTGAGGCAAAATAACTATCATTTATTTGTAAAACAGTCTCCTTAGGTTTTTCATTACTGTGATTTGAAAGAGACCAGAAGAACTCCTTTCTAGTGGTTGGCCTCATTGTCCTGGAGCTTCTTAAGGCAGAGCTTTGAGAGATTGATTTTTGAAACCTGGATATTGGAAAATACTTCTATTTTGATCTCAACCTATTCTTAGTTTGTCTTGGTATAGAAGTCAAGACAGGGTACTTATTTTTTTTCAACTTTTAAAAATTCTGTTGCCATCAACCTATCCCTATTAGTAGAGATAAAATATTCTATTATTTCCACTTCTTTGTGCAATTTGAGAGTTTATGGGGGGCATTTTCCCCTTTCATTCTTCTTCCATTTGTCCAAGTAAAATTTATAACTAGTAAATTATTTAGCAATTTCCTCCAATAATATTCTTTATTCTGATTTTAGGTGATGGGGGATGCCTCACATTAATCTCATATAGAATCTTCTGATTTCCCAAAAAGTTCTATCTTTTAATTCTCATTGTACTTACCTCTGTGTTTGTGATATATATGCCAAAGCATATACCATATTCATGCATGTGTGTGTGAACATGTGTGCCTGTACGAGTGTGGAAACCAGAGGACAACATCAGATGCCTCACTTGACTGCTTCCCCAATTATATTTTGAGGCAGGGTCTTTCACTGAACCATGGGTACACAATTTCAACTGAGCTGGTTAGCTATAAATATCTCTCTCTGTTCCCCGCTAGTACTGTGGGGACAAATACATGCTGCTGCATCCAGCTTACGTAGATGACATAGATAATCATAGGTCCTCATGCTTGCAAGACAGGCGCTTTACTGTCTGAGCCTAGTCCTTGTCCCTCGTTGTATTTTAATTTCATTTTTAATTTTATATTGATTCTTTGTCAATTGCACATCATGTATCCCAATCACATTCATCTCCCTGTCCTCATGTTTCTACTCATTGCCCTTGCAACCTCCCCCAAAACAAGATTTAAAATTAACCCTCACTGCCCTGACTAGCTTACCCAAGACATTAGGTAGCATGGAGCAGGGCCCATGCTCCTGTAGAACAATTCTATTTCTCTTCAAATTTCTTTAACTTAACTATAAGTCTGCTTAGTAACTTTGCTTACCTTAATAAACTTAATTTCAAAAGTTTACAAAAAATAAAGATTGAGTCAAATATGTTCTGCATAGTATCCTTTGTTGTTAACATTTACTCGTGAAAACTGATGAAGGATTCTTTTTTTTAAGAGGAGTGCAATGAACTTTATTGATGGTATTCAAGAGAGTAGGGCTCCCTAAGCCCCCTCCTGCTATTCTGGGGGTCTGGAATGGAAACTGTGAGGGAGATGCTCAGTGTCAAGGGTTAGTTAGGACAGGGACTGCTCAGCAGCCGAGGACCTCTCTCTTGCTGTGTCCTTGCTGGGATGGGTGGTCCAGGGCGGGCTTCTTACTCCTTGGAGGCCATGTGGGCCATAAGGTCCACCACTCTGTTGCTGTAGACGAATTCATTGTCATACCAGGAAATGAGCTTTACAAAGTTGTCATTGAGAGCAATGCCAGCCCCAGCATCGAAGGTGGAAGAGTGGGAGTCACTGTTAAAGTCACAGGAGACGACCTGGTCCTCAGTGTAGCCCAGGATGCCCTTTAGTGGGCCCTCGGTTTTTTTTTTTTTTTTTTTTTTGGTTTTTCGAGACAGGGTTTCCCTGTGGTTTTGGAGCCTGTCCTGGAACTAGCTCTTGTAAACCAGGCTGGTCTCGAACTCACAGAGATCCACCTGCCTCTGCCTCCCGAGTGCTAGGATTAAAGGCGTGCGCCACCACCGCCTGGCTTCACCACCTTCTTGATATCGTCATACTTGGCAGCTTTCTCCAGGCGGCATGTCAGATCCACAACGGACAAATTGGGGGTAGGAACGCGGAAGGCCATGCCGGTAAACTTCCCGTTCAGCTCTGGGATGACTTTGCCCACAGCCTTGGCAGCGCCAGTGGACGCAGGGATGATGTTCTGGGCAGCGCCATGGCCATCTCGCCACAGCTTCCCAGAGGGGCCATCCGCAGTCTTCTGGGTGGCCGTGATGGCATGGACTGTGGTCATGAGTCCTTCCACTATGCCAAAGTTGTCATGGATGACCTTGGCCAAGGGGGCTAAGCAGTTGGTGGTGCAGGAAGCATTGCTGACAATCTTGAGGGAATTGTCATACTTGTCATGGTTCACACCCATCACAAACATGGGGGCATCGGCAGAAGGGGCAGAGATGATGACCCTTTTGGCCCCACCCTTCAAGTGGGCCTCAGCCTTCTCCATGGTGGTGAAGACACCGGTCGACTCCACAACATACTCGGCGCCGGCATCCCCCCATTTGATGTTGGTGGGATCTCGCTCCTGGAAGATGGTGATGGCCTTCCCGTTGATGACAAGCTTCACATTCTCAGCCTTAACTGTGCCTTTGAACTTGCCACTGGTGGAGTCATACTGGAACATGTAGTAGAGGTCTATGAAAGGGTCATTGATGGCAACAACGTCCACTTTGCCAGAAGTAAAGGCAGCCCTGGTAACCAGGCGTCCACTACGGCCAAATCTGTTCACTCCGACCTTCACCATTGTGTCTCTGGAACGAGGCTGGCACTGTGTGAAAAGAAGCGGCTGTCTCTAGAACAGGGAGGAGCAGAGAGCCAAGGATTCTTATTTATGTTTTGTGTCCATTTCATTAAAGCCCTTTCTTTGTATCCTAGTCGGGTCTGCTCTAGTACCACTGTTTTCTTCCAGGGCTTCCAGGATATAGTGCTGTATGTAAACAGGGCATTTTTTTTAGATTCTCCTGTGGCAGTTTCTCTGATACTTCTTGCTTTTGGTAACTCTGTTTGTTCTTGTGATGACCTTGAGACATTTTCTGGAAAGACTCAGTTTGGGCTATCTGGTGTACATCTCCTGAAAAGACTGGAGTTAAAGGAGTTTGAAAGAAGGTTACATAGGCGAAGACATGGTGTTTTCCATATATCATATCAGGACCCATATGATCAATACAACTTTACTCCAATGTGCTGAGTAGAGTCCCTGCAAGACAACAATGTGGGGGTCCCTCCAGTACAATCTTGCTTTTTTCTTTCCCATTGCACTCTTTGAAAAGAAATCTATACACACGAGGGAGGAGTTTCCGTACAATGTTTGGAATTCTTCATGAGAAATTTACTTTTCTTCTCATTTAACTGAGTATCTCTTTATCTGTGAATGTAAGAGAACATGGTTATTTACTTGGTATTTGAGTTATAACCTGATAATATGCTAGTGCTTCTTTTTTACTTGGATTATCTAGCTCTGAGTACGGGGTCTTTCAGTTGCTTTCTGCGCACGCATGCGCGCGCGTGTGTGTGTGTGTGTGTGTGTGTGTGTGTGTGTGTGTGTGTGTGTATGCTTTTGGGTTTGGCCTTATGAGTTATTTCATTATCTCACCATGCTAACACTTTTTAATAAGATGTTTAGAGTTCATCTTTTATGTGTTGTTTTCCTTGCCCAAGAGTCCTCCTGTTCTCCAAGGAGAAACCTGTTCCTTCCCTGAAGAACAACAAACACTACATGACTGTGTTTATTGCTACAGGAGCATCATTGTTCTATTTCTCCCCTAGGGAATATACACATTTATAGAGTTATTTACATCGGTATATTTCTTTTTATCTTAAGTTATAAATGAATTTATTTGATGTATCTGGCTCTACCGTGGTATCTCATGTTGATCCCACTTTTTCCCTCCCTCTGCTCATCTGTAAATGGTTTACCCCAAACACCACCTCTCACCTTCTGCTTAAAGTTTACTCATTTGTCCAATTCCATTATGTATGTGTTGCAATTTAAGAATTGTGATGCCACATTCTTGTAAGAAACAAAAATGGTGTGCAGCAGAATGCTTATTCACAATTCCTGTTGCCTTTTGTTTTAAAGTTTGCCATTATTAACAAGGTTACTCAGCTCTGTAGCTCCTCCCTCTTAACCTTTCTTTAAAGGTTAACATCACCTCTTTGTAACATACTTGAGTTCCTTTTGTCATAGTGTCTACTGTATCCAGGATCTCCCCCCTCATCACTTAATTCTTCCCTAATTTGTATACATAGGGGCTCACTTTTTCAGCTGTAAAATTGTGTGAGATTTTACATGGAAAGATATGAATTGCTTCTTAGCTAACTCATCTGAATATGTAATGGGGTATATGACAATCACTATTGTAGAACACACAAAATGGTTTCATATTCATAGACAATGTGTTCTCCTTCACACTTAACCCTCTCTTGACCCCCAAACTCTTTGCTTTCTACTTCAGCTTTAAACACAATGTCTTTTCCAAGTTGTCGTACAAGTGGAACCACAAGGTGAAATTCCATTCTCCCTTAGAAATTTATACAAATTCCCTGTGTTGATGGCTCATTTGCCTTGACATCTGAATAAATATTTCGTAGTCTTTCTATCCATATTGAGAGAAATGATTTCTTTCAATGTAGGAAGATTATGAAGACAGCTGCCATGATCACAGGTGTTCAGGTTTTTGCATGGTTATAACTTTCAGAATTATGTGGATAAATGCCTAACAGATGATTGTTGGAGCACCATATCAAATTAAGTTTAATTTTGTGCATGCTGTCAGCCTGTATTCTACAGACATTGTCAATTTGCATTGTCACCTGCAATGTATGGAAGGCCTTGCTGTGCATACATACTTGACAGTGATGGCTGTTAGCATTTTTTAAGGATTTGAAAGAGTAAACCTTGTTTAAAAAAAACATGTCATTATATATTAGGGTTATATTTCCTAGCTTTTGATCTTTTAAAAATTAAATAACCATATTTTAAAATGTGGTCAATGTATATAAATAAAGTCACATAAGATTGAGTAAAAGATTATTTCAATAGAGCAACAAACATTTTCTAGATATCTGGTGTGAAGACATTATGTGGATCAAGGAAAACATTGCTTCAGACACTTAAATCTTCATAGTAAGTCCATTTAGACTGAGCATGGCAGTGTATTCAGTGGCTAGTAATCTCAGCCTTCTGGAGGCTGAGGCAGGAGGGTAAGGTATTCAAGTAAAGCTTGGCATACACAGAAATATTTGTCTTTAAAAACAAATAAATAGGGCTGGAGAGATGGTTCACTAATAAAGAGCACCTGCTGTTCTTGCAGAGGATCAAAGTTCAGTTCCCAGCACTCATATAAGTAGATTGAAAACCTCCTGCAACTCTGCCTCCCAGGGACTGGATGCTGTCTTCTGGCTTTGTGGGCACCTGCACTCATATGTGAACATAGTCACACACAGATGCAAACATACACATAATTAAACATACACATAATTAAATACATATATTTAATTAATTATTATTATTAATTACTCTATATATTATATATATAGAAGCAAACCAAGAAACAAAAACACTAAATTCATCCTTTCATGAGAATTTAATAATTGGTCTAATTAATATCACCATAGATTATTTTGCTTACTCTTTAATTTATATGGAAAGATAATCATGCTGTTTGCACTCCTTAGTATTTGGAGTCTGTCACTGACTATTATGTTTAGGAGGTTCATCTGTATGTTTTTTCCAGTAATAGTCTAGTTTCTGTATTTTATATAGTAACCCCCATTATATAAATGTTACAAATCCGTGTATTCTATACTTCAGAGACATGAGAAGCTTCCATTAGGATGGCCATGAGGAATGCTATTATGCATATTACTGTACTTCCTTTTGGTCAACATACTTATGCATATCTGTTTGGGATAAACTTAAAAGTAGAATTTCGGAATAATAGGATAAGTTAAACACTTCAAAATGGTTCCAGTGTGATTAAAGCAATTTATGCTTCCAGGATTATTCAGAACAAGGGTCGAGTCATACTGTTTTCCAACATGACGTTGTCAGCGTGTTTTGTTAATATTAGTCATTATTGTGTGGGCATGAGTGTGTGCACGAGCCTGTGAGTGACTAATGGCTGATTTGTCAGCTTTGGTAAGCAATGAGGCTGCACACCTTCTCTGCTCCTCCCGGTCACCTGGTTACCGGCCTTTGCAAAATGATTCACGTGAGGTTTACCCAATTTTTATTGCATTTTATGTAATATTTTACTGGCTTTTAAGAGTTATGGCAGATCCTCTGTACTTAATCTCAAATTGGTGCATGTATTGCAAAACTCTCCCATTTTGCCTTAATTTGGGGCTCATTTTTCCTTAATTTGGAAAGCAAAGGACAGACTCAATGGAATCTATTTTATTGATGTTTCACATAGTGGTTATTTTGGGAACCCTGCTTAAGCAGTTTTTGCTCACAATTATGAAGATAAACTTTGTAGTCTATAAACCTCGCACTATTAACTTCCCTGTTTATCTGAGTTACTTTTCTATTGCTGGAGTAAAACACCATTACTACAGCAACTTGGGGAAGGAAAAAAAATTACAAGTTACAGTCCATCACTGTATTTCTCAATTGAGAGGCCCTCTTCCCAAATGACTCAAACTGTGTTAAATTGATGAACAAATAGCCAGCACACTGAGTCCTGTTTAGTTTTATATGATGAGAGATGAGCAAGTTTTGATTTCTTTTAATTGAAAATCTGATTTATTCATTTTTGATTACTGCTATAGCATTTTTGACAATAGTGATGTGTGGGTCAGGATGCATTCTCAATCTTCTGTTCTTGTCTGTTGAAACACTTGCTGGAGCATATGCCAATATTACTGCATTGTTACTTATTACGATCTTATTCTCAGGACAGGCTCACTCAAGTGAGTCTTGAACTCTCAGTTCTCCCACCTCACCCCGCCAAAGGCTGAAACTGAAGATGTGCCACCATGAACAGCTCAGCACTGCAGGTTTATTTGGGAGGAAAACTTAAAAAAATTATGTTTGTTAGTGTGTTTCAATTTTATTCTTTTTCTACAGAGTATACGCACATACCCATGTCAACATACACACACACTCCATCTACAGCATAAAAATGTTAGAAATAACATTCCAATTTCCCTAAAGAAAGAAACTAAAATATGCCGAAATTTTTAATTGTTGATAGTTAGACTGCCTTTGACTAAAAGGATAACTTTGAAGAGAATGATATATTTATATCATCTCTTGAAATTTATGAGCCTTGTGTTCCCACGTTCCTTTAAATCTTTCATTTCTCTGCAACATTTTCAGTTTTATGTGTAGCTTCAACACCTTTTGAAACATTCTTTACTAAGTATTTGATGTTTCATGTTCTTATAAATAGCATGGTTTCTATTTTGTGTTCTAATTGAACTATATGTGATATGACAAAAAGATGCAATTCAAATTTTGTATTTTGACCTTGAATTATGTTACATTTTGGAATTCATATTTCAATTTCAAGGCTATCTGCAGGCTATTTTTGAATGTCTAAAGCGTAGTAATATTATCTGCAAATAGCGATAATTTTGTTTTGCTTTTTAATACTTAACCTTTTTACTGTGTTACATTTTATTAACTAAAACCACCATGATAATGTGAAACAGAACCAAGGATGGTAAAAATACTTTTATCCTTCCAATCCCAACCGGAAGTAATTTTTTTTATTAAAAATAGGTTTCTTTTTCACACAATGTATCTTGATATAGTTTCCTCTCCGTCTTTTCTTCCCAGTTTCTCCTCACCTCCTATGCCATCCAGAGCCACTTTCTTTCTGCCTCTCATTAGAAAGCACACTAAGACAGCTAAGGGATAATGATGAAATAAAACATAGTATAATATAATGGGTGATGTGGAATTTCCCTCTGTATGCTGTGATTATCATTAATGAGTAAAGAACTGCTTTGAGCCTACAGCAGAGCAGGTCAGGGCAGGGCAGAGCAGAGCTAGGAGGAGAGGAGTGAACTGAATGCTGGGAAAAAGAAGGGTGGAGTCGGAGAGAAGCCATCGAGCTGTTGGAGACAGATGCTGAAACTTTGCCAGTAAGTCACTTCCATGTGGCAATATACAGATTAATAGAAGTGGGCTAAATTAATACAAAAGTTAGCCAATGAGAAACTAGAGCTAATGGGCCAGGCAGTGATTTAATTAATATGGTTTCTGTGTGCTTATTTCGGGTCTAAGCTAGCTGACTGGCTGGGAACTAACAAACGGCTCTTTCCTCCAACAATAAAACAAAAACAAAATATCAGAATATGGGAAAGCAAATAAGTATGAAGAAAAGAGCCCAAGAAAAAGCACAGGAAACAGATATAGATGCAGAGACCCACTAGTTTGTGTGTTTAGTAATCTCATAGAAACAGAAAACTGGAAAGCAAGTACGTACACAAAGAATCTGTAGGGTAAAATAAATAAATAAAAAAATAAAAGTAAAATCAGAAAGAAAGGAAGTGTCCTGACATGACATTATGAGGCATAGAAGTTGCAAAGATGCTGTTGAGTTTGTTTTCTGTTGGCCATCAATTCTGGGCATGAGCCCTGCTCTTAAGAGTAGCTTGTTTTTCCAGTGAGACTTCCATGGAGAAAAGTAATTATTTTATTTGTAAATAGTCATCAGTGCCTTGCTTAGCTATCATCAGAAAAGCTTTCTTCTGCAATAGATGGGAACAAATGAAGATACCCACAGCTAGACAAGATGCAGAGTAAGAATCCTGGGCACACTCAACCCTAAAAGAGAGGTCTCCATCAAATTCCCCCTCAGAGCTCAAGGAACCTCATGGAAGAGGAGGCAGAAAGAATGTAAATGTCAGAGGGTATGGAAGGTGCGAAGGAAACAAGACCTTCTAGACAACAGGGCCGGCACACATAAGAAATCAGAGACTGTGGCAGCATGCACAGGGCCAGCAAAGGTCTGCTCCAGGTGGTGTCACACACCCCCATCCCTAGCTCAGAAGCTATCTCCAATTGATAACCTCTTGCAAGAAGAAGGTTTTTTTTTTCATTTTTATTTATTTATTTTTATTGAGAAAAAAAATTCCGCCTCCTCCCAGCCTCTCACTCCTCCCCCCTCCCCCCACTCCTCTCCCCCTCCCCCCACTCCTCTCCCCCTCCCTCTCCAGTCTGAAGAGCAGTCAGGGTTCCCTGCCCTGTGGAAAGTCCAAAGTCCTCCCCCCTCCATCCTGGTCTAGGAAGGAGAACATCCAAACTGGCTAGGCTCCCACAAAACCAGGACATGAAGTAGGATCAAAACCCAGGGCCATTGTCCTTGGCTTCTCAGCAGCCCTCATTGTCCGCCATGTTCAGAGAGTCCAGTTTTATCCCATGCTTTTTCAGTCACAGTCCAGCTGGCCTTGGTGAGCTCCAATAGATCAGCCCCCCTGTCTCCGTGGGTGGGTGCACTCCTTGTGGTCCTGACTTCTTTGCTCATGTTCTCCCTCCTTCTGTTCCTCATTGGGACTTTGGGAGTTCAGTCCAGTGCTCCAGTGTGGGTCTCTATCTCTATCTCCATCCATCGCCAGATGAAGGTTCTATGGTGATATGCAAAATATTCATCAGTATGGCTATAGGGTAGGATCATTTCAGGTTCCCTATCCTCAGCTGCCCAAGTAACTAACTGGAGACATCGCCTTGGGCACCTGGAAGCCCCTCTAGGTCCAAATCTCTTGCCAACCCTAAGATGGCTCCCTTAATTAAGATATGTGCTTCCCTGCTCCCCTATCCAACCTTCCTTTATCCCAATCATCCCGTTGCCCCAAGTTCTCCCCATCCTACCCTTCTCACTTTTCTCTCCCCATCTCCCCTTACCCCCCCTCCCACCCCACCCTTAAGATCCCGATTTTTTGCCTGGCAATCTTGTCTACTTCCCATACCCAGGAGGATAGCTATATGTTTTTCTTTGGGTTCACCTTCTTATTTAGCTCCTTTAGGATAATAAATTATAGACTCACTGACCTTTATTTATGGCTAGAACCCAATTATGAGTGAAGAAGTTTTAAAAGTGTATTTGTTGTAGTTTGTTTTAAAAATGTATTTGTTGTAGTTTGTTTTTTAATGTTAAGAGTAAAATGTAAAGCTCAATAAAAAGAAAAAGAAAAAAAGAGTGTACTCTTTAATGGGAAGTGACTTTTTTCCTTTGTTTCTGGAATTATTACCTGGATGAAATGCTTTATTACCTGAAATTAATACTCTTGAATTTAATACCTGAAGTTTAATAATCTGGAATTAATACTTGGATAATGGCCATGTGGGTACTATCATTCATTCTTGGGTAGTATCCCTAAGAGTTTTATTATTTTATTAATCTCTTTAAAGTATTAACATACACATTTCATGACATTTTTGCTCAAGTTTTATCTCTTTGTTACTTCTTTTCTAATGCTTGTGTGTTCATTTTATATATTATTTACATGTTATGTGATGTTTCTGTTTCTGATTTTGGCCTCTTGTGTTTTCTAATATATACACATATATGCATATTTATATTTGGTTGCAAAGTTCCCTGTGAGTACACATTTACTGAATTCCAAGAGCTTTACTATAATTTACTTTTTATCTTTGTTTACTTTATTATGTTCTCTCTAGCATTATAGTTTCAAATGTATTCATTTAAAAATATTTGAAGCTTGTTTTGAGCTAAGTTATCTCTTGTTCTCAAACTTGTGAGGGTCTCCTTTAGTGTCCCGAGTGATGACATAACAGATATGGACTCCCGCATCCACCTCTTTGGGGATTTTCTAATTAATATTTGGTAGTGACTCTTAATCTTACTATGGTAAGACAGTATATTCTTTATTTGGAACCAATTCTTCCAAAGGTTTTCAGACTTGCTTTATAACTTAAAATATGGTTTGTTTTAGAAGCATAATTTTTTTTGCATTTGAAACGTAAATAACAAAGTCAATCACCTGCAGGTTTCAATGAATGCAAATCAGGGTAGTTTGGTTAATCTTCTACTGGTCTTCCCCATGCTTGCTGAATGCATCTGCTATTCATAAAGTGGTGAGATAAATTTACAGCTTTGTCATTGTTTTGTTTTTCCTTGTCTTTGTTGGGTTGACTCTTTCTATGCAATCACCTCTGTGTTAGATATGCTAAGCTACACTGTCAAGTACACACAATCAGCAAAGTTCATAGTTTATATAGAATGGACCTTTTATGTTACCATACATCTCTGTACTTAGACTGCTTTAAGTCTAAGTAAATGTTTTACATTTATCTTTTTGTTCAATTGTTGTCTACATAAAACATATTTCAAACATTTTATTTCTGATCTTCTTGTGTTCTTTAACTTGTGCGTCATTATAAAGTGAGATTTAGTTATGTTTTTTTTTTTTTTAAATAATTTTTTTATTAAGAAAAGAAGAAAAAAAAACATAAACAAAAAACAAGTTTCCACCTCCTCCCAGCCTCCCATTTCCCTCCCCCTCCTCCCACCCTTCTCCCCCTCCTCCCACCCTTCTACCCCTCCCCCCACTCCTCTCCCCCTCCCTCTCCAGTCCACAGAGCAGTCCAGGTTCCCTGCCCTGTGGTAAGTCCTAGGTCCTCCCCCCTCCGTCCATATCTAGGAAGGTGAACATCCAAACTGGCTAGGCTTCCACAAAGCCAGCACATTAAGTAGGATCAAAACCCCGTGCCATTGTCCTTGGCGTCTCATCAGCCCTCATTGTTCGCCATGTTCAGAGAGTCCGGTTTTATCCCATGCTTTTTCGGTCACAGTCCAGCTGGCCTTGGTGAGCTCCCAGTAGATCAGCTCCACTGTCTCAGTGGGTGGGTGCACGCCTCGTGGTCCCGACTTCTTTGCTCATGTTCTCCCTCCTTCTGCTCCTCATTGGGACCTTGGGAGCTCAGTCCAGTGCTCCAGTGTGGGTCTCTCTCTCTGTCTCCATCCATCACCAGATGAAGGTTCTATGATGATATGCAAGATATTCGTCAGTATTGCTCTTGGATAGGGTCATTTCAGGTTCCCAATCCTCAGCTACCCAAGGAACTAACTGGGAACCTCATGTTGGGCACTTGGGAGCCCCTCTAGGGTCAAATCTCTTGCTCACCCTAAAGTGGTTCCCTTAACTAAGAATTGTGTTTCCGTGCTCCCCTATCCACCTTTCCTTTATCCCAATTCTCCTGATTCCCCAAATCCCCCCTCCTTCCCTTCTACCTTTTCTCTCCCCATCTCCCCTTACCCCCATCCCACCCCACCCCCAAGATCCTAATTTTCTCCCCGGCAATTGGGTCTACTTCCCTTAGCCAAGAGGATAACTATATGTTTTTCCTTGGGTTCACCTTCTTACTTAGCTTCTTTAGGTTCACCTATTGTAGACTCCGTGGCGCTAATTTATGGCTAGAAACCAATTATGAGCGAGTACATCCCATGTTCATCTTTTTGGGTCTGGGACACCTCACTCAGGATAGTGTTTTCTATTTCCATCCATTTGCCTGCAAAATTCGAGAAGTCATTGTTTTTTACCGCAGCGTAGTACTCTAGCGTGTATATATTCCATACTTTCTTCATCCATTCTTCCATTGAAGGGCATCTAGGTTGTTTCCAGGTTCTGGCTATTACAAATAATACAGCTATGAACATAGTTGAACAAATGCTTTTGTCATATGATAGAGCATCTCTTGGGTATATTCCCAGGAGTGGTATTGCTGGGTCCAGGGGTAAGTTGATCCCGAATTTCCTGAGAAACCGAAACACTGACTTCCACAGTGGTTGCACAAGATGGCATTCCCACCAGCAATGGATGAGGGTACCCGTTCCTCCACAGCCTCTCCAGCAAAGGTTATCCTTGGTGTTTTTGACTTTAGCCATTCTGACAGGTGTAAGATGATATCTCAAAGTTGTTTTGATTTGCATTTCCCTGATTGCTAAGGAAGTTGAGCACGACTTTAAGTGTCTTTTGGCCATTTGAACTTCCTCTGCTGAGAATTCTCTGTTCAGTTCAGTGCCCCATTTTTTAATTGGGTTAATTAGCATTTTAAAGTCTAGTTTCTTGAGTTCTCTATATATTTTGGAGATCAGACCTTTGTCTGTTGTGGGGTTGGTGAAGATCTTCTCCCAATCAGTAGGTTGCCTTTGTGTCTTATTGACTATGTCCTTTGCTTTACAGAAGCTTCTCAGTTTAAGTAGGTCCCATTTATTCAATGTTGCCCTTAATGTCTGTGCTTCTGGGGTTATACATAGGAAGCGATCTCCTGTGCCCAGCTCCTGTAGGGTACTTCCCACTTTCTCTTCTATCAGGTTCAGTGTGTTCGGGCTGATATTGAGGTCTTTAATCCATTTGGACTTGAGTTTTGTGCACGGTGATAGATAAGGGTCTATTTTCATTCTTCTACAAGATGACATCCAGTTGTGCCAGCACCATTTGTTGAAGATGCTTTCTTTCTTCCATTTTATACTTTTAGCTCCTTTATCGAAAATCAGGTGTTCATAGGTTTGTGGGATAAAATCCGGGTCTTCTATACGATTCCATTGGTCGACTTCTCTGTTTTTATGCCAGTACCACACTGTTTTCATTACTGTAGCTCTGTAATAGAGTTTGAAGTCAGGGATGGTAATGCCTCCAGAAGATCCTTTATTGTATAGGATTGTTTTGGCTATCCTGGGTTTTTTGTTTTTCCATATAAAGTTGATTATTGTCCTCTCCAGATCTGTGAAGAATTTTGATGGGATCTTGATGGGGATTGCATTGAATCTATAAATAGCCTTTGGTAGAATTGCCATTTTTACTATGTTGATCCTCCCAATCCAAGAGCAAGGGAGGTCCATCCATTTTTTGGTATCCTCTTCAGTTTCTTTCTTCAATGCCTTAAAGTTCTTGTCAAATAGATCTTTCACTTCCTTGGTTAGATATACCCCAAGATATTTTATGCTGTTTGTGGCTATTGTGAATGGTGAAGCTTCTCTGATTTCCCTCTCTGCTTCCATATCCTTTGTGTATAAGAGGGCGACTGATTTTTTGGAGTTGATCTTGTATCCTGCCACATTACTAAAGCTGTTTATCAGCTGTAGGAGTTCTTTGGTGGAGTTTTTGGGGTCGCTTATGTACACTATCATATCATCTGCAAATAACGAAAGTTTAACTTCTTCCTTTCCAATTCGAATCCCCTTGATTCCATTATGTTGTCTTATTGCTATTGCTAGAACTTCAAGCACTATATTGAAGAGGTATGGGGAGAGTGGACAGCCTTGTCGTGTTCCTGAGTTAAGTGGGATGGCTTTGAGTTTCTCTCCGTTTAATTTGATGTTAGCTGTCGGCTTGCTGTATATAGCTTTTATTATATTTAGGTATGACCCTTGTATCCCTAATCTCTCCAAGACTTTTAACATAAATGGATGTTGAATTTTGTCAAATGCTTTTTCAGCATCTAATGAAATGATCATATGATTTTTTTCTTTCAGTTTATTTATATGCTGGATTACATTGATAGATTTTCGTATGTTGAACCAGCCCTGCATCTCAGGAATGAAGCCTACTTGATCATAATGGATAATTTTTCGGATGTGTTCTTGGATTCGATTTGCCAGTATTTTGTTGAGGATTTTTGCGTCGATATTCATGAGTGAGATTGGCCTGTAGTTCTCTTTCCTGGTTGAGTCTTTGAGTGGTTTTGGTATCAGAGTAATTGTGGCTTCATAAAAGGAGTTTGGTAATGACCCTTCTGTTTCTATCTTGTGGAATACATTAAGGAGTATAGGTATTAGATCTTCTTGGAAGATCTGGTAGAATTCCGCATTGAAACCATCTGGTCCTGGGCTTTTTTTGGTAGGGAGGTTTTTGATAACCTCTTCTAATTCTTCGCGACTAACAGGTCTATTTAGATTGTTCACCAGGTCCTGATTTAACTTTGGTATATGATATTTATCTAAAAAAGTATCCATTTCCTTTACATTTTCCAATTTTGTGGCATATAGGCTTTTGTAGTAAGATCTAATGATTCTCTGAATTTCCTCTGTGTCTGTGGTTATGTCCCCCTTTTCATTTCTGATCTTATTAATTTGCAAATTCTCTCTCTGCCGTTTGATTAGCTTGGATAGTGGTTTGTCAATCTTGTTGATTTTCTCCAGGAACCAGCTTTTTGTTTCATTGATTTTTTGTATTGTTTTCTGTGTTTCTATTTTGTTGATTTCAGCCCTCATTTTGATTATTTCCAGTCTTCTACTCCTCCTAGGTGAGTCTGCTTCTTTTTTTTCTAGAGCTTTCTTTCAGGTGGGCTGTTAAGTCTCCAATGTGAGCTTTCTCTGTTTTCTTTAAGTGGGCACTTAGTGCTATGAACTTTCCTCTTAGGACTGCTTTCATAGTGTCCCATAAGTTTGAGTATGTTGTTTCTTTATTTTCATTGAATTCCAGGAAGACTTTAATTTCTTTCTTTATTTCTTCCTTAATCCAGCTATGGTTCAATAGTTGACTGTTCAGTTTCCATGACTTTGTATGCTTTCTGGGGGTAGCATTATTGTTGAATTCTAACTTTAATCCATGGTGATCTGATAAGACACAGGTGGTTACTAATATTTTTTTGTAACTGTGGATGTTTGCTTTGTTACCGACTATGTGGTCGATTTTCGAGAAGGTTCCATGAGCTGCAGAGAAGAAGGTATATTCTTTCCTATTTGGATGGAATGTTCTATAGATGTCTGTTAAGTCCATTTGATTCATTACCTCCACTAATTCTCTTATTTCTCTGTTAGGTTCCTGTCTGATTGACCTGTCCATTGGTGAGAGAGGAGTGTTGAAGTCTCCTACTATTAGTGTGTGCGGTTTGATGGCTGCCTTGAATTTTAGCAATGTTTCTTTTATGTACGTGGGTGCTTTTATATTAGGGGCATAGATGTTCAGGATTGAGACTTCATCCTGATGAACTGTTCCTGTTATGAGTATAAAATGCCCCTCTCCATCTCTTCTGATTGATTTAAGTTTAAAGTCAACTTTGTTAGAGATTAGTATGGCCACACCTGCCTGTTTCTTAGGTCCATTTGCTTGATAGGCCTTTTCCCAGCCCTTTACTCTGAGTAGGTGCCTGTCTTTGTGGTTGAGGTGTGTTTCTTGTAAACAGCAGAATGTTGGATCCTGTTTTCTTATCCAATCTCTTAGCCTGTGCCTTTTTATAGGTGAGTTGAGTCCATTGACATTAAGTGATATTAATGACCAGTGGTTGTTAACTCCGGTCATTTTTTTTTAGTCGTAGAGTTTGTGTGTTTCCCTTCTTTGTTTTGTGTTGGTGAAGGGTCTCTAGATGTCTGAGTTATTGTGGTCATTGTTGGACTCCTTGGTTAGTGATTTTCCTTCAATTACTTTCTGTAAGGCTGGATTTGTGGCTGCGTATTGTTTAAATTTGTTTTTATCCTGGAAAATTTTATTTTCTCCATTTATAGTGAATGAAAGCTTGGCTGGGTATAGTAATCTGGGCTTGCACCCATGGTCTCTCAGTTTCTGCAGTACATCTATCCAGGACCTTCTGGCTTTCATGGTTTCCATGGAGAAGTCAGGTGTAAGTCTGATAGGTTTACCTTTATAAGTAATTTGGCCTTTTTCCTTTGCAGCTCTTAATATTCTTTCCTTATTCTGTATGCTTTGTGTTTTGATAATTATATGGCGAGGGGATGTTTTTTTTTTGATCCAGCCTATTCGGTGTTCTGTATGCTTCTTGCACCTTCATAGGAAAATCTTTCCTTAGGTTGGGAAAGTTTTCTTCTATAATTTTATTAAATAGATTTTCTGGACCATTGAGCTGCCCTTCTTCTCCTTCTTCTACTCCTATTATTCTTAGGTTTGGTCTCTTTATTGTGTCCCATATTTCCTGAATGTTTTGTGATGAGAGTTTGTTGGACTTGCTGTTTTCTTTGATCAGTGTGTTTATTTTCTCTATGGTATCTTCAGAATCCGAGAGTCTTTCTTCTATCTCTTGTATTCTGCTGGTTATGCTTGTTTCTGTAGTCTCTATTCGTTTACCTAGATTTTCCATATCCAGACGGCCCTCTGTTTGTGTTTTCTTCTTTGCCTCCATTTCAGTTTTCAGGTCTTGAACTGTTTCCATTATCTGTTTGATTGTTTTTCCTTGGTTTTCTAGGGTATCATTCACTGATTTATTCAATTCTTCAAACTTTCTGTTATATTTCTCATCCATTTCTATAAGGGCGTTTTTTACATGCTGTTTAAGGGTGTCAATCACTTTCATGAAGTCAATCTTTTCTCCTTCCTCTTGATTAAGGGGTTCTTGTCCTCCCGTTGTGGGGTCGCTTGTTTCTGGTAGCTTCATGTTGCTTTTCAGCTTGTTGGGCGAATTCTTGCCTTGACGTCGGCCCATCTCTTCTTCCAAATGCTCCCTATGGATCTTCTTTTACCGGATTAGGTCTCCTTACCTACCAAACGCTGTCTCTCCCCAATGTTGGCTCTCCCAATGCTGGGTCTCCTGGCGCCGAAAGATCAGGCCTCCGTGCTGGTTGGGCAGCTCGCAGACAAAGCGCCTACCCCTCTTGGTGCAGGCAGGCCACAGAAACAAAGGAACTGCTGCCCCCCGGGAGCCCCGGGTACTCGGACTCAGCGCCCAGATAGGCTGGGCTGGGCGATGCCACGCGCCAAAAGAGGGCAGTGGGGGCGAAGTGGGGAGGGCTCTGGACGGAAGCTGGGTGGGCCAGGAAGAAAGAGGCAGCACCCGGGGAGTAGAGGCCCTGCAGAGAGCCCAAGCAGGACAGGGGGCCAAGAAACCCCCGAGCTCCCCGTCCCAGGCTGGCGCCGTGGGCCAGAAACTCACCCCAATGCTGGGTCTCCTGGCGCCGAAAGATCAGGCCTCCGTGCTGGTTGGGCAGCTCGCAGACAAAGCGCCTACCCCGCTTGGTGCAGGCAGGCCACAGAAACAAAGGAACTGCTGCCCGCCCGGGAGCCCCGGGTACTCGGACCCAGCGCCCAGATAGGCTGCGCTGGGCGATGCCACGCGCCAAAAGAGGGTAGTGGGGGTGAAGTGGGGAGGGCTCTGGACGGAAGCTGGGTGGGCCAGGAAGAAAGAGGCAGCACCCGGGGAGTAGAGGCCCTGCAGAGAGCCCAAGCAGGACAGGGGGCCAAGAAACCCCCGAGCTCCCCGTCCCAGGCTGGCGCCGTGGGCCAGAAACTCACCCCAATGCTGGGTCTCCTGGCGCCGAAAGATCAGGCCTCCGTGCTGGTTGGGCAGCTCGCAGACAAAGCGCCTACCCCGCTTGGTGCAGGCAGGCCACAGAAACAAAGGAACTGCTGCCCGCCCGGGAGCCCCGGGTACTCGGACCCAGCGCCCAGATAGGCTGCGCTGGGCGATGCCACGCGCCAAAAGAGGGTAGTGGGGGCGAAGTGGGGAGGGCTCTGGACGGAAGCTGGGTGGGCCAGGAAGAAAGAGGCAGCACCCGGGGAGTAGAGGCCCTGCAGAGAGCCCAAGCAGGACAGGGGGCCAAGAAACCCCCGAGCTCCCCGTCCCAGGCTGGCGCCGTGGGCCCGAGATTTAGTTATGTTATTCAGAATGATAATCCTTGTAGATCAATACCCTTGTTACTCTGTAGCAACAATGTCATTCCTAATATATTCGATTTTATATCTGAAAAACATTACCCACTGCATGTTTATGAAGTTTTCAGCCCTTTTATCCCTGTTATTGTCTTCTTTTGGAATTATATCAACTAATTTAATTTGTCATATTTAGTTTCCTGTCATTTTCCTGTATGTTATTATTCCAAAGGCCCACCCATTAAGTACCATGCTTTACCTAATCTTATTGTTTTCCTGTTCATGATGCAAACACTGCTTCCTGGTCAGCTTGGGTGTGTACCTATGTTATAATTTACATTTATCCTAAATGTTACAAATGTGTTTATTATGGCTTGAAAGTTAATAACCATTTTGTTTGAACTAAATACTCACCATTTTCTCTCCTTCATATAGGATATTCAACTAAATAAATTAAGTTCTTCTATAAAAATCCTGGTTTTAGAATTTATTTCTCTACAAAATATTGGTCATAATATCTATAAGCCTTTTAAGTTTCTGAAGTCATGACTTGGCTTTTGTTTCGGTGTCTATTTCATCTCAGCTAGAACATTGGCATGAGCTTCTATTGGACTCCACAGCATTCCTAAACATCACCACTCTGCACTCTGGCACATGCCATGCTCATGGTTTCTCCAGGAAGACATATCTTTCCAGTACAGCCGCTTTTAACATTTTCTCTGCTTCTTTGGTTTTCAGGAGTTTTCATATGTGCCCACATGTGCTACTCTTTGTACATAGAACTCAGGGGCTTTATAGATCATCTGGAACTTTGGTCATTTGTATTTTTAAAACCATATTTTTGAAAGTTTTTTTTTTATCATGGCTTCTTAAGACAGTTTATTCTTCCATGGGTACTGTCTTTTTATTCTTGTCCATAGCTGATAGACCGTCCATGATGGAGGATCTGTTTCTCACCTATTATCTTCATTTCTTTATCTATCCTTTTATTCTCTTTTCAAAAAGCAAAATGAAACTGGGTTTTATTTGTGAGAGATTTGAGAGATTTCACATACATTTTTATGCTTTATGTCTTTTTATTTTTGTTTTTTAAAATTGTTTGTTTTGACTAGAAAATATTTACTAATTTCCTAGTAGCTTTAAGTGTGTGAATGGATGATTACTTCGATGAAGGGATAGAGAGATAGATACATAATAGTTTGTAGAAAGGTAGGTGATAGACAAAAATGCATAGGTAAATACACAGTCATTTAAGAATAAGACAATAAAATATAGATTAGAGACAGTATAAAGGCCCATTTATGTGAATTTGAAAGTGCTTCTGAAGAGCAGCCAGTGTGTGCCCAACTTTGATTTATTTATTTTTCTATTTATAGATCTATACATCCATTCACTAACTCATTCATTCATGTGTTTATAGTGTTGGCAGTTAAATGTTATGTATATTTACTGTATGCAAGAATTATTTTTGAACTATGTAGACAAGGCCTTTCTTAAATTCTAGAGATACAACTGTATCAGTATTATTTCTTAGGTTTTCTTTTACTTTTTCCAAAAATTATTCTTTGTCCCCTTCTGTCTCCTAGGAGAATACACCTGACTCAAAGTTAGTATTTCAGTGCTGGTAAATGAAGGCGGTTGGCATTCTTCCACACAGAATATTAATATAATATTAATTTAATATCTTTTCTTTCTAGACTTTCAAGCTTATTGCCTTCTATATTAGCTAGGTCTAAGTTCACAGCTTCTCTGGCTGAATTGCTCTATAGTAAAACCAATGTGGTTGGAAATGAAACAGTTTTCTCTTTGCTAAGAAAAAATGGGGACCTTGAAACTTGGAAATATATTCTATACAGTTTTAAATTAATATTTTAAGAATCCATTGAGAATGTCACACAGTGTATTTTGATCGTATTTGCCTTCCCAAATTCTTTCAAATTCACTGCCTCTCTAACTATTCAATTTCAATTTAAAAAGTTATTTGTAATTAAATGTAATTATATCATTTTCCCCTTCCCCAACCCTCCTATCAAACCATCATGTGTACCATTCTCCTTGATCTCTCTAGAGCACATAGCCTCTGCTTACACACACACACACACACACACACACACACACACACACACACACTTTTCAAAGCCTTTCAAGTTCAATTTGGGTTGTTAAATACTTCCAGGTGTGAAGTCAACCCCTAAAGCAAACATCACATCTACTCACTCATATGTGGCTTTTAGACACAAAGCAAAGAAAACCTGCCTACAATTCACAATCCCAGAGAACCTATACAATAATGAGGACCCTAAGAGAGCCTATACATGGATCTAATCTATGTGGGACGTAGAAAAACACAAGATCTCCTGAGTAAATTGGGAGCATAGGGACCATGGGAGAGGGTTGAAAGGGAGGGGAGAGGCAGGAAGAGGGGGAAAAGAAAAAATGTATAGCTCAATAAAATCAATTAAAAATTAAAAAAAAAAACTGCCACAGGCCACACCCTTAAAGAAAACTGACTGTCTCTTTTCCCAGAAGCTATCAAATGCTAATAACTTCTCAGCTACCCATTTCTCTGTGGTAGCTTGAATGTAATTGACCACCACAAACTCATAGAGAATGGCACTATTAGGAGGTATGACTTTGTTGAAGTAAGTATGTCCTTATTGGAGTAACTGTGTCACTGTGAGATTGGACTTAGAGGTCTCATTTATGTTCAAGCTATGTCCAGTGTTTCAGTTCACTTCCTTATGCCTGTGGATTAAAGATATAAAATTCTCAGCTCCTTCTCCAGCACCATGTCTGCCTGCACATTGTCATGCTCCACCATAATGATAATAGACTACAAGCCACCCAATTAAATGTTTTCCTTTATATGAGTTGCTGTGGTCCGGCCAGCCTGGGTCCGCACAGTACATCCACAGGCCAGCCTGGTGCCACTTGGCTCAGATGGGCAAAATCACCCACAGGCCAGCCTGGGTCCTCACAGTTCACTCTGACTGAAGGCATCCACAGGCCACCTGGTGTGCCGGGCAGGTAGGTACTATTATGATGAACTAAGTTATGGTGGAGAAATGGGAGAGAAAGATAAGCAGACAGCTCATGTGCTGTGAAAAGAGGCAGAACTGAAGAAGAGAAGGCAATAAGAAACAGGCTGATGTGGGTGAACTGCTTGTTTACTAGAGCCATGATGACATTCAGGCCTCCAGGCTTCTGCCAAGCTCAGGAAGAGACTGGTCCTGTGGAATGATAGCCTCAGAATCTCCCAGGCTTGGGCTCACAACAAAATATTTGAGAGAAGTTTTGGTGAGGGTCCAGTGATGATGGTATTTCAGGGGTCAGAGTCTTGAACCAGACCAACGATTCAATGTAAAGAACATTTGCAGGTGGGGCTGATTGTACAAAAAGGTATACTTGAAGCACTGCAGATCTCGATGCCATTAGGACAAATGAAGATGTGCTAGAGAAGCAGGAAAAATGGAAGAGGGAGGTTGTTTCTTTGTTTTGTTTTAAATTAATTTGGAGAATTTTTTGGGGGGGGAGTGCTACAAGGTAGAGGGGAAGATATGGAGGGTCTGGAAGGTGAGTGGGATTGGGGTGCATGATGTGAAATTTCCAAAGAATCAATAAAGAATTATGTTATTAAAAAAAGAGTTACCATGGTCATGGTGTCTCTTCACAGCAATAGAAACCCTGACTGGGGTGTTGTTGTGATAGGCCTGACCATTCCTTTGTTTGAAGCAATATGGATCAGGGGACTGTGGATTAGAAAAGCAGTTGATTGCTGCAGTGCTGCTTAGTGGGCCAACCCAGTAGGAGCATGGAAGACAGTGGTGCTGTGTGTGATCTGATGAACTACAGGGACCTGTTTCAACAAGTTTCAGAGGAGAAGAATTTTAGTATATTGCCTAGAAATCCTTCTCATGATATTTTGGTGAAGAATGTGATTGCTTTTTGTTCTTGTCTGGAAAGTCTACCTGAGACTAAAGTGAAGAGTTCTGGATTAGTTTTGTTAGCAGAGGACATCTCAAAACACTCTATTGTGTGGTTATTAGTGTTAAGATGTGTAACATGGAGGGTCCAGGCCTGCTTGTTTGTTTGTGGGGGGTTTTGTCCCACCCAGTACCTCACAACTGTTTGGCCCCAAAGAAAATCACACATAGGTCTCCATAAATTATAAACTGTTTGGCCCATTAGCTCTAGCCTCTCACGGGCTAACTCTCACATCTTGATTTTCTGATCTATGTTAGCCATGTGGCTCTGTATCTTTTTCAGTGAGACAGATCACATCCTGCTGCTTCGGTGGTCTGGGCAGGAGTGGGAGGAATCAGCTTCCTCCTTTCCAGAATTTTCCTGTTTTCCTTGCATCATTTCTATTTCCTGTTTGGTTTTCCCGCCTATACTTCCTGCCTGGCCAATCAACGTTTATTTAAAACATGATTGACAGAATACAGACAATTCTCCTGCACCAAAGATGAGCAAAGGAAAATACAAAATTTACAATTCAAGGAGAAAAGGAGCACCAAGAAGTGGAATGGCGCTAAACCCTGCATTCAAAGAGCTAAATAAATGGAATAAAAAGAGTGGTGACCCCAGGGCAAAATCCACCCAGCTGAGCTTCCAAGTTGTGAGCAGGAATTAAGGAAAAGTTTAGAGACAGGTGTCGTGGTACATTCCTTTAATCCCTTCAGTGGAAAGGTAGAGGCTGACTCTGGTTGTGCCAACCTGGTCTACAGAGCAAGTTCCAAAATAGCCATGCTTAGGCAGTAAAGATTACCATCGAAAACCGAAAGCTGGTGAAAATATAATTGACAGACTTCTGAATTCAAGGCCAGCTGGTCTACAGATCCAGTTTCAGGATAGCCAAGCATAGGCAGTGAAGATTGGGATAAAGGAAGGTTGGACAGGGGAGCACGGAAACACAATTCTTAGTTAAGGGATCCACCTTAGGGTTGGCAAGAGACTTAACTATAGAGTGGCTCCCAGGAGCCCAGGGTGATGTCCCCAGATAGTCCCTTGGGCAGCTGAGGATAGGGAACCTGAAATGACCCTATCCTATAGCAATACTGATGAAGAAAACCATCAAAAAACAGAAAGCTGGCAAAAATGTAATTGAAAAACAGGGCCATATTCCAGCCCCAGCAAGCAGTGAAACTTGGCAGCTTAGGGCACATAGTTCTGGCTTTAGAGTCAAAGAAGGAGGAAAGGGCTATGGAATATTCCTCCATGACTAAAGAAAGCTGATGAGACCAGGCATATGTCAGGGGAGTCCCTGAATGGAGGCTCAGAAAGACCATTGCATGAAGCTGTGAAGGAAAAGTCTGGATTGCCATGGAGACCCCATATTGTTAGAGATGCTAGAGTAGTGATACTGAAAAAAAATAGAGATGAGTAGAGATTACAAAAAAAAAAAATAACTGTTAACAGGGAGTGGAACAAGCAAGCCCAAGAGAAAGATTTGTGCTGTCATCAACAAAGCTGAAAGGAATTGGCGATCTGAAGCGTTTTTTGACATCAGACATGGAGATACAGAGCTTGGATGTTTGCCCAGCTAATTTTTGGTCTCGCTTTGGTCCAGCATTTCTAAACTATGGTCCCTTCCCTATGTTTTGAAATGTTAATGTATATCCTATGCCATTGAATGTTGGAAATATGTGATTTGTACTGTGATTTTGATTCTATGGGGGGTTACAGTTAGACAACTGCATGAATCTCAGAAGAGATTTTGAACTTTGAACTTCAAAACATTGTAGAGGCTGCAATATACTATGGGGACTTTTGAGGTTGGTCTAAGTGGATTTTGTACTATGATGTTGTGACAAGCTTATGGGGGCCAGGGAGTGAAATGTGTTAGCCTGAATGTAACTGGCATACCCAAGCTCATCTCATAGTGAGTGGGACTATGAGGAGGTATAGTTTTGTTGGAGTAGTTACGGCCCTGTTAGAGGAATTGTGGCACTGTGGGAGTAGGCTTTGAGGTCTCATTTATGCTCAAGCCACACCCAGTGTTTCAATACACTTCCTGTTACCATCATTGAGATCAAGACGTAGTTTCTTCTCTATTCTCAGTTCCTTTTCCAGTATCATGTCTCCCTTCATGCCACCTTGTCCCACCACAATGATAATGAACTGAACCTCTGAAACTGTAAACCTCCACCCAACTAAATGTTTCCCTTGTAAGAGTTGCCATGGTCGTGGTGTTTCTTCACAGCGATAGAAATTCTAACTAAAACATCCTCTGTGCTAGGATTTTGTATGGCTTGAGCTTGTACAAGATTGTGCAACTGCTCTTCTGTGTCCCGAAACCACTGTTTCATTGTAGTCATCTGCCACATCTGGCTCTTACAGCTGCCACACTGCTCCCTTCTGCAATGATGCTTGAGCCTTGGGAGTAAGGTTGTGAGATAGATGTCCTGTTCGGAGCTGAGTTCTCCACAGTCTCTTCTTCTCTGGACCTTGACCAGCTGTGGGTCTCTCTGTGAATCCACAGAAACTGAAAGAGGCAGCTTCTCTAATGAAGATTGGAAAATTTAGTAATCTATGCATATAGCAATGAGTCATTAGATGATAATTTAAAACTATGTTCACTTAGCAAAATAATAGTAGTAAGTTCTTCCTGGGGTCTATGACCTTGCTAATACCATATTCTTGGCCCCGGGTATGGTACCAGCTATAGTTTTCATCTTGTGGAGCAAGTTTTTTTAAAGAATTTTTTTTATTGTTTTCTTCATTGAGCTACATAGTTTTCTCTGCTCTCCTCTCTTCCTCCCCTTCCCCTTCTACCCTTTCCCATGATCCCCTTGCTCCCAATTTACTCAGAAGATCTTGTCTTTTTCTACTTCCCATGAAGTTTAGATCCATGTATGTCTCTCTTAGGGTTGTCTAGGTTCTCTGAGATTATGAATTGTAGGCTGGTTTTTCTTTGTTTTGTGTCTAAATCCACTTATGAGTGAGTACATACTATATTTGTCTTTCTGTGTCTGAGTTACCTCACTCAATATGATGCTTTCTAGATTCGTCTGTTTGCCCACAAATTTCAAGATGCCATCATTTTTCCCGCTTTATAGTACTCCATTATGTAAATGAGCCATATCTTCTTTCTCTGTTCTTTGGTCAAGGGACATTTAGGTTGTTTCCAGGTTGTGACTATGACAAATAATGCTACTATGAACATAGTTGAGCAAATGTCCTTGTAGTATGATTGAGCATATTTGGGTATATACCCAAAAGTGGGTTTTGCTGGGTTTTGTTTTGAGGTAGATTGTTTCCTAATTTTTTGGGAAATTGTCAGTGAGGCTATCATACCAGGTCAGTTGTTATTGTAGTTCACAGATTTCACAGAATTCTTTTCACTCTCAACCCCTCTTCTTTCATCCCTACTCTACTTGGTACATGGTATCTCTGATCCTTGATTCTGTCCAAGATTCTGCGTGAACATTGGTCTGATGGGTTAATTTATATTTTTATTGTCTTTTAGCTGTGATTTTTCTGCATTCTGTCACATTGTGATGCTTCCTCTTGTATAGAATACAGTGACAACTGTAGAAATCTCCCAATATTTAAAAGCAAGGCCCTAGGAAACAGTTTCTTATTTTCTATTAGTTGGTCAGGGCACCACAGAACACTTTGCACACCCAGACAGCTTGCTCTTCAGGCTCCTCACTGACTGTCCTCAGCAAGTTTTTCCCACACTGTATCACAGTTTGTCCTCATAAGGAGATTTTTTTTTATTACACACACACAATAAATATTGATCTTAATTCCATTACCCTTTCTTATATTCCTTCTGCCCACTAATGCATTCTTTTTCCAAAGTACAGAGAAACCCTGTCTTGAAAAACCAAATAAAAAAAGGACTTTTTCCCAAGATGTCTCCCTCCAACTTAATTTGTTTCATTCTGTTTAATGTGCTTTGTGAACGACCCACTGTGATTAATTAGTGTTGTTTTGTCTGATTTTTTTTGTATATTGTTCTATCATTTGCTTGCTCTTAGTCAGTCTCTTGTCGCATAGCCTTAGCTGGCCTGGTACTAGCTATGTAGCCCAGGGTGATCTCAAACTGACCTCCATAAGCAGCCTAGCTTAGCTTCTTGAGTGCTGGTATTGCAGATGTGCACAACCATGACCAGCTTCTCTTTAATCCTTTAACAGATGTGCTCACATAGAGATGGGGCTGGATCTGAAGCTGCTTTCACTACCACACATTTGAGAACTGTCAAAAGTCAGACAGATGCAAATCTATAAATATCAAAAGTTTTTACTACATGACTACCCACTGATTGGTAACAATATCAAATTTGGTAGCAAAAAATGAAATTCAAAGTAATGACACCTTAAAATTATTTTATAGATTAAAATTGGGCATCCAGTTGTTTTTCCACCACACATGTTTGTTGAAAGAAAGACATCGGATGAAGGAAGAAGACATAAGAACTGCCGTGGTCGCTGCTGTTACAGGCCTTAGTTTAGATTGCCAAAATCTTGTACATTGCTTTTAAATAGATAATGAAAAACATTTTCATTAATTTTTAAAATAAAACAAGGTCTCACTCCAGACTTCTCCAAGGGAGAAGAGAGGGAGGTCGTATTTGTTTCCTAAGATGGTCTACTAGGAGGTCCTGTTTCCTTAAGGCAGTCTGCAAGGAGGTCCTGTTTCCTTAAGGTAGTCTCCAAGGAGGTCCTGTTTCCTTGAGGTGGTCTCCAAGGAGGTCCTGTTTCCTTGAGGTGGTCTGCAGCCACCAACATTACAGATTTAGTTCCAGCCAGTGAGTCTCAGGGTACTAGAGTCATCAGTAATGCTTGAATCACAAAAACTTTGTTTTCTTTAAGTTTTCACTCTCACATTGATTTATTTTTATTTCACATAATTCTGGTTGAAAGTAAAAAAAAATATTTTAATTAAACATTTTTCCAATGAATGATTAATTGCTTCAAAACAAGTAGAGAGGTGAATAGTGCATACAAGAAATCTCATTTTTATGCTAATAAACTATAAAAAGAGTCCCTAGATAAAAGCCTTATGTTAGGCTTGAGTGTCAACAATTATATCAGCACTTAATATTAGAAACTGACTAATGGATAATCTAGTGGGAATGGCTTAGATTCACTTGCAATTATTTTTAAAATCCAAATACCTAAACGGAGAAGCAAATTACCTTTGCTATCATAGATTTTTCACTTGTGATTGGCATACTCCACCCTGTTCTGCTCTTGGGGACAAAGAAATGGGGTACGATAAGGGTAGAACCCCTGGGATAAGCTTTCTCATGCTGAATACTGAGCAGCCCATAACTATAAATACTAACATTAATGATTGTCTGTCTATAGTAGACGTCCACCACATCCTTAGTAGTTTGTCCAAATGTGTGGTCCACAATAATTTCGGGGCTTTACTTTTAATATGCCAGATCTTTCAGCATGCAGGCAATTATGGTGGGTGTATCTTAGGTATAACACGTGAAAACCTTTATGGCAGTGGATAGGAGAGGACAGAGTGGGGAGCTCGCTAAGCAAACTGTTCTATTTGCCAAAGTGAGGCAATGAATAAAGGGGACATGCAAATCCCTGGAGTGCATCTGGTAGATGCTCTCTCGTCTCTTCCCTATTCAGACCTCATTTCCTTTCTCAACAATGCCTTCTGCAGCAATCAGGAACCATTCACAGAGCCGTTTCTTAGGTTATTTATTATTTGTGCCTATCAGCTTGATGAATAGGGGAGAGACTCCGGAGCAAATGCACATGACCTACTTTTCTGTGCCAGCCTTTCCTGCCTTTGCTTTCCCTGGTGGGAAGATCTGCAGTGGGCCATTGATTGGGAGAAGCTTTAGATTAGTGATTACAAAATTAGTCTTCATTTCCCGTGTATAGCCCTGGTCAGCACCAATCAGGAAGGGCAGTATGAAGTGCAAATATATTTGCCTCTTGTTCTCCCCTCTCCTGTTACACTAAATGATTACAGGTTACCAAGAAACACAAGATATATTCTCTCGATTTGCCCGCCCTGCCTCCAGCCCAACCAGCATCCTTGAAGAGGAGTTAAATTCTTTCAGAGAACTTTACTTTTCTTTCTCTTACTTTCAGCTTCAGACTTGTGGTCTTTGTTATTGACCTTGTGAATTACAGCCTCCTGAAGCAATGGGAGCTTTTAGCTCTCTCCGAGAGTCTCTTTATGCTGCTCTCACAGACATACATTCTCACTAAACCTTGTTCCTCACATTCCGGGAGCAAGCAATGTCCATCCCCTTTCCAATCCTCTCCTGCCCCCCTGGATTTATGCATTACCTGAGTTCATCACATTCTAGCCTCTGGGTATATTTCCTAATGAAATTTTAAAATAGGAAGGGCTTCCCCCCTTGGTTGAAAGATCCAGTAGCTTTTTGTTTTTGTGGCCATGCACTAGAGCCCTTGTGTAATGCTGACAAGAGCAGAGCTAGGGATGGATAGCAGGGGATGGCGCTTTCTGCATCTGCAGAGGCAGCCAGGCAGTGAGTAGCCTTTAATTCAATTTTAGGTACAGTTCAGGAAAAACAAAGCAAGACTACCTGCCACTTCAGACCATAGAGCTTGAAACTTATGTTCTCTTTGTCCCAGTAATTGGACTTGCAGTGACCTATAGTTGCCCAGAATTTGAGCTCTGCAGCCAGATTATCTGGGTTGGGAAGATTTTTTCTTGACCAGGGCATATTATGGGGCATTGGTGTCTTGCTTAACACCTTCATTCTTCAGTCTCTGAGGTACCAGATAAACCTGTATTTCTGCTTATTAGGTTTTTGAGATTGAATGAGATGGGTTTCAGCATCCAGCACCTGACATCTATGAGTCTGCATGGGTCAGGTTATGCAGATAGCTGCCTTGACCCTGTTATTCACTACAGTAGTCCTATTTATCTCACCTTTGGTACTTACAAGCAACCATGGAGCCCCCAACCCTCTAGTATCCTATCAATACATTGCCAAGTATATTATATAAGGTGTGTGTATCTGGAGGAGGGGTGTTGTGCTTAACCCAAAGCAAATAGGGTCCTGTTTTAAACTATCTCCAATGCTTGCCTGCTTCAGCAGGGTCATGAAGAAACTCAGCACCATGCAGTGTCTTACCAGGTGCCTTATTGAGGGGAAGGGCTCCTGTGGGACAATGGTCTGTACCCTGTCACTTACATTTTAAATAAATGCTGATTAACCAGTAGCCAGGCAGAAAGTATAGGCGCGGTGACCAGGCAGCAAGTAGAGGTGGGGCAATGAGAATTCTAGAAAGAGGAATGTGCATTCTGCAGTCATGACCCGGTCACAGAGGAAGCAAGATGTGACTGCCTCGCCAAAAAAGATACTGAGCCACATGGCTAACTCTGACCAGAATTATGGGCTAATGTAAGTTATAAGAATTAGTAAATAAGAAGTCTGAGCTAATGGGCCAATCGGTTTATAAATAATAAAGACCTCTGTGTGCTTTCTTTGGGACTTAATGACTGCAGGAACTGGGCATGACAGAAAACTCAGTCAACAAAGGGCATTTGTATCAATCCAACTATATGGGAGTGAACAAGTTGATACTGCTACCACAGAAAGGGTGTTTCTCTGGGCAAAGTAGAAATGAAAGGGCTCAGTACCCAAAGTTTCTTCAGGCTGCCTGCATAGTCACATTCGGCTTTTAAGATTCCACATCTTTCCAATTAGTGCCCTAACTTATAGATAGCTAGAGTGGTAAGAGAATTCAATTTGCATAATAAGTCAAATATTCTGAGATTCTGGGTTTGATTTTTCCAGTAACCTCGGCCCATTGGCTACAGGGAATAAGCACATGCTAGAGAGTTATAAAGATTTCCAGGTCTTGCATTTGAGCAGAGATTTTGAAAACCCAAGCTCATCCTCTCTCTTACTTTGTTCATAAATATTAGTGATGATAACCTAATCTCAGTATATTCCTTAGTTTGATGAATGTGTTCAAAAGCATCACACACTTGTTTATGCAGACCCTGGCCTCTCATAAATGTCCTATTAGCAGTATCTCTGGGATGATTTGGACAACCTTGTTACCATATAATGCTGGGGGCAGCCAGTGCTCTTTTCACTGTGTCTTTACATTGTCTTTAAATCAGATGTAAAATATCAAGAATCTCTAGAACCAATTCAGAAAATTCAACTTCAAGATTCCTTCCTCAGAATCACCATTGGTACCCAAATTTGTCTTAGTCAGCTAAGGATACCATAACAAAATAGCATACGCTGGATGGCTTAAGCAAGACAAATGTATTTTCTGATGGCTATTGAAACCAGAAGTCCAATATGAAGGCCATCTGTGTGCTGTGCTTTGGGGAGGCCTGTCATCATCCAGGCTGCTACCTTTTCATTTTCCTCTCACATACCCTGTTTGCTCTGTGTGTTTTCTCAGCACTTTCTTCTTCTTAAAAGAACATCATATTGTCAAAGATTCTTGCCATTTACAGTCAGTTCTTTTTGATAAGGGGCCCATCCATTTCACTTTTATCTTCTTATAAGCCATATTTCCAAACACAGTCACATTAAAAGTTAGGACTTCCCATATGAATTTAAGGGAATAAAGTTCATTTTAGCAGCTGTTAAGATGGTTCAGTGGATAAAATACTAGTTACCTGATTTCTACCTCTGGTTCCCATTGTGGAATAAGACACTCTTGAAAGTTATCTGTCGGAGAAAGGCTGCTTGTTGGTTCCCGGCCACCGGCTAGCTTAAACCTTAAATAATCACACAGAAACTGTATTAATTATATCACTGCTTGATCCATTAGCTCTAGCTTCTTATTGGCTAACTCATATTAATTCAACACATTTTTATGAATCTGTATATTGCCATGTGGCTGTTTACTGGATAAAGTTCCCAGCATCTATCTCAGGTGGCTCCATGGCTTCTCTCCAACTCTGCCCTTCTTTCTCCCAGTATTCCATCCAGTCCTCCCCACCAAACTCTGCTTTGCCCTGTTCTGCTATGCTATAGGCTCAACATATTTCTTTTTTTCTTTTTTTTAATTTATTTATTTATTAAAGATTTCTGTCTCTTCCCCGCCACCGCCTCCCATTTCCCTCCCCCTCTCCCAATTGAGACCCCCTCCCCCCTCAGCCCGAAAAGCAGTGCAGTCAGGGTTCCCTGTCCTGTGGGAAGTCCAAGGAACTCCCTCCTCCATCCAGGTCTAGTAAGTTGAGCATCCAAACTGCCTAGGCTCCCACAAAGCCAGTGCGTGCAGTAGGATCAGAAACACATTGCCATTGTTCTTGAGTTCTAGTTAAAAATAAGCCTGAGCTAATAGGTTAAACTGTTTGTAATTAATATTAAAACACAGAGTGGTTATTCAGGAACTGGTGGGCAGGAGAGAAACTTCAAGTTACAAGAATAAGTCAGTATGCAGCAAGTTGGTATCTGCTAAGATAAAGATAACATTAGGGGATGAGGCATTTGCCTAAGGACTTTGGTATATGACTGGAGGGCTTCTAATGTTCTATTGCTTAAAGAATACAATTTGCAGCCAGGTTCAAGGTTAAGCAAAGCTTAATGCTTAAGTTAAAAATCAGAGCTGGTTTATTTATTTGTCCTATTGTAAGGAAATTTCTTCACTAAATGAAGCTGCAGTGTGGTTGAGAAGATATTCTCTTAGGTGTAGGAATGAAAGCAGTTCTAACAACACCAAGAATCACCTCCACCTTAGCAATCAGCACATCTAACAACACCAGGAGTCACCTACACCCTAGGCTCCAGCAATATGACAACACCAGGAGTCATCTACACCTTAGCTGTCAGCACTCCTAACAACACCAAGAGTCACCTACACCTTCGCCGTCAGCACTATTTTACTGCTTTAACACTCTTACTTGAAACATCTTTTAGGAAAAGGACATTCCAGCATGCATCATGATGTCTATGGAGACAGTCTTCACAGCCGTTTAATTTGGCCTGTTGTAATGAAGTTCTGGGCTTTCAGACATTAAGAAACATGAAGTGAGGGTTTCCTTACCTTCTCATGCCCTCTGCTTTTTCCCATTCTACTTCAGGTTAAATGTCTTTTCAGTAAGTCGTTGGTACAGGTCTGAGGCTCCAGGCCTTTAATTTTTATTTGTTTGACTTCTTAAAGATTTATTTCTAACTATGTATACATGTGTTTTTCACATATGGATATGTGCACAGGAGGACAGAAGCATCATATCTCCTGGAGCTGGAGTTGCTGGTGGTTGTGAGCTGCCTGGCATGCCTGGTGGAAACCAAATGTGGGACTTTGCTAGAGCAGTAGCTCCAACTCCAAGGCCTTGCTTTTTAAACATTTTTTTCTCCATGGTCATGTTATCAAACTATTTTCTAAATATTTGTGTTTAAGTCAATATATATGTGTTTCTCATAAACTTAGTTCAAGAAACTTTTGCTTTTGATTCTCAGTGGTTAATATACAGCTCCCTTGCTTCTCAAACTGGTGAGAATAAGGACGTGCATCATCACTCATTCCCTGTGATCTGGACTGGAGAGTGCTGGATTTTCAGCTCTCCCTTGTTAGTTTTCAACATTTTTGTACAAAGTAGAAATTAACATAGAATGTCATCACATTCTTAGGCATGACTCGGGATAAGCTGAAAGCACTTCACTTACTTTGACTCCATGGCAACCTCAAGTCCAATAACTAAGCAAAATTCGTTATGATAATACTATGTCAAGGACTATAAAAGAAAGTTTACCTCATGCCACACTGAATTACAAGTTTTCATAAATAAACTTTGTTAATTACAAACATCTTACATAAAACAAACAATAGCTAATGTCCAGACCTTGAGTGTCAGCTACTTCAGAAACTGAACCAAAGCATCAAAAGTTCTGGGCCAACTTAGGCTACAAAGTTGAGTTCAAGGCCTGGGAAACTCATGGAGATCCAGTATTAAAATAAATAGGAAAACAAGGATGGGGTTGTAGCTCAGTGGTAAACTACTTACCTAGCATGCTTAAGGCCCTCGGTTCCTTACAAATATTTAAGTATAGACTATATACTGCACATAATAACATGTGTAGTTAGAGAGTGGCTCTATGAGCAAATGACTCTTACACAGGCCAGGGTATGAACTCCTCACATTCCTTCATTTCCTGAATGGATCCTCAAAAGAAAATGCATTTCCTACCATTTTCTTGTGAAGCAGAATTCTCATGTTGTTTATTTCATATGATACTTGGAATCCAAAGACGTTGCTTACTGTCTGCCAGTAAGTTTTACACATTTAAAAAGATAGAAAGCAATCTTTGAGAAGAAGCTGTGCTGCACTCGCCTGTCAATGTCTGCCTTTTTTCCACGACTTTGTGTTTTCTCTGGAAATCATCAAAAAGGAAGCACACTTTTTATAGAAGTCGCCATCAGCAATAAACTGATACCCATCCCCCACCAAAGCCTAGGTCATCTATAAAACTGTGCTTCTCTACCTGTGGCTCACAAACTCCACAGGGGTGGCATCTCAGATATCCTACATGTCAGATACTTACATTATGATTCAGAACAGTAGCAAAATTACAGTTACGAAATTGCAACAAAAAATAATTTCTTGGCTCAGGGTCACCACGACATGAGGAACTGTATTAAAAAGTCATGGCATTAGGAAGGTTGAGTATTCTTAGCTTATATTTTATCACTTGTGTATCTTGAGAATCCTTTTCCTGAGTAGATTCCACATCTTTTTGGTTGTGTAATATTCTGATTATGTCCACGGAGTTCCAAAATATGTTCTGGCTCTCATCTTCCCTCCTTCCTTCTTTGGGACAAGTTCTCACACACCCTAGGCTTGCCTCAAACTTCATATGCAGTTGAGGATGACTTGAACATTTGATCTCCTGTGAGCATCCTGAGCGCTGAGGCTACGAGTGTAGATGGCAGCACACAGTATACATTCTCCTGGAGATTGAGCCCAAGGCTTCCTGTATGCTAGACAAGTGTTCTCCTTCAGTTGAGCTCTATTTCAATCCTCTGTTTATTACTGGGCCAAGCTGCCCAAAACCTTTGACTATGGCCGATTACTTTTGATCTACTTGACACAAACTACAATTATCTGGGACGAGGGAACCACATCTGGAAAATTACCTCCACGAAGCTGGCTTGTGGGTAGGTCTATGGGGCATTTTCTTGAGTAAAGATTGATGTAAAAGAGCCCAGCCCACTGTGGGCAGCGCCACCCCTGGGTCTGTATAATAAAGAAGACTGTACAAGCCATAGGAGCAAGCCAGGAAGCTATATTCCTGTGAAATTTGTGTGGCCCGTCATCCTTGAGGTCCCGCCTTAACTTCCCCTAGTCACACACTGCAACCTGTAAGACATGTAAACTTCCCCACCCACCCTCCAAACTGTTTTTCTTCAATGTTTTGTCACAGTAGCAAACTTTTTGCTATAGCTTACCTATTTGATGTTCTCCTTGCTCATTTTTCTTCCTCATTTTTAGTACACAAATCAGAATGTTCATTTACAAGTTGAAGATCTGACCATGGTGTTAAATGCCTGCAATAGCATCAACAGCATCAACAGCATTGCACCTCACTCAAATCCAATCAAATTCCTCTCCCAGCCTCTAAAGCCACATGCAGCTGGCTTCTGTCTGCCTCTCCCATCCTTTCTTCTGTCTACTGCCGCCATGCTTACCTATACCCACTGCTCCAGCCACACTGGTGGTAGCTTTCTTGCTTGTTGTTCTCTGTATATCAAGGCATATCCTGCCTGTGCTGGGCCTTTGTCTAGTTTTTTCCCTCATCTCACTCAGATCCTGATGCTTCAGTCACCTTGTCAAACAGGCTGCTGATGTCTCTTCCTTTTATGAAGTAGCCTGTCCCATCCTGTCACTTTGGGTTAGGCCCTGCCCTTTCTGTTTGATAGATTTATGTATTTCTTAACCTTATGTAGTTAATCCTCTGTTAGTGTATATTGTTGTCTGTAGTTGTTTTCTTTCATGCCTTATAATAGCCTTTTAAAGGGCACAGATCTTGCCATTTTGTTTATATCTATATCATCATGGCTGAAAATGTTTGAGATATAGAAGATTTTAAAATTGTGAAGCAGATAAATGAGTAAATCAATGAACATATTTACTAGAGAGTATGTGTATTACAAAATGTACATGAAATAGACATAGAAATTCTTTGTAAAATATTTTATTAATTCATTCATATTCCATACAAAATATTATGATTATAGTCACTCTTCACTCCTCTCTTTAATTCTTCTAGATTTACCTCCTTGCCATCCCCGCTCAACTTCATATCCTTTTTATTTTTTCACTGAATCCAGTTTGTGCTACCTATAGATTCCTAGATGTATGGCCATCTGCTGGGGCCTGATGAACCTACCAGGAACACACCATTAAAGGAGCTGTCAGCTGCCAATGGCTCCTCAGCAGATGCTCAGAGCTTTTCACTCCTCCTTGCCAGAGTATTGACCAACTTGATCTTGTGCATGCAGATGACACAAAATTCAAGGGAAATTCCCAGTATTTTCTCCTTTTCATGAATGGAAAAATTCATTCACCTAGAGAGAGTCTAGAATACCAGAGAGGTCAAAGGAACATTGGAGAATTTCCCCCAATCCTTTTTTTTTCCTTTAGCTTGTTTTGTCCAGGAGTTCAATTACATGTTCTCTTAAAAGTACTTATTTTTTAGGTTTTTAGCTCATAAAATCTTAAAAACACAAGTAAAGTCATGGATAATTCAAAACTCAGGTGGGTTTGGCTTACTACTGAACCATATTGGTCCTTCCGCACACTCTTTAAAGTCTGACACTTGTAAACCAGTCTCTTACATGGGATTTGACCCCTAGGCCAACTTATCTCAGGCTTAAACATTTCCTGTCCTTGTAAACTTCTGGAATCCGTTTTTATCTCCTGACCTTTCATATCTGGAAGTGACCCCTTGAATCAGGTTCTTCTGCGCTTTGATTCACTCTCCTGTTCTTATTTTACTGTGTACATACCTTCATCTTCTGATTTCCCATGGCTCCAAAGAAGGTCTCTTTCCTCATCTTGTCTACACAACACAGGTCAAGGGCCATCCACCCACCCTAATGAGGAAAAGGGGGTTGAAAAAATAATTACTTCATTTTATATTTTAAAATATTAAAATTAAGTGGGAAACCACTAGACCCACTAAGTATTTTCATTTTACCATTTATCAGAAAAACACAAGAATGTTACTTTAAAGTATAATTATTGTTAATGCAGAAAAAAATACAGTCATCTGTAAGCCTGATCTTATATGATACTTAAACTTTACTTTCTGATTTATAAACTCATATGTCAAATGTCAGGATTTTCTGAAGTGAAAAACTAGATACTGAGAGAAAATTAGACCCAGGAAAACCTTAATGACCAGTTTTCATCTGTAATGCTCTGGATTAAGAGTGGCTCGCTCCCAGTAGAAGCAAATTCAGTTCTTGTATAGAGAAACTTTGCTTTAAATATAGTGTTCAAAATTCGAAATGGATGATGTACCAATAAAGAAGCCAGCAAAACATACAGAGAAACAGACCCAGGAGAAAGAACCATCAGAAAGAACAGATCATAAAACCAGACCTAAAACCATTACAGGGATTTTAAGAACAGCTATAAAATATAGTGCATATGTTAAAGGTAATAAAAAGACTATTAAAATACATTGAAGAACAACGGACAATTACAAAAAGCCAGGGTACTTGGTTAGGAACCAAATCGAACAACTAGAGAGGAATAGGAGAATCATTGAAATAAAAATTTACTGACCTGGCAAGATAGCAGATGTGGGAATTAGTACTCATAGAAAGAGCAAAAGAAATAATTTAATATATGCAATAAAATATCTTTAAAAGCAATGAATTGCATGAAAAATAACAGACAGAGAGAATAAAGAGTCCTTGTTTGAGGAAACAATCCAGCGACAGGAGAAGAAAAGCAGTCTCCAAGGAGTAAATGACCAAAACTGTTCCACAATGAACGAAAGAGACAGAGACTCAGATTTAGGAAGACTAATGGATCTCGCACCACAACATATACAGCTGTCCAGCACAGGAGTCCTTAATAGGAATGTTGAGAACAGGAAAATATATCTTGAAAATCTGAAAAGTATTTCCAAGGAAAGACAGATTCCTTCCACAGGCCCAAATACTTTATTGACGGATGACTCTCCACAGGAACAATAGAAGCCAGAAAAGAGGGAAGTCTCTTTAGCATCCTAAGAAGAAGCAGTGGCAACCCAGAAACCTGTCTTCTATAGACAAATGCAAAAGAAAGATATTTTCAGATAAGAACAGAAAATACTTAACCAGAATCAATCTGTTCAAATAATGCAAATTCATTATCTTTAGAAAGATGAAACAAGATTGTAGAAAAATGGTATAAATGTAAAAAAGAACCATAAAGAAATGGAATACACTTTTACCAATGTCCAAAATGACAAAAATGAAGATAAATAAGTAAAATAAAGCTGATGTATAAGGGAGGAGCCATGGATTGGGTTAAGACTAGAATGTATGTTAAAATTTCTAGTGTAACTACTAAAATAAATCAAATGTAAAATTCCTAAACTAAGAAGGGAAAGTAAAACAAAACACACATACTTTTGTATCCTCTTGATTGCAAAACATGAAGTGGATAGGGACCAAACCACGAAAAACCGATATAAAAGTAAGAAATAATGAGATCCAAACTATGCTAAATCTTTTAGGAAGCAATGTCTCTCAAGTTAAAAACCAGCCTGTTGCAGACTGGACTTTTTTTTGATTGATTTTTATTGAGCTCTACATTTTTTTCTGCTACCCACCCTGCCTCTACCCTCCCCACGTCAACCCTCCCCCATGGTCCCCATGCCCCCAACTTACTCAGGAGATCTTGTCTTTTTCTACTTCCCATGTAGATTAGATTTATGTAAGTCTCTCTTATTGTCCTCATTGTTGGCAGACTGGACTTTTTAAATAATATTTTTCTTTGAAAAAATTCATACGCAATTTATTTTGTTCACATCTGCCCATGCTTTTTCTCTTCAACTCACCCCAAGTCATTTTTCTCCCAATTCTATTCCTTTTAAAGATGAAATGCAGTGATTCTAGTCAGTGTTGCCCTTCTGCACATGGGTGTATATGGCTCAACAACATATGAGAACACAAGCTACCGAAATTTACTGAACACTAATAAAATGGGAAGGTGTTGTATAGGAAAATACTAACAAAACGATTTTCTGCTGTGTTGGTATCAAACAAAAGAAAATATGTCTTGAAAAGCAATCCTCCAGACAGCATCATCTTAAACTGTTTACAGCTGAAGTTCATGGGGAAGATCCTCAGGTTATATGTAACAATGGCATAGTTTTATAGTTTCACAGAATTGCCAGTGGAAAGTTAAAAACTAACCACTGTAGCAGAGAGTTTAACATTCCTACCTCAGGAATCAATAAACTAAACAGAGGGTTTCACAGTGTGAGAGGAAAGAAATATGCATGTATAGAGGGCCACACCCAATAAATAGCAAGTACACTTTCCTATCATTTAAGCATAAGATCTTTTAACAATAAAGAATCATCATTATGCAAGCCATTGTACTTAACTACTTCAAATTAAGTGGATATATATGAAATGAAAATAATTATTTGTTGTTGTTCGTGTGTCTAAGTTCTTGAGGAATGGATTTTATGTGACTTGGCCTGGCATCCAACTTCTGATATCAAAGTCCCTCATTTCCTGATCCTCCTGCATGTTTCTTCAGCGTTAGGAATATAGGTATGTACTAACAAACCCAACTGAGTATAATTCTAAAAACAAGTGACTGCATATTTGAAAACACATCATAAAATAATTTATGATTAAAGGATAGATTTGGGAAATTGTAAACAGTAAACAAAATGATTATAAAAATATTCTTACAAATTTTCTGTTAAAATAGTTATTACCGATATTTAAATTTAAATGTTGGTAATGAAAAAGAAGAAAGTCTAATAATAAGAAAGGTGCCAATTCAAGAAAATGAAGTTAAAAAAACAATTGCATAAACAAAATGGGAAGAAAGATAGACTAATTTTAGAAAAAAAATTAATGACATTGAAAATTAGGTCAAAATGAATGGGCCTTACACACCAAAATTTGGTTTGTATAAGTATGGTAAAGTGAGAAAAGTCCAATAAGAGTAATCAAGTTTTTCTTAAAGAAAAAAAAGACAAACGGCACAAATACCATAAGCATAGATACAGCAGATTTTAAAGAAAAATAACCCACAAAACTATAACCAAAAAAAAAAATGAGGATTAAAAACAAATTGTAATTAGAAGATACAAACCAAACAAATTAGTACTTTTGAAACTTCCTGAAGAGATAACATTCAGATAATTCTGATCATTTTCAATTTCTTTTAAGAACAAGAAAAAGAAAAATATTTATTTTTGGAGATAAATTTTAAAACTGGAAAATACGATTAAAAATATTTTGCAAACTATAATATAGTTTCAAAGCATTCAACAAAACAAGATCAAACAAACCCAGCAGGAAATCAGGAAGCTGAGGAATGCAACACCAAGTTAGGGCAGACCAAGACAGTTCAGTACACTAATGCTTAAGAAGAAAACACACAAGGATTTCAGAGGAGGAAGCAAGAACAGTGGGCAAAAATAAACATGTGCTCATTGCCGAAGTCGTATCTCTGTCTCAGGAGGAACATTTGAATTTGATTAAAGAAACTTACTGTTTTAGTGAACAAAAACTAAATCAATTACCGGGCAGAGGATGAGGAGAATGAAAGCAGGCTCTTGAAGTGCAGGAAATAGTCAGGATGCCCAACATTAGCATTCTCCTTGGAGTCACAAATGGGTTCTAATACACACAAAAAATCTTTTAAAAAGTTAAGAATTAGGATGATGGGCAAAATTTCCATTATTTGTAGATGGCACAACTGTCCTTTAAAAGAAAGACAAAAATCAATCAAACTTGATAGCTCAGCAATCAAGAGTCCTTGCTGCTCTTGGAGAGGACTCAAGTTTAGTTTCCAGCACCCACAAGGTGGATCACAACCCTCTACAACTCTAATATCAGAAGGTCTGATGCCCTCTGTTGGCCTCTCTGGGCACTGCAAGCACTCATACACACATGTATAAAAACAAATCTTTAAAAAGAAAACAAAGTAGACAAATATTTCAAAATAACTTAGGAATTTCATTATATTTAAGTTCAACAGAAAAATAACACAAATAGGATTGTACGTTAGGAAACACTTTTACCCAAGGCAATAAGAAATAAAATAAATCATCCTTAAATTTAATAAAAATTCAAGAAACTTACAAGTAAATATGTTTCAGGTCGATATGACAGAGAATACTATGTCTTCTTGTTAGTCATAGAATGAGCCTGGTGTAAATGCTGTAGGCCCATACTTCTACATGTGTGACAGCCAAGTTCTCAGGCCATCGCTGATATCCAAAGCAGTCTCTATATACCCTCTGTACAGGCTGTTGCTATCTAACAAAGGCTCAGGATGTACTGTTCCTTCTCTTTTGAAATTATGTAGATCGCCTGAGAAAAGGTGTGGATTCCAAGCTATTGTCCGAGCTACAGATGTGACAGCAGTCCTGCTGCCCCTGGAAAGAGAATGTTAATGAACTTCTACCTTAATTTACCTTTGGGCATAAAAGGTGTTTGGGAAATAAATGCGGGTGATCCTCAGAAATAAATGAAGCCTGAGACTCCCTTCCCATATTGCTGTGTGAACTGTGTCTTAATTATTCCCGCGCCTCCACGCAGATCCAGAGAGGGAAAACGTAGTTTATGTTGGGCATCGGACCCAGACAAAATGCCTGTATCAACACACCTTCAAAGTGCCCATTCCTTTGTTTTCAGCTAAAGTGTTATGTTGCAAACTGAGCATGCCCAAAGGGATTCTGTTCAGCAAGCTCACCTTACAAACCTACATGCTATGACTCATGCCCAGGAATGGGAAAATACCTAACATGCTTTCCCACAAATTCATGTATGAGAAGGCATGTATCCAGACATGCATACACACATGCTCCCTATGTATCATGTGACATATGTATTAGTCACTTTTTTCATTACTGTGACAAAAGCTCCTTAAGAAAAGAAAGGTTTGTTTTGATTAACACTTTTAGGGTTGTTGTGAACTATTGAGTTTCCTAGGATTACTTACAGAGCAGGGGTGAGGGACTGTTTACAGAAGTATGGAAAGTCAAAGGCAACTGAGTCCTAAAAACTCACTCCATCACGGGCAAGGACATATTTAAAAGCTAGGACCCTGAAGCTCTCTGCAAGACTTCCAGGCAACTAAACAGGTTAGAGAGTGCCCTCCCCTCGGCAATGCTTCCTGCTTATACAGCCTATGGAAGGAATGGGCCTTGAGCATCAGGTAAGTTTCAAGGATTGTCAACTCTTTATTTTGTTTATTTTCTGAGTTTTAAGAAGCCTCCCTGTAGAACTTCCTGAGCTTCCCACCAGGGTGGAATGTTTTACTTTGGAAGTGTTACACCCCAAGGACATAACAGTCAAGGTGAAGTAATGACAGTGGGAACACTGGTTATATTGCTCCTTTTGTAAAGGAGCAAAGAGGGATGAAGGCTTACTTCCTCTTTTTTTATTCATTCTGGGATCTCTGACCATGGAATGGTTCCACCTTCATTCAGTATGGGGTTTCCCTACACTAAATAAAAGAGACTCACAATAGACACACCCAGGGGTATATTTTGGGGGTGATTCAAAAGCAACTCCCAACCCTATCATGTTAACAGTGAAAATCAACCTCCACTCTTTTTAAGTAAAATGTCTGTGTTTCTTTGTTTGTGGAGGGTGTTGCTTTGGAAATAATTCTGATGACACCAATGTTTTCTTTATTTGTTTTGTGTAATACCTATTTTTGCACTCCCATTTTTGGTTGAGCTCATTATGGCTTTGTGCTCATCAATATACAAACCAGTAAATAGTCCTTGCTCCCACTAGGAAAACTTATTAAAGAAGTGTGAAATAAGTGGAGAAATGCTAACAAATAGAAGAAATATAACAAACATATCAAACCACACCAATCCTTAGACTGAATATGATTCCTACTTATTTTTGTATGCATGTATATGATGTGTATATGTGTATTCATTTTCTCGTGTTTGTGGGTACATATATGGGTGGCTTTAGAAGGTTGACAGTATATATCTTCCTCAATGGATTTCTACACTATATGAGTCAGAATCTATCACTGAACCCAAAAATTGCTGACTTCTCTTGTCTAGCTAATCAGCGTTCTCTCAGATGCCTCATACCTGCTTTCCAGGGGGCTGAGAATGAAGGTGTTTGCCAAAACACTTGAGACTTACATGCCACTGGAAATCCCAGCCTTTCTCATGCTCAGATAACCCACAAAGCTATATTCATAGCCCCATGATTTCTATAAGGTTTTCTTTTTTAATGACATTGGAAATGGAGATTCTAGGTTGCCTTTTAAAAATGAAATACCAATACCTAATTTGCCTTCCTATCGTGAACTAATTATCCCAGAGAAGTTGACAGTTGAGAAGAAGAAATGGACTCATGCTATTCAGTGTGCGAACCTAAACTACAGAAATGTCAGTGTTGAGAATAAAACAAAGACAGCCTCCAGAGATAGAACAGTTCATTATTATTATTATTATTATTTTTTGGAAATCCAAATGCCATGATGACTTTATTGAGAAACACAGAGCTCTAAAGTTTAGAAGAGAACTCAAAGGAGATCTTTTAATATCTCATAAAGACAGGGCATTGTGAACAAGTCCCAAAATGCCACCATAAAAGAACATGGATGAATTTTACACCATTAAAAGAGAAACTTTTGTTCATCAGAAGATACCAGAAAGACTGAAAAGACATTTCCAGCCCAGGAGAACCTGTTTCCCTTACAGGCCAGGGAGGAAGGGGTAACAAGGACCACTTAGGGTAAACTGGTTAATAAGAAAGTATACTAAGAGAAAAGTAACCAAGAAACCAGAAAAAGATATTAAAACTAATAATTCATTTTTATCTATATGAAAAATGTCCCATGGCTTCAACAAGACAAGGAGAAGAAAATTAATACTATAATGACATACCTATTTAAAATCAAATATTCACCTCAAGTTAGCTTCTCTGTCAGTGAGTATGACTTTGCAGAGAAGTTTGAAATCCCTTCCATTGCTGACATAATATAAATAGATGTAACTATTTGAAGAGCCATCTTAATGTACAGGCTGCATATGCCTTTTAATCTCACAATCACAATCATTTAGAAAACAATTTGCATGTGTGCAGGAATAAGTAGGAATCACCCTTATAGCATTTTAATAGGGCTTTCTAAAAGAGAAAAATAAAATCTATTTGAATAGCTCTATAAATAATTCTAGCACATTCTTGATAAAAATATTACAGAGCACCAAAAAGGAATTCCTTCCATCATCAACAGTCCATCCATCAGAACGTTAGGAGGCAATAAATGCCATGCTTAAGTTGGATAATATGAGTTCAGGACAGAAAAGAAAGTACTTTAAAATGTAGGGAAAATGTTACCCCAAGGCTAATGACAGCATAGGTTAAGCGTTCCTCACAGTGTAGGGGACTAAGTTTGAAAATAACTGTTGACACTGAATGTGGGCAGTTCTGAGCAGAAAACTTCATTACTGTGCTTGTGTCTCCTAACCTTGGAGATCAGTTATCCAGAGGAAGCCTGGCAGGAGGATAAGGAAGATAAATTGTCCCACCTCACCACTTTCTCCAGTTATTTGTCCTAAATACTACAACCTTTCTCAGAGGCAAAAACATGAGATCCGTCCACGTAGTGATTCCAGTGAGCAAAGAAGATAAGATATGTGCTAAGGGGGTGAGGGCTCGGAACAATCCAGAGCAGGAGGATCCTGGCAGCCAAGTGAAAATGCACTTTCATGGGTCATCAGCTGTGTCATCAGGATGCTGGTTTTAGGTAGGCCAGAACTCAGGCCATATTAGACATTTTAGTGATGTTGGTGATTAAAAACATGAAGTTGATAAGACATTTGCTGGATAATGATGAGACTTATTTTGGATTCTCTGTGCTTTAAGTTTTCCTGCAGTATGTTAGTAGTTGTTTTTAAAAAATTCACTATAAGAAATTCAATATATGAAAGGGGAGGGCGGTAGCTCCTTTGCCCCCATAGCCTGCCTGCAGCAAGCAGGGTGGGCCCTTTGGTGCGAGCTAACCAAGCAGCACTGAGTTTCGATCTGGGCACCAAGTGAAACATCATTGTGGTGAGTGAGTGCTGCGGCAGCCGGGAACAGGGAACTCAGACGTACCTCAGCCCGCCTACACTTCCTGGTCATCCTACAGGGGCTATACTGTCCGATACCGCCTCTCTCTTCCTATCCCATCCAGCTTAAATCCAGATCCCCCCACCCCCTGTCTCCCTCCCTCCCTCCCTTCGTTGGCGGCATAGCCCCTCCCTGCTCAGCCTGCTCGGGCGCTGGGACCGAACCCAAATAGGGAGGGCAAAGGGGAGGGCGGTAGCTCCTTTGTCCCCATAGCCTGCCTGCAGCAAGCAGGGTGGGCCCTTTGTTTGCGAGCTAACCAAGCAGCAAGGAGATCCGATCTGGACACCAGGAGAAACATCACTGGGGAGTGACATCACTGGGAAGGTACATCAGTGGGGAAGAAGACCTGATCCTGTAAAAGAAGATCCATAGGGGAGTATTGGGAGGAAGAGATGGGCAGATGCCAATGCAAGAATTCACCCAACAATCTGAAAAACAACACGAAACCACCAGAAGCCAGCGACCTCACAACAGGAGGACATGAACACCTAAATCAAGAAGAAGTAGAAAAAACTGACTTCATGAAAGTGATTGACACCCTAAAACAGCACCACTGGTCATTAATATCACTTAATGTCAATGGGCTCAACTCACCTATAAAAAGGCACAGGCTAAGAGATTGGATACGAAAACAGGATCCAACATTCTGCTGTCTACAAGAAACACACCTCAACCACAAAGGCAGGCACCTACTCAGAGTAAAGGGCTGGGAAAAGGCTTATCAAGCAAATGGATCTAAGAAACAAGCAGGTGTGGCCATACTAATTTCTAACAAAGTTGACTTCAAACTTAAATCAATAAGAAGAGATGGAGAGGGACATTTTATACTCATAACAGGAACAATTCATCAGGAAGAAGTCTCAATCCTGAATATCTATCCCCTAATATAAAAGCACTCACGTACATAAAAGAAACATTACTAAAACTCAAGCAGCCATCAAACCGCACACACTAATAGTAGGAGACTTCAACACTCCTCTCTCACCAATGGACAGGTAAATCAGACAGAAACCTAACAGAGAAATTAGAGAATTAATGGAGGTAATGAAGCAAATGGACTTAACAGACATCTATAGATTATTCCACCCAAAAAGGAAAGAATATACCTTCTTCTCTGCAGCTCATGGAACCTTCTCGAAAATTGACCACATACTCGGAAACAAAGCTAACTTACACAGTTACAAAAAAATATTAGTAACCACCTGTGTCTTATCAGATCACCATGGATTAAAGTTAGAATTCAACAACAGTGCTACCCCCAGAAAGCCTACAAACTCATGGAAACTGAACAGTCAACTACTGAACCATACCTGGATTAAGGAAGAAATAAAGAAAGAAATTAAAGTCTTCCTTGAATTCAATGAAAATAAAGAAACAACATACTAGAACTTATGGGACACTATGAAAGCAGTCCTGAGAGGAAAGTTCATAGCACTAAGTGCCCACCAAAGAAAACAGAGAAACCACATATTGGAGACTTAACAGCCCACCTGAAAGCTCTAGAATAAAAAGAAGCAGACTCACCTAGGAGGAGTAGAAGACTGGAAATAATCAAACTGAGGGCTGAAATCAACAAAATAGAAACACAGAAAAAATTCAAAGAATCAATGAAACAAAAAGCTGGTTCCTGGAGAAAATCAACAAGATTGATAAACCCCTATCCAAACTAATCAAACGACAGAGAGAGAACACGCAAACTAATAAGATCAGAAATGAAAAGGGGGACATAACCACAGACACAGAGGAAATTCAGAGAGTCATTAGATCTTACTACAAAAGCCTGTATGCCACAAAACTGGAAAATGTAAAAGAAATGGACACTTTTTTAGATAAATAACATTTACCAAAATAAAACCAGGACCAGGTGAACAATCTAAACAGACCTGTCAGTCGCGAAGAATTAGAAGCTGTTATCAAAAACCTCCCTACCAAAAAAAGCCCAGGACCAGATGGTTTCAATGCAGAATTCTACCAGAACTTCCAAGGAGACTTAATACCTATACTCCTTAATGTATTCCACAATATAGAATCAGAAGGATCATTACCAAATTCCTTTTATGAAACTACAGTTACTCTGATACCAAAACCACACAAAGACTCAACCAGGAAAGAGAACTACAGGCCAATCAAACTCATGAATATCGACGCAAAAATCCTCAACAAAATACTGGCAAACCGAATCCAAGAACACATCCAAAAAATTATCCATTATGATCAAGTAGGCTTCATCCCAGGGATGCAGGGCTGGTTCAACATACGAAAATCTATCAATGTAATCCAGCATATAAATAAACTGAAAGAAAAAAACAATATGATCATTTCATTAGATGCTGAAAAAGCATTTGACAAAATTCAACATCCATTTATGTTAAAAGTCTTGGAGAGATTAGGGATACAAGGGTCATACCTAAATATAATAAAAGCTATATACAGCAAGCCGACAGCTAACATCAAATTAAATGGAGAGAAACTCAAAGCCATCCCGCTTAACTCAGGAACACGACAAGGCTGTCCACTCTCGCCATATCTCTTCAATATAGTGCTTGAAGTTCTAGCAATAGCAATAAGACAACATAATGGGATCAAGGGGATTCGAATTGGAAAGGAAGAAGTGAAACTTTCGTTATTTGCAGATGATATGATAGTGTACATAAGCGACCCCCAAAACTCCACCAAAGAACTTTTACAGCTGATAAACACCTTTAGTAATGTGGCAGGATACAAGATCAACTCCAAAAGATCAGTCGCCCTCTTTTGCACAAAGGATATGGGAGCAGAGAGGGAAATCAGAGAAGCTTCACCATTCACGATAGCCACAAACAGCATAAAATATCTTGGGGTAAATCTAACCAAGGAAGTGAAAGATCTATTTGACAAGAACTTTAAGGCATTGAAGAAAGAAATTGAAGAGGATACCAAAAAATGGATGGACCTCCCTTGCTCTTGGATTGGGAGGATCAACATAGTAAAAATGGCAATTCTACCAAAGGCAATTTATAGATTCAATGCAATCCCCATCAAGATCCCATCAAAATTCTTCACAGATCTGGAGAGGACAATAATCAACTTTATATGGAAAAACAAAAAACCCAGGATAGCCAAAACAATCCTATACAATAAAGGATCTTCTGGAGGCATTACCATCCCTGACTTCAAACTCTATTACAGAGCTACAGTAATGAAAACAGTGTGGTACTGGCATAAAAACAGAGAAGTCGACCAATGGAATCGTATAGAAGACCCGGATTTTATCCCACAAACCTATGAACACCTGATTTTCGATAAAGGAGCTAAAAGTATACAATGGAAGAAAGAATGCAGCTTCAACAAATGGTGCTGGCACAACTGGATGTCAACCTGTAGAAGAATGAAAATAGACCCATATTTATCACCGTGCACAAATCTCAAGTCCAAATGGATTAAAAACCTCAATATCAGCCCGAACACACTGAAAAGGATAGAAGAGAAAGTGGGAAATACCCTACAACAGATGGGCACAGGAGATCGCTTCCTATGTATAACCCCAGAAGCACAGACATTAAGGGCAACATTGAATAAATGGGACCTACTGAAACTGAGAAGCTTCTGTAAAGCAAAGGACACTGTCACTAAGACACAAAGGCAACCTACTGACTGGGAGAAGATCTTCACCAACCCCGCAACAGACAAAGGTCTGATCTCCAAAATATATAGAGAACTCAAGAAACTAGACTTTAAAATGCTAATTAACCCAATTAAAAAATGGGGCACTGATCTGAACAGAGAATTCTCAACAGAAGAAGTTCAAATGGCCAAAAGACACTTAAGGTCGTGCTCAACTTCCTTAGCAATCAGGGAAATGCAAATCAAAACAACTTTGAGATATCATCTTACACCTGTCAGAATGGCTAAAGTCAAAAACACCAAGGATAGCCTTTGCTGGAGAGGCTGTGGAGGAAGGGGTACCCTCATCCATTGCTGGTGGGAATGCAATCTTGTGCAACCACTGTGGAAGTCAGTGTTTCGGTTTCTCAGGAGATTCGGGATCAACCTACCCCTGGACCCAGCAATACCACTCCTGGGAATATACCCAAGAGATGCTCTATCATATGACAAAAGCATTTGTTCAACTATGTTCATAGCAGTATTATTTGTAATAGCCAGAACCTGGAAACAACCTAGATGCCCTTCAATGGAAGAATGGATGAAGAAAGTATGGAATATATACACACTAGAGTACTACGCTGTGGTAAAAAACAATGACTTCTCAAATTTTGCATGCAAATGGATGAAAATAGAAAACACTATCCTGAGTGAGGTATCCCAGACCCAAAAAGATGAACATGGGATGTACTCACTCATAATTGGTTTCTAGCCATAAATAAGGGTCATGGAGTCTACAATAGGTGAACCTAAAGAAGCTAAGTAAGAAGGTGAACCCAAGGAAAAACATATAGTTATCCTCTTGGCTAAGGGAAGTAGACAAAATTGCCGGGGAGAAAATTGGGATCTTGGGGTGGGGTGAGATGGGGGTAAGGGGAGATGGGGAGAGAAAAGGTAGAAGGAAAGGAGGGGGGGACTTTGGGAAACAGGAGGATTGGGATAAAGGAAGGGTGGATAGGGGAGCACGGAATCACAATTCTTAGTTAAGGGAGCCACTTTAGGGTGGGCAAGAGACTTGACCCTAGAGGGGCTCCCAGGTGCCCAAGCTGAGGTTCCCAGTTAGTTCCTTGGCAGCTGAGGATAGGGAACCTGAAATGACCCTATCCTAGAGCAATACTGACGAATATCTTGCATATCATCATAGAACCTTCATCTGGTGATGGATGGAGATAGAGACAGAGACCCACACTGGAGCACTGGACTGAGCTCCCAAGGTCCCAATGAGGAGCAGAAGGAGGGAGAACATGAGCAAAGAAGTCGGGACCATGAGGGGTGCACCCACCCACTGAGACAGTGCAGCTGATCTACTGGGAGCTCACCAAGTCCAGCTGGATTGTGACTGAAAAAGCATGGGATAAAACTGGACTCTCTGAACATGGCGAACAATGAGGGCTGATGAGACGCCAAGGACAATGGCACGGGGTTTTGATCCTACTTAATGTGCTGGCTTTGTGGGAGCCTAGCCAGTTTGGATGTTCACTTTCCTAGATATGGACGGAGGGGGGAGGACCTAGGACTTACCACAGGGCAGGGAACCCGGACTGCTCTTTGGACTGGAGAGGGAGGGGGGAGGAGTGGGGGGAGGGGGAGAAGGGTGGGAGGAGCGGGAGAAGGGTGGGAGGAGGGGGCGGGAAATGGGAGGCTGGGAGGAGGTGGAAACTTGTTTTTTTTCCTCCTTTTCTCAATAAAAAAAATAAAAGAAGAATGAAAGGTAAAAAAAAAGAAAGAAAAAAAGAAATTCAATATATATTAAATATAAATTAAAGATTGAATTTTGAAATGATTAGCACTGTATCTTCTTTTACTGGTGACATTATTTTTTTTTCCCACCTCTACAGGTAGGCATTCTCTTCCATGGGCCAATAGACTATTAAAATATTCTAAAGAAAGGAAACCACTAAATGTGTATTATTTTTAACTGAGATATCAATAACTTTTAACAATGTAAACTGGATATTGATGTCAAAGGAAAAGTCATAGGAGATCTGATTATTCATCCTAGAGGGGACCACAGCATCCTGTGCAAGTCACAATAATCTTTGTTTGTTCACATTTCCTGAATTTTTCTGTCAAATGTTTGTTATCCATGGAAAGATTCTAAATGAAACACAGTAGTTTCTATTTTAAATATATACATTCTTTGATGCATATGTTGTATCTATATATCTAAATATACACACATAAGTGTTGGTTGATGTTTCTGTACTGCCTGGTCCTACAGCCATTTAGTCCCACAAAAAGACACAGAGGTCTACATTAATTATAAACTAGTTGGCTTATTAGCTCAGACTTTTTACTAACTAACTCTTACATGTTAAATTGACCCATAATTCTTGTCTATGTTAGCCACATGACTTGGTACCTTATATTCTCATCTTGCTTTCTTTGCATCTGGGTGACGACTGCAGACTGAACCTTATCTCTTTCCAGAATTTTCCTTTTCTGGTCAATCTGCCTATAGTTCCTGCGGGGATACTGGCCAATCAGCATTTTATTAAACAAATACAAGTAATAAATCTTTAGAAATGGCTTGCATATGTCATGAGAGGAAAGTAACTATGACTATCTAGTCTTCAACCCCATTGGAGACCCAAGAAGGGAAATAATATTATGAGTAAACAGGAAGTACAATCAGGCAACTTCCAAAATATGCAATAAATGACAGAGACAAATGGCTCTCTGGGCAATTCCCCAAAGTCTCATTTGCAATGTTGTAGCAACCAACTTTGGCTAAGGCCTAGAGTAACTGACAGACCATTTTCAGAGGCAGGAAATTTTTCAAAACCATCTTATCCTGTCTTGACAAGGTTTGACAGTCTTTTTTCTTGTATTTTACTTGTCCTGTCCAGACACTAAATTCTGTTAGTGGTCAAAGCATGTGGAGTTCTTTGCCCAAAGACCAGTTTTGGCAAGAAGAAATCAAGTTCCAAGTGGAGTGTCTTTGGTGCCTAACATTCTCTTGGGAATAAATCAGTGCTGTCAGGAGCAATTGTGTCTATATAAACAGAACTCTAAGTTATTTAAATGTCATATTTTACAGTTCTTTGAGGTAGTTGAAGATTACCTGTCTATGTGGAATATAATCTTTATGCATCTAAAGAACCTGCTTAGTTTAACTATAATGATGACAAACATGGGTAAATGTTGACCTATACTTCTTAATACTTATATAGCTTAAAGAGCAAGACTTCTTATTAGAATATTAAACTATCTTTAAACAACTGCATAGCAAATGAGGACAATGGCCTCAAAATGTAAACATTGTATAAGTATCTGGGTCATAGGTAGAAATGGATAATGCAATATGATCAATATATTGTAAAATTGCATCAATATACAAGATGTCTTAAATATTAGAAGCATGAATGTATATAATATGACAAAATAACTTTGCATAGGTGTACAAATATTGTAAACAGAAATAGGAGCATATTCAATATAACATATAATTTGAATTAGTATCAGTATACAAGAATCTATACCATTGTAAATTGTCTATAAATAATAGCTTACAAATATTCACTCTATTACTCACTATTATTATTAGTGTCAGTAAGCTCACAGTCATCTATTATCCCATTCATGATGGGTGCCAGATGTAGATGGATACAATGGAGTAGCCCCACACTAGCTCAGAACTGAGTATAATGAAGGGTTTCTCATTTAGGTGTAGGCTTACATATCACAGTCCTCTGTACAAGCGGGGAAGAGGAACCTTATCTAGCAGCTGAGAGAGAGACCATACAAGCTTTATGTCTGTGTTCATAGAACAAGAGACCATGCCCAAGTGGACTGGTATCTTAAAGGCTATTGGCTGAAAGAGTTCCAACAGCACATAAGCACTCGTGTATCCATATGTGTTGTGATAGACCATTTGGTAGTTCTGACCACTCATCCCCCAAATAATCACACAAAAACTATATTACTTAAACCACTGTTTGGCCCATTAGCTCTAGCTTCTTCTTGGCTAGCTTTACATATTAATTTAACCCATCTCCATTAATCTGTGTATCACTGCAAGGCTGTGGCTTACTGGGTAAAATTCTGGCATCCCTCTCTGGTGGGGCTACATGGCTTCTCCCTCTGAGTCTGCCCTTTTTTCTCACAGCATTCAGTTTAGTTTTTCTTGCCTACCTCTATTCTGCTCTGCACAGGCCCAAGACAGTTTCTTTATTAACAAATGATATTCACAACATACAGAGGGGAATCCCACATCACATATGTTTATGTACCTTGGGTATATGCAAAGATGCACATACTTATGTGAGGTATTTCTTGGGAAAATGGCTTTCAAAAGAAGATTTAGTGACTCTCTTTCCAGTAGGCTAACCTAGCCCTTTTCTGTAGTAGGAGCTGCGGGCCTCTTCCCACAGCCTGGCTCCTGGCCGCCTGGCTAGCTTATGCCCTGAAATAACAACACACAAATTGTATTCTTTTAAACACTGCTTGGCCCATTATATCTAGCCTCTTCTCAGCTAGACTAGCCCATTTCTAATAATGTGGGTAGCACCCCAAGGTGTGCTTACCAGGAAGATTCTAGCCTACATCCATCCTGGGTGGGAGCTTCATCATGTCTGCCTGGGAGAGGGGAGCATGGGGTCTGAGCTCACTTACTCTTCCTCCCAGCATTCTGTTCTGTTTACTCCACCCACCTATGTTCTATCCCATCAGGGCCAAGCAGTTTCTTTATTAGCCAATGACCTTCCTCCATCACCTTTCTGAATAAATAATTGATCCTCAGAAAGAATTTGGTTTCTATGTCAGCTATACCCTGTACAAGAAACTTGGGGTTACTCAAAGGTTACTTAAACTTAGACTTCAAGAAATATAACAGCTAATAACTAAGATAAAATGTGAACACAAGTAGTGATTCATGTTGTTGGTTGAAAATGAAGCTTTGTCAAAAGGGAGCAACATTTGCTGACATTTGAAGAAGGGAACTTAATTTGTAGGGGACATAGGAGTGGGTAGATGAAGTAGTATTTAACTTTTTTCTTAAAGGACTTATCATTTCTTGGTTATGAAAAGATCAGTTGCTTGGAAGGAGACCTTGGACCCTGGAGAAGGAGGATGTGAATTCCTGTGGAGAAGGCTAAATTGGAGCAATATTATAGGATTGGATCATAGCTAACTAGTCCACCTCAGTATTTGATGTAACTCAGTTGATATAATACCTTCTGAAAATGCAGGAAATTCTGGGCTCAACCCCTAGCACTGCATGAATACATATGTAATGATGCATCATAACCCCAGAAATCACGGGGTCAGAACTTCAAGATTATTCTTGGCCTAAGTACTCAGTGTCTCAAGTAGGTATGTTTTAAATTAAACGCTTGTTGAGATATTTACTTTTACTTAAATATCAATAAAGACAATATGGAATATGCATTGAAATCATTACATATTAGCATATTATCACATGTGATTATTTATATCTGATATCTTGTATATGTAACATGTATAAACGTTATGCCATTTCTGAAAATTCTTCTGCCTTGCCTTCCCCATCCCCAATCCCATATCTCAGAGACGAACTCTATTAAGTCTTTCAGGTTTAATATTTAGAACTTGCTCACCTCTGAGAAGAATCTATATTGCTTCAGGATGGTCCATTGTTCTAAGGAGCTATGTTCAGAACCTACATTGCTCTGTCTCTGTATTCATTGACATAAAGAAGAATATAAGTTTCTAGAAATTAGTCCTCTGTCCATTCCTACTCTGCCTCACCTTCCAATATTAGTAGTGACTTTAACTTGTTTTTTCTCAGTTAACTTGTTAACATTTTTACTCAATTTTCTTTTTTATTGAATAGTAAATAAAACAAAATGAAACTCATTAAATATTTGTGCAACATAGTGTAGCTTTCATGATCCTTGTGTATGGGGTATGTTATACGAGTGAGTGTCCACTTGTGTGAGTGTGCACCCAACTCCATGCCACAGCGTATACATACAGGGCAGAAGAAAATGTCTAGTGTAAGTTTCAGTCCTTACCTTCCACCTTGTTTGGGACAAGATCTCTATTGTTCACAGCTACTTCATTGAGCTTGCAGGCTCATAAGCATCCGGGGATTCTCCTGTCTGCACATCCCATCTCATCACAGAAGCCCTGGGATTGCAATGTGCATTATTGGGTTTGGCTTTATGAGGCTTCTGGGGATCTGAGTTCTGAGGTCAGATCATCATTCTTGCATGGGAAATTCTTTATCAAACCACTGAGTCATCTTCCTAGATCAATATGAAACTTGTCTTTTACTGTGCCCAGGATCTTGTACACAGACATAAGTGTCTTACCACTGAGTTGCATCCCCTTCCTGGCTTGTCTTTCTTTCTTTCTTGGAGTGGGGTCTCACTATGTGGCTCAGATTGGCACCGAATTTTCAATTTTCTTGCCTCAATTTCCTAAGTACTAGAAATAAAGGCATATACCACCATGGTCAGACAGCATGACTTTTGACAGTCTCTGCACTCATCACCAAGCCTATACCTGTCTAACCTCTTCACAGACCACTATTATATGCTTATTATTATTTTGCTTGGTTTATACTCCTCAGAAATATTTATAACTTTAAATAATGTACCTCATCCTTCTCCATGATTTTAAACTCGAGGTACATAAGCTTACAATGGATGTGGTTTTCTGCAGCTCACTCTTTCTGCTCAGTTTTCATATGTGAGAAATATACCAGTAGTTATATGTTGCTATAATTCCATCATTTTTCTTCCTGAAGAGAATTTTTATATAAAAAACAATTTATATACCCATCCCGCTGTCCATACACATTTGCATTCATTCCAGTATATCCACAAAAGTGACTAGCACTGCAGTGTGTATTATTGAATATATTTTCTTATGCATGAGAATTTCACTAGGGCAGAGGCAGCGGGTGTTTCTCTTAAGAGCCAGACTTCAACAGCTGATAGTTTCCAGACTACACACTGTCTATGTTACATACTCTTTGCTGTTTATGTTACTTTCCTCAGACTGTTTGTGACTCAGGTCATACACTGGTGAACCTCTGCTCTGTGGTAATGACTTTGAGTGATTTTAGAATGGTTCACACAGTAAGTTGAACACTGTATATGGCAATCCATCCCCAGACATATGCAAAAAAATACAAAAGTCTTTGATGCCATTTTATTTCACACGTTTTCTCCTTGTTGTTATTCTTCCATGCCTTAAGATTTTTAAGAGAGTTTTAGAGTCAGCTCTCGAGGCTGACCTTCAGTGGTTCCAAAGGTGGCCACATCTTCTTTACCATATAGCAATAATATTTCTCTAAAGTGGGATTAATCTACTCTCCCTCCTGAAGTGTATGAGTTCTTTTATATGTATAGTTCTTTCTTAATTACAGACTGCAACTTTTTGCTAGAAAGTATTAGACGTGATGTTGAAAACCACTGGAGTTGTGGTAGCATATACATTACACAGAGGCTGTCTTAACTGTCTTTAGGCACACAGTTGAGTGGCTAGAAACTCACTGAATTATTTTGCAATTCTCACTCCCACCCATTTCCAGAAATCATCCTAGTGAAACTGAAATACTGTTTAGGTTAAACAATGATTTGCCCTTCTCTCTCCTGGCAGCCCCTAGCAATCATTCTCCTACTTTTAGTCTGCATAAATTTGATTACTCTAGGGTCCGTACACAGGAAGAATTAGATAGTGTACAAATCATTCACTATACTGTTCTTGAAGTCTTCCCATGGTGTAATACATGTTTTTAATTATAATTTTCCTGAATTTCAATGACTATGGTCATATTATGTTTTTTGTCCTGTTGAAATTTTTCTTTCTCTGGCTTGGTTTTTTCATCCATCCCTCCCTCCAACTAACTTCTGCTCTCCTCTACCTTTCTTTCATGCTGTTCTTCTCTTGTTTCCTTTGATTTATTTATATAGCTTGTATTCTTATTTTTTAAAAAAACATACATACACTGACAATAGTGTTTCTGAGTTGTAGCTAACAATGATTCATGATGTTTTGTAACTTAAATAAAAATGTCAGGGACTTGAGACAATTCAAATTTCAACTTGAATATTTTTGAGCTTCCACCCTCTTAAGGAGGCCAATCTGATTTTCTGACATACATAGAGGGGTCAGGGCACTACTCTCTTCTCCTCTTCCCTTTCTAGCTCTCTATTGGTTCTTGGGAGACAATACCTTTAGTTCACAGAAGGTTGGAAGCTAGTATGACTGAAACTGCAGAGTCACTGATCCCATTCTACATTGCTTTCTATTTAAAGATCTTTTAAATTATAAAAGCATCAAGTACACACAAAGCCTAGAGTTACCTGCCCTAATTCCTTTGCTTTTTATATTCCCATTTTTTCTTAGCCCTGTTTTTCTATGTTTTGTCAGCATTATAGGCAAATTTACCTGGCTTTTTCCTCAAATTTTTTTTTTTTTTTTTTGGTTTTTCGAGACAGGGTTTCTCTGTGGTTTTGGGGCCTGTCCTGAAACTAGCTCTTGTAGACCAGGCTGGTCTCGAACTCACAGAGATCCGCCTGCCTCTGCCTCCCGAGTGCTGGGATTAAAGGCGTGCGCCACCACCGCCCGGCCTTTTTCCTCAATTTTAATTTGTGTATTTCTTAAATGCATACTGTGTATAATGTTCAAATCAGGTTAAAAATAAATAAATTTATTGGAACCCAGGCCTGCACCTTTAGGCCTTATCCCATAGCCTGGCTCAGGCTATGCTTTCGTCTATGTGTATCTTGGACACAAGATTAAAAAGCCCTCTGTTCTGTGACTTGACAGTGTGTCTCAACCTTCCTAATACTGTGACTCTTTGATACACTTCCTCATGTTGTCGTGAGCCCCACAACCACAAAATTATTTTCATTGCTACTTCATAATGATAAACTTACTACAGTAATGAGTTGTAATGTAGACTCTCTGATATTTCTGATGTTCTTAGGCAACCCCTGTGAAAGGGTCATTTGACCGCTAGGTTGAGAAACACTGTCTAATTTATGATATTTGGCTTCTTCATGCTCTCTGTAACATACACTATGATGAATTAAATCCTGTTCTTGGAACCTTCCTACTACCCTAGAATGTTATTAAATTCAGGGATTGGTCCCTGACTACTAAGGGCATCTGCTTAGCGATTCTGTCTAGAGATGAAGGTTGTTCCCTGATGAAACTTATCTGGCCCTTCCTCTTAGGGCAGCCATCTCTCGTTCTTCCTATCTCTCTTTGACTATCACAATTAGTGAAACTATTTTTCAAGTTTTAAAGGGAAGCCTCACCATCACTTGAAAGCTCCATCATGTTTAGAACTCCATATGTCACATTGGTTTTGTCTAATGTTTTCCTCTCTCCAAGCCCAATCATGACTATGAAGCCCTCTGGTTCTAATAAACCTTCTTCCTGAAGGAACTTCATGTTAGTGACATTTGCAGAACACTGCTGTGTTTTGCTTCCTATATATAACAGGCTCCTAACACACTTATAATATTTTATGGTGAAAGCTTTTGAAATCTACTCTTTAGCTTATCAAAACATTCAGCACATAATTGTTACCTGTAGTCACCTTACTATGTAATAATATACCAGAACTTAATAAATTATCTTACAGTGTATGTCAGCCTTACGATCTGATTGTGACTATCAGATGTCTGTCTTCACTGTGGTTTTGGTTCTAAGATTTCATATTTTCGTGGCAAAGCCTTTAGGCACATAGTGATTTTTTTCACCATGTGTAATAATCTTGAATGGATTATTGGTCAACTCACCAAAACTGATGTAATGAAAGACATTAGCTCACAAGTCGTGTCTAGCTTACATAAATTATCTTGACTCAGTTAGGTGAAATAAGAACTGCTAAGTCCCTGAACTTTTATTTAATTGATAAAACTCACTCATCACTCAACTGCAGAAGTATTATATGTTGAATTATAAAAACTAAAATAATTGCCTATTTTTTGTAAGAAGGCCATTTGTTCATTTCCTGGTCACCTGGCAGCTCAGACTCAAAATAATCACACAGAAACTGTATATATTAAATCACTGCTTGGCCCACTAACTCTATCTTCTTATTGGCTAACTCTTACATATTAATTTAACTCATCTCCATTAATCTGTGTATCACCACACAGCAGTGGCTTACTGTCAAAATTTTGGAATGTCTGTCTCCTACAGTGGTTTCTTCTTGACTCTGCCTCCTTTCTCCCAGCATTCAGTTTCGTTTTCCTTACCTAGCTCTACTCTACCCTATTACAAGCTCAAGACAGTTTCTTTATTAACCAATGATACTTACATACATACAGAGGGGAACCCCACATCATCTATTATCATTTAAATTTTCCATTTCAATATATATTCAGTACTATGAATTATTGAAGCAGGATCACAACTGTTTTTTAAAGGTATACACATGTGTATTTTGTTAATATTTTTACTGAAGAAATGCAAGCAAACATTTAACAACTCATATTGGAACCAATGACAGAGCTTGAGTTTGTTGAAACCAATGAACTTATTTGGCTGTCTTACATATAGGTGAGGAGTTACTTACGGGGGTGTAGGTGATACCAAAGAGCTGTAGCACCACAGAGTCCCACCCACTGTGAATTCTTATCACATGGAAGATGCACTATAGATTCTGGCTTTTAATTCACATTCCATGTCATTTATACTACATTATCTCCCCAAATTACTTTTAGTTGGGGAGGGGTTATAGCTTGAGTTTCAAGAAGGGTCTTTAAATCCTCTAGGAAGGCCAGTAGCTGCCATAGAACTGTCTACTACTTTACTTTTCTGTTCTTGTTGCCATTGCAACTGAAGAGCTCAAGAATGGTATCTTGTTATGACCAGAGGAGAAAGTCATCATAACATGCATATGTATGCACATGACCAACAATCTCATCATTATTTGAAGATTGCATATTTGAAAATATATTACTTGCTAAAATTTTATCCCTGATATCATTCAGTCAGTGTTCAATACTTGCCAATTTTTTAAATCATCAATGGACTTGTGAAAGGGTTCAAAACAGTTTTTTTCTCCTATATACCTATTCCAAGCCAAATATCAACAAGATAACACTTAGCCTTATGACTTAACTCTTACAATCCATGCTTTTGTTTTAAAATCATGCCTTTCACATTTTTGTGCCCTCAAGTACAGTGTTAATTAAAGTGATGACTGCTCTTTATGAGTAGAAGAAAATGATGTGTTTTTGAGAGAAATTGCCGTGTCAGGTAAGCTTCAGGCTGGAGGATTAATGCCATTGTTTGTGTTTATGAATCAACAATATCATACCTGCTGAAAGAAAAAAATAGGAAAATTGAGTGCCTTTATGATGACCATGAGATACTGGAAATCAGAGTTCTCTCTTAGTGTGCTTAGTCTCGTTAATAAAGGAATTTAAAGACAGGCTCAAACAGAAGCTTGAGGACAATTGCAATAGTGTTGAAAAGAAAAAAACTAGGGTAGGCAAAGTACAAGTCCCAACAGCTATTCAGAGGAAGGAAATGGAGAAGAGAAGAGGAAACTGCCATGTCATTTGAGTTACAGCAACATGAAGGAAGTCAGCCCCATGGTTGGAGACAACCGTATGAAAGGGACCTTAGAGAAAGAATGAAGACCAAAGCATTAGGAAAATCATCATTATTTTTTCTCACATGGGTCTCACCCTATAATTCAGGCTGGCCTTACATTTGCATCACCCTTCCTACCTCAGTCTCCAGAGTGATGGAATTACTGACATGAGCCACCACACCCACCCATCTTCTCTTTTTTGGAGGAATATCTTTTAGCTCTACATCCTGGATATTTTCTTTAGCTTTGTTTAGACTGAATTTCCCACTGCCTTTTCTTTGGTTGTTTTTGTTTGAATCTTATGTTTTTTTAACATGTTTCTATCTTTACTCATTGTTCTCTTTTATTGTAAATTCACCCTATATTATTGATACAGTGGTCACAGAAAATATGCTGTACCACATAAACAGTCAGTTCCTCACCTAGATTTGGAAATACAGATGCTGCTGTTAGATATTATGATAGAACATGTGGACAAAAGAATACTGTGTTACCACATGAATGAGGTAGGCATGCCCACCTGCTCCTCAAATTGCAATGGATGATGAATTTTACTCTGACTTGCCAATTACTACACAGATATTTTGCCAGATGGAGGTAGGCATGTAATATGCATTCTCCTTGCCTAAAAAAGACTGAAAATGACTAAAGTGTGTAAGAAAGAAAGTGGATATCCTCTTATCCTCTTACTTATCAGCACAATTCCCTGGAAGGAAAATTGTTTAACATTAAGTAATTTATCTTCTCAGCCATAAGTCATTTTTCATTCTTCACTTGTCCTGTTCATCTTTAATTAATTTTCTCCTTTACATTTTAGTATTTTAAAACTAATTTGAATCTTAGATGAGAAATGTTACAAGAAGAGTGCAAAAATGCCTGTATGGTACCTCAGAGTTTAGTTTCTTGAATATGTTTCCATGTTGCTCTCTAACACGACAATGCTAATATTTATTCCCAACAACACCATATAAGAGTTCTGTTCTTGCCGGCACATATTTTTCATCATTTTGATAAAGACTATTCTACCAGGTGTGAGGTGATATTTTACTGTGGTTTTGATTTGCATTACTCTAATGATTAGTGATGCTGAGTGTGTTTTCATTTAGTTTGTAGCCATTGCTATGTCGTCCTTAGAGAAATATCTGTCAGGCTCAGTGCCCATTTTTTAATCACATTATTTGCTTTCTTGTTATTGAGCTGTTTGAGATCTTTATGCATTTTTTCTATTAATACTTTATCAGATAGATGTTTTTTAGGTATTTTCTTCCATTCTGTTGAAGGTAATAGTTGCAATTCATATACCTATATTCACTTTCTATGTCAATTTATTTCCTTGACCATGATTATCAACACAAATATCAGTTTTAATATCAGAGGAGAATAGAGGTATTTTTACGAGAGCTAAATATAAGTGACCATGGCATGAGAGCACAGATTCAGTCTACAATAAATACCATGTTCAGATATAATAACAGATGTATCAGTTTCTTATAATTATTAAACAAAAGAAAGTCTTTTTAATCAAGGTCCCCTTCAAATAAACTGGTGGTAAAATCCAAAAAGATAGAGAAAATCTTCTATGTCTCAGATTTGATAACAGTTAGCTTTTGGATTGTAAGACATTAATGGTTTGTTAATATATCTCCCTATGGTTTTATTTGACAGTCACTAGGTTATTAAATCAGATACAGATGATCAGTGAGTAGATAGTATTATATCTCAATACCATTGTAACATTCTAAGTCTCTACTCTAATGGGTCAATGAGCCTTGCTGAATCTTTAATGTAGGGAGAATTCTTTTCATTTGGAGCATTTCAGTTCATAGAATTTGGTAACCTTATTTCCATCTATACAATCAGAGGAACTGAAATAAGTATGTTGAAGATATATATGTATGCCTATGATCGTTGCAAAATTATTAAGAGGAGTAGCCAAGGTAGAGTTAAACTACATGCCCATCAATAGATGAATAGATGGAATGGCAGGTGGTGATTATAGTCAAGGCATTATGTAGTAAGGATAAATAGGATTTTGTTTATTGAAACTTTTGTGACTATTGTCAATAATAATGTATATTGCAAAATAAGAGTATATTTGAAACTTTTTCATCAGGAAATAAAAGTTATACAAAGTGAACTTCCATTTCATGTTGAATAAACATATCAAAATACATTATGCCCATGAATGTATAGTTATGACTTGTCAGTCAAAAGTAATATCAACAAGAATAATAAAAATGTTAAATAGACATGAAAAATATCCAAGATACATTGCTAAATTAAAAAGGCAGTTTCAGGAGACCATATGAAATATGATCTTATATCTAAAAAATCAATATATGTCAAAATCCATTGAACACTGAATCTATGCCTTGTAATTGTAGTTTTATATAAATATGAGGAAATATGCTTAAAATGAATGTATATATGCCAACACACTTTGGTCTGTACTAATATGCTAGGGTTTCTTGACTGAGTTTTCTCTCCTGCCAAGTTCCCATAATCATTAAGTCCCAAAAAAGTCACACAGAGGTCTACATTAATTGTAAACTGATTGGCCTTTTAGCTCAGGCTTCTTATTAACTTTTATAACTTATATTAGCCCATAATTCTTGTCTTTGTTTGCCATGTGGCTTGGTACCTTTTTTTTGTGAGGCAGTCACATCTTGCTTACTCTGTGTCTGGCTTCCTCTCTGTCTGGGTGATGACTACAGACCAAAACATCCCTCTTCCCAGAATTCTTGTTGCTATGCCTCTACTTCCTGCCTGGTTGCCCTGCCTATACTTCCTGCCTTGCTACTGGCCAATCAGTGTTTATTTAAAATACAAGTGACAAGGTATAGACCATTGTCCCACAGCACTTCCCCCCTCTTTTTTAAACAATAACTCTTAATCAAATCTCCTTTGTTTAACTTTTTTACTGACCATTATCCATAACAACTTGTACCCAACATTCTAAACGAAGACAAACATCCATAATCCATTTTTGGGGGAATGTGGGCATAGTTTTCCAGGGTATTTCCTGCTGATTGGGGGTGCTGATAATCTTATGGGGATCTAAAGAAAATTTAGAATTATGACCAAGTCCTGACTGGTGATGGCAGAAGTTACAAAATAATCCCACACTAGTTTAGAATTATGTATAATAAAGGGTTATTTATTTAGGAGAGACTTAAATATCATTGCCCTAGATCACAGTCCTTTGCATGAATATGGAACCCGAACAGAGTCTAGCAGCCAGAAGCAAGAGCTGGAAGCAAAAGAGCAAGTGCAAGCTTTACTGCTGCATTTATAGTATAAGAGAACATGTCCAATTGGGCTGGTATCTTAAAGGCTATTATTAACTGAAGGAGCAGAAGGAGCTCCCATAGCACGTTCCCCTTTTGTTTAAATAAGAGAGTTCCAAACTCAATACAAAACCATATACATGAGGAACAGATTTCAAATATAAGATTAGAGTTATAAGCAACATAAACAATATGAAGCAAGGAACATATCCTAATGTATTAATAAGCATTCTATCCTAAGGAGTCTAAGTCTTGTATTGGAAAAGGCTTGGTAACTATGACTATCTAATCTTCCACTCAGACATCTGGGTCATTCTTCCTATCAGAGATTTCTCAGAGGGTCTTCCTTGGTCAAACCTAATTTTTCTTAATGCAGAATGAATCCACAGTCCCTCATTTACTGTGAAAACAAAAGCAAAACCTCTTCTCCAAAGTAACATATCTTTTGACTTAAATTTTAAAATCAAAGCGCGCGCTCACACACACACACCCCCACACACACACAATTAATCCAGCAGAATTTATATCAAATGTCTTTTAGCAGCTTTTACTCCTTCCTCAGTCATCAAACAATTTAAAGACAACACAATAACATATAGTATCCAGACTCTCTATGTATTCTTTATCTTTACATGGCTTTATTTTAACCTCTATTTCTTTTATTTTTATTTTTAATTTTTGGCTTTTTGATATGGGGTTTCTCTGTGTATCTTTGGCTCTTCTGGAATTCACTCTCTAGACGAGGTTATTTTTGACCTCACTGAGATCTGCCTGCCTCTTCCTCCCAAGCACTGGGATTATAGGCATGTGCCAGCATGCCTTGAACTCACAGAGATCCATCTGCCTCTTCCTCCCAAGTGTTGGGATTAAAATTGTGTACCACCACATCCAACTACTCTCTTTTTTTCTTTTACAAACTTTATCCTTTTTTTCCTCCCAAGCCTACATATATTTTGAAGACACACTAAACTGTTTAGAGGTTTTCTTCATCTTTGAATTTATCTTTACTGTATACCTCTCTTCTTATGACCACGTGAGTCTAATTTGCTAAGCGATATGGCTAAGATTAAAGCAGTGGCTTTGATGGCTGGATCCAGCCCATTCCTAAGCTTTTTTCTGAGACTCTGGCCTCATGGCAGAGGTCCTGGCTGGAACCATATTTATTGCCACAACTCTATGGCATTTCAAGGTCCCTGCCACCACCAAATGTATGCAGTCAGCTTTATACCAACACCGTTTAAGTGTTTTGTGGCAGGAGCTCTTAACAGATCTGAAAAGTTTTGCAACTTAAGCTGAGTAAATAAAAGCACTTGCCTCTAGTAAGAAGAGCCCATCCAAGTAAGTGCTATCTAGAATCCATGCTTAACTCTATTCTTTTCTATCTAAAATAACTTCCCAAGCTCTCTTAGACTTTTAAGTGGATTTGGTCAGGCCCACATTGGCATGCCATTCTCTTGACTGAGGTTTCCGTCCTTCCTGGTTCCTGTAGTCATTAAGTCCCAATGAAATCACACAGAGGTCTACATTAATTATAAACTGATTGGACTATTAGCTTATTAACTCTTATAACTTACCATAATTCTTGCATGTGTTAGCCATGTAGCGTGGTACCATTTTTGGTGAGGCAGTCACATCTTTCTTGCTCTGTGTCTGGCTTCATCTCTGTCTGTGTGACGACTGCAGACTGAAACTTCCCTCTTCCCAGAATTCTTGTTGTCCCCCTTCTGCTTCCTGCCTGGTCACCCCACCTATATTTCCTACCTGGCTACTGGCCAACCTGTGTTTATTTAAAATATATGTGACAGGGTACAAACTATTGTCCCACAGCATGGGTTCATGATAGAATACCACAGACTAGGTGACTGAAATCATAGACTTTGGTTACTGACCATCTTCATTATTGTTCCATTGCTATTAAGAGATGCCATGGCCAAGACAACTTATTAACACAATCATTAACTGGGGTCTCACTTGTACTTTTGGAGGGCTAGGCCATGATTATCGTCCAGGAAGCATGGTGTTGGGCAGATTGGCATGGTGCTAGAGCCATGACTGAGAATTCACATCTGATCTACAAGTTGTTGTAAGACAGTGCCACTGGGCCTTGCATGGGCTTTTGAAACCTGAAAGCCCAGTTCCAAAGACACACCTCCTCTAACAAAGCTGGACCTCCTAATCCTTCTTAAGCACTCCACCAACTGTGAACTAACCTGTTAAATATATGAGGCTATAGAGGGGGCAATCTCATTTCAACCACCACATGGACAGTTCTGGAGATTGAAGTCTCAAGACAGCGATGTAGATAGACTTGTTTATCCTGAGTTCCCCATCTTTCACTTTTAGTGGCCACCATCTGTATGTGTCTGCTCACTGCCTTTCTGTTCTGTGCCTGGGTGAGTTTTCAATCATCCAAATGCCTTATTTTTATAGGGATGGTAGTCACCCCTCTTTAGGGTTCATCTCCTAAACCCCCTTGTAAGCCCTGTCACTATATATATGGAAGTCTCCCTTACTTACCAATTCATTTTTCTTAGTTACCCACAGTATAAAAAAATATTAAATGGAAATTTCCAGAAAAAGTAGTGAGTAAGTTTTATGCTGGTAAGTAGGGGAATGATGTCTCGTGCTATTCTGTTCTGTCTTTTCTGGAACATACATGATCTCTTTATCCAGTTTTTCCATACTCATACAGAACCTGGTCCTTAGCTACGTAAGCAGCTGTCTCAGTTATCAGATTCAGAATTGGAATAGTGTAGTGCCTGTTCAAATGACCTTTAGTTTATTTGATAGTGGTCTGGAAGCACTAGAGTTATCATAATGGCAATTGAGACATGCCAAAGAAAGTCCATAAAGTACTTCCTTTAAGGGAAAATAAAAGATATTTTGAAAGAGACGTAACACTCATGTGCATATTATTGTAATTGTTATTTTTGTTATAATTATTTTGTTTTATTGCTTATAGTTTTTAACCTCTTATTTATTTATAAGTTAAGCCTTATCATAGGTATGTATGCATAAGAAAAATACAGTATAGAGAGAGCTTTTAAGAACTATAATTTTAAATTTTGGAACATACCTTTCCTAGATAATAGAGGACCATCATAATCACATTATATAGTCACTTGTACCAGGAGTTAAAAACTGACTATACAGCTTAAAGAAGAAACACTCTTCAGTTTAAATCACTCAGTTTCCCCAGTGTTAATACGCTGCCATATTGATCTTGTTGCTTCCTCTTCTTACATATATTGTTGTGTTTTCCCTTACCACTGGGAAGTAAGTTTCAGATATGGAGCTTATCACCTGTCAATTAGTATGTCAACGTGCATATGCTAAAATTAGTAAATGCTCCCAAGAAATGACACTACATTCATCAAAATCAGAAATCAATATTAAGATTAAGATTGTAGTTTAATTCAAAGACCAATAAGATTTTCTGTTTATCTTCCATTATCTTCAGAGCATTGATAAGTCTATTTAAAATCCTATATGGTGTTTCATTGTCAAATACCTTTGATAGCCTTCAGTCTAAAAAATGTCTTTAGTCTTCTGCTTGTCTTCTTGACTTGATACTTTTGAACAGTACAGGGTAGTTGTTCATCGAAAGTGCCCCATCTTGGGATTATGTGATGGTCCTCAAGATTTGACCTGGATGAGACAACTTGAGTAGGAACCCCACAATCCTGTGCTCTGTCCCCCAGTGCAGCACAGTGGAGGATACACAGCGGCAATCTGCCTCCTTAGTGATGTTACTAACTTCTACCACAGGTGAACAATAGCATCTGCCAGTATTTACACTCCAAGACAAATTACCAAGAATTTTTATATATGAACTAATTTTACTGAGTGGACAATATATCTGGAGGTAGACATTTTTCCTTCCTTGTTTTTTTTTCATTATTTACTTATTCCGTGTGACTCATGCTTTCCTGTTCTACTTAATGCCCTATAACCTGTTGCTGTCATTTATTCATCCTGAAGTTCATGATTTTAAACAACTTTCTGTCCTTTTACCATTTCTACATTCTTCCATGGGACAAATGCTTTTATGATTTATCCCATCTGTTCCATTGTCCAGATAAAGATTAGCAGGGAAGAAATAGAGGAGGCATGAAATAAGGCCCACATATTTCATACATCATGAGCTTTGTCATTTATCTTTCCCTCACCAGACCCTGTCCATGTGGCCCAGTCTAGGAGTGGAGGGCCCGGACTATGTCCAGACTTGACCTGAAAGAATGACCTGCACAGTGTTTTCTCCGAAGATCCTGTATTTCCACTCTCATTGAAAACCTTTGGGCGTTTATTTATGTCTCATTTGCCCCCTACATTGCTCTTTCATTCTTTACTGATTGAAACACTACTATTGAAACCTGGCTAGTATTGGGATTGGTAATTAATGGTTTCATCTTTCCACACAGTGTTTTAGAACTTAAAGGGGTAAATCTGCTTACCTCACACCCTGATAAAGAAAAGCTAAGAAGTATTTTCCTCTAAAAAAATAGAACTAAATATATTTATCAATATTTATGAGTATATAGGTAATCAAATGATCCATGTAGGAGCTCCTAAATCTTTTAAGCATTTGTCCATGTATTTGACTGGAAGATCAGTTCCTAGTTCTTACTTCAAGCTTATATGCCAGTGTGAGGCTTAGGCAGATAGGTTTCTTTTAGGTTGGACATACTGCCTTCACTCTGCTAGGATTATTAAAAAGCCTTGGCGAAATAAATAAGACACAATTGTTCTATGCTTATAGAATGACATAAATGTTACAGAATATGAAAATCCAAGTCAAGGCTTTGTAAGACTAAACCAGTCATGTCCAACCATCATTACCAATTATTAGTATTAGTATCAGGACTTTTTCTAAGGGAGAAAAGGTAGAAGATTGTCCATTTACTCCCCCATGAAAGACTATGGCACTTGCTAATATTCAAAGAAGCAGGAGTCCCAGTTACTGGTGAGTGATAGCAATATCCTTTAAATGACAGGCAGGGAGGGGATCCTCCTACTCATTCTTGTTTCCTGAATCAGATTTTAACAACTGAGATGCTGCTGCTAAAACATTTGTTGTAGCAACCAAAGGCCATGGCAGTTAGACGATTTGTACTCATGTGTTCCTGAAACACCAGGAGAATGTTATTTTCCTACTCCAAAAAGAAAAAAAATCATTTTATATGATGAGGAAAAGCTTCGATCATGGGGCTAGAGTTTTGGTATTAAAATACTGTCTGCTTTTAAAGAATTGTATGTATTATCAATAATTATTCCACTGGTGCATTTGGGGAGGGATGGATGAAGGTGGTTTTTACCTCATTAGTGTGTTTTCACTGGTAACTGTTTGTAATATCGGTTCCTTTTGATCTTCCTTTGATTATAGTGTGCACAGCTAATAGAATCTGTTGTTATTTCCATTAATAACTAAGTATCTCTTGCGGTTGACAAGGGAATTTGTTATCAGGGCGCCTTTGTGTAGTGCAAAGAGGTTTACACCCGCTCTCCCACCCAGTCCTTGTAAAACAACAGGGTGTTTATCTGCTTTTAGCAGCCTGGAGGTGCTGCCCTCCACACAGGGACGCTGAATGGATGGCGAGGAAACACTTAGACAAAGCAATGGTGAATGGCAGGTGAGGATTCTAATCTGAATACAGCTTTCACCTTATAGGCAAATCTGGCCACCGAGCCCCTGAACCTGCCGCTGTCCTTGCCTTGCTTTGCTCAGGTTGAAGGTGAGTAGCATAAGGTGGAGGAAGATTACGAATGAAGGGTGCTGAAGCTGAAGTTTCTCTTGCATCGAGCCAGGTGTATTCCATCATACCTGCATTTGGAGTTTCCTATCTTGAAGCTCTGGCAGAGTACGGAGGTGGAAGATTCAGCAACTCAATTGGCTTTATTGTCAAGTTTCTATATTTGTCTTGAATTTGTGTGTCTCTCTGCCATCCTCACTCCCAGTGACTTTGAGATATCTGACAAACTTGACACATACGGAGATATTTCCCTCCACTTTCAAAGTGACTCCACCTCCAGAAATAACCCAGTGTTTGGCTCATTAAAACAGAAATGACTGAGTGGAGTTGAGTTCAAGATATGACAATTTCCCATCTTTCAAATAGAGTCGGTGGTCTTCAACACACAAATGTTCCCTGAAGGGCCAAGTTGACACTCTGTCATTTATAGCAGATGCTTCATAATTTTTCAGCATCCCTTGGTTTGCTGTGCACACTGTATTCTTGGAAACCTTCCTGGTTTATGGATTTAACCAAAGCACTGATAACAACAGTAAAAAGAAGAGGAAGTAGCTTTCCAATGTGGCAGTTGCAGACAGCTGTTGGCAGCTACTCCAGTTACCCCAAGGTAAGTCTTGTCTGTGGATATATGAGTTCCTGAAGAAATAATCACAATAGTCACAGATGATCTTTGCATATGGTCATGAAGTGTTGTGGGCACTGTTTCAGCATGTATGAAGAAGATCTAAGAGAAAAGAACTAATTATGTAAGTCAAGTGACCCAACCAGGTCCCTTTGAGGTAGTGGATGAGCTTTTTGTTGTTTTCTACATGGACGTTTCTGAGTTCATGGCAGAGGTCTCAAAGGCAGAAATGTAAACAGAGTCTTAGCAGGACTTGACCATATGTGGTTCAGCTCTTACTCAGCTCATCTCAATAACAGCACAGCTGAGCAGCGCAACTTCTGGGTGAGGTTAGAGCAAGCTGTGTGCTTCACTGCTTAGTACATGGAGCCCAGGAGCCCCTTCAGCTAGCATGGGGGAGGCACCTTGAATGTCCACACATATGCTGAGGCAGGGTCATTCTGTTCTACCAGCAAGAAGTAGGGAGGAATCCCCCTGACCTGAGCCTAATTATGGACCCTCTCTGAATCAGCAGCGTTGAGAATAACTTTTGTTTGTATATCATGCCATAACTTAAGGTTTCTCTTGTGTTTTTGCTCTCTTTAAACGTTAAAACAAGTAACAAGGTGGTCATTTGCCTGAGTATGGTCATGTACCTGGAGTCTTTCCATAAGCAAAATGAAACTTGGAGATATTTCTTTTGACTTTTCAAAAAAATGAGCCTTAACCATGCAGACAATTGATTACATAACTAAAAGCCTCCAATGCGCCCTTACCCAACTAAGGCAAGTGCCTCACTATAACCAACCAATTCCTTTCTTCTCCATCACTCCCAAAGTTTCTAGGAGATTTTAGAAACTTCTCAGTTCTGAGTGCTTCCCACTTTATGCATGGCTCCTCACTCATTCTGTTAGAGAGGGTGGGGGAAAGGAGAGAGAGAGACAGAGACAGAGAGATACAGAGACAGAGACATAAAGACAGAGAGAGACAGAGAGAGTAAAATTTCTAGTATAACATACAAGCAATAAGGGAAATATTAAGAAAATCCTAGCCATGAAAAATCAAATGGTCTTACTCTCAATCTCTTGACTTGCTTACACAAACTAGAGTTATATAATATGTACTTTTATGTACATTCCTTATATTTCTTTTGCTAGTAAAATTTAGTGATTTCTCCCATTCAAACTAGTCTAGACAAGCCACAATTTGCTGGAAGACAAACAGAATTTTGTCCACAACAGCTGACTCTTCTGGAATGGTTTAAATATAAGCAGTTGTGGCAGTTTGAAAGAAAGTGGTCCCTACAGGGAGTGCCACTGCTAGGAGGTGTGGCCTTGTTGGAGTAGGTGTGGTCTTGTTGGAGGAAGTGTGTCACTGTGGAGGCAGTCTTTGAGGTCTCATGTATGCTCAAGCCATGCCCAGTGTCTCAGTCCGCTTCCTGTTGCCTGTGAGTCAAGATGTAAGAACTCCCAGCTCTTTCTCTAGTTCCATATCTGCCTGCACAACAGAATGACAATAATAGACTAAACCTCTGAACTGTAAGCAAGCCACCACGGCTAAATGTTCTCCTTGATCAGAGTTGCCATGGTCATGGTGGCTCGTCACAGCTATAGAAAGCCTAGCCAAGACAGCTGTCTCTTACAGTCTCCTGTATTAAACCCTTGGCCACCAGCTCTCTGTGGCACTGTTTTGAGAATGTGTAAACTTCATGAAAAGTGAGGCCTCATTGGGAGAAGTGAGTCACTGGGAGTATATACTTGGGGTTGGAAGACAGTGTCTTATCACAAATCTATCCTTTCCTTTTGCTTCCTGATCCATATGAGGAAAATAAGCCCTTCCACCGCAGGCTTCTAGTGCCAACATGTTTTCATTATAGACCCAGCATCACCTGGAGCCAAAGACCATGCCCTGAAAACTTGGAAAACTTGACTTAAAACGATTCCCTCCATGCTTAATTTGTTATATGGGTTACAGCTATGCCAAAAAAAGAAGAGAAAAAGAAAAACCCAGGCACCTCTTATTTGACTGGGTACAGAAATCATTGCCAGCCTTGGGACTCTTTACCCACACTTTTACCACCAGTGCAGGAAGGTCAGCAGCCAAACCTGTCAATTACTAAGCAGCAGCATTAGGTACTAGGCAGGGAAGCCACATTCTAGTCATTGCAAGGCACGGAATTTATCTTCTGGGAAATCTCTACCCACTTCTTGATGTGGCTCACTTTAGAATACGAGAAATCAGTCACGATTCGTTCATTTAATTTGTCCCCTGAAAAGGAGGAGAAAGTATCTACTAATTGTGTGGTACTGGCAGAGATTTTTCAGTTCATAAACCAAAGTTCCACCAATGATTATCAAACACAGCAGACACCATCATACTCATACCAAAAAATGAAGAATCATAATCAGAGATGCTGAGTAAATTCCTCTATGTTAGGTTATTCCTGGGATGAGAACAGTCCTTAAAACCAGCACTGAGAACCCTTACACTAATAAAGACACAGCCATCCCTTTCCCTTGTTAATTTCTTTTTCTTGAAAGAAGAAAAAGCCATGAAATTTGACACAAATTAGACTCTGAGTGACTTGGAAGGCAATAAATTTTTTACATCAAATGTCTGAATTTTATGTTTTGAGTTATAATTGCTATAGGAGGTGCCCGGGTGTGAGCTAGAGGGAGGTTGATTATTAAATGTAGTTATTTGGTGGAGTTGCTGCCACTATAAGCTGCAGAGGACATTCCTTAAAAATTCTGTCAATATAAATTGATTGACATGATTTTATTGTTTACCAATATAAGAATACTCATCTTAAGCCTTTAGACATGTATCTTTTATTTTAAAAAAAACTATTATCGTAGTTAGACTTTATTTGGATAACCAGCTCCTAAATAATAACAGGGAGACCTATTAGTAATTATGAATGTTTTATCTTAGCTTAGTCTTGTTTCCAACTATGATAACTTAAATTAACCCATTTATATCAATCTATGCTTTGCCCCATGGCTTGTTACTTTTCCTCCACACTATATATCTGACTCCCTCCAAACCTCACTAGCTTAATCCTGTGTGCTTCAGATTTTTTCCAAATTCCTTTCTCTCCCTGTAAGTCCTGCCTATTCTCTCCCGCTTAGCTATTAGTCTTTCAACTCTTTATTAAACCAATCAGAAGATGCCTTAGGCAGAGACACATCTTCAAAGAATACAAATGATAATCAAACAACATATCATATTTTGGAAACACTTTTGTCTGAGCACCCCAGTCTCATGTGTCTACCACTGATGTGGGAGGTCCTTCTGCATATGTGTTGCTTTTATTGGTAACTGAATAAAGAAGCTGCTTGGACCTATTACAGGGCAGAATAGAGCAAGGTTGGAATTCCAAGCAGTGATAGAGGAGAAACTAAGCAGAGTCAGGAGAGGTGCCATGTAGCCGCCAAAGAGAAGATGCCCATGGGAAACCACCAGAACCTTGCCTGTAGGCCACAACCTCATGGTGATATACAGATTAATAGGGATGGTTAATTTAAGATAGGAGAGCCGTCTAGCAATACACTTAAACAATTGGCCAAACAGTATTGTAATTAATAAAATTTAGGTGTAATGTTTTCGGGTCTGGGTGACTAGGAAATGAATGAGGACCCCTCGCCTACATGTCATCCTCTTATAGATGGTTCCCCAGAATATTCAGGGTTGAGTACATCATAAGTATACGTAGGCTTGCATACACCACCTTGACCTACTTTTGAGCATTCCCTACTCCCTTTTAGTTTCCACAGAAGCTCAAACTTACACAGAGAATAGGAGCTTTAAATAGCACAGTTACATCAAAATGCCTAATAACATTTTTCTAAAAATCATAATCACCCAATAAGTGTTTGTTGAATTGGATTCTACTCGCAAAGCAAATTTCAGTTAGGTGAACCTTTTTTTTTTTTTTTTTTTTTTTTTACTTTAGTTAGGAAAACATCCGGCTTCCCTTTACTCAACAACCGGATTACATTGGCAACAGAGTACAACTGCCTAGAGGTTTAAGAAAAGCACAAAAGCTGCAAGCATTTTTGTGACAGCCCAGTTCTGAGAGGACAGATGTGAAATCGAAAACACTGAAGAATAATGTATTCTGGCTGAACCAGACCGGTGCAGCCTTCCAGGAGCTCCTGTTATTAGCCGAGCTTGTCAAGAACTAATCATTAGCCTTCAAGTTCTGGAAGGCTACTCTGAAAGTTTACTTTAACCTTAACATACACAAAAATGTTTGTATTGCTACCCACTGATAAGAAAACTATTAGCATTCATTAAGTGCAGCCATAAATATCTCCCTTTAGAAGAACAACATTGCAGCCTTCCAACTGCCATAATGAATGCAGTGCTTAATCTCTCCTTGGGAGAGTGTCCTGGCTTCAGGCTTCTGCCACAGTCACACTACTGGGAAAGCATGGCATTCTGGGAATGGACCTGATGTCAAAGATGTTATACTGCACTGAAATTCAGTTTTAGAGTGCCTGCAAATTATTTTTAAGTGAGACGCCTCAATTTTGATAAGAAACTAGAAAGACATGTGACTTATTCAGAAAGGGATTGTTGACCTTTACTGAGCATCCTCTAGATGGTTCATTGCTATGGCTACATTATTTTTGCATTAGTTATTTTCTCCATATATCCTGTCTCCATGGTACTGCTGTGCCAATGCTAGGGGATGAATGGAGGTGTCAAAATTGACTTAGAGGCCTAGGATTTGAGATCACATGTAGACATTCATAGCAGTTTGAATTTAGCTCTTTCCGCCTCTAGATCAGTGGTTCTCAACTTTCCTATGTTCCCCATGTTGTGGTGACCCTTAATCATAAAATTATGTCAATCGCTACTTCATAACTGTAACTTTGCTACTGTTATAAATGAATAAATGGTAATGCAAATATTGGTGTTTTATAATGGTCTTAGGTGACCTCTGTGGAAGAGTCATTCGACGGCCAAAGGGGTTGCGACCCACGGGTTGAGAAGCACTGCTCTAGAGCACGGCATTAATAATGCTGCCAGTGCCATTCCTGTGAGTAATATTTTGATTCAAAGAAAACCATGGAGACCTGGATCACTGTTTCTGTTCCTATTACAGTTTATAGAGTTAAGTCTTTTGTTTACTTTAGCTGGCACAATGTTCCAGGTTTTCCTTTGAAGAATGGCTTCCCTAGGTTGCAATATTCTTAAACATAGCCCCGCCCTGGGAGCTCTGCTTTAAACTTCAAGGCCCCTGGATAGCAAACACCTGGTGCCCCATGACATCTGCTGTAGTTGCACAGCTGAGCTCTGAAGCAGTGGGAACCAATGGCCCGGGGACAGGGAATTGTATCTCTATAGACCAATAAGACTAAGATTCACCCTGATGTACTAAATTATCAACCAGATGTGAGAAAGCCTGTGCACTGTGTAGCTTCTCATCTTCCTCTTCCATACATTTCTTGCACAGGAATCTAAATTTCCAGCCTTTTAGAGCCTCTGGGTTTCTAAGGCAGATGGTAACGAATGATCTTTATCTCCAGGGGAATCTTAGCTTCACAAAAAAAGAAAGCTATACCAGCTTTTCTAAGTCTGAACATGTGTCTCATAGGCAATGTCACGTGGAGACCACCCGGAGCTGTGGCCTTCCATGGGCCCTTTACACCCTGGACCAAGATGGAATTGAGGTAGTGAAATGGGAGCGCTGAGCACTGGGGAGTAGTGATTTGCTCATTCATTGCAGGAGAAATTGAAGGTCACCGTAAGTACTGTGTCAGCATCTAGAACATTATCCTATGAGTTGAGCATCTGGTCCCTAAAAACTCAAAATCCCAAACACACCACAATCTGAAACTTTTTGAGCAACTACACAATACCACTGTGACAAACACCCATTGAAAACATTGTAGAAAACTCGATTTTTGTTATAAATAAATGTCATGTCTAGGCTTTGGTTCTACCCCTAAGAAACTTTATTATATAAGCAACTATTACCAAGCCTGAAAAATAAAGTTTTAAGAACCTCTCACAAATATTTATTTAGCTAGTTTGAGAGAGGTGCCCACTGTGTAGCCTCGGCTGACTTCAACTCATGACCTTCCTGTCTCAGGCTCCCAAATGCTGGAATTCCATGAGTGCACTACTCTATCCCAATGGTTTCAGGCATTTTGGTCAAGAGACACTCAGCCTGTATACAAAATATGGTAGACCTTGTCTACCATAATCAACAACATGGCTTATATTTCAGGAAGCTTAATTGACTGGCTTACAAGTTGTATTAGATGATGTAGAGCATCTGGAAGGGAGAAAGAAGGGCACCTGATGGTGGCAAACAGTTTCAGTGTACTCCTGAGGTAGAATCTATCTGCTAGTTCTGTTTGTATGGCAGCTCATTCCTGAGTCAATTCAGAAATATTACAGTGGAATGTCAAGTCAGCTTTTAAGAAGCTGTATGCTTTGTGTGTGTGTGTGTACATATGTGTGTGTAGAGTGCTCTATGTATGTTGTATATGTATATATATGTATATACTATATATATACAATTATGTATGTGGTATATGTGTGATATATGTGTTTGGTGTACATGTGTGTGTAGAGTGTGCTGTATGTATGTTGTATATATATTTATGTGCTCTATGTGTATGATTATGTGCATGATGTATATGTCTGTGTTTGGTATGCATGTGTGTGTGTGTGTGTGTGCATGTGTGTGTGTGTGTGTGTGTGTGGCAAATGCACCTGTGTTTGTGTGCAGATACAAATGTTCATGCATGTGTGAAGGGCCAGAGGATATGGCCCTGCTTTATCGCTCTCACCTGTATTCCATCAAGAACCAGGCTCATGGAACATAGCACTGATGTGGCATCCAGCAAGCCCCAGTGGTCCTTCTGTCTCCGTACCCCATAGCACAGGCTTCTAAATGCTTGAAGACAAGACTAGCTTTTCACATGGTGTTGGCACCTCAAACTCTGGTCCTCATGCTTCTGCAACAAATGCTTTACCCTGTTACCCACTGAGCTAGCTCCCCATCCACTGCTTTTGTTAAGCTTTATATGTTCAGCTTGCTTGAATACATCTCCATAAATATTCTATTCTGTGAAGAATTGAAAAGGACATGGAAAATTCCCATTGAAAATGAATCATCATAATTATTTTATTATATCTTCAATGTTTTTTCTCTACCTGATTTTGAGTCATATTTGTGATTTTTTATTCCCTTAAGAATGAACTGATAGGAATATCCATGTACTACAAAGATAAAATCAGTGTATTTGTGTATACATGAGAGAATGACAGAAAGAGGAAAAAAAAACCCTTCAAATGAATTCAAAATAAAACCTGTGTGATCTTATCTGCCTAATAAACTATGGAAATGGTATTTTAGCCTCAGCAGGGGTTTAACTATTTGCATGAGTTTTCAGTTCCCTTAAGGGGCTTCAAAAACTCTAAATAAGTGAAAAAAGATTGTTGGTTTCTTCGGAAAGAGCTGGCTGGATGCGAGCCACAGCTGAGGATGAGAGAAATCGGAAAGGTCAGGGCTTGGAAAGCAGCCAGACACAGCTCTGATTCCATGCTTCTTTTCAGATCCTCCACCTGGTTGCAGGGCAGCCTCTCTACTCGTTGGCATATTTTTTCTGCTTCTCTATTGATAGTAGACATGCATGAAGAAAAAAAAGATGATGAATGCCGCCCATGTCCTAAGAATGGGGTGGGCATTCATTACGTTCTATACAAAGAATTGCCGAAACACCTGTGAAGAGTTGTCCCCAAGTTCAGTTATAAAATGATTCCTGGTAAGGTTTTGAGGGGTAGAGAAAAACTAGACATGGAGTCTTCAGAAGAGTAGGGGATCTTCCAGTAGTTTCCAACAGAGTTCCAAGCCAAAACAGGAAAAAAAAAAAAAAAAAAAAAACAAACCACCAGATTTCCATCTAGCACTATGGAATGCTGGGAATTGCTCCTAAGTGGTTTGACTTCTGTCTGATATGCATCAGGTAGCAGCAGTCACACGATATTTGCACACTGGGACCACACAAGACCCCCAATTCAGTGGTTTAATGTCTTGTTTTATTAATCCAATCAGTTAAAGATTCTGAATATAATTTAATCTGAGCATTTGCACATAGAACTAGCGAAACTTCACTGATTTGATTTTGGCTTGTTTTAAGGGCTTCCTCCATTTATTCATGATTCCCAAACCACCCAGCTACATTTTCTTTATTTACAGTGTTAAATCAATCTAATGTATGGATGATATTGAAGTTGAAGGAACGCTACATCTCTTGGGTACTTTCTCACATTTGATGGGTAATGAAAATGGCAAATCAGATCTATAAATTGTTACAGTGACTTGAAAAAAGAAGCAAAAAGTAGAAAGGTGAATGTCCCCCCCTTTTCCAAGCATCTTCTGAGCTGCCCCAAGCAATACTGTGCTGGTTAGTTTATGTCAAGTTGACACAAGGTACGGTTATAGGGAGGAAATTGAGAGACCTCCAGTTGAAAGTAAAACTCCATAAGATTGGGCTTCTGGCAAGCCAGTAGGATAGTTTCTTAATTAGTAATTGATGGGGAGGATCTGGCCCACTGTGGGTGAAGTCTTCCCTGGGCAGATGGTCCTGGGTTCTATAAAATGTAGACTGAGCAAGCCAGTATAGGGGACTCCTCCATGGCCTAGGCTTCAGCTCCTGCCTCCAGGTTCCTGCCCTCTTTGAGTTCCTGCCCTCACTGCTGATGAAAATGAAATTGGTGACTTAACCCTTTCATCCCCAAGTTACTTCTGGTCATGGTGCTTCATTCATCATAGCAAAGTAGCCCTAAGATGACTACAGAGATTGTTTAAAAATTCATCATCAAATGTTATTAAAAGAGCATTAAACTGCCTCCTTATGTATTATGTATTTCTTACTTCTGTATCAAAGTCATACATTCAATACTTTAACTCAGACTTACTCTATGGTATTTATTTAGTTTTCAGAATTTACTGGAATAAAATAATGTAAGCCTGTAATCCTTTCTCAATTATATGCTTACATTCATTTCTTTTCTTTTTCTTCTTTTCTTTCCTGTGTCTCTTTCACTGTTTATTCTCCATTTTCTTTCTGTTTGTAAGACACTTATTGAATTATAACCATATGTGAATACTTAGTAAGGAAAAACTCAGGGTAAACTCAGTAGATAAAGTCATCAACCTAAACGCTTCCTTGAGCTTCTATGTTTTCCTCTGCCTTCTCTTCTCAATACCTTCTCTGCAACCAACCAATCCACTATTATCAGATGACACTTCCATTATTTTATATTAATGGTTTAATATATCATGTATTCTTGCAGTCTATTGATTTATTTCCAAATAATAATGTGGTGTTGTAATACCACATTCTCCTTATCAATTCACATCTTGTTGGGCTACAAAATATGTTCATATTTCAACTGTTATACATAAATCTGACATCAATATTCATAACAATCCTCCTTAGGTCCATCTGATTTCCATTTTCTTGGATAAATACTAGTAGAACAGGTGGATGCTGTCTTGGGCAAATGCTTAACATTTTAGCAAATCGGCAAGCTGTTTTCTAGAGAGGTGAACTTTTCCAGCTCTATCAACTCCTTGATAACTCTAACATTACATCATGCCCAGCCTCCAGCCCTAGATATGGCTTCTGTGCAATGTCTCAGATATTCTCATAAGAGTCGGGGAGGATTTTTCTATAGTCTTAATTTGCATATATCTTTTGACTACTGGGGTTGTACACATTTATATTTACTTATTTATGATCCTTATCACTTTTTCAATAAAAATGTTCATAAATTTGTCTCTTTTTGTTGAGTTCTTTGTTTTTATATTATCAAATTCTGAAATGAAAAGCTTCTAATCTGATTACAAGACCTTTACTGTTTATGTGATATGCAAATAACCTCCCCTCAATCTGTTGCTTTCCTTCTTAGTCTCTCAGCATTGTGTTTCGAAGTGTTGTTTTTTTCAAAGTAAAACCAAATTTACAAAACTTTGAGAATTGCACTTTTAATCTCTACAGACAAACACCGTAACGATGTTATAAAGATCCTCACTCCTATTTCTTGGTGTGTCTTGTGAGTATGTGGTGCAGTGTAGTGCTGTGTGGTGTGGTGTGAATGTACTTGGCAGTGTAGATGAATGCATGTTTTCATGTGCAGGTGGGGTTGCGGGTGCATGCCTGGGCACATGCATGTGTAAACCAGAGGTTGACAGCAGTTTCTTTCCACCTTTAGTTTTTGTGACAGGACCAGTCAGTGGGCCTGAAGCCCATTAACTCAAACAGACTGAGTGGCTAATGAGCTTCAGTGATCCACATGTGACTATCATCCCCAGTTGTGAGGTCACAAGAATATCTTATCAGAGCACAGATTTTACATGGGTTCTAGGAATCTGAGCCCAGATCCTCACACTTGGATGATAATCATTTTACTGACTGAGCCATCTCTTAGGCTTATCTCCTCTTTTCTGTACATTCAAAAGTTTAAAATTTTACATTAGGCCCGTGATTAAGTTTGAATTAATTTTTCTCAATGTACACAGACACATGCACATATTTACACTAACAAGCACGTTCTCACCACACCACATACCCACTTTAATTTGTTTGGAGTACATTATTTGGCTTGATTTTAATCATGTCATTCCATTATACATTAATAAATATGAGTTATAAAATAGAATATTTTATTTTAGGGTTGTGATGTTTTGTTTAAACAACAATCCCATTACTTTTCTCTGATACTCTTTCATGGAATCTACAAGAGTAAGCCTATTACTCCTAGTAATGAGAGACAGGGAGCCTGAACCAGGTATCTTTTGTAACCAGACAAGGTGTCATGTAGAGGAATTAAGACAGCAACACACCTACAAAACTTTCACTCTACAATTTGTCCTTTTTGCAGAGTGTTCTGGGACTGGAGCCTAGCAGAATCATCATCAATGTGACCAGAGGGACCTCTTCCAGGAACTGAGAAGAGCATATATGTTATGGCTAAGTGGCTTGGTGTTCCTCTGGGATTCCTAACAGGGGAAGCAGGGACTGTCTCTGACTCTTTTGTCTGAGTGTGGACCTGTTTCCTCCCACTGGACTACCTCATAGAGGCTTGATGAGATGGTATGGCCTGGCCTTATTGTAGGTTGTTTTGCCATATTTGGTTGATAGCCCTGAGAGGCCTGATCTTTTCCTGAGGGAAGACAGAAGATGGGTAGATCTGGGAGAGAGGGGAGATTTGAGGAAGAGGCTGGAGGAAAGAGGAGGATGGGAAACAGCACTTGGGAGGTAATATATGAGAAAAGAATAAGAAAATAATAAAACCAAATATATTTATTGTCCTTTGTGTATATATTATGGCTTCCAGGGTTTTTGTTTTTATGTGATTCCTGTGTGTGAACATGTATCTTGTGTCTATATGTGTTTCTTGTGAGTTTTTTTGTCTGATAGTCTTTTGTTTTGCCTCACTCCAATTTGTTCATTTCTATTTTGTTTTACTTTATTTTATTATTATTCCCTAGATGCCTATCTGCTTTATTTTTAATGAAATAGGTGTCTTTGTTTTCTAAAATAAAAAGTAGTATACAGATTTGACAAATTAGCAAAATGTGTTTTACTTATTCATAACACACAACATTAATTCAATAATTTATACTGAATTATTAAGGTATAAGCTTGTGAAGATTTAAATTAGATACTATACTTTGAGTGGCCTTTTTATTTTCTTTTATTGAAAACAGATTTTTTTTCTTACACAATATATCGTGATTACAATTTCCTCTTACTCTACTTCTCCCTATCCTTTTCTGCTGAATTAATTTTTGTAGACCGCATAAGACACAAATCAAATCCTATTATTCTAACACCTTCATTTGAAAGGCTATAACTTTTTTACTTATTAAGCTTTCATGTTATCAAGATTATATTTATCAAAAGGCATTATTTTGAACTTTCTGTTTTGTGTTGTTAATATGCACATATGATCACTAGGACAGGTCTGCAGAGTCAGGTTGAGTCAGTCCTTAAACACTATTCTTTCCGAGTTGCTTTGGATAGTCTGTGCCCTTTGCCTGTCTCTATTTTTAATCAGCTTCTCAGCTTCCTAACACTTGAGAACAAAAGGCAGTAAATTTGTCTAGTTTTTAAGAGAATATCATTTCAGTTTCTAAAATAGAATTTTTAGAACAATTTCAGATGCACTACAAAATTGAACATAAATATGATAGGAATTCATATATACATTTGTCCTGTTTATTCACCATTTGAGGGAGATGTTGAGATTTAACCAGGGCCTCAAAGACACTAAGGAAGCCTCCTACCACTGAGCCATATCCTGGCCCTCCTGGCCCTTATAATCATAGGCCCTTCATTCAGACTGAACAATTGTTAAAAACATTTTGCCTACATTGGTAGATCATTGACCTAAATTTTATAAACTTTCATTAGATTACACTTCTGGTGTCATGCAGCAGGACAAATACTGGGTAGTCTTGCCCAACCTTAATAACACATGGGAAGGTGCTCCCTTGCTCTATCTACACCCTCTCCAGCATGAGCTGTCACTTGTGTTTTTGATCTTGGCCATTCTAATAGGTGTTAGATGGAATCTCAGCATTGCTTTGATTTGCATTTCCCTGATGGCTAAGGTTGTCGAACATTTCTTTAAGTGTTTCTTGACCATTTGAGATTTCTGTGTTGAGAATTCTCTGTTTAGATCTGTACCCGATTTTTAAGTTGGGTTATTTCATTTGTTGATATCTGGTTTCTCGAGTTCTTTATTTATGTTGGAAATTGTAGCAGCATTTCAATTGCATTTTAATAAATAAAGCTTGCCTGAAGATCTGAGAGTAAAACAGCCCCACTTGTCAGCCTTATAGCCAGGCAGCTTTAATACACACCTTTAATCCTGGTAGCCACACAAGTTGCTATAGAAACCAGGCAGTGCATACCTTTAATCCCAAAAGTGCATGCCTTTAATCCAAGCTCTGGAGAGTATTATAAAATGGGGGGAGACAGCTCTTAGATCCAGTCTCATTCTGAGATTCCTGGAGGCAGGATAGCCATATCACATCAAGGTCAAGGCAAGAGCTAGTGGCTGACTGCTTTTCAGATCTTCAGATTGAACCCCAATTTCTCTCTCTGAGTTCTTATTAATTGTGTGTTGCGGGAGCTCCTTCCACTCCTTCAGCCAATAGCCGTTGAGATACCAGCCCATTGGGGTGTGGCCTCTCTCCCTTTAAAAAAGCGGCCATTTCCCTCTCTGCTCTCTCTTGTTTCCTGCTCCGCTTCCCTTCCTGGTTGCGCAGAGGGCTGTTGTCTGGGACGGTGATCTGTAAGTTTTTTCCCCTTTAAATAAATAACCATTCTATTAATCATAATTCCACACAACCAACCAACCAACCAACCAACCAAACAAACAAACAAAAAACCTAACTCATGGTTTCAAAGCAACAGCTTTCTGGTTTGCCAGCACAAAAGGTTCTGATCTGATTCTTTTGGGAGGTTTGGCTATTAAGCACTTGCTTGGTTAGAGTTACACCAAGAAATTTTATATTATTTGAGGCTGTATTAAAGCGTGCTATTTCTTTCACAGCTTACTTGTCATTTGTGTATAAGAGGGCTGCTATTTTTTAGTTAATCTTGTACTACTTGACTAAAGATGTTTTATCACCTGTAGGAGTTAACTGGTAGAATATTTGGGCCACTTATGCATACTATCATATTGTCTTCAAATAATGATAATTTGATTTCTTCCTTTCCAATTTTTATATTCTTGATCTTCTTTAGTTGTCTTATTGCTCTAACTAGAAGTCCAAGTGCTATATTGAATATGTTCAGTGAGAATGGACAACCTAGTCTTGTTTCTGATTTTAGTGGAATTGCTTTGAGTTTCTCTCTATTCAATTTGATGTTGGCTATCAGCTTATTGTATATTGCTTTTATTATGTTTAGGTATGTTGCTGTTATCACTGATCTCTCCAAGATTTTATTAAAAAGTGGTGTTGGAATTTTGGCAAAGGCTTTTTCATCATCTAATTATTGTGTGTGTGTGTGTGTGTGTGTGTGTGTGTGTGTGTGTTTTGTTCAGTGTGTTTATATGGAGGAGTATATTAACAGATTTTCATATATTGAACCATCCCTGCATCTCTGGGTTAAAGTAACATGATAAAGGTGGATGATGTTTTTGATGTGTTCTTGGATTTAGTTTGCCAATATTGTACTGAGTATTTTCACCTAAATATCGATGTGTGAATTTGGGCCTGTAATTTTCTTTCTTTGTTTAGTCTTTGTGTGGTTTGGGTATCAGGGTGACTGTGGCCTCATAGAAAGGATTTGACAGTGTTCCTTCAATTATTTTGTGGAATAATTTGAGGAGTATTTGTATTAGCTTTTCTTTGAAAGTCTTACAGAATTTTGCACTAAAACTCTGGCCCTGGGGTTTAGTTTTGGTTGGGAGACTTTTAATGACTACTTCTATTTCTTTGGGGATTATAGTTCTATTTAGATTGTTTATCTAATCTTGATTTCACATTGGCAAGTGATATCTATCAAGAAATTTCTCTACATTTTTAGATTTTCCAGTTTTTTGAAGTACAGGTTTTTGAAGTATGACTTAATAATTCTCTGCGTTTCCTTGACACCTGTTATTTCCCCCTATTTGTTTCTGATTTTGTTGATTTGAATAATCTCTCTCTGCTTTTTAGTTAGTTAGGAGAAGGGTTTATCTATTTTGTTGAATTTTTTCTCAGTGAACCAACTCTTCTTTTCATGGATTCTTTGTATTGTTTTCTTTGTTTCTACTTTATTGATTTCAGCCCTCAGTTTGACTACTTCCTGCTCTCTATACCTCTTGGGTGTGTTTGTGAGTTTGTAAGTTTTCAGTACAAGCCCTTCTTAATTTTAGAGTCTTCACTGAGAAGTTGGAGGTAATTGTGATAAGCCTATTTTTATATATGACTTGGCCTTTGCCCCCTGCCACTTTTAATACTCTTTCTTTGTTCTGTATGTTTAGTATTTTGATTATTATGTGTAGAGGGTATTTTCTTTTCTGATCATACTATTTATTGTTTTTTAAACTTCTCATACCTTTATAGGTATGCCATTCTTTAGGTCGGGAAATTTTTCTCCTACGATTTTGTTAACTATATTCTCTGAGTTTTTGAGTTGGGATTCTTCTCTTTCTTCTATTCCTAACATTCCTGATTTTGGCCATTTCAAAGTATCTCAGTTTTCCTGGATGTTTTGTATTAGGAATTTCTTAGATTTAACATTTTCTTTGGCCAATGAATCTATTTCCTCTATTGTGTCTATAATAGACCCTCTTCCATCTCTTGTATTCTGTTGGTGATGCTTGCATCTGTAGTTCCTGTTCTTTTACCCATATTTTCCATTTCCAGGATTCCCTCTGTTTGTGTTTTCTTTATTGCTTCTATTTGCTTTTTCAGGTCATGAACTGTTTCCTTCACTTGTTTGTTTTTCCTGGCTTTCTTGGCATTCTTTCAGGGATTTCATCCAATTTTTGTTTGTCTTTTCCTCGATTTTATTAAAAGATTTTCTTCATTTCCACTTTAAGGACCTTTATCATCTTCATAGTTATTTTATACATTGTTTTCTAGTGTTTCAGCTGTGCTGAATTATTCAGGTATTGCTGTTACTAGGTAGTTGGGTCCTGGTGGTAATATAGTGCCCTTTCTGTTATTGACTGTATTCTTGTGCTGGTGTTTAGGCATTGTTTGGGGTGATTATAGGTGTAGATGTTGATTCCTGCATTTGTCTTTATTGGATGACTGATTTTTTTCCCCTTGGTTTCTCTTTCCTCTCTGGTCTTCTGGCCTAAGTAGCCAAGGGTTCTTGTTGTGAGCTGTGAACCCCCAGATCCTGAATTTCTTGTTAACAACTTGTTTTCCCCTGATCTGAGTGCCTACAGCTGCTCTGAGCATGAGACACTCTGGAGTTCCTGATGGCAGGGGAATGGTTTCTGGTGAGCTTTGCTTGGGCATGGCTATCCCTTTGTAAGCTGCTCCTGGACACAATAAAGGGGGAATTCTTGGGGCATTCTTGTTTCAAGGTTCCGGCATCAAAAATGACCCATATCTCTGTGAGTCTTTGTGTGTTTCAATCTCCAGCCCCTTGCCGGATGCACGAACTGTATGGTAGTGCATAGAGCACAGACGGGCGTGGTGAGCCGCAGGGTCTGGTGACTAACAAGTCTTCAGGTCCAATAAGGTGTCTCTGCTGAAGATTTTAAGGCCTGGGATTCCTAGAGCTGGTCTGTCCTCTGGTAAAGCCAAAGTCTTCTTTTCAAAGTTGTAGCCAGGATATGGAGCCTAGGATGGTAGTGGTCTGAGGATGTTGGACTGGCTTAAAGTATTTTAACTAGGCTCGCTAGGACCAACCTGACCTCAGGTAAAGCTTCTGGGGCTGTGAGCCCTAGGATGAATTCCAGGCAAAAGGGCATCATATGCATATTTTTAATCTGTAATCTTTTTTATTTATTTGTACTAATCATCATTTTCTAACCAAACATCTCGTTTTCAAATTGTTGACATTTAAAGGCTCACTGTATGTTTTTGGTAAGTCCTTTATTGAGTATGCCATTGAGAAATATATTTTTCCCATCTATTTACTTGATAATATCCTTAACAGAATACTAATATTTAATTTTAATGAAGTTGCATCTTATTTATTTAATGTATTAGTTCTTTGTGTTGGTGTTATATTATAAAATTCATTGGCAAGTCAAGGATTGTGGCAAAGTCTTACAAGAATAGCACTGAAGTGGTAAAAGCATGAGGATCATTAGTTTGAGGCCAGTTTGGGGTACACAGATATCCATGGACACCTAGAAGCTCCCATTACCTTTTAGAGACTTTAGTTATCATTTTAGATTTAAGTCTATGAGCCATTTAGAAAGATTCCTGTGACTAGCTTACAGTCTGCCTAGATTCAAATTCTGGCATGTGATGTCAGTTGTTCCAGTATTATTTATTTAATTACTTTTTAAATATTTGAAATTTAATCCAAGGAAGGGCTCACACATGAAAAGCAATTGTTCTATTGCCAAACTATATCCTCAGGCCTCTTTTTACATTTATTTATTTAGCTAGTCTTATGAAATCTATTTTTTGACAATTTCATACAAGTGTATATACATTCTGATCTTTCCCATCCCCAGGCTCCCCTGAACAACTTTAATGCCTATAATTCTTTTTCCTAATTTCTAGCGTTGGTTTGATTCTGTGATCCTTTAATTAAACCAAAGCCATCTTTGTGACAATTGGATGGTAATTCTCCTTCGAAACCTGGTAGGAGCATCAGTGGCCACACAGGTAATGGCATTCAATGGTGAAGGGGTAGAATTCATGAGTCCCTTCTCTTCATTGCCTGACTGTTAACAGACCCGCCCTTGGGAATACCCAGTACAAGCATCCACAGCTGCTCAGAATGCTTCACAATAGCCATCTTGTGCCCAAAATATGACATTTCACCCTCCTTCTCCCAGTCTTCTGGTTCTTAAGTTTAGCAGGAATGCTATAAATGTCTTTTTAGGATTGAGACCTCAGAAGTCAGTTGTTCCCAGAAGCCGTGCAGCCATGAGTGTCTACGCTCACCACATTTTAATTTAAAACAGCTAGTCACTAAGTTGTTCAGGCTGGTCTTGAACTCATTCTATAACCCAGGTAAAACTTGAATCTGAGATCCTCCCAATGTCATTTACTAAAGAGCCTGCTTTTGTTCCCTTCTGTTCTTTTGTCAATATTTGTCAAAATTTGACTAGCTGTGTGGTTGTCTGTCAGATCTTCCCCATTGATTTATTTGTTATTTCATCAAAAGTGTACTGCTTTTATTACTGCATCTTTACAATAAGACTCAGAGATAGGTAGTGTCAGTCTTTTGAGTTTATTTTTCTCCCTTAATATTGTATTGACTATTATGACTTTCATATCTTTCTAAACAAATGTTAGATTCAGTTTTTCAATATCTACCAAATAAATTTCTGTGTTTTTTTTTTAAGAAAACTGTAGTCACATTGAACCTAAAGATCAAGTTCGAAGAACTAATTCATATTTTGAAAATATGAAGCTTCCTATCCAAGCCTGAGGAATGTCCCTCTGCTGTTTCTTCAGTTCAAACTCAGAATATTATAATATTCTTCAAATAAATATTTGCTAAATTTATAGCTCAGTGTTTACTTTTATATTCTGACTTAAACACCATTGCAGCTTCACGTTGCAATTCTTCATTCCTGGTGCATTGGGAAGCAAGTGACTTCTGTCCATCAGCCTTTCATTCTGTGAGCTCGCTCTAATTGCTCATTAGTTCCAGATTTTTGTAAATTTATTTGGGATATTCCTTATAAACAGTCATCATCTACAAATAACTGAATTACTATTTCTTCTTTTGAATTTGAGTGCTTTTATATTTCTAAAAACTATCTTAGGTTCTAAGAGGACAAAATAATAGCAGTGCATACAACTCACTTTAGTATTTTAAATCCATTAAAGATTTCATCCAAGGTGAGGGCACTTCATCAGATTAAACTTAATCGTGTCTTGAATCACACTCCTCTTGAAACCCATTTCCCCTTCTATGTTTCCCATTTCCTTTATTCTTTCCATTGTCACAGAGAGATGGTGGATAGAGGCATAGTTGCCTAAACAGAAAATGGGACAATTAGAGAAGATGCAACAGTAACTCCATAGCCTGTGATTAAAAGGAATAACCCACTGTACTGGAAATAAATTCAGTGTTCTGATTTCGTGCTGAGAAATCAAGCAGGGCCTAGATGGGGAAGTCAATTCTCTCATTTGGGAAGGCTTCCTACTGCTCAAGACACAGTCATGAATCAACCTTTAAAATATTTTTCAAGACTCACACAGACTCTTCATATTTCTCTCCTCCCAACCCCTTTGCAGATCCCTTTGTTCAACCCCACTTTGAAGCAAACATTCAGGTCTTCCCCAAGCTGCATAATTATGTTATTAAGCATAAACAGCAACTTAGTAGTCATCCTAGAAGATGGAGATTATGTATTATATGTGAGAAATGAAAACAAGGTCTTGTTTCACACTCAATCTCCAGTCAATCAAAAGCTATTACTTGGAGAGTACTGATGGGAAGGTGGTAAAACCATGTTACAGTTCAATAGAAAAGAGCAGGTTATGATTCATATCATGAATATAGTCTAGAGGATTAGTATGATCACTGTGTATTTAAAGTGCCAGGTTCAATCCAATAATTTCATTTTTCAAGGGAGGAAAATGGAACTCAGAAGGTCAAATGACTTCTCTAAGTCTTAGGGTTATTGTTGGTAGTATTAAAACTCAAATCCACCTCCATTTCTCACTTTTTGAGCAAAAACTTTATTCTTCTATGATCTACCACATCTTAAAATGCCAGAATAAAATGTAAAATATTTTTGAAATACTGAGGCAAAAGGTTTCAATGGGCGAATGGTCAGATTCACCCTAACTTGAATGCAGAGCTGGGAGTTGCTTGAATATGAAGACCATTTCAGCATGCATTTTTCTCATTGGGGCTTCAATTTCCTTGGTTTTAAATGAAGTTCATTATGTACATAAATTCAAAGCAGTTGGACTAGGACCTTATGTGGTTAGTACTCAAGAAGCTCTTACCCATAATTATTACTTTTATGATTGTGAGAATACATTTATTCAAGGTGATGCTTTTCAAAATGAATTGAATCTAAAATTAATTACAATAGCCTCTCAATTCTTCCTTTTGAGGTCCTTTAATATGTGAGATGTCACATAAAATATAAGCCTATTAGCCTCATTAAAACTGCAGCAGAATACTTTGACAATCAAATTATGAACAAAACAGAATGATCTCAATCTATTAATTGTGTGTATTCATGTGTTTTACCTAGGCTAAGTACAAGCCTTAGAATGCCATACATTTTGATTCCAAAGAATCAGATTCTCACTAACTGGAGACATTTTTTATACCTAATATTTCTTTATAATTTTTTCCTTAGCACCTTTAGGGGAATTCCATCTTATAGAGAAATGAGAGAGAGAGAGAGAGAGAGAGAGAGAGAGAGAGAGAGAGAGAGAGAAGGACTGAGCAAGTAGGGCATATTCCCAAAACTGCAGAACAGAAGTCGTGTCTAATAGTTTCACTTTTAAAGACTAATTCCTCCATTTACTGCCAGAATTTTTGCAGCTTTGAGAATATTCTGTGAGTCGCTGGGTGATCACACATGAGTCCACACCTGTGTAAGGTGTTGACATGGACTCTCTGGGAACGAGCTGTCTTATTCTGAGTCTTTCCATGTGTGCTGTAGAGAATACACCTGCTCAATGAGGCTCTCAGCAGCAGATCTGGGGAAATACAGCCATCCATCCAGAGAGCTTTGCTTCACAGGTGTCTCAGCTCCAAGGATTCTGAACACCTTGGTGACTGCTCTAATTGGCATTCTGCCTGAGTATCTCATGAGCACATGGTCCCATTTCTGCATGGGCAAACTGCAGGTGTTTAGAAGGCTGAGTGTAGAAAGAAAGCCCAGCCTTTCAACATACAACAATATTGCAACAGTAGTGAATTTAATTTTAAAATTGTGGAAACATATGTTAACTCACCTTGGTGATAATATAAAGCCATCACTTGTATACTTAACTTCTTCAGTGCTGTTTTTAAATTGAATCATACTCTGGCTTATTGAATTATAGACCTGGCACTTGTCTGCTTTCTGATTAGTGGATGCTCTGATTGAGCCACATGTTGAATAATTCTGCTGATGCCAAGTTCTGGCTTTGCTGAGCCAAATTTCCAAACTGTGTCTTTTTACAGTCATTTGAGAGGTTTAAAAGCCAGCTCGTATCTTTGTTAGCAAATATCCCAGCAACTACTCCTAAAAGTTCTTATTGATAATTTAATAATCTTATTAAGAAGGTAATAGTTACTCCCCAAAATGTGTGGTTTGAAGGCTGTTTATTGGACATATATTTCTTCCAGATCTCAAGGAAGCAGCCATGGGTATAAGTTTGAGAAACATGAAGGTAAGAAAACATATTTACATATTAAACAGTGAAAGAGACTCTTGTACAATAATCTGTTGCACTCTTGAAGTCAGAAAAATCTGTAAAAAAGCAAATGTAACATTCTCATTGACATGCAGTTTACACCAAAACTTGAAGTGGACCCAAATATATGTCTTTGAGCTTTGGTTTGAGAATATCTTTTAATGATGCTTTAAGCTTGGGGCTTACTAAGGATACATGCTATCCTGTCATCTCATTCTTTTCACAGTCTTGTGAAATTTGTAGTATCAATGTCTGGGAACAAACTGAAAAAAATTGCTGGTAGTGCCAGCATTTTGGTTTTGGTCTAATGGCTTGAAGTACCACGAATAGCCAACTTACATCTCCAAAAGAAATGCTATTTTCCTTGTGTTTAAGAACTGATGCATCTCTGTATGTAACCTATCGCACATGGGCACCACAAATACTATCAAGACAATAGGCTAGATATTACTTCTGTGAGCAACACAAGGGCTTACTCTCCTGTGCTCTCCTTATTGCTTTTCAGGGACTGATCCCTTACTTCATTAAGAAGAATGTGCTTTATACTGTCATTCATTTTAAGCTATTTGATTATGATTTTTAGCAGGATGCAGATTATCCTAAATAACCAAATCAACAGGTGTTTAATAAATTCTATCATATCCTAATTCTGAATAATGCTCAGATGGTGTAAAACAATAGATCCCAGGGCAAAATTCAAAAGGAAATTAGTCATCAAGACAAGACACGTTGGGCTTGAGAGAACTGGACCAGGGAAGATAGAAGGGAGATGAAGGGAGGGAACATGTGAGAAACACACACGACAGAGAGAGAGAGAGAGAGAGAGAGAGATTGGTTCTAAACAAAGCTGAAGTATCAAAGCTACAGGAATTTCTGCAGTATGAATCTATTTAATCCAGTATTTTCTAGACATAGTTTCCAGATGAGTCAGAGGCACTGTGTGTTTGTTCTTGGCAAGTTAGAAGTAAATGCTACTTCTATAGGAGCTCATGATTCATTGATTACAAGTCAATAAAACACCTCCTGAAGATTGGTACTGCTCCGTGGTTCAGTAGTGTTCTTCTGAAGTCTCACATGGCTTAAGATCTTCTGTTTCCTAGGAACTCTTCCTTGAATTTTCAGTGTCATTTGTTCATTGGAAGTGAGGGTATGAAATCATTAATGAAAGACCATGTCATTCTTCTGGCAGTGGTGGCCCATCTAAGTATTTGTCCCATTTTTTTAAAGTTACAATATTACCAAGGTGTTCTTATCTCAGTAAAGAATAAATTAATGACATTCAAGAAAATTATGCCAAATATTTTGAGTAAACTATCTAGCTGTGCATGACTGCAAAACACTCTAGGCCAGGCTAAGCATGTGTCCAATGCTAGCTACTATCATTAATATTATTATATTCCCTGGTTTAATATAATGCAAGTGTTTGGGTTATTTGATAGCCTATTATATTTATATAGCCTGAAGCATATTTGTTGGGTTTGAGTATGAAACGTTTGAGTGCTTGAACCCTATGTCCCTGGTTAGTGGTGGTAATGGGACAGCATGGAGCCTTTACAACATTGGGCCTAGCTGGAGGAAGTGGGTGGGTGGGCTCTGCTTCCTGCCTACTTTTGTCTTTTTCTTTTTGTACATAGATATGAAAAAGCCTGGACAAGCCAGCTCCAGCTCCCATGCCTTCTTGGCAAGACAGACATCGGAGCTTCCAGAAAACCTTCCTTTCTTAAGTAGGTTCTGTCAGGGGTTGTTACAGTGAGGAAAAAAGCAGAAGGTGCTTTGAGGTAGCAATGAAGGGACATTCTTTCAGTGGAATAACTTCAACAGTAAAATTCTCAAGTGATTGCCATATGATTATAATCTTAACACTGATTACATAACAGTCAAGATGTTCTGAAAATGAAAGAGAAACAGAATTGTGATGCACGGAGTTTTGTGCTGAAAACTGAAGGAGTCCAAATTCAACTGATGTTCAGTGACAGAGTTTGTAGAGAAAAGGAATTTTGGTAATGCAATGCATTTTCAAGGATTTACTCTATTTTTAATCGGCAATAATTCTATACATATGCAGTACAATGCAGTGTTTTGATCTGTGTGTGCATAACAAAGTGATCAAACCAGACTAATTAGCATCTCCATCATGTTGAAGTCATTTCCCTTCAGGAAAATCTTCCGTAGCTCTGTGGCATATTTTGTGGTTGAGACATTTATTCAGAAAAACGTTTCCAATGTCTTTTGCTCTACATATCTACACTCTGTTCGTCCTTACATGTGTCTTATACACCAGTGACATTTTCGTGCCGGAAATGCCCTGTCTCTATAATTGAACACCTGTCACAAACACATCACATTTGGAATGTACATTAAATATTTTGAAGTGAATATATTAGAAGTTATCAGAATAGATTGCTCAGAAACAACAAAAATCACCAAAACATCTTGTATTAGCTTTTGCTGGCAACAGCAGGGAACAGCAGAATGTAGGGCTGATTAGTTATTTATCAAATAAGCACACTGGTGACAGGATTTTAAAATATCAAATTAGTCCAACAGAACTCCCTGCAAAACAGAAACTCCTGAGCACAAGGTGGCTGTGGACTCTGCAGGGGACCACCCAGGAAGGGCAGAATAATAAGGTTCTTGCTGAGGTTGCCTTCTGCCAAACTTTTCAGACTCCTTACAAGTTGTTCTATCTTGTACTATTTTCTAGGGTTCTTTTCATTGGGCCAATTTTTCACTTGGTCTGAGATAATACCTGGGCCATCAAGAGCCCTGCAGTCACTAAATGTCGTCCCAAAAATACTTATCCATCTGGCATCATTTTGAATGCTGAAAAACTGGAGATGAACCTGATCTTCACAGCAAGCATAACCACTGGGTTGCACCACCAATGTGATTAGTTGTTTGTACCAGAGAGGCAATGGAACAGGGAAGTAGAAGCAAATGTTCTTCTAACACAGTGACTTACAATCTTCCTAATGCTGTAGCTCTTTAATATAGTTCCTCATACTGTGGTAATCCCCAACCATAAAATTATTCCATTGTTACTTCATAAGTATAATTTGTTACTGTTTCGAATTGTAATATAAATATCGGATATATTGGATATCTGCTATGCGATCCCTTGGGCTTCCTGACCCACAGGTTGAGAACCACGGTACAAATGGATAGATGAACTGCATCCAATGAGTTAAGGCTTTATACAGCCCCTTCTCTTGGCAGAAGAGAATGCACATCCGTAGGATGTTGTGTGTCAATTCTGAATGTTGGATGCAGTTTAAGAAGGAGAATGTAGAGCTGAGCAGTGGTAGAACACACCTTTAATCCACAACATACAGAGACAGAGGCAGAGGCAGGAGGATCTCTGTAAGTCTGAGGCCAGCCTGCTCTACAGAGCAAGTTCCAGAACAGCCAGGGCTACACAGAAATCCTGTCTCGAAAAACCAAAAGAAAAAGGGGGGGGGGGGTGAGAATGTAGTAGAGAAAGTATAGAGAATTTCCTCTTCTTTTTGTTCACACAAAGTAGAGAAACAATTTATTAAAAAGAGGAAAATATTTCTCACTCAACAAATAGAACCCTGTGCAACTTTTCCAGAATCAACATACATGAACTGTATACATTTCTACCAATTCATAGTTTACTGAATAAACATGACTGACCAAGTTCACAAAATGTAGGGGAGCTGTTCCTACTGTTCTTCGTGAGACAGGGGTTTGTCCAGCATGCACTGTCTGTCAGTCTGTGTTCCACATGCAGAAACAATGTGTTGGAATGCCCAGTCAAAAACAGGGAAAGGTAAAGGGCAAAACTCTGATTCCTAAAAATAAGTCTACTTTTTAGAAAAGTACAGTCTAGAGAGCTGGCAGGTGCTAAGGACCACAGCTGAGGCATCCACTTAAAAAATATATCACATAGATGTGTGTGTATGTGTGTGTGTGTGAGAGAGAGAGAGAGACAGAGACAGAGACAGAGAGACAGAGAGAGAGAGAGAGACAGACAGACAGACAGAAACAGAGAGACAGAGAGAGTGAGTTTGTATGATATGAGTATGTGTGTGTGAGTTGTGTATTACCAGTGTGTATGTGTATGAGTTTTTATGTGGTGCATGTATGTGTGTGTAAGTGAGTGTGTGTGTTTGTGTGTGTGTGAGAGAGAGAGAGAATGCATGTTAGAGCATGCATTTGGAATTAAGACGACAGTTTATAAAAGTCAATACTCTTTTGCACATTGGAAGATTGAACTAAGTTCCTAGGCTTGGTGGCAACCACCTTGATCTGTTGAATCAGTTCACTGACCTGAGACAGTGTCTTTTTAAGGATCTTTAAGATGTCTGTTTCTACAAACGGTTTTGGCCACATATCACTTTCAGAATCAAATCCACTTTGTAATACAGGAAATTTTACAAAACTATTACCTGTTACTTAATCTCATAAATGTCCATGAAGAAAAACTAGTATGTTTGAGACAGGGAAATGGTTAGACTTTGTACTGTGATTTTTTTTTTTTGGCTTTGAGAATAGCATGTGATCACAGCAGTCCTTCTAAATCTTAGCTCTACCCTTATCATGGAGTTAGATATATAATGGATTTTGAATTTTTCTCCTTTTATCACCCACAAATTTCTTTCTTGGCATTATGAAATGTCAATTTCTATTTATTAGCAGCATGGTGAATCTAAATGATGTAAGACAAGACAAAATTTGGCAGCAAAGGAGTTAAGGAGAAATTGCCTGGTCCATATGTTTCTTTGTGCTGATTATGACTCTAAATGGTTTATCTGTATAGTTTTATGATGAAATCATCTGTAGGTCCTCCCATGCCCTGGAAGAGGTCAGATGCTTGTCCAAATCCTCTCAGTTACATAAGGTGTTCACTGTGGGATTAGGTTTGGAAGTTGGAAGCTGTTTATATCTCAAATTACCTTCTAGCCAGGCTTCTTCCACAACTAATTGGCATGACCTTGGGTGTATCTGCTTTTGAATATCCTTGACATCCATCTGCTATGAAGATGAATTAGTTATTTAGGTAGCAATCAGATTGCTGGCTTAGTCCAAGTGTATCCATCTCTCTTCAAGTCTATTAAGCTGGTCGCTGAACTCTTGAGCTAATGCACAATGCAATCACCACCATTCTAGAGATGTTGGACACCCACATATTTTCTAACCCTAATGAAAATCCCCTTTCTAAAATAAGAGGGATCCAAAGAAGGAAGGGAGAGGGAGGAAAAGTCAATAAAGACCTAAAGATTCAATTAAGAGTTCAGGTATCTGCCAGCTTTTATTAGCTCCGACTCTGACTTACACTGCTAAGGTCAGCAAGTGGTCAATAGGAAATGGTGGAGTGGGAGAAGAGATGCCATTAGGATCTTGGATAGAAGAATATCCCAGTGTCCTAAATGGATAAGAAGACACAATTGGCCTTCATGACAAGAAAATCACAGTTAATTACTAGGATGGAAATTTTTCTCTGCAACCTTCTAACCAATGTGAGGTATTTTCCTACTACTATATTGTCATGTCAAGTGTAGCACCAAAATACTTTCAAGGGACTATGCCCCTGCTCCATATATACATAGGCACAATTCTCAGAGAATGGGAAAGGGCAATATCCTTCCTGATGCAAAGGAAGAAATAATATGAGATATTTGCAAATTGTATTTATGAACAATATGAAATAGTATTAATTTCATAAATGTGATTTTTACTCACCAGATAAGAAAGAACACCTTAAGGAAACAATAAAGCTGAGCATTTGTCCAGGTGCCCTGACATGCATTGTGACAGAACAGCCTCAGAGCAAAAGCATGGGGTAAACATCATGGCCAGGGCTTAAGATCAGAGATTTTTCCCTGATCTCCTCCGGGTATTGCTGCTTCCCACCTGAGCCCTCTGGTTTGTGCAGCATGCTCGCTGTCACCTCTCTTCTCAGTGAGGCAGGTAGGCAACCAGCACCTAGAAGGCAGTCATCTAGATGTGTGGTAGTCTTGTTAAATGAGCTTTGCTACAATCTCTTTTTTTTTTTCTTAACACTTGAGAACAGAAGGCAGATGGTGATTTTTAATTTGCTGCCTGTTTCTCTTCAGAATCAAAATTTCTTCTTGATTCCTCTCTGGCCCATGTGCCCAAGAAACTCATATTACTTTGACTTCATCCCATCTCTTATTTTTAACTAGTCTGTGCTAGCAGCTAACTAACTAGACTAGTCAATGAAGATGTATATATAAACCTGGGACAATGGGAGGTGAAAGAAGATGGATGCGGACCTCAAGGAAATAGCAGGGATTCAAGTCTAACTGAGTGCACTGGCATATACCTTCTCTTGAAGCATCACTACTTTTTAATTACAACATTTTTGGTAGCAAGCAAAGTAATAGGGTTCATTATTGTGTTCTCATTCATGTATCCCGTTGTACTTGACTCTTGTATGTCCTTCCCCCTCCAAAGTAGCAGAATATTTTAATTAAAGACATATAAAACAGACTCACAAATGCAAAGTTAGCATGAAGATTAGTAAGGGCTAGAATTATATAGAGCCATAGAGAAAACAGTATGCTAACAGAAAAGTGACTTAAATAAGAAAGTTAAAGTCTAGAAGCACATGTATTTTGAGGGTCATATATGAACCAGTGTGTGCTCCCCAACACAAGCAGAAGTGTGGCAACATATTAAGTTAAAGACACTGGTAGGACTGAGTAAGAGGACAGGTTGACAATCTGCAGCTTAGTCCCGAGTCTCTTCCTCATCCCATGCAGCAGGCAGTGTGACTTTCCTGACCTCTGTAGAAGACTGGTACTTAATTCTCTGGGTGAAGACAGACTAGAGACAATTTTGTTTGGGGGATACTGAATGTACCAATGAATGCAGGCAAAATTGCAATCAAGTGGATGACATAAGACTGCCCTAAATATCCCTTGTACTTCCCTCCATTCTTGTAAGCCACTCTGTCATGTTCAGCTGTGACATACTCAGTGATGGTCTAGTCTTGGAGACTTGTTTCTAATCAATAGACTACAGTGATGTTACAAATGGACTAGAAGCTTCTGTCATTTGGATAGTGATAGTTGTAGTGCCATTTCATCTTGACTCCCTTTTTGTTTGCTCTGATAAAGCAAACTCTATGGAGAAGTCTTCTTAGATAGGAACCATGGGAGACCTCTATCCATTAATCTTATCAAAAGCCAGATGAGTGAGTTGGAAAAAGACCTTCTCTGTCTTTTTCAGGATAGAGTGCCTGAGACTTGGAGTGTGACCGCATGCCCTGGCTTGTCGAGAACAGAACATTTTACAACATACAATTTTTTAGAAACAAAACTGGAAGCATCATTGGAAAATTGAAATGGTTGTTCATTCTCTAATGAAAAATGTACAAGCAGAAATCCTTCCTCATCTCATCCAGGTTCCTTACCTCAAAGGCAGTGAAGTAAGTGATGTTATTTCAAGCCACTGAGGTAATTTGTGATTTAAAACCAGGTAGGTAAAACAATATTCAGAGGTACAAAACAGCAAGGTAGACCAAATGTCTGGCAAAGAAAAGATATACTCTCTATAGCCAGGTTTCCCTTAGAAAATCATTGGGTACGGGCCCAGATGTTCCACAAGGAAGTCTATCTCTTCTGTTTGCATGGAACTCCATAAAGGCATTTGAGTGTTTCACTCTTGTTTGTTCGTTTGTTTCTTTGTTTGAGACAGGGTTTCTCTATGTAGCCCTCGCCGTCCTGAAACTCACTCTGCAGGCCAATCATTCTGTAGACCAGGCTGGCCTCGAACTCACAGAACTTCACCTGCCTCTGCCTCCCTAGTGCTGGGATTCGAGATGTGTACACCGCCTCCCCACCAGGCTTTAGTGTTTCAGTCCTATGGAAACTGACAAAATTGAAATAATGATTTAAACAAACCTTTAATATAAATATAAAGCAGCAAAAGGAATAACTAGAAAAGAACTTTAAAAAAAAAACATAGACCATAGAAAGCAGACAGAGTGTCACTGTAATCAAAACTTCAGCTGAGACATGATCCGAAATCCTCCAGGGACAGTATGTCCTGCATCAGAATCAATGTTCTGAAAGGAACTCTGCTAGATTAAATAATCCCATGAAAGATGTTCTCTCCCTCTCTCTCTCTCTCTCTCTCTCTATATATATATATATATAGATAGATAGATAGATAGATAGATAGATAGATAGATATAGATAGATAGATATATGTATATATATTTATATATATATATACATATATATATATATAGAGAGAGAGAGGGAGAACATCTTTATATATATATACATATATATATGTTATAAGATAAAGACATGTTTTCAGGAAACTAAATTAAAATGGCAAAGTTGAAGATACAAAAAGAAAAAAATAATTTAAGCCCTAGTCTGAATCCAGTAGGAATTCTTAGTAGGTCAGAAAACCTTTTTAAAATTTTGACTTGTAAATTTATCCAACACAATAAGACCAGTATTTCCTACAGGAAGTCAGTACAAATATACAAAAAAAAAGTATTAAAGAAAAGTTCTTATCACAAGACTAGACGATGACACAAAAACAATAATGTGAAAAAATTGGAGAGAAAAAAAAGTCACACTGAATCAGATCAGGATTGAGAAAAAGCATCAGGTTTCTCAGCAGCAGCAACCTAAGCAGATTCCCCAACACTACAGCTGTGATAGATAAGCAACACGTCTAATGAGCCCCCGATGTAATGATTGCCAACCGCAAGCAATCCTCTTTCCAGAAAGGAGAAACAAAAAGGCAGAAAAGCTAGCTGGTAGTTTGTTAGGAAGGAAGTGAGAGAAATGTAAATACAGGGGGTGGAATACAAAGGCTAGCAGGCAGCAGCTTCCCTATGAGATGTGGGGAGCATGCATAGTTGAAAGAGGAGTGGGCCTGTGGAGGAGATCCACAATGAGATGACTTGAGACCATTTCTGATTGCGTCTCGTCCCTGAACTTAGACATCCCTAAGTAACTTCTTTGGTGTTGGGGTTGGGAAAACCAAGTATGGCATGTGTGGTTTACATCCAGAAGCACTGAGAATTGGTGTCCATTTAGCTACACTCTTCGTATACAGTATTAATCCCGAAACTTGGGAGATGTTAGGACTTCAGTTACCCTTGGGCTCTGACAGGAAAATGTGAACAGAGCCCTGGGACTGATGATGGCCAACTTGGGGGTTACTAAAAAATTATTCTTTTTAAAGATATAAGTGTTTCAAGTAATTTTCAAAGCTTTATTTGATGATTTTATGAATTAGATACATTCTTTGTGTTTGATGTGAAAAAGTCTTTTCTACCTGATGTGATGGAATAAAAATTCATCGAAGAAATGGCTTAGTGCCTAAGTCAAGAGAATGTGAGTTTGGTTCCTAGACCCATGTGGCAGCTCACAAAACCCGTAACTCTATCTGTAAGAGACCCAATGCCCTCTTCTGGCCGCAGTGGGCAACTGTTCACTGGCACACACACCCACACATAGACACGAACATTTACACATACATAAAAATAAATGGATCTTAAAACATGCTTCTTAAAAAGGAGACATGAACATTCCAGCTAGAAGGCCATGAAGCCAGCACATAGACAAGGGGAACAGAGGAACCCCTGAAAAATCGCATGGAAGACTCGACCTTAATCGGGAAGAATAAATCAGCCCCACCCTTTGAGACAGAAGAAATTGAGCTGGTGTTATACAGAAATGGAAATATAAAGTCTGCAGATTTTCTATATAGCTTCTGATTTTTCCTCTGTGAAAAAGAGGGGAAAAGATTATTTGTTGCGTGGTTTTGAAGTTATAGTGCTGGTATGATGGAACATGGGTGTGCGGGTTAGCTTTGATGAATAAAACAGTAACCACATTATTCAAGTCTAGGAATGAAGGATGTTACAGCAGGAAACTGATAGTTTATATAAATATCGCACATACCAAGGGAAAGAAAGTCAAGCACCCAACGTGACAAATTTTAGCCTTCAGCTCCAAAACAGATCTCCAGGAATTAGCATGGAGAGTGCTGGGGGTTTCCACTGCCTTCCGAAAGATGTGATCAAATATCTTGGCTTGTATAATAAAGTGAGTGGAAACTCCTGGACAGTTTAGAAAACCATGTCTGCCTGGGAAAAAGTACCTACATGCATCCATTGGAAGATACCCATGTAACAAGAATGACCCAAGAAGAGGGATTCTGAGAAACACAGTTTCCTATTTGTGATTCAGAGGATGCCTCCCAAGGGGCTATGCCATGATGACAGAATTTCAACAAAACAAATCAAGTACTGAGAACATATGCTATGTGTAGCCAGGTCTCCTGTTGCAGATGTCCTTTGTCCATTTTGATAGTCAATCACAGAATAAATCTTGCTTTACTAACATAGGCCTCCTCAAAAGCCGTGTACTTCCCAACTTCCTTTGTTGTTGGAGACTTGATAGATGTGTTAAGGTTTACAGTAAAATATACTGTGAAAGTTTGATATGTAACAGAGTTATCAGGGGAAAGAGGCAGAGCAAGAAGAATATCCGTTTTCTCACATAGATAAAATAGCATAGCTCTGAGCTCAGCTAGGGTGGTAAGCATCTGATGTGAAAACCCCTGAAGGCAAGAGATTCAGCAGCTCCTTTGGTGTGTGGGACAGATTGTAAGTGAGTCCCGGAAGGATCTAGTGTGATTGGAGGTTGGGTCCACAAGATGGCAGTATTGGCAAACAGTGAAAGTCTACTCTGGGCCTCCGAGGAGGTTTTGGAGTCATTAATCACGTCCTCAGAGAGGCTAGTGCTACCGCTGGCTGGATGGCTGGCTGGCTGGCTGGTTGGTTCTCTTTTGGTTTAGTTGTGCATGTTCGTCCAAACACACATCTCTGTTGCTATGTGATGTGGCCAAGGAAGAGGGTCTTCAAAACAGTGAGTGCCTGCAGACACCACGCCCTTAAGATGCCCAATTTATAATTATAACCTAAATAAATGCCCCCTTTCTTTTTATAACTTAACCAATGTAGGTATTCCCTTGCAGGAATACAAAGCTGAAAATGCAGTGAACTTGGTCAGGGGGTTATCTTTGGGTATCATTCCTGGAGCCTTGCCTACAACATTCTGCTCTTTTGCCCTCCGTACAATTCCTGGAACCACATTTAAACTTAGCAAAGCCCTATCTACCAAAAGGAGACAAGCCTGTTGTGAGAAGTGATACCAGTCAATGTTCCCTCAGGGAGATGGATGCAGGGAGACAGGTGCAGGAAGAGCCGTGTGCCTTTAAAAAGCTGCTGTTGGAAAGAGAGTAATGGTTTAGGGAGGTTAGAAACATAGCCAGAGGTGGCGTGCTACCAATATGGTTTACCCTTGTAGTATGAACAGCTCAAATTGTGACGGGCTAGAAAGAAAGCAGATGTTTGGGTTAACCCAGAATTCTCTTAGTTTTATAGAAGAAAATCCTAGTCGAATAGTTGATTCATAGTCAGGCTGAGAAGATATAGAAATGGAAATTAGAGCATGTTTGTTAAGGCTTACATTAAGGAGAATCTTTGGAGTGATGGTTTCCATCTGACAACTAATTATTTATATTTAATAACCCCAAACACACAATATAGAAAAGAATTCCTCAGTAACCAATTAGCCTCTGGTGAAAATGACAGGTCTTTACAAATATCAATATTAAGAGGGTAAAATGAGTTCATGTATATCAGTCAAGTTCTCCAATTGCTTAAATGTTCAACATGGTCTCTTATCCATTCGGAGTTACTCTAATATGCCAAAATATCTCTGAAAGTTCTACATAAGCTACTACGTATTCTCTGATAGCTCTACCCATATAAATCATCGTGTAGGAGAATTCTAAAAAAAAAATGTAATTATGCATGAGAACTAAGCCCACAGAAGAGGTAAGAGAAGAAAAATGAATGAATATATCCCAATATTTTTTGTTGTACATATAGGTTGAACATATCTAAAAGTACTTGAGGCCAGATTATTTTTGTATATTTTAGATATTTTGTGTGTATTTTGTGCTATTTATATACTAATAATGAGACATTTTGTGGATGAAATCAAGTTTAAATGCAAATTTCACTGGTCTTTCATATATATCTTGTATGCATATCCTGAGATTAATTTTATATAATATTTATAGTGCACCCGGGCCTTGCTTATGACCATTCCCATTGAGTCCGATATTGAATTTTTTACTTGTGGCATGAGATCTTGGGATCTTGGATTATGGAAGTTCAACCTGCATTCAATCTTAGGAAATCAGAGTTAAGGAATTATCTCTAAAATATGTTTTTACATATATTTTCCCATTTCTAATACCTCTGACTCTCCAATAGCGACCCTTTCGTAAGTATGATCTGTTATATATCACCATGTGATGGCGCTAATAAACAAAGCAGGAAAGTTACTTTTCCCTTTGAAGACTATTTTCCTGTGGAAAAACTGACATTTAACCCATGATCAAATTCATTAAGCAATCACAAATTGCTACTATAGAGCTGAAGGAAAATAAGAATTAGCACAGAAGAGGCATTAAATTTTAGATTTGGGAAACTTAAAAGGTCTCTCACAGATTTTTTTTTTAATATTTATTTATTTATTATGTATACAATATTCTTTCTGCGTGTATGTCTGCAGGCCAGAAGAGGGCACCAGACCTCATTACAGATGGTTGTGAGCCACCATGTGGTTGCTGGGAATTGAACTCAGGACCTTTGGAAGAGCAGGCAATGCTCTTAACCACTGAGCCATCTCTCCAGCCCACAGAAATTTATTGATTATCTAAAACCTGAATACTGATTACGGATTAGACACTTAAAGCACAAATGATCCTTCTTTCCAAATAGAAGAAACGGCACGTCCAAAGGTCCTGATGCAACATTGGAAGGTGCAGCATCCCTACTCAGAAGCAAATGTTGTGAAACTCTCACATGGCTGGACACCAAATTACTGCAATATTACTGTTGAAGCACTCACCCCACAGATACACACAGTAGATGTACTGACACGTGTATATACTCTGCTTTCTTGTGATGGGGCATTTAGACAGGCAATATCTTAATTTATTCCTCAGACTGGAGAATAAATATTTCAAAACTGTAACCAATTTCAGATGAAGAGCCTGTGCTGGGCTCCTGTAGCTGAGCAGCCATGACAGTACATTTTGAATATGCTCATTTGTGCTCTCAGTCGCCTGCTAGTTAAGCCGTCCAGACTCTGTTGCCATAGTGTAAGCAGCTTGCAAGACTGTTTTTCTTCATTTCAGATCTTCCTAGCCTGGGATTAACCTTCTTTCTTGAGCGCCGGGGGGTTTCTGAAAAGGACATGTTACCCTAAATAACTAAAAGGGATTTGAGAGTGTCCGCAGTCTTGCATAAGACACTACCCTTCAAGTCTGAAGCTATAAATCTATTTTTCAGGAAAAGTGCATCGAGCTTTCAGTGCATAAACAGGAGACATAAAATACCGTGCATGACATGGCAAAACATGGTGTTGCCTGAAGGACCCATTATCTAATAAACTGTGCCTGCTTAAACAAATGAGGATGACCATGGTATCTGCTGGTGGATTGTAATTGTGATAAAGGGGAATAAAAGTATCATTGATTAGAGTTGGCATAAGAGGGGTGGGTAGTGGCGTCTCAAAAGCAAAAAATAAAACAAAATGATAAAATGACTGCATTCAGCTGAGAGAGCAGGTGAGCCGCGAAGTGTTCATTTCGTTTGTAGCTCTCAATGTAGCTGAAATGCTAATTTTGCCATTTTTAAAACTATGCAAAACTGAAATCCATGGAGCAAAAGCAAAAGCCCATGAGACCAACCTGCTATGTGTATTGGGTAGTGTCCATTGTGTGGTTCATTTACTGTCTGTCCTCATATCATTGGTGCTGGCCCCTGCAGAGTTTCACTGACTCAGAGATGGCGGCTTTAGAAAATTCCAGGAGGTTTGGAATGTACCTCCCCAGAAGTCGTCATAGACAGAGAGCGCCACCATTATATGTTAATACAATGACTCATTTTCTTACTATAGCTGTTTGGTGAGGGCCTATGTTGAGTCTAAAAATATGTCCATTCATATGGACAGTTTATGCTAGTGTCAGCCTGGGTGTAGGGCAGGTATTCTACAGCAATAGGGAGAACAGAAATCCTTAAAAATAATATAAAACTGGAAAATGAAGAAATTAATCGGCTCTACTATGCAGTAAAAATTTCATACTAAAATAATGAGTATTATGCATGATGCGTAAAGTATCTCATGTCAAATGTGTGTAAGAACTTGACTTTTGCTTCCAGTCTTTGAAGCAGTCTGAAGGCAAGAGCTTCTAATCCAAGAGAACATGGCTCTGTTGTCGGTGATTGAATTACTTCAAGCAGCAACGCTGTGCTGTCAGTCAGATAAACTTCCAAAAGGGTGAATAATTCTCTTTGAAACTTCAGAACCAAACTTAAGGGCAAAATTCCTTTGATTTACATAATCGTTCGTATTCTAGAGAAATTCAATGTATATTAAAACCAGGGCATAAGACACATCATCTGTTTTTTTTTATAAATTTAAATTACTACCTAATCACAGATAATTACAGTTTGATCTGCACTCTGTCATTGCTCATGCATGTTCTATAAGTGTGAATGTGTATGCTTGGTGTATTTTTATTTCTACCTTTACCTCTGCTGTGATCACCACATTCATACATGTGAATTTTTATATATTTTTATTGAAAGGTATGAATGGCATTTCAAACTTGTTGTAACTGAAATTAAATTCACAACCTGCTCTCAACACCACCACCATCCAAAAATGTTCCTTTTGCACTTCAGTTTTCCTTGTCTCAGTAAATGCCACCTCTACAGCTCAAGTTGGTTGCTTAGAATTGAACTTGGGATTCTTCTTTCTTTACCTCTGCCTGTGTGCCAAACATTGGATCCAACAGAAAATCCTATAGGCTTCACCTTACAACTGTCCAGCTTCCAACAGCTTCACATCGCTACAACAAATTACTAGAAGCAACCAAACTGTAAAGGGAAGAAAGTGATTTAACTTACAGGATTGGAAGTTCAAAACCACTGCACCAGCATCAACTTGGCTCTGGTGACAAGGTATATTGTGCCACATTGTAGCAGGAGTGTGTGTTCGAATATGTTTACACATTAGGGAGCACAGAGAAACTGAGAATGTGGGGGCCCACAATTCCTTCAGATGGTCCGTTCAGCCTCACATCTTGAAGATCTACTGCTCCCCCGGTGTCATCAACCTGGTGATCAGGTCTTTTCATAAAGTTCTCTGGGCGCATGTATCCTCATCATAGCTTGTAGTTACCACTGGAATGCAAGATACTGGCAACACTCCCGTGCATTGCTTCTGTATTTTCCTCACTTGCCCCCTTCTCTTCTCCCTGTTCCTATGTAGTCTATAGTAACACAGCTGGGACTAAAGCTTGATCTGTCTGGTTCTAGTTGACTCCCTCACGTTCATCCCTGTTCTGTCTCACTTTGTCAGATGCTCAGCTCCAGCCTCCTCCTTACACAAAAGTTAATCTCTGCTGCTTTGTATTTGAGCACTCCCTCTGCCCCAATGACACCTTCCAAGGTGTCCCAGAGATCGAAGTTCTTTCTCTGGCTCCTTCTGCAGCTCGATGGATGTTGTCCACTGCATTTAGCATGGATGGACAGACATGGTTGGTATGGTAGGTGGTCTGAAAGCCTTACAAAGTGGCAGAGAAGTCAAGCAACTAAGAGCCTTAGTTGTTTCTGTTTTTGTTTTCTTTTTGGCACAAGTTAGAGCTAATTGGGCAGAGGAAACCTTAAATAAGAAAATGCCTCCTTCAGACTGGCTTATCAGTGTCCTATAGACCAGTCTGGTGGGTATATTTTCTTAATTAATTATTGATTGGAGAGCCCAGCCTAGCACACTTTGGATGGTTCCACTCTTTACTGTGATCGTGGGTTGTAGAAGGTTGAGCAAGCCATGGCAAACAAGCTAGTAAGCAACACTGAATCAGTTCTTGCCTCCAGGTTCTTACCCTGCTTGAGTTCCTGTCTTGACTTCCCTCAATGGTGGGCTCTAAACTGTAAGCTGAAATAAACCCATCCCTCCCTAAATTGCTTCTGGCTAGCATATTATCACAGCAGTAGAAAACCAAGCCAGAAGTTGAATCTTCGCTGAGGAGTTCGACTTGCATTATGTAGTTGACAGGGATTTGCCGAGGTTTTTCAGCAGAGAAAGAAATGATTTCAGCATGTTTATGTGTATATGTAATAGTGTGAGATAGGTCGCTGGGGAGAGAGAGAGATGGATATTGAACATCTAAGCTGCAGTGTTATTGCAATTGTACAAATGCAAAGTGATAAGGCACTAATACAGCAAATTTATCATTGAATTGGAGATTATCTAGGAAAGGATGCAACAGTGAATCTGTTCCCTGGATTTGTTTTGAAATCAAGTGATAGCTGCTAATGCAGTACCTTCAGAGTGAGAGGCTCTTAGAACATTCCAGTAACTCCCTCGCTCTACATTATGTATATTATAATATGTTAGCATTTTCCCTCACTATTCCTGATTTTTTTCTCTATTCCATGTTATGTTCTGTAAAATGAAATACAGCATGCCAATGAGTCAGCTAATGTTTCAATAACTGGCCAGAGTATAAGCAACTGGACTTGAAGACCATACAGTCTTTTCTGCAATTATTCAACAATGCTGTAAGAATGTGAACCTAAACACAGGCAGTAATTTCTTTGGTAAATGAGTGTGGCTGTGTTCTAATAAAACATTATTTGCAAAAACACTTAGTAAGTCAGCTTTCTTATGACTGAGTGCCTCTCTCTGTGTGATAATTTGATTTTTTTTGCTTTAGTTTTTTTTTACAATTATCTGTTTCCCCTCTAAAATATAACAATTATGGGTATTGACATACTTATTTGTTTTGTTTGTTACTCTGCAGTATTTGGACAGTTTAGAAATATGATATAAAATACAGTTTACTATGGAATGATTATAGTTGTTTGAAAATAGCAAAAAGAAAAATGTTGAAGGAGCTGCGGGCCTCTTCCCACAGCCCAGCTCCTGGCCGCTTGGCTAGCTTATACCCTGAAATAACAACACACAAATTGTATTCTTTTAAACACTGCCTGGCCCATTAGTTTCAGCCTCTTAACCCATTTCTAATAATCTATGTAGCACCATGAGGTGCGCTTACCAGGAAAGATTCAGCATATCTGACCTGGTGGCTGGCTGCATGGCGTCTGACCTCACTTCCTCTTCCTCCCAGCATTCTGTTCTGTTTACTCCTCCCACCTATGTTTTAACCTATGAGGGCCAAGCAGTTTCTTTATTATAATTAACCAATGACCTTCCTCCATCAGAAAAACAGTTATACAATTTGTACCCTCATCCTATCTATAGCTGATAGGATATTTGATATCTAAAAAAATAGACATCTGTAGATCCCTTATTTCAAAAATAAATACTATATATTCATTACTGAGAATTAAATTTAATATTCTTAGCATGATACATGAGGAGTTGTTTTAAAGAGAAAATGTTATCATAAGAGAGTACCCTTGAGCTGGTGTGGAGAAGTGACAGCTTTTGAGGTTAGAAGACCAATTATAATGGTTGAGAATATAGCTTAGCTGTTAGAATTATTTGCCTAGTATTCGTAAGCCTTGGGTTAGATCCCTAGCATCACAAAAGCTAGACAGGATAATAATGCACACCTGTAATCCCTAAACTTGGGAGGTGGAATCAGGAGCAACAGGCGTTCAAGGCCAACCTACACTACAAGAATCTTTATCACAAAAAAAAAGAGAAAAAACAATTTAATAACAAGAACATTAACAAAAAAGACTAGGACAACTGTCAACTCATGTGAACTCAAAAAAGCCAACAAACTGAAATTCCATAATATTAACTTGCATAAGCATATTTTTTTGTATAGAGTTCCTTTTGCACTTTTGCACAATACATCTTATTTACCAAACCCAGAATGTAATGGTTTCTATTCAGTGTATCACCAATCTATACCAAACTAATGTGAGGGCAAAATCCATAACAAGGTTTCTTAGTGACCTCAAAATTGCCCTCAGGAGCTTTTGGTTGTTTTAAAATTAATTTTATCATTATTGTAGGTGTAAAAGGAAACAGAGATTTCAGGATCTGGGTCCTCCAGTCTGCCCTTACTTAAATGGCCCCCCTTTGCCTATATTACACATTTAATTTATGCACAAAGTTTCACCAAAGAAAAGGGTTTTGCTACAGAAAATACAGTCTGCTAAATTTCTTAATTTGATGATAATACCAAGAGAATCTTCGTTTCCTGACATTCAGATACAAGGGTTGGGGTCACAGCTCTCCTAGTCCCTGCTGGATTGTGTATATGCCAGGCTGCAGCAGCTTGCCTCTTTGATTCTTCTCGGTGGGTATTTCTGTCACTGAAAAAGCCATACTCAGATGGAATTTTTCAGAATATAGCATAATACCTTTAATCAGGTCACAGTTGAGTCTTAACCTCGGAAAGAGACAGACTATTTAAAATGAATTAGAATCTCGGCTGCAATCCATTATCTGTTTATTTTCTATGCTAAGTTTCAGAGGTTAATATTGTCTGCCTGTTTCCACATCCTCTTTGTTCTTTTAGTGATTATGCCCAGAAACTCGCCATCTCACCTTTAGCCCCTCTCTCAGTGAAGCTTGCATTTGAGCTGCGCTGAGTTCCTCACTTTTGCTCATCATGAAGACCTCAGATGATGGGATCTGGTCATTCTGTTTTCACACTCTGGATACCTACTATGCTGTTTACTGCCTTTCATTCTTGCCTGGAACTTGAAACCCCAAGCCTGGCTGATTGGATGTGCAGCACAGCTTCCTTGTGTCTTTGCAACATGACGGTAGACAATTAGCTTCTCCCCCATGTCCTTCGTTCCTCATCAAACATGGGAACACTAAATATCACCAAATTGGCAAGTTGTTCCTGAACAATAGCACATGATCAATAAAATAAAGTTCTCCCTGGTCTTGCTTGTCCTTCAAGTTTCAATTCAAATAAGACAGTAGGGAGTGTTTGAGAGCTCAGACAATTCAACAGCTATTTGGCTATTATTGCAGAGAAGCAAGAAGGTGGTGATAAGCCTTAGAGCATGCCCCAGACAGGGAGAATGAAGGGGAAAAGGCCAGGTTGGGGTTAACCCAGGCCTTCTGAGGCATCTCTAATAGTAATCCATCTCGAAGTTTCTCTCATGCCTTGATGCAGTGAAATCCCCAAGCTAGGATAAAAATGTATGATTTTATTAAGGTTTTATGTTAATAAGTTGGCCAAAGAAGAATGCTGCTCCCTGAGGAAAAAGGAACATGTCAGGTAAATAGCACATGGCATAGAAACAAGTGCAAAATGAACTAAGGGCACAGATCTTAGTAATGGGGAATACATGATCAGAAGGGACAAAACTATTAATCTAAAGCTCATGCAATTTAGTGGAAACTGCCTCTCCCCAGTGCCATGGTTGCTAAGATTGCCAGCATCAGCATCCACTTTGCATCTGTGCTCAGACATATCTTGTTCAGTTTGCTGCTGTAAATAAAGCTGCTGAAGGGCTCAGAATCTGCTTTAGCATCTGTTGTCCCAAGCGTCTCTCAATCCCTAACCCTATTCTAACCTGGAAGATGTCAGGTAGGCACAGCCTTCCAAACCAATTACATGTTAACCTCATTTTCCCCTAAATGCACTTCTTAATTTTATATGAAGCCTGTAGTAAGTAGAAATGAAAGTATGTTATGAAATACAATTGTTCTCCGAGCCTCCTATTATAAAATAATAAAAGAGGCAATGATTCAGGGGTATGTGTAGACTATGCTCCAGAGACCCCATCCTTCTGCACTTCTGCAACTACAAAAAGGAGGATTTTAAAGAAAATAAGAAATTTAATCTCTTAGACAAACACCTCAAGTTAGCATGTGTCTCCCAAATGCACCTACTAATTCCCAAACTCTGTCATTTTTCTACACTTAGATTTTCCTCCATTATTCCCATTGTCAGATTCAGATGAAATCTAAATTCCTCCATAAAGATTTTCTGTTACATCAGTCTAAGATTATCATCTAATCTTCTGAAATTCAGAATTGCTAGTTGTCTATCCACCCTACAAATGGCAAAAAGCAATAGTTGCCCTTGAGAAATTATTTCCATTTTTCCTTCAAATCTTTTTATTTGTTAGAGGTCCTTTTTCCTCATACACATTCAACACACACACACACACACACACACACACACACACACACATACACACACACATATACACACACACACATACACACACACATACACACACACATACACACACACACATACACACACACACATACACACACACACACATACACACACACACACATCTGGGACAAATATAGTCAAAGGGTATTGTATAGAATTATCAAATAATTAATAAAATATAATTAAAATAGACATGGAGCTTAAAGTTTTGGAATCAGCTTAGGTTCCCATCAATGGATAAATAGATAAAGAAAGCATGGCTCATACACATAATGTAATGGAGTAATTAGTCAATGATAAAGAACTAAATTATGTGGCTTCCGGAAAATGGGTGGAACCGGACAACATCACACCAACCCAGAAAGACAGTTATCATGCTGGTTATCTCACGTGTGGACTTAGGGGAACAATAGCAAAAGACATGGAAATAAGTGGAGTTCTTTGGGGATGTGAAGAGAGAAATGAGAAAAATAATACTGTGTAATGGATAGTAAATGGGATCAGAGTACATCATATGAGTGGTTGGAAATGCCATAATGAAGCCCATGGCGTTCTATGACGAATATATGCTAACTCAAAGAGGGACAAACCAGAATTAGCCCTTGGGACAATGGTTTGTTATTAGAAATAAAAATAACAGTATATTTGCTCAACCATGAAAGAAAATTGACTCTCCCTCCTCCAGAAGCAATTACCTACCCACAGTGTCTTAGTTACAGGTGGGAACACATTAACTCCTTCCCCTTCCTCCCTAAAATATTGGCTGGCTTGCTTTTGTGCATATCTTGCACAGACAATCACAGGTTCTTTGAATTCCTGAGGGCTATAGTGGTTTGAATAGAAATAGCCTCCCTAGGCCTTTAGGAAGTAGCACTATCAGGAGATATGGCCTTGCAGGACTAGGCGTGGCTTTGTTGGAGGAGGTTGTCACTAGGGAATGGGTGTTGAGGTCTCAAAAGCTCAAGCCTGGCCAGGGTGTCACTGTCACTCCATGCTGCCTATGGATACAGATGCAAAATTCTCAGATACCTTTCCAGAACTATGTCTGCCAGCATGCCGCCATGCTCCCCACCATGACAGTAATGAACTAAACCTCTGAACTATAAGCCAACCCCAAGTAAATATTTTTTTTCTAAGGGTTGCCATGGCCATGGAGTCCCTTCACAATAACTAAGACAATGACAATGGTCCTATTATGCCCAAAAGACACTATTTTTACCCTGGTCCTTTCTAACCTCTTTCCACCCTCTTTTCTATAATGGTCCCTGAGCCATGGTAGGGAGCACATATTAATGGAGGGTGGCAAGAGTAATTGTATACGTCTAACCAAGAACCTGTGATTATTGAGATACATTCCCTAGGGAAAAGCTAGTATTGTTATTCTGATCAATGGCTAGAGTATCAAACTCTTCTCTAGACTCTTATCTCCACACCCATAGATAGGTGCAGTTCCCAGGCCTCATCACAGAAGTTGCTTAGTACCATGAAAAGTGGTTAATGCAGAAACTCACAACTGGTCAACCTCTGTAGGGTAGTTGTCACTGGATTGCTCAGCCACAAATAGACCATGCCTCTTAAATTTCACAAATCTGCATATTACCCACCAGGATCAAACTTGTCACAAATGGGAAAAACTTGACCTTATTCAAACCAGAGCAATGCTCTTTACCACCAAAGGCATAAATTAGTTGGAAATAAATGGATGGGGTATGAATAGTCCATGGTAAGTGTAACCAATATAGAGTTGGGCCATGAGTATTATTAGATAAAATATACTTTAAGGTAAAGCTGTTGTAAGGGTTATATGAGAATATTATATATCAATAAAGGGGTCAGAAAGATGAAATAACTACAAATGTATTTGAGTCATAGAAATGTGCTCCAAAATAAATAAAACTAATATTGTCAAAGTTAAGAGAGAAATACATTTTTAGTATATTTTAGAAGATTAAAACCATTCTAAAAAAGCTTGTTTAACTGGAATAACTAGAGGTTCACAGAAGGAAAACACGGGAAGTCACAGATACATGGAAATTATCACATTGATAAACCACATATTTGTAGTGGAAGTTTCAGAAGAATTCACAAGGACAATAGCAAGATATGAATAAAAATTAAAACAAATATTGCATGTAGAAGATGAAGAAAACTGAAGTCTTATTCATAATAGTCAAAGGTGCAAACAGCCCAACTGTCCATCAACAGATAAATATATAAATGAAGGAGATTATAGACGATGGAATGTGGTTGAACTACAAAAAAGTATCATACGAAAGAAACCAACCTTGAAAGTGTAATGCTAAATAGAATAAACCAAAACATGCACACACACACACACACACACACACACACACACACACACATACACACACACTACCTCTATGATTCCATTGGCATGTAAAATTAGAATCGGTAAGTTTATCAATAAAGTGGATTAGAAATTGCCATAGTTTGAGAGAAAAGGGAAGTTTGATCCATTGTTTAAGGATGCAGTTGTCTTTTGGGATGATGGAAGTGTTATACAAGCAGACAGTAGTATTTTGGCACAACAGTATGACTCTAATAAAGAAACCCTAGTGACTTAAAGTACTTGAAATTGAAAATTTTGTGTTAAACATTTATTTTATCAAAATATAAAGAAATGCCGCCGGGCAGTGGTGGCGCACGCCTTTAATCCCAGCACTTGGGAGGCAGAGGCAGGCGGATCTCTGTGAGTTTGAGACCAGCCTGGTCTACAAGAGCTAGTTCCAGGACAGGCTCCAAAACCACAGAGAAACCCTGTCTCAAAAAAACAAAAACAAAAAAAAAAAAAGAAATGCCACAGAGCTATAACCTCATAGTTATAGATTTTCAACATCAAGCCCAGAGTTGATCCCTGTTTTGCATTGGCCAGTATTTCATTTGTTAAGCCCTTAAACTGGTGAGCCCAACGTTTAAGCACAGGTAAGTTTGACCTTGGTCGATTTTTGACTTCTTGATCTTTCTGTTAACTTTACCATGGCAAGAGCATTTTGGTTGCATCTTCTTACAGTCATCATTACTTCTTTCTGCAGACTCTACTTATACACATTGACTTTGTGTAACACTGTGTCATTGACTTTCTTGTTTGAAATAGTTCAACTGATATCTTATGTATTCTTTGTAAGACAAACTACTCTAAGATCAAAGGAATAAAATTGTAGTAGACCTACAGTATAGATAAGCCTGAAGAAGTCTGTGCTAACTGAAGGAAGCTAGATATGAAGATCGTGACTTCTATGATTCCATTAGTTGAGATAGTCAGAATCAACCAACTTGCAGATACCAGAAAAACTGCACCTGGGTCTCTAGGATCAAGGACTGATGGATGAGACACATAAGAAGTAAGGGGCTTCACTTAAGAGGAATGGAAGTGCTTCGGAAATAAATAAGGGTGCGATCATGCACTACTATGGATTTAATAACTTGTATTTAGTTGCTGACTTTAAAAGGGTCAATATTGTGCTATGAAGTGTACCTTAATAAATTATTTTAGAAAGCAATCAAACGTCTTTTAAAAAGCTAAATTGACAAGTGCCAAGTACCAAAGTCAGTTGCTATATTTTTTGCAATTACAATTTTTTGTTATCTACCATTTTTTGTCTATTCATACATCAATTATACATTGCTTTGGCTTTGTGGATTTTATAGCAAATCATAAAATTGGATAGTATGAATTTTCTTTAATAGTTACTTTAATAGTGATTTGACTATAAGCTTGTAAATTTTATAGTTGACTTTCCCATTTTCTATCACAAAATGAATCCCATTGAAATTTTGAGTGGAAACGCATTAAACCTACTGATGATTTTTCAACTTTTCAAATGATATGTGTACATGACTTATTTTATTTTATTGTAAAACATTGAATCTCAACTCTAGTTTTTCTTCCTTCAACTATTCCCAGTCTCCCACATCCCTTATCCCCCAGATTCATTCCTCCTCCATTTTCCTTCAGAAAAAAAGCAAGCCTCCTAGGAATATCAAGCAAACACCAAACAAACAAGTTCCAATAAGGCTAGTGAGACACCATGATAAGAATTTTCATTTCATTCCTTTGAATCTTCACATCTAGAAACATAGTGTGTTATTTCCACATAGCATTTTCATTTCCTCTATTAGTAATTTGGAATTTTCAGCATTTACAATTTATACTTAAGTAACTTTTATTGAAGCAATTGAAAATGCTGCCATTTTCCTTTAAATTTATCTCATTATTTAACATTAATATTTAGAAATACTGTGTAGCCCTAGCTGACCTGTAACTACCTCTGTAGAGCAGGTCTCAGATTCACAGTGATCTTCCTGCCTCTGCTTCCCCAGTGCTGGGATTAAAGGCATGTACTATCAATGCCCTGCTTCTATAGTATATTTTACTTGTTGGAGATTCCTTGTTGGTTTTTATATAAATAATTGCTGTGGGATATGCTCTTGTACACTGAAAGATTTGTCACCTGTATTAGTTTAATTAAATGCTGAATGGCCAGTAGCCAGGCAGGAAGTGCAGATGGAGCAACCAGACTAGGAGAATTCTGGGAAGAGAAAAGGCAGAGACTCAGTCAAAAGCCAGGTACAGAGGAAGTAAGATGATAATGCCTTCCTGAGAAAAGGACTGAATGGCTGCAGGACCAAGTGTGACAGAAACATCCATCTACACATAATTATGACATGTAAAAAGAGGAACAGTTATGTCTTTCCTTTTGAAATCCATGTACACTTCGCCTTACTTCTCTAGCTTGGTATTCTATGAAGAAGTGTGAGAAGATATTTTCATTATTGGTTACAGGGAAAATTCCAGTTTTCACTGGTACATACAGCGTTAGTGATAAACACCTTTATATAGAGGAATTAAGAACATTCACTCACTTGGTGAATGCTCATAAGGGTATCATATCATTTTTTAAATTTTAACATCTACTGACATGATCCTTAATTATTTTACATTCAATCTGGTCCCATGGGAAACTGAACTGAACTTTGGTTGAGCCAGCATTGTAATTTTGTGACATGTTCTCTTTGATCATGACATAATTATTTGCTTATGCTGTTATATTTGGTTTGGTAACATACTTCTTTAACATTCTAAGCCAGAGCTTGGGAATCACAAAGAGAGTTATAAAATTATTAGTGAGAGTTCCTACATGACTTCAATATACTTTCCTTCCAAAAGTATCATATAATCACAGTCAATTTTCAAAGCCAGGAAAGTGACATAGTGAAATACTGTTAAAGAAACTACAGCCATTATTTGGATTGTCATATTTTTTATGTAATAGTATCTCAGTATGAAGAGTTATCAAGCATCACCACAATTGCCATGGCAACCTATACTATAAACTTTGAAATTACGGCAGACCATTCGATGTCTAGGAAATACTTTTGAAAACCCAAGTGGCTACCTGAAATCCTAAAGTTCTGAAACCTATGATTTAACACATTTTTCATATTAATTTCCATTTTAATTAGAAACTGTAGTAACTGTTGCAGTTTGAGTTAAGACAGTAGAACTTGTGTGAATTTTATGTTTTTATTTCTTTTCAATTTTAGGGACAGAAGATTACTTTTAGTCAGAGAACTGAGTAATTTTTACCTATTTCCTTCAAGAAAGAATTTTATGGCTTCTCTTTGTCCTAGCCAAATTGCCAGCTTTACTATTCCTGAACCATTATTAAGTAAAATAAAAGTTACTTAAGCAAATACTGCATACTGAGATTTTGATAACCAAGACAATCACTAAGCAAGTGGTTATTGAGGCATTTGAAAATGATAGTGGATAATTTAATATTTTTATTTCCTAACTATTTAACCTTAAAATTTAGAAATACTAATTTTTAATGCTGTAATATACAGACAATGTATAGTAGATGTTTATCTTGGACACAGGAATAGTTCAAACCCAACATCATACTCTACTTGAGATAGAATGCAATTTAAAACCATCAGTGTCATTTTGTTATAGCAATTCAAACTCAGTATTTTTTTTGTGAATGTCTGTTGATAAAACAGCTGAAGGTGAACCTGCATCAGGGAAGACTACCTTACAATTTCACTCCCTCTTAGGGATACTCTGGGTAACCACTGAGACTTTCTTTCAGTACCATTATTTACAGAACATTGCATGATACATTATTTAACATGAAGATTGGCTCTCTGTTCCCTCTCTAATGGCCTTGAGTGCTACCCAAATTGTATATGTATCCAAAGTTTCTTTTTATGGCTGAGAAGCAGTCAATCACATGAACGTGCTGCAGTGTGTCCTTCCACCAGGGAAGAATTTCTGAGCTGATGTTTTCAGTTGGAGGTGATTAAAACTAAAACTGTTAGGAACTTGCATAGGAATGTGATTTCTGTTTTCCTAAGTGAAACACTCAGGAGTGTGGTTGCTGAGCCAAGAAGTTTTGCGAAAGCTTTCCTGAGCGGCCGTGCCATTTTTCGTTAACACCAGCAATAAGAGATCCAGTTGTGCAACATCTGCACCAGCACAGGTACTATCAGCATTTTATGGCAGTTGATGTAATTGGGAGTATTTCACCGTGGGTGCCATTTTAATTTCTCCAATGGTTAATAGTGTTGAATATCCTTATTTTCTACCCTTGCACACTTTTCAGTAAGGTGTCTGAGATGTGTGTGTGTGTCTGTGTGTGTATGACAAAATTGACTACCAGATTTGCAACTTAATATTTATTTAGCTTTTATCTGTCTGCTGATACCAAATTTATCATTTTTAAAAGTATGAGATATTAGATGATGGTAGACATTAGATGATGATATGCTATCACACCTAAGAAATCTTTCTCTAGCCCTAGAACACAGAGATATTCCTCTGAGTTTTCTTCATAAAATCTCATAGTTGAAAACAGACTTATAGTTCATTTTGAGTTAATTTTGGTAAACTTTATGAAGCTAAAAGTTTTGCTTGCTTTTGTGATGGCTTGGTTAAACAGAAAAAGGGGAAATGGTGTAGGAAGTTCTTCTGTCTATGTGTTACCTTCAATGGTTAAATAAAGAGATTGCCTTGGCCTGTTGATAGGGCAGAAAATTGGGTGGATGAAGTAGACAGAAAAGATGCTGGGAAGAAGGCAGACAGAAAGAACCACTATGAAATCACCTGAGTCAGACATGCTGAATCTTTTCCAGTAAGCCAGGGCCTTGTGGTTCTACACAGATTACTAGATATGGAATAAAGCAAGATGTAAGAGTTCGCCAGTAAGGGGCTAGAGATAATGGGCCAGGCAGCAATTTAATTAATAAAGATTTCCATGTGGTTATTTTGGGGTTAAACTAGCCTGGAAGTGGGACACAGCCCGCAGCTTGTCCCTACTATAAGAAGCATATGGAAACTTAATTGCTACTCTTATGGTTTGAGAGTCCCAACCCTTGAGAGATGATCGAGTTTTGAGGGATTGTGGTGCATGTAGTTTTCACAGGAGAAGTTTTGCTGTGACAGTCAGCTCTTCAGAGCTCCCGCCTCTCTGATGACTTCACTATGGCAAGCTTTATACTATATGCTTCTTGAAGATAAGAAATTGCTGGATTTAGCTTTGCCCTAGTTAGCCAATATTTGTAGCTCAACAAATATAGCTTCTACTTTGCCCTCTCTCCTGGAAGTCTCTCAGCTGGGATTTCTATAGTATTTTCATTTTTATTTTTCACTTCTGTGATATAATGTATCTGAGCATTTTCTTTTCATATTTCTTTTCTCTTTCTTTTTAATATATTTAACATACTCAACATTCCACCTAGGGTTGAGTGGCCTTCTTTTTCAGCCAATGCAGTCCATTGCTTTTGTGCATCCATTGCTTCTCTCTGCCTTTAGGAGCTTCAATAGCATGGTGTTATGGCTTGGTTAGAGCCTGTCCAGCCTTGGAAACACAGAGCAGCAGTGAAGTGAGACTTATTAGAAGGGAGTTAGGTCATTTGGAGTGTGTTCTTGAAGGAAATACTGAAATTCTAGCCTCAGTCTCTCATTCTTCCTGTCTCTTTCTTTCCCTTTCCTGGTCTCATGATTGAGAAGTTGGGGAAATTAATTTGCCAGGATGAAGCTCACATTCCCATTATAATGCCCCCTGAAGGACCCATAGCAAAGAGCCAACTGATTATGAACAGATATTTCTGAAATTTAAAGCTTAAGTCAGCTTTTTCTCCTTGTAAATTGATCTTTTCAGTCATTTTGCTACAACAATGTTCTAAAATAAAATCTATCACACTTGGTGATCTTCTGTTTTTCCCTTTAGGTCTATGGACCAATTTCAACATTCTCTACTCTATTGTCTTAAATAAAGAATTTCTGTTGGTATCTTTTTAAGTTTACCAACTGATGTTCAAAATTTTCTTTGTCATTTCTATTAAGCTTTCTACTTCTGTTAAACGTGTTAAATGGATTCTTTCTATTTTAAATATCATCATTTACATAACTTTAACTTGTCAATTATTTTTCTCTTTCATGGCTCATTTGTCTATGCTGCAACCCCTAATTTTTATTGTTTTGAAAAACACTTTCCTCCCCATCATGGAATTCAGTAGTAATCATTGCTTTAAAATTATTTCTATGAGAGTTTTAGCTTTCTAGAACATCATTTTTATTTTATTTTATTTTTATTTTATTTTAAGCATTGGTTACATTTTTTTGATTCTTCATACATCACAAAACGTTTACATTTTCCTGACATTGGGAATTCTTTGTCATCTGAACTCTGTGTTTCAGCAAGAACTGGAGTTGGAAGACACATCTACATCGGTCTAATTAGTACACACTTTAGTCTTCAAAATGATGCAGCCTCTGAAACCTTCCAGCTCCCCAAACCATCCACAAGCAATGCATCAGTGAGCAGCTATGGCTGTGACCCGCGGATATTTCATTTACGAATATGATGGTGTGTCAGATTTGGCTCACAGGTTTCGGGGTGCTAGCCTCTACACTGAAGAATTTTGCATTTTTCTGTAACTATTTCATGTTGTAGTCTATGCAGTTAGAATCCAGAGAAAAATGTATTTTCTATCTGTGGGCAGAAGTGCAACTCTCCAGTCAATTCTCCAAGAATTTGCTGTGCTGGCTGAGAACTATGTGGAATTGGGGAATCACCCATCCAGGTCTCTGCTCCTGAATTCTTTTATATCCTCTCGTGTCTGGGATTTGTATTTGGAAATATATCCATTTCCTCTGGCTGAGTTGTTATTGAAGCTTTGCTGAACTGTATTTCCACATTCCCTCTATGAATTCAGCCCACCCTTGGGGCAAAACTTTGTGAAAAACAAAAACCAAAAAAGAAAGAAAGAAAAAGAAGAAAAGGAAAGCTTGCCCTGAAATTTCAGTTTTCTCGCCACTCCCAAATCCATCTATTTTTTTCTTTTATACTTAAGCATCTCCAGGTATTTATTTATGTTGTATTTGTTTTAGACATTTTGTAATGAGTACAGAGAATGTGCCACAGTGGAATTAAACCACCAAGGAAGAAGCAGGTTCAGTGAATGTTCTTTTCCAACATAAAGCCATTTCTTTGCATAGATTGTAGCATCTGGAAGATGGGGACCACCTTCAACTCTTCAGTGCTTCTCTCGTGTCTGAAGAAAGGTCTTAACTTATCAGTCATGCTGAAATTTTCTTTAGTTTTTTGCTTATAAGAAACTGCTAGACCTTAGAAAAACTTAAAAGCCATCTATTGTTATCAATCTGTTTGACAAGTGGGGTTTTGGAGGTAATACAGCCCATTCATTTGTTCATAGTGAAAATGTAGAGCTGAGGTTAAGTCAGGCCCTTGGCCAGGCATTTCCTGTGGGATATGCCATCTTCCTCCATCTGATGATCGCCCCAAGTGACAGACAGAACAAAACAAAGACGAACTTTCTTATGAAAAGCTGGAACAGATAGAAAACTGACTTCAGGAAAAGTAATAAAACTGTGTTAGACTATTAGGGACCCAGCAGTAACATAAGAGAATGCTGGTTTCTCACCATACCCTGAGCTAAACATAAGCTTTATTTTTTCCTTTCTAAAAATAGCACTAAGCTTATAAAAATATTCAATTTGTTTAAATAGATGGTGAAATCCCAGGAATAGATGTGGCAGGAGGCCATAATTAGAAGGAACCAAGAACTAGAGAAGAGATCGGGGATGAGGAAACACAACAGATGTACCATGAATGTATACAAAGTTAAAATAAGTGTACCAAGTGACCCCGGTGTCTGGGGTGCAAGCTGTCAGTGTCTGCGGGTATTTAAGGAAACGAAGAGATCAGGGATGAGGGAATGAGATATGTTTTCAACTTTGCTACTTCTTTATTTCAAATCCTAGTTAGCTTGCAGGAGCTTTTGTTCTTGTGAAAGGAGAGACTAAAACCAAAATTCATCATGACATCATTATCTTTAAAGATCTTTATCATATCATAAGTAATAGGATAAATGTCTTAAAGGTCTTTCAAGATAATGATATGCTCTTAGTAATCTGTACTTTTGTGTTAACCTCAGTGATTTCTGTGTTTGAGAAAACTAACATATAGAAAATGTAACTGTCGTAGAAAACATGTTAACATGGTCTGGATTACTAAAGTAGTATGTGTATCTATGTTGTGTAGTAGTTAGTTGTTTACTTAGGATAATCTGTGTATATGTGTGAGTGTGTGTGTGTGTGTGTGTGTGTGTGTGTGTGTGTGTGTAAGCTGGGGGAGTGACACTGGAGAGTTACTTTAGATGTTTGCTGTTTGGGACATATAAAAGAATGCGTGGATTTTCATAACCAGTACATAACTATAAAACTAATTTCATTTAAATGCTGTTTTGAGTGTCTGTGTCAAACAGTTCTCAGTACCTTTATATAGACTATCTCATTCCTCATCTCCATGGGAGAAATGCGGTCTTTATTTCTCACCTTAAAGCCAAGGAAACTGAGCTATCGAGATGTTGGCAATTTGTCCAAAGTCATCCACCATATCGACCATAAAAGCAAGATATTTTTAGCTACTATCTTTCATGAAGAAGTTCTCGATGTTGGCTGAGTATTAAAATCACTTTCAGTGCTTTAAAATTATTAATGCACAGGGTGCAATTAAATCAAGATCTGTGGGTGTATGACCCAGGCATGCATGCATATACCTACGTTTAGTTTTTACAGCTTCCCCAGCATGGGAAAGATGTGTAGATCTTAATGGAAAAGGCAAGGCTGTTTATATATTTCAAAACAAAATCAGTTTCTAGGGAATGGATTTCAAATGTACTTCATTACACCTGCCTCCACCTCCGGCAAAACATCTCTAGGAAAATAAAGGAAAACAACGTAAATAAAGAGAGAATACATAAAGAGAAGAATGTGTCTTTAGTCAGATTTTTATGGCAAAAGCTTGAGTTCTTGTTGCCCCAACAAACTCAGCTCAATTGCTCATTCCCACTATAACAATAAAGATACAGGCAAGAGTGAAAAGCAGAGACAAGAGGGCTAAGGATCTCTAAGTCCTTTCTAGGCACTGGCAGGGTTTTAGGTGTAAACAGAAGGTAAGCTTTGTGTCTGACTAAACAGCCTTGCCTGATCCAGGCAGGGTTCCTCCCATCAGTGACCATTGCCTTGGTTGGGGTCGTTGCCTTGGTTCAGGTCTGTCTTTGGAGGCAGTCTGATACACATTGTCATATTTGAGGTCAGTCTCTTCATGGAAGGCAACTTCTTCCTCTGGCTGGCACCAGGGCTTCAACCTTTCCTTTCCTCCAGGGTGGATTTCTCAGGGAGATTTTGATTCTCTTCAATCTACTATTTTGAGAATCTAGCAGACAAAGAAAGAGACACAGGTAAAAATGGCTTCTTCTTATCTGCCAGGATGGTTATAAAGTGTAACCTGACTTCCCTGGGCCTTAACCATGGCCTACTGCTGACATTTCTACCTAGTTCACCTCTTTGTGGCACATTTATACAACAGAGAAAAGAAGGTACCAAACAGACATTATAATTCAGTGTTCCTTAGAATATAGTTGCAAGAGTTGGTAATCATAAACATGAGCCAGCATGGCCTTTAGTTTATTCTTATTCTGAACAGAATAAGAATGGAAACTTCCTGAGAGAAAGAAACATGTCTGTTCTTCTAATTCCATGTCCTAAATTGAGCTTATGACCTGTGCAAATGCACGGAGTGATCTCGGTAGCTATACTTTATGTGCCTACATTCCTCACAGTTCCCTAACACTGTGAATGGCTTAGCCATTCATCAATTTTCTGAACTTTGAAACTGACCAAAAAAGTCAAATTTAAATTGAACCCGTATTCAATCACTCTATCTTCTTACTCACTGGCCCTTTCTGTTTGCATGGATTACTGAGACAGGAGTTGTAAGAAAAACATTGTAACAGCTACAGGAGTTTACCCTTCATAATGTGTGAAAGCTCCCTTCTTTGTTTTTCATGAGGTTGTATCATTACTTACCTAGAGTCAGAATTTCTCAGCCTGGCTTCTCGCAGATCCTGGCCCCACCTCAACCAAATGTAGTTGCCAGGGGGTAAAGATAAATTAAAGACAAAAATGTGTATGTTTATAAGGATCTTCAAGTTGTTAGGGTCAGCTGGAGGTTGAGAATAACACAGATGTGTTGAGGCTTGCTGTTGCATTCCTGATTTTACCTTAGTCTTCCCCTTTTGGTCTTGTCCAGGCTAGTTAATCCTTCTGTCCACTTTGAATGGATTCTCCAATAAGTTCAGGAGCCAGCTTCATTAGCAAATAACAAAGGGCATCCTTGATGTGTGTTTGCAGCTTCCAACTAGTTATTCTGAGATCCAGCTGTTTGTTTTAAGCATTTGCCCAGAGTCATTTAGTGTAAAATCTATGATCAAAAGCTTGCATTTGAAGGACCTGTGCAATACTGAGAGGAAACTGGGGGAGGGGGAATTTCAAGGCCTAGTACAGCTCTTTATCAGAATCCCAGTGCCCTGTCATTCATAAGGCTTTGCTCTAAGCTGTGTGGATGGAGAACAGAGGCCCCTGGAGCACAGACAGAAGGGAAAAATAAGCAAGATGATAGGTACTCCCCTTGGTCCAGAAATACAAAAGAAGGCAGGGTAAGGGAGCCCAGTGTTATGTATAGAATCCGAGAAGATCTCATGTAGACCTTCCAACTGATGAGGATATAAGTACCCCCCCCCCCCCATACATCAAGGTCTTCAGCCCTTCATCCTAGAACATAAAGTGATTGCTTGTGCCTTAACTAAGCTTAGGAAGCACAAGTCTAGATCTAACATTTGGGGTCTATTGGACGCAAGTGCCTTGGTCTGAGTCACAGAAACAGCTGGGAGTGTTTTCTTTCTTCCACCCAGCCAAGTATGCATGAAAATCCAATTCTCTAAATCCTTTTTTTTCTTAAGAAAATGTATATTCTGTATAAATTTTTTCTGTCATTGTCCCTCTTTAAGAAGATATCTACCATTGTCTTCATCATACAGAAGCATGTATCCGTGCATAATAGTGTTCCCATATTATATATATATATATATATATATATATATATATATATATATATATTTGAAAAAATTTCAGCCTCCTCCCCGCCTCCCATTTCCCTCCCCCTCCCCCACTCCTCTCTCCTTTCCCTCTCCCCCCTCTCTTATAAAGATAAAACTATCAGACTTACACCTGACTTCTCTAAATCCTTTAAGGCAAGTCCCCATGTTTTTGATCTGGGAGAACATGCAGAAGTCATGACTGGCAGGTGGCTTTCCCAGTGGGAAGCCCAGCAGAGGAGCTGGAGCTAGAGGGTTCCTCATGAGGGCAATAGTGAACATACTACTGCCCGCTAATGCCACTGTTTAACATCTTAAAATAATCAAAGTGGCTAGCCATCTATTTCAATAGCATCTTGTTTCTGCCCCCACCCCACCTAATCCCTCTGTCCTAGACACAGACACAGGATAAATGGCTTGAAACATCTTTATGAAAATCTCCGTTAAGCCAAAAGCTCCTTGACTACTACTAGCTATTAGTGTTGAGAAAGAGTCCCACCCCTTTATAATTTGAGTAAAGGCAGGCAAGGTCCAACACCTCCAGTTCTGTGCTGTTTCCACTGACTGCTTTCTACTTCCCACCTCCTTCTAGCAGGACTCTGTTTTATCCGCCAGGGAACATCCTAGAGAGGGAAAGGCCCCACCGCAAGCCTCTGATTATAAATTACTTTCCTTAGCAGGATTCTTATCACATGGTAAAATAGGAGACATTAAGGAGATAAACATGTCCAGATAAGCAATGCAAGGCTAGAGATTTGCCCTGGAGACACAGAAGTTCCAGCTTGACTTCTATTTTATGTAAAACTGTTTTGTTGTTCTGTGGGGTTTGCCCTGCCTCTACACCCCAAGGAAGCAGTTTCCTGGGTAAGCAACCTGTTAGACAATTCTGTGTGTAATGAATAAGATCAGAAGCTGGGTAAATATGGATTCCAATGACAAGATAGCTCGATCCTTTGTTCGATTCTTTGGCTTTGTTTTGTTTTCTGTTTATGCTTAAATGCCATCTCTTGCTCACACATCTTGGCAGCTACCTAGGTACTAACTACTTGAAGCTTAGCTACCTTATTCCTGAGCAGCCATGTCCTTCAGTGGTCTAGCCTAAGAAGATTAGCTATTTAAAAGCAAGATCTGCAATTTAATCGGGTTATAAGTCTTCCTAAAGCATGAGAATTATGGTTCTAAGCATTTTCAACTCCACTCTTAAAGGTTATGAGAAAGTAGTCCTGTATTCTCTCTTTCCTATAGTTCTTTCTTTCTGTAAAGCATGTTGTAATTAGAACATGCGGGCAGCAGTGTTAGCTGTTAGGAGCAAAGGAAGAGGAACAGGTGCCATTCTGAGACTCTATAATATTTCATATCTTGACTATACTATTTTTTTTGCAAATAATTTTTCGATTTATGATAAAATTCCTTTTGTACATAGGTCTCTAGTAATATGTGTGTATATGTAAATATATGTATAGATATCTGAATATATATGTGTGTATATATGCTAAGTATGTATATGTGTACATGTGATAAATATGTGCACATATAATTCTCTTATTACAAAAATGCAAAACCATTGCAGAAACTTGAAAATGGCAAGCAAGATTTAAAAATGCACCACAGGTAACTAAAATTTGGTATGTATGTTATACTTCAGGCATTATGCTGGTCCTTGTCACCTGGCAAGATGTGCAGTACCCTGGTCAGTCCAGGGTCCTACGGCTGCTATGTCATTAAGCAGGTACAAAAGGTCCCTTTAGAGATAAAATCTGCCCACTTCTGCTCTAGCTCTTCCTCATGCTGCTGTTCTGAAGAGGCCATCTAGTCCTTTTCTCTTCTTCTCTGTACCTCTTTTCTTCTTCCCTTTACTTTTCTCTCAACAATCTTGTCACTTAGCCTTGCCTGAACGGCCTATTTGTCTCCTGCCTGCTGTGAGACCTCAGGCTCTGACCTGCCAAGGTCCCTCTCAAGCCCTTTTACAACAATGTGTCTTTCTAGAAATCCGTTATCTTAAGCAGTTACACATTAAACTTCTTATTGGATATTAGCAAGATGTTTTCCTCCTCAACAAGGTAGCAAGTCTTCAACAGGAAGCTGGAGAAAGGAATTGGAATATCTTGCAAACCCAGTTTGGACATAGATCTCTGAAAGCGGAGCTCTCTGTAGGTGACCACCCTCCTCTTCTGAGGAAAGTTGTTCCTCCCGCTTTCCCAACAGGTTCTATAAATACAAGATGGGAAGAGCCCGAGTCTCTAACTCTCAAGCACTTCACAACACAGAGAGCACAAAAGGGCACATCATCAAACCCTCGGGAGATGTGACTCAGAGTGTTCCATGTCTGACAGATTAAAGGTAAAGCTCTGGAAAGTCACACTTCTCCACGGATACGACCAATCTCCCTCTGCAGGAGGAATTACTATACAGTAGTGCACCCAATAGTAAATAGCATCAAACAGTTTTAAGATTAGGCAGGACAGAGCATGTGTATTAATAAATCCCTTGAATAAGGAATTCTCTGACTCCTCGTGCGCTGGCAAACATCCTTCCTCCTTTCCCCCACTTTGGCTCGATAACATAACCTATTTTTCAAACATGAAATGCTTCGGGTCACACCAGAAGAAAAGGCGGAGGAGGAAAGGAAGAATGAGTGCAATGGGTTTGCAGGCCACACTGGCTGCTCCAGCACCCTGTGTCAAGGAGAGCAGCTGTGGCATCTCCCTAACACTCCTGAGCAGGCTCTTCTTCTCGCAGCCTTTAAAGGTAGCAAGGAAAGTTTCAACCTTTACAGCCCTCTTCCTGGGTTGCTCAGAGATGAATCTCTTCTCAAACCTTCCTTTATTGATGAGCTTTTATGTTTTCTCAAATGCTTCCCACCCGCCCCCATCCCCCCGGGCACTTGTTGCAATCTCCCAAAGCCCAGCTTCATGGGCATGCCACCAGTGAGTGATACATGGTCCCAAAGAGAAGTCCTGCTAGGCTTTAAGGACATAGTCATCATCTTCACCTTGTCAATTTCTCTGAAGTGGGGTATCTCTCATAGGTTTAGGTATCTCTCATGTCATAGTAGGATTACATCTTGATAAACCTCTCATAAATTAAAAATGCATGAACCACATAATTTAACAAAGACTCCCCCTTAGTAGCAGCACACTAAATAGTATGTGTGTGTTTATTTTCTTTGGTGATCACCAATGCTCACATTGTGAGAGTTTTACCACCAAATCAGAAGATAAAAGTCCAAAATTTAAGGCAGTTTCTATCGAAAGGAATTGCTTTTGTGCTCTTCCACAATAAAAACAAAAACATTAAATGACCACCATAAGTTGGAGGAGCATGACACATGGACAATGGTGCATGCACAGAACACGGTATTACAGCTCATGCTTTCCTGCCACCAGCTGCCTTCAGTCTTCCTGAGTTAGTGGCTCAGTTCTCTCTAAGTTTTGCCATTGACCTTGGTCATGCTTTTCCCCATACCAGTTTGTTGAACCCTCCCACCCTCTGCTCTCGGAGTTATGGGTTGGGAAATTCTCTGTCAGTCTTTCCTCTACCCCTGAGGTTTCTGGCCAGGTCTAGTGGTCAGGATTGGGGATACAACCTGTATCTTTTAAAGGCAAAACTAAATTTAGATCCTGGGTATCCCTGCCTTGAGGTGGCCATGCCATGTAGCACTTGACAACTCACCTGTGAGTGCAGGGTTTGTCACATAAAATTGATTTTGCTCAAGCTGATTCTAGTGCAAGAGTTAGTTTTATGTGTATTGACTCCTCAGTTAAGAAGGGGAGGCTGAATTTTCATGTTGCCTTGGCCTTGCAAATTATCCAATCAGCTTGCATCCTATCTTTACTACATTGTTAAAGTAACTGCATTTTCTGAAGTCCATACAGTCGCGAGTGTTGGGAAAGAGTGACCCTGATTAGTAGTGCAAGAGCAGGCTTCACTTTTGCTTTGATTTCTCCAATATTTGTGAGTTTAAGCACAGACACTGGCAAAATGATGACCACAGGGATTGCAGAGGAGGTCTGTTGAGAAATTCTGAGGAGTTTTCTCCTAAAATGCAGTCACAGGACAAGCAAGACCTTTTTCTCTTCTCTTCTTGGATGCCATTAAGCTTATATCTTATGCTTGGACCTGAGGCAGCCACAGTGACTATAGCTACGGGACAAAGTCACCTGCGAAGGCAGAGCTGAGTGATGCAAAGCAGCTGGCTTTTGGAAAAACAGAAATATCACCCTTCCTGTGGCCAAGCAAATAAAGGCCAAGTAAAATGTGTATATATATATATATATATATATATATATATATATATATATATACCTTTATATATTGCATCATATTTAACCCCATATATATATGTGTGTGTGTGTGTGTGTGTGTGTATAAATTCACATATATATGATATGTTGTAGGAGCTGCGGGATGCATTCCTGCCACCCCAGCTCCTGGTTGCCTGGCTAGCTTATACCCCGAAATAACAACACACAAATTGTATTTATTTAAACACTGCTTGGCCCATTAGCTCTAGCCCTTCCTTGCTAATTCTCATATCCTCATCAGCCCATCTCTAATAATCTGTGTAGCATCAGTCTTACCAGGAAAGATTCAGCATGTCTGACCTGGCAGCTTGCTTCATGGCATCTGCCTGGGAGAGGGGAGTATGGCCTCTGAGCTCACTTCCTCTTCCTCCCAGCATTCTGTTCTGTTTACTCCTCCCACCTATGTTTTAACCTATGAGGCCAAGCAGTTCCTTTATTACTTAACCAATGACCTTCTTCCATCATTTCCCCTTTTTCTGTTTAAACAAAAAGGAAAGGCTTTAACTTTAACATAGCAAAATTACATATAACAAAACAGTTATCAAGCAAGAATTACAGTTACAATATTTACATCTACTTTATCTTTTATCATAACTAAGGAAAACTATAACTATATATTCTTTAACTCCATCAAAGACTCCAGAAGGATATAATATTACCTAATTAAACAAGAAATCCAAAACTCTAGAAATGACAGAGACATCTTGCTGCCTGGACAGTCACCCAAAGTTCCTCTGTACTGTTGGGGCATCCATCTTTGGCCTACAGACTCATAGTTTCCAGCAGACATTTCCATGAAGCAGGAAATTTCAAAGGCAGTTCAGTCACTATCTGTTGTGTCCTGCAGAATGTCTCGCAGACTCTTTCATGAATCAGGAACCCCGAAAGATCATCTCACCTTTAGGCAAGTTCAATAGTCCTCTCTCTGCGGGTTCTCTGTGTCCAGTTTATGCAATAGTCCAGGCAAGAGCAGTTTCTTGCCCAAATGGCTATCAAACTCCATAAGGAGCCTCTTCGATGCCCATCGTCCTCTTGAAGTAGATTGGTACTGCTAGGAGCAGACATGTCTCATTGTCATGAAAAGTCCTAATTTATTAAAATATTTAAAAATGCTATATTCTGTAGTCTTTGAAAATACGAAAAATGTCTATCTAAAATATATCTATGTACATCTAGAAAATCTAACTAACATGACTCCAAACTTGACTATTATTAATGATTATCCATTAACAACCTTACATTACATTTTTAAATGAACTACACAATCACAATACCTTAATCAAGATCAAAAATACATATATGTATAACAAAATTGACCTTAAATTTAAATCACTAAAGCAAAATCCATATCAATGCAAATTATTCATATCTATATCACATGCCCCTTTAAATGTAAAAGAACATTTATAAACAATATTTGGGAATATGGGCACAGTTATTTCTCTCCAAACTGCTTCCTGCTTTATGGAGGCGCTGTTAATCAGATATTTCAGGGTATAACCTGTGTGCTAGGTTCATCTCAGTCGTCAATTGAGTGAAGTAATTTTTTGAGGGTGTTCACAGCAACCTTTCAGGAGGGCATGGTCCATCATACCATATTGGAATAGAAGCAATTAATAGTGTCTCATCCTCTGTGAAAACAAAAGAAGAAAAACTCCTTTCCAAAGCATCATATCCTTAGATCCAAATTCTGAAGTCAAGGTATTTTCAAAATATCTATGTTGGATTAGTTCAGCAGCATTTATAAACAAATATCTTTTAGCAGCTGTTGCTCCTTCCTCAGCATTCAAACAATTCAAATAGAGCATAATAGCATACAGTATCAAGATTCTTTGTGTGTTTTCCATCTTTGTGTAGCTTTGTTTTAATCTCTATTTCATTTATTTTTACTTTTAACTTTTTGCTTTTTGAGACAGGTTCTCTGTATATCTTTTACCTGGAATAACTGTATGGACCAGGCTGTCCTTGAACTCTTAGAGATCTGCCTGACTTTGCCTCCCAGGCATTCGGATTAAAGGCATGTGCTACCACACCTTGAAGTGACAGAGGTCAATCTCCCTCTGCCTTCCAAGTGTTGGGATTAAAGGTGTGTCCTACCACACCCAACTACTCTCTTTCTTCCCTTTTGTTTTTGTTTTTTACTTTAAGAACTTTAACTTTTAGCCTGCATATATTTTTAACATACTGTAAATCATTTAAACATTTTCTTTTTTTTTTGAATCTCTCTTTACTGTATCTCTCTTTCTTTTTCTGACCACATGAGCCTTTAAATTACTGAGCATATTAACTTTTTACTGTGTTGAGTCCTGCACAGAAAGTTCAAGAAAAAACTACTCATTTGTTCAGCAAATACAACGGTGGGATTTACTCTGGTTACATATAGGCAACACAGTGGTAGATAACCCAGCCATGTCCATGTTTTTCCTGGGTTTGAACTTGCAAAGTTATACACTTAGTATTCAATTTACTTTCTTTAAGTCAAGGCCTCACTCTGTAAGCCTGACTGGCCTCAACCTGGTGATGAGCTCGGCTCTCCCTTCCAAGTGCTAGGATCACAAGCAAGCACCATCATAACTAAAAATATTTTAATTGTAGAAATTGAAGTCACTCTCTCCCTCTTTGTGTGTCTGTGTTGTCTGTTTGCCTCTGTGTGTGTGTTTGTGTGTGTGCGCTTGTGTGTACATGCGTGTGTAGGAAATTGCATAGGAAATTAAGATAGTCAAGGTTTGAGTCCCAGCTCTATTATAAACTAGTTAGATAAGTTGGAGGGGCAGTTATTCCCCCTCTGGTTCATTTATATCAATAGCATTTGAAAAAGTGGTGCATACCTTATACAGAATACGAAATTCTAAGTCTTAATGACTGCTATTTCCTAACTACTCCCCTGGCCACATCCCTGCAGTAGCTGTTCTGCATGTGCCTCTCCTCTGCCTCAGGAACCAGGATCTTGTCCAAATATGCACAAGGAAGAGGAGAATGTGGACAGTCCTGGGAAAATAAGTAGTAGCCAAAAGCAGCCTCCCAAGAAAACATTTCTGGTACCTGTTCATACAAGTCAGATTTAATTCCAACCGAGAAGAAACAGCAATTCTTCTGATGAGCACAGCTGACAGATAATCTAAGGACAAACTCAGAGTCAATGACAATAGATGGTGAAACATTAATTAATGAATGCCATATTCAAAGAAGAAATATTTTTAAGTGATGTTCTATCTACCATGTTTTTTTTTAATATTTAATCAAAACAGAAATTACTTCTCATGTGTGCTGAGAAGGGAGGCCTGAAGGATGGACCAACAGAACAAGAATATTATTTCATAAACAAAATCACTACTGTGACTTTAGTTTCTCTTTGCAAATCTCATTCTATGTGTGTGTGTATGTGTGTGTGTGTGTGTGTGTGTGTGTGTGAGAGAGAGAGAGAGAGAGAGAGAGAGAGAGAGAGAGAGAGAGAGAGAGTCATCAAGGTCATAACCCCAGGCTTTATCATACAGTTCAAGGTCACTGGTCTTCCTGAAGGTACAAAAAGGCAATGGTGCACACAGCCTGGCAAGGAACCAGAAGGGCACCAGGAAATAGCTGAAAAATCACTAACCTCCAAGCTGAATAATTTTTCTTAAAAACAAAACCATATCCAAAGCATTGCTTAGCACTAAAGCTATCTACCCTACAGATAAACTTGAAGCTTATCTAGACCTGATGGATGTCTTGTAAATAGGTCTTTAAAAATAGACTCTTACTCAGAAGCTCTGGGGTAGGACTAGCTGCCATGTGGTACTGTAACCTCTAACCTGTGGGGGTTAAGGAGCCTATAGATCCTCTGTGCTGGCAGCATCACTTTCAGGGACTTTCGTTGTGTTTTCTGGAATCGCATTTCCTTTCTTTTTAAAACAAATCATGTTTTCCTCTTTTCTTAAAGGAATGCTGGAAGAGTCTCACTGTAGTTCCTCTTGCCCTTCTCAGTGAAATGAAACTGGTTCTCTTTGCCATTTTATCTTAGATTTGAGGTTTATATTATAGTACTACCTTGTCCCTTTCAGTACAGGGCTTATGTACACCAAGTGATCTTTTCTCTCCCCCACCCCTTACCTGTTCTTCAGTTCAGTACATTTCTAAATCAATTCAGAGATGTTTCCTGAATGTTCTACCTTTAACCTTCCCAAATCGGTTGTGCTTTCTAAAATAGTTTCATCTCTACCACCATTGCAGAAAGTCTCTGAGGGACATTGACACAAAGACCCAAGACTTCAAGCTACTGTATAGAAACTGAAGCATGAGAATACATAGTTTCACATCTTTGTTGAGGGCATCCAAATGATGCCAGCTTAGAAACACACCTTGCTGGCGCTATCCAGATGCTGAGACCTTGCCTTGCCTATGGGGCCATGGTTGGGTGTCTTCTCTTCTACAGTAATCATAGCACCTGAAGGAATTCTTGAGTTCCCTAAGCATGAACGATGCAAAGGAACGGTAACTTGAAAGGCCCCTGTGAGACCGGTCTAGGCTGATTGACTGTGACTGTACTCGTGACATTCATTTACTGCCTGCTGCCAGTGATGAAGCCACTGTTAGACAGAAGAGAAGAAGCTAATTGCCTCAGAGAAAAGGTCCCAGCATTAATTGTCACGTTAAAGTTCACATTGCATTAAAGCTTCAAGAACAGGTTTATCCAGCAGCTGGATCAGTGGAGCCCCAGAATCCACGTCTGTACATAATGACTCTCCTCCGGTGGAATTTTCCACTTCCGTGGAGACTGAAATGGGGTAACATTTAACTTAAACTATCATTTGAAAAGCTCAGCAGGTCCCAGAAGCCTGGAAAGAGGAGAAACTTAATTTTGTCCAAAGCAGAGAAGTTTGGAGCAGAGCAGTCCCAGTGGAGAAAGGAGCTGCAGGAGGCAGACAAGCAGGATGCTAAACCTGCAGTCTCCAGACTGCTAAAGGAAGTTTTAGGCTATGTGGAAGGTCCGGCATGCTGTAACTGACAGCAGTGACAAAAAGTGCAAGATCTATTGGAAACGCCAACATTTGATTGGTGGGCTTTGAGTAAAGGTCTCTAGGTTGGGAAGCTTATGATCATACCAATAACTTAGGCGATGGGGGAAAGCCATCATTTTAAAGTCTTTTTACTTTTGTGATATCATATAGGCTGACAGGGGCAATCTCACCTAGTAGTGTCAAACCTCAAAATTTCCCTCCCTCTTTCCTTCACAATACATTTGCAAGGCAAATCTACCAAGTGAGGCCACTGACCTGTTACTAAAATAACCGACTATATGAACCCATGCAATGGCTCCATGTAACTTTAAAAAATCAGGGGGTCTCTTTGAGACTCTCTCTCTTTCCCCATCCTTAAAATGGAAATAATAATATGTACTTATAACTTAAAACCTGTGTTTCAAAATGTTTTAGCATTAAACAAGATATTTATGCAAAAATAATTTCCATCACTAAGTGAATGTTAAGCTCCTAACAATTTTGAAATTTGTTTCAAGTTTCACTTGTCTAGGTTTGTGCCAAGTTAACAAAGGACAGAAGGTATTGGAAACTGAACCCAGGACCTCTGTGAGAACAAGTGCTCGTAACCACTGAGCCATTTACCCAGGGAGAATATTTTCTCAACTGTTGATTTACATTTCTATGGATTTTCCTGTAATTTGCATTTGGTTCATGGTCATCCAGCTTGTGCCGGTGCCAGGTGTCCTTCTGCACACATCAGTGAGTAGGGAGTGGAGACTGTCGTGTGCTAAAGCTCCGGCGTTGATTACAAAACTGTCTTGTCATGAAGAAAACCTAGATAAACACTATAAAATGATGAAATCAACATGTATGTATTAGTTAATTATCCAGTGGGAGCCATAAAGAAACATTTCTTCTTAGGATTGGGAGTTAGGATCGTTAAGACTTATGCTAGATAATAAAAGAAAGAGATGTTTCTGACTGCATTTTCAACCTCCTGTCCTTCTGTACTTTAAAAGATAACCACAGCTCTCTGACTCTCACTGAGTTCCGGACAGACAAGAGTGACCCCAACTCAAAGCACTAAGCCCTAAGTTTCTGTGCTACTGTCTAATAGAAGGAGTGCTGGGCAATTGATGACACCATGCTTCTGTTGTCAGGCAAAACATGCAATCATTTTTATCACGGTCTCTTGCATTTTGACTTTCTGCGTGGCTATGACTTATGTTTATTCCCTCAGAAACTAATTCAGGTTGATAGTTAATAGACATTGAAGTGCTACTAAGGGGACATTCAGGATCTGATTAAGCCACATGGCTTCTGCCTCCACAGGGAGGACTGGTGTCATCATGAAAGGGTGAGTTCATTTTCATCCTGCCCTCTCACCCCACAAGGTGACGCAGTTAAAAGGCTGTAGTCAGGTGCTGGCAACTTGATAGGAGACTTTTTAGACTCTCGAACTATGAGCCTGTAAATTCTGCAGGTTATAAATTGCCTGCTCACAGAGAATGAGCTACCACTCTTGCTTTCAATGTCTCCCATTTTGGTGCAGGGTGCAATTTCACTCACTTAGTGGACGGTTGCTCTCTGTGCTGTGCTCACCTATTCCAAAAGAAGATCTTATCTCTAAAAATGCAGGCAATCAGGATTTTCTTTTTGCAAAACATATTCTATGTTCTTTCTTTTCCCATTATTTTTGTTTTGGTAATACTGGGGGATGAACCTAGAAGCTGACGTTTACAAAGTTATTGTGCATTGGAGAAGATGCAGTCAGAACACACAGCATAGATATAAATAGTTCTTAACTCCACTCCCCTCAATGCCCCTATATTCAAATGCAATGATATATAAATATAAGTATATGGCCTGCTGGCATCCTAGTCAGTTAGTCTAAATTATATATACAGAGAAAATTTAAAAAATTATGTTTAGTGTTGATCTTAAAACAAAATCTAGATATAAAAGAGGGAGGAAGAAAAGAGAGAATACATTGACCCTTCAGTGTCTCTTCAGATTCTAGGATTGGGTGGATCATACAGTCTTTTATGACTGTATTACTGGTCCTTCTGTGGGTGGTGTGGTCTTGGGCCACCTACATGGGAGCCATTTGGGAACATTATGCTCACTTTCTACAGAACGTCTTCCTGCTAGGTTAAATGTGTTTGACCTTTTCAAGAGAGCAATATGAAATTCCATCATCTCCTAATGAGCCACTTCACCTTAGGACTCTAAGGTTTCAGTCACCTGAGTGGGTTCCCTTAAGCCACTAGAAATGACAGAGGGTTGGTAGTTGAATATCATCCTTTGGCTTGTTAGAAAAACACAAATCAAGAGTGTCAGTCGGGTGTCGGCATGCTACATCCTCTGCTACCTGAAAGCACAGACATGTTGCACTTCGGGGCCAAATTGGAATTCCCTGGGTAAATACCACTGATTCCATCAGTGCCCTTTAGTAGTCTGGAAGGAGCTAATTGTCAGAGGGAAATAGTTTCCCTCTTCACAGAGGTGGAAAGTTTCAGATTCATCATGGTACTTTCAGGATTAGAAAAATCAAAAGAAGAAACAGATATTTCTAAACAGCTACCTAGGATAATATCTAGACTTTTGGGTAACAGCTGAGTGAAAACTCAAAGTATTCTGGAGTTTGAGATTCAGAAGAATTTCAATGCTACTGATTCATTCTACCGTCTTATGGGATCATGCCATCAATTTGGGTTTTTTCTTTTTTTTCTGTCAGAAGAGATGTCAAGCATCTCATGTCCATTATGTGATACAAACAATGTGCAAAGTCTTTGAGCAAAAATGCATTAGAAGAAAAACCACATTTCTTTTTTTAGGTTAGATTCCTGATCTGCTGGGCTAAGTTCAACTCACATGTCTTTGTCTTCCCCATACCCATAGAAAAGGCACTTTAGAGTTGAACATGCCATATCTGCAGACAGGATTCAGAGTTTGTATACTGCTTAGAAAATCATTGACTTTGTGATCCCAGATGGGGAAGTGGGCCCTGGGTCTAAGACAAATTAGTAGGAATATTCCTGACAACTACACACTGCTCGAGGGTGTGATTAAGATTTAAAAGGTGGGAAGAGGAGCTCATCCTTGCTTCTAATCTTGATCTTAAAGTAATCATCTCACATCTTTAAAAAGCCCTAAGGAACCAGACATAAGTAGGATGCTTCTATTAGAGGCTGGGATATGTGCAGAAGGGTAATGAAAGAGTCAATATTCTGTGTTACTAGTAGGAGATACATGAAGCCCCAGATCCTAATACTAACACAGAAGACATGAGCATCACACCTAATACACCTCAGGATTTATATTTGGAGCAAAAAGATCTAATCTATGTGTACTAGGGGACTAGAGATTCATAGGTCTATTTCTAAGAAGCCATAAAGAGCTTTTGACTTTGTAACAGGGTTTGCTCTGTCTTCTAGTTGAGGCACATTCAGGTCATATATATCCAAGCAGGAATTTAATGCTACCATAGAAGCAAGATTCTGTGACTGTCATTCTGACATCCATATCTTTGTAACTACAGTCCTCAGAGGCCTTAACTGCATCTGTGTCTTTCACACGGCAAAATTCAGAAGACTGAAGTATGCAATTTAAAGGAAATGAGCTGGATGCGCTGGGGAGATAACTCTGTCAATAAGATGTTTTCTGTGCACACATGAGGACACAAGTTTAGACCTCAGAATCCACATAAAAAGTCAGGCATCCCAAGATGTAGAAGGTGAGTCCCTATTTCTGAAGACATCATGCACTTCAGACACAGGGCACAGATGGCCCTGGCCTGGAACTGAGTGGAACACCTCCTCTTTGAGGACTAGTTTTTATGATGGCAGAAGGTACCATGCAAGTTTGGAAAGAGAGATGCAATCAACAGTCCTACTTAGTTATGATGGCTATGAACAAAACAATGATCAGCATGGTACGATAACACTAAAAGTGCATTGTAACCAACACTCCATAATTGTGCGTAAGATCTCCTCTACAGGAGGAAAATTATGGCTGTTGCTGAAAGCATAGCAAATGCCCAGGCTAGCAAAGTCATGGATCTTAGAGGAGAACCCATAACCACTATTTTATTAAACTAGCATAATTCCAACTTTCATTCTAAATATTTGCCCTTATACTCACAGGTGAATATAGTCCTCTGAGGAAGACACCTGATCAGTTGTCCTCATCAGCTTAGACCATGAAACCCAATATAAACAAGTTCAGTAGAACCGCCATATACAGGCTGCCCATGCATGCTTCAGCATTGCCAGGGCATAAAATTCATTTTCAATTTCAAGTATAGCCCTTACCTCTCCTCAAAGAGATTTCTCTTTGTAACAGATCAAGATCCTTACAAAATTCCATGACCAATCAAAATGCAGAGATGTGGAGCCCCGGCCCCAAGGGATTCCCCTGCACTATAACTGCAGCACCTACTGCTCACAGTAGGGAGCTCACAGTGCGACAGTGTCTTCTAGGAATGTAGAAAAATACAGCTATAGCGTCTCACCAACACGGTTGCCTAAACATGAGCTGAACAAAGATAGCAACAGTAGATACGCTACTGTGAATGTGTAGATGGGAGAAAGTGCAGAAGTCCCACCCCCCCCACATGACCACCACCACCACCAACAACAATAACAACAACAAAAATTGCAGCCAAATAAGGAATGCTGAGATTGGGAGAAATTATCTTTCCCAGGGAAAAACACAGTAATTAGTCAGCCTTGAAAACACACATACGTGTAACATTATGCAGACTGGACAGGCTGTACTTATTTATTTAGGAACGCATGGATGCATGCGTGTGTGTGTGTGTGTGTGTGTGTGTATAAAACAAAAATTAATGGAAAAGGAAATCATAAATTTGAAAAAGGGCAAGGAAGGGTATATTAGGAATGTTTAGAGAGAGGAAAAGGAAAGGGAAATGATAGAATTATATCATGATCTTAAAAAATAAGAGAAATAGTTGTTAAGGCAATATGGTGTTGCACAGTTACAATCCCAGTACTGGGGAGGCAGAGTATGATCCCTGGGGCATAGTTGGTTAAGTCCTAAGTCCCAGAAAGAAATCTTGTTTTAAGAAACCAAGGTCAGCAACCATCCTGAGAAACAACATCTGGCATTGACCTTGGGCCTTAACACACACATGCTGTGTAAACATACTCAAACACCACACACACACACACACACACACACACACACACACACACACATAGGGATAAGTCCCGCCCCTTAGGGGGCGTGTTCGCCTCGGGCTAATGTCTGCCTATAAATTTGGCGAGCATGCTCCCAGCTGTCTCTTCTGCTTTCCTGGTCTCCGCGGGAACAGTGGTTCTGTAAGTCTATTTCTATATTAAAACTATATATATATTTTACAATCTGTCTGCATTCGTTTACGCCGCTACATTTTGGCGTCCAACGTCGGGCTATTTTGCCCCCGACTCAAGCGGGTAGCCCACTAGCTAACACAGGACCCTCCCGGGTGCTGTTTTTCAGTTCCTGACTCCGGCCCCAGTGCCGAGTCCGAGACACACTCGGCGACACAGGCCCATTCTGCCTGCCTTGGCTAAGTTTTGCAGCGGAACCCCACTGCCTGAATTAGCAGAAGCTCAAGTACTTGCGGTTTTGCAACAAAAGCTGCCACAGCGTCAGATTTGGTCTGTTACAAAGTGACTTGGCCGGTTGTGGGTGGCCCACGCCGGTAGGATTTGCTGAAGGAGGCAGAGGCAGGAGGATCACAAGTTTGAGGCCGGCCAGGCAGTGGTAGAGCATGCCTTTAATCCCAGCACTTGGGATGCAGAGGCAGGCGGATCTCTGTGAGTTTGAGGCCTGCCAGGCAGTGGTAGCGCACGCCTTTAATCCCAGCACTTGGGAAGCAGAGGCAGGCGGATCTCTGTGAGTTTGAGGCCAGCCTGGTCTACAAGAGCTAGTTCTAGGACAGGCTCCAAAAACACAGAGACCACCACTGGCAGGAACCGATCATTGCAGGTAAAAAAAATTTCTTTTATAAATAAAATGTCTGAACACATTACTGTTCAAGAATTTAACAATTTTTTTTTTAATTTTACCATGTGGGAGATTTTACAAGAGGTGTCTATCACCCCACCTCTATGGATCCTTCTGGGATTCGTAGTTTTCATTGGCACCAAATGGTTTGATAATAGAAATATGATAAAGTCTTTACGAGACGAATCCAGGATTCTTAAGGTAGAGATTGAATGCTTAAAAACAATTGAGAATGACAACAATCTTCTCAAGAATCAGGTTGAAGTTCTCCAGGCTGATAACAATCTTCTCAAGAATCAGCTTGAAGTTCTCCAGGCTGATAACAATCTTCTCAAGAATCAGGTTGAAGTTCTCCAGACTGATAACAATCTTTTCGAGAATCAGTTTGAAGTTCTCCAGGCTGATAACAATCATCTCAAGAATCAGTTTGAAGTTCTTCAGGCTGATGTTAAGGAGAAATTCATTACTATGGAAGAGGGAACAGCTGATCTGGATCGTAAGGTTCAGTCCCTTTCTGTAGGAACTGAAACATTAACTGAGAGAATCAAAACTGCTGAATGTGACAATCGGATTTTGTCTAAAGCTTATGACAGATTGACGGAAAGATTGTCAATACAAGAAGGCACGGTTTATGCCATAAAAATTATGTCCAAAGATGAGATGTTATCTCTAACGGACAAACTTCATACTTTAGAATCCTCAATGAAGGCTTTGGAACATAATTCTGGAAAGGAGATTCAGACATTGCAGAAGTCAATGGTGAATAGAATTGAAAAGATTGAGGAATTTCTAAATTCTGATGAAGAAGAGCAAAGGGTAGAAAGGCAAATTTTAACTACATCTGTGGGTAAGTCTCTCCGGGACAATTTCCACAAAGCTCTACCTACAGCTCTACCTGCCTTTCCAGTAATAACAACAGAGAAGGTGATTGGTTCCAAAAACCCTAGGGTCATCAAGAAGGATACATGGGAGCCTGTGCGTATGAATGATCTCAAGGAAATAAAACAGGCTGTCATGACTTTTGGGATGCAAGCCTCTTTTGTTAAAGAGATGCTAAGATCTTGGGCCACGACAAGCAGAGCAACCCCCTCAGACTGGCTCCAGCTGAGTTCTGCAGTACTCAAGAGTGGACCGCAATTAAAATGGCAATGCTTATTCAGGCAAGAGGCTAGACTCTTAGAACAGCAGGAAAAAGCAAAGGGAATTGACATTTCCCTAGATCAAATTCTAGGTGAAGGGCTCATCTTTTTACCACATACACCAAGTAAGAAACTGAAAACTTATGTGGAAAAAGTTTCTGAGTTAATTATAAAAGGCAAGCTGAGACTTCGTCAACTAGCAGGCATAGACCCAGCAGAAATTATAGTGCCTTTCACTGCTGATGAACTAAAGAAATTATGGGAAGATAATGAACCATGGCTAAGAGCTTGTGCTAATTTTTGGGAGACATTAATAACAACTATCCAAAAAGCAAGCGGCTTAACTTCATAAAGAGAACTTCTTGGATTCTTCCTCGAATCGTCCGTGATGCTCCAATAACTGGAGCCCATACATTCTATACTGATGCCAATAAATCAGGGAAGGCAGGTTACAAATCAGAAGACTTGGATAAGGTGGAACAAAGTCCGTATAATTCTGTCCAGAAGGTGGAATTATATGCCATTCTTATGGTGCTAAGGGATTTTAAAGAACCTATTAATATAGTCACTGATTCACAATACGCAGAAAGAGTTATTTTACATATTGAAACTGCTGAATTTATACCTGATGATACTGAACTAACCTCATTGTTCCTCCACGTTCAAGATTTGATCAGGAACAGGCTTTGCCCTATGTACATAACACACATCCGATCCCATACGGGTCTGCCAGGTCCTCTAGCACAAGGTAATGCAGAAATTGATCAATTATTGATTGGTAGTGTGCTACAAGCCTCTGAATTTCATAAAAAACATCATGTTACTAGCAAAGGTTTGAAGAAAGAGTTTTCAATTACATGGCAACAAGCTAAGGAGATTGTAAAGAAATGTCCTACTTGCTCTTTCTATAACCAAACGCCACTGCCTGCAGGGGCTAATCCAAAGGGCACCCAAAGGAATGAAATCTGGCAGATGGATGTGTTCCACTTTGCAGAATTTGGCAAATTAAAATATGTTCATCACACCATTGACACTTATTCAGGCTTTCAGTGGGCAACTGCTTTAAGTTCAGAAAAAGCTGATTCAGTAATCACCCATTTATTAGAAGTCATGGCTATCATGGGTATACCTACACAACTAAAGACGGATAATGGTCCTGCTTATGTTTCTAGGAAAATGAAACGGTTTTTTGATTATTACAATATCAAGCATGTTACAGGTATACCATACAATCCTACAGGTCAAGCAGTCATAGAAAGATCAAATCGAACTATATAGGATATGTTGAACAAACAGAAAGGGGTGGAAAACACCCCCAGAAATAGGTTACATAATGCTTTGTTAACCTTGAATTTTCTCAACGCTAATGAGAAGGGAACAATGGCTGCAGAAAGACATTGGATAATGGAAAAGTCTACTGAACTAAATCAACCAGTTTATTTCAAGGATGTGCTGACCTCACAATGGAAGCCAGGAGATGTGCTGCATTGGGGAAGGGGTTTTGCTCTTATCTCCACAGGTGAGGAAAAATTGTGGATACCATCAAAATTAATAAAGGTTCGGTTTGAAGAAGAGAAGCCACTTGGAAAAGATAAATAATTCTTTCATAAGGATGGCGAACATACTGATGGTAAGAAATACAGATAGGTTGGAGGCAGGGTTCTTTTCTTATCTCCACAGGAAAATACTCATCTTCAAAGAAATTGAGGGAGTAAGAGAAAAACCCAGAGTTTCTGGAGTTTCTGTCTCATGTCAAGAGCCATGATATGGGACAGAAAGAAATATGAGTTTAGAAAACATCTTTGCTTTTCTTCATATCTATCATACTTATGTATGTCTATATATGTCTATATGATTAATGTTTAAGTTTTTCACAATGAACAATGAGTTTTTCGTGAAGTGACATTTGAAGTTTCCAGGAAGAAGATGGGGCCCCACAACAACTCTACTTGGTTGATGTGACGTCATGATACTGATAGCGCTACTACAAGACCTGTTTTGGATACCAGCTGCACAAGACGATCCCAACTTGGTTAGCTGAAATGGTGCACATCTTGTACAACATTCTGGCCAGACCTCCACAAAATACTCAGAGACTATTTGCAATTTTAAAAGACATTGATCTTGAAATTTAACCATCATTTTACTTTCACAGGATCCCCCAGAAAGAACGTCGCCCCCATGACAGCTGGAAGTAATTCTAGAGGACGATGTCCCCTCTCCCAGTAAAGTTTACCCCTGGGTTTAGGGATATCATTTAGGGGTTGGGGAGGTTGGGGGAGGAATTTTATAAGCTCAGGGATCATTTTGAAAAAAAAAAGAGGGAATGATGGGATAATAGATTTGTAATTGTGAGTTACTGCTTTTAGACAAATATATTGGTATCAATTCTTGTATATTGAAACAAAGTTAAATTATATTGACTATTGTATGCATGCATGTTTCTATGTCTGTTTAAAACATTTTTATGTATTGACATATATTGTATTGATATATATATATTGTATATATTTACCATATTGCAATGTACATTTCTACCTCTGATTAAGATACTTATATAATGTTTGTGTACTGATATATATTTGCCATATTGCAATGTATATTTGTACAGTGTTTATATTTGGAGGTCATTATCCTCATTTGTTACACAGTTGTTTATTGTCTTAGTCTTTAAGTTAGATAGATATTGAGAATTATATAGATAAATAGTCATCTAAGTTTGTCATTTATAATTAGACTAATCAGGTTCTTTAGATATATAGAGATTATACTCAGTATAGATAGATAATCTTCGACCTCTTCAAAGAGCTGTAGAAAATGGCCTTTAATCTAACTCAGAGTTTCGTGATAGTGAGACACAATTGCTCCTGGCAACACCGCTCTATTCCCAAGAGAATGTTGAGCCTTTCTATTTGGCAGAACTGGCCTTTGGGCAAAGAAATGCCCATACCTCAACCACTGACACAGATACAGAGCGTGCATCAATGGATAAAACAGGACTGTCATATCCTGCCAAGACAGGGTAAGATAGTTTTGAAAAGTTCCTTGCCTTTAATAATGGTATGTCAGTTATGTTAGGCCTTAGCCAAAATTGGTTGACTCAACATTGCAAACGAGACTTTGGGTGATTGCCCAGGTAGTCAGTTGCACATTTTGGATATATCTTGTTTGTTGAGTAGTGTTTATTCCCTTCTCAGATCTTTGACTGAGTTGAAGATTATATAATTGTAGTTACTCTTTACATTATTTGGACTCCTTGAGATAGAATGTTTAGCAAAGCTTTTGTTCTCAATATTGTTTGTTATATTTATTATTTGTTGTTATTGTATGTAGTTGTATTTGGTTTAGTTCTGTCTTATTTAGACAAAAAGGGGAGATGTGGGGATAAGTCCCGCCCCTTAGGGGGCGTGTTCACCTCGGGCTAATGTCTGCCTATAAATTTGGCGAGCGTGCTCCAAGCTGTCTCTTCTGCTTTCCTGGTCTCCGTGGGAACGGTGGTTCTGTAAGTCTATTTCTACATTAAAACTATATATATATTTTTCCAATCTGTCTGCATTTGTTTGCGCCGCTACACACACACACACACACACACACACACACACACACACACACACGGGGGGTGGAGAGAAAAGTAACAATGGACTCTAGGGTTGGTGGACGGTGAATGTAGAGCTAAAGCATACTCCAACTACAGCTCAAATCATTTCTTTTCTGTCTTTCTGATAATGTCTTCTCTTTCTTTAAACCTTCATTGTCAGCTCTCAGTTCCTGATGATTCCCCAGTGATGCAACCCAATGAAGACCCCAACCCTGCTGATGAACAAACTCCAAGAGCCTTATGAAGTGTGTGCATGTGTATTCATATGTGTGGCCATTGTAGTGCCACTTTCAATAAGGCCTGAATTTATCTTTGCTTCTCCTACTTCATTTTATATCTTTATTATATGCAAGTGTGTGTGTCTCACATATGGAATGAAAGTACAGTAGGTGGAAGGAAGAGGGATTGCAAGAACAATGAGTCTATGAATCTCTCACTGACTCCAGATTTGAGGACAGGATTAGGGCTTGGCATTCTGATACAGGGGACAACCGTTAATGGAGGGTTCAAGAAACAATTTTGTACAAACGAAGACAGTAAATTTCCTGTATGGGAAAGTCCTTCAAAGCCAATCTGAGGCATGTTTTTGAATGACTAAGTGTGAAGTGAAGTGATATAGAAAGTTCATTGTGACTTTTTAAGGATAGTTATTTATTTATAGGTGTATGAGAGAGAGAGAGAGAGAGAGAGAGAGAGAGAGAGAGCATGTGTGCACATTTGTAGCTGTCTATGCATCTGTGTTTGCCACTTGTGTGTAGGTGACCACAGAGATCAGAAGAGTGTGTCAGGATCCATAGAGCTGGAGTTACAGGTGGATGTGACGTATCCAATGTAGACACAGGAAATTGACTTCACTAGATCTCTTGTGAGAGCAACCAGGACTCTTTATTGTGAGGGAGGGGAAGAGAGGGCTTATGTAAGCTTTGGCTTACATTTCACCCATTGTAAATGAGTCCAGATAGGAACTCTGGGCAGGAACTTGTAGGCATGAACTGAAGCAGAGCCCATGGAGGGATGTTGCTTTCTGGCTGCAACAAGCATTATATTCTTAACTGCCAAGCCTCTCTCCAGTACCCACTGTGGCTTTGAGCAATGAGTGGGTTCTAGAACCCTGTCCCTGCACACATCATTTCTGAGTCCTCTTTTTGATGTGTCCCACCCTGTGATGATGCAGTAGTTGTTTAGGGATGAGAGAGAAGGGGTGAGTGAAGAGTCATGTCCAAGGACCCTGACTGAAAACTCAAAGTCTTAGGCTCATCACTGGAGCCTGGTTTATAATTTTTTTTCAAAACAAACATGTGGTCTCATGGGTTCTGAAAAGTCCTCCGGATATAAGAAGTAGAGAACTGGGAATTTATATATGATTTTTAATAATTCTTCAAAAGTTTAATTGAAAGTCATATTTGAATTCACAGTTCAGACCTAATCTGGCTAGTTGTATGACCTTATCCAAATGGACTGAATTGTTCATGGACCTATTTGTCTTACCATTACATGGCCATACTAATAAATAACACACTGGAATTTGAAATGCAAAAGAGAGAATATTTTAAACATTTTCTAGTGTCTTACACACAATAGAGAGCAGCTATCGTAATTATTCTCTGCTGCTTGAATTAGTTATTAGACTGGATTTGTTGGGGAACCATCCGAAATTAGAGACTAAACTTATTTAAGAGAAACAAAAGTTCTAATGGAGATGAAGAAAGGAAAGTCTGAAAAATTGAGTGAGGTAGTATGGCGGTGTTGGTAGAGATTCTTCTGTTGACAAGAAGTGGTTAAACTCTACTGTGCTTGGTGGGGAACAGAGCAGTCTTGATTGAGGTGTTAATAAAAGAGGGATGTGTTTAAGGAAACAGGCAAAGAGGATGCTCTCAGTGTTACCTACCTTTCTAACCTCCACGGAATCGGGAAAATTAATGAACTAATATCTATAAAGTACTTAGAGACGGTAAAAGAAGTATAGAAATCCCAAGCAGTATTATAATTTTATTAAACATTTATTGAACATGGTACTGAATATATAGGAGCTATGCTTTCCACTCAGAAGTTACACCATCTAATTGTAAAATTCTTATTAATCATCTTGAGGGCAAACAAAATTCTAGATAAGTGATAAGGTTAACACATCTCAGAAGATTTCAAATAGATGCTGCATTTGGTCACCATAATTTGTTCTATGAGTTTCTGAAACATAATTGTGCTGCTGTCATAATGCAATATAACACTTACACTGATAATAATGACAATAAGATGATAAAAATCAAGGAAGTATCACGCCAAAAAGTATGAGAGATATTCCATGTGCATTTTCTTCCATTTTAAAAATAGATTGTGAGAGAAGAGATTAATATTCCAATCGTAATCATGAGTAAACTGAGGATTATAGAAATGAAGGAGGATTACATACATAGAAAGTGATGGATTTAAGTGAGGCCAGCTTTAGTTTCACAGTTTATAAATGATTATTTGAGTGTGTTTTGTGGTGTGGGGTATAAGGACTAAAAGTGCTTAATTTAACTAGATCCCAGAGACTTTCCCTCAAGTGTTCCTAGAACTCTTTAGAAAATTTTGTATATGAAAAATGATAAATTATGCACTTTATTGGGGAAGAAGTTCTGTGGCAGCTTTATAAGTTTCATTTCATGTGTTTGCTTGTTTGCCTATGACAAGATGTCAAGTATCCCAAGCTGTTCTCCAACTCACTGGAAACTGAGGCTGGCATTGAACTCCTAACCTTCCTGCCTCTATCCTCTGAGTGCTAGGATTCCAAGTATGTAACACCATACTGGGAAAGAATTTGATACTCTGAAAATGAGTAAGAAAACTATGCCCTTCATAGCTAACATTTATGTATTGAACAGTGTCTAGAAACATGAAGCATGATTCTGGTTCTCTTCTAGTTAACACAGATACTGGGAAATGAGGGATCTTGGTGTGGATGCCAGAGTCAAGATTCTTGCATATTTCCTAAATACACTCCCCTCTCTGCATTCTTCAGTCTTCAGTTTTTCAGAGTTACTGTAAAACCTATCAAGGACTACAGGACTCTAGTCTCAGGACCGTCTTAAATACCATCTCCTCCATTCAGTGGTCTCTAATCCTCGAAGAAGTGATGTGGGAGTCCCCTCTGTGTTCTGTGATTATCATTAATGAATAAAAAAAACTGCTTTGGACCAATAGCAAGGCAGAACTTAGGTAGGCAGGGAAAGCGAGGCTGAATGCTCGGAGAGAGAGGGGTGGAGTCTGAGAGAAGCCATGGAGCCACCACCAGATCAGACATGTCAAAACTTTGTCAGTAAGCCACTGCTACGTGGTGATACACAGATTCATAGAAATGGGTTAAATTAATTTGTAAGAGGAATTAGGCAATAAGAATCTAGAGCTAATGGGCCAAGCCGTGATTTAATTAATAGAGTTTCTGTGTGATTATTCCGGGTCTAAGCTAGCCAGATGGACGGGAATCAACAAGCAGCCTCCTCCTACAAAGAAGGGTGCTTACCCCCGAGGTGGGCACATCTCAGTGTAAAACCCTATTAAAGGCGTCAGGCCTATCTGCAGTTATAGCTGTAGTCATCCTTTTCTCACATTTTGCATGTTCCTAAGGATAGAATCCTAGAATTCTAGCAGTCTCAGCTCTCATTCCATATATATATATATATATATATATATATATATATATATATATGGAATTTATATATTATATATATAAAATTGTGCCTAAAATACAGGCAGACAGTTGGATGGCTGGTTGCAAGGACACATGGATAAATTTATAATTATCTAGAAATCTAAAACATTGAAGGGAATAGATGAGGACATAAAAACACATGAGGCTTTAGTGTCATCTGCATACAAACAGATGGTGGAACTTATGGTGACCAGTGGAAGAGAATGCCAATCACACATCAATTGATGCTTCCCTTAAACTAATAGATATTCAAGAGGAATTTCATGTGATAGATTTTTTGCAAAGCTTATAACTTTTACACAGAAGTATAGAATGGGTTGTTTAGAAAGCTATGGTGTATTGAAAAAGCTTAGTTTAGTTGTATAACTTTCTGCAACAAAAGCCCACTGTCATTTATTTTTCCAACTCTTGATTTATGCAGTTTGCTTTAATAGAAAAGGAAAAGTTTTCATGCTCACAAAAGTCTAATATTAGCATCTCAGTAATGTATTCAAGTTGCCACTTACCCATATGGCCTACAGATCCTTGGAGGAGCCTAATAGGACAGGAGAATTCCTGCTAAGTTGGAGTACCTTTGGCAGTGGAGAGGATAATAATTTTAAAGAATCTCTTAGGCTTAAATTTGTGAAAATTCCTGGCTTGTCAGCCTGGCTAATCTTTGATTTATCTCTATTTGAACAGCAACTGCTGTTATCTCTTATCCCATCTATCCCTGTGGTGAGCAGTGGATCTATGCTCACCCCTGGAGCCATGTCCTGATGAGTCCTTATCACCATGGGAACACTGTCCTTTTGCAGAGATGAGAATAAAGTATATCCTAAAAAATCCCAAGGGCTGTCCTGAAGCAGAATCTGAATTTTCCAGTGGGATTCAAAGGTGACATGAGGGTGACATGAAAAATATGCAAATTCAAAGTTTTACTGAAATCTCACGCATTCCAAGTCTGAAAAAAGGAAACCTTATATTCAAATAAAGAGATGAGAGGCCTCCTTGGAAAAGACCTTAAGATATTTACCCAGTAGAAAGAGGTATGTCTTCTAGTATCTGGTGTGCCCTAGGATATCCTCCAACCTCCCTCTGACTTGCCACCTAACCTCTCAGGAGAGTCCGCTATGAGAACAGAGAAATACTTTCCAGACCATAATGCTACACTTCCCCGATGCCTTCTGAACAGTAAGACAGAGTGTGCATCTGCCTCTTTGTGGAAAATCATCCTGACTCATGCTTTGATAGCTCATATCCTCCCCACTTGTATAGTAAGAAAAATTTGAGGTTGTGTAAGCAAAATGCAGTTCCTGTGGCATGACAAAAAACATTTGATTTCTAAATACACGTGGTGCACAGTGTTTGAATTCAATAATCTCTAGAGAAAACTCTGTGTCTTGACATTCAGGCTGCAGAGGATGACTGTGTTTGTAAACACCAGTTTGTCCTTAAAGCATCATTCCTATAGGAAGACTATTGGCCCTGTATTCCTGTGATGGCAGAAGCCCATTGGGATCTGAGTATACAAACACTGTATTTATTTTCATCCCAAGACATTTTCTGGCTGGAGGTCATAACAGCATTCTACATGGCAGAGTCCTTTAAAGCAGAAAACTGACAGCTCTGCTGAGGAAGCTGAGAAAGTGGAAACAGGCTGGATCCCTTCTTTCTAGAATTTGAAATGCCTGACTCTCGGGTGTGAGTGAAGGGGAAAGCTGGCAGTTAAGAAATTAAAGACTTTTGACATGCAAGTCATAATTCAATTGCATGATTGAGACCAATGTCCGCTGAGTACAGGCTCAGAGAAGAATAGTAGCTTCCTAAGAAAATATCAAAATGATGACATTACACTGAATTGATCTATATTCTGAGAACCATATTATTACATTTCAGTTCAATTTTAGTAAAAAGATTCAAAGTTGTTCATAACTGTGCTCAAAGTCTATGCACATACAAGTCTAGTTGGTGTGCATTCCTTGTAATCTCCTTTATGCCTCCTCTCCTATGTTATCAGGTACTATGCCTTTATCTCCACAAAAGATGCTGCAACATTAATAAAACTAGAGTTCATCATTGGTTTGCTATCATTAGCAAGAGACAGCATAGACTAACACAACTGTAACCAACAAAGAAAACCTGGCTATTATTTAACTTCAATGCTGAATCCACAGAAATTTTCAGGCCAACTATTTTGAGATATCTTCAAAAGTTTATACTTACATGAAGAATATAGTGTTATGGTAAAAATAAAACAGCACCATTCCCAGAGTGGCAGCAGTGGGCAGCAGGCCATAAGACCATGCCACAAGAGAGCATGGCCAAGTCATGGCACCAATGTAATAGTAAAAATAAAATGGTGTTGTTCCCCCAGTGGCTGCAGTGGGCAGCAGGTCCCAAGACCATGGAGGGCCATGAAGGCAGACTATCTGAGGCAGGGAGCTGGGCATTGGGTAAGAGACCTTAGCAGGGCAGCCAGTCCTATGAGGAGCCACAGTGGGTAAGAGACAGATAGGCATGCCATGTAGAGAAAGTGGGTATTTATTTAGTGGGTTATGGAAGGGAAGGGGAAAGGGGAGAGGAAGGGAGAAGAGGGACAAAAAGAAAGAGAGAAAAAGAAAGAAAACTAGAGGGGGGAGGGAAAAGTGGGGGTAAGGGAGTGAGGCAGAAGTGGCCTCTTCAGGAGAGAGACAGAAAGGGAGAAACTCAGGCTGGAAACAGAGGGAAGATCTGCTTGAATCAGCGGACAGGGAGGGAGTGGGTGGGGCTTGTCTCTTAAAGGACAGACTGTTACATACAGGAAATTGAATTAAGAGATTGTTCCTTTTCCGCCTGCCGATATATAGATCATGTCTCAGGTTGACTGTTGACTGTTGGCAAGTAATCCGGGCAATTCTTCCATGCATAACCTGCCTTTTGATCTGACAGCATAGAGGCAAAGAACTCACCACTGTTTTGGTATCATTGATGGAGTGCTCAAGTGATCAAGCATGCTGGAAATCAGGGGCCCAAGGCAATATCCAGTGCACAGGTTTGCTGAAAAGGAATCTTTCTGCTTGCTGATCATTTTCTGTTCTTCTTTGGAGATATGTCTGCTCAGATCATTATATGTGCACATGTACGTGTGTGTCTCTGTGAGTGTGTATGTGTGCATGTGTGTGTGCACACCTGTTCATATGTATGTGTAACTATGTTGCTGTTATTGCACAGGTTCAGAGTCAAGAAGATGAAGTCAGGCTAAATTGGCTGTCCAGTGATTTCCAGGAATCCTTTTTCCATATCTCTAGCTCTGGTATTACAGGTCCATGCCACCCACAGGTGCTGGGGATTCAAATGCAGGTACTCATTCTTGCGCAGCAAATGCTTTATTAACTGAGTCATTTTTCCTGTTCCTCAGATTATTTAAAAGTATTTTTGAGTTATATTTCAACCCTGGATATTAACTCTCTGTCATATATTCAAGTAATTTCTCCCATTCTGTTGATTAGTTCTGTCCATTGTTTGCTTTCTTATGCAAAAGCATTTTAAGTCATCTTATTTATCAGATTTACTGCACTTTTAGGGTCCTATGAAGAAAAATGTTTTTATACCAAATACATGAAAAAGGCTCAGCGCCATTAATGATTGAGAAAACACAAATCAAAACAACAATGAGATCTTGTGTGTGCATGTGTATGTATGTGTGTTGGGCACACAAGTATCAGGGTATCCATGTGTGTCAGGATCAGCACATGCCTGAAAAGGGGAGTGAGGATTAAGAAAGAAAGGTATGGCTGGGTGGTGTTGGTACACACATTTAACCCCAGAGGCAGATGGATCTCCATGAGTTCGAGGTCAGCCTGATCTACAGAGTGAGATCCTGGGAAGCCACAGCTGTTATACGAAGAAACCCTGTCTCAAAAAAATACAGAGAGAGAGAGAGAGAGAGGAGAGAGAGAGAGAGAGAGAGAGAGAGAGAGAGAGAGAAGAGACAGAAGATAGAGTCGGGACTGCTTCCAGTGAATATTGTAATAGCCTCAAGTTTATTATTCATAGCCCTTATATACTCCAAACAAAAGGAAAGAGCAAAAACTTTCCTCCCGTGAGACAATGATCAAACATTCTTAATTATGTTCTTATGGTTCAAAACACCTGGTAACCACACCCTAAGTTAAACATTCTGTTGTCTGGTCTTTGAGCAGCAAAAATTGCCCAGTAGCCACATTTTTGGTCAAACTTCCTATTATGTGTCCCTGCAGCACAAGACTAGGTTTGAACTCTCTAACCTTTAGTCAGTATGGAAGGGATTCAAGACTACTAGCTTCCAAACATCTGTAAGTCATAGAACAACTTGTAAGAGGTGGTTCTCTCATTCTACCATGTCACAACCCAGGATCAAACTCACATAGTCAAGTTTGGTGGCCAGCACCTTTACCAAAAACCATCTCACTGCCCTAGAATCATTATTATTTTAACAAAGTAACAAATTATGGCAAAGATGAGGATAAAATGAAAGTTATTCACTGTTAGAAGGCATATAAATTAGTAAATTACTTGTGGAGAACAATATAAAGGTTTCTCAAAAATTAAAAGTTATCTATAGAATATAACTGTCTTCTATGTATATGTATCCAAAGGAACAAAATTAACATAGAGGAAAGTTAAATGTGTGGCTGTATTTACTGTTCGCTATTCACAGCAGTTAGGATATGGAATTGTCCTAGGGGTATCTGTTCTAGTTTGATTTCTGTTTCTGTGATAAAACACTAACACAAAGTGACTTGGAGAAAAAGGGGTTTATTTCATCTTACACTTTATATTCCATCATTCTGGGAGGCCAAGGTCTAGGAGGGAAAAAGCAAAGCAAAATCCATGGGAAAATGCTGCTTATGGTTTGTCCCTGACTCTCATTCAGCCAAGTATTTTATGCCTGCTAGGAATAAATAGCTCAACCCTCAGAAGGCTGGGCCCTTACACATCAATCAATAATTAAGAAAATATCATACAGACATACAAGACAATCTGATGAGGGAATTTCCTGAATCAAGTTTTTTTTCAAGGTGTGTCAAGTAGATAACCAAGATTAGCAATTACAGAAAGATGGATAAAGAACATGTGGCCAACATGTATATGGGTGTGTGTTCATTAATAATGAAGTTCTAAGTCCTACCATTTTCAACTAAATATAAAGAATGGGAGGGCTTTTTGTGACGTGAAATAACCCAGAAAGTCCAGTACTATGTAATCTCTCATAAGGGGAAGCTAAAAACATCTATTTGAAAGTAGCTGAGCAATCACTCTGATTGGGTAAGGTATAGGAGACACTGGACAGAATGTTTGGGTGGCTTTTTATCAGTATATAGTGTATGTATGTGGGTAGTTATCATTGCTCCACATTAAATACATGAAACTGAAATATATTATTAAATATTTTAAGAAAAGAAATTCTTTTAGAATGGTTACTATTCCCATCCTGCACTATAAGACCCTTTAGTGACTCCCTTTTCTGTCAGAATAACTCTATTGATTCACCCTTCTTTCTACATAGAGAACTTGATCTTCAAATGATATTGCTTTTGCAGTGTTAGACTTTCCAGGTAAATGTCACTCTGCTTATCTGTTTCCAAGATTAGCCACTCTAATAAGACATCTCTGTTTATTTTAGCCTACTAGTCACTTTCCCTATATCATAGTTGTGTTTTATATGCAGCCTTCATCACAATTAATTGTAGTGGTTTTCTTACATCTATCACTTATGCTTCCAAGAACCCTTGAAAGTCATCACTGTCTTCTATTCAATTATTAGTATATTTTAACTACTTACTATAGGTAATAAAACAATAAATGTGTAGTTAATGCTTACATGCCAGTTACAAATTGGCAATGCAAAGTGTTGTATTTGTGTTATTTGGCATACCTTAAAGTATTTTAAATGCACCCATGCGCTCTGCTATTGAGGCGCATTCCCAGACAAACACTTTTGTAACCTCAAATGTTGAACCTCAGGCAACCTATGTAACAGGAGAAAACACACGCATTTACCCTGGGCATATTGTGTGACTCTTGAAATTGGTGAGACTGACATTTGTGGTTCAGTTCAGGTGCAAACTGAATCCCCAGATGCTAGAGATGGTAAGGATAAAGGTAAATAAAACAGAAGGGCAGCTGAGTATGGACCCTGGAAGGAAACATGTAAAATTCAGAAGGGTTTGGACGGTGAACTGATTGGTGGGGACTGACATCCCAGTCTTGGAAGTCACTTCAGAGTCAAAACTAGCATGCTGTTGAATAAGAAAGGAAGCCACACTGTTTGTTGAGAAAAATCTCCACAGAAGAAACTTCCACAGAGACTAAGATGGAGCAGGCAGCAGAAATGTACAGAAAAGCTACAGCTAGTTTTTCACCGCCAACAATGAATTCTTTTTCTCCATTACTCAGTTCATTCTCTAGACTTTACTCTGTTCTTCAAGGACCAGTATTCTCCCTGAAAATATAAGCTGATATGGTTTTTTTGATAACCCTTTATTTCTAGTCTTGAATGATAAGGTCCTGTTCATTTAAATTCAATATGTCATAGGTAATTTTTTAGGTATTAACTCATTGAAAATATACAACAGTCCATTTCAAGTTGATAATCACATTTTAAAAATGGGAACACTGAAGCAATGGGGCAATAAATAATTTTTCAAAGATCACATGCAGAGTTTGCACTCAGGCAGTCTGCTTAATGAATTCATATTCATAAGTAACAGAACACTGCTGTCAATCATTAGCAGTCTTAATGTTGAACTATATTTCATTTCTTATTACAAGTTGGTATCACACATATGAGTTTTGTTGGAACTCTGTTACTGAACTTCTAAGGAAACAAGCATGCAGTCTTTTATCATTTATCACCTCTAAGATTCTTTTATATAAAAAATAAATTCCCTTATTTCTAGTGGGACTCTAGAGTCCATATCTCAAGCCAATCAAATAGGCACACTTTGATACCATGTTATATAAGACTATTCAATTATTTCTGAGAAATACCCTAAATTTTACTCCAGCCCATAATTTTTATTACTAAGTTTTTTTATATGAAAGACACCTGCTTTTTAAAACCTACTAAAATTCTGACTGTTTAACAAAATCTAAGTCCATTAGTTATTACCTGTGAGCCTAGTAATATACTCTATAACCTGAGCATTTCCAAACATCTTCCTTGAGTTTCATAAGACCAATGAAGGTAGGTGTGATTCATGTAGGAGACAGAGCATTCATAATAGATATTCATTCAAAGAGAAATGAAGACCAGGCTACAACAGAGCTTTCTGTAAAACCATGAAGCTTGTGGGGATGAAGAACATGGGATGAAGGGGAGGTTGGAGTACGACACTGAGAAGCAGAGAACAGTAGGGATGAGACAGGAGTTTGCTCAAGACAACCCAACACTAGCATACTTTTTCTGTTGCGGTGACCTGAAGTAAACATAAGGATGGCTTTATTTTGGCTCACAGTTCAAGGTTGCAGTCAATCATGGCAGGGAAGACACAGCAGCAGAAGCTTGAGGCAGCCAGTTGCTTTGCATCACAGGCAAGAAACAAAGGGATGGATAATTACCATCAGTTCATTTTCTCCACTTTATAAAGTTCAGGATACCAGCCCTGTGAATGTTGCCAGTGAATTGACTCTTCCCACGTCACTTCATCTAAACAGTCTACCACAGACATGCCCAGAGGCCCATCTCCTAGAAAACTTTTGATTTTATCATATTGATAGTTGAGGTTAATCAACACATCAGATTTTTTTAAGGTAGTCATAGAACTGGCTATATGGAGGCTGAGAATTTGTTTTGAGCCCTACTTCAAAAACACATTGCTTTTCTGAGTAAAAAGGGTAAAGAAGAAGAATATTGCTTGGAGGCTTAGTGGCATTGTTAACAGCACAAGTAAACAGTGGAGAATGAGTAGGAATCTCTTTTTCTTGAGACAAAATCTCGTTAGGTAGACCAGGCTAGCCTTGGACTCACAGGGATCTATCTTCCTCTACCTCCCTTGTGCTGGGACTAAAGGTAGGCTTCACCAAGCCCTGCTCTCTGGGAGAAACGAAACAGAAGCAAGCTGAGCAAAGCATTCCTTTTTGTCTTCACACACAATACTTTCCATTTCTTAAATTGTAGTCTAACCACATATCACTGACAAATAATAACAAAGCAAAACAAATGGAAGCATCAAATTAATTGTATGCAAAATCACTGTGAAAATAGAGAGAAATGAAAAAAGGTACCTCTCAAAAGATGCATTTTTTAATCTGTGGTCTAGCACATAAAAGTGTCTCTTCCATTTTAACAAGAAAAAATTAAACAACTACAGAAAGGATTCAAAGCTGTTTGTATTCACCACTCAAACTAATATTCCCAAAGAAGAGAGAGACTAAAAAGCAAGTAGAGAAGACCACAACTTCCTGGAGAAAAGGGGAACCCATGAGAATCAGGAAAACTGGTAGGGAAAACTAAAACAGACAGATCATGTGAAGTCAGGATGGACAGATCTAAGAACGGAAATCTCAGGGAGACTATTAGTCACTGGAGACATCCCTGTGTTTGGTGAGGTTTGTGTACATGAGCTTGACTTCAATAAAACCTGGGTAATATTTTCTAATATTTTCTTTGGTGTTTCAGCAAGGAAATGGGGCAAAGAGCCCTTCTGAAATGCTTCAAATTTTCTCTGCTCTTAGCAAGGTCTGCCCTAGGAAAAACCAAATGTGAGTGTCTAACTGACCTGGAACTACTCAACTCTATCACTGTCTACCATCCACCTTAGTGGAGTTGACTGAGAAGGCCTAATAAAGCCTGTCGCCCAGAGGAACAACTCATCGAAAGACAGAGACTTAACTATAGGGATACATATGCTTCCTGTCTCCCTATATCTTACTATCTTACCGATGGTCATTTAGGATTACTCCTTTTGAACAAATACCTCACACCCACTTTTCAACAACAATATAATTACACAGAATCTTCAGAGTGGATGAAAGAGTAAAACAAACATCAAATCCAGAGTCATATATAAAAAGAAAGTTATGATTTGAGGCCAAGAGTATTAAAAATACTGCAAGTCCATTATATTAATTGATTTTATGTAAAAACTAAAACAGAAAAAAATAGAAAAAAGTAAAATAGATGTAATAACAGATAATTAAAGCAGTCAGATAAAGGTGGAAGAAATAATTTTAAAATGTAATGCTAAATATTTTTAAGCCACTGTGACAGAAGTGAAAGGCATCATGAATGGACTCATTAGAGCCAAAACACAGGCTCATATGAAAGAGTCTCTGAGCTCAAGGATATTTCAATAGACAACTTCAAGATTGAGTAACAAGGAAAATATGACCAGAGGGTGAAAAACAAAAAAGAATATCCAAGTACCATGATGGAACAATAAAAGATATGATATACATTCTGTGCATACCAGAAAGAAAGAATGAAGAGGAGACAGGGAACTATAAACACTAGGAACAAAACAGATTGAAAATTTGTGCAATTTTTAGACCCCAAACTACAAATTCAGTAGACAGAACTCCAAATATGGCAAAATGCCTCAAACCGTATGTGTAGACACACCCTACACAAAATACATAAAATTAAATACATGGAGGTGAGGAGCAGAGGGAGAAGCAACACCTAACCTACACTACAACAAATATCAAAATTACACTGCATGTTTCCCTAGAAGCCTTATAAGCAAGAAGAAAGTAGAATTACATATTTCAAGTGTTGAGAGGTGATAAAATGCCAACATGGATTTCCACATTCTTTAAAAGAAAATTATCATTTAAGAGTGAAGGAGAAGAAAAGCCTTTCTTGGATGAATAAACACTGATGGAATTTCTCAGACACAAATTAATGTTTTAAGTAAGGCTAAGTTGCAATTAATTCCAAAGGAGTTCTTCATGAAGTAGTAAGTAATATGTGCTAGAAAGTCAGTACCAAATTTAGAAGGAAAAAAAGTAAATTACAACGCAGGATAAAAAATGGTTAATAGTTCTATTTCTTCTTGTTCTTTTTAAAAATGATGTATTTATCTTAAATTTATGTGGATAATGCTTTGCCTACATGCATGTATGTGTACCATCTGTGTACTTGGCAACTACAGAAGCCAAAAGTGGATGTTGGATCCTCTAGAACTGGAATTGTAGATGGTAGTGAACTGCCATGAGGGTGCTGGGAACTGAACCCGAGTTCTCTATAAGATTCAAGTGTTCTTAAACACTGAGACATTTTTCTGGCTGTTTGTTCATAATTGAGCTAAAAAGTAACTTTCTGTTTAAAGTAGCAATATCAACGACATATTTGATTATCAATGGATGTGTGTTCACATATGTGTACAGATATACATTCATATATACATATACACACATGCTTGTTTATGATTAGATATGTTTAAGTAAATGTACAACAGGAATGACACCAGAAAAGAAAAATAAAAAGTTATTATCATATTATATTATTATAAGATAGTATCTATGATGCGCTGGAGCATTATCTGAAAGTAGTCTTGAACTTATTGTAAATATGTGGCAAACTATAGAATGCCCTTTTAAAAAAAGTAGATGGAGTTTTGAAGGACAGTTTGCTTATTAATAACACTTGATGTTCTTCCAGAGGACCCTTGTTCAGTTCCAAACCAGGTCGGGTGGCCTATTGCATCTGAATTCACCCTATACATGTATACGTAACTTTATAACTGTGTGTTGTCTACCAAAATCTCATTATAAATATAAAGACATATATACATTGTAGGGACGGGAAAAGAGATGTCAACCTAATGGTGATTAAAAGAAAAGTCGTTTTATTTTCAGAGTGCAAATCTTCAGATAAAGAACAATGATAAGGGTTCAAAGAAGCATGATAAAAATTAACATCGTAAGTATTAAAGTCATTAAAGAAAGAGTCACTACTCTAAGAAGATAGAATGGATCATCAATGTGTATGTAACTAACTTCACAACACCCAAATATATGACTTAACAAACTGACAAAATCCCAAGAAAATGAGATGAATATATTATTGGAACTGGAGGACATCACAGTCCTCTGTCACAGATGAGCAGATGTAGCAGGGAAGGAACCAGTAAGGATGTGGTGTAAAGTACTAGCAGTTAATTGAAAACTACTGACATCTACAAGGGATGGCATCTACCAACTACTGAGCACACATTTTTCTTAAGATCACATGGAATGTTCTTCCAGATTGGTCGCATTATGTGCCATAAAACAAACCTAAACAAATATAAGAGAACAGAAACCACAAAGTGTTTGTTTTCAGACTACCAGTTACATTAGAAATCAATATCAAAATGATTGTTAAACAAAACCAAGCTGCACAGAGATTAAACAATACACAGCTAAGCAATGGAGTGGCCAACCTAGAAATTTTAAAAGGAGAAAAAAAACCCAAACATTTTGAACTAAATGTAGATGAAAATACAAAAGCAGTACCCTCAGGGAAACTTAGAGGATCAAATGTATAAATGTAAAAGTGGAGATTTTAATTGGATGTTTTATGTTTATAACTTCAGAAAATAAAAACAAAAAACAAATGTATTCCAAAGGTGACATAGGACACAACAGTATTAGAAAAGAAACCAATGAAAGTATAAACAGGAAATCAATAGAAAAAAATCTATGCAAAGCAAAGCTGGTCCTTCAAAAAGATAAAGTTAGAAGGCAAATTTTTAGTCATACTAGAAACAAAAGAGAGACAACACAAGTTACTAACATCAGAAATGAGAAAAACAGTGCTGCATATTTCATGGATATTAAAATCATAAAGAAAAATTATGAAATATAGATAATGTATATGAAATATAACTCCTCAAAACATAGTCTGTCTAAGATCATGTAAGAAAATCTCAATGCAAACAATCCGAAAGAGTCCCATATTCCTTATCCAATGATTAGAAAGACAAATCATTTTTTTAAGGTATTGTAATTCAGTATCATCAAAATGTTTCTTCTTTCTAAGCCAATTTAAAAACTTAATGTGAACCTAATTTTAAAAGTGATCTTTTGAGGAAGAGCTAGTCAAACTGATAATAAAGTCCATTTTAGAGGTACCCTGAAAAATTTATGTTAATAGAAGAAAGTGAGACGTTTAAAAAAAAAAGAAAGAAATGTGGATGGTGCTGAATAACGATGGAGACATAGAACATTACTGTTATAGAGAACTGTGTTATTGACATTTGAAAATATGGTCATAGCAAATAGAACAGAAGTCTAGAGATTGACTTCATGGCATAAAATTCTAACACAAGACAATGGTATCTTGAGTCACTGGACTTTGGATTAAATGATATTGGGAGAACTACAGATGCATTTGAATATATCCACCATTCACACCATGTAAAGAATAAAATGCAGATATATTATGTGTTAAATACAAAATGGACATAAATTAATAATTGAGTCTACAACTTAATTTGCTATAAGATAAAGCTTTATAGAAATTATGAAAATTATGGATGCAATGAGTTAATTTACAAAATCTATAACAAGATACTTTAAAATAGTTTTTAAAAATTTGCAATAAGCATTTGGCAAATAAGAATATTATTGCATGTATTGGATACACAGGACCTATATGCTTAGCATGTATAGATGTTGGAAAATAAAAAAAAAACTTTGTGTAAGTATGATGAAAATATATCAGCAACTTAGTTTAAAAAATGTGAGTTTGGTCAAAATATATCAGCAACTTAGTTTTTAAAAAGGGAGCACCTTGAAAGAAGGGTGGGAAGACTCTAAGAACCAGAGGTCGGGGGGAAAGGGCAAAACAGCTTCTTCTGGACACCACAGAGCCCCCGCACTCATTAACTCACAGCAATTACTGTTGCCTGCACAAGACCAGAATAAGATCAAGCTGATGACCATTGTAGCATGGAAAGTGAAGGGTTTCATAAGAGCTCACCACTAACTGAGGAACTAGAGATAAGTGATGGCTCCTGGAAAAGGGAGAGTAAGTTTTAATTAAGAGGACTCAGAAGTGTGTGGGCAGCACAAATTATATGATATGGGCTACTTTTCAAAAGAGAGCATGACATTGGTGGAGGGGAGTTTCTTAATAATTATAGATGGACCTAAAGGGGTTAAGAGGAAGAAGAGTGAATGTAATAAAATATGTATGAAATTCTTTTTTTTATTAAGAAAAGAGGAAAAAAACATAAACAAAAAACAAGTTTCCACCTCCTCCCAGTCTCCCATTTACCTCCCCCTCCTCCCACCCTTCTCCCCCTCCTCCCACCCTTCTCCCCCTCCCCCCACTCCTCTCCCCCTCCCTATCCAGTCCACAGAGAGGTCCGGGTTCCCTGCCCTGTGGTAAGTCCTAGGTCCTCCCCCCTCCGTCCATATCTAGGAAGGTGAACATCCAAACTGGCTAGGCTTCCACAAAGCCAGCACATTAAGTAGGATCAAAACCCCATGCCATTGTCCTTGGCGTCTCATCAGCCCTCATTGTTTGCCATGTTCAGAGAGTCCGGTTTTATCCCATGCTTTTTCGGTCACAGTCCAGCTGGCCTTGGTGAGCTCCCAGTAGATCAGCTCCACTGTCTCAGTGGGTGGGTGCACGCCTCGTGGTCCCAACTTCTTTGCTCATGTTCTCCCTCCTTCTGCTCCTCATTGGGACCTTGGGAGTTCAGTCCAGTGCTCATGTGTGGGTCTCTGTCTCTATCTCTATCCATCACCAGATGAAGGTTCTATGATGATATGCAAGATATTCGTCAGTATTGCTCTAGGATAGGGTCATTTCAGGTTCCCAATCCTCAGCTGCCCAAGGAACTAACTGGGAACCTCATCTTGGGCACTTGGGAGCCCCTCTAGAGTCAAATCTCTTGCCCACCCTAAAGTGGCTCCCTTAACTAAGAATTGTGGTTCCATGCTCCCCTATCCACCTTTCCTTTATCCCAATTCTCCTGATTCCCCAAGTCCCCCCTCCTTCCCTTCTACCTTTTCTCTCCCCATCTCCCCTTACCCCCATCCCACCCCACCCCCAAGATCCTAATTTTCTCCCCGGCAATATGGTCTACGTCCCTTAGCCAAGAGGATAACTATATGTTTTTCCTTGGGTTCACCTTCTTACTTAGCTACTTTAGGTTCACCTATTGTAGACTCCGTGGCCCTTATTTATGGCTAGAAACCAATTATGAGCGAGTACATCCCATGTTCATCTTTTTGGGTCTGGGACACCTCACTCAGGATAGTGTTTTCTATTTCCATCCATTTGCATGCAAAATTCGAGAAGACATTTTTTTTTACCGCAGCATAGTACTCTAGCGTGTATATATTCCATACTTTCTTCATCCATTCTTCCATTGAAGGGCATCTAGGTTGTTTCCAGGTTCTGGCTATTACAAATAATACTGCTAAGAACATAGTTGAACAAATGCTTTTGTCATATGATAGAGCATCTCTTGGGTATATTCCCAGGAGTGGTATTGCTGGGTCCAGGGGTAAGTTGATCCCGAATTTCCTGAGAAACCGAAACACTGACTTCCACAGTGGTTGCACAAGATTACATTCCCACCAGCAATGGATGAGGGTACCCGTTCCTCCACAGCCTCTCCAGCAAAGGTTATCCTTGGTGTTTTTGACTTTAGCCATCCTGACAGGTGTAAGATGATATCTCAAAGTTGTTTTGATTTGCATTTCCCTGATTGCTAAGGAAGTTGAGCACGACTTTAAGTGTCTTTTGGCCATTTGAACTTCCTCTGCTGAGAATTCTCTGTTCAGTTCAGTGCCCCATTTTTTAATTGGGTTAATTAGCATTTTAAAGTCTAGTTTCTTGAGTTCGCTATATATTTTGGAGATCAGACCTTTGTCTGTTGTGGGGTTGGTGAAGATCTTCTCCCAATCAGTAGGTTGCCTTTGTGTCTTAGTGACTATGTCCTTTGCTTTACAGAAGATTCTCAGTTTAAGTAGGCCCCATTTATTCAATGTTGCCCTTAATGTCTGTGCTTCTGGGGTTATACATAGGAAGCGATCTCCTGTGCCCATCTCCTGTAGGGTACTTCCCACTTTCTTTTCTATCAGGTTCAGTGTGTTCGGGCTGATATTGAGGTCTTTAATCCATTTGGACTTGAGTTTTGTGCACGGTGATAGATAAGGGTCTATTTTCATTCTTCTACAGGATGACATCCAGTTGTGCCAGCACCATTTGTTGAAGATGCTTTCTTTCTTCCATTGTATACTTTTAGCTCCTTTATCAAAAATGAGGTGTTCATAGGTTTGTGGGATAAAATCCGGGTCTTCTATACGATTCCATTGGTCGACTTCTCTGTTTTTATGCCAGTACCACACTGTTTTCATTACTGTAGCTCTGTAATAGAGTTTGAAGTCAGGGATGGTAATGCCTCCAGAAGATCCTTTATTGTATAGGATTGTTTTGGCTATCCTGGGTTTTTTGTTTTTCCATATAAAGTTGATTATTGTCCTCTCCAGATCTGTGAAGAATTTTGATGGGATCTTGATGGGGATTGCATTGAATCTATAAATTGCCTTTGGTAGAATTGCCATTTTTACTATGTTGATCTTCCCAATCCAAGAGCAAGGGAGGTCCATCCATTTTTTGGTATCCTCTTCAATTTCTTTCTTCAATGCCTTAAAGTTCTTGTCAAATAGATCTTTCACTTCCTTGGTTAGATTTACCCCAAGATATTTTATGCTGTTTTTGGCTATTGTGAATGCTGAAGCTTCTCTGATTTCCCTCTCTGCTTCCATATCCTTTGTGTATAAGAGGGCGACTGATTTTTTGGAGTTGATCTTGTATCCTGCCACATTACTAAAGCTGTTTATCAGCTGTAAAAGTTCTTTGGTGGAGTTTTGGGGGTCGCTTATGTACACTATCATATCATCTGCAAATAACGAAAGTTTAACTTCTTCCTTTCCAATTCGAATCCCCTTGATTCCATTATGTTGTCTTATTGCTATTGCTAGAACTTCAAGCACTATATTGAAGAGGTATGGCAAAAGTGGACAGCCTTGTCGTGTTCCTGAGTTAAGTGGGATGGCTTTGAGTTTCTCTCCGTTTAATTTGATGTTAGCTGTCGGCTTGCTGTATATAGCTTTTATTATATTTAGGTATGACCCTTGTATACCTAATCTCTCCAAGACTTTTAATATAAATGGATGTTGAATTTTGTCAAATGCTTTTTCAGCATCTAATGAAATGATCATATGGTTTTTTTCTTTCAGTTTATTTATATGCTGGATTACATTGATAGATTTTCATATGTTGAACCAGCCCTGCATCTCAGTAATGAAGCCTACTTGATCATAATGGATAATTTTTCGGATGTGTTCTTGGATTCGATTTGCCAGTTTTTTGTTGAGGATTTTTGCGTCGATATTCATGAGTGAGATTGGCCTGTAGTTCTCTTTCCTGGTTGAGTCTTTGAGTGGTTTTGGTATCAGAGTAATTGTGGCTTCATAAAAGGAGTTTGGTAATGACCCTTCTGTTTCTATATTGTGGAATACATTAAGGAGTATAGGTATTAGATCTTCTTGAAGTCCTGGTAGAATTCCGCATTGAAACCATCTGGTCCTGGGCTTTTTTTGGTAGGGAGGTTTTTGATAACCTCTTCTAATTCTTCGCGACTAACAGGTCTATTTAGATTGTTCACCAGGTCCTGATTTAACTTTGGTATATGATATTTATCTAAAAAAGTATCCATTTCCTTTACATTTTCCAGTTTTGTGGCATATAGGCTTTTGTAGTAAGATCTAATGATTCTCTGAATTTCCTCTGTGTCTGTGGTTATGTCCCCCTTTTCATTTCTGATCTTATTAATTTGCAAATTCTCTCTCTGCCGTTTGATTAGCTTGGATAGTGGTTTGTCAATCTTGTTGATTTTCTCCAGGAACCAGCTTTTTGTTTCATTGATTCTTTGTATTGTTTTCTGTGTTTCTATTTTGTTGATTTCAGCCCTCAGTTTGATTATTTCCAGTCTTCTACTCCTCCTAGGTGAGTCTGCTTCTTTTTTTTCTAGAGCTTTCAGGTGGGCTGTTAAGTCTCCAATGTGAGCTTTCTCTGTTTTCTTTAAGTGTGCACTTAGTGCTATGAACTTTCCTCTTAGGACTGCTTTCATAGTGTCCCATAAGTTTGAGTATGTTGTTTCTTTATTTTCACTGAATTCCAGGAAGACTTTAATTTCTTTCTTTATTTCTTCCTTAATCCAGGTATGGTTCAATAGTTGACTGTTCAGTTTCCATGACTTTGTATGCTTTCTGGGGGTAGCATTATTGTTGAATTCTAACTTTAATCCATGGTGATCTGATAAGACACAGGTGGTTACTAATATTTTTTTGTAACTGTGGATGTTTGCTTTGTTACCGACTATGTGGTCGATTTTCGAGAAGGTTCCATGAGTTGCAGAGAAGAAGGTATATTCTTTCCTATTTGGATGGAATGTTCTATAGATGTCTGTTAAGTCCATTTGATTCATTACCTCCATTAATTCTCTTATTTCTCTGTTAGGTTTCTGTCTGATTGACCTGTCCATTGGTGAGAGAGGAGTGTTGAAGTCTCCTACTATTAGTGTGTGCGGTTTGATGACTGCCTTGAATTTTAGCAAAGTTTCTTTTATGTACGTGGGTGCTTTTATATTAGGGGCATAGATGTTCAGGATTGAGACTTCATCCTGATGAACTGTTCCTGTTTTGAGTATAAAATGCCCCTCTCCATCTCTTCTGATTGATTTAAGTTTGAAGTCAACTTTGTTAGTGATTAGTATGGCCACACCTGCCTGTTTCTTAGGTCCATTTGCTTGATAGGCCTTTTCCCAGCCCTTTACTCTGAGTAGGTGCCTGTCTTTGTGGTTGAGGTGTGTTTCTTGTAAACAGCAGAATGTTGGATCCTGTTTTCTTTTCCAGTCTCTTAGCCTGTGCCTTTTTATAGGTGAGTTGAGTCCATTGACATTAAGTGATATTAATGACCAGTGGTTGTTGACTCCGGTCATTTTTTTTTAGTCGTAGAGTTTGTGTGTTTCCCTTCTTTGTTTTGTGTTGGTGAAGGGTCTCTAGATGTCTGAGTTATTGTGGTCATTGTTGGACTCCTTGGTTAGTGATTTTCCTTCAATTACTTTCTGTAAGGCTGGATTTGTGGCTGCGTATTGTTTAAATTTGTTTTTATCCTGGAAAATTTTATTTTTTCCATTTATATTGAATGAAAGCTTGGCTGGGTATAGTAATCTGGGCTTGCACCCATGGTCTCTCAGTTTCTGCAGTACATCTATCCAGGACCTTCTGGCTTTCATGGTTTCCATGGAGAAGTCAGGTGTAAGTCTGATAGGTTTACCTTTATAAGTAATTTGGCCTTTGTCCTTTGCAGCTCTTAATATTCTTTCCTTATTCTGTATGCTTTGTGTTTTGATAATTATATGGCGAGGGGATGTTTTTGTTTTTTTTTTTTGATCCAGCCTATTCGGTGTTCTGTATGCTTCTTGCACCTTCATAGGTATATCTTTCTTTAGGTTGGGAAAGTTTTCTTCTATAATTTTATTAAATATATTTTCTGGACCATTGAGCTGCCCTTCTTCTCCTTCTTCTACTCCTATTATTTTTAGGTTTGGTCTTTTTTATTGTGTCCCATATTTCCTGAATGTTTTGTGATGAGAGTTTGTTGGACTTGCTGTTTTCTTTGATCAGTGTGTTTATTTTCTCTATGGTATCTTCAGAATCCGAGAGTCTTTCTTCTATCTCTTGTATTCTGCTGGTTATGCTTGTTTCTGTAGTCTCTATTCGTTTACCTAGATTTTCCATGTCCAGCCGGCCCTCTGTTTGTGTTTTCTTCTTTGCCTCCATTTCAGTTTTCAGGTCTTGAACTGTTTCCATTATCTGTTTGATTGTTTTTCCTTGGTTTTCTAGGGTATCATTCACTGATTTATTCAATTCTTCAAACTTTCTGTTATATTTCTCATCCATTTCTATAAGGGCATTTTTTACATGCTGTTTAAGGGTGTCAATCACTTTCATGAAGTCAATCTTTTCTCCTTCTTCTTGATTAAGGGGTTCTTGTCCTCCCGTTGTGAGGTCGCTTGTTTCTGGTGGCTTCATGTTGCTTTTCAGCTTGTTGGGCGAATTCTTGCCTTGACGTCGGCCCATCTCTTCTTCCAAATGCTCCCTATGGATCTTCTTTTACCGGAGCAGGTCTCCTTGCCTACCAAACGCTGGCTCTCCCCAATGTTGGCTCTCCTGGTGCTGAGAGATCAGGCCTCCGTGCTGGTTGGGCAGCTCGCAAACAAAGCGCCTACCCCGCTTGGTGCAGGCAGGCCACAGAAACAAAGGAACTGCTGCCCACCCGGGAGCCCCGAGTACTCGGACCCAGCGCCCAGATAGGCTGGGCTGGGCGATGCCACGCGCCAAAAGAGGGTGGTGGGGCCGAAGTGGGGAGGGCTCTGGACGGAAGCTGGGTGGGCCAGGAAGAAAGAGGCAGCACCCAGGGAGTAGAGGCCCTGCAGAGAGCCCAAGAAGGACAGGGGGCCAAGAAACCCCCGAGCTCCCCGTCCCAGGCTGGCGCCGTGGGCCAGAAACTCACCCCAATGCTGGGTCTCCTGGCGCCGAAAGATCAGGCCTCCGTGCTGGTTGGGCAGCTCGCAGACAAAGCGCCTACCCCGCTTGGTGCAGGCAGGCCACAGAAACAAAGGAACTGCTGCCCGCCCGGGAGCCCCGAGTACTCAGACCCAGCACCCAGATAGGCTGGGCTGGGCGATGCCACGTCCCAAAAGAGGGCGGTGGGGCCGAAGTGGGGAGGGCTCTGGATGGAAGTTGGGTGGGCCAGGAAGAAAGAGGCAGCACCCAGGGAGTAGAGGCCCTGCAGAGAGCCCAAGAAGGACAGGGGGCCAAGAAACCCCCGAGCTCCCCTCCCAGGCTGGCGCCCGAAATTCTTAAAAGTAATAAAATGTAGTGACTAGGTGATGGGCTGCATTCCACCACCCAGCTCCTGGCCACTGGCTATCATTACCCAAAATAATTACACGGAAACTGTATTCTTTTAAACACTGCCTTGCCCATTAATTTCAGCCTCTTATTGGCTAACTCTCACATTTTGATTAACCCATTTCTATTAATGAGTGTAGCACCACGAGGTGGTGGCTTACCAGGAAGGATCTTAACCTGCATCCACCTTAAAGAGGAGAGCTATAGTGTCTGCCCCACTTCCCTTCTTCCCAGCATTCTGTTCTGTCTACTCCACCCACCTATGTTCTTACCTATCAGGCCAAGCAGTTTTCTTTATTAATTAACCAGTGAAACAACAGATAGATAGAAGACCCACCTACATCAATAAAACACATAAACACTTTGAGTATAACACACATACTTTAACAATATGGATAATCGATAAGAAATGCAGAACTTAAAACCTACAAATTAAAAGTATGCAGGATGGCCTCAAACTCATGACCTTCCTGCCTCTGCATCTTTCAGCAAATCCTGCCAATATGTGCCACCATTTCTCATCAGGATAATAAAAGATTTGATACTGTAATTTGTTTGTTAGACTCTCTGACAAGGCTGTCAAAACTATATACACAAACATAATCATCACCATTATTTATGAGGGACAAAATTTCTTCATACCTAAGACAATGAAAATGCATTTTTTAATCAATATCCACATATCATAATCGATAGCTTAGTACTATACTATACACACAAGATTATCCATTGGGGTGTTATTTCTTTCTATTTTTTGTGATTTTTTGGTATGGTCTTTCTCTGTGTTTTCCTGAATGCTGTCCTAGAACTCACTTTATAGACTAGAATGGCCTCAAACTCCCAAAGATCCACCTGTCTCTGCCTCCTGAGGGCTAGGATAAAAGTCATGTGACACCACTGCCCAGTTATGGTTGTTATTTCTTAACTACAAAATGATTTAAAACATTTCATGCTGTACACTCAAGCATAAACTTGAGTAAACTTTGATTTGTGTAGATAGTGACATACTTGTAGCTTTAGAAAAGACTAAGGCAGTTCTGTATAAAATAAAAGAATATATTGTCAAATAAAATAAAAAATGCATGTTTCGGGGAGAAGTAATCAATAATGATTAACACAAAAGTGGTAGAATAGCTAGAATGAGTTTTATAGCACTGGTGGAATACTTGAGAAAATCAAATCAAAGGGTAGAGTTATTTTGACTCACTGTTTCCAAAGTTGGCTCTATGTCCATTGGCTAGGTCATCCTGCGTCTGGTGTGAGAACAGCATCATGGCAGGAGCATTCAGTGAAGTAAACCGGATCACTTCATGATGGCCAGGAAGTAGCAAAAAGGAAGTAACGATGTCTGGGTCCCCATGTACCTTCAAAGTCATAACCTCGAGGACTACTTGCTCAGACTAGATCTTCCCCGAAAGTACCTACCCTCTCCCCAAAGGGCCATAAGCTGGGGACCAATTCTTCACCACATTTTGGGGTCATCAAGAATCCAAACAATAACGAACTGATTGAACATGAGCAGCATGGTATGGGAAGCAGGATGGAGATAAAGGAGAAGAAAATAGCAGGGACACTTTCCTGAATGTAACTTTTCATACAATTTTGACTATATTTTAAAATAGTGTTTTATTACAATTTAGTGACATAACAAAAAATACATTCATCTGCCACAGCTATATTTCTGTAAACAGTTTGAACTGATTGCATAGCTGAAAAACAGTTAACAGTAAAAGACAATTAGAACTAAAAAGCCACTGTAGCTGCATATATAGCCAGCTTCCCAAACAAAGGAAGATGCACACAGGAGATGGGGCCACCAAGTAATTCTGAGATGGAATTATCATCAGAAGTTTTGATGAATTCAGAGCCTAGGGTGTCATATTTTGAAATATTTCCCTTTAAATAGTACTTGTTTAAATATACCACTGATGTAAAATAAAACCTCATTCCCAAATATTTCCATTCTACCTCTTTCACGCTCTGGATGACCTTCGTTTTTCTCTTCAAATATGGACTCTTTAAGAACAAAAGTAACATGTTAGGTTGTGCTGTGGCACTCTTTTTTAGTGATAACACTTAGAGATGCAGAGGCAGGAGGATCATAAGTTTGAAGTCAGTATGTACTATTTATCTCCCCTTCCCAAAAAAATAAAACGTGAGCTTAAAGTATTATCTACTTAGGGATGTCACAGACAACCTAGCATGCAGCCTTGGCATGTTCTCTTGAGGCTGTGTCTGGCCTAGTTGACATCTTCATCTCCTTTAACAGCTTTCTCCTTGATAAGCACATTGAGACTTAAGTAACCACAGTGCTAAACTGGATCCATCACTTGCCGCTTAGCCAGCCAGTGCAGGAAGTCAAAGCTGTTTTAGTATTTACATTTTGGGATTGTTTAAAATCCAACACCCATCTTTAAAACAGACTCATTTTTCTAAGATATCAAGTATAGCATCATGATTAGATTGTGTATTATTCTAGAATTAAACACCATTTTGAAATACCAGAAAGAGTGAACTGCACTCCATACTGTTGCTTTTATCCTTGTTACTAAAGTGTATTTTTAGCATCAATCTTTGATTTTCACTAATAACTCATTACGGATCAGTCATCTATGGATTTATTTAAGCATATTTAGAAGATATATAATGCTTTACTTCTTAACCTAACATGTGCCACAAAGTGCATTATCTGCTGTGTAACATGACATTTCTTTAAAATTCTTCTAACTTAGCTTACATAAGGAACAACTGACTCCTCACACTTCCAAAACCTCAGTGTTTTATACATAAACCCCTTTGGCTATAACTCACATCTTGATCATTTTTTAGATACCAATCATACACATCCATACTCACTGCTATTCTAGTAACATGTCTTTCATTATTAGTATTGTTTTAAATTAAGTTTGATCCAGCAGCCCTATTCACAAAGGATGAGGCTGCCTATTTAAAGACAGAACACGTCTGAGGACATTTTGCTCATGACTTATACTACCCTAGCATCTTGATCTGTCTAGATTGGATTTATACACTAACAGTGTTATGCTATTGCACCCATATAGACCCTTTTGAGGTGATTGGAGACATCAGAACATTTATTCTTTTTCATGTTTACCTTTCTGGCTTTTTAAAAGCCCATTGAGGCTCAGATAGTTTATAAAAAGTAAGAACAGTAGGATCACAAAGATGCACTGGGTTTATGGAGAGTGGAGGTTTTTAGCTGTGTTGCCTTGCTGTGTGTGCCAAGAGAGAATTGGGAAGTGGGATTTGTATCTTGTTGGATGGAAAATCAAACCGGCTAAACTGAACAAAGGCATGCAACAAACAGAAAACAAGACAGTGAGGGCTATTGGTGTTGCAGAGGATTATGGAAATGATGGAGGAAGGTCAATGATTAATTATAATAAAGAAACTGTTTGGCCCACATAGGTTAAAACATAGGTGGGAGGAGTAAACAGAACAGAATGCTGGGAGGAAGAGGAAGTGAGTTCAGACCCCATGCTCCCCTCTCCCGGGCAGACGCGATGGCTCCGACCCAGGATGGACGTAGGCTAGAATCTTCCCAGTAAGCGCACCTTGGGGTGCTACACACATTATTAGAAATGGGCTAGTCCAGATATGAGAGTTAGCCAAGAAGAGGCTAGATATAATGGGTCAAGCAATATTTAAATGAATACAGTTTGTATGTTGTTATTTTGGGTAAAGCTAGCTGGTGGCGGGAGCTGGGTGGCAGAACACAGCCCGCAGCTCCTATTACAACAGAATGGTGCCCAACGTGGGGCAACTGAATCCACTGAAAGCCTGAGAAAGCTTGGGAAAGAGTAAAGCATGTTTTATTGGTAGCTGCCATTTCTCGGGTCTGCTCTGCTTGCTAGAGGCAAGCAAGCACTCTCATCTAAGAGAGGCTTCCTGACCCAGCTTTAGCTGCAAAACCCTGCACCTCATTAAGAGGTCCTGCCACAAAACACTTAAATGGTGTTGATAAAAACCTGAAGGAATGCTTTTCGGTTTTCAGCCATAGCAGGAAAAAAGCTGAGCTGTTTTAAAATGCCGGCTTTGTGGGACGTCCTGCCAGGGCAAACTCTGACTCTTTGAGGCAGGAGGTCAGCTACAGAGAGAGCATTTGAGTGTTGTAGCTTGTTTGCTGGCAAGGACCTTGAAACGCCATAGACTTGTGGCAGTAAACGCGGCTACAAACGGTACATCCGCCATGAGGCTGGAAATGTAAAAAATTGGCTGGATCTAGCTGCCAAAGTCATGGCTTTAATCCTACCCATTTGCACCGTAATTTAAAGGCTCATGTGGTCAGAAAAAGAGAGAGAGATACAGTAAAAAGAGATTCAAAGACAAAGAAAACTTTTAAATGATTTACAGTGTGTTGAAAATATATACAGACTAAAAGTTAAAGTTCTTAAAGTAAAAAACAAAAAAAAAGGGAGTAGTTGGGTATGGTAGAACACACCTTTAATCCCAACACTTAGGAGGCAGAGGTAGATTGACCGCTGTGACTTCAAGGTGTGATAGTGCACGCCTTTAATCCCAATGCCTGGGAGGCAGAGTTAGGTGGATCTCTGAGAGTTCAAGGACAGCCTGGTCCACAGAGTTATTCCAGGTCAAAGATATACAGAAAACCTATCTCAAAAAGCAAAAAGTTAAAAGTAAAAATAAACAAAATAGAGGTTAAAATAAAGCTGAACAAAGATAAAAAAATACTCAGAGAATTTTGATACTCTATGCTATTATGCTCTTTTTAAATGGTTTGAATGCTGAGGAAGGAGCAACAGCTGCTAAAAATTTTGTTTATAAATGCTGCTGAACTAATCCAACATAGATATTTTGAAAATGCCTTGACTTTGAAATTTGGATCTAAGGACATGATGCTTTGGAAAGGAGTTTCTTATTTTGTTTTCACAGAGGATGAGAGTTTGTGGATTGCTTCTATCCCAATATGGTATGATGGACCTCGCCCTCCTGAAGGGTTGCTGTGAACACCTTCAGAAAATTGCTTCGCTCAACTGCCAACTGAGATAAAACTAGCATACAGGTTATACCATGAAAGGCCTAATTAATGACGCCCCCATTTAGCAGAAAGCAGTATGGAGAAAAAAAAACTGCGCCCATATTCCCAAAAAATTGTTTATAAATGTTCTTTTACATTTAAAGGGGGATATGATATAGATATGAATAATTTGCATTAGTATAGATTTTACTTTATTGATAGAGATTTAAGGTCAATTTTGTTATATGTATATATATTTCTGATCTTTATTAAGGTATTGTGATTGTGTAGGTCACTTAAAATGTAATGTATATAGGTTGTTAATGAATAATCAATAATAGTCAAGCTTGTAGTCATGTTAGTTAAGATTTTCAAGATGTACATGGATATATTTTAGATAGGCATTCTTCATATCTTTCAAAGATTTCAGAATATGGCATTTTAAATGTTTTAATAACTTAGGACTTTTTATGACAATAAGACACTCTGCTCCTGGCAGCATCAATCTACTTCAAGAAAAAGATGGGCATTGAAGAGGATCCTTATGGAGTCTGATAGCCATTTGGGCAAGAAACTGTTCTTGCCTCTACTATTGCATGAACTGGACACAAAGAACCTGCAGAAAGAGGACTGCTGAACTTGCCTAAAGGTGAGATGATCTTTCGGGGTTTTTGATTCATGAAAGTCTGTGAGACATTGTGCAGGACACAGCAGATAGTGACTGAACTGCCTTTAAAATTTCCTGCTTCATGGAAATGTCTGCTGGAAACTATGGGCCTGTAGGCCAAAGATGGATGCCCCAGCAGTACAAAAGAACTTTGGGTGACTGTCCTTGCAGCGAGATGTCTCTGTCACTTCTAGAGTTTTGGAAGTTTCTTACTTGTTTACTTAAGTAATATTATATCCTTCTGGAGTCTTTGATGGAGTCGAAGAATAGTTAGTTATAGTTATAGTTTTCCTTAGTTATGATAAAGGTTATTGTAATTTTTACTTGATAACTGTTTTGTTATATGTAATTTTGTTATGTTAAGTTAAAGCCTTCCTTTTTTTTTTGTTTAAACAGAAAAAGGGGAAATGATGGAGGACGTTCATTGGTTAATTATAGTAAAGAAACTGCTTGGCCCTCATAGGTTAAAACATAGGTGGGAGGAGTAAACAGAACAGAATGCTGGGAGGAAGAGGAAGTGAGCTCAGACCCCATGCTCCCCTCTCCCGGGCAGATGCGATGGCTCTGATCCAGGATGGACGTAGGCTAGAATCTTCCCAGTACGCACACTGTGGGGTGCTACACACATTATTAGAAATGGCCTAGTCCCGGTGCGAGAATTAGCTGAGACGATGCTAGATATAATGGGCCAAGCAGTGTTTAAATGAATACAGTTTGTATGTTGTTATTTCAGGTAAAGCTAGCCAGTGGTGGGAGCTGGGTGACGGAACACAGCCCGCAGCTCCTATTACAACATGGAAATAATTAGGGTTAGGAAGAAATTGGGCATACATCAATAATGTTCTGGACATGGGAAAGCCAAATTAAAGCATATGTGTGTGAATATTTGTGCACACAGCTCAACAAATATGTATGTGTGTTTATAAAGTTTTTCATGCACACAGATGAAATATCAAATTGTTTTCAATAGAGTTTTAGTCACAAAGGGACTCAATAGCCCATACCTCCCCAGCATAAATACTATTTATTTTTAGAGTTTGGACATTATTATTTTACTATCAATTTCAATACATCCAAAATAAACTTAACCATTGCTCTTTTAAAAATTTAAAATATAGAGAGTCTATTGTCTTTGTACTTTGCAGCAAAGCAGTTGTGTTTTCTTGCTGATCCCTAAACACATATGTTCCAGCAAAGACACAAATACTCTTAGGTACTCTGAAATTCCATATTCTTACAACTTCTGCTACAACATTCTATTGTTTTCAGATACAAATATAGTTGTTGGGGCTTCAGAGATTGCTCACCCAATGAGGATGTTAGAAGATCTTGCTGCTCTTGAAGAAGACTGCATTCAATTCCCAGCACCTACCTAGCAGCTCACAAAGATTGGGACTCCAGTTACAAGGGATTTGGCATCCTCTTTAGTTGTACACATATGCAGGCAAAATAAAACCTCATACACATAACACAAAGGTAAAAATCTTTTAAAGCATATTTTTAAAACAGTTGCTAAGTTTTATGTACTTTTGAGCCATGAGATGTTAAATTTAATTTTCATTTTGGAAAAAAGTTACATTTATATTTTCTTTCCTGAACCTTGCCTGCTTGCAGGGTCTTGTGTAATGTAGTCTGTCTACAACTTTTTTATTCTTCTGCCTCCACATCTTCTGTGTAGGAAATGACAAGTGTGAACCACCACATCTGGATGGGAGCATTTTTGTTTATTATCCCTTCTGTTGAAAAATATACCTTCTCCCTCAACTCCTCCCTTAGTTCCCTTGGGACCTAACATTTATTTGCATCTAAACACTTTGCAGTATAAACCCCTTCCAAAATCCTAAATTCTGCTTTTGGGGATATTCATCTGGGAAACCTTCTTCTTCCTGGGTTGGGAGTGGTATTTTCCAGGCTCACTTTGCAGCTGTGTCTCCAGATTGCGCAGCATCGGGGGGAGTTCGCTTCATCTACTACCCTGCTTCTTGGGTATAATTTCATGATGCTCTTGATTTGCTATTTCATTTTCTTGAATACATCTTTTCAGCAATTCTTTGCGAAGCATGCCCAGCAGGTAGATTACCGAGTAGCTACCGATGTATGTTGGCCTCATATTTACTTCATAGGCTAGCTGTAGAAAATTCTAGGTTGATGGCTGAGGAGATGGCTCAGTCAGCAAAGTGCTTGTTGTGCAAGAATCAGGATTTGAGTTCCTAACCCCAACACCCACATAGGAGCTGAGTGTACTGTCCTGCATCTAGTACCCCAGTGCTGCAAGACTGACAAAGACACATACCCAAGGAGCTTACTATCCAGATGCAGGTTCAGTGTAGGACACTGTCTCAGGGAAGACAAGGTGAAAAGCTGTGAAGCAAGACACCTAAAGTGGACCTCTAACTTCTATGCATGCACACACACCTAAAGTTCAAGACACCTAAAGTGGACCTCTAACTTCTATGCATGCACACACAGGCTAGTATGCTTGCATACATGTGCATGTGTATGCATATATCACAAGTACATAAATAAATAAGACAACTCTAGGTTGGAAATACCATTTCTTTGAAAGTATGAAAGCATTATTGTATCTTTACATGTCTTCTAAGGTTGGTGTTGGGACGTATAACTTCTTATCCTCTGCCTGTGACTTTTTGTTTCTTTCTATCTAGAAACTACCAGAGGCCTTTATGTAAAGGCTTTGACACTGATACTTGGACATGTGTCCTAGCTTTGTCTCCATCACTATGATAAAACACCCTGACAAGAAGAAACTTAAGGGAGAAAGGGGCCGATTTTAGCCCACAATTTCAGGCTCCGTACAGTCTGTCACTCAGGGAAGTCAGAGAGGCAAGAGCTTGAAGCAGCTATTCACGCCCATAGGCAAGTACAGAGAGAGAATTTATGTATATATGCTTCGTGCTCAACTGGTTTTCTCTACTTTTATACACTCCAGGGTCCCTAACCAGTGCTACCTGCTTTCAAACTGAGTCAGTATAGATTATCTTTCACAGTGGCTGGAGAGATTCTCAACCATTAAGAAAGCTTGCCGCTCTTCCAAAAGACATTGAGTCTAGCTTCTAGCACCCAAATCAGGTGTGATCCGTGGGGTGTAAAACCCCTTTCTAGCTTCCAGGAGTACCTGCACACATGCAGCATATGGGCAAGCACACACAGGAATAAAAATGAGTTCTTTTGAAATATCTCAAATTTTTATTTATCTTATATGTAAAAGTATGTACCATGTGCATGCCTGGTGCCCTCAGAGATCAAAAAGTAGTGAGGAGAAGCTGTCTTCAAAGAAGCCCAGACCACAGAGTTAGAAAAGAACTCTAAAAATGCCATTTAAAATACATTAAAAGAACTAATAACTGGACACCTGTGGCAACCGAAAAGGAAGAAGAAGTTGATTTTGTTACTGAATTATGACAAGTTTCCTGGCATCCCTTGCACCTAGATTCCTCCTCTTCTTCCTTTCTCTCCCTAGCAATCCCACCTATAGCTCTTACCTAGCTATTGGCCATTTGGGTTCTTATTAAACCAAACACAGTGATATATCTTCACACAGTGTAAACTATCCCACAACAACAAAATGCATTGATTGCAGCTTAGGACTTGATTTTAGTCTGTGAGTGTAGTGGCCCAATTAGTTTAAATCCTGTCAATATTTGTGTGGTCGGTTTGAGAAACAAGTAGACATCAGCTAAGGCATTCAGGAAACAGCTCTTAATTCTTTTGTGCAAACAATGTCAAAGATATTCTCAGTCACCAGTAACTTGGGCACAGTGTGGAACTTCTTGTTTTGTGTATGAAAAAAAAATAAAGTTTTTCTAAATAATGTAATGTATGTATATATACAATCCCTCCAGACATGATCACAGGTTAATCTATTTAAACAATTTCTCCTGGAGACTCTTCACCAGGAGATTGTACATTGTCTCAAGTTGAGAAGTAAAGCTCTCATAACCTGGGTCTTTGGTTTTGTTTGTTTTGTTTTTTTTTTAGAATCTATCTAGGGTATTTGTTGTGTCCAATTCATCAAGGAGTTTGCCTTCTTTAGTTTTGGGAATTTAACTTAACTTTTTATTTATTCACTAATTTGACTATTTCTTCAATTAGTTCGCTTTTCTGCTACTTCACAGATTTTTCTCATAATTTCTCACATTTTTTATAACTTTATTTTGTGCTCTTTGGGATATCTTTTTAGATTTAATCTCCAAGAATGAGATGAATTCTTTCTCTCTGCTCTCCTATGTTTAATTTCCAAGCCCTAGTGGTCTCGGAAGCCTTTTTTCTACTTCACCACCTTCATATTTTAAGGATCAATAAATGGAGTCTCACCCCCACGAAGACAGCACATTCCTTAAGATTCCTCTGATCCTTTCATTGCTCTCTCTCTTTCAATTTCCCTTTTCAATAGCTATTGTTTTGATCTTTGTCCTTTGTATGAAAAGTTTCCTTTACTATGTTAGCCATTTCTTACCTGATGGTTAATATTTAAAGAATTTAAAAGCTCCTGGAAATGCTATGTACCCTGGAGAAATTTCTTGGTGGGTGGAGGGTTTCCTGGCCAAAGCCTTGATTGAATGGGCCCAGAGTATACCCAGGATACCCTCTCTAAGCTTCTAAAACCCTTTAGATTCTCATATGGGAAGCACAGTGGGTTAGTGGGGAGTAGGTTTTCACCACACAGAGAGAATTTCAGTCTAGTCCCATTTCTCATAAGGGACTGACTGAGACCTGGTAAATTGCTTGGGTTCCTTCATCTAGGAAAAAGTTGCTAGTATGTATGAAAAAGAGAGACAGTATCAACTAGATACTGATGAGTGGAGGGGATCTATAATCAATTTGCCAGAGACAAGCTCTGTTTAAGGTAACTAATGAGCTTATTCATGTAGTATCCATGTAAAGATATTATTGATTATCAGAATTTCCAATTAAGCTGGGCATGTACATTCTTGTTTGTTAAACCTAACAACCTTACTTGAGAATAATTACTATTTTTGTTATGATAACAGTGTTGATACAGTTACGTCCACTTTCTATATTGTTGCTTTCAAGACAATCTGTTCTCAACAAGTTTTAATTTACCTACTAGGATCATTACGTGTAGAAGATTTTGCAGGCTTGCAGACAAAATGAAGACTGCTTCTGACCCATTCCTTTCCTCAACAGCAGAGAGATTCTACTTTTCCTATAAAATGCCATATACTAGTAGTTTGCAGGTTATAAAATGGTACCACTGTTCCCTTTAATTTTCTCTGTTCTTGAGTCTTCCCATTTTAAAAACAAGCAAAAAGCTGTATTTCTGTATCAGTGAGATTTCCCATGTTTAGTCAGAACGATTCAATAACTTCATTTCTAAATGTATGAATGAATAATAGGCGCTAATAAAGACCCTATTGTGACTGACTGTGAGGTTTATATGCAGCAAGCTGGCCATAAGCATTTATCTTCCTGTTCTCTCCAACCCCTACTAAATGACTCCCAGAGGATTTGAAAAGAGTAACTTTTATGGTAGAGAAAGTCACAGCTGGCTGGTTTTGAAAACAGTGCCTATTAACTGACCAGCTGAGCCCCTTCCAGAGCAAAGGAACTCAAAACAGCTCTGCACCCACAAAAGGAAAAAGACAAGAAGAGATCATTTCTGCCGATCCCGAGCCCTTCCCAGCCACAGGACACACCAGATGTCACAGCTGCAGAGATGCTGGGCTAGGCCGATCACAAGCTCAGGAGTTTAAAGTCTCAGTGTTGAGGACCCATCAGTCATCTCCCCGATAGGCTGAGCCCTCTCCTGAAGCCCCATCCCACTCTGAAGCAGAGATGATTCTTTTCCAGACAAAGAGAATAGAATGGCCTATTATGTGCAGCAATATAGAAAATATTAGGAATGACATTTGAAACCCCAAAGATTGAGATTAATTGAAATATACCCGCAGAAATGACCTTAGGACCGTCCTTTATTTTGGTTCCAGAATTCTGTCAGGCATATATCTTTCTGCCTAATCCCTATTTCTCATATGGGGATTTAGAACACTCAGCAGAATAGCCCTGGGCAAAGCTCTTCTTCTATATACTGATATGACAGCCCCCCCAACCCTCAATACAAAGAACAACTCATTACGTCATTGTCTTTCAGTGCTGTCAGGAACTCAAGTGTCTACACACTTCCACCCAGGTATCCCGGACGGTCTTTGTGGCTTTGCTATTTAATATAAACAGATTTTAATATGAAAAGTGTGGATTACCAGGCTTTAGACCTTTGAAAAAAGCCACTGATTGGAAGTTTAGAAAAATACAAATAAAAGAAGCTTTAGAAAAAAATAATAATAGAGATGCATTCAAGAACATACCCTAAAATACTGTGATTAACATTTCCTGCGAATAGGAAGATACCAGAGGAGAGCCCTGCATGTGGTCAGGTCACGAAAACAAGCTGCCAAGAGGTGAGAATAAGAATAGGTCCAGATTGGCTTTGTTGATGGGGATCAAGACTTGGGGGACTGAGTCTGATCTCAGCTAGTTTATTCCCAATAAATTTAAACCCAGAATAATTTGGAAAAAATTTTCTGGTGCAATACAATTCCTGAATGCATAAGAAAGACTAATTACATAAAAGTTCAACTCAGGGCACATGTCATTTTTTTCCAAGAAGATGGGTTCTAGTGATAGACTACCTGTAATAGCTTAAGGACCTAGGGAAGTGTCTGGCCTGATCTTAGTAATATGAAGAACATAGAGTCATTTGGGCAATTAGCCACCTCTGGTCTTGGTTGCAGAAGCTTGGGTTGAATGTGTGGGTATACAGATAATGTATTTAGAGCTCCATCTGTAGTCCTAATTGCAATAGCTTGATATGGCATGGCCTAACAGATAACACAGATCAGACTATTAATCACTCCCCATTCTAGGCATTCTAGATGGAAGAATAGGTTTTACACCTTCCCTTTTGGAAAAACAACCTGTGTGCTTAACATTCCTGGTTTCTCTGGATCTGTGGGTGCAAGGACCTTCATGTTGTGCTCCCAACAGATACCACGTCCAAGTAGAAATAAAGAAAAGGAAAGCAGAACTATAAAATAGAATAAACAAGGAAGGGAGGTTGCACATTTAATTTAACATAAAGAAAATAATAATTTTAGACTTTGAAGATAAAAGTCAAGAAAATCTCCAAGGAAGTAAAAATAATGAAAAAGAGAAACAGTAAGAGAATAGTGCTGTTATCACCATGTTGGAGAGGATGCTTTCCAAAGGCCCATGGGTTAAGTAATGGATCATCAACATATTAATTATGAGTTTCATTGTTTCAACAAAACATTTTACAAAAGCAGTGTGAGGAAGAAAGGGTTTACTTTGATTCAAAGTTCCAGAGTACACTGTATTATGGTGGGGCAAGCAACAGAATAGAGGGATACCTGATCATAATTACATCCACAACCAGGAAGCAGAAAGAAAGGAACACTAGTTCTGAGCTAGTTTTCTTCATTTTATGTAGTTCAGAACCCCAGTCTTGGGAATAATTTGGCCCACATTTAGGGTGAGTCTTTCTACCTTAATTAATCTAATGTAGACAATTCCTTACATATATGTTCAGAGTTTGCCTCCACGGTGGTTGAAGAGCCTGTGAGTTTGTGACTCTCACCTTGGTACCACTGAGAAGCTGTGGGATAGTTAGGAGGTAGGTGTAGTGGGAGGAGCTTAAGTCACTGAGGTCTTACTTTGAAGAAGACTTGGTGAGATTCCCTACCTTCTCTCTTTTCTCCTTCTTGACTGGCATAGGTGACCAGCTTCCCATGAGTCATGTTCCTACCCTGATATACCGTCTCATCATCATCCCAAAAGCAAACGTGTCAAGAAGCCATGGACTGAGATTTCCAAAACCATGCGTCAATAGACCCTTTCTTTTTTTAGTTAATTTTCAAGTGTTTTGTTACAGTATTAGAAAACTAACTATCCTAAATAGTAAAGGTAGATTAATTAAGATTGACTACAATTCGTTGTAATGCACTGAGACATAGCTCACATCATAGGTCTTAGATTGATAATGGTGATAGATTTTTTTCATCATCTACCTAGGATTCTGGATAATGGGAGTATCTTCAAGATTCAGAGGGAAAATGATTTCTAAGCTAGATCTTTTTATTGCTTGCAAATAGCTTTGCATCCTGCTATTTAAATTTTCAAGTGTAAAAAGTCACCCAAGTATCCTGTTTAACTACAGATTATCACTCAGAGGGTTGCAGGTGGAGCTGGCATTCTTCAATTCTTACACACTCCCAGGTGATGCCAACAATTCTAGCTAACAGATGACACTAGGAATATCAAATCTTTAGAAAAAGAGAAAAAAATAGTTAAGGAGTTGGACCAGGTAAGAAAATGCTAGATGATCTTGGAAACAGATAAATACAAGAATGAGTCCAAGAGAACCTGAGTTCACAATATACAGCGAGAGAGACCAGAAAAGACGGGATGAATACGACCTGCCTAAGGTGCAGAGACAAACAGAGGCTTTCACAGACATGAAGAAGCAAGTATTTCTGAGGTTTGGGAAGAAAGGGACTTCTCAAGTATCGGAGAGTTCTAGAAAAGCTGGAGACATAAAACTGCTTTAGGTACATAGGGGAATGAGAACATTTGGGCTGGAAAGATGGTTTTTTGGTTAAGAGTGCTTGTCAGTCTTGCAGAGGACAAGAGATATGCTTAGTATCTACATCAGGTGGCTTATAACAACATAAAACACCAGATCAAGGGAATCTGATGCCTTCTTATGGCCTCCGCAGGCACCAACAAGGATGGTTATACATACACTTTCTATACACACACATTTACCACAGATACACACAACTCACACACCCAAGACAATTTTTAATTCTTAGATAAAAAATGCTTGTGAAGAAAATAATACATGTTCACAGAATGGTTGGTAAACCTTTAACTGTCATAAAAACGCTAGGTAATGGGTGGTAGGGTCAGGATACTAATGTAGTTATTGGTAGTAACTAGCAAAATGAGAAACAAAGAGAAGATTTTACAATGAATAAAGAAAAATGAAACATCAAATTAATAATATTTGCTGAATTATAAAGGATACCAGGAAAAAAAAACCCAGCAGTTATAATTGAAGAGTGACTCCAGGGAGTGGGCTGTGAAAGATTAAGGCAGAGGACAGCTGCCTTTCATAGGAGCCTGTCAGCACTCTCTACTTTAAACTTCCTCTATGTGTTACTTTGGTAAAATTTGACAAAAATGCATGTGTGATATTCTATGCTGACTGTAGGAAAATGGTAACCCTTCTTTTGTATCAATTCTTCTGCATCATGGCACTATGCATAATTCTGCCTCATCGTATTCTAGAAAGGTGCCCGTAGGTTTGGGGAGCCAGACCCTGAAGACTCACATCTATCCATTGTTGAATCTGATGTGTTTTCTCTTTGGGTTCCATTCATCTCTACCAGTAGACACAGACTTAGCACCACATACTCAGGCCAGGGTATCAAATTGGAAATGGCAGCCCAATACTCTGTGTCCTTTATTTATTTGACAAGAACAAAGAAAGGTCACTGTTACCTTTTAGCAGATTGACGTAAGGAAAGAAGATTTTCATCAATGAAGAAAAAAATAATACTACAGTTGTATGAGACCACCAAAGTAATAAAGGACCCCTCTCAGGCCTATAAATAATTTAGAGAGCTATAGGGAAATTCTAGAGCAAGCGGGACTTGTTGCATTTAGCTAACAAACCTCTTCTGAGGATGTTCTTGGATTCTCCAGCAATAACCACTCTAAGCACTGCCAAACATTTTAATTATACACAGGGAAAAGGAAGAAATGCAGAGAAATGGAAAATCCCAAACATCCCACTCATAGGTAAAAGAAGGACATGAATAGTGGGGCTGCGAGAACGGAGTCCCACAGACAGTTTAAACACTGTTTCTTATTTGTGCTTCTCAAAAGCGGTTGCAAACCCTGGCTCCAGCTTTCATGATAAAACCTCATTTTTAAGCATAACAGAAATTCTTTACCCTGGGAAAGCAATAATGGCTCAGCTGGCACTCATGAGACCGGTCATGTATCCTGAGAAGTTTAAATGAACATGGCCCCCATAGGCATCTTTGTTTGAATGCTCCGTCCCCACTAAGTTTAGTGGAACCACTTGGAAAAGATTAGAAGGTGTGGCCTTGTAGGAATAGGTGTGGTCTTGTTGGAAGAGGTGTGTCCCTGGGGTGGACTTTGGGGTTTCAAAAGCCAGGCCCTGTTTTCAACACTTAACTCAGTCCCTGCCTATAACCTGCAGATCAGATCTGAGCTCTCAGCTCCTGCTCCAGTGTCCACATACCTACGTGCCACCGAGCTCCCCACCATGATGGCAGGTTTTAGTCGATGTGCCTCCTGGCAGAATAGCCCTTCAAGGCTGACAACATATTGTTCTTGTATCCACCAGAGTACACCCCCACCACCACCCAGTTCCCACACATGTGCACTAACAGGAGGAATCTGCAGCCTCAAAGGACCTGATATCATTATGGTGCTAATCATGCTGTAGAACCTTTCTTGTGTGCTGTCCTAGAGAGCCACAGGAAGAAGTATTCTAAAAGAGAAGTTCAGTTCACCATAATTTGTAGGGTAAAAAGTACACCTAGTCCCATGAAAATGTCACTCAGAACATACATATTCATTAAACCAAACATGAAAATCCACAGCTCAGTAGCCACTTGATTGGTCCCTCCCCCGTTTCTGGTCAGTTCACTCCAAATGTGTCTTTGGAATGTAAGCTTTGCTTTGCTAAATATATGAATAAGCATGTTTGCTTAAAGGTGTCCTTAAATTTACTCCTTTCCTTTGAGAACAAGGGAAGACAGAGAGAGAGGGAGGGGGGAGGTAGAGGGAGAGAGAGAGAGAGAGATCATAAGGCTATTAATATAACTTCTAAATAATCATTAGTATATTCTTTTGTAATCCATTTATTTTTTTAAGAAGATTCACATTCTAACTACATAGTGGTTTTTAGTTTGAATACCCCAAGTTAAACCCTCTCCCCTCTTTCTCATGTAGCTAATATCTTGGGAATAGATATAATACATTGGGAATAGGAGAGAAGGAAAACTAGCCTTAGGTTAATATTTTTGTGGATAACCCACACAACTAAGTTAATATCCACTCCTGCAGTCTCCTTCGCGTTGAATGGGAGATAATTTTAATGAAGACTGGACTTCAACTGAAATAACAGTTCCAATAACTTGAAAGCCTATGTATTAGCTAAAAGGCGAGATGGTCTTGAAATCCACTCCTCTCCCCATTCTCTCATTCGTTCATCTGTCTGTTCGTTTTGTGGAGTCGGAACTTAATTATTCGTTCAGCAGAATTCATAGTGAGCCTTGCTATATCTGAGGATCTGGGCAGAGTGCAGAGAAAATGAGGAAGCAGCACACAAGTCACCTTGCCTGTATGCAACAGCATGCTCACCTGGTGAGCTTGTTAAAAAGGGGCTTCTAGGCTACGGATCAAGGTTTGAACACAGAAACGCATCCTAATAAGCACATTCAGAGACTGTAAGGAAAACAGCTCCCAGACTTAACTGGAAGCATGAGTGGGGAGAGCACCGCCCAAAATCTTAGCATAAAAAGGAATTGGGAATGATAGGGAGAGGCACTGTGTAAATGCATCCACCTCATCGTTGTCATTATATCTAATGTTTGGCCATCTAGACTAGAGGTTGTTCTGGGCAGTGGCTCCAGCTCTGGCAGGGAGGTGCTCTAGATCCCCAGGACTGTGTTAGTAATGAAGACAAACAAGTTACAGCAGCTGCCATTATCCATTTCAAGTTCAACGGTTACACTCTAATTGGATAGGCTGTTAGAGCGGAGATGGTTGCTACACCAAAGTAAACAAACCAGGTGGTGAGATGGTGATACCATATGAAATGCACCTCCCACTCCTCCACTGAGTTTTTGGCAGCTCACTGTGAAGCGATCACCAGACTAGATGAGTCTGTGAAGGTGCATTCCTTACCAGTCCCCAGATGATCCACGGTGTTTATCGGAGAGCCAGACATGAAGAACCTTCGAACTACAGTGCCCAGGATGTGATTCACTTAAACAGAGCAGACCTCAAGGGGCTTCTGCCCCAAGATGTCTGTAGGAGAGACCTGCTCCTTCCCAGACAAAAGGCTGTCAAATATGGACCTGCCACGTGCAAATGAAATAAAAATTGCTTTCTGTCTACAAAAACTGAATTGTCGTTTTCAGCAAGGATGGACAGTAGTAAAATTATAAAACCAACACTGGTTCCATTTCCTCTTCCTTTTTCAGCAGGAAGCCTACAGATTGGGAACTATTTTATCAACATTTTGGCTCTGTGAAATAAACCTGGTTTTTGTGTTCTTCTGTATGTGTTTCTCCCAATTTTCTTTCAAAAAGTAAAAGATCATAAAAGCCCAATATTGATTCATTTATATCAACTAAATATTTGTATTCTCTATCTATAGAAACAACACCCACATTTTAATTTAGAATATGTAAAAAGCTACCGATGAGCTGTGCTATTCACTTAAGTATTTGGTATTTGAGGAATAGTCCCTGAATACTGCATTATATTGTAAGAATTTTCTCTTCTGCCATTAAAATGTTTCTGGGAGAGAAGAAGAATCTATTCAAAAGATGAACGGTAATGAAAAAATATAACTGGTTAAAAAATAGTTTTATATGCGGCTAGGAGGCAAGGTAAAGTTGTAGAGGGAAATTAGCTTTTATTTAATCAAGTCCTACGACGAGGAATGCAGAGATGGAAACACAGAGTGTAATTTCCAAAAGAAGAGTTGCCCTAAGCTCTCTCAGAAGCACAAACAATTACACTTTATCCAGCTACAACTCCCAGGTGAATTAATAAATGAATCTCTCTACTCCCAGGCTAACATTAGCTGCTCTGTAAGTGTGTAAGCATTGCATAGCTGCATTTTCCATCCTGAAGTTATCTTTCTAACCTACATCTCTGCCAAACAAACACAGAGCATCTTTAATGCAAGTATGGCTTTACCCATATCATGGGAAGCCAGAAACCACACGACAACTAGGACTAGAGAAAGTATTCCATTGACATTAGCCAAGAGAGCTTTTAGTTTGACTGCAGTGGAGAAACAAAGGGAGACAGACAGACAAATGCTAAACCCGGGGACAAGAAGCACTGGTTCATATATTATAGGGGGTTCAAAAAGACCCTGGATTAGTAACATGGGTTTCTTCTGGAAATTTGCTATAAATAATACAATCTCAAACTTCGTGGGATTCAGAAATCATTGGAGAGGGACACAGCTGTCTGTGCTTGACTAAGTGTTAAAGTAAATATGATACCCACTAACCTTTAAGGACTCTGGGCCATGAAATTATGAAATAAACAGGGCCAAGTATCTACTTTCCTCCCTGAAATAACTGTAACAGCTGAAGTTAACTTGAAAGCCCCACCTGCCAAAAGACAAAGTGACTTCCTGAAATGTTGGGAGTTGTAGTTCTTGGAAGATAACAAAGCCACATAATTTTTATGCCCCTAAACAAGTTTGCATGATCTATCTCATGATAGATGTGCTTGATCGCATGTGGGTGAGTGGTACATAGGCAAGAAAAAAATCAGGATGTGTGTTTTCCCCTGATTATACCCAAATGGGAAATGCAACGAGTTGTGGGTTTTGAGTTTTAAAAAGTCCCTACAACACGGACTGGTGACCACCTGCTGGGATTCAAGCGAATGGACCTAATCAGAGTTCATCCTGGTTGGTATTTAGAGCTTGCTTCAAATTTACATCAAAATTGTAAAATTGTTTTTCTTTCATGAACCTCTTGATTAACATAGCCACCCACTGGTTACAAATACTCACTTTGCTCCGGGAAATGCAGTAACTGCTTTGTGTGATTTTGTGTTAATTATGTCAATAATCCCCAGAGGAGACCTAATATCAGCAAAGAGCAAACAAACACAGGATTAAAGTCATTTGCCTTGTAATAAGGAGCTTCTAAGTGATAGATTTAGGATTTCAATCAAAACTGTCAAAAGTTCTTAGTCTATAAACTTGATGTGATCATGAGAACTCTAAATATTTGCTCATTTTCCTTTATTTCCTTAAGTGTGTAAGTGACTGCTAGAATACCAAAATGTTAACTGTGGTTTAAACATATGACCATTTAATATCCTTCATCAGGAAATTTGAAAGGATTCCTCAGCATTGCTCTCGTTAGTCCATTCTACATAATTATAATAAAGCTGGCAAACCAAATTGAAAAGAAGTGAGCCCATGTTCAAATGGCATGGCATGGTAGGAGATGATGAAAACAATGAAAAATGAGGAAAAAAGACAGAGAGAGGCAGAGGAAAAGTGGGTGGGAGGAGAAAGAGAGAGGAAGAAAGACACGGGAATGGGAGGGAGTGAAAAAGATGAAGAGAGCCATTGATTGAAAGACTGGAATATTTTACTCAAATTGTGAGGTTCAGAGCTTGGTCCCTCCAAGTTTCTAAGAAGCCCAGCCTCTACCTCCTGTCCACAATAGACCAATCAAACAAAAATTAAATAATGGAAATAGTGAAAAGTAGAAAAAGGAGATATATTCAGCGGGGCAACACTGGGCAAAGGACACCACTTGCATCCATCTTTGTTATCCTGGTTCGAGGATTTCTATTTAAACTTAGAGCAAGGAGTATGTAAACCTGAGCCGTTCTGATCAAGATGTGGTGGGGGTCATCGCCAACCCACCATCCACTTGCATTGTTTCTAGTCTCTCCTTCATGATGATCCGGCGGGTTGTCAGAATGGTATGAAATTGCTTTCTGGGAGACTAGTTCCCACTCTTAACAGCACCGCCTCCAGTTTTTCTTCCTTCTAACATGAAATCCTTATTCAGATTTCAACTTGTTATTGACTATTGCAGTAGTCTGGGAACTAGAGTGAAGGCCATGTCCTAAGACCTCCCACTAGGACTCACTTCTTGAAATTCCTCTCCTAATATAGTGCCCACCTGGGGATATCGTTAGTGTAGCAACCATTGTAACAGGCACCATTGGGAAAGGGAATCACCCTAAAACTCTGATGTGATGATCTACTGCTAAATTCACACCACAACTGGCAACATCAGAAACATTCTCAAGAACTGAAGCCCTAGCCTTTTTCTCCCGTTCTCTCACAGCATGCTCAGAGAATTACTCTTGATTTCTCGACTTGAACTTGGTCGCTGGCTCTTGAGGTGAAGCTGTATTGTCCTAAAGAGTTCCCCGGGGATCTGGATAGGCTTACGTTCCAGGCCATAATTGATACAATGCATGTGCAAGTGCCCTGTGAATAGCAAGGCGTCATACAGCTGAAATGCTACTCTTAAGATCTGGTACCAGGAGGGAGACATTTGGGCAATTAGGGAAAAAAGAAGAGTCTGGTTTATTTAAAAAAAGACAGATTATAAAATAATTTCCAAGGAGTTAGACTCTTTACTGGCCAGGAACTAGGCACTGGGGAAATTACAGTGCATCTCCAGGTCTCTTTTCAAGTTTTGGTTCCGATTTTTAACTCATTTTCACAAATGAACCCGTGTAATAGGAGGCTGCTTATTCATTTCCTGGCCACCCAGACTCCTGAAATAACCACACAGAAACTGTACTAATTGAATCAATGGCCCATTATTATTGCCTAACTCTTACATATTAATTTAACCCATTTCTATTAATCTGTATATTGCCATGTGGCTGTGGCTTACCAGGTAAAGTTCTGCCCAGCATCTGTCTCCAGAGAGGCTACATGGCTTCTCCCTGATTCCGCCCTTCTTTTTCTTCCAGCATTCAGTTTAGTTTTCCCCACCTAGCTTTATTCTACCCTATCACGGGGTCTAGACAGTTTCTTTATTAACCAATGGTATTCACAGCATATAGAGGGGAATCGCACATCAGACCCGACAAGTCTCTGTTCTTTCTTCAATTCCAACACCACACTCTGCAGAAAAAGAAAAGACAGACAAAAAAAATCTTTTTTTGTTCTCTAATTGCAATCTAACTCACAAAGGAAGTCCCTCAGAGGGCTTTTCTCTGTCAACATTATTTCCTCTTTTTCTAGAAGATAAGAGCTCATTCTCTGCCTCACTAACCCTGGACACCCATACCTGCTCTTCTTGCATCCTCCCTAGTTGCTTCTGCCCCCAATTTCCTGTATCCTGCAGTGCTCCTGATTACTCTGACCTGGCTCACCTGGGGCTATCAATGAGGCAGTGCTTTCCTTACCTGGGGCACACTTTGTGTTTAGCCCAGAGAGTTGCTTTTCAAAGGTTCATCTGGTAACAAATCCTTAAAGAAAAAAAGTTAGTGAGAGAGAGAGAGAGAGAGAGAGAGAGAGAGAGAGGAAAAATAGATAGATAGATAGATAGATGATAGATAGATAGATAGATAGATAGAATAAGAAAATGGGGTATAGATATAATAAATCTAGAACAGAAAGACAAATTGCAATATGATTTAATGTCGAGTTGGGAAATATCTACTCAGAGACAGTTAAGACTCAGGTCTCTTTCTTGTTGGGCTGACAAGTCTTTACCTCTACTTGTAATTATCTTGATTTTTAAATTGAAGATTATTTTTATTATAACATAGCCTTCTAATTCTCCCAGAGTCATGCTAGATCCTGGAACAGAATCAAAGGAAATCATTAGTATATTACTTATAATAAATATTATGCTTTAAGAAAATGTCATGATTTTAGCCAATCTGACAGGTGTAAGATGATATCTCAAAGTTGTTTTGATTTGCATTTCCCTGATCGCTAAGGAGGTTGAGCATGACCTTAAGTGTCTTTTGGCCATTTGAACTTCTTCTGTTGAGAATTCTCTGTTCAGATAAGTGCCGCATTTTTTAATTGGGTTAATTAGCATTTTAAAGTCTAGTTTCTTGACTTCTTTATATATTTTGGAGATCAGACCTTTGTCTGTTGCGGGGTTGGTGAAGATCTTCTCCCAGTCAGTGGGTTGCCTTTGTGTCTTGGTGACAGTGTCCTTTGCTTTACAGAAGCTTCTCAGTTTTAGTAGGTCCCATTTATTCAGTGATGTCCTTAATGTCTGTGCTGCTGGGGTTATACATAGGAAGCGATCTCCTGTGCCCATCTGTTGTAGGGTACCTCCCAGTTTCTCTTCTATCAGGTTCAGTGTGCTCGGACTGATATTGAGGTCTTTGATCCATTTGGACTTGAGTTTTGTGCATGGTGATAGATATGGGTCAATTTTCATTCTTCTACAGATTGACATCCAGTTGTGCCAGCACCATTTGTTGAAGATGCTTTCTTTCTTCCATTGTATACTTTTAGCTCCTTTATCGAAAATGAGGTGTTCACAGGTTTGTGGGTTAAAATCTGGGTCTTCTATACGATTCCATTGGTCGACTTCTCTGTTTTTATGCCAATACCAAGCTGTTTTCAATACTGTAGCTCTGATTGGCTAAAATCAAAAATACCAATGATAGCCTCTGCTGGAGAGGTTGTGGAGGAAGGGGTTCCCTCATCCATTGCTGGTGGGAATGCAAACTTGTGCAACCACTTTGGAAAGCAGTGTTTCGGTTTCTCAGGAAATTCGGGATCAACCTACCCCTGGACCCGGCAATACCACTCTTGGGAATATACCCAAGAGATGCCCGATCATATGACAAGGACATTTGTTCAACTATGTTCATAGCAGCATTATTTGTAATAGCCAGAACCTGGAAACAACCTAGATGTCCTTCAATGGAAGAATGGATGAAGAAAGTGTGGAATATATACACATTAGAGTACTACAAAATGACTTCTCAAATTTTGTATGCAAATGGATGGAAATAGAAAATACTATCCTGAGTGAGGTAACCCAGACCCAAAAAGATGAACATGGGATGTACTCGCTCATAATTGGTTTCTAGCCATAAATAAAGGTCAGTGAGTCTATAATTTGATATCCTAAAGAAGCTAAATAAGAAGGTGAACCCAAAGAAAAACATATAGCTATCCTCCTGGGTAGGGGAAGTAGACAAGATTGCCAGGCAAAAAAATCGGGATCTTAAGGGTGGGGTGGGGGGTGTGGTAAGGGGAGATGGGGAGAGAAAAGTGAGAAGGGTAGGATGGGGAGAACTTGGGGCAACGGGATGATGGGGATAAAGGAAGGTTGGATAGGGGAGCAGGGAAGCACATATCTTAATTAAGGGAGCCATCTTAGGGTTGGGAAGAGACTTGGACCTAGAGGGGCTTCCAGGTGCCCAAGGCGAGGTCCCCAGTTAGTTCCTGGGACAGCTGAAGATAGGGAACCTGAAATGATCCTATCCTATAGCCATACTGATGAATATTTTGCATATCACCATAGAACCTTCATCTGGCGATGGATGGAGATAGAGACCCACACTGGAGCACTGGACTGAACTCCCAAAGTCCCAATGAGGAACAGAAGGAGGGAGAAGATGAGCAAGGAAGTCAGGACCAAGAGGGGTACACCCACCCACGGAGACAGTGGGGCTGATCTATTGGGAGCTCACCAAGGCCAGCTGGACTGTGACTGAAAAAGCAGGGGATAAAACCGGACTCTCTGAATATGGCGGACAATGAGGGCTGCTGAGAAGCCAAGGACAATGGCACTGGATTTTGATCCTACTTCATGTTCTGGCTTTGTGGGAGCCTAGTCAGTTTGGATGTTCACCTTCCTAGATATGGATGGAGGGGGGAGGACTTTGGACTTTCCACAGGGCAGGGAACCCTGACTGCTCTGTGGACTTGAGAGGGAAGGGGAGAGGAGTGGGGGGAGGGGGGAGAGGAATGGGGGGATGGGGAGAGGAGTGGAGGGAGGGGGGAGGAGTGGGAGGCTGGGAGGAGGTGGAAAAAAAAGAAAATGTCATGATAATTGATATGCCAGATGTGAAAAGAAATTAAACAAAACAATGTCTCACTAACTTCGCAAAACCCAATCTTTTCTGGAAGCCAACGCTTATTGGAATGCATCCTATATTCTTCCCTAGGCAAGTCTGATCTATGTGTCAGTACATGATGATTGTATACGGGTAATTGTGACCAAGTGATTGGCTGCTTGCCTGTACATGTAACAAAAAACACAGAGCTTTCTTTTATTTCATTTTGAAACTGTAAAATACCTGCATGATTTTGCCCAATGGAATGCTTGTAGATATCAATTAGCTTCTTGAAATGACTTGTCCTTATTTTATGGATCTTCCTTGAATGAGCAAGAGTGATTTTACCCCCTGTTCTGCAGTTTTGTACTTCAGAAGAAAAATCAGGTAGGCTAAGTAGAAAAGAATGCCCGCATGTAATTATAACAACCTGTCTTTCAATCCAATTGCATCAGTGAGTTTGAAGATATTCCTTCCCTCCCTAAATATAATAGCAGAAAGAAATGCCTTTGCCCACAGACACATCAGCTGCTGGCTAAATACTCCATTTCATATATATGCTATAACATGGCAGACTGCTTTGCAGAATAGACCAGATCTGGGATGCTAATGCATCCATGATGAATGAAATCAAACTTTACAGAAGAATGCTGATTTATCCACACCTCTTTACCTCCATTACTGACCTTCTGGGCAGTACCAACAGAACTCATCACTGGAAGGGTGGGCTACTGAGTTCACAGGCTCTCTTCATTTGTTCCCTTTCCAAGTGTTGCCACATTGAATAAATCTCCTTGTCTGGTTTTCAATATTGCTCACCTCCTTATCTGGTCTGGAATATTGAAGACGGGAGGTGGCATGTGGCTTTGTTAGAACTGCCACAGCCTTGGCTTTCACCTTCAAAACCACACTGAAACTCAAGGAGCATCTTATTCTAAGCAAACAACAAATTACTTCGGTTAAAAATTTAGTTATTAGAGAGAACTTCAGAAATGTGAACAGATATCCTGGGGCGCCCTTGAAGATTTGTACATTCTCATGTCCAAGGCCACAGAACTGAATCAGAGGCACATGGATAGTGATAGAAATAACAAGACCACAGAGGCACACTTGAGACTCAGAAGCACATGTCCAGAGCATGACTATTTACAGGTCTTTTACATAGTCCTTTACTGCCGTCTCCAATAGATCCCACAGCCTTTTCTCTGCTGCGCTGTGTGTTGCCACATGCAGAGCTGTTGACTTCCTGTCTTTCTGCCAACTGGAATCATTTGTGTCACTCTTGAAGCCTCTTTTCCAATGCCCTGTTCTCTGGTCACAGGAGGACTGTAGAAACTGTAGACCTTTGGAAGAAAAGAGATAGGTTTGTGTTTGATGGAGAGGGAGCTATGAAATCACCCTCGAGTGGCACTCCTTTTCTCTATCTTAGCTCTTTAGAATATACTGTTGGCATGTTCTTCTATTCCTATCAAAGCCGTAGAATCTACTTCCAACATGGTGGCCAGGAGAAGCATGGCCTTTCTAACTCCTTGTTTGGAAGAAGGCATATCCCAGGGTTGGGAGATATTCTGGGTTGCTTAGGCTACTTGTACATTTAGGTTTTACAAATTAAAAACAAAAATTTAATCCCATCTAAAGATCACATGGGATGAGTAATTAATGCCCTGCATATAAGTTAAGAAGGAGAAAGCAAGGCACGTTCCTTTTCTAGCATCCCTCTGTGTAGTCATTTTGGTACAGGGAGTTCCTGTGCCAAAACAATAGTAGTGAGTTACTGAACACTGGGAGACTCTGATCTTGGTAAAAAGTCACTTGCCATAGCTAGTTGGAAATAAGTCAAAGACTGTTTGTAGACACAGCCAATAAAACAACAAAACCAATTTCTAATGCAAGAGGTGATCTTTCTTGTTGACTCTGTCATCTGCAAAACGAACCACTTCCAGGAGACAAACATCTGATGTTTCTAGTTTAAAGCTCGTGGCTGTCAATTGAAGAAAATACTGTCCTAATGGACAGGTGCTCAAATGAGACAACAATGAGTCCAGGCAACTTGAAGTATCTGAAGACCATGGAAGTTGTGGGTCTCCTTGGCCTTCAGCATGTCTCTCTTCTCAGATGACCAGTCTTGAGGAAAAGTGTCCTACTTGTTTGTATTCCACAAGGGGGCAGGTAGGGAGATTACTAAAGTATCGTAATATAATAAGCATTCATTCTGTCTGTAAATGGATTGCTCAATATATCCTTGACCTTAACCCCAATTTTACTCTGAGTGTGTCCTAAAAGGTCAGTAACTGCAATACAGTATTTTCACTTAAGGCATTTTCCAAGCCCTTATCTAAGAGGATGATCAGGTTGACTGTATACTTCAGCTGTCAACTATATATTCCTTCCAAACTAGAAATGACACCCTTAATATTTTTTGCCTCTTTCTTTCTTTCTTTCTTTCTTTCTTTTTCCTTTCCTTAGCAAAGGTCTATGGATATCATAAAGCAACTCCAGGGGTATGATAATAACAAGACAAGGAGACAGGCACCTCCCCGGGGCTTCAGAGTCAATGGCTGTGGCTCAGACTTCACCTAGAGGTATGATTACATCTCCATGACCACATCCTCTTCCCTACTTAGTCCCATCCCTCAAAATTCAGACATTCTCATGACTTACCTCATTGGAAAGGAATTGTAAATTTAAGAAGATTTGCAAAATTGGAAGTTAATTGTGTCTTATGTTTTGTGGATGCAAATGTGGAATATAGGATCAGATGCTTCTCTCCTTAGTTCTGCCCCTGAGGCAGCAGACTCAGTGATTGGAAAGCTGATGGAGAGCCCAGCACCCACAAAGGATGCAACTCAATTAGCTCAGAATCTTTCCAGTTTTACAGCCTGGATGGAGAGAGAGAGAGAGAGAGAGAGAGAGAGAGAGAGAGAGAGAGAGAGAGAGAGAAGAGAGAAAGGCAAATCCCAGGAGTCCCTGTAAGGGGGGAACCAGGCTCTGTACTATGATGCAGGAAGCCTGAGATTTACAGGGTCACTTTTTGATTACTGCTTAGTCCAGGGTGCAGATAGCTTGGAGAGAACAGTACCCTAGAGGACAGTTACTGTGAGTGGGATGATCGCCCCCCTGTGGCACTGGTTGGTGCATGATGCACGAGGGTCATTGCAATGATGTTGCTCATTCCCTGGGGAAATTTGTCAAGAAGCAGTTCAAGGAAAGCCTCCCTGTTTCCTGCTTTCCAACACGACAAACACCAAATTAAAAATACAGTTTTTATAAGTTCTCATAGACTTGTAACCACAAATTTTCCCCACTCCAACCCCACTTAAAAATTATATCATCAGGGCTATGTTTAGAGCATTTTCAATATGAGGAAACTTTTTTTTTTAACAGGACCCTTAGCAGTAGGCTATGTGGCCTGTGGAAATGTGTAAGCTAGATAGTTGGTGGCGTGCGTTGATGAAATTAAAGGAAAGCAATAAAGGAAGCTCCAAAATGTGTGATTATGAATTTTCACAAGTACCTTTGCCCAGTAACTGGTAAGTGCAATGTAAATAGTGATGGCTTTAATTTTAAGGCATTACTGCCCCTCTCCAAACCTACTATGTAGCAGAGTTTCTTACACCTCATGAATATTCAAGAGCACTTAAATGGGTATGAGAGTAAATGGTACATCCTGTGGAGCGGCAGAAAATGTCTCGAGGAGAAACACGCTGAAGGTTATCGGTAGCAAAGAAAACCAGTCCATCCAAGAGCGGACAATGGTTCAGCGGTGGCATATTTCAACACTGCTGCCGTTTGAGAAGTACCTTTATTGAGATACACTACACAGATCATATAATTCACCAATTTAAATTAGCACTGAGTTGTTTGTCTGCTTGCCAGTTAAGAAGTCAACTTCTTCTACCAAAAGGAGCCCTGCACATTCTGCTCTCCTTTCTCCAATTCCAGTTTATTCCCTGATCTACTTAGTTTGCTACTACAAAACTGGACTGTGGCATGCCTCTGAACCATTTCCTTGGTTGCTAACTGATGGAAGAGGCTACAACTGTGGACAGTATCATCCCTAGGCAGGTGGCATTGGGCTGTATAAAAATGTAGACGCCAAGCAATAAATAACATAGAAGCAGTAAAATGGTTTCTTTCATGGTTTCTGCTTCAGTTTTTGTCTCCAAGTTCCTGCCTGGTGTTCCCACGTTGACCTCCCTCAGTGAGGAACTGTATAACCTGCGAGATGAAATAAACCCTTTTCTCCATGAAGTGCTTTCGGTCAGCATTTTCTCATAGCAATAGAAATCTACCTAAACCAGAAATTGGTACTGTAAGTGCTGTGTTGTTGGTTTGGGGGAACAGTGTGCATATGTTAGCATTTGAAACTTTGGGATGGAAGTTCTCAAAGCTTAATGAACCGTTGTGGGAACCTGGAAGAAAATGCTGAGAGAAATGCAACACAATGGAGCCCTGGTTCACGAAATTTCAGAGGGAACTGAATATTTTACAAGGCTCTTAGTGATCTGTTTTAGATTCAGAATCTATAGAAATAAAAATTTTGATTTACTAGGACAATCAATTCTCTTTTCCTGGAACTGAAGAATCAGTTATGATTCCTAAGAGACCATTATCATTGCAGTGAAGTCTTCTTAGATGCATGTCATGAGGGTCAACACACAGATGTTATCATCAAGAGGGGTTCACAACTACATCTCAAGCTGGCAGCTGAGGATGGTAATGTGTAAGTATCTCTCATGGGGACTGGTTTTGGCAGCATTAAAGTTGTATGAATGGAGGCTGGTGGAGAGTAGCTAATGCTGCCTAGCACCATGTGGCAGGATTGGAAATCCTAGCAGAGAGGATAGGAGGCCACTGATGAAGATTCAACCTCTGTTACATTGCTAACTAGAGCATATTGGAGATGTAAAGACCATGGGATGACACCAAAGACAGTAGTATGTATTAAGGGGAGCTAGCTTGGGCCTAAAAGACAATGTTGGTGTGCTAAAGATGGAAGAGCCAGGGAAGTTGAGTTATCCAAGTGCCTTGGAGCTTAGATTATTATAAATGAGTTCCAGATGTCAGGAACTGAGATATTTACACTGTCAAATTTGGGATTTGCTTTGATTGGATTGTAACTGTGCCCTGGTTCTTCTTGGGAAAAGAAAGCATACCACTGGCTTTTATTTTATGGGTGTCCACAGTTAAGAGACTGGTTTTTAAAAGAGAACTTGGATTTTTAACGATTAGATTTTTAAAGAGTGCTGGACTTTTAAATTTGTAGTGTTTTATATTGTGATGTTTTTATTAACATAAGATCCTACCAAGGAAAGTTTGCGTTTTCCTAGTGATGTATGTGTGTGTCAAGTTTACAAGTGGTCAGTTGTGCTTGTTCGCTTTGTCAACTTGACACAACCAGAATAACCTAGAAGGAGGAAACCTTTGTTGAGGAATTACCTTCATCAAATTTTGCAGGCGCTATGTCTGAGGTGCATTTTCTTGATTGCTAATTGATGGAGAAGGGCCTACCCAACTGTTCAAAGTGCCATCCTGGGAAGATGGCCCTGGGTTGTATAAGAAAGATGGCTAAATAAGCCTTGAAAAACAAGCCAATAAACAGCATTTCTCTAATAGCTTTAGCTTCATGTCCTATCTCCAGGTTCCTGCCTTGAGTTCTTGCCCTGATGTCCCTCAATGATGAAATATAACTTATAATTTGAAACAAACCTTTTCTTCTCCAAGTTGGTTTTGGTCAACATTTTATCATATCAATAAAAAACAAACTAGAACAGCATGTTTTCAAATTCCATCCCTGTTGTATACACTGGTACCTAATTCCATTTTCATAGCCATATGATATTGTATTGCACAGACTAAGGTTTTATCTATCTAATCATTCTCTTTTTGTCTGTTAGGACTGGACACATAACAAAAAATATAATGATTTGGTAATATTGTCACTGTGTATCATATTTTCTGAAAGACTCCCACAATTCTTTGATGAAATGACTGCCTTATTTCATATTTTCATCAACATTTAGACATGTCAGTCACTCAGAGTTCTTACCAATGATTGCTATAGTTAATCTTTTTTATTACAACCATTCTAATGGGTTTGAATTTGTATTTACTTATGACTTTAATTTGCATTTCTTCAATGTCAAATTATAATGAACCTGTTCTCATGTGCTTATTGGCCAGGTTTATGACTACTGTGAAAAAAATACCTATTATAATTCTTCTTATATTTTGTTTGGCTCATTTTTCTTTCTATTATAGAGTTATGCATATTCTTTTTATGTTTGGAAATTAATATATGTATACATATATGTAGTATATATTTAAATATAATCCCTCTTCCTTCCTCTTTTCTCTGTGATTTCAGAGTTTTATTTGTGCATACAAAAAAAACAAAACAAAAAATTCTCTATTCAGAAGGTCCCATAGTGTTTTTTGTTTCTTTTGTTTTACTGATTTTATCCTTACATTTGATTGTTGATAAATAGGATATATATGTTATTTATAAGGTTTATTTTGTATATAACACATGGTAGAGGGTTTTATGAAATTTTGTGTTATTCCTATACTATTTGTTGAAAAGATAACGTTAACTCTTTCCTTCAGCGAATTATCATGGAACTTTTTGTAAATTTAACTTTTCATATATTAGGCTTTATTATTTCACATCCCATTTCAGTTCCCCATACTTAAATCTGTGTGGTGGTTAAAAAAGTTTGTAATAATTTTTAAAATCTTAAAAAAGTAAATCCTATATTTTCTTCTTTTAAAACTTATTTTTGTTCCTTATATTTACATAAACATTTCATAATCAGCTAGTTGAGTTTCAAAAATGAGAACTGAAATTTTGATAGTGATAAAATCTGTAGATCATTTAGGATTATGGGATGACAATAAAAATAATGACAAGAATAACAGTATTTAATTTTCTGATCTAAGAGCAAGTAACACCTTGGCATATTTTTCTGTATATTTAGATCTCTCTTGATTAACTTCAATAACATTGTAGCTTTTTGAAATCTTGTACTTTTGTTAAATTTACGTATAAATATTTTTTTTTGCTAATACCTTACAATTATTATCTCTCATTCATTTTCAGGGCGTTCAATTCTTTGCTGACAGAGAAATATGACTGATCTTTGTATATTCATATTACAATCTGCAATTTTGCGGACACTGTCACTGATTGTAGTAACTTTCTCTTATTTTTGCTGTTCTTCCTTACTATTTCTATTGATCCTGACATTCTGTGAATATCTGTTTGTGTTTGACTCATGGTGTGCCTGTTTGTATTCAATTCACCAAAGCCTGTTGCTTTTAGAAGTCTCAAGTGTTTTATGCTTTCAGCCAATTTTATCACACAGAATATGAAATTATGGATACCCAGGAATTGAATTGATAACAGCAATATTTTTGCTATGTCATCAATGTCCTTGATACATAAAACTCTCTTTTTCTTTTGTTTTTCCTTGACATGTACATCAGTGCCTACAATGACTAGTTCAATAGTATGTTTCAACTGCTTCGACTTGTGCTTCAATTCGTAGTTTTGCCCATTACATATTTTATGTAATTCGTATAAATGAAGTCAGTAGAGGGTAAAGAAAGGATTGCTTTCATATTGGTATTGAAATAACCTTGGCCCAGATCTGTAGAATCCATGAACTACACATGGCAACTTCTGCAGCATAAACTAAAACAGGGAAAAACAATAAGATTCCCTAGAATGAGCAAATTCATAAAAGGACAGGTAGAAATAAGCAATACATAGTGTTTTTGCATTTTAAAAATGTAACTTGGCTAGGTCTAAGATGTTTTATTTTTATTTCATCTTATTTCTCTCATGTGCATACATATATCTGGGTGGTGGTGTGCATGCCATAAAGCATGAGTGGAGGCCATAGGACAACTTGCAGTTTGCAGTTATAGCTCTTACCCATGTGGGTCTTGGGTATCAAATTTAAGTCTTTATGCTTCACAAGAATCTTATTCACTGTGCTATCCTACAGACCCACAAGTCACATGTTTTTTCAGATCTCAAAGAGCAAGATATAAGGAAGGTATTGTAATGAATCTTCATTGTCAGTTTGATCGGAAAAAGAAACCCTTGGTGTATTAATGATGCATACCTCTGTACCTTTATGGAAAGACTTAACAGGAAAGAGAAGATCCACCCAAAATGTTGGGGCATCATCTATTGAGTTGGGGTCCTGGACTGAATGAAAAAAATCAGGAAAAAAATGAGAGACAGCTAAGCACTTGAATTTCCCTTTCCTGTTTTCTGGTCAGTTCATGGACCAAGCTCTCTAAGTCTTCCTGACTCAGAGGGATTGCAGTCTTCTGATCTATGAGCCAAAGTAAACCCTTTTTCCTTTAAGTTGCTTTTGATCAGATGTTTGATCACAGATCATAAAGGTGAAGAAGATAGATTAAAAAAATTCAAATTAGTATAACAAGAAAGGAAAAGAACTGATAGTTGGCAATGTATATAAAAATTCACATAGTGCTTTGATTATTGTCACCATTTTGATTTGCTTTTTTCTTTGTTTTTGACTTCCAAATAATCTTAAACTAAATAGAACAAGAGTTTACTTGCAATTCCTTAGTACAAGGTGAAGGACAGCACAGGTGGAAGGCTCATCTCACAGTTACATAGACCCTCTAACTTAACCTCGTGAAGTGATGGGGCCTTAAGGGTAACCTGCTTTAAGGAAGGGTATCTCTCTTCACACCTGTGCTTCATATGCTGTCGTTATAAGAAAACACCTGGGATAATCAGCTTTGAATGTTTTGCTTTACTTCACAGCCGGGAGTTTGTATTGCATAATTGACTGGACCCATTGCTTTGGAGCTTTGATAATACAGCAAGTCATTATGGAAACTCACCTCATCAACAAGAAACATAGCACCAAGAAGAGGGCAGTCCCCAACCCCTTATACGGCAAACCTCTTATGACATAAATATCGCCCTCTTAGTTCCACTACCTCTCCAAAGTTCTATCCTGGAGAACAAGATTAAACACATATGCCTTTGAGGACATTCAATATCTAGGCTGCAGCAATTGCTAAGCAACAGCCAGGGGTTTTCACTAGGAAAATGCACAAGGTGATCAATTTGATTCCACAAATAGGCAAACATTTTCAAAGGGACTTCAAAAAGTCGCAAAGATAGCGAATGCTCATTCAAACCTATAGTTCTTTCCACAGGGATTGAATAAGCTCAGAGATATCAACAAAATAAAAAGAAATAAAATTCCTTTTTCTTCCCTAGATGGATATTAATGAATATATCAAATATTTGGATATTGTCTGACACTGTGGACTTCATCTGGGCTCCCACAGCTTTGAAAATACTCGTGATCCTTTCTGTGGCACAGTTGTAACTGGCACCATCTAGATACGTGAAGCCTGCAGAAAAACAATGATATGGGCTCTGAAAGTATTAAGGAGGTTGTATGTTGGGGATTCCTAAACACTGCAAGAGATAGGAAGGATTGAATAACTGATTAATCCATCAACTATGGCTTTTCTCATCTGTGGAACTAATATATGACAGACCATTCTAGAGACATCTATGATTTCTTATTCCTCTTCTTTTTATCTATTCTCAAACATTATTCAGATACAAAGAATCATATTTTGGACTGATTATTGATATGTTGTTTATATATGTATATTTGTAGTCCAGCAGCCTCAGGCTATGTAATATTATTTAACATGTTGCTGACCAGATTTATTATCTGGAGAAAATAAGATCTCTCTACAAAGAGGGTATTAACTTAGCCTTGATTTGATAACTTTGCAATTTTACTTTGTGACAATAAACAAGATCAACAATTAATACCTGGTACATCAGGACTTCCAATAGCCATAGAGAGTAATTATGTGCCCAACTGAATACTCTTGGGAGAAGTTTATTTATTTATTTATTTATTACTTATTTATTTAAGATTTCTGCCTCTTCCCTGCCACCGCCTCCCATCCCCCCCCCATCAAGTCCCCTTCCCTCATCAGCCTAAAGAGCAATCAGGGTTCCCTGCCCTGTGGGAAGTCCAAGGACCACCCACCTTTGTCCAGGTCTAGTAAGGTGAGCATCCAAACTGCCTAGGCTCCCACAAAGCCAGTACGTGCAGTAGGATCAAAAACCCATTGCCATTGTTCTTGAGTTCTCAGTAGTCCTCATTGTCCTCTATGTTCAGCGAGTCCGGTTTTATCCCATGCTTTTTCAGACCCAGGCCAGCTGGCCTTGGTGAGTTCCCGATAGAACATCCCCATTGTCTCAGTGTGTGGGTGCACCCCTCGCGGTCCTGAGTTCCTTGCTCGTGCTCTCTCTCCTTCTGCTCCTGATTTGGACCTTGAGATTTCAGTCTAGTGCTCCAGTGTGGGTCTCTGTCTCTGTCTCTTTTCATCACCTGATGAAGGTTAATATTCAGGAGGATGAAGTTATCATGCTGTGCTGGCAGGACAACTCAAAGAGTAAAGACACTTGCCAGATTGGACCTTGGATGCCACCTACCCCAGCTATAGCACAGAGAAATTAAGATGGAAATTTTGCCCTTAAATCTTTTTATACGGTACTTAACTTATCAAAACTGGTACTAGAGCTGGTACTAAAATATATGAGAAATACCTGATCATATTCTCTATATATGGCTATCTATTTATATATCTATCACCTTTCCTCTCTCTCTCTCTCTCTCTCTCTCTCTCTCTCTCTCTCATATTCACAGCCCATAGGATCATATTCTAGGGAGGTCAATTAATGAATTTCTGGATATACTTTCTGCAGACACTTCAACTTTACCAATTTTTTTCTTTCTAAGATGGATAGTGTAAAAGGAAAGAGGAGAGAAAAACATTTTTTTGAAGTTTACTTCTCTTCAAAACATAAATTGCTTTGTTCCCTGAAAGATCTAGGAAACCCATATGCTGCACCCTCTCCCTGCTCCTCTGTGTGTCTTTAATTGAGGACAGTCCAGAGTCACCATGCCTATTGTGTATGGCAGAAGTTGACGTAACAGCGCACAACACAGAAAAGGGGCATATGCCCCAGAATTTGACTCACAATTTCTGAGTTCATTGCTTCTTCTAAGCTTTGGCACCAGAGTAATAAGAATGAGGCTACTGATACATTTATCTTGAAAATCAGTTCTATAAAAACTGATAGGAGATAGGTTAAAAGGTTAGGTAAAGTAATTATTACAAAACTTATATTGTGAGCAATTTCTATGGAAGAATTACAAGTTTTCATAATGCCTGCTTTACCTTCCTTGTAAAATGTGTAGGTGGGATGAAGTTCCCTGTGGAACTCAGTAACAATACTTTTCTCTCCTTTTTTATTGATTTCTTTTACATCCCAACTACGGTTTCCCCTCCCTCCTCATCTCAAAGTCCCCTCCTCACTCCTCGTCTGTTCCCACTCTCCCCATCCTTTCCTCTTCCTTCTCTAGCCAGGAAAGGGCAGGTTTCCCATGAGTATCAACAAAACATGACGCATCAATTTGCAGCAAGACTGAGCACCTCCCTATGTATTAAGCCTGGGCAAGAGGACCTAGTATGAGGAGTAGGGTCCCAGAAGTCAGTAAAACGATCAGAGACACCACCTAATCCCATTGTTAGGAGTATCATAAGAGGGACCAAGCTACACAACTGTAACATATACGCAGAGTGCCTAGGTCAGTACCATACAGGCTCACTGGTTGTCAGTTCACTCTCTGTGAGACTCTATGAGCCCAGGTTATTTGATTCTGTGGGGGTTTCGTGCTATCTTTGATACCTCTGGCTCTTAACAATCCTTTCTCCCCGTCTTCTCGAGAATTACCCAAGCTCTGCCTAATGTTTGGTTGTGGGTCTGCCTCTATTTCCATCAGATGAAGCCTGTCTGAAGACAACTGGGCTAGGCACCAACCTATGAGTACAGCTGAAAATCATTAGGCATCATTACATTGATATTGTTTCTCTTCACTTGTGTTTAGTTCTATCCTAGGTCTCTCAGTCATCCAGCCTGTGGGTCCCGGTATTCAAGGCAGTGTGAAGGGTGGGCTTACTCTCCTTGTAGGTGATTACAATAAAGTAGTCCCACACTAGCTCAGAATAGATTATAATAAAGGGTCCTTTATTTAGGGGTAGACTCAGAGATCAACAGTCCTCTGCACGAGCAGGGAACCGGAACTGAATCCAACACCCAAGAAGGCCATGCAAGCCTTACATTTGTAGTACAAAAGACGACATCCAAGTTTCTTGGTTTCTTAAAGGATATTGACTGAAGGAGTTCCCACAGATCCTCCTGGTATAGTTTTTTTTTTGTTGTTGTTGTTGTTTTTTTTTTTTGTTTTGTCTTGTTTTTCAAGACAGGGTTTCTCTGTGGCTTTGGAGCCTGTCCTGGAACTAGCTCTGTAGACCAGGCTGGTCTCAAACTCACAGAGATCCGCCTGCCTCTGATCCTGGTATAGATTTAAGGCTCGACTCGTCACTGGTTTGCCACTCTCTCGATTTCTATGCCACATTTTACCTCAGAACATCCCATAAGCAGGACAGACTATAGTATAACTGTGTGCCATTCCTCCTCACTATCCTTATTCACCTATTGATTTGCGCATTTGAACATTGCTGGCCATGGCATTCCTGAAACGTGTGCATGAATGACTGTATATTTAGTAAAACTGTTCCTCCCAGTCACAGTTCCAGAACCTTTCTGAGAAGATCCATTCTGAGAAAATATATCAAAACATACTTGAAAATCCTGACAGAAGAATAAAATGTCTCAGTTCACACTGTGGTTGCTGAGGGCCCCAAGGATCACTCTGAGCAGAGTAACAATAGAAACAGACACTGCAGACAAAGTGTATGATTCCAAGCCTGTGCCGATTAGTCAAACAGGCCTTCACCAAGATGGAATGGCATGAAACTGCAGGTGAGGCATTTACAGAAAACTGACAGGAACATCTCCATGATTGAACCCCACTGGCAAGGGTGCCAGTGACAAAGACAATATGGCCTTGCACACATAAATAAACTCCATCGTATCAGCGTGTACCATGAACCATCGAGGCAAAGCCACCCTGTAAGCAGATTCAGATAAAGAAAAGCATGATAATTATTAACTTCATATCTTTCATCTCTTAAAGCGAACGATTCCTGAGTTCTGAGATGTTGACTTTCTTAAATTGTGTCATAGCCCAGTGACTAAAAGACTATTCGCTATATACCAAAGTGATTTTTTTCAAAGAAGGGTCTGGCAGCATTAATCACCCTCTTAACAAGGGACAATGATTGATGTAGTTCCTGGGGGATTATTAATGCGGACATTTCTGCTCACCCTTCTTGATGCCACACAGACTTAGTTTTTGAAAACACAAGTTAATAATCAGATTTCCCACTAAAGTATAAGTGCTGCTAACAAGAGAAGAAAGTCAAATTCAGCTAAGCTCACCATCAGATTTTATACTGTCCTTGGGGAATTTGATTCAATTTTTCTTAAATGTAGTTGTGGAGAAAAGGGAGGTTAAATAGAAATGGGGAATTAGCTTGTCATCATGGCTACTGCCGTCCATCCTTTCCTTCCGGGTCATTACGTAAGCATAAGCCTTCTCCTTTTCATCACTCCGTTTTCAGTTTTGAAAATTGGGAACGGGCAAGTCTTCATTCCATCCAAGTTAAAACCGAAGGCAAAACATATCGTCGCGGACTGGATGGTGGTGTCTGAGATTCATACTTATATATTGTTCTTTCTGAAAGCAGAGGAAGAAAAGCTATCCTCAATTTGTCTCTTTCAACCCTTCATGAAACCACGTACTCAGGAGCACCGTGGATCAGAGCATACACAATAGGGTGGGTTTTTTAGAAAATTAGTAGGGAAGAGGCATGTTAACTGACGTGGTGGTATTTATGTCTTTCTTTTGTCTCTCTTTAAGATGTTTTTAATTTTGTTGTGTTTCTGTTTATCTTGATTTGTGTGAGAGGTGTGCGCAAATAAACATGCAATGCTACAGCGTGTGTGGAGCTCAGAGGACAACCTAGAGAAACTATTCGTTGTTATTGTTTGTTTGGGTTTTTGTTTTTCTTGGTTTTGTTTTGGTTTTCCTTTCACCACGCAGACTCCAAGGCTTTAACTCAAGTCATTAGGCTTGTCAGAAGTTGCCTTGACCCCCTGAGCACAAGCACAGGTTTTAAGCAGTCTCTGACAGCCAAAAGAATATCCTTTGTTGTCTAAAACTTAGAAAAATGAAAATGTCTCGGAGAGGTTAATGACAGCAGGGATTACCAGTGGTGCAATAGTTAGTGGATAAGCCGGTGTTTGTATACTGAAGACTCAGCCGTGAATGGATGTGTCTTTACTTGTCATTTTCCTCTGATGACAATCTGTGTAGCTTTGGCTCTTCTCTGAGTCTACAACCTGTTGAAATGCAAGTGGTGGGGGCTTGGTACTCCTATCGTGGCTAGCTTATATTATTCTAATATGGTACACATCGTTTTTACTGCTAACCATCATTATTGCTGATTGGTTTTAAATTGTTTCTAAATTCCCATTGTTGATTTAAGGAAGAATAAACGACATTATACCTTGTTTTCAAGATGTGCTCAGAGCCTCCAGCATGTGTGGCTCAAACCTAATTTTTACATTTATGGGAGACTAAAGCCAAGACTCTCGTCAGGCCCTTGACCTAAGCCAGATTCCAGGGAGGAGACTCTCACTTGTGCGATTCAAAAGGCAACCTTTGTGCTATTACAGCTTTAAATTTTTAAAGCTTCGGCTTTTTACAAGACACTCTCTCTCTTCTACTTCATCTTGTGTCTAGCGGCTCCATTCTTCCTTTTCCCAGAGCTCATAGCTATTTATACCAGCATGCTCTGTTGTGAAGGTATGCTCGCAATGACTGCAGCCCAGGTAATAACTGCTACTTGTGGATTATTCAATTATGACTTCTCTTATTTCTCTAAGGATTACTTAGGACTCTTCTTGGCCGTTCTTTGGTTCTTTGTGCAATCATTACAGGCAAGAGGGCAAAATGGCAACACATTAAAATTTTTTTAATAAAAATAGAAATGAAAGACAATCCCTATAGCTTCATTTCCAAAAGAGGGTAGAGGGGTGAACTTTTAATAGCCAAAGAAAGCTCAATAGTCAGGCAACTAATGGCTTGATTGTGATACCAGGTGAGGCTACTGCGCAGACCCTCAGAAAATACCAGAATAGCTTCTCCATCAATAGAAACTCCCGGGAATGGAAAGGGACACTAGCTGGTGTATTTTAAAACTTTTTTTGTGCTAAATTAGTGAGGTTCTCTCAATAATTCTGGAGGACAAGAAGGAAGGTTAAATGATACAAAGAAAATAAAGTTCTAGGAAAAAAGAGAATATGTTTCACAGTTAGAATTGATCATTTTTTTTATTCCATATGAATCATAGTCTCACTGTGTAATATGGGAAAGATGAGCATCCTCCTGCTTTGCCAGGCTGCCACCATGGGCGAGTGTAAGGAGAAGTCAGAGAAGCTTCAGTTGTCTTACATCAGCCCCCTCTTTAGTCTTCGTTCACTCACTAGCACTCAGCCTTCTGGCTCCTGGCTGGCCTTTATGTTTCCTGAATGTCTTCTTTTTCAGTCTGCATGCTCCACAAATGCCAGAAGGAAGTAGAGGGGTCACCATGGCCAATGCTAGCAGAAAACATGAGCATATAGACAGTCCGGAAATATCAGAGCTGATAATGGTTTAATCAAGCTGAGAAAAGCAACCCTCTAGTGCTCAATAAATACCTATAAAAGTGCACTCTTCTTCGTTGACCCAACGGTCAACTACAATATGACAAACTAGAGAAAAAAAAATCTTCATTCGGAAGAAATAAAAAGGCTGTGTTAACTGCTACTAAATACAATATAGGTCATCATTATGATGTCTTCTCTATATGACTGAGTCTTGTCTGGAGTAAGAATGGTAAAAATCTTTATTGGCTGCATGTTGTTTGAACTGTGCCTTGAGTGGACATCTTTTAAGGAGTATAACATAAGAGGTGAGATCTTTTGGAGTAGCAAATTAGTAGACTTCAAAAAAAGGAAGTGTTTTATAGGTAATGAGAAAATAGAACTTAATACATGTACATGCTGTGTTTGACTGAGTCTTGCTAAGCTGCTCTTAAACTCACTATATTTTCTTGCTGGCCTCAAACTTGTGATCCCCCTGCTTCTCAAGTACTGGGAGTGCAACGGTGTGTCATCATATTTTTAGGTTCAATTTCCTTTCAGAGCTGCGGAGTCACACAGCTTTCATTTTATTTATTGTTTATGTAAAACAATAAAGAAAAGATCAGGGTGATCAGATCGAAAATTTGAAATGCTGCTCCCTAAAGAATTGGAATTTTTCTACTCAAAATTCTATATATTTAAGAATGTAGTTTTATAGTGGCCCCTATCCTTAATTAAAAGGCTCATATTAAACCTATTTTTCATCATTTAAATGATAATGAATGAACTGGTCTCATTTGATTTTTAAAATACTTTGAAGCAAACAGAATGGTGTGGCTATGCCAAGAATTAATTAGCACTGACCTCTGCAGTGTTTCCCTGAATGAACTGTGGACAGTTGTGGGTTACAGCTCCACGGAAGAATCAGAAGAGAAGGGACATGGTGAGAAGGGGCTATACACATTTTGGGAACATTGGCACTTTTCAATTATTTATGTTATTTATCTCTACAGGGAAAACCATAGTTTATAAAGAACACTATCTGGTTCTCTGCAAACAGGCTGGCAACCAATAATATGGGAGATATTGTGCTTAAGGAGGCTCCTCTGACCTTCCTAGAGACCCTTGGTATTAAATCGGGCACTTTGCTTAGCTAATAATAACTGTGTTCAGAACTTGTCATCTACAAAGAACTTTAATTAATCCTCATAACACCCTGGTGGGCTGCAGAAGGTAAGTGTTATTATATGCATTTCATATGAGGTAAAATGCAGGCAGAAACACAGAGAGGAAATCGCTTACCTGGGATAGCAAGTATAAAGTTAAATTTAGCCCTGAGAGATACCTTAGAAGACCATATGCCTTCCTCCTGAGAAGTTCTTCTTAGTAATGTATCTGGGCCAGAACACGTGGGGCCACTGTTTAGAGCTACAGAAGGCACAGGAGGAGAACACAGCCAGACGAAAATGTCTTGCTGGAGAAGTATAGAATGGGGAAAGGATGAAGAAGCAAGAGCAGGGGAAACTGATCTGGTAAGGAGAGTTTCATTTCAAATTCAGGGACAGAGTGATATCCCCATGCTGTTTTGAGTAGGCAAAATTATTCATTTCTGAAGCAGTAAGATCTTCAATAAAACAAAGCAATAAAACACAACCCTATTATTCCCTCAAGACTTCTCTGTGTATGTTAATAGATACGGTAGAGAAATCCAAGTACTGAGCTGTAAGAGAAAGTGGTGATAAAAATGTCTTTGGATAGACTGGTGGACAGATGGATAGATGGATGGATGGATGGATGGATGGATGGATGGATGATAAGATCAGTTGGTGCTTGAATATATAGATGGATGGGTGATCCCTTGATTTTGCTTCTAAATCACTGCTTTCCTTTTTAAGCTACCTAACACTGTTAATTTCTGTAATTTAGCAAAAGGCATTTAGAATTCATCGTGTACCTGTCCAGTTCTCTATAGTTTGTTTTCTCTTTTGGAAACTACTTCAGTTTGATGATATGTTGGCTATTGCCCAATCTAATTCTGTAGTCTTATAATTAAAGCTTCCTGATCACTAAATAACACTGAGACATAACCTCTTCTATAGCAGAGGATACAAAGACTCATGGGTCATGTTGTTATTATCCAAAGTTACTTCAGAACTATAAACCAAGTAATTTGTTTTCTGTTATTGTTCTTATCAGAGGGCATTCTTGTGGTTACATGTAAAACAGCCACACTAATATCCTGTAGAAAGAAAATCTATGAGGGAATCATCACACATATAGATGCTAAGGGGGAGTAGAGCCAGACTGTATTTGGGACTCCCCCCCCCCTTTTTTTTAATTTACTACTACCAGTTTCAAGGTCTCCAACTACTAATTCCCAGTTCTATTTTCTACATTTGTAAAGCCACCATGAAAGCAAGGAACAAGGTGGATGTAGATTCTTTCCTGTCGTCTTGAGGTTTTCAGATTTCTCTGAAGCAATAAATTTAACAGATGCTGTACCACAATATGTGAGAAAGAATGTTGAATTATGGGTATATTTCCTTTGTGATTTCTCTGAAATAGAATAAACCATTTTAGGAGAATTTCTCAAGATCATCCTATCCTTTCTATAGTTCTGAAAATAATACATTAAAAAGGTAAAGGGGTTTTATGAGAGAAGATCAATTCTTTACTCAAGATAAGATTGGGACCTGAAATGGGACATGGGACCTGTCCTGGGGCTCAGGGAGCTGAGATAACTTGTTCCATGCTCCTTTGAGATGTTCTGATATAAGCTGTGGGAACCAAAGCAAGAGGAGAAAACTATAGAAATTTCATATTTCATCAGATCTAAGTTCTGGGGAAAAAATAAAACCTCCTTATTTCTCAGGAGTCTCAGAAAGAGTGGCAACAGATACTAAGCAGAGTGGAGACTCAATGCACTGTGGGAAACTGAAGAAGAACTGCCAAACACAGTGTATGATGAACCTGTGTCTGTGTGAGCATGGCAGTTGTCTGGGAGAATAGCTTCAGTCTGACTTGCTGTCATCTCATTGCTGACCCAATGAGATGTCAGTCCCTGTCCCTGTGAATGAGCATGTTTCTCTCTGCTTCTCAGTCCTCACATACAAGTTATCCAGCAGAGGCAAATCACATTTCAGAAGCCCTGGATACAAGAGGACTCTAGAAGTAGGTGAGTCTTAACAACCACTTGTGTGATGTCAAGGACATGCAGATGAAGAGGAAATTTCTGCCCAAGTAATTGCCCTTTAAATCTTTTTTCTCTTCTAATAGTACTCGTCACAAATGCTCAGGGTGTCTTGCCTGCTAGAAAAGGCCAGTGAAAAGAAAATTCAGGTGACAACATTGATAATTTCCCAGATAGATGACCTTCCCCAGAGTCTAGATTCACTATCTCATGAAGAAATATATCTTTGGGAAACTGTAGATTTCTAAGATAAAATACACTTCACCACCCTTCCCAAACCAACATCCTTTTGGAGAAAAATAATCAAATGAATCATCATTTGTGTGAAAATCCATGGGGTTGAACTGATTCAAAGAAGGAGACTTTTTGCAGAGGGCTTTATTTCTTGTCTATATTTCCTGTCCTAGGATGCTTCATTTCGGATGGACTGAGTATTTTTTCTCATGTTGTTTACTGAACTAGAAAAGCCAGTGTCTAACAGTCAATGCCACGCCTTGTTCATTCTCCCACTCTTTGGCACAGCTCCATGTATCCTTCATCCTGCTAGCTAGCCCTCTTTAATGTCTCTAAGTGATTTAATGACTCTCTTTTATGTCTTCCCACAATGCTTTGTTGACAAAAGTACCGTCCATGCCAATTAGGTAAATCAGTAAGTTGATTAATGAGGATCTCTTCTACCTAGGCAGTAACAAGTTTGGAATCACAAGAACTTGTCTTTAAACTCTAATTTTATCCCTCAGGTGCTGTCTTGGTCCTGAGTGAGCTCTTCATCTCTCAAAGCCCATACTCCTGTCTGTACAATGGGAATAACTGTAGTATCCCCTCCAGAGTAGTTGTAAGATTTAGGTATCAGGCATTTAATACACTCAGCACTGTGGACTTAAAGAGGGACTCAATAAATGTTGGCTATTATTAGCTTACTGTATTACAGCTAATTGTGCATGCAATTTTATCTTAGAGGCAACAAGGAACCATTAAAACTTATTAGGCAGGGAAGTGCCATTAGAAAGGTGGTTTAGAATCCAAACTAGGGAAGAAGAAGGAAATGAAGACCTGACTGGTGATCTAGATGAGAAACAAGCAAGATTAAAAATCAGACACTTGGTTGTAATTACCCTGGCAAGCCGAGCAGAGGTGGAGTGGAAATGCTCTGGGTTTGGCAGGAGAAGTTGCTAGAATGTGTACCACTTCCTCTGTTACTGGCCCATCCTGCTTACCATCCTTCTATGGCTAACCGTCTACTTTCTGATCCCTATATTTAAACACAAGCCTCAACATCATCATCTTATTTGAGCTGAAGTCCTAATCTCCCTCAAAAGAGGAGCCAAAACACACCTCATATTTAGAGTTTTCTCTAATCTTACTATTTTTGTAGTGCAAGGGGAAAAACCACAAAATTTTAAGGATGTGTTTTTTTCTTTTATATTAACTTATGCTATTCTTTTGGTCAAGTTGCAACTTTCCTTCACATCCTTTTCCTCCTTTTCCTCTTCCCCCTCTTCCTCCTCTTCCTTTTCCTTCTGTCCCTCTTCCTCCTCCTTCTTCTCTTCTTCCTCGTCCTTTTGAGATAGCATTGCACAATGTCTCTGTGGGTAGTTTGAAACTATATAGACCAGCCTGGCCCTGTAATCATAGTTCATTTGTCACTGCTTCCCAAGGACTAGGATGAAAGGGGTGGGTTACCATGGTGTTCTTTCTATGGAGAAGTAGAGAATAAATTTGAATGTGGCACAGAGATTGAGGAATTGCCTTACTACCATTCTGTAGTAAAAAGGACCGCTACAGTTCTCAAAGGAGAGATTTGAGTTAAATATGTTGAGGAATGGCTAATGTGTTGAAAGAGTAGTAGAAAACATGATCCCTCAGCAACAGCAGGTCACCACAGGTGATGTGACTATATCATTCTGAGGGTCCCTTGAAAGCCCTGTTCTTTCTGTTGTGAGCTAAGAATAGAAGCCACATCTGCAGGGGAGAGAAAAAGTCTGCCTTGTTCTCCTCTAATCCTAGTGTGAGCTCTGGGCATCCGGAGAGATGTCAGCAGGACTTGCAGGTTTTTGGTCACTGATGATATGCTGACAGCACTTAAATAAAACCCATCCACCCCACTAGACACCATTACTCTGACTCCAACATCTCACTGACCTTTGTTGGAAATGGGATGTGGATCACAGGGAGCTGAAGCGATGCAATAACATAGGTATCTTAACCATTTTAGGACAGTGAAAACCATTTAACCCCCTATATAATGGCTGCAGCATCTCTCTGAGAAAAAAAGTAATTGGTTTTAACTTGAGCTGCTTGGGCAATAGAGAGAACTAAAAAGGCAAAATGAGAAGACAAAACTGTTGGGCATCTCCCACATCTGTCCTTCAGTTTGTAACTCCAGACTTAGAAAGACCTGGAACAGTAAATCTAATTCCATTCAATCACAACCCGGCTACAAATAAAGGGAAGAAGAAAGGCATTGCAGGATCATAATCTTGGAGACAGATGCTGGAAAGAAAAATCCCACAAAAGAATATGAAGTTAGCTGCTATGATGTTCAACACAGAAGAGTTAAAGATGTGAGCCTGGCCTGAATAAGACCAGCAGGTGCCTAGTGTTGACAGGGTCTTTAGAGAAAAGCTTTGTAGTGCTGTAGGTAGCCTGCAGCGTTTCTGTAGCTAAGAAAAGGCTACAAGGAGATCAGCAGAGAGCCTAGGGTTGAATCTACTTCTAGTTGCCACCTGCAAAAGACTATAAGGTAGCTTGAGAGAAGGCTGTTTAGAACCTGTTAAATCCTGGCCTAACTCCTTTATGCCCCTTGCTGTGCTGTGACTGCCTCTTGATCTCCACCTGTGGGCTGCATTGTCATCCAGATGCCTGGTACCAATCCTGCCCTCTGTCAAAGTGAGTGAAAAACATATGGCAGATAGAAGTCAGAATCATGTGGTTAACTGCAATTTACTCTGTTCTTCTAGAAGACTGATTCTAGACCAGTTCTCATATCAACTACTCTTATGATGACCTCCAACACCGTATGTAATACATACTGCAATATAATGGCGATGTGTCTTTGTTTAAAACTTAGAATATAGTTGATATGTAATTATGACACATTGATATGTAGGTGATTTTGCATATTGTGATTATTTTACAAACACTCAAGTAGAAGTTTGCATCTTATGGGAGCTGGAGGAGACAAGCTCTACCTCTTTGAGACTACCATACTCAACAATGGCTTCCAAAGTTAACAGCAGGAAATCACACTTTCTCTTTCTCTCTCTCCCTCCTCCCTTCCCCTTCCTCCCTCCCTTCCTTCTCTATCTATTCCCTTTTCCTGTCCCCCTCTTTCCCATATCTTTCTTCCTCTCTCTTCCAACTTTGTGTAAAATTGCAAAGGAAGCTTTCTCCACCTTACAATTTTGTGATTCTCCCCTTACAAAGGTAGGAAGTAATGTTTCCAGTGAGATTCCAAGTCCCTAATGTTTTCAACTGTGTATATTAAAATGACAGTTATTAAAACTAATACTTATGTAGAACATAATTTGTTTGCAAAGCACTCTGTAAACGCTAGCTCCTGGATAAAAGAACCAATCAGCAAATATTAATTACAAAATTACAAAATGGAAAAGCTGTTGAATTGGGCCTCAGTTTGAGGGGAGAAGCCCACTCTCCTTGCAGTCTCTCTCCCTGACACTGACACCATCTTTGGGGTTTGTAATTTGGTTACCTGAAAGGGGAGGGAGGGATGTGACAACCAGAAGTGTTCAAATCAGATCCTGCAGGAGCATTAACAGTCATCCACATTAAGGGCCTGCTACATATTCATAGCCTTGGAGAGCTCAGATAAAAATATGACTTTTTGAAATTTTGATTTGTGATCATTTCTGAATCCATATGTACTCATTAAATGCCATTGAATAAATTTTTAATAATGAGCAGGAATTTGACAAACGACCTGCCTTAGCAGAACAAAGAGATTTAACACAGCAGGTTTCACACAGCCAGGGGAAAATACCAGGAGAGTGTTAAAATCCCATTTGTTAAAGTATATTGTATTAGGTTCAAGCTGTCCATTTAGAGACTGGTCGCTTATAATAATCATTGTCAAGGTGGCAAAGAGTCCTGTGTCAGTATCCAAAGGAAAATTTACTTCATATCTGCAAAAATAAATAGGCTTGATGCTAGCTCTGTGTGCATATATTCCTGACAGTACTTTCACAGGTAGAAAAAAACATTCTTACCACTGTATTAAGCTCTGCCAAAGAACAAACCATCATGGTGTGTTTGTGTGTGTGTTTCCTATTATTAAATTTCTCATCTCTTTATTCTCTAAGGTTTAAAATCAAGAGAGATGACTGTAAGAAATGAATGTCATGTAAACTATACAGAAAGCAAACAAAGCAACCTTTGACTGAGATGATCAAGATTAAAAAGAAGAAAATAATGAGGTTTTGTTTTTGTGGTTTGAGGCTGTGATATGTGTGTATGCGTGCACTGCTGTAGGATATTTATACTGAAGCTGCTTAGAGTCAAAGCTAGCCAAACAGCTAAGTTTATTTAATTAAGGTTCTGTCTTTTGGTGGGTCCATTTGTTCCTTGCTGCTTTCATTGTTGGTGGTCATTACTCATCGGTTGATCACTGGGAAACCAGAGGCTACTCTTCCTTGGCTTCCATTAGCAAATGCAGCATTATTCATCACCAGGCTCCCAACTGATAGTTACTGAGAGAATGAAAAGTATGTTTTCTTTACAGTGTTCAGTTTATAATGTAATTAAGAAGGCACATTTGCAAAATAAATAATATTACCGTATGGTCCAAAGCGGAGGATAAATGGCTTTTTCATTGCTCGAGGTTGGAAATACCATCAGTGGTGCTAAGCTCCATTAGGGTGGTTAACTGACAGTTATCTGTATAGATTACTGTGTTTCCTCTACTTTTGTCTTTTGGGAACTAGAAGGAAACCACAATGGATCTCGGTTATTTGAACTCCATTTTTGGTAAATAGCAGATATAATTCCAAAATAATTGAAAATTGGTAAAATACAGAAAGTAATGTGGTAAATATGAACATAAAGAAATAGGATCTTAGACCTGAGTAGCTCCTGAAGGTTCCTATAGTCAAGCTTACATTATAGGACAAAAAAAAAATATCAGGGTACAGCAAGTTATGTGACCTGCTCAAAGTCACCCAGCAAAGGATCCAGGCATTCTGAGTATCTTCCCTCTCTGCTTTCTAACTAATGAGTCCCTCTTTATTTCACTAAACCCCATACCAGGTAGCTAACTGCTTTATTAATTCTCATTTTTTTGCAGATCAAGGCCAAGTACAAAGGAAATGCACCGTTAGAGCCGACAGAGGGATTTGTTCTTTAGAGCTCCAAATGGGAAATAAATCAACAACCATTGGCAAAGCTGTGACTAATTTCTCCTGACCCTCACTGGTAGCATCTGTACAAGGAGAATCTAGTCTTTTATTTGCTGTAAAATTATGAATTGATAAATAAAAATTGTAGGTACTCAAGGTGTACATGGGCATAAGAGTTTGTCATACAGGTCTTTCATTTCTTTGGTTAGTGTTACCTCAAGATAGTTTATGATATTTGTGGCTATCGTAAATGTTTTCTTTCTCAGCATCTTTATCATTTATATATAGGAGAGCTACTGAATTTTTTTGAGTTGATCTTGTATCCTGTCACATTACTGAAATTGTTTATCAGCTGTAAAAGTTTCCTCGTCAAACTTTTGGGGTCAGTTATGTATACAATCATATCATCCACAAATAGCGAAAGTTTGGCTTCTTTTCCAATTTGTAGCCTATTAATCTCCTTTTATTGTCTTATTGCTCTAGGTAGAGTTTCAGATGCTCTGTGGAATAGGTATGGAGACAATGGGCAGCCTTGTCTTGTTCCTGATTTTAGTGGAATCATTTTTCCTCTCCATTTTATTTGATGTTGTCTGTTGGCTTGCTGTATATTGCTTTTATTATGTTTATATACGATCTTTGCATCCCTGATCTCTCCAAGACCTTTATCTTGAAGAGGTGTTGGGTTTTGCCAAATGCTTTCTCAGCATCTAATGAGATGATCATATGTTTTTTCTTTCAGTTTATATGATCCATTAGATTGATAGATTTTCATATGTTGAACAAGCTCTGCATCTCTGGGATGAAGCCAACTTGATCATTGTGGATGATTTTTTTTTTTTGATGATTTTTTTCGTGGATTGGTTTTGCCAGTATTTTATTGAGTGTTTCTTCATCAATGTTCATGAAACTGATAGCAGGCAAAACTGCATAGGACTAAATTAGGCCCACTGAATGTGGGGGACAGTTGTGAGTCTTGAACAGTCTGTGGGGCCACTGGCAGGGGGACCAGGATTTACCCGTAGTGTTTGAACTGGCATCTAGGAGCACATTCCTTTCAGAGGTATACCTTACTCTGTTTAGATATGGGGGAAGGGCCTTGGTCTTACCTTGAAGTGAAGTGTCAGACTTTGTTGACTCCCCATGGGAAGCCTTGTCCTTTCTGAGGAGTGGATGGGGAGGTGAGGTGGGGGGAAGGTGGAGGAAGTGGGAACGAGGATAGCCATATAAAATGAGAAAAGATTTTATTTAAAAAATTCTTAGGGAAAAGAGTTTGTTTTATAGATACTCAAGCTGTACATAGGCGCGAGAGTGTGCATTGTTCTCTGCATGCTTGAAGACATTGTTTCTTCCATGTTTCTGAAAGCATTTGCTCTGTTATATATGGTTCCTTTCTGATAGGAAGTAATGAATGTAGAACCTTTCCTTTTTTTAAGGGCATTCATGGATGTCTCCTTTCTGCACAGCTTGCTGAAATAACCAGTTCTGAAATAAACAAATAAAATCTTCATGTTGGGGCAACAGCAAGCCGACAGCTAACATCAAATTAAATGGAGGGAAACTCAAAGCCATCCCACTAAAATCAGGAACACAACAAGGCTATCCACTCTCTCCATACCTCTTCAATATAGTGCTTGAAGTTCTAGCAATAGCAATAAGACAACATAAGGGGATCAAGGGGATTCGAATTGGAAAGGAAGAAGTTAAACTTTGAATATTTGCAGATGATATGATAGTGTACATAAGCGAACCCAAAAACTCCACCAAAGAACTTTTACAGCTGATAAACACCTTTAGTAATGTGGCAGGATACAAGATTAACTCCAAAAAATTAGTTGCCCTCCTATACACAAAGGATAAAGAAGCAGAGAGGGAAATGAGAGAAGCATCACCTTTCACGATAGCCACAAACAGCTTAAAATATCTTGGGGTAATTCGAACCAAGGAAGTGAAAGATCTATTTGACAAGAACTTTAAGTCTTTGAAGAAAGAAATTAAAGAGGATACCAGAAAATGGAAGGATCTCCCTTGCTCTTGGATTGGGAGGGTCACATAGTAAAAATGGCAATTCTACCAAAAGCAACTTATAGATTTAATGCAATCACCACCAAAATCCCATCAAAATTCTTCACAGACCTTGAGGGAACAAAAATCAACTTTATATGGAGAAACAAAAAACCCAGGATAGCCAAAACATCCTCCATCCTCCTGCCAGCCTTTCCCACCTTACTTCATACACACAGCCTTCTTCTCACTGCCCTCTACCCACACTGCTTCCTGGCAGCTCTCAGCACATGGCTTTTCTTGCTTTAAAACAATAGTGACTACTCTTTTGTTTGATCAAACTACTATTCATGTCACTTTATTCTCATCCTTCAGGTTTCAGTTTCAATCTGACCTCCTCTAACAGATTTGTGACTGATTGTATCAAAAGAAGCCTCCTTGCTATTATTTAATATGCCTCTTGTGCCATTCTGATTTTTTTTTTTTTTTTTTTTTGAAAATCAAGTTCAAATAAAGTGTTAAGGCTTTGCAGGGAGAGTACTATCTCAAGTCGGTGTGCCCCAGAGACAGGAAGGGGAAGTGAGGTAGAGGAGAATGGTATGCAAAACAAAGGAGAGTGTTTTTATGCAAGCCACCTCTTCACTGCTTCGTGTCACCAAGGAGACAATGCACCTTCTAGCCACAGTGACCATAACAGAATGGGCAGTTACAATAATGAGGTTCCCTATATTTTCTGCCATACCCTCTCTTCCTTTGGTCAATAATTTCTCAATGGAACGTTAGTTAATCCCCTACATTTTTGGCTTTTCTACACCAGTTCAAGAAGTCAAGCCCTCCAGCCTGTGTTATGGAATTGCACTTTTACTCTCTTGAGAAAACCAGAGACCCAGATGATGTGTCTCGATACCTCAGAAGACACAATCACACAGCCTACATAGAATCAGTAAAATAGGGCGTTCTGTAAGTGTAGAACATGTGAGAGACAGGATAGAGCTTGCAACTCAGAAGAATACTTCAGACAGACCAGAGATATGCCTTATGGGTTTACAGACTATGAGCAGCTGTGAGGAACTGGCACCTTCCCACTGTTTAGCGAAATAAGGGGAAGGAGCGAGGATCTCAAAAAGAGATGTCAGTGCATGTGCCTAGGAAGACAGGAAAATTCTAATCAGTTCTCCTCCCAAAAGGTAACTGAGGGGGCTGCTTTGTTTTTCTGTGACCAAAATACATGTGAGAACAGCTTAAGGTTAGGATCCAGTTATTTTGGTTCCTGGTTTTAGTGGTTTCACCATCGTGAGTGTGTGTGTGTGTGTGTGTGTGTGTGTGTGTGTGTGTGTGGTTTGTGTGTGTGTGCATTTTTATGTTTATGTGTTGTGTATGTATATATAGCAGAATTAAGTCCCAGCAGTCAGGAAATAAAGATAGCTGTAACAAAGGCAAGATAGCAGTCTCTGAGAATATACCCCCAGTAACCTAATTCCTCTAAAAAGACCCTAACCATGCCAATTCCACCAACTTCCATAGCCAATTGAACTCTGGATCCGTCAGCAGATTAAACCATGAATTCTGCCAAATCTCTAAAGATATCACCATCTCTGGGAATTCCCTCAAATAAAAAACCCCAGTTGTGCTTTTATAATGTCCTGGGTGTTTCTCAATCCAACCCAGCTGACAGTCAAGATTAACCATTGCAGAAGGGAGCAGCAATGCCAAAACCTGCAGGAAGCTGGAGCTAATGGCAAATCACCTACAGAATGCTGCAGGCTCTAGAGAGAACAGAGTTGCCAAAACTTTAGAGAGGAAGAAAGTAACGGGAAGGGGCAGCGGCTGTTCTTCTCTGCAGCCAAACAGCCTGTCTAATGCAAAAAGGTACTAGACAACTAGGGAGGTTAGCCAGGTTTTATGAGGGTTGTTGTCCCTGGACACAAAATAAAATAAAAAGGGGTGGGAAAGGAGAGCTTGCGATGGCATTCTGAGATCATCAGCACAGTGAACAAGACTTCATTCAACAATAAAACATCACACCTTTGAAACATTGGCATTGCTCCAGTTTGTTTCATGGATGTTTCAACCCCTCTGGAAGCAATGTTTTCTGCATGGTGGGAAGAAGAGACACGCCATTCTACTTAAGTTGCCACAAGAACTACATAGACCCTCATATTCTCACTCATCTTCAATGCTAACTCACTGCTGTATTGAATTTTTACTAGGTGTGTCTCTTCTAAGTTTTCTTTTCTGTTCCATTGGACAGTGTGTCTAACTCTATGTTATCATAATGGGATTAGTTTTAAAAGAATCCTTGACATTTAGATTGTGGGGAATTTTGACTATTTCTCATATTTTTTGAATGACTAGGCAATGTTTGAGTCTTTGTTCATATATATTAATTATATTATCATTTTTCAATTCTTTGAAAATAATTCTGAGAGAATATTTTATATCATTATAGCACGTTGGGCAAAATTATTGTTCCTAATTCATATGTTATGAAGAATGTCCATGTTTCCCTTATATAGGTCTTTTGAAATTCTACTGTGTTCTTTATGATTATTCCTTAAAAATCTTTTACATCTTTGGGAAACCATTTCCCTAGATAATCTATATCTTATATTTTTTCTTCCATTGAAATTATATTTTTCATACAATATATATCCTGGTTACAATTTTCCCTCCCTCTTCCTGCTCCCAGTTCCTACCCACAACCTTTCCCATCTGGATTCATCCCTTTTTCTGTCTCTTCTTCAAAAACACACAGGCTTTTAAGAGTTAGTAATAAAATACAATAACACATAATAAGATAAAACAAAAAACAAACAAATAAGAATAGAATAAAACCCACAAACAGAAGGAAAATATCCCAAGAAGAGGTGCAAGAAAGAGATATAGATGCAGAGACCACTCCCATGCACTTCGGGATCCCATAAAAAATTAAAAAAAAAACAGAAGCTACAATATAGTTGTGAAACCTGGAGAGTTAAATAAATAAAGAAAAGAAAAGAAGGGTAAAGTAAAAATAAAAACAAAAATTTAAAAAGTTCCTAACAGGTATTACGAAATAAAGAACCTTCAAAGCTGGTGTTAACTCCTTTTTTCTTGGCCATCTACTGCTGGGCACATGGTCATTTACTCCTTGACAGGTGTTGTGCCTTTAAGAGTAGTTTGATTCTTCAGTGAAATTCTCTTGGAGAAAATTAAATTTTTATTTGCAAGCTTTTATCAATTGGAGATAGCTTCTGGATTATGGATGGGGCCTTATGTGCTCTTCTTTTAGCTCTAGGGTCCCATCTGGTGTACACTTTGTAGGCCCTGTGAATGTTGTTTCAGTGTCTGTGTGTTCATATATGATCAGTCCTGCTATATTTAAAAGGGCCTGGTTTCTTGGTGACCTCTGTCCTCTCTGGCTCTTACATTCTTTCTGCCTCTTCCACATGGTTCCCTGAATCCTAAGGGGAGGGATTTGATGGAGACATTCCATTTAGGACTGAATGTCTCTGTATTTGTTTCCAACTCCTGCAGGAGGAAGTTTCTCTGATGATGGTTGAACAAGTCACTAACTTATGAGTATAGCAGAATATCATTAGGAGTCATCTCATTGTCTCATTCCTTTATAGAACACCAATGTTTGGATTTCCCCTAGCACTCTGGACACTATAGTCTCAGGTTCTTGGTCACCCCAAAGCACTGGGTATGGGTTCCACCTCATGAAGCAGACCTTAAATCAAATCAGATATGTATTGGTTACTCCCACAAGTTTGTGCCACCACTGCACCAGCATAACTTGCAGGAAGGACACCACTGTAGATCAAAAGGTTTGTAGCTGTGTGGGTGGTTGTTTCTCCTTTGGTAGTAAGGTGAGTGCCGTCTGGAACGAGGATCACTAATCAGTATAGGGAAAGCTCCAGGCAAACACCAACTCATCTTCTCCAAGTTCACTGAGCTGTGCCTGTGTTGTTTCCAGCAATAAGGTCTTACCAGCAGTTTGTCAAGAGCAACCTACAGCCTTTGCAACGGGCTAGGTTGTTTGGGGAGTTCCATGCAATGCCTTTTACCAACAATTCATTTATATTACATTTAGATGTAACCAATTTCTAGTAATGAAGCTTTATTTGATGCTGTGAGATGTTCAGTTGGAACTCTGACTCCCGTTGAGATTGCATTTGTGTATGGATATAATTTAGAAGCATCTGTTGCATTAGGTTTCCATATGACCCCCTCAAGTGGTCCTTAATTTTAACTGTCCCTCCCCATATTCCCTGCTTTGTCTGCCCTCTTCCCTCCCCCATCTCCATTTGTTACTCTACTTCTAATTCACCCATTCCCATCCATTCATAACTATCTTTTCTCTTTCCTTTTTAGAGAGATCTGTCTCTCCTCTTTTGTCCCTTACTCTAGACCTTAGAACTCTGTGGTTCTAAGGACTGTAATTTGCTTATCTTTGACTTAACAATTAACATCCCATATAAGTGAATACATATAGTATTTGTCTTTCTAGTTCTGAGTTACCTCACTCAGGATATTTTTTTTCTAGTTCCATCCATATACCTGTGAATGATTATATTTTGCCACATTTTCTTTATCATTCATCTGATGACAAACATTTAAGTTGTGTTTCCAATTTCTAGCTATTATGACATAGCTGGATCTTGAGCTAGATGGATTTCTATTTTCTTGGGAACTACCACATTGATTTCCATAGTGGTTGTGTAAGTTTGCACTCCCTGCAGCAGCGGATGAGTGTCTCACTTGCTCTACATCCCCACTAGCATTTTACATTTTGATGAGAATAGCTTTCTTTTCTCTTATGGAGATAGCACATTCTAATTGTTGGCTTGTGAACACCTAATAGTGATCAAAATTTTATTAATTTTAATTAGTTTTCCTATACATTGATTTTGGATTTTACATATGCTTTCTTGCAATCTCTAAAAGTGATTGTCTGCTTCTTCCTTCCTAAGCATTTTCATATGCTTCTATCTTTACATTGTACCAAGTAGAGCCCTCAAATAAGTTACTGATTAGACTCACTAATTCTTTATTTATTTGGAGACAGGCTTTCTCTATATATAGTTCTTGCTGTCTGGCCATGCTTTTCTTTCTAGACTGACCTCAAATTATTAACCCTCTAGAGTGGACGATGCACACATCATGTGACACTGGGATCATTCTTTATTTTAATGGGAGAGCTATTACCTAACTGATTTCTCAAGGCTCAATGTTTAATTCTTAATTTCCTAGAATGATTGAAGTGCTTAGTTGAGAATTAAAAATAGGTCTAGATAGTTGTATGGGATACATTTCCACTCTGTTAGCTCACAGGTCTGTTGCTTGCTCATGGTCCCTCAGTGCCTCTGCCCACCCAGTTCTCCTTTATAGGAGTCATTTCAGAGTTGGAAGCCTATGCAGCCCAAATTGTGAGAATAGTCAACTCAGCTTCAGTCCAGGGTGGAGGGAGGGTCTTGAAAGAGAATGGCCGCCATAGGCTCATATATTTGAATACTTGGTCCCCAGTTACTGGAACTAGTTAGTAAGGATTAAGAGGTGTACTCATATTGAAGTGGGTGTGACTTTGTTGGAGAAAGTGTGTCACTGTTGTTGGGCTTTGAAATTTTAAAATCCCAAGCCAGGGGTTGTGAATTGTAGGCTGGCTTTTATTTGTTTTATGTCTAAAGCCACTTATGAGTGAGTACACATGATATTTGTCTTTCTGAGTCTGGGTTACCTCACTCAATATGATGTTTTCTAGATCCATACATTTGTTCACAAATTTCAAAATGTCATTATGTTTTTCTGCTGTGTAGTACTCCATTGTGTAAATGTACCACATTTTCCTTATCTATTCTTCAGTTGAGGGGCATTTAGGTTGTTTCCAGGTTCTGGTTATAACAAACAATGCTGTTATGAACACAGTTGAAGATAACAAGGAGGACCCTAAGAGAGATATACATGGATCTAATCTACATGGGAAGTGGAAAAAGACAAGATCTCTGGAGTAAATTGGGAGTGTGGGGATCTGGGAGAGGGTAAAAGGGGAGGGGAGAGGAAGGAGGGGAGCAGAGAAAATATATAACTCAATAAAAACAATAAAGATGTTTTAAAAAGAAAACAAAAATAATAAAAATAAAATAAATATAAGTTAAAAAAAGAAAATCCCAAGCCAGGCCCAACCCCCACTCCCAACTTGCTTGTGGATCAGGATGTAAAACTCTCAACTACTGTGCCAATACAATGCCTGTCTGCTTCCTATTATGTGCTAACCCTCTAAAAGTGTAAGCAGGGGCCCAGTTACATGTTTTCTTCTGTAAGGATTGTCTTTGTTGTTTGTTTCTTCACAGCAATAGACCAGTGACTAAGATCAAATGTGAACCACAGGGGGGATGGTAATTATGAGGAGAGAGAGAGAGAGAGAGAGAGAGAGAGAGAGAGAGAGAGAGCAGTTGCTTATTCATATATAGATTGACAGGGAAAAGAATAACAGTGTTTAAACACTTCATTTGTTTCTGGAGTTTGTAGCAATCTGTGGGAGGAACGTAAGTACTCAGGAAAAGAGGTGGCAGAGAAAAAAGAAAAATCGAGGAAGCCATTAGGTCCTAGGTATGTTGTGTTGTTTCAGTTATCTCTTGTCCATGAGTTTATATTTTAAATTTTCTGCTTAGAGAAGCTTCATTTTTCATCAATTTTCTTCTTGCAATAACTACTCCTGCTCCTCATGCACATGACTTGGGAAGATCCAGAAAATTTCTGTCTTGGGATGAGAAGAATCGCTGTGTTATGCTAACAAACAACCAAGGATCTCCCAATTTTGGCTCCAAAAAAGAAGTAACTTTCCATAAGCCAAATCCTTTTATATTCGGCATTTTCAACCACTTAATTTTGACACTATGTGAATTTCCTAGGTAGCTAGAGCTCATATATATATATATATATATATATATATATATATATATATATATATATATATATATAATTTATATATACATATATAATTTTGATGAAAATCTTTCTAAAATGCATTGCTAACTTCTTTTCCTTACTAAACAGAATATTCTTGTCATAAGCTAATCTTTTCCTGATGACTCAGGGCCATTGGCTTGACTCAAATAGAGTGATTCCCTCGGGCATGGTAGTGGTACTAAGGGCTATGCGGCCAGCACTTACTGGACGTTGGCTGCCAGGCATTTCCAGTTAGTGTATCTTCTCTCTCCTCTTTCTGACACCTGACACATTTTCGTGTGCCTGTTTCTAATTTATTACCCACTGTAACCTTTGAAGAACTTGTGGTTGCCAGGGGAAACCAGGAACACAAGGCTGTGAAATCAGTATCCTGAATATTCCTGACTGAGCCTGGGGAGCGTTTCACCCTTGGACAAGAAGACTGGTATTAGACAGTCATCTTCCATGAGGCTCAAGGGCCTAGATACAGTGTTTAGGAGACTGTTGTTTTAAGACTACAAATGGAAGAAAATCTTACTAAAAAAGGTTGGATGTCTTTGAATAATCAGTCAAAGAAAACAAACTAGGAACCTTTCCTGGATGAAATGTAGGTGAAGATCAGTCTGTCATGGATATTTCCTAGGTCAGAATAAATATGAGTTGTATTACTTTGGGATGCAGAAACAATGGAAAGGAGCAGAGACATTTTAATTCCCAGTGCCCAAGGTTTTCAGTCCATAATGGCATGGGAGGTAAGGCAGGATGGTTTAGTTCATGGAAGGATGGCAGTGAGCATGTTGAAATATGTGGAAGGTAGGTCACTCGAATTTAAGGCTGGCCGATAATCTCAAAGTTCACTCTCTGATTAATTCAACTAATTTTCATAGATATTCAAATGTATTATTAACCTTTTGATATGAATGGGGGGATTTTTCTCTTAATTCTGAAACTCACAGAAATTAACATGTGAATAACTCACACAATAAGCACATTTAAAATAAGTATAATGTGGTCATAGAGTTATTCTTTCCATCAACTTTATTCTTATTCTTTCTTCTTTTTATCTCTGCTGATTTTTTTTCTTTAAACCAACAAAGAACAAAGACAGGGAATTGGTTATAAGACATAGATGTTGGAGCAGAAAATAACAAAAACTTTATCCATTAGGTAGTGTGGGTAGCTCAACTTAGTCGTCAACTTCACTGCATTATAATTACACACACACACACACATATATATATATATATATATATATATATATATATATATGTGTGTGTGTGTCTGTGTGTGTGTGTGTGTGTACATCTACATCTACCTCTCTATCTGTATCTATATTTGTATAGAAATACATATTGATTCTGTTTCTTTAGTGATCCCTGACTAATACAGGTAATTTTGGTTTGGAGTAACAAATGTGGAAAAATTGGTGGGAAATTAAGTGCTCCACTAAGGCTAGGATAACACAAAGTCCTCCCACCACAAGATAAGTTAAAACTTAAAAAAGGACCCAAGGCTGGGGCAAAGCCAAAGGCACTTTCCAAATAGAAGTAAGCAAAGGGCTGATGGGAGTCAGGTGAGTGTCATCAAACTTTTTGGTGGTTCCTGTTTCTATCTTAACTAAAGAGGGAAGTTAATTCTGGATTATCCTTCATATGATATCACAGTCACTTAATACACACACACACACACACACACACACACACACACACACACACACACGAGAAGGAAGCAGTGCGCCATACATTTTCCAGACTCTTTCACTTTTTTTTGTTTTTCTGAACAGAGACAGTTCAACATTTGAACCACACCATTTTCCCTTTTCAGGACAGGTAGTGTTCGGTAGTTTTGGTTACCCAGTATGCTGGGTGTGTCCCCAAGTGACCCAGGTTACACCCTCTTTCACCATCTTCTGTCACCGTAGATGGTCGCTTTCGTTGTCTCAAGCTAGCCCCTGCTCTTTGTTTTATTGCCTGTTTGAGTTGATTTTAGATATTCCCCAAGATCATAAAGTGGAACGAGAGTGAGTATCCGGCTCGCGATTCCCTCAGTTCTGCCTTTGAGTTCAGCCTTAACTCTAGCGCCTCCCGTTTCTTGGAGCCACTCAACTCAATTACCCCAGGACCAGGAACTGCCCGACTCTTTCCTTTTCAGACTCTGTGGGAAGAGTCTATAGCCACTGTTTACCCAGGTGATTGAGTTCATCTTCCACCAGCTCAGACTGCACTACAAGCCTCTTAATCACATTTCATGACCCCCTTTGAGTATGTCCTTGTATGCCAATGGTTTTTACTGAGACATCATGGAAAACAAAAGAATTAAAGAGAAGTTTATGGGGGAAGATGAAGATGGAGGCCACAGATGCTCATCCCGTAGAACTTATTCTGGTGCAGACACTACAAAAGGGAAAGTGATTATTGATTTGCCTTGCCAAAAACTGAGAGGAAAACACTGTGAGGTTCTCACTAGAGGGAAGGTGGGGGTGGGTCAAAAGAACAGTTCGAGTCAAGTCAGGTGCCCAGAGTTAATTTTCAAAAAATTCTCCCTTTGTATCACTGTATCTTGGAAGGCCACTTTGAACTAATTTTTTCCTTACACAATTGTTTGGCCTGAGGATTGGAAAAGCTAATATATGAGAAAATACCTTATAAAACAGGAGGTACTATACAAATAGTGGTTGTTAATATTGCTAATCTCCTGGATTATTGTTATTATTATTAAATAAATACTTGTTTTAAAGGGAGGATTTAATCACAAATAAACTTGAGAAATACCAAATATTACAATGTTCAAGGATTCATAATACATGTGCATAGACTAAGGACTTCGATAATTACATTTTTTAAATTCATTTTGTTCTATTTAGAAGTTTCCAACCTAGAAACACCTTATGACCAGCAACTTATAGGGACACCCTGGTAAACACCATTGCCTGGATATCTCTCCATTTTCTCCACATCTCTGAGCCCTGTCTGTGGCAGAGTATAAATTCCACGGAGGCTGACGAATCCCCTTAATGAGTCACAATCTCTTTCTACCAAAAAGGCCATTGAAAATACACACATAGATTTGCTGTTCAAGTGAACTACTCGGTTATCCAAATGCAATGGAGCTTCTTCCCAGAACTTCTAAAAGATGTAAAGTGTTCTTACAATTACTCAGAATCAGTACAGCCAACCAGTTCCAGACCTGGAAGAATGGCTAAGTGCATACACACTAGGCATGCATTGGAGTCCGGTCAACTTGAACATTCTCCCAAATGGGCAGATATTCTTTCCATACAGATTTAACATTAAGCCATTTTTCATTAAAAAAAATAAAATTCCCAACAACACTAGAACTTTATACATAACGTTGTTGGGCCAAAATTATCTCAGGGCTTGTACCTTAGGTCTATAGAACAGAAAAAAAGCCTGGCTCAAGTTTGAGTGAGGATGAGAAGGCAAAATCTAGGTAGACGCCCCTCCATCCAGGGGGAGGGTTTGGCTATCTCTCATTAACCGGAGATATCCTTACATCACAGGGTGTTGCTTAACCTTTATAAGCGGATGCTCACAGTCATAAACAGAGTTCCTGCTTTGACTCGACTCCCTATGGTGACTGATTGTCCTGTGTCATGAGGCTGGATTGTCCTGCATGGTGGGGCTACAGGAATGGGCGGATAGCACATTCACCTTTCCCTGGGGAATAAGGAGGCTCAAGAAGCCTAGCAAATGTATTTGTCTGATTGTCTTTCAACTAATTCTCAACTGCCATAATTGAAGAGCAGCCGTGTTTAAGTAGATATGTGCCCACTATACTGTAAAATCTAGATTACTTTCTCCAAAAGGTATTTGATGGGATGTGGGTCAGAAGACCCAGGTCACAGTCTGACTTGTATCAGAAGATGTATTATTTGTCACAAGTGAGCGTTTGAGTTCTCGATAATCCTTTGCTCAAGGTGTTTCTATTTCAATTGTTCCCATTGTTGCTGATTTCCTCAGAACTTTCTTGGTGTTGTGATTTGATGATAAGAATGAGCGTTGAGGTTTAAGAGGGAACAAAAATAAAGAATACACATTTAAGCTAAAATGTCAGCACCTCTCTATTCTCGCATTTGTACCTTGACATGAGATCTACTCTCCACAGATTTTTAAGTGTACAACACACTATTTTTGAACAATCAGCACAATATTATGCAGCATATCTTTCCCCTAAATACTTTTAGACTCTACTAAAGCTTTATTCCTGTTCATATCAACCTGTCCTGCTACTCAGATATCTTTCTCCCTTGATTGGAACAGCCTGGGAACATGCCCACTGAGTGATTGTGAACCTGGCTTGACAATGATCAAATAATGACCTGGATTTCTGACCTTCCCCAAAGATGTCTCTGGGAACATCAGAGTCAATAGGTAAGTGTGTTGCAGTTCATGCAATGCAACAGACGTCCTTACTTCTGTATGTTGCTAGGAACAGTGAAAGCATACACAGGCGGTTTCCAAATGAAGATATCTGATCATCATGGTTGGTTTGTTCATTCTGACACTCACTCATCCTTAAGAAACAGCATCAAGGGGTGAGTTTTCGAAAGGAAGCAGGCTTTTGGCAAACCATTTGACCCCATTCTTTCATTGCTATGTTTCTGACAGCTTGTTTCAAGGCCCAGATGCAGTCCAGTTTGATCAAGGTTCTCCAGGCTCACAGTAAGTGCTGTTCTAAGCAAACCACCTTTTAAAGCCCTGCCATATGCTTCAGCCTAAAGTTGGGCCCTTTATTTGGAAAATAAAAGACAGTGCCCACCTCAAGGGCAGGTTGACTGAAGGGTCCTTTGATCTTGCTGTGCCTGTGAGAAAGTGAAGTAGGGAATAAAGAGCCACTGATTTGCTGTTAATTAAGGGAAGTGACAAGTTCTGTTTATCAGTATAGACATAAAGGACCTTATGAATTCAAAAGGAGGTAAACGACTGCTTGTCTTCGGAATATCAGTGCATCTTAAAGTAAAAGCTTGTTCCTGAGCAGGTCTGGTGGAGAAGATTAGACTGGTTTTATATTCATTTCATTTGGCAAAATAAAAGACCTCCGCATCAATTCAAGGATGTGACAAATGCTCGATCTCTCTCAAGAGTGACTCACCTTTTCCTGATAATGTGACTCATTGTATTATGGACATTAACCACCAGCAGCTCCTTCTTACCTTCCTGAGAATTTGGTGAGAAGAATAGGGTTTTAAGCCTCAAACTGGCTGTCTTTGCTAATTCCTATAGACTATTGGGCTGGAGCAAGCAGGCATTTTGCTTACGTGGTTACTACAGGAACAGCAGCTCTAGGTAAGACTGTGACTCATAGTTGGCTGGCATTTTAAGTTATAATTAACTAAATAATAATACTAATTTCTCCTCCTTTTCCCCATTCCTCCATCTATTTTCCTCCTTTCACGCTCTATCATAGAGTTACACCATATTTCAACTTGTTCTCCCTGATTACTACATATATTCATTGAGTACTGTCAATAGAAAACCATGTTACATTCACCTAGCAAATCAAAGCATTGCCAAGCAAAAGATGGGTGAAATAATTGCAGCTGTGCCTCCTTCCTCTACAAATGTTTCTAGGGCTCTCTCTATAAATGTAAATCTGCATCTGTATCTACTCATGAACACATGCACACACATATACATAAATGCACATAAGCACACACACATATATGCACATACACACACAGGCACACATGCACAACATGCATGCATACACACACATATATATATACAAACACACATGCACACACAGACATACACAAGCACAGCATGCATGTATGCATGCACACACATCTTCATACATACATATACGCACATACACACATGTACACAGGCACACATGAACACACACAGGCACATGCATGCATGCAAGCACACATACATTCAAGATGTCTTCATAGCATTTCTTTTCCAAATGCTACCTGACAGCCCATGTGTGAACTGACCTAACACAAGCTTCTCTTCAAACTGGAGAGAAGAAAAACTAAGCAATGCAGAGAATACTCCTAGTCAATTGCTTTTACAGCTTCTCTGGGGGTGCTAAACAACAGCAAGGAATATTTTCTCAGTTTTAATGTGTTATCCTTTGAGAAGGGCCCACTTAATCCAAACCCTGTCCTTTCTATAACTTTTTGCTCTTTCTGAGTGAGCATTGGAGAGCTACCTTAATCCAGTAGATGAACTTGGGAAAAATAAGCTTACTGGATTCAGTTCCTACCCTTTTATTTTGGGGACAATCTACCTAAAGCGACAGAAATCCAACTTTTTTTTTCAACAATCGTGCTCTGTATCTCAACACAGGAGGTCTTTCCTGGCCTTGAATGCTCTAGTAATGAATCAGTTTATCAAGTTCGTCCCCAGTTTTAATTAGTAGCCCTTCAAGCGAGGTCTTTCACCTCATATTTTAAAATGGAGTTTCTGTTCTTATTCTGTGAATGACCCAGGTATGTCAGAACATTAATTCTCTTGGAACTAAGGGGGCTAGAGGTGGCTTATGGCCAGTGTCTGGTTCACTACTGACCACAGGAGGCAATATCTGTTTGTCCTAAGTTCCACAGAAATAGCACCACTTTCTAGATGTGCCTTATGGGTTATTTTTTTTTACAGAAGTAAGCTTTTATTTCCATGTTTCTTGGATTAAGTTGTCTGAATTGGTTGCTTTGAGAGGATTAGTCAAAGAGACCAAATTCCATATCTTCATTTGATTGCTCCAACTCTTCCTTGGCTTCAGCCTTCGTTGGGGCTGCAGCAGCAGGAGCAGCAGTGGTGGCAGCAGTCACAGGGGCAGCAGGCACAAATACAGATGGATCAGCCAAGAAGGCCTTGACCTTTTCAGCAAGTGTGAAGGTGTACTCAGTCTCCACAGACAGAGCCAGAACCCGCTTGTACCCATTGATGATCGAGTGTGGCACTGAGGCATCAGTTGGGTAGCCGATATGCAGACAAACTCTGGCAACATTCCGGACACCCTCTAGGAAGCGAGAGTGCAGAGCCTGTTCTGTGATGTCAAGAACTTCTGGGTTGTAAATGGTGCCATTGTCAAACACCTGCTGTATGATCAGCCCAAAGGAGAAGGGGGAGATGTTCAGCATGTTTAGTAGCGTGGCTTCAATAGCTCCTACTTTGTCTCCAGTTTTTATCAACTGCACATCACTCAGAATTTCAATGGCGCCCCTGGAGATTTTAGTGGTGATGCCTAGAGCCTGGAAAAAAAGAGGTCTTCTCGGGCCCCAGACCAGTGTTCTGGGCTGGCACAGTGACCTCACATGGGGCGATGGCACCAGCACGGGCAGCAGCTGGCACCTTATTGGCCAGCAACATGTCCCTAATCTCAGTGAGGTCCTCCTTGGTGAACACAAAGCCCACATTGCCCCGGATATGAGGCAGCAGTTTCTCCAGAGCTTGGTTGTTCTCCAGGTGCTCCTGGATGGCCTTCCGCATCATGGTGTTCTTGCCCATCAGCACCACAGCCTTCCCTAGCAGGGACATGCAGATCTGCTGCATCTACTTGGAGCCCACATTGTCTGCTCCCACAATGAAGCATTTTGGATAATCATCCAAAAGTTGGATGATCTTAAGGAAGTAGTTGGACTTCCAGGTCACCCTGTCTTCCCTGGGCATCACGGCAGTGCGTCAGGGATTGCCACGCAGGGCTTAAAGACAATGTCACTCTAACGAGGACGCCTGGTGAGAGAGCTGCCTTATGGGTTATTAAGAAGGAGTTTGAGAAAAAAAAATTATGGGTAATAAAGGTAATGTTTTAATTTATTTTCCCATGCCAGTCTTTGTCCTAATTTTTCCAAACAAGGAGATGCTGCAACTTATTCAGCTGCTTAGGAGATAGCCATCTTGGTCCTTACAGGAAATCTATATGCAGCTTTCCCTGCCTCCTAAAAGTGATTTTTTTTTTCCAAACAGCTCTCTGAGCTGTATTTTAGGTCATATGTCACCAGAGGCTCGTGGGTTAATGATGGAATCCTCGGCTGACTGTGATTTGGAGGTGATTGACTGCTAGGAGGTGGGACTACAAGAAGTCTTTAGGTCATTGTGGATCTGTGTTTCTGAGAAACTGTGGGTGGCCAGCCCTTCCTCTCTCATTCATTCTCTGGCTTCAGGGTCAGTGGTTTTTCTCAATCCTCCAGTACAGTGTGCTGACTAAGCAGAGGCCTAAGAGCATCATGGTTGAGCAACTGTAAACTGAGACTTCCATAGCTGGGAGCCAAAATAGCCTTTCTTCTCACAAGCTATTTCTTACAGTATCAGAAAGCTGAAGAACACCGCAGAGGTGGGTGATGCTGTTAGCTGCCTCAGAGACGACCACTTACAGGGCCATCTGGGTCCTGTTTGCCCTGCTCCTTGGGACTGGTCCTTCATTTTCTTGAGGGTTTATTCAAGTATTCTTAAGGATGATTTTCTGGTGTCTGGTGCCTTTTGGGCTCTTATTCTGTCTTCCTTTCTTTTCTTTTCTGTCCTTTGCATCATATCACATTTTCGATATGTGAAGATTAGCTTCACCAAATGCCTGTACTGTCATAATAATTGATATTTCTCAACAACTATGTCATGCAGGGAGGGCATGGACTGTGGAGTCAGACGGGCTTGCTTGGAATTTTCCAACAGTTCACTTGTCCTTGGTCCACATGTTTAAACCTCCAGTCTCCCATCAGTCATATAGACATGTTCAAGATGACTCATTCTCTGAGTTGTGAGGATTAAATGGGATAAAGCACACATGCAGAACACTTAACACAGGTTATATTTGGTAACTCTGTCTGTTTTGAAGAACAGAACATGCAAGAAGTTTAGAACTTAGAGATCCTAAATCTTTATGGTATCTACTACATTACTTCAAAAATACTGTTACCTTCATACAATATAGAAGGTTAGAAATCATAGAGAGAATTAAATACTATTGCCATATTCTTTGTGTACTGTCATTAAAAAAAAAAAGACAGGGAACTTGACAGAAAAATTGCATGAACAGGCAAAAGATTCCAGTTCAGCAGTCTGAAATTGTTAAGTGTAAAGGAAAACAACATTCAATATGTCAATCATTTCTCGTGGTGTCACCGCATACAGAAGGCTAGAAAGATTCATGTTGATAATCTCGTTCATGAATCATAAAGAAAATGCCACTGTTTGCCATCTGAGGGAAAAAATGGTTGATAAAACATTCCAAGACCACCTCTAACAAAATAGTTGTAGAAATTCATAGCAAAGGGAGACTTACTTTATATGGAAAATATTTTATATGATATCATCTCACTAACAACACCAAATAAAGAAGATAAGGTTCGCTATGCTTTGTAATGTGCATAGCTTTTCACTTTTTAAATAAATTTTTATTTGGTAAACTTATTCTGATCTCAAAACAAACTTAAATGGTATCTGAATGGGTTAAAATCACTACATTAAAAATTTGGAGGGGAAAGCTAGGAAAGAAATTTAAACAGAAATTCTAAAAGGAGACATCACAGTGGAGAAGTCAAGCCCTGTTCTTCTCTCAGAATATTTAGTTGAAAGGTTTTATTCTGATGAAAAAAAATTTGCTGGCATTATTTGAGTATTTTTCCCACAGTTTCCTATAGCATTTTATTTTTTTTAAGATTTTACAATTTTTATTTATTTTATTTTATTTCATTTGACAAAATATTTATGTGCACTTTGTGAGGTACAGTGTGTTGTTTTGATTCATGTATAAACCAGGAAATGTTGAATTCAGGGTAATTCAGACACCCATTACCTTAAACTTTCCGATTCCAAATGGAAGAGAGGGTTTTGAATGTAGGATGTTATTTTCCAGAAAGCACCCTGAAGTTCATCTTATTGCCACTTCTCGAAGGCATGTAATGAATGCCATAGAGTGAATGGTTCTGTTTTATGGCTGTGCCTTATCCTGCTCACCTTTCCCGTGACTCCACCAGAAAGGTACTATTGCCCTCATTTTACATATCAGGTAAACACAAAACAATGAAGTCAGGATCCCGTAACGTCTCAGGCTGTGTTTTTTCCCTCCTCACACTTTATCTTCCACAATGAGTTTCTGGAGTAGCTATCAAAGATGACCCAGAGCCCGAGAAGCAAAGAATATTGAATATTTCTATAAATACCTTTGGCTCGACCTGGAGAAAATGTGAAATCAAGAAAGAAGCACAATAATGGGAGAGCCCAGCAAACGCTGTCAGATTTGGAAAGTGTTTCAGATCTTCAGAGTGGTCCATTGCATTCACAGAAGAATCCTCAAGAGTCATAGACCCAGCTCTCCACGAGCCTCCATGGATCCCACTAAAAGTCTCAGCCGAGTTAGGGGCTATTTTCCGAGTTTTCAGCCATGCATACAGTGCAGCACCATCAATCCCATCATCCCCAGCCATAACTTTAAAATAGTCCATGCTGAAGAGCCATGAATCACGTGGTGGTTAGCACAGAAAAAGCATAAAAAGCAATGAAGAACAGGTCAGGTCAGGATAAAGGGTGAACCCCAACCAGCTGCCTTATTTCTCCTCCTTTCCAGGGCATAAATTTTACTGAAACAGTCTGTGCATGTCAGAGCCTGAGCTCTGGGCTCTCTGCAGTTCACAAAAAAAACCCAGAGACCTCTTTTCTCACCGTCTACCTCCAGAACCGCCAAGCACCCCTATTTTCTAGTATGACTTAAGCATTCAGAAAGCCCGTTTATATCAAGTGCTCTTAATGTGCAGTTTTGATAAAGGCTTCACTATAGTTCAAGAAGGGAGGTAATTTTCAAAACGGAAAATCAGTCAGTCTTGATGTCCTTGCTACTTCAATGGGACACATGCTTTTTGGTGTTGCTGATTAAAGGATAAAGTAATAAACACTTAGAGTGTGACTTCGGGTACACTCTGCGCATGTGGTCAACAACCGATGCAGCACTCTGCCAAGCAATGAGAGGAAGATGAAAGAAAACACAGATAAGAGACTTTGCCCTAAGTAGATTTAACAAACTTGGCGGATAGACAATGCTGACATCGGTGAAGCCATCACTACCAACGCTGCCGAGGCAGAGTGAAAATTCTGTCTCTCAGGAAATCACAACTTCAACTGGACAAACAATGGAATTTGCGACGCAATGGGGACCCCACCCAGGGGACCCTGAACACCAGAATCCTGGAGAGGCATTCATTCGTATTGAGAGTTCAGAGTCCCATACAGACACTGACATGGTTTGGATATGTCCCTCTCTTCTGGAGCAAGTGGCTGTTCTAAAGAAGTAGTGGAATGTCACTCTGTAAGGCCCGCTCCGCTGATCTTGCCTGAGCTGATAATAGTCTGTGCCTTTGCACGTCCATTCTCATTCTTTGATAGAGTAGCTTGAGCAACTGTAATGAGGAATGCCTAAACCCCTTAGGGGTGACACCTTCCCCTGCTCGGCTTTTGAGAAAAGTACTAGCTGTGTCTGTCTGGAGCAGGTGCAAAGATGTCTTCCTGCCAGATTCCCTCACTCCAGATTATTCCATTTTTCTTCATTGAGCCTCAGTTCTTCATATCGCCTAAGTATAAAGCTGGTACCCTTTACAATCTATGATCCAATTAGCAGAGAAAGGAGCTGCTTGGCTTCCAACAACACATGGAGTCTGGTATGACCCCCACAGAGAAAAGCCAACACTTCCAGATACTCTGCTCATTCACCCTGTCTATTCCCCCTGCGATCTAAGGGTGGAGGCTCAGGAAACTTTGTTAGCTGCCCACAGTGTCCCCCAACATCTGTAAAGGACAGAAGTACTATGTGAGAGTGTTCTGCTGGTTCGAGTTTACTCAGCACTTCCTGATGTGGGAGTGTCATATATCAATCTGTTGATTTCATTGGTTAAGCAATAAAGAAACTTCTTGGCCCTGTGGGTGGAGTAAACAGAACAAAATGCTGGGAGGAAGAGGAAGTGAGGTCAGACTCGACAGCTCTCCTCTCGGGAGCAGACGCCTGAGAGAGATGCCATGCCCCGCTCCTGGGATGAAGCTCCGACCCAGGATGGACATAGGCTAGAATCTTCCCGATAAGCGCACCTTGGGGTGCTACACACAGATGATTAGAAATGGGCTAAATTAATATGTGAGAATTAGCCTAGAAGAGAATGGGCCAAGCAGTGTTTAAATGAATACAGTTTGTGTGTTGTTATTTCGGGGCATAAGCTAGACAGGCAGGCGGCCGGGGTGCTAGGAATGCAGCCCCGCCGCTCTAATTACTACAACTTCCCATAACCTGGATTTTTCTATTAACCATTTTCAGAGTATTGAGGGAGGGACATTGGTTTTATTCTTTTCAAGGTGGGAAATAAGGAAAAATAATGATTTACTTGGGGATAAAACTCCTAGTATATTTATACACATGAAGGCCTAATTTCTCACAGTTTCCATCCTCCAACCTAAGAAATTCTGCTTTCTGTATATAAACTACCTCTGGGTAGAAGGTAGGGAAACCATGGTCCTCTTTTTCGCATAGACCTGACTTTAAAATGATGGTAAATCATTTAATTATTTAAGGATGGCTTGATCAAGACTATTTGTCATGGAATGAAGCAGGTGCAAAGATGTACAGATGCCAGCTCTCTGGGGCATGTTTATCATATGTATCCTTTGTGCACTCTTTTGTAGTTTGTTGGCACATGATGATCTAGCAGTCATTAAGAAAGGACCACCACCAGGCAATGTCTTTCAAAGGGGAAGAAATTTCTAATCCAAAGTATAGAAGCAGTCTTCTCATTTGTGGGGATGACAATCAATGTTGTTCCAGTCTATGTCCTTTGCACATTCTCTCAGGCAGCAGTGCATATTACCCGTGTTGATGACATTATCCATCAGCTTAGGTTAAGCAATGCAGGAATAGCAACCGAACACCTTAAGTGACTTTCAATGCTAAGGATTTTCTTTTGCTTCTCCTGTCCCAGTGTGTAATCTGATGCAACTTGGATCTGGAAAGTTGGGATTGTCATGTGTTGAAAGCTTTGTTTCTAGCCTGAGGTATTAATTGGAAGTCCTCGAATCATCAAGAGGTTGGAAGGTCTCTAGATGTTTGAAGGGGATGTAGCACTCTGACATACTTTTCTTCCCCCCTCTTCCTTTCTCATCTGCCATTAGTTCAGTAGACTCTCTACCATGCACTCCACCATAATGTTCTGCTTCATGCTGGGCAGAAAACAAGATACACTAACATTCCTGGACTGAAACCTCTGAAAACAGGGACCAAAGCAAACATCTCGAATGTGACAATGACAAAAGTTGACCAACACGTGATGTTTAATGTTGTCTTCTCTGGGAAACACATTGTCTCTAATGTTATTATCTCTGGGATCCAGGCTAAACGATGCCCCATGTCTGGGACACTGGCAACTGTCCCTCAGAAGAGAACATAGTGATGTTATGAAGATGACTCTTCAACTTCTTGAAATGAGTCACCCCTATTCTAGTTGCATTTCCTCCACCAGAGCAAATTACATGGCCAACGAAGGCTGACATCTGGGAGCACTGGTCTGTAAATATTCTCTCAGAGAGAAGAACAAATGTTTGAGCAGCATCACAATCTACTTTAGGGGAAGTGGAATGGAAAATGAAGATTCTTGTACAATAATTCTTCCCCAAATGGACCAAGCAATAAATTCCACTGTCTACTATTGACACCATGCTGTTTAACTCTCTCTGAACTTCAGCAGAAGATAGAAAAGAGTTGAATAAAAGAAGTAAGATCGACTTGTCACTTGTCTACCAAATAAAGTATTTTCATTTTTAAGCACATGCCAAGAGTATAATGATTCTGACTATGTCTTCTTGTGGAAGGAACCTCAGTAAAATCCCCCACAAATGCCAACCTCCTGACTCTCCTATCCAGCAGTGGCTTTGTTCATGAAGAATAAGTGTAAGAGGAGGGCCTGCTTATTCGGCCCAGCTGCCCGGCTAGCTTACACCTAAAATAACCACACAGAAACTGTATTAATTAAAAAACTCTAACTTCATATTGGCTAACTCTTGCATATTAACTTAACCCATCTCCATTAATCTGTGTATTGCTACATGGCAGTGGCTTACTGGAGATTTAAACCAGTGTCCATATCCAACGGAGGATCCATGGCTTCTCTGACTCTGCCCTTCTTTCTCCCAGCATTCAGTTCTGTTTTCTCCTCCTACCTAAGTTCTGCCCTAGCAACTAGGCCAAGGTAGATTTTTATTCATTAACCAATGAAAGCAACACACAAACAGAAAAAACTCCTATACCAAATAAGTGTGATTTTAGTTTTAGTTCTCATATTTTCTGTATTTTTTACTTTCTCACAGATACTACACTGTAACTAATTTAAACACCGTTGGTCTATAAATGCTCCTCATATCTGAGTGGACTTTCTTCCAAAGGTCAAGATCACAGTGTCTTAGTTATAGTTTCCACTACCATGAAGAGACACCATGACCATGGCAGCTCTTATAAGAATTTCACTGGGATAGCTCACTAACAGTGTTAGATGTTCAGTTCATTCTCATCACGGCAGAGTGCATGGCAACATGCAGACACAGTGCTAGCTATATCTTGATCAGGAGACAATAGGAAGTGCACTGAGGCACTAGTCACGGTTTGGGCATATATGAGACCTTAAATCCCACTTCTACAGTGGCACACTTCCTCCAATAAATCCTCCTAATAGTGCCACTCTTTATGAGCTTATGGGGTTCAACTATCCCCAACTACCACATTCCACTCCTTGACCTCCATAAGCTTGTAACAATATCATAGGGCAAAATTCATTTAGTTCAATCTTAAAAGTCCCCATAGTCTATGACTTTCTCAACAATGTTGTAAAGTCCAAAGTTCAATGTCTCTTTCTGACATTTATGCAATCTCTTCACTGCAATCACCTGTAGAAATCAAAATCAAAAAGCAAACCACCTACTTCCCATGTATAATAGCACAGGATATACATCACCATTCCAAAATGTAGGGAAGGGAGTCTACTGGCAAAGCAAGACAACTAGCTGGGCCAACTCCAGACTCTGTGTCTCCATGCCTGATGTCAAAGAGTTCTTCAGATGCCCAACTCCCTTCTGCTTTGTGGACGGCAACACACTTCTTTCTCCTGGGATAGTTCCTCTCCCTGTCAGAAGCGCTCCTCAGCAGGTATCCCAAAGCTCTGGCATCTCTAATATCTTCAGTTCTCCAAGGCAATCCAGGCTTCAACTTCACAACTTGATCTTCACAATGGCCTTTCTAATAGGTCTTCACCCAGGGACACTCTTGACACATGCCTGGCTTCAGCGACTTTCCTTAGTCACAGAGGCAAATTCTATAACCTGTTTCTTCTCTCTTTAACTCTAATGCCGGAAGCACGCCATCAAAACTGTCAAGTTCTGTTACTTGCTGGAACTGGAACATGGCCCCCTGTTCAATTACATCTTCACCAGTTTTCTGACTTTGATTGCTACTTTTACTGCCTAAACTTGACTGTCCTTGAACTTGCTCTGGAAACCAGTCTGAACTCAAACTCAGAGACCTGCAAGCCTCAGCCTTCCTAGTGCTGGGAGTAAAGGCCTGCATCACCACTCCAGGCTCTACACTTTTCTTTCATTCCTTTTAGAAACTTAACTGGATGGGATCTTGACCTGAGGTCACCACTCCCTTATTCAATTTCTTAATCCATTTATCTCCTTGAACACAGGATTTAGCTCTTTGCCACTCCCTAGTGCTCTTTTTCACCTCAGAATTTACATTTTGTAATTTACCTTGCTTAGTTTTCTCCTTTTCATTATATATCTTCATTAGAGCTTCCAGTAATAACCACATGACAGAGTTTATGCTATGCTTTTTGGAGATTTCCTCTGCTGACAGAATTAATCTAAAAACTCTTCACTTTAACCTTAGCAAACTCTTAGGACAAGCGCAAAGGGCAGTCACTTCACCAAAGAATGATCTGTAGGCAACATATTAAAAAATCTTCTCTGAAACCTCTTGATTGAGCCCCCCACAGTTCAAATAACTTAGCACTACTCTCTTCCATGCTCTTACAAGTATGACCAATTAAGCAGTGCTTAAAGCATTCTACAGATTTCCTAACCCAAGGTACCAAAGTCCATATTTCTCCAAACAAAACCATGTTCAGGCCTATCACAACATTACCCTAATCCCTGGTACCAGCTTCTATCTTAGTCAGGGTTTCAATTTTATGAAGAGACACCATGACCACTGTTAGTATTCAGGCACAACTTGGTCCTGCCCCTTGAGAACCTGCATAGTGCATCATTTGTTGTGCCCTGCATCATGTCTGCCTACATGGCAGACAGTACTCTGTCCCTTTAAGAGATAAGACCCGCCTACACCTGCTCTCTTTCTGTTCTCTTCCTTTCTGCCATTTCTCTGAGGATGGAGCTTAGTGTCTTTGTCTTTCTCCCTCTTCTTTCTCTCTTCTCCCCTCTCTCTCTGCCTCTCTCTTTCTCTCTGTCTCTCTCTCCCATTCTCTTTTCCCTTCTTCATTCCCTTTATCTCAATAAACTTCACACTCAAACTCAGACTGCATGCCATATTTGTCTCCAGCCCATGGGCCTCACCTGCCATGGGACCCACCAAGGTCTCACTCATGCCATAATCATAACATTGGTTTCAAGAAAGGAACAGATGCTTTAAGGGTTGCTTATGTAAAAATGCAAAGCTTAAGATGTGAGGATCTAAGAATGTTTTAGGGTCTAGGATGGTGTTCTAATGTATGCACATGCAAGTGATTAAGGTGTGCACATGCAAGTTAGGATGGTCTGAGGATAAAAAGCTTAAGTGATGTCAAAGGCAATGGATGTGAGACATTTAAAAGAGTAAAACACATTCCAGATTTCTCTCTTTCATTATGCTACTGTGTTAGGATGCCAAGGGTCCATAGTCTTAACATTAATCAATAAAATTCTGATAAGTCATTAATCTAGCTCTGGCAGAGTACTATCACTATCAGAACTGCAAGATCAAGATTTTAAATTCCCTTTGGTCATTTTCTAACTATAGACCTCTAAGGTACTTTCCATTGTGTAAAAAAAAAATTGTCACCATTCATTACTGACATGAGTATACTGCTGTTTCAACAAAACAAATTTCAGTGCAGATTAAAAACAGTGAAAATGTGAATATGTCTTTGTTGAGGGAGCTGTGGGCTGCATTCCTGCCACCCAGCTCCCAGCCGCCTGGCTAGCTTATGCCCCAAAATAATGGCACACAAATTGTATTCATTTAAGCACTGCTTGGCCCATTAGCTCTAGCTTCTTACTGGCTAATTCTTACATCTTGATTACCCATTTCTATTAATGTGTGTAGCACCCCAAGGTGCACTTACTGGGAAGATTCTAGCCTACATCCATCCTGGGTCCGAGCTTCATCGCGTCTGCCCCAGAGAGGAGAGCTATCGAGTCTGAGCTCACTTTCTCTTCCTTCCAGCATTTTGTTCTGTTTACTCCACGCACCTATGTTTTAACCTATGAGGCCAAGCAGTTTCTTTATTAATTAACCAATGACCTTCCTCTATCATGTCTGAAATCTACATTTCCACAAACTCAAAGAATTCTTATAAGTTCTAAGGAGTTGACTTGGAGGATTCACCTCAAGCAGGTCAGATACATGTGTCCCTCAACTACCAGGCCCTAACAGCCCAAGCCTCCCCACCTTTCCCTGGTCCTGACAACCTCTCCCTCAATCACCAAGACCTAAAGAAAAAAAAATTTTTTCCCTGAAACTTAACCTTGTTCTCTGCTCTGCCAACACCTCTCCAGGTCCAAGAGACACTGGATAGTTCCACAGAACCTGGACAACAATGAAACAACCAACTACCCAAGGACAGGGCAACACCCTAACTTTCTCAGGTTCCCACAAAGATGGTCAGCATTTCCCAGGTCAGCAAAGACCAGTCTCAAGAACTCGACACCCTCATTCCCTTAACCTGCCATGCCTAACTCCTCACCTTTATATTAAGAAAAGAAGGGAAGAATGTTAGTACACAGACATATCTTGCCCCTTAGCTGGGAACAGTGTGTCACATCCCGTGGCCTGTGTCACACCTGCATACATGGCAGACAATACTCTATCCCTTTAAGAGACAAGACCTGCCTACTCCTGCTCTTTCTTTCTGCCATTTCCCGGAGGAGGCAGCTTTCTGTCTCTCTCTGACTCTCTCCTCTTTCTCGCTTCCTCTCTCTCTCTTTCTGCATCTCTTTGTCTCTCTCTCTCCATCTCTCTCTCTCTCCCATTCTCTCTTCCCTTCCCCGTCCCTTTATCTCAATAAACTCCACGTCCAAGCTCTGTCTGCATGGTGGATTTGTCTCCTGCAGAATTTCTCACTTACCATGGGATCCATCAGGGTCCCAGCTAACACCCTAATCATAACAACAGTGGCAACTCTTATAAGGAAAATATTTAATCAAGGTGGTTCACTTACAGTTTCAGAGGTCCAGTGCTGGCTGAGGTGGTATTAGCTACATAATGATCAAAAGGGAGGCACTGAGCATGTCTTGGCTATATATGAGACCTCAAAACCCATCCCCATAGTGAGACACTTCCTCCAAAAAGGCCATACCCACTCTAACAAAGCTATACCTCCCAATAGTGCCACTCCCTATGAGCTTATGGGATCCAATTATATTCAAATTACCACATCATCTACTGATTGGTTTTGTATGTCAACTTGACACAAGACAGAGTCATCAGAGCCTCAGTTTAAGGAATGCCTCCATGAGATCCAGTTTCAAAACATTTTCTCATTTGGTGATCCATAGGGGAGGTCTCAGCCCATGGTGGATGGTGACATCCCTGAGCTTTTGGCCGAAAGTTCTATAAGAAGGTGGACTGAAAAAAAAAAACATTGGAAGCAAGCCAGTAAGCAGCATCCCTCCATGGCTTCTGCATCAACTCTGGGTCCAGGATCCTGCACGATTTGAGTTCCTGTCCTTACTTCCTTCAGTGGTATAGTGCAGTCCTGAAGTATAAACCAAATAAACCCTTTCCTCTCCAACTTGCTTTTTGGTGGTGGTGTTTCATCACAGCAGTAGAAACCCTAAAACACACCATTTCTTTCAGTCTTTGAATATTTTTATATTCAAACCGACTACATCTGAAACACAGTTGGCCTAACTCTGCTTCTGTACTTTCCCTTACACAGTTTCTGGATTGAAATTAGATTCATTTAATTCCATTAATTATACTACCATTTTCTTGAACATGTAGTCTTCCATGTTTATAGCAGTTTTATGTTTATTCTGCTTTCCCTTCGCTCAATTCCAACCATGTGCCACCATGTATAACTAATCACTCACCCTCCTTCTTTTTACCATTCTTACTCAGCAACGTCTAAAACACGTCTTTTCCAAATGGGAAGGTATCATACATACAGAAAACATAATAGTTTTATCACCTTTGTAGAAAAATTTATGCCTTTAAAAATAGCTCTGAGCTTGTTTCTATGTGTTATTAATATTGGTTTTTTAATTAAAATTTAATAGTCTCATTTTAAAACATTGGTAATATGGTACCAATAACATAGCTATTAGATAGATTCTGCAGTCACTATATTGCACACTTGCAAGACTAAATGGACACATTCGATTAGCATAATTGATGACATCACTGATACTTTCTGCACAGAAAAAAGACTTAAGTAAAATGTCTTCTAAAGTAATAACTGAGTTTCTAAGTTGGAATCCTCAAAAAATCTTTTCATAACAAAAAAACGTTGTTAACAATGTACAGATATCATTTGACAAGCTTTGTGCTTAAATTGTTAGTCTCTGTAGAGTCACAATTATTAGGAAATGTCTAATTAAATAATATGTTCTATATATGCCAGCTACAGAGTTATTGCATATTTTTATTGTATGGGTTAAATATGATTTCTTGTGGTTATCTTTGTGAAGTGTGATTTCTGACTTGCCCTTCTTGTGAACTTCATTGGTAGACTAGTTAAAATTTTTATTTGATATGAAGAATTTAAAACAGAAATTTCTTTCAAATGATTCAGAGTGTTTTAAATGTGGTACTTAATATTTTAATGCTATGAATATTAAAGTAATAAGCACATCAATGAACTTTATATTTAAAATGCATCTAGAATATGAGAATTGACTTTGGACTATCTGTCCTTGAATATTATACCTAATGTTTCGCTCAGGAAATAATATGTGTGATAATCTTAAAATTATTTTACTGAAATAAAATCTGTTCATGTTTATAATCATTATCCATTTGTTATCTATTTATAACTTTTTGAGATTTTGATTATGTTTATGTGTATGTGTGTTTGCCTGAATGTATGTCTGTGTTCTCAGAAGTTAGAAGAGGTTGTCAGATCTCCTGGGACTACAGTTACAGATAGTTGTGAGTTGTCACGAGGGATTGAACCCGTGTCCTCTAGAAGAACAGTTAGCACTTTTAACTGCTGAGTTCTCTTTCCAGATTACTCTTATTTATTTCTAACTTATACAGCATTTATTACAAGTGAAGTCAATAGCTGGTGTGCTCTCTGATCATCTTTGTTGCCATTTACCCCTCTCGAATTGGATGTCCTTTGACCGGATACAAACCTCTCTGCCTCTTTTATAACTGTTAAATAAATATCTCAACTTCTTGGCAAATTTGTTTACATGCAGCAAAATTCCCTACAGGCTAGGAGTGGCAAGTTTTGGTAGCATGTGCCAGGTTTACATTTTATTTACAAGAATTATCACAAACTAATTGCCTTAATGTATTACTGAGAGATCTGAGGTTCCAGACTAATAGGAGGATAACTATAATAATATCTTATTGGTGTTTTAATAAATAAAGCTTACCTGGAGATCAGATTGCTGAGCTAAGCCACTACTGAGCTAGGCCAGGGAGTGGTGGCACACACCTTTGATCCCAGGACTCAAGGCTATGATGGGCTACAGGAGATTGAATCTACCTAAAACAGAGAACTAGAACTCACATAGTTTTCCTGAGTAATGTGACTCATCTTCCCCAGATAGGATGCAACTGCTCAAGAAAATTCCAATGAAGTCTTTCAGTATCTTGCGTTAAACTTGCTAAAATTTTGTGGCTGTACGTTGAATGTGAAGAAACTTCTCGTGGTTTTTATAAATTCAGTTTTAACAAATATCACTGTGAAGGTAGCTAAGAAAATGTCACAATTAACTAATATGCAAATTTAGAGGAAAATTATCATTGAATTCATTTAAGAGTGCTCATCTTGATTGTATAAACTTGCATGTAATATTAACAATGAATATATTTTGAAAAGAAAAGCAGACCAGGGTGGATATGGGAAAACCAAACTAGTGACTTAAATATTGGCAAAAATACAGGAGCCAATGTGATGGCTCAGTGAGTAGAGCTCTTGCCACCAACCCTGGCAACCTGAGTCAAATCTCCTGGACTCACAGGATAGGAGGAGAGTACCAACTCCCCACAAATTGTGTTCTGACCTCAACATGTGTGCCCTGGCAGTTGTGAATGCACACACACTCACACAAATAAATAAATAATTATATCCTCTTAATTTACAAATAATTATTTATTATACTTTGACTTTCCCTTCGGTATACATTCTTAGACTTAAATTCTAATTGGATTGTCTGTATGATGACCACTGAGTTTTAAAAGTTATGCATATTTTGGAAACAATCCTTTCAAATATGTTCTCCCAGTTTAGGCCTTGGATTCCAGTTTTCTTAATAGTTTTTCAGTGACCAGTGGCATTGATTTTAATCACTGGCGTCCAATCAGCCCATTTTATCATGATGTTATAAAAAGGCATCTCCATACCCAAGATTTAAAATCTGTGGTTTCAGGCCGGGCGGTGGTGGACACCTTTAATCCCAGCACTCGGGAGGCAGAGGCAGGCAGATCTCTGGGAGTTCGAGGCCAGCCTGGTCTACAAGAGCTAGTTCTGGGACAGGCACCAAAGCTACAGAGAAACCCTGCCTCAAAAAAAAAACCATAAATAAATAAATAAATAAATCTGTGGTTTCTTCTGAGTTTTATATTTTTGTCTTTTATTCAAGAACTAATCAGAGTCAGTTTTGTGAAGGATGCAGTCTTAAGGTTGAAAAATATATGTTAAACTCACTTTCTCCCTGCCCCTTTCCCTCTCTCTCCACGTGAACATGTGGGACAGTTGTTCCAGGACCACTTGTTCAAATGTCTCTCCTTGTTGCATAGTATTACATTTGCTATTTTGTCAAAGATCAGTTAACAGCATTTATAAGATTTTATTTCTGGGGTGTCTCTTTTGATTAATCCATTTTTTGCTTCTTTACTAGCGTATTTAGTGACAGACCTGATAGCACTCACTACTGTCACTCCTTCCTACATCAGTGGTTCTCCTTCCTAGTCTTTCTACTCCTGGTATTCACCCTTCCATTTTTAAATCCTAAGATCTATTACCTTCTGCACTCCTACTTTCTTAAATTCTCTTTACTACCCATGGTACCCTCTCTAATGTCATGACATTTACCCACACTCATTTATTCATATATTAAGATGAGAAGCTAGTATCCACATATGAGAGAGAATCTGCAATAATTTTTTAAGCGTGGATTACCTTATTTAAAATATTTTACAGTTCCATCCATTTCATATCAAATTTCATATTTCTTTATGGCAGAATAAAATTTTATTATGTGGTGTGTAATACAATGTGATATATATATATATATATATATATATATATATATATATATATATCCATTCATCATTGATAGATCAGTGGGATGATTGCATTATCTTATTATTGTACTGCTGTGGGACAATGGTTTTGTACCCTGTAAAGATTTGTTACTTGTTTTTTAATAAAACCCTGATTGGCCAGCAACCAGACAGGAAGTATAGATGGGGTGACTATAACAGGAGAATTCTGGGAAGAGGAAAGACAGTCTGCAGCTGCCTCCAGACACAGATTAAGCAAGATGAAAATGTCTCACAGATAAAAGGTACCAAGCCATGTGGTTAATAAAGACAAGTATTACGGGCTAATGTAAGTTATAAGAGTTAATAAGAAGCCTAAGCTAATAGGCCAACCAGTTTATAATTAATATAGACCTCTGTGTGTTTCTTTTGGGACTGAAAGGCTATAGGAACAGGCTGGACAGAAACCTCTATCAACAAATGATGCCAACATGGACAACTGCATCCACATAAAACCTGAGAGAGTTAGAGAAGTATTTCTAGACACAATAAAAAAGTTTAAGCAGTACTTCTTTGTAGCAGCATTTTCTCAAGTGGGCTCTGTTTGCTAGAAGCAAGTGCATCTTATTTAAAAGAAGCTTTCTGACTCAGCTTTAGCTGCAAAAACCTTGCACCTGTTTTAAGGGGGACCCACAAAAAAACACTTAAATGGTGTTTATGAAAAGCTGACAGTATGCTTTTTCGTGGTGACAGGGACCTTGAAACTCCATAGAGTTGTGGCAATAAACATGTCTCTGGCCAGTACCTCTGCCATAAGACTAGACTCTCAGAAAGCTATGGAATGAGGTATATCAAGCCTTCAAAGCCATGGTTTTAATCCTAGCCATATCACTTAGCCAATTAAAGAATCATGTGGTCAGAAAAAGAGAGATATAAAGTTTACAGTGTGTTTTTAAAAAAAGATATGTAGGATTGGGAGAGAAAAGAAAATGGATAAAGTCAGAGAGAGAGAGAGAGAGAGAGAGATGTTGGGTGTGGTGGCACACACCTTTAATCCCAGTACTTTGGAGGCAGAGGCGGGCAGATCTCTGTGAGTTCAAGGACAGCCTGGTCTACAGAGTAAGTTCCAGGACAGCCAAAGATACACGGAAAAACTCTGTTCCCAAAAGATCAAAAATTAAAAATAAAAATAAAAGAAATAGTTTTAAATAAAGCCACATGATGATAGAAAAACCTGGATACTGTATGTTATTGTGTTGTGTTTGAATTGTTTGATGGCTAAGAAAGGAGCAACAGATGCTGAAAGGCATATTATCATAAATGCTGCTGGATTAATCCAACATATGTATTTTGAAAATGCCTTGACTTCAAAATTTAAGTCAAAAGATGTGTTACTTTGGAGAAGAGTTTTTGTTTTTGTTTCCACATGAGATGATATGCTGTGGATTCATTCTGGGTTAAGAAAAATCAGGTTTGATCCAGGAAGACCCCCTGAGAAATCTCTGATAGCAGCAGATGGCCCAGATATCTGAATTCTACATCCAGAACAGCCTCAAGACTGCTGGATGAGATGATCAAGCCTCACAGAATATTCCAGTCAGGACTTGACCATAATTCTCAATTTTCTTTAGGTCCCCATCAGATGATCAGTACTCCCAATCAGCAGAAAGTTGCCTAGAAAACCATACCTACATTCCCCAAAATTGGATTATGGATCTTTTTTTTTGTTTTAGAGTATTGGTTATAATTTGTTATGGATAATGGTCTGGAAAAAAGCTAAACAAAGGAGATTAGATTCAGAGTTCTTGTTTGGAAAAAAAGGGGGGGTAGAGTGTCGTGGGAAAATAGTCTTATACTCTGTAAAGATTTGTTACTTGTATTTTAATAAAACACAGATTGGCCAGCAACTAGGCAAGAAGTATAGGCAGGGCAATCAGAACAGGAGAATTCTGGGAAGAGGAAAGGCACAGTCTGAAATTGTCCTCCAGACACAGAGGAAGCAAGATGAGAATGCCTTGCTGATAAAAAAAAAAAAAAAAAGCGCCAACCCATGCAGTTAACACAAATAAGAAGTATGGGCTAATGTAAGTTGTAAGAGTCAATAAAAAACCAGAGCTAATAGGCCAATCAGTTTATAATTAATGTAGACCTCTGAGTGTTTCACTGGAACTGAAAGGCTGTAGGACCAGGCAGGACAGAAACCATAGGCAACATTGTACAATACACCATAGCAATAAATATGAGGGTACAAGGACCTGTGGGCAATTTTTTAGATATATAAGCATCCCATTTCCCTATCCACATCCTAGTGTGATATGGAGTTCTTTGGTGTTCTTAGCAATGGCATAACCGGGTCTCGTGATAGTTCTATCTTTAGTGTTTTGAGAAACCTCTGTACTGATTTCCACAGTGGCTGCCTCTATCCGTTGTAAATAATGATTCCTTTTCCCTATACCATTGCCAGCATTTGTTATCATTTGTTTTCTTGATGGCAGACATTCTGTCTGGGATGAGGAAGAATCTCAAAATAGCTTTAACTTGTATTTTAATGATGGCCAACAATGTTGAACCATTTTTAAAATATTTACTTGCCACATTTTCTCTTTAAAGAACTATCTGTTCAATCCATTAGCCTACCTATAATCAGAGAGGGTAGTGTGTGTGTGTGTGTGTGTGTGTGTGTGTGTGTGTACGTTTTATTTTAGAATTTCTTTATGTAATCTAGATAGTAGCCTACTTGTCTAAAGTATATCTGTCAAAGACTTTTCCCACTCTGATGTTATCTGTACACTCTGCTGATAGGTTCCTTTGCTGAAGAGAAGTCTTGAATTCCAGGTAATATGATTTACCAGTTCTTAGGGATATGCCCTGAGTTACTGAGATTCTACTCAGAAAGTCCATGTTTGTGTATTAAAGTGCTTTCTCTATCAGGTTCCCTGTTTTCTGTTTTTGTTTTAAAGGCCTTTGATCTTCTTTGAATTGAGTTTTTATAGGGTGACAGATATGAATATAATTTAATTCTTCTGCAAGGAAATATCCAATTTTGCTAGCATTATTTATTGAATAAGCTGTCCTTTTCTAATATATTTTTGATTCTATTGTCAAAACTTAGATGTCCAAAACTAGGTGAGTTTATTTATGGGTCCTACATTATGCTCCTTTGATCTGCCTGTCTGTTTTTGTGGTGATTTCATAATGGAGAATCTCAGTATGTAGTCTAAAATGGCCTTGAACTTGAGTTCATTCTGCTTTACTTTAAGTGTCAGCTGGTTGATTTTTCTATTGTCATGATAATCCACCACATCTTGATTACATTACCTTTATAACACTTTATATTCAATTTGTAGACACACACGTATACACATCACAACTTCATGGATTTCTGGCTGGAGTGCATAGAATTTATAGATCAAGTTTGAATTACTTATATTTTAACAATATCGGATCTACTGTTCATGATCACAAATTTCTCTTCATATTTAATTCACTGATTTATTTGATTAGACTTTGGGAAATTTTCCTGTACAATGCCTAAACCTATTCTGTCAGATTTACACTAAGTATTTTTTAAATTGCTAAAATTAAGAACCTAGCATTTTAAGCTTTGAAATTGATTTTTTTGTCTCTGGTATATGGAAGATTAAAAAGAGCTGTAAAGTGGACTTGGTTGCATTCTTTTTTATCTTAGTGGAAAGCTACTATGTTTTCATCATTAAATATAATATCAACTGAGGAATTTCTGCAGATTCTGTAAAAGTGTTCAATTTCTGTCTTAGTTTGGGCTTCTATTGTGTGATAAAACAACATCACCAAAAGCAACTTGGGGAGGAAAGTGATTACTTGGGTTACAATCAAAATCATAGTCCATCATTGAAGGAAAACAAAGCAGGACACATGGGTGGGAGTTCAAGGCAGGAACCTGAGGCAGAAACTGATGAGAAGGCCATAGAGGAACACTATTTATTGGCTTCGATCCTCGTTGTTTGATTGGTCTGCTCTCTTATACAGTTTAGACTATCTGCCTAAGGGGAGCACTGAACCCCATGGCCTGGTCTTGCCCACTTCAGTCATTAACCAAGAAAAAGGCCCAGAAGATTCCCTTACAGGAAGTAGGGCTGGAAGCATTTTCTCAATGAAGGTTCCTCTCCCTAGGTAATTCTAACTTGTGTCAAGCTGACAAGCAATAAACCAGGACGACTGATCCTTTGTCAAACTGACACATAATCACACTGCTATTAAACTATAACCTTTTTTTCTTGTCGTTCATAAGATGCCATGTTATTATTATTATGGCAATGTAGCACATCTTAACTTTTAAAAGCCCTGTAGTCTTTAAAAGTCCAAACACTTAAATAGTCCAGTCTTTATAAAATATCTAAGAACTCTCTAAATCTTCAAAGTTCCTCCAAACTACCAAAGTCTATCCAAAATGCCAAAGTGTCTCTGAAACTTCCAAATCCTTCAACTGAAGGCTACCATAAAATTAAAAAAGTGTAAATATTTTCTTAATCCCAGAAGGAAGAAACAGGACACAGTCAGAATGTGAACAAAGTGAAACCAAACTCTAACAGTATAAATAACTCACTATCCAATGTCTGGAATTCATGATCTTCTAGGCTCCGAAGAGCTTCCAGCAACTCCACCTCTAGGACTCTGCCATCCACAGGACTCACCTTTTCTTTTACAGGATGAGGCCAGCTTTACTCTAGACCTGCTGCTGTCTTTGTGGCTAACCCATGGCTCTGGTATCTCCAAAATTTTGGGTCTCCACTGAAGCTGGGTTACACTTTCAACAATAACGTCTCTTGGGATGTCCTTGGGCACTTATACATAGCTACATTGTATCATGCCTCAGCTTTTCTTCTTGACCACTACAATCCTGAGTCGTCTATCATAATGGAGGCTTCACTTTCACCAATTACCTCTGTTGGTGGCTCATGATGCCCAGGCTTGGCTCTTCTTCAAAGCGAGTAACACTTCAGAAACTCTTACACATTCCCAAGTTCAGCTGCCAACACATGGCACAGCCTAAGTCCCCTCTGGCCCACAGTTTCTGTATTCTGGCCCCAAGGAGATACTTCCCATAAGAGTTTGCTTCAGTGATGGTGGTTTCTTAATCACAGCTGATGCTTCAGTCCCAGATGACCTCAATTGTGCAGGCAAAACAAACGTTGCACTTTAGATGGGTTCTTAATTCAAATTATCACATAACTGTCCTTGATATCCTGGCTTCTTTCAGCAACTTCATAATTCAGGCATCTATGGTCTATACTGCTCTCAGTATTATTTTCTCAATTCCCATGACAATAGCTCACTAAGTTCAGATGCTCAGTAACTTTTCTAGCCCAAAGTCCTTTCACAATCCTCCTCCAAATATGGCCAGATCTATCACATTATTACCCAACTCCTGGTACCAATTGCTATCATAGTTGGGGTTTCTGTTATGACAGGAAAACACCATTACCCAAACCACTTTGTGGGGGAAAGGGTTTATTTAGGTTTATAGCTCTCAGGTCAGACTCTATCATTTAGGATAGTTAGGACAGGAATTCAACACAAGAATCTGGAGACAGGAACTGAATCAAGGCCATAGGGAAACAGAGTTTATTTGTTAGTTCTCTGTGTTATGCTCATCCTACTTTCTACATACGTCAAGACTACCTGTTCTGGGATGACAGTAATTCCAGTGAGCTAGGCTCTCTCACATCAATCACTAACTTGAAGGTGTTCCATTTGAACCAATCTTATATAGGCATTTCCTTAATTTTTTCTTAATTATGGTTCCCTCCTCCCTGATAATTTTAGCTTGTGTTAAGTTGACTGGAAAAAATTTATATTTTCTTTCCCAACTTATTAGTTTGTTTACTGAAAGCAAGTTGGCTTTTGTTGTTTGTTTGTTTTTTATTTTTGTGTTTTTCTTTTTTTGTAAGACAGGATTTCTCTGTGTAATTCTTGCTGTCCTGGAAACCACTCTACAGACCAGGTTGGCCTTGAACTAAGAGATCCATCTGGTTATGTCTCTAGAGGATGGGATTAAAAGCATGACAAATTGGCTTTTATTAAATACTTTTCTTCATTTTTAATGTGTAAGATGACCATGAATTTTTCTTCCTCAGCTTGTCAGTGTGGTTGGTTTATGTTAATTGAATTTCAAAGGTTGAACCAGTCTTATGTATCTGTGATAAATTCCGCTTGATTGTGATGTATAATTCTTTTTGTACATTTATTGGATTTCATTTGCTAATGTTTTGTTAAGGATCTACATCAATATCCCTGAGAGATACTGATCTATAGTTTTATTACATCTGTAAGGTAATATTGGTCTCATAAAATGAGTTATAAAATGTTTCTTCTACTCTCATCTTCTAAAGAAGTAGAAAACTCATGTAATTTCTTCTGGAATATTTTATAGAATTCACCAGTGTACCATTTGGGGCTAAGTGCTTTCTAGGGGACATTTGTATTTATTAGCTCAGTTCCTTAATAAAGACCTGTTTAGATCATTTCTTTTGTGTGATTTTTTTCCAAATTGTTTGTTTAAAAATCATATTTCTAGTTTCCAAAATTGTCAGGCTTAGAGCTGTTCAAAGAATTCTCTTATTGTTGTTTTACATTGAGGGTTTCTCTAATGATTTCCTCTCTGTTAATTTTGACATTAGTAACTCGAGCCCTCTTTTCCTTAGTATGGCGAGAGCATTATCATATTACTCTTTTCATAGAACCAGCTTTCATTGATTTTTTAATATTGATTCGCAATTCTCATATTCATTGCTTCCTTCTCTAATTTTTATTTCTTTTCTTCTGCTCCCTGTGGATTTAACTTGCTCTTCTTTATTCAGCTTTCTGAAGTTGAAACTGGGATAAATGAATATAAATCTTTCTCCTTCCCTGATACATATATTCAGTGCTAAGAATTTTCCTATGAACACTGCTTTCACCAAGTCCCACAAAGCAGAAAGTATTTTCATTATCAGTTATATAATAATACTACAACATGTATCTTTTTACTAGTACATTATGTAGTCATGGTATGTAGATTTTCCACTTTCCATTCTATGGCTGAGGTACTGCTGGAGCCATTTTTATTGCCACAACTCTGTGGCATTTCAAGGTCCCTGTCAGCAAGCAAGCTGCAGCACTGCACTCAGAAATCCACACTCAAACACTCTGTAGTTGGATCGCCTGCCTGAAAGAGTCAGCATTTGCCCTGGCAGGACAGACCAGAATGCCAGCATTTTAAAATAGCACAACTTTTTTTTTCCTGCTACAGCTGAAAACAAACAAACATTCAGTCAACTTTTATCAATACCATTTAAGTGTTTCGTGGCAGGACCTCTTAAGAGCTGCAGGGTTTTGCAGCTAAAGCTGAGTCAGGAAGCTTCTCGTAGATGAGAGTGCTTGCTTGCCTCTAACAAGCAGAGCAGACCCAAGAAATTGCTGCTACCAAGAAAACATGCTTTACTCTATTCTTTCCCAAGCCTACTCAGGCTTTCTGTGGATTCAGTCATCCACGTTGGGCACCATTCTGTTGAGGGAGCTGCGGGCTGAGTTCCTGCCACCCAGCTCCCAGCTGCCTGGCTAGCTTGTGCCCCGAAATAACAACACACAAATTGTATTCATTTAAACACTGCTTGGCCCATTAGCTCTAGCCTCTTACTGGCTAACTCTCACATCTTGATTAACCCTTTCTCTTAATGTGTGTAGCACCACGAAGTGGTAACTTACCAGGGAGATTCTAGCCTATGTCCATCTTGGGTCAGAGCTTCATGGCATCTGCCCTGGAGAGGAGCAGCATGGCGTCTGCCTCACTTCCTCTTCCTCCCAGCATTCTGTTTTGTTTACTCCACTCGCCTTTGTTCTCAAGCAGTTTCTTTATTCATTAACCAATGAAATCAACAGATTGATATATGACACTCCCACATCATAGCTGGGTCTTGAGGTGGATCAATTTTTGGAGAAACCACCATATTGATGTTGAAAGTAGCTGTACAAATTTGCATTCCCACCAGCAATGGAGAAGTGTTCTCTTTGATCCACATCTCCAGCATGAGCTGTCGCTTGTCTTTTTGATCTTAGCCATTTTGACAGATGTAAGATAGAATCTGGGCTCACAGCGTTTCACAGAGACTAAACTGCCAACAGGAAAGCTTAGATGAAACAGAAATAGGCCCTCTCACAGGTTTTACTGTTGTGTAGCTTTATTCTCTTGTGAGTCTCCTAACAACAATGGAGGCTCACTCTGTTACCTGCATTTGGGATCGTTTCCTCTGAGTGGGTTGCTTCATCCAGTCTCAACAGAGAGAATGTGCTTAGTCTTATTGCAATTTGATGTACCATGGCTGGCTGATATGCATAGGAGACCTGCCCTTTTCTAAAGAGAAAGGAGGAAGAGTGGATTGTGGGGAGAAGAGGGGCGTTTGGGTGGAGAGAGTGGCAGGAGAAGAAGGACAGAGGGGAACTGTGATCAGGCAGGAAAAACATTATCTATTTAATTAATTAGTAAAAATAAAATTAAAGTGAAGTATTATTTCTTCTTATTTCTTTCAGGAAGCATTGGACAATTTTCTGATATTTACAATGGCTACCTAGTAGAGCTCATAATGAAAAATCTCACAGGACTGTTGATTATCTGCAGTTGGGAACTCTCAGACTTGTCTATACTGGGCCTTCAGTAATTCTTCATTTACAGCTTAGGTTTTCCACTCAAGGTGCTGGTTCCCATAGTGATTTCCACCCATAGGTCTGTCTTAGTAAGCATCATCTGCTGCCTGGGCTTGTCCGTCTCACTGAACTCTTAGGCACTCACCTACCTTATGCTGTCTGCTTTCCTGTGGCTTCAATAAGAGCAGTGAATAATTATGAGTATTTCTATATGTGTAATTTTTTAAACCATTCAGTTCTGACTTATTTAGATGTAGTGGCACTTTCCAAGTTCTTCACACACAGATCCAACAATTAGTGTTTGGAGAACCTGAGAGTTTTTAGAATGGTTAAAAATAATTTTGCATGATTCCATTGTAGTAGATATATCACTTTTGTGCATTTGTCAAAAAATATAGAACTTTTGGTGGTGTGACGATCAATTAGTTAATTGTGATGGTCAAATTGACAGGATCTAGAATCCCTGAGAAGACAAGCCTCCAGGCAAGTCTATGACGGATTGTTTAGAATATATTAATTGAGGTGAGAAGATATACCTTCAGTGTGAGCAGTAGATTGCAATGGTCTAAGGTCATAGACTGTATAAAAGGCAGAAAACTAGCTGGACACTAGCATTCAACTCTCTCAGCTTCCTGATTGAATGCAATGTGACCAGTTCCTACCACTTTCTGCTTCCATGCCTTCTTGGAAATTGATAGATTCAGAAGTGGACCCTAAATATGGACCTCTGTTGTGACATACAGAGCTTCCCTTCAAACACAGACCTGCTTTCCATCCAATGCAGGGCTCTCTCTTGGACTGAAAACTCAAAACTCCCAAAGACAAAGGAATTGCAGAAAGCTGCCATAAATCCAGATATTGGCTGAAAACCTGAAGCCCTGAGACACAAGATGACCAGATGATGGGCTGCAAAGTGGTCATAACAACAGGAAATCAGAAATTTTTTCCAAGTTTTCCCTTATTGCTCATCAGTTCTCACCTTATTTCCATGACCATATTCAGCCAATCAGTACACAGAAGGTCTCTCAATAGAGTAGAGGAGATTGTAGGCTTCATCACACAGATACAATAAGAGTTCCAAGGATGAAGAAGGCAGGGAGATATCAGACCCTGACTCATAGCTCCAGGTCAGGGCCCATGCCTCTGATGCTTCTGTTTTATTTGGAGGAAAAAAGTCTGCAGACTTCAGCCAAACTCTGATAGTTTGTCTCTCCAAGATTTTCTCTAGAGGTTCCTACCCCAAGTAGGTTGTTCACCAGAGAGGAACACTGGAAGTCCCCCATACCTGAGCTTATGGCACTGAGCAGGGAATTCAACCCAGCCAGGCTCAAGGGTTCTCCCAGGGGCTGTAGGTAAGGGCTTAGCCACTAGAGACATATAATTTGAGCTTTGGAAAACTGTTAGATGCAGGAAGACCATTCTTGCTATACCCATCCGTGACCTAAAGACAAGCTCTCCAAGGCATTACATTGGGCTGGCACCCCAAAGCTGTCTGATAACTTATAGACAGTAACACAATCTCACAATGGGCAACCTAAACTCCCCAAAGCATGAGATTTAACACATGAGACTCTTTGGTTAGGAACCAAAGATCTATGGATCTTGCTGAGGACTTAGGGCTGGAACTTTACTAGCTCTTTCAGTTGAAATCCTGTTGCTGTAGAGGGTCTCAGAGTTCTTACTGCCTTGTTAAAATTGTCATTCCATGTGGAAAATAAATTTGTCCTTGTTTTCCCTTAGCTATCTTTTGACTTCAGACTTGTAGAGAAAGTGGACAATGATGCAGGGTGTCCTTTGGTATATGTGTTTTATTTTTTAAAATTGGTTGATGAATAAAGCTGTTTCAGCCAATGGCTTTGCAGAATAAAGCCAAGTGGTAAATCTAAATAGAGGTAGAGACAGTAGATAAAGTCAAGGAGACACCATGTAGCTACTGAAGGAGAAAGATGCCAGAACATTACTGGCAAGCCACAGACTCGTGGTGATACATAGATTAATAAAAACAGAATAATTTAAGATGTAAGAGCTAGCTAAGAATGTTTCTGAGCCATTGGCCAAACAACTTTGTGATTAATATAGTTTCAGTGTGATTACTCAAGACAGGCAGCTGATGGAGGAGAGTCATCTGTCTATGTGTTAATTTCATTGGTTAATAAAGAAACTGCCCTGGCCTTTGATAGGACAGCAGCTTAGATAGGCAGAGTAGACAGAACAGAGTGCTCAGAAGAAGGGAAGTGAGATAGATGCCATGCCTCTCCTCTCTGAGACAAAAGCAGGTTAAGAATCTTCCTGGTAAGCCACCACCTCATGGTGCTACACAAATTATGAAATATGGGTTAAAGCAAGATGTGAGAATTAGCCAAAAAGAGGGTGGAACTAATGGGCCAGGCAGTGTTTAAAAGAATACAATTTGTGTGTTGTTATTTTGGGTATAAAGCTAGCCCTGCAGGAGCTGGGCAGGAATGCAGCCTGCCGCTCCTTACTACAGGCAGCCAAGAAACAAAAGCACAGTCTTCATCTACAAATGATGCCCAATGTGGGGCAAGAATTTCCACATAAAGCATGAGAAAGTGTAAGAAAAAGGATTCTAGACAGATAAGAACATAGACAAGTGTAGCTTCTCAGTAACTATCTTTACTTCTGTAGACTCCATTTGCTGGCAGCAAGAAGAGGCACGGCTCTTTTAAGAAAGCCTTCCTGGCCAGGCGATGGTGCTGCATGCCTTTAATTCCAGCACTCGGGAGACAGAAGCAGGTGGATCTCTGTGAGTTCGAGACCAGCCTGGTCTACAGAGCTAGTTCCAGGACAGGCTCCAAAGCTACAGAGAAACCCTGTCTCAAAAAACCAAAAAAAAAAAATAATAATAATAATAAAAAAATTGCAGCTCATTTAAGAGGCTCTACCACCAAACATTTGAATGGGGTTCATGAGCAGCTGGCAGCAGGCTTCTTGGTGGTTTCATGGATCTTGAAATTCAAACCTGGCTCTCACCAGTATCTCCACCATGAAGCTAGACTCTCAAAAAGCTAAGAAATGAACCCAGTCAGGCACCAAAGCTATAGCTTTAATCCTAGTCATATCAGTTAGCAAATTAAAGACTCATGTGCTCATAAAAGTCTAGAGATATACAATAAAGATAGATTCAGATGGAGGAAAAAGTCTAAACATTTCACAGTGTGTTTAAAAATATATGTAGGCTTGGGAAAGAAAAGAAAAAGGATAAAAGAAGTTTCTAAAAGAGATATAAAATAAGTGGATGTGGTGGCACATACTTTTTAATCCCTTGGGAGGCAGAGGCAGACAGATCTCTGTGAGTTCAAGGTCAATCTGGTTCACAAAGTAAGATCCATGACAACCAAACATACACTGAGAAACCATGTCTCAAAAAACCAAAAAATTAAAAATAAAAGAAATACAGTTTTTTTAAAAAGTCACACAAAGATGGAAAATACACCAAGATTCTAGATTATGTATAGTATTGTGCTTTCTTTGAATTTTTTGACTGAATGAGCCAACTACAGAGAGACATTTCATTTTATGGGCTGCTAAGCTACACCAACATATAAATTTTAAAAGTATCTTGACTTCAAACTTTAAGTCTAAGGACATGTTATTCTAGGAAAGAGGTTCTGCTTTTGTTTCCACCGAGGATAGAAAGCTGTGAATTCCTTGCTGGTTAATATGTCTTGATCAAACAATAAAGGAGTAAGTTGCTCTTGTTCATTGTATTTATCTCAGCCATAGAAAGCAAAATAGAACAGTCCCTTAAGTTACTTGTTGCCAGGAATTTTATCACAGCAATAATAAAAGTAACAAACTCAGCAGTGAATAGCAAATCTTAATATAGGCACGTTTTAAAAGATGGCTTAAGGATTTCAGTGAATCTGGGTGGAATGAAAGTTTGAAAAAATTATCAAATGCATTTCAACACTTTGAAAGGAATAAGGGGGAACAGGTCGAGGACTAAAGAACATTGGAAAAGGAGGCATCATTTAGATCAATGGTTAAAGGAGCATATATAACAACCACACTGTATTCTAAGTCTCCCATCAGCAATGTCAGAACTCAGAAACAATATATGTATACTGCAAGTATAGAAGTAAGTATATGGTAGAAGACATGGTGTTTGTTTACTAGTGTTGGAGAGAGGGATGTGAGACAGCTGAGGATAATGCTAGAGTGGTCATATACATATGAATATTTAAAGAATGTGCATATGTTTAAAAATGATCATTTGTACCTTGTTTTGCTATCTAAAGGGATTTATAAGTTATGACATCCCATCAGAGTATGAAGAACCAAGCATATGTAGCAGTAAAAATTTGATTTCTAATATTATTTTCTGAGAAATAAAACGGGGCTCTTTAGAGAAGTGAATGCTTCTAAGGCTGGCTAGCCTGGAGCATCTTGTACCAGAAAATGCAACAACGTGTAAGATTCTGGAGAAGCAGCTGCTACAAGCCAGACGAAAAATCCCAAACACTGCCTGATCTTACTTGTATGTGGGATCTAACACAGTTGAACTGGAACACCAATTACCAGTAACTGGGGTAGGATAGAGAAAAATGACAGGAGGAATCATTGATCAAAGGTACTAAAGTTTCAGATAGACAGGAGGACTATCTTTTGAGATCTATTATTCATCACAGTAAATATAGTAGACAAAAACACATTGTTTATTTTAAAAACACCGGAAAAGTAGATTGTAAGTTCTAAATATCTCACAATAAAAATCATAGGTGAGATGAGTTATGCTATTTGCCTTGAATTAGTGGTATCACATTTACACATATAAAATAGTGCATTGCTTTTACAGTTGTATACAATTATAATTTTTCAAACAAAATTAATGCTGATAAATTTTAAATTTTTTGGAAAATTGGGCAAAAGCACCAAAACAAACACACAGCAATTTAAAAACTATAATAATGAAGCTATGTCAAACAGCCTTGTTAACAACCAAAACTGAAACAATTCAATCAGAAAAACAAATGAGCCTGTAATGTATTACAAGTCAAAGTAAAATAAATAAATAATCCAGAGACAGTGACACCTCTCACATGCAGAAGAATTCTAATTTATGTAGTTACTGACACCATATATCAACTGTGCATAGTGACTTCCTTCCTAAAAGTCCAATCCAAAGCCAGATGGAGCAATAAGTTCCCTAAAATAAACTTGAATCATTTGCTGCAGCCGTGTGATGAAAGGTAAGGCAGGCTAACAGCGAGAGGCACTTTGATAGCGCAGATTCTGAGAGTGTTTTGTGTTCTTTGTGGCCTTTCATGACCCAATTCACAACTGTGTTCTAGTGTAGAATAAACATGGTATAGATCTCAATGGAGGGACAGTCTACAAACCATACTACCAGCCTTGTTCAAAACTGTCAGTCCTAAAGAAAACAGCGTACAAAACTCCTGTTACTAAGATGGGTCTAAAGAGATGGGACTGAGTATTGTAATGTGATATCTAGGATGGAATTCTGAGTTCAAAGAATGACATTAGGTATAGCTGAGAAAATCTGCATATGACATAGATGTTAGTCAATAAAATGATGATGATGTATTGCTCTTTTGTTCATTATGTAAGAAGCTAGCTTTAGATGAAACTTGCACAGTATGCAGAGGCTCTAGGTCTCTTAACTACTTCTCTAAACCTAAACTGTTCTTAAGCTTTTCATTTAAACATTATGAAAGATAGACTACAAGATTTAGTAAATAAAATATTTTGTTTATCAAAACAGATTATTGTCTAGGTTAGGGTTTCTATTGCTATGACGAAACACCGTGACCAAAAAGCAAGTTGGTTTATTTGGCTTATACTTCCAGATCATAGGCTATCATTGGAGGAATTCAGGACAGGAACTCAAGCAGAGCTTGAAATTGGAGGCAGGAGATGATGCAGCAGTCATGGCAGAGCCCTGCTTACTGATTGGCTTCTCCTGGCTTACTCAGCCTGCTTTCATATAGATCCCAGAACCACCAACCCAAGGATGGGCCCACCCACAGTGAGCTAGGCCCTCCCCCATAAATCACTAATTCAGAAAATGACTTACAGCTGGATCTTGAGGCATTTTCTCAACTGAGGCTCCTTTTTCTGATGACTCTAGCTTGTGTCAAGACGGCACACAAAACCAGTCAGTGGTAGTTTGAATATAACTGGACCTTATAAAGTTCATAGGGAGTGACACAGTTAGGAGGTGGGGCTCTGTTGGAGTGGGTATGGCCTTGTTCCCTCCTCTCTGGTAATTCTAGTTTGTGTCAAGTTGACACAAGATTAGCCAGCACTATTATTTTTAAAAAGAATGGGACTTTAAAAAGATTCCTAAAATCCTTAGAGGTACACATAAAGAAATAATAAACAGGAAAAGAGAGGGGAACTAATAAAATTCTACATAACACCCACACACAATCAAGCAAGTTAAAAATTCCAGTATGGAGACCCTATTCACAGCTGAGGCACTATTGGCAGTCAACTACTGCTGGAGCTCAGGGAAGAACTTTTCTTTGGCTCTCTGGCCACTGGTCTATGAGACTTCAATAGATTTAGAACAAAAAAGAATGGGTGCCCATATTTCTTTCACAGTTTGGAGTCAGGTGAGAAACATGAAAATAATTCTGTGTCACACCTTGTAAATATTAATTCTATATTTGCAGTGTAATTACAACTGCTACTAATAATAGTGACAATGATAGTTATCATTATTATAAAACAATTACAAAGTAGTAAAGGCATCAGGAAGAATAACTGTCTGGATTGTCCATGCCAGCATAGTTACTTATGTTTCTTTTTATTTTTAGTTACTTCTCTTTTGCTGTAATAAAACACTGTAACCAAAACAAATAATAGAAGAAAGAGATTATTTGGAGTTTACGGTTTCAGAGGTTTAGAATTCATGACTGTCCTAGTGGCGAGCTTGGCAATAGGCGGCAGGCAGATGCTGAAGCAGTGGCTGAGAGCTCACATCTTGAGCCAACCAGAGGCAGCAGGATTGTCTAGGAATGCTGTGTGTCTTTTGAAACTTCAAAGCCTGCATGCAGCGGCATACCTCCTCTGCCAACAAAGCCACATCCCCTAATCTTCCCCAAACAGTTATAGCAACTGGGACCCAAGCACTCAAAGAGATGGGTCTAGGGGGGCATTCTAATTCAAAGCAATGCAGGAAAGAGTTGTGACTTCCTGAGATCTCTAGTGGCAGATGACCTAAAAGGGAGCTGTCAAATGGTCTTCTGCAGTTGAGTGCACAGACCCCTGCTTCAACCCTCTGCCTTCCAGACATGACGTCTTCCCTTTTCTTGGCTGAATTTCACTAATGCTAGTGGAAAAGATTCGGTTAAAATCTACAATGTTTTAGAATATATTCGAAGATGATAAAGCAAGAAAACAAAACTAAATTCAAATTCCGGAGAGAAGATACTGCTGTTGTGTTTCCAGTGATGAGCACAGCACTAAACTAGAGATAATCAGTTGTTATATAGAACAGTTTGAGGATTACACAAAAAAAGTGTCTCTAAGGTGGCAAGCAGAGTAGCAATTCAAATGTTAGCATTATTCTATTATTGTGTGACTGTTATTTTCCATCATTACCATCAAAGCTGTATGCAGAAAAATTGCTTCTTGAGTCCCCCCTAATCACTTTATATCCTGCTTTTCTTCCTCTAGGCCCCCTAGCTTGATGGAGGAAGGTCATTGGTTAATTGATAAAAAAAAAAACTGCTTGGCCTGATAGGTTAGAACATAGGTGGGTGGAGTAAACAGAACAGAATGGTGGGAGGAAGAGGAAGTGAGCTCAGACGCCATAGCTCTCCTCTCTGAGGCAGATGGGATGAAACTCTGACCCAGGATGGACATAGGCTAGAATCTTCCCGGTAAGCGTACCTCGTGGGGCTACACACATTAATAGAAATGGGCCAGGCAGTGTTTAAATGAATACAGTTTGTGTGTTGTTATTTCGGGGCATAAGCTAGCCAGGCGACTGGGAGCTGGGTGGCAGGAAAGCAGCTTGCAGCTCCTTCTACACTAACTACCTTTTCTCTTCAGTGTAAATTTAAGCAGTAATATCACTTAAAAGGTCTGTTCAAAGAGAATTAGTTGTAGAACTGGTCTGTTATTTTGGCCACCCTAAAGAAAAACTCACGGTCAAGAAACAAAAATAGAAAGATTTAAGTACACAAATTTTAGGGGAGCCCTTTTCTATACCTGAAATGCTGACCTCTTATAGATGGTTAGGCAAAAACAGACAGAAGCAGCTTACCTGCCTTGCCAAGTCCAAAGCTACAGGTCTCCTGGGAACCTCATTTCTGCATTGGATTCCTATGAGAGCATCTAGCTGAGTCTAACTGCACAGGTCTGGCCCCAGCTTATGATCCTAAGGTAGGGTAAGGTAAGCTATACCTTTCTGCAGCAAATCATACACAAAGGAAAACAAAAAGCAGCAATCATACACAAAGGACATAGGGTAAGTCAGTATCCAGATGTGCCAAAGGAGCATCTGGGCTCACAGCCACTCAGTTGCCCTGGCTGTCTATGTGGGAGTTCATGTGGTTCTTAGGGGGCATGTTAAGCTCAAGAGCATTTGATTGTGGTAATTACCTGGAAGCCATCTGATTAATGCTCACACCTAACATGTGGCGCTGGAGACATTATTTCTTGGAAGTGACAAATGGCAACTGCTTAATTGTTTGGAGAGAAAGGTGATGCCAGTTTCTATTTGGCCAGCTTCCCAACCTATCACCAGAAGTGCTTTTCCAAACAGCATCAATAATAGCATTCTCTAGATAGGAGGGTCCCATTACACCAGTATTTCTTATAGGCATTATGGCTTAAGTATATTCTCAGGGAAGGCAAGTATAATATGCGTAATCCATTTTTTTTCCCACTAGGGAAAATTAGACATTTGAATGCAGTGGAAAATGCTCAGAGTGGCACAATGGATGCCAATGCTGGGGGGCAAAAACAACCCCAGGTGGCCAAGACCTTAGGAAACTAGATGGTGTGAGGATGAATACATTACATTTACATTGGAAGAAGATTTCTTCCTCCATAAAATGAGATTGACAAAAGAAGGGTGTCCATATTTACAAGGACCTATGACGGAGCCTCATATACAGTGTCAAGTGAACAAAGACTCACTTCTTACCCCTTTCCTTCCCTGAGTTTCTCCTTTAACGACTCATCTCGGAGAAAGTACATTAATCTCCTATCAATCCGGCAATGGTTCTTTCTAATAATTAAAGTCTTTCCCTCTCCCGCTCTTCCCTCCCTCCCCTGCCTCCACCTCCTACCCACTTTCAAGGTGTTGACAAGGGAAAGTGTCAGCTAAACAGTTAATTAATCAAAGCCAACAGATGGGGACTTTGCAGCGAGGCAAGCCTCTTCCTTTCCCCCTTAGCCTTTGGGAACTTGAGAAAAAGGGAGGAGACATCACTCCTGTGGGTTAGCCTCTGATTTCTCATTTCTCCTCCTCCTTCTCTTCCCTGGCCCCACTGCCTGCCTGCCGCTGACCTCAACAGTAAAGGTGGTCTTGACTGGAAGTGCCGAAAGGATGCTGACAGAAGTGTTCGATGGTTGAGCGTGCTGCGCTCACAGCCAGAGTTTTCTCACACACCTGTCCAATTAAGAATCTGGGCCCATCCTGAATAAATTACACTGCAGCTTTGACTCTAATCTGAAATGAGACGCTGCGGGCTCCTGCTGCCCCAGGACTCCTCCTGGGACTGCTGCAAGTGCACCTGGGCCAACATCCCAGCACAGGGTGGTGCTCATCTGCTCCATGCAGGTGTGTAGCGGGCTCCATGGCTCTCATCACACATGGCACATAGCATGCTTCCTGCAGGGAGCCAAGTGCCCAGGACATTTTGTGTGCTAACGGATTTGTCTTCAGTGATTACTTATCTGTGCTCATCTTCATGAAAGTGGGAGAGACATCTAGCTGGTTCAAGTTGGTATTTGCTTTCAGTTTTTTATCTTCTTCAAGTGAGGATGTTTTTTTCAGGCTCAGTTTTAGAATGTCAGAATAAAGGCATTAGCATTAGTGTCTTCCCACATTTTCTGGATAGTACTCATCTTTAGGATCATACCACAGGCTATGTGCTTCCCCCTTTTCACGTTGCTAAAAACACATACATCTTGGTAGCTGCCATCAAGGAGAACAGTTTTCCAGTATTGCAAAGTTTCCATAATACACTAGGGGTGAGCAAAGACTCAGCTTAATTGCAAGCTGTGTTTGCAACCAGCATCCTGTCTTAGCTGCTGGACCAAACAAGGAAGCATCCATTCATCAGAAAGGAATAAAAGTCAACACATAATTTCTGTCTGAAGACAATGCTCTAGATAGCAGCAGGGAGCTAGATAATCGTAGCAAAATGTCTGTTACTCGGACTTCTCCATTGCTGTAGCCTATGTAAACTTAAAACAAGCAGCTGCAGGTAGGAGACTGGCAGCTAATTAACTCAACTGTGTGTGAGCCTTGAGTAGACAGAATCCTCTGTCTTTGATCCCTGTTTAATTGAATGAAGCACAGGAGGAAACAATTCATTTCTATTCATCACTGAGCTCCAGCTTTGAGGTGTGTAAAGCTTCTCCTCATAAGCATCTTCTTTTCCAAGCTAGTGATCATTGCTGAAGGCAGAAATGATAGTGCTGTGTGAGCACGTGTGTGTGTGTGTGTGTGTGTGTGTGTGTGTGTGTGTGTGAATGTCACAAGGATGGGTGTCAGAAACAACTCTGAGGTTATAGGGTAGGAATACCCTTGGTGTGACCTTTTTTGCTAACACAGTCCCTTAGGATGATGAGATACCCCAGGGAAGCCAGATGAGTGACAGCATCCCCACCACAGGGACAATGGAGCATGACAGATGTCACTTGGAACTTGTGACACAGACTAGGAATTAGCATGCATGACTACAGGTGCTCCCAAACAGCAGGTGGACTCAAGTCAGAAAGCATCACACTTTCTGCTTATTTAACCCAGGTATTCTTGACAAAATACCATTAGTCATGGGAGTAAAGAAATAGTAGGACTTGCAAAAACCAAATCCAACATTTAAGATAAATGTACAGAAGGACCAGAGGTAAACTCATCTCTTGGTGTGCTAACTTAAAAAAAATGAAGAGATATTTGAGGGATTTCAAAGTCAAATGCAATCAACTATTGAAAGTCACATAGGCCATAAGGGAGAATTTTGCAGGAAAATATATTTTCCTGTATCTCCAGGAAAGGAATCCCTTTTATCGCATTTGTTCATGGTTGTTTTAACATTTTAAACAACTATTCGACAGAGCTGCGGTAGTCTCTCCTGCCTTAAAAGTATGACAAGTTTAAAACCAAGACCATTACTTGGTTTTAAACTTGACTCTGTGCCTCAGTTTACCTTGATCATTCTATTTTAGTGAGAAAAAGATGAACATAGTAAATTACTTAAAATTTCATTATATGGGTAAATCTTTTATGCAAGATCAAATAACTTTTTACCCAAAAATTATCCTAAAGAAATTAGGAAGCCATAACTTCAAAGCTGGATGTCTTAGTTCGTACTATGACACTGATATAAAACACATGGCATAAATATCAAATAGAAGAAATATTGATTTTGGCCCATGGTTTCAGAGAAGTCAGATCATGTTTGGATGGCTTCAGGTTCCTGAGAAAGAACTTGACGGTGGTGGAAGCATGTGGTCAAGAAGAGCTAATCAATTCAAGACAGTCAAGAAGCAAAGAAAAATGAACTCAGGAAGGTGCCAGAACAAAATAGAGTCCCAAGGACATAGACCTCTGACTTGTTTCTTCTAAAAGCCCCATCTCCTGCTTTTATACTTTCTCAGTAGTGAGTAATATGAATCTATCAAAAACTTAATTCATCAATTAGGTCAAACCCTTCATTATCTAGAAGGAAACCCAACCTGTCTCATAGGCACTCCCAAAGATGTTTTGGTAACATCTTGTGCATTTCTTTATTCAATCAATTTGACAATCAGGATAACCATCATATTAGAAACATTGAAAGACAGATCAGATAGCATGATACATATATAAAGGTGACTGTCACTTAAGAGTCAAGAATAATGCCTAAAAAATGAGTCACAGCAAATCAGAACTACTGAGTTTACTTCATAACATCAAGAGAATGGGGAAAACTTCTAGGATATTGGTATGAGTTGTAATCACATAAAACATTTTCAAAAATATTTTGCAGCAGAGGTAGGAAATATTAAAATTAATAATATCTGAGTTATGTGGTACCCAAGCAAGATTTTAGCTAAACTCTTCATACATCATGTTTCCATTACCTACACAAACCTAGAATGGGTTACAACCACTGCCTTGCAACATAGAGCTTCCCTGAGCATGTCAAGTTCATGTCTTCCTCAGAAGAGTCCATTTAGTTATCTATATACAATGCTTTTATTTACTACCTAACATATGCTTGCCCCTGCAAAAAGAACTAAGGACACAAAGTTGCTGGTCCCCAGCCTTGAGGAGACGTAATGTGGTAGCACCTAAATATGACACAGCTGGAAAAGAGGGAGTAGCACAAGACAGAGAGAAAGTAGAGGAGACTGAAAGTTTGATCAGAGTTCTTAAGGCAAGGGAGAGCCAGTGAGATATCATAGAGTGAAAAGATTTTACAGGTGAATTCAAGAAAATTCAGTAGTTCAAACTGTGACCAGATACAATACCAGAAGTGTAAGAGAGAATCTTGTAAGAGGAAGCAGGGTATTAGGCATAGTTGTGTATGTCTGAAGTTTCAGCACTGGGAAGGCTTTGGCAGTAGGATTGTGATTTTGAAACCAGCCTGGGATAGACACTAAGTTTTATGTCATCCTGGGGTGCACAGTTAAACCTTTTCTCAAAAGAAAGAGAAATAGAAAGAGTTAGGGGGGAAGACAAGGGAAGGGAAGAGAATAAAAGAGAGGAAAATAGGAAAGAAAAGAAGTCAAGGTGCTGGAGAGATGGCTCCACTGTTATGAGTTCTTGTTTTTGCAGAGGTCAGGGGCTTGATTCCCAGAACCCAAGTAGTGGCTCACAACTGTCTATATCCAGTTCTAAGGAATATAGTGCTCTCTTCTGACCTCTACAGCCACCAGGCATGCACACATGCACAGAAGATATACATGTGTGGAAAATACTCATATACAGAAATCAAATAGATCCAAATAAGTACAGAAATAAATTAATTACATAATAAATAAAATATAAGTAGTAAGGATAAAAAGGTAAGGTTAGAAGAAAGTTCCAGTCAGCCCACCCTCATCTCTTCCTTCCCTTACCTCCTGCTTCTTTCCTGGCTTAACCCTTTAGCTGTTAGAACCCCATCCCCCCCCCCCATTCTTCCATACAACCTGTGCTCTATTATCCCCTTTTATTGCATTTTTCACTTGGGTTACAGATCATAAATTCTCATGTAGATTCTCCATGAACAATCTTTTTGCTTAACCCTTCCCTGCCCCTCATTTCTCCTCTCCCATCACTCCACTAATGTCTTGAAGCCTCTGATTGCACTGTTGCTCCTCTTCACTTTCCTTTCACCTCCATCCTACCGCTCCCTCCACTCCCTGTTCTCTCTGCCATGGTCTTTTCTGATTTCCAGGCTTCTACATGCACTACCAGTTTAACACATCAAAGAACGTATTTGAAGCAAGGACCTACATATGAGCAAAGCAAGAAACACTTACTTTCCTGGGCCCGAGTTACCTAACTCAGTATAAAAACTTAGTTCACTAATGTAGAGGTAGTCAACAGGACATGTGGTGGAGCCATGGTGCTTGAATATAGCAAGGCCCTGTACCTGGCAGCTATGTAACCTTGGGCAAATTCTGCAATCATTTTTGGGCCAATTTCCTTACCAGTAGAACAGCACTCTAGCAGAGTGTTGCTTACAGCCCACATGAGGTGTGAAGTTCACTGTGGGGGTTACAAGAAGTTTGGCAAGAGTAAAAAGGTTTCTGAACATAAAATCACGAAAATGCAATCGAGCCTCAAATGTGCAATGAATCCGAAGTCTTTGTGGCTGTGCTTGCCCATGTTTCATCGTTCCGTGCCACTGCCCCTTTGGTTCTCGAATGTTCAACGCACCCACTCTGCATTGCACATGCTTACCACACAGCACCAGCAAACGCTGCCTGTAGCAGTTCAGCTTCAACTCAACACAGTCGTACGTGAGGAATCGAAGTGTTTTTCCTGAGTGTACAGTAAGTTTTCCACTCTTACAAAACCACAATGATTTAATTATGGGAAACAAACCCTTTCAATATTGTCCTCAGTTGTTCCTCAGCATGGAAGTGTCAGAGTACTGAATCTTTGAGTTTTATTATGTTAGAATGTTCAATTTTTTTAAAGTGGATGTTAGAGTCACTAACTTGAGTCTTATTCAGTGAATTCAACAAATATTGACTTGAGATTAGGATAGAACTTCCCACAGTTTTTGAAGTAGCCGTAAATAGATTTCTGCTATTTCATACTATGAGTTTCTGTGGAGCCGTGTTGTTAGTGCAGACTAAAGGATTGAATACCACAAGATTCAATTCTTTATGTAAAAACAAATAAGCCCACCTTCATATACATCTCATTCTATGCATAGTTCTTCCACAATAATCAATGTTAAAATTGTTTGATACCAAAAAAAAAACTGTCCTAATTTTTTTTTTTTTGACTCAGAAGTGAATACCTGATTTCTCTACTTTACATACATAGGTTCAGGTAAGGATTTCCCTATGGGAAGGTTCCCAAGTGGAAACAATTACAGAAGACCTAATTTACAGGACAGAGTGTACATGCACGGAACGAGGTGTGAACTATGGAAAAGGGTTTGATACACCACACAGGAGCTGTTCCGGTTAGCACAGCAGTGCTCTCACCAGAGACATGAGTTCCTCGAGTAAACCTGAGTGAAAGCTGCACGAAAAGATTAACTCTGCCCTTCAAATGCAAGGAAGGGTCAACGCCAGCAGCATCCTACAGGCATCCCCAACCTTTTGACCTTGTGACAAGAAGTTGTCGTCTGTGAAGTTCAAGCTCAAGACCCTAGAAAATGAGTTATCAAAAAATAATTTCATACTGTTTAAAATAAGTTTACCATGTTCTGTTGGGTCATGTTCCTAGCAGTCCTAGTGTGGCCACAGGCCTGAAACTATTGAATACTTGTGACTGAGAACAGAAGCATCTTTGAAGAGGGCTTTGGACTTCAGGCTCACCATGTTTACTAAGACTAAATAAATCTATTTCACATTGACTTTGAAAACTCTCCTGCTGTGTTGAGCTTTTTGCTGTTATTGTTTTTTTTTTGTTTTAGAAGAGGGTCTTATTAGGTCGCCCAGACTGGCCTACCTGGAACTCACTACCCTTCTGACTTCACCTTTCCTTGGCTATTATTACAGAAGTGTCCTACTGCATCTACTTGACGTCTCCTTTCAGAGCTTCGGTTCTCTTCATTTCTTTCCTTTTGGTACTTTTTTCATCTAAAAGAATAATAAATGTGTTGTTCAACACACAGAAATGATATACATAGGTGAATATGTACCTAAAATGTAGCTTTGATGGGAGCATCTTTATAGAAAGTAATATGAACTCATACGTAACTATTTTTAATGAAAGAACTTACCTTGGAAATTTCAATTGCATTTTATACAGAATGATTTCATCTTTTAAAGATTCGAAACTTTTTATAAATGTATGATTATCAGCTACAGCTCTATTGATAGGAATTTAGGCTGTTTCTGGTGCTTATCCTTATATAAAGACATGTAATTTATATACTAGCACATGCAATATTTAACATGCCAGTGGTATTTCAAGATTATAATTTGTAATAAGTATTGTGGGATTACATTTATAATTCACATTTGTAGTATTCTGTTTCAAATTTTTCAAGAAGAAAAAAATGTCAATTACATAATTGATATTTAGTTAATACACCACTCAGTATAAACTCATAGAAACATCACAGTTTTATTGTGGGTGGGATTTATGTATATTTTGTCTGATTCTCTATCAAATAAAATACGTGTGCCTATTTTTTCAAATCTGGGAATATAGTTTTCCTGCTTTTATAGTCTTCCCTTTGCTTTACTGTAGACTGGCCTATCAGTGATGCATCTGGGGCCAAGTTCATTTCCCCAATACAGCCTCAAATTCCAACACCACATTAAAAAGTGATCATCTGGATCCCGAGTTTAAAATCCTTTAGGCGTGTCTCCAATCCTTCCTTAACATGGTGGGTCAAAAAGAACAGAACCCTAACAAAACATATCCATCTCAGATCAGCAAAGGTGTCAAGGTACTCCACCTGCACAATTCCCTACATGTTCTGGGAGCTGTGGTCCCATGGGAGACACACGGTGCCTCAAACTTTTGGAGGCAGTGGCTATGATCCTGTTTACTTTGATAAGATCATCACTCGTTTCTAAAGGAAAACGTGCAAGCACAAGTTTCAAGAGAAATATTAACCTTCATCAGGCGATGAAAGGAGACAGAGACCCACATTGGAGCACCGGACAGAAATCTCAAGGTCCAAATCAGGAGCAGATGGAGAGGGAGCACGAGCAAGGAACTCAGGACCGCAAGGGGTGCACCCACACACTGAGACAATGGGGATGTTCTTTCGGGAACTCACCAAGGCCAGCTGGCCTGGGCATGAAAAAGCCTGGGATAAAACCGGACTCGCTGAACATAGCAGACAATGAGGACTACTGAGAACTCAAGAACAATGGCTATGGGTTTTTTATCCTACTGCACGTACTGGCTTTGTGGGAACCTAGGCAGTTTTGATGCTCACCTTACTAGACCTGGATGGAGGTAGGTGGTCCTTGGACTTCCCACAGGGCAGGGAACCCTGATTGCTCTTTGGGCTGACGAGGGAGGGGGACTTGATTGGGGTAGGGGGAAGGAAATGGGAGGCGGTGGCGGGGAAGAGACAAAAATCTTTAATAAATAAATAAATTTATAAAAAAAAAAGAAAAGAAAAGCAGCAGAGGAGTCTTAGGATCACACGTGGCTCTTTATTTTGCATTTACTGTGTCACTAAATCCGCCTTTCCAGTTCTATAAAGGAGCAAAGTCCTAGCATGTGTATCCAGGGGTTCTGTAATGACTACAACAGTTAACAATTGTGAGCTCCTGTTGCCTAATTATGACCTTTCACTTCGCATCTTTTCCAGCCGCAGAACATATGCTCTAATGTCAGCAGCTGACTGTGAAATAGTGCAGCTTGGAAGAGGGGTCCCCAGACCACACTCTGCAGACCAAACGAGGTCTGTTTGGAGATGGCCCCATGTCTGCAAGCTGAAAATCATTTTCCCATTTTTTCTTCATTAAATATTAATTCATCTTATCTACATATGTATGATTCTGAATTTTATGAATATACAATGGCTACAAGAAATCACCTTCTCAAAAGGAGGTTGAGAATTTCAGTATGTTTTAATATTAGAAACGAGGGATTTGTGAACTTTAATCTCAGAGAGAGCTCATCTTCTTGATGTAAATTAAATTCCATAGCAAGAAAAGTTTTTCTTCAATTTATTCCCTCAGTCAGGAGGCACGTGCAAGTGGGTGTCTGTGTGTGGACAGAAAGGGAGAGGAGGAGAAGTGCCACTTTAGGTACAAATTAAATTCAGTAACAATAAACAAACAAACAAGCCTGCCTCTGCTCACTGACATATTCAACTTTGTCACTTCTAGGTGACATTCGGGATGCTCCTAAGAAACTAAATACAAACTGAACTGTGACAAAGTGTCTTTTTGAGCCACAGTCTCAGAGTCAGAAAGGAGTTTTGATAAAATAGTGAGGAACATGTGTAAAAACTCCTCAGAACGGGAGCATTGTTCTGAGTGACCTCTGTGCTGGTTAATCTTTGCCAACTTGACATAAGCTAGAATCACTTGGAAAGAGGAAAAAGAATTAAAGAATTGGCCTCATCAAATTAACCTGCAAGGACATTCATGGTGAACATTTTCTTGATTAATGACTGATGTGGGAGAGCTCAGCTAACTGTGGGCAGTTCCACTCCCTGGCCTGTGATCCTGGGATGTGTAAAAAAGCAAAGTGAACAAGCTGTGGGAAGTTAAGTATACAGTGTTCCTCCATTGCCTCTGATTCCATTCTGCTTCCAAGCTTCTGCCTTGAGCTCCTGTCCTGGATTGTTGCCATAAAGAACTGCAATCTGTGAGATAAAATAAACCCTTTCCTCTCCTAGTTACTTGTCTTTTTTTTTTTTTTGTCAAAATAGGAAGCAAACTAGAAAAGTTACTTTACATAGAAAATAACAGCAGTTTGTTCTCCTCCTGCCTCTTCCTCCTTCAACAAATCCTACCGGCGTGCACCACCACAAGCCTTTGGGAGGAGTCGATGGGGACACATTGTGGGGAGGTGAGGAGTTGGAGGAGAGATGGGAGGAAGAACTGTGGTTGGAATGTAAAATAAAATTAAAAGAAAAAGGAAAAAAAGAAAATAACACAAGCTGGGTATATAGCATATGTTAACATGTTCCTCTTTTTAATACTATTCCTATTCAGAATTTAGTACAATGTGTTTTTATATTTACCAACCAATCTCACTCTTTCAAACCCATGCCCTATTTCTTTGCATACCTTGCTTTGTACCATCTATTTTTTAAACTCATTAAGAAGAATATAGGTTGTCTGTATAGTCTTGGGAGAGTGGCCCTCCATTTGGAACATGGTTAATGTACCAGGAATGGAACTCTGTGTGCACCTCTTCTCTCCATGCTGTAGGGTCCTTGTGAGTTTATAAGTGCAAATGTCCTGCTGTGTCTGGAAACATTGTTTTCTTGTAGTCATCCAGCACCTCTGGCTCTTATATTCAATTTGCCTCCTCTTCCTCAGTGATCCCTGAGCCTTGGGAAGAGGGGCTATGATAACAATATTGATATTGATATCAATATGATAACAAAAGCTTGCATTTTCTGCAGTCTCTACATGTCTAGTAGGAGGGATATTGCCTTATTGTAAAACAACTCCATTTAAACTATTATTATGTATGTATATGGATATATTTTAGAAGATGATACAGTAAATAATATGTATGACTTTTTCTAAAGGTCTTTAATATCATTCTATCCCTCCAAAATTTTTGTTTCCTACCCTTCAAACCTGTTACTCCATCCTATTTCCAGCTCCATCTATTTACCTACACATTTAAATTTTCTTAACAGTTGTATGATATACTGCAACGTAAATGTACCATACTTTAAGTATCCATTTGTTAGGTGTTGGACATCTAAGCAGTATCCATTTCCTGACTATCTGTGAATTAAGCAGCAGTTGTGAATATGACCTACATAGCAAAATCAATCTAATGGTTCAACACACTCCCTATCAAAATTCCAACCCAATTCTTCACAAAAATTAAATGTTACATTTCATATGGAAATACAAAAATCTAAGAGAGCCAGAATTATCCTAAACAATAAAACAGTTGATTAAATTATTACTATACAATTTTAAAAATATATTAAACATATTTACTAATAAAAATATCATAATACTGGGATGAAAACAGACACATTGCTCAGAATAATAAGTTTTAGGGCTGATACATAAGCAAGCACACCCAGAAACACTTCATCTTTTTTAGCATTGAGTGCTGTGAGATAATGCTCTTGTACCCTGTGAAGATTTGTCATTTAATAAAATGCTTATTGGCCAGTCTTCAAGCAGTAAGTATAGACTGGGAGAGCAGACTATGAGAATCCTGGGAAGAGGAAAGACTTAGTCTGTAGTTGCCACCCAGACACAGAAGAAGCAAGATGAGAATACCACACTGATATAAGGTACCAAGCCACATTGGTAACATAGACAAGAATTATGAATTAATTTAAGTTGTAAGAGCTAGTTAGTAATAAACCTGAGTTAATGGGACAAACAGTTTATAGTTAATATAAGCCTCTGTATGTTTCTTTAGGTCTGAAAGGCTGTGCCACCAGGTGGGATAGAAACTTCCATCTAGAATAGGCCAATAATACATACTAGAAAAAAGATAGCATCTTCAATAAATGGTGCTTGACAACCTAGATAGATACTTGTAGAAGAATAAAACTTGAAAATTATCTCTCACTTTCCACAGCTCCACATTGGTAAAGGACCTCAATGTTAGATCTGATATCTTAATCTAGTTGAGAAGAAAATAAAGAATATGTTTGAATACATATTCTCACAGGAAAGGCCTTTATGAATAGGACCCAGACAATGCAGACATTAAGACTGGCAAGTAATAAATGGGATCTCATAAAACTAAAAGGCTTCTATACAACAAAGGACACCACAACTCAAGTGAAGAAATGGGCTGCAGAATAGAAGAAAAAAATCTTCAACAGATATACATGTGACAGAGAATTATAAAGTATACAAAGAATTCTAAAAACTAAATGTCAAGAAAACAAGGAACCCAATTAAGTCACAGGGAATAAAACTAGAGTTCTCAAAAGCTGAAAAACAAATGACTGAGAAAACATTTTTAAATATATTCCACATCCTTAGCCATCACAGAAATGCAAATTAAAATGTGCTGAAATTACTTCTTTGTCCAATCATAATGACAATAAATAACAAATGTTGACATGGATTTGAGAAAGGGGACACTTATTCACTGATGATGAGAGTGCAAACTGGTACAGCCACTACAAAAATCAATGTGGAGTTTCCTCAGAAAGCTAGAAATAGATTTATCACACAATTAATCTATATAGCTCTTTGGCCCATACCCAAATGACTCTACATCCTACTATAGAGATGTCTGTTTGTACAATGTTAAATTTCAACATGATTGCTGAGAGTGGGTGCAATTGATCTCCAGTGTAATTATTTAGTCTATTTATATCTACATTTGGAAATGATTGAAAAAGTCAAGTGAAAAAATAATATTTCGTGACATGAAAAAAGTAGTAAAAAAATTCAGATGTTATTTTCCACAAAATGAAAACCAGGACACTCTGGCACCTATTCCCCTACTTGATGTGTGTTACAGGAATGAGCGGGCCTGCTTTTAGTCTCGTCTGCCCGGCTAGCTTAGCCCCAAAATAACCACACAGAAACTGTATTCATTCAAATACTGCCAGGCTCATTATCTCCAGCCCCTTATTGGCTAACTCTCACATATTAGTTTAGCCCATCTCCATTAATGTGTATTGCCACTTGACTGTGGCTTACCGGCATGAGTCTAACCAGCATCCATCTCAGCCAGGGGAACCATGGCATCTGCCACACTGCCCTTATTCCCAGCATCCTGTTCTGTCTATTCTGCCTATCTAAGTTCTGCCCTATCAAAAGGCCAAGGCAGGGTTTTTTTTATTCAACCAATGAAAGCAACAGAAATACAGAAGGACCTCCTACACTATTTCCCCTTTTGCTGTTTAAACAAAAAAGAAATGTTTTCACTTTAACATAGTAAAATACATATAACAAAACAATTATCAAGCAAGAATTACATTTACAATATTTAGATCTATTTTATCTTTTATCATAACAAAGGAAAACTTACTATCTATCTATTCTTCAACACCATCAAAAACTCCAGAAGGAGATAGTATTACTTAAGTAAACAGGAAGTGCATTATAAGCAACTTCCAAAACTCTAGAAATGACAGAAACATCTCGCTTCCTGGATAGTTACCCAAAGTTTTTCTGTACCATTGGGGTATCCATCTTCAGCCTACAGGCCCATAGTATCTAGCAGATATTTCCATGAAGCAGGAAATTTTAAAGACAGTTCAGTCACTTTCTTTTGTGTCCTGCAGAATGTCTCGCAGACTCTTTCATGAAGCAGGAACCACGAAGGATCATCTCACCTTTAGGCAAGTTCATCAGTCATCTCTCTGTGGGTGCTGCCTGTCCCGTGAAGCAGTCCAGGCAAAAACAGTTTCTTGCCCAAATGGCTAACCAACTTTATAAGGAGCCTCTTTGATGCCCATCTTCCTCTTGAAGTAGATTGGTGCTCCCAGGAGCAGTCACTCATGTCTCGTCATGAAAAGCCCCAAGTTATTAAAATACTTTAAATGCCATATTCTGTAGTCTTTGAAAGATATGAAGAATGCCTATCTAACTGAAATATGTCTATATATATATCTAGAAAATCTAACTAACATGACTACAAGCTTGACTATTATCGATGATTATCTATTAACAACCTATATTTCCTAATTACACATAACATTTTAAATGAACTACACAATCATAATACCTTAATCAAGGGCAGAAATATACATATAACAAGATTGACCTTAAATTTTATATCATAAAGCAAAATCCATACCAATGCAAATTATTCATATCTATATCAGATATGTGTGGCTTCTTTTATACTATTGTTTCTGGACTCAATGGAAGGACTGTGTATCCTGAAATGCCTTAGCAAATAAACCTTAGCCACAGTGTGTCACTGATGTGTATGTTAATGTCCGTACTCAGGGGTAATATATGTGAATTGGCTAACAAGTTCCTGTATAACTATACTGTTAGAGCATGGAATGGCTTATCCTCTGTACCACTAGTGACCTCCCATGGCTTCTTCCTTAAAGGGTTTCATATCTAGTTATAAACACAACAGAATCTGCCTTTTGAAAGTTTTGAAAGTTATCATGGTTGGCTTGGGTAAACCTTTGATTCCTATGTAGTTAGGTCCCTCAAAAGTTTATAAAACATATTTAGCTTGCAAAGTAATTTTCATAAATTAGTCTGTGCCTTCTTTCCAGTGGATGTCTGCTTACTTAACAATGTGCATGAAAGGAACAGAATTTGAAAGTCAACATTATAACAAATTGGTGATGATATTGTACCATAGGAATTGACTCAAGCTCACTCCTCAAACATTAGAATTTCTAAGAACAAACAGTTACAACTAACCAGACTCACTTGCAGTTCATCAAATTCCCTTGATTCTTTGTTGCCAGACTTAACCAGTATGCCAGAAAATAATTATTGACTATTTGCCCATATTTTTAAAGAAGAGTCACAATGATGCTTTATTGCTTTTCAGAAAGAATAACCCAAAATGTCATAAAGCTGTATTTACTTTTATCTTTCTAGATTCTAAAAATAGAGAACACTGGCAGATGTACAAGCTTGAATCCAATAAAGGATCTTCAATAGGAATCCTTAATGACTGAAGAACACGAAAAGCAGCAACCAACAGGACCTGGGGTACTATTCTGCACAGGAAAGCATTAGCTGTCTGGCAGAACCAGCCTTCACATTTCATTTCTTTTTTTTAAATTTATTTATTTATTAAAGATTTCTGCCTCTTCCCCGCCACCACCTCCCATTTCCCTCCCCCTCCCAGGATCAAGTCCCCCCTCATCAGCTTGAAGAGCAATCAGGGTTCCCTGACCTGTGCGAAGTCCAAGGACCACCCACCTCCATCCAGGTCTAGTAAGGTGAGCATCCAAACTGCCTAGGCTCCCCCAAAGTCAGTATGTGCAGTAGGATCACATTTCTTAATATTTCTTGTTTCTCTTTGCTTTTTTCTTTCCTGAGGTTCATAAATGAATAATTATTTTGATGGTCTCTTAAGTGTGGGGGAAAATCTCTCAAGCTAAAATGGATACTCTGAGTACATTAGTTTGATCAGCTCTAAAATTAGCCTTTTTGTGATTATGCCTTCATTGAACCGATGGACATTCATTTTCTGTTTCTATGTGCTGGGAAACTTTCAAGAAAATAAAAATATCCCCCAATTCTACATTTGTACAAGGCTAAGCAGCTTATTAAAATGTTTCATAGTCTACTACCTTTAGTTTGTTTTTGTGTAACCCAGAATTCTTCAGACTGTCTGCAGTCTGTGAGAGGGAACATTACCAGAAATAATTTGAATTCTGCTGGACCATCTCCCACCAACATAGTCAGGGAGGTCAATTTTGCCCCTCTCTCTGTACCAGTTGTTTCTAGACTTGTCCATGGATGCCTTGCATATGTAATGGTAGGAACTAAAGTTACTTAATCTCTTCATTTTACCAATGTCTGCTATCCATACAGTTGCTTTAAGATGGAAGTTCATCCTCCATCTGATCTCAGATCCTCCCTTCCTGAGGTGCAGGTTCCCATGACATCATGTCCCGAAGGTACTCTTCTTCCAAACAAGCTAAATGGCACTTCTGAATCCTCTCCTGTGCTTTGATTTTAGTTGCTGTGGAGTCCTGCTTCCTGGTCTGCAGAAACAGAATACAGATCATCTGACATAGTCCATCATAATGGATGCCTTAGCCTTGCCCTGCGTCATGCTAAACTTTCTAAGAAAATAATTGCATAAGCAGTGGCTACAATACCCTTTTCCCATGATGACTCAGACATTATCAGAGAGAAAGGTAGTGGGAATGAGATTAGTCATTCTTCTGCGCCCCACCTCTCTGTAGTAACACCTAGCTGTAGGTACCTAGAAATAAATTTTGATGCAATGTTCTCTCAAGCCTGGAAAACTCAAATGAACGAGCAGAATCCTGGGATCAAGAGGTATACCCCCTTAGTCTGTCATATTCCTTAAAGACATAAGAAATCCAGTAAACAGATAACATGCCTGTGATCACACATCATGACACAGCTGGGGCAGCCATTTGCAGCCATGTCAGTCACCTCTGAATGTGTTACTTCAAACCTCGCTTTTCATCTCAGAGCCCAGCCTGAAAAATCCAAGGAGGATAGTCACTTGTTCTTGTTATTTCCCTCTCAATAACATATTTCTTCAGTCTGCCTAATGCTAAGTACAAACCAGGAAACCAAGAAAAACATCCAGCTTTGTCACCAAGTAATACTATTTCCATTCCTCTTATACTTCGACTCGGAAGACCATAATTGACAGGGACCACTTTACCCTGATGGAACATCTGAGGCTTAAAGAAGAAGCACTTTGCAAAGGGCTTCCTGGGCAGAAAGACCAGGTACCAGGAGAGGAGCTAAGGGGTAGTAGTTGCTTGTATTTTTGTTGAGATGTCCAGAAACCCTGAAATATTCAGAACACTTCTACTCTGGTGTCCTAACTATAAATACTGCCATACGATTTAAAACAGTTAATAATTGTTGAATTAATTCAGTTCATAAAATAACCAGGCTAGCTAAAAGATCAAACAATCATATTTTTATTTATTATAAGGTGCAAACACACGAAATAGGAATGAGAAGTCCAAGCTCAGCTGTGCTGCGAGGGAACCACACAGAGAGAGCACTTATGCCAATTTTTCTCCAGGTCCCAGAAAGTCACACCCTAACTTGGTCCTGCCTCTTAAAGATAATTGGTTGACAAAGATTCCCCATCAAATAATCTTTTCAAAAAGAAAGGTGTTTTGCTATTTGGGTATGTATAAATACGCACACACACACACACACACACAGAGAGAGAGAGAGAGAGAGAGAGAGAGAGAGAGAGACACTTCAGCTTAAGGGAAATAAATATAGACAAATACAGTATATAATAACCATGGACAGGTTATTACATTCTTATTTTAGTTGAAGCAAAATATTCTACCACAAAATGTACAGAACCCAAGCTGGTAGGCAAACTAAAGAAAACATATTTTTTACTTGTTTTCTTTTTTGTAAAATTGCAATACACACGGGTTTCTGGGCATCATTGTGCAACAAATCACTTCAGAGATCTAGTGTGGTATAAGAATCTATTCTCAGACCAATATTATGTAAATGTATACAGTAAAAATCATAGAGTACAATGGAAACTATATTAAAATAGTCTCCTCAAGTTTAAATGAGTCATATGGTTTACATGTTCTTCTTTATCAACACATTAAATAACAAAACCAAACATAAAAAGAAGTGATGGGAAAATACCAACTGGAAATTACCAGAGGAGTGGGGAGACGGTTCAGTCTGTGAGATGTCACTCATGCATGAGAATCTACATAAAAAGCCAAGGGGTGGCACAGCACCCCTGGAAACCTTGCATTGGAGGCTGTGTTGGGGGAACAGGCAGATCCCCAAAGAACATTGGCAGCCCACTAAGCCACATCAATGACCTGCAGGTTCACTGAGACACCCTATCTCAGAACAACAAAAGCACAGAACAATAGAGGAAAGGAACCCAATCTTGAGTCCCGACATTCACACACAAGCACACCTGTTTGCACAGGCAACTACACAGAATGCACACATGCTAAAAAGTAAGCATGCACTCAACTATACCCCAGAGGGTGGGAGTCAATGGAAATGCTGTACTCGCAATGTTTTATAATTGTTGCCTTCAGTAGTAAGAGAAAAATGTATTAAGTTCTAGTTATAAATAAATTAAAAGTACAGATTCCACACTATGTCAATTAATGTCCATACACCTTCTTTTGGGAAGCTCCTGAGTTCTCAGAATTCCTGCAGCTCACCGACAGTGTTGATGGTAGCCACGTCTGGATATTTTTCAATTTCTCTGGGAGGAGAGATTAAATGTAGTTAATGTTCAGCAGGTGTCCTCCCCTTTGAAGTCCGCCTTTTCTCAGGCCACTGCCACCGAGCAGCTTCCCCATCGGGATCCCAGTCACATCATCACCCTGTGTGTCTTTAGTCCTGATGTTTAGAAATCATTCCTTCATATCTGTCTCCTCTGGCTTAGCTGAGACATGATCAGCTTCTTAAAGTACATTCCTGGAAACAATCAAGGTCCTGTTTAGGAGCTTTTAAGAACTTGGCTGTTGTCCTTGAACTGTTCCCTCCCTCTGGAATGTGAATGAGTACTTGGTGATGGTACCTGCAGATGTCCTCTGGGGAAGCAAAAAAGACTGTATACCAACCTGGTGAAGAAGAATCGCAGATGACCTAAGCCTGGGTGAGAATGGTAAGTTCCAGCCCAGTAAGAAATGGGACAGGCCACTCATACACAGGACTGAAAGGGAACATGGAGAAAAGTGAGACACCACAGTAGAGACTTAACCTGCATGTGGATCTATCTCACAGACTCCTAGAAAACTGAAGGTCCCATCCAGCCCCTCCAACAATTAGGACCAGAAACTTAGCTCTTCTCTCTGATGAAAAACGTTGCCCATGCTTTTTCAGACCCAGGCCAGCTGGCCTTGGTGAGTTCCCATTAGAACATCCCCATTGTCTCAGTGTGTGGGTGCACCCCTCGTGGTCCTGAGTTCCTTGCTGGTGCTCCCTCTCCATCTGCTCCTGATTTGGACCTTGAGATTTCTCTCCGGTAGGGGACAATGAGGACTACTGAGAACTCAAGAACAATGGCAGTGGGTTTTTGATCCTACTGCACGTACTGGCTTTGGGGGAGCATAGGCAGTTTGGATGCGCACCTTACTAGACCTGGATGGAGGTGGGGGTTCCTTGGACTTCCCACAGGTCAGGGATCCCTGATTGCTCTTCGAGCTGATGAGGAAGGGGGACTTGATCGGGGGAGGGGGAGGGAAATGGGAGGCGGTGGCGGGGAGGAGGCAGAAATTCTTAAATAAATAAATTAATTAAAAAAAAAGATCCAAAGTTTTTTTTTAAAAAAAAGAAAAACATTGCCAAAGCTTTTAAAGGAGGTGTGTGCTATCCTGTCTTCCCCCTCAAGTGCCATTTCTAGAACTTACCAAAGAGACCCATGCAAAAATTTCCAGGGAATCACACAATGCTTGACTTTCCTGTTTACAGTTAATAAAGTTCCCAGACTGCAAGTAAAATTTTAAGATGTCTTGAAGAAACATAAATGATTTCCATTCCATACAAAAGATCATCTCAGCAATAATGGATTTATTATTTCTTCGGGCATTAAACAGTTTTATTTTGAATGTTCCTGAAACATCCTTACTTTTTTCTTTATTTCATCTTTCTTCTTATTCTGGGGCTGGACTGTGAATTCAGGGCTTCATGTGTGTGCTAAGCATATGCTCTCCCACTGAGCTGCGTTCTCTCCCTCATAGTTTTAAGTGTCTATAAACACCCAGTTGTCTATTGTACCATCTTACCAGTTTCCTCATCAACTGGCATGAACGCCTCCTTGTCCACACATGTCACGATTCAAACTTTTGGAAAGGGTAAGTTTTAAAAGTGATTTGAACTGAGGAATTCTTTAGGAATATGATGTTCCCATCTCCCGGGGACTTACCCCACTTTAGTTAGATCGTAAGCATGTTCTTTGCTTTGTATTCTACTGTGATTCTTTCTTCTGGTTTCTTCATTCCCATAAGCAATAATGGTCCAGTACAAAATTCAGCTTTGTATGTGTCCAAGACTGGATCCTCTGTCCCTGGCAATGTTGCACAGCCTTCCGGGATGCTGGACATCTCTGTCAATGACTGAGAATGGGGTCATGGTCGCTCTCCTTGGACCATTTCTTTCTGGGCTTCATATAAAGAGTTGTAATGTTTATCACAGGTAGACATCCCTCCATCAATGTCATGCCATTTGCAATTAAAGAGCCCATGCTGGATGCAGAGAGGGCTTTCAGAGAAACCTCTTCTGTCTCATGTCTCTGTGCATAATTTTACTTTAATTCAGTTTTGGTTATTACCAAGCAATTAAAAGTCCTCAATTAATCTTCTATTCTGTGAAAATCTTCATGTTAGGTTTTTAGGGCTACAAAAAAAGAAATCTGTCATCCACAAGTAGGTAATTGGTTTTTTTGTTTGTTTGTTTGTTTGTTTGTTTTTAGCTATCAGGATAGCCCACACCCAAGCCAATCCCAGCCTATGCTCCACTCATAAGAGTAGGAATCCTGATTCTGTTTCTCCAGGGTGGTACCAGGCTAAATGATGCTATGCTCTGTAGCTTTATTTCTCCCATGAAACTTCCAGGTTATTGATCCTGTTCTTTATTAGTTTGTGTCTCTGTGTATGTGGGACATTTTATTTCTTCCCTCTTGAATATCCTTATCATCTATGACTGTATTAAGACCAGAGATGTACTCTGTGTAACTACAAAGGCATCACCTGGCTCCTTCTGGCATGCATTCTTCATTTGAGATGCTTGGGACCAAAAGTGTTAAGTTTTGAAAAGTTGGACATTTGGGAATAGTGCATATGCATAATTGTGTGTGTGTGTGGGGGGGGAATATGTGATGGAACTTATGTGAAAGCATATATTCATTGACAAGTCTGGAAAGCTTATGCATGTAGCCTTATTTAATTTTAGTCCGAATTTTAATGGTTTTGTGCATTTAACAAAGTTTTACAGTATGGAACTTTCAACTCTTGGAATCATGCTGGAACTCAGGTGGATCAGACCTTATAGCATTTGAGACTTCAAATGCTCTGACCAGAGATACTCAATGGGTGGCTCTGTTTCCTTTGAAGCTGAAGATCTTGTGTATGGCTCATCTTGTTTCCAGCTGCAAAGCACCTGAGAGGAGCCTTCTGTGTGCCAGGCATACTGGTCCCATCTATAGTGAACGTGGGCAGCCTTTAACCCCATATATTACCTTGGATTTTGACTCATATCTAGTAAAAATTTCCCTCCTCTCTGGTTCCAAGTGGAGCCTCAGGTACCGGCGGTTCTTCTAGCTTTCTTCTAATTCCTGTCCCCAGAAAAACCTTAAAGTCATTGCTATTCACTTCGTATCTGAACACTCCATGGAATCCTTGAGCCTTTCTTTTCTGGCTTCCCCACCCTGAGTCCCTCGTCTTTGATCATCACAGTTGCAAGGAAGAATGGCTATGGTGAAAAGAGGTTGTTCAATTTCCCCCTCTGTTCATTCCTCCTGATGTCTACAGGGTGCAGAATGTGAGCAGAGCTACATCGTGAACATTTTGTTTAAGAATTAACTTATAGTCCTGCTCTTTTTGGATTGGCTTAAAGGACAGGTATTCACAAGAAAGCCTTTGATTTCTATCACTCAGAGGATTTAATAAAATCTATGTGGATCTCTTCGTTCACACTCATCTACTTCCTCTCTCGTGATAATGCCAAACTCTCTGCTGACTCAAAAGATTGGCTGCCTCCATGGCTAGTCCCATAACCTCTTCTCTTGAGTAACCCTCCAACAAAGGGTTCCTTTTCTAAACACTGTCTAGACACTCTTCAGTCATTTGAAATCATGTTCCCTTGGTCTCGTTCCTCCTAAATGTGTCCAGCTGCTTCACCTGTAATAAAAAGCAACAACTGCTTTAGAGCAGACTTGAATTTGAATGCTGGTTCTCTTTAGGATTAGGATCTATCCTGGAAGAAACTGGTCAGTTTCAAAACCCTCATTTGGATGCAAGAGGCAATATTATCCAAAGACACCTATTTTGGAAGAATACTCTGAATCTGAACTCAGTCACAGGTCATGTTACTGTGCTTGGTGTGTCTCCAAACTAGTTTGCTCTAATCAATAGCTGCCATTGTATGTGCTAGTATGCTTGCATCCATGTGGGTATATACTTGCTTGTTTGTTATAAACTGGTAAGCTGTTTCTATAAAGAAAAAACATATATAGCATACATTGGTTCATACCACAAATAATACATTTATGAATGACAAGGTACACTGTTCGTATTTGTGAGCTTCCATAAACCTGAATATCTATTTACACAAGCCACAGAAGTTATCAATGGACTAAGCAGGAAGCATTGTCTAGAGGAATAGCTACTGACTCATATATAGACCACAAAGACCTAGATAAACACTTTCCTGGTGTCTTTAAGGAGGATTGAGCCGGCACCCAATGGCTATTATGCATTTTTGTTTCTGTTTTGATGTTTGCTTCCCAACTTTCAGATTATGTTTAAGCGGAAAAATAAAATAGGACTTGCTGTTTTGCAGGTTTTGATTTCCACAAATGTTTACCACCAGTTCAGACAGAGACAAAAAATCCCTTTCAATTTCCCCAGTCTCCAATTATTCATGAAAAATATCAAACCGAGAAACAAAAGCTTTTCTTTAGCAAAAAAATAAAAAAGAAAGAAATGAATGGTGTTTTTCAACCTCAGCAACATCAAAGGGCACTTCACAGAAGATGCTGACGACTTCAAGAGAGGGGCCTATGAATTCAGGGTTTTGCTAAGGAGTCCCCTCCCCCCAGCCTGGTGTGCTTTTGTGTCAATAATTTAAAGCTCAACAATTTCCAAACCAAAGCTTTGTTTATAAGAGTTGGGGCCAAGTGTCCGGGTGTCAAAGGGTGCTCCCAAATTCTAAAACCAAACCATGGATGAATTGACGCCTGAAGTTTAATGGTAGTCAAAAAAAGAAATGTAGACAATAACTCACTGAGCTCTTTCTGAATATTGGTATTTGAGTTCCATCAGTCAAAGAAGAGAGAGAGAGAAGTTGTAAATTTTTTTGAGGTATGTCATTGTAATGAAAATATGATAATTTGGTCAAAATTTATTATTACTATCAATCACCCCAACAAAAGTATAGTATGTTTTAGTAGCATAGCATGTTGTGTAAATATTAGCAGTGTTGGGTATTATGGAAGTACCATTAATATTTTTATCTTAAGTATTTCTCACTAGCATTAGTTGTCATTTGCAATCTTGACTTGATAGGTGCATATTGATAAAGGGCAATGGATTTAGTTAGGTGTTGGTTCAGGAACTCTAGGGCTACACATCCGGGACATTATGATGGTCTATGCCCTAGGCACATGCTAACTAGGGGGCTTAGGATCTAGCTAAGAAGGTAAGAGGCAGAAACATATTCAGCCTACTAAACATTAGCAAACTGAATTCAACGACAGTTTAAAAAAGATACCATGAAGCAGAATACTCTTAAGCCCAACCCCTGGTCTGCTGCATTGTGAATCAGAGGGCGGGATGGTCCTGGAAGGCACTGGACACTGTGTTCCCACTCACACGGTTAGAGTTAGAGAATAAACTAGTCCACGTCCGCTAAAAAATCATACATCTTATCCCAGAATCATATGTGTGAAAATAAAACACACTCTGTATTTACAATTAGCCTAAGACGGATGATCATGGCCAGAATACATGTAGGAAGAAAATGGACATCTTCATTGGCAATCATTCAAAGCTCCAAAAAAACTTTCTGCAATCTCAGGACATTAGCTAGAAATAATTTAGAGTGAAATTCATGCAACATTTTTCTTTCATGATCCTATACCCCAAAATAATGGCACTTATGGGTTCTGATCTCTGAACTTGAACTGACTTGCCAAAGACCAAGCAGGGTCACTCATTAGTGGGAAACAGAGGTGATTCTGACCAGGCATTGCTCAGACAAATGGAGTTTAGTTTTCACTATCGATCATCAGCTGTCTCTGTCAATTAATTTCTTAAAAAGACTGTTCAAAGCTTAAAACAGAATTATTGGTTTGTCCAGATTTGCAAGTAGCTGAGAGAAGTTATAATGTTTTTTTTTTCATTTAGCAGTCACCATTAACAGTTCTCAAGAATACATTACCCTGGGGTTTCTTGGATCTTTGCCTTATTTGTCTCCTGTTTTTAACCAGAATAACAGTGAAGCACGGGCAGAAAAGAAGCCATTTTCCAGTTGCTGAAACAGAAGGTGTTGGTATTAAAATTACAGTGCCTCCTGAGGCGACTTCATTCACTCTCTAAGTTTCAAATCCTGGTCTCTTTATTCATAAAGTCAGAGGCATTAGTTGTACCAACTAGTTGAACAAATTAGTACAAAAACTTCTCTCTGCATGAATGAGGGATCTTTGGAGACAAGCTAATAGTTTTACATTGAACAAGTCAAATAATCAAATACCCAATTTAGGGGACAATGATAAGAGGATTTCTTTCTAATAACTGCAAGAGATCAATAACCGGGTGGGAACTGCTGTTATTTACCAAAACTGAAAGAGGAAGACTCCATATGTGTGTGTCAGAGATTACATATGACTTGAGAGGCACATCTTTTTGGGGCAATGTTTGATGAGCAAATCTTGGGAGTTATGCCAGAACCAGGTAGAGCCATTGCTGCCATCACCACCATCTCACCTGACACAGCATCTTTCAATCGTGGTTGATGTCTCATAGTCTGTGGTGCATGAGAAGGTGGATGAGGGAGTAGCGACAGAATTCTAAAAACTTAGTATCTTCTGGTACAAAGAGGTTTTACATCATTTTCTAAGAGGAAAAACTTGAGGTGGTTTTTTTTTTGTTTTTTTTTTTGTTTTTTTTTTAACTTCAAACACTCATGAGTGCCTGTTAAACCTCCTAGATTTTGGAAGATGATGAGTCGCTGAGTCAGAAAACTTCTGAATCTGTAGGTTGTGTGATCCATGGAGGGTGTTACCGAGAAATGACTGGACGTATTTGTTTCCAAAAGGTAGACTCTGAAACCACTGGAAATTTCTAGGCCTGGCAGACTCCAGAGGTCAAGCACAGCTTTGTCAGAGGTCTCTGGACTTGAGGCAGGAAAAATTCACACATGAGTCCCTTGGTGCCTCTGGTGCTGGAGATGGAGATGGTGTGTCTCCGTTCAACTACCATAGGGTGGAGATGACCTTCACCCTCCCCCAACCCTAGTCATCTGTGGCAGATGGGAAGGTAGGCCCTGAAGTCAGGAGAGTGGGAGATTTGACACTGCTTCCTTCCCCAGCAACACTAAGGAGAGGAGGCCTTGTGTGTTACCTGGGCAGCACCATAGAGCTAACTCTGTTGGCAGGAGTGGAGGTGAGTGGCTGTGGTGTGAGATCAGAAGAGCTACCCCTGCCCCTTCTCTGGTATGCCTTGGGATGCAAAGGTAAGGTAAATATGTCCCCTTTGCTACCTGCAACAGGTAAGAGAGCAGAATTTGGGGTCATGAGAACAGTAGAGCTGGCCCTGCACCTCACCAAGTGCAGCAGTCCAGAGAGTGGGTCCCACCCCTCACCTGGGCAGCACAGAAGAGGTGGCCCTGGTGGTGTGAAGGCAGGTGACCTGAGCCCAGGGGTGTGAGAGTGGGAGAACTGGCCTGGCTCCTTGCCGTCTGTCGTGTTGGGTGAGCTAGTGGAGGTGGTGCTTGAGAGCTCACCTGAGAGGTGATGATGAGAGAAAGCTGGCAGGTTGACCAACCCAGCTACCACCTGGACCCAGGACCATGAGGAAGCCCATCCCAGCATCCACCCCATCTATGACCTATTGGAGCATGTGAAGGGGAGGAACCTACAAATCCAAAACTACAGGATCTCCACAACACAAGGCAACAACAGGATGTCTAAGAGGAGTCCCAGTGAAGGCTCAGTATTAAGGGTGTAGCAGAAGCCAGAGCCCTTGAACTGGACCAATGACTCAGTGCAGTGAAGACTTACCAGTAAAGATGCATGGACTAAGGGCTACACTGTGTGACGCACTGGGCCACACTACAGCTTCCATGTTAAAATTATTTTTTAAATTGTTTTTTGTTTTTTGTTTGTTTCATTTTTAAATTTGGAGGGTTTGTAGCAGGGAGGTAGCAAGGGTAGAGGGAGAAAGCAAGGGGTCAAGGGGGGATGAGTGAGTCATGATACATGAGGTGAAATCCACAAAAAAACAATAAAAAGTTAAAATAAAAAGTAGTTTAAAATGTAAATTTCATTAAATCTTAATGTTACAAAATAACATTATTTTTTACATTCCTTCAAACATTAAAACCAGCACAGCCATGTTTTGTACAGTGGAGGCATCAGATTGGATTTGGTCCTGGGTAAGAGGAATTTGTGGACCCGTGGCTGATTTTGAGGCCAGTTTAATCAGTGGTTCTCAACCTCCCTAATGCTGTGATCCTTTAATACAGTTTCTCATTTTGTAATGACCTCCAACCATAAAACTATTTTTATTGTTACTTCATAACATAATTTTGCTACTATTATGTATCATAGTGTAAATATCTGGGTTTTTTTGGTAGTCTTAGGCAACTCCTGTGTAAGAGTCATTTGACCTCCACTGGGTCATGACCCATGACTAAGAAACACTGGCTTACAGACAGAGATTTTTTTTTTTTTGATTCATGCTCAGGTTCTCTGGAATTGCCCATTTTGGGTCCACTTCCTGCTAACACTATTCTCTGTGCAAAGGATATGAGTGACCTTACACACATGAATTCACCCCTTCCCCTTGTACTGCTAACTCAACCAAGTCACTTATTAATCTTCTCACTACAGAGTGTTTTCTACCAGGCTTTTTTTGGGGGGCCACTAACCAGCTCCCAAATCATGACTTAGAGATTTAATGTTAGTTATGAACTCTCAAGTCTTATCTTATGCTTGTTTCTTGCTAGCTCTTCTAACCTGCTTCTGTTCATCTGCATTTTGCCTCTGGTCTTCTTACCTTTCTTTCTGTAGGTCCCACTCCTCTATCAAGCTGGCTGGCAGCTGCCTTGCTGACTGGCTCCAGGATCTCCTCTTTTTCTCCCTCATTATCTCCTTTTCTTTTCCCTCTTGAGCCTAGATTTCCCTTCCTACTTATTCTCTCTTCCTGTCAGCCCTGCCTATACCTCACCTGCCTAGTTATTGGCCAGTGAGCTTTTGTTAGACCAATCAGGCACCTTTAGCAGGCAAGGTGAAATAAATGCAATACATTTTTACATAATTAGGCAAACAACATAATCAAATATAACACATCTTTACATCATTTACAAAGGCAGCAGACACAAATGTAGCGCATCTTTACACAGTTAAAGTAATATTCTGGAGCATAAACACATGTAACACATCTTTAAGTAGTTAAATATTCCACAACACAGCCCTACTCTCTCCTCGCCCAACTCTCTCATCTCCCTACTCTCTCCTCTTCCTTTCTTCTCTTTCGTATTCCCTGCCACCTTTGATCGTAAAGACCTAGTCAAGCAGATTATAGACTCTAACGCTCATGAGAACTTTCAGGGACAAAACTAAAACACATTTGAATGCAGCTCTTTGTCACTGTGGGTCAAATGGACAAAGCCCAGGACCTTCCAGCATTAGGGCTGACAGCGGCAGTCATTGAGAAGTCTTCAGAGGCAAGTCATGATGGAGCAACTAGGATCCATTAAAAGAGACCAGGCAGACAACTTAGTTCATGTTGAAATGTTTTGCCTGCCTAATGAAAGAAGCTAAAACCACCACCACCCCTGCCTATGAGTGTACATGTGTATGTGCACACACACACACATCCCCACACATGTGTCGGTTTGACTTGTAAGCTATCACTCTTGACACACATTCACACCTCCTCCTCCTTTGCTGGCCATGGACAAATGTCTCTAGTGTGAAAAACACATGCCTATGAGAAAGAACCTGTCTTACTGTTCTTACAGACACCTGCTAGAAGAACAGTAATGTATATTCAAATTTATATCCATAACTGGTCCACATTTGGAAATACAAGACCTGTTTTTGTTCACCATGCTGACCAGAAGTTCTCGACTGTCAATTTGTATAAAATGAAGCAACTAGTGCAGCCAAGCTCCTCCCTTAACCCCTCACAGAATGGCCCAGATGTTTGCCAGGCACAGCTGGTGGCTATTTTTAGATGCTGCATTTACTGACTCCGTGGCAAGGTCCCTTTTCTATAGCGCCTCTGGCACAAGAGCAGTGAACTCAGATCCAGTAATCACCGGGCCTTGTTATGGTGGCTTCACGTCTTCAAAGGATAACAGAAGCTCCTGGAGATCGGGGCTTCAAAAGAGGAATCAATTTTCTAATTTGGCTTGCTGAAAATAGATGTAAGAATTCCAGAAAGAATACTATCTTGGTACACAGAGATCCTAAATTCTGTTCTGATTTTTTTCTGTTTGGGTTTGCATTTTGTTGTGAGGTTTTTGTTTGTTTATTTTTTGTTTGCTTTCAATTTCTAGTAAAACCCCAGTGGCAGTCTTTCAATTTCTAGTACCACCCAGTGGTCACAGGTTACAGGAAGAGCATTCTGATTTGCCTTCTGGCATACCCACCTATTTCAGGTGAGCTCATTGTTTCTTAATTTCTTTATTAGTTAAATGGAAATGACTCTAATATATCTTGATTCATTTATCATTGACTTGCAAATAATAGAAAAGTCTGTCTACCTTCCTACCTACCTATCTACCTACCTACCTACAACCATAAAATATTGAGTTACCTTACACATCTTTAAGAAGAGAAGTAGAAGCTGGGCGGTGGTGGCGCACGCCTTTAATTCCAGCACTCGGGAGGCAGAGGCTGGCGGATCTCTGTGAGTTTGAGACCAACCTGGTCTACAAGAGCTAGTTCCAGGACAGGCTCCAAAACCACAGAGAAACCCTGTCTCAAAAAACCAAAAAAAAAAAAATAATAATAATAAATAAATAAAAATAAAAAAGAAGAGAAGTAGGAGCTGGGCTATCGCACAGTTGGTAAAATGCTTGCTTAGCAGGAATGAACCTCTGGGGTCAATGCAATGCCCAGCACAACATCAACCAGAAAAAAAAGCAACACTTATCTCTAATCCTAGCGCTCACCTTTGAGGTAAAAGCAGGCAGATCAAAAGTTCAAAGTCATCCCTAGCTACACAGCAAGATCAAGACCAGCCTGGGTTTGACTTGTCTCAAAAACCAAACAAAGCAGAACTGAAGTAGGAACCTTACCAACTTCTGGGGCTTGATTGATTCAGTGGTTCAGTCACATTGTTACTATTTAGCGTTAAAAGTATCCCAGACAGGGTTGGAAAGATGAGAAAATTGTTTATGACATATACTGCTCCTCTAGTGGAGACAAATTTGGTTCCCAGCACCCACATCTAGCAGCTTTCAACTGCCTGTAACTCCAGTTACAGAGGATAAAAGTTCTCTTCTGGCCTCTCCAGGCATGTCACATATAGACAAATACACACAGAGATGCAAAGACATGGGAGGGGAGATACCTATAAAATTGAAAAATGAATGTAAAAATGTCTCTCAAAAATCTGTGTTGAAGGCTTGACATCCAGTAATACAGCAATACTCAGATGTGGGACTTCTGAGAGGTGATTGGATCATTAGGGTTCCAATGTTATCCTTGAATTAAACATGATGGATTGATTCACACAGCTCAATTGGTTAGTGTGAAGTGGGGGAAACAATAATCGGGGCAGAACTAAAATATGGCACTGGGGTCATATGGCACTGGATCATGAAGAGGATATTTCATTTCTCTCTCTCTCTCTCTCTCTCTCTCTCTCTCTCTCTCTCTCTCCTTCTCTTCTGCTATCTTCCTCTCCTCATTTTTTTTTCCCTCCAGACTGAGATATTTCACTCTAAAGGACCATGATATTCATAAGCAACTTACACGTCTTAGAAAGGTAGGGCAACTTCAAAGAGTCACAAGGCCCTTTCCCATGGTTACATAATTCCCAGGGGAGAGGCAAGTCTTTGGTGGAGTATTTGTATGTCCTTCATCCAGGGAACTCCATTGATGCAGCTTTTGGAAGTCATTCTTGCTAGGGTGAGCTTTCCAGTGGCTCAGTGGCCTTTGTGCTCCTCGTGTTCCTGTAAGTAAACTATTGGCTCATCAGGCTGGATAGAGATGGAATTCTTTCTTTGGTCTGTCATTACCCTTTCTATCTGGAGCGAATAGAAGCAGACTCCCCAGGATAAAGCAGACCACACCATGCTTTACAGCCATAATGAGACAAATGTCTTTGCTCTGTCATGTATTATCTTCCAGGTCGTGCTGTTCTGCACCCCTCCCCCCATCTTTGAGATCTTCAAAATAAGGTTTTGTGTGTCCTGGGCTAGTTTCACATTTCTTTTAGTCAAAGTTGATCTTGGCTTTCTAATTCTCCTGCTTGTAATTCCCAGGTGCCTAGATTGTAAGTCTGTGCTACCACACACAGTTTTTACAGGGCTGGGACTAGAAACAAGGGCTTCATGCAGGCTAGGTAAGAATCCAATTAATTTACAGCTCTAGCCTGCAGAACCTCTATTGATGATTCCAAGCAAGATCATGCACAACCACACACAGATGAGTCAGGCCGTGGGATTAGAATCTACCGATGTGCTGAGGACAATAGGGACTGCATTTGGACCTGGACCGGTAATCGGAATTCTAACAATGCAGACAGGGAGGACACTTCTAGAGCGATCATATCTGTCGAAATCGTAGAGCTTCAATGTCTTGGAAGCTAGCTTCAGTAGCATGTTTTTCCAAAAGCACTCCCAAGCTGTGGTTTGAAATCCTGAACTATAGTAACCTGTGTCATCTCACCTCATAAGCTGCTGGCTCTCCCCTTATTCTGCATGGTACATGGGAAAAAGAAAAGAGCCTCAATAATTTCTGTTCACTTTCCATTGATCAGGAATGGTCAAATGGCAAATTCAAATACGAGAATCTGAGAAATATATTTAAGACTACGAGTATTAGTGAGCAGTGAAAGCTTACTTATTATCTGGTTAATAAAACCATTTTTCTTTTACCAGGAGACATAAGTATAATAAGATATAATAAGATTGTGTTTCCTGAATCAAGGACAACACCATGCTGCATCTAGACATCAGATGTAGACATGGCTCCTTCTAGACCAACAACCTGTAACCTGAAAGGCACAGGTGTTTGTCCATTTCTCCACATACATTCATGGTTAGAAGCAGAGCGATTGCACCCTTCTCATTCAGAAGACAACTACACTGGGCTGTAGTTGTTAGCTCCATTCTGAAATTTGTTCTTGTTTGGTTGTTTGAAATAGAACTTGTCTTGTGGTCAGGCTGGCCTAGTACTCACATCAGTCCTCCTGCCTTGGCTTGGTGAGTCCTGGGACTGCTGTGGTGAGTCACCCTGAACAGCTCTGCATTCTGCAGTCTTGATGTTCTGGAAGCTTGGACTCCCGGCACCCAGGCCCGAGTGCAGGTTTTCTGACTGTGGAGTGACTTGCACGCCTGATGACAGGAAGAAATGGCTCTCTTCTTCTTCTTGCCTCCTTCACCTCATCCTCCTTGGTCTTCACAAAGCCACCCTTTGCGAGAACTCTGGAACTATCCATGCTAGACTGCTGGTTGTCAACAAGTCAGGCCCCCAGGCTTCTTTTAAATTCAAAACCAAACCCTTTGTTGTCCAAGGCTTGTGTTTGTTATTTGTTTTCCTAATACAATTTCCTTAGAAAAAATATTGGGCCTGTGATCTGTTTGCTTCTGTTCAGTTCCCTGGGCAGGAACCTTAGGAAATTATTTTTCAGATATAATTCTAGAGCCTGGCTGATTTTGCTTCTTTAACACCCCTTTTCAATTTAAGAGCTACTTCCCTGAGGTGACATGGAACAGAAGATGAGAAGGCCTGACTCTTAATCTGATGTTTGCCTTGAATGATTTTCCTCCCACTGAGAAGTTATGCCTTGAATCACTTCAATCAACTACAAAGCTTCATAGGGCCTTAGTTTTTCAATGCCTTTTTGAAAACCAAATCTTAATTTTCTGGGATTAGAAGCTTGAAAAAATTCAATCAAACAAGGATCTGAGTTTCTCGGCTGTTTATTCCTGTTATTTTGTCTGAAAATCATCCAATTATGACTTAATGGAGTCTCTTTCTGTAGTACCCTGCTAAATATGGCAGCAATGGACCACACACTATTAGTAGTCTGGTTTACAGCGTCTTCACCATAATTATAAAGTCACTGAGTTTGGGGGTTCCGCCTAGTTACAACACGAGTGCCATTTTCCTCTCTCTTGTTATGAAATACAATATCTGAACACACTTACAGGCTTTAAATGATAATTTAATATATGCATAAAATGTGGAAGGGTGAAGTCAGGGTGAGGAGCAAGTCCCTCTCCTGGGGCTAATCATGAATGTGCATCAGGATTTTCATATTCTACTGGTGATTTGTGAAGTTTATCACGGATTAGGGAAAAAGCAAGACAAATTCTTCTTTTCTGTGTTTTGGGGCCCTTTTCTACCTTTCTCAGCCCTGCCTTTACTATTCTCTGGTGATTACTGTGCCACTTGGTTCTAAGAGACCGAGTTTCCCATTTCCATAAGTGAGAAAGAATGTGCTGTCCTTGCCTCTATGTGCATATTAATTTATCTCAGTTAAATTCCCAGGCTCAGCTCATGGTTCTTTCACATTGCTTTCTGACTCATTTAGATGCCTTATGCTTTAGGAGTTCTGTTATTGTTGTGATAGAAGACTATGCTTAGTATAAATTTTTCCATGAGCCAAGATGTGGATCTAAGATATGACTATGTCATAATAACTATCTTATTTAGCTCAACATAGACTTCCAGTCCTCTTCTAAGCAGGCCTTTAGAGCCTGGAATCCTTCAGCCTTGCAGCTCCACCCTCTCTGACCTTCAGGTCACCTTGCTTTATTCAGACAGCAGAGAAAAAAGACAGATATGAATCATGGGCTCAAAGAATCTTCAAATGCTTGTGCTGAGTCTATAGGAGACTGACTCTGTCAAGTCATGGACAGTCATAGATGGGGAATTGGGCCTTACCCCTCTGCCCTGAATTATTAGCTATTGACAGGTTCTAGGATTTGGAGATCATTGTCTTAAATTGTCCATAGGCTCTGAACCTGTGATCCCACATTAGACTCTGATTAAATTTAGTGAAACAAAATGAATAGATACAGATGTGAAAAGAAGATTCAGAGGGAAGAAGGTAGGCAGATGAGGAAGTACAAGAGGGTAAAAAGCGAAAATCAAAATAATCAAAATGCATTATTTACATGCATAAAAATTGTATTAGTAATTAATTTTTAAAAATAAGAGAAGAAAGGATGGGTATGATGAAGTCATGCTAGGTATTTAAATCAAGGTTGTTTAAATATTTTCTACCTACAACCCTCTTTTGATAAAAAAAATTTTTGTATCTCACCACAAAAAGACAAATACAAAAGAGTCACACAAGTCATATATATATATATATATATATATATATATATATATACTGACAGTAAACAAAAAATACTACTTAAAAATTATTGCTTGTGGCTGGCAAAATGACTCAGTGGGTAAAGGTCCTTGACCCCAGGTCAGACCGTATGAGACCCATCCCTAGAATCTGCACAGTAGGAGAGAAAACTAACATCTATAGTTGTCCTCTGACCTCCACAGATGTCCGTTTAGCACCTGTGCGGGCATGCAATACACATGCATATTTGCACAAACAAATATAAAATAAAGCAAAAACCATCTATATAATCCTTTGAAATATATTTATACATATATATATCACTTAGTAAGATGAAAGTCATTTTGCATGCTAAAGAGTAGATAAAGTTATCTGGTTTTAGATAAAGAAATAAATCTTGGTTAACTATTCAGTACTACAAGACATAGTGCATCTATGTCAGAGTTGATGGACATATTGATTTTATAACTGTCAATGCTGAGAAAACTGCTTCCCATGAATATGGAGCACAAAATGGCAGAAGTGTGTTCAGGACAATTTCAACTGGAAATTCTGAGCTAATCCCAAGCCAATGTTCACTGAAGGATATTTTGTGAACCTCAAGTCAACATTTCAAAAAGCCACGTGTTCTGATAAAATAGGATCTAAACATTTACCATTTCAATGCATATACTATAAGGTAGCAACCATTATTTTCCAAAATTAAGCCATTATGTACCTATGTGAGCAGGAACCTTTGCATGTGCTGTGGAAACACAACTCAGGAGTTTTGAATTTGAGCCAAGGTGTTTTAGGCAAGGTTCACTGACAGTGTGGTACCATGGCATGAAAACTATAAAACTTACATAGTGTGTGTTCAGAACCAAGGCTGCAGAGGAGTCTTGGAATGCTACTAGGGGAAGTGTTACCCAAAACATCCATGGCTCATTGACTTTGACTTCAGTTTGGTTATTTTGTGTTCAGAAACCTTTTTATGTGACATATTTTTTTCTGTAACCCTCACATTTAGTAGCACAACTACAAGATTACTCAGATGGCCTACCCAGCTGGCATGGGGACTGCATTAATCAGGTGTCAGCTTTCTCTTATTGTCACACACAGTTGAGGAAACCCACGTAAAGGTGGAAAGATGCATTTTGGCCTATGGCTGCAGATGTTTTGGTCCAAAGCCAACTGACTTCATCATTTCTGTGTGGTGGTGAGCAGAGCATCATGGAGACAGCATGGGGCAGAGCAGTGTTTTAGAAGGAAAGAGAGAGGGAGAGAGGGAGGGAAGATAGGAGGGAGGGAGGAAGAGAGGAAGAGAAAGAGAGAGAGAATTCAGTGCCCAAGATCATGCTTTGAATGACCAACTCCTTTCAATTATATTCTATGTTCGATGTTCCTATCACCTCCCAATTCCACCATCAATTGATTAACCCACTGAGAGTTCAAAGTGCACAGCATCATTTACCAAAGCCCATCAACCTGTAGCGAGGCATTTAGCACATGGCTTTTTTGGGAGATATTTTAGATATGAATCACAACAGAAACTGAGAAATTAGAGTAAGGTATTGAGTATTTTCATTAGAGGATATTGCATAGATACTATCAGAGGCAAGCAGTATCTACTGCGGTCACCCCAACTGTAATTCTATTTAAAAGGAAGTAATATAAAATGGATACTAAGTAAGGAATCAATAGAATCAGTCACAATAAACTTCACTGAATTGTTGAGAACTAAAGACATAATGAATGCCAAATATTTAGCAGAGCCCCTGCTACATCAGTGCTTAATAAACTGTATCTATTGCTGCTTATGTTTTCTATTACTGCTTTTTTATATAAAATTTGTGTTGGTATGGGAATTAACGTTCTAGTAAGTTTATTTTAGCCCAAACATTATATTATTCTTGTTTTCTCATTTTGCTGTATGAACAAATCTAGATGATAACATTTATGTTAGGAAGATTTTCAATTTCCTAAAAATGTCCTGTTTTATGGCTTTTATTAGTAATTTCTCTTACATCTATATTCTGGATTTTTTTACTCCTAAAGCTGTTTTTTAAAAAAAAAAAACACTGAATCACTATTGATACTGAGAAAATAAATTTGACCACAGATGTCTCCTCTCTTGTCAAATCTCAAGAGGGTGTGTTTAGCCTGACTTCTATTTCCTGATGGTTGAATTCCTGTATACAAAGTAAAACTGATACTTGTCCCTGAAGGGTCAACGTGAAAACCAAGACTATGGATAACCTAGAAATGATAGGACAAAGATAAAGTACAATCCTGTTGATGTTTGAATAGCTTTCAATGTGTCCTGCCTGTGAGTTTCTGGGTAAGCAATAGCAAAGAAGGAAAAGTCAATTCTTCCTTTTCAAGGAGCTCCTTATTGTCTATGCCAGACAATGGGAAGAAGTAGATGTAGTGGGAATCCTAACTGATCTTAATAATAAAAACTTAGGTGTGAGGGCTGAAAGATCAGAGAAGCAGAGCAGTCAGCCACTAGAACTCTTGCTTCTACAAACTCCACAGACTGAAACGGGTACCCTGTCTCTGCAAATCCTCAGACTTAATGTTCCTGTTTTCTCCCACTTTATATTCCTCTCTCCACCCAGTCATATCCCTTCCTGTCTAGTGCTTGGGTTAAAGGCAAGTGACTCCCAAGGACTGATATTAAAGGTGTGATCCACTACCACCTATCTCTGTTTCTCTTTTGGATTGTATTGATCCCACGTAGCCCAGGGTGACCTTGAACTCACAAAGATCCTTCTGCCCTGGCCTCCTGAGTTTTGGGATTAAAGGTGTGTGCCACTACTCCTTAGCCTCTATGGCTAACTAGAGACAGGTCCACACTTTGACCTTCAGGCAAGCTTTATTTGTTAAATCACACAAAATATTACATTTCCACAATTTGCCTAAAATAAAAATTAGTTTTATTATAACTAATATAAGAAAAACTAGATACAGTCAGTACATTAATTATATATAATATATACAGACAATAAATACATCAACAGTTTTTAGTACATTTGCATTTGAAAAATTCAGAGAAAATACTCCATTATCTATCTTATCTTGCCAAGTTCAAAAAATTGATTAATTTACTTTCTATCCTAACTTTCACTACCAAAACTATATTCTTATATCTCTCAGCCTTATACACTTTACACCTCTTTAGTGAGTTTCTAATCTGAATCTGTTATCAAGGAAAGCTGTAACTATATCTAGTCTTCAACTTCCTTAGAGACCCAAGAAAGAAATAATATTAACTGAGTAAGCAGAAAATATAAACAAGCAACTTCCAACAAATGTGAGAAATGACAGAAACAGCTGGCTGCCTTATCACCCAAGGTTCATGTAGTATTGGGGCATCCATCTTCAGCCTACAGGCCTAGATTATTCAATGGACTTTTCTATGAAGCAGGATTTTTTTTTAAGGACTGTCCCGCCTTGTCTTGGCAAGGTTTGACAGTCACTCTCTTTTGTGTACTGCTTGTCCAATTTGGATTGCATAATGCCAGCTTATTTTTGCCACAGAGGAAATAAACTCCATATAGAGTTTCTTCACGGCCCATTATCTTCTCCAAAGTAGATTGGTGCTGCCGGGAGTGGACATGTCTCATTGTCATAAAAAAGCAACCTATGTTATTAAAATATCTTGAATGCCATATTCTATATTTCTCTGAAGTATTTGAAGATGACCTGTCTATCTCAAATATATCTGTTTGATCTTTAAAATATACCTAATATGACTACGAGTTTAATTGCAATAGATGGCTAATTATTAACCTGCATTTCCTTATTTTCCTAAGTAAGTGGTAATAACTTTTAAAACCTAGAAATTTGCATTGCATTGTTAAATGAGTTGTAAGGTACAATATTTTGAACAAGATTTGAAACATATGTACTGTATGTTTTAATAAAATTGATCTCAATTTTGCAATAATAAATAAAATTTGTGTAAAACATAAAAATTCAGTACAATGTAAAATATTTAAAACTAGTAGTTGCCTTTTTGGTTTAAAAGGAGATTTAATAATCTACCTTTTTAATCATATCATATCTATATCCCTCTTTTTCAAAAACAAGAACCCTGAATCTACTCTTCTTTGTTTAGCTTTTTTCCTGGCCATTACCAATAACAACTTGTAACCAACCTCCTTAAACAATAACAAATATCCATAACTTACTGAACAGCCAAAATCCATCTAACCCAACTCTTGGGAATGTGGGTGTCATGTTCTTAAATTTACTTTCTGATGTTTGGGGGAGACGGCATCTTTCGGGGATTCTGCAAAGAAAAATCTGGGTTAATTGTCAAGTCCTAGGAGAGGTAGCTGTATCATCTGTTGTTTAGTCTCTGTGTAATAGGAAAGTACAGGGCTTGTGTCATATCCTAGCTAGAGTAGTCTGTGGGGCTGGATCATCTCAGCTAGCCACCACAATTTGTCCTGAGCAGTCTACAGCCCAAAGCTGATCTTTGGGTGGTGTTTTTCAGCTTAATGCTATTATCATAGTCCTGGTAGAATTGTCAGTGTGGGATCTCATCATCTTTTTGGAGACTTTGGAGATTGCATTAGGTCAGATTATTTCTTTTCTTGGTATTTTTTTCTGGATAGTTCTCCCTTCTTCTTTGAATACTTATTTGTCCAAAAGTCTTTAAATTCCTTAAGATGGTTGCTTTTATTTTCCTGAAATACAAAAACAAAACCCTCCTCATCTCTAACTTTGCAGTTTCCCTTTGGCAAGTTATACCTGATCAGATGAAAAGCATTTGTTAGTTTTATAAGTTAGGTTAGATTGAGCTGTCTCACTGTTTCATAAACTAACAACTCTTCTAATGAAGAGGTCTCTCTTGTTCAAATAGAATCTTTATCAGTTTTGATTTATGGTTTCTCCTGAAATTTTTGTTTTATTTTCTAAAGCTGTTCTATCATCCAGAGTAGTATGGTTTCTTATAACAGGCATTAGGTTCTTTAATTGCTCTCAGAAGGAGTTTCCTCCAAGATTCCAGGAAGTGACTGAATCAAATTTGGCATGGGGGCCTGCAAGAGGCCTCATTTTCCAGTGGCAAATGATTACTTGTGCTGTTCCTTGTTGCTCTACATTCATTAGTCCTATGCCCGTCCTTGCCACACCTTCTGCATAATCCATAATGGAGGGATATTCTGTTTGGATTATGCTTAGAAAAAACATTATTTCTAGGAACACCCTGCTTACAATCCCTTTTTAGATGACCTTATTTTTCTTTTTACTATAATTGAAATATTTGACATTTTGATCATCTTCAAACCTCTGGAAATCAGCTTTCCTATCCAAGTATCATCAAGGTCATGAGATTCAATATTGATTTTATTTCAGATCCATCCCTCTAAGGGTACTGATCTTGTTTTTAATGTCCTGATTACCCTTTTGAATTGTGAATTACTATTTCCAAAAGCCAGAGATTCAATCACTGTTTGTCTAGCTTCTGAATTTGCTATTATTCTATGTACTGCTAAAGTCAATCACTGTAAGAAATCAGTGAAGGCTTCTTTGGGTCCTGAATAACTTTAGTAAATGATTCAATTTTCTATCCTACTTCTTCAGTTCTGTCCCAAATATTCAAAGTAGCTATATGGCATAAATCTAGAGTGTATCATATATGGAGATTGCCTTACTACATTAGCATAATCTCCCTCTCCAAGAAGTTGATCTTGGTATATTTCCATACTTATGTCACTGTTTCATTGCTCAATAGTCTTAGCTTCATCTTTCCACAAGGTTGACTAGGGTCCAAGATTGCTGTAACCCAGTCTCTCCAGTCTTGAGGGAAAATTCTACAAGTTAACATCTGCTTCAAAAAAGGTGAATGCATGTCATATGAGACCATCACTTCCTTGAACCTCCTTAAATCCAGCATTTTCACAGGATTCCAGTGAGCACTTAAGTAGCCTTGGGGATATCTGTCATTTGGCAGTTTCTTAAAGGTGACTGGATATATTAAAGGTGGTTGTTTGAAAACCTTAGGCTGTTCCTCTCTAACCTTATATGGAAGGCTAAAATTGGTTCTCCTTTAAATTTCTCTGTCTGGACCTGAATACCTCTATGATCTGTTTTAATAAGTTTTTCTAAAGCCTATATCTTGGCACTCATATCAACCAACATTTTTAGATATAAACCAGAAATTATCAATACAACCACAAAGATTATCAAAATGATAATTAACATTACACAATCCTGGTTAAGTTGATTATTCCATCATTTAATTCATTTAATTGTTCCAAATTTGAAACACACATTGCATAATCATACAGAGGCCTAACTCTCAACATTGTAATAATCTTTCCCACTTTTAAACATGGGAAAAAAAACTTTATGCTTTAACTAATTCCCAGTTGTCTCACCAAATCAGCCAATAATGATGATAAAGATATGAGGCTCACTGATGCTGCAAAGAACAGTAGAAGCCTGAGCAGGTTTCAAGGCAGCTACCTAGTTTGGCAGCAGTCCAAGAAGGGGGTCGAAAAAAAGCCCAGATCCCACTGGGAAAAAAAGAAAGAAAAACTTAGCCAGCAGGTCAGTGACTCTGGCCACGTATAGCTCTGGCCTATGTCAATGGCTGCAAAGCCACAGGGAAGCAGCTTTTTTATGAATTTGTGCCCCAAACGTTGGACACCAAATGTAGCGTGAATCCTAATTCACTGAAAGAGCAGTAGATCAGTTCTCATGGGTGTCAGAGAAGCAACTTGCAGCGAAGAGCTTAGGCAGATGCTGGATAAAGTCATCTTTTAAATAAATATATAGGAGCATCTGAGCGACTGTATAGGAAGATGCTAACAGTTCAGCATGGTGTGAACTCAGAAAAGCCAAGTGAATGGTCCACAATGCTAAGATGGGGGTGTCTCCTAAATTCAGGAAGAGGAGAGTCTCGAGCAGAGGGAACCAGCGCAGCTGTCTAGGAATGTCAGTTTGCCTGCGTTTCCCCAAAGAAGAAAAACAGGAAGAAACAGATCCTCCTCTCTGTGACCTCCAATGAATGGGGACATCCAGAGTAAACAGAAGTCCTAAATTACAGGACCTGAAGACCCGAAATGCTTTTTCCCTCAAGCATATTTCTTTTCTCTTGATGCAGTGTCCACCCCTAAAGAACATCATAAACAAAAAGTAAGAAATTAAACCTAAACAAATTACAATGAGCAATTCCTTGAAATGAAGCAAACAAAATCTGCTACAAACAAGGTAGCCTGAACACAAACATGCAAGCCACAACCAAGAACCCTGCACAAGGAAGGGAGAGCATGGAAACTATGCTGGACTTAGTAATTCTCTACAGCTTTTGTCAAGCAGAAGATGCCTTGGGGGTTAAAAGCACTGACTGCGCCTCCAGAGGACCTGGGGTCAGCTCCCAGCACCCACATGGTATCTCACTGATATCTCTAACTCCAGTTCCAGTGGATTCAATGCACTCTCTGGACACTGCAGGCACATGATGTACAGCAAAACACCCCCCCCCCCACACACACACACAGAATGAAGACAAAACAAATCTTTAGAAAGACGGTGCTCACAATGCGCACATGAAAACTGAAAGAAGGCTCCAATCTCTGAAGACACTGAATTCACAGCTGAGGAATTTAGAACCCTATGATTGAAGCAGAAGGAAATGACAAAGTTTCTAAAGGAAGAAGAAAAGGGAAATTGGAAGATCTCTTTGGGAAATTTATTGGAAGAGAAGATTTTACAGTCTGATAACACGAAGATCTATTGTTGGGCCTGTGTATTCTTCTCTCCTGCGACACACATGAAAATTCAATTAAGGAGGATGAGCTTGGCCGCAGCATCTACAGGATGCACCAAAGAAGCAAACAGAATAAAACTAATAGGAGTGAAACTCAGCTGTCCTAAGCTCATCCCTCATCACCCCAATTCAAAATAGGAAAGAGAAAAATGTAGAATAGCATTGCAAACCAAATTAATTATTTCCAAGAGAACATACGGAAACAGGAGGAAAAAAATGAATTAGAAATTCACAAATTCAAGACAAATTGTGTGTAGTGGCTCATGCCTCTACATCCAGTCCTAAGGAATCAGAGGGGAGGGTCACCAATTCAAGGCCAACTTGGTCTACTTTCCAGACTTACCAGACAGACGTAGTAAGGCCAAGCCTTAAAAAGAGAGAGAGAAATCTACAACAAAATTTTAAGAAGAAATACCTGATTAAACTCAAGGGAATTAGGAAATTAAGATAGTTTAGATATAAAGAATATAATAGAAGATATAAATAGAAATTTAGCAACAGTCTCTAAAGACAGATTTGAGAGTAACCAAGAAAATTGAAGAAAAATTCAAAACAAACAAAATCAGAGATAAGTGGGCAGAAATGGAGGCAGGCAATGAAATGACTGTGTATATTTAACCCTGAGGAAGTAAAATGTAACAACATTTGTAATTATACCCTGAGAAAATATTGCAGAAAAATAACAAGATCTAAATCTATACATAATAGCAGCAAAGGTAGTTTCCTGAAGAAAATTGCTTAAAAATATTTCTGAGACCTTTTATAGCTGAAAAAAAATACATTGCAAAGCCTGAGAAATGAAACTCAAATCTCAAGGCAAAATTATCAAATAACTTACAAGGTAAAATAATTCATTACACTGTTACGGGACTAGTAACCTTGAAGAATGGACATAGTAGGGTGGAGATGTGTCTTAGTCAGAGAGGGATTGCCTGGAAATTCAATGTCTTGAGCTGCATCCTTAATACCATAAGGATACAGAGGACCCATCCCACAGAAATAATAGTTTCCAGCAAGTAATATCAACAATTGCTATATTGGTAAAACTATGATAAAAATTGAGATAGTTATATAGTCTTAAAGTGATCATCTGCAGAATTTTATCCATTTGAACAAGAATTTTAATAAAACACTTGCTGATACCACCCCTAACACAGCTGGATTAGGGAACACTCCTTTGGTGGGATAAGAAAACATATCAGGCTTCAGATACTAGAAAATGAGAGGCATGGGGCATCCTGACTCTGGTGTTCTTGTCCCTAGTGCATAGCATGCATGTCACAGGAGACATGGGACAGCCAAAGCTGAGGCACATTCTAAAAGGCATATGTCCAACCCTGGTCTCATCACTGTCTGCTAGCGCTTAGAAGGCTGGGGCAGCAGGACCTAGAGTTTGAGGCTAGCCTGGACTTAAAGAGAGACTCAGTCTCAGAAAAGCAAACAAGACAAAACCAAATCAAACTAATATTTCATGGTATCTGAAAAATCTGTAAACCAATAAATGAGTATGTCTTCCTAAATTGTATTTGGGACTAGAAAAAATATAATGCATTTGCGTGACCATTGGTAAACAGAAAAAAATTTAAAAAGAATTAATTCTTATCAATAATGCTTTAATGACTGATAATTATAACACTGGTTTGTGAGGAGAGGTTCTTATTTTTAGAAAGTGTAAACTCAGCTCTTTTAGAGGTAAAGGCTCATCATTATCAACAGCTGAATAATGCTTCAAATGTGCCCACTTTCTATGCTTGTATTCTACATATTATGTGTGCAATACAAACCCATGTTTATGTATATGTATACAGGCATGTACATAAACAAAAATTTTATTATATACAAATGCATATCTGTTCATGTTCAAGTGTGAATTGAAAGAATCAATCATGATACAAGAAGGAAATATATCATCTAGAAACCGAGAGAAGAGGAGACAAATACTTCAAGCTGCCTGTGCAAATATTTTTGAAAAATCATTTTTTTAAAAAAAAAACTAGTTGAAAAGACAAAATGAAATGAAGATGTACTGGCATGCTTCATAACAAAATAGCTGAAATTTGGTATTTTATTAGATATATTGCCTCGTAATTTTGGAGATTAGGAAGTTGTCTCCTTGTATCAAAGAGGACAAGACAAGGCAAGAAATCTACTTCACAGACATTGGTCCATTCATGAAGGAGAGTCCTCCTGACCCAAACACTTCCCATGAGATCTCGACCCATCCCCAACCCCAACAAGGTAGCACTGGAATTGAAGTTTATCCAGCATTCAAAGTCTGGAGGTAGACTGTTTTTTTTTTATAAGCAGCAGTATTGTTTCATATATACTGAGCTACTAGAAAGTATCTCATCCATGTTACCCACAAATATTTTGTTTACATGATCATAAGTAAAATTAGCTGATTCTCAGATGTGTGGTTTCCTGGTTTATTTGATCCAAATTTAATATACATATACATTCAGAAGCATTCTCCTACTGAGCACTGTGTCCATGCATGCACACATATATACATATTGATGTATTATTTTTAAAGATACTGAAATGTCACCACAAGCTGCAGGGTGACATTTATCAATATCATTCTCGAATCATCCAATCTGCTTTGGTGAAATCAAAGTTAGTGAAACACTACTCATCTCAAACAGTGGTCCTGATGGCTCATGAGGAAAAGGATCCTGTGCAGGGCTAGTGACAATCCTATCTAGTTCAAAGACACTGAGTACCTCCCCTGAGTAAAGTGAACTGACCTCCTTATCTTTGACAGGCCACAGAGACCCTTTTGTGAATTGGCCTATCCACTTGCATTTTGGGCTGTTTCCAACATACTCTGGAGTTGACAAAAGCATAGAGCTGGATTTAGAGGTGAGAGACCCAAGATTTGGGATTCTCGTTTTCCCATCACCAAGCTTGGAGACTTTTACCAGGTCCCTTTGCATCTTTCAGTCTCTATTTAACTGTACATAGCTCTGTAAAATGTTGTGTGTACAGTTGCACCTATCAGACCTGTGAGTTCTGTAATCAACATGTAATCAACAAGTGTTAATAACATGAAAGTATTCTTCAAGCCCTTCTGCCCTTCTTCTATGAATATTGACAGTGAAGAAGTGTTAAAAGTATAAAGCTGAATTCATTCATAAACAATCTTAGAAATTCCATGAAGTTACAATACCCCCTTTGTTACTTAGTTACTTAGGACACAGTCTCAGTGCTGATGTAGTGGGTCAGAATGATGGATATGGTGGGGACTTGATAATTAGGTGAGTATGTGAACTCAATAGTCTTCTACATACTGAAACTTTACTGCTTTTATGAAAATAAAACTTGGCCTCATTCTTTTCACTGCTCTCAGTAGTTTGCAATCAGGCTGTAGTTTTCCTACTTCATATTTATATTCCAAATGGTGCTGTTTATGTTTTAACAACTGTACTCATTTTCTGTTGCTCCTAGGGAACTGAAGCAGACAAAATGCTTTAATATCAATTCCCTGTCACCCAGCTCTGAAGATCTGAAGTGTCACTGACCTAAACCCGGGGTTCTTCAGGGCTCTCCTCCTCTGGAGACTCGGGGGAAGGTTCGATTCCATGTGCTGGCCAGTTGCTAAGTGCTGCCCCCTTCCTTGTTTCATGGTTTCTCAATCTCAAGTGCTGGAGGTGGAAGGTGGAGTCTTCAGAGGAATCTTTCTTCATGTGCTGCTCCTCTTGTTGGCTTTCATAGATCTCTGTGACTACGTCAGACACACCCCTCTACCCCACCGACACCCCCTATAAGAAGAATTAATGGCAACCATTTTATTTCAAGATTGCTTACTCAGGCATCTGGAAAGTCCAGTTTCAGCACCTCGTGCAACCTGTCCACAAGTGCCACTAATAGAATGTGTCTTGTGGTATCTGAGCTAACTGCACACTGGTGACGAGTATCAGATAAAGATGACTTTTCTTGCAGCTGCTAAGAGGGAGGAACTAGACTGAGCCTGCATGGTGATTCAAGGAGCTGACAGGAAGAAATTCTACATCTCTTGTGGTCAGTTCTTCCCTGTCGTTAGTTCCCAGCACACCCTCACCTCCTTTGCTTCTTCCTCGGCGTTTTGTCCCAGATCTCAGGCTGATCTAAGATTCCCCAAGAGGCTGACTGTTTATATTCATCTCCTGGAAACTCCCATGCTGAATAGAATCTTGGCTTTGGGGGGATCTTGGGAAAACGGGGTGAACATAGATAATCTTGAAATGCTTGAAATTTTAGGCATTTTTATTATCTGTATTTAATACCACCACAGAACCTTTTGAAATACTTGAATTCATTGTGTTTCTATTTATTATTTTCACACCTGGAGGCATTTTTACAGAGAATATAGCTTTAAAATTGTGAACAGAAACAAATTAAGTGCAAGCATCTTTAGGGGGTCATCTTAGCTGTGCCTCCTGTCCCACCTGCAGGCAGAACCCTTGTTAACTGAGTTGTTTGCTGTATATTGAATGCACACACGAAATCACATAATAAATATGGCAAACATTATTTCAACAGCAAACAAAACAGTAAGAGTTTCCTTAAAGGAATAAAAAAATATAAGAAACATCTTTCTTGCTAAATAAGGTGAACCCAAAGAAAAACATATAGGCATCCTCCTGAATATTAACCTTCATCAGGCAATGAAAGGAGACAGAGACAGAGACCCACACTGGAGCACCGGACTGAAATCTCAAGGTCCAAATCAGGAGCAGATGGAGAGAGAGGACGAGCAAGGAACTCAGGACCGCGAGGGGTGCACCCACACACTGAGACAATGGGGATGTTCTTTCGGGAACTCACCAAGGCCAGCTGGCACGGGTCTGAAAAAGCATGGGATAAAACCGGACTCGTTGAACATAGCGGACAATGAGGACTACTGAGAACTCAAGAGCAATGGCAATGGGTTTTTGATCCTACTGCATGTACTAACTTTGTGGGAGCCTAGGCAGTTTGGATGCTCACCTTACTAGACCTGGATGGAGGTAGGTGGTCCTTGGACTTCCCACAGGGCAGGGAACCCTGATTGCTCTTTAGGTTGATGAGGGAGGGGGACTTGATTGGGGGAGGGGGAGGGAAATGGGAGGTGGTGGTGGGGAGGAGGCAGAAATCTTTAATAAATAAATAAAGCAAAAAAAAAAAGAAAGAAACACCTTTCTTTGTATGGAAAGAAACACCTTTCTTTGTATGGATTCAATCCTGCAAAATAACCAGATTTCAGCAATTAACAAATTCACTGGAGGAATCCAGACTCCAGGCACTCATCAACTAAGGGCTCTAAAGTGTGCAGTTTGCTTTGATCAGTACTGTGTGTGTGTGTGTGTGTGTGTGTGTGTGTGTGTGTGTGTTGTGTAACTTTGTATCCTGGAGAAATAAGGACTGTGCTTCCTCTTCTGCTCATGTAAAAAAAAAATCTGGACAACCTTGTACAATATCAAACCTATACCTTTTCTGTCACTTTGTGTTTATAAATGACCAAAAACTTAGGGTTACCCATTCAGAAGTCAAGCAAAGCTATAACTGTGTGGTAGTCACAATGCTTTTTCTGTTTATGAATTAGGGCAATGACTTGCTTATCTTATTTCTACTAAGCAGTAACGTAGACACCCAAAAGGAAGGTTAGTATAGCAAGCTGCTTCCTCTATGACAGGAACTCTTAAACTTTCTGTCCAAACCCACTTTAAAGAATATATTTCACAGGTTTACCTGAGCTAATTAAAGCTCACCAACTCCAGCCAGACAGAGAAGGAACCATCATAGGACCAAACTAGAATCTCTGAATGTGGGTGACAGTTGTATGGCTGGGGCAGACTGAGGGGCCACTGGCAGTGGCACCAGGATTTATCCCTACTGCTTGCACTGACTTTTTGGGAACACATTCTCTTTGGATGGATTCCTTGTTCAGCCTAGATATAGTAGGGAAGGCTTTGGACCATCCCCAAAGAATATGCCTTACCCTCTCTGAGGAGTGGATGGGGAGTGGAGGAGGGAAGGGAGTGGGAATTAGATTGGTATGTAAAATGAAAACAAGATAGTTTGTTTTTTTTTAAGAAAATAAAATAAAGAGGGGAAGAAAAGGGAGTATGTTTTACGTGGAGACCTTTATGCAAACACTTTAAAAAAGAAAGAGAAGTGCATGAAGTAATGGCTTTAATGTGCTTAAAGCACTTCTGTGGCTTTGTTTCGTACAAGGACTCCTGCTTATGTAGCTCAGGATGCCTTGGAATTCACTATTCTTCCTCAGTTCCCCAGTGTTGAAATTATAGGCATGATACTCCTTGTGATACTCCTTTCTCCTGTTATTCTCCCCTACTTTAAAATATGGTCAAAATCCACTCAACAGATTTTCTGTCTGCTACTTGAAAGACATTTGGAGGTGGGCACAAACCACATGTCTCTTCACCCCAGAAAGGAACCCTTGAGAAATAAAGTGACCATTGTGCCAGTGTCCGATTTGGTGAAACAGTGAGGCTTTCCTAGAATTACTGACAGGAGTATGGGTGACTGGTTCATTAAGAGATGAAGGGACAATTCCAAAGCAGCTGTCCAATGTCTTAGGCCTGAAAATCCCACCCTAACAAGGGCAGGAGTTTTGAAAATCTGCCACCCTGGGACTCTATGCAGTTTGAAGGCATCTTGGAAGAAGATAAACAGTCCAAATATCTATACCTATTGGCAGTATGGCTGGTCAGAGAATCTACATCAAGCAATTGCTTTCTCTCTTTATCCATGGGGTACTGTCCCTCAATAATCTTTTTTTTTTTTGTTCTCTTACACATATGAACTTTTGTTTGCCACCGAGGCTCCTGAAGAAATGTTTCAATTTGGAGGGGATGATGTGAGTCAGAGGAACACGTAGTGCAACACTGTCCAATCCTAGTGAGTGACTGACCCTTGAGGTACAATGGATCAAGGAGCATGATACTCACAGGATGGAGGAAGGGTAACATTACCATCGCCATCTCCTATGAGATCCTTAGAACTGCAGAATCCCAGCTTCTCCTATATCTGTATGATGCGTCCTGAATGGCTTGGACCTTGAAACCAACCAGATGAGGGAATGAAAAAAAATCAGGCACAGACACATATACGGGAAGTCTGGAATTGGGTGAACTGTGAGCACTCTGATACAGAAGTTTCTACCATGCAATCAAGCCACCCAGAACCCCAGTGCCCTTATATACAGCACAGGGGGAAGGAGTTATCTACTCCAGGTAGGAGGTCTCTCTAGGGGTGCAGACTCAGGCTGTAAATATCCTTGTGGAGAAAAGTTTCTGCTTTCTGTACACTGTTGACACTCACATATGAACCTGGGAAAGGTTTGACCATTCCCATAGATCTAAGGTATTAGTCATTGTTAATAAATCATATTCACTGAGGCTCCCTCCACTTCATACCTCTGTACACATTGATTTAGAACCTGTCATTTAAGAAGATTCCCAAATCATTCATATGCATTGAATATGTAGAACCGTTCTAGGACTGGTTCCAAGAGCAGAAGACTTTCCAAAGAAGTATTTTCAGTAGAAAGTGAATACTGTTTATTCTAAGATTCAAAGAATAATTTTAAAAGTATTATTAGACCATATTCAGGAGAGTGTGGCTATGATTATGCATTATTAATTAAAATTCTTCTTTATTTAAAGATCATCTCTTCATGAAAATAAGTCAGTGTTTTTCAGATACTCAAAATCCACAACATTTCTTGAGATCATATTTTCAGTCATCGTCTCCAAGAAATTAACCCTACTTTAATAGTTATATCCTATTCAACCTTTCCTTCCTCACTGTTTCAGAAGCTATTACTATGAAGACATGCTTGTGAACAAACACCAAGTTGAGAAAACATTCTAGATCAAATGATTTTGCACTTGCCCAAGTAGAATTAATACCAATAACTCATTATCTAAGACACAGTTCTCCCTCTGGGGTAAGGGATATTTTGCCCAGAACCAACAAGAGAGGTACATGGTTTAGTCAACAATACCTTTTCAAATTATACCTTCCTCACCTAGGGCAATGCTTAACAATAAGATGGAGAAACATCCAAGTCTTTCTTTTATTAGATCTGAGTGAAGTCATGCTGAAAGGACAGGGATTTTAAAAAGAAAGAAGATCCAATGAAGCTCTAATTGACTTTAGATGAAAATCAATTTTTAGAGAACAGCACATAGGAAAGTTGAGGATAACTGAGTTCCCTAAATATTGTGCATGGCATCCACCTTGAGAAAGTCTTTGCAAATCTCCACTGAAAATAAATTCTATTTGGAAACCCATAGCACTAGTGACTGAATATAACACACATGTAGCAACTGTAACACATACAAACGCATGCATGGACACAGCACTGCCATATAACACACTGTGTAACACAGGGTACTGAGCCATGAACCACACAGGAAATAAAAGTGGGGCCCAACAGATAGTGACCTATGATAGTGGAGAAACCAACATATGCAAAAACCACACAGAAGTCAATCTGAAACTGATGACAAAGGGAGGCTTGCACCAGGCTGCAAAAGGTTCGAGTTGAGCTTTATTATGAAGCAATAGTTCAGATCTTAAAGTCTAGGTAACATCATCAGGTTTTCTTAAAACAAGAGTAGTACAAGCAGAGAGATTGTCCTTAATGCTATAACTTCAGCGGTTCCCAAACCAGTGTCTATGAACACATGGAGGGAGTATTTCTATGAGATGCTACAAACAATACAAAAGTCTTTGAACATTGCCATGGTTTTCCACATAAATGCACTACTGTTTTGTTTTTTGCTGTTTGCAGTGTGTGTGTGTGTGTGTGTGTGTGTGTGTGTGTGTGTGTGTGTGTTTCAAAACACTGGAGGTGCCCCTGATTTTGAAGTGTTCAGTTATGTGTAAGCAGAATTGGAGTGTGTCATATTCTCTCACTCAGCAAAGAGACATCATAAGGAAAGAGGTTAAATCTTTTCTTGCTTTGAAAAGTGTAATCAGAACTTGGAATACAGCTTAGTACTAAGCACTCATCTAGCATGTACAAAGAAAAAATGAAATCACTAATTTTATATGAACAAGAAGGTCTTGCCTACTTGTTGAATAAGAGATAGAATAAGCTTTTCAAGTTATAAAAACATGCAAATAAAAGTGGACTAAGTTTTCTCTTCCAAAAAATCTTACTTTAGGTACACAAAATCTAAATTTAGAAACTAATTATTCACTTTTTAAGGGATTTGCAGTGGGATGTAAGTCAATAGAAAACTCTTCAATATATTTTAAATGGAATTCAATTATATGCAGTTCTATGGGGTCTCACCTAGTGTGCCAAAGCCAGCTGGATGTACTATTTAATTGCCACACCATGAAGAACACCAAGGACAAAAGTTGTCTGCAATTGAAGCTGTGAATGAGTTTCTATAGGTCACCATTAAAGCACAGTAACCTCAAATAGTTTTAAAAGTGTTAACTGCTGATGTTCATATCATATATCCAGTTCCTATAACTACAATCACCAGTGATTGATCACCACAAAGACAATGCTTGATCTATACAACAGGGGCTTTTGGAGGGACTCAAACAGAGATCTGTACCCAAGTGTCAATCAACTCTCAAAGAAAAGCTGCTTATCCATCAGATCATAACTTCTTTATACTTTTAACATGATGTCTACAACAAGGTGAAAAATAATGAATACTTAGGAACAAAGGGATTGAGACTAGTAACTGAGTCATCACAACAGTGAGGAGTTTGGGGCAATTCAGTTTGAGTAAGAAAAGAAACATATTTGTTCGTACAACTAAAAGGCTTATATAAGAATAAATAGATCTCAGGAACAGGTGGATGTTGATGTTCAAAAAAATAATAATGAAAGCAATGCCCTTGAAAAAAATCACACCTTGTAGCTTTTGGTTTGGTCCTCTCACAGGCTGATTTAACTCCGAATCAGTATGGTAGAGATGATGAAAATGTCTACCAAATCTTCAAGAGATATCTTCAACATTAGTTTTAATTAGGTTGACAAAACTGAGTGGTTCCCTAGACTTGCTGGGGGATAGCCTGACTTATCCTAAGAAAAATATATTTCCTGTTCATGGTAAGCCTAACTTACCGAAATGTATGCATTTTAATGTATATTTGCAAAAATCCCCAGACAGCAATCAGAAGTTACTCAGGGTGTTTAGAAAGCCTCCAGCTCACCCCCACTTTGCAGCTGTTCTTTCTAGTTGTCTCTTCACTTTCAGAGGTCTCTTGACCACCAACTGTCTGACCCAGAAAGGCTTTGGGACCAAATAAACCGAATTAAAAAAAAAATAGTGTGAGTTATGTTTTCATCATCTACATGAAGATTCAGCATCAACTTCAAGCAAATGTGATGTATTCAATAAAACTATATTTGTTAATCTCTTAGACTATAGTCTGATATACTGTACATGTCTCTTCTCAAATACCCTAGACTCTTGAGGGCTGTGATGGGTACTCATGAGCCAGAGCCTTTCTTTTTGAGACATCCAAGTTGAGATCTTTTGCTCTGGTGTACAGAGCAATATAAAACAACCTTGTGATGCTGCCGGGAGGTCAAGGCCCGATATCATCTTTCTAGCTATCAAGATGTGTGGCTTCAAACCTGTCTTTTCAGTCCTTTAGGAGTTTTGCTGGGGGACAATGGTCTGTACCCTGTCATTTATATTTTAATAAAATGCTGATTAGCCAGTAGCCAGGCAGAAAATGTAGGTGGGGAAATCAGGCATGAAGTAGCAGCAGGGCAACGAGAACAGGAGAATCTGGGAAGAGGAAAAGAGTCAGTCTGCAGTCATCAACCAGACACAGAGGAAGCAAGATGTGAATGCCTCATAGAAAAAGGCACCAAGCCACGTGGCGAACATAGACAAAAATTATGGGCTAATATAAGTTACAAGAGTTAATAAGAAGCCTGAGCTAATAGGCCAATCAGTTTATAATTAAAGTAGACCTCTGTGTGTTTCTATGGCCTGAATGACTGAAGGACCGGGTGGGACAGAAACCTTTGTTGACAGAGTTCAATCATTTGGGGGGGGGGGCAAAAAATAAGTGATGGAATGAATACATTTCTATGATTTTGTCTCTCAGAACACATGCCATATACTGAAAAATAGTTATATATTCTAAGTATATCATTCATCACCACCAATAATTTCAGATCCTTATCATCTGAAAACACATGCTCATCTTTGAGGATAGTATACCCCAATGTAAGTAAGGAGTATTATAGTTTCACAAGACAGTAGACCTAAAGAGGAAGCGACTTTAGAGTTGATTTGTTCAAGGATACATTAGGCTTTCAGGGGTCCAGATCCCTCTGTTTGGTTACTCTATGCTCCCCAGAATATTGACCACAGATAGCCGTAGCAACTATAGATCACACACTGTACCTACTCTCCGGAGAGAGATTTAATTCCGTTAAAGACTTTTTTTCCTCAATAAGTAGGAAATCATCTTCAAGAAAAACCATAGTTAACATAACTAACAATCCTCCAAATGGAGGAATTTTTAGTGTGAAATTTTATAATATCAATCCTCATGACTGGGGTTGTCTAATGCTTATTAACAAGCCAGTCATTACCACAGGAATGGAGGTTTGGACTATTTGGTTTTGCCTCCTAACTGAGAGTTAGGCTGCCTTACCTTGACCATGCATTTTAAGGATGGCTGTGCACAGAAAGACTCCTATTATGGCCAGAAGAAAAGTGTAAGCTCTCTGCTTGGCCCTTAATGACTGCTTGTTTGTTCATTCCTCACCATGCTCATCCCTTGGTGTTCTTTGAGTCACTAACTCCAGAACACCTGATCCCATCAGTTACCATCATCTGGGCTTCCTCATTTGCCTGGAATACCTGCTGCTCATTTCTTGTCCTCTTACCCTCCTAAACACGTTACCTCATCAGGAAAGTGAATGCCCTTCAACATCTCTCCTACCCTCTAGCCCTCACCATCTACCTGCTTTGTTTTATGTATCACTGCTGTCTTCTGCAGAACCTCAACTCTTACCAGGGTAGGGGCATGGGAAAAATATAGTAAAGAATATGAAGAGTCATAAAATTAACAGAACAGAAACCATAGAAAGTATTAGGAGAGCATTCCAGTTACTACTGAAATCACCATAGCTTTTATACCCAATGTAAATGGGAGTGAGAAGGTAACAAAAGACTTTATTAACATAATACAAAGGACAGCTCAGTCAATCACTTTATCACTCTGAGACATTAAATCATTAGCATTCTGTTGTCGAGGTAGCAAAGCTGCTCTAGATCACCAATGCTGAAGACCACCCTTTCCCCGGGTGACCTCATAGTTACAAAAGAAGGAGCAGAAGTATGTTTGCATATCCTGACCATTTTTCAGGATTGGATAGAGCTATCTTAATGTCAAAAGAAGCAAGCAATCACATTCTGAGTTGGGACGTGCAACTACTCTTGTCGATCATTTGCATAACCTCCAAACTCTCCCACTGTCAGACTAAGTGGAAATGGGTCCACATTTCTCAACCTCCACACTCAACTTCTGCCTCTGCATTTTCTACTTGGCTGTGTTGGCCTCAGTGTTACCTATCTTACACTTGGGACTGAATGAATGGCTGTAAGAATTTCATTCATCTTTGAATAATTGTCGACCAGTGAAGGGTCAATCAATAGACATAAATTCATGAAAAATGAATAAACCAAGAAATGACTACATATATCTTAGCTCACTAAAAAGAGTGTGGCTTCTATTTCCCAGAAAGGACCCAAGGTGATTTTTTAAAAATGGGATCCCAGAGTCTAACTCCTATTGTGCATCCTACCTAACTCAAATAAAGAAGTTGTTAGCTAAGTAGTCACAGAACTATGGGACTTGGCAGTACAGAGCAGGGTTAGCTGCTGATGGCATCTGGGGTTGTGAAACACATCTCTATTATTAGGGCATAATTAACAGCTTTCCTCTTATAGACATTAATTTATTTTGTCATTAAATTAATTAGAATTAAATAGGCCTTTAAATCACTGCTTGTTCATGGAAAGAGAGATGTGTTTTTAAGTGTAAAGTCAGGCAAAGTTTCCCATTGCTGACATGCCCTCAGGAACTGGAGAAGAGACAGCTCTGGATGCAAGCATGCATTTTACAGGGAAGGGTGATGTGTAACCTCTAACGGCAGTGGGGGAAAAAACTGCCAACGGAACCACAAAGGGTGGCCCATAATCCTAGCTACTTGGGGAACACAGGCAGGAGAATTTTCAATTAGAGACCTGATTGGGCTACATGGCAAGACCCTGTCTTGAAAAGAGGTTGGGGGCAGGAGACCAGGTATATGGCTTAGGAGGAGAGTACTCACTTACTGTATGTGAAGCCCTGGGTTCTGTCCTCTGTATATAGGGAAAGGTAGGGCAAACTGCAAAAGGAATTTAAAGTCTCACAGGTCTGCATCCCACTAAATTGGGCTTAATATAATATATATTACATATATATTAATTTGTAATACACACATATGATATATATCTATGTAGAATACACATATTGTATTATTTATATAAGAGATATATAATTTTTGATAAAAGGAGGTGAGATGCTATATTCCATAGGGATACTATGAAATTTTAGTTAGCTAATATAAATAAATGTTAAGAGCTTGGTGGGCTTAGAACTACTCCTACTTAACCCCTTTCTTTCCCACAGGTTTTCAGAGCCTACTGCAGGTAATGGCTCAGTAAGGTTTTCACATAAGTAATACATGCTGCTTTGCCATCTCCAAGCAAGAGCAAATACACAACCCAAACAAATCTTCACAGCTACACCGATAAGTCTTGGGCTCTTCATCTGCTCCCTCCATCTAAGCTGTCCACATAAATCTGTTTCCTGGTCTTTCCTCTGTGCCTTTCTATTCTGAGCTCATCTGAGTTCACTTGCTGATTAGCCGATGCTGTAACTTCAGTTCTCTTTTCACGAGTGACAGGCCCTTCCACTCCCCAAGAATCTTCCAATTCAAGTTGACAAGAGGCACGTTTACTGTTTATTTTTCTCCCTGTGCAGAAATCAATGGAGAACGCAGCATGTGTAAGGGCTTATATTGAAACTATACATTATGCATTTCGTTTTTATTACGTCTATAGATTTCCCCTTTTTCAAAAGATGCAAATTTTGCAGAGGAGTAATTGATTTTCAGTTTCAGCTGTTAGGGTGAAATCTTAGAATTTTAAGTATTTTAACACGATAAAGCTAATCTTGTATGATCCCAACAGTTCTAGAGAAGCATGGGTCTGACTCAGTAGTACTTCCTCACTTGGGGAGTTGTTTGTGAGTTCTATTAATTGAGATTATTAATAGAATTATTAGAATAAGTAGATTATTAATAAGGTCAGAGGACACACACTCTGCAATGTGTCCACAGTACAGTCATTTAGGGATTACCAACTCTGTTACCCTCACAGAGTCTTACAGCAGCTCAGAAAAGAAACTAAATGCAAATATAGGACTAAATGCAAAATTTTCCTAAAGTCATATTAATGGGACAAGGGACGAATTAATGATGCAAGTATAAGCATTTTTATTAGCTTATAAAATGAAAGATTCCCAGGCTTTTTCAGACCCAGGCCAGCTGGCCTTGGTGAGTTCCTGATAGAACATCCCCAATGTCTCAGTGTGTGGGTGTACCCCTCGCGGTCCTGCTCGTGCTCTCTCTCCTTCTGCTCCTGCTTTGGACCTTGAGATTTCTGTCCGGTGCTCTAATGTGGGTCTCTGTCTCTGTCTCCTTTCATCGCCTGAAGGTTAATATTCACTCGCTGAACATAGCGGACAATGAGGACTACTGAGAACTCAAGAACAATGGCAATGGGTTTTTGATCCTACTACACATACTGGTTTGTGGGAGCGTAGGCAGTTTGGATGCTCACCTTACTAGATCTGGATGGAGGTGGGTGGTCCTTGGACTTCCCACAGGGCAGGGAACCCTGATTGCTCTTTGGGCTGACGAGGGAGGGGGACTTGATTGGGGGAAGGGGAGGGAAATGGGAGGCGGTGGCGGGGAAGAGACAGAAATCTTTAATAAATAAATAAATTTAAAAAAAATGATAGATTCCCTAAGGAATTTACATAGTTTGCTTAGTTTTGGTTGATTCCCTTGCTCTCCCATCTCTTTGTACCCCTTTCTTCAGGTGGCCTTCTACCCTTAGTATTTACCCTTTCATGCTCATATTTCACATTATCTTTCCATCTTTCCATTATTCCTTCCATCTTCATGGCCTCTCGTTTCCTGCATTCTGACCACAATACAAATTTCAGACACCTAGATGCACACATTTATCAGAACTAAAGTTTTTACGCAAGAAAGAGTTTTGCAATATTTGTCTCTCTGAGCCTAGGTTTCCTGGCTTAATATGTTTCCCAGTTCTATCATTTCCCCACTTTACAGATGAATACAATTCTGTGTGTATATGCACTACCTTTTTGTTGAACATTCATTTGTTCATGGCCATCTAGGCTGATCCTATTTCCCTACTTCTCTGAAAAGGGCAGTGATGAAAATGTACACACAAGTGTTTCTGTGGTAGGATGTAGAGTCTATACCGCATATACCAAGTGGTGATACAGATATGGCACATGGTAGCTATACTTTTAGTTGTGTGAGAAACCACCAAAGTGATTTCCACAGTGGCTGTGCCACTCTTTCCCCACATCCTTCCTTGTATATGTTGACATTTGATTTCTTGATGATAACCATTCTGGTGGTAGTGGGAGAAAATCTCAGGAGATCCCATTGCATTTTTCTGTTGTCTAAATACATTCTGTTTTTTAAAATTCTTTAGGTTTTTCGAGACAGGGTTTCTCTGTAGCTTTGGATCCTGTCCTCTAACTAGCTCTTGTAGACCAGGCTGGCTCAAACTCATAGAGATCTCCCTGCCCTGACTCTCTAGTGCTGGAATTAAATATGTGCACTACCACCGCCCGATTCTAAATATATTCTTTTGGAAACTATTTTTTTCTGTTCATAGGCCCACTCACTGACTATCAAGATTCTTGGGATTTTATTGTTGTTGTTTGTTGTGAACTTTCTTTCTTTCTTCTTTCTTTATTCCTTCCTTCCTTCCTTTCTCTTTCTTTCTCTTTTAATTTTACTTTATTTCTTTGGCTGTTCCTTATTGTATAAGCCTTAGGGAACCTCAAGGACAAAGAGCTTAAGACCACCACTGAGAGTGATAACTGAGATGGTTTGGCTGCGACAGATTGAAAAGTTAGTTGCTGAATCAAGTGTCAACACTCAAACATTGATGTTTGAATCTTGAAGCAAAACACAAGTGAACACAGAATATGGCCTCTTACTTGAGTGTTTTCTCACTTAAAATTTAACTGAAGAAAATCAACTTACATCTGATTCACCCTGAGTGATGTTGACAGAGGTGCAGAGTGTTTCTTTCCTCAAGCTAAGAGAAAAACAAAACAAAACCTAAAAAGCTGATTGGGTTCTTTCTTCTTTAATTAAGAATACAGCATTATCAAGCTTTCCAAGACCAAACTAAATGTACAGATGGATTGCTATTTAATCCAGCTTTCTAAGGACATTTTGGAGGCTACATATTAAATGTGATATTTTATTTTGTAGCCTCTAAAATAAGTTTACATTGTTTTTTCCCATAGTTGACTCTTTTAAAATTGTAAAGTCTACAATTATGTAACCTGATAACAAAAGCAAATAGTTAGCTTACAAATTAGAGAGTTTTTGCAAGGCTTCTTCATATATCTTGTGTTGTGATTAACCTGCCCCATATTCCCTTCTCTCCCTTAGTCCCACATCCGTCTCCATGTAATCCCTTAACCCAAGTATTCCCCCCTTTCCTTCATATCTCATGCATTCTTTTATCCCATCTTACTGTATTTGTTACATGGGTTGCAGGAATAAGCAGCTCTACAGCATTCTCACACACCCTTCATGTGGCTGCATCTTCTCCCACAATCTTGTTTTCCCACATCCTCTCACACTCTCCACTCCAAACTGTCTTCTCCCCATGTACCCTTCCCCTTCACTTGACTTATAGTCTTCATTTCTCTCTCCCTTATGGCATCCTCCCACCAATGCTTCATTTTAGTTTCCTGGATTTCACAGGAATCCAAGTCAAATACAAATGAATTTGAAGCTGAGATCTATATATGAGAAAGCATGTGATGTTTATCTTTCTGAGGACCTCATTCAGTATATTTTCAAGTTCTATCCATTTGCTTGCTAATTTCATGATTATAATTATTTTGTTGTTGATTAATATTTTGCTGTATATGTATAACTTTTGTTAAAAGGAGTTGAATAGAGGCAGCGGGAATAAACAGGCAACACTAGTCTCAAATGACATACATTGTATTTTTTTATTTTTTTCAATATATTTTTATGTGTATTGGTATTTTGCCTATGTGTATATGTCTGTATGAGGATGTCAGATCATGGAACTGAAGTTACCAACAGATGTGAACTGCCATACAGGAGCTGGGAATTGAACCCGGGTTCTTTGAAAAAGTAGCCAGTACTCTCAACCACTGAGCCATCTCTTCAGTCGTGACATGGGTTGTTAAATAAAAATTCTGCAGGTATTCTCTGTCATCCAGACTTCAACAATGGCACACACACCCATATGCCAACACACATACACACACACACACACACCACAAATGAATAAATAATATGCAAATGTAATAAAGATAACCAGATGCTATTTTAGAAACATTAGTTTTCCAAACTATAGTATTTGTCATCACTTTCCCCATATCTGACCCTTATAAAGTTAATATTTCTGTGCTTATAGTATAGAGAAATTTTCAGGAAAAACTCAAGTTTTTGATTTTCAGAAATAATTGAAATAATTAGAATGTGTTGCTATTTGGGGTAAATATTTGACATGAATGACCATGGAATCTGAGTATTTTTTTCCCCATGACATTAAATAATTCATAATGTTGAAAGATATTAAGTACATTTTACCTAATAACTCTGCTTTTAAATGGCTATGTAATCTATTCATTGACATTCTCCAAATTAAGGACTTCAAGTATTCATTAAGTATGGTTATTAATTCAGACCTAAAATAACATTTGCAATATTTCTTTCAGACATTTTTATATGTTTTATTAATAGATATTCTGACATTGCAAAGAAAAAGTTTAGTATTTTCTTAACTTATCAATATATATCATTTGGAATGTTGCATAGATAAAGCAACATGTGAAATAAATTCTGTGGTAATTTGAATGTCATTGGCCCCAGTGAGCTCATTGCTAGTGACACTATTAGGAGGTGTGGCCTTGTTGGAGGAAGTGTGTCACTGTGGGGGCAGGCTTTGCTGTCTCTTATGTTGAAGATACTTCTGGTATCTCAGTTCATTTCATGTTGCCTTCAGATCAAGGCATAAGAATTTTCAGCTCCTTCTCTAGTACAGTGTCTTCCTGCATGCTGATTTGTTCTAGCCATAACAATAATGGAATAAACCTCTGAGCTGTAAATAGTCACTCCAATTAAATTTTTCCTTTATAAGAGTTGCCGTGATTGTGGTGCCTACTCACTGGAATAAAAACCCTAACTGTGAGAGAAGTTGTTACAAGAAGCAGGGTATTGTTATGGTAGGCCTAATCATGCTTTCATTTAGAGGAATTCAAACTTTGGTACTTTGGGTAAGCAGAAAAGCAAGGAATGCTTTAAGTATTTCTTAATGGGCCATACTAGTAGGAACATGGAAGACAATGGTGTCGAGAATAATTTAAACTGTTGGGGGCTGGCTCAAGGGGATTCAAAGAAGAATTTTAGCATGTTGCCTAGAGATCATTCTTTTGACATTTTGAAGCAAGTAGTTGCATTTTGCCTTTGTCCAAAGAGTCTACTTGAGACTAAAGTGAAGATATTTTAATTAATTCTATTGGCAGAGGAAATCTCAAAACAGCATAGTATAGAATCTGTGATGTGGTTCCTAGTGTTAACTCTAATGAAGATATATGATGAAAAGGAGGAAGCTGAGCAAGGAAAAATACAAAATATACAATTTGAGGGGCAAAGGAGTACCACGAGGTGGAAGAGAACCAAATCTTGTATTCAAGGAGATAAGCAGATTATGAAATTGAATAAAGGGAGTTGTGACCTCCGGGAAAGAACTTATCAGGCTAAGTTTACTTCTCAAAAAGAATTAAAGAAAAGTTTAGAGCTGGGTGTGGTGATGCATGACTTTAATCGCAGCACTTGAAAAGCAGAGGCTGGCAGATCTCTGAGTCTTAGGCCAGTCTGGTCTATAGATCCAGTTTTAGGACACCTAAGTTTAGACAGTGAAGGATGCCATCAAAAAGAGAAGGCTGGATACAATTGAATGAGGGGGACTATGTTCCAGCCCCAGAAATCAGGAGAACATGATTGATTTAGTCATCTGGTTCTGTTATTAGAATCAAATATAGCAAATGTGGTTATGGGATATTCTTCCAAGACCAAAAAAAAAAAAAAAAAAAAAAAGCTGCTGAGGCCAGTCGTATGTCATAGTGTTCCTGAATGGAGGCCCAGAGGAGAGGCCATTGTGTAAAGCTGTGAAGGGGTTCGGAGACCCTAAGATGTTGGAGATGCCAGAGTTGTGGAATACCTGCCATGGAGAGCTGCTAATGACGAAGGGAAACAGCCCAAGAAAAAGAAGCAAAATTCCCATCAAGCAGAAATGATGAACCATTCTCCTGATGTCTATGGGAACCAAATGTGAAAGGCTATAAAATCAAACATGAACAGAAAATCAATTGCATTATTGCATACCATAAATAAATATATAGATACTAAAACCAAAACAGCATACTATTTATAATCAGAATGTATAGCAGAGTCTTTCATGTAGCAGGAACCCCAAAGAACCTTTAGGTGAGTTCAGCAGTCATTTCTCTGTGGGTCCTGCATGTCCAGTTCAGCAGTCCAGGCAAGAGCAGTTTCTTGTCCAAATGGCTAGCAAAGTCCATAAGGAGCCTCTTCGATGCCCATAATCTTCTTGAAGTAGCTGGTGCTGCCAGGAGCAGATGTGTCTCATTGTCATGAAAAATCTTAAGTTCTTAAACATTATAAATGCCATATTCTGAACATCTCTGAAAGATTTGAAAAATACCTATCTAACTGAAATATGTCTCTATACATCTAGAAAATCTAACTAACATGACTACAAGCTTGACTATTATAGATAAGTCTCTATTAACTTATGTTTCTTAATTCTGCACTACATTTTTAAATGAGCTACACAAATACAATGCAATCAAGATCAGAAATACATATACATATAACGAAATTGACCTTAAATTTGTATCAATAAACCAAGATACATACCAATGCAAATCTCTATAGCATACCCCCTTTAAATATAAACAAACAATTATAAACAATATTTGGGAATATGGGCATAATTCTGTTCATACTTTTTCCTGCTGTTTGAGGGCATTGTTAATGAGGTCTTTTATGGTGTATCCTGTGTGCTAGGTTCATCTCAGTCACCAATTGAATGAAGTAATTTTTTTTTTAGGTTGTTCAGGGCAACCTTTCATGGGTTCATGTTCCATCAAACCGCACAAGTCTGGAAGCAATTCACAGGTTCTCATCCTCTGTGGAAACAAGAGAAGAACCTCTTTTCTAAAACAACATATCCTTAGACTCAAATTTGGAAGTTACGATACCTTTATCATAAACATGCTGGTTTAGCTTAGCAGCCCATACAATGAAATGGCTCTTTGTACTTAGCTCCTTCACAGTCAAAAAAAAAAAAAACTGAAAAAATACAATAATATACATAATCCAGACTCTGTGAATTTCTCATCATGGCTTGTTTATCTTTACTCCCTTTTATCTATGACTGTCTGGACTATGTATCTTTAAAGACTTTGTTCTAATTTTTTATAAACCTTTTATTTTGTATAACTTTCTATACTCTTTTTCTTTTCTCTTCCAAGCCATGTACCTTTATCCAACATTGTGACCCATTTAGAGTTCTTTTCCATCTGGATTTATCTTTATTGCATATCTGTAATCCTTTACCATTCTGGGTACTTTTTAAAATGCTAAGCACTTCTTAAAACTTAAGCTGTGCAATTATTAGGGTTTATACAGTACTTCCTGCTTGCCACCCAATCTAAAACTTAAGCTGCACCATTACTATGATATATATAGTATGCCTGCTCACTCCACATAGTCAACTTGACATAAGTTGGCGTTGTCTAGAAAGAAGATCTTCAGTTGAGAAAATGCCCCCATCCCATTGCCTATAGGCAAGTATGTTGATCATTTTCTTAATGATTGATATATATAAGAAGGTTCAGCTCACAGTGGTTAGTACCTCTCCTAAGGTTATGGTCCTGGACTACATAAGAAAGCAAGCTAAGCAAGTCATAGGGAGCAAGGCAGTAAGCAGTACTCTACTATGGATTCTGCTTTAATTCCTGTCTCCAGTTTGCTGCCTTGATTTCCAGGCCTTATTTTTCTCAGTGATGGAATGTGACCGAAAAGTTATAAAATGAAATAAATCCTTTCTGCCCCAAGTTTCTTTAGGTTGTGGTGTTTTATTGCAGCAATAGAACTCGAACTAGGACAACTAAGATAAATGTTGTTTTAATTACACTTTTTTTATTCCTGCGATACAGAAAAGCAATTGATTTTTTTAAATATTAACATTGTGTCCTGGAGCCTTGATATAATTTTGTATTGGTTCTAGGAGTGTTTTGTATATTTCTTTTGGTACTGGCTTGTTCTTTAGTCCTTTAAACTATTAACTTTCTTTGAATACTTTGAAAAAGAGCTTTGACCTCAACTTACTCAGGTATCTAAGAAAAGCATTTAAGTTCAATGGATTTTTTTTCTTATGAGAATGAGAAGGCTGATTTCCAAACTCTATATACTGAAACCAAAGTTGAAAGTACCTAAATTGCTTATGCCAGAACATCATTTTTCCAGAATAGATTTCTTTTCATGCTTTTTCAAGTTTATTGTGATGAGCATTAGGCTCCAATATAAGGAATTATGGATTGATTTAAAAAAACATAAAATCTCAAGTCACAAGTCTGAATATTCTCTGGTCATAATGCTTTTCTTTCTTATTTTCTACATGGTAAACTAGATTAGTTGATAATTTTATTATTATTATTTATAACTTTGAGATTAGTCCTATTAACGACTTCTCAGTCTTTTTCTCTATGTTTACATTAGTTACTTTTTTGTGATAAGACACCATGACAAAAAGCAAATTGCAAAAGAAAGCATTTCTTTTAGGCTTTGGACTTTGGTTCCTGAGGGATAGCGTTGGGATAGCTGTTCTTGGTTGTCAACTGGACTACATTTGGAATAAACAATCTAGAAATGAAGCAAATGCATCCACTTCTAGTCCAGACCTTTGAGGTAGGAAGACACACGTAGGAAGAACACTCATAGGGAATGCGAATCTTGGGGCAGGAAGACACAAGATTTATCTGGGACACACCTTCTGCTGGAAGCTTAAGAAAGGGCATAGAAGAAGAAACCTTTTGTTCTTTGCTTGCTTGTTCTTGCCCTTCTAGCATGACCATTCCTTCATTGGAATTAAAGCCCAATTCTTTAGAGTTCCAGACTTTACTGAAGACCAGCTGAGATATCCAGGCTGGTGGAATGAGCAACTTCTGGTTTCTTGGACTTTCTGTACAAAGCCTGGCATGGCTATATTGTCAGACCATAACCTGTGAGTGATTCTAATAAATCTCCTTTCTATGTACACACAAAAAGAGAGTCATTCTGTAATTTCTGCTACTCTAGAGAACCCTGACAAATACCGGAGTCTACAAATGACAGGAGAGGCATGGCATGGCATCCTGAATGAGTCGGTAGCTGATTAAATTGTCATCCATGCATAGGAAGCAAGGGGAAAGAGCAGCAAGTAGGGCTAGGTGATGAACCTTCAAAGCCAGGAACATGCTTCCTCTAGCAAAGCTGGTCCATCTGATAAATTCATAACCTCCCATAAAGGACACTATCAGCTTGTGGGAAAGTATTGAAATACATGAGCCTGTGGGATCCACATCTCATTTAAACCACTACAGTGCTGTTTTTGAATTGCCAGTTTTTCTAGGGGAGACACATGAACCCACTTCTGTGCTCTGTGAGTTCTCTCTCTCTCTCTCTCTCTCTCTCTCTCTCTCTCTCTCTCTCTCACACACACACACACACACACACACACACACTCACTGATGTTTGTGGAGTGTCAGAAGTTCCTCAGTACTTTTAAGTGGTAAATTTCCTAGATACATTTTGCCAGAAATATAATACGACTTTGCAGGCTCCTCCCCAAATTCTGTATTCAGTCATAAGTAGCTCTGTTCAGTATATGGTACTACTGTCATTATATATACTCAGTAAAGGGAAGCTCAGAATTAGTGCATTTTCTATAGATATATTACCTCACATCTGGGTTTCAAAGCTATATATGTACATGCAAAATCCTGACTCTTGGCCACACTGGCTCTTCAAGAGATAGCTAAAGTAACATTACACTGTGGGTAATGGAGTGATATACAAAAACAAGAATTAGGAAATACCTGATAAGTGTTCAATGTACATTGTAACATTTAATCCAATTAACAAATCCTTTAAAGTTGATCGGTGCAGCACTATTAAACACATCGTACAGATGAGAAAATTGATGTTCTGAGAGGCAAATGGCAAGGTAAATGTACTCTTTGAGTAACATTCTGGGGGGAAAAAGTACAGTTTTCAACAATTATATATTTTCTTTGATATAAAGACCTTCAGATATAATATTTAAAGGATCATATGCTTTTACATACATAAAACTTGGTAACAAGAATTTTTAAATATAAAATTTACATAGCAGATTAAAGTGCTGTTTTGATGGTATCAACTCTTGTAACTGTGTTTTACACATGGACATGCAAAGTGATGGGTGTATACTTGACTGAGATAATGGTTCTTCCAGGCTCATAGTATGCCTCATGCTTTGAATACTTAAGGCATTTTGCTAAAATGCACACATTCCACCATAATATTAAAAATGAGTGTTCTGACAGTTGGACAACATCGAGTACATAAGCAGCATTCATAAAACTTAGTTTCTTCATTTTCCGTTTTCTCACATTAAAAAAAAATTCAAGGCAGCCCTGATTTCCATTTAATTATCCTCTTCATTTTAATTATGCCTCTCCAATAAATGATGTACAAGGTCCTGGAGTCTATCCCCAGCAATTCAAAAATACAAGGAAATAAATTTAGAGACAATATCATAGTCTCTCTTCCCTTCTGACACTTTAATCTAGCAGGCAAAACTAAATTTCCCTTCTCTGCCATTGAAAACATTCACGGGCATTTTGTGAGTTCCTAATATATGGCAGGAAGGCCATTAAGTATTCATAATAAAAAGGACCCTTGAAAGTAAGAAGCTTACACTGTAATTGAATAGTCAGTTAAAATTACCTATACATAATTTAATATACAGCAAGCTATGTAGGCATAAAGATATTAAATTTGTGTTATTTTAAGCCACTATATATAAAACAACAGATCAAATAAATTAAAGATAGAAAGTATTAGTGTCCTATTACCACTATAACGAATTGCTATAAATTTGGTGCTTAAAATAAAACAAATTTATTATCTCACAGTTTTTAAGATCAGAACCTGAGGTACATTTCACTAAATTGAATATGAGGTACTTCAACTTTTTCTTACAACTTTTAGGAGATAGTGTTAACCATTTCTCTGCTACTGTAACAATTTCCCTGAAATATTCAAGTTACCAAACATGCTGGTTTGTTTGAGCGCATGGTTTTAATTATTCAGTCCATGGTCATTTGACCCTATTGCTCTGAGCCCTTGACAGTGCAGTTTACCATGGCAGCAGTGCATGGCAGAGGAAGGGTTTCACCTCTTGGTAGTAAGGAAGCGAAGAGGAGAGAGAACCAAGGGCCAATATCCCCTTTAAAGACAAACTCACAATGACTTGGCATCCTCCCAACAGGTTCCTTCTCCTGTGAGAGTGTTAGCATCTCCCAGCAGTCCCACAGACCAGGGACCAAACTTTTAAATCATGGGCTTTTGGGGGAAATATATAAGGTCCAAACCACAGATGGAAAAAAAAACTGCTTTCCTGTGTTTTATAGAAATGGCCTGGACTTCTCAACCCCTGGATCCTTCCTCTGTCTTTGCAGCATAGCGTCTTCAATTCTCTTTCTGTTGGCATCTCTTCTCCTCCCCCTCTTCCCCTCACTTACACACACACACACACACACACACACACACACACACACACACAAATGCTTGATCTGGTCTCATCTGAAACTTCTTTTGCCATGCAAGTCAATGCATTTGTTCATAAGAGATGGGGGCAAGGACACTATGTTGCCTTTCCACAGAGGCAGAACACAGAGATAATTTTCTAGAATGGTGAGATCCTCAAAAAATTTCCCTTCCTGCAAAACAACAAAATATAGCTAAAACATACAAAAATTAAATAATTTCAGAATTCCAGAAAAACACTGGGTACAAAAGGAACTGGGAAAAAAATAAAGTCTATCCAGGATGAAAAACTAAATCAAAACTGAAACTAGACAAGGTAATGGAATTTGAATTTAGAACTATTATCCCTGATGTGCCTTCCCCAGCTCAGGAAGATGGTAACCAAGAGCCAAGAGCAGTGTAGACAGGCAGGAACCTGATCACTTTCGCGATTCCCCAACAGCCCCAGATCAGAGTCCACATGCTGTCAGAAATGGGGCTCCCTGGAAAGAGAAGCTCTGAATATGGTGTTACTTGATTTGATTCAAAGCAGAGCTCGTAGCTCATAGCTCGGAGGTAGAGACAGTGGGTAGGCTTGGGAGTTTACCTTCAGGGAAGCACAAGTGACTAACATCTCAACTCCCTAGGGTTGTCATTCTGGCTGGGAAGTTGAAAGGGAAATCCTAGAGACATAAACAAGCATAGGGTCCTTTTTACATCTTGGTATATTCCCAGAGATCTAACACTCTGCCAGAGACTTTGTGGGCTTCGGAAAGACAAGAGAAAGGGGGAAATAGTCACTCACCTCCAGCTTACCTTGAGGCCACGAACAAACAAACCTGAAAGCAAATTTCTTTTTGAAGTTTCAAGTTGTATCTTTACACACAGACCCACTGGGAAAAGAGAAATACAGACACGACTTCTAGGGGAACCTTATAAATAATCATGGTTAGCCAGGAAATTCTATAAACCTATAGAAGCCCAAAGAAGCCAGATTTAGAAATAAAATCCAGATATTAAATAGGAAAAAAAATGGTTGTGGGATCTCAGTCTCACAATCACTCTGCAGTTGAGAATATCTGAAAATTGGAATGTTGGATGAGGACTCTAGTTCTTGTGCTTGCTACAAAGAACCTCAATCCTTTCTGCTATAACAGAGACAAAGGTTTCACAGACGTTGAAAAGTACATGGGAAGGTTCTGAGATGTGAAATACGCTAAGTGTGAGTAGGAAGTGCTTTGACCCAAAGACTGTACAAAAAGGAGAAAGGGAACTGAGCCCAGACATCCATCGTTCTCTGCTTCTGGCTGAAAGAAATGTGACCAGCCGCCTCCCCTGCCGTGTCTGGACTTGAACCGTGAGCCAAAATGAACCTGTCCATCCTAAAGCTGCTTTGCTAGATGAGAGAAGCAACTGAGACAAATGGGTTCAAGACAATAGAGGCAAATTAATTTCTTTCCATTGGAGCAAAGAGAAGGAGATAAATCGCACATGGCTCAGGCTGCTTTGGTAGAGAGGTGATGCATTTTCTTTGCTGGCTTCTATGCTGTCTGAAATTTGAAGTTGGGCTTCAATTTAATTAAATTTAATGAAGAGTGAAGACAGATTTGCTAAGCTGATATCTGGGATAACAGTGAAGGTCTAAGATATTCACTCTAGAGAGTGGGAGAGAGGAGCTTGGAAAGAGGTTGAGATGAAGCTCTGTGGGGTTTATAGACAAAACACTGGCAGCCCACCTGTATTTCTATACTTATGTCTAGACACACTTAGTTGCTCAAGTGCAGGGCAATGGAGGGGGAGATGCATCCTCCCAGGGTAAATTTCTAATCCTCCTATCCCTTGAATTGATTCAGAATATAATAAAAGTCTAGTGATGGCAGTATCATGGTCTATGTTTCTTTATATTTGTGGATCTATTATCTAGCAAAAAGCTTAATATGTTTTTAGAATTACAATAGCTAAAGAAAGGGCATGAATTTTGTGGATATTCAGTTATGGTAATTTCAAACAGTGGGAAAATGGTTTTTAATAAATATTTTTGCCACACCCTAATAAACTTCTTAGTAGATGCTTATTTTCCAAGAAACTTGAAGATATAAACTTGTTTTACACTCCTTAACATTTGTATGTTTATATTATATTAATTCATATAACATAAACTTGTAATCAAAGTTAGTATATTCAGTACTGTATAGAGTAATAGATCAGAGCACATGTCCTAAGATAGCCACTCCTAAAAATGGGTCAAGGTTGCTGTCTTTCCATTTCTTTCTCAGGAGACAAAGTCTTTCTTGACATCGAATACAGTTCTCTGAGGTCCAGTTAGCTAGAGTTGGATGATGTTCTTGCTCTCACAAAGCCTAAGGAAGCAGATGTTCAGCACCTCTGACCTTAACTGGGAGAGACCTTGCTAGTCGGAACAATGGTTACAGATAGATTGTGGATAGAGTGGGTGCCAGATGACTAAGACAAGTCTGTTAGGCATCAACACCCTCAGACCCATAGAAAACTTAATTCCAGGGCAGTTTGTCCCCATCACCCAGCATCTGGGTCCAATTTTTTTCCCTATTTCTCAGCCTTCATTTAAGTCTTGGGGTTCTGCAGAGCTTTCATTATAAAGTTCCCAAGTTCAGTGAAGTGACCTGACTTTAAAGGTCATCTCTTTGTTGACCAAGATTTTCTCAATCAATTTTAATATTTCAGGTGGTGTTTTGCCAATAGCAATAAATATTCCAAGCTTAAAAAAAAAAGACTTGACTTCTTTCCTGAGAACTTTTAACTTGAAAGATAATTTCCTTCTTTTAAAAATTGTGTAATGAGTTATGTTTGGGGCGGCGTTTTGAATGGGGACATTGCAGAGTTAGGTGTCAGAGATGGTTTTCTACTCTTCTCTGAGCAGGCACCGGGGGTGGGCAAGGGGGAGTACCACTAGCATCTGCCTCCATTCTTCCCACTTACTAACCTTCAGGAACACAGCAGTGCTCCCTGTAAGAAGCATATGGACACTCAGACCATATGCCAGCACATAGTGCTGCAAATGATCTAGGGTAAACCTGTGGCTTAGTTTGAAAGATGCTGTCCTCTGAAGTAGATACATTTTATACATACATACCCTATGGATAGGTGTGTTACAGTGAAGCTTCAAGCATACTAGTGCTTTATAGATAAGGTGTATTTCTCAGTGAGTGGCTGCCTGCCTTCGTCAACTAATGGCTTTTTGAAACGATATTTTACTAGCTTATCAACATTCCAAACACAGAAAAGTTAAGGTTATTATCTCAAGTATGTACACACACTTTACAGGACCATAAGCTCAAACATATATATGCATACATCCATATGTTCATATTGATATCTATATACACACAAATTAAACAATAACTATATATTTATTAAGGTAAATCTCCCAATATAGGTTATCACATCTGAAATGCCCATGACTAGAGGTATTTCAGATTTGGAAGTTTCTTTGCTTTCAGAATATTCTATCATTTCTTGGTTATGGTTTTTACAGGAAACAATTGGAAATTTCTGAGTTTTAGAGCATTTATGATTTTTCATAAGAGTTCCTCAACCTGTCAATCTGATTCTCCTTTAAGATAAGGCCTTAGTGCTCATAGGAATTAAAGATCCCAACTCCAAAGCACTGATCCAGGAATTTGGTAAAGAACCACACCCCTTGCTTTATTATGATCGTGCCCACACATGCCTTGTGCCAAAAAAAAAAAAATGAAAATTTAATCTGTGTTGTTACGGTTTGAATATGAAATGTCCCTGAAAGGCCCATATGCTTAAGCATTTGGTCTCCAGATGGTGGTGTTGTCTGGGGAGACCATGGAACTTTCAAGAGTAGAACCTTGCTAGAAAGAAGGATATCCATAGGGGGCTGGTGTACTGCTTCTTGTCACATCTCCCTCTCTCTGCCTCCTGAGCCCCAGTGCTACCAAGCTCCCTAAGGGCTTTGCTACCCTGACTTCTTTGCCACCCTGGAATGTATCCATTTAAAACAACACAAATATTTCTACCTTCAGGTTGTTTCTTGTCGGATAATTGGTCACGGCCTTGAGAAGAGTATGTACGTGATTGACATTTCCTCATTGTGGTTTTCCCGAAATGCTCTCCGCAGAAAATTTTCGTAAAGTTCGAACTCCAGCACAGTGTAGATTAGACTTAAAATCTTGTGTTCCTGTCTCTTGGTCGTACTGACTGTGTGCTGTGTTTTGCCAAGTTCATGAGCAAATTTTAAGTCTTGTCAGGATAGGAACCAGATTTTGCAGGTTGGTGAGATGGCTCAGCAGGTGAAGGCACTTGCTGCCAAGCCTACCTAACTTTAATCTCCACCCACATGGTGTAAGAACCAAAGGAGTCTGGGAAATTGCTTTCCGGCCTCCCTACCCATGCTGTTCCATGTATGTGTGTGCAGGGACACACTCACACACGCACACACACACACACACACTTAATTTTAAAAGAACAATATTTTATGTAAACAGGACCTAGACATGCTCACCCAACAAAACACGTTGGCACAGAGATTCTTGCTGCATTCTCTCTCCTCTGAAGTAGAGGAGTATGCTTCTTACGCCTTGCCAGCCTGACTAGAGTGTTTGACCGTAGGTGTACCCCATGAATGGTGTCCTTCTCTCTGGGGAGTTCTCCAACCTCAGTCTCTGGGAGTCTCCTCTTGAGCACAACCCAGAATGACTTTGCCAGGAGAGGAGCTCATTATTTGACATCCCTGCAAATGTGGGGATCTAGAAATGAATTTTTAAAACTCTCTTCATGTTTGTTTTTAATTAGCATCTTTATTTTACCTGAGACGTTCAATTTTACCCGATATGTTTAGGTGCCAAATTTGCATTATGATTTAATAAGGGATACATTAAAGGCTCATCCAAAAAAACATTTCTTTCATAGATATAAAGGGTGAAGATCTGAGGGCTCTTTGAGTCTGTCCCCTAGGGTTGTCTTGACAAGGCACTACAGACTAGGTTATGGAGGTTACAAAGCTGAGGTCAGGGCATTTGGGGTTCTTCTGAGGACTATGAAGTAAAACTCTTCCCTAATTCTCCTGCTGTCTTCTGGCAATGACTGTGTTCTTAGCTTAAAGATAGAGCTGCTTTCTCTTCCCATGGGGCTCTGTTTCTGTGCATTTCTGACTCGAGGTAAATTTCCCTTTGTACAAGTTGCCAATCATGTCAGAGAAGGGCACATCTTAATGATCTTAGTTAACCCTGTGTGTATTTTGTAAAGACCTTTCTCCAAATCAAAGTCCATGCAGAGGTATCCAGCATATCTGCTGTGAAGGTCACAATTCAACTCATGAAACTCTCACCCTGTGTGCAGCAAATATACTCACTTGTTCTAAGAGGAAAAAATTAAATTGATTAGTTTCTCTTACTTGAAAGAAAAAAATATTAACGTCCCTTGTTGCTATAATCTTAATTATAATTAATACATTAATCTCGCGCACACATATTTTTATTTCTTTGCATCTGACAAACAACACTTTATTAACTCAAGGAAATGGGATGGTGCTGCTTGAAAGATAAGAGAGATGCCAAGAGGGAAGCATCGGAAGAAATCCATGCACTGGCAGAGCAGACAGCTGGTGAGCACGGCTTGATCAGGTGAGAGAGTGGCCAGAGCCTTGCTTCATGCTTCTTCTGCAAAGCTAAATGGACCTGGCAGTTGAGTCCACAGTGTGAGTGTGAAGTCCCACGTAAATGGGTCACCATCTGGAGGGCCTGTTGGCAGTCACTCCAGGGAATTTCTCAGCCTTTCCTGCTAGACAATAAGAACTGCCATGCCTGTGCTCTTGCTGTCCATTGGGCACTATATGAGGCACCATCTTCCTCTGTTAGTTCATGTGATCCTTCCAGGACATGTGAGGGAAGAGACAAGAAAATGAGACAAGTTCTAGTCATTGGATGGAATACAAGGTTCTAACCTTTAGTGCTGTTGGAACCAAGGCCCATTTCTCTTTCTCTTCTGACTCTCCTGAGGACCAATCTGCACAGCAGGATAATTATATATATGCAGTAAAGACGAATCCAGATGGAAAAGACCTCTAAATGGGTCACAGTGTTGGATAAATGTATGTAGGCTTGAAAGAGAGAAGAAAAAGAATATAGACAGCTATCAAAAGAAGTAAATGGTTTTTTTAAAAAAGTAAATATTTAAAGAGACAGAGTACTGACAGTCATAAATTAAAAGAAGTTAAAAAAATCATAAGCCACATAAAGATGGAATATACACAGAAAGTCTGGATTATGTATATTATTGTGTTTTCCTTTGAATTTTTTGACTGTGAAGGAGCTAAGTACAGAGAAACATTTCATTGTATGGGCTTCTAAACCAACATATATATTGTGAAGGTATGTTGATTCAAAATATGGGTCTAAGGATATGTTGCTTTGGAAAAGAGGTTCTTCTTTTGTTTCCACAGAGGATGAGAACCTGTGGATTGCTTCCAGACTAATATGGTTTGATAGACCATGCCCCCCTGAAAGGTCACTGTGAACACCACGCAAAAAATTACTTCACCCAACTGCTGACTGAGATGAACCTAGCACACAGGATACACCATGAAAGACCTGATTAACAGTGCCCCCAATCAGCAGGAAGTAGTCTAGAGAACTATGCCCATATTTCCATTGATAAATATTTCTTTACATTTAAAGGGGGATATGCTATAGAGATTTGCAAGAGATATGGATCTTGGTTTATTGATACAAATTTAAGGTCAATTTTGTTATGCTGTGTATATGTATTTCTGATCTTGATTAAGGTATATTGTGTACAGCTCATTTAAGAATGTAATGTATAATTAAGAAATATAGGTTAATAGATAAGCATCTATAATGGTAAAGCTTGTAGTTAGATTTTCTCAATATACAAATATGTATTTCAGATGGATAAGCATTCTTCAAATCTTCCAAAGACTATAGAATATGGCATTTAAAATGCTTTAAGAACTTAGGACTTATCGGGACAATGAAACACATCTGCTCTGGCAGCTCCAGTCTACTTCAAGAGAAAAATGGGCATTGAAGAGGCTCCTTATGGAGTTGGTTAGCCATTTGGGCAAGAAACTGCTCTTGCCTTGACTGCTTGATGAACTGGACATGTAGGATGCACAGAGCAATGGCTGCTGAACTTCCCTAAAGTTGAGACAATCCTTCGGGGTTCCTGCTCATAAAAAAAGTCTGCTAGACATTCTGCAGGACACAGGCAAGACAGAAAAAACATGACTAACAAACTGCCAGTTTAGGCTGAACTGTCTTTGAGATTTCCTGTTTCATGAAAAAGTCTGCTGGATACTATAGGCCTATAGGCTGAAGGTGGATGTCTCAATGGTACAAAAGAACTGTGGTTGACTGTCCAGGCAGTGAGATAACTGTGTCAATTCTGGAGTTTTGGAAGTTGCTTACAATGCACTTCTTGTTTACTTAGGTAATATTATATCCTACTGAAGTCTTTGATGAGTGGAAGAATTTGTAGTTATAATTATAGTTTTCTCTAGTTATGATAAAGGATAAAGTAGATATAAGTATTGTAACTGTAATTCTTGCTTGATAACTGTATTGTTATATGTAATTTTACTATGTTAAAGTAAAAACCTTCCTTTTATTTAAACAGAAAGGGAGAGGTTATGTGGGATTTCCCTCTGTATGTTGTGAATATCATTTGTTAATAATGCTTTGGGTCTATAGCAAGCTATAGGTGAACAGAGCTAGGTGGTGAAAACTAAACAGAATGCAGGGAGAAAGGAGGCAGAGTCAGAAAGAAAATGCTATGGATCCACCACTGGAGATAGATATGCTGAAACTTTATTGGTAGGCCATGACCTCGTGGTGTTGCACAGATTAAGGAAGATGAGTTAAATTAATATGTGAGAGTTAGCCAATAAGAGGATAGAGCTAATGGGCCAAGCAGTGATTTAATTAATACAGTTTCAGTGTGATTATTTCAGTTCTGGGTGGCTGGGAACTAACAGGGGGCCTCCCTCCAATAGATCCTTCCAGGATTTGTGAGGGAACAGGCAAGAGAATGAGACTTGGCTGACCATCCGAGGATGAACTCTAGTCACTGGATAAAACACAAGGTTCTAACCTTTATGCTGTTGGAACCAATGCCCATTTCTGTTCCTCTTCTGGGTCTCCTGAGGATCAATCTGCACAGCAGGAATGTATCACTGGGTAGTAATCAGTCAACACACACAAGCAGAGAGTATTCCATGTGAGTCAGGGTGCTACTGCTGCTGCTGCCAAATATTTTCATTTGTTCCAGAGGTGAGCTGCAGAGCTGGACTGTGAAGACACACCCAGTCACACTCCCCTCCAACTACCTCTACCCCAAAACACTAAATCTAGCCCCACTGTTTGCTCCAGTATGCCCCTAAGACCAACCTAGCGGAAGGCTACTGTCCTGTGACAAGACTTCCTCCAGAGCTCTTGTTCCGCACATATTCTGCCTATCTTTTTTCTCCTTCTGCATTCAAGGCCACCTGACTTCACTGCATTGTGCTTTGTAGTCGAAGGATCATTGATTATATAAGTGCAGTTTGGGGAATAAGATTTGTTAGTTAACTTCTGCTTTCTGCGACTGGCTTGGTGATTAAACTTTTAGCAGTTTCAAAAAGCCTTGGGGAAATGTGAAAGAATGACAGCATTTTCTGTGTGCGTGTGTGTGTGTGTCTGTGTGCCTGTGTGTGTGTGTACATATGTGTGTATAAGGCTCTGTGTGTGCATCTGTGGGATGGGAAGTTTGTGTGTGTATGTGTATATGTATATGTGTTTTTTCTGTATTATATATATGTGTGTGTTGGTGTATATGTGTGTGTGGTGTGTGTGTTTATGTGCACAGTGTGAATTTATGTGTGCTTGTGTATGTGTGTTTATGTGTGTGTGCAGTGTGGAGTGAGTATATGTGTATGTATGTGCATGTTCTGTGGTTGTGAGAATATATTTGGATGTCATGTAATTGTGGGTGTATATTGTGGTGTGTGTGTACCTTTGAAGTATTTAAAGGTTGACTTTGGTTGATAGAGATCAAAGGTTTTGTATTATTGTCTAGATTAGGCTTCACGGTTAGCTAAAAATCAGGAGCAACGTGACTCTGCATGCTTCTCTCCCACTCCTGGCCACATGGTCCTTGCTTTACAGGAAATGAGGAACAGCTAAGGAACTATGAGTTTTCAGGGAGATATCTATAACTTTTGATATCAATGTGTTGAGTTTGGGATTTAGAATGTCGCCCAGAGGCTCACAGGTTTGATATGCCTGTTGTACAGATTGAGGGGACAGGCAGGCAGAGAAGGATCATTGGAGGCTTGTCCAACCTTGCTCCCCATTCTACTCACTCTGCTTCCTGCCTGTTTGCAGAGGTGTGAGGAGCCCCAGTTTCACACCATTGCTGCAATGAGAGACGAGACTGAGTTACCCGAAACGTGAGTTGGAAGAAATCCTTTCTTCTGTAAACTGTTTCGGCTGAGTATTCTGTCACAGGCAAAAGGAAACTCGCCTAGGGCAAGGGCTCGATGAGGAAATTCTGTTCTCTGTTCATCAGTCACTTGGTCTATGGAGCAGCTGAACCTACTGGCTACCCAGGGTTAGAATACAACTGACTACCCTTCCCTGAAACAAAGCCGCCTTCAAGGGGAGAAGCATGTGCTATACTATGCTGTTCACAGGGCCAGAAGCATTAAGGATGTGAACTGCAATGTACTGCTGCAGGCATTTGAAAGACCCCAGTGGGTTGGGGAGAATCCAAGTCTTAATTCACAGGATTAGAGATCTTGACTCTCAGACTGCTGCCCATATACCATGGCTGACAAAATGCAGTCGAACTATCACTGCTTTGTTTTCCTACTACAAATCTATCACCAAAAGATGTTTTACACATAGATCAAGAAAAAAAAAACAGTACCCCACAGGCCGAAACACCCTCATTTTCCATTTTAAATTTTTGACCACACTATAAACTTTTATTTATTTTTTCCCGTACATTATATTTTAATAATATTCTTTCCCTTCCCCCAGCTACTCTCTACCCTCTGCATATGCGATTTTATATTTTTTCTCTCAATAAACTACTCATACATACACACATGCACACATGCAGACCTCAAAACAAGCTAACTCCTTTCTCCCCTCTCAATTTCTTTTTTTCCTTGCCCACACTAGTGTAAGACCCAAGACTTAACTCAACCTCTCGTGCCTATATACTTGGCTTTGTTTACCTGAAGATGAACATCAGAAATGGAAGCTAAGGAATCTGGCTACATGGACAGGCATTTCCATGAGAGTCACAAATTAGAGCAGAGGTCTGGTATGCCCTCTCCACCTGGTCCTATAGATGCCCCTACCCCAAACTCTCAGGTGGTACATTATAGTGACATTATTGCCTGTGGCACTCTGCACTTAAGGAAATGGATACGAGTATGAAATGGTACTTTGACTATAGAGGGGCAGCCTCAGTTGCCAAACCTTTGACTGATGTAGGGGATTTGTTCCCAGCCCCACAATTTCCTTTAAATCTGCCTCATGTCTTCTATGCTATGGGTTCCTTTATACATAGTAATCCCTTAACAGCCCAGGCATCTTCTGAGTTTTATTCCAGTCATATAATAAAAACTGCTGGACATGTTATGCAGATAATGTCACCCTCTGTCCATGAGCCAGGCAGCTTGCCAAGGTAAACTCATGCTCTGACCTGCAGATGAAGAAGTAGAGGTTGTTACAGTGCCATTATCTTTTCACTAATAATTTTTTACTATATAATTTTCATACCTCGCATGTGTAAACAGTATTTTTAAAACATTTCTCAGTCCAACATTAAAAACTAAAGAGTGTTCTCTGTTTAGAAACAGTTTAAGGCTTTTGATCATTGGAAAGTTTTCCAAGAATTTGCACTTTCTTACACTAGAGGACCCCACCGTTCTCAGAACAGTGTTCTGTGAATAAGGTACACCTATTCTGACCCACAGAAAACACGGAACGAATGGTGTGCTTTGTTCCACTAGCAAGCCGGAGCAAAATGCTATCCCTGAAGATGTTCCAGACTGAGAGTCAATACAAACTCAAGACCAGCTCAAGGACTAATTTGCATATGTACTATGCATATAAACCTGCCAAGCTATTAAGCATCTATTCCTCATTTTATCTCTAAGACATGTTGTAGCCTTCGCCACCAACACAAGGACCCACAGAGGCTGGAGCTAAGAGTCCTTTTCACAGGAAAGTGCTACATAAAAATAATTTGCAGTGACTCTCCTCAAGTTGCCTAGGGGTGGACACTGGGGCACATTTCTTGATTCATGGTTTTGCCTCAAGAAATCTGTTGCTTTACTGCACAAAGAGATCTGCTGTCCTTTTTATACAACCTAAAGTCACCTGTTTCCAGGGTAGTACAGCCCTCTGCAGGTTGGGCCCATACACATCAATCACTCATCGAGAATATGTCCTAAAGACTACCCTACAGACAATCTACTGGTGGCATTTTCTTGATTGATGATCCTCTTCTGGGATAACTCTAGCTTAAGTCAAGTTGACGAAAATCTAACCAAGACATTCAGTTTATCTTTAAGATTGTGGCAGTGAAAATATGGTTCAGCACTCATCCCTGCGTGGTCCGGTTTAATGCTCATGCAAGCTTCTCTCTCTCTCTCTCTCTCTCTCTCTCTCTCTCTCTCTCTCTCCCTCCCTCCCTCCTTCCCTCCCCCCTCCCTTCCTCCCTCCCCTTCCTCCTTCCCTCCCTCCCTCTTTCTCTCTCTCTCTCTCTCTCTCTCTCTCTCTCTCTCTCTCTCTCTCTCTCTCTCTCTCTCTCTCTCCAGAGAGTAGGGTCATTAAAAAGCTTCCATTCCTTCTGTACGTGGGTGCTCCATAGCAGATGGTGCCATCCAGGATATAGTGGCCTTCCCACGAATAACTGGGAAGGCTTAATATACAGCTTACTTTTGCAAAGAGAGTTCTGTTTTTATTAGAAAAGAGTGAGTCGAAGTCAAATTACATAGGATAGAATTTTGGCTCCTTGGTGTTTAACCTTGGCTATGTTTTGAAATCCCAGTGAAATGGAGACAGCAATGCTATTTATCTGGAGTTGTTGTGACTTTTCAGCTAGATAACGAGATGATGCCTGTCATAGAAAGCTTTGAGCCATGTCTGGCACATAGCTTGAATACCCATTTTATTATCAGTTGTAACATTACTTATACATGAGTCTATTTGTGCTCTATTCATGGAATAAAAAATTTCCATGGTCAGCTATTGTACAACAAAAGAGGATAATAACCCTTTGTATTTTCTCCACAAATTCTAGGATAACCCTCATTAAAATCTGAGATGCTGTCAGACGTCATGGAACAGCTCTGAGATACCCGCAGGTAAGTGGACATGAAAGCCACATCATAAGAGGGGTTTCATTCATTGTTTTAGTTATGTTTGATTTTTGTGTATATAGAAGCACGTGTGTTCATGTATGTGCAGTACCACTTGTATGCATGGAAAGGTGGGTGCGCAAGTGTGTATTCTGCCCATAGAGGGCAGAGGACATGCTCCAGTTAGCATCTACCTTTTTAGTGATTCTGCTTGTTTTATCAAAGGGCGCTTGTCCAGAACTCACCAAGTAGTCTATGCCAGCTGACCAGCGAGCCTTGGGGATTCACCTCTCACCTCCCCAGGGCTGGGATTACAAACATGGGCCGACTATGCTTAGCTTTTATTGTGTGAGCTGGGATCAAACTAAGGTCCTCATGTTTGCTAGGCACCATCTGAGCCGTCTCTGAAGCCTGGTTTCACTAATTTATTGAATAAATAAATCAAATCTAAAGACAGGCTGTGGGATTCTGAACTGATTTTCTTTTCTACATACTTTAGTTCGGGAATATTGCTGCTGGGTGTAACTGCTTCTAGCCCCTCTTACCTGAGAGAGCCAAAACCTGTCTGTGTGGCTATCAACCATTTTACAGACAGGCATGTTTGGCAAAGTCTGTGGTGCTGAGATTCCCATCACTGAAACAAAATACCCATGATAAACCATTTATTAGGAAAAGGTTGGCTCGTGGCTTTGGAGCCTGCAGTCCATGGTCAGTGGGCTCATGGTTTTGGAGCCTGCCAGCACAGTATGGCTGGGGCTGTTTACATCAGGGCAGATCGAAAGCAATGAAAATCTTTTCCTCCTCCTAATAGCAACATCCTGGGGGCCGAGGTTTCACATGGACCTTTGGGAGGCACCCCAGATCGAAACTGTAGCACTGTGTCCGTCTATATGAACTAGACAGGACTTCACAGTGATGTCTCTGTGTTTAATCCCCTACCTGGTAGTAATTCTAGCCTTCTCTCCATGCCATATTAACCTTCTACATCAGCACAGACATGGCTCCTGGTGGTACCTGAACAACACTGTCAGAGTAGTGGCCCTGTCTCCCACGGGGACAGTGTCTTTATACCTGGAGTGCAGGGTTCTTCATATTCTCACTTCTCTTTAGTCTTACAGATGCTATGGGCTTCTGGCCACACCTCTCACTTTATTCAGTGAACTGTTCTATCTATTTGTATTACAATTAGATCATTTTATCAAACTTCGCTTTCCATCCTGAGGTCAGCTGACCCTTCATCTGAATTTTTAAGTCTTGCATACATCATGGAGCAATGCTGGTACTTCAAGTTCCACAGAGGCCAACAAATGCACAATGTCTTCACTCCACCATTTCAGTGACATAGTCTCTAAAAATAACACACCCATCACTCTACCCACTGAGTTTTGGGCTCTGCTCCCCAACTTCTCATTGGTTTTTCATCATGATTTTACTGTTTCTTTAATTTTCTATAGTGTCATGGGACTAGATCCATACAACTGATAAGCCTTTTTCAGGCCAGTTCCTGTCACAAAGCAAAAGGCATATCAGTTGGCTCTGTCTGTTTTCTCAGTCTGTTAGCTCATTTCTTTCTGTCACGGAAGAATGACATCCCATGGTGGAGATATGCCGCAGTTTGTTTACCCACTCACCTACGGAAGGCATCTTGCTTGCTTCTGCCCTGCAGATTATGAATGGAGCAGCCATAAACATACATGCACAGGCTTTAGTGTGTGTATAAGTTTTTCCAAATCATCTGTGTAAATACCAAGGAGAGCGATTGCTGGATCCAGTGGAAAGGCTGTGTCTGTATGTCTAACAAATTGATACACTGGACTTAAAAGTGGCCCTCTCATTTGGATCCTCACCATCAAGGAATGAGAAGTCCCTTTACCTCCAGCCTTTGCCATCAACTAGTATTGTCGGTGTTTTCTTGAACTTTACACGTTTTAATAGGCTCATGCCACTATCTTATATTTTATTTTACAATTTTCAGGTGACACATGTCTTTTCATGCCTTAGTTGTCTTCCTTGCATCTCTAGGTCCTTCTTTAGTTTGTGACTGTGTTATTTCTTTCATTATAAAATCCTAAGAGTTATTTATATACTGTGTATCCAAGTTTTATAGAGAATACAACTAAGAAGAATTTTCCCAGTTTGTGGTTGTTCTTCTCATTGTGCTAACAGTGTCTTTTACAAAGTAAAAACTTTTAAGTTTGATAAACTCCAACTTGTCACTTTTATTATTTCATGAGTCACGGTTTGGTTGCTCTGTCTGAAACTCATCACGAAAGCCAAGATTGCCTACATTTCTTCCTCTTTTTTATGGAAGCAGCAGACTATTTTACTGTATGTTTACTTCTACAATCTGCTCTGAGTTCATTTGGGTAAAAAGCCTACAGTGTCTCCATTGTCTGGTTGCTTATTTATGTGTGTACTGTCCAGATGTCCACTTGTCCTGTCTCTAAGGAAAGGCTGTCTTTTCTGCACTGAGTCCACTTTACGCCTTTGTCAAACACCAATTAACTATATTTGCGCAAGTCTGCTTATGGTTTCTATTCTGTCCCATTTATCGCTGTGTCTGGGGTTTCTCTAATATTATGTTCTCCATATTATTGTAGCTTGGTGGAATGTCTTCAAAATGAGGTATGTGAATCCTTCACTGGTTCTGAGTATTATGTTGACTATTCTTGAGCTTCCAACTTTCTGTTCAAATGTTAGGGTTTGTCTGTGGATATTCATAAAATGGATAGTGAGGTTTTTTATTGGATATTCTTGAGCATGGAGAGAGACCTGGCTGGTAAAGAAATTATTATCTTCACACTGTTGAGTATTCCTTTGCATAGACATCAAGCACCTGCAAAAATGTTTATATCTCTGTTGGCCTCTTTCAATCTGAGCTTGATAATTATCTGAATTTAGTTCTTATATTTCATTAGATTTACACCTAAAATATTCCATGCTTTGGGTTTTACTGCAAACACTGTTCTCTTTTTTATTTTAAATTCTAGTTGTTGAGTCAAGGTATTTACCAGACAGGGTGACTTTTGCATATTAACCCAGCATTCTGAATGTTTGTTATGAATGTTTATTGGTACTACAAACTTTTTGCTTGTTAGTTTGGGGTATTTTTGTCACTACTGTGTTATTTTGTCAATACATAGTCTATCATAATCATATCATTTAGAAATAAGGAAACTATGATTTTTTTGTTTATGTTTCATATACAAATATATTTTTATTTTATATATTTATTATTAGATTGTTTATTATATATATGCATGTATTATGTATTTCCTTGAACTAGGTACAACTCTTAGTATGGTGAGAAATATAAGTAGAGAGAATGGATGTTCTTTCCTCAATACTGGCTTTCTGGAGAAAGTTCCCACATCATGTGATAACATGATTTCACTTCTTCAGTCAGCTGATGTACTATTGATTTCCAGATAATTGATAGAGGTTTCTACCTTCTATACTAGGGATAAATTCACCATGTATATCTTATCACCCTGTATATCATCATAATTAACTTCTTTTTATATATCACTAAAATTAAGCTAATAGTGTACTGAAGAATTTTACATTTTTACTCCTGAATAGAATCAGCATGAAGATTCTTTTCTTGGAATGTTTTTATCCATTTTGGTAATTGTTTGGTGCTGATCTCGTGGAATAAATGACAGGGTTCTCTTTCTGCCCCTAGTTTCATTTGATGGCCGAGATTATTGAAAATGTTTTCCTAAGTGCTTGAAAGAATTAACAGTGCTTCAGTTCGGGAGCATTTCTTTTTTTTCTTTTTGGGGAAGTTATTAGTTATTGATTCAATTTCCTTAGTGGATATAGACAAAGATCATTTTTCTTTGTGTGAGTTTTAGTAGACTGTATCTTTAAAGTAATTTGATAATTTTGCTAACATTACCATATTTGTGTAAACACAGTGGTTAATATTTCTCTTCTGCCCTTATAATATTCTGTATATCAAGAGTGTCTTTTTTCATTTTTCTTTATAAATGTTGTGAATTTGTACCTGGGTAGATTGTTATTTTATTCACATTTTGAAAGAAATAACTTAGAGTTTAATTGATTTTTGTATTGATTTCTGTTCTTAATTTCACTGATTTTGCTTTAATTGTCATTGTATCTTTGTTTTGCATGCTTATACTTAAACAATGCCAGTTTCAAGGGTGGTTGGTGTCTCCTTTTCCAAAGTTTAAACATCACTTTCTCTGGCTTCTACACATTTTGATTTAGTACATTCTTGATTTTATTTAGCTCCAAATATTTTTAAATTGATTTTGCTTCTTCTTTGAGTAAGATAAAATCTGGAATTCCTTTTTGATTTATAAATACTTACAGATCTTCCAATTGTATTTCTGCTATGAGTTTCTAGTTTAATTCCATCATAATTTAAGCCCTTTCTTTGTCTGACTTTATTCTTTTAAATTTATGAATGTGTATTTTATAACCTAGAACTCGATATGATCTTTCTAGGTTAATATGTCTGTGTGTGCGAGAAGAGGGGGTAGTCAGTTGTTCTGTAGACGATGCTAGAAATGCCAATTAGATCAATTTGATTGAGAGTGTGGTGTATGTCACATACTGTCTTCCTACTTTTCTATTCTTCAATTTCTCAACTAATAAAAGTGTGAAAGTCTTCAGCTATGAGAACATATTTGTCTATTGTCTATTTCTTTTCAGTTCTGTTTTCTTGCCTCATAAATTTAATGCTGCTTTTATAAAAGGAACATACATTCTAAAGTTTAGGTTAGTGTTTTCTTTTAACGATTGACCTTTTGTTATTATGGAATGCATGGCATTTTTCTGGTTATAGTATCTTTGTCTGAAATAACCACAACTATTTCATATTTCCTTTGATTATTGCCACAGCTGAACATCTTTTGTTTATAAACTTGCTGTTTATAACTAAGTTGTTTTATTCAGACAGTGTAGAAGTAGATCTCTTTTCAATCACATCATAACAGAATATGCCTTTTTGGGTTATACTTTTATCACTGACAAATGACATAAAATCTGCTGTGTTCAGAACTGTCTTCAGCCTTTCCTCCTCTGAAATATGCCTCATTTAATAAGTTTAATAGCTCAGTTAGCATTCTGACACACACACATGCGCACACACACACGCTTAAACAATGTTAGTCCATTAAAACTACTTGATATAAATGCAGCTTTCTTAGAATATTCACTTCTACAGAAGCCATCATTACCCAGTAATGTTCACTTATTATTTCTTCAGACAGTCATATTTTAAATAAGATATTAAGTAATGTAAAATATATTATTTTGTTTGTTTTTCTCTAATAAATCTACCTTGTTATTCAGTCTTATTTTTAATTCCTCTTTTCTCAGAGAGAGGACCTTTCTAAAAAAGTTTCTTAAAAGGAATCATGTCAGTAATGAATTTCTTTATTTTTTGTTTATCTCTGAAAGTCTCTAGTTCTTCATTAAATTTCAATAATAATTTTACTATTTGGGCAGCCTACTGCTTCCTTGTTCTTCTGTAGATAAGCAGTGTCCCAAAGCCTTGTCATTACCATCAAATGAAGACTTTGCATAATTTAAATATGATAGATGTAGTTTTTTGCTTGTTTGTTTGATTGTTTTTTGTCCATCCTGCTCGCTGCTCCCTGAACTTCCTGTACTCAATTGTGCAATGTCTATAATTACATTTGTAAAGCCTTCAACGGTTTTATTTTAGGCTTATTGCTCTCCATCTCACTTTTTGTTCTTAATTTTTTGGCATCTGACAAATTTTCTCATAGTTTTTCATGTTGTCTCATAGCTTCCATATTTTGGTCTCTTTACATCTCAAATGGAGAGTTACTCTTCAAAGTCACCATACTCTTCAGCTCTGTCCAATCTATTAATGGGACATCAAAAACATTCTTTTAGATAAAAGTGGATTTTTCAAATTTATTTATTAACAATCTTTTTTATTTTACATACCAATACCAATTCTCCCTCCTTCCCCTCTTCCCACTCCCCCCAATTTCTCCCCACCTCACCCCATCCATTCTTCAGAGAGGGTAAGGCCTCTCATGGGGAATCAACAAAGTCTGTCATATTACACTGAGGCATGACCAAGGCCCTCCCCCATGTATCTAAAGTGAGTAAGGTATTGCTCCTTAGGGAATGGGGTCCAACAAGCCAGTTCAGACACTAGGGATAAATTCTGATTCCATTGCCAGTGGCTCCACAAACTTTCCAGGCCCACACAACTGTCACCCACATTCAGAGGGCCTAGTTGAGTCCTCTGCAGACTCCCAGCTTTCAGTCAGGAATCAGTGAGCTCCCAGCAGATCAGATCAGTTGTTTCTGTGAGTTTCCCCAGACCACTTCTGAAATACAACACTGAGAACAACAGTTAATAAATGGGACCTCCGGAAATTGAGAAGCTTCTGTAAGGTAGAGGACACAATAAATAAGACAAAAATGAGAGCCTACAGAATGAGAAAAGATTTTCTCCAACCCCACATCTAACAGAGGGCTGATCTCCAAAATATGCAAAGAACTCAAGAAACTAAACATCAAAATAATAAATAACCCAATTAAAAATGGAGTGCAGATATAAACAGAGAATTCTCAATAGAAAAAGCTCAAATGGCAAAAACACATTTAAGGAATTGTTCAACATCCTTAGCCATCAGACAAATGCAAATCAAAACAACTCTGAAATACCATCTTACACCTGTCAGAATGGCTAAGCTCAAAAACACTGATGACAGCTTATGCTGGAGAATATGTGGAGTAAAGGGAACACTCCTCCATTGCTGGTAAGAGTAAAAACTTGTATAGTTGCTTTAGAAATCAGTATGGCAGTTTCTGAGAAAATGGAATTAATCTACCTCAAGACCCAGCAATACCACTCTTGGGCTTATAACCAAAGGATACATACTCATCATACCATAAAAACATTTTCCTCAACTATGTTTATAGCAGCATTATTTATAATAGCCAAAACCTGGAAACAACCTAGATGCTCCTCAACCAAAGAATGGAATACTACTTACCAGTAAAAATAATGCTATTTTAAATTTTTCAGGTAAATAGATGGAAGAAGAAAAAAAATTCCGAGTAGGGTAACCCAGACACAGAAAGACAAACACAGTATGTACTCACTCTTAAGTGGGTAGTAGATGTAAAGCTAAGGATAATGAGCCTGCCTGCAGTCTTCAACTCCAGAGAAGCTAGGTAACAGGGAGGACACATGGATCCCACTGGAAAGGAGAAATAGCCAAATCTTCCGAGTAAACTGGGAGCTTTGGGGGGAGGGTCGGAGGGGAAGAGGAGGGAAGAAGAGGAGGGGAGAACATGATGGAACAGGATGGTAGAGTTGGGGGAAGGACAGAGATAAAGAGCAAGAAAAGAGATATCTTGGTAGAGGAAGTCATTATGGGGCTAACATGAAACCTGGCACTAGGGAAATTCCCAGAAATCCACAAAGATGATTCCAGTTAAGACTCAAAGCAATAGTGATGAGGGTTCCTGAACTGGCCTTCTCCTGTAATCATAATCAGATTGATGACTACCTTAATTGTCATCATAGAACCTTTATCCAGTAACTGATGGAAACAGGTGCAGAGATTCACAGATAAGTACTGGGCTGATCTTTCGGAGTCCAAGAGACGAGTGAGTGATATTACAAGCAAAGGAGATTTTTTTAATTTTTTGATAGTGTTTCACCTGGGTAATCTGGTTGATATTAAATTTGCTCTATAGCCAAGGATGTCTTTGAGCTTCTGATTCTGCTGCCTCCATTCTCCAAGTGCTGAGAATACGGACATGCTAGCCCATACCCAGGAGCAGGGGATAGTTTCCAACCATTTCATTGTGATTATTTCTTAGTGTTCCACCACTCTTCTCATTGTGCCCATGTCTTCTTGCATGTCATCTACGTTTTTTATTAGCGTCTTGACAAATGAGTAAGCTTCCAATCCAGTTCTTCAAACTCTGTGGTCATATCTGAGTCTAGTTATGAGGCTGCCTTTATCTGTTGCATTATTTATCCTTATCATTTGGGGCCAGGTCTTACAAATTTCTTGGTGATGCAAACTGGAATGTTGCATGGGACATGGGAAATTAAAAAGTTTTTTGGAGTAAACTTATGTATTTGGAAGGTTAGGAGCTGGATGTGTCTAATATTTCATGCAGTCATATGGGTTAGAAGCTCCAGTCTTCTGCCCCGGTTTTTATTTCTCCTTATGCACTTTGACTTCCCAAGAATACCTTCTCAGTGACTCACTTTAAGGGATTCACTGAAAGGTTCATTTCAGTTTTAAGATTTTGATGTAATTTTTTAGTTCCACCCCCATCAGTTGCTAGAGACCTGTATAAAAAAAGGCGAGCTGATGCTTCTACATAAAGCAAAGCAGCTCAACGGAGCAGACCACCTGGAACTGAAAATTAGCCCTTGTCTCCATCTCTCAATATTGAACTTCTGGAAAATGAGATCCAACTCTGATAACTCATATTATCATTCTTAGGAATTTATTTAAAAAAAAAAAACCCTGCTACACCTGGGAGGGTGTAGCTCAGTATAGAGCACTTGCCTATGGATTGGGAGACTAGTTTCGATGTTTAGTGCTTAACACACACACACACAACAGCAGCAGCAACAACAACAACACATACTCAGCTCTTCTTCTTGATGAGTAAAGAAAGGAGAACATAGAGCTGTATAACTGAAGGCTTATTTTAAACTGTACCAAGCAAGGAACAATAGGAGTTTCTAAAGCCTTTCTTAGGTAGTGCATGCCAAATATCTCCTGTGCTTGACAATATCCCAGGTGTGAGCAGGAGTTTATGAAATGTCATGCAAGAGTACAGAACTGAGTTAGGCTCGGAATACTCTGTGTGTGAAATCATTTAACGAGTGGTTTTTACTCGCCTAACCTTCTGTGAGATGATCTCTCTAACTCGTTCTTTAGTATTGTGCAAATTATGGTTTTAAGCTTTAGTTTCCATAAAGTCCATTGTCTTGTCAGGGAGGCTCCGGTGAGATAGTGACACTTGCTATGCTCTGAAACACACAGGATCACACAAAGAGTCTTGCTTATAGAACATTTACGTGCACTGTGTTGATATGTAACAGGAGATATTTGAATTGTATTCAAAACCTTGGCAGGGATTATAATTTACAATTAATTTTACTTGGTTTCTTCTTTTCATAATATCTTCTTCAAAGTTTTCTTACATTGTTTTCCCTCATGGGAAAAAGCCCCATTTCTTATCTCTGCCTTGTGATCTATGCTTCCTGAATTCTTGCTCTAATTTTAGCAAAGGAGAGAATTTCTCACTAGCTTTAGCATTTTTAGGTGGACAAAATAGTCTCTTAGTTTGTGGTACAGAGAGAGAAGATGGCAGGATGTGTCTGAATGAGTCATTGGTACAGCTTAGAGGAAGGGATGACAAACCTCACATAGTCCCTTCCTACACAAAGCTCAGATCTACAATTAATAACAACGCAGAAATTGCAGGCATTAGACCAGGTTCCTACTTACGAGAGCCATTCATAGAGACCATTGAGCGGACCTTCCTGTCATCAGACTGCTGTGATTTTTCTGCATCTACTTCCTTCAATGACAAGCTCTCTCCAGCCAGAATTCTAAGCCTAATTTCCACCCATTATGCTTACTAGAGCAGTATTCTGTGCTGTCCACAGTAGATAAAAACCGTAGACTGTCTCTCTGCATTATGCTCATTGGCTGACTAAGAAATAAATTGAGTTCTAAGCACAGCAAATGAGTAACTGCAAGGTGTGTCGGTTTATCGTAAGGTACCAACTCTCCCCCTCCACAATTCAGTCGTTATGCACAGCAGGCTTCTTCCTGGGAAGCCGGATGGAGCATTGCACAGAGGGTGTAGACTTTAAGGATTAGCACTGGTATGACCTCCTGGTGCCTGTTCACACACCCTGCTGTCTTTTCATTACAGCTTCCCCATGCTCTAAAACCCTAGAGTGGCAGGCCTCTAAATTCCATTAATAATTAAGAGTGCTAGACTCAGGGTGCCAAGAAGACAGAAAATGGAAGAAGAAATATGGAAATACAAGCCTCTCTTGGAAAGTTATTTAAGTTTCATGCAAAAGAAAAACTTTTAAAAAAATCATAACTTTCTTGATATGTAACTCAAAGTTGGTGATGATGAGTTATGGGAAGTGTGAAATATGGGGCAGAACAAAGGGGACAGCATGGGAACAGGGGACCCTTGCTGTCATAAAGCATTGCGAGCTCCCTTGGGCTCTCCATCCTTCTTATTATCCACTGAAGCTTCCAGAAAGGGAGATTAAAAGTTCCTTCTTCTTAACCTTATTTATGCCATGGTTAGAAAAGTCCCTCCCTGCTGAGCCAAATTTTGATGCAGTCACAAATCAGGGACTCGTGGGAAGGAACCCTGATGACACTTGGTTATGGCTCAGAACCTACATCATTTGTGGGAAACGTGTCAACCCAAAAGTTCATTCGTAAAATGAGGATTGACGAGAACAACATGAGAAATTACTTAGTAATTCTTTTTTTAAAAGAATGGAACATTTGAGAGGGAAGAATATGTAATGTCTCAAAGATGATTTATCTAATATTGCACCTTTAAAGGGCTAAGGCTAAACAAAATAGAAGTCTGGGCTACTGAAAAGGTATATTGAGCTGAGCATGGTGAGGCCACTTGGGAGGCCAGACAGGGTTACACAAGGGACCTTGATTCACTCCTGAAAACATACATACAAGTAAAATTATATGGAATCATTAGGTTATATTCAGGAATATATATATATATATATATATATATATATATATATATATATATATTTACAAATACGTATAGGCACACAACAAAAAAATATTGAAAAAAGAAGCCATGACTTTGAAGAAGAGAGGGGAGGGGTATATGGGAGGATTTGGAGAACAGAAAGAGGAGAAATATTGCAATTAAATGACAATACCAAAAATAAAATATTAAACACACACATACACACATGCATATATAATATATATAATTATTAAAATTAGGAATTTATTAGGACTTACCATGGACAAGGCCCTGGATTAGATACCAAAAATTTTTGTTGTGTTTTGTTTTGTTTGTATTACCAATTCAAATCCCTCCAGAGGTCAGGCCAGCTCCCTGAGATCCAGATAAGCTATACCACCTACCCTATTCAAGCCAGTCCAGCATGACTCCCAATGTCCCTCCTCTTCTTATCAACATAACTACCCCACACCTCCAGCAAAAACCTCCTACCCCACCAGAGGCCAGGTCAGGTCCCTAAAAACCAGGTAAGTCACCACCCCAACCCATTACTGGTGGCTCTGTCTGTGCCCACTCAGCATAACCCCAACCACCCCCCCTCCCTCTTCACCATATCCCACCCATACCTATGGCAGAAGCCTCCTACCCTATCAGAGGTCAGACCAGCATCCTGGACCCAGATAAGACTACCCATGCCTGCCCTCATAACCCCAACTGCCCCTCCAATACTTGCCACCCTATTTTGATCCCTCACTTCTGACAGGAGCCTCCTACTCTAACAGAGGCCTTACTAGCTTCCTGAGTTTCAAAGACCAGGCCAGTTCCCTTAAAACCAGGCAGAAGCCTCCTACCTCATCAGAAGCCAGGCCAGCTTCCTGAACCACAGAGGACTCCTGGCCAGATCAGAGGTCACACACATAGCTAGAACTTTAGCTCTCAACGTGGGAAGCAACTTCCTACTGGACAGAGGCCATCCAGGCCATCAGAAGTACAGCCCCCAACTTAGGGTGAGACCCTCTACTCAACCACAGGCCACTCCAACCCGAATTCCAGAGAAGAAACAGAAACCAAAAAGAAAAACACCCATCCAACAAAGACAAACACATAAATTGGCACCCTAGAACTATAATGGCTCAAAATCCAAATGCCTAAATGTTAAAGTAAGAACACAATCAGCAACAAACAGGGCAAATGTTGCTGTTCAGGCATTCCACTACATCAAGTCCTGAATATTCCAATACAAGTGAAACACAAGAAAATGACCTTAAAACCAACCTTATAAAGATGATAGAGGTCCTTAAAGAAGAAATGAATAAGTCCCTTAAGGAAATTAAGAAAAAAATAAAAATTGAAGGAAATCAATAAATCCTTAAAAAAATGCCAAGAAAGTCAAGGAAAAACAATTGATAGAAACCAATAGAACTGTTTAAGACCTATGAATGGAAACAAAAGCAATAAACAATAACATAAATTGAGGGAATTCTAAAAGTAGAAAGTCTAAGTAAATAAACAGGAACTACAGGCACAAGAATCACTAACAAAACCCAAGAAACGAAAGGAAGAATCTCAGGCATTTAAGATACAATAGAAAAAAGAGATTTATCAGTCAAAGAAAGTGTAAATGTAAAAATTTCCTGACAAAAGACATCCAGGAATTCTGTGACATTATGAAAAGACCAAACATAAGAAAAATAGGATTAGAAGAAGGAGAATATTTCCAACTCAAAGGCCCAGAAAATATTTTTAGCAAAATCATAGAAGAATTTTTTCTTAACCTAAAGAAAAACGTGGCTGTAAGGGTACAAGGAGCTCACAGAACACCAAATAGATTGAACCAGAAAAGAAAGTCTCCTCACCACATAACCAAAATGCTAAACATACAGAACAAAGAAAGAATATGAAAAGCTGAAAGGGGGAAAGGCCAATATAAAGGCAGACTTTTAGAATTACACTCGACTTCTCAATGGAGAGTCTAAAATTCAGAATGGCCTAGAAGATGTGATACAAGCTCTAAGAGACCACAGATGCCAACCTAGACTATGATACCCAGCAAAACTTTCAGTCACTGTAGATGGAGAAAGCAAAATATTCCATGATAAAGTCAAACTTAAACAGTATCTATCCACAAATCCAACACTACGGGAGGTACTAGAAAGAGAACTCAACCCAGGGAAGTTAGCTACACCTACAAAAGCACAGGAAATAAATAGTCTCACACAAGCATAAATGAAAGAAGAAAAACAAGCACCCCTTCATACACACTACCAATAACACCAACTACAAATAACAAGAATAAACAATCTTTAGCCATTGATATATCTCAATATCAATGGATTCAATTCCCCAATGGACTAACAGAATGGATGCAAAAACAAGATCCATTATTCTGCTGCATACAAAAAACACATCTCAACATAAAAGATAGACATTAATTCAGAGTAAATGATTAGAAAAAGATTTTCCAATCAAATGACCTAAGAAGAAAGTGCTTGTAGCAATGCTAATACCAAATAAAATAGACTTCAAACCACAATTAATCAAAATAGACAGGAGGGATACTTCATACTTATCAAAGGAAAAAAAATCACCAAAATGACAACTAAATTCTCAACAACTCTGGCGCAAAAGCAAGGGCACCCACATTTGTACAGGAAACATTAATATCACTAAAATCACACATTGACCCTCACGCATTGTTAGTGGGAGGTTACAATACCCCATTCTCTCCAATGGGCAGGATACCCAGAAATGACTAAACAGAGAAACATTGGAGTTAACAGACATTATGAACCAAAAGGACCAAGGAAGTCTTTAATTTCCTTCTTTATTTCTGCCTTGATAGGCATCCTTTATAGAGTTTTTCAGTTTCTGTGATTTTGTAGGCTTCCTGTTGTTTTGTAGTTGTTGAAATCCACCATTAATCTGTGATGATCTGATAGGATTCAAGGTGCTTTTAGCAATTTTCTTGTACCTAGTGAGACTTACTTTGTGACCAAATATGTTGTCAGTTTAGGAGAATGATTTGTGAGGAACTGAGAAGAAAGTATATCTCTACAGAACATTTCATCCAAACACAAAAGAATACACTTTCTTCTCAGTTCCTAGTTAAAGACTTTCTAGAATTTAATGTAAAAAAATATACAACATACCCAAACTTACGGGGCAGAATGAAAGCTGTGCTAAAAGAAAATATCATAGCAATAAGTGCTGACATATAGAATTTGGAGCGATCTCATACTAGGAACTTAACAACACACTTGAAAGCTCTAGAACAAAAGAAGCAGACTCACCCAAGAGAAGTATATGGCAGGAAATAATCAAACTGAGGGATGAAATCAATAAAATAGAGACAAAGAACAATATAATGAATCAATGAAGCAAAAAGTTGCTTCTTTGAGAGAATGAACAAAATAGAAAACCCTTATCCAGACTAACTAAATGTAGAGAGAGTATCAAAATTAACAAAATCAGAAATGAAAAGGGAACATAACAACAGACAATATATATTAGGTTATACTCCAAAAGCCTCTATTCCTCAAATTGAAATATCTAAAGGAAATTGACAAATTTCTTGATAGATGCCACTTACCGAAGTGAAATCAAGATCAGATAAATAATTTAAGTAGAGCAATAACCCCTAATGAAATAAAAGCAGACATTAAAAGTCCCCTCCCCCAAAAAAGCACAGGGCAGACAGTTTTAGCACAGTATTCTATCAAATTGTCAAAGAAGAATTAATACCAATACTCTTCGAATTATTTCACAAAATAGAAACAGAAGAAATGTTGCCAAATTAATTGTATGAGACCACAGTCACTGTGATACCCAAACCACACAAAGACATAAAGAAAGCAAATTCCAGGCCAATATTCCTCATAAACATTGATACAAACCAAATCCAAGAACACATCAGAAAATCATGTACCTCTATCAAGTGGGCTTCATCCTAGAGATTCAAAGATGATTCAACAAGTAGAAGAATGCAAATAGATACATATCTCTCACCCTGTACAAAACTCAAGTCCAGGTGGATCAAAGACCTCAACATAAAGGCAGATTCTGAACCTGATGGAAGAGAAAGTGGAAAATAGCCTTGAATGCATTGGCACAGGAGACAACTTCTTTTTTTTTTATTTATGTTTACATTTCTTTTTTTTATTGAGAAAAAAAATTTCCGCCTCCTCCCAGCCTCCCACTCCTACCCCCCTCCCCCCACTCCTCCTCCCCCTCCCCCCACTCCTCTCCCCCTCCCCCTACTCCTCTCCCCCTCCCTCTCAAGTCTGAAGAGCAGTCAGGGTTCCCTGCCCTGTGGAAAGTTCAAAGTCCTCCCCCCTCCATCCTGGTCTAGGAAGGTGAACATCCAGACTGGCTAGGCTCCCACAAAGCCAGAACATGTAGTAGAATCAAAAAGGAGACAACTTCTTGAACAGAACACCAAGAACACAGATATTAAGACCAACAATTGACAAATGAGACCTCATAAAATTGGAGAGGCAAAGGACATTGTCCATAAGACAAAATGGCAGCCTACAGAAGGGGAAAAGATCTTGAATAACCTCACATCTGACATAGGGCCAATCTCCAAAATAAAGAACTCAAGAAACTAGACATCAACAAACCAAGTAACCCAATTAAAATAGGATACAGATCTAAGCAGAGAATTCTTGACACAGAAATCTCAAAAGGCTAAGAAACACTTAAAGAAATGCTTAATGATTTTAGCCATCAGGGAAATGTAAATCAAAAGTACTCTGAGATTCCATCTTACATATCTCAGAATGACTAAAATAAATATCACAAGTGACATTTTATGCTGGTGTGGGTATGGAAAAGGGGGAACACTCCTCCATTGCTGTTGGAAGTGCACACTTGTACAGCCACTTTGAAAATCAATATGGTGGGTTCTCAGAAAATTGAGAATTGTTCTACCTCAAGACCCAGCTATATCACTCTTAGGCATATGCCCAAAGGACGCTCACTTACCTATGTTCATAGCAATTTTATTCATATTTGCCAGAACCTGAAAACAATCTAGATGTCCCTAATGCACAAATGGATAAAGAAAATGTGGTACATTTATTCAAAAGCACTATTAAAAATAATAACTTCATGAAATTTGCATGCAAGTGAATAGAACTAAATAAAATCATCCTGAGACAGGTAACCCAGACCCAGAAAGACAAGCATGGTATATACCTTATAAGTGGATATTATCTGTAAAATAAAGGATAATCATGTTAGAGTTCACAGAACCAGAGAAGCTAAGTAACAAGGAGGACTCAAGGGGGAATGTTTGGATATCTATGGGAAGGTAAATTGAATAGATTTTGCTGATGAGCTGAGGTTGTGTGGGGATGGGAACAAGGAGATTCAGGTCAAGTCAATGAAGGAAGAGAGTACTGGAAGAAACAACTGGAAAGGGGGCATTTCTGGGCAAGATAGAAATATGTTGTAATAGAAACTCCAAAAAATCTATTATGAAGACCCTAATGAACCTAAAGAAGCTAAATAAGAAGGTGAACCCAAGGAAAAACATATAGTTATCCTCTTGTCTATGGGAAGTAGACAAAATTGCCGGGGAGAAAATTGGGATCTTGGGGGTGGGGTGGGATGGGGGTAAGGGGAGATGGGGAAAGAAAAAAAAAGGAAAAAAAAGACCCTAAGACTCCTAGCAATAGAGGATACCTAGCCTGAACTGTCCATCTCTTGTAACCAAGCAAGGTTTTCTTTGGAGGGATTTGGACTCCAACCCAGTCTTCAACCAACAACTTGTCCTGCCTACAAGATGTGGAGGGGTAAACGTGGTGCAGAAACTGTGGAAGTGGTCAACCAAAGATTGGTTCAACCTGAGATTCTTGTGTATGGGAAGCCCAGCCAATCACCTTGTATGTGGGGTGTGATCCCCGGGGCCCCAAATAGCCTATACAACCATGGATGTGCACTTGTTTTCTCTCTTTGTTTCTTCCTGTGCTTCGCGGGAACTCTGGCTTTTTAAGTCCTCCCTTATTAAAGCTGAATATATACTAAAGCTAGTCTGATTAATTCGATTTGCCGGTCGTTTACACCCTTCATTCTTGCCACAAGAGAAAGCCTGCCCTGACACTGCCTAGAACATCAAAACCCAGAAGTTGGAGGAGGGACTAGGGAGCAGGGAAGGAGGGGAAACTGTGGTCAGCATTTAAAATAATAAGCCGGGCAGTGGTGGCGCACGCCTTTAATCCCAGCACTCGGGAGGCAGAGGCAGGCGGATCTCTGTGAGTTCGAGACCAGCCTGGTCTACAAGAGCTAGTTCCAGGACAGGCTCCAAAACCACAGAGAAACCCTGTCTCGAAAAACCGAAAAAAAAAAAATAATAATAATAGTAGCAAAAATCATTTTAAAACCACCAAATTTATCCATCTCAGTGATGCTTAGACTTTCTTTGTGAGATTGACAGAAATGAAGAAATTTCAGAAAGAGAAACACTAAAATCAAACTAAAGTTTTCCAAAATACCACAGTCCTCATTAAACATACACACACACACACACACACACACACACACACACTCACACACACTGAGCTTTCAGAGATACATACCTGCAAGTTTGGGTTGAATAGATATAGAATAGATAACAAAGGCTGGAGTTGTAACAGCATTAACAAAACTAACCACTTAGGATTTTACAATTTTAGAAATAAAAGTTTAATACAAAGTATATTAATTTTCCCTATAAGGAAATAGCACTCCGTCTGCATAGTGGAGGAAAAGGATGCACTGAGACCTTTAAAAGCAAGTCCCATACGCACTCAGTGACTGACCATTCACTCCAGTTCATGCTCCCTGTCCACCCCGCCTTGGACAAGCCTGATCTAGCCTCCCTGAAATGCTCCCTGGGTAGGATATATTTTTGCATTACAATCAGCTTCTTAGCATGGCTTTTGTCCACAGAAATGTTGATTCATGTTTAGAAACCATTCTCCTACATGAAAGTGTGATGCAAACATCTTGAAATTCAGCTTTGCTTTGGCTAAGGGTCAATTATCCGTGTATATTTCATTTAGAAATGGATGTATTTGCCTTTAGAAGCACTCTCCACCGGGCATAACACCGGGAGAGAAGCACAGTGTGAGAGCCAAGGATTTAATTAAGGAAGCTGACTGGCCTGCAGGTAGAAGCAGGATCTACTCAAAAGTAACTCACCCCCTCAAGCACAGAAGCTGGCGTGTGGCAATAGTTACTGTTGAAACCAACTTTCTACAGAAAATACCAAGAGCATCACTTCTGTGGGTGAGTCTTATGAAACTCATGGGACATTTCAAGAGAAAGAGGAGGAGGAAAAGAAAGCAGAGAATCTATATTCTTTCTGGAGTCACTAAAACTGTCACCCTAAAGGTCTTATGAAGGATGTCCTCATGACTTGTGCTTCTGTGCGTCCATGGGGAGGAAACTATTGAGAGGAAATCTTCTCCGAGCCTGAACACTTAATAGCGTGTGGATAGGACTAGTATTCACTCTTTCCTAATGAAAAAATATATCGATATCTCCCAACCAATGAGATATAGCTAAGCATTCTCCATGCTAGCTCCCAAAGGCTTTGCAAGTTTTTCTTCCTTTTCTATCTAGTTCTGATGCAGAAAAACATAAAACGTGGTTGCTTCAGTGGGACAATAAAGTCAAAGAGCCCTGCCTCCTGGAAAGCTATAACCTTCAACTCCTACTTGATTTGTCCATTCTTTGTCCTAATGTCTGTCCCTGAGCATCTTCTGTGTGCCATTCACCTGCCATACTCCTTGTTTTTTTTTTTTTTAAAAGAACAACAACAGTGCTTCCAATTCCTGCCTGAATGCCCAGCTCAATCCCAACTCAGCAACTAGCACTACAGCAGGTGAGGTAACATCTCTGAGAGGACTCTCCTGGCTATGAAATTCACCATCTGTGAAATTTCAACTTTGTAGCTGGAGGTGGGTGGTTAAAACCTAACAAGGTAAGCCAAACCAGGCAGAGGGTACAGCCAGACCTACTTGTGCACGTTAGGGCTAATGAGACACTGGGAAGAAGATGGACTTGTTTGCAGTAGTAATAGCCCAAGTTAAATAAACAAAATCGTCTTGGGAAGGTGTAAAAGGCATGTCAGAGATCCAACAGCAAAGAGGTGTCTGAGAGCAGAAAAACCTGTTTTCCTTTCTGACATCCTAGTTCTTGGTTCACAAAATGCTGAGCCCGTTTCCAGTGCAGGGGCTATCCTCAGCTAAGCAATGCCCTGAAGGATCAGGAGAGGATATAGTGATTAGAAGCCTGACATTCGACAACTCCTTCCAATGTGAATGGGTTAAAGATCTAGATAAAATCCTCCTTCAGGGGTCCTCTGCAGTGATGGAATGTACTGTCATTCTTGAGGGATGAACTCCCAGGGTCCCATGGACAACACAGAACCAGATCTCTGGACATTCTACTCCATGATTACTCCTGCTTTTGTTGACATTCTATCCTTTTAAAGATGTGTGTGTGCACACGTGTGTGTGTGTGTGTGTGTGTGTGTGTGAGAGAGAGAGAGAGAGAGAGAGAGAGAGAGAGAGAGAGAGAGAGAGGGAGGGAGGGAGGGGGAGAGGGAGAGAGAGAGGAGAGCGAGCCCAACTTAGCTTTGACAATAACGATACTGTACCACATTAGCCAGGTAAGAAAAAGACAAGAAATACAGATGTGCACAAGCAGATAATGGGAGAAAGATGCTGATTATTTGTGTCTGGGGTCTAGAGAGGAGAAGCAAGTAGTGGGAGGTCCATGTCTGTTATTTAAACTCAGACCAGAACCACCTTTGTAGATGGTCAGTCTGTATAAAGGTATGTTCTGCCATTAGGTCATCTAGCCCATGGTCTTGCTCTAACGTGAGACATGGCTAAGACATCTCTGAGACTTGAATACTCTACTTACATCCTTTCTAACAACTTCTGAGAAGAGGATGCCCTTCCAGGCTTCTAAGTCCCAAATACTCTGCTGTGGACTCTTCGCGTCCAGTGGACTTTAAAGTTGTTTCAGCATCTCCATATGATCCCATGAATTGTTGAGACACACTGACCTTGTGCTGCATGTGTATGGGGACACATCACTTGCATTGATTTCGTGCAAACTACCTATAACTGAAGCTCAACCCCTTCTCCTTCACTGTCAGCTGTGATGCACGCTGACTTTTCACTCCCATCTTTTTTTTTCTGTCTACTGGGTGTGTCTAGATTCAGATACAGAGCTTTTCTAGACTACCAAGCCAAGAAGTTAATTGTCCGCCTCACAAGCCGTATGTAACAGCAGAGGCAAAGTTCATAGCTCTTTTCTAGACTGTTAGTGGCTCACATGGATTGTACAGCGCATAAGTGGCTTTACAAGAAGACAAAAGTGCATGTGCCAAATCTTTTTCTCTTTTATTAACCTGCCTACACACACACACTACACACACATGCACATATGCATGCACATTCATGCACTCACACACACATGCACACGCTATTCTTTTTTACTATCACCTCTCATCTGAGACTACAATAATCAAGTCATACTTTTCCATGACTAACAAACTCAGTATCTTTTCACAAGCAGAGCTCCCTGTCAATAAACCATACATGAAATAGAAAAGAAAATGCATTTTATTAGGCACATTGCCTTGTTCCCTGAGTTCTTCCAGTGCTGGGCTTGAATGTTTCTTTTCTATTTTCTTTCTTTCTTCCTTTCTTTTTTGTGATGATGAATTATGACGATAATTATTACTTATGCAGAGTTTACAATCCAGTTCGGAAATGAGCATCAAGGAAATAACTAACATTTCCATAAACAAGTGTGCTCAATCTTAAATGAAAAGTAGATGATGACATGTGTAACCAAGAAACCCGAGAGTTTGGGGAGAAGAGAAAGGTATTATAAGAAAATATTTGAACTGGGACTGTCAGAGATCTAGAAGAAGGTATCCAAAAGATCTTTAAACCATCCAGGCAGAGGAGTGGAGGGACTGGTTCTGGGGCAGGGATGTGTGTGGCACCTTCTTCTTGGTCAAACAAGGCCAGGTTTCTAAATCAAAGTCAATGATCAAATCTGGCAGGGGTGGTGCACACCAGCACTCAGGAGGCAGAGGCAGGCAGATCTCTGTGAGTTCGAGGACAGCCTGGTCTACAAGAGCGAGTTCCAGAAGAACTAGGACTGTTACACAGAGAAACCCTGTCTTAGCAAAGAAAAAGAAAAGAAAAGAAAAAAGAAAGATCAGTGTGACACGTGACTCCGCAGGTCACAGTCATTTCAGATGTTGAAGGCTGTTACTTCTAGGACTTTGGCATTCGCTCCTTAATGAATGGTGGTGCTATCAGCTAAAATGACTAGAAAAGACCAGAAGCTAGGAAAAGTAACAGTTTGCACTGGAAAGCCTTTATGCTTTCTAAATGAATACATCAAATGAAAGAGAACTGTCTGGTAGGAAACCTCATGTCTGGGGCTTCAAGTGGAAGTCGAGGCTAGAGAAATAAACTCCTACATAATTGTTTCATAGAGATCAATAAAATCCAGGGCATACAGAAGAGCATGCAGTGGTATCCAATACTGAGTAATTAAGAAAACGGGAAGCTAAAGTTCAGGAGGAGAGGGTTGGGACTCTGAATCCAGATTGCCTTTGTGTAAATTGCAGTCTGTTACACATTAGCGAGGCAGCCTCAAGCAATTTCCTTAGCTCCCTAGCTTCACCATTCCCTCATTGATATAATTAGAACTAATAATACTTACCCCCTAGGGCTCTGGAAATATTTAACAAAATGGCAAAGTCCTGAGAACAGTGTGTCCACATAATGAGCACTTGCCAAATATTAGTTGTTTCTTCTCTTGCTTCTTAATTATTTCTATCATCATCATTCATCATACCCATCGTTATAAGATGATTCTGTAAAGGAGACAGTGAAAAACAATGCCAAACAGATAATCAGGCTGGACATTATGTCATGTAGAGTAGGGAAGGAGGAGGATGGAGAAAGATGGTAAAGCCAGTGATATTTAAATCCGCTCAACTGTCAGGCAAAATGAAAACTGGGGAAACAATATTCTACAAACTGTAAGATGTAGTTTTCTTGGTTTTGAAAGATCTGAGCATAAACATGACTGAAATGGAGATGGTGATGTTGAAACTGAGAAAGCGAGCCAAGGGGAGAAAGTAAACAAGGACTTATGTCTTCTAAGAAATCGGAAATGGTCTACCTCCAAAGCTCAGGCCAAATTGGTACCTTAGGAAGGAGGAGGGACTGCTCTCCATTGTAACAGCAGCGAAAATGAAGAGGAAGGCCTAGGGAAATGCTATGCTCATGAGAGGTTTCCTACCCAACATATCCTGTGTCCTGTTCAAACATAGAAGTGAAGTCCTGTTTTGAGAAAGTGAATAAGGACAAAGTGTGGAGAGAACAGCAAAGGGTCGTGCCGGTTTGGATATCATAGGAGGAAACACAAGGCATGTACAGTGGCTGATAAAACAAAAGGGCAATGAAATTTGCTAAAATCTTTGGCAGTTGTAGGAGCCACCAGAACCTTGTAACAAAATACAAATATAAAATCAATACGTATTATTTTATGGAGTTTTCTAGCCTATCTTAATTGCGTGATAGAATGGCAAATATAAAAAATGTTTGGATCCAAGAGGGTTGGTCTTTCAACAGATAGGGATAAGATTTAGCATCACTGAAGGGGATGTGAAGTCTTATGAAATAAGGATGGCGGTACTGGTGAGGAATAGGGGCTAGAGCAGAGGTAGGGAACAAGGATTGTTACCTATGAGTCCAACAAGGACATCATAAGGATTTAAGAAAAAGTTGGAGAGGAGGCAAGCTGTGAGAAGTAGCCAGAAACACAGCTTTAAGTTTTTGGCAGAGAGGCAATTGCACTCAGGCTGTCCCTGTCCAGTAACATCTGAACCCTTTTCTCTAGATGTTACTACTCTTTCTACTCACACTGGGGACAACCTACGTGCACATTCCAAGCACAATGCCTTTGTAGGGCCAACCCGTGTGAATAACGCAAGCCCAAGCCTTTGCAGTCACCGAGTTCCCTCCATACTGACACTGCTGATCATTCTTACTGTCAAGCAACCAAATAAATGAATCACACATGCTGCTCTCACCTCTCCTTTCTTTCCTCGCCTCCAGGGATCTAATTTTGGTCCCAACCACGGAAAAAAAGTTCATTTTCTGCTCTTCTCTATGAAATCTAATAATCTGTTCTCCACTCATCGTCTTCCTTTCAGGGAAAGTGGAGTGTGAGAAGCAAAGACGCGGAGAGGAGAGTTCAGGTGCAAACACGACTTTAAAATGACAGCGTGTAGGAAAAGCTAGGAAATAATTGTTCAAAGGGCACACAAAGCCTATGGGCAGTACAGGATGGAATGTTGGAAGCAGAGGCAGATAAAACTGAAAAAAATATGGATCCAAGTGAATCGAGTTGACTTTTCATTTTATGCTCCCTGCTTCAGACATAATTATAGGGCAGTGGGAGAACATGAAGAAAGTTTCAGCAGAGAAATGACATGAAGATTGTGCTGTTTCAGGAAGACGAGTCTGGTTAAATTCTGAATGGATAAGATATGGCTTAAAAATCTGTGCAGGGAGTCGGGAGAATTAAATTCTATTCACCGAGCATTTATCGAGGCTTCCTGTGGACATGTAACATTGTCCTGTGACACTGCCCTAGGGACAAACAGTGTGCTATCTCCAGGTGCAGCACAAGGCAAACAGGGCGTGATATATCCTCCTTAGGAGATCATGGTTCTCATAAGATGAGCAACGGAGAATAACTTTTGATACATAGCTCTAATATAAGACTTTGTAAGAAAGATCTCAAGACAAATAGCCATGACATTTAGAGTGAGTTTCAAGGAATAACCAATTAATATCCACTAAAGGGGAGTGTAGGCAAAATGTATAGAGTCTTGCCGGAGAGAATCACATCTGTAGACTTTGCTGCAGTTGCACAATCTGAGGGCCTGTCTCACTGTTACTCTACAGGCTTGCTCTCCAGTGTCCCATCTCAAAGGTTGACATTGGCTGGGAGTTTCAGATCACTGGTATGAAGAGGTTGGAAGTGAACCATGCTTAATCCTCTAAAATGTTCTGACTTGAAGGAAATCAGAACTAGCCTGCTGTAGCGATCTGATTCTCCCAGTAATGAGATATTGTTGCTATTGATCCACCTGAAGACAGCATTGATGAGCTGTCCTGCTGCTGACCAGAGAGCAGTAAAAAGAGACAAGAACAAAAGGCAGGGGTGGCCACCAAGAGAGCAGGTCATAGAGTCCAGGCTTCCAGACTAATTCAAGAGATACTAATTGGACTTTTGCGGGGTTCAGGGTCTGGGATAGCATGATCTCCCCTAAATGGAAAAATGCACCAAGGGCTACTTGGCACAGAGACTCGCTTTGTAGTTTTGAGAAGATCGTTTCCTTCTGGACCTATTGTCCCTACCTATAAATGGAAGATAATAATTCATGCCCTTTGTTATCACCAACTGGAAAATGAGATCCTTCAGGTGAAGGATTTTGAAGTCATGTGGAGAAGGAAGTTCCTGCATAAAGGTTCTAGGAAAAGGCTCAGCATGAAGCAGCATCTATGAGCTTGTGTTCTGCACGTGCATATGTATCTGTGCACCCTGCTGCATAGCCTGCACGCCAGGTTAGCAAAAACTGCAAGTGATCCTTGACTTGGGAATGGTTGCCCCTCAAGAATGATTAGCTGCTGAGCTGTTATGAATTATGTTAGAAGAGCAGGAAAGGATAGGAAAATGGGGAGAAAAGAAAAATATCTTTGAATGCCTAGACTTCCAAGTTTGACTGATTTAAGAATTGTGTTTTATCTCTTACTATTTATATTTCTTGTGGTTGTATCAAGGAATAAGTAACACCCATGAAGAAGAGGGTGAAGAAGATTGCTATGGGTTGTTATCTGCTGATTGGGAGCCTGCAGTGGACAGGAAGCTGTTAGAGACCAAGAGAACACTGAAAGACTCCGACAGAGGGGACAAGGTCTCATCTCTATCTTTGTTTTCAGGGTGAAGTTAGCAGGTTTTCAGTGGGCTAGTGGCAAGATCAGGCTTGACTTGGCTGCTAAGGGTGAGGTGGGGATTGTGTGTAGCAGGGGAGAAGACGTTTCCTCCAGCCTAGGGACTGGAAAAAAAGCCACACTGAAAGTCTTGGTGCCTCAGGAACCTCTTACCTGATGTGTGAGCACAATTATTTTCCCAAGAAAATTAAAGTGGCTTACTCAGTTAACCTGCAATTCCCAGCTGTGTTCTGCTCTGGATTAGATGTTTTCACCCCAGACTTTGGTCAGAGAGCAGAAAGCACTAAGACTGCCAGAGGTGGGATTCCACCACCACCTAGTGGACAGAAGAGTATGGACTGCCTCCTTACCCCCCATCACTCCAGAGAAGTCAGGGTACCTAACTGGGTAGAACATTACCAAAGCAGAAGTTACTATTTAAAAAAATACAAAAACAAAAAACAAAGCATCTCACTGGAGATTCATTTACCATTCACTCAATAGGGTGCACTTTCAACTAATCCACTGAGCTCCTGAAACAAGGAGTAGGGTCTGCTTTCTTGTCAGAGACAGGCACATAGATTCACGAGATGTGTCATTTGACCAAGGAAAACCATCAGAAAGAAGCCAACTTCACATTTTAATTAGGGAGCTCCCTAGTTCACTGCATTAGATAGCTGCAGATATTTCTGTGTTCTCTGCCATCTTTGTTTTGGCCGCTGAGTAAGACACTCTGGGGACATGTTACTGAGAACAGCTGCAATGTTTGCAGATATGTATGTAGAACAAGCGTACGTTTATACATAGGCTTAAACCTGATGATTGCTGCCTACAATAATTCATCTTGAGTAGCTCACTACCATATAAATGAGTAGATGAAGAACGATATCAGAATATGTTATGCTCAATATTATGTATAAACGTGGTGAGACTGTGTTGCTAAGTTTTGGTCAGAGCTTATTGGTCAGACCTTAGTCTAGCTTCTGCTATGAAAAAAATGCTATATTTTAGGTAGGATTCACATTTATCTTCTGTCTTTCTTTTTCTTTTTTTCCAGACAGGGTTTCTCTGTATCTTTGGAGCCTGTCCTAGAACTGGTATTCTCTTTGTAGACCAGGCCGGCCTATACTCACAGAGATCTGCCTGTCTCTTCCTCCCATGTTCTGGAATTAAAAACATGTGCCACCACAGTCCGGTTTAGGGTTTGAATTTTTACTGGTAGACTTTGAGTTAGGCTTATCTTTCTCCATTATGTGGATGAATTTTCTCCAAGCAGTCACTAGTCCTGTAAGAAAAGATTTAGGTGCCTATAGAAGGACATTTTTGCCTCTAGATGTCCTTGAGAAACCAGCAGCCATAGCAGCTCCTCCTTGAGCTTACAGATTGCTAGCTGGCCTTCATTTCAGTTTCATGAGACATCATAATATTTGCATAGATTAATTCCTTAACTGTTTCAATAAAAAGCAATAGATAGATAAATAGGTAGATGATAGATAGATAGATAGATAGATAGATAATAGATAGGTTAGCAGATAGATTGACAGAAAGATAGAGAGATGATAACGGCTGTTGAGATGGCTCAAAACTTAAGAGGACATGCTACTCTTGCAGAGGACCTGAATTACAACAGCTTGTAATTCCAGCTCCAGATAGAGAGGTGGCTTCTAGCCTCTGTGGGCACCAGTATTTATATGCACATCCTCATAGAGACGTAAAGATACACATACATACAGGTATTTAAAATCTTAAATAGGAAAATAGATGGTAGATGACAGACATGTACATATATCTACACACACACACACACACACACACACACATATGTGTGTGTGAGAGAAAGAAAGATTTGTGTAGATATACATATTCTATTGGTCAGATTCTCTAGGGATTTGCATCATTACAGATTTACTCCTGCAGAGGTTCTTAGTAGCTGACATCAATGGCGATATTTAAAATACTCTTTTAAGAACAGGCAGGTTAAGGTTCTCCAGATGAGGAAAGGGAAGTGAGCGAGCGAACCATGCTTGCCTGAGCCTCAGTAGGTTTAGGTAGCACCTGGTGCACAGGGTGGTGTGGGTTAGTGTCTGAGCTAGAGTACGACGGTTCACCCAGCAGCAGACCATGAAGGGCTTTGACTGTAAAGGTCTGGCCATAGTCAGAGGCCCTGTGAAGTCGGATGTGGACATGAAGTGAAGGTCACAAGTTGGAAATCTGAGCCATACCCAAGGCTGCATGGAATCAACTGCCTAACTTTATAAACCTTGCTACAATTTTGAGCTCAAAATTCTAGTAGGAATTATCTGGAGGTGTGAAGGCGCCACAGTGGGCTGTGGAGAACTCCAGAGACGTGGAAATGAGATCCCTCTTCTCTTGGCTGTTCTCTGATTACTAATGAAAGCGAGCGGAGCATGGTGGCTGCTGGCCGGGAAGTTCTGCTATGCTGTAGCCCTCACTAGGTCAGCATCCACGCGGCTATTTGAATCATCTTGTGCAAATTACTCTAAACCCTAATTTCCTCATTTACAAACTAGTGCTAAGAATAGTCCCTGCTGCCTGGGGCTGTGGACGGATTAAGGGAAATCAGGCCTGCAGAGTGCTTAGCCCAGCGCCAGGCGCCTAACAAATGCTCACTACGCATTACTTATTATTGGGTTGCTGCAACCAAAGCAAGACCCTAGCAGTGACTGCTGCAAGGCGGATATAGGATTTTTAAGTTTAGCTCCTAATACCATTCTAACCTTTTTCTTTCTTTTTTTTTTATATGTAGTCACACTGGCATATTGATCAGAAGTATACGCTCTATCTTTGAAGATGATCCATTAGGGCACAGCCATGTTCTTGTTTTATGGAAGGGAAAAGGGAAGAAAGACTCCCAATTCTCCTGGTGTCAGCCAATAATCCAAGGTCCACAGTTCAGAGAACACAGCTCTTATATACATTGGTGATTACCTTATAGCTAGACCCTCAGGGCTCTCAGGGTGTCGAAAGGAATAACTGGAAGAGTCCCTAGCAGGGGAAGCTTATTAAAGGGGGTCCACAGTGAGCTTTTCTAATGTCAGGTTTCAAAAGGAAACACACTCCCTAAAACTGTCACTGTCTCTCCCTGCCTGCGCCCTTCTTCAGATCTCTGTAGCAGGCCACAGGCAAGAGGGAGCGCCAACAGATAGCTAAGTGGAGAAGTAGCTTCACAGGGGGACAGAGCCTGTGGCAGCCAGGCTCTCATTAATATATCTTGCTTAGCCCTTGGGGCGAGAATGACAACTGGCCAATCGCACTTGTCATCTGCCTAGAAGTTGGTATCAGCAAAGAGTTTTCTCTTTCAGCATTAATGCTTGTTAAATATTCGTAGGGCAGAGAAACATGCTGTGCAACACACGTGATCAGTCCAGAGGTTTTGAGCCACCAGAGACCTGGCCCTCATGGAGATGAGACAAGCGCTATTATGTTCATACCCACAAACACACACACACACACACACACACACACCTTATCCCCACTGTCAAGTAAAATTTAGGACTCCTGTCTGATATTTGTGAGAGAGAACCCTAGGTGATTCCATATTAAGTGGGGATCCCTAAGCCAAGAGTTTAGCTTCTTTGTCTGTTTCTTCTCCTTAAAGAAGCTTTAAGAGAGTTGAGACATCAACTACAAAAAAGTTGAGAGTCATGTTTTGTGCTCAACTGAATCAGCTTTTGTTCAGAGATGTGTTTTGTGGTGGCACACACCTTTAAATACTGCACATGGGAGGCAGAGACAGATAGATCTCTGGGGTTTGAGACTAGCCTGGAATACATAGTGAGTTCCAAGCTAGCCAGAGCTACAGAGTGAGACTAGGTAGATGGATAGATAGATAGATAGATAGATAGATAGATAGATAGATAGAAAAATAGATAGATGATAGATAGATAGATAGATAGATAGATAGATAGATAGATAATAGATAAGAAAATAGATAGAAAAATAGATAATAGACAGATAGATAGATGATAGATAGAAAAATAGATAGATGATAGAAAAAAGATAGATGATAGAAAAATAGATATAGATAGATGGATAGATAGATAGATAGATAGATAGATAATAGATAGACAGATAGATGTGTAGGACTTAGACATTTGATGATGGAGGCAAGAAACAAAAACAAAATAATTTAAGAAAGCAAGCAAACAACAAACAAAAGAACACTGCTCCTCATGTTGGACCTTCTACAAGGCTGATCCACTGATTCGAAGTTCAGTGATTGTGGTTAGGTCGGAAAGCTGCAGGTGTAAAAGTTAATCACAGTTTATTTTGGGCTGCATTCAGCCCCTTTCACAGTCATTGTTTGCCTATTTCTGTTTGACCTAACATCTTTTGGTGATTAGGTAAATCTGTGGGAATGTACAAACAGAACACTAGTTTCCATCAGCCGAAAGTTTCAGAATGTGGTCAGACAACATCCAAGACCTAAAGCTGAGATTTCCACCTTTTCTGTGATCTGCTATCTGATGATTCTACCAATGTATTTATAGACCCTTTGCTCTGAAGCTGTAAAAACATCGTGAGAATGATATCATGTTGGAGAATGGAATCCGAGGTAACCTAACTCTGGGTTCCTAAGTGATGGTTACTCTATATGACATCATGTTTTTCATTGCCTTTGGGGTAAGAGTTCTGTTCTTTTGTTGATAGATCAGGATGTCACTCCCATTCCTTTGTGTTTCTTAGCTTTTAGATTTTATTTTGACGCTGATCATTTTACAGTATTCTATCTCTAAAGTTTGTATGTGTGTGTCATACACATCCACGATTTCAAAATATTTTGCATAATAGTAGCGTACATTGAATGAGCATCTTAAATCAAAAACCTAAAATGCCCCTAAGCTTGAAACTCCGGTGTCAATCGCCTGCACAAAATCCCACACTCTTCCTTTGGATACAGTCAATGAAGATACATTTAAGACATAATATAAAATTGCCTTTGAGATATAAGTATAGGGTTTATATAAATATAAATTATGTGGGCCCCAACTCTAAAATATAACCTTATGTTAATACAGATAATTCAAAATCTGAAAATGAAACTGAAACACTTCTGTTCCCAAGTATTTTGGATGAGGCATACTAATCTGCTGTGCTAACAGCATCTAATGGAGCCTTGCCTCACACGTCCTTCCAGAGAAATGTAGCTTCTACTCCTATAACTAATTTATGACCACACACATTCTTTCCAAAGGCCTCCATGGTTATAAATCTCATGATCCTATTTCTATAAATCCCACAGCCCCAAGGTAGATCCTATTTCATCTAATGGCGTCTCTAGTACCTCAATGTCCACTAGTCTAAGGTTGGATTTTGAAAGGTACTGATGTTCATTGAAAAAAAAAATACAGGTCTGGGGTTGTTTTTCTCACTGACAAATGGCTGAACTTTGAAAGAGGCTTGGTTCACCCAGCACTTAGGGGAGAGAAGAACTAAGGAGGGGAAGACATATCCCAGACTGGAGATGTTAGAGAAATGGCCCCAACTCTTCCTTAACACAATTAGCTAAAATGTGCTGTTTCCTACTGAAATAAGACTAGATAAGCTCAAATCATAAACTCTGAAAAGATATTTAAATATGAAAATTGTATAATGAAGCAAAATTTTAAAAAGATATCCAATTATTACTAAAACTGGTGCATGTGGCATGTGACATTTCCTTTCATTTAGGAATGAAAATGTTCTCCCAGCCTCAGCTGTGGAGCCATTTGAGGATGGCCTCAGCTGGAGAAAATCACACCCCTTCCAAGGGCAACCTGCATCTTGTGCCTGATCAATGATGGCATACAAAAGTGTGGATTCCTTGTTCTCATGACAACCCCAAAGAGGTCATTCAGCTTTCTGGCTTCCTGTGGTATTGGCTGAGACCTGAGTACCTGGGGAGCTGGCTCAGATTATACAGAAATGAAAGAGTACAGTGCTTGTTGGATGATGGTCTTGGAGCAACATATGAAGAAAGCAGAGGGACGAAGCACACTGTATAAAAATAGAGACTGTAAGAAAGAGCCCAGCCAATTCCATGGATACCTCGCTTAACCTAATAGCAAATATTTGTTAGTGTCACGTGATGCTTCAGGATCCGCCAGGCACTTTCTGCATTCATCCTCTCATTTTCTTCACGCCCCAGTCTGCATAGGAAGCAGTATGGTGTACCAGGTGATGTTACAGGCATTGATTTCAGTTGAGTTCTGCCATACTGCAGTGTCATAGCAAAACTTGGGTAATACTTTTCCTAACACCACCCCCTCATCAATAAAGTGGGCATCTTAACGGAATTAAGCTGTACTCTCTATAAAACACACTGAGAACTTATTTTTTTTTAAAGTAGCCTCCCAGTGGCACTTAAAAGGTCATGACATTTTAATGACTTATGACTAGCGGTACACAGGTGCCACTCATATATCCAAGGAGGAATTAAAATTGCCTCACCAGCATCCCAGAGGAAAAAAATAATGACACATCGTTGGAGAATTTCTGGCTTGATAATAGCTAATGCTCACACGAGTTGAAAACGCCCCCAACAAAAATGAGAACCTCAAAGAATTAGTAGGCATCATTTTGATTATGCATACTTCCTTTATTTAATGTTCTTATGAGTAACATTTTTGTTACTTAACAACATACCTGCCATAAAAACTTAATTCATTTATTATTATTAAGTAAACATAAAACATGCAGAATGACTACTAAAATACAGTTCAAATGTGGTATAAATTAGCAATAATGGCTTTTATTCCTATTGAATATATATTGAAGCATATAAATGCTAAGTAACACTGAAAAATCCTAATCATCTGGGCTGCATCCAACTTACCTTTGCCCAGGAGTTTGAAGTGAGTAAAAGAGGTGAAGAGAACAGTAGTTGGCAAGAGTTCAGTTGCCCACTCTCTCCATTGTCCCTGACCCAAGACTGGTGGACTTTGGGAAATCCTATAATCATCCTTGAGATAGCCACTAATAAAGTCATGTTTCATCACCAGGTAGCTCTTTGTATCTAAGGATAAGGCTGGCCACCCTGAAGGACTATTCACTTCTGTAAGAGAGATGTAGCTCAAGCTACATCCTTGGAATAATAGAAAGATTATGAGAACATTCCAACTTCTCAGTCCATATGAATCAGAAAAGACCTTTAAGCTGCAGAAATAGAAAATGATCCTCTCCTTCATCTGCACTGGGTATTCATGGCAAAATTTGGAAAGGAGTCATGTGGTTAATAGAGGTCCAGCTGCAGGAGCATCTGGAAAAAGAGAAGAAAATAACCAAGTTCATCACTGTGCAGAAGTCTAGGCCCTTGGAAGAGTATAGACTCTCCCAGAAGATGGCAAGGCGTCCTAGCCATCTGTTGATTTACAAAACTAATTTACACCTTTTCATACCGACAGTCACAAGTTCCGTGACCTTGGCTTTTCAAGAGGGATTACACCTGAGCTCAAGAACTACTACAGGAATGGCTGCTTAGCTTTGCCCATCTGGTAGCCACTGAACCAAAACCTTTGCCACCTGGACCCACTGACCCATGCGTTGGCAGCTTTCACCGTGGGGTCAAATGTAGCTCTTGAGCCCAGCAGACTTAAAATCCTGCCAGGTTGAAAGGGAAAGGGAGTGGTCTGCTTTTTCCCCCAGTGGCAAAATCCTAGTGTTTGGAAGAATGACAAGGAACTAATTTAGTAGGATTGGCACATCGTTTTAATGAAGGGGAATTAGCCTTTAAGAATGCAGCCTCCTTCATAATAAGTGTCTGAGCTCTTGCACTGGATTTGGGTCTGTACTAAGAGGAGTCCACTAGGGAACAATGAGAGCCTCGTGTCCTGAAGCCGAGAGACAACAGAAAGGAGGTGGGAAATAAGCGAACACTGACAGACACCAACAAGTCTGACCATAGACGCTGGAAAGAAAATCTATTAACAGTACAGGTAGAAGACAGGAACTGGATACCTCACAGAACACAGGAGATGACTTTCAGAAGGGACCCACCTCCCCCACCCCCCACCGCAGGGGCTAACTGGAACTACAATGACCATTGACAGGGAGGCTGTGGCCTTGTGTAGGAATAACCCCAAGGTCACGGTCACTGAGCAGAGCTGAACAGGAATAATGGAGATTTACCCGGCACCTCCTTTTGTATGCTCTCCCTCTATGGTTTTATTTCAGCTCCCAGGGAAGGCCGGAAGAAAACATCTAATGGGTTTCCTGCACAGAGCTATTTGTGTCCATTCTCGAAGTCAAGGAGTTCATGAAGAAGAAAGAATCAATACAAAAGAGCATCAAGAAAGAAACAAGACCAGGGTCAAGACTGTTGTTTTCTGGCCTGGGCAAAATGTATACTGCCTACAGCTTCCAGAAACGATTAACAAAGCCAGCCCACCTAAGACCCTGCAGATTATTACCAAATATTTGTTAAGAGAAGATATGGTTTCTTTCTCTTAATAATTTCTAGCTCTTGAAACTGCCATTCCTTTTAAAAATCTAGTTAAACAAACAAACAAAAAAAGCATATAACAGGGAAAGACAGTGGGAGGAGATCCAGGACTTAAGCAGCCTCTAAAATGGGGAGCCCCCTTCAGCTATGAAAGGGGCAGGCTCTCACCTTCTCAGTGCCTGCTTGATCTGCGTGGATGACCTTTTCAAGTGGTCTTAAATTCAGTCTGCAAGGGTTTTTCTGAGAAGTTTTGCATCTGTGTTCATAAAGGAGATTGGTCTGTAAGTAACTCATTCTTTGTTGGGTCTTCATGTGGTTTGAGTATCACAGTAACTGTGGCTTCATACAAAAGAATTGAGCAACATTCCTTTTGTTTCTATTTTGTGGAATAATTTGAGGAGTATTTGGGTTAGCTCTTCCTTAAAAGTTTTGTAGAATTCTGCACTAAAAGCATCTGGACCTGGACTGAACTAACTTTTTTTCTTTCTTTCTTTCTTTCTTTCTCTCTCTCTCTCTCTCTCTCTCTCTCTCTCTTTCTTTCTGTCTATTTATTTATTTATTTTGGGAGACTTAATTATCGATTTTATTTCACTGGCTGGTTAAAGATCTGTTTAAATTGATTATATGATTTTGATTTAACTTCTGTAAGTGGTATATTTTAAGAAAATTATCCATTTCTTTAAGATTTTCCAATGTGGTAGATTACAGGTTTTTTTAAAGTATGCCCTTATGATTCTCTGGATTTCCTTTATGCCTGCTGTTATATTCCCATTTTTATCTATAAAATTGTGAATTTGGACATTCTCTTTTCTCCTTTTAGTTAATGTGGCTAAGAGTTTGTCAATTTTACTGATTTTCTCAAAGAACCAACACTTTATTTCATTGACTCTGTGTTGTTTGTTGTTGTCTCTATCTATTGATTTTAGTCATGAGTTTGCTTATTCTTTGTCATCTACTCCTTTTGAGGGTTATTTACTCTTTTTGTTCTAGAGCTTTCAGGTGAGCTGCTAAGTTGCTAATATGAGATCTCTCAGCCAGAACTTTTTATGTAAGCTCTCAGTGCTCCGAACTTGCCTTTTAGAGCTGCCTCATTGTAGCCATAAGTTTGGCTATGTTTGATTTAATTTTCATTCAATTCTTTAAGAAAGTTTTTTCATTCCTTTGCTAATTTCTGTCTTCAGTCATTTTTAATTATTGAGTTGTTAAGTTTTTATGGTTTTGTAAGTTTTCTGTTGTTCTTAATATCCAACTCTAAATCACAGTGATCAGATAGGATACAGGGAGTCGTTTCAATTTTCCTGTGTCTGTTGACACTGGCTGGAAAGAAGGCATGGTCTCTTGTTTTGGGGTTGTTTTGTAACTATCTGGTCCATTTGGCTGATGTTGCCAGGCAACTACATCATTTCTCTGTCTGGTTTCTGTGTGGATGATCTCTCCGTTGGTGAGAGTGGTGTATTATTGACACCATCTACTATCACTGTGTGAGAGTCGATGTATGATTTAAGATGTAATAGTGTTTCTTTTATGAATTGAGGGCCCTTGTGTTTGGTGCAGAGATGCTGAAAATTGCAATATCCTCTTAGCAAAGCTTCCTTTGTTGAGTATGTAGTCACTGTCCCTATCTGTTTTGATTAGTTTTGGTTGGAAGTCTATTTTGTCAAATATTAAAATGACTACGTTGACTTGCTTCTTGGATTCGTTTGCTTGGAATATTGTTTTCTGTTCTTTTATCCTGAGGTGGTGTCTATCCTTGATGTTGCTGAAAGATCCTTGTATGTAGAACCCATTCTATTACTCTGTGTCTTTCTATTGGGGAAGTGAGACCACAGGTGTTGAGAGTTATCAGTCAGCAGGGTTTATTGATTGCTGTTATTTTGTTGTAGTGGTGTGGGCCCCCCAGCCCTTTCTTTTTATTTGCTGGTTATTTATCCCTTCTGTTACTTTGGTGTGGTTTGACTCTTCAGTTGAAGTTCTCTTCTAGTGCCTTCTATAGAACTGGATTTGTAGAAGATGCTTCTTAAACTTAGTTTTTATCACAGAGTATCTTTCTTTCTCCTCCTATTGTGATTGAAAGCTTAGCTGGCTATAGTAGTCTGGGCTGGAATCTGTGCTCCTTTAGAGTTTCTAAAACATGGATTCAGGCTGTTCTGACTTTTAGAATCTCCATTGAGTAACTAAGTGTTATTTCAGTTAGTGTGCCTTTATATATTACTTGGTCTTTCACCCTTGTGGTTTTAAATATCTGTATATTTAGTGTTTTGATTATTATATGACATTGGGAATTTCTTTTTTGAACCATCCTATTTGATATTCTATATGTTTCTTGTACCTTGGTAGGCACCTCCTTCTTCAGATTGGAGAAATTTTCTTCTATGATTTTATTTAAAATATTTCCTGTACTTCTGATCTGGGTTTCTTTTCCTTCCTCTATTCCTATAATTCATAGATTTGGTCTTTTCACAGTTTCCCAGATTTACTGTATTTTTGGTGCCTGTATATATTTTTTAGATTTAACATTTTTTTGACCAATGTATCCATTTTTTATGTTATCTTCAATAATTGTGATTTTTCTCTCGTCTCTTGTGTTCTGTTAGGGAGGATTGCCTCTTAATTTCCTATTCCAATTTCTAAATTTTTAATTTTCAGTTTCCCTCAGTTTGTATTTTCTTTATTCATTTATTTCCACTTTAAACAACTTGTGTTTTTATAGGTTTCTCTAAGGTATTTATTTCCTTCCTTCTTAAGGACCTCTAACATATTCATTCTTCTGATGTCCTCACGTGCTTAAGTTATATTGCATTGCATAGGGCCTACCGTAGTAGTGCGGCTGGACTTTAGCGGAGATGGATTGGCCTGACTGTTATTGGTTGTGTTGTTAAGCTGGCGTCTAAACATCTGTATTTGGGATAACTGTGATTCTAGGAGCTACTATCTGTTCTTGTGTTTGTTGGGTGGGTGTTCCATTCCCTGGTTTATGTTGCCCTCTCCAGTTCCTAGGAGAGTATGGTAGCTGTCAGTTGGGAATGCTTCTGAGATACTGCCAGATGTGGCCACTGGAGATCCTGTCAGGTGTGGCCACTTGGGCTTCTTGTGAGAAGATGTTTCTTGGTATTGGAGGTTTGACACTTAGAGATAGAGAAGGGCTAGATGAGGAAAGCAGGCTGTGACCCCAGGATCGGGTGCAGGGATGGAGGAGAGACTAGCACCCGTGGTCTGCTACAGAGCTCCGGAGAGGAGACGGGGTTGCATTTGAAGGAGAGGAGGGAGCGTGAAGGTCTGAAGATCATCTATGTGATTCCCTGGCTGGCTTGATTGGCTGACTCCCAGGGAGTGTGTGGGAGTTGTCAGCAAAATCTTTGCGCTTCAATCTTTCACATTTATAAAGGAGCATACTTTCATTCCATTGGACCATTATGGAAGGTTAAGTATTCAGGATATGTTGTAACGTGTTATAACTTTCTAGCAATGTGAATCAAAACAAACACAATTTAAGAAAAAAGTATTGCTTCAATTGCAAGATGAAGAGAGACTTGGCACTGAGATGCAGGCCAATTTCCAGGAGCAATTGTAGCTTGACTTAGGCTTGAAAATCCCCCTTCTTCAAATCTGATATTAACATGGAATGGATATCCAGGGTCTGAATGACGTCTTCACAATTTGATTTTGCAGAGTGAACTTTCAGTCCCTAGTGAGAGTCATAGTCCAATGTGGCCACCAGATGGCAGCAGAGTTCTTCCCGTGCCCCTTCTGACTGACCAATGATTGCTAATTAAAGCTGTGCAAACTGATCCTTGGAACACTTGTGTTGTACCTGCCCCATGGTGCCGTCTACTTCTAGACATCACGTACACTCGTTCTGGTGATCTTCCCCAAATCTGGAAGTCAGCCATTGTAGAAGCTGGAGGTCAAGGCTCAAACAGACAGTTAAGGAGCCTGGACGCCAAACTGCACCAAATTCCAGATTTCATCACCTAGGAAATGGGAATCTTATTGATGAATACATCAATGCCGGGGGTTTAATCTTTGAATACAATTATGACTGCAAATAATGTTTTATAAATTGGGGCTCTACACTGAATATTCAGTGTTGTCTTCTCATCTCTCTTTTGTCTTACTATCAGCAGTCTGTTGCTGCGGGGGTTTGAATGAGAATCGCCTCTATAGGCTCCTGCACTTGAATACTTGCTCGGCAAATGGCGAAACTATTTGGGAAGTGTTCGAGTGTGCGTGGCCTTGTTGGAGGAGGTGTGTTGCCCCAGGTATGCTTTGAAATTTCAGAAGATCCTGGCCATTCCCAGTGTTCAGTCTAGCTCCTGTTTATGGATCAAGATGCGAGCTTTCAGCTGCCGCTCCAGCCTCCTGCTACCGTGCCTTCACTCTCCTGTCATAGACTCTGATGCTCTGGAGCGGTTAAACTCTTCCTTCTAGAACCTTCCTTGATGATGCATCTTCATGGCAGCAGTAGAAAACCAAGAATAGAGTAGCAGGTATGGCAAAGGAGATAACATCATATCCCCTAACAGAACTCTGAAGTCAGCCAATCAGTCTGCATTGGGGCTAATTGCACCTCTGCATGGCTGGATGGTTAGTTAGAGATGACTTTGATGGGCTGGTAGGGAAGGGAATGGGCTGTGATGAACTTGCTCGGCATGAGGAATGTTTACAACAGTTCTGGGAGGATGGCATGCCAAGATTCAGGGCACAGAGAGATGAGAGGTTTGGGGCTCCATGGTGGCAGGCTAGAACCTAAGAACAGACCTTGAGAGTGGCTCCCGTCAGCCCATATGCCGGGGGAAGGAATAGCATATGGACTGTCTTTTGATTCTTCTTTTTCTTGTTTGTTTTTTTTTTTCTTTCTTTCACTTCGGGTGCTATGGATTGAACCTCGGACCTCATCCATGCTAGAACCACACCTCCTGCTCTGAAACGCACGTTGTCCTGTGAAGTTACCACTCTTCCAATCCCCGAATCTTCAGCAAACGTCTCCTTCTTGTATTGCTTGTGCTCTGCGCGTCAATGTGCATGTGGTAGAGTGAGGGGCCATCAGGTGTCTCAGTGATATGGTGTTAATGCAGCCGACGAGATGGACTCTATTAGGGCCTGAGAATGCTCCCTGTACATGGTGCATTTAAAATAAATTAGACTTTTAGCTTTAGGTGATTTCAAACTTAACAGAAAATAAAGAATAATCATATTGTAAAATCACCATAAACCTTTTCCATAAACTCTTGTTGACATTTGACTCCATTCGCGTTATGCTTGGTTCTAAGGCAGTCAACACACCACCACAACTTGGTTTTAAATAGAAACTCTTGGAGGTAAATTATATACAGTATGGTGCTTCACTTTTAAATACATTTTCTGTATATCAGAATGTCCTGTCACTAACTGCAGCGTCAGTGCCAACACGGTTAGTAGCATCAACATCATTGTAATCTTGTAATTTGACACCCATGCCTCAACTGGCAAATGGTTCAATGTTGTCCCTAATCAGTTGTTTTCTTCCAGAAAAAGTTGCAGCCTGGAGTTCGTTCATTATATTTGCAGGTAGCCGTATCTAATCTTAAGCAGCTCTAAATTCCTCTTTGCAGTTTTAATTAAACTGACATACATGAAGAATACCACTTACTCCCTTTCCGAAGGAAAACGTTTCTCGTTACAGTGTATGTGGCACATGGACTGGAGTCATGAACACACAGACTATTCATTGCTACCCTGAACACATCCTAGATGACGCTGAACCCATCTCATGATGCCCACCTGGGAACATACTGTAGCAACTACCTCCTACTGATCAAAGAGATTTTGGTTGCCTGTTTCTGATATCTAATTTCTCTGCTGTGCAATTGCACCTTAGTTACTTTTGTAATAAGCAATGTGTAGGGGGGAATTAAAACCAAAGTGTTAGCTGGATCTTTATCAAATTTAAGCTCAAGATCTATGATCCCTATTCTCACAGTGGCCAATCTTTACTGTGTTAGTTTCAAATAATTATTTTCCACCCCAACTTCCCTCCAGGAAGCACCAAACATTTTCATCTCATTCTCTCTCCCCCCCCCCGCTCTCTCTTTCTCTCTCTCTCCTCTCTCTCTCTCTCTGTCTCTCTCTCTCTCCATTTACTTATCTGTTTTTTTATTACCAATATCAACTCAAGATTTCAGCATTTTTGGTGGTCTGTGGTCCACTATTGTATTAAGTAAGCATGGTGCTCAAGGACCTAGATTTAGCCAATGGGGACATTTGCAGGATAGCTGCCACCTCTGGGTGGCATACCCTCCCCTTATGCTTTAAATCAATTCCGTACTTCCTGGCATAAGCAGTTTTGGATCATCTCCTAAGGACCCCATCAGCTATTGTTCTGAGAATCTAATTGTTTTCTGAGTGAGAGACCAGGATGTGGACGCCAAACCTTTTATTTATTTGTTCATTTACTTAGCCCCTAGGATGTCCTTCCATACCCCTGATGGACAGGGTTGTGTGGGCACACATGTACACAAACACACGTGTTTGTGCTTAAGCTTATGTATTTGCCTAAGACAAGTATATCCATCTATACATCTATCCATAGTCCACAAGTACGTACATACGAATCTAACCTCTTTGGGAATGCTCTTCTCCCCTCCCATCTCTGTGGGAGTGTTTCTTTCTTTTTTCAGGAAGGGAGAAGAGATACTGTGCTTGAAGTTAAATAGGAAAGAAAAATCCTCTCCCCCAACAGAAGCTGGAGCACATGCGGCCTATTTGCCAAAAAACAATGAAGTACCAATATTAAAAAAGAAATCCAGAAGAATGGGTCAAACTGAGAGATAAATGGAAAAATCACCATAAATATCTTTCTGTTTGTTTACAAATCCATACAGAAACATTCTTCATTGCCTAAAAGTAAACACAGACTGTATTAACATTGGGTGAGAGAACAAATTAAAAACCTGTCTCTGTAAGCACAAGCTAACCACTATGAGTCACAGAATGCAGAATTAATGTAAAAATGTGTAGCAGGCAATCATTGTGAAAGGCCCTGTTGTGGGAGTGATTTCTTTCTAATCTGTTGCTTGGGAGGCAGAGTCAGGTGGATCTCTGTGAGTTCGAGACCAACCTGGTCTACAAGAGCTAGTTCCAGGACAGGCTCCAAAACCACAGAGAAACCCTGTCTCGAAAAACCAAAAAAAAAAAAAAAAAAAAAAAAAAAAAAAAAAAAAAAACACAAAAACTGTTGCTTTCATTGGTTAATTAATAAAGAAATTGCCTAGGCAAATTTGATAGGCCAACCCTTAGGTGGGTGGAGTAAACAGAACAGAATGCTGGGAGAAAGAAAGCCAAGTCAGGAGTCGCCATGATTCTCCCACTCCAGACAGACGCAGGTTAAGATCTTTCCTGGTAAGCCAGCTCATGGTGCTACATAGAATATTAGAAATGGGTTAGATCAATATGTAAGAGCTAGCCAATAAGAGGCTGGAACTAATGCCAAGCAGTGTTTAAAAGAATACAGTTTCCGTGTAATTATTTCGGGGCATAAGCTAGCCATGTGGGAGCCGGGGTGGCCTGAACGCAGCCCCGCCATTCCTATTACTACAGGCCACGTGAAAGATCACAGCATGGGAAGAAGTACAGGGCGTCTGCCTGAGCCACGCTGTGTCTGTGTCAGGTGAGACATAATAAATGGAGGTGAGGCCATGAAATTACCTGTGACAGGTCTCTCAGACAAAGGAAGGAGGGATGCGTCCTGGCGAGCTCCGATGGGGACACTAAAGGGACTGCTGTGACTGAGTGCAGAGCAGCAGGAGTTGAGCTGGTGGAAGCAGGGTAAGGCCAAGTCCTACAGGTCCTCTTATGGCAACATAAGACTTTGGCTATTACTTTGTGGAAAACGGAAAGTCATTAAAACATCTAGAAAAAGTATACACAAATCTGCCTTTGGTTTCAAAGTAATCACTCCAGCTGAAATATGGGCAACAGACAGGGGAGACGAGAGAATTCAGTTAGGTGGGATGTAGAAAAAGACAGAGATGAGCTTGATGTGGTGATCTCACAATGAGACAGAGGGCTTATATTGAGGTTACTACAAAGGTGACCCTTCGAAAGTAGAGACCAGCATCCGTTCTGCATGTCTCTGTATATCACAGATTTGAAGGCATCCTGTGGAATATAGATATGAAAAAGGAGCTCACAGTCTTGTGGGCATATGGTATGTGAGCCAGATATGCAAAGTTATCAGGGATCCCATGTGATACTCTCTGAGGTAAAGAGCAAGAGCGTCTTAAACCAGCTATGGTCACATTCATACATTCATAGACACTGACTCTCAGTGTCTATGAACTCATGGACAATTCCTCATATATACATACATACATACACACACACACACACAGAGAGAGAGAGAGAGAGAGAGAGAGAGAGAGAGAGAGAGAATCCTGCATCTGCATGCTGGAAGAGACATCCTCAGACCTGAATGTCAGTTCATATCATAACTGCTCTTCATTGAAAACCACACAATACCATCACTCCTGTGGATGTCTGTGCTTCTCAGCCATCGTTTCTCAAATGTGTCCCCTATGTGGTCCATAGACAGTTCATTTTGTTCCTTGAAGCCAATGACTCTTAGGTAAGTCATAAAAAAGAACAAGTCAAAGAGAGAAAGTGACAACAGGATGATGTTCTGATTCCTGATACAAATGCGATGCTGGCATCATTTGCCAGGAAAAAATGTTCAGAGAAAACACTGGCTGTCATGAAGAAGTGTTGAGTTTGCTTTCCAGGACATGTGAGCTGCCTGCAGATAGGATGGCATACCTGGGTGCTACCAGTCTTGCCAACAAAGCTGTGGCAACTCAGAGAAAGAGGAAGAATCAAAGGGGAAACAGGGATGTCAGTCTCAAGACAAGAGAAGAGAAGCCAGCTGATGGATGAGCACTGAGGAATGACGTCAGTCAGAGAGGGGAGAAGGTGCACAATCAACAGCAGCAATGGGAAGCATTTGCAGAGAGCACATGACGGTTCCTTAAGTTTTACAGGACCCATTTCACAGTCTTCCTTTGATTCCATTTATCCATGCAGACGTAGTATTCGTCTCTACCTCGGGGACTCTTTTGTACAGTGCAGGCCTTAGCAGAACACCATTCATACAATGATTCATCAGTGGACGTATTGTGATTGAATCCCTGGCCATAATGCTGGGGGTCATTCCGTGAATCCCTAAGATGTCATTTCACTGACTCGGCCTTTTTAAAAGCTAGAGCTAGGGCAGACATGAATAGGAATTGAATGAAAGTGGCTACAGATCAAAAGAACAAAAAAAAAAACCTGTATTAGCTATATATTGTCCTATAGAACTTGTCTGAAGTCTTCACATACCTTCCCACCGCCTTCTAGAATTTGCATAGGAGAGCTCCCTCTAGTGTCTTCCAGAAGAGTCCCTCTATGTGGTTCATGTGGTTCTTTAGAAAGCATCGAAATTCTCACTCAATATATGTAATTATAATTTAAGATGCAAGAGCTAGATAGAAATACGCTTGAGACATTGGCCAAACAGTGTTGTAATTAATATAATTTCTGTGTGATTATTTGGGTCTGGGTGGCCAGGAAACAAAAAACCATCTCTGACAACACTTGAACAATAAACAGTGTACCAGAATATTAACAAAGATATTTCAATATTCCTATTGTACTTATGCCAATTTTTAAACACATATAACGTAAAGTAAAGATAAGGAACCTCTTGTGCTTGGTAGCCATGGCTGTTTTATAAGGATGTTTTTAATGATCATTATTATTTAAAAGAAAAAGAAGAAATTCTCCCTCAAATGTGAAGTCTTCCAGCTGCTGTGGGTATTTCCGTCTGGGCTACTCAAGCGGCTTACTCTCCAGCTTCCCCCTTCTCTTTGCTCCTGTTTGAGAGCAAGGTTTGACTTGCAGTCTTTGGTGGAAGATAAGTCACTGCACTTCTCTGAGCCATAGTTTTCCCCTGTAGGCAGATCTGGGAGATCATTCAGTCTGTGTTTATAACCACATCAACACTTTCCCCTCCACCTCAGCATATACATCTTTCTTCACAGTGAGGGTTTGCCCAACCTTGGGGGACTGCCTCTGTGTCCCAGGCACGGCTGCTGTTCCAACTCCCCGACAAGCTGCTGTGAGAGGTTGTTGCCCGGGTTTCTTCAGCTCCCTAGGTTTCAGGAACACATTTCAGGCCCCTTCGGATCTCCAGTGTCTCTGTAATGGCTCAGGCTCACATGGTGCTCCACGTATGCTCCACAGCGAAGTTGGTTGAAATGAACACTATTTGAAAGTCTGCTCCTACATACACTGCACCTTATGATTCAGAAAGCCAAGTGAGATCCGAGTCCTGCTCATGTGAAAGGGGAGTAGGATTTGGTTCTGACGCCCATGATTTGCTTTTTATGACATAAAACTTCCCTGACAATGTGATGGATAGTATTCTCCTTTGGAGAGGGAAAGAGATGAAGAAATCAGCCAAAGAATCTTTCGGCATCTTCTGGAGGGACTTTAGGAGAGAACTACTTGTTTTTCCTAGTGTTGGGGCCTGTGGTAAACAGGACCTTTATCAGCGCCAAGCAGTGAGTCAGGGAATGGGTGGCCTGTTCCGTGGTTTTCAGTGGGAGGTGTGGTGTGTGGAGAAATTTTAATATCTCAGACTGTACTGTTCATGCACACCCTTTGGAAGCCAATTACAAGGGTGTGTGGACTTTTAAAACCCCCTCCTCTAGGGTAGGCATGGTATAAACAAGCTCTGACCGAAGGAGGGCTTGTGCCTGGTGAGTGAGCTTGGAGGGGTTTCCGGGTTAGTCTCCAGGGGCAATAATGTCATATTTCATGAACTTTTTCTGAGTCCTGGATCCAAAACAGCCTGTGGCCTCCATCCATCACTTTTAAAGCTAGCAGCAAAGACACCCTTGGAAAGACTTGCGCTCTGTGAGCCAAACCACCAACAACTACTCTTTCACAAAGGCTTCCTGGCCTAACCTACATTCTGCTAACCACATTGGCAATGATGCCCTGCAGTACTGGGCCGCAAAGAGCCCATCTTTCGGGGAGTGGGTAGCTGGGGCAGACACCTAGCAGACCAATTTTAAAGTGCAGACAATAATTTGCGTGTGGGCTGTGACAGAGAAATAGAGAGGACCTTAAAAACAGGTCGCGCACGGTTTGTTCTTACGAGATGGAGTGGGGAAAATATGCGCGAGGGTTGTGTACAAACAATTTCTTTGTAATATTTTATTGATCTATCTCATTCAGATGCATATTAGCAATTGTTAAATCCATGTCTTCTCCTTCTGTGCTGCTTGATATATGTCATACTATCTATTATGGTGGGCTGTGTGTTAGTCAGTAATTAGATTCCCTGCTAGGCCTTTTATGGCGGGCATTATCATTCATCTCCCTTCAGCTCCTCTACAGTAGCTACAATAGTGATGGTTAGCATTCCTTGCTTAATTGGTTTGTTTCGCTCAAGTAACTTTATTATCCAGATAAAGGTAAAAGCAAAACAATATAAGTGACACTTATCATAAGGAGACAATGAGTGAAGCTAGCAAAATGCCAGGGTCTCACAGTGATCATTTCTGTGTCATTTATGAGCACCTTTTGGTTGATAATTAAATTTTTATGACAAACAGGCATCGTATTGCCGCTGGAATTTTCACTTTAGACATGCCAATCATACGGATGAAGAGAAGGGAAAGGAAGGGGAGTGATAGAGAAGGAAGGGAAGAGAGATCACACATAACCCTCCCTTACCTAAGATGGAAGCCACCCAGCCTCAGAACCCTGGCTTCCTTCACGCGGAGAGTGAAATCAGAGTTCTTTGCTCTGATGGATAAAAACACAAATATTGAGACAGCACAGAGAAAAGACAGTGACCTGTAAGATGAGTTGAGATTCCAGAGATGTCCAAACAAGTGGTCCTTGAAGGAGCGAGTGTTGCGATAACATGTTGTTTTAAGAGTTTTCACTGGGAGACTAATATTTCAACACACCCAAATAACTTTCTTTTTATAAAACATCAAGGTTTAAAATGTGAAACTAGATAAGTATCAGGAGCTTCCAAAGAAAACACAAACTTCCCTTGACTTAGGTACATCATTCCTAAATGATGAGCCTTGGAGTTGGAAACCTTGCAGACAAGCCCACCCCAGGATGCCCATTGCCAAGGAGACTACCTTTGAGCCACACCCACTTACCAGATCAAATTGTTACCCAACTGAGAAGTGAATTTCAGATTCCTCACTTCTCATGAGAGGATTACTGAGGATATGAATTTTAAATGGCAAAATTTCATCTTCTAAGAAATTAAGAGAGTACTTCTATATATTGCGGGACCAACATCCACACTGTATTTGTAGCAGAGACTCCAAGACTGTCCCCAGGAAATCAGGCCTGTTCTGTGGTCTCACCTACTGAGTTTAGATGATTGGGTTTCATAAATCTAAATCTTATCTGTTGTAGGAGGCTGCTTGTTCATTTCCAGGCCACACAGACTCCACAAAATAATCACACAGAAACTATGTTATTGAAATCACTGTTGCCTCCTAGAACACTTATCTAAGTTCAAAGAGTATGAGTCTCACTTTGAGAATGAACTTGGTATAAGAAAAAGCCTGTAACACATTGTTAAAAATATGTACATAGTTTAGAAGCTGGGACCCAAGCTCATAACAATTTTGCCCCAAACTACCTACACCCCTATCCCCATTGAGTTTCTACCTAACCCAAATGAAAACAGCAGAAGGCAAATAATACAGAGTGTCCTGTGCTGAATATGGAACTTTTTGGAAAAGCTGGTCTGGCATAGCTGACTAGAGCCAAAGTCCAAGTCAGGCTAGCTTTACCCCTGCCATCCCACCTATCCCAAAGCCACTATGTGAACACTGTCTTCCAGCCATGCAATGCACTTTCTGATTAGGAAATCAGTGGATGTGCTATGCAAATTAGCACAGTGTGCGCATGCGCCTGTTGGACAGAGAGAACACAAAGGCTGCCCTGACTAATCAGGCCCAGAAAAGATGGAGGAGATAGGATGGCTGTCACAGGCACGATTAATGGGTGCAGTGACTGCGCGAGGTCCAGTTCATTAGCATCCTCTCTCTTCCCATGAGGGGAGCCAGGGAAGAGAGAGCTAAGAGACGGAAAGTACACCCAGTGTCTATGGCTGCGGTGGAGCTCAAAAACCATTGGCATGGGTCTACACGGACGGGTGTTGGCAGCAGAGAAGAGGAAAAGGTTGTAACCTTTGGTGACCTTCCTTTCATGGCTTGTGATCTGAGGACTGTCAAGTAGTGCTTCAAATCCACAGGTCACATCCCCGACACTGGAGTCTGCTCCCATTGCCCAAGCAGCTAGATGAAAGAACTCAAAGCCGCTTTGGGGATCCAAAGAGACAACAGCATTCCTTATTTCTTCCCCTACTTCTGCTACACATTCTTCCTTTAAAAATATATAAACTATACAAACTGTTTTAAATTTTAAAATAATTTACAATCGTAAGTTTTTGAAGTGAAATTTTTCTTTGAGTATCAGCACGAAGCACCCTGTCTCCCTCAATCTTTGCTTTCGGTCTTTCCATCCAGTGTCAAGTTTCATAACGTTTGGGGGTAATCCACATGCTCTGTGCTTCTGTATTTCTAAGTAGTATGCTGATCCTACCAGGCCTAAGGGGCTTTAAAAAACTGTGCATCATGTTTTTGAAAGCTGCCATTGCGGGGCTCAGCTTCAGTTCTAGACACTCGCTCCCCTGTTGGTTTCCTAACATGGTTTAGTACAGATCTTGGTTCAGCCAATATATTTACATTTTGACGACAATACAAAATTTCTTAAATCAGTGGTTGGATTTTTGTGACTGTCCCTGTCATCTCAATACTCTGTCTGTTAACACTTCACCTCAGTTCTTGCGGTTTTAGAAAATGAATCACTCTTAGATGTTTCTCCTCGTCTAGTTTTCTGTGAACAAGCCAACTGACCGTGTTCCAGAGAAGTCTCTCCTCCTATTTGCTTTTTCTGTGATCTTCTCTTCAGCTTCCCCACGGCTTCGATGCTCAGTACTCTTTCAGTCACTTGCTCTCCTCTTGGAGTTGCCAGCCCTTGGGGGATGTAATATCCTCTTCCCAGTCTCCCTTTACTTTAATATTGCTTCAAAATAAACAATCCCCAAACCACTGCTACCAATGCCACCAACAATAATAACAACGATAACAGTAATAATAATAACTAATAATAGTAACAATAAAATACAAAGGAGGCATATTCTAGAATCACTTGTGGATAAGGTGACAATGCATTATTTCTTTGTCACAATATATTTGAGTCTCCCCACACATCCCATGGTGTATATAGAGCCTGATGCTGACAGTCTTTTCTCAAAATTTGAACCTCAAGGCTCTCATCCCCCAAACTGCCAATCATACTGCTTAGAATATTGCTGCTGAACTGATTCCCAAATCTTCGAGATTGAGGAATCCAGAACCCTGTGTTCAAACTGACTCTTGCCAACTTACCAAAGAGTCATTTGTCATGTTTGTAGATGCTCTAAATATCTTTTACCCTCTGGAAAATAATGTATCATGAAATCCTAAGTTGAATAAGTTTATATATTAGGTATTATTAATACTCAAGCATTTTATTTTCAGTAAAAAAATGCTTGGAGAAAAATCACTTTTGTTGGACTTATATCTCTATATGAATGAACAAAAATTTCAGCTCATCATCTATAATGGAGATTTACATATCATAAAATTATTTCACTAGCAGTTTTTCCATCTCCTGAAAGTCCTGCTAACCTTAAGTTCCTCAGTCTCATCAAGTTGGTACAGTGTGATGGTTTGTGGCATGTTATGGTCATGCATGGTAATAAGTGATAGAGAGAAATGAGAAAAAGAGGAACAGAAGTCCCCATTCCTGAGAATGTAAACAAATAGAGTTGTGATCATATAAATGTGGAATGTCCCTCAGAGACAGGGAGTTTGAACCTTTTTCTGCAGCTAAAAACACTGTTTGGAAAGATCAGATTGTGGACCCTTGGGGACATAGTGCCTAGCTAGCAGATAGAGGTCACCAGGAGAGAGCCTTGAGGGTCTAGACCTGCCAGCTTCTGACCCAAGTTTTCTGCTTCCTGACTTGTGCTCCTCACTGAAGAGGTAGCAAAAAGACAGAGCCTTAGGGCCTGTGGGGACTAATTCCCATGAGAAGGGAGCCTCACTTCCCACAGCATGGTTGATCCTGTGTGTGTGTGTGGGGGGGGGGGATCAGCCAGCCTTGGGTAGGAGCAGCAGAAGGCTGCACAGTGGGAGGTCCTGATGGAGGGGACAGTCAGTAAGGCTCCACACAGCAGGAAAATGAGCTTCTCAGCCCTGCAGCCAACCACGCAGCTAAAACACTTCTCAATTTTCTGTCACATTATAAATGTTCTAATTTGGTGAGGATCCATTATTTGCTGTTATCCAAGCATAATAACCCATTGTTTTGAAGTAGTCTTGCCTCAATTTGTTATGATAATTAGTGCTAGGAATGGCTTCACACCCCCGGATGTGAGACTGGATTTCAGAAACACTCTGATTTGATGCTGGAAAATGTGGGCCGCTTATTGCACATCCTCACGTACGTTATTTAACCTCTCCTTCTCGGTCTCCCCATCTGCAAATTGCTGCCACTCTTCAATCACAGCATTCTAAAGGCTAAAATAATTCGTGTGAAAATCCTAAGCTAGTTCTATGAAAATTGCTGTTAGCAGGGACTGAGCCCGGGGCAATATTTTCATGTAATATAAATTCCTATAGAAGCAAAGGCCCTTCCTTCATTTGATGCATGAGCATCTCTTAGAAAGAAAATAAATAAGAGTCTTGTTTAAAATAGTTTATATTAGAAATGCTACGTGGCAAGCAGTAAGTATGTCTTTTAAGTCTAACAAAGAAATTTAGAACCTACTTAAATGCTATCTAATGGTTTTCCTGTGCATTTGCTGTCTGGATAGCTACTGTAGAAGCCTATTAAAGCTTGTCTTTATCTATCCTTCATACCATATATCCCCCTTGGTATAGCTCTGTTATGCCATAATGTCTTGACTAAAGATAATAACACTATGCAACATTGACTGATTACTTTCTGCACTCCAGGTCCTGCCCTAACAAGGGATCTAACCACATCTGCCATCTTCTGCATCCTAAGGGCATAATGGTATGCAAATACGCCATTCACACAATTGTGATTATCTTTTACTTAAAAACAAAGGCAACAGAACTTTGTGAAGGAGTGTGTTGAACAATAAATAAAGGAGTGGTAGTCCTTGGAAATTGGGACCTGTTTGGCTGAGGTTAAAACAAATAATGCAAATTTCTCACTAGTGCTTGACACTATGCTCATCAGACTTTAGGCAAACTAGTAGAAGACTGATGTATAATATGTCAGACAAAGGTTAAGCAGATGAAAATCAACATGAGTTGGGCAGAGTGGCTACTATGAAGCACTTGCTGCAGAAGCACAAAAGAACAAAAAATGTTTTGGTTTAATCACTACTTTTTTTCCTGCTTCACTTGGGAACTTCGATACATTAAATCCTAGAAGTTGACAGGCCCCATGGAAAGAAAGGTCACCCTGAAGTGAGGTGAAAGACCCTTGACGAGGACATTTTGTCGGGAGGAGACCTCCCCAACGCCAAGGAACAGGCCGAGACCGCACAGATGCAAATCGCAAGAGGTTTATTGAGTAGACACAGGTACCCGCGGGCGGCAAGATCTCTCGGAAGACTTGCGAGCCTGCCAACTGGAGGGCGGGCTTTTTATAGGGAAGAGCAAAAAGCAAGTTTACAGAAGCAAAAGCATGGTTATTGGTTGATCAGAATGAGGCGGGGTGTCAGCAAAAAAAGCAAGTTTACAGAGGCAAAAGCATGGTTATCGGAATGAGGCGGGGGGGGGGGGGGGGGGGGGGCGGGGCATGAATGGTTTCCTCTCTCAGCATGGATGTCTGGCAACAGTCATACTGTTCCTATCTTATAGATATCCTGTTTTGCAGTCAACCTGCTTTGTTGATGTCCTATCTTATTGATATCCTGCCTTGCAGTCTTCCTATCTCGTAGACATCCTGCTCTCTCAAGCACATGGGATGTTCTTACAAAAGCAAACAGGACGTTCCCCCGGGAGCGTGCTAGCTGCGGGTTTTGAGGAGGGGGTCTGTAGGGTCTTTCAGAGGTAACTAAGAGAGCATCTCCAAAGTGGGGCATGGTGACTCACACGTGTAATTACAGTACTAGGGAAGCAGAGGCAGGAGGTTTGCTGCAAGATTGAGATCAGTCTGATCTACTTAGTGAGTTCAATTATAGCCAAAGCTACATCCTGAGACTTAGTCTTGACACACACACTAACACACAAACACACACACATACACACAGAGGGAGTGAGACAGAAAGAGAGACACACACAGAAAGAGAGAGAGTGAGAGAGGGAGAGGGTAAGAGAGAAGAGAGAAAAAAATCAGATTTATACAAGTTTTTTGTTTGTTTGCTTAAAAGGAGGTTCCTGTAAATATTTCTTAAACTAAGTTTCAGTTTTCTTACTTGAAAATAAGACTAAAAATGCTTAATCAAACAACTGAGTAGCAAGATTACATATTTAAAGCAGTTCCTACTGTGCTTGATCCAAGTAACTGCATAATAATTAGCTTTATTTTGTTTAGAGATACTATTTGTCAACTCTTGATGTTGCTGCTGGTTTTGTGAATTTTCTTCTTTTTACTGAAATTCTCAGCCTTCCTCCAAACTTAAAGAATTCCCTAACCAGACTGAGTTTTCTGTCCCCGCACCATTCATGAGCAGATCTCACTACAGGAAGCCATAATTAACCAAAAGGCAGAGAACAACTGACCTCGGGGTACCCAGCTTCTTTGACACACCTCCAACAAAACTCCCACACCTAAGACTAGAGGAACATTTTGGAAGAGGGGACAGAATGGTTGTAAGAACCAATGAACCAGGAAGACTGCAATGAGATTGTGTCCTGTAGTTATGACAAGAATATTTCACCCGTGAAATCTCACTACATGGATGCTTAAAGAATGCTTGGACTTTTCCCACACCAGTAGACATCCTAGGTACATGAGGGGAGTCTCAAGAGTCCCACCCCTAAATGGGGTGCTACAAGCAATTAACAACTGCTCAGAGAGGAGCAATTAGTCTTCCCCAGAGATGTGCCCCCTGATTGATTATCCAATAGCAAGTGTTCAGCCTGAGAAGCATACTTGAGGAGACAGTGCTGAAACCACCCAGCAGGTTACATTTATTATGCTTATTAATTTATATGTGTGTGTATGTATGTATAAATAGATAGATAGATAGATAGATAGATAGATAGCAAAAATGCCTAAAGAAGAGAAGGCAGTGAATTTGGGAGAGAGAGGACACAGAAGAGAGATAGGAAGAGGAAGGGGGAAATTATGTAATTATATTTTAATGAAATAAGGACAACTTTTTCAAAAAGACAAGGTCTCATTGTGTAACTCTGGCTGACCTCAGATTCTCCTGCCTCTGCCTCCCAGGTACTGGGATTAAAGCCCTGGCTTTTTGTCAGGTTTCTTAAACGCAGAGAGAACTCAGGCCCATGACTGTAAGGAATATAATTATCTAGTTCCTAAATCACTAGTGTACTGGCTGGTTTTAGGTGTCACCTTGACACAAGCTAGAGTCATCAGAGAGGAAGGAGACTCATTAGAGAAATGTCTCCATGAGATCCATATGTAAGCCATTTTCTCAATTAGTGATCAGTGGAAAAGGACCCATTCCATGGCAGGTGGTGCCATCCCTGGGCTGGTGGTCCTGGGTTCTATAAGAAAGCAGACTGAGCAAGCTAGAGGACTCAAGTTAGCAAACAGCATCCCCCCATGGCCTCTATGTTAGCCCCTGCCTCCAGCTTCCAGCCCAGCTTGAGTTCCTGTCCTGACTTCCTCTAATGATGGACTATGATCTAGTGTAAGCTCAATAAAAATTTCCTCCCCAACTTGCTTTTTTGGTCATGATGTTTTATTGCAGCAATAGAAACCCTAGCTAAGACAACTAGTCTATCTAGGAAGATTCCAGTTAGGCCTTCTCACGGGTGGTGTTATAGTATATACTGTGCTCTGTTTCTCTCCCCAAACGCAGGTTCATAGCTGAGAATGTAGTATCAATGTCTACATTAATGCAACTTGGGAAGTCACAGATAAATAAGAAAAACATGAATCCAAGCTGCAGTACCATTTTATGTATGAAAGTCCTCTCTCTATATATCTGAACTCCTCACACCAAATACAAGTAAGTTACCCAGCTTATACCATTATTCAAAAACTGACTAAGTCTCTAACATTGAAAAGGGGGACTGGAGAGCCATTACAAGATACAAACTACTCTTGGGCTTCCAGAAGTTGTGAGTCAGCTTTCTTGTCTCACTCCAGGTACAGTAGACAGTCCCTCACCTGTGCATGCATCTCCTGAGCAAAGCCATTTGCTAGTACTGCTACTGAAATAACGTAGCATAGAAATCAAAAAGTATGCTCTTAGTGATATAAAACAATGCAAACAAATGAAACGTAAGCAAAATCAGTTGACAAATTCCAAACACTTTCTCCATCCCGGCCCTGGAATTGTACTGGAAGTGTACTGACTGGAATTAATAATTCAGCATAGTGTTGAGTTAGACCATGGCATCTTACACTTTTATCATCAATGGTATTGTTATTTATGTAAAGCACTACCTCTTAAAAAAAACTCTCTAAAATAAACATGGGGGAATGTTAAAATGTGTTATTAATTTCCTGACTTACGTTCTCTGTTTTTCCCCCTTTGTGTGGACGTGTGTCAAAGTTACTGTACAACTTTTTCTAATAAGAAAACAGTTAGGGATAACAATGTCCTTTGTGACACACTGAAAATAGGGAAGCATGAATTTAAAAGTGATTTCACCACTGAGATCATCACTCTTGCCAGCCATTATTTTCTATATATTAAAAACTTGCCAGCCTGTCCTGCAGAGATGATTCCATAGGTGAGAGTGTTTGTTACTTTTCCAAAGAATGAGGCAGCTCACATCCGGTGCCCTCTACTGACCTTGATGAGAACTCACACACACACACACACACACACACACACACACACACACACACACACACATTTAGAGAGAAATTAAAAATAATCTTAAAATATTCATAAACCAAGCATAGTTCCTCACTCCTATAATACCACGGCCCAGGAAGCTAAAGCAGGAGACTATCTTAAGTTCAAGTTTAGACTAGGATATAGTAAAACCCTGTTTCAAAGTAAGTGTAAAATTGGTCTATTACTCTACCTGTCATATATATAAGCAGCTATATATCAAAAATGAGTTGATGTAATAAAATAGTACGGGATGCTGTCCATCACAAATTCTCATTAAATGTTTTTAACCTGAAAATTGTTTTTGATAACTTTTGCTGTGTATATAAGAAACTCTACCCAGAACAAAAAGAATGGTGCTGACAGATTTCTAAAACACCTGTGAACACGAGCCACTGTTGAAATGACCTACCATTGACATTCACTGACCAAGAAAATCGGAGAAGCACAGAGCAGACTAGATTTATGGGCAGAGTGGTGAAGCTTGAGAGGTGGTTAGTGAGTACTTGGGCCTACTTTAGCTATGCTCTGGTAAAAAGCTCAATTTAATTTCTCAGACACCCATTTGACAGAGGCAGGTGAAGCGTGAACAGACAGTGGTTGCAAAAGAACACATTTAGAACCATGGTAAGAGAAATAAGGACTGGCCCAGTTTTCCACCCAAACTTTTGAAGCAAACTAAAGGAGTGGTTGAGAAAGAAGAAGGGGAAAAAAGAGGAAGTGCTCAAGGGCATGATTTAGATAATTAAACAGAAACTTCAAGTTGTAGGAGTATTCAACTGAGATCTTGAGTGGAAGGGAAAAGTGAAGGAACTTGGGTAGAAATAACGAAAGAGCAGCAGGAGGACAGGGGCACAGCCATGAACCAAGAGGAGTTTAAAGAACAATCAAAGCTCAGACTCCAGCCCTTTGAGTGAGCAGGAATCAAAGGGAGGTGATGCTAGGTTTAAGAGATACCAGGATGAAGGCCAAGAGCAAAGAGGTTTGTGGAGGGATTAGACACGATGTAACTGGTAACCCAGGAAGGAAGACAAAAACAGTGGAACAGCAAGCCTGGCAGTTTAAGAAGTAAGCCACTAGGCCATTTCCTGAAAAGCCTTCGGCCAGGATGGGCACACTGCTAAGCTTGGTCTGTGACTGATGTGGTTGGGGCTTACCAATCTTGCCAATGGCAGATAGGAGGAAGTTAAAAACAGTCAATGGTGAAAAGGATGTACTCAGTTTGTTCGTTTACTTGCTTGTTTGGAGTTGTGTGTGCTGTTAAATAGGAGCAAGAAAAAGATTGTAAACTGAGAATCAATATGTCTGGAACATTTTAATTAAAAGTGTGGAGTTGGGAAAGGAAATTGCCTTGGAGCCTGGGAAGAGTGGCAAGAACCACACACAATGCAGCCGAAACAAAGGACAAAGTCACCCTTTTTCTGAATTTTGGAGAAAATGGAGGGACACCTCCAAAAAAAGTCCTTAAAGTTACCCCCTCTTAAAGATCTCTGTCTAGTGGTTCATGGTATGTGGTCCAGACTGCAGAGATGCAGGAAGATGCTGCAGACTCAGTAGCTCTTGGTGAGCAAAGGTTAGAAAGACAAAGGTCCGGTACACAGACAAGTAGAACAGCATTTTTGTTGTCAGAAAGCTTTCTTATCAGAATATTCTTGTCAGATGTGAAGAAAAGCCGATGAGATAAGCAAGATGCCAGCTAGTTACAGATGGTCTTTAGAACACAATACTACATTTTCAGCTAATAATGCAAACGGGAAAAAAAAGATCCAGAGCTTACCGAACGAATCCTAAACATAAATTGTAAGCCACTGGAGTGATGAAAAAGTCCAGCTCCAATCAATGAAGATGTCAATACTGGAAATAGACCAAGAAAGATGTAAAGTTCACGAGTTAGAGAGAAAAATTCAAAACAAGAATTGTTTCAGTTACATGATAAGATCAATAACAATGACCAACTGTGGCTAGTATCTATGGGACTGGGGTCCCGGGAGCCCTGAGAGGTGGCACTAGGAAGGCAGAAGCAGAGGGAGGTGAAGCAAGGTGACACAACCCGGAACTCAGAAAACTGGACACAAACCCTGGCATCTAGCCTCCAGGCTCTATGCAGAGCCACTCGGAAATGCTGCTGCTATAAACTAAAAGCTGGACTTTGAAATAATTATGAAGGGTAGCTTAGAAGTGTGGGACCTGGCTAGAATGCTCAGAACACTGGCCTCCATCCCCAGCCCTGTCCTCACTCAGCTGCTGGAGGGGTATTTGCTCTACATGGGTGGAAATTGCCATGCTCCTAAGGTTGTTCTCTAGCCGTTTTTGTTCCTCCCAGTTTTGACAGCAAGCGGTGGAAGGAGGCAGAAGGAAGCAGTGGGAAATGGCACCATGGGATGTTATAGGCCTCGTGCCGGCCTCCAGTATTGGGATCCCTTGCATTGGGATGGCAGTCAGTGTTACAGCTTCCATTCTGGAGTCTGAGACTTGAACCCTCAGACTCTTTCTATTCTTCTAGTAAGTGAGGCTGAAATTTGTCTCCTCTGGCTCTTTACACCCTTTAATCTGCCCCCACTCTCTTCTCTGCCCTGGATGCTCTGCAGCTCTTTCGTCTTATTCTTCAGTGACTGCTCATGAGATAGATAATGGATGCCCACCTCCATCTGGACTGCACTGGATTCAGGGTGCAAGCGGGAGGCACCTGTGTTAACTCAGCATGTCTAGAATCACACAGGTACAGATATCTGTTCTTGGCAGGCAGGATCCTGGCAGGACAACTGGGTGAGTAATGGAGCCAGCAATATGCAGGGTGAGCTCATACCATAGAACTGCTGGTAGGTGGCTAAAGCAATCAGATGTAGCTGTGAGTAGTACACTTTGCTGGGAGAGTAGGGCCTGGTGTCCACAGCTTGGGAACTGGGCTCCTGTCGTAACAGGGATGTTCAGGACCTCCTGTGAGGCCACCAGGACAAGAGGTGAAGACAGTTGTCAAACAGCAGTTCTAGACACTTTGCTCTTAGATTCTGGACAACTTGGACCCAGTACTGAGTGTGCTCTCGCCCCACATCTAAGAACCTCCCTTCTACAGTCGGCCAAGTCAATTACAGAAATCCACAAGTAGCCAAAATGGATCGAGCTGCTGGGTGGGCGCTGCTCTACACCAATTGACACATTTACAAAACAACCCCCACACTTAAGGCTCAGGAAACTAGGCAGAAAGGGGAATGGGAGGATTGAAAGAGTAGGAGACCAGGACATCCTCTGTGTGATTGTGCCTTCTAGCGATGTCAGAAGTCATAGCGATGGCCATAGTCATACACCCATGACTTCTCAACAAACTAAGACGAGTTGTTGTGGGATATTTGGACATTGTGTGGAGATACAGTGTTGTGACTGGTGTAATAAAAAGCTGAATGGCCAGTAGCTAGGCAGGAGGTAGAGGTGGGACTTTGGGGCAGAGAGAGAGAAACTGGGAAGAGGAATCTGGGTGTGGGTTTTCGCGGGTAGACTCGGAGCAAGTCGGATGTGCTGCACTAAGAGGAGGGAACCAAGCCATGTGAGAGGATGTAAATTAAAGGAATATGGGTTAATTAAGTTGTAACAGCTAATTTGGAAAAAGCCCAAGCAAAGGCCAAGCTTTCATAATTACGAGGAAATCTTCAGGTCATTGCAGGCGGTGGTCCAAAAATAGTCCAAGAAAGCTTACTGCAAGCAGTGATGGTACTCCCTCTGCCACAGGAAGGGTTACTGCTATGTCCACGTCGTAAGGGGTGTTGCACCGAGACTTGTGATTATAAAAGGTTTCCATGAGAACCTGCTACTGCCAGTTTTCTAAATCAGCACAATCTCTCACTGCTCTACAAAGGAATATCCCATGTTCCTTCGTGACTCTAGGCCATCCCTCATCAAAGAAGCTGCTTTTTGCAAGGGACACAGACTGTTATAGAAAGCCACCCCTGCCAAAACGCAGAGATGGACTGATGGAGAGGTGCCTACGTTCAATATACATTTGTAATCCCTATACTTAACACTCAAAAAACATCACAGGAATAGGCGAGTGAGCAGGTAATAATAGTCAGAAGACCAAGGCAAGATGGCTGGGCAGCTGCCGGGCTTCTCCCTCTTTTTTTTTTTTTCCAAAGAAAAATACAAAAAGGAAGGAGGAATTGGGTCTGGGAGGAGTTGGGGATGAGAAATGGATGTAAATATGATCAAGATATACTGTATGAAATTCTCTAAGAATTAATTTAGAAAGTAATTAAGTCTGATACAAAGTGCTTCAGTTTTTTCCTCTAGGGGGCAGGGCAATCAGCAGCCATCTTTGAATAGCAGTTGTCCCAAGGCACAGTAAAGTGTTCCAAAGTTCTGGTGCTGGCTTGATGTTTGGGCTGACTGTTAGATTGATAGTATTTCATTTATTTATTTTTGCTCAAGGCACCTTGGGCAGCAAAAAGACAGCTTCTAATTAGGGAGTCAAATACCCCTACCTTGTGTCTTTGCTTATTTGTGAGTATCTTAAAGAATCTTTATAATATAAAATTGAAGACCTTATTGTTAACACTGACAATAATTTTAATATATTTTAATAATTCTTAATATCTCTAGAAGACATTGTCTAAGCTGCAGTCACATGATCTTATTGTGTTTGGCCAATGGGAGATGTTGGTAATCTTACAACATAAGTGTGAATTTGCAGTTCTTTGTATAACCTGATTCACTCTTTGTTTAAATTAATAAGGCTATCTTCAATGTCAGTACCCTATTGCTGAAGATATACACACTTCGGTTTTGAGAAGCAGAGAAATCAAACTGCAGCTAAACTGAGGATTTCCAGACCTAGAGAGCTTTAGCAGTGCTGGAAGGCACTCTGCAAGCTGCTGGTGGGGAAAGTTCAAGGGTCTTACCCTGCTGTGACTCTTAGGAACTGAACTATTGGCCTTCCAGGTAAGATGTGCCCACCCTGCAGCAGCAGCATGACTGTCCTGGTGATAATCACCTGATTATATGAGTTTCCTGGTTAGATTTTAAAACCATTCCACAGAGGAGCCTAGTACTGCAAACTGGTGGAAACCCAAGGCCGAGGAAGTCAGAGGCCGTGGGGGAGGGGAACCTACTAATGTCCTGCTGTTAAATGGACATAGTGTCAAAGTGTTTTCTAAATATTGATGTCTATACCGCCAGATGAGTCTTGCCCTTAACCTTTCAGAGAATCTTCTGGTTACAACGGGCAACTGTTCAATGTTGATTGCTTGGCACTGGATTGTACCTATTTATCACCCCTGCTAGGCTCAGGGGACATCTCAGAAAGGAGGATGGAAAGGATATAAGAGCTTCAGGATAGGAAGGACTGTCTACCCCTCCTTGAGGAGGCATAGGCAATTAAAGGTTATGTGGAATGAGACATTTTTCTCAGTGATTTAGTAACTGGTATGTTACACAGGGAAACACTTTGTAAGGAAGTCATTGTCCATTCCAACAAAAAACTCCAGGCCCATGTTCATGGGGGCAACCCTAATTAAATTAGTGAATCACACATACACACAAGGCATGAAAGCCGGAGAGAGAGTTGGGAAGAAGTGATTCGATGGAAGGGTGAAGGAGATTGTTATGTATAATGTTAAGAAGAGCCTCTCCACTGGCACAAAGAACTCCAATCTAACCAGATTAGACCAAATCAAAGATGCCCATGTTTAATGAATGCAGTGCTCTCGGGTGGCCAGGAGCATGGGGAGAGCACATGCAAAACCCAAAGACCTTGTGTTCTTTCTCTGGGCTGCAACCTAAATAGCCTGTGGGAGTGGTCCTGCCCCTCCCTGGGGAGGGTCAGCATTTGGCAGGCTTTCTCAGAGGTGGAGTTCAGCTCAAGGCAACTCCCAGCGGGAGGGGCCTGAGATGAAGCTTTCTGCTCCTTTGGCACTCCAATGACACTCCATTGGTGCCCCAAGGCTAAATGCCAGAGGCTGGGGTGACGCCTCTAACTTAATATTACAGAGGTAACACAGGACAGTATGGTGGGGTCTTTGCCAGAGAACCCTATATATGTGTATGTATATGAGAAATTCTAAAAAAAAAAAAATAGTGTGTAAATGAACGAGGTTGTCACACATGGAATATAGGATAGAAATATGGGTAATATCCAGGATTTAAAAAGAAACAAGGTAGTTTTCCCAAGAGAAAATATGTGAGACATAGCAAATTCCATAGGTCTCCTGGATGTTTGAATTCACCACAATAAATGCCTTTTGATTCAGTTAACCGTAAAGTGGTTGAGATTCATTGTTTTTAATTTCTGATGTTTGCTTTTGCTTTGCGGTGACAGGGATGTGCTACAGAAAGGCAGTGGGAAAACAGCTAGGGGCTCTTACCAATTCAAAGTGAAAAGAGGAAGGGAAGGTTTTGAGCTTCTTTCTCATTTATTGGGCAGCCTCTTGAGTTGATTGCACTTCCTAGTGAGTATGAGTGAGGCTGCATGGAGGGGGAGGGTCATGCAAATAACCCTTGAAGGCACTTCTTTCCCTTGGGTAAATAGAAGAAAAGAGGAAAGAATGCTTGCTTGAGAGCTGCCCACTAGTTGTGGAAAGGAGTATTGAGAAGACCCAAAATAAAGATGAAATGCTTTAGAGATGAGAATTTAAATTCATTTTTTCAAAACAAAAATACTATAGCAGTAAACATTCGAGATCTCCAAAAAGAAAACGTTTCCTAGACTTTTTAATGAGCTTTTGTGATGACATAAGGAATGAGTTATCAGTACATTAAATGTTTTTGTAAATCAATATTCAAAGCTGCAGAAAAATTCAGTCAGTCAGCAAAGTTAAAAAATTCAGATGTGGCACAAACTATTGATCCCAGAACAGGGGTGTTGGAGGTGGGCAGATCCCTAGGATCTGCTTGACAGCCTAGCCTACTTTGTAAGTTATAGAACCAGGAGACACCATATGCCAAAAATAAATATGGATAACACCTGAAGAATAGCACCTGTCTGAGTTAATTTTCTATTGCTCTGATAAAACACCATGAACCAGGCAATTTAGAGAAAAAGTCTTTATTTGGCTAGTTGCTTTGAAGGAAGCAATAGTCCATGGTGACAGAGCTTAGGTACCAGGGGCTAGGGGACTGGAGCAGCAGCTGAGAGTTCACAACTCAAACTGCAAACAAGAACACTCACAAATGAACAAATAAATAGTAAAAATTATTAACTTGGATCTGGAGAGAAAGGTCAGAGGTTAAGAACAGGCACTGCTCTTCCAGAGAACCCAATATATACTTTAAACAGTTCACCAGTGGATCCAGCGCCATCTCCTGGCACCCGTGGGCACTGCACTCCAATGCACACATTCCCACACTGCCTGCACATATAGACACATAACTAAAATAATAATGTTTTAAAATAGTAAAATGTCTATCCAGTGGAATAGATTGTGTCAAGTTCTCTGTTAATCATATAATCCTATTGTTTAAATTGTACTAAATGTTGTTATTGCTACAGTTAGTGTAACTATCATTATTCTTTTTTTTTTTTTTGGATTTTCGAGATAGGGTTTCTCCGTAGCTTTTGGTTCCTGTCCTGGAACTAGCTCTTGTAGACCAGGCTGGCCTCGAACTCCCAGAGATCCGCCTGCCTCTGCCTCCCGAGTGCTGGGATTAAAGGCGTGCGCCACCACCGCCCAGCTAACTGTCATTATTCTTGGTGTATTTCCAGATGCTCGCTCCTGTCTGGCCATCCCATTGTTTATTCAGCTTCAACACATTTGGTTGTGGTTCTGTTTCCTGAAGAGCAGACTTTCTACACAGTCCTCTAGAACAGTTCTCTTCCATGTCACCGCCATCCCTCCTCATGGAAAGACAGCAAGCTAATTATTCAATTCGGCATCCAATAAGAATTTGATAAGTTGGTCATAAATCACAGCAAGAGACTTGGGTTCTGAAAGCTACTTAAGCTTGGAGATACATTGTTGGAAGAAACAGAGCCAATGCTTACCCAGAAATGGAAAGAAATAACAGTTAGCTGCTTGTTTTCCTGTATTTAGAAGTCATTTTTGGAAGGGAATTCAGACTGACCACTAGGAGGGATCGTTTCTAGGGAGTTTCGAAGCTTCAGGCAGGACAGTGAATTCTATTATTGATCAAGATCTGCTACAATGTTTGCCTAGGCACCATGGCATGTACTTATGAGGCTGGAGCAGGAGAACCACTAGCTCATAGGCAACCTGGGCTCTCGAGAAGGACTCTGTCTCAGAAGCAGATCCCCGACAGGTTAGACCGTTATTTACATGGACAGAAACAGCTGTGCTTCAGTTCTGTGATCCCTCCAGCAGCCTTCAATAGTAAACACAATTTTAACTCCCTGCACTTTCTGGGATTGGGGAAGGTCTTGAGAAGGAGTCCCTTTAAAAGTGTAACTATTCCAGGTGATGAACGCTTCCATATCAGGGTTTTCAATTTTGATTTATTTTGATTTCTTTTATTTCCTATAACCCAGCAGCTCTATACCTGTGAGTTGCAACCGCTTTGGTGTCAAAGGACTCTTTCACAAGGTTCATATATCAGATATCCTGCATCTCAGATATTTTCATTATGATTCATAGCAGTAGCAAAATTACAGTTATGAAGTAGCAATGACCATAGTTTTATGGTTGGAGGTCATCACAACGTGAGGAAATGTGTTAAAGAGGGGCAGCACTGGGAAGGCTGAGAACCACCAATATAACCCATCCTTTGTTCAGACGAAGAAGTGGATTTCCTTTATTTACCCCAAATGGAGACTTGGATGTTTCCTTCCTATGAATCTTCCTGCTTAAAATTCTCATCCTCCCAGAAGCACTGGAGATGTTCTCTGCTTCCTTATCCTTTCAACCAGTCCCCAAACGCTGTTTCCCTTTTCGTTAAGAGGAATAAAAATGTCAGTGCCCCTGAAAATACAATATCTTTATTCTCATCGTCTAGGAGACAGGATGCGGTGAGAGTGTTAAGTGTCAGTCACGTCAGATTTCACTTCCTGCATCTAATCAATCCAGTATGGGCCAAGCAGGCCCCATAGGCCCTCGATTTTCCAGAGAGATCCTGCTTCTCATCTGACCTCACTGCTCTCTCTCTCTGATTACCCAGGGAAAACGTTAACCATGTCTGGCAATCGCCCTTCCCTTCATCTACCTCCTGGCCCTTCTTCCATCTCCAGGGTTATAAAAATGAAGGAAATTTGTTACGACTGATTCACATGGCTTGGGAGTTGCTTGCTGGATGATTTCATAGTCTGGCTATTAGCTGTGAAGAAATATAATGCCATCCTTACATATCTGGTTTTAGTTGGGAAGGAAAGACTCACATGAAACTCTCAAGAGAGGCTGAGGGGAATGGAGAGAAGGAGAATTAGCATTCCGGGGGCTCAGCATGATGATTTAGGAGGGTCATTAGATGGACTATTTATCGCGCTAACGTTGAAGTTTGATGCTTTGGCTTTTTAACGTGTAGTTTGCGAGCCAGGACAGAAAGCGACTGGGGAATACCCTGTCAGCCAGGTGGAGGGAAATGGTCGGAAGGGAATGCATGCTTATTGACTAGCTGATTTCCCCTGGTGGAGGGCCTAATGATGAGGCCAGCAGCCAAGGAGCCGGGGCTCTTGGGTTCAACTCCAGGTCCCATTACCACATTGATGGGTGGTCTTGTGGCGAAATACTGTGGTGGCCTGAGGTCAGGCTGATGAAGGTATAAGCTCCGAGTCCTTGGGAGAAGAAACCCTGTGACATCGTTTCTCAATTTCCTGGAGTGGAAAGAGCAGATAACAACAGTCTTTATATGTGAGAATTCACGAATTGCACTGAGCATAGGGTCTGGCAAGCAAAGAGCTCAAAATGAGAAAGACAGTAGGAAACCCAAGTGTCTGAAGAGCGCCTCTCTTTAAGCGTTTATTGAACACTTGCTGTGAATCAATACATGCACATGATATCGAGCCCCAGCTCTTGTCCTTGAATGTTTGATTTCTCAAGGAAAAGAATAATAATAAAGTTCAATAGAAAGATCTTTACATAAATACGATGAGAGCTTAAGAATTCCAGAAAGCCTAATGAATTTGACTCACGGAGTGAGTAATGGTACTTGATCGCCATGACGCCTGGCTACCGGAGCTAGATTCCCAGGGCCCACATGATGGAAAAAAAAGAACCAAGAACCAACTCCTGGGGGTGTGTCCTTTGACCTCAACCTGGTGCACACACACACACACACACACACACACACACACACACACTCACTCACATACACACACAAAGGTGATTTTAGGGAAATGGATAATGATTATAAGTTGATGTGATGGACCACAGGGGAAAACCATCAAATGTTTAGAGAAAAATCAGAACGTGTTTTGTAATATTTTGCGAAGGTATTAAAATTTCTGTCATTGACTGAAAAAGCACGAACTAGAATCAGGAGCTACGGATTAAACTTAGTGGCTTGTCAACCCCTTATGTGTGGTATCCCGGGGCCTCATTTACCTGTCTTCACTTGAGTTTCCACATCTGTAAAACTAATATTAGATGCAGCACATGGATTTCTTTTGAGGTCCAAGCACAGATAATATGTATTAAAGTATCGGGACATGATTTTCACATAGAATCATAGCAGCAAGAAAATGTGCAAAGAATACCACGCTAGTGTCTTCTCGCTGTGGTTCCCTTTTCTCCTCTCTTTATTCTGAGATGAACACTGCTCTCTGCTGATTGCTATTTAGGTGAAAAAAAAAGCAGATGCATCTGGCTAAAAAGCAGCCATGTGTCTGCCCACATGTTCTGCTGCTCCTGCATCTCCTGAGTGCTCCCGACTCGGACCTGCTGTCATAGGGCCTGCTTTCGTGGGATCAGGGCAGGGCTCCAGCATCTGCTCTTCCCTATGAGGGAGCTGCCTTGGGTAGCCTTGCTATATTTCCCTCCACATTCTGGAAAGGAATGACATTCCTTGTTCTTGTCTTGGGGGATCCAGTAAGCTAGATAGCTAAATCTAAATGGTGGGTTATTTCAGAGAAAAAAAAAAAACCCTGTTTCAGTCTGTATGTGCCCCTGTAAGTGCTGTTCCCTTCACTTTCCTGGGTGGGTACCTCTCAGGATCTGACAGACATGGAGTAGTATGATAAGGAGGTGTGACTATCTTTCCTTCAGGCTGTTTTCTACCTGCTTTACTGTCTTGAACACATCACACAGTACCTTATTCTCTTAATGAGGACCCGTGGGCCAGATGAACGCACCAGTGTGAAGGCCATGATTATAGTAAGCATCATGAGAAGCTGCCCTGCAGAAGCCAAAATGCTGGGTGGTTCTCAGCAATGAGTCTCTTAACCATGCTAATGGCTTGTGTCTTCAAGAACATTTCCAAGTTTGCAGAGAAACCAAATGCCCCTTTCTTCCTGTGATAGGGTTTCCCATCTTGTGTTTATTTCTCAGAGTCCACTGTGTGACAGCATGGGAGTCCAAGCGGAAGCTGTTAGCTATATTCTAGTGATCAATTTTTTTAAGTCTCAGCTGTACTAAGATATAATCAACATGCCATACAGTGCATTCAGTTAAAATGAACAATTCAATGGTTTCTAGTTTATTCCCAGAATTGTACATTGACTACAATGAAGTTTAGAACATTTCAGATTTTACGAGAAAGAAATCATATACACATTAACAGTCATTATTTATTTTGCCCCAACCTGCTTACTTCCTGGCCCTAGCAGCTGCTAACTACTTTCTCTCTCCATTGATTTCTGTATTCTGTGCATTTATGTCAGATGTGTTCATCCAATATGTGGTCTCCAATGACTGGCATCTTTCACTTAGCACACTGTTTCCTAACCCATCTATATCCATATATCTGTAGGTAAGCACATAACTTCTTTTCTTTGCCAAATAATATTCCATTGTTTGGATATGCCACATTTTATTTCCCCATTCATCTGTTGATGGACAGTTGAACTATACCACTTTTTTATTTTGAAAGTAATAGTTAATTTATGCTTATCCTTTCTCTAAAAGCTAAAGAAAATTCAGTCTTGATTATGCACAAAGGCAAGAACCGTGACCCTCAACTGAAAGCATTCACAACAGGCTGGAGGCATCTCCAGGGCTGGGAAGGACATGCCAGTTACCTTTCTTATATTTTCTTTCCTTCATTCTTCTCATACATCTTCCTTTCAATTGAGGAAAAACACTAATGAAAAGACCGAAAACCATGTGCAGCCAACAATGACACCATGGCTTCACTATTCACTGAAAAACAGAACTCCCACAAGAAGTCAGCAGCCCTCCACTGAAAAAGCTAGGAAGATGGGATGAACCAGAAGACAGAGGTCTGTCCATGACATGATTACTCTAGAGAAAAAGGTGGCTTAGCCTTTCTACCAATTCAAAGAAAAAACTAGAATTTGTGGAAATAATGGATTTTGGCTCCTATATATACATAGAACACAGTAGGGCATCATGTCAGTAACAGATGAACATACAAATGGACATTGTTGTTAACACTACCAAGTTTACTGTGTCCATAACTGGCATAAACAGTTAATGAACATTCTTGCAACAATTCAAGGTGAATGTGCATATATATGGCTACACTATTCCCATTTTACTTAGGAAAAGACTAAAGCACAGATAGAGTAAAGCAAATAAAAATAAATAATAACAAATGAACAGAAACAAAAATTCTGGCAGTGCTCACCAGGTAATAAGTAGTGAGGGCAGGATTTGAGGCTCTGTCTCCCTGATCTGGAGTCCTATGGCACACCCATTATATCTGAAAGTCTCTGAAAAGTTATTTAGTAAATAAATGGGTAATAACTGCAAATGGAAATTTTAAAAAACCTGTGTATGGAAAAAATAATCATTTCGGAAAATACCTAAGTGAATTAAAAACTTGTGACAAAGGAAGAGAAGAAGCACATCGTTTATTTCTCTATCACTCAGGAACTTAACACCCAAATGTCTCCACGTGGAAAACTGGAATGTGCTTCCACAGGCTGTGCCAACTTGTGACTATGGTGAGTGTGTAATTAATAGTAATTCTTCCGTAAACACCAACTGCCACCTGCTTTCACAGAATTACTGCTACCCTTCAGTTTCATTGAGTTTTTCCCTCAGGTGACTTGGAGGTTTCTACCTAGGGTTTGTAAACAATCCCCTGGGCCACAGCAGCATCACAGCGCTAACAAGGAGCTTCCTTTCTTCCCTGAAGATCTCTTAGTATTTACTGCCAGATACACCACATGAAAGAGTCACACTTTCACCTTTCTTGACATTTCTACTATGAAATATCTGTCTATAGACACGTATCTTAGTTGGGATTTTATTGCTGTGAAGAGACACCATGATAATGGCAACTCTATAAAGGAAAACATTTAACTAGGGTTGGCTTACAATTTGGAGGTTTAGTCCATTATCATCAGGGCAGAAAGCATGGCACACACAGGCAGACATGGAGAGGTAGCTGAGAGTGTCTGTCTGGATCCATAGGCAGCAGGAACTGTCGCACTGGGTATGGCTTGAACATCTGAGCTCTCAAAGCCTGCCCCAGTGACCACTTCCTCCATCAAAGCCACACCTCCTAATAGTGTCACTGCCCATGGACCAATTTTTACTCAAACCACCACACCCTGACATAAATCTGCATGCCGTTCAATGTCAGTATAGATTTCTCAGCATTCCAAGGGGTTTCTGTATGTAGTATAAATGTAGATAGAAGTACCCTTTCCCACCCTTGTCTCCAAACCGTTAACACCCAACAAGCTGGGCTCTAGAGCTTTCTAGGAAGCTGTGGCTTTGGCAAATAATTCAGTTATGGTACAGTTGTACCTTGTTTCCTATAGGACACAGACATGAACTACATGCTGTTCCAGAGAACCTGAAGATCATAGAGAGTCAGTGTCAAGGTATTTCCTACCCACACCCTTTATTCTAGGTTCCCTTCCCATGTGCAGTTAAGCTCTTCTGGCTATTGGGAGCTTTGTTAGGCTCAAGCAATTCTAAGTCTCTATGTTGGGATAGCTTAGGCTCAAGCTGGAAGATGTCTTCTGTATTAATTCTTTAACCCTTACATTGTTTTGGAAATCTGATCACATTTTTAATAAGTATGAGACTAGGGAAAGAGGAAGATGGCATGTTCTGCCAAATACAATTTGAATACTGGATTTCATTTGAACATTGGATGTATCCAATCGAGCAAGAAGAAGATGATGAGTATGAGACAGGGTATTAGAGCAAGAAAGCACTTGATGTAAGACATAGAGGCTAGTGTAGAACAAAAAACAAACAAACAAAAAAACCCCCACGTGCCTCAATGCTCATGTCTGTATACATAGGCTACCAGAGCTGGAAATATTAGAGGTTAAATGAAACAACGAAAACAAATCAGCAAACACAAACCAACACATGAATTAAAAAAGACACTGTCAGATTTCTTTGTTAAGCAGCTGAGACTGATGGATTTCTCACTATATCCAAGGCACCAGAAAGATCAAGAAAAGCATGTGTCATGTAATTTACAGTTGTAATTCAGGGTAACATAGCTCACAGTAAAGTAATAGAAAATTGTGTTTGTAGAGAAAAAGGAAAGGTGCAAGATTGGTGCCAACCAGATGTGTCAGTGATGGGTCCATTCAAGATGACTGTTGTGTGATGTTTAGGAGTGTAGCAGGTTTACCAGACAGATAAAGAGGTGTAGCTAGAACAATATCACTAAATTATACCGAGTAAGAAGAATGAGGTGTAATCACTAGCGCACTGCCAGAAGAGGGTAATTCAGAGTCTGGGGCTAGCTCTATGTTCTTTGATTCCTTCATGGCATAGTTCTACACAGACTCTGAAAGAATTATTAGTGAGGCGTACATACCCTTAGCCCTCCTGGCTGTTGCAGGCCTAGTTGATTGCTAGAAGCCCATAGCAAGAGTAGGCACCAGCTTTTTGGGTTGGCCTGCTTTTGTATCTAGCTTATTGTCTGTTATTGTTCCCGATTAACTCAGAGTCTTAAATCATCCAACTTGTCTAGGTCCGAGTTATTGATCTAGCTCTTTCATTTTACTTTTTATCTGTATACAGAGCCCTAATTTGATCACTTAGTATGGCTTTCAGATCACTTCTCTCTGGAAGCCCAGCTATTAAGGCTGGTTCATCAGACTAGACCACATAGGTCTAATACTTCCAAGGCCTCATTTTGGTGGGCCTTTCTTTTATCACTGCTGTCTAGTGAACAGCTGACATTTCCTCCAAAGCTGTGCTTTCACCTTCCCCCTTTCTCCAGATGTCTATCATCCACGACACTTCCCTGAGTGCCAGATTCATCAAAAACTTTCCCCGAGTCTCCATTTGTATGACTCATAGTTTCTAAAACCTCAGCACACTCATTACAAAGCTCAGTGACTCCCCTGAGCCCACCACCCCAGGGAGCCAAGCTCCTTTGGCTATATTGCATTTCATGGTTTCTGCACAAGTTCCCAGGTCCAAAGCAAGAAATTTGTCTTGATTGTTTTCTTCCACTACCTGCGGGTTACTTATCAGGGTCACTGAATCTGTCTATAAAATTTTCTTTATTTTTTTTCTTTGTCTGTATCCCAAATCCTACCGCCATGGTTCACGTCCCCTCTGTTTTCTTGGCCTTTTGCCACAGCATCTTTTCCAGTGATGCGTTCTGTTTCTTCTTGCCATCACCCAGAGGCTCTGCTGGAGACTATAACCTTTCCTTAAGTCCTCCTGATCCTGTCATCTTACCGCCTTAATCACGCCGGTGATTCTTTACTATCCATAAATGAAGGGTTCATTCCTAGTGCAGAATCTCAGGTCCTGGCAATCAGTTCTCTAGAAATCCTAATGATTCCAAACTCCCCCAGACAGACTGAAGTTCCCCTGCATTCTCTTCATTCTCAGAGTTCTTCTTCTGTCACCCCAGTAAAGTTAGGTTAAACTTGGGTCCGAGTTTCGAACTTTCAGGTCCTGTAAGCCTTTGTCAATCTTCTTTATCCTTCCAAGTGAACGTATTTCCCTTGGCTCATTTTTATAACTTATACATACTTTAATCAGGGTGTTTAGCTCTATATGCTATTGGGGTTTATCACTCATCTGCCCCTTCCCCTAGACTGCAAACTGCTGTGAGATCTTAGATTATTCTGCATCTCACTACTTGTTTCTGAACTCTGTTTGGAGTGAGCTGTGTTTCTTGTAAAATTTTCTGTGGCCTCCCTGGGCTCCATCCACTAGTTGCCAGCATAGTCATCCCCTGCCTCCTTAAATGACAACCAGAAGAGCCACAGATGTTTCCACATGTCTCCTGCAGAGAACATGTAGGATGAGGGATAATGAAAGTCAGTGATCAAATTCATAACTTCAGATACAGTCTAATTTGATAGATAAAAAAGGGAGAAGGAAGATAGGAGGGAAGAAAGGGTGTATAAAAGCTTACATGAAGGACAAGAGAGCATAGACCAATATGGCAACTAAAATTGGGAGCAAAAAATCTATTCACTCAGTCGTTGATTGCCTCTGAATCTAAAATCAAATCACACTACTGATGTCACTAACAGTAAAACTGCACAAGCAGACAAAATGATAAAATAAGAGTGAAATGTACTAAATAAACTATCATAAAGAAGTACGATAGTGTGCATATGTACTATCCCTTAAAGTCACATGACTTAGGAGCTTAGTCCCCAGCTCATAATGCTCTTCGCAGGTGATGCAGATAATGCAGACTCTAGGAGTTAGGGCTTAGAAGGATGCAATAGGTCATTGGGGATAGCCTCTCACAGGTAACTCAGTATCCGACTTTGGGGACTTCCTGTGTAAAGGAATAATTATATTAACATTTCTGTAATAGAATAATATAATTTATGTAATGTGTTAGCTGTTATACTTTTGTAATATGCTCTATGTGAGGGATGGTCTTAAAAAAGTATCTTCCACATTCTAAACATTTGTGACTGGTAACATACAGTCTGCTTTATATTAGCTACTGTAGGTATAGACTATGTTGTGTTATAGGCCAAGATCTGGACTAAAGTCAATGGGCCCCAGCTGAGAATAATGTAGAAGAAAAATCTGTCTTTAGTATAATTGAATACCCATGGAGTTGTGGCTTACTGGGCAAAGTTCTGGCATCTGTCTCCTCCCACAGCTACATGGCATGTCACTGACTCCACCTACTTTCTCCCAGAATTCAGTTTAGTTTTCCTTCCTATCTCTGTTCTGCCCTCTCACAGGCCAATGTAGCTCCTTTATTCATTAACCAATAAAAGCAACACATATATAGAAGGACTTCCCACACCTGATCCTTATATTTTTATCATACTTACAATATCCAATTTGGAAGATACATCAAGTTTTCAGTCATCCATTTCTCATTGTCTCTGGGTCTCTGTTGACTTCTCCCAGAAGCCATTAACCAAAGTATCACTCAGGTACAGATTCCAGAAGTTCCTCAATGGATTAAGGAAGATGGCTCATTTGCTAGAGTAGCCACGGTCATTCCTTATGTCCTTCATGTTGGGAGCCTTCAGTGCTCATTCCTGGATGCAAGAAAATGGTATCATGAGACTTAGAGACTGTTTTCCAGGTCTTCACACAGGGGGTTACTTTAAATATGTCTGAAGTAAATGCTGACTTACTTGTCTCCATATATGCTTGATGTGAGCTCTGCAGTCTTATCGGAGCACAATTATCTGGTTTCTGTGGGGATGAAAGCTTGTCACCTAGCTGACAGTATGGCTTTTCCTCTTAGAGAGCAAGGATAAGCTGATTCAATGCAAGCGTCAGGTGAAATGTAAAGGCTCTTGTGGCACTTGAGAAAACAGCCATTGACTGTTCCTGATCACGTAGAAAATCCTTCGACATCACAGATGCCAAGACTAGTCGGCCCAGCAGCAAAATTTAGCCCATAGAAAAAGAATTCAAAATTCCAGTCCTTGTCTGAAAATGTGTCTTTTATGATACTATCATGTCACCTCTTTGGCCTTCATTGCTTCATTTTTCATGACAGATTTTACCGTATCATTTCAGAAAACAGCTGACTTTTCTTCAAATGTGTACTCTCCAAGGGTATTTAATGAGAGGAGTTGAGAGTCTGAATAGCCTTTGTCCTCTGAAACTCATGCTGCAATTCAATTCCCAAATATGATTTACTAAGAAGTAGACCAAGGTGGAACCTTCATGAGGTAGCCAGATCATGAGACTTTGTCTTGCTGGATTCACCCATACGTGACTAATGATTAATGAGTTATAGTCACAGTGGGTTTGCTATGAAGCCAGGCTGACTGGGTCTCCCCCTGCTCCACATCTCTCACTAAGAAATGTCCTGTGCTACTTACATCTCTGTCAATCAGAAAGCCATCAGCAGTCCCATGATCCTGCCACTGAACTGTGAGCCACTGCAAACGTCTTCTCTTTGTAATTGATCCCTTTGTGATATTGTGTTGCTAGCAACAGAAACCAGGGAGGAAACTTTCAGATTATCGCTGGTTTAATTTCTCTGTGTTCTGTGATCAAAGTGTATGGTAACTTCAGAAACAGGGTCTTAGACAAAGTCCAAGGGAAAGATGGGAAAAGGCTGAGAAAATTACACACGTAGATTTTCTCACATTTTAGAAAAAAGGGGACAGTGAGAGGATAATGAATTTCTATTCCGCTCCCCCCTCCCAGAATTTTAGTTAACAACCAAACACTCTAGTGAACCACTTCCATCTGCTCCTTCTGCCTTCCAATCCAGCTGCTCCTCAGATCTCTACAGAGCTTCAAAATGAAAACAAAATCGCCTTAGGAGCTGGAGCCAGCCTACCTGCTGGTTGCATATGAAAGGTTCCTGTGATTTGGGAAGCAGTCACAGTTTCCTGAACAATTAAGTGTGCACTAACATAGACGCCAACAGTCACATTGCAGGCACTTATGTAAGAGGTGAAATCATATGTCCACATGAGCAGCTGTTAATGAAGGTCCCCAGAAACATTTTTTACAGTAGCCACAGACTAGACACAGCCAACTGGCAATGAGCTCAGTGGTAACTCGATGGTATAGCTGTACAAAGAGATAGTACTTATCCACAAAAGGAAATAAATCCTGACACCCACAACAACTTGGATGAATCTAACAAAAAAAAAAAAACAACAAAAACTGATCATAAAATCCAGAGAAACCAGACAGAAAGTAGTATGTATCACAGGATTTTGTTTTTGTGTAATTTTTTTTTTTAGAAAAGGCAAAGGAAAAATTCAAAAGACAGAAATTGTTCAGCCATTTGTCTGAGTCAGATTTGAAAACATGAAGCCACCACAAATGAACATAAGGCAAAAGTTTTGGAGATAAAAATATTGGAAAACTATTATGGTAGTGGTTGTACATAGACTTGAATTTACTGATACCTAGTCAATTGTTTCTTTAAAGTTGAATAACTTTTAGCTGTGTGGATATTACCTTGACATAGCCTCTTAAAACATTTTAGTTTTCTGTCGGGTGGGTGGTGATGGTGCACCCCTTTAATCCCAGTACTCGGGAGGCAGAAGCAAGGGGATCTCCGTAATTTCGAGGCCAGCCTGGTCTACAAGAGCTAGTTCCACGATAGGCTCCAAAGCTACAGAGAAACCCTGTCTCAAAACAAATAATCAACAAATAAAAACATTTTAGCTCTCTACTAAACTTGTTAAACCAGACTTCTAGGACTGGATATAGGGCTCAGTGGTTAAGAGCACTGGTTGCTCTTCCAGAGGATCCAGGTTCAGTTTCCAGCACTTACATGGCAGCTCACAACAATCTGTGACTCCAGTTCCAGGGAATCAGATTCCCTTTTCTGACCTCTTCTGCACCAGGCATGTACATGGTGCACATATATACATGTGGGCAAAGCATTGGAAGACATAAAGAGAGAGAGAGAGAGGGGAGAGAGAGAGAGAGAGAGAGAGAGAGAGAGAGAGAGAGAGCACGCGTGCAGATTATTTCTGTACTGTGGTTTTTAAGTTGTAGATATGTCATAAGATTCGCCATTAATCATTGTAGTACAGAGTGTGCAGGCATTACCTATATTCACATTGCTGTGCCTGTCATTAGCCTCCTTTCTAGAATGCTTTTATCATCTCAAACTGAACTCGGAGGATTTGCCCATCCTCCTGTCCCCTGGTAACCATTATTCTACTAATGTTTTTACACATAGCAGTGCTTTCCTCGGTTTTCCATGAAATTAGGATCGTGCACTGTTTGTCTTCCACAAAAATTTATTACTTAGCATATGTCTTCAGGGTTCATATATTATAGTATGTATCTGAGTTCTTTTTGCTCTTTAAGTGAGAGTTTTCTTCCCCATGTATATCGCGTTTTTTTTTCTTTTTCATGTATAACATTTGAGTGGTTTCTATTTTTGGCCATGGTGAATGAAATTGCTAGGAATCGTAGAGTACTTGGGCAATGTTGTTGAAATATGTGTATTTTTCTTTGGGAGAGAGAATATCGATGGCTTTAATTATATATTCAAAGAGGTTTCTGATCCAAATTTTAATCACGGGCCTGGCTACAGTATACATTTGGCTGATGGATGAATCTAGCAGTTCAGGATGGAATGTGTGATTACTAGAGGAAATGCTTCTCGTTTACTCACCGGGTCTCACACTGACGAGAAGCAAGGGGCAGCACACAGCCTGTGCCAACCACCTCACCATTCTCCGCCACAGAGCGGGCTCCACACCCGGCGCTTTTCATTCATCACAGCCCTTGGCCTTGGAAACCTACTTTAAGGCAATGGAGAGTTTAGTAATTTACTCAGAGTGAGTGAAGAATCTGGGTTCTAATGCCATTTTTTCCCAACCCAAATGTGCTTTTAAATACCCTACAGTAATCTGCTTCTGGAGAGAGGCTGTTTTCTCACCTGGGCACTGCGAGATGGTCCTAACTTAGTGACCTTTTTTGTTTTTTATCAGAAAGATACTTGCATTCAAGAAACAAAACAAATTACCTCTAACATTTTGGAGTTTAGTTGACAGAAACTACTAGCTATAAAGAAGGCTTTCAACTCAATCAGGGATTGCATTTAAGAGCTGATCCAGGACACTCTGACGCAAACATGGAGTCCTTTCAAATGAGTCTCTTCTATTTAGACTAAATCTTCTATTATCTTAGGTGCATCTGCTGTAGTGCAGGCAAGAACTTGTCATAGCAACATGGACTGCATGGTCTTTGGTAATAGGATTCTTTCTTAGAGAATCCTGGGCAGCAATTAGGAGAGGTGTTAGTAGACCGTGTGTTTCCTAAACCAAGGTGGGAGTCTGCATGAAAGCAAACACTGTAGATACGAGCAGGTCAGCAAGCTCTTTTACAGATGGAAAGTGTGTCTGATGCAAACACCAGTTTTCTAGGGCTAGATTTGTGCTCTCGGCTCTGACCGTCTCATCCTCAGCGAAGTTTTCAAATTAAGCCCCACAGTCACAGTCAAGTGGTTCTCCTTGCAAATGTTGACACTTGTTTATTCCTTCCCAGGACTTTGTTGTCTACTGGCTCTGTTTCTATTAATAGAGCCTTTGGAGACAAATATAAGCAAAGAAAGAAACCACTCAAGCATGAAACCAGTTTGCTGCCTGCAGATCTGGCTGATCAAACGTGTCAGTTTGAAGAGGGAAAATTGAATAGGACAAGAGTAGATGAATGATTCATAAAGTACCACAACTCATGGGTCTTCCTGAGTGCTCTACATTTCAATGCTACTGTGCTAAGGCTGGCTTCTCCTAGAAGCTGTGACTCTTCAGCCAGGCTCTACATTCTGTTATCTTTGCAATCCATTCATCGTAAAAACACCTAGATAATAGCTCGGTGATATTTCAAAAGTACTTCTGTTTACTCCTTGTTATTATCACTAGGAGTAACAATAGTTTGTTGCCCCCCTTTCTTTGGTAATTGGTAATCGCTCTCTCACATCCCATGCTTTCCTAAACATGGTCCCCAGGCTGAGGCTACTGAGAGGGGATGGAACACTGGGAAGGTCTTCATGGGACTTAACTTACTACAGGTGCGCCCTAGGAAGAGCTTGTTTCCCCTAGCCCGTTCCCTCCTCTCTTTTCCCCAGCTTGTGATGAAAGAGGCTTTTTTGTGCCTTCACCATTTCCCCCCACCCTACGAATGTTGACTTGCCACAAGTCCAAAACAAAAATGACAGCTCTTCATGGACTAACCCCCACAAAAAGGGGCCAAAGAAACCTTTTCTCTTTTAGTGCTAATTACCTCAGGCATTCTGTCAAGGAGAAAGCAAAGCTGACCCGTGCAGGAGTGTTCACATCTTCAAGTCTGTCTTACATTTTCTGCTAATGATTGATGATCTACAAACAAAAGGATGATAACTTTGCATCCTTGAAGTCTTTGCTTCCGACAAACCCACAGGGCGGTGGCTTAATACAGAATAGCTTGATATTGGGAGGCCAATAGAATAGTGACGTGTGCTTTCTGATGGAGAACAATGAAGACTCATGCAAAGAGGCAGGAGGAAGGAGAGAATAAGTAGTGAAAGAAGGTAGCAGCCACTCATGAGATGGGCTAAGCTATGGGGTATAAGATGGCAGAGACCGGCACTTCCCATACACCATTTCTGAAGATACCTGAATCTCTTATTAAAATCTGTGGGGTTTCTGGAGGCTGAGTGCTAAGCTCAGCCATTTCAGACAGCCCCCTGCTCCTATCAACAGTGCAGCCTGCAAGGGGGGTGGGGAGGTTCAGGGCTGGAGCATTGCACTGGACCTCATCCAAACCCCGTTAGCCTGTGCCCGAGGTCTAATAGGATGCACTGTCCTGCTGCATATAATTTATTACACCTGAGCCTTTGCAGGGAGAGTGACACATTCCCTATTCGCTGTCTTCCATCTAGTGATTCCATGCCTATTACTGAGTTACGTTCAGGTGGCCTAGCTGGAAGAAAACTGGGTAGAAATGGACAGGGCTTTTCCAAAGAGCCCTCAGCTCTCCTTCCATCTTCTTACTTTCCTCCGTGCAGCAACCATAACTGTTTTGCCACCTTGCTCATCTCCCGTTTTGATTTCTTTCTGCTCCAATACTTTCTCTTTAAACTGAGAATAATGAATGGATAAATAAAAAAATATGAATCCCTCAGATTCTCCTTAGTTTTATTAGTTATCACTTAAAATAGAATTTTAATTTTTTTTCAAAATTTCGTTTTACATTCCAATTGCAATTCTCCCCTACCTCTCCTCCTGCCCCCTCAATTCCCCCCAGTTCAACCCTCAATCCTCTCCTCCCAAAAGGTAAGTCCTCATATGGGAGTCAACAAAGCCTTGCACATTAAGGTGAGGCAGGACCAAACCTGTTTTCCTGCCTCAAGGCTGAGCATGGCATCCTATCATGGGGAATGGGCTCCAAATAGCCAGCATGCACCAGGCATAGATCCTGGCCCCACTGCCAGGGGCCCCTCAAGGCAGAGGGCCTAGTTCAATTCTATGCAGGCTCCACAGCTGTTGTTGGTCTAGAGTTTGTGAGTTCCCATGAGCTTGGCTTGGTTCCGCTGTTTCTGTAGACTTCCTCATCATGATCTTGACCTCCCTTGCTCATATATTCCCTTCTCTCTGTCTTCAACTGGACTCCCAGAGCTCGGCCTGGTGCTTTGCTGTGGATCTCTGCATCTGGTTCCATCAGTTACTGGATGAAGACTCTATGATGACAGCTATGGAAGTCACCAATCTGATACAGGGGAAGGCCAGTTCAGACACCCTCTCCACTGTTGCTAGGAGTCTCAGCAGGTGCCAGTCATCCTTGTGGTTTCCTGGGAATTTCTCTAGCACCAGGTTTCTTTTTAAGCCCATAATGGCTTCCCTTATCAAGTTATTTCTTTCACTGCTCTTCCACTCCATCCCTCCACCAACTCAACCATCCCACTCCCTCATGTTCTCATCCCCTATCCCCTCCCCTCTACCATCTCCCACTCACCCCCAGTTTATTTAGTGGATCTCATCTAATTCCTGTTCCCAGCGCAATGCATGAGTCAGTCTTAGGGTCCTCTGTAGGCTGTCGTTTTGTCTTATTTACCATGTCCTTTGCCTTACAGAAGTTTTTCAGTTTCGGGAGGTCCCATTTATTGTTTGTTGGTCTCAATGCCTGTGCTACAGGTGTTATATTCTGGAAGTGGTCTCCTGTGCCAATGCATTCAAGGATACTTCTCACTATCTCTTCTGTCAGGTTCAGTGTAACTGGATTTGTGTGGAGGTCTTTGATCTACTTGGATTTGAGTTTTGTGCATGTCAGTAGATATGGAACTATTTTGATTCTTCTACATGCTGACTTTCAGTGATTCCAGCACTATTTGCTGAAGATGTTTTCTTTTTTTCTACTGTACAATTTTAGCTTCTTTGTCAAAAATCAGGTGTTCATAGGTGTGTGAATTAATGTCAGGGTCTTCAATTTGATTCCATTAATCCACATGTCTGTTTTAATGCTAATACCAAGCTGTTTTTATTACTATAGCTCCATAATAGAAATTGAAGTCAGGGATGGAGATATCTCCAGAAGTTCCTTTATTGTACAGGATTCTTTCAACTATTCTGTTTTTTTTTTCAACTATTCTGTTTTTGTTGTTTCTCCATATGAAGTTGAGTTTTGTTATTTAAAGGTCTATGAAGAATTGTGTTGGGATTTTGGTAGATATTGTACTGAATCTGTAGATTGCTTTTGATAAGACTGCTAGTTTTATTATGTTGATCCTACCTACCCAAGAGCATGGGAAATCTTTCCATTTTTTGATATCTTCTACACTTTCTTTCTTCAAAGACTTAAAGTTCTTTTCATACAGGTCTTTTACTTGTTTAGTTAGAGTTACCCCAAGATATTTTATTTGTGACTATTGTAAATGGTGATATTTCTCTGATTTCTTTCTCAGCCTGGTATCATTTGTAGATAGGAGGACTACTAATTTGTTTTAGTTAATCTTGTATCCTTCCACTAAAAGTTCCCTGGTAGAATTTTTGAGGTCACTTATGTATACTATTCTACCATCTGTAAATGAAGTTACTTGGACTACTTCCTTTCCATTTCTATACACTTGTTCATCAGTTTTCTTATTTCTCAAGCTAGAACTTCAAGTACTACATTAAATATGAATGGAGAAAGTAGACAACCTTATTTTATTACATATTTTAGTGGAATTGCTTTAGGTTTTTCTCCATTTAATTTGTTGTTGGCTGTCAATTTGCTGTAAATAGTCTTTATTATGTTTAGGTATGTTCCTTGTGTGTATAATATCTCCAAGACCTTTTCCATGAAGAGGTGCTGGATTTTGTCAAAGGCTTTTTCAGCATCTAATGGATGATCATGTGCTTTTTTTTTCCCTTTTGGTTTGCTTATACGATGGATTACATTGGAAGATTTTGAACCAACTCTGCATCTCTGGGATGAAGCATTCTTGTCATGGTGGATGATGTTTTTGATGTATTCTTGGATTTGGTTTGCTGGTATTTTTTGCATCAATGTTCATAAGGAAGACTGGTCTGTAGTTCTCTTTCTTTGTTGTATCTTTGAATGGTTTCAGTATCAGGCTAACTGTGGTTTCATCAGTGGAGTTTGGTAATGTTCCTTCTGTTTCTTTTATGTGGAACAATTTGAGGAACTCTTTACTCTGAAGTAATGTCTGTCTTTGAAGTTGAAGCTTGTTTCTCATATGCAGAAGAAGGATGAATCCTATTTCTGTTAGTCTGTGTCTTTTTATAGGCAAATTGAGTCCATTGATATTAAGAGATATTAATGACCAATGATTGTCAATTCCTGTTATTTTTTTTCTGGAGTTAGTGTGTATGTCTTCTTTAGGATTTGCTGGTGTGGGATTATCTATTGCCTATGTTTTTGTGGGTTCCATTAACTTTCTTGGGTTGGAGTTTTCCTTCTACTGCTTTATGTAAGTATGGATTTGTGGATAAGTATTTAAATCTGGTATTTTCATGGAATATCCTTTTTCTCCAACTATGGTGATTGAAAGTTTTGCTGGGTTTAGTAGTCTGGGATAGCATCCATGGTCTCTTAGTGTCTGCATAAAGTCTGTCCAGGACTTTCTGGCTTTCAGAGTCTCCATTGAGAAGTCAGGGGTTATTCTGATGGGTATGTTTTTATATATCAGTTGGCCTTTTTCCTTTGCAGTTCTTAATATTCTTTCTTTATTTCGTATGTTTAGTGTTTTGATTATTATGTGTCCAGGAGACTTTTTTATGGTCCAATCTATTTGGTCTTCTGTAAGCTTCTTGTATCTTCATAGGTATTTTCTTCTTTAGGTTTGGAAAGTTTTTTCTATGATTTTGTTGAATATATTCTGTGCCTTTGAGCTGGACCTTTTCTCCTTCTTCTGTCCCTACTTTTCTCAGGTTTGGACTTTTCATGGAATCCCAGATTTTCTGGATATTTTGCATTATGACTTTGTTGGCTTTACTGTTTTCTTTAACCAATGAATCTATTTCCTCTATCGTATCTTCAACTCCTGTGATTCTCTCTTCCATCTCTTACATTCTGTTGGTCATGCTTGCATCTGTAGTTCCTGTTCATTTACCCAGATTTTCCAGAATTCCCTCACTTTTTCTTTTCTTTATTGTCTCTATTTCAATTTTCAAGTCATGAACTGTTTCCTTCACCTGGCTTTTTCTTAGTTCTCTTGCCTTTCTTTAAGAGATTTATTGATTTCTTACAACTTTTTGTCTTTTCTTATTTCTTTAAGAAAAATTTTCATGTCCCCTTTAAAGGTCTCCGTCATCTTCATAAGGTTTGTTTAAGGTCTTTTTCTTCTGTGTTGGTATGTTCAGGTCTTGCTGCTGTAGAACCAAAGGTTCTGGTGGTGCCATTTTGCTCTTTGAGATGTTAAATGTGTTCTTGCACTGGCATCTACCCATCTCTTCCTCCCATCAGTGCAGGCAGTGCCTGTGCCTCTTGATCCCATCAGTGCAGTCTGTGTCTCAGGGAGCCATGGAAGTCGTGGGAGATGGGTGGGCTTAGGGGTGGAGTAGGACTTGTAGATTACAGAGTCCAATGAAGGTGGGGTGGAACAGCCTGCCCAAAGTAGGCTTATGTGCTGATCTGCTGGTGTGGCTGCTATTGGTGGGGGAGGTACACAGGGTATGCCCAGGGTGTAGGGCCTAGAGGCTGGGATTTACAGCTGGGAGTTTAATCACTTACCTTTTGGTCCAATAAGTACAGGAGATGCCTGTGTCTCAGGGAGCTACTAAGTTCTCCAAAATCGAATTTCTTAAGAACTGACCCATCATTTCAAAGTCTCTACAACCAGAACAAGGTTTATTGGACTCTGGACAAATAACAGCTACTGCTATGATCCGGGCATAGGATGAAAGTGATCAGAGAAGGCTGGGACTGGGAAACTCAGTTTCTTGTTGACAAGATAGTGTGGGTATTTGCTATTAGAGAGAGGTATGTGCTTGGTTAAATACAAGAGGAAGCACAGGAATTTCCATTTCTAAACTAATAGCAAGCTAATCAGAGGTAGTGTGGTTCCAGTGGGCAAGGAATAAAAACACCAACATGAAGTTGTATGGCACTGCCTTCAGGAAGGTTGGTGGGTGCACCACACATGACCCAGAGGTGAAGTCTGAGCCCCAGCAGTATGTTACTATTTTACAAACTTGCTCAAAGGAGAGATATATAATCAATATTAGGGGTCTAGAACTTCTAAAAGAATTTATTAACTCAGGATTCTGATGGAAGGGGAAGATCTAGAAGAAAGTATTGAGATACAAGGAAGACCAATGGACCCGCTAACTAATTATAACTATATACCCCACTTGGAAAATAAAATAACAATGTACAGAAAAGAGTTAAAATGATAAGGTGGGATGATAGAATTGTTGAGATGTCATGTTAACTTATGGTCTTGAAATTGTTATTTTAATGTTTTAGGAAGACAGACATAGTCAGAAGCCACAAAGAACGGAGCTTTTGTGTAGCTTGAAGTACAAGAGACAGAGAACACATGTCATTCTATTGGGCCTGAAAAATAATAAAAATTTGAGCTTTTAAGGTGTCTGTTTATATAAATGACATGGCCAAATGGTCTTTCTGTAGCCGAGATTAAATATATTTCACTTTACACAGAACAAAAGAACCCTCTGTCACAAATCTCAAAACAGGAGAAAACAAGCTGTGAACGGCGGCAGAAGTAATTAGCACCGTTGCTGGAATAAGAGCCTCCTGCACTGGCACAGTCCCATGTAAAATGAGAGTGCTGAGTAGTTTAAATGATAGGACCTGTGAAACATGAATAAAGAATAATGCATCTTCAAGCAGACCAAAAGGAGAATACAATACTGTGAATGTTTATCATTGAAATATTGTACAGTTAGTAGATTGCCTAACTAGTCTATTCAATGGTACTTCAAAAAAGATAATAGCTGACAACAGGTATCTAGAGAAATTATCATCATTGTATACAGAAATCAAGAAATATGAAACAGGGAAAAGAGGGAAAAAGGTGGAGGCCATGTCAAGCACTATCAAGGAGATGATTAAGAGTTGGAGTTGTTGGCATGGGAACCTGACTTGATTCCCATGTAAAAATGCCAGGCCTAGTGACACTCATCTGTAATCCCAGCATTTAAGATATTAGAACAGGAGGTTTCCTAGGTCTCGATGACCAGCCAGCCTAGACTACTTGATGAGCTCCATCACCATGAGAGACCATTTTCAAAGACAGTGATTAGCATTCTGTCCGCTGGCTTACACATACACACATATATGAGTACCTACCTGCACACACAAACACAAACACAAACTTCTAATACACTTTTTTTAAAACTTACAGAATTAACTCAAATGACTCTTACAAAGAATATTTGAAAGAAAAGCTACACATAAAGAAATTGAGAACATTATCTCAGATATAATTTACTTTAAGTTGGCAGTTCTTTACTCTTTGATAGATAAAACATTAAATTTAACCTTAAAGCCTATAACTTAGTATAATAAAGATAAAAAACATCACTAGCCAAATGTTTGGAGGTTAAGTCCACCAGAGCATTAAGTATTGAAATTGTGTGCATGAAAGAATGTTACAGTATAAGGAACTATAACAGCAGAAATATTTCTGCACCCCTCTTATGATGTTATTTTGTTTTCCTATTTGACCAATCTAAAATAGTCTGGGAGGAAAGTCTCAATAGGAGATTGTGTAGATCAGGTTGGTCAGTTGTGTAGATCAGGTTGGCCTATATAGGCTTGTATTGATTATATTAGTCAGAGAAGGAAGACCAGTCCACTGTGAGTGGCAACATTCCCCAGGCAAGGGTATACTGAACCATTTAAGAGTAAAAAAATAATAAATGATAGATAAATGTTAAATACAGCCATCCATGCTCTGAGCCCTTGACTGTGAAGGTCATGTGACCTGTTCTGTTAGGCTCCTACCATCGTGGCTTCCCTGATTGTGTGGCAAATTAGAATTGTATGTTAAAAAAAACTTCTTCACTCTGAAACTGCTTTTGTCAGGGTACCTCACCACAGAAGCAGGAAATAAAATGAAGGAACCTCTTTGGCTAATTGGGACCCATTTGTTAACGTAAGTAAGAATGCAGCAGAGAGGTAGCCAGCTAGAGTCTGAGAAGCACCTGCTATCAGTTTTTGTAAATGTAGTTGAGCACATGCCTGGTCTTGCATGATACTAGCACAGGATGGGGGACGCTTGATGACTTTTACTGCTAAGCCATGTCTGAGGCACTTACTAGTTACTCTGTGATAAGTGTCTGTTGAAATGTTTTGCTTGAAATGTCTGTTACTGTTTGTGTTCCCTTACTACTGTTTCCATGCAAGGTATTCCATGTCCATCATAGTATTTAGAAACATGGTTTTCGTTTTCTGCTTTGGTTTGGTTTAATTTTTCGAGGCATGGTTTCTCTGTGTAACTCTGGCTGTCCTGGAACTGACTCTGTAGACCAGGCTGGTCTCAAACTCACAGACTTCTGCCTGCCTCTAAATGGCTGGGATTAAAGGCGTATGCTACCACTCTCCAGCCAGGAACATATTTCAAATGCATGTAATGGTGAGTAGTATTCTTGCTGTCTTCTTTGTTTATAATGTGTCCTTGTTGAGAAGAAATATTTAATTTTTGAAAAGTGCCACTTACAGGGTGCTTTGTGTTTGGTTATTGTTCATTAAGCAGTCTGTGTACCAATGCTTTGCATTTGGAATTTTGAATCAAATTGATTTGTGTCCATGGGGTGAAGTCAAGATTACAGTTTGATTCTTATAAATAAATATCTACGTACCAGCATAATATGGTGGAAAAAATTGATTTCATTGCTGAGCTGGCTTGACAACTCTGCTGAAAATGAATAGGACACACATATATATGATAATATGTATATGATAATATATGATAATATGATATATCTTTATTTCTGGACTCATTATTCAATTCTAGATATATAGTCATGCAATTTAATAAGAACATAACTGCTATAAATTGTCACAACTTTATATTTAGATCTTAAAGCCAGGTCACATTCTCCAAAGTTGTTCTTACCTTCAGGGTTGTCCTGGTCTTATATGCCAATCCAATTACCATGTGAGTTTTCGAGTTTCTTCTCAAAATGCTGGTATTTTCAATGAGAATAGTGTCTCTCACTGTGCCGCTTTGTGCAGAGTGTCCACATTAACGGCATTGAATACATTAGGTCGTGACTATTGTCCATCAATCCATTTACGCAAGCAATTTTTCGATTTCTTGTAGCATGTTTTTAAAATTTGGCCCCTTGTAGACATGTTTTTAGGGTATTTGTTGTTTTTTCTGGTATAAAGAATGCTGCTGTTTCCAACCTCATTTTCCAATATTACATTGACAGCTGCCTCAACCCATTTTGCTGTACAACAACAGAGCGCCTGGGTATTAGTAAAAACAAAACATTTTCTCGTGACTCCAGAGCCTGGAAAGACCAAGGTTAAAGAGCAGCAGGTTTGCTGTCTGCTCAGTGGTGCTCTGTCCCCTTCCTAGATAGAATTCTGTGCCTGTGTCTTCTTAAGAGAAGAAAGACTGAGTCTTCACTTAGGAATGAATGAACTCCCCCAGGCCCTATTATAATAATGTTAGCACCTTCGCTAGGGCTGACCCTAATGACCTAAAGAAACACACCTTCCAACACAAGTGCACTCGGGATTGAATTCCCAGTGCATGAACTCTGGAGGACATCTTCAGATCATAGCTTTAACAGAAGCACCAGTCCTTAAGGCCTCTATGTTCATTCTTTTGGGTGTTATAGATCATTAAGATACACATAAAACCGAACAACAGCAGCAAACGGAGCTTTATGTCTCCATATCTTCTTCTCGCATGCTTTTTATTATTTTCTTTTGCTATTGTCATACCTCTGACTTCCAGGAGCCAAGTAAGAGAATCTCAGCTTTGCTCTCAGCCATGGTGGGTGGAATTCATTTTTTACCAGCCCTAAGACATTTTAATTCTCCAACTTTCTTTTAAAGAAAGTCTCTTCCTAGACTGCAACACTTTCTGGGTTTTATGATGAGCAGGATCTCAATGTGATCAACTTTTTTTCTTTTTCTTTCCTTTCTTCTTTCGTTCTGCCTTCTTTCCTTTCTTCTGTTTACAGTGTTCTATCTGCATACATGTATGCCTGCAGGCCAGAAGAGGGCTCCAGATTTCATTACAGATGGTTGTGAGCTACCATGTGATTGCTGGGAATTGAACTCAGGACCTCTGGAAGAACAATCAGTGCTCTTAACCTCTGAGCCATCTCTCCAGCCCCCTCAACCTTTTCTTTACAATCTGTCTTTCCTGTTTCAGTTTTGGTTGTCTATTTTTAGTTAGCTAAGTTTTGTTCCCAGTTTGAATTCACTTAGTTATAGCATGCTTTATTTTTATGTCACTGGGTTTGATTTGACAGATTTTCAACTAATATTTGGGAATTCACTCACAAGGGGTGTTGCTTTCCAGTTTGCTTTTCTTACAAAGTGTTGACTTTTTAAGTATCCGGGTTGGTAAGATTCATAAATTCATAAAACTTTTATTTTCTTAAATTGTTCTTGATGGTAATAATCATTCCTTAAATATGTGTTAGGATTTATCAGTGGAGGCATCTGAGTTCTTAATGTAGAAACTTTCTAAATTAGTACACTCATTTTCCTTTCTAAGGTTAATGATATTCAGCTTTCTGTTTATTCAGGCTAAGACGATTTTTATAAAAAGTATGAGTTGTTGATTATATGTGCATAGCATTTTCACAGAGATTTCCTGTTACGGTTTTAGTATGATATTCTTCTCTGATGACTAGTATTTCTGGCTCATATTTTCAGACTTCGTAATAGTTTACTAAGTTTGTTCAATGAAACAGCCTTGTTTATGTTATTCATTGTGTTCTGATCTATTGGGTTGACTCCTTATTTCCTCCCTCATACTGTGTGTCCAAGCTGTGCTTGGTTTTCCCTCTGCTAAATCTAAAAACAAAGAAAATCACAATCAAAAACCCACAGCCACTTACAGATATGAAATTGCTTGGTAAGCATCAGGTTTTGATACGAGATAATTTTATTAACAGTAACCCCTAAGAATTTCTGTTTAGGATGCACTGACTGTTCTAGTAATGTTCAGCTTATATTTTCCTAAGGTTTCAATGTCTGATAAAATGACCTTACTGTTATTGAATTTTAAATCAGTGCCATGATCAGACGACTTACTAAATGCAGTCTCTCCTTTAAATGTATCAGGATGTGCTTTATGACATACTATATGATCTGCTTTGGTTGACACAGTAAATATGGGCCAAGTATATATGATTTCTAGATTCCATTTAAACCTTATTTTGATTTTCTGAAACATTTTATCTTTGCCTTTTATTTCAATTTGTGATAATAGTTTTCTCACAATCTCTACATTTCACTCATATTTATCTGCCCGAGGCAGAGTTATTCACATCTCCATGTGTATCCCGGCACTGTCTATGACTTCCTGCAATTCTGTCAGTAACCTGTGTGTTCGAATATCTGCTGTTTTGTTCCAAAGCTTTTCTGACTGTATATCTTCTTTATTTTTTTTTATACTGTTCCTCATGTTGAAATTTGCCTTTTCTGGTACTGATGGAGCTACCACCACATTCTTTGGTTGTTTTTAATTGCACATCTGTTTCCATGCTAACAATTCCAACCTGACTTGGTTTACATTTTAGTTGTGACTCTTGTGAACAGCGTTTGACTGGATCTTGTTTCTCTATTTAGTTTAGTCCATTTTTCTTTCATGACTGATGTGGTTGGGTTTGAATGTGAACTTAATATTCCGGGTTTGGGGATTCTTTGTCTGTTTGTTTGATTGATTTATTTGGTTACTTTTGTTTCTGCCTTGTTCTTGAGGCACCACTTATTGCCCAGGGTATTTCAAAATCTGTGATATTCCCACCAGGACCACTAGTGCATCACTAGACCCAGCTCATTCTCAAATTGATATGTTCCTTTCATTTCTTTTTTCCCTTTTTGTCCTTCATTTAATGCCTCTCAAAAAAAGCCAGGTGGTGGTGGTGCCTGCCTTTAATACTAGCACTTGGGATGCAGAGGCAGGCAGATCTCTATGAGTTCGAGACCAACCTGGTCTATAAGAGCTAGTTTCAGGACAGGCTCCAAAGCTACGTAGAAACACTGTCTCAAAAAACAAACAAACACAATAACAAAAATCAATCAAGTGTTATTTTGGGTTTCTTTTAAAGGTCTTTGTTCTTTTCTTCCCTAATTCCTTTAATCCCCCCTTCTTCTTTCCCTCCATTTCTTCCCCCCTTTTACTTTCTTTCCTCCCTTCCTTCTTTACAAACATTTGACTCCTTTCAGAACAGGTGAAAACCTTACAGTTTACAATTTCAACTATCTCCCAATTATTGTAGCATGTCTGCAATATATTTAATTTTTTTCTTTTACTTTTATGAGAATAAACCTTAATAAAATGTCCTTTAACCATTTCAATTAAATAGTTAATCTGGACAATTTAAAAGTACATGAAGAAAAAAACGTAGTGTTTTCTATATTGTCTTTGCTGTTCTTTTATGTTTCTATTCATTTTTCTCTTTGTAGTCCAGATTCATTTTTATGTCTTTATGCAAGTGATTGGGTTAATTTTTAGTTACTTTAAATAAAAAAATTAGAAATGCAAATTTGCCTTCATGTGTCTACATTTATAGTCTTTGCTTGAGATGCAACATATCTTCATTTTTATTTCTTCACTGCTCTGTATTGCTAGGTTTTTCTTCTTTATGGGAAAAAAAACTACCAGGGAAATATTTTCTATGACTTTAATTTGTTTGGGACTGTTGTTATTCGATGTTCCTTTATTGATTAATTGTATTGTGACTAGAGAAAGTGACACTATTATCTATTTGAGGAAAAAAACAGATAATCATGACTTGTGGTATCTGGATTTGTGACTGTTAGATTTTATGATGTTGCAAATTAATAAACATTAGACAGGAATCAGGCTTCAACCTTTGTTCTCCCAGCCAAGAATGCATGGTGCCACACTCCCTTGTGATGCTGAGCAGCACACCAGGCTGCTTCTCCCTGGCAACCTGGAGACTAGAGGAAGTCATATCCTGTGTTATTGATACTGTGTTGGTGTTGTTCTTCTATAATTTACAAGTATATACATTTGATTTTTGGTTGATGAGATATTTGGTGTTTCTTTTTAATTCCAACATGTTTATATAATGCCTGTCTGTACATGTCATGACTATATGCCCATTTTACCTTTCCCAACTGTATTCATAAGCTATTTGAATCACTCATTGCTTTATTATCAAACAGTCTTTGTATTAGATGATGTTGGTCAAAACTAGGCCAATGCAAGCATTCAGAAATTTTTAAATGTAGTCTAGGCTGAGCTACAATGATCAATAACTTAATTATATTAAATGACATAATATTGTTAAAATCTATATTTTTTCAAGATATGACATTTTCATTATTATCTATAAAAGAAGAATTTCCTAGAGAAAATCAATCAATCTCTTTTCTTTGGAAATGTCACAGTGGTAGCAGATACTATTAGTCAGTCTTTGGAAAATCGGATGCTCATAAAGAAGCATCTTGTCTACACTGATTACCAACTTAGCTGAAAAAAAATCACCTTATATTTCATAAAGTGTTCATCTAGAGATTCTTTATTAAATTGTTATAGTTTGCTACAGAAAGTAAATACTTTGTGATATCTCTACTATGCAGAATGGCTGGAGAATAAATTTACCTTAGAATGCAGTTATTTATATTAGGCTAACGATCATACACAAGAAACATTAGTTAATTAGAGTTGTTAAATAACCTCAGAGTAAATGCAAGAGCACCTATAATGATTCTTTCCTTGGTATCAGTGCTTTATAAATCACTCCATGACTGAGAAAATACATGCATGTGCTATAAACACCATATGTTTGTCACTGCACTTCAAGCACATTAAATTCAAGAAAATTCCATGGTAAGCCAAGTATATCAGATCGATAGTAATTCAGCCTTTGCTTTACAAAATTAGAAAAATAAACCCAGAAAAAAAAACACTGAATTTTAATTTTATTTTATGGACATGGTTACTTGGAAAGGAGAAGTGAATCCCGAATCAGAACTGTGGAGGAGAGGACAGACGTTGGCAATCAAAAGCTTACTGAGCCATTACCAAAGAGAGTCAAACAAGAGAGGACCAGGTCCACAGGGCAGTTTGCAGCAGCTAGCACAGCATAGTTACCAGGAAACATCTGTTGGACCAAAAACTGAGGCGAATTTATGGTCTTTGGAGAAAGAAAACTTGCACTGTATACATTTAATCTACAGTGGATCCAGATAAAAGGGGTGGGGTTGTAGAAAACAGGGAGATCTTTGTCAGAGGATGACAATTAACCAGAAATAAATGTTGTTTCTGCACAGGCTGAGGTTAAACAGTCCAGAAAGTTTCTACATAAACAAGGCTAGGTGGCCCTGCTGACAGGACCTGACAGGACTTGTATTATTCACAGAGAAAGAGAGAGAGAGAGAGAGAGAGAGAGAGAGAGAGAGAGAGAGAGAGAACGAGAGAGAGAGTTTAAAAACAGTCTTTTTAAGATTTATTTTTATTTATGTAATGGAGGCATGCGTGCCTATGAGTAGGTATGTATACATGGCCAGAGAGCCTGGAGGTGTCACATGCCATACAGGTGGCTATAAGATTCTGAAGATGTCTGGGCCCTGGGAGCCAAACTTTGATCCTTTATGAGAGCAGTGCATGCTCGTCATTGGTGAATCATCCCCCACCCCAAATGTCTTATGATGTTTTTTAAACCAGTAGCTTGTAACTAATTATCCTTAGCCCATTTGTCTTCCTTTTCATCCTCCAGCTTTTCTGTAACCATATTTAAGACATCTTTTATGATTATAATTTAAATATTTCTTTTATAATTAATATAACACATCCTGAATAAAATGTTGTCCCTTCACTATTGACTGCCCTTGTGGCATGCATAGAATTTAAGGAGGAGTATTAAATAGGACTTAGAAGATTACCATTTCTTATCATCCATAAGAATATACATAAGCACATTACTTAGACCATGTTTATCATGATTTTAACTCTGTGGCATGGCAAAAAAATTACATCCTCTGTCATAATTATGATTTTCCAAGTCTCTTCTTCTCCATGTGTTTGCCTCATATATAACATTTACCTCTGAAACCAAAAAGGCTCATGAGTAACACAACCTGCTGCAACATTCTATCATCGGATTAAAGTGTTCTGCATGTGATCAAGCTGAAAGGTCTCTGTAGCCACAAGTCAGTGCAAGAAGAAGTGGCACAAAATGGCCATGGTCCTCAACCATACAGCACTGTTTTTTCTCGGTCACTCAGCACTTACACACTCATAAGAAGACCCATTAAGTCAACTAGCATCAAAAAGAAAATCTGTTCTAGAAGTTTTGCAAGATGGGGGAGGCCCAACCAGGAAGTGGACATCTGGATTCTTACATCCTCTCTGAGGACAGTTATACAAGGGAAATTTCCCAATGAGCAGAAATTCACCCAACAGATCTATTTGTTCACTTTACTGGAGAGAAATGTCTAAACATGCAAACCCATCACCTGTAGCTAGTGGTTCATCTGGAAGATCAGGAATTTGGAAAGATCATAGTTGGAAAATTGGTGGTTAACTATCTAAAGAAGAGGCTGTGTACTGATCTCTGGGGATAAGCAAAACCATAAAAGTATTTGTGCTCCATGTGAATACTCACAAAATGGTCAAATCAGAAGGGCAAGAATTCAACAATCAAGAGTGTATAATTGTGTGTTGTGTGAGTAGACACCAAGCAGCCCCTTCCCCTTTCATTGTCAATGCCCAGAAGATTCATAAGCAAAATAGCCACTGTAGCCATGATGGATTTACAAGTTACCTTAATAACTTTGTTTATTTGCTGAAGCTAACCTGGCTGCAGCCAGCATTGAGTTTCTAATCTCCCATCAGAATACAAGAACACTGAGCTTCTGATCAACTTCAGTGATCACAGAGCTACTTTATGGTAAGCAGATAAATGGGACCTCTTCTTTATGAAAAATATAAATACTTCTATTAGTATTTTTGTTCTTATTAGCATAGACTCATTTTCTGAATATGGGCTCACCTTCTTTATACTCATAATTCTCAAAACTGATAATTTTCTACTTACTGAACATGTCCTCCATTGTCATGGTATTTTTCACAGCATCAATTTTGATTAAATCACTCACTTCACAGGAAAACACAAAGCAGTGGGCCTATCTCAGGGGTATCTTATTTATACAGTTGGATTTACCGAGTCATGAGATGACTGTCCTAAGACTTAGTTATGTGGCTTCCTGGTGGCAATATCGTTTAGATCTGTAGCAAGGTTCTCTTGTATGTTGTCTGAGTCATCATCCAGTGTGAATTTAGTGATTTCTCTGATAGCTACCATTCATGGATTCTGGAATCAAAGGTCAGACTGTAGTTTCAAAAGAAGAAAAACGTTCTTCTCAGGGAACAAATCAGAATTCCATTAAATTGAAATTCTGTATTGGTTGTATTGATTGATCTTGATTACCATAGGGAAATTATTTCACAATGAAGACAGGTGCCTAACAAAAAGTAATTTTAGAATACAAGATATTTCTCTTTTTTGCTTGATTGAGATATTTTATTTTTATTTTTTTATTCTTTTGTGTATTTACAAGATATTTCTTAGCATTACTATAGCTTATGACTAAAGAGGAAAAAAATGTTATTGAATGTACTGGGCTCTCAGCTCTCTTGCCTGGATCTATCTGTAGTATTTTTTCCTCTTTAGGAAAGTACTTGCTATAAACTACATATACATATATAATATTAATATTATATATTATATAATACAAATATATCTATGAAATATATGTAATATATTATTATTAAACACATTTTATATATCTAGAGACAGAGATACAGAGGCAGAGACAGGAAGAGGAGAGAATAGGTACATTTCCAAAACATTAACTGAGGGAAACTCATCTCATCTCAGCTCATGTGAAAGGTGCCCAAATGGGATATAAGACAGAAAAGGAAAGAACCCAGAAAGGTAAGCATAGGCATTCTCTCATATTCTCTCTCTCATATTCTCTCTCTCTCTCTCTCTCTCTCTCTCTCTCTCTTTCCCTCCCTCCCTCCCTCCCTCCCTCTCTCCCTCTCTTTCTCCTGCTCTGTCTCTTAGGCCCTCACTACCATGATGGGTTGAACCTGTGATCTGAAATCTTTCTTGCCTTAAATTGCTGATCTCCTCCATTCAGTCACAGTGACCAAAGTCTGATGAGTGTAGAAACTACTGCTTGAGCAGCAGGGTGGCTTCTGTGACTAATCTGACTGTGTAGTTCTTAGGACAACTGGTGTGGAAGAACAACTAGAAAATGTCATAGAAATGGTCTAGAGAAGCCTCCAAATACTTTAAGCAGAGCAGAGCAGTTCTGTGGGGGGGGGGGAGGCTCAGACCATAAAGCTGATGAAAATACACACAATTTAAGTTGTACCCATGAGGTTTCAGGCAGGCAAAAGGACTTAATTGGGGATAAGACTAGAGGTCACTCACATTATTTCTAGCAAAGACTGGTTTACATTTTGTTCACACAATAGAACTTTGTGGAAAGTTAAGTTTAAAAGTGAGTGGCTAATTCATCCAGGAGAGGAAATTTCAAGGAAGCTTGCCATAAAGGCTGTCGCATGATTAATACTTGCTACTTTCTGCCAGTTTTACAGTGGTTATCAGAAGCAAAAAGCATAGCAGAAGGACTTGAAAAGCTGCAAGTTTGGGTGGAAAAGTTTGTATGAATCTAAGGCTAAGGAAAGCATGGTCTATAAAGAGATTGGCGTTGTTTAAAAAGAAGCCAAGAGCTCTGCATGGAGACAATAGGAAGGATGTCTTGGCTGCATTTCAGGAATTAGCCATATGTTACCCATTTCAGACTTAAGGGTAATAAAGAATAAACTCATTTAAAAGATTTTCCCCCAAGAATACAACACATCCAAGACACCGTGTGCTCACAGAGCAGCCTTGAAAGCTTGCATAATATTTGTTTCACTATGCTCAGCCTACCAGACACAGGGGTCTATATTTACATTGTCCAGTGGGTCCTAGCTACTGCTTGAGCTCTGGTATCATTGATAGGATGCTGGCTTATCAAGAACGTAAAATTCAAGATTAAGAGGGTTGTGAAGATGTACAGCAAGATTTGAAAGGAAAGCTTAGAGAGACTGGAAATGTGTGACAGGTTCTACACAGGCAGTCTCTGAGAGGATGATACATGAAGCAATAACAGTAAAACCTAAGCTGAATTGGAGATCCTAGGATATTGGGGATGTTAGAAGAGTGTAATATCTACTAAAGAAAGCTGTAGATAGAAAGTGTAGCCAGACAAAAAGAAAGACCTTGTGCTAAAATAGACAAAATGGTGGTGGGGGAGGTGGGCTACTCAAATCCATCAGCGGTCACATCAGGACTGTACTTACCTCAGCAAGTTATCAAACATAGATCTAATATGAGTTAGTGTTTGCCTTAATATATTTTGTTATTTCTTTGGCCCAGTTCTTTCTTGCTATTTTCCTATTCTTCCCCCTTGAGAAAAGAATGGAAGGTTTACTCTATGCCATTATGTGTGTGTGTGTATACATATATATGGTAACTTATATTTTATAATTTAAAAATTTTAGCTTATAATTTAACATTTTCTGTGTATGGGTGTTTTGCATGAATGCCTATGTACGCACCAAATCCTTGCCTGGTACCCACAGAAGTCAAAAGAAGGATTTGGATCCCTTGGAACTAGAGTCATAGGTGGTTATGGGTACTGGGAATCAAACCCAGATCCTCTGGAAGAATGGCCTGTGACATTAGCTGCTGAGCCAGTGCTCCAGCATCAGCTTCTTATTTTAATTTTACAGGTGTTTACCACTAAAGAGTTTGCCTTCAGTCTGCAAGGAGATTTTGAGTTTGGGGTTTTAAAGCCATGTTTGAATTGGGATTCTGGGAGATTGACTATTAAATATATTTTATATATTTAATAAGATTGACTATTAAATCTATTTTATATTACATATGAACATCAGCCTTTTGGAGTCATGCTATGATATAAGGAAACATGAAGTTGACATGTTGATAACAGGTAGACTTGTGATAGTCAATCTCAAAGGTCAGATAACTTGAATCGAGAAACAGCTACCAAAGCACAGCTAGTCTGTGTTTACAGGGCATTTCTGAAGAGGATTAGCTAAATTGTGAGAGAGCCACCCACCCTGATCCTAGGCAGTACCCTTCCATAGGTTCTTGGCCTAGATAAAATAAAAGAAGGAAGCAGGAAGTTTAGGCAGATACACATGTTCTCTTCTTCCTGCTTCCTGGCTACCATGAGTTAGCTGCTCTGCTCTACCAGTCCCTCCTCCCCACGATGGCGGAAACCATGAGCTGAAGTCAGCCTTTATTCTCTTATGCCCCGATATGTGGTTCCAGGGCCAGAAGTCCGGCAGACAAGGCAGCAGTACCTTTCCTAGTCCTCCAGTTCACAGAGTGTGGAGGATGGGAACTCTCAGGCTCCATAATTTTGTGAACCAATCACTTATAAGAAATCTGTCTCTCTGCCTGTGTGTCTCTCCATCTTATGTCATCTCCCACTGGTCCTATTTCTTTAGAGAGCCCTCGTATATAATATGCTAATATATAATAATGGAGTGGGTGCTGTTGATATTATCTACTTTTCTTATCTCTTTTGGTGTGCCTAAGCTTCTTTTCATTACATTTTTGTCTTTCACAAATAAAAACTCAATAATTTTCCATCATAAATTCTCTTATGCTTCCTATGTAAGTTTTTAAATTAAATTAAACTCTGTTTTCTTAGTTGTGTGATGTTTGTTTTATATTTTCCTTTCTTGTCTTTTTAAAAATTCAATTTATTTCTCAGGTAAACAGTGCTGTTCTCTAATCCTTTCTGACATTTTGAAAGGTGTATGTTTACATTTGAAAAACTCTAATAATAGTTTAAGATAAAACTTACCTTTGAAAATGCTTTCAAACTCACTTAAGGGTTCATCAAGAGAGAAATATTCAAAGAAATGTTCCATTGTATTGACTTTTCCTCCTGGGACAATATCAGCTCCCTTTTCAACCTTAGTTACTGTAATCTTTTATTTTCTGCCTTATTGTTTTTGTAATACATCTCTTATTTCAAAAATAGAGTTTGGCATTTAAGATGTATATGTTACCATGTGAACACAGGTACCCGTTTCCTGGTGTCACTGTGAGTACAATGGCACACACTCCCGAGCCTGGAGCTCATTATTTTGTTTTATTATTTAGTTAATATGAATAGCTGTGTTATTTTAGATTTATAAACAAATTTTCTTACTTCAGTTCTTAAGAGATTACCACTCAGACTTTGGAATAAAAGCACTAGTATTTTTTTCTCTTTATCTTGCTCTATTTTTATCAATTTCATTAAGTAATATATAACTGTATTTAGATTACAAAAAGGTTGTTTTTTAGTTATTCCATTTGTCTTTAATTCAACTGTATCACATTTGAAATGATAAACTTATATCCAAAACCACATACACATTATATCTGTGTATTGTATAACATAATATATTGCAGGGTTTTTATGTAATACGTATATATTACTTATATACTTTACTTATATAATACAATTATATAATTTATGTACATAAAGTACTTATAAAATATACATTACATACTTTATTTTTACTATGTACATTATGTGTGTAACATGCATATATAATGAAAGTGTTTATTTCATACGTTAGATATGTACATGTAATGAAATATATGTATATAATGAAATTTCATTATATATGTATATATAATGAAGAGGATATATACATATATATCCTCTCATTGCTTTTATCATCTTTGGAGTTCTGTAAGAATGTTTGAAGTTGTACACTTATGACCCACTAAAACTTAAAGTCCACACTCATATTCATTACCTCAATCACAGCTTTTTTTTTTTCTGAACATCCTTAATTCTTGATACTGAACGTTTCCCACTTTATGATCTCCCTGATTTTAGTGACACATTGCTTCATCTTCTCAATATGGATCTATTTCCTATCAATTGAGGGATTGTTCTATGGGAGGTGTTGTCTCTGATCCCATAGACAGGGCAGTCTGTGGAAGCAGGTTTTCTATTTTCAAAGAAACATTGCTCCTCCTCTCTGCAAATGCCTGCAAAGATGAATGACACTACCACAGCCCTGAGAACTGGAATTTCTGCTGGGATACATGTTCAGAGGCTTAGGTGACTTTCCACAATTTGAAAATGGAGGTCATAGCAAGAGATATAGAATTTAACTAGAGGCCATGAGATTAAGTAACAAATACATTTTCCAGCTATAATAGCAATCCAAAACTAATTGGCAATTATTGATCGGGCTCAGTAATGTTCCAGCCTGTATCTTATAGCCACCTATATTAAGTAATATATAACTACTCTTTCATGAAGACTAACTGCTTTGTCCTGAAAAACTTCTCAGTATTGCAGAATTTGATAAAACCAGATACCTCATTGCCATCATTTTTTGGAACTAGCATTGCATTTATTTTTATATTGGAGTATGTGAAGAAATCTCCATCTACTTTATTTAAAATAAGTCAATTTTAGGTTATTTCATTTTATAATTTGATACATAAGTAAAATGTATTTTCATCATATCCATATCCCCTTCTCTTCAACTCCATAACCCTTAAATTCATGTACTCTTCTTCTTTAATTATTATTGTTCACACATACACTACACACACAATATATATATAAGACACCAAGGATATATAATATATAGTGAATCCAAGCAGTGTTGTCTGCATATACATAAGTATAGGGCTGACAACAACTTAGGCTAGGCAACTTATCAAGAGATTCAGCACAGAAGCAGACTGAGTCTCCCTGCCTTTGGGGCCATCTGCTGCCTATAGCTCTTAAACTAGGGGTGGATTCATGTGCACACTGCCTCTGTTCATGCTGGCATGTTGATATGTGTGCTCTTGGAAAGATCTTATATGGGCAACCATGCTGTTGAGACTTCCTGCCTGCAGCATCGCTGACATTGCAGAAGACATTAGTTTGCAGCAGTTGCCCTAGTCCTTTGGCTGTTACAATCTCCCTACTTTCTGTCACCCAGTGCTCCATGAGCCTTAGGTGTAGGGTTGTACTAAAGATAGCACTGTGGGGTTAGGCACTCCATGGTCACTTGTTCTCTGAGCTTTAGTCAGCTGTGGTTCTCTCTAATAGCATGTCTACTGGCAGAAGAAAAAGGCAGAGCTTCTTTGGGGAGGAGTGAAAACTGCCCTTAACTAAGGGTAAAAGATTGACTTTTTAAAAGGCAATTTTAGCAAAATGATAGTAGTGAGCTCGCATTTCTCTTGGGTCTATGACCTCTCCAGACATGGATTCTTAGCTATGTTTACAGTTTACTAGTCATTAGTTCCTATTACTGAACAGGTTTGAGTCCAACCAGACAACTATTGGCTATCCCCAAGATATTAATGCCACTATTGTGCCATTGGGCACTCTTGTTGGTTGTCTAATAGTTTGTAAGGCTTGCAGCTGGGTAGTCGATGATAGCATTTCTGTCCTGACAGCTGTCATGGCACCTTCTCACCCTGTGAGAGCTGACCATCAGGAAGGAAGTGACTTGATTCCTTCTGAATCGACTTTATTCCTCCAAAGCCTGTGACGATGTGTGCTCTTTCTGGTAGCAACTTTTCTAAAGTGATAATTCAGTACTACTTCTTTTATTAAGGAGAATCCATAAGAAGTTTAAGTAAGATAATCCTGTCTTTGTAAATAAAATCTATATTCCTTCTTGTTGCTTCTATTTTTCTCAATAGCCTACAATCAATACTTAAAATGCTTTCTGAAAAGTAGGTAAATGTGAGAACACAGAATACAGTTTGAATGTTGAGCACATTTGAACTCTATTTTCAGTTTCCTATACGATAGCTTCTCCTGTCTTTGTGTTTTTGTGGTTTCCCCTGACAGGGCATCTTCCTGTGCTCACCTATTCACTGCTTGGGAACTCCTATCAGCCCTTCATATTTTAATCAGCTCTCATTTTGTCTTGATAACCCACCATGATTCTCCAGAGTCGTTTCGACATCTCTCTAAAGTGCTATCTCAGAAATAAGTGCTATCTCAGAAATATCTCCATGCACCGGACTGAAATCTCAAGGTCCAAATCAGGAGCAGAAGGAGAGAGAGCACGAGCAAGGAACTCAGGACCGCAAGGGGTGCACCCACACACTGAGACAATGGGGATGTTCTATCGGGAACTCACCAAGGCCAGCTGGCCTGGGTCTGAAAAAGCCTGGGATAAAACCGGACTTGCTGAACATAGCAGACAATGAGGACTACTGAGAACTCAAGATCAATGGCAATGGGTTTTTGATCCTACTGCACGTACTGGTTTTGTGAAAGCCTAGGCAGTTTGGATGCTCACCTTACTAGACCTGGATGGAGGTGGTTGGTCCTTGGACTTCCCACAGGGCAGGGAACCCTGATTGCTCTTTGGGTTGATGAAGGAGGGGGACTTGATTGGGGGAGGGGGAGGGAAATGGGAGGTGGTGGTGGGGAGGAGGCAGAAATCTTAAGAAAGAAAGAAAGAAAGAAAAAAGAAATATCTCCATGCTTTCCTACATGCCTATTGCATTCTCCTTATCTGCTTTTAATTTTTCTTTCTTTGTTTTTCTAGACATGAGCACTTAGAAGACAAAATTCATCTTCTAACCTTTTATCATATATATATATATAAATATATGATTTATATATACATATAATATCACTCTAGCAAAAGTCATTAAATCAATAATTATTTGAAGGATATAATTTACTAAATGGGATGCTTTTGGCTTAAAGAAGATATATTTTTATCAAGACTGACATAATTCATGTCAGAACTAGAAATAAAAGTGATTTGATTTATCACCCTTATAAAATGAATTAGCTTATTTATTGAGTTTTTTATTTATCTTTTTAGATCAGGCCTTGTTATGTAGACAGGCTAGCCCTGAACTCATGATATCTTTGACACAGTCCCCCATGTGCTACGATCATAAGCATGTGCCATTACACCCAGCACTAGTAATCTAATAACCTAAAAACTATGTGTCGCTTTATTTAGTTATATATTAAAGGCATCATTGCATCTTCTATGCCATGAACATAACAGTTTCCAGATAATTATGGACAACATACCTTCCCTGCAATTGGCTTTTGTTTTTCCTAAAGATATTTGATTTTTTTAGAGTATTCTTGTTATTAAATGTGTAAAAACTCTTCCCAGAAACAAAAGTGTTACAAAGAGACCACTTTCCACTTAAAAAGATTTAACATGAGTTAATGACTATTGGCAATGGGAAGGATTTTCCTGTGAGTTAAAACTCTCCCAAAGCATACTGTCACAACAGCCTATTTTTGCCTTCAGCATCTTCTACTGCAAGCTGCTTTCCTAAACTTCATGTTCAAGCCAGAAGCAAGCAAGTGCAGACTCAACAACAGCAAGACAATCACACATTCATTTGGAAATCATGACTTTTAACAGAGCGTGGTTATCAATGTATTGAAGATTTATGTGTCATGTAACAGGCATTACCTGCTTATCTGTGCTAGCTAAATTGCAGAATTTTCTTAAAAATCCACTGCTTTATTATTCTTACATTGAAAGATAGAGAAGATTCTAACATAGTTTAAGCTATCTTTAATTTGAAACATTTGAGTAGGCCAAATGTTTGCTTTAGAAGCTGGGTGAAAGATCCACTTTTTCCCCCAAGTTTCTTGGAATCTCACAGCATAATTTTTAGGGCATAATTCAAATGCGTTTTTTGGTGTGACCTGTTTGTTTACCACTGATTAGGATCAGAGGACAGTTTCGTGCATCTTCAGGAAACATACTGCAGCCTGTATTACTAATAAATTTACCTATGGAGCCAAATCCTGAGAATGACTAATCAGAATAGTTGGTCAATTTTTCAAAGCAACTTTGCTTCAGACTTTTCCAAGAAGTGAGGGAGAAAAGAAACATGTTTTCTTGCCTAGGAAATAAATCTCTTATTGGTCTAGAAAATATTTGTTCTGGGGAAAGTTAAAACCTGGCTGATTTCTCTGTCATCTCTTGCCTGTCGATGAAGTCAGAAGTGTGAGCATATGCCCAATGTCTTTGTGAGGAATACCAAAGCCAATAGTTCTGGTTTTCCCAGAGCAGAGAAACTCTGAGTCTCATCACATTTAAAGACATGACTGAATATTTTGATGTTACCAGGAGTCCATATTGTCCTTTGGAGAAAAAAGAACACATGTTACATTGGAGTCTTGGCGCTTAGGTTGGAAGTTAACAGTCCACTAAAAGAGGTTACAGACAACTTGAGATGGTGATACACACTGAGCAAACAAGTGGATTGAAGCATCGCACAGATGGATGAACCAGCCTAAGAAGAATCCTAGAGTTAGCAAGGAGAAAACAACTAGAGATCAGAAACCTCACTGACCATTTGAAGGAGTGTAGTCATAATGAGATTTGTTAGAAACACCCAAAATACATTGCATATAATAAAATTAGATTTTATATATATTTATATATATATATATATTATATTTCACCCTACAGTTTTACAAAATAATGAGATGTGTTAAATAGTCTTAAATTTTCTCATCTCATCCATTTTTAATTTTTAAAATGGAGAAATAATAGGGAGTTCATAAACGTGAATATAACATTTGTATATGTTTTAGCAGATGATTGTAAGTAGCCTTATGCTCTATGAAAAGTCAAGACGCCTAGTGCTATCCTAATAAAACTGCCTGTGCTCCATGCTACCATCCTGTGAACTTCCTTTTCCTTTAACATAATCACTGTTCTGATTGTTGTATTTATTGGCTAAGTGTGTTATGGAGAATCTCTAATTCCTTTCCTACACTAACAGCTAAGGATAAAGGTTATTCAATGAGACATTCAAACATCCTAAGGGGCTATTTAGGATGCAGTGCAGTAGCACAGCAACTGCATAGCATGTATAAAGCTAATCCCAAACAACATAAAAATCAGCAAGCAAAAACATAAGCTAGCCATCAGCCACGACTCTCCCATCAGGTTTAGGTATAGCATCAGTAAAGCTTTGTAGTGGAAGGGAAAGACAGTACCACATGGGCAGGGAAGGTGGGAATTTTATCGGGAAGGGAGTCAGGGCCTGCAGATGCAAGAAAATTACAACCAAGTAATAAAGGTAACGGGTTCTGTTTGAACTAACATAACAGAAATTTTACAGAGGACAGGCTAGCATGAGTAGACACCTAAAGATGATGGGGGCATGAGAACCCTGATCAGACATTATAGGTGTGTGTCTTGCAGGGACATCTTGCTAGATATACTTAGTAAGGGTCTTTGCTAAAATGAGCTGCTATAAACAAGAGTACAGATGGATTTTCAGAAAGGCTTGTCTACTTCTCATGATTCAGGCATTCCTGATATATAATATATAATTAATACCATATTTATATTAATATATTTAATAATATATATTTATTTTAATATATTTTAAGCCACAGAATTTAACAGACAACTGCCACAAGTTTTTCTTCTTAAACCAATAATGACTAAGATTGTGCCAACACCAGTTTTATCCAATATTGTGTTAGAGGTTGCTGGGAGACTGTGCAATGGCTGAGTGCATAATGCTCTGACAGAAAGAACTTGTATGTGCTTCCCAGGAACCATCTGTAACTACGGCTCCGGGGGATCAGATAGTCTCTTCAGACCTCTGTAGGTACCTGAATATATATATATATATATATGTATATATATACATATATATATATACACATACACACAGGAACACACAGAGGTATGTGTGCATAAACATGCACAATTGAAAATATTTAATTGCATTAAAGCTTCTAGACAACTTATTAAAGAAAAATAGCCATAATAATGGAAAAGGAGGTAAGGCTATTATTTAGAAACAATATAACTCCATAGGTCAAAATTATTTCAACACTGATTAAAATTAGTAAATGCATTTAGCAATAATACTGTAAATTTGAAGATGGACAAACATTTGTAAACAGAGACTTCTGGTTTGTTTCTGACTGCCCATGCCCAAATAATCACACAGAAACTATATTAATCAGAACACTACTTGGCCTATTAGCTCAGGCTTCTTATTAACTAACTCTTACATCTTAAATAATCAACCCATTTCTCTTAATCAATGTATCACCACGAGGCAGAGACTTACCGGTGGTAAGGTTCCCACTTCTGTCTCCTTCAGCAGCTACATGGCATCTCTTTGACTCTGCCTGTTCTCTCTTTCTCTTCCAGCCTGTCTATATTGCCCTGCCGTAGGCTGAGATAGCTTCTTTATTAACCAATGGTAATAAAACATATTCACAGCCTACAGAGGGGAATCCCACATCAAACTTATCCACCCTGGATACAACAAAACTCACATGAGATTAATAGCATCTTAGCAGGTGAAAATCTCCATCATGTTTATAGGTTGTAAAGCTTCATGTAGGAAAATGCTGACTCCTCAAAAAATTTACATGACTCTTCAAAAAAATTTACATGAACTCACAGAAGTTGTAACTATTTTCAGAAGACCCACATAGATCAAGCCAGTTAAAAGTTGCAGGATATGGGCATGCTCCAGAACAGCTGCTGTGTCTGAAGAGCTATTAGCAGTTAATGGCTGCTGGAAAAGAGGGAGTCATTTCTCTTTGGGGATGTGGCCACTAGTAGGTTGTGGATGCTATAATAAATGACCCATACCCATGTACATATGGATAGCATTAACTGAACATAATGGGTTTAAACTAATAATCAATGAAATAACTAAAAAAATAAATTCAAACTGAAAATAAGCGTGCTTATTCAGCATTCATGGATACATGCTTGGGGCAGGCATAAAAAGCAGTCCTGAGCCCCTGAGGTTTCAGACAGTACCAACATTTCATGAGGCCAGAAAAGCAGGTTAAAAGATGAGCATTCAGGGGGAAGACAAACAAACAAACAAAAACAGGAACAAGAAAGGAAAAAAAAAAGAATCCAAGAGAAAAAGAACAGTTTGAGGAACCCAATTTAAGGGCTTGTGACACAGTTTAATTGGCAAAGGCACCTGCCACCAAGTCTGATAACTGGACTTCAATCCCTGGACCCATGAGGTAGAAGGAGAGAATTGATCCCTGTAAGTTGTCCTTTGACCTCCTCTCATGTACCATAGCACATGTAGGTGAGCACAGGTGTGGTGTACATGTGCACAGGTACACACACATATATCATAGCGGGAGAGAATATATATATTCTTTGTGTGTGTGTGTGTGTGATTAAGCTCCACAACACAGGAATTATTTCCCAGCACTCATGCTGGGATGCTCACAATCACCTGGAATGACCACTGCAAGGCCATCTGATACCCTCTTCCACTTGTGCATATAACCACATACAGATACACATGTATAGTTAGAAATAATAACAATAAATCTTCTTTAAAGAGGCCAATTATGGACCGAGAGCCCCTGCAATGTGCTAGCAATCAAAGGGAATCCCCTTGGGAAGCTCCGTGTGGGAATTATCTCCAGCAGGGCTACGGAAGAGATGAGAGGACTGTACCCACAAGGAGTTAAGCGCTTCTCCTGAGTGAGAGGCTGACATCCGGCAAGGATCTCGAAGCAAGGATTTGAAAGATTATGAAATCCCCTAACAAGCCTAGTGGAACTGAACCAATTATTTCATCTCTCTGTTTATTCAGCGGCGTGAAATGGCACTCTGTGGGAGGACTGGAGTATGTGGAAGACAATTCTGTCTTACAGGCCACACGAAGCTGTCACCTGTCACGTGATGCCCTTAAGGGTTTGTTTGCTGTGTCCCTTCTTTCTGAGTTTCTTAGAGACAGGAAGCACTTGTCTTTTTCTGTCTCATCCCCAGGACTTCAGCAGGCTGCTTGGCTCACTTCGACATGCAGGAAATCCTTGATTGAAGGGACAAAGTCTTGGCGTTGAGGTCCATTAACGGAACTCACGGCTGATGTTTTCTTGGTTGTTTTTGTTGGTTTGTTACACTGTGTTTGAAAGTGTTTGAGCTGAGGCTGGAGTGGTCTCACAAAGCAGAGCTCCTCCAGCGCTTAAGGCCACATCTCTGGCCCCAGGAACAGCAGCTTTTTGCCTCCACTGCCAGCACCTGCTTGGACTCGCTTGTGCGCAAGCAGAGGTAAACTGAACAAAAGTCTAGGCGCTGTGGGGTGTAAACTGCTCAGCCCCCGTGCTTCTTACTCCACTAAGCATAGCCCAGTCTTTTACAAGATGACAATTTTCTGATGTCCCATTGGAGGGGCTGTTCGGAAACCCTTCACCATGGCTGTTCCCCCAGCTTCCATGATTAAAAGAGCAAGGAAAGACAGGGTTTCCACTCGACAGGGCCCGTATGTTTGACGGGGCTGCTTTGTTCTCATTTCTTTCTCCGTTTTTGTGCAGAATCGAAACCAATGGAAGTTGCCCCGAAACCGATCCAGTTTCAGAATTGATTTTGTTGCCTTTTTAAAGACCAGAGGAGGACACCAAAGCAAGCCTTAAGGAGTGTCCAGGTGGGGTGAATACTGGCAGAGACATCTGAAAAGCAATAGAGCTGCAATTGAATGGAAGGGAGGAAAGGGTTGTCTAGCATGGCCTCCTGACATTACAGAGCCAGAGGCCAAACCAAAGTGAATGATCCATGTCGTCCCATGGTCTCTTGAGGAAGAACACAATTTGAGAACTCTTTGAACTATCATTTCCTCCTTTAATTTAACGTGTGAGAATATCAGACGAAATGTACTCTACATACTTCTCAATGGGTTACAGTCATTGAGTCCAAAAATCGTGTTACTGGAGGCCCAAAGGGCTTCAAGTCACCAGCTGAGCCTTGTTCCCAGCACTTAACCCTTAAAAGAAAAGGGAAAAGGCATTTTCCTCAAAGCCAAGTCAAACCTTTGAAAGGCTCTTTATAGTGAGAGGGAAGAGAACGTAGGAGCTAGGAAAGAGGGAGCAGACAGGAAAGGATGGGAAAGAAATCCAGAAATAGTCTCCCTATATTTGGAAGTGCACTTTCCTGCTCCTCTTGTGCCCCAATGAAGTCTGACCTACGAGGCTGCCTTCCACTTAGTGAGAAGAAATGAGAGTCCCATCATTTACACATGCTTTCCCACAACCATCTCACCAGTTACACATGGCCCTTTGCTCCTGTGGGAACGGAGCTCTGTGGTGATAAAATCTCTTGGTGTTGTTGGAAGAACCCTGTCCTAACCTGTGTGGGCCTCTGGAATCTTGGATTACATGTTTTCTGTAGATATGGAAATGGTGGACTTCCCCTCAAGAGACATGAAAACTGAAGCAGGGGTTCATCCTGTGAGTTGTGAAGACACTGTCAAGGCCATTTAGATGGCTGATGGCCATGCCAAGGTGGGTGTAAAGAAGTAAACCTGGGAGTGTCAGGGAACAAAATGAGCCAAGCTCCAAAGGTACTATGGTGCCCAGCTCTTACCTTCCCATTACTGAGATGCCTCACAGCTCCAAAGATACAAAGATACAAATGATCATCTGTTGACTAGCCCCAAGATATCTAGCCATGTGTGAGAGACCCATTTGCCTGGTGGTGTGGAGTCTCATGGTATAATAAATTGGTTTTCTCTCTATCTATACACTCTATAAAGACTTCCACACTGGACATCTCCCATCTTTTAAGGTCTCCTTGATTTCACCTACACATATTAAACTGCGGCATATTATTAGTTCCCATAATCTAGTTTTGGCAGATGCTTGCTGGATACGATTTTTATTAGAAGGGGGGAACTATGGTTTTCAAGGCTAGATGGAAGCGTAAGTCTAGCTCGATAAGAATACCTCACGTGTCTGTTTACAAAATGTCTGCCGTATTTACTAGAGGACACGATCACTGTTAGAGAAACAAGTCCTGGTGCAACTTCAGCCTCTGGCTTCCAAAAAGGCAGAGGCGGTGATGTTCAGATCACAGACAGGAAGAGGCTGCTGGAAAGGATAGTTTATCCTTTTAGATCCCATTATTGTTGTTTTTCCTTCATCTGGTTTCTCAGTTTGGACACAGTTGACATTTTGAGCTGGCTATTTCTATATGTGGAAAGCTGCCCTGGCATTCTGAAGCAGTGTGTAGCAGCCGCCCGGTCTCAACTGTGTCAGCAGCAAATCTCACCTTTCAGTGATGTGCCAGCTTCAAATGCCTCAAGGTACTACCAGATGTCCTCTAAGGAGCAAAAGTGCTGCCGCCAAGAGTCCTGAGAATTCAGATGTGTTTCACAGAGTTCATGAATAAGCCATGGCTTAGACCAAGACATTCAGCCTCAAGTGCTAGACTACTTCTGTCGTTCCTACATGACAGCCACACTGGGCCCAGGGCCCTACTCTGTTCCCACCTTTTCTTCCCCTGGTCTGTCTTGAAATTCTCCACTTGGTGTCAGGAGATTCAGAGAAATGAACAAAGATACAAACGGAACAAGAATAAACAGAGATGCAAGCAGATATAGACATGCAAAGAAAGTAGAGTGTGGGCCTGGAGAGAAAATTCATCCCCCACACAACCACACAGACACCTCCCCTCTCTCCCATGTTTTCCCGTGCAAGCCTCCCTCTGAACCTGGTTCTCATTTACACACCCTCTCTCAGCCGTGAGCATCGTTTCTTCTCATAGATAATTTGAGTTGATTACCTTCTGAAAGGGCAGACAGAGCCAAGGAGCCTGCACTCATTTCCCTGTCAGTCCCAGCATTAACTTAATTTGGGTTGAGTAGCGCCTCCCCCCCCCCCTCAGGACTGACTGTGAGCCTGGAGCCCAACTCCCCTAGGAGGAGCTGGGGGACCCCGAGCCCCTTCTTCTCTATCCAAATAAGGCAAGCATGTCTTTGTACACAGAGAGGTTGACACTGTTTGACAGAGGAGCAACAGTAGCCCAGAGGAATACAGAAGTCACCACTTGACCAGGCTTGATCCGGGCTTCCTCCATTATACCAGCACTGGCCAGGACAGAAAAGCAAACTCGGAAATAGTTTAGTTAAAACTCAAGTTTTTTACTTCATGAGCATAGAAATCTCTTGAGCTTTTAGACCAAACTTTTTAAAAAACATTTTTTTTTTTCATGTCATGAGGTGCTGGCCTGCGGCATTGAGTTGGTTGGGGACTGCTTAATGTTTTACTGTCCTGTTCAGTTGACCCTATTAGGAAGACACCGAGTCATCACTGGTCTTCCCCAGATCCAGATAGTACACAGACTCTGAGAGCAGTCACTCTTGTGTCATGGGAAAGTCTCTTTAAAATGAATGGCCTGAATGGCCGTGGCTACAGCACCGCAGTTCCTCCTGTCCGTGGCCCCGAAGGGCTTCCTCCAGAAATCGGCATTTCCAGTCAGCTTTCTAAATCTAAAACTGATACATTCTTTGTTCCTGAATGGCTACCAAGTCTGTTTCTTTAAACTAGGCTAATAAAACTGACGTTTGCTGGTAACTGTATTTTTATTTTATGGAAATGTCTTCTATCAAAGCTGTCCTTCCCAGTACTTTCCACATCCACGTAATTTGCATTTGTTGCAGTGCCAGGGGCTGGGGATTGAGAGCAGGGTGCGGAATAGACATGCTAAGCACACACTCCCTGTCTGAGTCTCAGCTCCGGCTCCTTGTCAGATGCTCTACATAATTCATGCTTCTTGTTTGGCTCCAGTTTGTGATACCCTAGTTTATGATCATCATTCATATTTTGATTTGTTAATCCACATTAGATTGATGCTTCTTTTCTTTAAAATGGCCAGGGCAAGCTGGGTGTGACGGGGCATGGCTTACCACTCCAGTACTAGGTCAGATTTGTCTTTAAAACAAATGTGGGTGTGGGGGCAGCTATGGAGATGGCTCAAATGTGGATCAATTGGTAAGATGCTTGTAGCCTAAATGTGAGGTTCTGAGTTCTCTCCTCAGCATCCATGTAAAAGCCTGGTGCATCAGGCGTCTGTAACCCCTGAGCTGGGGGAAACAGGCAGCAACAGGTAGCCCTTAGGCAGTCCATTGGTCAAGTAGTCCAGCCAATTGATAAGATCCTAATTTGGGGAAACATCCCTATCTTCAAAAAAGAATCTGGAGCATAAAGGGGACAATACTAAACATTAATTTTGGGCTTGGAGGTGCTTACAGGTGTGCAAACACAAGCATACTCACTGTCATTCATTCAGAGAAAGAGAGAGAGAGAGACAGAGAGAGAGAGGAGCAACTGCTGTAGGAGGGGCAACCTTAAGTTCTTGCTCATTGTCTGCTGTGAGATTAGTAGAAAATTTTTACTCATTTCATAACATGATTTTTTTCTTGTTTCATAACAAGAATGAGACCCAAATCAGAAGAGGTAGCTGGTATCAAATAGTTTAGTTTGATTGTGGTTTCAAAAATATTTTGGCCATTAGAACGCGTTGATTGTCTGAGATCTTAACTTGAGTGTAAATGAGCCAGCGAGAGGGTAAAGGCACTTAACCCTAAATCTGATAACCAGAGTTGGATCTCAGGCCCCACATAGTGAAAAGACACAGCAACTCCAGCAAGTGGTCTTCAAGTTCTCTAGTGTGCAAAATAAATAAATACACTACAATATTAACCTTGAACATGCATGTGTGATGATCCAAAGCTTAAATTTTCAATAAATGTGCATTCTCTAACAAAAGACTTTATTAATCATCATTAAATCTTCTATTTTTCACGCACCAAATGTACATGGTCCTACAGTTTCTAAGACTATACTGCTTATAAAGACCAGAGCCTTGACTATAATCAGCACACAACAAAAGCCAGCTGTTATGACAATAGCCATAAATATTGCCTTCAATGATTAACTGAATTAACATACACAATGGAAAATATAATCCATCCCAGAATGAAAACATGTCTCTAAAAAAACCTCCAAAGCATTAACAAAATGAACTTAGATTTTCAAATACTTTGTCTTTCAAAGCTGTGTATTTGTGTGTCAACATAGGCAGGTGGTTGTGTCTTAGGAGTAAAATTACAGGAATGGTTTTGGGCATGCAGGCTCTAACATGTTTTCTCACTCTGACAAGTGAACCCAACCAGAGTACTTAAGTTGTATCTGGAGAAGAAATTCATGGTTGAGAAAAACCCAGACTGTCGAATTCGCTTGGTTCAAGGTTGTGAAAATTAATCATAGGAATGTTACTTTCTTCTTTTTGCCTGGCAAATGAAAAGGCCAAAGCTCAGAATTGTTGGGAGTGACAGCCCAATTAATCAGGCTCCGTGCTTCACACAGGCTCAGAGCCTGCCCAAGATTGTGAAAGTTTTCACTGTGACCTCTTTGTCCTTGCAGCACCAAAGTGAAATTCCTGAAGGCTCACTGGCTATTGGCACCTGGTATCCACCCAGCAATAATGTAGGACAAAAAGTTCTTTGGCAAAAGAGGCCAGGCTGTGCTTTTATGTTCTCGGGAAGAAAGAAATAACAGTTGTAATTTTGCACGGACTCAGCAGGCTTATCAATATGCACTATGCCTCTGGCAGGTATCTCTCTAGGAAAAACCGAATCCAATTAGACTTACAAATGTTGACTGCAAACCTTGCAAGGACAGCAAGTGAAAGACTGGAATCAACTCCTAGGACGGAGAGCAGAAGGAAACCTTAGAATCCTATTCAGACCTCTTCTCTCACACTTCCCAAATTTCGTTCATCAGCGCGAGAACCTTTTTGAGAGTCAGATGGAGAATAACTAGGTGGAATTAAACTTCAGACAACACAGGCAGACACAGCGAACAAGGGCATCCAAGCTCCACCTCCAGCAGCTCTTCCTCCTGCATCCTAAAGGGTCTAGCAGCAGGTAACTGTGAAGAGTCTTCCTCTGAGGCTGATGATCAGCTGAGTTCACATGGCACTTCCAAATACTTTATCTCAATTGTCCCTGACAATAATACTGTGACATGGACTGGCAAATAGCCTGAGCATTGATGAACAAGGGGATTGAGACTCACAAATCTGTTAAGAAATTGGCCTTCCTGCCCAGGACTTTTAATCCTGAATCTATTTTGTGCTAGGATGAGATGGAATTATTTCTAAAGCACGTGACAGAGGATAGCGATGCTACATAATTTATCTGAAATTATCCAGGCATCTCAGTTTGAATAGTCAAGGCCTTTTATTGCCATTTAGAGAAAATGTCAGGAGTTGATGAGTTGTGCCTTCCACCCCAAACAAGGTGAAATGTGTTGATTCTGTCACTAATCTGCAGAGTGAATGCTTTAAAAAAAAAATCAACCATTATGTTCTTGAAAACCTTGTAGAACATGCTATACACATTTCAATTTTACATCATTTGAACTTTATGGATAAGTAACACTAATCCAATTTTTGATACGCCGAATTGAGGTCTTACAGTAATAGTCAAATATTCAACACATTTCTAAACAGCTAAGTTCAGAGCACACGATGAACTGGGGTATTATAGATATGTATGCCTTGACCCAAGCCTTGGTCTGAATACAACATTCTTAAGGTTTCATTTTGGTTTTATGTTTGTTTTTTCCTTCTAGTCCAGGGCATTGCACTACAGGGGTTTTTTGTTTATTTGTTTTTTTTCCCTTCTAGTTGAGAACATTGTACTACAGGGTCTTAAGAGGCTAACCAAACCTTCTATACTGAGCTACACCCACCCCAGCTACATTACATATCAGTTTAAATGATGGCTTTTGCTACTCCAACATCTGTAAACTGAATTCCCAGGTTCAACATTTCCTTTATACTGTTTGCTAGAACCTAAAATTTCTCATTCTTTGAAGAGGAATAAGAAGACCCAGTTGCCAGCCTTGTATCTCTCAGATGATACATATCCATGGCAACAGTTACTACCCCTGAGGGCTGCCACAGTTTGACTTCATTCAGCTCTTCTGCAAACTTGGCACAATTTGCCTTAGTCCTCATTGAATACTACAGTGTGTAACCTCCCTGGTCACAATACAGTTGTCTACAGTGATGTGAATTAGCTGACCATGGCCACTAAAAAGAGCAACTTCTCACCTAAGGAATAAACCCAGAAGCCACCAGTTTCCAAGAAGGCTGATTAGTTGGCTTTCTACATAGTCACTCACAAAGTACCAAAGAAGAGCTGGAGTGAGTGATCCTGTGTGCCTGTGTTCTCTGACTCACACTGGTTCTCCCCATCCTCCTCTGCATCTTTTGAGCAGAAGCATCAATCTGCTGCTTTAAATAGTTGAGTATCTCAGAAGATACCCTCTTCCATGCTGCACACAGTCACTGCAGCGGCTTCTGCTTCATACTTTGCCTTGTAGGATGTCTGACCTCCTGCTCATATGTCTCTGGAAACATAAGCCCAAATGGATATGGAAGAGAGTCCCTGAAGGTCCCCTCAAAACATCCATGCAGAGTATCATGGTGCTCCAGTCAAGAATGAACCATGTATGATTGATGTAGGAAGGTCTTCTATCTATCTGTTGCTTTCATTGGTTAATTAATAAAGAAAATCACTTGGCCTGATAGGTCAGAACATAGGTAGGTGGGGAAGACAGAACAGAATTGTGGGAGGAAGAAAGCAAAGACAGGAAGATGCCATGATTCTACTACCCAAGGCAGTGTTTAAATGAATACAGTTTCCGTGTAATTATTTCGGGTAAAGCTAGCCCAGTGGTGGAAAGTGACCTGTAGCTCCTGTTACAACATTTGATGATGCACTCATCCGATGACATCACTTAATAATGTTGCAATCTCTACTTTTAAGCATATTCTGTGATGATTATTCAATAATCAAGCCACCCAATCATGCATTTTTTCAGAACCTCTCATTCCTGTTATTGACACATTGAACCCTTGGAATCCTGGCCCCCTGTGATCACCATTTGCAGTTATTAGTTCAGGAATTTTACCCTTCAGCAGGTACAGCCGCAACTCTCTTCTGATGTCATTTCAAATGACAGGAGACATTCTACAGTAAAGAAACCCAATTGATTTTATTCAACCCAATCACTGATAAAATGACACGACCCTGGAATTGTTCCAGAGAACAGTAATGAACACTTTCTAGAGTTGGCTGCTCATGAAACATAATTTCCACAACGCCACACGAGAGAATTGTTTTTTTTTATTTTTATTTTTTTATTGAGAAAAGGAGAAAAAAAAAAACAAGTTTCCACCTCCTCCCAGCCTCCCATTTCCCTCCCCTCCTCCCACCCTTCTCCCCCTCCTCCCACCCTTCTCCCCCTCCCCCCACTCCTCTCCCCCTCCCTCTCCAGTCCACAGAGCAGTCCGGGTTCCCTGCCCTGTGGTAAGTCCTAGGTCCTCCCCCCTCCGTCCATATCTAGGAAGGTGAACTTCCAAACTGGCTAGGCTTCCACAAAGCCAGCACATTAAGTAGGATCAAAACCCCGTGCCATTGTCCTTGGCGTCTCACCAGCCCTCATTGTTCGCCATGTTCAGAGAGTCCGGTTTTATCCCATGCTTTTTGGGTCACAGTCCAGCTGGCCTTGGTGAGCTCCCAGTAGATCAGCTCCACTGTCTCAGTGGGTGGGTGCACGCCTCGTGGTCCCGACTTCTTTGCTCATGTTCTCCCTCCTTCTGCTCCTCATTGGGACCTTGGGAGTTCAGTCCAGTGCTCATGTGTGGGTCTCTGTCTCTATCTCTATCCATCACCAGATGAAGGTTCTATGATGATATGCAAGATATTCGTCAGTATTGCTCTAGGATAGGGTCATTTCAGGTTCCCAATCCTCAGCTGCCCAAGGAACTAACTGGGAACCTCATGTTGGGCACTAGGGAGCCCCTCTAGGGTCAAATGTCTTGCTCACCCTAAAGTGGTTCCCTTAACTAAGAATTGTGGTTCCGTGCTCCCCTATCCACCTTTCCTTTATCCCAATTCTCCTGATTCCCCAAGTCCCCCCTCCTTCCCTTCTAACTTTTCTCTCCCCATCTCCCCTTACCCCCATCCCACCCCACCCCCAAGATCCTAATTTTCTCCCCGGCAATTTGGTCTACTTCCCTTAGCCAAGAGGATAACTATATGTTTTTCCTTGGGTTCACCTTCTTACTTAGCTTCTTTAGGTTCACCTATTGTAGACTCCGTGGCCCTTCTTTATGGCTAGAAACCAATTATGAGCGAGTACATCCCATGTTCATCTTTTTGGGTCTGGGACACCTCACTCAGGATAGTGTTTTCTATTTCCATCCATTTGCATGCAAAATTCGAGAAGTCATTGTTTTTTACCGCAGCGTAGTACTCTAGCGTGTATATATTCCATACTTTCTTCATCCATTCTTCCATTGAAGGGCATCTAGGTTGTTTCCAGGTTCTGGCTATTACAAATAATACTGCTATGAACATAGTTGAACAAATGCTTTTGTCATTTGATAAAGCATCTCTTGGGTATATTCCCAAGAGTGGTATTGCTGGGTCCAGGGGTAAGTTGATCCCGAATTTCCTGAGAAACCGAAACACTGACTTCCACAGTGGTTGCACAAGATTGCATTCCCACCAGCAATGGATGAGGGTACCCGTTCCTCCACAGCCTCTCCAGCAAAGGTTATCCTTGGTGTTTTTGACTTTAGCCATTCTGACAGGTGTAAGATGATATCTCAAAGTTGTTTTGATTTGCATTTCCCTGATTGCTAAGGAAGTTGAGCACGACTTTAAGTGTCTTTTGGCCATTTGAACTTCCTCTGCTGAGAATTCTCTGTTCAGTTCAGTGCCCCATTTTTTAATTGGGTTAATTAGCATTTTAAAGTCTAGTTTCTTGAGTTCTTTATATATTTTGGAGATCAGACCTTTGTCTGTTGTGGGGTTGGTGAAGATCTTCTCCCAGTCAGTAGGTTGCCTTTGTGTCTTAGTGACTATGTCCTTTGCTTTACAGAAGCTTCTCAGTTTCAGTAGGTCCCATTTATTCAATGTTGCCCTTAATGTCTGTGCTTCTGGGGTTATACATAGGAAGCAATCTCCTGTGCCCATCTCCTGTAGGGTACTTCCCACTTTCTCTTCTATCAGGTTCAGTGTGTTCGGGCTGATATTGAGGTCTTTAATCCATTTGGACTTGAGTTTTGGGCACGGTGATAGATATGGGTCTATTTTCATTCTTCTACAGGTTGACATCCAGTTGTGCCAGCACCATTTGTTGAAGATGCTTTCTTTCTTCCATTGTATACTTTTAGCTCCTTTATCAAAAATGAGGTGTTCATAGGTTTGTGGGATAAAATCCGGGTCTTCTATACGATTCCATTGGTCGACTTCTCTGTTTTTATGCCAGTACCACACTGTTTTCATTACTGTAGCTCTGTAATAGAGTTTGAAGTCAGGGATGGTAATGCCTCCAGAAGATCCTTTATTGTATAGGATTGTTTTGGCTATCCTGGGTTTTTTGTTTTTCCATATAAAGTTGATTATTGTCCTCTCCAGATCTGTGAAGAATTTTGATGGGATCTTGATGGGGATTGCATTGAATCTATAAATTGCCTTTGGTAGAATTGCCATTTTTTCTATGTTGATCCTCCCAATCCAAGAGCAAGGGAGGTCCATCCATTTTTTGGTATCCTCTTCAATTTCTTTCTTCAATGCCTTAAAGTTCTTGTCAAATAGATCTTTCACTTCCTTGGTTAGATGTACCCCAAGATATTTTATGCTGTTTTTGGCTATTGTGAATGGTGAAGCTTCTCTGATTTCCCTCTCTGCTTCCATATCCTTTGTGTATAAGAGGGCGACTGATTTTTTGGAGTTGATCTTGTATCCTGCCACATTACTAAAGCTGTTTATCAGCTGTAAAAGTTCTTTGGTGGAGTTTTTGGGGTCGCTTATGTACACTATCATATCATCTGCAAATAACGAAAGTTTAACTTCTTCCTTTCCAATTCGAATCCCCTTGATTCCATTATGTTGTCTTATTGCTATTGCTAGAACTTCAAGCACTATATTGAAGAGGTATGGCGAGAGTGGACAGCCTTGTCGTGTTCCTGAGTTAAGTGGGATGGCTTTGAGTTTCTCTCCGTTTAATTTGATGTTAGCTGTCGGCTTGCTGTATATAGCTTTTATTATATTTAGGTATGACCCTTGTATCCCTAATCTCTCCAAGACTTTTAACATAAATGGATGTTGAATTTTGTCAAATGCTTTTTCAGCATCTAATGAAATGATCATATGGTTTTTTTCTTTCAGTTTATTTATATGCTGGATTACATTGATAGATTTTCGTATGTTGAACCAGCCCTGCATCTCAGGAATGAAGCCTACTTGATCATAATGGATAATTTTTCGGATGTGTTCTTGGATTCGATTTGCCAGTATTTTGTTGAGGATTTTTGCATCGATATTCATGAGTGAGATTGGCCTGTAGTTCTCTTTCCTGGTTGAGTCTTTCAGTGGTTTTGGTATCAGAGTAATTGTGGCTTCATAAAAGGAGTTTGGTAATGACCCTTCTGTTTCTATCTTGTGGAATACATTAAGGAGTATAGGTATTAGATCTTCTTGGAAGATCTGGTAGAATTCCGCATTGAAACCATCTGGTCCTGGGCTTTTTTTGGTAGGGAGGTTTTTGATAACCTCTTCTAATTCTTCGCGACTAACAGGTCTATTTAGATTGTTCACCAGGTCCTGATTTAACTTCGGTATATGATATTTATCTAAAAAAGTATCCATTTCCTTTACATTTTCCAATTTTGTGGCATATAGGCTTTTGTAGTAAGATCTAATGATTCTCTGAATTTCCTCTGTGTCTGTGGTTATGTCCCCCTTTTCATTTCTGATCTTATTAATTTGCAAATTCTCTCTCTGCCGTTTGATTAGCTTGGATAGTGGTTTGTCAATCTTGTTGATTTTCTCCAGGAACCAGCTTTTTGTTTCATTGATTTTTTGTATTGTTTTCTGTGTTTCTATTTTGTTGATTTCAGCCCTCATTTTGATTATTTCCAGTCTTCTACTCCTCCTAGGTGAGTCTGCTTCTTTTTTTTCTAAAGCTTTCAGGTGGGCTGTTAAGTCTCCAATGTGAGCTTTCTCTGTTTTCTTTAAGTGGGCACTTAGTGCTATGAACTTTCCTCTTAGCACTGCTTTCATAGTGTCCCATAAGTTTGAGTATGTTGTTTCTTTATTTTCATTGAATTCCAGGAAGACTTTAATTTCTTTCTTTATTTCTTCCTTAATCCAGGTATGGTTCAATAGTTGACTGTTCAGTTTCCATGACTTTGTATGCTTTCTGGGGGTAGCATTATTGTTGAATTCTAACTTTAATCCATGGTGATCTGATAAGACGCAGGTGGTTACTAATATTTTTTTGTAACTGTGGATGTTTGCTATGTGGTCGATTTTTGAGAAGGTTCCATGAGCTGCAGAGAAGAAGGTATATTCTTTCCTATTTGGATGGAATGTTCTATAGATGTCTGTTAAGTCCATTTGATTCATTACCTCCATTAATTCTCTTATTTCTCTGTTAGGTTTCTGTCTGATTGACCTGTCCATTGGTGAGAGAGGAGTGTTGAAGTCTCCTACTATTAGTGTGTGCGGTTTGATGGCTGCCTTGAATTTTAGCAATGTTTCTTTTATGTACGTGGGTGCTTTTATATTAGGGGCATAGATGTTCAGGATTGAGACTTCATCCTGATGGACTGTTCCTGTTATGAGTATAAAATGCCCCTCTCCATCTCTTCTGATTGATTTAAGTTTAAAGTCAACTTTGTTAGAGATTAGTATGGCCACACCTGCCTGTTTCTTAGGTCCATTTGCTTGATAGGCCTTTTCCCAGCCCTTTACTCTGAGTAGGTGCCTGTCTTTGTGGTTGAGGTGTGTTTCTTGTAAACAGCAGAATGTTGGATCCTGTTTTCTTATCCAATCTCTTAGCCTGTGCCTTTTTATAGGTGAGTTGAGTCCATTGACATTAAGTGATATTAATGACCAGTGGTTGTTAACTCCGGTCATTTTTTTTTTAGTCGTAGAGTTTGTGTGTTTCCCTTCTTTGTTTTGTGTTGGTGAAGGGTCTCTAGATGTCTGAGTTATTGTGGTCATTGTTGGACTCCTTGGTTAGTGATTTTCCTTCAATTACTTTCTGTAAGGCTGGATTTGTGGCTGCGTATTGTTTAAATTTGTTTTTATCCTGGAAAATTTTATTTTCTCCATTTATAGTGAATGAAAGCTTGGCTGGGTATAGTAATCTGGGCTTGCACCCATGGTCTCTCAGTTTCTGCAGTACATCTATCCAGGACCTTCTGGCTTTCATGGTTTCCATGGAGAAGTCAGGTGTAAGTCTGATAGGTTTACCTTTATAAGTAATTTGGCCTTTTTCCTTTGCAGCTCTTAATATTCTTTCCTTATTCTGTATGCTTTGTGTTTTGATAATTATATGGCGAGGGGATGTTTTTTTTTTGATCCAGCCTATTCGGTGTTCTGTATGCTTCTTGCACCTTCATAGGAAAATCTTTCGTTAGGTTGGGAAAGTTTTCTTCTATAATTTTATTAAATATATTTTCTGGACCATTGAGCTGCCCTTCTTCTCCTTCTTCTACTCCTATTATTCTTAGGTTTGGTCTTTTTATTGTGTCCCATATTTCCTGAATGTTTTATGATGAGAGTTTGTTGGACTTGCTGTTTTCTTTGATCAGTGTGTTTATTTTCTCTATGGTATCTTCAGAATCCGAGAGTCTTTCTTCTATCTCTTGTATTCTGCTGGTTATGCTTGTTTCTGTAGTCTCTATTCGTTTACCTAGATTTTCCATGTCCAGCCGGCCCTCTGTTTGTGTTTTCTTCTTTGCCTCCATTTCAGTTTTCAGGTCTTGAACTGTTTCCATTATCTGTTTGATTGTTTTTCCTTGGTTTTCTAGGGTATCATTCACTGATTTATTCAATTCTTCAAACTTTCTGTTATATTTCTCATCCATTTCTGTAAGGGCATTTTTTACATGCTGTTTAAGGGTGTCAATCACTTTCATGAAGTCAATCTTTTCTCCTTCCTCTTGATTAAGGGGTTCTTGTCTTCCCGTTGTGAGGTCGCTTGTTTCTGGTAGCTTCATGATGCTTTTCAGCTTGTTGGGCGAATTCTTGCCTTGACGTCGGCCCATCTCTTCTTCCAAATGCTCCCTATGGATCTTCTTTTACCAGATCAGGTCTCCTTGCCTACCAAACGCTGTCTCTCCCCAATGTTGGCTCTCCCAATGCTGGGTCTCCTGGCGCCGAAAGATCAGGCCTCCGTGCTGGTTGGGCAGCTCGCAGACAAAGCGCCTACCCCGCTTGGTGCAGGCAGGCCCCAGAAACAAAGGAACTGCTGCCCGCCCGGGAGCCCCGGGTACTCGGACCCAGCGCCCAGATAGGCTGGGCTGGGCGATGCCACGTGCCAAAAGAGGGCAGTGGGGGCGAAGTGGGGAGGGCTCTGGACAGAAGCTGGGTGGGCCAGGAAGAAAGAGGCAGCACCCGGGGAGTAGAGGCCCTGCAGAGAGCCCAAGCAGGACAGGGGCCAAGGAACCCCCGAGCTCCTTGTCCCAGGCTGGCGCCATGGGCCAGAAACTCACCCCAATGCTGGGTCTCCTGGCGCCGAAAGATCGAGAGAATTGTTTTAAACGGTGTTTTTGTTTTTAATTTTCAAGAATATTCAATGAATTGAGAGTGGCCTCAGAAGCAACCACAGCTCATATTTACCACCTTTTTCTTCAGATTTAATCACAGCTCCCTCATCTGCATACCCTCTTTGCTGGTGCACTCCCTGTCTCTAACACTAACATGTCACCCCATCCTTATCCTGCCTCAGTAGCCCTGACTTAAACCCATTATAAGAAAATCTTCTGGAAGAATAAAATAGTATATACTGAAATGAGAACTGATACAGCATTGACTTTGGGGATTAAGTGGGATTTAAATTATCTGCTTTAGTCTTTTCTCTGTTTTTAGAATTTTCTATGATTGCATTTAAAATAGAAATAAAAATTGGTAATGAAAAGAGGAAGGGAAGATTCAAGGAAAGAAATATTGATCTCTTTGGAGTTCTTATTACTAACTTTTCAATGCCTGAGTTCATTTTACTTGTTCTCTTGAAGAGCCCGTTCATGTACTTTATTGAGATCCATGGTTTTTTAAATGCAATTTGTTTTTCATTCTGTGGAGACAATCCTGCTTGTGTTTTGGCTTTGCACACTTACTTGTGCCATCTGATACTCTAAAACTTCACAATGACATATCCTGACCCATGAGACTACTGTGCTGTGCCAGGGTTGCCCTGAGCATTAGGACTCATCTCAACTAATGGCTTGGTCTGCTTTCTCCTCATGACCAGTGTGGCACAGAAATACATAATTGTTTCTCTTGGAAGTAATCTGTATTATCTGACTTCAAGGTTTTTTTGTTTGTTTGCTTGCTTGCTTCTATGTATGCTTGTTTTTGTACTAGAATTTCAGTGAAGAGGTGAGTTAAATGTAATATGTGTTAAATGTAAGAAAAATAAACTAAGACAGACAGTGGTGGCGCATGCCTTTAGCAGTCCCAGCATTTAGGAAGCAAAGGCAAGCAGATTTCTGTGAGCTGGAGACCATCCTGGTCTACAGAGTGAGTTTCAGAACAGGTTCCAAAGCTGCAGAGAGACCCTGTCTCAAAAAGACAAAACAAAATAATAAAATAAAAAAGAAGAAGAAAAAGAAAATTAAACTAAAATTAAATTCTTAACTTGACCTGTAGAGAAATAAGGATAAGATCCACACAGAGTTCTAGAAGAAACATGCAACGAAGAAGGAATAAAAATGAAAATTTAAAACATTGGAAAAACACATTGATCCACACAAATTTCTGCAGTCATAATTATCATTCAACAATGAGAATGAGGTAATTATCTGCATATTCATAATTGTAAGTTCTGTCTATGGAGAGATGACAGTGATTAAGAGCACATGCTTCTCTTGCAGAGGATCTGGATTAGATTCCTAGCACCCACAGGGAAGCTCACAACTGTCTGTTACTCCGATTTCAGGGGAAATGATGCTCTCTTCTGGCCTTTATGGGCACCTGCATCCAAAGGGTATACACACACACACACACACACACACACACACACACACCATTAAAAAAACTGAAACCATAGAAAAGGATTGAATGAAAACTAAACTAAATTTTCTGTTGCTCCTTGCTTTAAGGAATGCAACAATAAAGCATTCCTTTATATAATAGCAGGAATTTATTGGATTAATATAAGCTATTAATAAAAGAATGAATGAGAACAAGGAATAAATAAAAAGAATTAAGAATATTTTGTTACAGATATGTCTCCTATTTGTTAGTTAAAAGTGAAAATGCATTTACTGTAAATATACATGGTACACTATATTTTTTAAAAGCAGTGTTCTTGATATCTGCCCTATACTATTTTCCAGTAAAGATAAACAGAAATGATATATCATAGTTTATATTATGAGGCATACACTATCCTCATAATCAAAAACATTCTGAAAAACTATATAGATGCTATACAGTTATAAACAAACTGCATACAGCAAAGTATAAAATAATTATACACCATGACTAAGTGAGATATGGTCTGGGTATGCAAAATTGACATAATTTGTTAGTCTGGGTATAGTGGTGCCTACCTATAATTTAAATGCTCACTGAAGAGGTTGAGGCAGAAGGAAACCAAATTCAAGGCTATCCAAGGATTTAGAGCTAAGTTGTGACCAGCCTAGGTTATATAAGATGAACCATTTTAAAAATGCAAAATGTGCAATCAGTCACGGTGACATGTTCCTGCAAGGTCAGCATTGTCAACCACTACTCAAGGCAGACCTGAGTGATAAAGCAGGCCACTGGCTCAGAAAAATATTTAACAACACTAGGCCTTAAGAAAATGAAAACTGAAGGGCATCTAGGTTGTCCTTCAGTGGAAGAATGAATGAAGAACGTATGGAATATATACATATTAGCGTACTACTCAGCAGTAAAAAGCAAGGACTTCTGGAATTTTGCATGCAAATGGATGGAAATAGAAAACACTATCCTGAGTGAGGTAAGCCAGACCCAAAAAGAGGAACATGGGATGTACTCACTCATATTTGGTTTCTAGCCATAAATAAAGGACATTGAGCCTATAATTAGAGATCCTAGAGAAGCTAAATAAGAAGGAGAACCCAAAGAAAAACATATAGGCATCCTCCTGAATATTAACCTTCATCAGGCGAGGAAAGGAGACAGAGACAGAGACCCACATGGGAGCACCGGACAGAAATCTCAAGGTCCAAATCAGGAGCAGAAGGAGAGAGAGCACAAGCAAGGAACTCAGGACCGCGAGGGGTGCACCCACACACTGAGACAATAGGGATGTTCTATCGGGAACTCACCAAGGCCAGCTGGCCTGGGTCTGAAAAAGCCTGGGATAAAACCGGACTCGCTGAACATAGCGGACAATGAGGACTACTGAGAACTCAAGAACAATGGCAATGGGTTTTTGATCCCAATGCACGTACTGGCTTTGTGAGAGCCTAGGCAGTTTGGATGCTCACCTTACTAGACCTGGATGGAGGTGGGTGGTCCTTGGACTTCCCACAGGGCAGGGAACCCTGATGGCTCTTTGGGCTGATGAGGGAGGGGGACTTGATTGGGGGAGGGGGGAGAAATGGGAGGCTGTGGAAGGGAAGAGACAGAAATCTTTAATAAATAAATAAATAAATAAATAAATAAATAAAATGAAAATTAAGAACACAATGAAATTGTGTAAATGAGTGTGTTTGTATATATATATTAAAATATTCCAAACACCATTACCAAAACACAAGATCAACTTAGAGGCATAAAGAGTTCATTTTATTTTGACTGTGGTTCCATCGTGGCAGGGTAGGTCTGATAACAGTCAAGTAAAGCGTGGTGGCAGGGTGGATAATAACATTGTTATCCACACATGAAGCCAGAGAGAGAGAACAAGTAGAGTCAGGCTATGAACTCTCAAAGCCAAACCACAAAGACACACTTATTCCAGGAAGGCGCTACTTCCTAAAGTTTCCATAACCTCCCAAACAGCACCACCACCTGGGACCAAGTGTTCAGATCCATGGGAACATCTCTCATTCAACTATGCATGTGAACAGTAGACTATTTAAGGTATGAAAGATACATTTATGCATTGGAATTATACTCAGTGACAAAACAATCAACTATTGATATTTTTCTTTCTCTTATTTGTAGACTTATATAACCACTACCATTATCAAGCATATAGGCAGCAAATTTTGAAAAGTTGGAGAGCATTATACAAAGGGGGAGAAGTAGTGTGAAAACTGGAATTGTCACATATTTCATTTTGATTATGTTTGAAACAAAAGAGAGTATAGAGATAGAAAAAAGTAGTTGACAAAGATTATAGATAAATGAAATAGAGGAAACCACGTGATGTTAAGTGAAGTGATCTTGTGGTATGATTAGTTTTATATCTTGATAATGGTAGTAGTTATATAAGTCTACAAATAAGAGAAAGAAAAATAAATAGAGGTCAATCAATAAATACTCATTTGCATTATCATTAAATTTACACTTTTATAATTAAACTGTCATAAAAATGTAGTTACCAAGGCAACTAGGTTACAGCAAAGACTCCTCTGGCTATATTTGCAGCTTCCTGAGTCTCTACCCCAAAATGAAGATATTTATTAGAACATACTAAACATTAACTTAACCGTCAACTTGGATTTTCTGGAGTTAAAAAGTCCCATCACTGAAATGACTAGCTCACAACAGTGGCTTGGCACTAGACTTGAGCCAGCAAGAGCATGAGGAAAGTGAGTATCATCCCTGAGACCTACAGGATAATAGCAATCATTTACCTGGACATAATATGAGTTGTAGAGAAGAGAACAGAAAAGTAATAAAAAGAATATTAGTATTATAAAATGGCACAAGCTTGGTGAATAAGATCAAAGTGCACACCCAAGACTTCCAATTAACTCCAAAGATTATAGGTGATAAATTACAGTTAAATTAACAAAAGCTAACAACAGATTATCTTGGAAAAGAACTTATCATATATAAATATTATTACAAAGTTAACTCCTGAATTTTTGCTAGAATTAAAGAAGGCCATAAAGTAATAAAATAAGAAACTTAAAATACAGAAGAAAAGTGACAACAAGAATTTTACAGCAGGCAAGGCTTTCCTACAGAGAGCCTCGTTCATACATGGACCAATGTATTTCCAGAGAAGCACAGAGAGTTGATGTGGTAAAACTTTTTAAATGAATTCTTGGTGAAGTTTTTGAAGTTGAAAGTTAAAAAAGTTAAAATCAACAACTACTTGAATGAATGAGTGAATGAATGAATTTTATACTCAGGGGATAGAAATGGAAGGACCACAAGTTTAAGGTTAGCCTCAGCAACACATCAAGACAAATGGAAAGGGGAGCTGAAAAATACAATTTCATGAAATCCTAATTTTGGGAAAACCTTGATTTCTGAAATTCAACTAAGTTATTAAAATAAATATTCTTATAATGTCAGCTATATTTTTGGTGGGTCAGAAAGAATAAGTGGTCTATGACACTGAATTCATCCACATATTTTTTGCCTGAACAATTCTCTGAGTTAACAAGGGGCACACCAATAAGTAATGAAGAAAACAATTCCAGGGTTGATGAGATGGTTCAGTTCAGTGGGCACAGGAGTTGGCTGTGCAAGTCCAGTGGTCTGAGTCCAGTCCCTGGAGCCCACATAAAGTTGGAAGGAAGGAAACTTTCCACAGAGTAATCCTTTGACCTCTACTTGCTTGCTGAGGCAGGGTCAAATCCACCCCTCCTAACACACTAATAATAACACTTTTAATCCATAATAAAAATAAATGAACTCCTTTAGAGTTGCTACAACAACGGGAGAACAATGTGTGCATCTGTAAACTGCAGGTGATTGCTTCTCGGGTTTAAAAGTCACTGTATAGCTTCATATTTGTGATTTGGAAATGCATCTCTAGAAAGTCATTATTCTCAAATTGAGCTATTGATTTAATACAATCCCTATCAAAATTCAGGCAAGATTTTGTTGTTGTTATTGTTATTTTTCAAGACAGAGTTTCTCTGTGTAACTTTGGAGCCTGTCCTGGAATTTGCTCTGTAAACCAGGCTGGCCTTGAACTCACAGAGATCTGTTTGCTTCAGCATCCCAAGTACTGGAATTAAAGGTGTGCACCACCACCACTTGGTTTAAACAGGATTTTTTAAATTTACTTATTTATTTATTTTATATAGTACCACAGTTTCCCATCCCTCCTCTCCTCCTGTCCCATCCCAAAACCTCCCTTCCACCCTCCCCCATCCACTCCTTCTCTATCTCCATTCAGAGGGGCAGGCCTCCCATGGGAGTCAACAAAGCATGGCTCATCGAGTTGAGACAGGACTAAGCTCCTCCCCCTTGCATCAGGCCGAGCAAGGCATCCCACCATAAAGAATAGGTTCCAAAGAGCCAGCTCATTAAGCAAAATCGTTTTATAATGGAAATTGGTGAAGAAATAGCTTAGAAGAGCTAAAGTTATTCTGGGGGAAAAACAAAATAGAAGATAATTGTGATTACAAGATTTGTGATTTGTAATTTTACTGTAATATTATATCACTCAAGACAAGAATACTGACACAAGATCTACCTATAGATTCATGGACTAGATCAGTCCAAAAAAGTAGAATTAAGGACCATTGACAATCCTTTGCCTATACAGTTAATAGATTGTGACAAAGTTACAAAAGTAATTTGATGGAAAGGGTACTCACTGTAGGAATGTTGGATCAGTTAAATATCCATAGTTAAAAGAATGAACTCAACACCTCCTTATATCATATGTAAAATTTAACTCAAAACTGATCATAGACTAAAATATGAGAGCTAGAAATACGAACATTTTAAGCAAATATACAGGGAAATATCCTTCTGACTACGAATCAAAGATAACAAAACAGAATCTGTCAAAGTAGGATAAATACAACTTGAAATTCATCAAAATAAGTGATGCAGAAAGAAGGTGAAAGAAAGGCAAAACCCTTGCTTTGAACGTCACATTTTGGCTAGTCTTCATTTGGTAGAATGGGAATCAATGACACAGCTGTCTGCAAGTGTGGTTCACAGCTGTCTGCAAGTGTGGTTGGGAAATGTGTACTTAGGCAGGGCTCAGCTCAAACTCAGGCGTCTACTAACTGTAGAGTGTGGATAATTCGTTCAGAACAATTTTCTCTGCCTACTGGATTGGTCCCCACATCCCTTCTCAGTACCATTTATGGCAGTCTTGGCACATGTTTTGTTTGAGCACAGGCTGGATGTCTCTACTGGGGTCACGCCCCCAGGTTGGGTCCTTGGATGAAAGAGGAGTGGTGTGTGGCCAATACAAAGAGAGCTGAAATGGGTGTAGCTGGGAAGTTAATAATTTCATCACCAGAAATTAGGCCATTTATTGCTATCACAAACCATGTAGCCGCATTACACAGTCATTTATACCTGAGCATGCCACCAAAATGTTCATCTTTCTCTTTACTGAGTTTTTCTTTATTTAAAATCAGGTATTAGCTGCATGGCTGGTATTTAACAGACACAGGAACTGAGAACTACACACTACATGTGCCGTAAGTAGACAACAGCTGTAAGAAGTTCCTACAAAGCAAAGGGTAGGGTTATTGTTCCAGTGGCAATTAGACCTTATGCATGAAAAATTAACTAGCAGCAAATAAATTAAAATGTCCAGCATCCAATGAAAGTCGGTGGTCTACAGCTTTATCGATGGAGGCCTATTTATAAAAATTAATGCATTATCTTAACAAGAATATATTTTAAAAATAAAATTGATGGCCCTCCAGTCCATAATTGCATGGAAATATATGTGATTCCTTAGATACCAATGATTTAATTAGAACTCCCTAGGCTCTAGCAATGACTGAAAATTGCACAATGTGGTACTCATCACAGAGCAGGACCATGACAATCATCCCTGCGCCTCCCTCAGCTTCGTTCCACTGTGCCGTTATCTGAGGAATGACTCCTCTCCCCCCCCACCACCAGTGTTTTAAATTTGTAACTTCCAGTGGACATTGTTAGGAAAGTTTCATTAAAACATTTTCCTTCTTAATCTGGTTAGTTACTCCATAAGTTCTTTGCTAACCCAGCAGGGATGGTAACATAGACAAGGGTAAGGACTCATGTACACCTGATAACAAGTGGTCTGGCCTGGCAGTCTGATGGATAGAATTTAACACCATGGAGAGCTGGTGCTACTCCAAAAACCAGGAACCTACAGCTTTGATAAGAACCATAGAAACCAAACCACAACGCTACATGAATGCCCTCCATGATGATGTTAGAAACCAGAATAACAAAGTAAGACGGAACGGAAGAAACTTCAGAATGACCATTCATAAATAAAAGATATGAGGAAAAAAATCTATGTCTGGGATTATTCTACAATATTACTACCTCAAAATATCCATAAAGTCTGAAGAATCATCATACTACATCAATGTGCCCCAGAAAATTTAATGGGAAGTTCTTAGGCAACAGAATTCTACTATAGACACTCCCTCTAGGAGATCAGAGAACCCCTGGGAGGAGGGTGAGGGAAGGAATAGGGGAGTCAGAAGGAATGGAGGACACCAGGAGAACATGGTTCACCACATCAACTAAGCAGGACCCAGATGGACTCACAGACTCGAGTGGCAAACACAGACCTGTACGGGTCTGCACCAGGCTCTCTGCATGTATGTTATGACTGTTAGCTTGTTTTTTGTTTTGTCTTGTTTTGGGCGTCGCCGGGGTGGGGGGGGACTCCTAATAGTGGGAGCAGGTGTATCTCTGACTCTTACGTGTTCTTGGGATTCCTTTCCTTCTATTAGGTTGCCTCGTCCAATCTCAATATGAGAGCTGTTGCCTTGCCTTGTTGATCTTGTTTTGTCCTGTTTGGATGTTGTCTTTTAGAGGCCTGTTCTTTTTTGTTGTTGTTGTTTTGTTTTTTGAGACAGAGTTCTCTGTAGCTTTGGAGCCTGTCCTCAAACTCACAGAGATCCGCCTGCCTCTGCCTCCCGAGTGCTGGGATTAAAGGCGTGCACCACCACCGCCTGGCTAGGCCTGATCTTTTCTGAAGATTCAGAAAAAAAAGCAGGGTTATGGATCTGGGGGAAAGGGGAGGTAGGTGCAGATGGGAGGAGTGGAGGGAGGGGAAACTTGAGTCAGGATGTATTGTATGAGAGAATAATCTATTTTCAATGATTTTTTAAAGCAAAAAAAATCATTTGTTTTTCAGCAAAACAAAAATTTTCCTAACATTACCTTTAGTTTGTTACATCATGACTTAAATACGCTCATCTTTTGAAGTCTTGGTCCCCAGTTGGTGGTGCCATTTGTTAGGTGGTAAAATTTTGGAGGTGGAGCCTGTCTGAAGATAGGTCACTAGGTGATTTAATTTTAAGGTTTTCAGGCTTTCCTTCCCCTGCTCTGCTTCCCAAACACAGTGAGGTGAAGAATTTCTCCTGCTACATGCCTCAGATGGCCTAACATATTATCCAAGCTCATGGACCCAGGGATAAATCTTTCTCCTCTTAACTTGTTCCTGTCACTCATAATGTCACAAGCATGAGAAGATTGACAGAGAATGTCACATTTGAGTGTGCTCTTTAAATTTTGATGGAGATGTTATGAGTTTTTACAATGTGAAGGTAGCATGCTGAAGAGAGATTTGAGAAACCTGGAAATAAGGTAAGGAATGGAAATTGTATGATTACTATAACTTAACAGAGCAGAATTTGGGATTTTTCCTCATTACAAGCTCTGGGTTTGCAGTTTCGTTAGGACTATATTGTAGAGAAAGTCAATGTAAGTTGGAGCATGTAGGGCAGCTTTCAAACCCTGGGAAATATCCTAGCTTCCCAGTCAAGTCTTACAGAGTTGGCAATGAACAAACTGCACTTTTGTAACTTTTCCAACAGACACATTTTCCCTGGGCATTTTATTGGGCATTCTTTCTGAACATTTCAGAGTTTCATGGCTCCAGTTTGGTTTTATTAATTACTTAACTAGTTCTGGCATCCAGTAGAAAGTACAGTCCAAAGGATGAGATCCTGATCCTGGCGCTAGACTGCTTGTCTTCAGATTTTGTCAGCACAAGTAAAGCTGCGGCAGCATGGGCTAATTGTTTAACACCTGTGCCCTTGTTTATTCCTTTGAAGACTGTTTTAGTGCTGACTACTTCATGGAATAATAAGTCTGTGGTGGTCATGAATTAGTAAAGCACACAGAGTAATACCTGGTACATTATTTACCACAGGTACATTAATATTATCACTGAGCTATGGAGAACACAGATAAACCAAGTGTGGCGGGTCATGTTTCAGGAAGCACTAATAGGACAAGCTGTGGATAGAGTGGATTTAACGTCTGAGACATGAAGCTAAAAGGAAGGATGAGGTTAGCGTCATCTGCAGATATAAACGAAGGAAATTTAAAAATGATGTGGAAAAGAACACAACCCCTTTACATCAAAGCCACCTGCGTGTGTGTGTGCATGTGGTGTGGGTGTGTGCATGTGTGTGCACGCATGATACAGAGACTCAAACTGACTCTGATGACAGTGAACACTGACGCAGGAGTCTTCCTAACTTCTCTTCAGATCGAGCATAACACACCCCAGATAGGCTGACTGGGCATAACTCTGGAGATTTCAGGTCAAGATTCTGTGTGAGACCATGGGTTAGTGATGGAGAAATTTCTACCACTAAGAACCAAGCCCCAGCCCCATTCTCAGCCCACTCCTCACATGACCCTATGTGTTGACAAATAAAGCTCTTTTTTATTTTGTGATATTAAATTAGTCTTATTTTTCTCAGTTTCTGGATTTCTAATAAATACAAAATATTCATTCATTCATTCTTCGTTGGGCCATCTACCATTCTTTTGCAGACCCCAGCCATCTTCTCTTTCTTCTAGAATTTATCTTTTTCTCTGACTGATGGTTTCCTGTTGGATGCTCCTGAAACATCTTCAGCCTTTTTCCTTCCATAACTCTTGCCTCCTATGCCTTTTAGGATTTTTTTTTCTGTTGCTGGAGAGTTCTGGGAGATCTTAGCAACATGTAATGTCTTTTTCAGTTGATTTCTTTGGCTTTTAATGTTTTGATTATGTAGATCTTTTACTTCCTTGGTTGGGTTTATTTCTTGCATTCCCAGAAGTTTTGAGGCTGTTAAGAATGGGATTATGTATCCTAATTTCATTTTCAGAAAACTCATTATTGGTATAGAAGAAAGCTACTGTATTTTGCATGTTAATTCTGTATCCCATTACTTTGCTTAAAGTATTCATAAAATCTAAGAATTTTCTCTTATAGACTTAGAGTTTTAAACAATGAAGTCATACCTAATCTGCAAATAAGAGTGATTTGACTTCTTACTTTCATATTTGTAAAATTTTATTTTTCTTGCCTCATTACTGCAGCTAAGACTTCAAGAACTATTTAAATAAGAACACACACACACACACACACACAAACACACACACACACACAGAAAACCCTCATCTCATGCCTAACTTCAGAAGAAATGCTTCTCACCTTTCCCCATGAAGTATAATGTTGCTTGCAGGTTTGTTGTATATAGCCTTCTTATGTTGTAATATGTACTTTCTATTTCAAGTTTCTTCAGAGCTTTTATCTTGAAGGAATGTTGGAATTTGTCAAAGCCTTTACTACATCTATTATGATGACCCTGGAATTGTTGTTCTGGTCTACTTATGTCCTGTCTCATACTTCTTGAATTTTGCATGTTAAATCATCCTTACATTCACTGAGATGAGAATAGACCTATTATTAATATGCTCTCGAAATGTGCTTGCAAGTATTTTATTAAGATATTTTTATAACTGTGTTCTTCAAAGAAACTAGTCTATAGTTTTTTATTTGGTTTGGTTTGGTTTTCTAGTGTTCTTAGCCAGCTTGTGAATCAAAGTGATATTGTCATTGTAGAATGAGTTTGGTTGTATTTGTTCCCTCTCTGTTTCACAGAAGCTTGGGGGACATGGATATTAGACTTCTTTTAAGTTTTGATAGAATTTAGCCATAAATCTATGCAGTCCTGATTTCTTTCAGTGAGAGATTTTATTAGTACTTCAAACTTTTCTTTGTTATAGATTTGCTTGTATCTTTGATTTTTTTAATTATTGTCATTTTAAATTAACATGCAATGTCATGGGATTCATACTGAGGTTTTTCTACATAATCATTTGATTCTCCTTTTGCACTACCCTCTCCAATTTCCTATCCTCCTCCAGTAGCCCTCCTTATGCCTACATGCCATGTATAATTTTGTTACCATCTTTATTCTGCATCCCTAGCTTCACAATCTTTCTTTAAAAATACTTTTCCCTCTCTCACCTTCCCTTTTCTAGTTTTATGACCTATACTTATCCCCTCACACACATATAAAATTAAAATCTAAGATCCACAGATTGGGGACAATATGCGGTGTTTGTGTTTCCAAGCCTGAATTACTTCACTTAAGACAATACTTTTCAGTTCCTTCCATTTTTTCTCCAAAGATTTCATGATTATTTAATGCTAAATAGAATCCCATTCTACATGTAATCCACATTTTATCGTTCTTATCTGAACAGCTTGACAAGTTCCGTTTCTAACTATTGTGGCAAGGGAAGCTAGTTACAAACATAGCCTATGCAAGTGCCGATGTGGTAGAATAGATCGTCTCTTGACATACAGCCAGCTCTGTATGACTGGGTCATGTGATAGTTCTATTTTTAGTTTTGTGGAAGTACCCATACTGACTTTCATGTTGACTCCACAGGTTTGCACGGAACAGAAGAGTTACTCTTTCCTCACATCTCTAGCTTTTGTTGTTTGCTTCTTTTTCTTAATTGTAACCATTCTGACAAGAATGATATGGAATCTTAATGCAAATTGTATTTGAATTTCATTGATGCATAGGATATAGAATGGGTTTTCAACAATTTATTATATATATATTTTACATGTCTTTTCATAGGATTGTTTGTTCTGTTTGTTTAGTTCATCCCCCCTTTCTTTTTAGAAGATTTAGAGATTTTTTTTGTTCATTTGTTGTGTGTGTGTGTATATGTTTTCAATTTTGAAGCTTTTTGCATACTCCAGACATTAGCCCCTGACTGTGGAATAGTTGGTATTTTAAGTTTCATTCTATTGTGCCAATAAAATACTCTTATCAAAAGCAGCTTAGGTTGAAAAGGATATATTTGACTTGTTCTTTCAGAAAACAGTCTACTATTAAAGTCTACCATTGAAGGAAGTAAGGGCAGAAACCTGGAGGCAGAGACCATGGAGGAGTGCTACATTTAGCTCCCTCTCTGGCTTATGCATAGTTAGATTTCTTATGCAGACCAGGACCCCTTGCCCAGCAAACGGAGTCACCCACGGGTGCTTGGACCTACCTCTTAAATCATTAAAATAATCAGGACTATCACTCACAGATATTCCCATAGAGCAATCTGATGGAAGCATTCAGTTGGGAATCCTTTTTCAGGTGACTCTAGGCTGTGTCAAACTGAAAGTTAATGTTCAGTAGGACCCTTAGTAAAAAATTTTCTCCCACTTCGTGTCCTACCTCTTCAGCCTACCATTTCTTTCACCTGCTGTGCAAAAGCTTTTTAACTCCAAGGAATGTCATTTGTCAACAGTTGAGGATATTTCCTGTGCTACTGGAACCACATTCAGAAAAAAATTTTAAGGTTTATTTATTCATTATGTATGTAGAGTTTTCCCTGCATATATGTCTACACACCAGTAGAGGGCACCAGATCTCATTATAGGTGGTTGTGGGACAACACATGGTTGCTGGAAATTGAATTTGGGACCTCTGGAAGAGAAGTCATTGGTTTTAAGCTCTGAGACATCTCTCCAGCCCCTTTAGAAAGTTCTTGTCTATGTGTACATCCCTTTGTTTTACATTAGCAGTTTAAGAATTTCAGGTTTCATGTCTAAGAATTTGCTCTATTTTGGAGTGATTTTTTTGTACAGAGAGAGTGCTGAGGGGTTGATTTCATTCTTCTGTATGTGGATATCCAATATTTCCAGCATCATTTATTAAAGATGCTGTCTTTTTACTGCTATGTGTTTTTGACACATTTGTCAAATATTAGGTGGCTATTGCTGTGTGGGGGATTATTTCTGGAATTCCATATTCTGTTATGTTGGTACGTACGTCTTATTCTATGCCACTACAATTCTGTCTTTGTCACTATAGTTCTGTGTTATAGAATAAAGTTAGGGTCATCATTCTTTTCTGCTCAGTATTGAGTTCTCTATTTGAGTCTTATGCTCCTATGTCATTTTAGGATTGGTTTTTCTAGTTCTACAAAGAAAGCCATTTTAATTTTGTTGGGAATTGCAGTGAATTCATAGATAGTTTTCAGTAATGTAGCAAGTTTCACAAGATTAATTCTGTCAATCTATGAACAAAGAGAGACTTTACATTTTAAAGTGTCTTCCATTTCTTCAGTGTGTCTTGTAGATTCCATTGTAAAAAAAAATCTCTCACCATATTGATGAGGTTTATTCCTAGGCATTTATATTTTAAGCTACTATAAATATTGTATTTTCTTCATACCTTTCTCATCCAGTTCCTTTTTTTGTTTTTTGACTGGGTTTCTCTGTGTAGCTTCAGAGCCTGTACTGTCTCTGTAGACTAGGCTGGCCTTGAACTCACAGAAATCCACCTGCTTCTGCCTCCCAAGTGCTGAAATTAAAAGTGGGTGCCACCACTGCCCAGTAGATTCATTCTTATATATAGCAAACCTACTTATTTTTGCATATTTGTTTCATAATATGCTTTGTTGAAAATGTTACTCATATCTGAGTTTTCTACAAGAGTCTGTAGAATTCTTTGAAAATTAGAATAATTTGGCTTCTTCCTTTCCAATTTGTATCTGTTTTATTTCTTTTCATGCTTATTTGTTTGTTTGTTTGGTTGGTTGCTTGGTTGGTTTTTCAAGACAGGGTTTCTCTGTAGCTTTGGAGCCTATCCTGTCTTGGTCTTATTGACCAGACTGGCCTCAAACTCACAGAGATCCGCCTGCCTCTGGTTCCTGAGTGCTGGGATTAAAGGCATGTGCCACCACCGTCCGGCCCTTATTACTTTAGCTTCAACTTTGAGCACTGTGTTGATTAAGTGGGAAGAATGTGTGCACCCTTCTCCTATTCCAGTTTAATAAAGCATTCTTTCATTTGTCTTCCACTTGTATAGCTTTGTCTATGTTCCTTCAACTCCTAACTTCTTCAAGACTTTTGAAATTAGAACACATGGAACTTTATCAAATGCCTTTTCTACATATACTTAGATATTAGTGAAGCTTCTGTCTGTAGATAGTATATGACATTTATTGATTTTGTTGTTCGAAAAAGTTATAACTCTGGCATAAAACCAACTTGTGTGCATTTTAATTTTAGTGTATGAGCAGTATGTTGAGAATTTTTGCACCAGTGTTCCCCCATGGAATGTGGTCTAGTATAGTCTTCCTTCTTCCTTGTGTCTTATCTGTCTTGGTATCAGTGGAAAACCAGCTTTGGTTGGTGGAGTTCCTTGTCCTTTTCTCTATTTTGTGGACTAGTTTGAAGACTATTGGTGTTAAATCCTTAAAAGTCTGGCAGAGTTTGATAATAATTTCAACCAGTCCTAGGCTTTTCTAGGAAGACTTAATTATTGATTCAATATTATTGCCTGTTAGGGGGTTTCTTTAAGTCACTTATTTAATTTTGGTAGATTAAACGTATTTAAAAATTTATCAGTTTTCTAGATTTTCCCACAATTTTTCAAATTACAATCTTTCAAAGTATTCCCTAATGAGCCTGTGTATTCATAATTCCCATTTCATCTCTAGTTTTACTCTCTCTGTCTGTCTCTGTCTCTGTCTCTGTCTCTGTCTCTGTCTCTCTCTCTCTCTCTCTTTCTCTCTCTGTCTCTCTTTCTCTCTCCCAAAAGTGTTTATCATGTGACAAATTTTGGAGCAGGTTCTATGGTTGTTTCATGCAGTAGTCTGTTAAATCCAATTTGTCTATGACATGATTTAATAATGAAGACATTTTGCTGAGGTTTAAAGATGAGAGTGGGATACGGAAGTCTCCTGTCTTTACTGTATCATGACCCAACTGAACATACATAGCCTTTAGCGCTTGTTTTATGAGATTAGGAGCACTAACATTTGATGTATACATAATCACAACTGTTATATCTTCTTAATAAATTGCTGTACTTATTATTGCATAACAGCCTTCTGTATGTTTTCTTTTGTCTAGTTTTGATTTTAAATTTATTTCATCAGGTGCAGCAATTGCTTTGTCAGATCTTTTGTTTTATAGTTTTCATTTGCTTGACAGGAGAATTTTGATCCTTGCACTTTGGTTTTGGACTTATTTGTCCGTGAGTTGTATAGCTTGGGAACAACAGATAATTGGATCTTGTTTTTTAATCCAACAAGTTAGTCGGTGTCTTTCTGTTAGTGCATTGAGGTCATTTGCATTTAAGTTAATTATTAAGAAGGATCTGCTGTTTCCTATGTTCTGTCAGTACTTGTTCTGGTTTCTTAATTAATTGGTAGTTTTCTTCTCTCCCCATTAGATGTTTGCTCTTTAGACATTATGACTACTTTCCAGATCTCATCTATTCATCTTTAGTGTCCACTTCTTTCTCTGTAATTGGAATTTTTGCTATAATTTCATGGAATAAATTTTCTATACCTTTAGACTTCATCTTAGCTCTCTTTTTGTCTACTCCATAGATTCCAAGATTTGGTTTCTCAGATGTATGTCATAATTCTTGGAAGTTTCATTCATATTTATCATTCATATTTATTTTTCTTTATATTTATCTAAATGTGTTGCTGTCTTCACTTGCCCTCTGTCACTGAAATAAGTTCTTTTTATTGGTCTTGTCTATTTGATAATGTTTTCTACTGTATTTTTTCTTGCATTATTTCTTTTCTGTAATTTTTGTTTGGTTTTCTTTCAACATTTCAGTTTCCTTGATGAATCTTTCCTTCAAAAATTTGAATTTTTGCCATTTCATGCGCTTTGAAAACTTCCTTCTTAGATCTTGAATCAATGAATATTTGAGTCTTCCACCTAATCAATGATATTTTACAAAGGTAATATTCTATTGAATTTTTGCATTTCAGCTACTTCATTTTTATTTTTTGATACTGAGAAATCTTAAGCTTATAGAGATGTGATAATGGATTTTTGTCTATATTTTCTGTGTGTGTTCCCTGATTGTATCTTGTGAATCTATTAGGGTGATATGTCTTTCAGTTTTTATGTTGTCCCTTTACCTGTTGTTTTGAGTGCAGGGAGCTGTTAATTTTTTTTTAATTTTATTTTATGAGAGTCTTTCTGGTAGGCCATTTTTATTTGGATCTATTTTGATTATGGAAGCCAACTGTAGTAACATATATAATGGTTTAGAGAGGCTCCCATGTTAACCTGTGTTTCATGTAAGATTCAGAAACAATATCATATGATATGTTTGGGGGATATTAGCATTTTCCTTTTTCTGAGAGTGTTAATATTTAAAGAATGGAGTAATAAATAAATAGAAAGGAGAAAGAGAGGTGAAATAAGAATGAGAGAAAAGTATTTGTGTTAGAAGTCTGAAAAGTATTAGAGAAAGTATTGTACATTAGGTTTAGAGAAAGGACATAAAGGTCTTTCTAATGAGGTAAATATTAAAGTACAACAACCAATTAAAATGCAAAAGTGTAAATATTAAGAAATAAGTACATAAAGATAGAAGGTATCATGCCCTCAGCCATTCTTTCTACATAGCTAAAAGATGGTGTTTCTCCTGTGGAGTTGTCTTTTTCATTGATCCCCACATGTAGATGGGGAGGGGCAGCTATCAGTCTCTGTAATTCATTCAAGTTAAATTAGTGTGTCCTTCCAAAATGATTGCCTCAACATTTTTCAAAATCCATTGTCTAGCATCCTATTTTCTGACGTCATGGACTACAAGTTGTAATCTTATCTTTGATTCTTTTAGGTATAGACTGTTTATATAGATCTTATGTGACTAAAGAAATATGTAATGTCATGTGTGTGTTTGTGTGTGGGTGTGTGTATTCAACCTATGCAGTCTGAACAATGGTACTTGTACCGACATTTTTAGGGCCAGCCTTTGGGTATTGCATAACCACCTGCGTGTTCTTTTTTCCTAAGGGATACTATTTCTCCCATTCTTAGCATTCTTAGTTTCCTGTGGGTTTCTGTGTAGAGTTGAGGGCTCCTGGGCTTTCCCCTTCTACTCTAGCAAGTCTGTTGTTGAAGATGTTCCACTCAGGTCTATACAGTCAGGTTGGGTAGGTTTTATGGGCATAGCTTCTGAAATTAGTTGGAGACCCAGTTTCACAACAGTTTTTCAGACCCGTTGGCTCCTACCATCTTCCTACCCCCTCCTATGAAATGTTTCCTAAACCTTAGATGTAGAGGTATTCTGTAGACGTTTCCTCATTGGGACTGGGCTCCACAGCTACACATTTTGTGTGGTTGTAGTTTTCTGTAAAGGTGTCTATCTACTGTCAAGTGAAGTTTCCTATATGAAGGGTGAGGAATGATTCATCTATGGGCTTAGGGACAAATATTTAGGAAGTAATTAGGGATTACAGTGGTTCTTTCAATAAAGTGGTGGCTGTAGGTTGTCCTTGATTCATTTCTTTATTAGCCATGGGGAGCTAGCTAAGTCTCCAGTACCATGCACGATTTCTCTCTTGCTGAGTGAGTCTTAAGCCCTATGTAGAACTGTTGGTCATCACTGAGGTATGTTTCCCACTACTGCACCCTTGGGGTTATTGTACCATGCTAGAAACTGCTGTGATTCTTAGGCTTCATAGCTGGGTAGGATATTGGTTACTATTCTCCTTTGGAAGCTAACACAGTATATTCTGGTATGTTCTCAAGAGGAAGCATTCAGTCTGCTCCAGTTCAGGGGCCTCTGGGTCCTGCCATTGAACTGCAAGGTATCTTCAGCGATGGGAACTTACCTTCCTCCTCTGAGGAGCACCAACAGCAATAGAAATAGTCTGTAATGTTTTGGGAGTCTCTTGGACAAACTTAGCCAACAGCTCAATGAGAGCTTTTCATGCCTGGTGTTGGGATTTCTGGTATGTGGTCATGTCACTCCTGGAGGGAGCATTGTCAGTCCAAATGGAGTAATGTCATTAAACTACTTATGAATATTTACATACAGATTTAAATTGCTGTAATGTTTTTATTAGGTATATAGTTAGTAATATGATTCATTATGGCTTTGTCAAATGTCCTTACTGTTCTTTTACCCCCTCCCATCTTCTGTCTTTATCTATTCCACTAATTATCAGCTCTCTTAGCACTTCTATGATTTGATCACTTGTGCACTATCCCTCCCTCTCTATTGCTCCCTAATAATCCCTATTCCAGCAATGGTCCCTTTTACTTCCCTGGTTTCTCAGTTACTCCAAGATATGTACTCATATCTGATAGTTTGTAGCTAGGAGCCTCCTATGAGAGAGAAGAATATTCGATGTTTGTCTTCCTGGGTCTGGGTATCTCACTCAATATGATCTTCTCTTGTTCCATCCATTTACCTGCAAAGGTCATGATTTTACTTTTTTCCAGCTGAACAGTATTCCATTCTGTAGATGCACCACCTTTTCATTGTCTATTCATCAGTTAAAGGACATGGTGATGTGGGATGCCCCTCCATATGCTGTGAATGCCTTTGGTTAATAAAGAAATTGTCTTGTGCCTACGCAGAGCAGAATAGAGGTAGGTAGGGAAAACTAAACTGAATGCTGGGAGGAAGAGGGCAGAGTAATGAGGCACCATGTAGCTGCCAGAGGGGAAAAATGCGATCTGCCAGCAGGAAACTAGCCAGTAATAGGAAGCTATGTGGCAGTACACAGATTAAGAGAAATGGGTTAAATTAAGATATGAGCTAGCCAGAAATATATTTAAGCTATTGGCCAAACAGTATTGCAAATAATATGATTTCTGTGTAATTATTTCGGGAGTCTGGAAGGCCAGGAAATGCACACGTAGCCTCCCTACAATAACATTGTTTCCATTTTCTAGCTGTTGTAAATAGACCAACAATAAACATGGCAGAGAAAGTACCGGTGAAGCAGGGTGTCAAGTCATTTAAGCATATGCCAAGGAAGGGTATAGCTGTGTCATATGGTAGATTTATTTTTAGTTACTTTAGAATTCTCGTTGCTGATTTCTAGAGTGGCTGGGCCAGTTTGCAGTCCTATCAACAGTGAATGTGGAGGAGTCCTCTTTTCCCCACACCGCCCCCTCCAACATTTGTTCTCCATTTGGTTGATGTTGATGATGCCTGCTATTCTAATGGGGGTAAGATGAAATCTCAAAGTTGATTTTGCTTTTCTTTATTATTTTTCTCCACAAACTTCTTTTGGGTTAAGTTGTTTTCAGTTTTGTGAGACTGTAAATTTGTACCATTAATTTATTCATTTAAGATTTTGGTTTTCAGTTCATACAGCATTTTTCCCCTAAGGATAGTTTGTGTTGATATTTCGAATCATATGTCTGAATGATCCTAAGTACAAAACCATTCAACATGAGTATATGCTAGGGAAAGATATGCTCATAATTTTATTACTAGCTCGATGCATTTGGGGGAGAGTCGATTATTAAACAATAAAGATTAATCTGTGTTTTTCATTTTTGAATCGTTTCCTTTTGCCAGGGATATCCTGCTGTTTTTGTTTCCTCATTTGATCATTTCATAAGAGAATTGTATTACCAGACCCTGAATCACATTGAGATGCCAGCACTATCAGGAGCAGGTTCTAGACACAGGCAGTTTTGAGTTGTCTAGTTGGGTGTAGACTAGAGATCAGACCATAAATGTGTTAAATAGAAGTAAATCTCATGAATATTTGCAATGGGATATTTGTACTATTTATTTAATGCTATTCTCAAGCTTTCTTTGAGAAGCTATGCTGACACAATGTTAAGCAAGGTACACCAGGAACTCAGGAAACATGAGACCACTGCCCTACCGGGATTACTACAATTTAGCCAAAGGAGAAGGAGCCATAAACATGGGGTAAATTAAACAGCTGCAACATACAAATACCAGATCAACCATCTAATTAAAGGCAGAGGGCAGTGTGCTTTATTGCCAAGAGAACAGGATAGGTAGCCTTGGAAAACTTCAAGAAGGCATGATGTCACTCCAAGTTGAACAATGCCAAAGGAGAAACTGGTGTGTGGAACTAGTGAAGGCCAGGGATGGAAGCTCCAAATCCAGGTGGGTGTCCAGGAGTGTGTGACCGTGGGGAAAGGAGGTATATACAATGACACAAATAATAGAAACGAAAACCCCCCATAACTTCATGTTAAATAGATGCTCCAACCTTTGCTGCTTCGTGGGGTTTTTATTTATTTTATTTTATTCTCTCAACAGTTCTATAAGGCTATCAAAAATCTTTTCCTCAAGTCTGTACTAAGCGGTCCATCTGCGTGACTGAGTAGTAATCACAAACCAGCAGCTGGGTGTGCTGAGCCCTCGTTTCCTCCCTTGCAAGTGGGCGTGTTCACACCTAGAGAACCCACGGTGCTTGTGGAAGTGCCTGGCACACAATGGTAGCTGAGATAGAGAATTTTCTGCTTCCATGTTTCAGGTGACAAGTCTTAGGTTGACCCTCTTCTGGTCAAATACAAAATAGCTCTGAAGTAACCGCCTGGAAGCCACTCAGCATCAGTTCTAGTATTCCTCAGCTGCTGGGCTAGCCGTAGACAAATCTCAGAAGACTCCTGTCTGGAGTGGCTTCCTAGACAAAGGGTCCTTCCAGGGGCACATTGTGGATCTGCTTGTACCTCCTTCCCTTTCCCACCTCTCCATCAACATGCCAACACACCCTTTAAAATGTCTCCAGTTCGGCCTTCCAACAACGGCTTAGCAGTCAAACTAATTAATGGTCTGCCTACCCCTTCACAGCACAAGCATACACTCCCAGTGGTTTAAAGGAATGGAGGAGAAGGGAGCAGAGGGGAAGCCCTGGGCTTCTGGGACTTGACCCCCAAAGCTGTCTGAACTTAAAGAGTCAAGGAAAAACCATGGGGGAAATGGCAGGTTCTGTTGTAAGCCCCACCCCTAATCAGTATGGTACAATTTCATAGCTCATTATTCCTGTGTGTGTCACAGCACAACTGTGGAGGGGGTGGGGACGGTGATGGAGGCTGGGAGGAGGGGCCTCCCCACTAGAAAGAATCATATGGAAGCAATTAGCAGAGCCTTCCTTCGAAAAAACATTAAGGTGCTTGTAGCACTGAAGCTCAAGTGACCCCTAGGTTGGGGCCATAATTCACCAACACTTAATACCGCTCACCCTGCAGATGTGCGTTTTATACAGAAAGATCAGCTTACCGCTTTGAAAAATTAACCTATTGAAGGCTGTCAGATTCTGACACCCTCATGGGGGCATTATATAGTGTCTATACAGCTCTCTGCTTTGTCCCCGCCCATCCCCCCCCCCCCCAGAAAAACTGCGATGCCTGGGTTAATTGGCAAACAAAACGAAGAAGGGTGGAGAAAGGAAGGAAAATGAAGAACCACATAGAAACGCTGGGCTTTTAAAGTGGTGAGCACCTTTCTTCGGTTCTCAAACTCAACAAATTTGGAGCAAAAGACATCTTTCCCATCCTGGCACACACTTGCTGTCTGTCTGTCTAGGCCTTCTAAGTCAGAAGGTTCAGAGCCGTGTAGGCTTATGCAGTAATGCAGCCTAGGGAGAAAATGTGCTGTTTGCCTCCATGATAACTTCAGAAAGATTTCTCTATACAGTAGGACTGAGGGAGGAAGCAAAAGCTCATTTGTTTAAATGTTTCTTTTTGATGTTCTGGGACAACACGATGCCAGTTTAAAAGATGATTGTGGCAGCAAATGTTTACCCTTCCAATTAGTGCTCAGAAGTATTAATATTCCATTTCAGGATTGACACAAACAAACAGCCTCTGACGAGGCTGATGGGAAACTAACAAAAAAAGCCTTACCCTAGAGCAATTTAGGAACACACATTAACAGCCTTAACAATATGAATGCATAAGACCCATTAAATCAATATTAATATGATTACTAATAAATTAATGTTAAAGGAATTGCATACTAAAATATAGAAGATTTGTTACTTTCAATTGTGTGACTATATGCTGCTACAGTTGAACTCTATAAAGAGGACAAATGGACAAGAGCTGGAGTCTCAGCGTCGGGGGCTGGCTATGTGCAGCACCTGCGAACAGCGTGATGAAATAAACCCAGGTGACATCAGAATACAGGCCAAAGGAGGCAACACATTGGCCCTATAATCTCAGCACATGGGACACTGAGGCCATGGAGACTGTGAACTCCAGGCCAGCCTGGGCTTCATAAGGGAGACTCAACCTCAAGCAAAATGAAAAGGGAAAAGAAATAATAGTGTCAAGAAGGTTTTTAAGTACAAAACTATTTCAGGCTGGATGGTGAATGATAGAAGTAGAAGCGAGGTTTGCATAAAGCTGTACGTTTCTGAATTCTGCAAAGCCACGTATTTGTATATCCATAAATTAGTATGGGACCATTCCATAGAGCTAGTACGGGTGCAGCCAATGCAAGAGACTGGAAGCCAAATTATGCATTTGGGAGAACTCTCTTTTTATCGAGTCTCACTTTCCAGGCCTGACTAGCCTACCCTCTGTCCAAAGGGCTCTACCTTCATTGCCTAGCTCACCATAGCCCCCCTACTGCTCCCTAAATGCCCCCCAGTCCTGCCCTTTGCGTGGTCGTCATCAATTCTAAGTGACATAGCAGGCCAGATCTGAATGAGAAGCTCGGCTTTATTACCTTTGAAAACTATTTTCTCTAAAAACTTTAGTACTGCCTCTGAAAAAATAAAAACTCGGTGCTTGTCTCCTGGTGTTGCTGTGAGAATTAAGCAGGCATATGCTTAATGACTTAATGAAAAACAGTTAATATTAATTCTCTGTAACTCATGTCTAAATTCTAGGCTAATGTCTACTTTTTCCATATTAAGAGATAATACCCCATAACTTCCAGATGGCAAGAAGTTATTATATGCTTCATGAAAAATGTCTTCATAATTAGAGATTCTGCTTCTCTGACTGTGGACATGCTAATTGATAATATGAAGAAGGGGCAGGGAGTAACTTTGGTATTTTCTGTTATACTATCCTGCCATTGTATTTCCTCAGCTAGCAGCGTCTTCAGACTATATAAATAGGGGTAGCACATATATCTATATGCCAGTGATAAATAACCAACAACCAATTGCCCTCCAGCAATTTCTGGTTATGTCAGTAAGCCATATTCAGTTAGGGTCCAGGAAAGGAAAAGTCAGCCAAGTCAACAGAAGGGCTGGCCGGCCCTGCACATGAAAGATCAAAAGGCCAGCAGAGGAGCCACAGCCTTGACAGACAAAGGCTGGAAATTTAAACCAGAGCCCCTTGTTTTGATGCCAGGCAGCTCACAGTAGGCCTATTTTTACAGGGACTGGACTTTGAAAGAATAATGACAACCACGATGCGCACATTCTCAGTGGGGGAAACTGAGGGCTGGGATGATGCCGTGGCTGAACTCTATCGCTGTCTTTGTTGCGAAGTCTACAGATCCAGACTGTAGCTAACAATGTTGTGTTGGAATCGAAGACTGTAGTAAGTAGATCTCAGAGCTCTTACGACATATATTTAATAAGTGACTGTGGAGGTGCTCAGGAGGGGGGTGTTCATTTGCTTGCCTGGAGCACTGCTTTTGCTGTGAATGCATTTGTTGAAGAATTATGTGGAGGGGAAAGAAAACAAAGAAGGTAAGGGAGGAGAGAAGGGGGGAGAGGGCCGAGAGAGAGAGATCATCTTGAACAACGGCTTTATAACGCATAGATCTCAATTTTATGTTCTAGAAAATGATTGCTGGGGCCCACTTCCCAGTTGCAGAGTTTAAACATAGTTCTACAGAATTTTTAAATCAGGTGTCAGTGTCAGAGCTTGGGAACTCACTGTGAGAACAAGGATGATGTCCAGACTTTCTAATACCCTGTTTGGGACTTTACTAGATTTTATGCAATGTATATGTTTAGGTGATCAAACTACATTTTCTACTTTCTGCTTAGAAAGATATGGTGACAGACCATTTCACTAATGCTTACAAGAATCAAAAGTCGGGTTAAAAAAATGTATGCCTTTAGCTGGGCTGTGGTGGCATACACCTTTAATCCCAGCACTCAGCAAGAGGAGGCAGGCAGATCTCTGTGAGTTCAAGACTAACCTGGTCTACTAGAGATAGTTCCAAGACAGGTCCAAAGCTATAGACAAACCCTGTCTCAAAAAAACAAAAAGAAAAAGAAAAAAAGAAAGAAAAGTACTCCTTTTACAAATGAGGAGGCTGAAGCTAGCTCTGAATTAACTTGCTTATAAACCACCCACCAACCACAAAATATGGGACCCACCTCAGCCAACTCTACGTTGACAGATGACCTAAGTATTCCAGTTAGTAGAATGAAATTCCCTGCTTTCTGTAGCCAAACCAGAACTGCATTTGGAAATCAGGATTGGAAGTTCGGGGATACTGGATCAGATGTTCATTAAGTGCCCCCTGGCACCTCCCATTCCTCTCTTGGCTCTCCCCACCCCTAGTATAAATTATCTGGCATTGGCATGGAGATCTTTTCATTGGTGGTCTTTGAAAAACATTAACGTACAGGAAAGAAAATTTCTCTTCGCGGGGACAAACGTAATCTTATCAGGAGTGAGCAGGACAATAACAGGAAAAGGGATGGGAGAGAGGAGTCAACCGCACGAGAAGGCTCAGGGAGGCTCCTAATCAGACCCTGGCAGCCAAGGTCTATTGTGAGCTGGAAACCAGGGTGGGGCACCACCACTTCTGAAGCTTACACTGGGGAGTGTCCATCCCCAAAATAGCTTTCAGCCGAGGCAATGTTGACTTGAGTCCTGAGGCTGTAAGCAAAGAAAATATTTATGTGAAACTCATTTTCCAAAGCAATGGCCTCAGAGGGAAGCCTAAGACTAAGATGAGGAACAAGAAACCCTAAATCTGAGCAGGAGAAAAGGAACTTTCAAGTAAATTAAATCCATATCAGTGTACAGAGGCCATCTCTTGTCCCGCACCAAAACAGCCATCCTTTACATCATGTATCAGAGACAGCCCAGCCCAATTGGCTCTGAAGAATCTCTATCCTCAAGCCTCATACACCCCAGGGAACTTCTCACCAGGTCGGGCCACAGCCATGCCCGGCCAACAGCAGTAACAAAAGAAACTCTATTCTGTGATTGGCTTTCAAGCTTCGTGTTGTCCAGTCTTGTTTTCCCTCTTCTTTCCTAAACTCCTCTTGCAGGTCAAGTCTGATGCTGCAGATGGTCCACGGTGTTTACAGTGTGCAGGGAACTGTGGGCCACCTTCCTGGGTGTTGGTCCTTACAGGCTTAGCAGAAACAACAACAGCAATAAAAAAATAACACCTGGACATACTTCTCTTTCGAACAACAAATCTGAGGGCAGAGAAAATAAACAGAGGGCTGGGAAGCAGGAGGATTCTCTAGTTATACATTATGCAAGAATATTAAAACTCTCAGTCCAGAAATTTCATTTTGGAGTTAGGTGCAGAGAGCGCTCGGTGGTCAAGAGCGCTTACTGCTCCTGCGGAAGATCTGAGTTCAGTTCCCATTGGCCATGTCAGGTGGCTCACAACCACCTGTAACTCCAACTTCAGGTGACCTGACACCCACTCCTATCATCCATGGGACTGTACGCATACCACACTGCCACACAGAGATGTACATAAATACACACGATCAAAAAATAAATTTAAATCTTAAAAGAAATTTGTCTTGAATATTCTATTCACTATGGTATAATTGTGGCTGTATGCACAGCTTGTGTGGTGTTCCCAGATTCCTGGTAGGATAGCTTGCTTTCTTTGTCACTTGGCTTTAGTTTTAATTATTATCCTGAATAGAGCTTTCTGTATGTCCCCAAAATGCTCCTCTCCACATTCAAGTCGTCAGACTTTCGCCTTAGACTTTTGAACTCAAATGATGGAATGGATTGGAATGTCAGTCCAGAGAGCCTAGCTCTCTGAGAACCTCAGACAGGTTGACTAAGACATGGGGCTTTGGGGGCAATTAAAAGATAATATCAATAGAACTGGCCAGCGTGACAAGCTAATGGTCTCTGCTGCCAAAGAAGAGATCTCAGGGAAACTGAGCCATTATTTTCAAAGCCGGGGGCCATTATCCTGTCAGAACACTGTCCTCTGGTGGTTTGGCTGCTATTATACCCATGATTAGAACAACAAACTTAAAAAGAACTAGGAGGAGGGGCTAAGTACAGGGTTCTGTAGCTCATGAGCCAAAAATTCAAAGCTGAGATTCACCAGACACTTAGCCATGGGCACCACTACCTGTGGCATTCCAATTACAATCTCCTCTTGTCATTGATCATAGTGAATCTTAAAAGTCCTACAGTTGTGCTTTTGTATTTTATATATATATATATATATATATATATATATATATATATATATATATATATTACAATATATATATATATATCATATATATATATATATATCATATATATAGTCATCTAATCCTGGTCAATCCTAGAATAATGCAGCCCAGAGTTCTCTTTTAATGTATATCCTTAGGCTCAGTAGGAAAAATGTGTTAGTCAAACGAGGACCTGAACTCAAATCTACAGAACCCATTATAGCCTGGCATGTCAGCATGAGTCTATCAAGTCAGCACTCCTATTGTGGGATGTGGGGTAAAAATAGAAAAACCTCTGGAAGGTCAAGGACCGCTGACATGGTGTATCCAGTGATGAACAACAAAAGAGTGGCTCAGATAGGGTATATGGCAAGACTAACCCTAGAGGTGGTCTTTGGGCTCTACACACTAACACTGCTACGTCCATTCATGAACACACACACACGTGTGTGTGTGTGTGTGTGTGTGTGTGTGTGTGTGTCTGTGAGTGTATATTTATCACTGTGAAAATTCCAAGGAACTACTTACTACCAACGATGAGCTATAAATTATCAATCAACAGAGTTTATATATCACACTGTATACCCTAAAATCCTTATATGTGTTCTCATGCTTTTCTCCTGAGCTGTTGACTCTTCCTAGTCATGATTTGGAAGGTATTGACTGAGACAGAACATGAAGTTTAAACCCTCCTACAGAGAAGGAGGAAGCAATTGATACCATCCACTCTGTAGCCATCAGGATGGGAAGTAAAATAAAATAACTTTCTATCCCAGCTATCTCTGCTTTCATCCTGGTATGTTACGTGCAAATGTCTGAAATGCTTTGGAATATTTAACATGGCATGCTCTATAAGAGGCCTATACTTGGGGTCTAGGGCATTTGCTGACTGGCCAAGTGACTTTTAAATTGTTCTTCTATTAGAGTTTTTGTGGGTTGAATGCCAGACAACAGGGATCATTGACACTGTTCTTCAACAAAATTCCCTTTTCAAATACTGGGTATTAACATGTCTTAACATCTAGGTTTCTTGTTTTCTTTCTTACATGCTGGTTGAGTTAGGAGTAGCTGTGTCACAGTACACAAAGGTGGACATGTATGCAAGCCTGTGACAATATTAACAGCATAGTCTTGTCAACTATAATACATTTATGTTACCTTCCAACATTTTAAGTTAGCACCCAAAAAAAAAAAAACTGTTTAAGGCCATGGCAGAGTCTCACAGACAGCATTTGCCTCTGTCAGTAGCACAGGAATCAGAGCGTTCGAGGTGTACATTCTAAACAATATAAATGCTGACATCAGCATTTCAAATGACAGGCAGTTCACATCAGGCAATTCCAAAGACATGGACAGAAAATGTGCAAAGAACAATGTGTCCATAGTGAACAGCTGCAGCATCACTCTTGCTTCCAAATAATGCAGGGTCACATCTGTTTGCTTAGCGCATACACTGCATTAGTTCCTGTGAGTCATCCAGAGATGATGCGGAACACAGATGAGGGTGGTAAAGTCTACATACATTGTACTGTTGTCTGTAAGGGACTTGATCATCCTTAGATATGTGTAAGTGTAGGAATGCTGGAATGTGCACAGAGATGCTGAGACAATTGCATTTCTTTCATATTGCTGATTTATCCTGCCACCTATCGTTAGAATACATTTGCCCATATTTTTACGTTGAATAATGTGTAACAGAAGTAAATACATACCAGACATTTTTTAAAAAAAAACAATTACTTTCTTTCATGAGTAAGTAAACAAGACTGGGAACCGCAAACACAGGAGATTAATTTACAATAATCTTAGATCACACATTCTCTGCATTAGCCAAGTCCAGTCAACTTGCCTGACTTTAGTCTGTCTATACCTCATCAAACCTCCAGGCTCTGTATAGTGCATTCATTTTGTGCCCAGGTTCAGTATGATGTATTCTAGGACACGCATCTGGGTACCCCTCCATCCTAATAACTGTAGTTCTCACCCCCTCATCAAAGAGGCTTTTTTCTTAGCACGTGAACATCATTACAGCAAGTCACAGCTGATCAAAATACAGAGCCCAACTGAGGGTGTGGTGCCCAGTTCCAACTGATACATCCACCACACAACCCTACATCTAAGGCTCGGGGACAGTCATAAAAGAGGTGTAGGAAGACTGCAAGGACCAGAGGACCTGGGCATCTACTGAGATATTTGTCGTCTCTGTAAGGCAGGAAATCTGCACAACACAATCTCAACAGCACAGTCTAAATGTGCCGGAAGACCGGCACAGCGACAATTGCTGACATGCCGATGTGGATCAGGGAGATCTCACAAGGTGACTGCTGAGACAAGAGGACTCAGTCCTCCCTGTGGATGAGCTCCATGGTTGGTTCTCCAACACCAAGCTGTTACCCCTAAAACCCTGTAGAAGAACAACATTGCACTGAACGGAATCAGCAGTTTGTGTGTATGCATAGTTTACTTAAATATGTGTTAAAAGGAATGAAGGGGAGGTCATAAATTTTAAATGGAGCAGGGTAGGAAAAGTAGGTTGGGTTGGAGGGAGAGGATAGAAAATACATTATTCATATATGAGATTCTTTTTAAAAAGTAAATAATTTTAAAAAGAACAGTTATCTGCCTTCAAAAGCAAACACACAAAACAAGAAAGAGCAAATACTGTCCAAAATTACCCGGAAGTCAGTGGAGGAGCCAGGATCAATGTTTCCATCTTGGAAGTGTGTGTTCCCCTCCTAACCCTCAGGTTCAGAGTATCATAATGTCCAGTCTCTAGACTGGAGCAGCAAGCAGGCCAGAACCGGCTGTGTCGTCCCACACACCTAGGTTTCTCTGTCTCTTTCTCACGCAAACTGAAGAAATGGTTTAGAGCAGACATCATACAGCTAAAAAGCTAATGAAACAGACTTCCAATGTTTGCCTTCCGATTTCAGTATAGAGGGTACCCTCATGCGCAACTAACCTAATGCTTGGGTGGCCTATGAAGTAGGGAACCTGGTGTCTGAGATTCCTGAACAAAACAGAAGTCAAAGCAAGCAAACAAACAACAACAAAATGCCTATGTATAGTAGATGGAAACTTCTCAGCTATCTTCCAGTCTTGAAATGAGTTGAAAGTTTTTGCCTCAAAGATGAGAAAAGATAATGAATAAAACATGTCTGGAGTTTGGGGTCCAGAAAAGTGTGACCGGCTTGAATCTGATGACTTCGGGACTGATCTGAAATACGTGTGTGAGCTCATCAGCTGAGCTCTTGAGAGCCAAGACAGTGCTCCTCTACACTGCAGGTTGACCCGTGTATGGGAGGGTGGGGAGGACAGAGGATCGAATAGAAGAAACTGAAAGAGAAGAGAGGAGGAAGAGAGTCAAAAAGTATAAACCATATTCTGATCAGATCCTTAAATCGAATGTTCTCCCTGGAAGCCTCAAGAAAGTGAGTATTTGACGTCTATTTTTGAGTTAGAAAAGAATACTGTTTAAAGATGCTTTTCAGACAAAGATACTATGTAAATACACTTGGTCTTACAGACCCTGATGGTATCACATTTCAAACCATCATGAGTCCCTTTCCTTCTGGCTGTGAGATAGAGAAAATTCTTATCATATTTTAGTTTACAATTGAGTGTTAAATGTCAAGTCATCTTACCTCAGGAAAGCTTCATGTCACATATGGAATGTGAGATAACAGTTTGAATTTTTTACCATGGAAAATTATTTCATTTCTCACGTATGAGATTTTGAATCCTGTCCTTACATGAGAGCATGGAGCCCTAATCGACTGGAACTGCACTTGCTAGAAAACGTCCGGCAGGTGGTGCTGTAACACTGCACAAGTTTAACATAGTTCCAATGTGGACTCCAGACTTTGGCTTGCAAACTCTCTCTACTTGCAAAGGTCTTTGCCTCAGTCAGAGCTCTTGAGAATCTCAAGAAAAGCTAGTAAGTTTGGAATCTGATTCAAGTCTTGATGTTTAGAGATCACCAGAGAAATATAGAATCAGAATACATATTAGCACATCCATAGAAAGAACAATTTGTCAGTGGCCTCCTAGCCATAGGTTATACTGTTATATGCGGTTTCATAAAATGCAGTCTCCCCAGTCATTAAAACTTTTCTTGCTCCAGTAGCTCTGAGACACAAAGTGCATCAAACCACTTTATAGTTAGGACCTATTTCTTCATGTTATGATATTTGAAATTTTACTTTCTTCCCCAAATTTTAATTCCAAGAATGAAATAAGACCGATCTCAGAGATTTTCATGGGGAAGGAAAAACCAAATGATCTGCATGACAATGTTGGATGTAACATATTGTGCTATACAAGGCATTTTATTAATCATCCTGAATTATTTCATGAAGAATAGCTTTTTTGTTGAGCTTATCTCAGTGGATCAAACAGTAAAGTAAGGATCTCACACTGCACGCCCTCAACTGAGGCTCCATTCATTCTCGTCTGTATCTTTATGCCCACGTCAATGGAAAAGTTCCAAACCTTTAAATTTTTATGTCAGTCTTGACCAAATTTCGAATGGGAGGAGACCGAAGGATTTTCACTGCCTTAGTTTGTCAGGTTTGGCACCTGTAGCTGTGTCAAGCATGTCTGAGGAGCAAATGCTGTTGCACCATTGTTCCAGTTCTTCGAGATAGTGGTCTCATTCCATGTATGCATTTGTTCCAAGGAGTCATCATACTGGAGAAGAGGGCCATATTTGGGCACTTTGGAGAAAATTGGCATCAAAGTAATCCTAAGGGACTCTGAAAATGTTATAAACTACTCAAGACATGTTCAATGGGAACAGAATATTTTCAAGATAGGTGGAGTTTTACACTGAGGGTAGAGCTATTGCATAACAGGTAGGACTCTCCATTGAGAATTTTAATTACCAAAATGAGAAAAAAAATTTGTACAGAAACAGAAAATTAAGAACCAGTATAAGAAGTTCAAAACAAAAGGACTATAAAGTGAGTTTGGGGCCAGCCTGAGCAATGCTGAAAAGAGGGGGGAGAGAAAGCTGGTAAAGAAGAGAAGAAAGAAAGAGAGGGAATGAAAGAAGTTCATGGCAAAGACAGCTAAGCATGAGTCACAATTCAAGTTCACAGTGCAAAGCTCCACTCAGAATGGATTCACTATCCAGGGCAACATTTTCATCATTCCTGTGGACTAGGTTATGTTCCTACTTCCTCACAATTCAAAGAGAAAATTATGATTGTTTGGGGGGCCAGAGGGGATGGCTCCACTCATCTACCTGTACACAGAAGTTTCCAGTGCCTCAGAGAGATATTGGAGAAGTCCATGATAGAAGAAGCCAAAGTCCCTGACTCTCCACAGGGAAGAAATATGTAGAGAAGCTATAAAGCTTGCCTGAAAAAAATCATAAACAAAACCCAAATTCTCTCCTGGGTTAAGCCAGAAATAGTCTGGGGTTTATTGTAGAGTAGCTAGCATCATCAGAACTAATAGAGTCTGTAGCAAAGCTCCACATGTTTTTTAATAACAGCAACAACAAAAATATATCAAATGTTTCACACTCAGAAAAGGGAACAATGGCTCCGTGGTAAAGTGCTGAAAAAAGCTTCCTTCAAGAGGTAGAGTTGGAACAGAACCTCACAGAGTAAATGTGTTGGAGGGGGGCTTCTTGTTTGTCCCAGCTGCCCAGAACCTAAATAATCACACAGAAACAATATTATTTAAATCACTGCTTGGCCCATTAACTCTAGCTTCTTATTGGTTAACTCTTACATATTAATTTAACTGATTTCTATTAACCTGTGTGTTGCCACATGGTTGTGATTTACTGGGTAAAGTTCCTAGCATCTGTCTCCGGCAGCTCCATGGCTTCTCCCTGACTCCACTTTCTTCCTCCAAGCATTCAGTTTAGTTGTTTTGTTTTGTTGTGTTTTGTTTTGTTTTTGTTTGTTTTTTTTTTTGCCCAGCTCTGTTCTACCCTCAGAGGCCAAGCAAGTTTCTTTATTCATTAACCAATAAAAGTAACATATAGACTAAAGGACCTCACACATCATTTCCCCTTTTCTGTTTAAACAAAAAGAAAGGCTTTAACATTAACATAGTAAAATTACATATAACAAAACAAGTATCAAGCAAGAATTACAGTTATAATATTTATAAATATTTTATCTTTTATCATGACTAAGGAAAACTATGTCTATTTTTCAACTTCTTCGAGGACTTCTGAAGAATATAATATAACCTAAGTAAACAGAAAGTGCATTGTAAGCAACTTCCAAAACTCTAGAATTGACAGAGACATCTCACTGCCTGAATAGTCACCCAAAGTTCTTTTGTATTGGTGGGGCATCCATCTTCAACCTACAGGCCTATAGTTTCCAGTAGACTTTTTCCATGAAGCAGGAAAGACAATTCTACCATTTTGGCAGTTTATCACTTTCTTCTGCATCCTGCAGAATGTCTAGCAGGCTCTTTCATGAAGTAAGAACCCCAAAGGATTGTCTCACCTTTGGGCAAGTTTATCAGTCATTTCTCTGCAGGTCCTGCATGTCCAGTTCATTAAACAGTCCAGGCAAGTGCAGTTTCTTGCCCAAATGGCTAACCAACTCCATAAGGAGCCTCTTCTATACCCATCTTCCTCTTGAAGTAGCTTGGTGTTGCCAGGAGCAGATGTGTCTCACTGTCATGCAAAGTCCTAAGTTCTTAAAACATTTTAAATGCCATATTATCAAGGTTTCTGAAAGATTTGAAGAATACCTATCTACTAAAATATATCTCTATAAATAGAAAACCTAACTAACATGAATACAAGCTTAACTATTATAGATGGCTATCTAATAACCTGTATTTCTTAATTATACATTGCATTTTTAAATGAGCTGGACAAACATAATACCTTAATCAAGATCAGAAATGCATATGCACAGTATAACAAAATTGACCTTAAATTTGTATCAATAAACCAAGATCCATACCAATGCAAATCTCTATAACATATCTCCCTTTAAATGTAAAGAAACATTTATAAACAATATTTTGGAATTTGGGCATAGTTTTTAAGACTACTTCCTGCTGATTGGGGTGCTGCTGATCATGTCTTTTATGGGGTATCCTGTGTGCTAGGTTTATCCCAGTCAGCAGTTGGAAGAAGAAATTTTTGAGGGGTGTTCAAGGTAACCTTTCAGGAGGTCCATCAAACCACATCAGCCTGGAAGGATTCCACAGGTTCTCATTCTCTGTGGAAATAAAATAGAACCTCTTTTCTAAAGCAACATATTCTTAGACCCAAATTCTGAAGTCAAGATACCTTTATAATACACATGATGGTTTAGCTTAGCAGTCCATACAATAAAATGTCCCTCTGTACTTAGCTCGTTCACAGTAAAAAATATTCAAAAACACAATAATATACATAATCCAGACTCCCTGTGTATATTACACCTTTACATGGCTTTTCTTATTCTATTACTTTTTAATATTTATTTTATTATCTTTGCTCCTTTAATCTCTTGCTGTGTTCTGTCTCTTTAAAGACTGTGTTTCTTTTTTTAAATCTCTTTTTCTTCTCTCTCATAAGGCTACATACATTTATCCTACACTTTGACCCATTTAGAGGTCTTTTATGTCTGAATCTGTCCTATTGTATATCTGTAATTCTTACTGTCCAGGCACACTTCTTAAAATGCTAAGCACTTCTTAAAATCTTAAGCTGTGCCATTATTAGGGTATATAAGGCCTGTCTGCTTGTTCCACCCAGTTGGAAGTGGCAGAGGAGGTCCATTCACTGCCTCTAAGCCATGCACACTGCCCCAGTTCCAAGTATGCCGCAGATCTCTGTTGAGCCATTAAGCAGTTTATAACATGTTGCTTATAAATCCCATTTAAATGCTCAGCCTCCTGAAAAGAGCCAAAGGTCATGTTGGCAGCACGGCCCAGAAAGCTGGCATTTCAAAATGGCATGGCTTTTTTCCTGCTACTGGTGAATCAGGGAAGCCTTTCTTAAAGGAGCCATGCCTCTGCTTGGTTCTACCAAACAGAGCCCACCCAAGAAAATGCCGCTACCAAACTATGCTTAATTCTGTTCTTTTGTGTCTAGGATTATTTTTTAAAAGTTTTCTCAGGTTTTACATGGATGCAGTCCACCATGTTGGAACACTAATTTGTTGGAGGGAGCTGCTTGTTCATCCTGGCCTCCCAGAACCGTAATAATCACACAGAAACAATATTACTTAAATCACTACTTGGCCCATTAGCTGTAGATCCTTAAAGGCAATGGACTGTGGGAGGAGCTACGGAAGTAAAGGCACTACTCATAGACTGAAGACACACTGAAAAGAGGCACACGGATAAAGCATACTGGCCTATCAAGACTCTTGTAGTTCCAATGACTTTCACTAAGTTGTTCGTTTGTACTCTTAGCCTCACAGTTTCTTTAAGCTATTCTGGACCAGAAAACCTGCCTTAGTCAGTTTTTTCATCACACAAGTTCAGCATCTTATTCTCACAGCAATGACAACTTTGGATTCAGAAGGGTCAGATCTTGGCAGCTGCTCACAAATGGGAAGCACTTGATTGAGTATTTTTCTTGCACAAACTCTTATATTTACCAGTGACACTATGTAATATAAATGTAAGACTTCAGAATCACCTACTAAAGCCAGGACAGCGCAGGCACATCCTGTTTTTAAGGTTTTTTTTTTTCTGGATGTGACATCAGGTGTTGATGGATTTTATGACTATTTGTGTACATGTTTTACTGCTCATCCAAGAAGAGAGAAATGATAAATCTTGTCCTCGTGTTTGTTCTCCACTGATGAAAAACTTTAATCTTAATTGAAACATAGAGTCAGAATAGATGAGGATGGAGTGATCTATCTCTTATAATTCAACACCTTGATATCATCTTAGAGTCATTTGTTTTCCTTGTTAACAACCAAAGACTCTTAAGCAACACATCTTATTAAAGAAACTTAGCAATACATCAGAGACCCAAATCCTCTAGCATGTTGAATTAACTTTCCTTTGGTTACAAATGACAAAATAGCTTAAGGAAATTAAAAAAAACATAAAATTACAGATACTAAACTTTATCACAAAAGCCAGAAAGAACTGGGTTAGACTTCAGGAAGCAGTGAGTCCAGGGAGATTACTGGAGTTTTTCTTTGATTTTTTTTTAAAAATCTGCTTTATTCTTCTGTTTTGTACAGAATAGTTTCTTAGGACCCTTGCACATGTGATGGGAAAATACCACTGCCAAGAGTTTTCAAGTTTATGTCTCAGCTCAAGAAAACAGATTATTAGAGCTGGAATCCTTAGTTCCATTCCAAACATAAGAGTTAGAATCCAACTGGATTTGGAATAGACGTAGGAGGGTGTAGGCATATGGTGTTGAGTACAGATGAGAAATTCGTGGAAGAGATGGAGAGACAATTCTCAGAAATCCCCAGGGCCTGTACTGAATGACTTAAGCAGGGAAACATATAGCCAGTTTGGGCATGAGAGCAAGATGGACCAAGTAGTTTAACCCAGTAAACAGAGTTAGTTAATGGAAGAGAAAAAAAAAACTGAGCCAGCTACTTACTCTGGTATCAGAAAGTGTTTATTAAATATTCTCTTTCATGAGTTCAGTCCACAAGGGAGAATCTTGGTCCCTTGAGACATTCTAGGCAGGAATCTGTCCCATGTTCAATGCTTGGCATGCATTCTCCCCGAGATCCTAAATCACAACATTCATGGTCATTTTAGACAATTTTTTATTTTTTCCCTAGACACTTTATTCTCTCCAGTCTGTTCTGTGTAGGTACCGGGCATATTGTTCAACACAGAGGGTCTTCCATCTCAGTGGTTGCTTGCTAGAGTTGTCAAAGCAATGCCAATTGCACAGTCTGGTACAGATGATGTTTGGAAAGAGAATGTGACATTTGTCATTAGAATAAATTCATACTGCTGGGCGTTTGCTAAATACAGCAAATGAGTAAAACCCAAGTGTTGCTCAGAGATTACCATCTCCTGGAGTTCAGCCTGCCAGGGCATTTGAAATGTAGATGAGACAGTAGCTTCATGAGAACTGCCAACATTTCTGTCTCAGGCTGGGTCATGATGAGTGACACCTCTGAGAAATTTGAACTCAAGAGTCAATGGTTTCCTTTATTTATTTATTTAATTTTTTGTTTATTGAGGATGGAGTCATTGAGGGTAATGCATTACATGTAATGTATGAACCCAAAAGTTATTCAACCACCCTGAAAGGAATGTAAGCCAGACCTGTCCAGAGTATGACGGGAGCCAGTCTGGATGAGGAGGAGCACTGCCAATGTTACAATCCACCCTTGTAAAGCCTCAATACAGACATAGCAGGAAAGCCTGACAGCCTCTTCAGGATCCAATTGTGTCCCAGAGACACCCTTTGAACTGTGAGAGAATGTTTACTTTGATGGCATAAGTTGGCATTTCTTCTGCTAGACTTTCTGGTATAGTTTGCTATTACAAGTATAAGAACAATTGGCTCATGCACACAGAGTTCAGAGGCAAGGGCAACGGTCCGCTAGACAGCACTTCACAGATGGATGCCACTTTATCCTTTCTTCTTGCTTCTTCCAGGCACCTTGCATCTGTAGCAGGGTGAGCCGTTTAGACTTAGGAGAATAAGAAGGAATGGCCCGGGTTGGAAGTTAATGCTGCCATTATCTCAGTACTGGGTGACTTTTTATGTCCTCTTGTAAATGGATAGTGTAATGAAAATTTCCTTTTCTACTTATGCAATAGGTTCAAGTTCTAAAATCCTGAAAGTTAATGAAAATAAAATTAAGAACATTGAAGTAAGTCACAACCACTAAACCCAGGAGAAAGTATTAACAACCTTTTCAGTATGGATCTTTTTAATGGTGTGTGTTTAAAGACATTGTCTTTTTTTTCTGTCTTTTCTTGCACAAGGGGTTGGGGGAGTATTGAGCAAGAAACCCAGAGGCAAGGGCTATATATAAAAATACATGTTTGTCAATGACTTCTCGAATTTTGCATGCAAATGGATGGAAATAGAAAACACTATCCTGAGTGAGGTGTCCCAGACCCAAAAAGATGAATATGGGATGTACTCACTCATAATTGGTTTCTAGCCATAAATAAGGACCACGGAGTCTACAAGAGGTGAACCTAAAGAAGCTAAGTAAGAAGGTGAACCCAAGGAAAAACATATAGTTGTCCTCTTGGCTAAGGGAAGTAGACTAAATTTCCGGGGAGAAAATGGGATCTTGGGGATGGGGTGGGATGGGGGTAAAGGGAGATGGGGAGAGAAAAGGTAGAAGGGAAGGAGGGGGGACTTGGGAAACAGGAGAATTGGGATAAAGGAAAGGTGGATAGGGGAGCACGGTACCACAATTCTTAGTTAAGGGTGCCAGTTTAGGGTGGGCAAGAGACTTGACCCTAGAGGGGCTCCCTAGTGCCCAAGATGAGGTTCCCAGTTAGTTTCTTGGGCAGCTGAGGATTGGGAACCTGAAATGACCCTATCCTAGAGGAATACTGACGAATATCTTGCATATCATCATAGAATCTTCATCTGGTGATGGATAGAGATAGAGACAGAGACCCACACAGGAGCACTGGACTGAGCTCCCAAGGTCCCAAGGAGGAGCAGAAGGAGGGAGAACATGAGCAAAGAATTCGGGACCACGAGGCGTGCATCCACCCACTGAGACAGTGGAGCTGATCTACTGGGAGCTCACCAAGGCCAGCTGGACTGTGACCCAAAAAGCATGGGATAAAACCGGACTCTCTGAACATGGCGAACAATGAGGGCTGATGAGACACCAAGGACAATGGCAGGGGGTTTTGATCCTACTTAATGTGCTGGCTTTGTGGGAGCCTAGCCAGTTTGGATGTTCACCTTCCTAGATATGGACGGAGGGGGGAGGACCTAGGACTTACCACAGGGCAGGGAACCCGGACTGTTCTGTGGACTGGAGAGGGAGGGGGGGGAGAGGATTGGGGGGAGGGGGAGAAGGGTGGGAGGAGGGGGAGAAGGGTGGGAGGAGGGGAAGGGAAATGGGAGGCTGGGAGGAGGTGGAAACTTGTTTTTTTGTTTATGTTTTTTTTTCTTCTTTTCGCAATAAAAAAAATTTAAAAAAAGTACATGTTTGTTTAGGAACAACTTATTTAGTTTTAAGTCTATAAATATCAACTGCTGCACAAAGCAATGCAGTGCCAGTTTGTCAAGATGAGCCAGATCTGATATCAGAAACACAAGGACCTGACACTGCCCTTCCAGAATGGATTGGAGCCCTGGGTGAGAGAAGAAAAAGGGAAAAATGTCAATGGATCTCAGATGTGAAGGAACTGTTGGATGTCCTACATTGAGCATAATTTAAAAGGCAAACTTCATGGGAAAGAAATAAAATGGTCTGTATCATTTCCTAGGCTGTGTGTGTGCATTTGTGCATGTGTACTTACTTAAAAGTCAAAATTGCTTTCTTGTCTGTCTGCTCTTGGCCAGAACCTGGAGTTTGGCTATTATTGTTGTAGCAGTTATATACATACATAATCATATATAGCATATATAACATGTATGTGTGTGTGTCATCATACATTTTCTAAAGTTACAAATATATTGCAATGCATTGATATATAGCTTTAAGAAGTTAATTATATTATTAATTATTAAGGTAGTATATGCATTGTCATATCATAAAAACCATTTGCAATGATTCTTCCTGGTAATTGTAATACTCCAAACTGATCCATCACTGTTTACGTCACTAAGCCTTTGGTAATTGATTTCAATTTCAGCATTTGTTTTTCGATTATAAACAAACCCAAATAAATATTGTTAGTGTATCTTGAATATCTTTATAAAATACTTATTTGCTATAGAAGGTATTTGAGGATCAAAGATTCAAAGCATATTTATGATTCATGGCAAACATGATTAAATTCTTTCCAGAAAATACAAATACTCCTATTTATTTCATCTCCCACATTTTTAAATTTCAAAAGCAATTTAAGTAATTGATATGGTATCTGCATGGTTGTTGGAAAAGTATTTTGAAACTTACCAAGAACATAATAATGCATTTATCTCTAATATTCATAAAAATGTAGTACTCTGTAAAAAAATCACATAGCTATCTGAAGTGGAAGCTGAAACTAGAGACAACACACACCAATCAGGCAATCACATTTCCATCACAGTGAAGAGTTGTTGCCTTCCTCAGTCACAGGACCCATTGTCTACCTTGTAGGATCATACCTTAGGGCAATCCCATGATCTAATGGTTTCTACCAGGATTTCCACTGCAGTTCCACACAGTCAACTTGAACACTGTTTGCAAATCCTTCCAGAAAATACATATCAGAACAGTCGCCAGTTATTTACTATCAAATATTTATTAAATGCTTTTTTTCAGAAACTTCCAAGAATATAAAAAAAAATAAGTAAATTAAAGACAGTAAGAAAAATTCAGGTTTTAGTGTCAGAAAACACTTCCTTGCATACAGGACAAATTATTTATGGAATTTGATCCCCGAAGAAAGCAAAGGGACTCTTATCATCTTAAGGCAATTGAAAGGAGAAAGTGAGAACCATTCTTATTGTCAGAGACTCAAAGATAGGCAATAAATACTATATTCTTTCTCATTCTGTGACAACACACACACAAGCACATATGCATGCATCATTCCCATTCACACAAATGACATTCCCAGATACTAACAGATTCACATACTTTCTTAATGGTCCTATCCTTAAAGTGGGCACAAACCCCTAGCTAAAGAACAGTGTGCAGCTGATACCTGCTGGGAGAGAGAAATCATTTTCTCGAGTGTGGTGAGACTGGGTATATCAGCCACACTCCATGGTAGGCCTCAGTAGTTGACCAATATGAAAAAGACTACATGGTTGGGAGTTTGAGGTTCTGTCTGTTTGTTTTTGTTTTTCATGTGCTGTTGTTGTTGTTGTTGTTGTTATGGTTTGGCTGTTTTTGTCTTTGGTTTCTTAAGTTTGGTTTTTAGATTCCTTTTTTTTATAGAGGAAAGAGGGAAAGGACATGAGGTGAGTGGTAGAGAGAATCTAAGAGGATGGGGTAGAATAATGTATTGTTTAAAAATTTTTAAATAATTATAAAAAATTATAATCATACAAAAGGCTCTCCTCCTTTATGAGCAGCTCTCTCTTTCTTTGTGTGTGTGTGTGTAAGAGAGAGCGTGTGTGTGTGTATGTGTGTACATGTATGTACTGTTTTTGTTCTTAGGAAAGTATTATTACACCTTGAAGGAAAAAGTAAAAATATCAGAAAGAAAAGGAAGCAAAGAGAAACTCTCCCACCATCTTGAGTCATTGTGGTCTACCTTGCGTTCAAGTTGCTCACTGCCTATTCATTCAGTTTCTTTACAATGACCTTAAAGCAGGCTGGAGAAATGGCTCAGCAGCTAAGCACAGTTGTTGTCTCGCCGAGGACCCAGCATCCTCATGGTAACTTAAAACTATCCATTTCTCCCATTCCAAGATATCGGGTGGCCTCTTCTAATCTCTTGGGCACAAGGTGCACATACAGTCTTCTAGGCAAAACATTCATACATATAAAATCAAATAATCTAAACATTTTAATATAAAAATGGCATTGAAATCATAAATTACTAAATTGATCATTTCATCACTGAGGGCTACACACAGAATTTTATTCTATTATAAATATTAATATTTTAGGTGTTTCATACACATAAAATACTTTTTTGGTAGTTTGTTCTTCTGAAGAAGCACTTACCAAAATACTTTGATTTTGTCTTGCTGTCTTAAATTTGTTAGAAGGAGAAAATACCACCAAAATTGCACTGATAAAATCTATTTGTAACTGAATTCTTTTTCACACCTGGAAGAAGGACCAGCACAGCCTTCCTGTGGTCTGAGCAAGTCATCCCCCATGGGTTTGTTTTCTCAGGTTCCGTTTCTCTCTTCTCTACCTTTACCTCTCTTCTTTCTCTCCTCTCCTCTCCTCCACTCCCCCTGTCTTCTCCTTTCTTGTCCTGCATGTTACCACTTTCTGATTTTCATCTCTTCTTCCATGCCTCCATTCATAACTTACTTATTTTATGAGCCCTACATGCAGTCACACAGTTGAGAAAGATGAGGTCAAATTCTGGAAGCTCTCGGAGGCTGTGGCCTCCTACTTCTCTTGAGCCTGTTGGATTGCACTCTTTCCATTCTGATGTAAGTACCTGCTCTTCTTCCTTACTCACCCTTTCCCATGCCCAGCTTCAGAAAAGATACACAAGCCGGGTGGTGGTGGTGCACGCCATTAATCCCAGCACTCGGGATGCAGAGGCAGGCAGATCTCTGTGAGTTCGAGACCAGCCTGGTCTATAAGAGCTAGTTTCAGGACAGGCTCCAAAACCACAGAGAAACCCTGTTTCGAAAAACCAAAAAAAAAAAAGAAAGAAAGAAAGAAAGAAAAGATACACAAAGTATTCTACAGCTTCTTTTCCAAATGTCTTTGTGTAAAATGAACAAGACAGTTTCTGGAAGAAGAAAACAGACTCTTCGCTTTTATGGTCTACACTTTGACAGTAAGTCAACTCTTTGTTGAGGGTCAAAAGGAAAAATAAAAAGATATTACCACATCATTTCTTTCTGGTGTTTCTTGGTCATGTTGTGGTGCAAATATATCAGCAATTCTGAGTGGTGTGGAATACATTTAAAAGAATTTTCCAAGGGAAATTGTTGACAGTCTGATCTGTGACGAGAGTGGCTGGGAATTTGTGGTCAACTTCATATGGAGTCTGAGTTTCAGTGCTCGGAATCTTCCTGGTTAGCAACATCTAATGATATAAGGTCCTTTGGGTTTCACATTTCCCTAGCTTTAGCTTCAAAGGGGTGTTTACTTCTTTCATGTGAAGTTCTGTCTAAAGTTTCTTCTGGGGACAGCACAGCATGGCCATGTGTCTATGATACATGTAGACATGTCAGTGGGCCAGTTAACTCCTACTGGTCTCTGCTGGGTTACTTACTGGAAGTGGAAAAGTGTCATTGACTCAACCTTAGAAAAGATAAATTGGAGAGCAAAGATAAAGAAAAGAGTGAGAAATGGAAAGCCGTGTGCACGATCATTCTCCCCATCCATCTGCACTGGTGTGTGACTTCAAGCTTGTGCTCAATGGCAATCAGTTTATGACTTGGTCATTCTTGTGTCTCTCTTGTCAGAGAAGAAAAGCAGACAACATGAAAGAGCATCCCATATGTTTAATTTTGAGCTGTGCAATACAAGTTCCTCTTATAAACAAGAAAAAAGCTTTTTGTTCTTTAGGGTAATGTTGGGCCCTTATTAATTAGCTGTGATTTGTTCTTTCCTTAATGCTCATCCATCATAGCAGAAAATCTTAATTGGTGAGTTGATTAACAGATATTTACTGTGGTTCTCTGACATGTTAAACGTGTTTGGAGAGTGGAAAATAAAGCACTTGACATGGAGGAATGATAGAGAACAGAGGACATGTAAGCAATTAATCCAGAAATGAGATAATTTAAGTAGTGGTACATATTAAGAAGGAGAAATAGGGTAATTTCAAAATCAAATGACGCTAACAGAAAAGGGGTTGGTTGGTTGGTTGAGAAATGTTGTTGTTTTGTTTTGGTCTTGGTAGGGCCAAAGTTCTCTGTGAGGAGAATTGGGATATAACACCTAAATGATCAGAAGTCACGAGGATGTAGAGTGTATCCAACACAGAAAGAGCTAGAAGCATGAATGTTAGGAGAAGACAAAAAACCAAGAGCACACATGGAAATAAAGCAAACCAGAGAAAGCAGAGAAATATCAGGCTGTGTGTGCCAGAGAAGCTAAACCATTTTTGGCTAGCCAAGCTGTGCAAAGAGGCTTGGCACATAGTTAAACTCCTTTTGGAAACTACAGCAGTGTTAAAGCATGAGAAGATGGTGATATGATTTACATGTCAGAAGGAACATTTTGACCACTCTGGGTGGAACAGAATCTACACGAGGGAACAAATTGTGATCACACCTCAAGAACTCTTGCAATAATCTAAGCAAGAAGCAATGGTTTCTTGGTGTAGTGGAAAGAGTAAGAAGTGATTGGCTCCAAATGAATTTCAGTGTTGTGGTACTCAGAGTATTTGTTTTCTAAGAAAACACTCACAATGGCTAACTTTACACCAAAAAAGAGGAATGATTCATATTGCAGTTATGAGGTTCAAAGGCATGGAACTTATGGTAACTCTGTTCCATCTCAACCCAGAAGATGGCCATAGTAGGAGCATGTGCAAGGACAGGTGGTCACATCATAAAATTCAAAGAGAACAGATGAGACTAGGGTTGGTCTTAGAACCAGCAAGGGTAGCACAGGAGGGCAGCTTCCCCTAGATTACATCTCTAACACATCTGATCATGGATATACTGTGGAGAAAGCTCCCAAAAGACCTTTGAAGAAACACTTGAACTAAGTCCAGCCCATGCAAGCTGGACAGATGGATCTAGATGATGGAGTGAACTGAGGGTATCTAGAACGGATTCTGAGGGTTTTTTTAGCTGAAAAAATTAAAAACTAGTAACAATGGTATTTATTTATTTATTTTTCTCGGTCTGCTTTCTTTTCTTTTTTTTTTAACTTTTTTTTTTATTGAGAAAAGGAGAAAAAAAAACAAATTTCCTCCTCCTCCCAGCCTCCCATTTCCCTCCCCCTCCTCCCACCCTTCTCCCCCTCCTCCCACCCTTCTCCCCCTCCCCCCACTCCTCTCCCCCTCCCTCTCCAGCCTAAAGAGCAGTCAGGGTTCCCTGCCCTGTGGTAAGTCCTAGGTCCTCCCCGCTGAGGATAGGGAACCTGAAATGACCCTATCCTATAGCAATACTGACGAATATCTTTCATATCATCATAGAACCTTCATCTGGTGATGGATGGAGACAGAGACAGAGACCCACACTGGAGCACTGGACTGAGCTCCCAAGGTCCCAATGAGGAGCAGAAGGAGGGAGAACATGAGCAAAGAAGTCGGGACCACAAGGGGAGCACCCACCCACTGAGACGTGGAGCTGATCTATTGGGAGCTCACCAAGGCCAGCTGGACTGTGACTGAAAAAGCATGGGATAAAACTGGACTCTCTGAGCATGGCGAACAATGAGGGCTGATGAGAAGCCAAGGACAATGGCACGGGGTTTTGAACCTACGTAATGTGCTGGCTTTGTGGGAGCCTAGCCAGTTTGGATGTTCAACAATGGTATTTATTTAATGAGTAGGTAGCTAGAGGTGTGACATGTGAGCATATGGAGCAATCAAAAATTTTGTTTATGTCATGTGAAGGTTGACATGACAGTTATACATAAAGAATGCTGAGCAGATTTTTAAGTGTGCTAAGGATCACTCACTTTGCTTTCCATCCCTTCTAGCTACTTTTGCTGAGTGGGAACAAACATAAAGTGACGGCAGCTGGAGGCTTGGTCCTTAGCTTACAGCCCTTGTAGATGTCTGGTTAGATCATCTAAGGAAATGATGTGCTGTGTCATTCAAAGTGTGCATTTACTTCCAATAGGATTCAAACTGATGGGTAATATGAACGGCTTGTATAAAGAACTAAACCACTTGTTCAGGTATCAGCATATGTCCTGAAATGCTTGGGTTTCTACTAACTTTGGGTAAAAAAGGAATAGGTACCTAATATTTTGTTCTGTCCGAATTGGTCAGAAGCTTAAGATCTGTCTCTTTCTCAAAGTTCTAATCATTGCCTAACTCACGTTGTAAATAGAAATTAATTGGTTTAGAAGGTGCTCAGAGAGTTGTAGTAACAGGAGAGGTGGGCTGCGTCCCTGGCACCCGGCCGCCCGTACGACTATCTTTACCCGAAATAATTACACACAAACTGTATTCATTTAAACACTGCTTGGCCCATTTCTATCTAGCCTCTTCTAGGCTAATTCTCACATATTAATTTAGCCCATTTCTAATCATCTGTGTAGCCCACAAGCTGGCTTACCAGGAATGATCTTAACCTGCGTCTGCCTGGAGTGAGAGAATCATGGCGACTCCTTGACTCAGCTTCTTTCTCCCAGCATTCTGCTCTGTTTACTCCGCCTACCTAAGGGTTGGCCTATCAAATGGGTCTAGGCAGTTTCTTTATTAATAAGAAATCACTCCCACATCAGAGAGTCTGCTTTGATGAGGGGTACTCATGAGCGTCTTTAGTTTGTTTCCTATTGCTATAACAGAATACCTGGGAGACTGTAACTCACAGAAACAAAGTAAGTTTGGTGCATGGTTCTGAGGGGTAGGCAAGTTCAAGTCCATGCACTGGCAACTTTGGAAGGCTGATGTGCCAGCAGCCGCACATGACAGAAAGAAGGAGGGTTGAACTCGCACTGTATCTAAACTGTGTCTACACTGAATCTCGCTGTATCTAAAGAAATCTGCGAGAAGGCATTAACCTATTGGTGAGGGTCCCGTCCAATGGCTCAAATATCACCTTACTAAGCCCCCATTTCCCATCACTGCTATGATAAATAATTAAGGTTCCCATGCACAAATTCATGGGGCAGGGACACAAATAGAAGAGACCATAGACTTCACTAGGCATGCTCAAAATCCAGAACCTAGAAGATTAACTGCCCAGGATCTCCAGAGGACAAAACAGCTGGGTCTGAAAGACAAATTTTTCTAGTTCTAGTCCAATTAATTGTTTGTTTAATCAGCAAATATTTAGTGAGCACCCACCTATTACACATTAAGAATGGCTACCTATGTTTTCACCTGCATATTACGCATTAAGAATAGCTGCCTATGTTTTCTTTTATCAAAAAAAAAAAGTAAGTCAATGAGGTTCCTTTGTTCAAGTCAGTTAAGATCAGTATGAGATCTGTATAGGTAAGTAAACTTTAATACAAGTTATAGTAGATACTATGACAAAATAATCAATAAAATTATATAAAAGTCCAGGGAGGCTGTGATCTATTCCACGTTGAAGTGCTGTTGGAAAACTAGAAACTTCTATATTGAATCTTGAGTGATGAGAGAAGTCACATAACCCTGAAGGACTTGTGCTTCAGACAGGAGTAACCCTGGAAAAAATCAAGCAAACTGCATGTGACTGGTGGGAGACAGGGTGAAAAGCCTGTTCAGGACAGGGTAGTTGGCCTATAGTCATAGTTGATTCATGTAAAGAGTTTTGGACCCGTTTGGGGGTCTAGAAAGGGATACGGCCTTTGACAGTCGGGAAGCAACATGTTCAAATTTGTGGCACAGCAGCTATAACCATAGTATAGGGACTGAGTAGAAGAAAGAGAAGCTACAGATGGGCAGGGGGCTACATAATTACAGAGAATACAGAGATGGTCAGAGCACCCTGAACTAGGGGAGGGGGTTCTTCTGCTATGTATACCTTCATAGCTGTTTTTTCCCCCCAAAGGCTTGAGAACTTCCTGAGAATAGAGAACCAAGACTAGCATGGTGTGATTTTTGGATTTTTCATCTTTATCTCATAGCATACTGCCTTGAGGTAAAAGAGATTCAGGGTTTGGAAGGGTCACTATTGGAGGAATTGAATAGCTTTGGGAGATAAATAAAATTCGACCCAGAGCAACCATGAGAGACTCTCTCTGCCATTTGCCTCATAGACATCAGAATAAAACAGGCCCTCTCTAAAACAACGTTGTCCGTCTAGACGGAGCTTCTAACAGGCTAATATTTTGGGTTAAAAACAAAGAGAGCAACACAACAGCAGTTTCTATTCACTACAGCACGAAATATATCACTAGCAGTACACCAGCGAGTGAACAGGAAGCAGGACAGCTTAGATGCAGCCACATCACATGACTGAGCTGGAATTCAGAAGCCCTGGCACTTACTGAACCTGTAAGATTTTTCATCAAGAAAAAAAAAATCCTCTGAACACAAAACACCATCTCATTTCCAACTGTTTTGATGTTCCCTCCAACAGTTTGGCCTAGATAGATTTTCTTTTATATTTAGCTCATCTGTTTTCAGTTAATGCCAGAAATATATGTCCAATCATCCACCAAACAATCAAAGTTGACCCCATCTATTAAGGAGGCCCTACAAACTGCTCATTCCACACTGGGGGAAATATGTCAGGGACGCTGTCTTGAAAAAGAACATGAAGTTCCTCTATGGCTCTCTTGGTTTTGCTTCTCTGAAAAGACACTGTTGTCACCTGTAATATATGACCATAAGTGAGCTCCTGTCTGTAAGGCCAAAGAAAGATATTAACTGAGCATTGTGCATAAGGAAGGAAGGCGTTGATAGATCACAGCAGAAGCAAACCAGGAAAGGGTAGGCCTGGACATGCAGGCCCTCTCCTTCAGTAAGGACTGCATCTGGCCTGTGTCCATGACTAGATCGTATATCTGACAATATCCTCCCTTTTAATGCTCTGCAGATCCAAGGTATATTATCATACCCTAAGCCTGAACTCTCTAGGGAAATTATGTCAAGCCATAACCAAGGAAGTGGGATTGTAAAACTCGCCCCAGGAACCAGCTGTCTGGAATTCACTTTTAGGAAACATTGGAGAATGTGCTCCAAAAGGTGGCACTATGAGACTGAGAACGGGCAGCGGAGACACTCTCTAGTCTCAGGTTTCTGGAGAAACTGTGCTTAGCATGAAATCCTGCATGGCAGGGGAGGAAGAGAAGGGAGAGGTAGACGGGAGAGTTGAAGTCAGCGCGTTTTCAGAGCTTGTCTAGGTATTTGATGGGGTCTGCTGTTCACACAAGCTCAGCTGCCCAGTTTGTGGTGCAAAGACAACACATTCCTGGTGTGGTAGGGAACAAAATAACTTTCACAAGGCCTCTAGGTCAAATCCATGCAGTATTAGCATCTACTGACCTGTGTAGCATTGTTATCTAAGGACAGAAAAGAAAAAAAATGCTAACTTCTGGATAAAGATAAGGAGATAGCAAATTCTAAGAACACAACTTCACAGGCAGTGACAGCACTAACCTGTGTGACTGTGACACAACACTGAGTCATGGAATTTTTGACTGTGTCTTTAGAAAGGGAGAGCCCTTGGCGAAGGGTTATTTATAAACTAAGCTGGCATTCTTTCCCCACCACGAAGCTTCCAGCCACATTTTAGAAATGCTGTCGAAAACTAGAAAAGCCTCATTGTGTCCTCATGACTGAATTGCTTTCCTTATTTTCATCCAGGAGTTTCATGGGATGGATAAGCATCAAAGTCCCTGCTGTCACCAATGGGAAAGGCTAGCACATTCTCCAGCCAACATTTCCTGAGTATCAAATATGTATTTAATGTGGTGCCAGGTACCACAGGGAGACACATCGATCGACCCCAAGTTCATTTTCCTTGAACCAGCCCTGAAGGACAAAGCTGAATACACAGTAGCCGACCTCCATCAGCCCAGGAGGAGCTCAGACAACTGATCGAAATCAAGCCTTTCATGAACACATGCCTTGGCCTCCAAGAATCCCCAGAGCTGGGTTATTCTGGCTGAAGCACATGTCTGTGTATAATCTCAGACCTAGAGAGGACCAGAAAAGTAGCTAACATCTAGTTCACCTGGACAGTTTTTCATCTGTAACAGCAATGTGTGTTCTATATTCATTGGCCATGTTGGGTGCCATTCTGTTGAAGGGGCTGCGGGCTGTGTTCCTGCCACCCAGCTCCCGGCCACCTGGCTAGCTTATGCCCCAAAATAACAACACACTGTATTCATATAAACACTGCTTGGCCCATTTCTATTAATGTGTGTAGCACCACGAGGTGGTGACTTATCATGCCTAACCCATATTTAGTAATCTGTGTAGCACCAGTCTTACCAAGAAAGAGTCAGCATGTCTGACCTGGCGGCTTGCTTCATTGCATCTGCCCTGGAGATCAGAGGCATGGCATCTTACCTCACTTCCTCTTCCTCCCAGCATTCTGTTCTGTTTACTCCACCCACCTATGTTCTAACCTATGAGGCCAAGCTGTTAATTTATTAATTAACCAATGACCTTCCCATATCAGTCTTTAAAAATCTTTGCAGTTGCTTATGGCAAATGAAGGGAAAAGGTGTCAGAAAAAAAGGTCCTTCATCAATTGTTCTAAATTAATCAAAGACAAAACCTTGCATTTGAATCTAAATCCATGTGATTAAAGAATTTGGACTGACCTTTTCGTCAAGATGGCGCCGAAAGCGAAGAAGGAAGCTCCTGCCCCTCCCAAAGCCAAAGCTAAAGCGAAGGCCTTGAAAGCCAAGAAGGCAGTGCTGAAAGGCGTCCACAGCCACAAGAAGAAGAAGATCCGCACATCGCCCACCTTTCGGCGTCCCAAGACCCTGCGGCTACAAAGGCAGCCTAAATACCCCCAGAAGAGCACGCCCAGGAGGAACAAGCTTTACCACTATGCCATCATCAAATTCCCCCTGACCACTGAGTCAGCCATGAAGAAGATAGAAGACAACAACACACTTGTGTTCATTGTGGACGTCAAGGCCAACAAGCACCAGATCAAACAGGCTGTGAAGAAACTCTATGACATCGATGTGGCCAAAGTCAACACCCTCATAAAGCCCGCTGGAGAGAAGAAGGCATATGTTCGGTTGGCTCCTGATTATGATGCTCTGGATGTTGCCAACAAGATTGGAATCATCTAAACTGAGCCCAGCCGACTAATTCTAAATATACACTTTTTCACCATAAAAAAAAAAAGAATTTGGACTGAGCCATACAGCTTTTGTAAATAAGTTATTTAATTCTCATATATGTATATAACTTGTTTTGATGGCATCTATTCCTAATATTGCCCTTCTAATATCTCGCCCAGCCTCCCACATCCTCCACCATTTTCCTTCCTAATTTTAAACGTGCTGAGTCTATTTAACACTACCTGCATGTACATGGGCATGAGCAAGGGGCCACTCATCTACTGGAGCATTGGTAGCCTCTTAGAGCCCAAATCCCTGAATATAACTGACTCTTCCTTAGTATCCATCAACTGTCAACAATACTTCAGATGGGTAGGACTCTATGAATCCTTCATCCATTGTGGGGTTTTGGCAGGTTTTGGTTTGGACTTTAGGTCTTGCACATGTTTTACCAACCACCATTTGTTCATATGCACAACTTCATAACCATGTCTGACAAATCCTGTTTCACTAAAAATGTCACTCATTCTGTCTCTTACAACATTTTTTTTCACTCTTATGTGATGATATCTGAACCTTGTGAGGAAGGTGAGTGAGACTGGTATATCATTTAGAGATGAGCACTCCACAGTCTCTCTCATTCTTTGCATGTTGACCCATTGTTGTAATAAACATCTACTACGAAGAGCTTTTCCGATGAGGGTTGAAAGATGTATTAATCTATAGTTATAAAGGAATGAACTTAGGAGGCAGTTTATTACTATGTCCATTTAGCAAAACAATAGTACTAGGTTCTTCCCTAGTGCCTATGACCTAGCTAGATTCAGATTTATGGTTCAGTTAAAGGTGCTAGTTAAGTTCTACCTTGTAGATCAGACTTGAAATACAAGTAGAAAGTGGTTGGTTACTTCTCTAATATCCATGCCACTATTACACTAGTTCACATATCTTGCCAGGTCAGTTGTTATTGTAGCTCACAGGATTCATAGCTGAGGAAGACTATAATGAGTTTTCCCTCTTTGGTGCACAAATAGAACCTAGTAGAATTATGGAAAGTACACCAGTAGTGATGTGCTTCCAAGTCAATAAGAAAGTCAAAAGGAAGTCAGCTTGACTTCTCCATGTCATATTCAAGCATCAGGAGTCATCAGCAACAGAAACTTACCATCAAGTTCTAGAGGGTAACTAAGAGCCATGGCAATAACCTGTAACATTTGGCAGCTATGGGACCCCACTGACTAACAATTTGGGAAAAAAAGATAAATAATATAATGTTTTAGAACTGAAAAATCATCACATCAAATCCATGTTAAATAAGTATTAGAGTAAGTAACCTTCCCACATGCCCATCAAATGTTCACCTGGTGTCTGAACAGAAAAGACAGATGCTCTCTTCTCTGAATATGATCATTTCATTTCTGAACAATTTTCACCATTGTAAAATTCTGAAGGAGTCAGGCCTAGTGGCACAGGCCTGTGATTTCAGACACAGGAGGCTAAGGCAGATGGATGACAAGTTCCCAGCATGAGCTATAAAGTGAGTTCAAGGTCAGCAAGGGAAAATTATTGAGAGTCTTTCTCAAGGCAAAAAGGAAGAAGAGAGCTGAGGATAGCTAATAACTCAGTGGTTAGAGCATTCCCCATGCGTGTGCCTCTGACAGCCTCTGTGCAGTCCAGCACATACTACAATTCACTCTCTATGACCCTCCAAAGTGTTGTGAAAGTACTACAGGTGCAATACCACTTCATTGAAAAGAATCTTCTTACCTTTGGGTTGGCAGATGACTCAGTGAGGGAAGTGCTCAATTGCCAGAATTCACACTAACAAACTACCTGGCAGATTCCAGGCAAGTAAGAAATTCTGTCTCAAAAAAAATAAGATGTGCTATGCCAAAGGAAAGACAGCTGAGGTTGTCTTCTGGCCAAATGCACATGCATATGTACAAATGTACACCTGCATGCACATATCCACACACATGTGCCTATGCACATAGGAAAAATACCCAAGAATATGTGAACACTCACACAAATATAACTAGATAAATAATAAGTATTGTACTATCTTAACAGAAAGTTAATTCTTAAAACTTACATGAAAAGCTGTGGAAACCTAAGGAGCTGTTAGAGTTCTTTCCTGACCTAATTTGCATGTGTCTTTTGAGAAACTGTTGATGGTTGAGCTTCTGCCCTATCTGATTTACATACAGAAAGTTCCCTGAAGGTCAATTTCCACTGAGAGATGACCCACACAGTGTGAGCTGGGCCTGCTCAGGCAGTGCTGACTGCACACAGAGCAAAAATTTCTCCATTGCCCCTGAAAGTCCCCAGAAGGTTGGAATGTGTCCTCCCCAAATGTTGGGTATTATTAATATGATAGTCTTAAGAGGTGGCACCTGTAAAAGATGAATAAGTGACAAAAGTCCTTCTTCCTTCTTCTATAAAGAGGTTCCAAACAGTGTGCATTAGCTTTTCTTCTATTGCTGAGTTAAAAAAAATACAATGTCTAGGGCAACTTATAAATGAAAGATTTAATTGAACTTATGGTTCAGAGGATTAAGAGTCCATCATGGCAGGAAAGAATGGTAACAAGTAACAGGCATGTTGGGTGGAACACCAGTGGCAAGCTTACATCTCAAACCTCAAACAGAATGAAATGGTACATGGGAAATGGCATGAGTTTTTTGACACCTCGAGGTCTGCCTCCAGTGACACACCTCTACCAACAAGTTCACATCTAACCCTCCCCAAACAGTTCCACTAACTGGGAACCAAGTTGGAAACCATGAACCTATGGGGGACATTTTCATTCAAACCATCACATAGTGTCTGATAAGCTTGCTCTTCCTCCTCCCACCATGTAGGACACAGCAAGAGGGCTCCCACACAAGCTTGAAACTGAACTTCTCAACCTCCAGAAGCAAGAAACTAATTTGCTGTTCCTTATAAATAATCAGTCTCAGCTTTTGTTATAGTACGGAAACACTACATAAATAAAACTTTTGCACCTACCCAGAATGTTCTTCAGCTCTTAGAAGTTGTGGGGCTTTATAGCTCGCTCTATCTATCTATCTATCTATCTACCTACCTATCTATCTATCTATTCTACACTTTAAAATTACAAAATTTGTAGTAAATCTAGGTTGAAGTAAATGATTCCTTAGGATTAGAAATATTCATTTAGAATCGCTTGAATTGTACAAACACCACAAGTACACAATCAAATGTATTAATAGACTGTCTAAGAGAACATCAAAACATACTTTTATCCTACATACTCTTTGATTTCTGATATGGGATTCCCCTCTGTATGCTGTGAATACCATTAGTTAATAAAGAAACTGTCTTGGGCTTGCTCAGAGCAGAACAGAGGTAGGTGGGGAAAACTAAACTGAGTGCTAGAAGAAAAAAGGAGGAGGCAGAGAGAAGCCATATAGTCCTGTCGGAAACAGACAAGCTGGAACCTTGCCAGTAAGCCATTGCCATGTGGTAATACACAGATTAATGGAGATGGGTTAAATTAATATGTAAGAGTTAGCCAATAAGAAGCTAGAGCTAATGGGTCAAGTAGTGATTTAATTAATACAGTTTCTGTGTGGTGGTTATTTCAGGGCTGAGCAGCCAGGAACAAACAAATGGCCTTCCTACTACAGATTACCAATTCAGAAAACATTACTCTTCATGAAGAGAAGAAAAAAGTCTTGCTTTTCTTCTGGGGTAATTAATTGATTTTCAAATTATGTTGTTGAGTTGAATGTGGTGGTGTATACCTTTCATCTCAATACTCCTTGGGCAGAACCAGGAAGCTCTTTATGAGTTCAAAGTCATTCTTTTCTACATAGTGTGTTCCGGGACAGTCAGAACTACATAACAGACAAAACTTGTTTCAAAAATAATTGTTTTGAAGATGATTGTCTAATTGGGAGAGAATGGAATTGGTCAAATTTTCTTCATATATAACTTTAATTATTAAACATTTTAATTTATCTTATGCAGTTAGTGTTTAATTTTTAAAATTTAGATACTCACTAACAATTACACACACACACACACACACACACACACACACACACACACCTGCCAGGTATCAGACATTCATGTAGGGAGAAGAGTTCCAACCCAGCATGTTTGTGCCACCTGCTAGTGAATTGGCACCATAGTCACTGGTCTCCATTTTATCCTCTGAGCCTTTTAGATACAGATCTTACTCCTCAGAATTGAGATTTTAGGCTCATTTAAGGACAGAAAGCATGAGTTTCTACCATAGTTTGCTATCTATGTTAATATAGAACTGATCATGCTCAAAGTGTGTGTGTGTGTGCATGTGTGTATGTATGCACACATGAACACAAATATACACGCATATGCGCATACATGCACAGTAAATCAATAGAGTGACTCTTCCCTCTTAGTGTCTTAATGTTTCCATCTCAATATCTATATGGTGCTCAGGTTTCCCTAATGTCTGTAACACAGAGGTAAAACATCAGATGGTTGTGTGTTTACCTCAGACACTCACTCAGGTTGTTCATTTGTGACAGGATACTGCTAACAGTGTCCCCACATTAACCCAAGGATGTGTTGAGCTTTGCAAACCAAGTGTCAATTGCTGGTTACTTCTCAGGCCTGGCTTTCCCTGACTATGGAGATGGGAGTAAGATGTTTAATACTTCTTGACATACTATGAAGAAGATGTTCACCCTCTGTTCCACACTTTACAAAACAATGAGGAAGTGTAATAACAGTATAGTTTTTAATTTTCATGGAGATTTAGAGTAGAACTAGAAACAAAGAATTAAGAACAAAGTTGCAGGTGGAGCTTGTAGATGGATAATATCCAGACCGGGCACATGCCTGTTGAAGTGTGAAACTGAAAACTTCATAGGTCATTCCAGGTGCCTCCCAGGCTGGAGAATGACTGGTATAGGTGGAAGACAAATATGGATTTTTTGCTAACTGAAGCAATCTCAGAAGATATGAGAGATAATTTCTCCATCTCTCCCTTGACTTTATCTCCCAAAAAGAAAAGTCCAGAACTCCTTACTCCAAATGGGCAGTGTTGTGATTCCTACTTTATCATGACAACTTAATGATTTGGGAAGGCATGGGAAACAGACATGGCGGGAAACCTCACTGATTGAGACACCCAGCTATCCAGTTGTGCCTTTCAGAATTCACACAGGAGAGCAGAAGCTAGTATATTGCGGCTCATCCTATACCTTCTCTGCGGCCAGTCTGCTATTGAACTTATATTTTTGTAACTAAGCCATATGCTATACAGTACTCCAACTGCTCCTCCATTGTTCCCTAATGCCCTCCATGCTCCTAACTCCAAATGGCATACAGTTTCTATGGTGTGTGATAATTTAACTCTCCTTGCCTCATGTGGCTTTTCCTTTTAGACTGTTGTGTCCTTTAGACACACTTCTTTTCAAGAACCTCTTTCTATTTGACATCTAAAGTCAGAAATTTCAATATCTCCTTCTTTAGCCGCCCTCTCCTCTTAGCCCATTTTGTCTCTCAAAATTACTTACTTGCCTCTTGCAGCAAATACCATCTGTAGTGTGAATTCTAATTGGTCTTACTAATAAAACCCCTGACTTGGATTTAGGGAAAAATGATGAAAGATCAAAGAAGCAGGGAAGGCAGCCACTAGTTCTTACCTCTACCAAATCCTCAGACTGAATGGGTGATCCTATCTCTAGGAATCCTCAGACTGAAAGCCTTGACTCCTGTCTCCTCTACCCAGCCATATCTCTTCCTGTCTCTACCTCCCTAGTGCTGGAATTAAAGGTGTGTGACTTCCAAGTACTGGGATTAAAGGTGTGAGCCACGACTGCCTGACTCTGTTTCTTTTTTAGATTATATTAGTGTCAAGTAGCACAGGGTGGCCTTGAACTCACAGAGTTCCACCTGCCTCTGCCTCCTGAGTTCTGGGATTAAAGTTGTGTGTCACCACTGTCTGTCGTCTATGGCTAACTAGTGGTGTAGCTCTGCACTCTTATCTTCAGACAAGCTTTATTTGTTAGATCATAAGGAAAATATCACCATATTTTCCCCTTTCTTCTAAAATAAAAAGATTATAACTAATAAAAGAAAAACTATATACAATAACTGTAATAACTATATACAATACATACAGGCAATAAATACACCAACAATGTTTAGTTTATTTGCATTTGACAAATTCAGAGAAAATACTTTATTATCTATTCTATCTTGATAAAACTAAAGTCTTGTATCTAATTCATTTTCTATCCTAACATTCATTGCCATCCAAAACTACGTTTTCATGTCTCTCAACCTTATACAATTTTCACCTTTAGTGAGTTTCTTTTCTGAATCTGGTAAAAAAGGAAAACTTAACTATACCTATCTAGTTGTCAACTCCCTCAGAGACTCAGGAAGGAAATACTATTACCTGAGTAAGCAGGAAGTGCAAGCAATTAAGAGGGGATAGAAACAGCTGCTGCCTGGGCAGTCACCTAAAGTTTCTCTGCAACATTGGGGCATTCATCGTTGGCCTACAGGCCTAGCATATTCAAAAACTTTTCTGTTGAAGCAGGATTTTTGAAGAACTGGTTCACTTTGTCTTGGCAAGGTTTGGTAGACACCCTTTGTGACTTGCTTGTCCAATTAGGTAAGTATACTGTCAGCTGTTGAGGCAAGAATACTTTTTTTCCAGTGCCTTACTTTTGCAGCAAAGAAAGTAAACTCTATGTGGAATTTCTTTGATGTCCATCATCTTCTCTAAAGTAGATTGATGCTGCCAGAAATAGACATATCTCATTGTCATAAAAATACCTATGTTATTTAAATATATTAAATACCATATTCTGTAGCGCTCTGAAGTTTTTGAATATGACCTGTCTATCTAAAATGTATCTCTGTTAGACTTTGAAAACATATATAATATGACTACAACTTTGATTATAATGACTAACTACTAACTTGAATTTCTTTATACTGTAATTAGTTGGTAATAGTAACTTTCAAGGATTAGAAATTTAATATATGTTAATATATGTTAAATCCTTTAACATGTTAAATGAGTTGCATAGGTACAATACTTTGAACAAGAGTAGAAATGTATGTATAGTATGTCATGTTCTCACAAAAATAATCTCAACTTCGTATCAATATACAAATATCCATATCACTGTAAAATATTTAAAACTAGTAGTTGCTTTCTTGGTTTAAAAATAGATTCAATAATCTACCTTTTATCCTATTTCTATATACCCCATTCTTCTTTTCAGAGTAGATTCAATAATCTTCCTTCATATCCTATCATATCTATATCCTTCTTATTGTCTTTTCAAAACAAGAACTCTAAATCTAAACTCCTTTGTTCAACTTTTATCTTTGCTATTACCAATTACAACTTGTAAATAACCACTCTAAATGACGACAAATATTCATAACCCATTGAATGACCAAAAACCACCCAACCCATCTCTTGGGAATGAGGGTATCATGTTCTTAAAGTTACTTCCTGCTTTTTGGGGGTGACGACATCTTTAGTGCTTCCCGAAAAGAAAAATCTAGGTTAAATTGTCAAGTTCTGGGAGAGGTAACTAATATCATTAGTTGTCCAGTCTCTGTGTAATGGGAAAGCGCAGGGCTTATCTCTAGTCCTAGCTAGTATAGTCAGTGAGGCTGGATCATCTCAGCCACCTTGAAATGTTCTAAGCAGTTTGTAGTCCAAAGCCTATATTTAGATGGTATTTTTCAGCTTAGTGGTATTATCATCTCTCTAGCCTTTTTGTTTGTTTTTGTTTGGTTGTTGTTGTTTTTCAAGAATGGGTTTCTGTGTAGCTTTAGAGCTGGTCCTGGAAATCACTTTGTAGACCAGGCTGGCCTTGTTCTGACAAAGATCCACCTGCCTCTGCCTCCAGAGTGCTGGGATTAAAGGCATGGGCCACCACCACCTGGCCCTCTCTAACTGTATAATGCAATGATAAAATTGGTTCTCACTTAAAGTCCTCTGGCTGACTTTGAATAGCTCTATGATTTGTTTTAATAAGATTTTATAAGGCTTGTATCTTGTCACTCACATCAATTAACTTTTTAGAGATAAACCAAGAATTATTAAGATGATAATTAATATTATGTCAATCCCAGTTAAATTGACTATATCTGCTTTTAGTTGATTTAGTTGTTCCAATTTTAAATTATGCACAATCATACAGTGGACTAACTCTCTCCATTGTAATTGAGCTTCCAACTTTTAACATGGGAAAAATACTCCCCCTAATTAATTTCCCCTTTAAGAATTCTCAATTCTCTCATAAATCTGCTGCTGCTGATGATAAAGCTGTGAAGCTGACTGCTGCTGCGTAGAACAATAGAAGCCCAAGCCAGCTTTAAAGCAGCTACCTAGTGTGGCAGCAGCCTAGGAAGGTGGTCCAGGAGAGAAGAAAGGAAAAGCTAGCCAGGTGGGGTGGTAACTCTGGCCATGTGGAACCCCAAGCTATGCCAGGGACTGCAAAGCCACAGGCAAGCTGCAGTTTTTCATGAATCGGTGACCCAAAGTTGGATGCCAGATGTAGCATGAATTTTAATAATAAAAGCCCTGAGTCAGATATAAGGGGGTAAAAGCTGAAAGATCACAGAAGCAGAGCTGTCAGACACTAGTTCCTCTACCAAATCTTCAGACTGAATGGGTGATCCTGTCTCTAGGAATCCTCAGATTGAAAGCCTTGAGTTTCTGTCTCCTCCCACTTTATATTCCTCTCTCCTCCCAGCCATATCCCTTCCTGTCTCTGCCTCTCTAGTACTAGAATTAAAGCTGTGTGAATCCTAAGGATTGGGATTAAAGGTGTGAGCCATCACTGCCTGGCTCTGTTTCCCTTTTAGGCTGGTTCAGTCTCAAGTAGCCTAGGGTGGCCACAAACTCACAAAGATCCATCTGCCTCTGTCTCCTTAGTGCTGGGATTAAAGGTCCGTGCCACAATTGTCTGGCCTCTATGACTTACTAGTGGCCTATCTCTGCACCCCAATCTTCAGACAAGCTTTATTTGTTATATCACAAACGAAACATCACCACAACCATATTCATGATAAGGGTTCAGAGCTAATATCTCTTATGTTGCCCCTTCCCAGTTCAGGAGATGGCATTTTCTGTTACTTAAGAAAAATTATAGGTCATCCTTACCATTATAGACTTCTTCTCTACTTCAATCTGCTACTAAACTTTGCCTATTTTTACCTTCTTGGTACCACTTTAAACCATCCATTGCGTTTTAATCACCAGTATTCCCATGCAGCCCATAGCCATCACTCAGCTAGATGCCCACAGCTCTTTGCATCCACTGAATGTTCCTGTAGTCATGTTCCTGTTCTCAGTGGAGCAGCTGAAATAAATATGTAATGCTTAGCAGGAAATGACAAACCTCTATTTTTTTAACGTCTTTCTTGAGGTTTCCAGGCTCATAATATACAACCATCCCACTCCTTCCCTAGTAGCCATGCTGGCCTTCCTAAAACTTTTGGAATTCACCAAGATCTTTTCTCTAATATGTTGCTCACCAAGTCTAAAGTCCTGTTACCCCCAGAAGCTAATCTCTTTTCCCTTTGAAGTTCCCCAATGCCTCCTCTGACATAGAATATCTTTCTCTCTCAGAACATACCACTTCAACATTCATATTTTCTTCCCTGTGACTACAGAATTAATGTGCATACCCACATGCAAACACATACTTACCAAAGACTCCATACGCATAAAACACCACTTGACATACCACTAAAAGGTCAACAAGAAACTGCCATCTACTAAGTGTTCAGTGACTATGTGTTCCATGGGAAAAAAAAACTAATGCATTAATGTATGAGTAATAATTAAAAGACAAAAACCCAAACCCTCACACTCCATATGTCTCCGACTTTCAACCTACCCCGACTCCCCATTGTACTTGATTTACTTTGAGATTTTTTTTTTCTGAGATTTCTTCCCATCGGGGACATTTGTTCCTGGTCTAATTATACCTGAGATTACCAGCTTCATCCGCAGCTCTAGCCAAGCCACTAGGTTTCCTTGCATGTTAATCAAGCCATCTGGAAAACAGGGCATGAAATTGTAAGCCCCTGACTAGAAGCAGATGCAGCAACGGAGCTGAGCTGTGTTTCCTTTTCAGTAACTAATTGCACACATGCTACAATATGGGGAAAAACATTATAAATCAATTAGGCTATCACAGCAACATTGTGCTCTGTAAACAGAGAGCTAGGTCTTGGCGCTGCAAGTGGGAGATGGGAGCACCTGATTCTCCTTCAGCTGCCCTTGGATAATCACTTACATCTTTATGCTTAATTGGTGCTCCCCTAATCCAGGTTACCAGGAAGATTGGCTTGCTGATATTTGTTAAGGGGTTTGATTTTTCTGAGTCAGAGGGAAGGTTATTGCTGGAGGAGGACGAGAATCATTTAAAATATCGTGGCTACAAGGCACTTGTACATTTGATAGCTATGCTTTCTTTTCAGTAGCCAGAGTTAGGGATGACAGGCACTTTAGAACAAGGATGTCAGAAGCAAAGGGGCATGTAGGCATGAAGTAGCTAGCTGTGTTGTTGGCAATGCCTCCAAATGCCCAAGGCTTGAACAACATTGATAACAGGGATCAGGTGACCTGAGTTTGCATTTGATGACAGAGGAAGCATAAGAGGAATAATAGGTCATACTCAGGCCTTCATTGTCTGTTCCTCCTCCTTTATGTTTGCTTTGTGTTTGCTTCCATGGAACTTGTACTCTCACTTAATGAATAAACTTCCGGATGTGCCACTTGGGGTGGAACTGTCAAGGTTGGATCCCCACCTCTAGCCCAATAGTAGTGCAGAGGAGCAGGGGGCAAAAGAAAGGCCAAGATTTTATGGGTGGAGTTTTGGCTTAGGAGGCAAAATGCTTGCTGCTCAGGCATAGGTCTTGGGTTTAGATCCCCAGGACCCATAAAATGTCAGGTGGGTGTTGTAGCCCAGCTATAATCCCAGCACATAGGAGGTGGAGACACGGGATCTCTAGAGCAAAAAATTTAAGAAAATGTCTTAGTTAGAATCACGATTGCTGTGACCAAACCCCATAACTAAAGTAACTTGGGGAAGAGAGGGTTTGCTTGGCTTACACTTCCATATCACTGTTCATCACCCAAAGAAGTCAGGACAGGAACTCAAACGTGCAGGATCCTGGAGGCAGGAGCTGATGCAGAGGCCATGGGGGGATGCTGCGTACTGGCTTGCTCCCTCTGGCTTGTTCAGCCTGTGCTCTTATAGAAGCCAGGACTATCAGCCTAAGATTGGTGCCATGCACAATAGACTGGGCCCTTGCTTATTAATCTCTAGTTAAGAAATGTCCTACAGGCTTGCTCTGGATAATTTTTTCTCAAGATATCATGGAAACATTTTCTCAATTGACATTTCCTCCTATCAAATGACTTTAGCATGTAAAAGTTGACATAAAACTAACCAGCACAATGGACTAGCCAAATGGGAGAGCCCTGGGCACAGTTGAAAGACCCCACCTTAACATACAAAGTGGAGATGAGATCAAGGGAGGGAGACATTCAACATCATCCTTAGACCTCTGCACATGTGCACATATACATTTATGCACATACACACACAAGCACACACAGACAATATACACACAGAAGAAAAAAGATTAAAAAAAGCAAAATTTCGGTAGAAAAGACATTTGTTTTTAAGGAAATAGATTCAACATGAATTTTGAAGAAGTCTCTTACACAACTGTTAAATGTTTAGTGAGTTTATGGGGAATGAGTCTCAATGTGAAAATAGCTAGCAGGACAGAGTCTATTAAAAAATTGCTTCAAGCCGGGCGGTGGTGGCGCACGCCTTTAATCCCAGCACTCGGGAGGCAGAGTCAGGTGGATTTCTGTGAGTTCGAGACCAGCCTGGTCTACAAGAGTTAGTTCCAGGACAGGCTCCAAAACCACAGAGAAACCCTGTCTCGAAAAACCAAAAAAAAAAAAAAAAAAAAAAAAAAAAAAAAAAAAAAATTGCTTCAAGCATTAACAAACTTTTCTCTGTGTCATATATTAATTTTGCTTTATCAAACAGTTGACTCAAACTCAGCTATGCTTTAGACTGGAATTAGAAATGTCTAAATTTCAGCAATGCCCTGGGATCACTAGAGGAACAGCCCAGGCACTGACACTTCAAAAGCTGGCTCCATAAAATTTTATCAAGTGACTTCTTTTACACTAGAGAACAAAAACTCTCAAGAGCAAAAATGTCAGTGTATTTGTGTATTATATTATCCAGCTTCTGGATGGTAATGTACATCATTTGGTTTGATAGTCACATTTGTCTTTATGAATTTAAACAAGTTCTATGTAGATGTTCAGAGAGAGGGAAGTAGAATTTGAATCCACATTTATTTTTACTAGAAATCCCCCATGCTAAGCATCCCCCTCTTGTTTGTCTCTGCCTCAACCCCTGTGGCTAATACACAGAAGTTCCTCTAAATGCCAGTTGCTGCTTAAGTAATTGAGTGAATTGGCCACAATTTGACCATTTCCTAGCACAAATTCTATAAGAATCCTGCTGTATCCTTTCAATTGACTAGGAAACATAACCATAGACTATAACAATGCTATAGAAATCTTAATAGATGCCCCAAGTTAAATTCCTTCTAGAATTGTCTTTTTCTGTGTCTATCTAAAAGTATGAGATTCTTATCAGCTGTAGACTGAGGTCTTGGTCAAAGGGCAGAAAGAAAACAGTGACTGGCTGGACTGTCTAGTAACATCCAGAACCACCGAACGTTGCTTATTGCAAGCTCAGTCCAATGTCCTGCGAGTTGTCCCTGAAGGCTTCCTGTGCAGGCCCATGCCTAGGCTTCAGAAGTGCTTGCAGAACAATCTGTGTTCTGAACTTGGTGTCACTGGGCTCATAAATCACATAAGGCAGAGAGACAGTGGTCAGGATCTCCCACAAGCTGAGGCAGCATAAAAGAAAAAAGGATGGACTGAGGAGTGGGGCTGGAAGGGTTGGCTGGGGAGTGAGAAGGGAGTGAGCCTTAGCTGCTCTGCAGAATGTTCCCCAGACATGAATCATGATGACACTAAGAACCCTGTCCATGGGGCAGAAGGTGTCAAGTAAACATCATATCTCGGGGAGGCACCTCAAGGGCAGAGATGCTAGCAACAACCGTTGAGTAGGGAGGAGACTCACAGAGGACACATTAGCTAATTCATCGTTGAAAAATGGAAAAGACTCAAGCCATGACTCTGTTCTTAGCAAAATACTGTCAAGTATGTTCAGCCATTCATTCTTTCATTCATTCAATCATTCGGCCAGCCAAATCTCGTCTAGCTAAATCTCTGTGACAGGTACTGGATTCCATATTAAAGACAGAGTAAACACTGTCACGATCCCCAGCAGCCTGGAAGGGAAACAGAGGTGGAAAGAAAAGTACTGTGTGAGGAATACCATAGGGAGAAAGAAGTGGAAGATGTATTATGTGGTTTGTTTTTTAAAATATAAACCTTTCCATGCTAATTAATTTTAATTGCCTTTAAATTAATTTTGATTGACATGACAATTATGTATTTTCACAGAGTAATGCATGATGCCTTGCAACATATATACGCCATACAAGAAGGAAGTCTGTGTATTTATCATCACCATTGCCTCATACATGGGTCCTTGGACTGAGAACATTCAAATTCTGTTCAACCATGTAAAATAAGGAAATTCTGTCATCTATGACAACATAGCTAACAAATAGGAAGACATTATGTTATAAGAAATAAGTCAGCTACTAATAAAGCAAATTCCATTTGATTGTATTTTTTTTTTCTATATGGACCTAAAAATACTTCTCTCTAGATGTCAGAGACTAGTTGTTACCTGGGAAAGGAGAGAAGAGGGAGGAGAAAGAGGAGGGCAGGCATTGATAATCACTCAAAAAGAATTCTTATTTGGGTCAGGCAGTGATGGTGCATGCATTTATTCCCAGTGCTCGGGAGACAGAGGCAGACAGACCTCTGTGACCTTGAGACCAGCCTGGTCTACAAGAGCTAGTTTCCAGGACAGGCCCCACACTACAGAAAAACCCTGTCTTGAAACACACGCACACACACACACACACACACACACACACACACACACAAACACATACACACAATCTTATTTGGTTATTGTTATGTAACTATTACCTTGCCATTCTCACCACTGTAGTCCATAATGCACACACCATACTCTAGTTTCTGTGCACACTTTACATGACCTATTGAAAAGAACTGTTTTAATTCTTCTTATGATTGTCATGTTTGTTTGTTTTCAAAGTCTATGGTCGATAAGATTAAATATTCTTACATTATTAAATATTTTCTGAACAAAAATTACCTAGTGTTAGCTTGTGATAATAATTTTCAGACCTCTTACAACAATTGAATATTTTTTCCAGAAGAAATCTCATGTAAGATCTCAACAAACTGATTGATACACATGTATGAGGGGTTCCAACCACCCCACCAACGAGGTGCTGGAAATTCGCAGGCTTTGTGAACTCTACTTAATACCAGACTCAGGCATACAGCCAGACCGTGAAAGGCGAAAGAGCTAAGGAAAGGGAATTAAATTATGCAACATGCAAAATATACACAGAATGAAGTTGATACACAGGACATAAAGAAGGCTAGTGTGCAGTCTTCCATCTTCACAACTCTCCTTATCTCCTACTCAACACTGCTTCATCTAGTGTGGTGTAGACTGACTATTTTCCCTTAGTATCCTTGAAGTGCCCTAGGGCTCTCACTGTATCCATTGTTTAGCAAAAATTCCTTATATAAATTAGCACAGTATTTATGAACAGCACACACACACACTTTCAGAAGAAATGTTGAAACTGTTAGATATTTAGTTGATTATTACCAGAAATCCATTAAAAATAAGCCAAAAGGAGGCTATTGTCTCGGTGAAGTAGCAAAGAATTGGAATGGTGTAAGTAAGTGATGGAAATGCTGTCAGGAAGTCACTCTGGTCACTCAATTTTTGTTTTCGCAACGGTACACTCTGCTTTCATTCTAGTTGCTCCCCTGCCTGTCCCCTCTTGCTTATTTTTTGGGAAAGCATAACGGACACTCTCTAACTCTTCATGTAAATTATTCTGGTAAGAGAAATAACTTGTCCCAACTTGACCAAGCACCATCTTCCAGAGGGGAGAAGGTCTTGGTCCCATGGGGATGACAGCCACTACGTGGAGAAGGGACTTTGGGAAGGGGGACACTAGTAGATACATCAACCCAATGTGTACATATGCAGTCTTGCTCTGTATCACTCACTGGGCTCTTGCTGTCTGCAATCGCGAATAGAGTCAGGACTGTGAAGAAAGGAGCATGAGGGCCCAGTGAGATTGCTCAACAGGTAAATGCACTTGTAGCCAAAGCGAGGACCTGAATTTGATTTTCTTCATATGGTAGGAGAAAAAACTGACTTCAGAAAGGTGTACTATGACTTCCATACTTGCGTCATAGCTTGTGTGTGTGTGTGCATGCATGTATGCATGCATGCACACACACATACTAAGTTTTTGAAAAAGAAAGGAATTTGAATTTATTTTTTGGCGGCAGATATTGGCATTTCTTGGCAGAACCACAGTTAAGAAAATGCGTGGGAAATGTGTGAGGGGGTCAGATGGAGACCAGACCAAAGAAATCAGAAGAGCTAAAGAGAACAAGGTCATGTGGCTAGGAGGAAAAGATGGATAAAGGGAGTCTGGAGAAAAACTGAAAAGAAAGTTCGTGGCTCTATTATTTTATAGGATCAAGGATAGGAAAGCACAAAGATAAATTTGCTGCTCCATTCCCGCTGATTGAAGATGCTCACTGGTTTTGACATGTTCTTTCCTGCCCAGCCTCTCTACTCTGTATGATTCCTCTCTTTGCAAGATACATGCTACCTAAAGAGGCCAACAACACTAAATTAAGTCAATTTTCAAAAATACATCCTGGTTTACTTCTAGACTCTTCAAACAAACCAAGCATGCCCTTACCTAGCCCTAGTTCCCTTAGCTATTGTCTTGATTTACAATGGAAAGATCTGTCTTTGTACACCTACAACACTTCTTGACACAATTCCTTTAGTTGTCTCTCATCAAACATCTCTTCTCTGGCCAGCCTACCTAATAATTCTCAAGAACTCAAAGGGTCCATTTTGTTCATTTTCCTTGATAATAAATACAGGCGACGTAAATATAAAAGAATGCTATCATTTTACATCGACTATTTTTGCTCACTGGAGTGTACATCCCATGTGTGTGGTGTCACGTACTCTTCAGTGAAGTACTTTTTCCTTCTAAGACTGTGTAGTTGCAGATTAGATTTTTGTAGCATGAGTCAGTTCTGGCTACACTTAATAGTGTTCATCTTAACTTGAAATAAACCTTGGGACAGAAAGCAACCAGCAAAAGAGACATGACTTATCCCATTTCATGTGACAGTATTTGTGTCCCATTTGTGTGAGCCGACAAACCTCTTTGTAGTGCGGTCAAGGAGGTTAGATCAGGAAGGAGTGACCAATGGGCCCAGGAAATAAAGGCCAGTAACTGGGGAACTGGGATGATGGCTCAGCAGTTCAGAACACTTGCTATTCTTGTAGAAGACCTGAGTTTTGTTCCCAGCCCCAACATGGTGGCTCACAACTGTCTATAAGTCTAGGAATCCAAGCCCCTCTTCTGACCCATGCGGGCACTAGACATGCATGGTGTACATATATTCATTAAAGCAAGACATCCATGCACATACTTTTTTAATCTTAAAAACATTATTTAAAAATAAGAAAATAAGACTACTTAATGATCATCTCTCCAGCTTTGCCAGCACAGACCCCACCCCAGTGAAGTACAGGTGGACCAGCTCAGGGTCCCCAAGTCAGAAAGCCATTAACAGGGGTTGTGATCAAACTACTATGTGAGTTCACACTGACTGCAGCTGTTTGTTTTCCCCTACTTAACTTTGCCTCTGTCACCTGTCTACCTACAACATACTGAAGTCTGAGAATAGGCTTCCAAGGAAAGCACACACTTTTCCCGATAGTGGTAGGCACAGGGGCAGGGTAGCAATGGGAGGAGAAATCTAGTCCCCACACTTGCATACCAGCACCAAAGATGCAGCTTGGTACAGCTGGTTCTTTTGCTGAGGTGTATTGCTCTTCTAATTGAGTTCTTGTCCCCTTGCTCTATTGCTACATTCCCTCTTAATTCTCTCTCAGGAGCACCAGATCCATGATTACTACAACGATGAGCCCAGAAGAAAGCAGAGGCTTCTAAGGCACAGTAGCACCACACAGCACACCTCACTCTCTTCCCCAAAACAAGAAATAGGAAAACCAGCAGGAGATGAACCGAGAGCTGCCCTGAGTCTCTTACCTGTAATACAACAAATAAGCCATTTTCTCTGTGCCTTGGCTTCCTTGAAATAATTTCCTTGGGCTATGCATTGAAATGTGCTGTCCTAATCCCCAGGATCTGCATATATACCGTATTTGTGAGCAGGGTCTTCACAGATCATCAAGTTGAGATAAGACAATTAGGGAAAGCCCAAATCAAATGTGATTGATGGTCTTTAAACGGGAACTATTTGGATATAGGGAAAAAATTTATGGAGACAAAAATGATGTAAAACCACAGAAACAAGACAGTCCTATACAAATACAAACCAGGGAATATGAGGATGACAGAAGCCTAGAGAAATGCATGGATCTCGTTTGTAGCCTTCAGCGGGAGTTAACTCTGGACACTGAACTTGGATTTCCCGGCTGTCAAACTGAAAGACAGAAATTCCTTCTATTTAAGCAAGCAAGTTCATGTGTTACAACAAGCCTGACACACCAACACACCATACAACATACACGTGCACATCAAACACAGAAACTCTGTGCCCAACACACACACACACACACACACACACAGAGAGAGAGAGAGAGAAAGAGAGAGAGAGAGAGCCACTGCTCATTTGTCTGTTTCCTCCTTCCATCTCTTTGTCTTTTTACTTCCATGAGCTGCAATAAGTAACAGAGAGGGTTGATTTAAAGGGATACAGAATGAGGTCATTGTAAAGATCACTTCCTGTTCACATAGGCACTTAAGAGAGGAAGAAGAAACACATATTTGTGAAGGGAGAGAAAGCTGGCCATGGGAACTTGACAAACATCTGTTTGCGTCTCCCACTTATTCAGGGCCAGATGATCATGGTGTGTGCATTTGCACAGGCAGGGAAGTTTCACTGACACTAATGAGCCATTCATTGTCCTCAAGTCCAGGACTCCGCCCACTGGGCCTGGTCTCAGATGTTCCACATTAAGTGAAACACAGCCGAGTGTTTCCATGGAAACGGGCAGCCCAAGCACTCAGAAGGCCTCAAGCTTCAGCATCTCCTGGAGTTCTGAATGACCTACTGAGGAGTGACTCAGAGACTGAACGTGCAGGATTTGACGCCTGCTTTCATGCCAGGCATGGGCTGAGCATTAAAAACACAACCCAAACACATCGCAAGAAGAATAAATGCGGAGCCTGGTGCAAAAGATTATGATCTGAAAAAGCTTTACTACAGGAACTGTGCAGAACCAGTGAGTGCACAGGAGGATGTCTACCCACGCTTCAAACCATGGAAATTTTTCATTTTAGCGCAAGTGAGCATGGAGGCTATAAAGACAAGGAAGCAGATTAGGCAGGGTACCAGGAAGAGGGCAAGAAGACCGTAATTCCTCATGGAGGAAACCCTTTCTCTTCTATGATTGTGGGCATGCAACCTTGAATCTTTGGCTCTCAAACTCCTCTGCACGGATGCCCATGTTCTGTAATCTGAAAACCCCATAGCTCCACAGGCAGACATGTTCTAAAGTGTTGTCGTCCTCAGCCTTCTGCCAGAACAGTGGGCTACAGCCTTGCTCACAGCACACACTACCCGTTTGCCCTGGAGCAATGAACGGTTAATGTGCAATGGGAGGGGCCTGGCTTTCAACAGCCCCATCCATATCTCATGTGTTTGCCCTAAACATCATTGTCACACATTCCCGACTCCTCACACCATCCTTGAAAAAAATGTGTATAATCCAGGATTGATGTTCCCTGTCTTTGAAGTCAGCCCAAGCTTCTTTATATATTGTCAGGGATGGGCGTAAATCCCGAGGCTTGCTGTGAGAGCCATTCCAGTTGTCTGTGGGGCTCATTTTCCCAGCAGGATCGCTCTGTCACACAGAGAAAGTGAAAGCCTGGGAAAAGGCTTACAAGGAACTATTGAAGGAAAACATTTGGCTGAGACATTTCACTGGGCTTTTACAACTCCCCCTGTCCAAGCTCATGACACTAGATAACAAATGCATCTCTAATAAATGTCCTGAGGAGTCCCTGGAGTTTCTGTGTGTGGGTGTGGACATGTGTGGATATTATATATATACATGTGTGTATACGTGTTTATGTACACATACGTGTCTATCCACATTTATGTGTGCATGTGTAAGCCTATATAGTAAAAGCCAACTGAACATTCTCTTCTTCATTCTTTACTGTATATGACAAAACATATTGTATATGTTGGTTGACTTGGGCAAAACAAAGCAACTTCCTTCCTCAGAACCAAAACCATACAAGAAACTATTACAGCAGGTTTATCTAAACTTCCCTTTCAAACAAAAATACAAACCTAAAAGAATATAAATGAAAAAAAGTCAAAAGAAGCCAGAAACTGTCCTGTAGGCACCATACATATGCGCACGCACATGAGTACTCTCTCTCTCTCTCTCTCTCTCTCTCTCTCTCTCTCTCTCTCTCTCACACACACACACACACACACACACACACACACACACACATTGTTTCCCTATCTAGCTGCAGGCATGTAGATAAGAATGCGTGTGCGTGGCTGGCTGGCAACAGAGTTCTGGCTGGCCTATCATGGAACTCAGAGTTAAGAAAGTGTGTTTAAGAAGCATGGTCACAGCCATGTGCTCTTTGCCTTGCGCAAACTGGGTGCTACTTGTGGTTCTTCTACCATTGAAGGTGGGTGATGAGGTAAGTAAAAGTAGGCCTTGGGAGGCCCGGGTTTCAATATGATGTTTTTATCCTGCATTCAGTCACCCAGAACAGAACCTCGTCACTCGTATTTCAATCTGCTGTGATATATATGTCTCCAGAGAGAAGCTTTTGTGATGCTAGTTTCCTGCAGTCTTCTTACATATATGTGTCCATGCACACAGCTATTAGACGCTGCCTCATGGGTAATGTCAGGAAGTCACACTTAGAAAACGTTTGCGCCATGTTGCCATAGAGACTCTGTAACCACATTCAAACTCATAGGACAAGTCTGTCTACAGGTGCTTCTGAGAAAAGGCAAGCTGAGGTATTCTCACCAGCACACAGAGACCAGGGCACAGAGTGAGAGCCACCACCTCAATCACCCCCAACATCAAAAGCCAAGCAAGCCAGTCTTAGGTCTACCTACTCTGCAGAAGGCATGGATAGAGCACAAGTTAGCAGGAAGTCTATCTGGAATTGTGAATGAGTTTTAAGAACCTACGGGGATCTTTTCTCATGTCGCTCACTCCTAGTTTGTTGAAATGTTCATCAGGTCTAAGAATTCTCTGATGGACCCTTTAGGGCTTCTAGTGTCTACAGATACAGTGATTGGGCCTTTTTCTTTTTATTTGCACACCTTTTATTTCTCGTATCTTCTTGATATAGCTAAGACTTTAAGCACCATATTGAGTAAGAGAGAATACTCTGTGTCATTCCTCGTTTTAGATGAAATTGTTCTCAGTTTTTCTCATATTCATCTTAATGTTGGCTATAGGTTGCTCATATATAGCTTCATTACATTGTTGTTCACCATTTTATCTCTGGTGGGGGAGAGGTTTTTATCATGGAGAGACAAAGAATTTTATCAATGACTCTTGCATATTAAGATAATTATATAATTTCTGTCTTTGGGTCCAATAATGTGATATATTTATTGATTGGAGTATGTCAAGTCATTCTTGAATCCCTGGAATTGTTGGGACCAATTGGAGTCCTGGCCTTCTGCTGCTCTTTCCTGCTAGAGCCTTCTATTTGAAGTTACTAAAAGTTGTGCCTTGCCTAGAGGATCAGAGGATGGGATTTTCACCTGTTGGCCACTGACTGCTGGGTATTTAAGCCTCCATGTTGCTATTAAAAAGGGCTTTTGTACCAGTGATTGGAGGTCCGTCTGTCTGTCTGTGTGTGTTTCCTCAACCTCCAGCCCCTTGCCCGAAGCTTGTGAACTGGATTCTAACGATTAGAGTGCAGATGGGGGGGGGGGGGGGGTCGGTGCGTGGCATAGAATGAAGCTAATGTGATCACAACACAGATTCTTTTTAACGTGTCATTGCCCTGAAATTGTAAACATTTTCTCTAATAGATTTGAGGCCATGTTCATCAGGAATGTTGGTTTATAAACTTTTTTGTTATGTACTCAGTTTTAGTATCAGGGCACTGATATGTAAAATGCATTTGTCAGTATCTTCTGCTTAATGGTTTTTTTAAAGATATTTTTAGTACCATTGAAATTAGCCCTTCTTTAAAAGTCCAGTAGAAAATGCTATGTGTTCAGTTGACCCTTGGCTCACTTAGTTCTAAGGCTATTTTTTTTTTTTTTTGAATTTTCAAGACAGGGTTTCTCCGTAATTTTTGGTTCCTGTCCTGGAACTAGCTCTTGTAGACCAGGCTGGCCTCGAACTCACAGAGATCTGCCTGCCTCTGCCTCCCTTAATTACATCTTCAATCTAACTTCTTGTTATAGATTTGCTTAAGCTGTCTCAATACTTTTGATTTACTTTTAGTAGATCACATGTTCCTGGTTATTTAACCATTTCCTAGAGTTTCCAGTTTATTAAACATAAAGTTTTTTCAAGTTATATCATAATGACTCTAAGTTTCATTGATATTTATTTTATTCTCCCTTTTTATAAAATTTCATATTTAAATAATATTAACTTGGATCTTTTCTATTTTCTTTTGGTTGGATTTAGCTAAGGTTTGTCATCCTTGCTTATATTTTCAAAGAACCTTTTCTTTGTTTCATTATTTTGTTGTTAGCTTTCATTTTGCCAATTTCTTCCCTGATTTTTCTGTCTGCTATTTTTGAGTTTAGCTTTTTTTTTTCATCCTCCCCTGTTTACTTTCTTCCCACTCCCGTTTTTTACCCACTTTCCTAGAAAACACAGGCTGGTCTGGAGTTAAGGGTCTCCCTGACTCTGCTGACCAAATCTTGTTATCATTTTAAGTTGTCTGATTGTGTCTTCTTTCCTCTATCAGTTCCTTCTACCTTAAGCTGATTCTTCCTTATCTCTTTGATTTGTTGTCTTTGTTGATCCTTCCTTCTATTTACCTCCTGGATGTTTTTTTTGTTGCTCTAATATTAATCCCTGGTCTTGTTCTGCTTGCTTCTTCTATTCTGGCACTTAATAGCTAATATCTTAATTTACCTCATAATGTCTTTGTTCATTCATCCTCCTAGTTTTTGTCATTGAAAGGATAATTGGGTTTAGTTGCTGATTGCCTCTTTAGATTAACTCTTGAATAGTGCTGGAGATCAAGCTTGGCGACCTAATCTTGAATGCTGAGCATTTACCTACTGAACAATAGACTCCCAGCTCAATGGGTATAAATGAAAACTCAACAGTTACAACCTAGTTCCACTTGAACATGGCAAACAAATCAACTGACAGAATATGGGTGAAAAATAATGGCCAACCAATGATCTAGTCTCTTATGTTTAACTTCCAATACAGCAACAATGAAACATGTAAAAAATCAAGACAACATGACTTCTCAAAAAAAAACTATTAACTTTAAAGTGATGCATTCCAGTGACAGTGAATTGGATATAATTGTATATATAAAGAATTGAAAAATGAAAAGGTCACAAGTCTGTTGAAGTTAAATCAAACAGAATATGAATAAATGCCTGACTGAATTCAAAGAAAACACAAACAGTTAAATGAAACAAAGAAGCAAACTCAGGATATGAAGAGAGAAGTCATGAGAGAAATACACTGAAAATACCATATTCAAATTTTGGAATGAAAAGCTTAATGGACCAATTAAAAACTTCAATGAAAGATTCAGCAATGGAATGAATTAAGAGGGGGGTTTTAACAGAACTTGAAGAAAAAGTAGATAAATTAGAATATTTCAGGAATGACAAAGAAAAAATAGGACACTACAAACAAAACACATGAGATCTATGAGACAGCAGCAATAAAAGACTGAGCCACTGGCCAAAAGAGGGAGGCTAAATTCATGGTAGGGTAATATAAACCATATTCAATGAAGTCATGGTAGAAAAATTTCCAGATCTAGAGGAAGAAATTGCCACCTAAATTCAGAAGGCAATTAGAATACCAGACAAACAGAACCAGAAAAGAAATTCCCATGTCACAGTGTAATTAAAACATTAAGAGAAGAAAACAAAGAAACCATACTCCAAGCAAGAAGCATCAAGTCACAGAGAAGGCCAAACCCTTCAGAATGGCCCCTCATGTCTCACGAGAAATTCCAAATGCCAGGATGTCATGGAAAAATATATTTCAAGCTCTTGAAGACAATGTCTGCTATCCCAGGCTGGGATATATAAAGAAACTCTCTTTTGTGATTGGGAGTGAACAAAAAACAATCCATGGCAAACACAAACCAAAGGAATTCATGACTGCTGAGTCAGCACTTCCGAAGCCATTGAAAGAATCCTACGTAGGGAAGAGGAAGATAATCAACATCCGTGGGGTCACAAAAAAGAATGAGCGGCACTGGAGCATCTGGAGAGATGGCTCAGTGGTTAAGACCATTTACAGAACGCGCTTTACAGTAGCATTTCTCTATTGCTTTTACAGAAGATGCAAGTTTGGTCCCAGCACCCACATGGAAGGCTCATAACCACCTATAACTTCAACTCCTAGAAATACAACCTGTCTTCTTCTCTCTGCTGGCAAATACATTTCTAGGCACATACCCTCCACAAAGATACATATTCATACATATCATTAAGATAAAAATACATAGGTAGTACCCAATAAACAGCTTGCTAGCAGGTGAGTGACCTGCCTGCTAGCTGGACCACCTGCCTCCATTGGATGCTATTCCTTCAGAACCTACTCTGAAGCCTAATGCCACCAACCATAATCATTTCTTTGGCCAGCCCTGCCCTGCCACTCCAGCAGACTCCATAGGCACAGGTAGAGCCCACATCAGTCAGAAGAACATACTCCATAGGCACAGAACTCCGCTTTATAGGAGGCTAGTCTGGAGGAAAGAAGGAAAGAAAGAAAAATTACTGAAAAAAAAATACATTTTTCAATAGAAAAAAAAACTGACCAAAGAGAAATTTAGAGGACCATTACAGCATCCTTTGGAAACGTACATTCCAATAAGCTGGAAAATCAAAGAGAAACAGAAAAATTTCTAGGCATATATGACATACCAATGTTAACTCACGGGAACATAAAAACTTCAACAGATCCATAACCAGTAAGGACACTGAGGATATCAAAGAGGAACCCAAGGACAGACAGAGTCCAAGATTGTGCTTACTTCTGAATTTTACCATGTTTTAAAGAATGAACGTTTTTTTTTAATTACTTTAAAAAGTTTTTACAATGTCCTATATGCAGAGTGACAGTATGTTCCAGTCACTCAGCCTGTGTATTCCCACTTACCCCCTGTTTCCTGTGTCCTAACTGGCCTGGGGTTTTCTGTATCCTTGAACATATTAGGATGTACCCTACCCCCTAAACCTCTGCTGACTCCTTGCCTTCTTTGGATCTTGATTGATACAATGGATGACCTGCATCTAACACCCTTCTTCATTCTGTTTTCCTCTTCAGCCCCCAAAATGTTCAGATAAACTGTTTATTAGTTTATTCTATTATATCTAGTGACACTGCCTTTACTTTACATACTTTTCTCTACCATACTTACAGTAGTCTGATAACTTGAAATTTTATATGTTAAATTGATTTAGAAAATGAGTTCAAGCATCCACATGGTAATTATTTCTGAACTATTTCTAATGGTAAATTGAATAAATAAGTAGCTATAATGGTCCTTCCTTCCTTTCCTCCCTCAGTCATCCCTCCCTTTCTATCTTCCTTTTTCTTTCTCCATCTTTATTTTTTCTTTATTTCACCCATTTTTACCTTTCCATACTTTTTTCATTTATTTCTAAAAGCATAAACAGTTTAAACAATAATTTTTTTCACCATCTCATTCAGAATGCTTAAATCATGAGCCAGATCTTAGACTCTTAATTGAAATGATGACTTAGAACTGACCTGTAGAGATTTTTTTTAAAAAATAGGAATATGATACCCAATAGCTTATGTAAATGGGGAATACATTTAATGTGTTGACTACAATAGTACTTATTGTCAGATATATAATTTTAAAATGTAAGTAGTATCTACAATGAACACTTGAATTTAACAGAGATAAATAATGCATAAATAGATAAATAGATAATGCATAAGGTCTCTCAGTCCAAAATGAGCCAAATATTTGTCACCAGTTTTTAAATACTCATGACTTTCCTTCATATTCAACTTAGCCTTACTGTTCATAGCTTCATAGGGCCATCTTTGCCTACATGTATTTTATCTCTTTGTCATGCAATATGTTTGGGAGTAACTTCTCATAGCAGCTCCTCCACCCTAAGAGTCCAAGACAAATGTGATCTCATGAGACAGTCACAACAGCAACTGATAGTCAAGTGGGGAGCAAGGCCAGCTGAGAACAGCCCCAAGAAAAATAACCCAGCATCACTTGCTCTGTTCAGAAAGCAACAATATTCAAATCTGTTCTGATGAAAAGAGATTAAAGCGAAGAGAAAGTAGAGAATAGGTAAATGTTTGTGCTACTCCTAGAGAGTGCACACTGGCCTAATTTTGAACTTGGAAAAATAATCCCTGAAAGTTCAACAGGAAGGTTGGTCTAGGAAGCTCACATTTTGCTTACAGGCCTGACTAAACTCTTTTTTTTTTTTTATTGAGAAAAGGAGAAAAAAAAAAAACAAGTTTCCACCTCCTCCCAGCCTCCCATTTCCCTCCCCCTCCTCCCACCCTTCTCCCCCTCCCCCCACTCCTTTCCCCCTCCCTCTCCAGTCCAAAGAGCAGTCAGGGTTTTCTGCCCTGTGGTAAGACCTAGGACCTCCCACCTCCGTCCAAATCTAGGAAGGTGAACATCCAAACTGGCTGGGCTCCCACAAAGCCATCACATTACGTAAACTTTTATGTGAGTGAAAACAGGCAAGAGTTAGTGGCTGGTTAAAGTTTACAGCAGAATCCATTTTATCAAGGAAGTATCTAGATTCAGGTATCCCTAAAATACAATTTATACATTTCCCTTAAATGTTAATATCCAGTATCTAAAAGGAAAGCACTTTTTTTTTTTCCTTTCCGACCCCGATTTCCTAACCTTTGTCATTCATTTACTGGTTTCTCTACCTGAGACTGGTCATCCTCTGTCTCCCATCACTTATGTTCCTGCCTGAAACGGACACAAAGAAATCATTTCTACTGTCTGAACCTGGAGCCACGGGGAGAAGGAAGGCAGGAAACTTTCCACATAAAATTGATTGGTAATTCAACAATGGTGGAGTACAGCTTTTGTTGTAAATACTCATGGAAATATAACGGCCCAATAGGAGGAACTGATGATTCACACCAACGTGTAGCTTTTTACCCCCAAACTTGGAGATTATTTCATTAAGTCGGGGATGATTTTTCTTCATCCGATTCACTTTCCTGTCATCATTATTTTTTTCTTTTTGTAAAGCTTCTTCTCATTTGCAATCCAGGCTGTTTCCTCCGGCTGTTATGAAGCCTCTGGTGAAATCACTCCTTTAGCACCTGCAAGTCTTGTCTTCCCTTAGAAGAAGACACTGTAGCATTTGAGTCATAGAGAGGTGTGTCTCAGCGTTCTGCACACTTCAATGGTCACTGTGTGGCAGCTAGGAAACCTCTGCCCTTCTTTTATATTATCATTAAATGGATTTGTGCTATTTGCTGAACCCCTGACCAATCAACTAAGAATATTTGCGGCCACTCCCATTTTATTATTACTAATGTATTGCAGACTCCAGGAAGATGGCTTTGGGCAAAACAACACAAGACAGTAAAAGCTTTCCTAACAGACACTTTCATAGATTGCCAAGGTCAGTGTCAACCCATGGGAAACTGGTAGATGCAGAAACCCTGAACTCAATAACAAGAAAAAGACTTTAATGGTAATGCAAATTTTAAAAAAGGCAACGTTAAAGCCTTAGGGATCCTGGTGCCCAGATCAATTAGATGGTGTTGGCAATGGACTCTAATTCTTTCCACGACCATACACTCATATCCATCTGGACACAGCCTCCCGAGTTCCCACACGAACGTTCGCAATTTGTAGAAAACTGTTTTTCATTAGCCTGGGAAGGAATTTGCTCCACATTCTTCTAGGATTTGAATTCTTTACGGGGAAAGAATAGAAGGGAATTTGTCTGAATGTTTTATTTAAAATTATAACACCAAATAGAGAGCTTTGTAATCCAAACAAATACCCAGTTCCAGATTATGACTGTAAACCATTAGCTCCAATGTGCTCGTGCCCACTTGGCCTAGCGTGTGGGATTTGAAGGTGGTTTTCCATAAGAGAGCAATAGCAACAACAATGCTGGCAGAAACAATATAACCTTTCCTTTCTCTCAGAAACTCTGGTGCCTTGATTGAGAAACTGACTAGATCAAATTGGTCACTGGGTATGTCTGCGGAGTATTGTCTTGATTATTAATTGATGCAGGAAGTCCCAGTCTACTGTGGGTGGCACCATCCCTAGGCAGGTGGTCCTTAGCTGTACCACAAAGTTAGTTAAGCATGAAATACAAACTTGGGTCAAAACGCCAGCCAGCAAGCAGCATTCCCCCATGGTTTCTGCTTCAAGTTCCTCCTTTAATTCTTACCCTGACTCCACACAGTGATGGAGTATGACCCTTTCATCCCTAAGTTTCATTTTGTTAGAGTGTTTATCATAGCAACAGGAAGAAAAGCAGAGCATATGGCAAGTATTGCATCTGATAGCAGTCTGATATTCTAGCGTGTTTGCACTAATTACCGGATAAAAACTATATGTTTTTTTTTCTGTCACCAATCTATTATTTTATTATCAATGATTTGTGGTACTGGGAAATTTTACTGAAAACTGGAATGATGGCAGAAGTTTCTGTCCTGCCAGCGGTTCCCTACTAAACACATTGAGGCTTATATTAATTATTAATGCTCAGCCAATTGGCTCAGGCTTATTACCAGCCAACTTTCATTTTCAATGAACCGCATTTCCTATCTATGCTTTGCTATGTGACTTGGTGTTATAGAATATTATTTTAAGGTGTGTTAGGGCCGAGCAACAGGTACTGTCAGAGGTCCTGCTTTGCCTGGACAATGAGGAGCCACCAAGCAAAGTTAATGGATTGGAATGCCTGGGTCCTGGGACGGTATATAAGCTTTCCCCCATTGTTAAATAAACGTCTGCTCTATCCCTTTCAGTGCACTCCTGGCATCTGTCTTTGTTGATGTGGCATCTTCTCACTCCCTCCCCCAAGGAAGATGCTAGAGCCCTGCTATGTCTGGCGCCCAAATAAGGACTTCAAGCATTGATTTTGATCTCGCCTGGTCAGAGTTCTGTTTCTCATTGCCACTGTCATTTTGTGTTTTGCCTCTCCTCCCTCACAGTACTGGAAGGTGTCCCCAATATGGTCTAGTTTCTGTGAAAAGGCCTCTCTGTCCCTTTGGCAAGTAAGCACTGAGACACCTAGTCTTTTCTTCTTTTGTCTCGTCTGTCAGGTTTGTCTGCCTGTCTGGTTAGGAAGGCACATTTTTTTTTTTTATTTTACACAGTTTCACAGCCCTGTTGACAATAGTCTCCCTCTACAAAATGGATAACTCCTCCTTCACCTCCACCCCTTCCATGTCTTATCTCTCTATGTCTGATGGGGCTAGGGGGACAGTTCAGGCCCTAAGGGGCCTGTTGCAGAGAGTGAGGCAGGACTGTACCTGCTGTTTCCCAGTAAGCTCCATTCCCGCCATGGAAGGTTACACCTCTGCTGCAATGTCCTTGGAATGAAGTGTCCCAATGCCCACTGGCCCCTGAAGGCAGAAATTCCCTTGTGCTGTGCTATGATCCTCCAGTTGCCACTGTCCCGTGACCCCCATCTCAGGCTTCAAATGCCCCCAGAAGTCTTCCCAGTAAACCTAGGACAAAATGCTGTTGATCAGTCTTGGGATTCCCACCTCCATAGCTGAACTTTCCCTTAAAGCTGTGCTGGAGTCAGTCACTTTTCTTAGCTGGAAGTCAGCTTTTGGAGATCAAGCAGAAACTCAAGCACAAAGGAACCTCTTAATCAATGTCCCAGTGACCCTGGACATGCTCACTGGTTAGGGTAACTGTTCATCCCACAGACTGGCCATCCAGCCTACTACCAACAGGTTTCTGACCTGGCCTTCAAGGCTCTTAAGGCATGCACCCTGTGAGAACCTCTAGCTTACAACAACAATCTTATCCAACAGCCAGGAAATTTTTTTACTGATTTTCTCACACGTGTCAATGAGGCCAGAGAGCAGACCGGGACCTCACTGTGGAAATGTTAATCAAAGAATTGGTTTGGTAAGAGCTTAATGCCCCCACCCACAATGCAGTTCCAACCATCTGCAATGAGGACATTCACAAGTGGGTACTGACCACAAGAGATCTTGATCTCATTAACGGTCCCATCACTGCCCTCACCACTGCCCTGGATGCCCTCCTACGGGTAGGCAGCATGCCAACAATATACCCAAGGGCCCCCAAGTAGATAGATCTTACTAGGGATGTTCCAAACCAGGCCATCTGTGGTGTGACTGCACCCATGCTAAACCTAGGACCTGATGCTCCAGATACAATAAGAGATTTCATTGAGCAAAGGATTGCAAACCACTGCTTGCCAAAACATCTGCCTATTTTAACTCCAGGCAGGGTACTCCTTAGCCCTGTCAGTATGGGGAGGCTCTGATAATCCAAAAATATACTGGACACTCCCTGTTTTTCCATGTTCAACAATGCTGACTGTCTATCTTGAAGTACAATCTGTCAGAGGCCTGGTAGACATGGGTGTGGCTATCACCATATTAACAGAAATGGATGTACTCTTTTTCTCCCATTGGATATTTAGACTTGGCCCTCACATCAGTGGAATAGGAGGCCAACAAGATTCAAAACTCACCACCCATCTGGTTCATTGGAAAGACTTTCATGTAAACAAGGAAGCCATTCACCCTTTCGTTTTTTGGTTCTTAGAAACCTCTGAGGCAGAGACATCATGGATGATATGGGTGCTGTCCTTAATAATGAAAATAGAGTTTTCTTTGACAACTTTCAGGTCCATGAAAAGACAGGTTTGGCGAATCATGATTCTATACATGAGTCACACCCCCAATTCTAAGGGCCACTGCCCCCAGAAATTCACCACAATTGAACCTCATAGCCCCATTCCATTGACATGGCTATTGAATCAGGATGAATGTTTGGAACAGTGGCCTATGACTGAACCCAAGCTGTCAATCCTAAAGGAAGTAGTTGCAGAAAAACTAGGTGGGGCACAAAGAAACAACCACAAGTAAACATAATACTCCTGTATTTGTTATGGATACTATCAAAATTAATAAGGATTCAATTTGAACAGGAGAAACCTCTTGATCAGGAGAAGTAATAGTTTATCAACCGAGGTGGTGATTTAACATGTCAAAAGAAAAAAAAACTTAGCAAATGTTTTGCTTTTGTCTTTATAGAATGAAAATATCCATCTTGAAGACATCAAGGACCTTTGGGCAGACAGACATCAAAAGAAGAAGGGAAATTGTCCAGAAAAAATTACCAAGAAAAGAAACAATCTAGCATGATGGTATAATTATTTCTACAGGGTAAAATTTCTTTACCTTTTGAAATATTTGTTGTTCCAACTCAATTATAAACCAAGGCTGACTTTGGAGTTGGAGTGTGGCTCTCTCCTTCTCTTAACGCAAGCATGTTGTTAAAAGAAAATTTAGAGTCTCTGTGTCGTATCAGAAGAGCCACATGGAATAGGACAGAAGAAACCCAAAATCTAGCGACTACTGCTGTCACAAATTTCTTTTTTCTCAAATTTATTTCTTAAAATTAAAACTTTCCATTTTGATATATTATTAATAATGTTTAAGTTTCCTACAGTGAATAATAAAATTTCCTAACATTGATCTCTGAAGTCTCCAAAAGGATGGTGGGGCACCACAGTGATTCTACTTGGATCACAGCAATGTCGTTGGCCAACATGTCAGTTTCTTCAGGGTATCATCACCCCCAGGAAAGAGGAATTAATTTGGGGGATGATGCCCACATTCCTAAGAGCTGGGGAGAATGGAATTTGGTCATTGGGTTGGTAATGAATATTTGCCATCATTTGTGGGGCTGTTTATTAATTGATGTTGACATTGGCAAGGGAGGAAATTATACAAATGATATTACATTCAGGGATCTCTTCATTAAAAAGGAGGAAAAAAAAGAAAGAGAAGTAGATACAGTAATGATATAGAATGAAATGGTAGATTGTTGAATCTACTTTAAGTAATAAGGTAGGTTATTAAATTTGTAATAAACTAAGAGACAACTATTCATCTCAAATATTTTCTATTTGTTGGAATTGATACAATTTAAGGTGATTTTTATTACAAAAAATTATATACATTTCTACTTTGTTTAAAGTTATCTTTGTTGCTCTGTATATATGTTTCTACTCTTGTCTAAAGTGTTTTTAAAGATTGATACAAATTTAAGGGTGTTTATGTTACCACATATTATATATGTTTTTTTCCTATTGATTAAGGTATTGTACCTATGCAGGTCATTTTAAAATATAAGGTAAAGTTTTAGTTTTTTAAAGCTATTATTATAAACTATACAGAACAATGAAGAAACATAGGTCAATAGCTTGTCATTTATAATAATCAAATTTGTAGATATGTTAGGTATGTTTTCTAGGTTAAATAGATATATTTTATATAGATGGTCTTCAAATACTTCAAGTCCTATAGAATATAGCATTTAAAATGTTTTGTTAATTTAAAGATTTTCTTGATGAGACACATCTGTTCTTGGATGCAATTTACTTCCGAGAAGATGACAGGCATTGAAGAAATTCTTTATGGGGTTTGATTTCATTGTGACAAGGTTAGTTACTGGGCTAAGAAACTGTTCTTGCCTTTGACTCTGATGACAATTGTTGTGGGAGCTGTGGGCTGCATTCCTGCTACTCAACTCCTGGCCGCTTGGCTAGCTTATACCCCGAAATAACAACACACAAATTGTATTCTTTTAAACACTGCTTGGCCCATTATATCTAGCCTCTTCTCAGTTCACTCTCGCTCCTGGACTAGCCCATTTCTAATAATGTGTGTAGCACCCCAAGGTGTGCTTACCGGGAAGATTCTAGCCTATGTCCATCCTGGCGGCTGGCTTCATCGCGTCTGCCTGGGAGAGGGGAGCATGGCCTCTGAGCTCACTTCCTCTTCCTCCCAGCATTCTGTTCTGCTTACTCCTCCTACCTATGTTTTAACCTATGAGGGCCAAGCAGTTTCTTTATGTTTTAACCAATGACCTTCCTCCATCAGACAATGAGCTTTGCAGATTGGACATGCAGGAAACACAGAAAGACTGATAAACTTTGCCAAAAAAAAAAATAAAAAAGGCAGGAGAATCCTTCAAAATTCCTGCTTCCCAGAAAAAACTGCCAGACATTCTGCAGGGCATAGAGGAAAGTGACTGACAAGCTGCCAATATAGGTGGAACTGTCTTTGAAATTCCCTACTTTGTGGAAAATCTGCCAAATACTACGGGCCTGTAGGCTGAAGATGGATGTTCCAATATTACAGAAGAACTTTGGGTGACTGTCCAAGCAGGGCGATGTCTCTATCAATTATAGAGTTTTGTAAGTTGCTTACAGTGCACTTCCTGTTTGGTTAGGTAATATTACATCCTTCTGTAGTCTTTTATAAAGTTGAAGAATAAATAGTTATAATTATAGTTTTCCTTAGTTATGATAAAAATAAAGTAGACATAAATATTGTAACTGTAATTCTGTTTTGTTACATGTGTTTTTCTGTGATAAAGTTAAAACCTTTCTTTTCATTTAGACAGAAAAGGGGAGGTGATGTGGGATTTATCTCTGTATTGCTGTCATTACCACTGATTAATTAAGAAACTTATTAACAGTTGAACCAATAACATGGCAGAACAGAGCTAGGGAGGGAAAACTAAAGTGAATGTTGGGAGAGAGAAGGCAGAGTCAGGAACACACCATCTATCTGCTGAGGGAACAGATGAGCTGAAATCTTGCCAGTAAGCCACAGCCATGTGGCGGTACACAGATTAATAGAAATGAGTTAAATTAAGATGTAAAAGCTTGCTAGGAATATGCTATAGTGATTGGCCAAGCAGTGATTTAATTAATACAGTCTTTGTGTGGTTATTTTGAATCTGGACAACTGGGAACAAACAAGTAGCCTCTTACAACAATATGTCATGAAGTTTATTTTCTTGTCCTGTTCATTTGGTTTTCTGTATGTTTCTTGTACCTAGCTGTGCATCTTTATTCCTAAGTTTGGGAATTTTCTCGTTTTATTATTATTATTATTATTATTATTATTATTGAAAATATTTTTATGCCTTTGGCATGGAAATGTTTCCTTTTTCCTACATTCATAATTCATTGATTTGGTCTTTTCATGATATCTCAAGGATACTGCTTATTTCATTTGTATCTGTGTTTGTTTGAGGTAATTTGCTTGGGTTTCACTTTATTTTGGGTTTGTGTTTGAATTTTTGCTGTTGTTTGTTTGTTTTATACGTGACCTCAACATTTAGGCCTCGTTAGTCTGTAACCCTCTATGTAGTCCAAACTGGTCTTGAACTCACATAATACCATCTTCCTGAGTGCTATAGTTAAAGGTTTGCATCCCAATTTCTAGTTCTGCTTTTTTAATATATGATTTTCTCCAGATGATGGCCTTAGACCCAGGAGTACATGGGCAGAGCAAATCAGAGTTGATGGGTTATTAATAAAAAAAAAAAAAGGATATGAAGTTGGGGGTAAAGTAGGTTTGGACCTCATAGTGCATGAAGTTGAGAGGGTGCAGGTAGGTGAAGATCTCAGAGAAGTTAAGGAGAAGAGTAGAAAATGAATATTATCAGTATTCTGATGTGGCATAATAAGACATTTTCAATCAAATCTGTATTTATTTTTATTGATAACGGAAAAATTTTACCTGTAATGACCGTTTCCTGGCAGTGGTGGCAAAGTGCACTTGAGTCCACGTGGCTGAGAAGTGAGAGCCGATCTCAAAGGAATCCTTGAAACTGAAAGCTAACAGTAAATAGCAGGGGGGAGGACCAGGAAATCGGGGCAGAGCCAAGGCCGGACTCAGCGGTGCGCAGAGTGGCGTTGTGTACTGATCAAGCTGTTTTACTGCTAGGTGCTGGGGGAGGGGGGGCTGAATACAGAGGTGCTTGCACCACTGTTGCTAGATCCAAGCAAGTCTGGCGGGCGGGGCCGCAGGTTATGGCATCGCGGACTCTTGCACTGGGGCTCGAGTACTAAAAAACAGCGGGGTGCCTGGCTGCTGGGCCCAGAGCGTGCTGTGTATTTAGGACCCAGGCAGAGGGCTGCGAGATTGGGGCATGCAGTTCTCTCAAACTAAAATTCAATCCTATGTCCAAGGCCGCTCAGGGGCGGGGGCAAAAAAGACCCAACGTTGGTGAGCCAAGTTGATGTGGCGTAATAACCAGGATAGCTTAATATGAAACAGCAAAATTTAATGAAGGGATAGTTTACAACTCCAGGGATCCAGAGATGGGCAGGAAATACAAAAGGACTGGCAGGGCTCACCGCCAGATTTATACGTAAACATTAGCATGAGGCGAACACGCCCCCCATTCATTGGGCTGGGCTTCCCCTACAGTATTCATTGTGTGAATAATGATGGAGGAAGGTCATTGGTTAAATAAAAAGAAACTGCTTGGCCCTCATTGGTTAGAAGATAGGTGGGAGGAGTAAACAGAACAGAACACTGGGAAGAAGAGGAAGTGAGCTCAGACTCGACAGCTCTCCTCTCGGGAGCAGACACCTCAGAGAGACGCCACGCAACCAGCTCCCAGGCAGACGCACACCATGAAGCTCCGACCCAGGATGGACATAGGCTAGAATCTTCCCGGTAAGCACACCTAGGGGCGCTACACAGATGATTAGAAATGGGCTAAATTAATATGTGAGAATTAGCCTAGAAGAGGCAAGATAGAAATGGGCCAAGCGGTGTTTAAAAGAATACAGTGTCCGTGTAATTATTTCGGGGCATAAGCTAGCCGAGCAGGCAGCTGGGGTGCTGGGGAGGCAGCCCCGCCGCTCCTCTTATTACTACAAATGGCGCCCACGTGGACAACTGCTTCCACATAAAGCCTGAGACAGCTTGGGAAGTAATTCTAGAACAAAATGAAAGCATTGTGCCTGGTTTCTTGGTAGCAGCAATTTCTCCGTTCTACTCTGCTTACTAGAGGCAAGCAAGCGCTCTCATCTAAGAGAGGCTTCCTGACTCAGCTTCAGCTGCAAAACCCTGCAGCTCATTAAGAGGTCCTGCCACAAAACACTTAAACGGTGTTGATGAAAAGCTGAACACATGCTTTTCGGTTTTCAGCCGTAGCAAGAAAAAAGCTGTGCCGTTTAAAAATGCCGGCTTTCTGGGCCATCCTGCCATGGCAAACTCTGACTGTTTGAGGCAGGAGTGCCAGCTACAGAGAGAGGACTTGAGTGTTGTCTGTTGTAGCTTGCTGGCTGGCAGGAACCTTGAAACGCCATAGAGTTGTGGCTATAAACATGGCTACAGCCAGTACCTCAGCCATGAGGCTGGAAAGCTAAGGAATGGGCTACATGCCTTTAGTCCTACTGAGATTGCTTGGTAAATTAAAGACTCATGTGGTCAGAAAAAGAAAGATATACAGTAAAGAGAGATTCAAAGACAAAGAAAATTTCTAAATGGTTTGAAGTGTGTTAAAAATATATGCAGACTAAAATTTAAAGTTCTTAAAGTAACAAAAAAAAAGGAAGAGAGTTGTTCTGTGTGGTACACACCTTTAATCCCAACACTTGGTAGGCAGAGGGAGATAGACCTCTGTGACTTCAAGGTGTGGTAGCACACGCCTTTAATCCCAATGCCTGGGAGGCAGAGACGGGCAGATCTCTGAGAGTTCAAGGACAGCCTGGTCTACAGAGTTACTTCAGGTCAAAGATACAGAGAACCTATCTCAAAAAGCAAAAAGTTAAAAGTAAAAATAAACAAAATAGAGGTTAAAATAAAACGAACAAAGATGGAAAATACACAGAGAATCTTGATACTGTATGCTATTATGCTCTCTTTGAATTGTTTGAATGCTGAGGAAGGAGCAACAGCTGCTAAAAGATATTTATTTATAAATGCTGCTGAACTAATCCAACATAGATACTTTGAAAATGCCTTGACTTTGAAATTTGGATCTAAGGACATGATACTTTGGAAAGGAGTTTCTTATTTTGTTTTCACAGAGGGTGAGAGTCTGTGGATTGCTTCTATCCCAATGTGGTATGATAGACCACGTCCTCCTGAATGGTTCCTGTGCACGCCTTCAAAAAATTGCTTCGCTCAACTGCCAACTGAGATGAAACTAGCACACAGGTTATACCATGAAAGACCTAATTAACGACATCCCCATTCAGCAGGAAGCAGTTTGGAGAGAAAAAACTGTGCCCATTATCCCAAATATGGTTTATAAACGTTCTTTTACATTTAAAGGGGGATATGATAGAGATATGAATAATTTACATTGATATGGATTTTGTTTTAGTGATTTAAATTTAAGGTCAATTTTGTTATATGTATATGTGTTTCTGATCTTGATTAAGGACTGTGATTGTGTAGTTCATTTAAAAATGTAATGTATAATTAGAAATATAGATTGTTAATAGATAATCATAATAGTCAAGTTTGTAGTCATGTTAGTTAAGATTTTCTAGATGTACATAGATATATTTTAGATAGGCATTCTTCATATCTTACAAGATTATAGAATATGGCATTTTAAATGTTTTAATAACTTAGGGCTTTTCATGACAATGAGACACTCTGCTCCTGGCCACACCAATCTACTTCAAGAGGAAGATGGGCATCGAAGAGGCTCGTTATGGAGTTTGATAGCCATTTGGGCAAGAAACTGCTCTTGCCTGGACTATTGCATAAACTGGACACACAGAACCCACAGAGAGAGGACTACTGAACTTGCCTAAGGTGAGATGATCTTTCGGGGTTCCTGATTCATGAAAGAGTCTGCGAGACATTCTGCAGGACACAACAGATAGTGACTGAACTGACTTTGAATTTTCCTGTTTTATGGAAATGTCTGCTGGATACCATGGGCCTGAAGGCTGAAGATGGATGCCCCAACGGTACAGAGGAACTTTGGGTGACTGTCCAGGCAGCGAGATGTCTCTGTCATTTCTAGAGTTTTAAAAGTTGCTTTTTTTCTTGTTTGCTTAGGTAGTATTGTATCTTTCTGGAGTCTTTGATGGAGTTAAGAATGAAAGACCCTACAGACCCCCTCCCCAAAACCCGCAGCTAGCATGCTCCCTGGGGAACGTCCTGTTTGTTTTAAACAAATCTCCGGATCAGCAGCCAGCCTGTTCCCGTTAGAACATCCCAGGTGCCTGAGAGAACAGGAGATAGAGATAGGAAGACTGCAAGGCAAGATGTCAATAAGATAGGATGTCAACAAAGCAGGTTAGCTATAAGATAGGAACAGGATGATTGTTGCCAGGCATCCATGCTGAGAGAGGAAACCTTTCATGCCCCCTGCCGCATTTCGATAACCACACTTTTGCTTCTGTAAACTTGCTTCTTGCTGACACCCATGCTGAGAGGGGAAACCATTTATGCCCTCGCCTCATTCCGGTTGATCGATAACCACGCCTTTGCTTCTGTAAACTTGCTTTTTGCTCTTCCCTATAAAAAGCCCGCCCTCCAGTTGGCAGGTGCGCAAATCTTCCGAGAGATCTTGCTGCCCACAGGTACCTGTGTCTAATCAATAAACCTCTTGCGATTTGCATCCGTGCAGTCTCGGCCTGTTCCTTGGCGTTGGGGAGGTCTCCTCCTGAAAAGAGGTCCTCGTCGAGGGTCTTTCAAAGAATAGTTAGTTATTGTTATAGTTTTTCTTAGTTTGATAAAGATTATTGTAACTTTTACTTGATAACTGTTTTGTTATATGTAATTTTGCTATGTTAAAGTTAAAGCCTTTTTTTTTTTTTTTGTTTAAACCGAAAAAGGGGAAATGATGGAGGAAGGTCATTGGTTAAATAAAAAGAAACTGCTTGGCCCTCATTGGTTAGAAGATAGGTGGGAGGAGTAAACAGAACAGAACACTGGGAGGAAGAGGAAGTGAGCTCAGACTCGACAGCTCTCCTCTCGGGAGCAGACACCTCAGAGAGACGCCACGCAACCAGCTCCCAGGCAGACGCACACCATGAAGCTCCGACCCAGGATGGACATAGGCTAGAATCTTCCCGGTAAGCACACCTAGGGGCGCTACACAGATGATTAGAAATGGGCTAAATTAATATGTGAGAATTAGCCTAGAAGAGGCAAGATAGAAATGGGCCAAGCAGTGATTAAATGAATACAGTTTGTGTGTTGTTATTTTGGGTAAAGCTAGCCGTGGGGGCGGCCAGGTGCCGGGGATGCAGCCCCGCCGCCCTTATTACTACAGAATAAAATATTTTAAAATTATATCCCAATGCTCTTGCCTTGTCTTCAAGCCCTGATAGCCTGTGTTCCTCACAATTCATTCTGTGGTCAAGGATTTCCATCAAGCTTTTAATTAGACTTTACTGAATTTTCCTTTCTATCTCATTTCACTTAGGGCTTTCTTCAGTATTTATAGTTCTTTGTTGATTTTATTTTCACATGCTGATCGCCCAATTCATTTCAATTAGGTGGTTTTGTTTTCTTGGATTTCAATTAAGACTTCATTTTTATCTTTTAAAAGTTCATCCTGGTATCACTCATATCCTGAACTCTTTAAGAAATTTGGGACTGTTCTTTTGAACTTTGTGTTTTAGGTTTTCTATAATTGTTCTCATTGTGAACCATTTCTATGGAATTGGTGATTTGGGGAGGGGACTAATTATGTCTGTATTTCTGGTCCATGTGTGATTATGATTGGATCTAGGTGTCTAGAGTCAGGTTGTTGTTTCTGTGCTTTAGTACATGTGTCCCCACTCCTCTATGTGCAGTTAGCATTCAGACCTGTATTTGTTTTTACTCTGGCTTAACTGCTCTTGGAGCACCCAGAAGATGCTCGCATCTTACTCTTGCAGTCATTGGATGCTGATTTATGAATGGGGTAGCTGAGGTGATTCCAATTCAAATGTGTCTGCTCAACAGTCAATCCTTTGGGCTAGTTAGCACAGACTGGATGTGTTAAAGGGTTGGTAGACTGCATCCTCTGCCACATGAAGGGAGCAGGTACTCAGGGCAGGACCTCAGATGGTGGAGATGAGATGCTAGGACAGGATAGAATTGGGTGGTCCCGGGATTGCAGGCTTCGAGTGTCGGAGGGAGGTAGGGGCATTTATGCCATCACTTCTAAGGTTCAGGGAATGCCATGGAAAAGGGGGTGTCTTCGAATTGTTCTATTGCTGCGAAGGATTCAACATGACCAAGGCAACTCTTATTTTTAAAAATAGCATTTAATTGGGTCTTGGTTACAGTTTCCGAAATTTAGTCCATTGTCATGGTGATGAGAATGGTGGCACAGAGGCAGACATGGAGCTTGAAAAGTAGTTGGGAGATCATCTGGATGCACAGGCAGCAGCAGAGAGAGAGAAGAGACATGGGGCCTGACTTGAGGGTCTGAAAACCTCAAAGCTCACCCCCAGGGGCACACTTCCTCCAATAAGGCCACACCTTCTGCTCCTTTCAAATAGTGCCACTCCCTGGTGACTCATCATCTGAACACATGAGCCTATGGGGCCATTCTTATTCAAACTACCACAATGGCGGGTTGGGGGGGATAGGGTGGGGTGGGGTGAAAAGAGTGTTGTAAAAGCTGGAAGATAGAGAGAAGGGTAACAAATTCTATCTCCTGTGCATGATATGGGCCCTACACCTCTTTCCTGAATTATTAATTAATGACAGATTCTGGGTGAAGCACTATCATTGTCTTCAGATAAGTACACACCAGTTAACCCACAATGCTCTACGGGATAGCCTCACACCCAGGGTGACACAGATAGCCCCACCTAAACTTGCTGGATCAAAGAACTCAAGGACATAATTGTAGGAAAATGATTTTTATGGGGACTATGTAGACAGGGATAGAAAGGAGATAAGAAAGGGTTAGGGGCTGAGAGTAATCAGAATCTATCATGCACATGTATGAAATTTTCTAAGTCCAAATTTAATTAATAAACAAGGCACAGAATGGAGACAAAAAGTCTCTCATTTGATTCCGTTGTGCCTTTGTAGCTCTAAATCACCTGAAATGTGCAACAGAATTTTTGTCCCACTTTCCCCCACAGTCATCCTGTCATCACGTTTCTCTGCTTTATTTTATCTGGGGTCATGACTGCCTGTCTTTCTTTCTAGCCTACTTTTCTTCAATGAGTGAAATCACCAGGAGATGACTTAATTTAACCGAAAATTTGCAAGAAAAGATTTAGGGTCCTGCAGATGTTTCCAGCTGAATTACCAGCTGGCACTGTGCTTGTTTGTGTGGAGTGGAATCCCATAAGCTAGAGAAAGGGGACAATCAGTTTTAGCTGACTCAATTTTTTTATTTCCATTTTTCTAACATAGATGAATACGATGCAAATTGTTTGAAAATAATGGGCCCACAACTAAGTACATTATCATACTCTACTAAAAAAAAGAAAAAAACAAACTTTCCTGGTGACGTGAGAAATGTCTAGAAATATTGCCTTCTGAAGGTTGTTAAACTGTACTGGGAACTCTGTTACTTAATTTGACTGTTGGAGCTATTGTTGGTACCACAGATAATTAAACTATCTCATCCTTATAATATACCTTCTCGCCGTTTGCAGTGGTGGCAGACATCTTTAATCCCAGCAGTCAGGATGTAGAGGTAGGGGAATCTCTGTGAGTTTGAGGCCAGCCTGTTCTAAAGAGCAAATTCCACAACAGCCAGGGCTACACAGAGAAACCCTGTCTTGAAAAATCAAATAAACAAATAAGTAAACACACAAATAAATAAATAAACTCCAAGGAGTTCAGAAGTCTTTGTGAATAAAAAGTGATTGGAGAAAGACAACAAACACAACCTCCGCTCCTCCTGTGTAGCAATGTCTACTGTGGGGGGTTAGTAACACAACATGGTAAGAAAACAGAGTGTCAACCTTAGCATAACAGAGGCATTGTTTCTTAGAGTTAGTGAGTAGTAAAATGGTAATGCAGCAGTTGGTTTTTGTCAACTTGTCACAAGCTAGGGTCATCTGGGAAGAGGGCACCTCCAAGAGAAAATGCCTCCATTAGATTGATCTGTAGTCAGATTTGTGGGGCATTTTCAGATTAATGACTGATGTGGGTGCACTCATTCCACTGTGGGTAGAGCCACTGCTGGGCAGGTATGTCAGAGTTGTATAATAAACCAGGTAGCACTGGGGAACAAGGCAGCGAGCAGCAGTCCTCCATGGTCTCTACTATAGCTCCTTTCCGGACCTCCCTCAGTGACAGACTGTGACATAGAAGTAGAAGATAAATAATCCTTTTCTTCTCCCAGTTGCTTTGGTCATGGTGTCTATGACAAAAATTGAAAGAAAACTGGAATAGGGAATATAAATAAATAGCGTTTAATCAGAACCATATATCAATTACCTCATATATATTATCTAATTCTCACAAAATCTGATTTACATGTCATTATTAAACTCACTTTGCAGATAGGGAACCTGGAGACGAAGTTTAAATATCTTGCCTAGGGGCTGGAGAGATGGCTCAGTGGTTAAGAGCACTGCCTGCTCTTCCAAAGGTCCTGAGTTCAATTCCCAGCAACCACATGGTGGCTCACAACCATCTGTAATGCGATCTGGTGCCCTCTTCTGGCCTGCAGGCAGAGTACTGAGAATACTGTATACATAATAAATAAATAAATCTTAAAAAATAAATAAATAAATAAATAAATAAATAAATATCTTGCCTAAGAGTGCACAGTGCATGTTGTACCTGTAAGTCACGCTCAGATGACGGTCTACAAATTCTGTGCAAGCCACAACATTAAGTGATTTGGTCCTTTCACCTTGTTGGAGCATCTTTAAGAAACCCTGGAAACTGTACATTTGAACAGCAGAGTGGCAATACTCCCATTGACTGCTCTCAAGATCAGTATTAATATTAAGCATTTATAGGGTATCAACTATTTCAGGATCTGAGGATATTGATATGAGTGAGCAAAGAATGGGGGGGAAAGAAAACTTAAATAACATTGGCACATGTGTAGCCACCAATCAAGCAGACAGAAAAAGGGTTCACTAGAGAAAATCCCTTAGTGCTACTAAGACAAAATAAGGTTAAAAACTGATCTCAATATGAAAAACACTAATTTCGTCCATGTATTTTCGGATGCTCTCACTGAAGGAAAACTCATGATGGAATTTCTCAGTGAGGCCTTCTACATTTTCTGCTACAGAAAGGTGAATTGAATAGAGCATAATCAAGCACTCTGCAGCATGAATTTTTTCAGTTCTCACTTTGTCAAGATCAGTCTCACGACACTCTTTAATCCAGCAACTGGAAGCAGGCCATTTCTATGCAAGCCACGAGTGCTCAGGATGTACTGAAACTGCATGAAAACGGAACCAGCTGAAGAGAGAAAGAGCCACTCATCAGAGTGCATGGCCGGTGTTTCCGTGTGCTTGGGGGAGCCACCGGAAGCTGCCTCAGCTATTTTGACTCTTGCTTTGTTTTTGGAGTTGAGCAAATCACTAGTAGACTCTGGATATCTGACAAGATGAAAACACCCTTTTTCATTCTTGGAACACTGGTGTGCTCATAGCTTTAAAAGTATCCTGAGTTCCTCATGAACAACTATTGGGCAGCTCCTCCTCCCACCAGACTGACCATCGGTTGCCCCCAGCTTATGGTACCCAATCGACAACTTACATATCTCGCCACTGTTGTGGGGCTTCAAAAGCTGAAGTGCTTTCCTGGATTCTACTCAAGTGAAAAGTTTCAGATATAAAGTTCATTCATGATAAATGAACCAAGGAACTGTGTTCCCTCTCCATGGCAGCACACAGCCTCCCAGAAGGGTCAGCAGGACCCTCTTTCACTTCTCCATCATGAGGGCACCCTGATGCTCCTGCTTTTATGCTTATCAGCAAATCTAGACAATTTAGCGTGACGAAACTCCTTAAGAAGTAACATAATTTCTCCATAAGGTAGCGTTTTTCTTTCTTTTGTGCTACTAATAGCTAGCTACCATAGTTTATCCAACTAAGTAAAATTAAGAAGAGGTAACATAATTTCTCCATAAGGTAGCGTTTTTCTTTCTTTTGTGCTACTAATAGCTAGCTACCATAGTTTATCGAATTAAGTAAAATTAAGACAAAGTAACTTAACTTCACAGGGTTCGAATTGAAGAACTATAAGGAAACTCATTTCTTAATATCTTGAAACACTAATGTGAAAATGTCATTCATTGATTTCTAGTTTATAATTCACCTGCAGAGTGCTCAGATGACAGAAATCATAAAATAATTTAAGCATTTTTTTAAAAATCATTGTTTATTTATAGAGAAGTGGCTGCTAAGTAAGGCCAGAGACAAGGTTTAGGGTATGCCCTAAAGTTAAGGTTGTGTGTCCATGCAAGGACCAACTAGAAAGGGATAGCTGGTCCTCTCCAAGCACGCTCTAGAAGCTGCGAGGTCATTGGATGGAGGAAGCTTATGGATTGCCTCCGGTCAGAGTTGGCTCCCCATTTAAAGCCAAGGAAAGCAGGGAGAGAACAGGTAGGGATATGGAGTTAAAGGGGAATTCCTGAGATGGTTTTAATAGAAAAATTTCATGTCAGCATTATTTCTAATAAGAAACAAAGTGTAGAAGGAAAGCTTAACTATTTCAGAAGGTTTTATAACAGTCTTCCACTCCTCCCAAGAAACAACGTGTGTGTGTGTGTGTGTAATGATTTTATATAAAAAATTTTTGCCTTTTATTTCTTTACATTCAAGTTTTGCTTTCACTAAGGGCACAGTAGGCTCTCTCTTCCACATTTTTAAGCTTTTCTGTCTGGGAGCACAAATTTTAATTCACTGTTATGAATTTGGTAAATAAATAAAATAACTTCAGTAAATTCTCCTTTGTTTTCTCAAAGCAGAATTTATCACTCTTATTTTATTGAAAAGCGGTTTACTATATTCTCGGTGATCTGTGAATTTATATAATTATTTTCTTTTATTACATATTGAAAAGCACTAAGTTACTACTATCAGTATAAGAAGGGCCAGGTATGCTTTTTCCGTTTTCTAGTTAAGACATGACTTCTTCGTGATTTCTCTTACATGCTAATTCTTAATTTTCAGTGTATTGAAATATGTCATTTTTTTAGCTTTTATCCATAAAAAGCCTTTAGAGCTCCAAGATTATAATGTTTTCATGTTTCATCCTAAAGTTCTCTGTACCCTGGCTGACCTAGAGCTCACTAAGTAAACCAGGATACCCTCAAACTCACAGTGATCTGTCCCTCTCTCCCTCCTAAATGCTAGGCCAAAGGCCTGTGCCACCATGCCCAAGTTTTATACAGCATTCTGAATTTATTGCGTATGTAAATAATTATGCTTTAAGAAGTGTGTGCAGTAAAATACATAAATGGTCCAATTTTAATATTTCACATATAAATATCTTTTAGCTGATCGAATGAAATAATCTCCTTCATTAAGTTTAAGGAGGTGAATGTCTGCAAGCAGGTGAGACATCAAGCCTCTTGAGGTTTCTTCTGATTCTCGGAAGATCTTAGAACTCATTTTGAACTTTGAAGATTCTCATTTGCATATCTATTGAATCTTACTTTTCTTCTCCACCATAAATAATTTTCCTGGCATTGATTTTAGCAATGTATTCATTTCACTGTTCTGAGATCTAGTATTTTGTCTTCTGGCCCATCTGAATTCTGTGTGCTGCCTGTTTGTCCAGCCCAATTTATACAGTTTCATTTTTCAAATGTTTTTCTTTCTGATCTGTAATTCTCAAGTCTCTTTCCCCTCCTATGTTGCCTTTTGCCCACAGTCCTCCCACCACTGTTTTATTTTACAGTTTTACGGATCTACTTGCATCATTGCCATGTTTCTGTAATTCACAGCTGCTGTTTGAAAAGAACTTTAATCCGAATCCACATTTCTGTTGAAATCTATGGATATCCCCCATTCCTGTATTTATTTGCTTTCTATGGTTATTTTGTTGCCATTTTAGTGGTTTATCTTAGTTACCTGTGGAGAAAATAAACTTGTGCCCCAATGACTATCTTCAGGAGGTCCTTAGTGCTCCAGACCATGTCCAAGTCATCGTAATTTGAAGTCACGGCCATAGCTATGCATAAGAGCTTTTCAAAACTCAGCCCTCCCCATCTATATAGATGGATTGATTTCAATAAGAAGTTTCTCGGTTCCTTTCATTCTGCAGGCAATCAAACTCCGTCATTTTCCAATGAAAAATCACCTGCTAGTTTTATGAGGAGTCATTTAGAAGTAAATACAAACAGTTAAATTGTAGCCTGAACAACCATAGAATGGAGAGCATAGGCAATTTCTACTTTGGAAACAGACAACTTTATGTTAAAAGTAGGTAGCGTATTAATTATTGCTAAGCACAGTTACATCTCTGAAGACTGTAGTAGACAAAGAACACTAAAGACCATTTGGGGCTTCTAATTTCTTTTACAGTGTTCCAAATCCAAAGCATTCTCATTCTGTTTTATGGCTGAAGTCCCTAAGCCTCAGTGATCCAAAAATTTCTTCCAGAAAATAAACACCCACTCTGTCTCTATTGTTGGGAAGCAGCCTTTCATTCATAGTCAGTGTGCCTACAAATTGGTGAAAAGAAACCCACTCATTGGAGTCGACAGACTTAAGCTCAGGCCTATGGAAAGTCATTGACAAAAGTCATCAAAGGTGGCCTCTTTATGTTGCCCAATCACTGTCACATGTTTTCATTAATAGTCCAAATCCACAGCAAGTAAAAGTTAGTAGAATTATTTTATCTCTGGTATGATACTAAATTCTTATTTAGTATCATCCTCAGTCACTACCACCACCCTTTGCTGCACATCTAGTTATGCAGAGAAGAGAACCTATAAAGGAATGGAAATTTTTATGTATCAAATAAATGGTATTCTCATATATGTGTATGTAAATTATATGTTTTATTTATATCTATAGTTCAGATAGATAGATAGATGATAGATAAAACTGAACTTTTGTTGGCATGAGATATGATGAACTCTGTCAATGCAATTCTAGTAAGCACATGAAATAGTTCTTCCTGGAGAGGTGGGAGAGTAGGAGCAAGGGAAGAATGCCTACCTATGTGGACTTGCAGCAAAGCAAGAGAAACACAGACAAGTAAAAGAAATTTATAAATGAAAAATGAACATAAATTTTCAAACTCCTCATCAAAGCACAGGGACTGATGGCAGGACGGAGGGCCAAGAAACTTCCGTGTCATATAAAACTCAACCTACAAAGCCTCCAGAAAATGTTTGGCATAATTGCTCCAGGATCATCTACTTCGTGAAATCAAGGTGATTTAAACACAAAGGAAAGCTGAGGGGGTTCCATAAAGGTGAGAGAACTTTGTATCAAATTGTGGTAGCGATTAAGTAAATCTATACTAACAATCACCTCCCCCCGCCCCCCGACAAGCAGCAAAACCTAATTATGATATGTCTTTCTATTAACAATAAGGTGCTGGCTGAGGCTCCTCATTATGATATTGTGCTGTCACAGTAAAAATGCATCAACCTTAGAGGAAGCTGTGCAAATTCAAGCACTCAAGACCCCAGATCTAGAATCCTCAGAAAATCAAGTTTGATAAAACCCTCAGCAAACTAATTTGACCGATTAGCAACATGGCTCCATAGGTAGAAGGATTTCAAGGAAAAGGGGATTTACAGTGGAGGTATTCCTTGAGTGTATTTCTTACCTTCCCAGTCATTTCTCACTTCCAGGTAAACCTGAAAACCCGAAGCATACCCGAATAGCAGCTCTGTGTGCTTTACAAGATCTCCCAGCCTCACCCTGCTTGGATTACTGCCCGATCCCCTCTGGATGCCACCGATAATTAGAAGTCTTGGAGTGAATTACTGGTTGGTCAGTGATGCAGACTGTGTAGAGGCTGGCTGGAGACGCATGGTGCACACCTCCACATATGTAAGAATGGCAAATCTGTCACTAATCTGACTTGATGTGTTTGACAAATGTTTTCCAGAACTTCCCCCAGGTAGGTCTGAAGTTACACATGAAAATGATTTCTGGTTGCCCAAGGCCTAGAGGACAAATTCCAAATCCCTGGGTTTTTGGCATAGAGTCATTCATAACATTTGCCTAGTTGGCTAGACTCCTTTATCCTACAGTTCACTCTCTTTACCATGTTCTCACAGAGCAGACATGGTACATCACATAGGCATCCATGACTATCATCACAGCTATTGTGCTATACTTTGGCCATCCTAGGTACTAAATTTGGAATGTTCCTTGTACTCTCCTTGGAATATCTCATACCCTTGAATGTACACACACACACACACACACACACACACACACACACACTATACATCATAATACACAAACACAAACTCATACAAATCTTTTATGCTCTAGCTCAAAAGAGCTCCCATTGACATTTTTCTTGACTACCCACACCTGTGATTCCTCAAGTTGCTGCAACATTTTAGCACCAATTATCAGGAAGTAAGAGTTCTTTCTCCCATTTTAACTCTGGATTTGTTCAATTAATTGTTCTCACCAATGTAGAAAAAGTGGTACACGACTGGCAAACACGTCATTTTCATTCTGACTCTCTTTCAAAGTCACAGTCAACATTTTCAAGATCTGGGGAGATTTTCTATGAAGTTCATGTGGAAAAAAAAAGCCAAGATGCTCATTTGAGAAATCCACCTGGCTTCCAGACACATGAATAAAGGTCTCTCAGGCTGTCTGGAGGAACCACAGTAAATAAATCCAAGAGACACCCACCAGTGAAATATGTGACTGAGCCGAGACTCTGCAGTAGTGGATTGAGCAAGCAAAGCCTGCCATCTTAAGACACTGGTTGCAATATGGCTTCTGAAGCAGGAGGAGATAATTAGTATGCCCCATCCCAAGTATAGCCTCATAAGACACGATGACTATGAAAGAGCACTGGACAATCCACTCAAACTACTTTTATGAAAAGGCTCACACTTTACCCTAATCACTGACTACAGAATTTCTCTCCATCACAAGGTTTTGAGTTCTCTGCAAGAAAATGTATCTCCAGAACCTTGCATTAAGCCTCAATACATGGTAGATACTAAAGAAACAAATAATAAAGTCATAGAAAACAGGAGACTTGGCTTTGGGATGGTTGGTATTATCTGAATGTGTTCACTAAGCCATGAGCAGAAGGAACTTTCCCTCCCTGAGAACGACAAAGCTCATATCCCAGTGGCATGCTCACATGAGCTTAAATTTAGCAGCAATAATAGATTATAACTTTTCAGAGTCCTAAGATTAAATAGCCTCCAATGAGCAGTATTTTATAAGCTCTGCCAATCTAACAGCCTAGGGAACTATTTGACTTGGAAACAGCAGAATGTGATTCCAAGCAAAATCCTCTAAGACTTGGCATTGAGTCAAAGTGCATTATAAAAATAAAAACATTTGTTTTATTCAATTCCTCTCTAGAGTTTTGTACAGCATTATGAAGAGCAAGTCAAATCCACTATGGCTTGGGGCTACTTGTATATTACTTCTAAGAGTCTTCCCAAAGACCAGATCATCTTATTAATCAATCTCATATCCAGTTTAGAATCTATGGTTTGTCTATATTTTAGCCGGATAAAGCCAACTGTTGAATCTTCATATAAACCACTACTGGGTGTGGATGTAAAGCTCATTTTTCTAAATGTGATTCGGGGTCCATTAGCACACGTAGTACCATTTTCATCATGTGTCACAATGTCCCATACCATCTATTAAAGTCACTCTTGGTGTGAAATCAAAATGGGCAGCAAGGTTGGTAATGGAACTCAGAGGGGATTTTTCAGTCTTCATTCTTTCTTGGTGATTTTTGTCTTTTTCTCTTTGCATATTTAACATTCAGCTCTAGTTTCTTTGTTAGCAGCTCCTACTGTTTCCTTACAGGCTCTGCAAGATATAAGTAGAACCAAACTTAACAGGAGGCTGGTGTTAAGAAGCAGGATTCAAAGTGTATTAGTAAAACTCCAGTTGATACTTTGTCTTTATGATCTGTTTCAACTTCTACTAGAGGAAGCAAGCACCTGTTTCAAGCAAGGGTTCAGGTATCATTTTTAAGGAATAGTTTCTTTTTGTGGGGTTGAAAAAGATGAAACACTTCAAATTTGGGTTAAAAATGAATCCTCTCATCCGGGTCAGGGATGAAAAAGAAACTTCTTTGGAATCAATTAGAAGGCAAGTACAGAAAGGTATTTCAGACACAATGGAGACAGCTTGTGCCGGTGAGGGGAAATAAGTTAAGATGCCTTCCATCCCTGCCACCAGAAGCCCTGTGTAAAGAACTGGTGACTAATAAATCAGAGGTATAAACCAAATCTTTATAAATTGTATAAATTGAACTTTTACTGATCTCTGACATTCGTGTAGGTGGGTGAGAAGGAAATGATTCATTCCTGCCTCCACTGTTGAAATGGGTGCCAGAGCAATGGTTCAGGCAACCTCAGTTACAAGTGAAGAGGCGTTTAGATCTGAAGATCTCAAACCCAGGAGCTCATCAGCGAAGACTTTCAACAGATGTAACTTAGCATTGCTGTTCCTGAGTAGAGAGTCCCAGCCGAGGGCCAGTGCATTTGTCCCCAACCATTGGAACACTTTAAACTTCATAGACATAATTCATAGTTTTGAGGTAGTTAGCCAATAATTGTAGCAGATGTTACTCCACAGATACAAAAATAAAACTTTATTGGGGGGACCAATACATAAGTCACTTTGGTGAAGTCCCTATTGTACAAATACAAAGACGTGCATATGGAACCCCGGTGCCTATGAAAAAAGGAGAGCATGGTAGCAGTGCCTGTCACTCACACACTGAGGGTGATGGTGGGATGGAGACCAGTGAATCCTGGAAGCTCACTGGCTAGCAGACTTACTTAAACAATGAGTTTTAAGATCAGTGACTGTGCCTCAAATTTGAAGTGGAGAGGGATTGAGAAACAGACCGGATATGGACCTCCATCATCCACTAGCACCCACGTGCACACATGCACATAACCATAACAACATGGACATACACTATACTAAACACACACGCACACACGCATGCACACACACGCATGCACTCACACATACACATATACACACATGCACACACACAAAGACTGGTGGAGAGGGAAGGGAGAAAGAGGGTGTTTTATTCAACATTTTAGTATGACATTTAGTCATCAATCAGAATTAAAATGCAGGTGTGCAGATCTTTCCTGAACCACAGTTCAAATGATCTGTGGTGGGAGGACTTGAAATTTAGGATCAGAAATTCTACTACTGATAAGTTATTCGCAGGTTAAAAAGAAATCTCAATGCTTGATGGAGGAAGGTCATTGGCTAATAAAGGAACTGCCTTGGCCCATTTTATTGGTTAGAACATAGGTAGGTGGAGTAAACAGAACAGAATGCTGGGAGGAAGAGGAAGTGAGCTCAGACTCCACAGCTCTCCTCTCAGGAGCAGACGCCTCAGAGAGACGCCATGCTCCCAGCTCCCAGGCAGACGCACGCGAGCAGACGCACTGAAGCTCTGACCCAGGATGGACATAGGCTAGAATCTTCCCGGCAAGCGCACCTAGGGGCGCTACACAGATGATTAGAAATGGGCTAAATTGATATGTGAGAATTAGCCTAGAAGAGGCTAGATAGAAATGGGCCAAGCAGTGATTAAATGAATACAGTTTGTGTGTTGTTATTTCGGGCATAAGCTAGCCAGGCAGCCGGGGTGCTGGGGACGCAGCCCCGCCGCCCTTATTACTACAAATGCTCCTTTGTCCAGATTTTGTTTTCTCAGTTGCTGACCAATATATTTTACTGTGTTAATATAAAGACCCAACAATGCCCTCAGAGCATGTTTAGAACAACACTCTGTCCACTTGGTCTCAGAAATGCAAGTACAAAATTGAAAGATCCAAGCTCAAAACTTAGGTGGTCAAGGGCCAAAAATTCTCAAATTCTTTCTCTCTGTGTAGGAAAAATATGAAAGATCTGTAGGACTGCATTCAATCAATCCTCTTCTGGGCATCAAAAGGAACTGTATTTTTCCATTGTGACCCATTTGTCTTATCAATATTATGCTGGTAAGATGCTGCCCAACATCACAGCTAGAGGAAAGAAGGTTTACAACTATACATTTATATAAGGCTTTGTTTTCTAAAAGAAAGCCAATGTCCCAGATCAGCTTCCAAGCTCAGATACTTTTTGTATGTCTCATAATCTGTATATTAATCTATTGTTTTGATTTTATGAAAAATAAAGCTATCTTATAATGAGAAACGCATTCTACAACCCTACTAGGTTTAGGAGGGTTTTTCTTTTTCAAAAAAGTACTTAAAGGTTTTTTTTCAAAGCTGCATATTTGAAACATATGTGACCATAAGTGGAACATGTTCATTTTCATTGTGCCAAAGTTCCTAGAGGGCTCTCAAAACCCCAATCAGAGGATGTGGCTGATCACCCTAATTTTTGAGACCTTAACTTCTGGATGGGGTCCAGAACAGAATGTAGTAACTCCTTTCCCCATAATTTCTTCCATTCCATCCATAATCATCTTCCCTCATTCCAGAAGCATATTTTCTTCACCCAGTGGTAGCTTAATCAATCAATTTTCCAGAGCAGAAGGAGGAGAGAAATGATTGACAGAGAAAAGAGGAAGTCATACTGGAGAGATAAAATTGAGTGTGAGAGAACATGGATGCTAGCTCAGTTCCAACATCAGCAGTCATTTTGCTCTCTCCTTTCCTCATCTACTAAGTAGGATTTGGACTAGATGACTTCAAAGATATTTAGCCTTGACATTCAATGGCTTTGTGAAATTCTCGAGTTACAAACGGTAGTAAGATATGTGGATTCGAAATGTTTCCATATATGCAGATTGACACAAAAGGAAAATAAGTATAAGAAATCATGCAATAACAATTTGAACCCAGGCTTTGGAATCTGTCGATCAAATTAGCAACATCTTCTCCCAAAGGCAGGCTTTTCAGGAAGTGGAGATAACAGAATTGGTGTATCTGACCAAGAACTCCAGAGTAAAAAACCAATAAGGATCTAAATACTCAGACATTCACATTGGCTCAGTTGTGGGCTGTGAGACCTGAAACCTGTAGACCACAAGGCCAGGATGGAAACAGGTAGAAACTGATGACACTGCACTGTCCCAGAATCCCATCGTCTCCTGTTTCTCTTCTCAGGGCTCCCAGTGCAGTGGATGAAGTTTGCTGACTTCATCAAAGAAGCTGTTTGTGTTAACTAAATCTACAAAACGTCTTTGCAGAAACCTGCTGATTAGCATCTGATTAAATAACCAAATTATCCTAGATTAAGCAACATTGTGCTGTAAGTACTGAGTTAACAGTGTTCCCTTTTCAATACAACCTCATTAGGGATCAAACAAAATGGAGTTAACCGTAAAACTTGGCAGAGCTGAGCACAGGCTCCACGCTGCAGCGTTGCCGGCGGAATGCTTCTTTCATGAGTCTCCTCGGTTCTCATGTCAGTTAACAAGACACATCACCCGATGATGGAGTGGATGATTTTGCTGCCAAGTCTCTTATGCTTAAGAATATTTAAGGGTTATCTCATCTACGTATCCATCTTTATGTACCATCTACTACAAAAACTGTTAGGGTATTTTTTTTATTCAATTAAATGGAAGTAAACACATAGATCTTAGAACTGCATGCTACTAGAAAGTACATTGTTCAAATTCACATTCAATACCCTGATGCTTCCAACTTTAGCTTTGAAATTTACATCAGACTCTTTTGAATAATGGGTAAATTACAACTTCCAAATGAATTTATTCTAAAGTTTGCATAGAGTATCATTACTGAGTTTTTGACATGATTTTCTGAATGTATCTTAGTCTGACCTGTGACCTTCTATGTGAAGACATGTGAAAGAATCTATCACCTCTCTAAAGGTATTTCTTGCTCCACATAAAAATTGCTAAATATGTGTAAACAGCTTCATATGTCCCAGGTGGCACTATGAATTGCTACTGTTGTTTTTCTAATGAACATGGTGCCTCTAGGCTCAAGAAAAAAAATGGGGTATTGGCTGAATAGATGGAATTCATATAAAAGATATTAGACTGTGTAGCATGGGTTTATCTATTTAAACAGTTCAGACAAGTCACTTTTAAACAATGCAGTTAGGCTTTGTAAAGAATTTTAGAATCAGACATAGATACCTATGCCTTTTGAATCATTAAGCCTGGCTATTTTTCACCATGACAACAAAAAGCAAGAACCATGTCAGTAGCTGGAGATTTTATTTTTCATACACACTCAGCATTGGAAGGAAACTCACAGGCTTGGTGATGAACTGCATTTGAGTTTAGACATCAAGTAAATCATACACCATCTGGAAAGGACCATTGTCCCTCCCTTGCCCCAGCCATCAATTTACACAATCCATCCTTCCTCCCCCAAGCATATTTTACAAGTTGTCAGAAGGGAACTGAATTTGGAGGCAGCCATGTTCTATAGAAAGATATGATATGTCACAATGAAGGTTCATTGGAGGTGTGGGTCAGGGACATCTAAAGGGATCAAGTAAAAGAGAGGACTGCAGGGGTCAGAAAGTGAAGAGATCATAGCCTACAGACTTCAGGAGCTCTTCCTTTACCCGTAATTCCTTTTAGAATTTGATATTTCCTTAGTAGTGAAATATTTCCACAAATGGGAGCATTTACTTAAGTATTCTTGCCAAACTCAATTTAGTACAGAGATAAGAATATGTATGTAAACATTCAGCATCTTCATTTGTAACAATCTAGTACTGGAAAATCCAGAAGCCCTTTATCGAATGGCTAAGTAAACTTCTGTGTATACAATTCATGTATACTATGACACACGATTATCAGAACAGCCAAACTGTTGACAGACACAAACATGCATCTGGGAGATAATGCAGAGTAAAGAGGGCTAGACCTAAAGGACCACATGTTTTATGGTTTATTTATGTGATCTTCAGGTGTTCAGGAGGTAACAAAATGATAGGAAGGAATGGCGTTGTGACTTTCAGAGGTTCAGGAAAGAAAAAAAGAGAGCATGTCTAGGAAAGAGTAACACAAGCTCCCTGTAATGACATCCTCTATTTCTTGACAGCATAGATATAAATATCCCGGGTATAAGTAGACCCTGGCTCCGAAGGTATGGACAGCTTGCTGTATGTGAACTATCATATTGTAAAAGCAAAAAGTTCAACCTTAATATTGGTTGTGCGTGATTTATGAGCCAATTTCCTCATAGTTACTACTGTTTTTTGTATTTATATCTGCACCTGTCCCACACTGTAGCTATGTGTGTGTGTGTGTGTGTGTGTGTGTGTGTGTGTGTGTGTGTTAGAAGTGTTGAGTTGACATGCTTTTGCATGTCTATGATCCCAACATTTAAGAGTCCAAGTTCAGGTACAGCCTGGGGTACAGAGTAAGACCTTATCTTTCAAAGCAAATAAGAAAACAAACGCACGACTCTTCTTGTCTTATTCTTTATTTTCAAAGAAATCAAAGATGTAATCTTTGATTACTAAGTTCAAGTACAGTTTAACAAGTTCTGTGTATCTGCAGCTAAACTTGTATATGTCAAACAATTGTCTTGCCAAGATCTGGATGACAATAAAATTAAATCTATAAATCAATTTGGTAAGAACTGACATTTTGGTTTTATCCTGGAGAATTCTAATTCTATATTACCCTCAAAGTATCTAAGTCTTTCAACTATTCCTTGCTATTTCATTATATTTGCGGCATATTTTTAGCAAATTATTGATTTTAGTTATCAGTATTGATTCTGAGCATTCATTTACTTCAGGGAGTAAAATACCATACTAAAATGATTTCAGACACAAAGGAAAAAAGTCTGTAACTTTTAATCTATGGTTAATTTGTTTACTGGGAACTGGAATGCAATCAGAGAAAAAGAATTATTCTTCTTTCTGAACATCTTTTCCAACTCCTCACTGAAGCCCAAATGTACCCCATTGATTTGTGGCCAGTTTCAAAATTCATGTATCGTATCGGAACTTAAGCCTAGTATGCAACAATATTATTTTCTCTATTTAAATTGAGATTTAGTCACTGTGCAAGGAACTGCTGAGGTGTGTGTGTGTGTGTGTGTGTGTGTGTGTGTGTGTGTGTGCATGCATGTGTGTTCATGTGTGCATGTGTATGTTTGTGTGTGTGTGTATGCATGTGTGTGCAAATGATGGAAAGCTGTGTTTTCCATGACTTCCTCACTTCTCCTTCTGCTGCCCCTGGTTTCTCAAAAGCAGACAAGGGGGAATTTATGGAAAAGAAACAAAAGTGTTGCAGGTAGGGTCCTTTGTCAGGGGCGTCTCCTGTACACTTTTCCAATTACAGCAGAGGCCTATTCCAGCTAGTCTCTTTCCCCACAAATATGCCCTCAAAGAAACAGATATGGATACCTATTCTAGGGGTGCCAGGTCATCCCACCTGTGTGACCACCTCAGCTCAGCAGCAGTATGCACTCAAGCAAGAGACCTAGCAGCACAATTTCCTCAAACCGGTGAGCATGAAATTGATGCTAGTTAGCTATTTAATCCCAATCTCTCTGAGGCATTTCTTAAGGAGAGCTAAAGTGGGATTGTTTAAAAAGAACAAAGAATTTGCAGATCTCTAATTTGTATGCCCCTCTTCATTTCCTCGCCCTTCCTTTATAAACACTCTTTAGATCTATTGGAGCTAAGTGGCTGGAGGGTCACAACACCAATTAGCTTTCCTAAATCCTGCCAGGTAGAAGCTGTAGCTTCAAGGCATAGTCTTTAGGAGATAGGGGTAATCTCCCACATTTTCTTTGAAATACGGCTTGAGAGAAGAAATTCCATTTAACCTTCTGTTTGACATTTTTTATACCTCCAAGCCTAAGACATGCATTCGAGGCTTAGTAAATAACACATTGAATGGAAGAATGGCTAAATGTACGAGTGGACGAGTGTCTGGTCAAAAAAAAAAAACGTGAAGGGGGAAAGAATGCCATTTTGGTACAGTGACTTAAAACTTATTTAACTTATTTAATACAATTGCCAATTCTATTGGTAACTTATGTTATGTGACGTATTTTGCTCAAATTTAGCAACTTGAAAGAAATATATATTGTTTTGCACATTTCTAAGAGTAAAGTATCCAGGAGCTAAATGTTTCTGGCCCAGAATTTACCATGAGGTTGTAATCATGATGTTGGCTTAGGTTCCCATCATCTGAAAGCTTGAATGAGCTAGAGATTCACATCCGTGATGACTCACAGAATTGGCAGTAAGAATCTTCACCACATGAGCCTCTTCATAAAGCTGTGCACAGTGTGGCAGCTGGCTTTCTTCAGAGCCATCATCAGTGTAAGAGAGGTGAGGGAGAAAGGCAAGGGGAGGGGAGGAGACATTAGGTCATTACTTTTGGCATGTTCTATCTGTCACACAGACCATCTCTAGTATAATGTGGAAGAATGTGAATAATAGGAGCCCTTGATTCGAGGTTCATCTTAGAAACTGACATTTATATAGTTCAACTTTTGGAAAGTTCATAAATTCAGTGATGCTGGAGAAGAGATGAACCCGTTTTATTAGTACCACAAAGATCTGAGGATGAAGCTATTTGTCTGAGTAGTACTATGTCTATGAAGAAATGAACTTTGCAATGAAAATCTCATGAAAAAGATGTATATTGGTCTATAGAGTTTCACTGAAGAATTCTATCAACCATTTTAAAAAAAACTCATATCAATTTCTTATAATTTCTCCCAATGTGACTTTATGAGATTAGAATTCTCCTGATACCCAGACCATAAAGGAAAAGACAAGAAAAAGAGAACTAATTTTTAATATAGATGTGAATGCTTACAATAAAATTTAGCAAACTGAATACATCAATGTACAAAATTAATTCCACACCATGACTAACTGAGCTTTCTTTCCCATATGCAGGACTAATTCAGCATTCAGAAACAATCAGCATAATCTGCCCTATCAGCAGGTTAACAGAGAGAAAACATGATTATATCAGTCAACACAGGAAAAGGGGCATTTGATAGAAACTAATACCCATTCACGGCTTTAAAAAAAAGTCTCAGAAAAATAGGAACAGAAGTGAACTTCTTCCATTGACTAAGGATCATGCATAAAAATCTTATAAACAAAATAAAAAACTCTTATAAACATCATAACACAATGATAAGAGGCTTTCCTGCTGTGTTTGTTCTCAAAGACTAGGAACATGATAAGGATGATTGAGGATTTCTTTTTTTAAATCTTAATCAACATAGTTGCAGAATTTCTAAAGATGGCAAAAAAAGAGATTGAAAGCTTGATACGGAAGAAATAGATCTATTTGTAGATGATAAGATTATTTCATGGAAAATTTCAGAGAATTTTACCCAAACTAAAAAACCAAAAACCCAAAACCTCCACATTTCTATTTCATATATATACATATAGATATCATTCACATCTATACATTCATATACATTCTCTATATACACACATATATGCAAAATATGAGTAAGATAACAAAATATTTATTATTGACTTAATCTCAGAATAGACCACATTATAGACGTGGTTGAATATCAGAAGTAGTGAGAGAAGAAAATAAACTTGGTTATGTGAAACAAGTCAAGAAGAATCTCAGAAGTGAAGGAATATTGAAAACAAAGAACAAAGTCCATGCTGAGAGTTACAAGGGTTTAACCATCTGCTCAGAGAAAAGAAAAGCTACAATTCTTGAACTCACAGATTCTGTCAAGTGAAGAGAACTGTGTATGTCATCATTTCATGTGCATTTATGAAAGATTTATTTTACTTTTGTTGGTGTGTGTGTGTGTGTGTGTGCATCTGTGTGTGATCATGCATATGCAAGCAGGTCCCTGCAATGCCAGAAGAGGGCATCAGATCCTCCAGAACTGGAATTAGAGGTGGCTGTAAGCTACCTGATGTGAGTGCTGAGAAGCAAGCTCTGGTCCTGTGAATGAGCAGGAAGTTTTCTATCACTTAACTGCCTCTCCAGTTCCATTCCATGTGCATTCTGAGTGTAAAGCCCTAATGATTGTACCGTGTGGGGGGGGGGGGGGCGGGGGGGGATGTAGCCATCATTTTTGTTAAAGTCTTACAACTTTACAGAAGCCTAGGAAGAAGCAACTCTAAACAGCTTTAAAAAGCCTTCCGGAGATTCCTGATCTGAGTCTACTCCAGCTAAATTCTCTTTATAACAGAAATTCCATTTCACTCCTGGAGTACCAGGACTCCCAAGCACTGGAAGCAAAGCTGGAGCAGACTTTACATAGTATCTGGCAAAAGAAACCATCACTGAAGACGCACAGAGGCGGAGCGGCGGCGGCCAGACGCGGCGGAGCGGCGGCGGCCAGACGCGGCGGAGCGGCGGCGGCCAGACGCGGCGGAGCAACACCGCATACAGGAAGAGGCTTTCGGGGACCGGCGCAGAGGCAGACCCAAGCGGCGGGAACAGGCGTGCAATAAGGAGAGCAGATCGCCCTACTACAATCGAATCAAAGAGGTAGGCCTTTGGTTGGCCAGGTCACTGGCACAAGGGGAGCCTGGTCCTGTCCTGAAGATCCTTCAGAGTGGTGAGAGGGTTCTTGGCCTGCAGCAGGAACCACGAAAGAGAGTGAGGGCATTCTGTAAGCAGAGCCCTTGGCCAGCAGGGAAACCTGATCCGGTTTTTAAAGGACCCATTGGATAGGATCAATAGGAGGAGATGGGCAGGCGCCAAGGCAAGAATTCTCCCAATAATCCGAAAAACAACATGAAAACATCAGAACCCAATGATCTTACAACAGAAGTATTTGAACAACCTAACACAGAAGAAATGGAAAAAATCGACTTTATGAAGATAATAGAGTCCCTTAAACAACATGTAAAAAATGCCCTTATAGAAATGGATGAGAAGTATAACAAAAAGTTTGAAGAAATGAGTAAATACGTACATGATACCCTGGGAAACCAAGAAAAAACCATCAAACAGGTAATGGAAACAGTTCAAGAATTGAAAACTGAAATGAAGGCAAAGAAGAAAATACAAACTGAGGACCAGCTGGATATGGAAAATCTAGGCCAACGAGCAGAGTCTACAGAAACAAGCATAATCAATAGAATACAAGAGCTAGAAGAAAGACTCTCAGATGCTGAGGACACCATAGAGAAAATAAACGAACAGATCAAAGAAAACAGCAAAGCCAACAAATTCTCAACACAAAACATTCAGGAACTATGGGACACAATAAAAAAACCAAACCTAAGAATAATAGGAATAGAAGAAGGAGAAGAGTCACAGCTCAAAGGCCCAGAAAATATTTTCAACAAAATTATGGAAGAAAACTTTCCCAACTTAAAGAAAGATATTCACTTAAATATTCAAGAAGCATACAGAACACCAAACAGACTGGATCAAAGAAAAACATCTCCTCGCCATATAATAATCAAAACACAAAATATACAGGTTAAAGAAAAAATATTAAGAGCTGCAAAAGAAAAAGGGCAAGTAACTTATAAAGGTAAACCGATCAGACTTACACCTGACTTCTCGATGGAAACTATGAAAGCCAGAAGGTCCTGGATAGAGGTTCTGCAGAAGCTAAGAGACCATGGATGCAAACCCAAACTACTATACCCAGCCAAGCTATCATTCATTATCAATGGAGAAAACAAAACATTCCAGGATAAGAACAAATTTAAACAATACGTAGCCACAAATCCAGCCCTACAGAAAGTAATAGAAGGAAAATCGCAACCCAAGGAATCCAACACTGCCAACACTGCCTACAATAACCCAGGCATCTAATGACCCTTCACGAGCACATCTCAAAGAAGGGAGACAATCTCTACTACCAAAAGCAATAAGAATAACCGGAGTAAACAACCACTGGTCATTAATATCACTTAATATTAATGGGCTCAATTCACCTATAAAAAGGCACAGGCTAAAAGATTGGATACGAAAACAGGATCCAACATTCTGCTGTTTGCAAGAAACACATCTCAACCACAAAGACAGGCACCTACTCAGAGTAAAGGGTTGGGAAAAGGTGTTTCAAGCAAATGGTCCTAAGAAAAAAGCAGGTGTGGCCATACTAATTTCTAACAAAACTGACTTCAAACTAAAATCAATCAGAAGAGACCGAGACGGTCACTTTATACTCATAACAGGAACAATTCATCAGGAGGAGGTCTCAATCCTGAATATATACGCCCCCAATATAAAAGCACCTACTTATGTAAAAGAAATATTACTAGAACTCAAGGCAGACATCAAACCACACACACTAGTAGTAGGAGACTTCAACACACCTCTCTCTCCAAGGGACAGGTCAATCAGACAGAAACCTAATAGAGAATTAAGAGAATTATTGGAGGTAATGAAGCAAATGGACTTAACAGACATCTATAGAACATTCCACCCAAATAGGAAAGAATATACCTTCTTCTCTGCAGCTCATGGAACCTTCTCAAAAATTGACCACATACTCGGAAACAAAGGAAACCTCCACAGATACAAAAAAATATCAGTGTCCACCTGTGTCTTATCAGATCATCACGGATTAAAATTAGAAGGCAACAACCACGCTGCCCCCAAAAAACCGACAAACTCATGGAAACTGAACAGTCAACTACTGAACCACACCTGGGTCAAGGAAGAAATCAAGAAAGAAATTAAAGTCTTCCTTGAATTTAATGAAAATAAAGGGACAACATACTCAAACCTATGGGACACAATGAAAGCAGTGCTAAGAGGAAAGTTCATAGCACTAAGTGCCCACTTAAAGAAAACGGAGAATGCATACATTGGGGACTTAAAAACACACCTGAAAGCTCTAGAAAAAAAAGAAGCAGACGCGCCCAGGAGAAGTAGAAGACTGGAAATAATAAAACTGAGGGCTGAAATCAACAAAATAGAAACACAGAAAACAGTCCAAAGAATCAATGAAACAAAAAGCTGGTTCTTGGAGAAAATCAACAAGATCGACAAACCCCTATCCAAACTAATTAAACGACAGAGAGAGAACACGCAAATAAATAAGATCAGAAATGAAAAGGGGGACATAACCACAGACACAGAGGAAATTCAGAGAATCATTAGATCTTACTACAAAAGCCTGTATGCCACAAAACTGGAAAATACAAAAGAAATGGACATTTTTTTAAATAAGTACCACATACCAAAGCTAAACCAAGACCAGGTGAATGATCTAAATAGACCGGTTTCTCGCGAAGAATTAGAAATGGTTATCAAAAATCTCCCTTCGAAAAAAAGCCCAGGACCAGATGGTTTCAATGCAGAATTCTACCAGAACTTCCAAGAAGAACTAATACCTATACTCCTTAATGTATTTCACAATATAGAATCAGAAGAGTCATTGCCAAATTCCTTTTATGAAGCTACAGTTACCCTGATACCAAAACCACAAAAAGACCCAACCAAGAAAGAGAATTACAGACCGATCTCACTCATGAACATCGACGCAAAAATTTTCAATAAAATACTGGCAAACCGAATCCAAGAACACATAAGAAAAATTATCCATTATGATCAAGTAGGCTTCATCCCAGAGATGCAGGGCTGGTTCAACATACGCAAATCTATCAATGTAATCCACCATATAAATAAACTGAAAGAAAAAAACCATATGATCATTTCACTAGATGCTGAAAAAGCATTCGACAAAATTCAACACCCCTTTATGATAAAGGTCTTGGAGAGAATAGGGATACAAGGGTCCTACCTAAATATAATAAAAGCTATTTACAGCAAGCCAACAGCTAACATTAAATTAAACGGAGAAAAACTCAAAGCCATCCCACTTAAATCAGGAACACGACAAGGATGTCCACTCTCTCCATACCTCTTCAATATAGTGCTTGAAATTCTAGCAATAGCAATAAGACAACATAAGGAGATCAAGGGGATTCGTATTGGAAAGGAAGAAGTTAAGCTTTCGTTATTTGCAGATGATATGATAGTGTACATAAGCGACCCCAAAAATTCTACCAAAGAACTCCTACAGCTGATAAACAGCTTTAGTAATGTGGCAGGATACAAGATCAACTCCAAAAAATCAGTTGCCTTCCTATACACTAAGGATAAGGAAGCAGAGAGGGAAATCAGAGAAGCATCACCTTTCACGATAGCCACAAATAGCATAAAATACCTTGGGGTAACCCTGACCAAGGAAGTGAAAGATCTACTTGACAAGAACTATAAGTCTTTGAAGAAAGAAATTGAAGAAGACACCAGAAAATGGAAAGACCTCCCTTGCTCTTGGATTGGGAGGATCAACATAGTAAAAATGGCAATTCTACCAAAAGCAATCTATAGATTCAATGCAATCCCCATCAAAATCCCATCAAAATTCTTCACAGATCTGGAGAAGACAATAATCAACTTTATATGGAAAAACAAAAAACCCAGGATAGCCAAAACAATCTTATACAATAAAGGATTGTCTGGAGGCATTACCATCCCTGACTTCAAACTCTATTACAGAGCTACAGTATTGAAAACAGCTTGGTATTGGCATAAAAACAGAGAAGTCGACCAATGGAATCGAATAGAAGACCCTGACATTAACCCACAAACCTATGAACACCTGATCTTCGATAAAGGAGCTAAAAGTATACAATGGAAAAAAGAGAGCATCTTCAACAAATGGTGCTGGCAAAACTGGATGTCAATCTGTAGAAGAATGAAAATAGATCCATATCTATCACCATGCACAAAACTCAAGTCCAAATGGATTAAAGACCTCAATATCAGTCCGAACACACTGAACCTGATAGAAGAGAAAGTGGGAAGTACTCTACAGCACATGGGCACAGGAGACCACTTCCTATGTATAACCCCAGCAGCACAGACACTAAGGGCATCATTGAATAAATGGGACTCCCTGAGGCTGAGAAGCTTCTGTAAAGCAAAGGACACTGTCACTAAGACAAAAAGACAACCCACTGACTGGGAGAAGATCTTCACCAACCCTGCAACTGACAAAGGTTTGATCTCCAAAATATATAAAGAACTCAAGAAACTAGACCGTAAAAGGCTAATCAACCCAATTATAAAGTGGGGCACTGATCTGAACAGAGAATTCTCAACAGAAGAACTTCAAATGGCCAAAAGACACTTAAGGTCATGCTCAACTTCCTTAGCGATCAGGGAAATGCAAATCAAGACAACTTTAAGATACCACCTTACACCTGTCAGAATGGCGAAAATAAAAAACACCAATGATAGCCTTTGCTGGAGAGGTTGTGGAGAAAGGGGTACACTCACCCATTGCTGGTGGGAATGCAAACTTGTGCAACCACTCTGGAAAGCAGTGTTTCGGTTTCTCAGGAAATTCGGGATCAACCTACCCCTGGATCCAGCAATACCACTCTTGGGAATATACCCAAGAGAGGCCCTATCATACAACAAAAGTATATGCTCAACTATGTTCATGGCAGCATTGTTTGTAATAGCCAGAACCTGGAAACAACCTAGATGCCCTTCAACGGAAGAATGGATGAAGAAAGTATGGAATATATACATATTAGAGTATTACTCAGCAGTAAAAAACAAGGACTTCTTGAATTTTGCATACAAATGGATGGAAATAGAAAACACTATCCTGAGTGAGGTAAGCCAGACCCAAAAAGAGGAACATGGGATGTACTCACTCATATTTGGTTTCTAGCCATAAATAAAGGACATTGAGCTTATAATTCATGTTCCTAGAGAAGCTAAATAAGAAGGTGAATCCAAAGACAAACACATAGGCATCCTCAGGAATATTAACCTTCATCAGGCGATGAAAGGAGACAGAGACAGAGACCCACACGGGAGCACCGGACAGAAATCTCAAGGTCCAAATCAGGAGCAGAAGGAGACGGAGCACGAGCAAGGAACTCAGGACCATGAGGGGTGCACCCACACACTAAGACAATGGGGATGTTCTATTGGGATCTCACCAAGGCCAGCTGGCCTAGGTCTGAAAAAACATCGGATAAATCCGGACTAGCTGAACATAGCGGACAATGAGGAATACTGAGAATTCAAGAACAATTGCAGTGGGTTTTTGATCCTACTGCACGTACTGGCTTTGTGGGAGCCTAGGCAGTTTGGATGCTCACCTTAAGAGACCTGGATAGAGGTGGGCAGTCCTTGGGCTTCCCACAGGTCAGGGAACCCTGATTGCTCTTCGAGCAGATGAGGGAGGGGGAATCGATCGGGGGAGGGGGAGGGAAATGGGAAGCGGTTGTGGGGACGAGGCAGAAATCCTTAATAAATAAATAAATTAAAAAAAAAAATAAAATAAAATAAAATACATAATTTTCAAAAAAAAAAAAAAAAAAAAAAAAGAAACCATCACTGAAACCCAGTGATGGGATACCTCACCTCTGGAAATCAAAGGGGTTGCAGCCTTGATGCTATGAACATAGTGTTACACAGATGATTCAGTCAATCCCTGTAAATCTGAAGGCATTAGCAATCAATTACATCATCTTTGTGGAGACTAACATAGCACTGGGTAAGTTTGACTCTGTTTTCACTAGGTTTCCAGACAATCTAGTCTCTGTTGTAAGACACCAAAAAATGCACAGGATTAAGACCTGGAATTTGCGGTGTCCACAAATATTTCATCTGCTCTTTAAAAGTCTCTGCAAAAGGGTCCTCCATAGTCTTGTCCACCCCTACTTCTGCGAATCAAGATAAGAGTCACTTTACTGTTCATAATAAATAAATGCACAGGCCATTTCGGAAGATGTGTGACTGATGGGGTTTTGAGACATAGTGGGTTTGTTTGACCAAAAATATCTAGTATGGAATAATTTGGGTCTGTGAGAAAGTTTTTGTCCTTTTACTTTATTGGTAAAAAGTCATTTTAACCCCATTAACCCTCAATGATTCATTTCTAAAATGCAGACAATATTATCTTCCCTATTTATTATAAATGATTGGTGATTCATCAGCTAATGTGTGTTCCTGCCAACTTCAGACTAAAAATAAAATTCTAGGCTAGCTGATTGACTCAGTGGTCAAAAGGTGGTTGTCACTAATCTGACTTTTATCCCTAAGCCCCACTTGGTGGAAGGTGAGAATTAAGTCCCACTCCTCTGACTTCAATAAGTAGGCTATGGCACCTGCATGAGAACACACACACATCACACACACACATCACACACACACACATACACACATACACGGAGGGGCAAAAAGGGGTGCACATACACAATAAATCATAAATTAAAACTTAAAAATTACAAATGCTTTTTATTAAATTAAAATACTATAGCAAGCTTTCTTGGACTGCTAGCCCCGAACCATGAAATAGAGGCATATTATTAATTATGAATGCTCAGCCTTAGTTTAAGCTTGTTTCTACCTAGCTTTTGAAAACTTACATGAACCCATTTCTATTCATTTATGTGCTGGCCTGAGGTTCATTTCCCTCATCTCTGAGCTGTCCATCCTGCTTTCCTGCTTTCTCCATGACTGACTGGCTGGCTTTCAGCTAGTTGGCTGCCAGCTGGTTGGGCCATTTTTGATTGGACTCTGGCTGGTTGGCTAGCTTCCTGTTTCTCTCTACCTGGCAGCCCTACCAATCCCTCCTCTGCCTAACTATTGACTACTCAGCTTTTCATTAGACCAATCAGGTGCCTTAGGCAGGCAAAGTGAAATAGCAACACGTCTTTACAGTTAAGCAAATTCAGCATAAACAAAAGCAGCACACCTTTACACAATTAAACAAATATAAATGTGGCCATGATAGAGTACCTCTCACTGAACCTGATTCAGCTCACAGATTCAGCTAGACCAGCAGGTCAGCAAACTCCAGGAATCCTCCTGTCTCCACATCTCCAGCAATGGGAAATATGTTCAATTCATCACCACATCTGCATTTTAGCTGGCTGCTGGACATATGAACTCAAGTCCTTTGTACGCTGTATATGCTGAAATTTTCCCCAGCCCAATAAATGCTTTTCGGCAATTGAATGACTAAGCAATGCTGTGCTTTTAAATTCAAATCCATATAAATTAAAACTGGCTATGTACCCTCCATCTCTCTGAAAGATGAATGTGGACAGTATTTTTCCTAGAAATTTCCCAAAGAAGCAAATATTTCCAAAGAATCAATGTTGTTACAAGACTCAAGAGAGCCACTTGTGATAAACAAAGATGGAAGAGACTCAACGTTCAGCCTTGGGTAATAATTCCCTAAAACCTGAAGTTCTCTTTAACAAGGAGTTGTTCTCTCTGCGTTTAGAAGCTTTTGAGACAGTTGCAGGCCATGGAAAGGCTGCTGAGGGATGGAAACCCAACTCAGCACGCTGCCTGGAGAAGTTCATAGCCTTCTCTCAGATTTCTTTCAATAACTGCAAAGAAACCCAAAGTGGGCAACCTTTGCCTGGGTCACACTATGTCAGCCCCCAGTTGCTCAGGAATGCACAGTGCTCCAGTTTCAGAACAAAAGCACCTTTGAAAGAACCGGGCGACATACGTCACCTAGAAAAACCAAGCAAGGAGGCAATCTGAGAGGATGAAGGTGTTTCTACAGTCTCTCAACACTTCATTTAAGTAGCTATAGTGCATGGCAGCTCAGACAAGGAACCTGGATTCTGCTTCTTGCTGTCTCCTCAGCCCACCCGAGACCTGGATGACACCAGCACCAGATCTGCTACATAGAGCTGCAGGTCACCTATTAGTTAGAAGTTCTCTTAGCTGCTTCTGGAGAAGCCAGGCTCACCTTCTTCTCTTCCTGATTTCCTACTGCGGCTCCACATGTCAAGACATGCTTAATCACAAATGTCCTTGACTAACAGAAAAATAATATCCAGGGCTGGAAATGTACTCAGTGATAGAATACTTGCTTAGCAAATGTGAGACCTCCACAGCACCAAAATAATAATAATAATAATAATAATAATAATAATAATAATAGTCATTATTCAGGCAATCCAGAGCAAGTGAAAGAAATGCAAGATCAGGAGAATATTTATATTTTGCCAAGACAGGTTTTTTCTTTTTCTTTAATTCACTTTCTTTTCTTTTCTTCTTCTTCTATTTCTTTTTCTTTCTTCCTTTTCTTTTTTCTTTTTTCTTTTTTTTTTTGGTGCTGTTTTTCAAAACAGGGTGTTTTTGTGCAACAGTCCTGGCTGTCCTGGAACTCACTTTGTAGACTAGGATGGTGTCAAAATCAGAGATCCACCTGCCTCTGCCTCCAGAGTGTGGATTTTTTAAATTGATTTAAGAACCATCATTGTCTAATCAAGCAAAAATTTTCATGACAGACATATAACAATATGGAAGCACTGTAGAACTAATCTACACAAAAGAAAGGCAGAGAGCAAACACTCACTAAAACTAATCCCACTTCAAGCCAGAGGGTGATGAAGGAGTCACCTTGACAGAGTAACTAACAGAAAAGACACTTGAGAGAAATAATATACATCAGCCGAATAAAAAAAAATGCCCCGAATAAAGATTGCAGATGTGCTCTACTTGCTTAGAAATCAAAATGTCTTTGCAAATTTAGATCTTAAAATTTTAAACAAGTAATTTGGATTTGGTGGGAATTCCGAGCACAAAGTCATGTTTAACATCACACATGGGTAATGAATGATTTGTTTAAAGAAAACTTGGTTCTTTGCAATATTTGTACTGACAGAAATTTATCATACAAATCATGTCAGTGGACTAAAAGAGAAGTTCGAACAACTTATAGGGATTTAATCCAGAGTGGATGTTTAATGAAAGGAATTAGATTCTTTTGCTGCTGTTTACTCCAGAGCTTCACTTACAGAAAAGAGAGTCAGTGTTGATGCGCATACCTATAGTGAGAAAATAGGGATGGTTTAGAAACGGGCTGATATTCAGACTTTTGGATAAATATACTTCCCTTGTGGAGTGAGGAGAGAGTGAACTCAGTGTGGAACACTGGGCCTGTGTGGGGAAGACATCCTCACACACTCGATTCTCCCCACCTGAAACTCCCCTCGTCTCCATTTGCAGCTTTCTGACCTTAGCCAGTGATTTCGTCAGGAACTCACTCCTCCCTCTCAGAACATCTTTAAGCACCAAGCTCCCATTCAAGAAGACTTGAGTTACCTTGCTCACACCTTCTAGGCCCTGGACCTGCCCTTTTAAGATGAGGCTACTCTAAGGGGTCAGAGACAGCAGCCTGGAACAGATCAGGAAACCGCTGGTATCCCCTGCTGTGGAGGTTGGAGAACACACAGCTCAGCTGAGAAAGAAAAGGATGTCGGGCCTTCCCCTCACAATTGCAGGAGAAATTTTCAGTGTCCATTCCTTGGCACACAAACTAAGCCAGACCAAATCACCTAGCGTGGAACTCCCACCACACTCTGGAAACACAAAATTCAGAAACCTTTTATGCTCTGTTTTTTGTTTGTTTGTTTTGAAGGCTCCTACTTCCAGCCCCCACCCCTAGCTGTGCTGTCTCTGCTTAAAGGCTCTCTCTCCTCTGGGTTTGGAAGGAAAGATTCTCTCGCTTTAAAAAACCCATCATACTGCCTTTGGGATGAAGCTGCCTCTCTCCCCCCATTCTTGTAGTGCTCTCCCATCCTGATCACAGCCCCGAGGACCCCAAGGATCTTTTCTCTCTCTCTAACAAACCTCAACTAAAGAAAGGGAAATTTCCTATCAGACCCTTTCCTGATCCCGCGGCATCCACTTCTTCTTCTGTTCTTCTCTGAAGTAACAGCACCCACTTCACAGCCAAATACTGTGGACTTTAAAAGGGTAAAAGAAAAGAGAAGCAGACCTGAAAGTCAGCGAAGACCATTTTCCATGAAAGCGGAGGTTCTTTGGGTGATTTTCAATTCTCCAACTCCAATTGCCTCTGGGATGAGTGTGAAAACCTAACTGTCTTCTCATCTCCTTCTGTGCAAGAGGTGATTCTTTAACCGTGAAGACTGGGTGACTCTCGATGACTAGCCTGGGAACTGAAGACTGGGTGGGATGCAACTTTCACTGTTCTACTAGTTCTGTGAGAAAACAAATTATGTTATTCTTAACATAATTTAAGCCGAATGCAGCTAACCCTCATAGCTCTCCAGTCTCAGAACCATGTCTCACACAGTATCCACAGGGTATTAAAAGCACTTGTTTTCTGGTTTGTAAATCATCATTTGAAAATGCATCATCTGGGGAGGCTTCATCTCCAGATGCGGTTATGTTTTAGCAGAAGGTCCCAATATTACTTACTGATTAGACTTTAAGTTAATAAAAAAACTCCTGTTTAGGTATCAATATTAACTGAATACTGCTCATACTCATAAAAGACATTAGGGATGAAATAACTGATAAATTTGTAGATTAATATATGTAGAAAAATAATTCCTGTGGTAAAGAACAAATCAGTATGTATATATTTGTGTATATATGTTTATGAATATATATGAATTTATATATATATATATGGAGAGAGAACAGCAGAGACAGACAGACAGACACATGCACACACATACACTGTGAGAGAGAGGGAGAGAGAGAGAGAGAGAAAAAGAGAAAGTCTCATACCTTATTACCCAGCTAAATATCCAATTTTAAATGGATAAATAACAGGTCTAAATATTAGCAAAAGATGCTAGCACTTCTTCAAAGACCACAGAAGTGTCAAACATAGAAATAAAAAGAATATATTGAAGTATAAAAAAAGTTAAATTCACTTTTTTAATAGCCCACTAAGTACAGTTAGTGTTGCCCAAATGTGCATGGATGTGGGGCCATCCAACTGAAGCATAGAAAACCTACCAGGTACCTCATCTTCAATAAAGAATGATTCTCCCTCAGCAACTCTCCACTGACATGGCTTCATAGGATGTAGTGGGGCCTAGAGACACCTACTCCATATATTCAGAGACTTTTGTCTGACTCCATATTGCACAGGTCTTATGCAGGTACCAGAGTTGCTGTGAATTCATGATGGCAAGAGCCATGGCATGCCCAGGAGACATCATTCCATACATTGCTTCCCATCCTGGACCCTTATGTTCCCTTTCTTTGATGCTCCCTGAGCCTTGGTGGTGCTGGGATTAATACTGATGTTCAAAGGATGCAATCGCAATCTCAATCTCTTATTCACAGCACTTGGGCTGCTTGCTCTCTATTGTCTATTGTCCGCTACAAAAAAAAAAAAAAAAAAAAAAGCTTTCCTGAACAAGACTGATAGTAGCCTGTCTGTATGTATAAACAAAATATTTAGAAGGCAGTTTGAAGCTGGGCGGTGGTGGTGCATGTCTTTGATCCCAGCAGCTGGGAGGCAGAGGCAGGTGGATCTCTGTGAGTTCGAGGCCAGCCTGGTTTACAAGAGCTAGTGCCAGGCAGGACAGGCTCAAAGCTACAGCGAAACCTTGTCTTAAAGAAAACAAAAACAAAAATAAATAAATAAATAAATAAATAGAAAAAAAGAAGGCAGTTTGACAGTATAACCATTCAGTTAAATAACCATGTCAAGCTCCACCCTAGGGTCTAATGACCTTTCCAGTCATGGGTTTCTGACAAGGATTATAGATCCTGGCATGAAATTTTCTCCTGTGGAGCAGGCCTTCAATCCTTCTAGAAGGCAGTTACTTAGACCATAATAATCAGGTCAAGTCTGCTGCTTTAGAAAACATGAATCCCTACCTTTTTCATTTTTCTGAAACTCATAAGTAGCCATAATGTCCCAGCCGGCATCAACTTTGTGGCAAAGTACGGCCCTAGCAGAATGCCACTGGTGTTCAATGGAAGTTATCTGCAGTATTCAGAAACATATAAGGCAGTGAACTGCTTCCTTTTCAGACTTGGGACTTAGAGTGTCTCGCTAAATGGGTCAAGACAATGAGCAGGCCTATTCAAAGTTGGGCAGGCACTGTGCCTCCAAAAACTGTAGCTTGTGTGTCCTCCCCACAGACCTCCTGTACAGCTTGCTACCGTACCCTTGATGTGAGTGTAAGGGACCTGCCTGAACCCTGAAATGCAGCTGAGCTTCGTACCATTGCATCCCTGGAAATACCTGGAGCTAACTTGAACAGAAAAAAAAATCATGCTGAGAGAACTCTGGTTCTCTGTCATATTGTACAAGAGAGCAGAGAAGCCAGCATCATCCCACTAGTTCCTGTCTGAAATCACACATGTGGCCAACCTTTTTGATAAGCAGTGGAAAAAAAGAAGGGTGTATTGTGGTTTAAGTGAGAATGAGCCCCATAAGCCCATGTATTTGAATATTTAGACCCTAGTTGATGGAGCTCTTGAGGAAGGGTTAGGCAGTGTGGCCTTGTGGAGGAAAATGGGTCACTGAGGGTGGACTCTAAGGTTTTGAAGCCGATGTTATCCCCGGTTAGCTCTGTCTACTTTGTGGTTGTTGTCTTAGGTAGGGGCTCACAATTACTGCCCTAGTCCCATCCCTGCTTGCCTGCTATCATGCTCTCCACCAACCTCCTAAAACTGTAAGCCCCAAATTAAATGCTTAGATCTTGTTCGTTTCTTTGTTTCCATTTTTTCATTTTGTTTTGTTTTTGTGTTGGAGACAGGGCTTCTCTGTAGAGCATTGGTTATCCTGGAGCTAGCTATGCAGACCAGGTTGGCCTCAAACTAAGAGGTCCACCTGCCTCTGTTTGCCTAGAGCTGGGATTGAAGGGATGTGCTGCTATCACCTGACTAGATGCTTTTCCCTGTACATTGTCTTAGTCATGGTGTCTTCACAGTGACAGAAAAGTGGCTAAGACAGGGTGAATGCACCCCAGGTTTTCTTCTTGATAAGCGGGGCAGAGCCCAAGCAAACACGGAAAAAGTATAAGTTGGCAGAGGGATGGGATATTCTCCCTCTCTCGTTGTGTTCTCACTTTCCCTTTTTTGATACAACTTCTGAATATTCTGAATATTATAATTTCATTTGGGTTTCTATCTCCCTTTTTGTGTGTGTATATGAATTTCTATATGCATGTTCTCCAGTGTGAGTGCAAGTACCTGGAATGCCAAAGGTTTATATCAAGTATCTACCTAGACTGGTTTCCACCTTACATAATGAGGGAGGGTCTCTGCCTGAACCCAGAGAATGCCGACCCAATAAATCTAGTTAGTCATCTTGGTCCAGGCATCCTGTCTGCATCTCTTGAGTGTTGGGATTACAACTTGGCCACCATACCTGCCTGGGATTTATGTTGGTTCTGGAGACTCAAACTCCACTCTCCATGCCTATGTGACAAGTACTTTACCCACCAGAGAGCCCCAACCCTCTAGCTCCCATTTTTCTCTCTCAGAATTATGCTTTGTTTGTCAAATTTTCAAACATTTTAGGTTTTAAAACTATTTCTGTTTCAATGTTGCTTCCGTTAGAGTTGTGGGTATCACTGTTGGTTCTTAGTGTTTAATTTCTTTCTGTATGTGATCTACAACTGCTTGTTGTATGTGTGTATGTTGGTCAAAGAATAAAATATTTTTTAAGTTGATTTGGAGGATCATAATATTCAAACAACCCATATACTAAAAAGGACAAACACAAATCTAATGGTGCAATGCCAAGGGTAAGACAGAGAGAAAGCTGTCTGAACTCTTGTCTCAGTCATAGGCTCCTGCAATTGCTGTCTTTTCACAAAGTGAGAGACAAATCTGATTTGTTTTCAGACTAGAGAAGCAAGGAAGGAAAGATGAGCACAGATAGGGAGGCAGAGAGAAAATATGTGTTTCCACATGATCATGCAAACAAACTTTCCAAAGTTAACAGGGAAAGTGACTCATAAAAGAAAGTCAATAAGGTCATTTCAAACATAGGTTCATTTCATAAAATGATTAATGGAACAGAGAAATGCAAATGACATTAAAATAGTTGAGTCTTTTAAAATGCGAACAGTGGGAGAAATTCACAAAATACAAAGGTAACATGGAACAAAAGAGATAGGTACTGAATACTGGCAGACAGACAATCCAACTTTGAAATAAAAATTCAATGCAGAGAAAAAAATATAAAAAAGAACTAAGTGAAGTAAAAGTATGGAATACTCAGTAAATGGCACCAACAAAGCAAACTATATAAAATATCTATTATAGCATATCACAAACAGGGAAAATTGTCTAATATAGTCACTTATTTCATAAGATAAATGGGTTAAAGACATGTTGAAAAAGATTTAAGATTTCAGAGCAAGGAATGATTTCTTGCACAAAATACATCAAACCCAAACAATAAAGAAAAATATGGAAAAATCTCAAACTACATCTTTATCTTGTATGTGAATGAAAGTCTTTAATCAAGGCTAAAGATCATTGGAAGATGATGCCATTAGATCATAGGTCCTCCTGCTCATTATATGTCTGCCTGTGGTACACACAAAATTAAAATCATTAATAAAAAAGAAAAGTATCAAAGGACCTAATATAAAAATACGCAAACCATTTCCATGAGTCATTCACGGAAAATAGCAAACTGAAGTGGAAAACAGTTTGCATACATATAATAAAGTGTTCAATTAAACACATAGTTGGGGAAATTCAAACAACAGGCTACATTTCCAAGTCTGCCAGATGCATAAAAAGGCCAGATTTTAGCCAAGAATGTGGGGAAATGGGAACTCTCATTTAATGAGAGTATAAAATGTCAAAGCATTAAGAAGAACAATGATGGGATCCCAAAGTCGCCATCCAGTATGATCTAGTCATCCAGGTGAGACTGCGAGCATGTCCCTTTGTCCTGGAGTAACTGCTCAGAGAGGATGTGCAATGACACATGAGGGTGTCCACCACGATGGTATAGTAAACATAGACATGATTGCAATGTCAATTGGTAGTAGCAGAACATACACACATATACACATGAGAGGTCTGGGTGTTCTTATGTAATAACATGCCCTGAAGTTTAAAAGTTACAAATTACACATGAATTATCATGAACTTACTTGACAATACTGAATGACAAAGCAGGTATAAAACTTTGGGTGTACCGTGTTAATTTAAAGGATGTAAACAAATCACATGCTTCTGTTAATCTATATAAAATTTTATATATACATTGTCTTAAAGTAAATATATGTAACTGAATATACAACAGATTCCATTAATGGTTAGCTCTGGGGTTGGGGCTGCAATAAGAAAGGGTGTCATGGGTTCTCAGGCCCATCTATAAATTTATTGTTGTCATTTGTCTCTGGCTAAGTTCTGAAAACACGTGGGTGTCATCATTCTGTGTGGATGGTGGATAAGGGGATAGTTATCAATTTGCATGTGTTTTCCTATCTTCTTCCTTTGGATGAAGAGGGTGTGTAAACGGAACAGACTTACACTGAGGGACACTAGTATCCCGGAACTCAATAATGTAAGGGTGAATTTAAGAGACACATGTGCAGTAGCAGATTTGCCGGTACACAGGGAGACACACAAAACACCCCAGAACAAATGACTGCAAGTGGGCTCTCGAATTTTAGTGAGGATGGCAAAATTGATCATTCATGTATTAACTGTAATCATGAGATAATTTTCTAAGCAATTCAGGCTCTACCTCAACAGCTATGCATGTATATTTGTTTGTTTCCGTTTTAGGTTTCCATGTGACGTTTTCAAAAGGTCTTCTGGGTTATTGACCACTTCCCACATTCCCTTCTCTACCCTGTGTGGTAAGAATTTGAACCCAGACTACTCCTAAATCCCTTAGCACTATCAGAATATCGAAATGTATGACATTAAATAAATAAGTTTAAGATGCCCCTAGGATAGATTTTGGGCTTATTTAGAGTCCCTGGTGACAAAACTCTACTTAAAAGTACACTTTGAATGGTACCTCTTAGTTTCCTTATATCTGGTTTTGATGGTATGAATGTAATTCAACATATGACATAATACAAAAGTGGAAGGAAAACTGAGAAAATGATGGGAGGGTACCCATATTCAAAAAAAGAAGCAGGCACAAAGCCAAGTTCTTGAGACATCCAGTGATTAAAAGAACATAGTCTACCTACATCCTAATGACCCTGATGGTCCAGATTTTCAAAGGATGCCCCACCCTAGTCTCAAACACTTGGAATATGTATGTCATAGCTATCCTAGCCATAGTCAGATCCTTCCCACACAATTCACTGCCTGTCGTTCAGTGACCCTCTCTCTGAAGGACAGAGGTGAATGAGTTAAGTATGGCAAGATTTTGAGCTGTGGCACAAAGGAAGCGTGGGTGTTTGCAAAGCCACATTTCGCTCACCTCCTTTTCGCTGCCGACCTTTTGGGGATGACTTGCAATTTGTCCCCTTAGCTGCATGCCTCTGCTGATTTAAAAGGTGCGGGGCACTTCCCCAAGGACACTGTGTCAACGCAGAGGAGATGGATTAGAGGTAATTAAATCCACACTAGAAACTTCTCTGTCATTGGATCCTTCTGGTTGTGTGGATTCCTCAACACGAACATGGGTAAACAACTGAGCTCTGGCTCAGAGTCTGAGATCAAGGGTCAGACCTACAACTGAAAGTCGTGGAATGAAGCTCATGTGTGCCATCACCTCTACCTCAGTCATGTGGAGATTCTGGGAGAAAAAGATAAAGAGGCAACTCCTTCCCACTATGTCCAGGAAGCAGCACCATCTAGCAGGGGGTTTCTCCTCTTTCCTCCTCCACATCTACTCTCTACCTAGACAGAAACATTAATGGCAGAAATCCTCAAAATAAAACCTCACGATTTCCAGTAAAAGCACAGGTTCTATGTGCATGGAAACATAGTCACAGAAAGCATATTGGCTGGCTAAATTTTGCTCTCAAAGAAGCCTATTTTTGAGACCCACATACGAACACGCTGTCAGAAGCCGGAGAGTTAAGCACGCACCCTTCCCACACTGTGCTACTCAGGACCAGCTCTGATGCTCCAGTGATGTGAAGGAAACACTCAGTTCTGCAGGCCAGAGACCTTGTATATCACAATAGATACTACAGAAGTAGAAAAGAAAAGTCTGTATAAATCAGGATTCTCTAAAGAAGCCAAACTATTAGAATGAATATGATTTATTAGCGTGGTTTCCAGACCATGGTCTGACTATTCCAATAACAGATGCCTTCAGAAAGGAAGTCCAGGAACCAAATAGTTGTTTCAGCCCTGCGGCTGGGTGTGTCTCACATGGTCTTCCGTGTACTCCAGAATCCCAAAGAAGTAGGTTCCAATGCCAGTGAAGGAAAGAACGTGCCAGTAAGAGAGAGGGCAAGCAGGCCAAGAGCAAAGGCTTCCTTCTTCCATGTCCTTTATATAGGCTGTCACCAGAAGGGGTGGACCATATTTTCGGTGGATTTCCCCACCTCAAATGATTCAATCAAGAAAAATCCCCCCAACAGATGCACGCCGCAGCTTAGATTTTAGTTAACTCCAGATGTAGTCAAGTTGGCAACCAAGAACAACCATCTCAAGTTCACCCCTTGACAACTTAACAGACAATCATATTTCCTGATGTTATGCTTAATTTCAAAATGCCTAACATGATGCAATTACATTGAGCCTAGACAAGAGCCCTGCTCCGACTTAGGGAAATGGAGACTCGCCAGTACAAAGACCTGTTTGAGTTTTGACTCCGTATCACTATATGATGCTCTGAAGTCAGGGACTGCATTAATTTCGTAACGACAAGCACAGATGCTAACCCAATCTAGATAACCACTCCCATGTGTGCTAGTGGGTTGTCTCCTAGGAGATTCCAGAGTCTATCAGGTTGGTCATCCATATTACCCACCTCAGTAAGTTTCATTCAAAACCGGCGTTATGGACCTAGACACAGACTGAGAGTTGTGCGGCGGTATGAATGGTACCCCACAGTTTAGCTACCATGGACTGAAGACTAGAATTCCTTATATACAAAGCTATACACTCCGTCCCAGAGGGGTGATGCTGAGGCTCCGGGAGTGGCTCTGGAAGACACTTGCAGGGACTTTCTCTGAAGAAAGCTGGACTTCAATTTTCTCAGCTTTGAAACTGAAATACTACCGTCTACTCCAACTGTCTTAGATGGGGTCCTGATCAGTTTTTTTTATCAACTTGACACAAGCTGGGTTTATAAGAGAAGAGGAAACCTCAATTGTGAAAACCACCCCCATCAGACTGGGCTGTGGGTAAGCTGGGAGAGGCATTTTCTTGATCGGTGACTGTTGGGGGGGGGGGCTGGCCTTTCGTGATTGGTGCTATGGATAGGTGGTCCTTGGGTGTATAAGAAAGTGGTCCGAGTAAACCAGGAGGAGCAAGCTGGCATACATAGTTCTTCCTACCTCCATGTTCCTGCTTTGAATTCCTACCTTAATTTCTCTGAGTGAAACCATTTCCTCCCCCAAGCTGCTTTTGGTCACAGTCATTATCACAGCACTAGAACCCAAGGCAGATGGCTAATTGTGAGAATCTAACAAGTATTTGTCATTGTTTGCTTGAGCTACTCCAACAAAATGTCACAGGCAGGGTGGCTTTAGTAAAGACGGATTCCTCAAAGTTCTGGGGGCTGGAAAACCCAAGTTCAATGTTGATGAGGAACTATTTCTGGATTTCAAATGTTGTCCTGCTGTAGCAGGAGGAGGAGGGAGAGATGAGAGGGGGGAAAGAGAGACACACAGAGAGAGGCAGAGACAGAGATCTTTTCCTTAGGGAACTTGGAATTACAAGGGAACTTTGAAATACGCCCCACATCTCCTCTCCTCACCCCTGCTTCACAGGGGAGGAAACAGACACGCTGGCTGTAAAGTCCTCAAGCTGTTTAATCTGTCTAAGGCTCAATTTCTCCATTTGTTAAGAGCGATTATAAAGGCAATGCCGACTCCACCAGAATTGTAATGAAGTTTAAATCAGATAACAGGTTACAGGCATGCATTAGTTCATATTAGCACCGAGCACTGACTTGATAAATATTGTTAGTGTTAGATGCTACTGAATGTTAAATGCTTCTGTCATGTTCTGTTATTATTAGTATTATTATTAATCACAGAGTTGGAATACACACCCAGATCTGCCGACATCTGGTGTTCTTCACTGAGAGAAAGTGTTCTCACGGAGCAAAGCTAATTAAAGCTAAGAACGGGATTTTTGCTTAATGATAAATCTCATTAGTGCCTCCCAGCTGTGTTTGCTGCATCTAAACAGTAAAGTTGGTGCCAGGGAAAACCACTTCCGTGAAATACCCACCAAAAAACCAGAGAGGAGAACAGGACCCAGGATATAGAGTGCAGGGGTTTTAATCGGAGCTCTTTTTTTTTTTTTTTTTTTTTTTTTTTTTTGATAATGTAGCTGCATTTTTGGAAGACCGAAAGAAACATGAAGTTTGGTTCCAGGTCAAAGTTGAGCCACGTTTCTTCAGGCAGACAGCTTGGCTCCAAGGAGGGCAATTCTCAAACCAGATTTACTTTCTATAATATGTCTTAGTGTTTGGACCGGTTCCTTTACTCTCCTAAAACAATAACAAGTCAAGCTAAAGCATCCGGCAGAATTAGTAGGGCTGCTAGTTCATGTTCAAGGACCAAGTTCTCTGTCACAGGGAGGCTGGAGGATTCCTGGCTTGAGTTTAAAAAAAAAAAAAAGCTAAGGGATTAGCTCTGAGGGATGACTGATGCTCTCAGTAAGCGTGGGCTTCTCGCCAGAAATCAGCCCCATGGACAGACAGCAGCCATGCCTGGGGTTGTGGGACTCGGCTGATAACAGGACCGGAAACCCATCAGAGACACCCACCCCTTACCTCTGGGCCTCATCAAAATTACCTGCCAGAGCCTCTGCTCCAGACCAGCACCTTGTCAGCCTGTTCCATAATAGAAAACAGCTGCTCTTGTTGGGAGGCGGGAGTGGGAGTAGGGAAAAGAACGAGGAAAACGCCATTCATAACTTTTCTGTTAGTGCAGAACTGAAAGTGGAAATCGCAGGAGTCCAAACAGGAAATCCTGGGTCCCTCTGGGAATATTACCCTCTTCTAAAGGAATGATAGGAAATCAAAGCTACTGAATTTAAATCCCAGATGGCTTTGATCCTTAATAGCGGATTTAGGGGAGGATCTGAACCTAGCAGCATCGCAGAGGTGCCAGGGGTGATATTGCAGAATTTTGATCAGGCCCAAAGGCCTGCTTTGTCGTGTCTTTATCTGCAGCGCTGTCTCCTAGTTCCTAGAACTGTGTCTGTCATGCGGTATGTGTCACAAACACTAGCTGAGGAAATGATGAATGAAACCCATGACCCACATTTTCTAAGAAAGGGGGGATGTTTAAGTTTAATAGGTCAGGGTTTGACTCAACATTCAGTTGTTTACCTAGCTCTACCGTCTTGGGTGATTTGTTTAATCTGTAAAGTGATGTTTGAGTAGTCACTGCCTATAGAGCGAGAGACTCAGTTATGTATGTTCTTAGGTGTTTCAACAACAACAACAAAAAAAATGTGAAGCTCAGTCAGTTATCAAAATGTGGCCATCAGATTACAAATAATAGCATCGATGTGCGAGTGAACATAACTTCCAGATTCAGTAAGAAAGGATAGAAATCTACCTTTAATACTGATGCCATGATACAGACGATTGCCCACTAAAGGGCCAGTGGATAAAGTCTGGGTCCCCAGCTGGGTATACTAGGATGTGAGGGAAGGTTCAGAAGTAGAGCTAGGCTTAGCAAATGGATCAGTGGATGAAAATTCTTGGGGTGCAAGCCTGGGGTACTTGACTTCAGATTCCAAGACTTCCTTTAAAAAGTTAGCCATGCACACCTGGGACCCCAAGTACGCTTACACGCAGAGAAAGAGGGTTAAGGAACCCAAAACACTCAAATCAATAACTCAAAGTTCAAGAACACATGTGACATTGTAAGAGAAATAGGAAAATGTATATTTTCCTATGTGTAAGAAACAGAAAAAATAAAAAAGAGATTCAATTAAAATCATGAATACCATAATTCCACAATGCTCCCTCTCGCTCCTTCTCTCCAGCCCCCATCTTTCCCAATTGCCTCTCCCAAAAGTCCTGCTTGAGTAGGCTATGTGATTCCAGATGTTGTGTACTACCTAAAGCTTCTGGCCCTTCTATATTACTCTAGCTTGTCTGTCATTTTTTTTCTTCCGTGCTCTCAAGTCTCATGCGGTTCCACAGGGCTCCTTTGGTGTGACTGTGACACCCAACTTTCCTCATATGGTGTCAGAGTTGACAGGGAAGGTCTTCTGAGACCTGCTAGTGACGGAATTAAGGAAATTATTCAGTGTTGAGAGACTCGGCTGAAAGAAAATCTACCTTCTGAGGTGAAAGGGGAGACAGCAGTGGGAACTTCTGTTTGGAAAGAACAAGAGGTGGGTCACGCAGTCCTTACTGTGTGTGGCCGTAGTTTCTTTTGACACCCTTTAATAAAATAAAGCTCAGCTTTGTCTTCTCAAAACACTCCAATCTATCTTAACTGGAAGCAGTGTGTAGTTGGAAAGAGTTCTTCTATGTGGTTCTGATTGACAGTACATGCACCCATCCAGCGCTGGACCAAGAAATAGGGCATTAGAAATCACATCAGCCTTTTCGAGAACTCTCTGCTCAACCCTTAGCGAAAGATGAGTTGTAAAGCACTCGGCCTGTGACGAGAATGTTTCCCTGTAAAGTATTGTTCATAGACAAAGAAATAACTATTTCCTCTGACGGCATCACTTAAGGGGTATGTATTCATTTGTGTGTGTGTGTGTGTGTGTGTGTGCACGCGCGAGCGCATTTATGGTCACCTGGTGTTTATAACCTATATCCCCTAACATTTTAAATATATTGTGATTTTAAAACTCTTTCACTCTCTTTTTTATCTTTAACACCTATATACCTCTTATCCAACAGTTACAAAGGAGATAGGATTGTTAAATTCTCGGTTTTGTTGTAAGAATTCATATCATTATAAAGGTATATACAACAGCAGGGATACTTGCTGTGTGAGTCTAACATTTTTACTGTAGTTTTATGTCACATCCTTTAGTCATCCTATTATTTTTATTCTATATTATTATCTGTATGACCATGCGATATAAATTCTATATATAGCATTCACACACATTTCCAGTTGTCTGAGAAGCATTCTGTGGTTTGATTAATGTTGACATCATTCTCAGATTTGGACAAAGTCACTGAGAAGAAACCCATAATGTGTTCATTCTCCTGTTTTTACTTGTACATTACCTTCTCCCAAAAGTGAATCAGCTTGCCAGGCAAGCGTTAGTTGTGAAATAGGGCTTGGTATTGCCTTCCCTTGCAAGATATTCATCTTTAACTGAAAATCTAGTGGTGTTCTCTCTGATGATGTCAGTGTAATGTTACACTGTGTCACCAGACACTCTCCCCCCTCCAAAACAAATAGGGAAATTCAAGAAAGCTGAAGCTTTTTCTTTATTTTTCAGTCTTCAATTTCATTTCTATCACATATGTTATCAATATTCTTATAACACAAAGGACAGTTAAGTACCCCCAATATACCACCTAGTTCAGCTGATTCAGCAAAAATATTTATTTATTTATGTATTTATTTGTTTACTCATTTCTTAATGTGTATTTGGTGATATACAGACTTCAATGCCTGGATTTACATGTAGTTGTGTGCTTTTTTTTTCCCCTGAGAGATATTAGCAAACATCTACTCAACCCAGCTAAACTACTGATGTTGGAGACGTGATGAATTTATTGATGTTTACAGAAGAGTGGGTGAAGAGTGCATTGCAGGAATATGGCGGCCCCGAAAGCCTGGCCCAACCTGTGTAATTGCCCATGAAAGATGTCTCCCTGGAGCTCTCTGAGCCCCTTGCATTCGGCTGAGTAGATCAGATGACGTCCTGTAGAAAACTCAGCGGATGAGACTCTGTTCTCCCCGGCAACTCTTAACTGCGTAAGTAGCCTTAGATAGGGCCTTGTGATCTTCTACATTTCTGCTCTCCCAACTTCTCTTATTCACTCAGTTTCATGAGCTTCACTGTTCCCTTCAGAAGGGACTGCTTCAATTCAAGGGAAATTGCGCACACCATCCTTGCCCTTCCTCCGCATCATACACTCTTTCTGCTCCCTCTTTTGTGATGCTCCCTGAACCCTGGGGAATAATATTGATGTTTGATTATTTATTTTTTCCATCTGGCTGAGAAGAATAGTGGCCTATGGGCCTAAACAAAAATGTTTGAAGGCAGATGGACAGGCACATCATACCCACTCAACAAAATGGTACGGGTTGCTTCCCCCCTGGAGCTTATAACACTTCCCACTCCCCACCCCTGCTACAAATGTTCTTCCTGGTTTAAAGTAACAAGCGTGGATTTTCTCCCGATGATCAGGTCCCAGGTCCAGTTAGAAAGCTGTTAGTTGTGTCCACAATAGCTAAACTGCTAATGTACCAGCAGGCACGGTTTGCATGTGGTTTGGGTATTGGGCCACAGTTGAACAGTATTGTTGGTGACAGCGCTTTTCTAGCTATCTGTACAGCACCTTTTTGCTGTGGAATATTATTGTAAGATGAGTTACATTTGTTTATGCTGTTGGACATGTGTTTAATGATGCAAAGATATGTTGCATTCTTTTTGTTGCATTTGTTTAACTCTGTGAAGCTGTGTTACTTCGCCTGTCTGAAACACCTGATGGTCTAATAGAGAGTTCAAGGGCCAATAGCAAGGCAGGAGATAGATAAGGGAGGCTGTGCAGCAGAAAGAATAAATAGAAGGAGAAGAAGAGGGATTGGGAAGCAAGAGATGGAGGGACAGATTAAGAAGGAGGACTTTAGGGGTCAGCCACCCAGCTACAGATAAGCCACAAAGAAGTATAGAAAGATATGCATAAATAAAGAAAGGTAAAAGCCTAGAGGCAAAAGATAGACAGGATAATTTAAGAAAAGCTGGCTAGAAACAAGCCAAGCTAAGGCCAGGCATTTATAAGAACGAATAAGACTCAATGTGATTTATTTGGATGCTGGGTGGCAGGCCCCACCAAAGAGCCCAAGAGAGAAGAGTAAAAACAACCAGCAGCACCTTTTGACACTCTGAAAGCTAGCTAGTAAGAGGTTGGGGGCTTCCAGCTCAGTTCCAGTCTTATTGCTCCATATCCTTCCACTGAAGCACATGGTGTCTCGAGCAGCAGTGTCTCATCATCAGGTTCTGAGGACAAGCAGCAGAATCATCAACAGCTTTGCCCACAGCGGGAGCCTATGGGATTTCTCTGTCTGATGATTGGAGGAAGTAGCCCATTCTTGGTGCTGGAACTTTTATTTAGCCACCACCTGGCTTCCAGGAGTGACTTCCCCCACCCACGCATGGTGCCTTCTTTAAGAGACCCATTTTTCCAATCTCATTTAACCCAACCCTAGTAGGGTTGTCAGGCAGGTATAAGCATCACTGGGCTTGGCTCTTCTCCACCGACATCAGTGTTGGTGATAGTTAGTTCACCGCTGTCACTGATACATAACATTGAGTGAGGCGACACTCTTGGTGGTGATTTCATATGTTCCCTACTTGCAAGAGACCTGTGGTAGTGTCCACACAGGCGAGGGCATATCTACACACCTCTCTGACAGGCACAGGTCATAGTCTATCTGCTAGTCCTGCACAGGGCAAGTTAATTTCTCTATGTCTTCCATCGTAGCATCATCTATCCAGCAAGGCCACAGTTGGAAACACACCCTACCTGACATGACTAGAGACTATGCAGGATCCCCAAACATTAGATAGGAATGCCAGAGCTTCAGCTGTTTCCCATCCCATGGTGGCATCCCCATGGAAACAGTCCTACCTATCTTTTTATAGACTTCCTCTCTCATAACTAATTCTCTCAGAATGCCTGTCCTTCCTCTTTGACCTCCCAGCTCTTATATTTATGGGGATTCCGGGCATCTATAACCAAGTTTACTTAATGCCCATAGAAGGCAATTCGTCAAAGTCTGATTTCCTTCATGTTACCTCAGGTGACTCAATCTTTTTCATAAGGAAAGATGAGTAATTACACTACCTAGTTCCTTCCACAGAACTCAGAAAGACCCCTCCCCCCATCATCCCAGTGCCCCACAGCTCAGAAGCCAGGCTGGCTGGTTCATTCATTGTTTGCTTAAAGGTCTTTCGTGATTCACTCAGTTCAGGTGCTAAGTATTCCTGGGTTACTTGTACTGAGCTATTTTAGGAGCCCTGATTTATGTTTGAGTCATAGATTTCCCCTCTCTATCCAAGGCTGGGCCCAGGGGTATCTTTTATTGATTTCACCTTGCTCTTTTCTCCCTTGTTCTCTAACTCTTACTGTGGGTTCCTGGTTTGAGGATTCCCGGAAGAGCTCCCCAGCAGGGATCTGATTTGTCCTCCTTTATCCGTTCAGTCCTGCAGCCATATTAAACAACAAGCTGACACTTTCTTGTCCTCTCTTTTATGTGATTCATCTGACATTTATGAGGTTAACACGGAACACACTAAGTGCAGATCCCATTCCTGTTGCAATCCCTTGAACAGGCGTGTTCCCTCCAGGCACCACGCTGCTCTCAGCTCTGCTTTCTTCTTCATTCACTGACCACCCAGTAGCCATGATGGCTTGCCAACAGTCTTTTCCCGGTTGTTCCACTCCCAAGGGTTGCAGTGCACTCTCCAATCTTTTGTCCATTTTCAGAACGTTCTCCCAGATGTTTTCTGGGGCCAGGCTGGCAAACCCATACCAAGTAAAGGAAGCTGTCCACCCTGGAACTCCACCCACCACAGACCGCAGGCCACCACTACAGCAAGAAGGCACATCATCCATCCCATGCCACGTGGGGAAAAAAATGACTAGGATTGTCCTGTGACAACTGATATGAGCCAGCCTTGATTGCCTGTCTCATCGCCTGTTTCTATTCCTCCCCAACGCATCGCTGGTTCTGCCCCATTCAGAAGCCAGTAGTGTTGGGTGATCTCGTAGGGATGTTGTCAACAAACTTCCACTCATCCAAGTTAGGAAGCTAACAACCAACTAAAGTAACAATTCCACCAGTCTCAGTTTGGTGTGACCTATAGAAGTATAGACGAGGGTTACTCATAGGAGTATGGGTGAAGGTTACTTATCAGAGCATGTGTTAGGGGCATCCAGTCTGCCTTTGGGGTTCTGATAGGCTGCCTCCTCAACTGTAGCCACTAAGAGCGTCTCCTTTACTGTGTTCCCTTTTAAAAGGGACCTGCTCACCTCCCATCTCTTCCTCTTCCTCTCTCTCTCTCTCTCTCTCTCTCTCTCTTTCTCTGTCCTCTTTCTCTCCTCTGTCTCTCCTTTTCTGCTGTGTCTGTCCCCAGAGGCCGGTCGCTGGTCTTCCCCTCCCTTTCTGTCTTTTCACATTCCCTTTCCCCTAATTTAAAAAAAAAAAAAAAAACAACAAAAAACAAAAACCTTTATGTGAATTCTGTCTCATGGTGTCTCTTTCTCGAATGCCATTATTATTATTATTATTATTATTATTATTATTATTATTATTGTTATTATTATTATTACATGGATGTTTTCAAGGTAACTGCATCACTGAAAAGCCTACCCCTAACCTGAGAGATAACTGTCGAAAGCTGCTTCCTGGAGCTCTCTATCTTGGGCAGCAGTGAGCAGTTGGGGGCAGGAGTTGGGGATGTTTTGGGAATCCTATAAACTTCAGCTTTCCCTAACTTGTAAGTTGGGTTTACTTCCCAAGTCTCTGAGCCTCCCCCTTCCCTCCAGGAAGGACTGATTCAGTATAAAGAAAATTGTTACACATCATAAGAATCCTGGTTTCATTCTGCTGCTATAGCACACACAGTCACCAACGGCAATTCAAGAAAGAGAAAGGTCTATTTCCGCTTTCAGGCTGCAGTCCACTATTGAGGGAACTCAGGATAGAACATCAGCAGGAACTAGAAGCAGAAACCATAGAGAAACAGCTGCTGCATCACCCAGGCTAATCAATATTCTGCTTTCTTATACAGGACTACCTGCTTAGGGGGTGGTGCCACCCAAGGTTATCCCCCACAGACACGTCCACGGGCCAATCAAACGGGAGCAGTTCTTCAGCAGAGATTTCCTTCTCAAGGGAATCTGGAATGTGTCAGGCAGACAGTTACAACTCCCGGAGACAACACAGGAGCTGTAGAATGACCGTCTCAAAAAGATTCAGGACCGTGTCTAAGATGTGCTCATGTCAATCTCTACAAGTGCCCACCTGTGACAGAAACTAGGTAATTATGACGTTTGTAAGATTCCCAAGCATTCGTAGGTTAGTGGTAATAGCTCTGATTCACAAAACACGAGTGCTAAAGACAGGCAAGTCCTGGAAAAATCAGGAACTGGGTTTTATGTAGTGTAATAAATATACCTGGGGAAAGGCGCTGGCTTTGGCAACACATATACACCTGGCGAAGAAATGAAAGAATAAATGAATGTCAGAATTTGTGTTTACAATATCATTAAAATAAACTAAATGCAGAAAGGTTTGATTTCCACCCTGCTTGTATTTCTACATTGTCCTTGGCCCTTGACATTTTCGTTGTGGTTACTTGGGCTACGCTTACTACACATTGTATGTCTCTTATTAAACCAATCAGGTGACGGAAAATATTTTAATGAAAATAGGTGAAAGGTACTGTATGTTCTATTATAATTAAGACATTTTAAATAATAGATAGGAATTAGAACTTTTGCACTGTAATTGTTGACTATATAGAAAATTCATGGAAACTTTGCCCTTCCTTTTCTTTTTCTTTATAGAAGAATTTGTAACCAGTGAAATCACACAAAAATCTCTCAAGTGCTAGTTCATGGTATTGTGACATAACACATATATTCAACTTTCCTGACTTCTTAATATCAGACCAAAGAGCAAAAGCAACATTAACATCAATATGTAAAGCTCTCCTCAGTATGGATGGCAGAATCTTCTTATAATGTCAGTTAAAAAGATTCCCCAAACCATGATTTTAAATGTTGCTATTCATCCATCAGGCTATAGGAGAACAAGGACAAGCTCGGTGGTGCATGCCTGTCAGTCCAACCATCTTTGGGGCAAAGGCAGGAGGTTGATAAAGTTTATGTCCAGCCTGGCTACATAGCAATATCCCATCTCAAAAAAGATTATCACTGAGCTGATTTGCTACATATGAATTTCTATAGATTTTATTTTAATTTACTTTGTTTCTCAGTAAAATAAAATCCAACATTGGCAAAAATAAATCCAGTAAAGAAAAATATATGTTTTGGCTGACCAAACAATTTTATCATTTAAAAATGAAATACAAAGAAAATAATCATAGTACTTTAGCAATGGTGTTTTGGGATTTTAGTGATTTGGGGTCAGCAGAGGCTGGACAGACTTGAGGATATTATGTTACATTCATTATAGCTCTTAAGACTAAAAATAAAATAACTAATAACACCATTTTTCTCATATCAACATTCAAAATTCACAGGTAATAACAAGCAAGGGCTAATTTGTGGAGCATTTACAAGGTGCCAATCAAATTATATTTTTCTCGTGTAATCTTTTAACATTCTTCTAGAGTAAATAGATTGTTTTAATTTTCATGTATAGATAAGAAAAATGAAGTTTGGATACGTGAGATACAAATATTCAAGCTAACCATTGCGGGGGGCGGGGGAAGGAATCTCAGAGTTGTTTGATTTGCATTTCCCTAATCTTATCTGATCTTTGCATTCCCTGTCAGAATGGCCAAGATCAAAACCACTGATGACAGTTTATGCTGGAGAGGATGTGAAGAAAGGAAAACACTCCTTTATTGCTGGTGGAAGTGCAATCTTGTACAGCTGCTTTGGAAATCATTAAGGCAGTTTCTCAGAAAATTAGGAATCAATTTACCTCAAGACCCAGCAATACTACTTTTTGGTATATATCCAAAGGATGCTCAATCATGCCACAAGGACCTGTGTTCAACTATGTTCATAGCAGCATTATTTGTAATAGCCAGAACCTGGAAACAACCTAGATGCCCCTTAATCAAAGAATGGATAAAGAAAATGGTGGTACATTTATACAATGGAGTACTACACGGCAGTAAAAAAATTAATGACATCTTGAAATTTGCAAGCAAATGGATGAATTCGGGGGAAAAAAAAAACATATTGAGTGGGGTAACCCAGACCCAGAAAGACATAAAGTGGCTTTTAGAAATAAAGCAAAGAAAAACCAGCCTACAGTTCACAACCCCAGAGAACCTAGACAACAAAAAAGAACCCTAAGAGAGTCATCCATGAATCTAAATGGGGAAGAGAAAAAGACAACATCTCCTGAGTAAATAGGCAGTATAGGGACAAGGGAAGGGTAGAAGGGGAGAGGGAAGAAAGGGAGGGGAGTGGACAAAATGTATAACGCAATAAATCAATTTAAAAAGGTTGGGGAGGAGATGGAAAATTGAAGGTATGAGGGGCTTGGGTGTGTGGGTGTGGGTTAGGGTCTGTGGATGCATTGGAAATGTGAGGGTGAGTTGAGAGTTTGTGTGGGTTGTGATGTGTGTGGGTGGAGTGGGTGTACGGGTGTGAGGTAGGGGTATATTGGGGTGTTGAGAATGTGAGGGGTTGTGCATACTAAGCAGCGATGCTGAAAATTAAGTTTGTTTTGTATATGCCCTTAGACTACAGTGACTTCTCCATTTTTCTCAATTGTACAAACTAGCTCAAAAAGAAAAAAAAAGTAGGAAGAGTAGAAGGAAAAGAAAACCAAAGAGATGTCATTGTGTATGGCAGGCACGTAAACATCTGTACTTTGAGTTTCTTCACCCTTTTCTGGAAAAGTGGAAGGAAGTACATCTTTTGAAGGGCACAAGGGACCATCATCTTTACTTTTTCTCCCTTTCCCATCTTCACAGGACTCTATGTTTTCTGAAGGCAAACTGTTTCTGTTGTTAAGATTTTAATTGTGTGTGTGTGTGTGTGTGTGTGTGTGTGTGTGTGTGTGTGTGCATCTGACTGTAGAGTCAGAAAAGGAAATTGGAGTTGGATCCCCTGGAGCTGGAGTTGCAGCTGTGAGTGGCCAGACCTCGGTACTGGAACTTGAGTTCTTGTCCTTCTGTTTGTTTATTTGTCTGTTTGTTCTTGATTCTCATTTCCCCTGCTAGGTAATTAGACAATTCACAAAACCATATACCAAGAATGTTGCCCCCAAAAGATAACATCTTTCTAAAAAGCAGCAAGTGCTTATTATTTTTAGTTCTTGTGGGTCAGGGAGTGGGACCAGTTCTGCTGAATGTGTCTCCATCAGACTCTGAGGGTTGCAGTGACCTCCAGGCTTGCTTAGGGCTAGAGTCTACTCTTGGGCTCACTCACATTGTGTTTATGTGTCTCAAATCCCTCTCCCTATGGGCTTCTCTATTGGGTGCCTCTGTCTCTTTGTAACATGGCTTTCCATGGGGAAGGGAAAGCAGAAGAGGAGGTCAGGATCTGGGACAGAAGACATAGTCTCTTTAACTTAGTGTCAGAAGTTGGCATGCTATTATTTCTGATCCATGCTATTGGTCGTGCAGACTTATACCAGTAGGTGTGGGAATATGACTCCTGGGAGGTGGGGCATCATTGACTCCCACCTTCAAGGATAGCTCCTGTAAGAATGGACTGTTGTGGAATATTAGTTTACGATGTGTTAACATTCATTTGAGATATTTATCTAAATGATGCACAGATGTGATGCATTCTTTTATGTTGCATTTGTTTAACTCTCTGAAGCTGTGTTACTTTGCCTGTCTTAAACACCCAATTAGCCTAACAAAGAGCTGAACAGCCTATAGCTAGGCAGGAGAGAGAGAAATAGGTGGGGCTGCCAAGCAGAGAGAATAAATAGAAGAGGAAGGAGCAAGAGAAGAAAAAGGAGAGGAAGATGCCAAGGGCCAGCCACCCAGCCAACTGTGGAGTAAGAAGGAAAAAAGATATATAGAATAAAGAAAGGTAAAAAGCCCAGAGGTCAAAGATAGATAGAATAATTTAAGCTGAGAAAACCTGGCTACAAATAAGCCAAGCTAAGGCCGGGCATTCATAAGTAAGAACACATCTTAGTGTATTTATTTGGGAGCTGAGTGGCAGGACCACAAAGAGTACAAAAACAAACAAACAAACAAACAAAAATGGACAAACAAGTAAATAAACAGAAAGCACCTACAGTGGACTGTAAGGAAAACAGGATCATTTTGCTCACCACTCTGGAGATTCAAGGCTGTGACTAGTCAACATCAGCTGTGCTCAGTCAGGACTTCAGTGAATGGCAGGAGTGTAGTGGAGAGGCCGAGATCACATTACCAGATAGGAAGCCAAGAGGCTAGGGTACCTCAGTCTCTTCTCTCCAAAGGCAGTATCCTCAACTAGCCTAGGAACATCTCTCTCTCTCTCTCTCTCTCTCTCTCTCTCTCTCTCTCTCTCTCTCTCTCTCTGTGTGTGTGTGTGTGTGTGTGTGTGTGTGTGTGTGACCCTGGCACGCATTTATTTTTTTATGTGTTTTGTGTTTTGTTTTGTTTTTACATCCCAACCATAGTTTCCTCTCCCTCCTCTCTTACCAGTCTCTCCTCCATTTCCTTTCTCCCCATACCATACCAACTCCTCCCGCACCATTAATTTCCATCAATCCTCCTTCTTTTCCTAAAAGGGCAGTCCCTCCCCTCCCGCCCCTGCCATAGATATCAACCAGCCATGGTCTATTAAGTTGCAGTAAGACTAGGCACCTCCTCTGCTATTAAGGATGAAAGAAGCAATCCAAAATTCAGTAGGAGGAAAGGGTCCCAGAAGCAGGCAACAGAGTCAGAGACAGCCCCTGCTCCCACTGTTAGGAGTTCCACAAGAAGACCAAGCTATACAACTGTAACATCTATGCAGATCAGTCCCATGCAGGCTTTCTGGTTGTCAGTTAAGTCCCTGTGAGTGATGATGAGCCCAGGTTAGTTGGTGCTGTGGGTTTTCTTGTTCATTGACCCCTCTAACTCCACTTCCTCCCCCTCTTCGGCAGGATTCCCTGAGTTTGGTCAAATGTTTGGTTGTGGGTCTGCATCTGCTTCCATCCATTGCTGAACAAAGCCTCTCTGATGACAGTTGGACTAGGCTCCAGTCTATGAGTATAGCAGGAATCATTTCATTGACTTTTTCTGCCAGTCATGTTTGGTTCTATCCTGAATCTCTTGGATATCCCACATCTGGGTCGTGGTCTGAACTTCGGCTTAGCCACTGAGCCATCTCTCAAGCCTCTAGAGGTAGAATTCCTAAGGAGTTAATGTATCAACTTTTTCACCATTGTAAATGCAATGCCAAAGGCTATAAATATAATTCACTGAAGTACACAGACATAGTTTAAGATCATGTTTGTTTAGGAATATCCTTTCGTGTCCATAGTCACCAAACAAACAACAACAACAACAAAAATCAAGCAAACAACAAAATTAACCAAAAAGCTTATGCCTAGAGTTTTAAAAGAGTTCAAAGTTGAGGTTAAACAGTTCCCACCTGTTTGCATCCAGGCAAGACAGGTAATGTGGGGAAAGCTTCCAATGCCCAAGCATATGTACTGGTCAAGAATTCCTTTACCCAAATTCCTAAACCTCATTTCAGAAGAAAGTGGATCGTTGTATTTATTTAGATAAAACATTTCTGAGTTAGACTTGTGGACTCTGAGCTGCTCTATAAGTCTGGCCAACATGCTGAAAAATAAAAAATAAAATTCAACTTTCCAAAGAGTCAACTTTAGCTGGATATGTCCCAAATATAATATTTTAGTGCGTGAAAGATGTCCAACTGGGAATATGACGGAGAGCAACCAAGCAGAAAGGAAGCAAAGTCTGCCAACTAAACGGGCCACAGAAATCAATCTCAATCCAAATGACACAACAGCTTCCATCTACAAGACCCCAGTAGCATCATCCACTCGGGAGAACAGCTTTTAAGGGTATAGAGAAGACAAGTTCGAGATAAGATATGTAGAATTCCTGGTACTGGGATCTCAGCCATCAATCAAAGGAGAGCAGGGTAATTAAAGACACACATTGGAGACCTGCCCAGAGAGGTCCAGTGCCCCTTTGACAGTCTGGCATATGCATCTTAAATGGTGGTCACTGGGCAGATATGTCATCTGATCAAAAATAGAGAATTTATCTGAAAGTCTACCTTGTGTTTATCACATTGGATCTGAGGATAGAAATACACATTCTCACAGTTGGGTACAAGTCCTACACTAGTAAGATTCAAATCATGGCTCTCTCATTAAAAGCCAGGTAAATAAATTACAAGAGCTACTTTAGAATAGAAATTGACAGTCCCTTGTCCCAGTAGTCATGGTGAAAGTTTATATATATAATACACATGCACACATATATAATTTTTCTGTCTTCCTTGGTGTCCCTTGTAAGGATGTTTTAGTTGCTATATAATCCCAGTCTAACATTATACTATAAATTATTCACACAAAATTCGTCATTCATCTTTAAATTACGCAATACTGGCTTTAATGCAATTTAAGAACATCAATATGTAAGGAGAAGCACTGTTTTAGAATGTTTTATATTGACTTAATATAATGCCATAGTTTTTAATTTATAAAGCATGTTTATTTGGCCCATGATTCATTCTGGAGGCAAGAAGTCCAAGAGTACAGTGCCAGCATCTGGCCAGAGCTTTTTATCTCATGGAAGAAGCACAGAAGGGCAAAGCTAGAATGTATGGAAGAGCTGGCTTTAGAAACAAAGCCACTCCCATGGGAACTTGTCTATACCATTGAGAATGGCTTTAGTCCACTGGTGAGCAAAAGCCCTCATGGTCAAAGCATCTCCCACTAAGCCTGCCTCCCAGTACTAAAACACTAAAAACTAATGCTAAAACAAATGAACCTTCAGGAGGCATATACAGGCCACAGTGATCACTGAGATGATAAAAGTCCCATCCCTTAATGCATCGTACATAAGAATCCTCATCTTAGCAGAACAGTAGAGAGCTAAACTGGTTGGGTTTCATTTCACCGTAGTGTACTCTATGAAGTTAAGGCCTACCAGGCTGAGAGACTAGCCTGTCTAGAACTGTCAGAGATTCCGATTGTGCCTAACCAATGAGGGGCAGCCCCACGATGTAAACAGACTGGAACATCTGGGTGCTGGGAGGGTATATAAGGTTCTCCCCATTGCTAAATAAAAGAGTCTGCTCTTTCCATTTCACCTGCCCCCTGACATCTATGTCATTGACTGTGTGTCTTCTCATCCCCTGGCCCCAGGAAGCCGTTAGGACCCAGCAAGACAAACATTTCTCCACACTCTCTACTTTTCCTTTACTGATAAGTGAATAAGCAGGGAAAGAGGACCATTGTTGCTCCATCTTCTCTTGCTTCTCATTAGCACAAGCGTGGGTAGCTAGTGAGCCTGGGAGTTGATTTGAGTAGATCCAATAGGGCATCGCGACATTCTCTTTTCTTAGAATCCACTGCCATCTTTGAGTTGGACACAAATTCAGCTTTAACAGAATGTGAAGCTTCAGGTGCCCACCCTTAGACACACATGGAGCATGGTCACCATGACCTTGTGGCCTTGCCTGAACTTCTGTTCATTGTGTGCCCACTGGAGTGTTGTGCTCATAATGTTCAATGTGAGATGAGCAACAAGGAACAGACATCTCCCTTGCCCTGTACTGTGCTGCTCTGCTCACATGCCTCTATATTTTCACTGGGCTTCAACTATAACACACAAATTCAAGAATAAAATGAGTAATAATTGCAAGACAACATCAGATGATTATTGACCCAAATAAGCTGGTCATGCAAGGATGAGGCCTTGTGCAAGCGCACCTATCGAAGTTAGCCCTGGACGGACCACCTCTGTGGTCTCACACATGTTGCTAAAGTTGTCTGTATTTCAGGTCTGTCGTTTTAAAATTTGGGATGGGGGAATCTTTTCTATCTTTTAGGTTTTGGGTGAAAACATGATTGTTAATGCAAAAAAATACTAAAAGTTTTATGTGATGCATGGCATAATACAACTAACTATAACTTTTATCATGACTTCATTATCATCAAGTTTTCCTAGGGGGTAAGTCAGATTTCAAAACATGCTTCTAAAGTAATAATCAAGAATGCTCTTTGAGTAGATTGTACTTATATACTTATAAAAATTGTATGCTTGTGGGTACACACAAATGCATGCATACATATATGTATGTAACAATAATTAAAGAAAAAAGAGGTCATGGATTTTAAAGAAAGCAAGTAAAAATATTTAGGAGGATTTGAAGAAAGGAAAGGATTGGGAAATGATGTATTTATATTATAATATCAAAAAATAAAAAAAGGCAGGCACAGTAGAACACCCCTTTAATTCCAGCACTTGGGAGGCAGCGACAGGAGGATCTCTGAGTTCTAGGTCAGCCTGGTCTCGTGAATTCCAGGATAGTCAAGACTACAAAGAGAAACCCTGTCTTGAAAAACCAAAAAAATAAAATAAGATTTTAAAAATATAAATAAAGAAAGGAAATAATTACAAAATAAAATTAAAAAGCAAAATATAATGCTGTTTGAAATATATTTATACATTATATATAGTTAAAACAGCTTGATCTTCAGATTGTCCCAAAGACTATAAAGACATGTTGTGGAATAGAGACCTACAGACTAAAGAATGCTGCTAAACGTCTCCCAAACCCCAGGGACATATAATAGTAAACCTTCCCAAACAAGAACAACTAAAAATGTCTTCACACTTCACCACATCCCTGTCTCCAACTATGATTGCATAGAATGAATCTGTCAAGGAACCCATAAAACTGTCTTGTCAAACAAACACATCAAGGGCCAAAGAAGACTCCCAAGCATGTAATGCAAGCTGTGTTCTCACATGGCACCACAGGAAGCTCCCACAGTGCTGCCCACCTTAGAACTGTTGTAAGCTACTACTCTGTTTCTGCTTCCTCTCGTTGACCAAAAAGGGAAATTCAAGCTGTGCAAAGGGGGGAAGAATTGAAAAAAAAGGATGAAGGAAAGAGGGAGGGAAAAGAGGAAGGGAGAAAGAAAGGAAGGAAGGAAGGAAGGAAGGGAGGGAGGAAGAGAGGAAGAGAGGAAGGGAGAAGGAAAGGAGGGAGGAGAGAGATTGGGTGGGAGAGAGCTAATTCAGCTCTGGAAACTCAATCTCTGATAAGCAGGTTGAAGAGCAGCAGAAGTGAATTAGTGTTCGTTCTCAGGCTGGATGGACTGAGGACATGTTATTGTCCAGACTATGTTCTGGATCAACTCCCCTCTCCCGACTGCAGAAGCTCCTTGGCTCGCCTCAGCACAGACAAAGCCCTGATGGAAAGTAACAGGAGGACCATGCTGATTCCAGTGAGTTTGATTTATCAGGACTACTGGCATTTGCCAAAGCAAGTGGTCTGTTTCGATGAGATGTTTCCCAGGCAGAAGGAAAGAAGAAAAAAAAAATCTGGCTGGATCCTTCTGGCTCTTGGAAACTCTGAATATCACTGGCTCCCCACAGCAGGTCTGAGGGGGGAGGGGACGGACAAGGAATTCCATCCACAGCAGGCTGCAAGTGTCTTACCTAAGTCTCACCCCCAACTCCCATTAGCTCCTCAAGGACTTCTATTTCTTTACACCAGTTATGTTAATAAACTCATGTTCCATGCTCCTGACTTTAAAACGCTGGCTCCTATCTTTCCTTGCCAAACTCTCTCCTCATCCTGTCCCCCTCTCCTTCCCATCCTCCAGCGCCAGGTCCACCCCCATCTGTTTTCTGTTAGGAGTTCATTTTCAGAGTGCAGGCTGGTGGAATTTGGAGTTCAGACCCCCTCGAGTGATGAGAGTCCTGGGGCTGCTGAAGGTCCCTTCACTTGGTCCCTGCCACCTCCCCCTCCTTCCCCTCTCTATGCCCCATTCGCCCTTGTGCAATAACATGTTAGAGCCCACATCTGTTTCCAATTCCATGTTCATTTGAACTGCTCTGGGAAAATGGAAGCTCTCACTAAAGGCTGGGGTCTTAAAGCAACAGCATGCATACAAATGACTTTATTTGACCAATAAGAGTATGTGTGCATATATATTTTGTGATCTGGACTCAGTGAAGACCTCACCACTTGAACAGGTTCATATAATTATGGACTCTTAGTTCTTTGATTCTAGAACCAAAAGATCATCTCTAGTTCAATTTCCTATCTGTGAATTTTACCTGAATTCTATGATCCCAATCCCCAGAGTTGGGGGTTCCCAAGCTGGTGCTCTAGTCTTCAGTTTATTGTCTGATAACAACTGTAGAGGTTTTATTATTAGGGTAATAACGCAGGAGATCAGAAGGGGTTACCTCTGTTTATTGCCAAAATAAAGAGTGGGTGATACACAGCATATGTGTTCTAGCCTGGAAGGAGAGAAGCATGCTCATCTTTCAGGAGGAGCACGCCGTGGTCCTCAGTAGAAAAGAGATACATTAGCCTCAGCCAGAGAAGGATGGGATGGAATTAATTATGAATCTATTGCCTCTGGCTTCTAGGTTATGGTTAAAGGAATCCAAAAAGCTGTAGAATTCATAAGATGGTAGAAGAAGTGATTTTCTTCTAAAAAGAAATCCTAGTGATAGGCAGTTCCGGTGACATGATGACTGATCTTCATTGACACCTTGCTTGCCTGGATTTAGAAACACCATAGAAACATATCTGGATAAGTCTATGAGGCTCCTACTCAAAAGGGTTAACTGGGGCAATATGGCCTACCACGTCTGGAAGTGGCACTATTTCATTGGCTTGTGGTCCAAGACCAAAGACAAAAGAGAAAGTCCTTGCAGGACTGGCATTTATCACTGTGTGCTGTCTTGTAAACACGAAGTGTAACAACTGAATGTCAGTTAATGCCTCTGTCATGTTCATACTTGCCCTGTCGTGATGGATTGTACCCTCAAACTGTGAGCCAAAATAAACCCTGCCTTCCCTAATTGGCTTTTATCATGCATTTGCCACAGCAGTGAGAAAAGTACCTAAAACAGGACATTAATCCCAGGGACTGGGGCTTTTGCACTGATAAACCAGGCCATATGGTTCATAATATTTCGAAACTGGTTTTTCAGGGAATGTGGAAGAGTTGGGAGCTTTGGGATAGGGATGCCCTAGAACTCTGTAAGCACACCCTAAGAGGCCACTTGGGCCAAAGTTTGGAAGATCAGATTATCACAAAGAAGGGGGACTGTGGAGGCTGGCTCGTAGTCTCAGGAGAGGATAAGTAGTCTTTCAAGGACTAGTCTAGTGTCCACTCATATTAGAGCGTACCAAGAGAGTCCACCTCCCTTCTGCCTGCATCTCAGAGCTTGATTGAGGTTGCACTCAAAATAAATGGTGTCATTTGTGTGGCAGGGGAAGTCTCTAGATCAGAGTATTCAGGCTGTGACAACATTGTGGCGCACTTCTTACCCAGGTGTGGAGTGAGAGTGAGCCGTGTGCAGTTTGGATAAGAAAGGAGCGTGAGCACATCAAAATGAGAGCTGAGAAGGCAGCAGTAATGTCCAAGAGGGTAGCACCATTGAAACGAATCTCACATGTAAACCGGGCTGTGGGAAAGGTTTTGACGGCAACAGTCCACCCATCAAAGCCTCAAAACTGTGCACACATATATCATTCTAGAGGGGAGAACCTAAGCTGAGGATGTCATCACAGGTGTCTTCTAGTCTGTGACACAGTATTTCCCCAAGGTCAACGTCAAAGTCACACGGAGGCCGCTGTAAATGTTGCTCAAGGGGACAGGCTGCAATTCAAGCTATCGGAACAACTCCACAGTGGCGCCCACGTGGCATCTGTTTACAGGTCTGAGAGATGAAAGGCAGAAGGGAGTTGTGGTAGCTTGCACCAGGAGTCCAAAGAGTCAAAGCATCTAGTCAATGAATGACAGGGTCATTTGTCTCTAAAAGACCCCAAACGGGCATTACGTTAATTTTGAAAGATGAAGGTTGCTTTGTGATGGGGGAAAAAAAACGTGGTTTAAAAGCCAGGAACATGTGGCACCTACTGAGAAAAGTCACATGGATTGGAGATAGCCAAAGAGAGAAGTCACCTGTACCATATGGGGAAGAACTGGATGGGTGAGATCACCTGTGGCAGATGATCCCATTGAAAACCTCAGATGACCATATGGTGGAAAAGAATCTACGGGATTTGCTGTTCGAGAGATGGCTCAGCAGTTAAGAGCACTGCCTGCTCTTTCAAGGATCCCGAGTTCAATACCCAGCAACCAGATGGTGGCTCACAACTGTCTCTAATGAGATCTGGTGCCCTCTTGAGGAAGAGACCTGGTCAGTTGCCCTCATCAACTTAGACCATGAAACCCAATAAGGCCAAGTTCAACTGAACCGCCATATATGGACTGCCCATGCGTGCTTCAGCAGTGCCAGGGTTGTTGGGTTTTAGTCATGCTTTGGTCCAGGCTTTCTGTGATACACTCCCAGTGCTCCATTTTGTAATGAAAATGTTCACACTGTGCCGTTGCAGGTGAGAAGCATAGAGTTGTAGTTTGTATTGTGCAGGTCCTCACAGTTAAGAGAGGGTCTGAATCTCAGGAGATTCTGCATTTACACTTTTGAACAAGTTTAGAACTCTTAAGACTTTGGGGGACTTTTAGACTAAATTGATTTTCCATTGAGAAATGAATACAGTAATTTTTAGAACTTAGGGACAATTTTAGGTTTTAAAAGTGATGTGTTTAGGTGTCAAGTTAGGGGTTATAATTGTTAATCCTCATTCTCTACTTGACTGGATCTAAACACACCTTGGAAACACATGTCTTGGTGTGCCTTTTAATGTGTTTCCAGGAAGATTCAGTCGAGGTAGAAGATGTAGCTTGAATGAATGCACGAAGCACCATTCCACAGACCAGAGCCCAAACTGAGTAAAAAAGAACGAGGTGAAACACCAGCATTCATTTTCCTCATTCCCTGGTAATGAGTGCAGTGTGATTGGGTGTGTTGTGGAAAGGGCTCAAACTGTGTGAACATCTCTCTTATTTCCTTATGCTGCTTTTGCCAGATTTCATCAGAGTGATGGCAATGCATGAATTTTCTGAAGAGGTCACCAGAAGGCATCAGAACCTCTGCAACTGGTGTTGGAAAATGTTTCTTAGATGCTGTGCACTCTGAGAATGAGATGTAGGGTCTCTGAGAATGAGATGTAGGGTCTCTGGAGGAGCATCCAGAGCTTTTAGTTGCTGAACAATCTCCAGCCTCCAGCTGCCTTTTAGCTTTAGCTTCCTTTGGTTGGCAACTGATCTAGAAGGTAAAGGGAACAAAGGTTTTCAGATAATGAACAGAACACTGGCTGTTCCATTATAGGGCCTGTTGGAGCTTGAGATATCTTATCCCAGAACTCATGCATATCACAGAGTCAATTAAAATGTCTATTTTTCTTACATAGTTTTTGTGGGTTATTTTTATGTATTTACTTTAATGTATGATTTTTGCAGCAGGTGTATGCAGTGTCCAAAGAGGCCAAATGAGGGCGCTGGATCCCCTGGTATTTTTAATGCCATGTGAATACTGGAAATTGAACTCATGTCCTCTGGAAAAGCAACCAGTGTTCTTAACCACTGGACTGTCTCTCCAACCCATAGAAGTGTCTCTTAACCAAGAACACATGACCTTGAAGGAGGAAAAGTTCCTTATTTAGCTCTTCCAAGAAAAATCTTTCCATATACTATACAACCTTTTATCTAGTGAGAGGAGATAAAAGCTAAAAAGGGCAAATAAAAATGACAAAATATTTTGAAAGAAGATTCATTAACTTTTCCCTGCAACATAAGAAAAGTAACTTCATTAAGGAAAATGCAAGGCGCCCACTATTGACTGTGGAAGTGTTAGGGAAGTTGAAATGGATGGGGAATAAAGACTGCTGACTTATAAAGCACTGATACAAATGTATATGATTTGAAAGGGAGTGGATCAAATGTTAAACCTATCATTTTCATTATATAGCATTGGGTGATTTGCTTAATACAGTGAATTTGTGTTTCCCTATTTCATCCATGGAACATAGTATGGTTCCTTATCAAAACTGGTCATTGTGCTCACGAATCTCTTTGTGTCATGGCCAGAACATGAGAACTGTAAAATAAAAAAAATAAATAAATAAAAATGCCATCTGTCCTCACAGGACATCTTCAAGGCATAGGAAAAAGAGTGTGACACTAGAATAAGACACATGGAATATTAGAGACCTGCTGTGTGTGTGCAACCCTGGACTCTGCTATCTCCTTGCAGAGAGGTGTTAACGCCCACCCTAGATGAGCTAACCCAAACTGCACAGCGTTCTTGCAACCACTCAGCAGGGGTGGTGAATATAGGAAAAGATGGTCTTCAGCCACATCCTGAACAAGTACAGATGCTCAGATCTCCTGGCAGTCGGCGACCTTGGGCAAGTACATAGGCACAAAGCTTCCATGGAGAGAGGTATGCGAGACAGAGGACTTTGCCAGTAGGCGGCAAATATAAAGACACTCTCTGCTTCCCAGAGTAGCTCTAGTCCTCGAGGCCTTGGGAAACGCAGCTAACAGCCCAACTTTAACAGCTCATGGCAGATGAATAGCTGCCACAGACAAAAGAGCAAGAGCAATGTGTTTGTCTCCCAAGAAATACTTAGAAAATAATTGGTGAGGGGTCTTCTAGGGTTACGTTGATTGTATAAACTGTTTATCTTTTGTGGGACTGATTGGGCAGGCGTGGAGAGGGCTAATGCACTTGGGTTCTGTGTTTATTCCTTCTAAGAGTTCATGACTGATCAGGCATCCTCTTTCTGGATCAAATGTTATTCCAAAGTCTATTGCCAATGGCACGATGTCATATCTTCTCACCCCATTTCCCCCTTTGTGAATCCAGTGGGCACAAGCAGAAAACATCATTCTTGAATCTTAAGCCTGGAAAGGATTTCGAAAAGTGCTCACAGACATGTCCCCAAAGACTCTCTTGTGTTCACTCCTACTAATTTGTTAGGAGAGGCAGTGACTGTTTTCCATCAACTTCACACTAAATTGAACTTGTCCTCAAATTAAGACTTAATCAAGAGGCTTTTCTTCAAAAATTCATCCTGACAAATTAATATACCTGTGGCCATAACGTTCTGTTCATTTTTGAAACAAAAATATTTTTTTATTTTATTTTTTAATTTATTTATTTATTAAGGATTTCTGCCTCCTCCCCGCAACCGCTTCCCATTTCCCTCCCTCTCCCCCATCAAGTCCCCCTCCCTCATCTGCTCGAAGAGCAATCAGGGTTCCCTGACCTGTGGGAAGCCCAAGGACCACCCACCTCTATCCAGGTCTCCTAAGGTGAGCATCCAAACTGCCTAGGCTCCCACAAAGCCAGTACGTGCAGTAGGATCAAAAACCAACTGCGATTGTTTTGAGTTCTCAGTATTCCTCATTGTCCGCTATGTTCAGCTAGTCCGGATTTATCCCATGCTTTTTCAGACCTAGGCCAGCTGGCCTTGATGAGTTACCGATAGAACATCCCCATTGTCTCAGTGTGCGGGTGCACCCCTCGTGGTCCTGAGTTCCTTGCTCGTGCTCCGTCTCCTTCTGCTCCTGAGTTGGACCTTGAGATTTCTGTCCGGTGCTCCCATGTGGGTCTCTGTCTCTGTCTCCTTTCATCGCCTGATGAAGGTTACTATTCATGAGGATGCCTATGTGTTTGTCTTTGGATTCACCTTCTTATTTAGCTTCTCTAGGAACATGAATTATAAGCTCAATGTCCTTTATTTATGGCTAGAAACCAAATATGAGTGAGTACATCCCATGTTCCTCTTTTTGGGTCTGGCTTATCTCACTCAGGATTGGAAGGATCAACATAGTAAAAATGACAATTCTACCAAAAGCAATCAATAGATTCAATGCAATCCCCCATCAAAATCCCATCAAAATTCTTCACAGATCTGGAGAAGACAATAATCAACTTTATATGGAAAAACAAAAAACCCAGGATAGCCAAAACAATCTTATACAATAAAGGATTGTCTGGAGGCATTACCATTCCTGACTTCAAACTCTATTACAGAGCTACAGTATTGAAAACAGCTTGGTATTGGCATAAAAACAGAGAAGTCGACCAATGGAATCGAATAGAAGACCCTGACTTTAACCCACAAACCTATGAACACCTCATTTTCGATAAAGGAGCTAAAAGTATGCAATGGAAAAAAGAGAGCATCTTCAACAAATTGTGCTGGGAAAACTGGATGTCAATCTGTAGAAGAATGAAAATAGATCCCTATCTATCACCATGCACAAAACTCAAGTCCAAATGGATTAAAGACCTCAATATCAGTTTGAACACACTGAACCTGATAGAAGAGAAAGTGGGAAGTACTCTACAGCACATGGGCACAGGAGACCACTTCCTACGTATAACCCCAGCAGCACAGACACTAAGGGCATCATTGAATAAATGGGACCTCCTGAGGCTGAGAAGCTTCTGTAAAGCAAAGGACACTGTCACTAAGACAAAAAGGCAACCCACTTACTGGGAGAAGATTTTCACCAACCCCGCAACTGACAAAGGTCTGATCTCCAAAAATATTTTGAGACATGCCCGATAATGCTAATAATAGTTAACGCTGTATGCTGATGAGGCACCAGACAACACTCTCGGTGATTTATTGGGATTGGTTTATTAATTAATTGGTTTATTAATCCACTGTGACTACTTATTATCATTTTTCCCAACAGAAATAGGGGAAGGCTAAACAATTTCTCCAGGATACTTGAGAAACGAGACAGTAGCTGAGGCAGCCGCAATTGAGGACACAGCAACTGAGTCAGAACCACATTCTGCCCTCTGCGTAGAGCAGGAGGTCACCCCCTCTCTTTGACCACAGGCATCACTAATAGAGGTGCAGTCTAGAAATATAATAAATACTGCAAACATATGAGATCAGCTCTTGACCTAGGATAAGTTCTTCCTTTGTTTAGAAGGGTTTTTTTTATTGTTGTTGTTGTTATTTCTTAATCATCAACACACTGTTGCTCCAATAGTCTATTAATTGAATACCTATTTGTATTAATCCCTGTGTGTGTGTATGCATGCATGTATATGTATACATATAAGTGTGTGTCTGTGTGTTTACATATATGTGGGCACTTGTGTATAAGTGTGTGCCCGTGTGAAGAGGGTGAAAAGTTGCCATCAGATGTCTTGCTTAGTCACTCACCACCTTGTACATTGGGACATGGTCTTTTGCTTGAACACAAACCTCACCAATTTGCTTATCTTGTGAGCCAGCTTGTTCTGGGGCTCCCCAGTCATAGTCTCCCTAGCATGGGGACTACAGGAGGGCCACCAAATTCTCCCAGCATTCATGTGGGTGCTGAGTATCTGAATTCCAATCCTCATTCTTGTGTAACAAGCTCTGCAGCCACTGAACTGTCTCCTCGGCCTCAAATATTTCGTTTTCAGTATTTATTTAAGCAATGTACCTTGTGATAAATTATTGATATCATACAAAGAGTCACTCAGAAAATATCACTGGGAACACTAGATTTTTTTAATAGCATCTTACACCAATTATGATTTATCTCCATTGAACCTATTAAAGGATTGTTTCCAAAAGTTTAGAAAGACATTCATAATTTTGTTTCACTGTTTCAGGAACATGTATTATAAAATATCAATGCACCCCTTTCTTCATCAAAGCATATTATAGATATTTTTATTTTATTATCTGGAGTGTTACTTCTTACATCTGGACTTACCAGAGTCCAAACCACATTGTCACTTGCATTTAGAGGTGTTTCTTAGACATCTTTCTCGAGGTATGACACCTCCATTCTGCCTCCGTAGCTTCACAGTACAGTATAGTATCTGTAACACAAATGAGCTCTGAGACCCAGTGGGTCAAAGTTTTCTGGCTACATAACCCATCCTCACAGCATTATAAACCTTAGAAAAGTAAAAATCTTTCCTGATTTGCATAGGCTATGTCCCCCTGAAAAACCATGTTCTGTAGTCTTGGACCCTGGTCTTTGACAATACTGGGCAGTTAATGGAGGATTTAAGAGTTGGACCTGGTGGGAGGACCTACTGGTCAGTGGCTAGGGACATAACCTCTAAAGGAGTCAGTGGGAGCATAGCCATTTCCCCTTCCTCATTCCTTTTATTTCTTAGCCATGAGGTGAAAGGTTTTTTGATGTACTAGTCTATAATGAGATGTTGATACAGAACAATCAATGGGGAAGAGAGACTGGGAGGAGTGGAAGTCAATGTTGCATCAAAACTAACAAAATTGCAAGAAAAAATGGCCTTTTTTTTCTTTAAATAAGTTTTATTTTGTGTTGTACATGCATATGTGTGTGTGTGTGTGTGTGTGTGAGAGAGACAGAGAGAGAGAGAGAGAGAGAGAGAGAGAGAGAGAGAGAGAGAGTCTGCATTCATGTGTGCGTTTGTTTGTGTGTGGAACTCAGTGGGAGTTGGTTTTCTGTTTCTACCATGTGTGCCGTTTTCTGCATAGCCACCTCACCAGCTTGCCTGTTTTCTTTCTGGGTTTATCATCCAATGTGGCTGTTAAAAGCTGCAGGATTCTGGCTGACACGGTTCTTGTGCTTGGTCTGTTGTGGCATGAATTTTCTGACTTCTCTCAAGAGTACCTTATGAAATCTATTCCCTTCTCTCCCAAGATTATTCAGCCTGATGTCCTCACAGACTAAAATGATTCTCAGAAAATACACAGAAATAAATATTTATCTCCTAAGATGTTTTGTAAAGAGTAGCTGGTACTTTAGTAGAAGGAACACATTCGCCGCTCCAAAAAGACTTTGGATTGTGGGAAACTGTTTCTGTTGTTTATGACCTAAAAATATGACAGAGTCTCTTGGAGGACATAGTATTCTGGGTTTTTAAGCATAAGAACATCCTCATTCTTTTGACTCCAAGATAAGACTGACTCCAAACAGCCCAGGGTTCTGTTGTGGTTCGTATAGATTACAGCAGGAAGATCACATTCCATTCTCAGCTGGAGAGGAGATGGGAAACTCTAAGAGGGGAGTGGAGCAATCACAGGCATGTCTTCTGATTAAAGGGAATGCTGATTTGAGAGAGGCATCTAGAAAGTTAGATACTGACCAAGGAAGACTCCTCTGGCTGATACAGTTTTCCTTCCCTTAAGAGAGCACTTGGCCCAGGTGGGAATGAGGCCCAGGTCAGGGCATGAGGACTCCTTGATTCTGTTTGCTCACGGCAATTCCTCTACTCCATTTGCTGTGAGTGTAATCCTCCCTCTTTGACCGTCATCAATCAAGGACTGATTAAGTTTGGCACTTTTCCAAGTCCATGTGACTTCCTACTGTGTTTCAGTGAGAAGCTGGGCAAGAGGAAGATGGCAGCTGCTGTGAGGCCATCTTCAAGAGAACATATCCTAAATCAATTTCTCCAGAGTCCAGTCTTGTGCTATGTCACCAAACAATGCCTACCCCTTTACATAAGAGAAAGACACAGAGAGAAGAAAGGTCTTAATTTTAAAATAAATGGAGAGTCACTACACCCTGAGAGCTAATCAGACAGACCCCGAGATGAATTCTCAGAAGCCCACACTACACCCATTTGTCTTACCATGATGACTCTAGATAAATGTCCCAACTTCTGTCAAAGGTGAGAGCTTGGGACTTAGAGGTACCGATAGCTCAGAAACTGTGACCACAAGAAAATATTGTTTTTTAAGTTCAGAAAATCTTACCTAATGTTAATGTAGTTAGGAGACTCAACATTAAGTAAATAAAATGAAATCTGAAAATTACCATAAAACATCAATAAACTGTAAAAAACAATCCTTGTGGGATGATAAATAACCAAGCAGAAATTCCAGAAACTAAAAAAAGACTTTGTCTGCAAAACCAATTAGCCCAAGGGATTAGAAAGCAAAGGAACTAGGTGGTAAATATAAATAAATCCTTCACAAAAGGAGTGCAAGACAAGGAGAGTGAGAAGAAGATGCTGAGGAGGAAGGCCAGCAATGGGGAACCTGAGGTGGAAAGCACTGGGCTGTCCTCTGGAAACTCACAGAGAAAATGAGACAAAAAAAAAAAAATGAGGGAAACGTTTACAGTCAGCATGTCTGAACACCATGGCCCAGAAGTCTCATAAGCCTGAAGCCCAACCAAGAGTGAAAATTAGTATTCTCAAAGATGTGTGTGAAAGCAAACTAAATAAAAAAAGGAACGTAAAAATTTCTAGAAGTATCCTAAGAACAAAGGTCAGACTGGGATTCCAATGTGAACGAAACACAATAACTAGCCTCAAATTTGCACACACGGGTACTGTCTGAGTTTGCTTTCTATAGCTTTTCCAAAGACCACGCTCACATATAAGTTGGAGAGGAAAAGGTTTGTTTCAGATCACAGATTACAGCCCATCATGAAGGGAAGTCAGGGCAGAAACTTGGAAGCAGCAACCGAGGCAGAGACCTTGGAGAAATGCTTATTGGCTTGCTAGTCACAGCCCAGTCAGCTTGCTTTCTTCATACAATCCAGGCAGGTTCACCTGCCCAGGTGTGGCATCACCCACAGTGGGTGGATCCTACCACATCGATCATCAATCAAGAAAATGCCCATAGACTCGCTCACAGGGACAGTCTTGCAGAGGCAATCTTTTGATAGAGGTTCCCTCTTTCCAGGGTACCTTAGCTTGTGTCAAGTTGACAAAACTAACCAATAGAGATGTCAGGATTCAACTGTGAGGAAAATATGAACATGCATTTAAGAATAAGCAGCCTCTGTCTCCGATGCTGATACCTGTTTTGGGGACCCTGCCCTCCTACTGGGTTGCCTCATCAAATCTTAACTAGAGACCAAGGTGCATAAAGAGCAGGGGAGGGACTGGGAGGAGAAGAGAGAGGGAAGAGAAACTGTGATAAGTCTGGAATATAAATTAATTAATTAAAAATGAAAATGAAAAAAATAGTATAAATAGCTGTAGTAATAGGAGCATCGGGGCTGCGTCCCCAGCACCCCGGCCACCTGGCTAGCTTATGCCCCGAAATAACAACACACAAATTGTGCTTGGCCCTTTAGCTCTAGCCATTACTGGCTAATTCTGATATCCTGATCAGCCCATCTCTAATAATCTGTGAGCACCGGTCTTACCGGGAAGATTCTAGCCTACGCCCATCCTGGGTCGGAGCTTCATTGCGTGTGTCTGCCCGGGAGCGGGGCATGGTGTCTCTGCTCCAGCGAGCAGAGCCATTGAGTCTGAGCTCACTTCCTCTTCCTCCCAGCATTCTGTCCTGTTTACTCCTCCCACCTATGTTTTAACCTATGAGGGCAAGCAGTTTCTTTATTGCTTAACCAATGAAATCAACAGATTGATATATGACACTCCCACATCAAATAGCCTCACTGGAAATGTGTGTGTGCGTAAAAGTCAAGAATAAAATTGCTCAGAAAAAAAAAAAAGAGAGAGAGACAGATGAAAATGTAAATGACAGTAAGCTATCCAGATTAACAAGAGAATGTAGTTACATCAGGGTTAGTGCTCTAGGACCCTTGTCTTGTTTACAAGGGAGGTATAGTTAATAATGGACTTGAGGGTTTTAAATGTGCTATGCATGACAAAAATTTAAACACAGTAACTTGATAAATAGAAATAGACTTTACTGTCAGGTAAGGTGGCCTGTGCCTGCAGACCAGCAAACTGGAAGGGGAAGGAGGTCAGGAGTCCACCTCCAGCTTGGTTACATGTAGTAATAGGAGCATCGGGGCTGCGTCCCCAGCACCCCGGCCGCCTGGCTAGCTTATGCCCTGAAATAACAACACACAAATTGTATTCATTTAAACACTGCTTGGCCCTTTAGCTCTAGCCCTTACTGGCTAATTTTGATATCCCGATCAGCCCATCTCTAATAATCTGTGAGCACCGGTCTTACAGGGAAGATTCTAGCCTATGTCCATCCTGGGTCAGAGCTTCATTGCGTGTGTCTGCCCGGGAGCGGGGCATGGTGTCTCTGCTCCAGTCTGAGCTCACTTCCTCTTCCTCCCAGCATTCTGTTCTGTTTACTCCTCCCACCTATCTTCTAACCAATAAAATGGGCCAAGGCAGCCAATGACCTTCCTCCATCAGTTACATAATGGGACCCTGATCCCACCCAAAAGGAAACAGAAATAGAGAAGGAGAGGGGACAGAAGATAGAAGGAAGAGGGAGGGAAAAAGTGGAGTGTATCACTTTCAAAAGTGTAGATATTTTTAAAAAGGAAACAGTAAAAACAAATGAAAGAATAAGGAGAATGCTAAATAATGTCATAAACCTAAACATAGCATTCATGAAAATTAATTACACAAATTAATAACTTGGTTATGCTGTAATATTCAGGAAACATTTTTTAAAAATTATAGTAACAAGTTAAAAGACTTGCTATGCATTGTCTTCAAACAGAACCGTCATCTTGCCAGTGGGGAGATGGTCTAGAACAGGGAGTGGGGGTGGGGAGGACACCAGAAGGCAGAAACTAAAGGAAGTTCAAATTCAGCCTTTGGAGTAGCATTCTTCCCACTTTCTCTGCTTAACTCTGAGGACAGTTCCAGTCCATATCCCAAGTCAGGAAACTTTGCCATTCACACAAAGAAACCTCTGCTGCGTTTCTGACTCAAGCAAAAAGATGATCAAGTTATGAACAAGCAGAGGCATAGAAAAGAAAGGAACTGGAGGAAAGAAAGATTCAGATAAGAATAACCCCAAATTCTGGACAATAACCCTGCCGAGACTCTGGCTTGCCACTGTGTGCATGTCTGAGACAGGCAGTAGAAAATTCAGCTTATGATAAAACCACTTGAGCCACTTCTGCTCCTCCCCAAACATACATTTGACAGTCTAATCTACTGAGTTAAAAGCTTGCTATGTAAAACCTTCACAAGTCTTCAAGAAAAGGTCTCCTAGCCCGGCGGTGGTGGCGCACACCTTTAATCCCAGCACTCGGGAGGCAGAGGCAGGCGGATCTCTGTGAGTTCCAGACCAGCCTGGTCTACAAGAGCTAGTTCCAGGACAGGCTCCAAAATCACAAAGAAATCCTGTCTCAAAAAACCAAAAAAAAAAAAAAAGAAGAAAGAAAGAAAAGGTCTCCTAGTCCATCTAATCCATAGATTCTGCAATATAATATACAGAATTTTTTAGAATTAAGAAATACAGTATTCAGCTGGAGAGATGGCTCAGCGATTAAGAGCATTGACTGCTCCCAGGACTCATATGGCAGCTTATACCCATCTGTAACTCCAGTTCCAGAGGACCTGACACAGTCTGTAGAACAGAGAGAAAGGTTAGAAATCTGCAAGGCAAAATTAAATATTCAAAATGTGTAATTGAAATAAAAAAGTATGGTGGAAGGTGATAGTATATGTACACAAAATACAGGAACGAGTGGTTGCAAAATCCATAGATAAGAAGAGATTCTGTGATTAATGGATTAAGAAATTCAGCCAACCCCAAGAAGACTCAACTGAAGATATTCATGATGCAACACATCACACATAAACAGTACAATCAGAAGACAGTGAAGATGTTTTGGAATTAGCCAAATAAAAATTATATATTACACACAAAGGGAAAAGTAATTCAAAATCCTGTTTGAATTCTAATTGGAAACAATGGTGGTAAGAAGATTTTATTGAAATAACCAATATATATATATATATATATATATATATATATATATATATATATACACATTTTGGAGAGTCTAGGTTGTTAACCTTCATTCCCCCTTCCCTCTCCCTCTCCTCTCTTTTCCCTGTCTTTCCACATCCCTCCCTCCCTCTCTAAACATCTTGACTGCCCCATATTTTCAGTTCCATCTTCTTATTCCAGTGAAAATACCTTTTAACAATGACCCACTAACGTTGAAATGATGTGTTGCCAGGAGACCACACCTACATGGCACAATAAGGAAATCTTGAAAACCAATGAAAAAAGGCACAATATGGATGGGTCGACAGCACATGTTCAAAGCCACGGACACTGCTCACATCTGAATTACTTGGGTAAAGGTGTCCATTCGCTGCTGAAAAATAGAAATGTAACGGGATGCTTATAGTAGATGTGTGAGTTAAATGTAAGGTATTGTAAGGGAAAGCAGATCAGTGGTTCCCTGGGATACAGGTAGGATGACTATAAAAAGAACAATCTTGATATTATATATTCTACCATTGTTGTGATCATCTTCATTGTCTCATAGGTGTACATATATATTCCAAAATTATTCGATGTCACAACTAAAGCTACAAGCTGGCAGGTCATCTTATTTTGTAAGTGATTTAATGAGCTCAAAAAGTGATAAACGCCCACAAAATCACTTGACCAGGCTCATTTTGCCTTAAAAAAACAAAGTAGATTAGCATGGTATGAGGGTTCCAGGGTCATGGCTGGAATCCTTTGCTGGGGACAAACCTAGAGGACAGTTGCCAAGACCTGCGTGCAAAAAGGTTTGCAACCCACTGCTGGCTCCAGGAGCAGGACAGACTCCAGGTCCCCCACCTACATGTGCTCCAGCTGGTCGGCTCTTGAAGTTTACTGAACAAGCAACTGTTTAGAGACAATTTAACTGTAATGAGCCCTCATAGCTAAGTGGTCTTTTATTAGCCTAAATGCAGCTCCATGGTCAGGAGGGGCCGCCTTCCCCCAGCTGTCTTCCAGGACTTCTCTGTTACAATGAAATATGGCTTTAATAGAATCACACCTGGAGAAATGTTCTCCCAGGCAGCAGCGTCGATGCCCACCCTCCCCCACTGAAAGACTGGCTTTTGTTGTTGGGTTTTTTTTTTTTATTATTTTTTTATTCCTCTGGGTTGTGCTTGGCAGCTTTCTGAATGATCAGATTGGTTTTAAAGTCAATAGAAACATAGCACATAAAAAGGCAAATCATGTTTTGGAGCTGACTTCAGATATAATTTAAATAAAATACAGTGGTGGGTGGGGTGGGGGAGTAGAACAAATAGACCGTGAACACTAGTCTTAGAATTTCTTTCTTCAGCATGTGTCCAGGGAAAATGCAGGATCAACAGCTCCATCAAGTGCAGGTTTAAAGTCTCTTGGGCTCCCTGAAGCATGGGAAAAGTCACGATGGGCCAAAGCATGCTGCTCTCAAATCTGTGGGAACTGCTTGGGTAGAGAGTTACAAAGACAGCTAATAAAGCAAAGGACCCAACTGGACTTTGATTCCTAATACAAAGTCACTTCCGGGAGCGGGATACAAAACTCACCTGGTGCTCACAGAGCAGATAAACTGACAGTACCATTCTCCAAATCTAAGTCTCGGACAACTGCCTCAGACACTCCAAACTCCACTGCCTTGGCACCAAATCGAACCTACTTCAATCTCTGCTGTGTTAACCACAGCTCAGGAGGCACTAATAACTTTGGGGGAGTCACAGAGGTCTCATCTCTTTGGCTGCAAAGCCTGTGATCTTCATGTTCCCCCGATGGCAGTAACTGGGTAGAGATAGGCTCCTCCTCTGTTAGACTGTTATGACCAGAATTTAATCAGGAACTGTCTCCTCCATCTTGAGCGTACCTGTATGAAACAAGCCTACAGTATACCCTGACGGAACCCTTGTTTCCCCCTTCCCCAGCCACGAAAGATCGAACATCCTTTCACGCTCTTGTATTTCTTGGGAGGCGGTGTCCATGCTCTGAATCAACCATGGCATGTAGTTGCAAGATCTAAATACCCGCCCCCCCCCCTACTCTCATCAAAGCACCCCGCATCTCCCTGGAGATCAACCCAAGGCATACGGAATCTTCACGCTGTGACTTGGGGGGATTTAGTCTATTGGCTTCTCTGCTAAGCAGCTGGTGTTCCTATAAAGGAACAAATGGTGACTCATGAAATACAAATTCCTAATTGTGAAGGGGAAGAGAGCGGCGACGGCAAGAGATGGGAGTAGAGTATTTTTTAATTGCTAAAACTTGGGGGTCAAACTCTACACCCTTGCTTTCCACATGCCTCTTCCCTCCCCTTCCCTCTCAGTCCCCCCCACTCTCACCCCCACCCCAGCTCTGACTACTGCTGCCATTGGGTACTGTAAGGTCTGGAGCTATAGTCTCCATTTCATTGGAAAGAGGCGCTTACTTGCTTGGCTCGTGGAAGAAATTGCCAGTGCTTTATAATCAAGGCCTGGTCTTACTTAATAGCACGAGAGTGAAAGGGATGTAGGGAGGGTTTATTGTGTTTCTAATGATATTCACATGAGTTGTTGTGTTCCCATTAAATCAGGGCCTGGGCCTGCTTCGGTTTTTATAAGAAAGCGTAAAGGCCAGGCACCATGGCTGCATTCGGGTTCCTCCTAGGGCTCCCTGGAATGGAGCCAGTGTGGCAGGCACACAGAGGACAGTTTAGGTTTAACATGTGGACGTTCTCCTACGATTTCTTCAATAATGGGAAAGAGAAGTCAATTTGAAATAAAACCATAGCGTAGATGATCCGAGCTTATCTCAAAGATATAGCATTTAGGGAATGGATGGAAGAACTTTAGAGTAAAAAAAACCACTGTAGGGTTGTAAAACTCTCTCCCAAGATAGTGTAAAATATATGGCATCTTTTGGGGCATGAGACTTCCAAAGAAATCAATATGGGGAAAGGTTCTGGGAGCTAATTGGCAACAAATGTGTCTATCACCAGCCATGAAGACCCTGAACTTGGGTCAGGCAAGATAATCAAGCACAAAGCGGGGCGGGGGGGGGGGGGGTCTGCTCATCCCCCTTTGAGCACCTTTTAGCAATGTGATGAGCACACCACAGCCAAAGGAGCTCACGGGGAAAACTGAGAAGAATTCTTCCATCTTGGCAATGCAGCATCTTCCTGCTTGCCCCTTGGCTCCCCTCTTCAGAGAGGAAGGCTCTAATGATTGGAAAAGTTGGAGAAAATTCTGCCTTTGCTTTTATCTGTCCCCTTTGTTTTCTAACTGGTTTATGAGGACCCACGTTCAGGAGCCTACACAGATGGTATAGAGACAGCAAGGATGAGAAGAAACAAAGGCTGGTGGGAAGAACCTTTGCTCCAGCTCCCAGCAAAGGAAACGGGAAAGTAGTCGAAGTTCCTTTCATACAACTGCTACACCTTGGCGTCATTGACTCTATTCCCCCCAAAATCAAGCCCCCCTCTAAATGAAGCATTATATTTGAGAATTATCACTTTTCGTTTCTGCGAGATGTCTCAACTCAATCAGTTCTGAAGACATCCATCCTGGGACGCCCCTTGCTCCCTGTCTCTCACGCGAGTAGCCACTCTGAGCCCTACCACCCTTCTGCTCACATTACTAACCTTCGTGCAGGGTTAGACCCTTGCGCTCTGACCACCAATTCCCCACTGTCCTTGACCGTGGAGGATCTAGAAGGAGCAACCATTTCGTTTACATCTCTGCTTGGTGGATGGGGACGAAGGTACAGGAGGAGCAGGAGAGGGGAAGGAGAGTTGGATAACTGAAGGAAGGCTAAGGATTGTGTAAGGAGGAATGAGTAAACGTCCCTTTCAGAGGCGGTATGCCCCGAGTTTCTGACTTAGATTCCACAGTTCTGCTTAAATCACCCCCCTCCTTAGTTCGACACTTCTTGTCAGTAGAGTTTTTCATTCTAAATTTAAAATGATCACATCTTGTGTCTTGAAAGGCCATCTTAGAGGGTAGATAGAGAAAAGAGAGGGAGCGAGAACAGGAAATGATTTATGAACACTATAAAAGCTACATGGTAAAGAAGCTATCCCAGGATTCAACTGGAAAACCTGTTTCTAGCATCTGCCCTAGAGAACCCCAGTGTCCTTGGGAACCACTTGGGTCAGCTGGAAAAGGAGAAGAATAATGCAGGGCAGGATGCAGAGTGGGTGCTCGGCCTCCCAGAAGCAGCATGAATGGTGTGGAGGTGTGCCCGTCTCTTCTTCAGTTGACTAGAAATATCACTTCAAGATAAAGGGGCCCAAGTTTAAGGCGCACAGAAAGACACACTATGTGTTCACAGGCAGACACTGCCAATTTTGTTTACCTTGAAAAATACAATCATCTAAAAAGTGCTGCCAGCACACAAACAAAACTACCACTAATTCAATTATAAATATGTGTGTAAAATAGAAAGTATACAGGTTTGTGCTTAGGTAGATGAACACAGTGTTATACAAGGCAAAAAACCTTTTTGCTTAGATAATAAAATAGTATCATTTTTTTTGTATCTGTGGATTTTTCCACTTAAATATTAAGTCATCTAAATAATGTTATATGTAGTATTAGATATAAGAACTTCATTACATATTCTAAATTTATAACCAATATTTTCAACATTATCTAATAGGAATATATCTTACCAGTTTTTTTTTTATTTTAACTTTTTTTTTATTGAGAAAAAAAAAACAAATTTCCTCCTCCTCCCAGCCTCCCATTTCCCTCCCCCTCCCCCCACCCTTCTCCCCCTCCCCCCACTCCTCTCCCCCTCCCTCTCCAGCCCAAAGAGCAGTCAGATTTCCCTGCCCTGTGGTAAGTCCTAGGTCCTCCCCCCTCCGTGCATTTCTAGGAAGGTGAACATCCAGTTTTAAGAGGCATAATTTACCACATGACTCTTCAATATATTTGCAGATCTATTTATAGGCTCTAATCTATTACATTAATTTATTTGCCTTTTATAATGCCAAAATGTTTGTTTTAGACATTATTCTGGCTTGATCTCTTACTAGCTATAAAATAAGAGAGACCTTTCTCACCAGATTTTTTTAAAAATGCTTTTGGCAACTCTCCCACGTTCACGTTCCTGTTTGACCTTTGAATTCATTCGTATGATTAGCCTCAATATCCACTCCCCAGAGGGAAAAATAATTGCCTTCCTGTTGGAAGTGCATTGCATTTCCATATATGCTTGGAAGGGAAGACAGAAAAACAGCTATGGAAGAATCAACATATATACCGGTGTTTAAGTTTCAGGCTTGCACATCAAAGGTCACCAGAATGCCAATGCATTTAAACCTGCAGGACAATCCAATCACGTCACTTGGTATGAAAAGAGGTTTGGTGTCTCCATATGTACTGTAGGGAGGACAATGACACTTGGGTTTGATAGTAGGAAAGCATGCCGTGTGCCTAACAGAGCTGGTGCTCAACCCCGTTGCTCCTTCCGCTAACAGTCAAGTCTAAGTTATTTGCCCAACTTTCTATATTCAGTTGTATCAGTCAACAGTTTTCTAGGCATATTGTGGTGGATGTCTCGTGCTAGAACTGGTGTAATGCAGAAGGTCCCCAGCAAGTTCTGACCTCATCTTAAGGAATTAGGAGTTGGTAGATGAATAAACATTTTCAAGGATTACTTAATAAAACAATCAAGGAAAGTTTTTATGGCTTCATATACAGTGTTTTCAGAAATAAAAGTTAAAGGCCAGGTGTGGTGTTCTCCCATAGCTTTGGAGATTGAGGCAGGAAGATCACTAGTTTGAAGCAGACCCGATCTGCATAGTGAGTTCAAGTTCAGTCTAGGCTGTGTAGTAGATCCCTTTCAATACAAAACAGAGAATTATGAATTGATAAAACCTTTTCTTCTTCGAAAGATGTGCTACAAAAGGATCATGTGTGTGTGCATGGGTGTGTGTGTGTGTGTGCATGTGTGTGTGTGTGTGTGTGTGTGGATATGCACACATCTTTAAGCATGTATGTACTTTCCCATGTACATATGTGTGTGTAGGAGCCCGGAGTTGGCGCCGAATGTTTTTTTCAGTTCTTCTCCACCCTGTGCTTTGAGTTAGTTTCTCTCTGAACATGGAGGTCATCAATGCAGTTAGGCCAACCTATCAGCCAGCTCCAAGACTCTGCTTGTCTCCCTCCACACAAGTACTGTGCCTACAGATGCACTCAAACCCCCAGATTTTTTTTATGGGTGTTGGGGATCTGAACTCAGATCCTCTTATTTGTACAACAAGAGCTTCATCAACTAAGCTATCTCCTCAGTCCCCAAGGAGTTCCTTTAAAATGGCCTTGCTCTAAGTCTCAGAATTCACAATCAAGAGAAAATATGAGAGCAGATAAGTAGTCTCCTCTACATAAAATATAACCTAGAGATAATGAGAATAAAATTGTTTGTTAACTGCTGCCATGTGTTTCCATAATAAACCACTGTACAACTCTCTTAAAACATGGTTTCTGTTGGGATTCATAAACCAGAATCCAAAGCCATGTATAAGTCCATAAATTGGGGTTTCAAAACAGTCACAAACATTCCTATCTTACACCACGTGCCTTCTTATTTCCTCTCCATGGTTTTCACTATTATAAAAAAAATCAATTTTGTCTCCCGGGTTAGGTCTTTGATAAGTCTTCAGAATGACTGGAATAATACAACCAGAAGGTGTTGGTGCAGGTTTGAAGATTCAAATGATTCAACATGATCTCAATTTTAAGTTTACTTTCCTGCATAAATTGGTACATAAAATTTAGGTTTTTCTAACCTGAAGCTTTTCAGGCTACTGTGTTCTTAAAGAGCTTATATTGAGTGAAGGCCAGGAGCAGAAAGATACTGCTTGAAAAGGCCAAACTTTCTATCCTTAATGCTTTCAGATATTCTGGAACTCAACAAGTCTCCAAAAACGGATCAAACATCTGCAACATAACACTTCTTTTATGATAAATCTTTCAGTGCTATAGAGTTAGAAAGTCGTGTTTAAGTGCAGAGTTAAGGAAAAATGGTTTCAGTTTACTCAGCTGCTTTGATTTAATGTAGATACTGAATGTAAACCCACCAGTTTATGACACAAGGTTTATTTTAGTTTTCAGTTCTCATACTTTGTAACTTCTGCATTTATTAATAAATAGCCCCAAACTTCTGCTACTAAATTATGTAACTACTACTACTGCTCTCTTTGCAGCTATAGTCATGCACTGTGCAATTACCTTTCAAGAGCAACAGACATCATGTTCTACTGTAATCCTGAGACAGATAGAGAGCCTCCCTCTCCACAGGCACAGGGCAAGTGTTAAGAAATTTTAAAGCACTAACTATTATAATCTATTAAAGTAATTATTAGTTCTTGTTATAAGTACTTGTTCTGTTGACCATTTTCCTATAAGTAAGCCAATCATGTTTGTGGTGATCCTGGTATAAGCAAACCTACTATACTGCCTGTTATGTAAAAATGTAGAACACACAATTATGTATAGTAATACAATACTTGACAATGATAATAAATGATTATTGCTGGTTTATGAATTTATTAACCTATAATTCTATCGTGATATGCACCTACTTAATCTTTAAAAAAGTATAAAACAACATACTGTGTTACACTTGGAGATAGCTAGTACATATTCTGTTTGTCATGTTTTTTTTATAGTAGTAATATGAATATACTATCTTGGGCTCTGTGAGAGTCAAATGACAAGTCACCAAATTATGCATTTCTTAGAGCATATTCTATCACTCAACAATGCATGGCTGTTAACAAAGTCAACTGAAACTGTGCTGTGCATATTATTTTTGAAAATATAATCCCAAAGATAATTTTGTCTTTAATTACTACATGATTCAGTCATCTGTAAAGGTCAGATGTTTTTCTTCCTTCTGCATGATCAGTTTTACCTTAACCCTGTTGCTGTTGTGTGCTTGATTTTTTTAATTGTGTTAGTGCTTGCCTGCACATATGTGTGGACATTAATCTATGTGCCTGATGACAGTGGGATCCAGGAGAGGGCATCAGATCCCCTAGAAATAGTGTGGATACTGAGAAGTGAACCTCTGTCCTCTGAAAGAGCAGCTATTTGTTCTGAATCCTTTGAGAAATCTTTTCAGTCCTTCGTGGAGGTTTTAAGATGACTGTCATAAGATCCCATAGTGGTACTTCTTTGTTCATCTCTGCATGAAGGGAAATTCTTTGCACAATCTTGCATAGCAAATGCCTGAAGCATGTTTTCTTTAAGTAGCTTGAGTCATCGTCCCTCAATCATTAGCCACAGTGTTCAGGTAATGGGTTGTGCTATCTGTTTTTTTTTTCTAATTTATATGGTATGTTCCTGAATCTAGAAATGTTGTTATAACATCAAAACCACTCTCTAATAAGACTTTTTACCTGTCATTTTTATTTCAAATAACCATTAGCTGTAAAGTTGCTTGTAAAGTAATAACATTGATTCATCGTGATTTTGATTAGCATTTCTCTGACCACTAATTTTTTTCTATAATTTTCTTAGAAGAAAGTGGTTTTGAAATCTTTACTCACTTTTATTGGGTTATTTTTATTTATTATCATCATTGTTGTTTTTGTTGAATTATAAAAGGTTATACAAGACAGATAATGTATTTTTATTATTGCCTTACTGCTAAAGATGATAGATAATAGATATATGATTTATTGATTGATGATAGAAGATATATAATTAATTAATTGCATTTTATTATTGAGTTGTAAGATAGGTAGATGATGATGACGTTTGCTAGATAAGCAGATAGATGATAGATAGATGAATAGATAGATAGATAGATAGATAGATAGATAGATAGATAGATAGAGATAGATGATAGATAAAAGATAGATAGATAGATAGATAGATAGATAGATAGATAGATAGATGATATAAAACTCTTACCAAATAAATGATTATATTATCCCATTCAGGGATTGTCTTTTTGCTTTCTTGTTGGTTCTCTACGAAGCTCATTGGTTTTAGTTCAGATAAAGTCAACTTTATCTAATTCTGCTTTTGCTTCTCATGCTTTGAGTTTCATCCTGAGAAGTGTTGAAATTATTAAGATTTGTCCCTAGAATTTCTTGTAAAGTTTTAGGTCTTAATACAATATATAAAAGTGGATGAATTTGTCTCTTCCTGGATATCCAATTGTTAAAAAGCCTATTGGAGGAAGGTTACTTGTTAGGTCCCGGCTGCTTAGCCCTGAAATAATCACACAGAAACCATATTATTTAAATCTCTGTTTGGCCCATTAGCTCTAGCTTCTTATTTGCTAACTCTTACATCTTAACCCATTTCTAGTAATCTGTGTATTGCCACGTGCTTGTGGCTTACCCCGTAAAGATCCATCTGGTGTCTGTCTCTGGTACAGCTACAGCCATCTCCCTTGCTCTGCCCTTGTTTCTCCCAGCTTTCAGTTTAGTTTTCCCCACCTACCTAACTTCTGCCTGCTATGAGTCCAAAACAGTTTCTTTATTCATTGATGGTATTCACAGCATACAGAGGGAAATCTCACATCAAAAGCCATCTATAAAATTAAAATAAAACGTCTTTTAGCTTTAGGTCTCTTGATAATCAAATTACCTAAGTGCATGCATTTCTTTATGTTCAATCCTATTCTGTCATTACACATGTCTTCATAAGTAGATCTATTGTTCCATGAGGACTATGCGACACTTGGTGACAGCACCATGTTGACTTGCTTGCCTTTTTATCTATCATATGGTGTTTTGAAATCAGAAAATGAAAGTCTAATTAACTCATCCTTTCCACAACTGTCTTTACTTTTCTAGAATTCTGTATGGATTTTATATACAGTTTGCCAATTTCTATGAATAATCTACCCTGAATTATGGCATGAACTGTGTTGAAAGTTTTGGGTCATACAGACATACCTTTACTTGTCACGAGCTGTTTCAGATCATTACACATGTACAGTAGGTGGCAATTGATAATTCAGATGTCAACCCACCAAATGAATTATTCTCTGAAGGAGGAAGACCCTATTCAAGTAAAGGTGAAAGGACCACAGGGCCAGGAAACTGGCTACTTTTGTCTATAAATTCATATGTGCAAAAATAGCTATTAAATCTCCTTATTACTGTGCATTTTCATGTAACTTGTACATGTAATCTCATTATTACATCTCAGTCTTACGGGCACATATATCTGTGGATGGTCAAGAAGATGACTTCTCATTAATATGTATAATTTTGACGAACAGAAATATGCTTGGATATGTTTCATAACTAGATCTATTGTTCTATGAGTACTGTAAGACACTTAGAAGCCTGTTTTGTTTCTTTACATAGATTAACATAAGAAAACAACCATTTCTCCCCAGTTTAAGATAAGCAACATTCATTTAGCTGATTTAAAATCTCAGAACAATTTCAAACTAGACGGTCTCTGTAAATGGATCACAAGTTTAAAACTTTACAGATATGCACAAGGACAGTTTTACAGATATCTAAACCAAGGTTGTCAATGCAAAGCAGCCTAAAATACTATGCCAGCCTCTCTTGCAAAATCTGGCTGATAAAGACCTACTCCCTGTGCAAATTCCTCAGCAACTTGTCTCACAGGACATTACCTGGGCTCAGGTCACAGCCTATACAACAGAAACCTTGAAGCATGCCATTGCCAGAGTTACTACCTCCTCTGATAAGTAGCTTTGTAACCTTTATATTGAAAAAAGTTTGTTGTTGAATGTGTATTTATAAGCTAGGTTAACAAAGAAGAAAAAGAAAATTGGAACTGGAGAACGAGAGCTGGAAGTAAAAGGAGCATTTCCCTCAGATCATGTATGTGAGTCTTCTTCCTTCAGATAAACAGAAATTTTTCCTAAGCAGTAGTGGGCTGAAGGCATTCTTTCTGAAACCCTGGTGCAGTTCTGGGAAATGATCTCCCAGACTGTGGTATTTACTAAGCTTTCTAGTAACTAGAAAACCACGTTAGCTTTGTTTTACATTAATTCCTTTCAATCAGGCTTTGTAGTTTTCAGAATATAGTTTTTGTATCCCTTGGTTGAGTATAGCACTAATTATTGCTTGTGCTTACATTCTATTGTGGATGAAATTGTTTCCTTGATTGAATTAGCTGGTCAGTAAATGGTAACAAAGTTGATCTTTCTATATAGGCCTTGCCTCATACATGCTCACCAAACTCACTTTATTATAAAAGTTATTTGCAAATCCCTTTAGATACTATCTGTGTACAATTAGCCATGCCTTGAATAAAGACAGTCATTGTTTCTTTAAAATTCAAATCCTTTATGCATCTTTTCTGGACTAGCTTCAGTAGTTTCCAGCATCATTTTCATTATAAGTACTGGGGGAGGACAGTATATTCTTCCTGCTCTCAGAGGTAAACCGTTCAGTTGTTCAATGTTAAACATGTTAGCTGTAGAAAGGACCTTCCTATTATTAGTTTGTTTATTGTTATTATAATGAAACAATGTTGGGGCTTTTTATTTAAAATCTTCTTGTACATCTATTGAGTTGATCAGATGGTTTGTTTTTTAATTAGATGATAATATTTATTATGTTAATAGTTTTCAGATGCTATGTTAAACTTGCATCCATTTGCTCATGGTAATTATTTCCTGTTATGACACTGGGTTCCGTTTGGGAGCACTTTATTTATTTCACCTCATGGTCACAAGCTATTGTTTGGTAGTTTCCTTTTCATGACTTTGACTGGTTTTGCTGCAAGAGTAACAGAATGAGTTGGAAAGCATTTCCTCTTCTGTGGAACATGGTTAGCATGTCTAGGGAGAGTTGTCATTGATTCTTCTTTAAACATTTCATGGTACTTTGATTTCTTTCTTCAAAGACTTAATGTTCTTTAAGAACAGATCTTTCACTTCTTTGGTTAGCATTACTCTAAAAAATTTTTATGTTATTTGTGGCTATTATAAAGGGTGATGCTTCTCTTATTTCTTTCCCCAGTCCTGTTTCATTTGTATATATGAGAGCTACTGATTTTTTTTGAGTTAATATTGTATTTTGCCACATTACTGAAAGTGTTTTTTAGATATAGGCGTTCCCTGGTAGAATTTTTGGGATCACTTATGTATACTATCATATCATCTGGAAATAGCAAACGTTTGACTTCTTCCCTTCCAATTTGTATACCCCTGATCTCTTTTGTTGTCTTATTACTCTAGCTAGAAATTTGAGTACTATACTAAATAGGTACAGAGAGAATGGACAGATCTCCCATGCTCTTAATAGGTAGGATCAACAATTTAAAGGTGGCAATCTTATAAAAGGCAATCTATAGATTCAATGCAATCCCCATTAAAATCCAAACACAATTCTTCTAAGACCTTCAAAGAACAATATTCAACTTCATAAGGAAAGATAAAAAAGCCCAGGATAGATAAAACAATCCTGAACAATAAAGGAACTTCTGAAGGCATCACCATCCCTGACTTCAAGCTCTACTATAGAACTATATTAATAAAAACAGCTTGGTATTGGCATAAAAACAGACAGGTAGACCAGTGGAATTAAATCAAAGACCCTGATATAATAATCTTCACACCTATGAACACCTGATTTTTGGCAAAGAAGCTAAAATTATACAATGGAGCAAAAGAAAGCATCTTCAGCAAATGGTGTGCTGGCATAACTGAATGCTGACATGTAGAAGAATGTGAATAAATCCACATCTATCCCCATGCACAAAACTCAAGTCCAAATGGACCAAAGACCTCAACATAAATTGAACCACATTGAACCTCATAGAAGAATGCACTGTCACAGAATACTACTTCCTAAATATAACTCCAGTAGCACAGACACTGAGAGCTACAATTTTTGAATGGGACCTTCTAAAATTGAGAAGTTTCAGCCGATTGTTGGTAGCTCATACCTTTAATCCCAGCACTCGGGAGGCAGAGACAGGAGGATCTTTGTGAGTTCGAGGCCAGCCTGATCTACAAGAGCTAGTTCCAGGACAGGCTCCAAAAGCTAGAGAAACCCTGTCTCAAAAAACAAAACAAAAAATGAGAGAGAGAGAGAGAGAGAGAGAGAGAGAGTTTCTGTAAGGCAAAGGTCACAATAAACAAGATGAAATAGCAACCTTCAGAATGGGAAACAATCCTCACCAACTCCACATTAGACAGATGATCATTCTCCAGAATATTTAAAGAACTCAAGAGGCTAGACATCTAAATACCAAATAATCCAATTAAAAATGGGCACAGATCTAAACAGAATTTTCAACAGAGAATGTCAAATGGCTGAAAGACATTTAGGGAATTGCTCAATATCCTTAGCCATTAGGGGATGCAAATCAAAATGACTCTGAGATACCATCTTTCACCAGTCAGAATGGCTAAAATCCAAAGTACCAATAACAGCTTATTCTGGAAATGATGTGGAGTAAGGGGAACACTCCTCCATTGCTGGTGGGAGTGCAGACCAGTATAGTTGCTATGGAAATCAGAATAGTGATTTCTCAGAAAATTAGGAATCGATTTATCTCAAGGTCCAGCAATTCCACTCTTGGACATATACCTCAAGGACATTTGCTCAACACTGTTTTTAGCAGTGTTATTCATAATAATCAGAACCTGGAAACAACCTACATGCCCATCAACTGAGGAATGGATTAAAAAAGAATGTGGTACATTTACACAATGAAACACTACTCAGTGGTTAAAAAAAAAAAACAAACAATACCTACAAGTATGACCCCAGCTAAGACCCTAAGCAATAGTGGAGAAGGTCTCTGAATTGTCCTTTCTCTGTAATCAGATTGATGACATTGATGACTATCTTAATTGTTATCATAGAACCTCCATCTAGCAAGTGATGAAAGCAGATACAGAGATCCACAGTTAAGCACTGGGTCGAGCTCCCAGAGTCCAACTGAGGAGAGAGAGAAGAGTGAGAATATGAGCAAAGGGGTCAGGACCACGATGGGGACACCCACAGAAACAGCTGACCTGAGCTAGTGGGAGCTCACTGATTTCGAACTAATAGCAGGGGAACCTGCATTAGACCAAATTAGGCCCTCTGAATGTGGGTGACAGTTGTGTGGCTTAGGCAGATTGTGGGGGCCACTGGCACCAGGACCAGGACTTATCCCTAGTGTTTGAACTGGCTTTATAGAGTCCATTCTCTTTGGAGAGTATATATCTCAGCCTATATATAAGGGGGAAGGCCTTGGTCCTGCCTCAAAGTGATGTGCCAGATTTTGTGGACTCCCCATGGGAAGCCTTACTCTCTCTGAGGAGTAAATAGAGAAGGAGGTGGAAGGAAGGTGGGGGAAGCAGGAGGATGGGAGGGAGTGGGAACTGGGATTGGCACATGATATGAGAAAAGATTGTTTAAAATTTTTTTTTAAATTAAAGCACACACACAAAAAATACATTTGATGAAATTCGGTGATAAATCCATCTGTCAGGGTTTCACATTGTGGGTAGTTTTTGCTTGTTTGTCCGGATGCTTCTTAATAGTTCAACAACTCTGTTTGTTAGGATGTGTTCAGATTGCTTGTCTCTACTGGGAGTGACTTGGATAGCTTTTAGCATTCTAGTGATGTATCCATGTAATCTAATGTACTGAGTGTGTGAGTATACAATTACTCTTAGCATTTTTCATAACCCTGCCTTTTTTCCTAAGCCAATAGTTATGCTCCCTTCACGTCAGTGCCTATTACTTTGACCTTAGCTTATGTAGATAAGTTTGTGGTTTTGCTGTGTTTTTCAAAAACCAACTTCAGTGTTACTGATTTTCTTTTCTCACTGGCTTTTATATTTTCCTGCCTACAATTTTTTTCTGTTTATTTATTTTGCTCCTAAATCCAGTAACAGCTATTTTCAATGTGTATGATTTAAAATGTTCACAATTTTCTTTGGAGCATGTGTCGGTGGGCCTCTTCATGTTATCTTGACTGGTCTTTCTCCTGTTTTGGCGTTCCAAGATGACTCATTAGTTTCATGCCTACCACTACTGAATAACTTACTTGGTACTTATAAACATACGCACCACGAAGTTCAAATTAAAAGAATCTCAGAAAATGTACCCAGACACTTGGGAAAATAATTGTATTGATTAAATAAGAACAGAATTTTATAAAACAAGAACTATCCAAAACCATTCAACATAGCACAAAATTAATGTTGTCCTGGAAAATAGTCAAATACAACTCTGTTTGTTTGTAATATGGTGCAAAATATATACGAAAATTAGCACATAATCCATAATATCTGATCCTTAAACCATAAAATTTTGAAGGAAAATTAAAATAGTATTAATTAATTAATTATTACATAATAAGTCTCTTTTTAGTATAATTAAAGAATATTTGTTAAATGATTAAAAGGTGAATCAAATATCTTGCATATTTTTAAGCACTTGAACTAATTTACGTAACTTAAACTTTTCAATATACCATCAGCGAAAAGTTCTGAAGTCTTCTAGGAGGAGGCATTATCAATGAGCATCATAAGATATTATTTTCTGCAATTGCTCAGAAGCAGTTCTAGACACCTGAGCTGCATGAGTACATGCTTGAAAGATTCTCATGGAACTGGAACTTATTCTGAAGTCCTATAACTATTGATTTAGGATATTTGAAAGCAGAGCAAACAATGTTTATATGATTAATTAGGTATATATGATCATGAATATATAATACACACAAACACACATATATATGAGTTTTTAACCTAAAGCCTAGCCTCTAATTCTACTTTTCTGCAAAAGTTATTGCAAATGCAACTAAAGTGAGAGCCTGTCAATATTTTCACCCTGCACAGATTTACACTAAAATGAATTATCAGCATTAAAGAAATCCTACCAAGTAAGGTGCAAGAAAGTGAAGGTCAAGTGGACTCGGACAAAACATTCTCTCTCTCCCTCCCTCCCTCCCTCCCTCCCTCTCTCTTGCCTCCCTATAGGTTTGGTCTCACTGTTCCAGCCATTTTCAGACTTGAACAGTGTTTGTTTCCGTTCTCAAACATGCTGCACATCTCTTCATCTCTTGGGATTCAGACTTTGCATATGTCTTTGGTTTGTAGCACTTTCTCCACTCCTCCATAAGCTTCAAGGCATTTTATTTAGTGGCTCCTACTCATGCATGATCTCTTGGCCTATGCTATTCTTTTCCCTGAGAGGCCCTTTACAATCTTCTGCAGCCTTGCTATTAAAACATGCCCCTGACTAACTATCACGTGTAATTAGATTGTTTGTCACTTCCATTTTTTTTATATTACATATTATGACTATCATGCCAGGCACAACCATCATGTTTTTTTTTTTTTGGTTTTTCAAGACAGGGTTTCTCTGTAGCTTTAGAGCCTGTCCTGGAACTAGCTCTTGTAGACCAAGCTGGCCTTGAACTCACAGAGATCCACCTGCGTCTGCCATCATGTTCTTGACTCTCCATCTTCTCCAGTGAGTTCATACATTGATGAGCATCTCATTACACACTGTATAGCACGTACTAGGTGTGAGAACATAATGAGTGGGGGAGATAACATAGTAAATCTCTAATGCCCAAGTTTGCTGCAAACTAAAATTGATCTACAGAAGATTCTTTGAAAAACTTTACTTAATATATATATTAGTTATTTTTCTGTTACTAGGATAAAATACCATGAACATCAACTTAAGGAAGAGTCTATTCCAGCTTACAGTTCCAGAAGGCAAGTATATGTAATGGTGGGTAAGGAATGACATACCAGCCGGAGCAGGGAGCTAGCTGACCATATTTGTTCCATATACAAGAAGAGAAGAAAAAGGAACAGGAAGTAGGGTGGGTTAATAAGCCATCAAACTTTCCCAGGATCCCCTTTCAGTGTTCTTCCTCCAGCAAGGCTCCACCTCTTAAATGTTCTGTAACCTCCCTGAAGAACATCACTAGCTGAAGACCAAGTGTTCAGGCACATGACCTTATCCGAACATCTCTCTTTCAAGCCTTAACACTTAGAATAAGTGAGAGTAGCTTCGATGCATTCCACTTTAAAAGTTGAAAAGTCTATTTTAACAGAAAAAGCAGTATTTTTAAAGGGCTCACAGACTAACAGAAATTTTTATGTTCCAATAGTCCTTAGGTTTGTAGGAGTTAATGAGAAAGGCCTGAACTACGACAGACTTGACCCTTATATTAAGATCCTCCAAAGAGATAAGCATGTATGCGCAAACACCTTTTTGGTCTCTGTTTTGTGAGAAGACTCTTCCTTCCTGGACATCTGACAGTTTACAGAATGCTAGACTAACTCTGGGACAGATCCTTCAGATGGTGTCAACATAAATAACTGATTTGTTGTGGAAAGCCAATCCACTCCAAAACAACCCCAAACATTTGATTGTAGGGAATTTTGTTTTGCATCGTATTTCCTGTGTCGTTCCTGTGCCCTGGTCTCTTTTTGTTTTGTTACTACTGATATTTGCATGTAAACAGGATCTCAGTTGCTTAGCGATTCATCACTTCTGCTTTTTCATTGCTGAAAGAGACTTGTTTCTTTAACAGGGAAGAGAACTGCCTGATCTCCCTCCCATCTACAAGTTGATTTCATTTAAAATCTGAACATGAAGTTAGCTTTGGAAACAAACAGCTCAGTTGTCCTGAGTTATGTCTGTAATCTGGTCCTCGAAAGGAGAAGTTTCAATAGATAGCTGATTCTCATGACCGCCACTTTGTGATTGTTCTAAGCCTACTTCAGCTGGTGAAGACCCCTGAAAACATACGCGTTGAAGTATTTTTCAATTTTTATTTAGTATTATAACTGTGAGGGGCACACGTGCCATGATACTTATGAGGAGGTGAGAGGACAACTTCACAGAGTTGGTTCTCTCCTTTCATCCTTACATAGGTTTCGAGGATCGAACTCCGGTCCCCAGACTTGAGCAGGAAGCACCTTTATCTGCTAAGCTATTTTGCTATTCAGTGTTTTTTTTTGTTTTTTGTTTTTTTTTGTTTTGTTTTTGTGGGTTTTTTTTTTGGGAGGGGGTATAGAGTTTATTTAGTGGGTTATGGAGGGGAAAGGGAAGGGGAGAGGAGAAGGGGGAGGAGAGAGAGGCAGAGAGAGAAAGAAGGAGGGGGAAAGAGGCAGCAGTTACCTCTTCCAAAGAGGGACAGAAAGAGTGATGCTCAGTGTTTTTAATAATCGAGGATAATAATAATGCTGAGATAAATAAAAGAAAAGAGATACCATCAACAGGGCTCCCTGAAGATATCTCCGAATATAGAAGCACAGTGGTGTCACTATCGAGCTGTAACAACGACATGTGTCTGCATGTGCTGTAATGAAAAAAAGATGCCCAAAATGCCTTTAATAGAAATTTGCCCAAAATAGAAATTTCAGAAATGTAGTTATGTGTACATCTATATAGTGCAACCTTGTGTGTGTGTGTCTGTGTGTGTGTGTGTGTGTGTGTGTAAAAGGGATAGCGAGGTCCATAGCCTTGCCTTGCGTTTTTCCACCCTATGGCTTGTTTTTCCTTCTTGTAATGAATACATAAAAGAAGCACAGACACCCAGTGCAGCCAAGCATGGGCTTCTCTTCCCTTTCTGCTGCAGCTGCATGATAGCAAGAAGAATGTCAAACAAAGGTCAGGATGTTCTTGACAGCCTACAGCAAAGGTCTCCAGGAGATTTCTTGTCCCTCAAAACTTACTTTTTTTCCATCTGAAATATCTTCCAGAAATGAAAAACCAAGGTTAAAATGGTAACCTTTTTCCTTATGGAACATAAACCCAAAAGTCAAAACACATTAACCAACAATACAAAGGATGAAAGCAGGCATGGGTCAGCTGGGCACAGCTGTACACACCTGCAATCCCAATACTCCAGAGGCCAAGAGGATCACAAGCTTGAAACAAGCCTGGGCTACACAGGAGATGTTCTCTCCAGAGAACAAAACTGGAACAAGAAGAACATTTAAATGTCTGTATGTGACTATCATTTTCCTTTCTTTTTATTTTTTTTATTTTTTTTTTATTTTTATTTTTTTTTTTTTTTTGGTTTTTCGAGACAGGGTTTCTCTGTGGCTTTGGAGCCTGTCCTGGAACTAGCTCTGTAGACCAGGCTGGTCTCGAACTCACAGAGATCTGGGATCCTTTCTTTTTAAAAGAAACAGTATTTTCAGATATCTTAGATGTTATGTGAAAATCAACTCTATACCAACCCAAAGAAGGGCCACCTTCACAGACAGAAAAAGAACCAAAACAGCTTGTTTGCTACAACCTAAATGTTTGTGTCTTCTGCATAGATACATTTGAAGCCTACTCCTGGAGGCTAATATTAGTACACAGGGTATGGGAGAGATTAAGTCAGGAAGGCTCCACCTTACCAGAATTAATGGCCTTATGAAACAGACCTATCTAAGAAATTTTGTTCATCTCCCCTGACCATAGGTCCCATACCCTACATGGACTTCTTCAGGATTCTTAAATGAGACTACTTCTACTGGCTAACAGAAAACTCTCAAGCTACCTTTGTGTTTTGACAAAACAGGAAGTGAAAACAATACTCATTGTTCACAAAAAAAAAAAAATAAACAGTTGTTTTGAGCTCTGAAGAATAAGGTTTACATCATTGAGCACTGGCCAAAGAGAAAGAAAACTTGGATAAAGAAACTTGGTAGCCATGAATAAAGAATTTTAGGCTGAGAATAAAGAGGGAAAAATTGCATTCTTGCCCAACTCACCAACCTGAGTGATCATGACCTGGCAGGTGCTGTTGGGGACAGCTCATTATTTTTAGTTTAATTCCTGCAGATTTTATATGACTTTCTTTGACTATCACATATCCCATGCAGGCAATTGCCACTCCTTAATTAGGGTGCTGGTGGGTTTAGCACATGATAGCCCTGCAAATACAATAGGCCACACTGGTATTTGTGAAAACAGCAGAAAATCACTGTCACTTTGTTCTTGCCCTTCTACCCTGAAGCAGCTAGTGATGCCCTCATTCAGTGGTTCCCTCCCTATACCAATAGAGATACACCCTTATCTCTGAAGACAAAAGGACGTGGAAGAGAATCTGAACTAACTAACAGGCTTTTCTAGTTTTCCTGTTCATTACCACTAGGATCATATCCATGTGTGCTCAGTTGTGTCTCTCCATGTCTCTAGATCCTTCATACGACAACACAAAACGCATAGGATTTTGCTCCTATTGTTTCGTCTCATCATTCCTGAAGCCTCTAGTGTCTGGAAACCTTTCATAAGATGGTTTTGTCTTTTCCTATTTTTGATCTGCGTTGTTATAGATGCCTAAGTTCTGAATTTAACAATGAGAAAGATAAATGCTTAACAGTAATAACCTCTAAAATCACACCTCACATACACACACCCACACACCCATGGGTCCACATCCCCTATTACCCCTCCTTGTCCCTAAGCTCTCTTCTTCAGATATGTTCAGTCAATCACCTTCCAAGCCAATTCTGCTAAACCAGGTCATGAGAAGATGCTTTCTTGCTGGGAGCAGAGTGACTTTTCACTCAGGTTCATTTTCTGATTGTCTTAGTGATCTTTATGCATCTCAAACTAAAACCATGAATATAAGTTTAGCGGTGGACTTGTGGTGGGCAGTGCTTCAGACAGGGACAATTCTTCATTATGTAACTAATATTTGCCCACTGTGGGAGAGTTGGGCTGTTAAAGAATTAAGAAATAGTATTGAAACAACTCAACTATAATCAACAGTGGAACTCGCCAGGTGAGTCATCCTGCTGATTATTTCAGAGACCTGTTTGCTCCCACGGCAGCTATAAAGAAGCCATTCAACAGACAATGGAGGCTGTTTAGTGAAGACTAAGCTAGGCTCTTCTTCACTGGTTTGATTTCCTCTTTACTTCAGAAGCCCCCATAAACACATTCAATGAGGAAGCATTTGAACTGATATGCATTCTGTTTGCTCCCCACTTCCTCTTTCCACCTCTAATTTTCTAGGCCTATAAAACAGATGGCACTCTTTTCCCCCATGACACCATAGTTTTCTTTTCTTCTTGAGGAAATCCCAGAAATAAGGGGGTTACTGAAGGATTTTTCATGACAACTTGGGTAATAGTTTGAAAGAGAACCAACTATTTTTACTCTTCTTTTCTCCCTAGACCTCTACAAACAGAAACACCATTGGTGTTCACAGGCACCTCACACATTTAAAAATGAAGTCTTCTTCCTCTGTTGCTTTGGTAGGCATGAGGGGAATTGTGTGACCATCAAGCTTTAAATATGTTCATGGGTTCTTCTATGTAGCTGTTCAGAAGGGTGTGTGTGGTGTGTGTCCCTAACCCAGGATGCTATGTCTTTGTCCATGAACTTCTGTTGAAAGTAGTTTTCACACAGAATATTGCCATGATAACTATGTCTGTAGCACAGCATGGACTAACATGTCCATCGCCTTCACTGTGGGCTTAAGAGGAAAGGAAAGAAGGGAAAATCCTATTTGTCTGACTACCAGGGAAACTGAACTTAGGCTGGGAGTCTCTGAAAAAGAACGGGAATTGTCTCATGCATGACTGACTACGTTTTCATCAGAAAGCAAAGCACTAAACCACTAAGTTCTGTTTAAGGTTTTATGGTCAACTCACGTTACATATAAATTTTGATTGTTATAATACACTGAATGATCTATGGAGTGCTCAAACTCACCATGAAATCTCTCCAATAAGACATGTTTCATATTCAGAAATGTGCCTTATTGCATTAGTAGTACATTCAGGAAGTGGATATTAGGAGATGTTGGGAAGCAGCCCTTCGGGGTGAGCTTTCTAAACCTCAAAATTGGAGTGAATTTATGGCTCTCTTACAAACGTATTGTTTTGAACTGAGAATTTATTGAGGAAAGATGAAGACGTTGGGTACAGAACAAAATAAAGATAAATAAATAACTTGTCTCATCCATTGTTCTTTGAATGAGCAAGGACAATAGGCAGCCTCCGACATGAAAGTCCAAAAACAATTCAAGATTTTCTAGACTTGTGTTTATGTTATTTGTATGAGTGTTTTGTTTGCACGCACATAAATGAGCATCTCATGTGTCCCTAGTACCAAACCAGGAGAGGGTGTCAGATGCCCTGGAACTGCAGTAACAAGAGTTCTGAGTCAAATGGAATGAAACCCAGGCCTTCTGTAAAAGCAGCAAGTGATCTGAACCGTTGAGCCAGTTCTCCAGACCATATTTCCTGATGTGTTTCAGTCTAGGTATTATTGTTTGTGTGAAACTATTCAGGCTGAATATACTAAAGGAACTGCAAGCATCCCCCAGGTATTTTTGTGATAATGCAATTAAGAGCATGACCAAGGGAAAGGTCGTAGAGTTCAGTAGTGTCTTCTCTTCCTCCATACTCTTATCACCATATGAGGTATAAAGAGCTGTACCTCAGAGTCATGAAAGCCAGCTGAGAAGAAAAGTCTTTGTTCTTTCAAATACTGTTGTTATGTGAATAGAGCCATATACTAATGTTCATTGGCTTCAAACTGATCATTTATGGCACATGCTTATAGATGTCAAGTGATGCTGAAAAATTATCCCCATAGTTTTCTTCTCTTCAGGAATTGTGCGATTACAAAATACGCTAGTGCAAGGGCAGCACAAAGCTTGTAGGAGTAACCAGCCAATATCTGATTTAAGGCCAACTCCATGAGATGAAACCCATACCCAATGCTACATGGGAGACCAAGAACCTGAGGACTTAGGGGGAAACCAAATACAGGTGTTCTAATAAAGCTATGTAACAATAACATTGTTACTAATGGCATACTATAGTTACAGATCAGTGCCTTGTTCAACCATCATCAGAGCACCTTTCTTCTGCCGCAGATGGGAACAAACCCAGAGACACACAGCCAGACATTACGGAGAGAATGAGAGACCTTGGAACACTCAGCCCTTAATGTGATATTTCCATCAAATCCCTCCCCCAGGGTTCAGGGAACTCCAGGAAGAGGAGGTATAAACAGTGTAAGAGCCAGAATGGATACAAACACCAAGGAAGCAAGGCCTTATAAACAAAATGGGACTGTTGCAAATATGAGCTCAGAGACGGAGGCAGCATGCACAGGTCTGCACAGGTCTGCACGGGACAGGGTCTTAGACTGGGAGTAGTGGACATAAGCCCCCATTCCAAACCCAGAAGCTATCTCCTCTTTATAGTCATTTGCAAATGATAGCTTGGTTTTCTTCAAGGGAGTCTCACTGTGGAGACAGATCTTGGTGGTAGGCTACACATCCAAGAGAAAACCACTCTTTGGTGGTTCTTTGTCTCAGGTCTATTTCTTTTTTATTTTTTTTTTTAAATTTTAAGTCTTTTATTTTTCTTTTACCCTACAGGTCATTTGCATATATGTTATATCTTCGAGTTTTGTGTTTTTATGGGATTCCTAAGTGTGTGGACAAGTGTGTCTCTGGAGCTACTTGATTTTTTGTGCCTTTTCTTGTGCTCTCTTTGTTTTTGTTTGTTTCTTGTTCTGACCTATTCCAATGTGCCTGTTTTGCTTTACCTTATTCTTTTATTTTCTCTTCGACGCCCATTTGTTTTCTAATGAGAGACAGTCAAGGGTGGAACCAGATGGGACAAGAGTAGGAGGAGCAACTTGGAGGAAGAGAGAGAGGGGAAACTGCAAGGACAATATAGTATATGGAAATGCTATTTTCAATAAAGGTAAATATAAATAAATAAGTAGAATATATTTGCCAATTTATTAGAAAACACAAGTGGCATCGCGTGCTGAGAAAAAGCTAATAATAATATGCCTAATAACAATTTCTCATCATTTGAAAATGCTATGGCTAATCTGGAACACAGTTGTATTTTTTTTAGAGACAAATAATGCCTTCCTAAATGAATAAATCACTTTTTAAAACTAGGTATAAGAGTGTTTGCCTGCATGTATGCTCACCGTGTGCATGTCCGCTGCTTGAAGAGCCCAGAAGAAGCCGTCAGATGGCAGGAACTGGAGTGACAGACTGTTGTAACATAGTTGTGGGAATCAAACCTAGGTCCTCTGCAAGAGCAACCAGGGCTCTTTATCACTGAGCCACCGGACAACCCCATAAGTCACTTTTAAGAAGAGCCTTTACTTTTAACTCTCCACTTACTGAAAAGATTTTCCAGAGGCTGTATCTTTTGGGGCATTAGAATTTTTATCTGGGGGAGAAATAATTTATTTAACTTTTATGTTCAGCAGTGTGTTCTTCAACTTTATTTTTCTGGAGTCTTTTTTATATTTAGTGTGTGTGTGTGTGTGTGTGTGTGCACATTTAGTGTGAGTGTGCACATGCACATGAGTGCCTCAATGCACTTACGAAGATCAGAGGACCCTTGTGGGAGTGTCCTTCCATCAAATGGGTTCCAGGGATTGAACTCAGATCATCAGCCTTCATCGCGATCACCACTACCCACACAGCCATCCTGCCAACCCTTACCTTTTGTTTTCAATGTAGACTTTTGCTAAATAGAGAGTTCTAGAAGTGCAGGTTTCCTGTTTTATTTGTATCCCTTTTTGGCACTTTAGAATGCACTTTCTTGTCTTCTGCATTTTCCTGTTTCTTTGGCATGTTAGTTTCATTGAATACGATGCCCATATTTGCTTGGTTTTGTTGTGAAATGTTCCCTTGATCTTTGCTTCATAAAAGTTTTAACTGTGTATACAAACACAGTGAGTGGAATTTTGGGGCTTCTGAACCCAGTAGTTGGATGCCTGTAGTCAGTTTTAGGAAATTCTTAGAGAGTAGTTCTTCAGTGTTTCCCTCCTCTGTTTCTCTGTTCTCCACCAGGCACGCCAGCACTGAAAATCATCATCCGCGCATCTCTCCTGCTTCTTTAGTTCTCTGTCCTTTCTTATTGCAGGTTTTCCAAACGGACACTTTGAACGTTCCTGTCTTCCAATTCACAAATCTATTTTGCCATGTCTAATTTTCTATTGGATTCTTTCAGACTAGAGTTTTCCTTAGGTCTTAATTCACAGACCCCAGCTCTCTGAGGAAATCTTCCACATTACGCTCCATTTCTCCTCAGCATAGTGGTCAAGCTACATCACAGCCCCTGTCTGATAACTCGGACCCCCAGGTCTCTCTTAGGGTCAGCTTGGGCTGTTTTTAATAGTATTATCTTTCCCTTAAAGGGGTTTGGCTTTGATTTTGTTACAATTTTTTGTTGTTATGTTTTGTTTTGCTGCTAAGTAAAGAGCAACAACATATTGTCTTAACCCTTTCATAAGCCTGAGTAAAGCTTGAAGCAGATTGCTAAGCTAAGGCAGGAATTTCCATTAAATTCACTAACCTAGTCTTTCCTGTCAGAGAGACGGCTAGGGCTTTCAGCCACACTTCCCATTTTCTCCTCCTTTGTCAGATGTCTGCCTCCACACTAACAGAGGTCGAAATTGCTCTTCCTTTAGATCAGCGGTTCTCAACCTTCCTAATGCTACAGCCCCTCAACACAGACCTTCATGTTGTGGTGACACCAATCATAAAATTACTTTCATTGCTACTTCGTAACTACTGTTATGAATAGCAATGTAAATATCTGTGTTTTCCAATGGTCATAGTGACCCCTGCAATTGGATTTTTTGGCCCAAAGGGGTCACAACCCACAGGTAGAGAAACACTGCTTGGGAGGCGTATGGACTAGTTATATAGTATCTCACAATACATTAAAGTTCTGAGAATTTATGGGATGAAGTTATTTATATTTACACATACTTATATAAGTGTGACTATGTATTCTATGTATACAAGTAATATATATATATATATTACTATACACACATAAATATACATACACACACTCACACACATATATATACATATACATATAAAATGAAATGTCCAACTCAATCAATGAGTCAACTGCTCTATTCTTTGTCCAGAGACAGTGATTGTTTGGCACATCCCTATGTTGAAATCATAAACAGCAAGTGAAACTTCTCTTAATCATTCTTTCATGAACGTTGCTCAGCCCATTTTTATGCCCTAAGCACATCTCTAGCAGTTCCAATACATGACACAATTGCAAGAGCCACTACTCCAAGTGAGCCTGAAAAGCAATGAAAAAAACGTTTCCCACCCACTGGAGGATTCCAGGCCCTGCAGTCAGGCCCTTAGCCCTGTCACTGCTTAACGATTCCCGTTCTCATCACCTTTTAGCCTCTGTTACTAAATATCTGAGGACCGCTTAGAAAAATTATGTACTTTGCTGACAGTCGCAGAAGGTAAAGTCCATGGTGTCTTGGCCCCAAGCCTTTGAGCAGATCTTCACACTGGCAGGAAGGTGTGGTAGAGGAAATCCTTCACTTCAGCCCCGATAGGAAACCTTCAAAGGCACATCCTCGATGACTTATTTCCTCATCTAGGAGCCCACCTTCCAAAACTTCTGTAACCTGTTCAAATAACACCATTGTCTAGGGAAGAGAGATTCAAAATAGGAGCTTATTAGGGACATCTCATATTTAAACCAAAACAGCCTAATTTAAATAGGTTTATTTTGTTTGCCCTTTTGTTCTAGACATATCCAAACAATATTGAAGCAGACACAATACATGTATCCAATAAAAATTCCTTATTTTCCTTTTAATTTTTTCATGGTCTTGAAGAGTTTATTTTCCATTTCCATTTTATTAAGCTTCATATTTTAAAATGTACTGATCAGATCAAAATTTTCTCTAATAAAAGTAATTTTTATCTTCCCCATGGAGAAAATAATGACCTCAGAATGTGCTGACTTTACTCCTTAGCCTTTTCTTTGCATCTCCTAAGCTGCATTTGTTAATGTTTTTTTAATACTCATATTTTACAGTGTGTGACACTAGGGATTCACTGATTTTTTTCCTGATATTTTTACTTTTTCTACACTGTCTGAGTCCTTTTCTTCTTCTCTGTTTGCTGAAATATGACCCCTACTAGCTTTCTCTAGAAGATTACAGAGTCTTTAGATGCCTTCTTTGTTTTTTAAGTCAAAAGCAAGACTATTTCATTTCACAAATATTAAGCAATACAACTACTATATCCCTATATGACCGAGCTATTTCAGTCCTGGGCATGTACCCAGAGAACTACACACCATGACCCAGAGGGATCTGCTCTCCATATTTACTGTTCTTTCATTCACTGCACCGAGGAAGCGGGACCAACCTAGGTGTCTGTCAAGGGATAAACAGACAGCGAAAAATCTGATACACATGGAAAATTGAATAGTATTCAGCTATAAAAAAGAATGAAATCACAAACTTTTCAAGAAAATAAACAGTCTGAATGTATAATGTTAAGTAGGGTCACACACTCTCCAGAGGAAAACTAAAACCATACGTTTTCACACACTCTAGTTCTCTGCATGCGTGTGCTTGTGTAAACAAGTGTACACATGGAACTCTGCAGCATGTTTAAAGGGGAATAAGAAAGGGTAGATATTAGGTAATGGGGAAGGACCTAGTGCAGGCAATGAATGTGTGAGTCATGAAAGAGGCTAGAGAGCTAGATGTTTTTCTAGTTTTCACTCTGTCCTGTTCTTTTCGTATGTTGGAGGGGAATAAGTGCATAAAATGATGTTTACAATGGAAGTGTAAAACCCAGTGTGAAGCTCCACAGCTTCAAAGTGGATTATTCTGACTGTTTAGGTCATTGAGATACATAGACATGGTTAACTTCACTGTGTGATTTTTTAATAAATTTCTTAAATAAATTTAAATTTCTTAAAGAAATTTTTAAAAAAATTTCTTAATAAAGTTTGAATACATTTTAAAAGATTAAAATTAAGAAAAAATGCAATTTTAGCTTATTGAATAAAACATAAAAATGTATACATTAATCATTGTTATGTAATGTTTGTTTTGAATATCTATTAGTAAGGCTTAAGTCAAGTTACACATATTTATCTCCTCAAATGCTTATTATTTTGTCATGATAAAGGCTTTTTCATAGTCTTTCTAGCTCTCTAAACTGTAGAGTTCGTTACCGTATGTGTTCACCCAAGTGCAACAGTGCACCAGGACCCATTACCCCATCTTCGTCCTTCTGCCCATTGACCAGTTCCACCATCTGTAGTAGGAGACTGCTTGTTCATTTCCCAGCCACCCAGACTCCTGAAATAACCACATAGAAACTGTATTAATTAAATTACTGCTTGTCCTGTTAGTTCTAACTTCTTATTGGCTAGCTTTTACATCTTGATTTAACCCATTCCCATTATTTTGTATTTTACCACAAGGTTCATGGCCTACGGGCAAGGTTCCACCATGTCTGTCTCCAGCAGCGGCTCCATGGCTTCTCTCTGACTCTGCCTTTTTCTTCCCAGCATTCAGTTTAGTTTCCCCCGCCTACTCTACTCCGTTCTGCACAGGCCTAAGACAGTTTCTTTTATTAACCAATGGTATTCATCACATACAGAGAGGAATCCCACATCACCCATCTCTGTTCCAACCTCTCAAGACCACCATTCTATTCTCTCTGACCTTCTATGACACTAATTGTTTAAGATCCCATGTGTAAATGTAATCATGTGATATTTTCATTTCTATGTCTGGCTTAGTTCACTTAACATAAACATAGACACACATTTTATTCCTTTCTAATACCCAACATTTTTTATGAAACTTTCATTTTAAATGTTAAATTTTTTTCCTCGCTCAATATCCCCTTGGCATCCTTGAATTTACTGCAGTGTGTTCTGCTGGGACTTCAATGTGTTTTGTCCCAAGGCTTCATCTGTTGGAGTCTTGATCCTCAGTTGGTTAGGCACAGGAGGTGAAACCGTCATGATCAAAGGCCTGCTAGGAAAGTCAAGATATCAATTGGAGGCTTGTCCTCAGAAGGGGTCATAGGACCCTGGTCTTCCTCTGGCCTCTTGTCTCGTGTGCCCTTGACACTTGCATTCACAATGCTGATCTCTGCCATGAGAAGGCAGAACCAAAGTGGGCTGACACCAGAGCCTACAAGGTACTCTGTGGACCTTAAAGCTTCCAAAACTGTGAGCTGTATAAAACTCTTTTTATATTTATAAAAAGATAATTTCAGTATAATAATGAAAAGCTGGCTAACGTGCATGCAGCTTCTCTCATCACCACTGTCCCCGTACTTTATATGAAAATATTCATGACTTTCTTCAAACATGGAAAATTATAGTTAATTACTTTTGCAAATATTGCCACTTCGGCATTGCCTGTGTTCTTTCTGGAAAGTCTGTGAAATAATGTTCTAAGTACTGTGTGATTCTTTCTGACAATTTGTTAAAATACTGTGTGTATTGGGAAATTTCTTAAAGGAATTGTAATTTCTATCAGTGACCACTTTGAAATTTTTTCAGTCTGCTTAATTATTTTAATAAGTCAAAGGTTTATGCTTTCTGGCTTACCCCCTCCCCCCGAGTTTTTAACCTTTGATGATAGTAGTCTTCAATCTTGATAGTCTTTTGATTGTTTCGCTTATTCCCTTTTAATAATGCTGCACTCCTTTTGTTTTGGACTCCTATAAAGCCTTCCATGTTGGGCCACTGAGTGTGAGTTACTAAGGTTACTGAATCAGTGGGCTATTTTAAAAGTCTGCTCGAGTCTCACTATTTATGAAGTCATATTTATAAATCTGATAACTTTGCATGTTTTGATTATAGTCAAGGAAACAATATTGATGGCAGTTTCTCAGTCATTCTTCAGACTTGATCAAACACAGAGCAGCAAAAGGTTGAAGTGGCCTAAATTCCTATTGCCAGACACATTCAGAGGATAAACAATGTCTTGTCTGCTTTGCACCTCATTGCACAACGTGTGCTAGCAATGTCTCCATTATAAATGGTCCTCCATACGTACTGAGTGCTATCCAGAGCTCTTCCATGTGGAACCCGTGATGTCCTTATGGAGAAGTAGTGTGTTTGTTACACTTACCTCAGAAGTGAGTTATACTGTAGGCTATGAGTTTAGTTTATAAATGTAGGCTATGAGTTTAATGTTAATGGATTAAAAACAATATTAAACATATTGTATAATCTTGGGATTGAATCCTCCATAAACTAAGGCTTAAGAGGACAACAGTCACAGCTAAGACTTTGAGCAGAGCCTTTGGTCGTCTTTATGGCATGACCATGTAGCTAAGTCACGTATGTATTCCTGACCTATAGAAACCCATAGAAAAGAAGTGTGTATTGCTTTCATAAGATACAGTTGGGAGCAGTTTGACAAACAGTTGCCTATAACTAATATGCCACAACAATGGTATTTTTATTGAAAAATATGTATGCTAGACCTTGGTAAAATAAGCAAATACTTGATATAAGATGTGTTCCTTCAAATTGCAATATTTCCTCTAAACTGAAACATTTGTCCCATAAGGTTATGGGGTTCTCACGGGTCCCAGGTGGTAAAACGGGGTAAATAAATATCATATATCCAGGAAAACAGAAGCGTGGGAGATTTTTGAGGGTCCTTACTAACAGTATAGGGGGAGCAGTCAGTTTCTAGGTATGACCTGTGAAGCCACCTGCAAGCTGCCTAGAAAGCCCTAGAACTGCAGTTTTGGGGAGTCATTGCCCATGTTGGGCTGGGCTTTCTGGTGGTGGATCTGCTTCCTAATTACCCCTGCTCCCGGCAAGGAGTCCATATCCACATTCCTATTAGTAACACCAATTTAAAAATAAAAATAAAAAATAAAACTCATTAGTTTGCCAAAATTCTACTTTGGTGCTAAAGTAACTTTGGTCTGTTGTGGCTTTGTTTGTGGGGTGAGTAGTTGCATGTGTGTGTCTCCCCAGGGAAACTCTGTCACGTGACAATAATAATAAAACCCAGGAAAAGGTAGGCCTTTGGAAACTGACAAAACTGGGAGAAAAAAAGATATAGAGTTGTGCCAATTTAGAAACATCCTCTCTGGCATTTACTTGCAATTAATTCATCAGTGAGGGAGTTGTCACCACCCCACCTGGTAGTCACAAGTCTGAGAGAACTTGAGAATGCCTAGCTCTGCCCCCCAGGGTGTGATGGCCTCAGGTCCGGCCCGGCGAGAGGACCCATCACCGCCAAGGGTTACCCAGAAGGTCATCCAAGGCTCTTGTTGAATCTCTCTCAGTTTTATTTCCACTTTTAAACTTGCATGAATACTTCTGATGATAATTACCAAATGTTGATATGTGTGGAGAATCAGCATTCTACAAATAGCAGACTTGGACAGCTTTCCCACACGTGTGGCGCTTTGAAATTCAGCACATTCCGTTAGAATCACATGTTTGCTTAGAGAAATATTAGCAAAAAAAAAAAAACCTCGCTTTGAATACACACACACAAATACACACACACTAGGGCAGATGTAGAAGAGGCAAAATCTTGAGTTGAGTGTGTGAGAACTAAAGTCCGGGTTGTTGGACCTCAGACAGTCCCCCTCGGTCAGCCTCTGGCCAGAGTGCTCTGCTCATCCCCACTGCATGGTGCCTTCGGATGGTGCTGTATTCATGGGGTAACAATACTTCCATCAACCTCAGGGCTATTGCTGCCTGAGATTTTTTTAGATAACCCATGTAATATTTAAAGTAAATATTAATTCACCTTAATTTAAGGTAAATATTCCAAGGAAAGCATATTTACTTAATTGTCAGAGTGCCCTTGTGTCCACTATAAAGTAAGCGTATTTAATTGGGGCCTTTCTTAAGACTATATGTGTATTGTCTCCTTGCACAAGGAATACAAGCTGTTCTTTTCCTAATTGTTCAGCATTCACCACGCCATTAAGAAAACCAATTCAGTCCCTTCCAGTTTCAGTCACGCAGTTGTGGTTTTTTTCCTCAGTTAATGTTGTTTTCTATGAGAGCCTCTGGTGTATCAGACAAGGACGATATTCGCCATCTATACTGCAAATGGACATCTTGAAACGTCATGGTTTTTGACCTTAAAAGTCTCATGGGCTTTTAACCATACTTTTTTCACACTTAAAACCCACTTTAGAACCACAGCTTGAGGCCTTCAATTGAACACTGCATGTACCTGTTTGATTTTTTAAATGTGGGCTCTGGGGATTGAACTTGGATCCTTGGGCTTTGCTAGACAGGCACTTTACAGACTTAGCCATCTCTCCAGCACAATGCTTATGTCTTTCTTTTCTAGGGCAGCAAAGGAAACCGACACTTTCTGGAAAATCAACATCAGAATGCTCCCTCTTAGCGGATCAAATAATTTGATATCTACAGGCTGTGGTGGTGGTGGGGGGGCAGTGAGCATTCCAGTCTCCCCACCAGGGGTTGCTAGACATCAGAGAAGCTCCCAAGAGAGATGAGTGAGAGTAGCAAAGGAGACCAGAGAGCAAGGCAGTCAAAGAGGAGGCTGTCCCTCTGGAAAGGCAAGCAGCCCTTCAGCAGAGGAACTCAGAATGAGCCATTGTGAGCTGAGCTGCCGCGCTTGTGAATGGAACGCTTTCTGTTGAATGAATGACTGCTGTTCCATAATTCACAAAGTCTGACTCAAAAAGGGCCGGGAGGTATGAGCACGCTGTAAGTGTGCACTGCGCACGTTTTCCCTCTTGTCACCCACGGTTGTTTTGGTTTTACTCTGCCGCTTTAGACGTTAGGAAGCCACAGCCAGGGTATAGGAGAAATCCAGTCATTTGTAATCTGACCAGATAGTCTGTCCATCATCTCTCTTCTACACCGATTGGCTTTCCCACGGGAGGACTGCTGACTCCATGCCCCTGAAGACTCCCTCAGTTAGAGCTTCCTTTCCACCAGGGAGATCTGTAGGCATTCGGTCTTAGATCGTAACTTTCAGAGGACGAGGAAAATTTGTTCAGTCCTCTTCTTTCTCATTTTTGAAGCTTGCTCACCAAAATCATGGCAAAATGTGATGAAACAAAGAAGAGTTCAACTTTCTTTTTTATTTACTTACTTATTTATTTATTAAAGATTTCTGTCTCCTCCCCGCCACCTCCTCCCATTTCCCTCCCCCTCCCCCAACCAAGTCTCCCTCCCTCATCAGCCCAAAGAGCCATCAGGGTTCCCTGCCCTGTGGGAAGTCCAAGGACCACCCACCTCCATCCAGGTCTAGTAAGGTGAGCATCCAAACTGCCTAGGCTCCCACAAAGCCAGTACGTGCAGTAGGATCAAAAACCCATTGCCATTGTTCTTGAGTTCTCAGTAGTCCTCATTGTCCGCTATCTTCAGCGTGTCCGGTTTTATCCCATGCTTTTTCAGACCCAGGCCAGCTGGCCTTGGTGAGTTCCCGATAGAACATCCCCATTGTCTCAGTGTGTGGGTGCACCCCTCGCGGTCCAGCAAGGAACTCAAGAGTTCAACTTTCAAAGACAGACACCCTGCCTCAGGCTTCTAGCAATATGTGCCCGTGCCTCCTGCATTTAGAAAGCCCCAGTTGTGTTGTCCTTGCCACTGTGCGGACAAGTCCCTCCTCTTCATGTGTCCTCTGCAAAGCCAGCGGAATTGCCGCCCCTAATTCTGGAAGGAGATGCAAGTACACAGTGTTCCCTAACAGTGTGCATGAAGATTGTGTTCAGGGAACAGACTTCCCATAAACAAAGATATTCAGAGTTACATTATAGTCTCATCCTTGAGATAGACCTCTATTTAATCACTGAATCTTCCAGGAATAATAATAATAATAAGATACAAATAAATCGCTCTATCATTCTTAAATTAGTATTGAATCTTCATCTTCCCACAGTAGGAAGCAGAACTGGGTTCTGTCACAAAACAGACAGTGGAGAGCAGGAGAGAAAATAGAAAGGAGAGGAGGGGAGGGGAGAGGAGATAAATGCTTTGTTTCCTGGTCCTTGAGTCTAAGCCTGGGTTAGGCTTGTGTTCTTAATTGTGACACTAGAGGGAGTCAAACCCAGGAATCTGCAAATGATCCCAGAGCCGAAGAGCAAGAGCGGCCGGTTCACCTTTCTCTTTAAACAGATGCTCCCTAACTCGACTGCCCCAGAAAAACACCCGTATCTAGTGTGCCCTGCTTACTCTGAGGTTACTATGTCTAAAAATAGTTTCCTGGAAATCTTTAGCGGCTTGGGAAGCACGCAAGTGGGGTGTGGAGCCCAGGAGCACACTGCTCTCCTGCCTCAGTAGCACCCTACAGGCTGAGAGTGGGACAATGCCAAGAGCACCAAAAGGGGTTCTGTCTGGCACAGGGAGCGTGCCCTGGGATGCAAACAGGCTATTCTTCCTGGTTCTTGAGGAAGCAGAAGGTTAGCTGAGAGCTAGGTGCCTCAGAAGTGAGCTCCACGTGGCAAGTGACCATGATTCCAAGGCTGTTCTTAGATCTCATGTTCCCCCACACACAGCTGTGGTGCTGCCTAGGACCCTGTGTCGGCTCTAAATGTGGCAGAAGAATGAGGTTCCAACAGTTCAGTGTTATGAGACGGGCATGGTGGCTGGAGAGAGTTCCAAGGTATTTGGTACAATTTGTGGGGGTTGACAAAGTCAAGACTGGGAATTCTATCCATTTTCTTTCTCCCAGTCTCATCTCTAGTCAAATTTCCAATTGCCACTTACTTTTTGAGTCATTTTCATTTTTGTTTGGATTTGCTGTTTTTTTTTAAAAAAAAAAAATCCCCTGAAGGACTTCTCTAGTGGAATTTCTGACCCTCTGCGGGGTATTTTGAACATTCGATTTTGGATATCCCCAAACTGGAAAAAGCAGGTTCCCAGCTTTGTCTCCAGCTTTGCTCTCTCACCTGATGTTAAGGAACTAAACTTAGGGTCCCTCAACACCTCAGGGCCTCTAAGTTGCAGGGTAGGCTTCAGCATTTAGGTACTGGGTACAGCTGTTACACAAAGGAGCCCGGCTGCCTCCCTGACACTCCGTCCTCAGCCATCCTCTCCAGAAAGATATTGGAGGACAAGGCTGTTCTGTTTCCCTGATGAATTCATGGGAGATTTTGGTCTCTGTAGATTCCGGGAAAAGCCCATTGTCTGAACTTTGAGGTTTATTGCTAAAATGTATCATGACCAAGCCTTTATGTTAGGAATAATAGTCCTCATATTACACAACTTCTGGGGTTTGATGCCAGCTCAGTTTGCATGTAACTGACTATAAACAATGTCTGACTTTCCCCAAGCCTCACAATTGATTATTAGTTATTATTATTAATTTATATAAATAAGACTCTCAGAGGAAATATTCTATTATATCCTTTCTGATTTGAAAGTTGCATGATTCCTGTCTCTGTCTAAAAGAATGTGGATTTTTCTATCTGCATACCTAAAAGTCAAAAAAGAAGCCGTCTGGGGTAAAGTGCATGCAACTCCAGGCTACCTCACTGTATTGTGTGGGAGGAAGAACTTTTCGAAGGAAACAAGCTTCATTTATTCTGCTTCATACGGTTATCTCTAAGGCTGGTGCCCATGAAAGCAAGACGAGGGTGCCGAGGGAGGGGAAGGGGACACATTTCCAAATGTCAAATGTTTAGCAAAGGCTTTGAACTCTGACAATTGAGGCTTCCGGTAACTTCTGTCTCTACTTTTGTGAAAAGAGAGAAGAGGAGGAGGAAGAAAGAGAAAGGAGACTATGTACCTACAATGAAAGAAACCATCATCATGCCAGTCTAGGGCAAAGATCTGGCCCTTGATACCTAGCTTACTCGCAAGTAATCTGGGGCTCTCCCCTTTGCCATCTTTGAGACAATCCCTGGTTACAACTCTGAGCCAAAGCTGAATTTCAGACCATGATGATTCCCCCACCTGGCTCTTACAGATGGCACATTTACTAAGAGCTCCACCAGCATAGAACAAGAGCATTCTGGAAGCTTCTGTCTTCAAGGGCCATATACCTGTTTGAAGGAAATAAGGCACATGAGGGAAGTAAGAAGCAACAATACAATTTAATCTTTCAAAAAGTGATGTAGAATAATCGTTTCTGGAAGCCAAATCTTATGAAGGTCAATCAAACAAAGATAGAAAATGTATCTTTAAACTGTGGACTAACAAGTCTCCTCATTAGGGTTGGGAATGAGTCTTGAGTATGTAAATACACACACATACATCTATGTACAATTTGGAAGAAAACATAAAAAAATCACTCTTGCTTCTCATCTATCCTCTTCTACTAATCAAGTACAAAAAGCCCTACTGTCTGCCCCACATCTCCATCGTATAAGCCAGGAGGAGGTCTAGCACGTTCTTGCCTACAAGAACTCTGATAACTGAGTGCAGAAAATCAGTGAGATGATAAATCAATTAATTATAAATGAGGGATTCTTGTTTGTAAGCCTGGGCTTGTCAACTATGACTTTAAACAGCCAAGCAAATGTCTCAGCTTCTCTATTAACCCAAGCACCATATGCCATGAGGCAGGGTCGAGAGCCCCATGTTCAGAGAAGTTTCTATCCTTCGGTCAAAGCCTGGTGCTAGCCAACTTTGGACATCAAGTGTACAAAATCAGGATGTGACTACATAGGAAAAAGAAGAGCTGGCACTAACAAGGGTCCGCTGGGGTGTAACCCGGGTTGGGGTGCACATTGCACTAGAGGAGAAAGTTTGCTTGAAACTGAGGTACTGAAGGAATTCTGGAAGGAAGGGCTGAAGTTGAGATCAACGTGGGGCTCTTCATTGTTTCAGTCTGTGACACCACAGTTCAAGGAAACTGGCCCTCCTGGACTGTAAGAGGGAATGAGGAGGCTCATAAGCATTTCCCTTGGAATTCACCTCCAAAGGAGAGCCAGGATCTCACAGAGTTCCGCTCTTGCGCATTGCATAGGTAAGGGGTGAAGCACGGGGCTGATGGAACACAGAGGAGAGGCCGCCTGCAGCGATTCTTCTACTGCACACGCTCATCAGCCAACTGGACAACGCTCAGTGTTCCATCCTGTCCATTCACAAAGGCACCTCCTTCCTGTAGACCGGGACAGAAATCACTGGTGACAGCAGGAAGTGGGGTTTTCCAGTGTAGTGTGCCCTGATGATACACTTCCTAGCCCCTCAGATAGATACCTCTCAAACAGGCAAGGGCAGAAACTACAGAAAAACTCTGCTCTGACCTGCCCAGGCTGCTGGTGCCGACAAAGAATGAGAAAAACTTGGGTCTTCAGTTTCTCTCCTTTTCTCAGCCTTACCTTATAACCTCCCCAACTCCAGACAGGAAAATCTCCATAAATACTTCCCAAACAAAGGACAATGGGGCGACAAATGGAGAACACATTTGCTCTGTAGGGAGGGGATGCACCCGGATGAAGGTAGAGTAGAGATAACTCTGGAGACCACAACTCTTATTCAGAGATGTGGAATGACCCAGGGATCGTGGCAGCTCAGAAAGTCCAGAGTGAGTTCTCCAACATAGGGAACCATAGAAAGCCGGTGTTGGGCACCTAGCTTCCCGAGGGAGGGCGGCATGCCAGTCAACTGAAACTTATCTTGCTCCTTTGTCTCCTACCCCATGCCCACCCTGCCTACCCCTGGCTGCCCTCTTCCTAAGGAGCCAGCTGCAGCGTGTAGGAGAACCAGGCCCTGTCACGGCTGTCTCTAGTGTGTTATTGTTAGTGTTACGTTACAAATCCTGTTTCCATGCTAGGGTCCCTCGGGGGTCATAACCAGAAGAGGCCATGACCCTGTCAATAAACAGAACCCCAATCCTTAATGTAACCAGTTTGCTTTCCCTGCGTCTTTTCCACGGCTTTAGAGGTCAGATTGCTCTCCTAGGTAGAATCACTTCAGAAAGGGCTCTTGGAAGTACAAGAAAGCCATTTGGATGCTGATCTCCATGGCAAGAGGGAGTCGAGACGGGGGATACCTTGTCTCCCCAACGCTACCCACTTGACAGACCAGAGAGCCTTAGAGAAACTCCAGTCAGGTTTCTCTGCCTTCCTCCTGGCCAAAGTTCTAGTTTTCTTGGAAGACTGCCCTCTAAGTGGTCTGAACTGGTGTGTCAGACAGAGTATGTGAGAGTGAGTGTGGACTCGTGTAGCAGAGTGTGGTAGATGCTGCCATAAAGCCCTACTCAGGGAGATGTGGTTCCCCGCAACCCACTCACAACCTTTTTCTACAGTTTTTCTTCTCCAAGCAGAGGTAGGTTTTAGATGCTGGGCAGAACCAGGAGAAAGGACAAGTTGATCTATTGCATGCCAAGAGAGCGGGTCCTACCTGCACATGGGTGCCAGGCAAGAAAAACTACAAGGCAATCTGATCAGGCTCCTGCATGGAGAGCCGTTTCTTTTTTCTGCCTTGCATCTAGTAGCCATGCATCTCAGAAGTTCTGGTACCCATTCCTGGACCTCTGGAGTTGCCACTGTGCATCAATCTCTTTTCTAGACCTAAAGATAAAAGCATTCTCAAGCGTATATCATTGGGAACACAGTACTGGCAGATAGACAGAATGGGGATGAAAGTGGGGGAGAAATAGCCACAGGTTCAGTAGCACAGTTTCAGACCTAACCCAGCGTTCACATGGCTTGGCCTGTCTCTAAGACTTTGGTGTATGAGAGAGACGAGGGCATGTGAGGCGGTGATGTGATTCGGACACTGCTCTTTCCACTGAGTTAATCAGAGTAATCCACGCTGAAGGGAGACTCTCAGATGGAGAGTTAAGCTCTCCACTTTATGTGAGGAGATTAGGGGATGGAGAGGTGGCCTTTGGTTGAGCTTCCTTGTTGCTCTTCCAGAGAACTCCAGTTCAGTTCCCAGCATCCACATCAGGTAACTCACAGCTGTCCATAACTCCAGCTCCTATGAATTTTGTGCACACACCCACACCAACAAAGAGAGATACAGACAGACAGAAATACAGACAGACAGATAGACATACACACATATAACTAAATGGATAAACAAATAACTTTAAAAATAAATAAATAAATAAGTCAGGAAACAAGCCTGGGTGAGAAAAACATTTGTCTACAGCCACAAACTCAGCTCCTGGCCCTGTAAATTGTACCACAGGGTAGAGAAAGAGACCACCAAAACACCAACAGAAAGGACAACAGAGCTGAAAGAGAAAAGAGGGAGCTGGGAGATTGGCTCAGTCTTTAAAGAGTACTGGTTGCTCTTACAGAGAAGCCAGGTTCAGTTCCTAGTGCCCATCCATACCCATGGCTCACAACCATCCATAACTCCAACACCCTCTTCTGACCTCTGCAGGCACCAGGTACATACATACACTTGCATGGTACATTGACATACATGTAGGCAAAACACATAAAATAAAATCAATAAAACTAGAACAAAAATTTAATAGGAGAAAAGATGCCCAAAAGTGACCTTTTGAAATTCCTAGAGTCATAGAGCAAGGAGCATCTTTGGGTAAAGTCAGGTCAGTGACCTTAGACATGTGGTCTCCCCAAGGAAGCCCTGGGATGTGCAGGTTTGTTCCCTGGCATATTCCCAGCCTACAGAACACTACCTGCTTAGAATGAAGGCCCAATGGTTCTTTATGGAGTGAGCATAGAGGCCTTGCAGGTCCACCTGGCCAAGGTCTAAGATCAGAATAGGCTAATATGGGGGTGGAGACGAGAAGGAGCATTTTAAAACAGCCTCCAGCCCTAGCCACTGACCTTCCTGCTCATAATGTTTGGAAATCACTGCAAAAATAATAGCTTATAGATGTCTTTGAAAGAAGAGACCCTTGCCCAAAGTCTTTCAGTTCTTTGCTAATAAAGCTGGTATCAGATTCCGGTTACCTTTGTCCTTTTCTACATGGCATTCTCAAGTAACCTTCCCCAAATAACTTGTATAGGAAGAACTAACTCAAGTATTCTACAATAGTGCTGACAGTATAAACCATGTGCCAGGCTTATACCCTTTGCCTTTGAGCTAGTGTGTGTGTGTGTGTGTGTGTGTGTGTGTGTGTGCCACAGTTACTAGGCCTTGCTTCACAACTACCTGAAGCCAGAAGGTTGCAGCTTGTATAATCAGCCAGAGGCTTCTGAGTACAACCTTGCTACAACCTGGGTACCCCACGCAGGGAGTCTGAGCAAGGAGAAGACAAAGGTCCCCAAAGAGCAAGAGATCTCTGCTCCAGCCTCAGAGGAGTCAGAAGCGACTGAGAAGAGGCTCATACACAGCTGCTCTCTGTGGCTTGACTTTCTGCAGGGAGGGAGGTGGGGTGCCTTTCATGTCCCTGGGTGTACAGAAGGCTTGCGTGTGTTTGTTTAGAACAAAGCCTATACTTAACTGCTACAAGTGAAACAGATTTTATAAATAGATGTGAGCATGAATGGTTTTTATGATTAGCTTGTTTTCAATCACCATGCTTGACCGGTGTCTCTGTTCAGCTAAGTAAATATTTCTATGGTGATAGTGTACACAATACAATGGCCATTATTTAATGTTAATACAAGTACCATATGGGAGGGCTTATAGTGCTACAGCCCCAAAGCATAATAAAAGCAGATAGGACTTGATAGGCAAGGGTGGGCCTTGTTGTGCAGTAAGCTTGATAAGACATCTGCTCTTGCCAATGTTGACGGTGCAAGGATTGATGCAGGGATGAGTCTCCTGGGGACCTTTGTGACCAGATCAGGTGGCTGTGAGTTTCATTTTATTCACTTGGTGACCTTGGATAAGTCTCTAGACTGATTGTTTAAACATCTATGCCTTCTTTTCCAATCCGTGGGCCTCTGCATGCCTCTCGGGAGACTAATGAAGACTAATTAACACCTGGCAGCAGCCCCGAGGGCTATATTTAGAACAAAGCAGCAAGGAAGGGTGGTGCTGAAAAAAGGCCTCGTATAGCTAAGGACTCCAGTGTGTAAAAGGAAGAGAATCCACTATAGTTTTTTTTTTTTTCATTTATACTGGAAATTTGAGAAAATTGGAGGTTTCCTGAGATTAGTAAAAACAAACTTGGAAGAGAACAAAGCCTCTTAGGAAATGCACGAGGCTGCAGACACAGGCAGTCTCTTTCCACTCACGAGGGACAGTTGTGATTACACAGGGCGTGAAGCTGTAATTAGCCTTCTCTGCCACAGAGCAAATGAGGGTGGCAGAGCTTGCCAGGCTGCCGCCTGAGACACTTCACCTTCTCACAAACCACTTTGCTTCTCATTTTGACCTAATAATACTACAGTACTCAGTGTGCTTAGCTCCCCAGAATCTGTTTATCTATCGTCTGGCATCTTGTTCAGATAAAAAAAAAATGCCCTGTTCTAGACGTTAGTCTTTTGTAGCCACATGTTATGATGAAAAATATCCAAAAAATAAAAAAAAATATCCGCTACAAAACGCTTAATATGTATTTTTCATGCATTCTGCATAGAAAATGCTTCCATAATCATGATTCCACTAGCCTCACACGCACGGTAGGAGGAACTGTCAGCATCTTCAAGGATCAGCAGTCTTGAAGACATTCTTGTCCATGCGAGGAGGTGGTGCAGAACTAGAATGCAATCCTGTGTCTCGAAGCCCAGTGCTGATGGCGTCTGTTCTTGTTCGTGAAAGATAGAGACATGCCAAGATCAAGGAGCTTTCCTGGCTTGCTCTAAGGAGCTCTGGATTAAGTCATAGTGCCTATGTCTATCTGTTGTTTCTTTTCCTTCTGGAAATACTGGCCCTCTGAGAGCCCCCTCCCCCATCTTGCTCACCAGTCTGGCTCTTAGTGACATGAAAACAGAGCCTTAGCTTGTCTCCTTGACTATCAGGGAGGAAACTAGGCAGAGGTGTGAAAACACAGTAACTGACAAATGCTTACAAAGGAGATTTGGATTCCCCATGGTGTTATCCAACGCAGCAGGATTATTTCCATGTGACTTACGAAAGTCACAGTTAATGTTGGGGACAGTCTGTTGTTCAGGATATTTGGAATGGCCACTAGGCAACCATTGGTTAATGTGGGCTGAGAAGGAAATTATGTGCATGGAGGTGGGTCGATGACTAAGTTGACCCATTGTTCTAGCTCTGTGGTTTAAATAGACAGGTTTGCATGTTCTATGCAATGCCACAGGCTAGGCCATATGCTGAAAGCATCTCCCATCATCCAGAGCCTGGGATGAGGGAAATCACTTTATCTGATGCAAGGAGCCAGCTTTCATTGCCTAGGAAGAGGGAACGGGGGCAGGGGCTGAGGAGTGTTGTGTGTACGTATGTTTGCATGCTTGTGGCCTTTTCTTTAGCAACCAAGGGGGCGGGGGCAAACCAGGGTATTCACAGTACAGGGTGAATAGAACTCTGTTGCTGATTTCAACTCAGCTCTTTCTAGACCCAACTGCCACGCATGTTTCTTATTATCCTGTGGATTTGTTTTGCACAGATGGGTGGGAAAAGGCTGGTGAAGCAATAATCGTGTAAGTGAAAGCAATGAGTCTCTGGTGTCCTCCACCAATTTCCCACAGTCTTTGCTAATGCCTCGGGGACTTCAGGGCTTAGAATTGCAGCTTTCGGTAAATACTCTTGAAGTTATACTCAGCGAAGTGGCCGCTAACCCTTCAGCAAGTCATACAGCCAAACAAGGGTCAGAAGGAGGAATTAGTTGCAACAGGAGCGGATGTATGCGCTGAGCAAGGGGCAGCGGGATCACCTTCACTTCCAAGAATTCGAAGACTTCAAACTCACAACTCTACTAGAAGCCACTTTTAACAAAGAAGAAAACCAGAACCCAGGTGGCTCAGGAGCATGCCAAGGTCACTCAGCTAATCCACATGGGAGCTGGGACTGAGACCTAGGCAGCAGGAGCTTCACTAAACTGAGTGGTGCCTCTTTAGGAAGTCGGGGATGGAGAAGGGACCGGCTGGGAGTGTTTGCCAGCCTCCAGGGCTGAAGCATGAGCTAGGAGCTCATGAGAGGCAGGAGGATGTTAGGAGACAGATAGCAGCAGATGGGAGGCCAGCCAGAAAGACCAGCTGAAAGCCAGAAGCCACTGTTTGGAAAAGGTTTTGCATTTTGATATTTTTACCAAGATATTTCGGTCTCTTTTTCTTAAAATAATACATTTTTGAGGCTCTTTTTTTTCCTTTTTGTGAGCTCTAATGTTTACTTAACTCTTTAGGATGTGGCTATGTCTTAAGGTGATACTGCTCTGATCTCATTCTCTATATTATGCAAAAAAAAAAACTGCTGTAGTGCTAACCAACATGGAAGATCTAATAAATTACTTCCCCTAAATCTTTCTTGTGTTTCAATAGTGACAGTTCTTAAATAACTAAGTAGGTACACAACATATTATTTTTTTTTTAAGCTTCAACCACATTTCTTCTTAAATTAAAAGAAGAAAAGATTCATGTGTACATTGCTCACAGAGAATGCCATTAACCTTTCCTAGGGACAATATTAAAAGAAACCCTAACAAGAACACTCAAGAGAAGTTCAAATACAAGAAAGAAGGAAAGAGGGGGAGGGAGGAAAAGCAGAAAGAGACGAAAAAAAGAGGAAAAGGAGGAGAGGAGGAGAGACTAAACAGAAGGCTCAGCAGTTGAGAGTTACTTAAGGTTCTTGCACAGTACCAGGGTTGGGTTCTCAGCATCCGCAACAAACAGTTCCCTATAGTCTATAACTCCAGTTTGAAGGAATCCTATGGGCTCTTCTGGTCTCTAAAAGTTTGGCATATACTCTGTGAAGAGCGTACAAGAATTCATACATAACATTAAAAAAACCGTTTTTAAAAGAAAGAGAGGAAAACAAAAATCAGACACACACACACACACACACACAAATGCACACACATAAAATTTGGAGTCAGTCTAAATGCCCATTAATCCATTACATATATGATACATGCAAATATAATATTATCATGATTATTATAGAATATTTAAACAGATGTGTTCTGCTATATATCCTGTGAAATACCAAGTTACAAAACAGCATAACACAATGTGATCTCATTCTTGAAAGCTAATGGATGTCTGTGTGTATGAGTAGTATATACAGTGACTGGCGAGGAGAACACACACTCCCAAAACACTACTTGGCTGGATGACTAAGAGTCTTATTGTATCTTCACTTGTATGTACCACGTACACTTTTGACAGTAAAATCTGAAACAAATCTTCCAAGACTGGTGATTTAGGAATTTGCCTCGGTGTGTCTCCTCAGTGATGAAGGGAAGCTGGACCTGTCTTACCATTACAACTGATTTGGAATGCTCTGTTCTCACTGACTTTATGTAGTGATCGTTACTCTGATCAGAACTTTAGGAATACAGCCCCTTACTGGACAACCTGATACTTTATTTGGTTCTCAGTTACTGTGAGTAATTTAATATTATAAGCCAATACTATTGTTGACATTCATCCTTCTTTTTATGGCTTTTCAAGGTATTCCTTGTCATTGATCGGCCTCCCTGAGCTCTGTGTTTCAATCCAATGGCTTAAAAGGGAACCTTTCCAGGGTGCCTCACTCCAACAAGAGTGTCTTGACTATGAAAGGTGCAGAATGTGATGTTATGTCCCAGGAGATGTGAAAGTAGGAGAGCAGGCATCCCAGGTCCTGCCTCTGTCCCACACTGTGGCCAACTTCTTACAAAATACCTGTCTGCATTACTCTTGACAAAGTGTCTCAAGTTAGAAGAAAGAGAGAGAGAGAAAACTCAAACAGACATGGTATTGTATGTAGGTAGAACTAGAACCCAGACCAGTCCTAGATAGAAATGCTCAGAAAACAGGAGTCTGGCTATGTTCTGCATAATCAGGATTTCATGACTACCATTCAACCCGCAGCAGTCTGTTGAAGTCTACATAGAGCCTCAGCTTCCCTGCCTTAGGAAGGAGTGAGTTCTAGATATTCTGGTTACAAGTGCAGGCTTTCTTTCCTCCCCCAACCCCCGCACCCCATAGCCACATTCAGCATTACAGACTTCGTGTGGGATGAGACCTCCTGAACCCTCTTAAGCAGGGCCGGCGCCACCTGCTGTGACAATTCTTGAGAAGACTAGAAAACCAGGTTAGTGTTTGTCACCAGCGCCTGTCTCTTCCATGTGTGATGATGATCAGTATCTTGTTGCCCTGGAGACTGTCAGACCCGGCATCTCTGTTTATCTGCAGAACATTCTCGGTGGTTTCTAAAAACAGGTGTGGCCTGGTTGAACACAGCACAGCCACAACTTTTTTTTTTTTTGTTTTTTTAGAAGTTTCTTTGACTCTGGTGGCTTTTACCAACTTTCCAAATGTCACCCAGTCTCATTCAGGGGCTATTTGCCAAAGACGCTCATAAATGACTTACCTGGTTGTTTTTCTCTGTGTTTTAAGAGATGCAATACTAGATAAGAAAAAGCTTTCTGAGCCCTAAACTCCATGATGGGAGCTGTGTTGTATATTGACAATGAGTTCTGGCCCCCCTCGCTGGTGGTGTGGCTTCTGAGGTAAAGTGCATGAAGAAAGCCAGTTCTCAGTGGGTAAACTCCAGAAGGCTACAGAGCCGAAGGGGCTGATACCATCAGTAGACTCACAGACAAACCTTTACTGGTACAAAGCTCACGGCCCATAAAAGCAACACAAGTCTCTTAACACTGGGTAAGATTAAGCATCCAAAATAAAACATAAAACATAACTTATTACGCTCCAAATATCTCACCAAAACTAAGAACAAACAAGTATGCCATCTGGAGAAAGTCCAGAAAATCAGTAAATATGAAGGAGATGAAGAGACGGGTTATTTCGCTAAAGATGAGCTATTTTGAGGAAGCCTGCGCTCGGACTGCAAATGCTGAGGAGATAGGAAATAAATGAACAAGTAACTCCAGTCTTTCAGGTTCCAGAGTGAAGATCCAGGTCAACTAGATGAACTGGTAGCTTCTCAGCAAAGAATTTGGTACCTTGGAGGCAAGTCATTTAGCAGGGAGCTGTCGTTGCTTCATCCAGACAATTAAAATCCCAGAGCAGGAGCCCAGACCAGAGGACTGTTGGTCATGCCTGCTGTGGAAGGGTTTCTGTGCTTGGTAGAGATGGGATGAGATCTCTGAGGTCCTTCCCAAATGTAAGATGCTATCTGTCTAATTAATTGCCAGTCACACTCTTGGATGTTGTCTTCCGTTCTCATCTAGGTATCAATGAAATTTGGATTCCTTTCTCCCTAACGGTTAGATCATTGAGAGCCACTCAGCAGGAACTGTTATGGAGGACAGATAAATGCCGACACCTACAATCTGATTAATTAGTGCCCCAGAGTCTTGGCTTAGGAGACAAGAGGTCTGTTGAAATTGAGTGTTAGTTAATAGCTTGTGAAATTCATCAGGTTCCCATTTATACTTGGTTTTTTTTTTTTTCAAAGGAAAAAAATAGCTTCCACTTTTTTCTGAGTATTTAGATTTCAGGATTGTTTGATCATTTATAAACTTTTTTGGAGGGGGTGGGTGGGTATTTGATTTGATGTTTAGCCTGAAGCAACAAATAGTTCTTGGAAAACTCTCGGATGGTCAGCTCTTTTATAAAAAGATTTATTTTTGTTTCATGTATATGTGTGAGTATATATATACAAACATGTGTGTGTGTGTATGTGTGTGCATGCTTAATGCCCACAGAAGAAAAAAAGGGAACTAGATCCTCTGGAGATAAAGATGGTTATGAGTCACCCATGGGTGCTGGAAATAGAACCCAGGTCTTCTGTAAAAGAAGTGTTTCTAATCATTAAGCCATCTCTCCAGTCCCTTGAATGGCTACCTTACCTTAGTTCTGTCTTGCCGGTAAGAGTTAAAGCATACCACTCTAAATTGAGAACTGAATGGTAGGCACCTTGCCTAATGAGAGAGAGGCCCTGGGTTTGATTCCTAGAAAAATAAAACCAAACACCACCCCCCCCTACACACACACACACAATCTGGGGGAAATACTCAGCCTGTAATATATTTGCCTTGCAAGCCATGAGCCAGATTTCAATACCCAGACCCTCTGTTTATAAAGGAATAGCTAGATGTGCTATTTTATGCTTATAATACCAGTGCGGGAGAGGTGGAACCAGGGAGATCCTGAATTCACAGGACAGCTGGTCTAGTGAGCTCACATTGGCAGACCCCACTTAATATTGAAAACAAACAAACAAAACAGGTGCATGGTACCTAAAGGATAGCACTCGAGGTTGTCCCCTCTACAGTGGGCCTTAAGCCCTACTCCAGGTTTAAAAGCCCCTCTTCTCTTCTGTTGTTCAGTGAGCTCTGTTTGTCAAGCTCAGCAAAATCCAATGGGGAATAAATATGTGGCCATATCCTATATGCTTTAAAGCATTCTCCTTAGTTTTGCTAGAGTTTTTCAATTCTTCTCAGCTTTGTGTTGTAGTCGTTATAAATGAGAAAGGTTCATTCTCCATTCACCATGTTAGACTTGGCTTTCCTCAGTACCAGAATTCCTTGCTCTCTTGCCAGCTCTGTAGAAAGACTGATGATGGAAGAGACCTCATTCTCCCAACTCTAGGCTGGCGAAAGATGACCAAGTGAAAAAGCAGCAAAGATAACAACTAAGGCATGAATAGGGACATTCTTGTGGGAAGGGACACTCAATCAAGGGCCATGTTCCAATTATTTATGTGATTAATTACAAGGATTTGACATCCACTGTTCTTTTTTCTCTAAAGGGAAAATGTTCATAGAGTCTCTCCAACACCAAGCAACAAAATACTTTGTACTTTGTACTCCCAAAGTACAAGACAGAACATAGTTCACAGAATGAGGCACAGCGGAGCTTCTCACACGTCTGTGGCAAACACAGCGTGTGACCACGGCATACTTGATACTTTGCTATCTGACTTGAATGCTTTCTCCACAGCGCTGAGTCTCTGTGTTCTGTTTGTCTTGAGCAGAATCAAAGAAGGTAGAGGCAGCCACAGAACAGCACTCTGTTTTCAAAGGTGCCATGAAAATGTTACACTTCTAAACTGTGGCAACCAGACACACCCTGAAGAAAGAACACTTCGAATCTTCACAAGAAAACAGAAACCAAAATAGCTTGCGATACCTTCTACATACCATGAAAAAAATCGTCCCGACCTTTAACGGCCATGTTGAGATGCACAGGACTGAGCGATGTACCACAACATGGAGCTCCACAAGTGGTCTTCCCACCATCACCTGCTTTTGGCATTTCCCACTTCAGTGCTTCATCATACTCTTCATCAAGAAACTTCATGTGGCCCATTATCTTAGGGCCCAGCTCTTTATTGATTTCAGGTCATCTGAGTCCATTATTGATAACCTTGGTGTTCAGTTCGGGTATCAGCTTTCTAAGCAGAAAGGGAACTTTTGGAAAGACGTGTTTCCATGGCAGAGGCATCTCACACAGTGGCAAATTTGTAGAAAAGAGTATCAGCTGCCTACAGAACTCGGGTGAAGATGCATCATGTGGGAAGCTGCCCATGTTGCCCATGTGTGAGTGTAGTACAGTCAGGAAATAACAGAATTTGAAATTGTTTCAACTCCCTTAGAGGGTGCTTCACTCCTAGGGTGAGGGCAAAGCTTTTGTGCTGACATTTTCAGACCAGTTTCCAGATACAGAGTGGAAATTGAAGGTTGTATAAACAGACCATTGTAAACAGAACTTAGGCAAGGTATCTTGGCCACAATGATTCTCAACCTTTTTTCCCTGCTCAGTCTCCCTCCCCTTCTCTCCCCTTCCTCCCCCTTCCCTCCCCTTTCCTTCTTTTTCCTTCTCTCCCTTCCTCTACTTTACTCCCCTCTCCTCTTCCTTTTTGTTCTTCTCCTCACCCCTTCCCTACCCTTCCCTCTCTTTTCTCATTTAATGAGTTAAATAGTAAAAACACATAGTGTTGGGAGCACGGCCATTCCAAAAGGCAAGGCATGGCATATGACATTTGTATAGTTAGCATCTTGATTTGACTCAATGCCAATGTTTTCTTCAACTTCCCTGTACCAGTCCAAGGTACTTCTAGGGGTCTGTAAGAAACTCCTGTACTTCTTTTAAGTGGCACAATGTTGGTCACACCGTACATTGTACAGATTGTCACTTTGTCCCAGCTGGCCAATCAATTCATTGATAACAAAGGCATCTATATTAAATTTCTACTATTATGCCAAGTACTCTGTGGTATGCTGAGAATATAGTGACTAAGACAGACGTTCCGGTATGGTCAAGTAACAGCATCAAATAAGACAAGTGACAAGAAATTAATCATAGCCAGGTTTTATATTTGGTACACATTGATAAACAGATTATCAGAATGCAGCATAACATCATGCAAAAGATGGGAGGTTAGAACTTGACCTTCATACTAAAGCTCAGTGCAACTAGTTATTGAGGAATAATAGATAAGAATCAAGAAAGACCCAACATTCAGACAGTTTTCAGTGTAACTGGGCAGACAGAATACTACACAGAAAATAAAATGAAAGGAGCCATGTTGATTATGGGCACATATCACTGCAGGAACAAAGGTGCAGAAGAGAGGATTGTGTGACTTGGCAAAGGAGCAATCAGCTGATCTGTAAATGGGTTGTCATGCAGGGAGGCTGGAGAAACAGGTGGAAGAAACAGGGGATTTGGACTTTCCACAGACAGGTTTCGGCATCAGGGAAAGACTGCTGGTAAACAGTCAAAGACATTTTACAAACTGCATCAACACAGATGTTGACAAATTTTGATTAAATGTTCACTCCAGATGCCAGGGTGTGGTCTCAGACTCTAAGCTCCTGAGAAAATGTTTCCTTCAGCACTCTAACTGGAGACCCTGAGCTCGTTCAGGGCACAGTCACCAAGTGCATGCTCATTAATGACACGGGTGAGTGAGAAATGATAGAGACTGGGCCATTGGCAAGAGGAGATATTTTAGACCTGGTCTGATTTAGACCTGTGATGCCTCTGACAGTCCATACTAAATAACCCTAAGTGATCTAATGTCACTTGCTCTGTCTCTTCTGGGTGATAAAGAATATAAGGTCCAGCAGTGTGAATTGTAAATTAGAGCAGTAGCCTCCTGTAGCCCTGGGAGGGTTGGAGCTGGAGCTGCTTCTTACAAAAGCCTAAAGCAGCAGTTCTTGGCTTGGCTTATCAACCCTACAAAATAAGAATAAATGAAGAACTCAGGTCCAGTGACGAGTCTTCTAAGGTAACTTTTGTGCTCCCACAACCCCATCCCTGTCTTTTTTAGGTGGTCTGCTTACTCTGCTACGCTTGTGGAATAAGCACTCTGCACCCCACCCCACCCCCATCATTGGACAAGCGTATAGGTGGAACCGACAATGTGAAGTGCCTAAGTTTCAATGAAGTCTCAAAGCAGTCAGTCTCCTGCCTCTCTCCATAAGCAGTTTTTCTTTTCTTCACTTTGCTTCAGTAGACCTCTCTGCAGCTTTTGCTGCCCAGAGGAAAATGCACTTAGCTCTTTTTTCTTTAAAAGATAGCATTTTTATTTGGACCTTATCACTATCAATTGGGGCTCCTCAGGTGTGCGCATGTGTGTGTGTGCATGCATGAGAATACTAGACGTACACTATATGATGCTTCCAAAGAACTTCCTTTGACATACTAGGGATGTCTCTGGAGATGGGAGGGGGATGAGGTAAAGGACAGTAGGAGCACAGTCTCTTCCTTTAGATACTTGCCCCTGGGATCCTTCATCTCTTCTGCACCTCTCCACCCCCTCCATTGGAGAACCCAGCATAGTACTACACTACCCAGAGCTATTCTCACCAAGGCCTGAAGAAAGAAAGCACAAATGCAAAGAAGGGCGGACAAGGAGACTCCCTCCTCTCAGCAATGTAACAATGGTGGTGTCAATATGGCCTTTCACTTGTCGAAGCTGTCTTCTCCCCTTCTTCCTACCACTGACCAGGAAGAGACAATGGGTGCCACTCTGAAGGGGAGGCTGGGATGGGACAAAACTGTCCCACACTCCTGAAGGAACTCTCAAGCTCAGGGCCCCTCCTCTAGAAGGTCTGAACCTTGGGTTGATCATCCCATCACAACCAGGGGCAGAGAATTAACTATGAGAAGTTCCTCCAATGAGAGAAAGCAAAGCAAGAAGAAGAGCTCTTGCTGGGGGTACAGAAGATGAGATCTGTGGGAAAGGAAAGTGCTCTGGCTAGCATGTGCTTAATCTCCCTGTCTCCAGAGTGATTGATGAATGGATAACCCAGTGACTGTCTAAAGGCTGTTTATGTAAAGAAAATGGTGGGAGGAGAAACCGTCTCACTCCTTGCCTCAGAACGAGCCCTGACTGCAGCCTACGACAGCTGCAGGGGCTTTGCTGGACACACTAAGCTTCAGTTTTCGGTCCAGACCAGAGAGATCCAAAGTCCCTCCCTGTGCTTAGATCTCATTGGTCTCCAGCGTCTCCTATGATAGTGGCAGTTAATGGGGCTCTGTAGTGAACTATCTCCTCTCAGGAGTTCTTCCTACAGCTTTCAAGCATGTTTAAGTAAAATACACTGATTTCTAGGGCTCAGTTAACCCCTCCCCAAGAAGGGTTCCCACACTCGTACTTTCAGTGTGTGTCCCTCTGTCCCAGCTATTTTTTTATGTAATCCGACCTGGTTGGCCGGATCTGGTGTTTGCTGTCATCCCATCACCACATATCCCTAAGGGATTCCCTAACAATTCTGCCTTTTGGTATCCTGAAATGACCATTTAATGAGCTAGCTTGGGTTCTCCGAAAGAAAGAAAGAAAGAAAGAAAGAAAGAAAGAAAGAAAGAAAGGCTGCCTGGTTCATTGTATTAAAAGACAGCCAGCCTGCAAGCACACATTAGTTGAGTATACATTCAACTAATGAAACTTAGCAAGAAGAGGATACAAGAGGAGTTCCAGGCCCCTGGTGAGGAATGTGTGTCTTCATTCACTACGGAGAGTCTGGATGGGCATGCTCAGGAGATATGCTCAGGTAACTGCTCTCAGTAGGAACTATCGCCCTGTAGGTTTTAAGGACAAAATGCCAACCAGACGATTAGCGAGCAAGACAAGGTGCTGAGGTGTTCCTCAGTCAAGGGCCAGCCTGGGAAATAAAAAGGCCAGGAAACCCCACCATGATTTACACAAAGCGTACGCACCACATCCCATCTTCTCAGCCAAAAAGACCTTCACCGTGAGCTTCACAAGAGAATCTCACCATGCTCACCAGCTCCGAGGAGAATAGCAGCAGTCTAAGAGGAAGGGACCAGAAACACCTGAGCCTTTGTGTCACGTTGCCAAGGCTCTAGCCACAAATCTGGCTCACAGTGCGCTAATTTCAGGCAAGTCTCCAGAAAGTTCTATGTCTTAGCTGAACTCGAGATTTAATATTTACACAAGAGTAAATATTAAAGTGATATTAATGGTACTTGTGTCATAGGGCTGTGGTGAGGGTTATAGATGTCATATTTAGAATAGAGTTGTACCATACTTACAACTTAATAAATTTTGGTCACCACTGTTACATTAAGCAGACCCACAAGGTTTCTTATTTAAGAGGACTCTGTGTAATCAAGTTTCTACAGCTCAAGAACATCATTTCCTGCTTTATTGTCTAACAATTTAAAGTGCCAAAGGAAGTCTTAATAGGAAAATCTCTTACTCTCTGTCCTTTATTCTATTGCTTCTGGAGAAGGACTAGAGAAGTCCTTGCTGTGTTGTGTTTCTTAGACTAGGTTAGGTTAAACGTGACCTACGGAGGCACATCTTAAAAACTATGCTATTGAACAACTTCTAAAGACCCTGAAGCAGCTGGTGGCCAGTTTTGAGGCTGGATCGGATTAGAAGCATTTGTCAGTGAGATCATTGACTGGGGACTGCTCTGGCCCTCTATTCACTTTCAGCGAGTAGGAAGTTATCCTAAACAGAGTGGGAGCCCACAGAGTGGGGGGGTGGGGGGTGGGGGCAGTTCAAAGTTGAGAATGGGGTTTAAATTGTCAGGCACAATACCAACCTAGGCAGCTAACACTCCCCTCAACCTTATCTTGCGTACTTTCTGATTAGAACTCTTGCTCCTTCTTTGTCCCATTAGTATTTGTATCAACACACTACCATGTTGTACAAGTTGCCCAAGAGCCTCTTTTCCAAGGGCGTGACATTGAGATGAACATTCAATCACTCTGCTTGAGAATCACAGCCCAGATGGTCTCACATCCTCTCGCTACACAGAGTCTGAAGACTGAGATCATTGTATATACACTCTGGCTTTGAACTAAGACTTTCAAAACAAGACTATGAACTTTCGCCAATATGACTATACAATTTAACCAAGCCTTGCCTTCTCAGTGGGAAGATGCTTATTAACTATCCTTAAACCTCATCTCTGCTTAACACCCTTTATTCCTCTTTACCTTTCAATATTTTTAATTGGCACTTATCACTGTTTAATGTAGACATGATTAAATGTGTTTGCCCAGGTTACTCTCTGTCTCCCATGGTAGAATAGTAGCTCTGTGGAGGAAGACATGTTGATTATTCTGTTTACAGCTCAAAACAAATTCTTACCAAACTACCTTCTGCCAAGTCTTAAATGTTTAAATAAAGCAGTTTCAATGGATTCCCACTGATCTTAGGATAAAAAGCAAAAGCACCAGCACCGTCTACAAATGCCTGTGGATCCTCCCCTAAATCTCAACTTGACTTTGTGTAGCTGTCTCCACTCATATCAGACAGATACACTTAAACTCACTACCGGGACCATCTGCAGATGGAGCCTTTGCACAAATGGAAATGTTCTCTGCCTTCAGGAACATTCTTCCACTGACTTCCTCAATGTTGACACAGGAAAACACAGCCCCTCAGTCCAACTCAGTCTGATTTAGGCCTTTATATTTTATGCATTTAAAGGATGGTGTTTTTTTTTCCTCTAAGTATACTCACGAGTCATTTAATAATAGGGATAGAACCCAAACATGTAAGTAGGGAAATACTAGCAAATCAAGATGGCTATGGTATAACCGGAGAGATAATTCTGTAGGGTCTCATATGTACAGTCCATCAATGACCACAATATTATTATGCATCACATCACTGTGGATATGTATTTTATAAACACTTAACCAGTGCCTACACATGAGATACAAACCCCAGGAGCAAAGAGACTGCAAGGGTTTCACTCACCTTGGCCCACACCATCCCTAGCCCCTTGTTGGCCTTATATCACAAAAGAACAGATGACGTCATGCATTCATTAATTTTCTTTAAAGTCAGTAGTACCAAAGACCATAACTGTCATAGAATTTACCAGTATGAGGAGGGTCTTCTGCCAAACCTCAGTTACAAGGGAAGCTGGTCTGTTGGTCATCTACTCCTAAACCTGCAGTTCCCTCCTTAACATCCCCTACTTCTCTTTACTTCCTAATAGTCTTACAAACACGCCATTCAACACGTTTGTCTACATCATCTGTCTCTCGTGGTAGCTCCACAGGGGAAGGCATATGGACGTTTTTATTCTCAACCACACTTAAGTTCTTAGAACAGCTCCAAGAACACCAAGAATATTTGTGATCAAATACAGTAACTGAACTCAGCCCTAGTAGGCCCCTCAACTGGGAGGCCAATATCAACTGAGCACAATCATATGAATGTTAAGAGTAGTTTTTTTTAATTGGTTTTCTAAATCAGCAACTGGCCACATGCAGTTGTTAAACATTAAAATGTGGCACACGAAAGATGCACAATATATAAAGAATACATGCTAGGTTTCAAAGGATTAGTCTGAAAAAAGAATATAAGATATTTTATGAAAATCTTGTAATAGTTGTTTATTGAAATGATAATATTCTAGATTACGAGGTTAAATATAAATTATTAAAATTTATAATTAACTATTATTTTCTTATTAAAACTACTTACCAAGAATACTAGGAAATTTTAAATTCTATATGTAACTTATATTTCTACTGGAGACTGCTTGTTCTGAAATACAATTTTCTAATGCTTGAAATCACTTCTTTTAGGAAACATTAGGTTGCAGATAAAAACAAAGACCTCAGTGCTTAACCCCCTTTGAAAGAATTACTCTTTCTTGAATGTAAGGATGAGATTTTAGAAAATAATTGTCTTATGCATGAAGGTTTTAATCTTTTTTTCAGTCATAAAATAAATGTTGGTGGAACTCAGGGAACCCTAATCTCAAGTTGTAGTAAAGAGACGATGTACTTCTCCATTCAATGGCATAGAGTTGTTATTCTGCCTTCCTCAAATTTGAACTCACAAGTTACACTGACCTGGTTTGTCTACAAATTTACATTATTCATTATGCTTAAAGTTATATCCCTCCTGAAGTAATATATATATATATATATATATATATATATATATATATACACACACACACACATACACACACACACACACACACACACACACACACATATATATATAATTTTTTGCTTACTTGCTTCCTTCTTTCCTTTCTTTTTATTTCTTTCTTTTTTTCATGGTACTAGGAATTGAGCATAGGGCTTTGTGAGTATTAGATCATCATTTTATAACTGAGACAAGTTCCTTGTCCTCATTTACTTTTGAGAAGAAATCGCACAGTGTTTCCTAAGCTGATCTTGAATTCACTTTGTATTCTAGGCAGGCCTTGAACTTGCCATGCTCCTATCTTAACCTCACATTACCTGGAATGACAGGCCTGTGCTACCAGGTCTATCTTCCATGTGGCTCCTTTCTCTATCTTATGGTCTGAGTTAGAAGGCATTTTCTGATGGGTTACTTATTTTTAAAAGTGGATCAAATCAAAGAATTCCACCTGAACAAATTTATCCATGGCCAAGCATAAGTGAGCATCTATAGTTTTAGTCAGTGTGATGTCAAGAAGACTGTATTCTGAATCTTATCCTTAAGGAATTCATAGTCATGAGAAGGGAATGACACGTGGCATGGAGCAGTTGATTTCAACATCATATGGTAAGTTCTAATCCTCTGATAACGAGAAGTATTGGGTGCAACTGGTGAACAAAGGAAAGGAAGCATCTCTAGCCATGTGTGTCTCTCTGTGTGCTGGGTGGAGCAATGGGAACGCTAATCAGGGAACCGCTGCTGTATCTCTAAGGATGATGGTACTGGTTGCCTAATAGTTAGATCTTTGTTTCTCATCACCATCTACCACAGAAACACGGTCTGAAAGTGATCACTTCTCCCCTTATCTGGACTTTCACTATAACCGTCCCCAGTCTGATTGTGCTAATAAGGTTTGATGACATCATGGAGATAAACAGCCATGATGAAGATTTTCTGTATTTCTTTCCTTTCTAAGAAACCCTCTGTCACCCAAAAGTAAAAATATCAAAATGAGAAAACTGAAGTCTCCCTGTCCCTGCCACCTCCTTGACTAAAATGACAGGACTTATTCCTCCTCTCACCCCAGTCAGCAATGACCTTGTTCACACACTGCTGTGAGTTTCAGCAAGAGCTTGGTGCCATCATGAGAAGGTATTCAGGTTCTCTGCAGCATCCTCTGAAGACCCGCCCTTGGAAGAGATGCAAGGCCTTTTAGCAAAGTAAAAGCAGAGGCCAGTCTTCTTAGCCCCATGATAGACTCCACATTTTGTCATTGGTATATCTGGCATTAAAAGCTTGTAGAAATTTCTCCCATCAGAAAGCAGCTTCTGGGCCTTACTACAAGTAGGAAACAAAAGTTAAAGTTCGAACTCTGGTGTAAGGTGTAGATACATGACTAGTGTTCAAGGAGTAACAGCCATGCTCATCCTGATGATTTCGTCGTCATCGAGCAGATTATCAGAAAGCAACAGGTCTCCCCTTTACTTGGGCTAAGTTTTCAGCTCATAGTCTTGGCTTGTATCCAACATGTGATAAAATAAACACTAAGAAATGACTCAATGGCTAAAAGCAACTGTCCCCAAGCCTGACAATCTGTGTGGTGGAAAGACAGGACTCCCAAAACTCGTCCTCCGTCCTCCACACATGAACACACGAACATGTGTGTGCGCGCACATACAGACACTTGCAGTAAACTACAATAAAATATTTAAATAGCTAACCATTAAACATTTAAATAAAATTACATGTTATTTAAATGTCACTTCTTGTTTACAAACATTAGGTAACTCATATCTTTGAGTCACCTCCTTGATTGTATAACAAATTCAGAAAATTCATTTCTAACTTGGAATCTTATGAAAATGACAAGAAGGTATGTGTTTAATCTGATGAATAAGTTGTAACCCCATCATATTTCTGAAATTGCCTTGATTGCTCAGGAACCTGGGCAGTGCTAATGTTCAAACACACAAACTATATCAGTCTAGGTCTGTGTCTACCCAAAGGTGTACTCCACAGATCTCTACTGTGAAAGACTTTCCGCAGAATTTTCCTAGAGGCTGACCAAGTTAGGAAAGAGATCTACAATGCCACTAACAATTCCAAGAGTCCCAATAAGAAATGCTTTAATTCATTTCACTCATCTTCTCCTAAACTTAAGCATCCACAGATCTTTCTCTGCCTGCTACCCTTTACCCCAGAGCACATGGAGTCAAAATATAAGTGGCCTTCAGCCATGGTTGATTTAGTTGAAATATTAGTGGCCTTCAGCCACGGTTGATTTATTTCTATGTCTACATGTGATGTACAAATTGCAACCTATGTGTATGGATCTGCATGTGTATGTATGTACGTATGTATATACGTGTGTGTGTGTGTGTGTGTGTGTGTGTGTGTGTGTGTGTATTTGGAGAATGGGAGGGGGATGGGAGAGGACAGGGGCTGGTTGTCCTCTGCAGTTCTTTCCTTGTCCCAGTGGCTAGCTTTATGTATTGTGCTGTGTATAGATTTGCTAGAAATCAGGTGACTGGTTCAGTGAGGCTGCCCCACTGCTGGTCCCCAGCTGTTCCTGGCAGGACTGTACATGAGCAAGAGCCTTCTAGGGAAAACCCTAAGACTTTCAGGAAGTGGTCTATGATGGTGTGCTATAGTAACTGATGAGTTTCTTTCTTAGTCACGGCCACCACAAGGGGGTCCCCAGGAACTGACACGTCTCTGAGAAGATAAGAGAGATGCTAGGCTAAAGTCAGGAATGCCTCTGCTATAGCTAAAGACCCTTTGGATTAGGAGAATCCCAACTAGATTTGAGCCCAGGTCCTCTCCTCTCTCTGAATTCCTCTCACCTCCATGCTGCAACTCTTGCCTGGAGCACCTGAGGTCTTTGCTTCTAATTTCACCTCCTTTGCCTTGAATGGTGGATCCTCATACTGTATCCACTATCATGGATGTACCCCACCAGCCCACCCCACCCCGTCCCCAGACACATTTCTCAGGGGCTCCCAAAGCTTTCCTGAGCAATAACTGGGCTGAAAGGGGTTATGGATAATACCATACACCTGGAGCAGCAGTAGCCAACCCCTCTCCTGTGTCTGAAGACTTTTAACTCCCTCCTTCCACTGTCTGGAGACATCATGCAATTCTCAGACAGCTGTGGTGTCTTATAGTCACAAACAAAATAATTATAAAATTAAAATAAACAGATGTGCATATATATATATATATATATGTATATATATTACCTAACATTTCTCCTATAGATGGTGGATATTAAGGTATGGAATCTAATGGTAGCCATGTGCATCTTCATGGTCCCGTAAAGTCTAAGAAATATGTGGTTCTTAACAAAAATATGTTGAGTAAACAAAGAAATAAAACTCAAACTCACTATAGTGTCTTGAAAAACTACAGTAGACTGCTGTTTTATGCGGGCAAGAAAAAATCCAGGACATTAAGTAATTGGGTCACCCACAGCCTCAAAGAAGGGCTTCCTCAGGAGAAACACATGTCTTGCCCAGCAAGACAGAGTAGGAACTTTTCAATCTGCACATCATGGCAGTATGAGGTAAGATATCACCAGCATGAAAAAGCCCTGGGATCTGGGACTTCAAAAGGGTCATGCTAAGTGACATAAGCCATACCCCATAGGGCAAATACTGCATGATTCTACTCAGATGAGGCATAAAGGTTAATTAAACATGTACAGGAAGAAAGCAGAATGGCAATTGCCCGGAGCCGTGTGAAAAGGAAGTATGGGTAGGGAGCTGGTATTTCACAAGTGCAGAGCTTTACTTTGGGGCTATAAATAGTTCTGCAGATGGAGATGGTGGTGGCTGTCATGCCCCGAGCACTCAATGCCGTTGGATAAAGCACTATAAAATGACAAAGCAGTTAATATAATTTTGTGTATACTTTTAAAAATTAGGGAAACGGGACTGGAGAGCTCTTGCTGCTGCACAGTCCTGAGCACCAAACTTGGGATCCCAGCGCCTGGGCGATGAGCAACCTGCAAAGGCCTGAGCATAGAGATCCAAGGGATCTGACACCTCTGGGCATAAACAGACATGTACACCCACATCCACGCACGCACGCACACACACACACACACACACACACACACACACACACAAATGACTTAAACTCTTTAAAAGTTCAAGGTAAATAGGTAAAGAATAAGCCTAAATACCAAATTCTTAATATAATTGCTGCAATATTTTCTGCAAATATAAAACTATTTTCTTCAAATAGCTAAAAAGGTTTACAACATACACACACACACACACACACAAACACACACACTCAGAGAGAGAGAGAGAGAGAGAGAGAGAGAGAGAGAGAGAGAAACCTCTCAGGGAGAGACACAGAGACAGTGAGATACACAGAACAAGAAAAAACACATTCTTGGTTTTCACACTAAACTTTTGGAACATGGGGCATTAGCAGGTGACCAAGAGGTTGCATTTTAACACATCTGAAGTTTAAGAACCACTAGGTTTGAAATATTTCTAATGTTTTTTTTTCTTTTTTTTTAATGACTGTTTCCTATTTCGACCAACGATGGAACAAAACCTAAGTAAAAATTCTGGGGCTACTTTCTTGTGTAGATGTTGCCTGGTCTCTGTGCGCTTAACCCGATTTCTGAGCTCAGAATAGGCCACTAGCATTGTATCTAACTCCAGAGTGTGTGCCATTGCAGGTAGCCATCTTTTCCTTTTCCTGAATCTCGTCTCTATCCTTATCCCTTTCCACACTCTGCCTTGTAAAAAGGCACTAACCATGGGAAGTTGAGCGTACTGATTGGGTCATGACCAGGCTTATTTCTATCTCTTTGTTACTTCCAGTGACCCCTTCAGCAAGGGTCAGAGCCAGATTTGAAACTGAATACAAGAACAAGAAGAAGGAAAGGGTAACAAGAGCGTCAGGCTATAAAACTTTCCTGTCCCAATGCTACACTCAATAAAAAGAAAGGAAATGTGGGGAATGGGAGAAGGGGAGAGAGAAGGAACTGGGGAAGATATCTAAAATAAAAAAATAAAAATTTAAAAAGGAAATGAAAGGGGTGCTACGGAAGACACGGCTATGGCAGTCTAGGGGCTTGGAGGCCAGCAAGCCTTGAAAACTCAGGGAGAGTCAAAGCTCTTTGGTTTCCAATGCTTCCATTCTCCAGTTTCAAAATGGCTGACATGGAAGTGTAGCTCTCTCAGGGCTTCTCATCTTAGATAGTCTGCAATTGCGCAGAGTAAAACCACCCTGCACTAAAGTGATCACTATAGTCAGGAGCGTGGCTTAGCATGGCTTGCACTTTTGTTAGCACATAGTTTTCCAGTAAAGGTTTGGGCACAAGACTGTCTTGAGCAATGCTTCTGCAAGCAAGAAAAGTCAGCAGCTCTTCCAGCCCCACCAGGACCAATGGGTGTCAAGGAGGAAAGGCACTGGAGCATCTGGGAGTCTGCGAAAGGCCACTGTTCTGAGATGTGTGTATGCATCTCTCCCCCACCCCTAATGTGTAAGGAAGATCAAGGAAAAGGAAGCCATGAAGTTTAGGTATTCTGAGGAGATATGGGAGGGCATGATCATGGGCCAGGCTCACTTCCACCTTCTCTCCTGGCCAGTCATTTCTCACATATGGATGAAGCAAACATCCCACTAGAAAAGGTGACATTAAGTCAGTTGGTCCAGTCTTTATTTTAGAAGACCCCAGAGTTTGAAGCCAGCATAACTGGGGCTCAAACCTGGGGAAATGAGCAATGGATAAGATTTGGCTATTCACCCAACAGTGGTAACAGAGCCAGCACTGACTCCGCATCTTTAACCAGACAAGAGGAAGGGCCAACTAAGAGCTGACCCAGGGAGAGCAAGAAGTGCAAACATTTCAGGATGAGGGGCTCCCTTTTGCCAGGGTGCTCTTGTGAATAAACCCCTTGAGCCAGTGTCTTTTTTCAGTTCCGAGTTCCAGTCGCTGGGCCTGGGGAATGGAAAGCTTGAAAGCAGTGCCATGAAGGAACTTCACTTTTGTCTTTCTCGCTGCTGCCTTGCTCCTCTTTTGATTTAGACAATCACTCTGCTAGCTATGTGGACACTGAATGTCATGCCTATAACCATGATGATTGCTGAGTTTCTCTGTAATGTCAAAAATGGCCAGGGAGGGTTTAAACAGCCATATACAGGGCACCCTTTGGTGTACCATATTTCCCTCATTCTAAGAAGCAAAGTAAAAAAAAAAATTAAGCTCATATTGGGGCAACTATCTGTAGCTAAAAATAGAGAAGCCAAGTCTGGTGAGATGTGTGTGGGTAACTGTGGCTGAGGGATGTGAGACCTCAGCACAGTAAGCAGACTCCAAGGGAAGAGAGTTCAATTCAAAATCTAGGGACAGGGGCAGCCAGAAACCCTGAGGTAGGCTGTGAGCCCTAGAGATGCTGGACAAAAGCCTTTGCTTTGTATTTCACTTTTCAGACAGGGCAAGGCAGCGTGGATAAATAAGTCAAACCCAGACATGCTCCTGCTTCAGCTCCACTCCTTGTCCATCCAGTGATGTGTCTGCCAGTACCTCAAAGCCTTGAGTTCTCCATCTGATAAACCAAGTTAGAACAACTTCCTAACAGTGACGGGACCTTGATGGCATGATGCAAATACTCAATGAAACTGTTTCTATGCACCTTCCTCTGCTTGCCCTTGACAATTTCTGTTTCTCAGCATCTTTCTGTAAACAATTAAAATGAACAGCTGCCAGGTGTGAATAGCTGTCATTTAGAAAGTTCTGCAAAAAAAATAATAATAATAGTTTCTTGGCTACAGCACCTTTCTCTCTCATGATCGCATTGTTGCCTTTGCTGAGTGTCCCTGATTCAGGTAATTTTCTCTTTCTCAACCCTGCTTCTTCCTTTGTTTAAAAACTTCTCAGTTTGCTGGGCAGCGGTGATGCACGCCTTTAATCCAAGCACTCAGGAAATCGAGCCAGGTGGATATCAGTGAATTTGAGACCAGCCTGGTCTACAAAGCAAGTTCCGGGATATAACCACAGATGTTTCACAGGGAGACTCTCTTTCCAAACAAACAAACAAACAAAAACAAAATAAAACTTCTCATTTCAACTGACCACAAGATTCCAGAAAGAAATTTCTAGCCACCACCATCACTGCCCCCACCCTGCACCCAAGCACACTAGTGCACGTACACACATATTAAACTTGGATTTGTGAGTTGGATTTGCTGAATATTACTCTGGTGATAAGGATTCGATTCTGATAATCCCACAAATCAATTACTAAATCTCACCCGGATCAAGGGTTGCTTTTCTTTCTTTGAGTCATAGGGAATCATTAGTTGGCAAATAAAGCGTGAAAAGCCTGACGTGCAGACTGCCCCGCTACCTGGGCCGTTTGTTTGGAAGGGGACATCATATGACACCCCCACACTTCCCAGTGAGCGTAGAAGATGTAATCAGGCAATTCTCAGAGCCAAAAATGGCTGGAGGACATACGGGTCAGAACCTTGGAACAAACAGAACTGCCTGGATGGAAACGCACAGGTTTCTAATGTGCGTCTCATCGTAGTTAGGGCTGTGAAGCCACCAGGATAAAAACTGAGTACGGTGGTATGATGCTAGCGAGTAAGGATTTCTAGGCCTGTGACTGCATCTGGAGTGGACCTCCAGACTGCTCTGGATACTCAGCAGGACATCTCCCATCAGGCCAGCTCTCCTTGAAAGCAGGGTCTTGGAGAAGACGGCAGCACCAGGGAGCCCCTGCAGCAGAAGTATGACAAGACAGCCCTCCATCCAAAACCGGGGCAGAATATGTCAGGCCTCTTGCAGCGCTACTGTGTGATCTTATCGGGAAGCCGAGGGGGTGAAGTGTAGACGTCAAGAAGTTCGTGCCTGTTCATCGCTGTTCATCATTGTGGTTGCCCCCAAGCAGACCTAGCAAAGTAACACTTGAAGCCATTTCTGCAGAGAACTGCAAAAACAGCAGAGGCTGGGAGCCAGTCAGTGGTTCCACTGCAGTTCAAGAAAACGCCCACAGAGTGGTAGAGGCAGCTGCAGAAACACCACAAAACAGAGCGGCACACTAAGATACAGGCGCACACCCCCACAGCAGCTTAAACCAAAGGCGCTGGAGCAAGAGCTCCCATGTCAGGAAAGAGGCAGCGGATTCTTTCAGATGGTATTACTGGTGTGTCAACACGAGTTCCTTTAAGAGGGTTGCTTTCTGCAGAGAATCATCACGGTTATTGGCCACCTTGCAAGGTCAGAGGGATCCTGCAGAGGGAACAACACCCCACTGCCTTCTTCAAGGAAGGCATTTTTGAGATGAAAAGGAAAAAATACATAAATCCCAGTACTCAGAGCTCAAAACTGAGTTTCTACTTCAGAGAATTAAAAATGATTTCCCTCTAAGGAAACAAAGGAAGTCCAAATTCGGGCCCTGATGGAGTCCACAGACACTTTAAAATCTGAGGCGATACGGTCAATGGGAATGGAGAATTGTTGGTAATCGTGATGATTTTTGTGCATACAAGGAAAATGCTTCCCTTTCCCCTCCAATAGAATGGCTAATCTTGAGTTTATCAGGTAAACATCAGGAAAACCTGAGTAGATGTTTCAGCTCTCACAGTACCGCCAACTATTTGGCTGAAGCCCTCAAGAGCAAATGAGACACTCCTTGACTTTATTGTTGGGCATAGGGAATCCACATTTTAAAAAAATGGACACTGAAATACATAGGTACAAACTACAGCTGGTGAACAACGTCTTCAGCCATGCTCTCGGTCAGTAGAGCTGTCTATCTTACCTACACAATTTCATCTATTCAGCAAACATCTTACATGTAACCGGGTATAGCCATGTACATACAGTTGAAATATGATGTTTCTAGAAGGCAAAACTTAATGAAACTCGGGGTTGTTGACACAGCTATAATAGTATAATAATAGAAATATAATAATAGAAATATGATAATATTTAAAAGCAGAAGTAAAAGATTTATCCCTGGGTCAATTTAATAGTTACTTTCCATTTTCTGGACTAGGAAATGAATGGGCTTCATGCTGTCTCCGTAGTTCTGTGTGACCCCTTGCAATGGAGCCAGCAGACACATATCTATTACCATTAACTCGACGGAACACATCCAGACACGGCACACTTCCCAAATGTCACTGTCCAGAAATCCTGAGGAACGTGTGCTATAACAAATTCTTCTCCCAGTGGTCTGCAGCAGAACCCGAGGTTTTTCTCCTCTAACAGTCGTGCACATAATGAAGATTCTGGGGATCTTTGGAGCGTATCTTGAGAAACTAAGACCAGGAAGGAATCAAACTGCACAAAATGTTCAAGAAGTAGTCTTAAATTTAGCATAACTATATTGAGTATCCACTGCCAAGTTGCCTTCTCTTATGCCTTAATATTCCCTTCCTTTAGAAAAAGTTATCAAAGAGCTTGAGAAACAAATAGCTCAGACATTAAGACTACTTGCAGAGAACTCGAGAGAACTCGAGTTTAGTTCCCAAATTCCAAGGTCAGGAGGCTCACAACTGCCTGTAACTCAAGTGCTGAGCACTCTGATGCCCTCTTCTGACCTTCCTGGGCACTCAGACAGAATACACATTCATACACACACACACACACACACACACACACACACACACACACTATTTTACTAAGGAAAGAAAAACTAGTTTAAGCTTATCTGAGCTAATGGGAGCTCACCAACTCTGACCGGACAGCAAGGGAACCAGCAGAGGGTCAAACTAGGCCCTCTGAATGTGGATGACAGTTGTATGGCTGGGGCAGACTGTGGGCCCACTGGCAGTGAGACCAGGATTTATCCCTACTACTTGTATTGGCTTTTTGGAACCCATTTTTGGAACTCTTTGGATGGATTCCTTGCTCAGCCTAGATATAGGGGGGAGAGCCTTGGTACTACCTCAAAGCAATGTTGCTAGACTTCATTGACTCCCCATGGGAGACCTTACCCTCTCTGAGAAGCGAATGGGGGGGGGGTGTTTGGGGAGGTGAAAGTAGTGGGAGGAGGGTGTGGTGAACTTCTCGACCAGCGAGGAAGAACGACCACCACACGAGGATTCTTCTCAGATCACGCTTTAATGGAGTGCCCCTTGGTTGAGGGGTGCAGGAAGCAAGAGGGGCCGAGAGCACTAAAGCAGCTGCTTATATAGGGAGTAGACACACGGGTCGCCCTGTGATTGGTTGCCACCATCAGCTGTCACCAGACTGCATCGGGATAGGTCCAAGGGCCCTTATCCACCATGCATGCGGGAAGCAGGGGACATGCAGCTCCCAACGGGACAGGATGTCAGCGCCATCTTGTAATGGCGATTCTGTCCAGCTCCCTGCAGGAGGGGAGAGAGTGGGACCTGAGATTGGTATGTAAAATGAGAAAAGATGGTTTTTAAAAAATAAATAAATAAATTCAAAAAAAGAAAAAAAATCACAAAATATTGTCTTAAAAGTTGTAGATGTATAGTTATGTGTGAGGGAGAGCAAACCAAAAGGGCAAGGCTGGTCCCCAGACTCTTAAAGCCTGAATTGGATTTTTTGATGGTTTCATTGTGGTAGATGAGTTGTGCATCAATTGAGATAAATCACTGTGGCAGAGGTTTTTCTGGAACACAACAGGAACTCACCAGTGCTCTGAGGTGATCAAGGCCTCTCATAGAGCAGGTGAACACTCTCCCTTGCCTTCCAACTTATTGCCATTTGCCTCTGTCCTCATCAGGCATCCACAGGTTTGCTGGGCCTACCGCTGGCTCTTCCCACATGGCACCTGCCACCAAAATGAAAACTGACACCAGAATCATCATGTAGCAAGAAGATGATAAGCTCATTTAACACTTCCACTTTAGGCTGATAATTCTCTCTGCTCCTCATAAAGTCTGTGGTTTTCCCTGAAGGGCATGCCGGTTTAGTTGCTAGACTTTCCTTTCATCGTTAGAGTTCAATACTCCCGAAACTTCATACACATTGAATTTCCATGCCCGAGTTTGAAGAAAGTACCTGGATTCCCTCCACATTGAGAGCATGAAAAGAACCAAAAGCCTGGATGAATGGGGAAAGGAAGAAATATTCCGGCCACAGATGAAGACCTGTGCCTGCTGTCAGGGCCATAATTGATGTGTCTCCTGGGGCAACAAGAGGTTCGTGCTAGAACACTTTTTTTAATCCTTTTGGGAATCAAGTCTGATTCCCTGTTGGAAAGAGGCCTGCAGTGTCTGAGATGTGGTGTTGGTGGCTTGAAGACTGGTGTGTGACAGCAGCTGCAATACCCAGTGTTCCCTGAATGCAGTGGGGAGGTCCTGAGGACATAGGGGAGAGGAGGTGGACACATGAAGAAACAGGAGCTGTTGTTCTTCATGATGTCATTCTTTGACATGATGCAGATAGAATCTTACGACAGAGAGAAGCTGTTGAAGGCTGGAAAAATATGTTCAAAGCCAGATACATAACCGCTCTCTCGGGAGGCAAGTATCTATGAGCATTTTCCATGAGACACTCTCCCTGACCAACTCCACTGTTTAGGAGAAAGTACTCGAAGAGGGCAATGATCATCCAAGAGAAGCTGGAGGAGACCTAGAATTCAAACTGAAGAGAGTCAGGCTCTACCTGGCTATATTACCAGCAGACTGTGGGGGCTTGCACTAGATTGAACTGGCTCCTGGTTTCCTAGTTAGGATCTGAAAGAAGTAGATTCTTGATGAAGCTAAAGTTTTAGAACTCCGCATGACTAGAGGCTTCCCATCTGCTAAGAACACTGCATCTCTCCACGGCTTTGCTTGCAAGCAATTGCTGAACTGATAATCTCTCAGCGTGAGACCTTTGGGGGATGTGGCATCCCATCCCCCAACTTCTCCACCAACTCTCAAATTTATTCTGTTATTAATAACTTCTCCTTATATAACCTAGGTATCCACACCTTAGGAAATTTAGTGTTAATGTGGTGACCAAGGTGGAGGCAAATTTGTCTTCTGTGGTTGTTTCATCAGAATCAGCTTGGCTGCTTGTGGGCAACGGAGCTGAAGAAACACATCATAATTAGAGAGTGTGTCATATTTTGTTTCTTTTATTTTTTGCCTTTGTGTGTGTGTGCATTTTTTGTTTGGTTTGGTCTGGTTTTTGTTTTGAGACAGGGTGTCTTTGCTGAGTTTGGCACTTACCAATTTGGCTGGACCTATCTGCAGGAAGCCCAAGGGATGTTCTTGTTTCTCCCCCTGCCCCCTGCAGCGGCTGGGGTTACGACAGCCTAGGCCTGCGTTCAGCTTTATTATGTGGGTTCTAGTGGGTAGAACTCAGGCCCTTATGCTGGCACCGCAAGCACATTACCAACTGAGCCATCTCTCCAGCCTTCACTTTTTAAGTTTCTGAGTATAACAGCATAGCTGTTTAAATTCTCCCTACACTAACTCGTCTAACTTCCAAAACATTCAATGATGGAAATCATTTCCTCCAAATGATAGATCCAGAAGATGACCTTGAAATGTTTAGATTACTTCCCAACTGTTATTCTCCTCATCTACCGGAAGCAGAATCTGAATCCTGGTATGACTATTCATACGCAGCCATAGATCTGCCAGGGTTTGTGTAGGAAAATGCATCAACGATACCTAACATGCTAGCTTCAAGGAAAGTTACAATGTGCTTATATCGAATGCTAATCTTCATCTTTGAGCAGGAAAGGCAGTAAGTAAACATTATTGACTTCCCACAGAGAAGGCAGCTTAGGCCTGCACCGTAGGGTTGGGAGATAAACACTGCAAAATGGCAACAAAGAACATTGGTGAAGCACTTGGGGGAACTCATGCAAGACATTTCTCCAATTAAGTTATCAAAGCAAATTTCCTGTTATTCCTTTTGGGATGTTTTCTGCTCAGGCGGCAGATATGGATCGGAGGGCAGGCTGGCTCCTATCGTAGCTCTGCAGCCTTGCTTGTGTGAGGTCAGCATTGTCGGTTCTCCTACCTTCACTAAGACTGAGAACCACTTTTGGAATCTGGGCAGGAAATGCGCCCCCACCAAACTCCTTACTTTCTGGAGGAGTCGTGGGTGGTGAAGATGTTTCCTGCCATTCTGTGCAGAAACAGAGAGTCACTTAAGGCCTGATTCATTATCAGTGCAGTAGGTGCCCCATAGACCTCTGCCCCTTAGAGTGAACCAGCAGTTAGGACAGAGGACATTAGCATCACGCCGTAACAGTTGCAAGCAAGAAAACCTGTCACCTTCCTGTATTATCTACAGATGGTGTTTGCTTCCTTTGACGTGTATTCTTACACTAGGGGTGGGAGGGATTTCTCGAAAAAACAATATTGTTGAAGGCACCAAGTCCCTGCCCCCAGCCACCCTTTCTCTTTCCTTTTCAGGGCTCCAGGAATTGCTAACTGGCATATCCTGGACAACCCGCACTCTTCAGCTAAAAATACCGGAGCCTGTGCTTATCTCCGGCGAGGCTTCCTCTCCAGGGGCTTCACAGACGTTATCTCATTTGTCCTTAGAAACACCCCGTGAGGTAGGATGTGGTCCAAGAACAGAAGCCCAGAAAGGTAAGGAAACTTGAAGATGAAAGGTCATTGGGGGAGCTTCTCTTCTGAAACCCAGCAAATCAGCTCAGGTATGTGACTTCCCAACTGGAAAATCCATTCACCAAGCATCCATGACCTGACTCCAGAAACCTAGAGAGTCCTTACAAAGCAAACACAAAACAAGATTCCTAGAGTGTAGGAAAGGGCCAGGCTTAAAGGACAACTGAACCCCCAAAGCTACTTCTTTGGGGTTATGATGATTTATTTGTATCTTTCACAAACTGGAGATCCTCGACTCCTTGATCATCTCTTCAGATTGCTCTTGCTCTTCCCCTAACCTCATCTGCTACCATGACTTCACGGCTCACCCATACAAACTGATAGGAACACCTAGCTTTCCATCTGATATATAATCACCCCCACCTAGAAAGCAAACAAGGCTTAGTTATATATACTTCAAAATGGATTCCATAATAAACAGAACGTGTTATTTTTATCAACCTATACATTGTCTTATATTCCCTTTCTCAAGACTTCACTTGGTCCCATGCCCAAACCAGGGAGTCATGGCAGCTTCCATGCCCTCTTAAGTACACATACAAAGTTCACTGGATTAAATATCTTCTGGATGCCCCCATGATCTGTTTCCTCCCCACCATACTCATCCTCAGGGAGCCAGAGCTTCGCAGCATGGACTGGTGAGCTCCTTCCTCTCTGGCTGCTTCGTGATTTCGCAGATTAAAGGGAGACAAGAGAGAGTGTGTTGTGAATTTTACCTTGCACCTGCCTGCAGGATATCCATGGCCTGCCTGAGTCCTGGACAGACCCAGCTCCATCAAGCATTCCTTCAAACATGTCTCTTTGTCTGGGTTTCAGGAGAAACCACTTGTTGATGAGCACCAGCCTGGAAGTTTTAAAGGATCCTACTGCTGGCCCTGCCCGTTCTTTCACAGCCCCCTTTGTGTTTATCAAAGCCCACCATACATTCTGCAAATAGTCCCTATATTAAGCTTGTCATTTAATTTAATTTAATCACAAGTTATTTAAGCTTATTGTTTAAGCACCCAGATAGACTGAACTCATTTTCCTAGCTCGCTTGTCTAATCTTGTGCTAACATCATGATCCAATGCACCTTGGAGAATGAAGGTTCTTTCTTACAGGTTACAGTCCATTAGCGTCAGAAGCTCAAAGCAGGAACGTAGAAGCACAAACTGAACTAGAAACCATGGAGAAATACTACTTACTTACTAGCTCTTTTTCTCTTGCTCTTGTTCAGCTACTTTTCTAATAGAGCCCAGACCCACCTGCCTAGGAGCGGTGACTCCCACGGTGGCCTGGGCTCTCCTACATCAACTGACAATCCAGGAAATCCTCCACAGGCATGCCCATAGGCCAGTTTGATGGCGATGATTCTTCAGTGGGGGTTTCCCTGGTGTGGCAGGTTGACAAACAAGATTAGCCTTTACACTGTATCTTATTCCTAAGGGCACCCAAAGTGATATAATTACAGACTTGTGTCTTTTCCTCCTTTCAAGGATGTGTTGAGTTTTATGTTACGTGCATTGTTGTCTGCATCTATGTAGGGATGTGCACCATGTATATGTCTGGTGCCCACAGAGGTCAGAAGGAATCAGATTCTTGTGAACTAGAGTTACAGATGTTTGTGAGCCACCATATGGGTGCTGGGAACTTAACCCGAGTCATCTACAAAAGCAGCAATTGCCTTGACCCCTGAATCACCTCCTCAGCCCCTTCATCCAGTTCAGATAACTTTTGTATTTTAAACCCTTAACACATATAGTCTCGATTCCTAAGCTACTTCCAAATAGCTCACCCTGTAGTCTCATATTTTCAGCACGCCCTGTCTAAATGTCTAAAGTCTAATCATGCAAAAATCCACAAAAGTTCCCAGAGACCGTCAGCACATTGTTGACTTCTATGCCTGCGTCTGTCTGTCTTTTTGGATTAAGTCTTTTATCTCTGCTTCCAGGATATCCTTAATAAATATTTATTACATGAATGAGTATTGAATAGGACTTTTGATCTTTAAGCAAACACTACTATTTGCTTTCACAATGTTCTTTTCAGTTAAGGTGTAGTTTGGGATTACCCTAAAGGAGCCCTCCTGAGGAAGCCACAGGAATGCAAACACTTCAGTTCCATGCAGGGCCATTTAGCTTGGTCACAGCTGTTGCCTTCACTCAGAGTGACAAATGACATAGAAAGCAGAGCCTCACATAGTTCTTGGGTTCAGTTCCTGTTTTCTCCACTAGTCCTGGAATTGTGACTCTGGGCAACTTGTTGTCTATTCTAGGCCTCAGTTTACCCATCTCTAAAATGTGAACAATAAAAGCACCCAAGTCATGAGTTCATTGCAAGGATTAAAAGACTTAGCACATAGAAAATACCTTTAATGATATGTAACTAACAATAGATAAACAAGAGAGTCAGTGAGTATCTCTTAGTCTATCCTAAGTTCACAATCCCCAACATGGTGCCTGTTGGTAGCTTGTTAGCTTATTCTTTAATCAATAGGTCTCTGTTAAGTATTTTTCCTTAAATGACCAACTCCTCTGCAGATGCAATAATTCTAATCAGACCAAATCAAACAGAATTAGAAGAGGCCAATGTTTAATGGCTGCCAGCACTCCCAGGTGGCCCTGGAAAAACATGGAGCAGGAAAGAGGGAAAGGGGAGACCATATGTTCATGCTCTGGGGGGGGGGGTCAGTTTAAATAGCCTGTGCAGTGGTCTTGACCTTCCCTGGGGAGGGCTCACCTTTTGGGCAGACTTTCTAGGAGGTGGAGTTTGGACTGAGGCAACTCCCAGGGGAGGGAACTTTGAAATGTAATTTTCAGCCTAACATTCTGATGTCAGGGGCTAGGTGAAGCCCCCTAACTAAACAATAGAGACTCTTTGTATAAAGGGGTGCCAGGGAGCTGAGGTTATGCTTTTAACCAAACAGCTTCTATCTGCAAGTTTTCAAAAACACAACAAAATATGACAAAGTCCATTATTTGAGCCCATGCGTTCTCATATGAAGTTTCCAGAGCCTCTAGAAGATCCCATGAAGAGATATTATATATATTCTCTTCTTTTCATTTCAATGGTTTGTCAGAAGCCAGGAGATAGTAGAGAGATGAAAGACAATCAAGTTATATAGATGGATGCATAGATAATAGATTAGATAGATGATAGATAGATAGATAGATAGATAGATAGATAGATGCCCCATAAGATTACAGTGTAACTGGGAGATCCCCATGGCTCAAATTATCATACCGCTAACATTTGGTAATGTTTATATAAAGTTTCAAGAACTTAAAAAAAGTCTGCAAGAGATATGTGTGTACCCCCATATCTTTCTCTTTTTCCCTCTTGAAAACTCTTCTGTGTAGCAGGCTTTCTTGGGCCACCAGCTCCCAAATCACGACACAGAGATTTATTATTAATTATGAATGCTCAGACTTAGCTTAGGCTTTTTTTCTAGCTAGTTTTCTTCTTTAAGTTAAATTAATCCATTTCTCTTATCTCTGTGCTTCCCTGGGTCTCGTTGACCTCACCTACTTACTGTGCATCTGCTTTCCTACTTCCTCCATGTCTGCTGACTGAGCCCTGGCTGGCTGGGCCACGGCTGGCTGACTGGCTCTCCTTTACTTTCTGCCTGCCTGCCCTGCCTGTATCTCCTCTGCCTAGTTATTGGCCATTCTGCTTTTTATTAGACCTATCAGGTGCCTTAAGCAGTCAAGGTAAAGAAAGCAGCAACACATCTTTACGTACCATAGACAAATGCAGCACATACTTACATAGTTGAATAAATATTCTATTACACAACATTTAAGTATTCATTCTTTCCAAGGATATAATAGATCTCAATTTGAAATTTCAACATTAGGCTTACCAAGATTTTCAATTGGTCATTAAATACAAATTTTTATTAAAATTCTAGAAAGAGAAAAATCAAGAAAAAAAAACTACCTTTGCAACATGTAGTGAAAAAATGCTCAACAATTTTTTAAATTATTTTTCATCTTTTTTGATTTATATGTAATTTTTTGAGTTGAGAAGATACTCTCTATACAGTTTTATATTTTGAACTTTCAATATTGTCAAACAATAGTCACTGATCCAAATTAAGCATTAAAAGTAATTTTAGTGTCACTAATTTAGCTAATTTAATCAGTGCCATAGCACATTTTATTATTTGCAGTAACTTGATTAAACACCTTTCATTATTACAATATTGATTTAGCCTCACTTTTAAATTTATTTCTATAAAAGTACAATAGCCTTTTGGGGTTTTGCCCACATTTTTATGAAATTCTCAATATAAAATTCTTAGGTTAAAGCACACAAATATTTTAAGACCTCAAAAATACCTAACAAAAATTATTTGTGAGAAAATGTATATTTACCAGCAATATTAAAGTTAGAATTAAGGTAGAGCCAAGTTTTAAATTTGTATTTTTCTGATCCTACACTCATTGAAATTAAAATTGGTATCTTGTCAAGTTTTCTCTTAAATCACATATATCAAATATGTTCATACATTGCTTAATGAATGGAAGAATTCTAAGAAATATGTCATTGTGTGACTTTTATCATTGTACAAATGTGGAATAAGCTTTCACTACCCACATGACATAACCTACTACATACCTGTAGATATGATACACACATGCATGTGTACATGCAACACACACACACCCTTGTCACCCTGAAGACTACGACAAACAAAATAATACAACATTATATCAAACATATAGGAAAATCATGCCATAAAGAGTTGCTATAAATTCAAATGTAAAAGGCTGCTATGGGAAGAAACAGCATATTGTTTGACAATAACATTTTAGTATGAAAATATAGCACACCAAGTCCTGTCATTTTGGAGACATCCATGTTGTAGTAGATCAAATAATAAATGTCCCCCATAGGTTCATGATTTAAACACTTGGTCTCCAGTTGGTGTTGCCTTTTGAAGAAACTGTAGAACCTTTGTGGAAAGGAGCCTTGCTGGAGGAAGGACATCATGGGGATACACGTTGGGTATTTAAAGCCTCATCCTGTTTCCAGTGAACAATCTCTGCTTCATGTTTGCAGTTGAAAGTGTGATCTCTCATCCTCCTACTCCAAGACCTGCTGCTGGGCCTCTCCCAGCATTATAGATTCTCCTTCAGGTGCTGAAAATTCCAATAAACCCCACCCTCTGTAAGGTGCCTTGGTCATGGTGTTCTAGCCCGGCAACAGAAAAGTAACTAACACACATGGTAAAGACATCCTCACACCTGAACAGCATTGCTTAGCTTCCTGCCATACACCTGTACCCACGGTCAGAGCTCCCTGTTGACTCCCTGGAGAGACTAAAGACAGAAGAAGAGTATAAGAGAGAATGCCTTTCACTCACGCATGGTTGTAAGGTCCGATTACACAGGCGCTCAAGACATTGCATGGATTAAAGTAAATACATTTATTTTCTCTCACAATATGGTTTTCTGCTGAAGAACAATTTTTTGTCCTCCATACATAAATGCAGGAGAGCAAATATCGAGGTGCAGTACATGACCTTTCTGGTTGTGTGGAACTGTTGTTACAGCCACGCGGACAACTGAGAACCCACACTGAAAAGTGGGACATGGGATCTACCTTGAGAAAGCTTGCAGTCTAGAGAAATGGGTAACCATGAGGTAATTAACTACTCAGTAAACAAAACACATGCGCGTGCACACATATGTGCACACACACATACACATACAGTTTGTAATAAAATACTTTAAAGGAGTATGGGGTGTATGGTATATACCAATATTGATAGCGCCCAATTTCTGCAAAAGATCTATTCACATGTAGCCAGTGTTTTTGTGATGGAAATCATTCTACTTTCTAAATATTTGGAAGGATTAAACGTAGAATTTGATGATAGCTTTTCTCCTTTATCTTTCTTTGATTTCAGTGCAAACACACATGCTCCAGGGACAGATATAACATATGCCTACTTCTTTAACTCAGCTTGCTTGTCAAGATAAAATATGAACATCCAATATTCAGCAGACATGGGCTGCCTGGGCAAAGATGAAAAGGAAGGAGAGGATCTTATGTGGAATCTGTTCCCAGAAGCTTGGCATTCCACAGCTACTCGTGTGCTGAGTGGAAATTAAGCCTAAACAGTTGAGGTAGTTTATTAATAGGAATAACTAGGGACTGGCCACAAAATAAATAACCTAGGTTCTTTAGAAAGCTTTACATCCAGCCTCAGGCTCACCTGGCTAACCAACACAGAATAGTTCATGCTGGACAAGTAATGAATCATCTCACCTTGATATACTGCCTCTTCTGTCCTCCTTACGTGTCTTAGCTTATCTGCAAGGCTAAGACATGACCTAATGATACAACTCCCTGCAGGCACTTAAGAATGATGCCTTTTTCTGTTATCCGCATCCATTCACTACATGGATCTGGGGAAATTACACCAAAGCTGGGCATTGGACCCTTACCCTGTTCCCTCAGGACCTTGCTTGCTTTGCGGCCTATTTGCTTCCAAGGTGAACACAGACAAAGCAATGTGGCTCCAAAGCCTATTCTCCCAGTGGGGTAGAATAGCATCTTCTGTGCATTGGACTAGCTTCTGGCAAGTGAGCAAAAGAGAGACCTTCGACACGTAGAAGCCAGGGAGGGGTTCTTGAAGGAACAATGGCCCATACTACACACTATTAACAAACCCCACCGGCTTCTGTTGTGGCTACTGAGTCACCTGGCAACATGTATTGTTTAATTCGCAACCCCCAGACCTCCCTCAGCCACCCCCACGACTCTCTGTTCAGTTATTGTCACTGATAGAATCATCTCAGGCTTCTCTACCCCCCACGCCCACTGCCTGCCATCATCATTTCCCCTATTGTTTGCCACGCTGGCCCTGACCCCTGTATTTATAAAGGCCATTTCCCGCTGCATCATTGTGTGCTCTGTAGCTGTCAGCTCCCCACATTTCCTGACAATGGGGTGGGGGGGGGGTGCGTAAAAACTCAAGTCCAGCTCCCAACTTCCTCCATGTCCTGTTTACTACACTCCACAAGCGTCTCTCCAGCCACTCATCAAGCTGAATCCACCAGCTCTGATTTATCCTAGTAAGTGCTGCAGTGATGGCCAACGTGGCCTAGCCTAGTGGTCTGATCACACTCAAAGGACTCAGAGAACAAAGGGCTCCCGTGTGATTGGCAGACCCCCAAAAGGCAAAAGGCAGTTGGCTGCTTGGGTTGACTATGGGGTTCGAAGTCAAAGCTAAGGATACCGGGCTTGGAGACACACACACACACACACACACACCCTCCTTTCCTTGCTTCTCAGGATGCTGAAGGCCTGATAATTGCAATTTTCATATCACAGCATTTGGCAGCTGGGGGTGTGTACTCTCAGAAGATAAAAGCCTGATAAGGAGAGGTCTGGGAAGGCAGTCATAGCCTTCCTAGAAGTGCAGCATTTGTGTGTTTCCTAAGATCTCATCTTTCCTTCCACCTCTGGGTTGCTCTCCATAGAAGATCAGCTCCTGTGGGATCATGGTGCCTTAGCTCTCACACACTGGGGAATGGGAAGAGCAATAACCTGTGCATCTGCTTCTGGCATCTCTCCTTCCTTGTGGACCTGATTTCATGGCCATTCCTTCCACTTCCCCAGACAAGATGGCAACACGAAGCTCAGAGTGTTGGAGAAACCGGCTTGAAGCTGTGAGCCTGCTGCAAAATCATTCCTGCCGATGCTGGAATTTTAGCTTTATCATTTCCTCTTCCTCCAGTTACCAAAGCCTTTGATTCTCTCAGCCAGTGCTTTAATTTGCCCTATCCTCTCCTCCCTTATCATCTACCATTTACTTTCCTAGAACAAGGCAGGAGACAGCTATCAAAGGCACGTACCCTGTTTGGAAGGGTACATTGCTAACTCTCAAACCTGACATTTGGTAAGGAATTTTTCATGGTTACATTTACCTAGTATGATCCTTGTCAAATCAGATACCAGCACAGGGGACTGTCTGTGAGGTTCAGTTGTCTCACTAGGCAACCCAAGCTTCTCTGTGTTGTTTGTTATTGAAGTCTGCACTCTGTTCTGAGTAGGCAACAGAAGCAGACAGCACCAGGAACCACCAACACATCAGTCAGCGCTGCCCTCATACCTGGATTTTGCTTTGGCAAAACCACATTTTTCCAAGCACCTGGGTCTCAATGGCCATGCACCCTACACTCTGAGAACACCTGGCCCCATCTCTACCCCTGGCCTTGGGCTCAAAAGCTATGTGTGCTATGCCTTTGCCCTAAGTTGCAGGTTCCTCCCAGCATGAGTCTCCACCCTTACCCTCTCACCCAGCAAGCATCCTGTTGCTACTCCAGACTGCAGAGTTCCCAGCAGGTGATGGGCCAGACCCAAGAACAGTGACAGGGTGAGTAATGGACAGGGCAGCAAGCAGTTCAAAGGGCAGCTGCTCCTAGGATTGTATCTCTTTAGATGAGGAGGCCCGGTAACTGTGATCACCCTGTGAGTTAGTTCCCAGAGCTGATGGGCAAGATAAAGCACATTAGCAAACTGTGCCCTCTTTGATTTTATGACACAGAGGGGCAAAAGCTTGCCTGGAGGACCTCAACTCTCTCTCCTAATTCTCTCTCTGCTAAATTATCATCCTTATCAGCACCATAGGCATCAAGTGACTCTAGAATGTACCTAAGGAGACCAGAAAAAAAAAGTGCCTGTTCTTTTGTGAATCGGGAGACAGAGTGACATATCTTCCATTATCTGCCATGGCTGGCATTAAAAAATGCTAATAGAGATGAAATTTAAGAAATGGCAAACTCAGAGCTAATATTATGATGCTAATAGAGATGAAATTGTAAGAAATGGCAAACACAGAGCGTGGATGCTAAGTATTGATCATGCTTAATAGACAGAGGCAATAGCCTGTCAAAGAGGCATGATGAGGAGGGCCTTAGGTGGATATAAATCCAAAAAGGTAAGCGCACTTCCTGCTCCAGCTGTGCCGCACATTGTGCTTATCTTTTTGGTCTTCCAGATGGATGCTGACATCACTGTGTATCCAATAGACATCAGAAACCAAATCTGTCACTGTACGCAGTGTACACCGACATTCATGACAGAACGTACTACTAACGAGGAGCTGCTAGTCTTGGCCTTGGCTCCATACTTTAGTCACAGTGGTCTACAAGCCTTCCACAGTCCAGCGAATGAAGTCGGTATGAGTCCTATAGAGGAAGACAGATAATAAATGCATCAGGCAATCTCAAGGAATGATAAATGCTATATACTGACTACTTCCCTGGATTAGTTTCCCATGGCTACATGGGAAGTAAAGGAAACATCTGAGACTTTATTTCAGGACTGAATCCTCAGAGTCTGAACTCAGATGTGCCAATAAAGAAGTAATAGAGAAAATTAAGGGACTGGATTCTAGAGAATCATGGTTTTTTTTAAATGTTTAATAGTCCAGCATTGGCTGTGGACCATTAGTTGTATATGCATAGATTGTGGCTCTTACATGATCTTGGTATTTTTGAGACTTGGAATACCTGTTATGCATTTATCCACTGCCCACTCAACTTACAGCTCATCAGTATCCACTATGCCCCACATAGGAATTACACTTTCACAAATGAAAATAAACATATAGCTCCTACATGTAATTGAGTCATAGAAAAGTAAGAAACTAGACAAATAAACAAAAGTAAAACTGAAGTGTCCTTTTGGAGTGTGGCAAACAGCAAAAGGCACAATGCTCCCATCATCTGCCAGTAGAAGAACATTCATCAGCACAGGTGAGTCTGCAAAGGCTTCAGATTGTGTAAAGACACAAGAATGAGAAGGCACTGAGACCTGGAGAGCTGCAGACATTTGCACTCTATAAAAACACAGGTTGGGGCTGGGGAGTGGTGGTGCATGACTTTAATCCTAGTAGAAGCAGAGGCAGGTGGATCTCTGTGAGTTTGAAGCATTCTGGTCCATAGCCGGTTTCAGGCAGTCAGGGATCCCTAGTGAACCCCTGTTTAAAACAAAACAAAACACTAGAGGTTTTATAGCATGCAAAATGCTAGGTACCAGAATTACTATTTGCAACTATATAATGAGATATGATAAGGATGAAAAGTCTCCTAAGAACCATGTACACATACACAAGAGGAAAATGTATACAGGGTTTTAGTGCATTTGTTTATTTATTTGCTTGCTTGCTTGATTGGTGACCCTGGAGATTGAACTTGAAGCCTTGAATGTGCTAAGCACACCCTCTACCACTAACCTAGACACCCAGCCCCAAGAGAACCTATATTTTGACAGGAACGTACCACAAGAGATCATGTGCAGACTTGTGTGCTTGTGGCAATCTGTAAATACTCAGAGAGTTTGGGGTTGGAGCCTTCCAATTGATTCATGGGCTTTGGGTTCCATGTGTAACTGTATCTGACATCTAAATGTCATTCCTGGGGAAAGTGAAAGACAACTCACCTGATTTGTCTGAGCTTTTGCTTTTTAGGCAAAAGCAGTCAAATGCAGAGGCAGGGATGGTGACATAGCGCAGGAGTACTCACAAGCTAATCCTTAGACTTTTCCTTAAAATATGAAGCAGGAAGTTCCAACTGTTCTTTGTGAAGGTTAATTTTTATTCCTTCAGGGATAAATTTGATTTGGGGAGACAGCCTAAAACCTCAGACAAAACCCAAGATAACACATACTTGGAAACATTGTGCAAAACGAACAATTTTGGTCAACAGATGAACATTGATGGTGATAGAAAATTTTCTGAGTTCTCTTGGGGCCAGGTATTGAACAAAATGACTTTTCTTTAAAAATTCTATGTGTCTTTTTGGGTTGTTTTTTTTTTGCTACTTTCTTATGAGGAGATAAAATTTTTAAGAGGTTAAGAGTTTGCCTCTAAATCTTATGAAGAATCTGAAATAAAGCTTAGAACAAGATCTGGAATCTGTTTCCAGCCATTTCATAGTTCTGCTCCTTTCTAGTAGCAGGGCCAATGTTTAATCCTCCTCAGAGTATAGGTACCCTAACCATCAGAGAGTCTTCATTATGATTTATTAGACATGTGACGTTTCACCCATATGGTGCACAGAAACACTTTACAAATACTCACCCACTGAGGACACACAAAGGCACTTAACTTCCCCAGCCATTAGGAATCACAACATTGAAATACAGTGCAATACCACCTCCTTGCTAAGACGGCTCTAATGAAAAAAGACTAGAGATGTAAGAGATGGCAAATGTTGGCGAAGATGCAGAGAAAGGAGAAGTCCGAACACTAGGGAGTGCAGCCTGGTACACGCTGTAAAAGACAATATTAACTTTTCCTTAAACATTAAATGAAGAACTGCATGCTACCCAACAATCTCATCCCAGGGTACACATCTGAAGGAAACCAAATCCGAATCTCAAGGAGACATCTGCATGCTTATGTTCACTTGAGCATTGTTCACAATAGTAAGAAATATAAACAACCCAATTGCCTGTGAGATAACAAACGATAGTCCTAGTTACTGGAAGGACCAAAGCAGGAGGATCCTTGCAAGCCCAGAAAATCAAGCCGAGACTAGAAAACAGTAAAATTCCATTTCAAGAACAAAGTTATGGTATACACACACACACACACACACACACACACACATGGTGGAAGAGATGACAGCAAAACTTAGTCATGTACAAAAGGTCACATCCCCATTTTTAACAATCTAGATGAATGAGGGTGTCATGGTTAGAGACAGAGAAGTACTGTATGATTTCCTTTACTGGTAAAATACAGAGAAAGATGAATTTGTGGAAATCACAAGTAAACTTAGAATTGTGCCTGCCAATTTCTGAGGAGGATACAAAAATGGAAAGTCATTGGCCAAAGGGTATAAGCTTCTAGTTATAAAATGAATGAGTTCTGATGAATCAGACCTACAGTATGGTGACTGACATATTGTCTTGAAGTTAGTTGAGACTTGATCTCTACAGATACAAAAAAATAAAGACTAGCATATAAGGTGATAGGTTAATTAGCCAGATATGCTAATAATTTCAGTCTATATGCACACTTATCATGTCATAAGGTATGCAGTCAATGTGTTCAACACACATGTGTCAATTACACTAATCTAGGAAAATTAATTTCTGTGCTGAATCACTATAGACTATATGATGGAATGACAAATTAAATATTAATTAAATTTGTAGTCTTGTTTTGAATTTTGAGATGAACCAGTCTTTCTGTTCTCTGTTATTATCTTAGAATTTTAAAGATCAGAGACCACAGGGGTACCATGCCTACTTTGCTCTTTTATTTCCCTGACACAGTATCCTAGGAAGATTTAGAAACTCATGGTTAAGTAAGTACATAGTCTTCCGAAGTAGAAGCTGCTTTTAGTCTCATTATATAAAAGCCTCCAAACCCATACACTCGATAGCTTACACGCTGGGGACAATGACCAAGTCCCTAGTGAGCGCCCTACAGCTCTGCCCAGCACCTTCCTTTGGTTAATTGGTTAATGTAAAAGCCACTTCAAAACCAGGCTGGATTCACCTAGAGCGTGGAATTATTTATGATGGGCCCTGGCATGTATCTTCCAGCTCAGGCTTTCTTTTGAAGACTTCTGCATTTTCTTCCCATATGGACTTTCAGGAGCATGGCAGCCATTTCTGAGAACTCATTTATTTTGCTTTTTGAAAACAAAGAGATTTCCCTCAAGCACTAGAAAAAAATGTGAGACAGAAGAGGGGCTTCTGGAAAAGAAACACACCCCAGACTCCTCAGAGAAATGAGGCGGTGGGAAGAGAGGCCAGCTAAATTCCCTTCTTTTAACCTGAGGCTGCATCCCTGAGTCCAAGGCTGTAGGTCCTCCAGCAGGGATCAATAAGTGTATTTCCATATCAAAGGAACAAGCTGCAGAGGTCCCAAGGGAGCAAAGATCTAAGCAACTGAAGTCTGGAGCTTCTGCATTTGTTTAAAACTAACTTGAAGATCTTCTGGCAGGCCAGACATCATTGTTCTCATCATCTACTGTCCCGTTCATCACCCACTCTGGTAGTATATTTCATTCTTCCCCTTAGCAGGCACACCCATCCCCGTGGTGCATGCTTGGGTCATGGGTTGTGGTGCATGGGCGTGGCTGTGGTACGTGGCGGTGGTATTGTGAATTCATGGTAGTAGGATGTGCCTGTGAAAGGCATCTGGGAAAACAGTTTTGTTCCATTGTCCAGATCTCCACAAGAAACCAGCCGTTTCAAGAGTTCCCAGAGGAGGACGACAACTGGCCTCTGTGTTGCCTATGCACGGGAAACATGGTCTAAACAGAGACAGGACCTATCTCTGGGATCTATGACATTTCTAAAGCCTTTCCTTCGCTCCCTACAAGTTGACCCTGAACATTCCAGCAATCATAAAGGCTGTGGGACCAGCCAGGAACCCCTGACAGGGAAGAAGCAAGGCAGGCCCTTTTTGATGGGGAAGATATTCTGATTGCTCAGGTAGGAGGTGAGTGAGCCAGGCTTAGCCTCTGAGGCAGGCCTGGTACAACCAATGGCTTAGCCTTGTGGGAGACACAAGAATGTACTTTTCAGTCAAGCTATATGGGTGGAGCGCACACAGCACCAGTGTCAGGAAGTCCCATGTCCAGAGCTATTCATTAGCAGGAGCTGGGCAAATAATTTGCTTTCCATTGGCCCCATGACCTCTCTAGGCTGAGAGCCCAGCCAGGGGCTCCGGGAGGGACCTTCAGAGGTCCTCTGGCAGCTCAGACATTGTCATAGCAACAGAAGGCTTTATTTATTGTCCTGAAAAGAACAAAACAACGGCCAGCTGTCTTTTTGACAATAGGGTCATGTCACTGGAGCTCTCTGTGCCTCAGGTGACAAACCCATTCCCACTTGTCTTCCTTCAGCCTTCTTACACAGCCTTCTGGAGAAGGTGGCCCTGCGGGTAACCCAGGCCTGGCCTTCTGATGTGAGAATGTAGCACAGGAGCTGTCTGTGCAGCTGCTTCCTGGACTGAGCCCAACAAAACTGAGAGCACAGGGCTGACTGCGGGAGGCCAGGAGGAACAGGAGGCAGCCTGGGCTCAGCTGCCGTAGCCCTCTGGCAGAACGAGGGCCAGGCATGGTGGCGGGGCTGCTTTGGAACACAGGATCCTAAAAACTGACTGTTCTAGTTCAGGAAAGAATTTAGAGATTACAAAGCACCGTGGATGTTAGAGAACATCATGGTGACTACTGAGGGGAAACTGGGAGACACAAAATATGATATATCCTGGAGGTCAGCACCTAGACTGACGACCTAACCACCCACAGGGCTTCTTCCAGGTAACTCCTGTGCAAAATGCTCCTTCTTACCTTACTAGGTAACAGCCAAACCAGAGGGGTTTCAAACACTTATAGGGCTTCTACCCTGGGTCAGGCCTTAGTCCAGCCATTCTGCATGTTAATGTAGTCAGTCACTCCTCAGAACAAGGCCAGGAAAGACTGTAGGAAGCAAAGGAGACCAAGTGAAGCCAAGCCTCAATGTTTGAACTCTGGAGTTACTTACTATCTTATTACACTTCCCTTATCTCCCATTAATTAGTCAATTGATTAATGATTTTCCTTAAATTGACCAAATGTCTGGCAAGTGCTTGAGTTGTGAACAGAACCCTAAATCACCTGAAATATGGACCCAAGATCATTACAAGCTTCAAGTAAATACGAAATGTCCCCTGTGAGAAAAAAAAAAAAGAAAGAAAACAAGTTCACATTATAAGTGATGGGTGCTGTAGGAGGTCTATCATGAGTTTCTGTAAAGAACTTGACACTTCAGCTAGAGTTTATGGGAAATAAAACCAAAGCAGCATTACCAACATGACCATGCTTCAACATCACTCTACTTATTTACAGAGAGAGTTTCCTGGATTGGTGACTCTGATGTATGTATACGCAGAACCACAGAAGATACACACAAAGTGAGAGACTAGGGCCATAACACGAAGCTTATTTAGTTTAGAGTTAATCTGAAGATAAAAGAGACTCACTGGAGGTATTTCAGTAAAAGAACAACACAGGAAATCAGTCCGTGATGCTTGCTATGGTTACCAGGGAGGGAGAGAAGAAATAGAGCCTGGAGATGACAGTCACAGAGAAGGCAAGAGATAATGAGTTCAGCTAGAATGCTATATCACTGGGGTGGAGGACTCAGGCAGACACAGGGCAGTGGCTGACGCATGAACAGTTAGGACATTCTGTAGCATCTATGGAGGGATCCAGCCAGGGTCGGGAGAGAGGAAAGCCATGATGGGAATCTATCTGGGGGAAGGGGAAGAAGACTTACATGGAAAATTCCAAGGCTGCACCTGAGATGCATGGATCTGTAGAAAGCAGATCACTGAAAAGTGTACGCTGGAGTTTAGGAGTTTCCAAACGCCACACAGAAGATGTGAGGTCACCTGTCCAATGGTAGCTGTTACCATGGGACAGGAGGCAAAAGTGATATGGAACAATGTGTAGTTTAATTTTAGTATAAAAGGAATAGAATGTGGGCAATTATATAAAGAATAAAGCCTTGTGTATTCGTGGAAGATTAGAAAAAAAAACAGTTGGCTTGGACAGTTGCCGCAACTCTAAATTCTACCTTGTATAATATACAAAGGATGGGCTGCACAAATACGTTTTTCTCAAGAAGTGAGGGCGGTACATCAACAGTAGAGTTTGAATCCCGCCATAAGATGACACCTTTGACATTCATGTTCATGGAAACTTCTAGGCCCCACAGATACAGAATTGAATATTGAATGAATTCATGTAGGTTTTTTTGTCCTGACAAGTCTCAGCTCTAAAATGTCATCCCTCTGGAAACAGTGAAGCAAAGATCAATGAGACAGATCAGTGGGTAAGGTGCCGACCACCAAACCATGTAGCATAAGTCTCACCCCCGAGTCCTTATGGTAGAAGGAGAGAAATGAATCCTGCAAGCTCGTTTCTGACTTCCACATATGGGTAATGTCTACCCAGTCACGGACATAAACCCAGAGATAACAAATAATAAATATATACATAATTTAGTAAGTTTAACGTAGACATGTTGACCTCTTCATCATGTCTACATCTTATTTATAAATGGAGACAGAAGTGTCGTTTCTAACCTTTCAAAGAAACATTTTCTTTATTATTTTTTAGGACAGGCTGTCACTGTGTAACCCTAGATGACCTGACACTCGTGGTATAGAATACGTTGGCCTCCAGTCAAAAAGATCTGTCTGCCTTCAACTCCTGGGTGCTAAAATAAAATAAAAAGCATATGCTATTATGCCTGGCTCAAGGAAATATTTTTTGAGACTTTTGGCCAGATAGTTTTAGTTGTTGTACTAATCAGCAAAGTAATTATAAGAATACATGCTTAATGTTATTAAACAACTGTTTTACCTCAGGAATCATTTTGGAGAATTTCGTGGGTTTTCTACAGACGAGAGACGAAGGATTCCCAAATGATGCTCCTAATTGCTTTCCCCAGGTCATTGTGACTAAGTAGGAACTCAGCACACACATCTGATACAGGCCACTATTCGGCCCTGGCCAAGAGCAGGCACTGGGCAGTGGAATAATTTCCCTTTGAGTTTTCAGGTCAGCTCTGTAAGATCTATGTGGGGCAACATGATGAATATGCAGTGGTTTCATGTTCGTGGGTTCTGTGTAGATGGAAGGACCGCTGAAGAGATAAACAGAGACAAATAGGGTGTTGCCACAGATACCTGCATTTGTTTCTTCTCATCAAAACGATGCAGCATGTACTGGCTCTTTTGATCTCTCCCCGGTCCCTTTCAAAGACTCTGGCTTGCACCTTTACCTAATTTTCAAACTAGGATTCTGAAAACTCATTCTTTTTTTTTATTCAAAAAGAAATTCAGTTTGGTATTTTATTTCATCTTTGTTACCGTTTTCTGATACTGTCTTTGTATTTCCCATTTCCCTGCATAGTATATGATGAAACTCTCTCACCTCAGACTTACCTAATAGGGGAAATGTTGAAATTTACTGTTTCTGGGGATGTAGTGCTCAGCTATAGATTAGTTTCTTTGGTTTTGGTGTTCAAACCCAAAGTGAGATCAAAGACCTTGACTAAGGCCATGCAGCAGCTTAGGGTTCATGACAGGAAGTGTAATCTATGACCACCATGCACTGGTAGCATAGACTGTTATGGCCTTATTCTCCTCAGCCTGAATAAGTCACTGAATTAAAGGGTAAGAAATGACAGGGAGAAGTATCAAAACAAGGAATTGGCATTATTGTGTTTTCACAATTGCAGATGGAAAGGAGAGAAGAGAACTCAGAAATGTACCCCCCCATCTGCAAATCCATTTCATGAGTAACATCTAGCACCTCATAACCACACATCTACAACCCCATTCTTTCCTACCAGATGTGACAAGCTCCCCAAACCAGTCGCATAGATTCATCGTGAAATGGCTTGACCCCGGTTGTTAGTCCTTCTATTTAATCAATTTCATCAAAGCTCTAAGTCTTCTCTAGAAATCAAGCATAAGCATCTAGTATATGAAAATGAGTAACACCAAATGGAAACTCTGACACTGATGATTTTTGATATGTATTTAGGCCATGAATGCAATTATATGATCAGAAATAAGTAATGATAAATTACAACTGATAATTCATTTTTTGCTAAAGATCCCCACAGCTATGAGTAAAGAAAACTAAATCTGTTTGTCCAGGAGATTAGAAATTATTTTCACTTGCATTTTATGTTGGAGACTTAGGTTAGAGCCCCAGTTTAAAGTGAAGATCCTTATACTCAAGTACTGTAGACCAATCATTTTCTACACTGTGAGTATGTATTACTCTTTCTGGTTAATAAAAAGTCAACAAACCACTAGCAGGGCAGGAAATTAGGTGGGAAAGCCAAACTGAGAATGATAGGAATAAGAAGGGGAGAGTCAAAGAGATACCCAGAAAGCAGGACATGTAGAAAACGAGGTAACAGCCTTGAGTCACATTTCAAAGCATAAATAGAAATATGGGTTAATTTAAATGCAAGAATTAACTAATAACAAGCCTGAGCTATTGGACAAATATTTATAATTCATATTCAGCCTCTGAGTCAGTTATTTGGGACCAGGAGGTTGGGAGAGCAAACATCCATTTATAATCAAGTCATACAAGTTTATGCTCCCATTCAATTTACCCAAAGTCACGAAAACCTTAAGTTTCTGCTTAGTTCTCCAAGGCTCAGGGATGTAAGAAATATACACAGCATAACTTATGTCTCCTCTATGTCTTATTCCCAGAGCTACTATGATATCCAATGTTGAATTGCTTCCAAGGTAGGAAACACCAGTGCCATGAGGAACTTACCTAACTGATCCATTATCACCCTGCAGTCGTGGAGTAAGAGCGTGCTCTTCACTCCGTGATCCCAGGATCAATTATCAGTGATGGATCAGTTAGTGAATATAGGTGAACCTAATGAAAATAAGGGATTTAACACATTGTGTTCTAAAAATGCTGAACATGGTCCAGCATCTATGTGTCTTGATGTATATATTAGCCTCTGACCTATTATTTCAAACTGCTTTGCTAAAATATAATTTTGCATTTTTTCAAACAAGGTCCCAGTATGTAGCCCCAAACTAACCTGTACTTCATAATCTCTACCTCAGCTTTGCAAGTGCTGGGATCACAGGTTTCTACCACCATGCCTGGCAATTCTGCACTTTTAACTAAATGGAATCCTTAACATTCTATTCTCTCAAAATACTTAAATTGGTATTCACAGAAACCCTACTGAGATTCAAACCCAACCAACAAAATGAGACATGAAGTTAAGACCCGATACTTAACTTCTGGTTACTCCAAATACTGCAAACTAAAAACTTAGCAGAATTTTCATAGATAAAATAAAATTATCAATCAATCAGTTCTTGCAAGGTACCAATCATCCAGTATATGATTTTTTTTCTTGACATTTATCTTCAAATATCTACAATATATTTTTTTTCTCACAGGCATTGCCATTTAATAGAGGGCAAAAACTAAGGCTCAGTTAAGTCACAGGCATGAAGTCACCTAGCTAATGAATGACCAGAGTGAAACTCAAACACAGGTATGTCCGACTGCAAAGTCCAGGTTCTTCCCTCAGTTAACAGGGAGATTCTATGATTCCACATGAGCAACCCAGGATCCTGGTCACCTCAAACAATTCAGCTTCCAGAGACAGGAACCCTGAATAATGAGCCTGACTTTGCAACAGCAGCAGAGTCTGAGAGGGTAAAGTTGGGAGAATGAACACATCCAAAAATAACACCATCAAATACTTTGAAGAGTAAGATACTGAGGCTTGTAAAATCCTACCACAATCGTGTGAAAAGAGAAGGGCTAACTAGTCAACAACGATTGGTGTCCTTTCCATAAACGTATGGCACAACCTACTATGCCACCAAACTTCTCAACAAAGTGATACTAGCCAGCTATTTTTTGGAGAGTTCCATGGATGAGGCTGTAATTTTCTTAACCATATTGGCCAACATGATTCAGTTTTGCTAAAGGAAGAAACTGACCCTCAGAAACCCAATAGCAAAACAACAAAGTTTTTTGGATTGTGCAAGCTCTGCTAAGGGTCCAGCAACTGCAGAATAAATTCTTCTGGGAAGGAGATCAGGCCCCTGTCTATTTCACTGGTGGTCTTCTCTAACAGACCAAGCTTCCAAGTTGTCAGAGCAAGGAACAAGTCATGGCGTAAACTGATACCTCTGTAGAACTTCAGCCTAGACAGATGTATAGATGCATATATGTAGAACTACAGCCTAGACTAAACTCCCTTTAGTAAGTCCTGTCCCACATAGTTCTCAGCACAAGGGGCTGTAGAACTCATGAGTACAGGGAAAGATGTAAATATATTTTCTATACTACTTACTATACAACAGATCATGAAAATGAATATTTTGGTTTTCCTTTCAGGGTCATTCTTTGCCACTCCCCCCATCCTAATGCACACCCTAGAAAGCAGAACCTGCATCAAATGTTTGTCTGGCCCTAACTTCCTATGCCCTGGACTTCCTCTTTGAGGCTCTTCTGTTCCTGAGAGGAGAACCAGTAGAAGAGAATGCTTGGGTCAAGATAATTGTTCCAGTTTATTCCTTTTCTCACCCACTGCAAATGGGGCCAGGGCTCCTCCACTCGTTACTTCCATTCTGTCTTTGTGGGCCTCCAATTTCATCACTTCAGGGACCCCAACAACCTATACTTAAGATGATGGAAGTGCCACAAATTTCTTGTGGTTTCCTTCAGCTTTACCCAAATCTTTGTAAATAATCTCAACTAAACCCTTCTTGGATTGCCCAATTGAAACCCCGAGTGTCCTCCCATGATCCTGATCTACACATATGACACTGTGCATCTGTGAAAGATTGGAAGGAAAGAAGTTCACTCATGGGCCCGACTGAATACTCCACCATTTGAGGTAGAAACTTATCGATTATTTTAGAAAATACTGCTTTTCATAACCTCAATAAACATATCAAGTAGTGCCCTTTTTTTGTTGTTTCTTCCTCATTATCTTCAGAAGCACTGGTTTCTTTTTCTACAGAATCCTCTCTTTACCACAGAAAACTATCCAGAATAGCCCTCACCCAGAGTCTATCCCTCTCCATTACTCAAGTGATTATGTCTCTCTCTGAGTGTGTTGTCATCCACCTTCCATGTCACACAGTGTCTAAACCGGGCCATTTTATAAATGAACTTAGCCACACTCATCCACTTACGTATGGTGCTCGGCTAGTTTCATACTAAACAGCAGAGCTGAGTGGTAAAGACCGAAACCCCATGACCTACAAGCCTAAAATACTGATTATTTGATCCTTTGGAGGAGAAGTGCAGTGTTATTTAAGCCATGTCACAGGATCACCCAGAACAGTCAAAGGTCACATTATTTAAGGCCAAAAATGAGAACTGCCTTTGGCACTCCAGTTGTCCATAAAATATCAGTTCTGATATGGACTACAAGCCTAGCCTTCCCATAAAACATTTTTAATGTTTCTAGCTCAGCTTTTGCATTTGACTGATATAGCCCCAATTAGCATTTCCTTTACCATGCGTTATTATATTATATTATATACCATACATTATTATAATTATTATTATAATTGATAGATTTATTTGTGTCTGTTTCTCTGTATTAGATTTGAGAGAAACCTAGGAGCAGAATCACACTTTATGTAGCTTTAGATCTCCTTTGATACCTGCAGATGGCCTGGCACACCATGGAATGAGTGAATGTCTACAGAACCAGGAATCATCGTCATTCACCTTTGTAATCAGGAAATAGCATGATCATAGGGACTTAAAAGAAACATTAAAACCATGATTGTATAAAAATCTAAGAGAGAGAAAAAGGAAATGGTTAAAAATGATCATCCTTAAAGACACAGTATACACAGATAAGGACAGATCACCAGCTCTTCCCATTTATTCTAGGAAAGCAACAGGAGCCCAAATGAAAATGCTTATACCAATTTCAGAACTCATGCCTTGACACGAAGGAGCTTTGTGAGCAAGAATTAGCCAGTTAAAAACCAGTAGGTGGCTTTGTGGGAAGCCTCAACCTCCTTTAGTATATATAACTTAAAAACAATTCTCAGGCCCACAATTGACAGCACTAATAGCTGTCTTTCACAAACATTTCCTGTGTTTTATAATACATATACAGATCTCATTCTTTTAAATCTCAGGATGGCCTCATTGTTTAAGCCCAGTTTTGCATTAATATTGAAAAAGGAATAGAAATACCACAAAATAAGTACTCAACAGTGCTACCGATAAAGGCCGTGAACAGAAAGAGAGAAGGGGGCAGAGGGAAGCGGTCAACTACCAGGGTGTGAAAACCAAAACTGGAAGGCACATTGGTCTAGCCACAGAGGGGATTCTTGAACTAGAATTAGGCAACAAAATAATAACTGTCTGGGGGAGCTGTGAGCCCATATCTGGCCTTAAATGCCCTGGCCAGAAAGGTATATAGAGCGGAGCAAGAGGGGAGTAGAAGATCTCTATAATCCCTGAGAATTATTCTAGGCAGTTTCTCCCAGAAAACACGGCATTGTTTTCTTTGGAAGTCTTGTACTCCTTGTTAAATGCATGTCTCTACCATGTGAAAAGAAATGACCTGGATGTATTCTGCCAACTCTTAGTTTAGGAGAAAGGCAGGCTAGATTTAGGCTGCAGACTGAAGTTTGTTCTGCAATAGAACACTAGGATTTTCTAGATCATTGGCTTGTCATTGCTGCGAACTATGAGAAGTCTAAATGCAGGGCAGAACAGAAGCTCCCAGGAACCCTGGGCAAGCTGGGAATTGCAAAGGCCCCTCCCAGCTCAATCTGTTTTTCTCTGGATGGCGCACCTTGAAAGGCAACTCCTTACCATCCTGGGCAGGCAGTGTTCAATGAGAACCACAGAAGACCCAGGGCCTTGAGGCTGAAACTATTAAATAGAAATGCTGAAAACAAATTTCCTTTAATAATACCTTTGCAGATGAGGAGAGAGGGCACTAGGGGAAAGCGACTTGAGATCACACAGCTATGGAGCGGCGCATGGAAACCTAACCGTGTCTGTAATCTGTGTTATTAATACCCTCCTAAAGAGACTGTAGACTGGCCCTTCCACTCTTCTGAGGAGCAGATCTATCTAGAGTGTGGCAGGAGTAAGGTGAGGCAGATAGCACACGTTGCAGCCTAAACATGACAGATTACCCTCTGAGCGTCTAAGCCCCTGGTAAAGCCAATGTGACAGTTTAAATGTTTTTGTTAAATGCCTTGCCTTTGTTAGTTTCTAATAAAAAGAATCTCCAGTATGCAAAAAAAACATGGATTATATTATTTAAGCATATGGAATATAAAAGAAAAAGGCTTTCATTTTCTGACTTGATGTGTATTCTTCATACTTTGTTCATTTTTGAATTGTGTCACATCTTCCCTTAACTTAGAGGTGAATATACAAAATGGAGTCAAGAGAGCAATCCTTATTTTGGACCACTTTACCGAAGCTTAGTTTTTCTTTTGGAGCTCTCTTACCTGCAGACAGATGATTTAGCATGTGGAAGCTAGACTGCTCTCTCCACTCCAAGGGTAGTATTTTAAATTTCTTAAGCCAACAGCCCTCCACAGGGGCACTGAGGAGCCAGGACCAGGAAGCTTCCCTCCGTGTGCAGTCAGTGATAGAATGTTGTTTGTAGGAACATAACAACCATACAAAACTCACGGACCACAGACTCCAGGCAACTCTCAGCAATGGTGGTGATAACATACTCCTTCCCAATGGAGTCAAAGGCCCCCAACCTTGTAGGGGGAGAGGACTGCTTGGTCTTCCTGGCTGCCTGACTAACTTAGACCCGAAATAACCACACAGAAACTGTATTAATTCAATCACTGCTCGGCCCACTAGCTCTAGCTTCTTATTGGCTAACACTGACATATTAATTTAACCCATTTCTATTAATCTGTATATTGCCGTGTGACTGTGGCTTACCAGGTAAAATTCTCAGCATCTGTCTTCTGCTTCTTCTTCCCAAGCTATAGGCCAAGCCAGTTTTCTTTATTCATTGACCAATAAAAACCAACACATAGATAGAAGGACCTCCCACACCACAGCCTGACCTCCCCCATTTACACACACTACTAGACCTCAGTGTAATGGAGATGGTTTTTTTGTTGTTGTTGTTTTTGTTGTTACATTCTAGGTTAGAATTTCTCCTGTTTTATTATCCTTCATGAAAAAAAATCATGTAATATAAAAGGCTCAAATTGTTTTCCTATATTTATATATTTATGGAGAGAAATCAACATGTTTCTGTTTCCCATTCCCTTTGGTTTTATCTTAAAGCTTTTAAAAATGGTTATTTCAGCAAAAATTAGATTTCAAATAGGACAGACATAAATATATTAAACAATAGTTACTGCTAAATTCCTTTACTAATATGAACATGTGTCCAGACATTCAGAAGCCTCCTAAACAGTACAACTGGCCTTTTGAGATTTTAGATATACAAACAAGATGCAGTAGAAATATAATATGACCATATACTGGATTAATTTATCAATTTTGAAGCTGAACTAATAAAAAGCAACTACTCATATTTTATAGATAGAATTAAACCAAATGAAGAAAACTAAGCTTGCCCTAGTGGTGCAGGCCTGTATTTCCAGCTACTCAAGAAACTGAGACAGGAGCTCCACAAATTCAAGGGCCACTAAAATTCCTTAATAAACTCAGAGTTCATTGGTCTGAGAACTGTTGAGGGATTGAACTAATTAAATAAAATCAACCATAGTTCAAGAGGTGGAGAAAACAACCAGTTGATAGGAACAAACCATAGAGAATAAGAGGAAGTGTGGAGGTGTGGGGTGGGGTTGGGGAGGAAGAGAGAGAAAGAGAGAGACAGAGAGATAGAAATAGGGAGGGACATCCAGTTAGATGAGTTTTGTTTCATATGGCTTAGGAGAGAGGCTTCTTTCATTTTCTAATGCAAAACTGGTTTTAATCATCACTATATTTACTAATTAAATATATACACTTTTATTTGTCTATTTATTTTGAACTCTGGATGAAGCATCTCTCCCTTCCTCTCCTCCCAGTCCCTCTGCCTCATTCCCCCTTTTCCACCCCATCCTAACCCTCTCCTCTTCCATCTCTATCCAGGAAAGGGCAGGTCTCCTATGAGTATCAATAAAACATCAAGTTGCAGTTAGACTAAGCAATTTCCCATGTATTAAGTATCAAGACTGGGTAAGGTGACCCAGTATGAGTAGGGTCCCAAAAGTCAGTAAAAGAGTGGGAAACAACGCCTGTTCCCACTGTTAGGAGTCCCATAAAAGGACCATGCAAGGCAACTGTAACATGTCTGCATAGTGCCTAAGTCAGTCTCAGGCAGACTCGCTGGGTGTTGATCCAGTCTCTGTCAGCCCCTATGAGCCCAGGTTGGTTGGTTGTGTGAACCTTCTAGTGGTGTCCTTGACCCCTCTGGTTCCTACATTCTTTCCTCCTCATAACTCCAGCTAATGTTTGGCTTTGGGTCTCTGCGTCTGCCTCCATCAGTTGATAGATGACGCCTCTCTGATGACAATTGGAGCAGGCACCAATCTGGTCACAGGAAATGGCCAGTTCAGGCTACTTATCCACTATTGATAGGAGTCTAAGCTGTAGCCCATGCCATAAACCACTGGGAGATTCCCCTGAGGCAGGCTTCCTCCCGACCCAGTAATATCCCCCACCCAGAAGTCCTCCTCAGCACTCTTCCCTTTTTCCCCATCAATCTGATTGCTCATATTTCCATCCCTACCTGCCCTCAGTCCACTCACAGAATCTTTTCTATTTCCCTTTCCCTTGGAGATCTGGGTGTGCCCCATGAACACTCCTTGTTGCCTAGTCTCTCTGGGTCTGTGGTTTATAGCATAGTTATCCTTTATTTTACAGCTAATACTCACGGATGAGTACATAGCATGTTTGTCTTTCTAAGTTTGCTTCTATTTGTGGGTACAAGGCAGGACTCCACCCAGATTGTCAACAGTGTTCGTGGAAGAACTAGAATTTTATGCTGAGTGGAAACTCAGAGAGCCCTCAGAAAGACTCCCCACCCTATGAGACACTGAGATTTGGATGTTTGAAGTTACTTCAGTAAAGAAATAGAACACTGGTCCACTGGGCCTGAATGGCAGCCACCTCTTCTCTGTAGCCCTGACTTTACCACAACAAGTGCAGTCTCCTAAACTAAACATACTGATCAAGTGCCCCCTCCAACTATGGGGCATTTGTTCCAGACCCCCACCAGATGAATGAAATTTCAGACAATCAGTAACCTGGCCATGTAACATTTTACATATAAATATTTATTCATTATCTATAATAAGAGATTAAAACTGATGATGAATAATGAAATCACACATTTGTATGAATGTACTACAACAAAAGTTATTTTAAAAATAAGAACCGTATTTTCCATAATTTTCTACTTTATGTTTTCAAATCGTGGTTGACTGTGGGAAGCTGAAGTCCTAGGAAACCAAAACATGGATGAGAGGGGACCTGCCTGTGAGCATGAACGGAGAAGGGAGTGTCCTATTAGAAGGACACACTGATGATAAATGCTTCTCCAACTCTGTCTACAGCCACAGCACCTCTGTCTGCATCCTATTTTGATTGACAGGTAATTGGCACAGGCATCATTTCACCCCTTCATGCCTGGGCTCCTATTTATTTCATGACTGACTTCCTTGGACTAATAACTTCTAGAGACTCGGTCAGCTGACGAACCTCCTGTTTGCTTTCAACTCTCAACCTGTTTAGAGCGCCCATTCAGATCACAGAAGGCCAAGAAAACATATCTTGGACCAAGCTGACAGGAGAGGCAAAGGAAAATGTCAGGAGGAATCAGCCAGGCCTCGGCTCATCTTTCCCAGTCACCCTCTGCTCGAGACACATGGAGCCTTCGGCTACTAATGAATCCAGAGTCATTCTGTTTCCCAACACTTTCTACCCATACTAAGGCCTTAAAGGTGTCTTAAGGAAAGGAAAGGTGTCTTCAAGCTGCATTGTATTCATTCATCCAACTCTACGTTATGTTCCTATCCAAAGGCCACATTCCCATTCCTTTGTTTCAGTTTTTTGCCAATTCACCTGCCTAGATGAATCTCCATGCCCCTCGGTAACTGTACCCCAAACCTAGTCTCATCGTCTGGCCCAGTTGTCAGATGTGAATGATCACTCGGATTAGTCAACAGCAGCTCTGTGGACAGAGCTTAAAGCTCTGTATAAATCTATCCAGCAGAAATGGGGCTTATCTAAGGAACTCATGAGGTCCCCATTCATTCAAAGATTCCACCAAATCTTCCCTTTGCCTGGGAAACCAAAGTTATAGGGCAATTAGCTAGTTCAAAGCCCTCTCCTCAAGAACAGGCTTAGTGCAAGAACTCACGAAGCAGCTGCTATCTGTAGCAGCAGGAGTCTAGGAACATCTGGGTTGCACCCCAAGCTGCCAATCTTTCTGACTTATTAATAACAGAAAGGGATGACCAAAAACGGCATAAAAGGTTATCAGCAGCCCTTCTTTCCTGCCGAGCATCTTCGCAATGGCCTTGATTGATGCCAGATTGCCTGGCAAGGAACGCAGTGGCTATTTTTAGTTCCCTTTCTATCTGAAGGACTTTTATTTCTGCTTGTGAACCTTTATAAATATTTAAAAGAAAGAAAAGGCATGAATGGAAGAACATGTGGTCTCATGGATACCCACCAAAAATGTCGTAGGAAGTGTGTGTGTGTGTGTGTGTGTGTGTGTGTGTGTGTGTATGTGTGTGTGTGTGTTGCTGGGGTGTTGTCTGGAATTACAGAGCTACATTGCATGAGTAGAGAAAATGTGCAAAGCCTTGGAGAGAATTTCCAACCCTAAGAGAAACCAATGCTAATAAGCTACAAGGTCAAAACTGTGTATCCAACTGCCTTTCCACATTCAGTTCCTTTTCTCCACACCAGACCAGCCATGCTTGCCTCCTCCCTTTGAAAAGCCGAAATATTGAGTGGAGGAGTTGGGGTGCAAATCTTAGGTCTTCAAATAATCAATAACTCCCTTTAATCAGAGACAAGACAGCATTTGCCTCTTCTTAGAATGCCCATCTATATAATGAGGGTAGGACTAACACCTAATGCTACTTTTGTTCTTGCATAGGATCCTTCTGCATTTTTATGATCTTCACCCAAAATTATTTTTTCATTTCAAAGGAATCTGAAATGTTTTCTCCAATAGCACATTAAAAAGTCAGTTTGGCAAGCATTCCTGAGTGTCTGCTACCCAAAATACCAATCCTAGTCTGTGGGAGGAAAGATCTGGAGAGGATCGTATTCTGTGGTACAATAGTGGGTAGCATGCTCTCTGGGTCTCTTGGCATGACGTCAAAAAGCTGAACTTCTTTGCCAGAGAATTATCTGTCCTCTTCCAGCCTTTAGGAAAAGAGTCTCGATGGATTCGAGTTTTACTTGAGATGTCACCCACCTTATCCATCTCAGAAAAACTGATAAGTACATACCTGACATGGTCATCCACAAATCTCTGTAATAATTTGCTGAATGCTATTTATTGTGCAACTGCTGAGCTCGGTCTTGAGGATACTTCAAAAGAACCACAGGTAGTGTGCCTGCTGTTTCTGAATTACAATCCAGCTAGGAACTACAGGCAAAGGAAAAGGATTTGTCAGCCTCCTAGGCATACCAGGAGGTCAGATCCTGGAAGCACAAAAGAGAAATTCTAGCCATCTAGCAACTGCGTTCCCGCTCACTGATTTCAGTGTGTCTCTGCAGAAGACTACATATAAGTTTTCTGAAGGTGCCACAGGTAGCTGAAACCATTCTAGAAAAGTTCTCCTGACTCATCATCCCAAACTAAGTCCACATATGGGGATATGGAGACCCACACATGTCTCAGATCCTTTTCTTCATTCATCCTGTGTCCACACATTCAAACCTTTTGGGTACCCATCTGGTAGGCATGTTAAGCTGAGGGGTTGCCGGTGGGACCTCATGTCCTCTGATGAATCTCAGTTTCTGTCGAGACTCCAGTCTCATGGTCTTGGCTCATAGACCATGTAAAGAAAGTCACATGAATTCTGAGGTAAGGGTGTCAGCTGGGTCTTAGGGGAAAAATGGGGTATGGGTTCAATGGTTCAAAGGAGTCAATGTAAGCCTCCATGGCTCTGAACAACATTCTGCTCACATGGACAGAAGGCCACCCCTTCTCTGCGAGTTCAGTACTGAGGGGAGATAAAGAGATAGCAGCCTTTGAAAGTTTTCAGATCTTCTCTGAAGTACATTAAACACTTTGTTCTCCTGAATATCTGTCCCTCTGCCTTTTTCTTCCTCATCCACACATAAAGCTTTGGTGAAGTTTTGGGGTTCTTCAAATTATTCCAACTCCCTCGTCACCCCAAATTCTAGTATTTCTCTCCAAATCGTTCTTACACGTCCTTAGGGATTCTTCCCTGATTACCACCCACCATAAGAACAGGTCATTTCCTAGCAACCTTCCTCCAAAGTGCCTACACTTTGATGAAGACAAACTCATTCTTTAAACAGATATTGCTGAGTGCCTACCATACTGTTGGGTCCTGAGATGAGATCTTGGCAAGCCTGTCTTCTCCACTGGTGGGAACAGCCAGAGAACAGAAACTATGTTTTTTATGTCAAAAGACTAACACCTAGCCTGCCTAGTATATTTTGATGTATGCTATGAATTATTATTATTATTATATTTTTACTATTAGTTTTGTTTGTTGTCTGATGAATCTTCCTGCCTCTGTTCCCTAAGTGTTGAAGTTATAGGCATGAGCCACCATATTTGGCTTTGAATTACTTTTTGAAACATCTATGGACCTAGGTTAACAGAGAGAAGACCTGAATCTAGAGAATTAGATTCTCTGAACAAGATAGAAGCAAATTTGACTAAATGAGTCCATTGTAACATTATAATTCCTTTCCAGAGTGGAAGTCTTGACTTTAGTTCAGCCAAACTATGTGTCTAAATTTCCCTAAGGGATCCCAGATAGGGATGTAATCTATTCTGTGGGCTCTGCCCTCTTCCCCTTTTGGCCTCTTGATTCTTAGCATTGCACAAATATTACTCCCAGAAATAGACCTGACCTTTCAAAAAGTAACCAAAATCATGCATTCCAACTGAGGACAATGAACTTGATGCTTTTTTTAAAGTGTAAGTTTCTGTGCCAACATAATAAACTTGTTGGCTACTCCTATGTTCTCTCAACTTTCAGATAAACAAAAACATGATTCACAAACATTGCTTGAATAAAAACATTCTGTGGTTTTTTTCCTTTCTACCTTAGTCAAATATTAGTGAAGCCTTGTAAAGCATCCAGTTAAGAACCATTCAAATCCCATAATTTTTATTTTAGACACATGACACAATGATCTTGTCACCAAGGACATGCTTTGAGGTAAGTACACTTGCTAAAAATTAAAGTTTATGTAGATAAATGAAAAAAATGCCCTTTGCCTTGAAGTATAGTAATCGCTTTCTCCCAGGTAACAAGGGTCTTGCTGTTTCCTGAATGCAGTGGTTGTTTTATAGAAGCATCCTAAGAAAGTAGGGGTACTAGTTAATAACCGCCTCCTTATCTACATCTCATGAATATGAGTAAAGTTTGGAAACATCCTACTAGGTGTTACCAAAGAACAAATGTTTTGGAAACTCACACAAGATGGCAGAGGCTTCCTGGTTGTCATCAGATCTTGGTTGAGTAGGTAGACAAGCCAAGATTTAAACCACACCATCCCTTAAAACAAAATTTATCAGGTGCACTCCATGTACAGGTCAATATTTTAAGCACTTGGCATTTAATCTTCATAGGAGTCTATACTGTAAGCTCCATCAGATGGAAGCAAATGGCTGAAGAACATGACGTACAAACAGATGAGAACACTGTTGGGACTCTTAGGATAACTGCAAAAGTCCCTAGTAATTTGACACCAGAGTTTATGTCCTGGCCCACTAGGAGGCATTTTCTCTGCCCAATCAGGTTTCCCGTCTCATTTCCACATTCTCATGTGGAGAAGAGGTAGATGCCTACTTTGTTGGCTTGTTCGGGAAGGTCAGAAACAAAGTCTATCTAGTTCCTAGTAAAATTGCTGGTACACCGAAATGCTTCAGATTTGCAGATTTTACCAGCATGTATGACATCCAGCATACGCCAGTACAGGGTCTCTTATCTACACACAAAGCGGACCACATGCTGGCTAGTTTCTTATAAAGAGCTATCCCCCTAAAATAACATGTGAAGTTCTTCCTCTGCCTCTCTGTATAAATGTCTGTGCATTTGTCATCTGGGAATTTTTAAGAATGTTTATGTTCTCCCAAAGCCATCACTCTTAGATAATCTTGAAAAAAAATCACGAGCTCTATAACTTATGGCTAATCATAATTGTCCGGTTAATTGGATTGGGAAGCATGTGGGAGGTTAGTAAAGCACACTCTGGGTGTGTCTGTGAGGATGTTTGCAGAGACTGGATCATAGGGGCTCTGGCTTAATGGTAGATTTAATCCTCCTATATCCTCTGAATCTGAGACCTTGGAAGATGAGGTCTGGTTGAGCAATGTATATCACTGGGGATTTGTCCTTGGAGATTGCATCTTGCCTCATCCCCTTCCTGTGACAGTTCCATCCTGTTTCCTGGCACCATGAGTGGGGTAGTTACTCGGCAAAATCCTTCCAGCCATGGTGGGTGGAAACGTCTGAGACAATGAAAAAAAATGATTTCTTCATTTAAGTTGTTTGTACTTTCAGCATTTGATCACAACAATACAAAGTCCAAGGAACACACCCTGGTTCTATTTTTTTTAAATTTTGCTCTGTGTGTGTGTGTGTGTGTGTGTGTGTTTGTGTGTGTTCATAGATGCGAGCATGCATGCACGCAAGTTGCCACAGTGCACAGTGGGGCTCAGAGAACATGTATCAGAAGTTGGTTCTCTCCTTCCACCATGTGGGTCCCAAGTATCATTTGAACTTAAGACATCAGGCTTGGCAGAAAGTACCTTAATCCACTAAGTCACCTCATCAGGTATTGGTTCATTTTTTTTTAATAGGAGAAGTTATTTTAATATTTTCTGGTCAACATCCACAGTACAGATGCATTTGCCAGTCCGAATGACTGTTAACTTTTAAGCTCAGATGGCAGTGAGATGTTTTCTGCCAGTGTGATTGCATAGTGGAGACCAGACATTTGAAAAAAAAAATGATCCCTGTAATGTTGCCTTCCTCCCTCAGCAATCTGGGTTGGGGGCTGTAAAGAAGAATTCATCATACATGTGAGCGTGTGTGTTTACATGGGCCCTCAGGGTAAGTCATTTCTGCAAGAAGGACTAAAAGCCCATCCTGAATTGGCAGTACTCCATTTATCAGAAAGCAATTCAAATGCTCTTCCTCTTTCCTAATCAGTCTCGCACTAGCCAACCCCAGGATCGCACAAGCCACTCTGAGCCTGGGGACATTTGCCAGCCAGGTGAGATGCTCTGAATCCTCGTTGCCTTGTCTGTGTCCAGAGCTGATGCTAGGTCAGCTCACAGGAGACAGGCCTATGCCAGGGTGCTGGAAAGTGGTCCTTGAGGATGCTGCTTCCCAGGAAAGCACATCACGGAAGGGCTGCATGCGGTGCTTTAACTCCATACACTCAAGGACAGCCCAGGCATCAGATGCCGATTCATATGAGGTTTGCAAGAAGTTCAGAGTAGCCAGGGCTATTTTTAGCGAGGAGGCTGGAGGTGTGATTCAGGGGTGCTGGCTAATAAGTCACCTAGTCCCCCAGTTGAAGAGTAAACAATGGCATAAACAGTGTGAAGCTGTGATCACACGCCACCTCCACACGTGTGTTCTCACCTTTCCTCCAGCTATTTCTGCTTCCTTGTCACCACTTCTGCCACTTCCTTCAGCTGGTTCTTTCAGAAAAAAAACAAAAAACAAAAACAGCTGAGTCTGAGACATTTGGTGAAAAGAATGAGATGTCCCTGACCAAGGGACGCTACAACATCTCCTTGAATAACTATCAGGCGGGGTGGCCCGCAGAGGATTCAAGGAAGCTTTAGATACGTGATCCCCTAAACCATGTCATTGTCAGACACTCTATTCAGGCCCTTCCATTTCCATATCTCATGTTACCTAAAACCAAAATTCTGAGCATTTGCATTTCCATAGCTTTGTTTGCCACCACCTCTTGGATTATGTAGTTTATGAACTCATCTATAAAGTACGAAGAGAAGAATCCAATGTAAAAACCGCACTCTTAAGTGGCATAAAAGCTTGAATATTTCAGGTCTCAGTTTGTATTTTCTAATTGAGGATCTAACATACATTTTTTTTATATTTGATTTCCCAAATTACTCTTATTTTCATATACCCCTCATCCGCAGTGATGGAATTCATAAAGACATTTCTGTTCAAGTGCATCAGAATCGTTGGCCATCTTAGTCCCCATACCGTTCACTTTCTCCTCACCTCTCCATCATTCTTGTTCTTTCAAGATGACCAAGCGATCACGGTCTTTTGTGTCCTAGGTACACAAGTGATTTCATTTATACGTTACAGACGGTGTACAATATAAGCTCTACATATGAAAACAAACCTCTGATATTTGTCTTTCTGGGATAATTGTTTAATATGATGATCTCCCATTCTAGTCATCTTCCTGCAGACAGCACAATTCCATTCTTTTGGGTGCATAAACATCTATTATGTATATATACCACATTTTCATCCATATGTGAGTTGATAGATACCTAGGCTAATTCTATAACGTGATACTATGAACAAAGCTGCTATAAATATGGTGTGCAGGTGTCTCTGCTATAGTACTAGGTTGGGATATATGCTTCAATGGTAATTTATTAGTTTATATTTTAGGGTTTATTTTTTTGAGGATCCTTCCTGATGAATTCCATGCTGGTATACCAGTTCACATTACCACCAGAAGAAAATAGGGTTCAACTTTGCTAATCTCTCGTCCAACATTTGTCCAATTTTTTCCTGATTGATAATCCTTATGACTGTGATTTGATGGGCTACTAATACAGTTCGAGTTCACATTTCCCTGATGACTGAGAATGTTGAATGTTTTTTCATACTTTAATTGGCCATCTGTACTTTACCCTTTGAGAAATTGCTGTTTGTTTCATTAGCTCATTTACTGTTTGGATTGTTCAAAGGGGTTGTTATTGGTTTAGTTCTTTGTATATTTTAGCCATTAATCTTCTATAAGACCTGTAGATGTTCTCCCACTCTGAAGGTAGCCTGGCTAATTGTCTCCTTGGCTCTGTAGAGCATTTTCTTTTTATGCTATTTTTTTGGTCAATCTTTGTGTTGTTTCCTGAGCGATTAGAGTTCTTTTCAGAGAGACCTTGCTTGTTGCCTCTGTCTTAAGACATTTTCCTGTGCTTTCTTTCAATAGTTTTAGTTTCGTGTCTGACATTAAGGTCTTTAATTCATTTTTAATCAGTCTCTGTCAAGATGAGAGATACAGCCAGAGTTCAAGTCTCCAACATGTGGGTCTCCATTTTCCCCAGCACCATTTACTGAAGAGGCTTTCATTCCTCCATTGCATATTTTGGGCCCTCTTGCCACTTGTAGCTCTGCCGGTTCGTTTCCAGGATCTGTTTTTCTGTGTTATCCATCTATATGATGATCCTACACTATTTTGTTAATATAATGAGTGTATTTGTTAGTATAATTTAGAATTCAGTGCTGTGATGCATCCAGCATTTCTACCTGTTTCCCTGTGACAAAGCTGTCTATTCAGGATCATGTGTGAACCCATGTGAATTTTAGGACTTTTTATGTGAAGCATTTCATTAGAGTTTTGAACCTTTAGGTCAGTTTCAGTCAGATAACCATTTTCACAAATTTAACTCCACCTATTCCCAAGCGTGGGAGAGGTTTCCATTTTCCAGTTCTTTCATCAGCTTTTTATTAAGCATTTTTAATTGCTAATTGCATGTGTCTCTTCCTTCGTTAGGCATATTCCTATATATTTTGCTTAATATTATGGATGATACTGCTTTCCGATTTCTTTCTCAAGTCCTTTGTTATTTGTCTGTATGAAAGCTACTTACTATATATTGGCCGTGTGTCCTGTACACTTTACTGAAAGGGTCCCTCAGTCCTGGGGATTTCTACTGCCTGGGGACCTCTCCCACATAATATCACACCACCTGTAAATCTTCTCTTATTGCTGAATCTTGTTATCTCTAGTTATGATTTCAAGCACCATATTAAATGAGCAGAACATTTTCAGAGCAATTGTTTTGAGTCTTTCCTATTTGCTATAGTACTGGCTATAATGTTATCATACATAGCCCTTATTATCCTGAAAAATGTTCCTTCTATCTAGTTCTATTAGAGGTTTTATGATGAAAGAATTTTGGACTTTGTCATAGGCCTTTTCTGACTCTATTGAGATGAGTATATGCTGGGTTACATTTTTTGGTTTGAATATGTTGACTAACAATCGAAATTTTAATCATAGTGTGGGTGTTAATGAGTCAATACAGGACTCAGCTAGAAAACAAGTGTCTGGTTTGATTTTGAGACTTCAGAGAAGGCTGAGGAGAGATGTAAGTGAAAATTCCAAGAACTGCAAAAGGGTCCTCTACCTTCTCTCTCCCAAGTTGTGCTGTGTCCTGGCACACTATATGCCCAGAAAGAGTCATGGCTCCTATGTATATATAGGGTTAATCCTGTTAATTCTCATTATTTACCAAGTCTCTGTATCTGGACTCCTCTCCAGGCTAGCTTGTGATATCTAAAATCTCCACGGAGACAAATTTTCCTTTCTCAAAACCCTAACCCTAATACTCTTACAAAGCATTTTACTATAGTCTTTGGTGTTATAGCAGTATGACTTTGGTGATGCTATCTTGTCATTTTCATTATCACAGGTAATTAAAAATGTCTACTGTCATATTGAACCTGACCCTTCAGATTCTTAACCCATAATCCTTAGCCTGGATATTGATACCAACCTATTTATCAAATTGAAATACTACAGACTCCACATCAGTTAGTCTGTCTTCAATAGCTGAGTCAACCACCAACTACCAGAATCTTGATGTTTCCGGACTGGTATTGGTACCTCCTCAATTTGCATAAAAGTTAGATGAACATCTTGGAAGAAAACATTATCTCGAAAGGAAACTAGCTGAGAACTGGAAAGAATGAGTATATCTCAGTTTAGTGTAATACCAACCTCTTGAATGTCCCTGTAAACCAGGTACCACATAGAATCCCGTGTGAGACCTCTGTGAACATGAGTCTGCCACGGTGCTTAAATGAAGAAAGCTTAAGAAAGGGCTCTGGATGCTGACACAGTTACCAGACTGAATCGCTGGCTTCCATCTTAAAAAGTGCAAATGCAGCTGAGGATCATCGTCAGTGGAAGATGGACTAGGAAAGGATCCATTCACTCTCATAAAAACAATGCACGGATGGAAACCATCAGAGTAGCATGTGGTGAAACAGGCACAATCAAAAGCTCAAGAAATTGTTCCTAGAACATAGACTTTGTCCAAGACTCTTGGAAATAAGCTTGCCCCTCTTCACTCAGTAACCCATATATCTCACCAAATGTCATCTTATCGCATCATCATATAAATTCTCTACCCTGATATTTGAGTGAGATGCGGTGGCAACTACTCTAGAGCAAAGGGTTATGCTGTACTAAGCTAGTATAGCACACACATACACTGATCAACTTTCCTTTCAAGGCAGCATGGTCCAGCCACTACAGACTCCTTTGTTATACCTACCTCCCCTTATCGGTCTCATTTGCTTACTTCTTCCCTTCTCCTTAAGTTTGCATAACAGTCAAAAGTGGGTTTTCCACAAGCTTTTTCTACAACCTAGACCTTTAGCAATAAGCTGTGTATGAGGTACATAGCCTCATAATTTCTTTGGTGACCTGAAAACTCAAGCAGGACTCTTTAAAAACTCAGTATGGTGAAGATACTGTGAAAGCCACTAGGAGATCCTGTTTTGAATATTGATGAATGAAATTATTTGTGTAAAGACAAGCAATGGTTGGAAGATAGACATGGTGACCCTTGCCTAAAATTCCAGAACTTTAAGGGATGAGACAGGAAGATTGGCATGAGTTGTATACTCAGTTATTGGCCAGATAGACAGTTAGCCCCAGATTGATTTCATGTTCAGTTCTATCCAGTTAGTATTGGCAAATAACTTATTGTGCAGTTAACGTAGTTTAAATGCTGGAAGCATAACAAATGAGTATCTATTGTGGCTGCTGATCACAGCTCCAGAGAATAAATGGGCCTTGTGTTCCTAAGCACCCTGGACAGTTCCTTTGCATGCCTTTCCATGCCTTTCTACCCCCTGACTCTGCCCTTCGGGATCAAAGACTAGAACTCCAGCTGCAAGGGTCTTAAACTCATGTGTCACAAGGTACTTCAGTTCCCAAACTAGTAAAACTAACTTTATTTTTTTTTTTGAGAAGTGAAATATCTGAATTCCAGTTGCAAATAACTATCCCACACCACTCTCTCCTGCAGGGTAAAAATACTTAGGTGCAGTTGTGAAGGTTGGCTGCACTACTCTTAATAAGTATTTTTATAATAAGATAATTCAATAAAGTTGTGATTCTCTGCACACATTTATTTGCCAAAGCTAGCTTTTCCTTTCCTTGTCTCCTTCTTCCAAATGTAAGCAAGACCATGTTCTCCACGTCCAGGTTGGGTTACATTGCTTCTCTACTTAGTATTTATATCTTCGTTTGTTGTCTTTTTCACGCCAGGATGAGAATGGCTGGTACACAAAGATATCGGAGAATCAGTGACTCCAAAGGGCAATCCAAGCATTCAGGGGGAGTGGGGAAGATCACAGTGACAGTCCCCTACAGTATTGTCTTCAGTTAAGTCAGGGAAATCAGAGAAAATTCTGCCAGCAAAGCATGCACTTAACTTTAGATCTTGGTAAAGAAACGTGCAAGTATTTCAGCTCAGATATCTCTAAAGTTTCTGCCTTTTGATTTCCAGTCCAATTATTTTCCTTGACAAATATTTTTATAAGGCCAAACTCTTCAACTAACATATTCCTACTTAGAATTTAAAAGTGCTTCACAAAACACAACTGTTCAACATTCTAAGTTATCTCAATTTTATTCCATTCTGGCAGGAAATAGAAATACATTCAACTAAATCTAGATGTTCAAGCCCTTGGATTTCATCCTCAGGACAGCAAACAAAATAAAAATAAATACAGGATGAAAGTGTCAGCAAAAGAATCTTACCAGGTGGAGGACTACAAGGATACAGTGTCTTCCAGACACAACAGGGCTGATGCCCATACTAAATCACAGAGACTATGACAAGGCACACACAAGACTTATACAGTTCAAGCCAGACAAACCCCAGCATGGGGAAGGGGAAAGAGCCCAAAGTCCCACTCCTAATGAAAGCAACTGTTTCCAGCTGGTGCCTGCTGGTTTTCTTCAATGGCATGGTATTGGGTTTATCAGCCACACTCCAGAAGAGGACTCATGCTCAGGACTAGTTAGGTGACACAAAGAGGGCTCCATTTGTGTGTGCGTATGCGTGTGTGTGTTGCATACACTTGTTACAGTTTGGTGTTTTTGTCTTTTAGGTCTTTTTTGTTTTGTTTTATTTGGGGAGAGATTGTGTTTGCGTTTGAGAGAAAATACATGAAATTGAGGGGTAGAAAAGTTAGGTGGTATAGAAAAATGTGGGGGAAGAGAAAAGAATATAATCAAAATATATTCTATGAAAATTGAAATAAATAACTTAGATATGTAGTTAATAAAATAATCTTACCAAAGTTGGTATTTTTCAAGCTTCACTGAGTTTCAGAGTGAAAAATTTTTACTTTAGCTCCCGAACCCCAGAGAGCAAGTGTCCTTAGTTTGCTATTCCAGATCAGTTCTTTGCCTCTCTTTGAGCTCATTTAAAAGATTTTTTTTATGCTTAAAAATTCTATTTTCTAGTGACTGCAACTTCTAAATTCTCTAAAAACTTTAATGTGCTAGTATTCCAAGCATCAAAAACTAATAAAAGATTTCCAAATAATCCTATTTCATTGTAATTGAAAAGGGAACTTACTTACCAATAAATTTTATAGGGCACTTAGATTAATTTATGTGAAATTTGAACATTGCAAAATTCAATTGATGAAAGCATATATAGCCCCCCTTTTATTGTTGCCATTTTTATAGTTAAAATCAGGTTTGTTGTTTTAGCTAAACCTATTTTAAAAATTATAAATGTTGTCCTCAATAAAATTTTTATTAAATACGGTACAGTGTGTGTTTAAATGAAAAAATTAAAAAAACAAATTTCTCAGTTGAACTTCATATATGTTTTCAATCTACCAATGTCTTCATTTATTAAGAGATATTTATACTATGATATATATATAACTGTCCATTTATATAACTATTTTGAAACATTTAATTTTGTTTCACATGTAGAACATTTTTAACTCCTTATACTATTTAAAATAAAGTAAAAAAAAGTTCATTTTGTTTTGAGTGAATGTGCTTTCAAAGCTTTACTTGAGTCGATGAATGGAGGAAAAAGCTAAACATTTTGGGAGCTATTTTTATGGACTTTCCATTTAAAACATCTGAATAAGCCTCTTTCAACCAGGGTTCTCTAAAGAAAATTTAGTTCCAAGACTCAGAGCCATCCATTGTATGTACCCGATAAACCTGTCTCCGCGACACCAAGAACAATATTAACTGGGTACAGTCTGCAGGAGAACGGAGAAAATAGCCTCACCAGTCTCTGTTTTGTCTTCTCTCTGTCAGCTGAGAAACCTGAATATACTAATATAAAATTAGCAGTTTTCACTGTGAGTGAACATTTTCTCCTACAAAGGGAGTCAACACAAAAGCAGGCATTGGTTCATTGTTTGTGTTAAGACCAGGAGAAACTTAGGAATGAAAAAAAAAATTATCTGAAAGAACAATCATTTTGAACTCTCCCGAAAGTCACACTCCTAGTAACAGATCCTGAGTCGTTGCCCTAAGGAACCGTCTTCCTCACATAACTGCCCTTTGTCCAGTGCATGTTTATACTTCTTCAGCAGAAGTGTGGAGGTTTGTATGCTCTTGTGACCACATGATAGCACAGCATGTGTGGTCACTGGGGGAAAACATCTGACTTAGGAAGCACATGTCACCAACTTGCCTAAGTATGAGAATTTAACTACCTGTGTTTTTATTCAAAGCACTTGGATTCACTTTGAACTTATTTCTGCCAGAGGGGATTCTTGCTCCCCTCCAAGTGTCACACAGCGACAAAATCATGGCTGTGGATTTAGACTCTATAGCAAGTAACGAAAGCATGAGAACAAAGCCTTCACACCTCCCACTTCTTTCTCTAGACAGGTCAGTTCAGCTGTTTCCTGCACGCTTAACACGGTTGGCCACTTTTGTTATTGATGCTCCTGATTTAACACGTAGCCAATTGATGCCTCTGTCTGACCATAGCAACACCCATACCAAGGACATGTCATAAAGGACTGGTGATCAACTGCTCCCAAGGGTAGCAACTCCAATGTCTTTCCTAGTTTCATCCAAGTCTCCAAAGAATTTATTACCCCATATTTCCTACATCCGAACATGTTTCATTTGATCAGCAAATACATTCCTCTTTGGGAAAGGAGGCATTAATTAACGAGTTTCATCTGGAAAGTGACTTACCTACACATTAAGCTGAGATCTCTGTTGACTGCAGATGAGATACAGATCAGAGGAGATCCCAGCAAAAGCTGGAGCAAATACAGAGAAGGATGCACTGGGTAGCAGGCCGAGTCGGGACACTGTGTAGCAAGCAAAGGGAAGCACAATGAACAACCCACTCCAAGGCAACAAATAAACTCATTTCAATATACTCCCTTGAGGAGTCAGCCCTAAATTGGGCAATTCCCCTCACACAAACTGAGGCTCAAGGAACATAGCGGAAGGAAACAGAAAGAACATAAGAGCTGGAGGAAGGAAAAGAGTATGAAAGGGTGCTTTCCAGACCTGCCACAAATATTGCACTCATTTCTGTGATTACTGCACATGACCTGCACAGAGTCAAGCCCGTCAAACTTCCAGTGTGGGTGGAAGAGCTCATGGTGTTCCACCAGTAAAGGAGGAGGAGCTATTGGAGTTTAGTGTTACTGGGGCGGCGGCAGCAGTGGGGGGTGGTAGAGGAGAATCGTTCTTCTTTGGGAGTGGGACCACTAGTAGGTTTCCAATGCTCTAATGGATAGTCCCATACCCATGCACATATGGAAAATACTAGTTGGATTTGATGGGGTCTTTAAATGAAAGAGATAAGCTGAAGTTTGAAAGGCGATGTGTTAGAAGAGCCTTGGGGTAGTTGAATAAGGAAGTGTTGTGATTATGGCCATAATTTAATGTATACATGTTAGGAAATTCTCAAAGAAGTACTTCTGTTTTCACATTACAATGTTCAGTAAAGATGATGGTTTTGCTCCTGCATCCAGAACCCTAGCATTCTGCTCCCTTCCATAGTTCAGAAGCCATCGTGTAGAAGCCAGAGAATAAGCTAAGTTTTTGAAAGAACAATAAATATAAAACATAAAGACAATATGCACATTTCAGAAGAGCGCTCAGAGCAGACAGAGAATGGAGAGATAAAAGTCACCCAAAGCTTTCTGCTCAATGTCCCTAGACTCTTATTAAATGGATTTGAAGGAAGATTTTTTTTCCCCTGAAACATTCTCAAGCTGGGGGCGGGGGCAGTTACAGAAACCCAAAGGAAGCCAGCAGTTCCTAGAGGACAGCAGTAATTTGTTTGGCACTTCACAAAGTGAGAAAGAATTGCAAACTGAATGGGACTGATTAGAGGAGGGAAGAAAGCAAAGCAAGAACAGACTCTCTGGGAAGAGCCGGCCTTGCCCTGAGGTGTACCAGTCACGCACTTAAAGCTCCTTAACAGCCAGACCCTGTTTAACACATGCTAACGCCCCAGCTAGAGATGATTTTCAATTCTCCTCTTAATTTTTCTCAGGTGCTGAGCTTGGTAGGCCTCAGTTACACGAAGCCCACATTATGGCGGACATTCCCACTCCATGCCATAAGCAGACTTCATTGGAACAATGGGTTAGATAGGAAATAACCTTATTTTTAATTTGGAATGGCAGGGCACACGGGGTATTGGCAGAAGGGCATGCTGATCTTGGACCTATGGTTCCTGACAGCCCTGTCACAAGCTCATAGTGGCAGTGGATGGATCACTGCCCTTAGTTGAAGGGGAAGTTTGGGGCAATTAAAATTCTAGGGATATATCTGTTCTACTTCGCTTAAATTAGGATAATGCAAAATTAACAGTTTCCATCCAATAGCTGTTTTCATAGGTAGCTCTCATGGAAGAGAAAGGGAGGCAGACTCCTAGGAGTCTTTGATTGATGTGGGAGACACTGCAACATCAGCAGAGGCATAGCAGGGAAGTACTAGCCTAGGGAAGGGGAGAATCTGCCTGGGAACTGTACAAACGGAGTCATGTTTAAAGGGTTTATTTTTGCTTCTTGCTGAGGTCTATGTGACTGAAATTCAGCCTTTTTTTTTTTTTTAAATCTTCCTGCTGTTATTCTGCTTGTTCAGAACAGAGTGTTTGGGAGATATTTAGACTCTGAAGAGAAAAATAAACAAACAGAAGGGTAAAGTTTCATGTCTGGATTTTTTTTAACAAATACTTTGGGAAGTTATATATCTGAGTGACTTCAAAGTCCATGTTAATCCCTCTGTTGGTATTTCATTGGGGTTTGTAATTCTGATTTACTCAATCTAAATGAACTCATATTTACTATGTTTATCTATCTAAGTCAATATGCTGGGAGTAAAGCCTCCTCGTCTGCATGAGTGGAGGAAATGTATTTCCATGGATGTCTTTCAGGGTAGCCCTGTGCTTGAAGGCTGTCTTGGAGCAAGCCTTTATGTTTTCAGTTGTTTTCTTGTTGCCAACCAGACTCACCGAAGGCAGTTAAGCTGTTAGGCTGATTTGATTAGAAGAATTAAGTGAGCATAAGACTGACTGCCCCGGGCTTCTGTTGAAGATGAGGAGGCTGGAACATCAAAAGGGTTGGATTCACTGAAAGTCATACAGGCAGACAGTAGCAGTGGTCCATTTAGGGAGGGTAGATTTAGGAGCAGCCATTCCCTTCTTTTTCCCCTACAGGTTCTTTCTGTAAACGTTTTCTCCTTTTCCACCACAGGTCAGAGCACTGAGAAATAGGACAAGGTCCTTGTGTCAGTAAAATCTCTGCAGATTCAAGAAACCGCTCTCCACTTTGGCACCTGTTGTCTTTAGCCATCTCTTCAAAATCCAAAATGCCCCGAAATGTAGACACCTTTATGACTACCTAAACTTTTTAGATAACAAAAGCTGATAAAGAGTAACACAAGTTTACTTATAGTTGTTAGTTATAGTCCTGTTCATTGTGACTATTTAGTTATAGTTAGTAGTCATAATGATTATTAACTAAATATTGAAACATTTATCTAAAGGATATGTCTCCAGATCCTGCCAGAGTATAATGTAATAGCATAAAACTTATAGGATATTTTAATATTCACAATATCCCAAGTTACAAAAGACATCTGTCAACTTTGGATTTTGAAAGAAAATTATATATATATATATATATATATATATATATATATATATATATATATAATTATATGCTTTAAGAACCTTGGAAAATTGAAAGCAGAATTTGTAATACTGAAGTGATATGTGTTCTATATACATGCAGATCACAAGGTCTACACCATAACCAAACAACGACAACAACAACAACAAAACCATATTGACTTTCTCAAAGAAATGTAAGGGGAATTCTTTCCAAGAGTATAAAAGACCCCTAGCCTAGAACCAGAAGGAATTCCCGTAATGGGTTTCACCCACAAAAACTCAGGAGCTGATGGAACCCACAAAAGGCAACAAAGCTAATAATCATCCAGTGTAAAACATCCATGGGAAACTGCATAGGGATGGAACAGAACAGTGTTTAAAAAATATGTTTGCAAAATTCCCATACATTCTGCCCTGTTCTGGAAAGCCAACCATGTTCATTGAACATGCCTTGGAAAATCTTGCAAAAACAACACTAAAAGTAAGATTTTTTGCTCATTTTGTCTATACAACCCATCTTTTCCAAACATTTCCATGTAATGAGAACACAGTTGTGAACAGAGACCGTTGCTGGCCACCCTGGGTTGTATGTATTCCCGCTGGATGACAGAAGGGAAGAAAGACAAGGGGGTAGCAAGAAAGGAAGACTGAGTGGTTGTGGGGAGATCCTTTGGGAATTCTGGATGCATCCTCTTATGACTGCCTTCACACAGCTCACCTGCTATCTTAAGACATTCCTCTTGTAGCTAGTGATTTTTTAAAAAGAAGGCATTTAGGCAAATGTTATGGCTTATGTATTTTAGCTGAACATGACTATTTTAAGTCCCAATAAAATTCACATGACATATATTTACCGTCTTAACGCACTTTAATGCACAGTTCAGTGACATGAGATGCTTTTGCACTGTGGTGCCATTGTCACCACCACACAAACAACACATTTCATGCTCCTAATCTGAGCCTCTGGATCCATTACAGAGCTCCTCATCTCCTCCTTCTGTTTCCCTGGGAAACTACCATTCCATCCTCTCTTTCCGTGAATCTGACATCTCCAGTGGAACACACGGTGCTTACTGTTTAGTGAGTGGCATATTTCACGTGACATAGCATCCTCAAGGTACATCCACAGTCCACCACATGTCTATCGTAATGAGCAACACTTTCTTTAGAACTAAAGTCCCTACATTGTGATGGGTGGGGAATTAGAAAAGGAGGGAAGCTGTTATTTTAGAATCACAGGGTTCTGTGGGAAGAGAATTTCAGGAAGTGTTAATAGGAAGCAGAAAGATGTGAGGCAGGAGAATGCTTCGCATCTTCAATAAGCAGGCAAGACTAGTGTGGCTGAGCAACACCTGTATGACAGATTGTGCTGCAGACATCACATAATTAGGTAGACCACAGAAAGGCAGGCAAAAATGATGGGAGTGTTTTATTGGAGAGAGCAAGAAAAATAATAGAACACTTTAAACAACAGGAACATGATCAGATTTAGGTTTTGGGAAGATTACTTACTAGGTGGAGAAGAGGCCCAGCTTGATTTAAAAAAAAAAAAATGTTACTGCGTTAACAACTACCGAACAAACCTGCAATTGTTTCTGAGTTTTCAGTAGCCTCTTCAGCTCCTTGCAGTCTAAATTTGCTTACTAGCCCCAAATGCTGCGTTTAATCATATTGAGTAGATAATTGGTCTTCACAACTCTGTGGGATATCTAGCACAGCCTGAGTAAGAAGTGACGATGTGTTCCAAGCTAACATGGGTCAGAGTTGATACTGAGAACAAAGTCTGTCCAGAGCCAGGTGTCCCTGATCCGTGTGGAGCCAGACCTTCATCACATTGCTCGGTAAGTTTGTATTTGGTGCTTACAGTGTGCCAGGCACTGGGCTGGACTCAACCTCCGTGGAGAATAAAACCAGCGATTTCTATACTTTGACGGAGCTTGCATTCTAGAAAACCTCTTAGCTTCTACCCTCCAGAATTTTACAGAGTGACGCTTTCTTTAAAGCAAAGTGGATATATTCTCAACAGCGTAAAGAGGAAAAAGTGAAGCGTCGTCTCAGATGGAAGCAGAGAAATCAAGGGGAATCTATGCTCTTTCCTAGGAGCAGACGTGCTCCTGTTTCCTGAGTCTGCCTTCCAGGTATCCATGGTGCTCAGAAAGCTCCAGTCCGAGGCTGAGAGGGCGAGGGCCTGGCGGACATCTCCAGTACACGCTCTACACCCCTCTTCTGTTTCGCCCCTGACACGTTCCTGCTAGTTTCAGGGACTTTTGCAGTTCAACCCCCTCCCAACCATTAATGCTCTTTTATTTCCTTTGAGATCCTGCCTGTCTATCAGTCAGTCCTGACTGCCGTGACAGAAAACCACAGGCTGGGCTTAGGCCCCTGGGACTCATGTTCTCAGGGTTCTGAAGAACAGAGAGGATCAATATGCCAGTAAGTGCAGTTTGAGTAAGAGCTGTCTCCACGGCTGGGTAAAAGGTCAACTTCCTTCTCATTAGTCCTCCGAGACAGGAGGAAGGGAGTGAGCTCTCTTGGTCTTTTCTCATAAGGATGCTAATTCTGCTGCCGAGTCTCTACCTTCAGGACACCATTTAGTCTTAATTGCTTCCTTAGGAGCCTTATCTTCAGCTGCCAGTGCCCCAGAATTGGGGCTCCAACATCATCACATCACAGCACACTTCCTTGGCAAAACTGGACCTAGTCTGAAGCCCCTCTAGTGAACAAACCCTTTTTTTCCGAATTCAACAATACTTAAAATTATTTTCTTATTCTAGAAATTTGCTCTGTACACGATTTGCTTCCCAACTAACATCGGCACCAACACAATCTGAAAGAGGGAGTCAGACCTCAGGTTTTCACTAGAACCTGTTATGACCTGGTAGTGTAATGGGCAGAGAAAAAAAAAAAAAAACCACAGGACATCACCAAAGGGATAAAGGAACAAATTGTCACTGTCTCTCTAGCCTTCCCCCAGGGTGACGCTCTACAGGAAGGACTGTGAACACCTTGTATGAAGAAATAATCTCTAACACAATGGCACTACTAAGTTCTCCATCCAGTACCCCCGGCCATTGTTCTGTTCTTCTGAAGAAAACATCAAAGGGACGCAAGCCAACCTGGCACACACGGGAGCCAGCTTCTCACTCTGCCTGACGCCTGGGAAAGCAAAGGGCCAGAATGCATCTCCCTCGTGAGCCAGGAGGATAACGTGGCCATTTACAAATAGAAGGTGGAGATTAGGATTGCTGAAAGGGGAAGGGTTTTATGCTCTGGTTTTGATCCTGGTCTGGCACTCTCCAGAACTGCCATGTGCCCCACACCTGATAAATACCGGTTTATAAACCGGCAAAGAAGAGAATTGAAACTCATAAATCTATCTCCACCACCCCGGTCTTTTTATGGATCTAAAGGATAATTAAAACCATGCTCTCACTTTGCAAATGAAGCCTCCTCTCGCTGGCAGTCCCATTTCCAGTGAACTTGAGGGCAGTGGCCATGCACAGGGCGGCCTTAGGTTGATGTTATCCAGGCTTTGATGGAGCAGCCTAAGGCCTTGAGGGTCTTGGGCGGTGGGGGGGGGGGGGTGCACCACCCAGAGTTGCTGTCATGAACTGGACCCCTACACAGCTCTGCAAAGTGCTTTGAACTTGGTTAATGCACAGCTCTAATGAGGCACCGGGCAAGATTCAGCTCTTTACAGAGGAAAAACCCACGATCTTTGTTTTGTGACCATAATTTGTTGCCCCAAACTTCAACAGCTACTTTCCAGATACTCACAGACAGAGTGATCCCAAGAAGTGTACGGATGCCGGAAATAAAGGTACAAAACATTTTGTAGCCCTTTAAAATGGACGCTCATGAAAGCAAAGCACCGTGAAGGAAAATGCTTGAAACACAATTGTTTGTAGAAAATGCGTACTACAAACTGTAACCACATGACGATGACAGAAGGTAAACATGAATCATGTTTGCGAGGTTTTTCTAATTACCAAGCAGTTTGTAGGCACATGGTTGAGATAAGGAATAATGAAAAGGCCTTTCAGTGAGAGGCCCCCACCCCCAAAGCAAACACAAGTCTTCGGAGTATTTATCTAAACATATTATGCTTTATACCCTATATCTTAATTTGTTCATTTGATGCATTACTTTTTTAAACTCTCTTGTGATGAATTAAGACATAGGTCATATAACCTCTTCCTAAGCCCAGTGTTTTTGTACTAGAAATGATGCCCTTTATTTTTAATCTTTTAGTAATTATTTATTTTTGTTATATTATATTTCATAGATATTAATTTTTTCTATCAACCAAAGACAATGCTTTTGATTCTTCAGCTGCCTACCCTGCAAGATCAGTATATCACTGTACAAGTTGGTGTCCCTCCCCCACCTTCTACATTCCAGTGAGGTATAGACACTTCCGCACAGTCAAAATCGATGTCCCTTACAGCTGATCCTATAGCCAGATTTCACCTTTGAACCAAGTCTAGAAATCGAAAGGCAACTGGGAATATCTGTTATGGCACACAATGGAATTAATCAGAATTTTCATGATTACAGTTTTTCCTTTTTTTTCAAATTGTGAAATATTTATTATTATAATAAAGAATGTTTAATGCAATATAAGCAAATACATTTAATTCATATAATATACTGAATAGAGTTTAAATATGAAATAGTAAGCCAGAGGATATGTTTTGCAGATAGATTTTTCTCAGTTGTGACTAGGTGAAAAAAGTCATCAACTCAGATATTTCTCTTAGATTATGCTTGGTCTTTTGATTCTTTAGCTGAATAATTGACTTATTCTGTAGAGACAGGATTTAAACCAAGTCCTAACAAATCCTGCTAACATTTTTTAAAGATGAGCTGTCAGAAGAATACTGTAACAATAAATGGAGGAAAGAATATGTGGTTACAGGTATTCCATTCTCTAATGAATGGGGGAAAAAATCAGAGACAGCTTGCTAAGCGGGCTGATCCAGATGGGGCCACAGAGACCCTACTGCAGTTGTCCCTGGCACAGAACACTGTGGCAGTTAACAGTCATGGGTCAAAATATTGTTCAATAGTCACAGATTTGGAGTGGACATCTCATCGTCTTCACAAATATCTAAGAGAGTCTTTCCAAAAAGTCTCCCTGTGTTTGTGGCTGGTATGTCCAGATGGATGTAGCCAGAGCCCAGCCAAAAAATCCAGTTTATGAATGAAGGTCCTCTTCTGACTGTATTCTTCAAATCTTTTTACTTTTTAATTTGTCCCAATTGGATTTATTGCAGAGGTGGCCAGAGAAGCCATTCGTTTGGTACAGTTCTTTCTTAGAATGCTCTATATTTCCCCAAAGTTTTTCCTTTTAAATCATACTTTATTTTATGCATGACAAAGTGAGTTTTAGATTAAATAAAACTACAAATAATTTGATATAGTTTTAAACAGAGAGAAAAAATAGAAAAATTTCAGGTAGCATAACCTTTTCCCCTAGGGAAAAAACTGCAATTTCTCTTCTTTTTTTTTTTTTTAAGTGGGTCAAAACCATGTATGTGTTCAGGGACCAGTGCAGTCTAGTTGCTATTGTACTAATGGTCCGTGGAATTAAAAGGAAAGCTAAGCTCTCACAACCACTGTTCCTAGGAATAGCTCATATGGATTCATTTTGAATGCAAAAAGGCTTTTTCTACCTTAATTCAAACATCTTTGGTAGATGAGGTGGGACAACAACTGGGGGAGAAGGGGCTTTATGTGTTCTTCACAGCTCATGGGTCTTTGAAACTACACACTTCCCTTCCTCCTCAGCTAATATTACCCTCTCTTGATCTCCTACATACTTGAACTTCACCTATACCTATTAACACATTAGCACAGATATATTCTAGACTAGGACCTAGGTATGAGGAAGACTAGAGGTGTTTTTTTTAGATATGTTTTCTTTAGTGCATTCTTCTTGTTATAATATAAAATGTGTGTCTTAAATCCTCTTCTTTGCATTCTTGTCTAGGTTTCTCCCTGGCAGTGTTGCTGTCCTGGTCAGTGGAGGGCTGTTCATATTCCTCTTGGACCTCACTTCTTTCCAGAATCAGTGCCCACACGCCCTGTGCCTGGTTTGCACGTATTGACCCATCTTTCTCACAAAGTTCTGCATTTGCTGCCCTTTCTACCCCTCTGCTAGTAGACCTGGACTTCCCAAGTCATACTGTTAATGTGAGCGTCCTCTGTGCTGCTAATCGGCAGAAGAGTGAGCATGCTATCCACTCCAGAGTCAGAAACATCGGGGGTGGGGGGGGAGGATTCCTTCTGATCATTATCATAACTCTATATGGTAATGACACACAGAAGAAGCTAACACAACAGCTACGCATTTCTCTCTCACACACAAAAGACAACTTAAAGTATGGGTGACCAACCTCTCACAGTTAACTTCACAGATCTCCAGTCTGAACTCCTTGCTAGTTGAGATAATGAGCGTCTCTGTATATGTCAATTGCGTTCAGAGTTTCTGTCTTGTGTTAGAAGGCATTCTATCCAGCACGGGTACTTCCTCAAGAACCTCCCCCAAACGGGTGAGGAGGAAAGGAATTTCTCAAGTTTTAAAAGTAAGTGAGGGGATAGGGATACCGTTCTGTAGACAAATACTTATTATCCAAGCTTGAGGGCTGGAGCTCACATACCCAGGCAGGTATGGCAGCCCCCTCTAATATCAGACTAAGGAGAAGACAGGGAACTGCAGCAACACGTGGGGTGGCTGGTAAATCAGTGCCCTCAGGACTCAGCCAGAGACCTGACTTCAGCAAATAAAGGAGAGAGCAATCAAGACAATAAATGCCTGTCTCAGGCCTCCATATGCACACACATCCACAAGTTCCCCCACACATATGTGTATGACACATGTGGACACATGAACCCATATGTCTGTCACACACAAGCACAAAATAAATGAAAAACAAAGCAAAACCTATCAACAAACAAAAATCACCCTTTGCTAAAACAATTCAACGTTAGGTCAACTGGGTATTCTGGGTTGGAAGCTTACCTGCCTAAGAAATAAAAACTATCCAATGTTTTCTGTGTTGTTTTTCATAGAGCAATCCTCTCTCTCTCTCTCTCTCTCTCTCTCTCTCTCTCTCTCTCTCCTAATATATACCTTCAAAATAAACTTTTTGGAATCTTTTTACCATATGTTTAAGCATAACTTTTATTTGTTTATGATGCTAAATATCCAGATACCATTACAACTGCAACCTATTCTATCCTTTGGATGGGTATTCATTCAATTGGTGTTTTAGTACCTGTTTAGTATCAGTAATGTTCCAGGTTCTAGGCAGTCTGTTAGGAAACAGGCAAACAACATTACACAAAATGCAAGGCCTGCTCTAAAAACCTCTTCCCAGTGAAGAATTAAGGGTAAAAACAGCAGTACATTACATTATAAAGAACACAGAATCTCAAGACAAAACATTTGGATTTTGCTCCCTAGTTTCCTTAACAACTGAGTAATGTATTTTAAGCTGCATGAATCTCTGTTTCCTCAAAATTAGAGCAATGATAAATAGTAAGACTAACTTCCTCACAATTTCATGATCAGTATTTATTTAGAAAACAGTTCATGTAAAAACAAAAACAAACAAACTGAAAAAAAAACCCAGTGGAAGTTGGCTCTATGGCAAAAGATGGCAGCATCAGCTACTCGGGAAACTGAGATGGGAAAAATCACTTAACCTAATCGTTCAAGATCAGACTGGACAATGTAATGAGACCCTGTCTCAATCAATGAGGAATCATTGAGGTTCTGAGCATGGTGCTGCAGTCTGCAGTTACAGAGCTGGAGACTGAAGCAGGAGGATCTTGAGTTTGAAGCTAGCTACTCTAGCCTAAATAGGAAGACTCTGTCTCAAGAATAAAATAGTATCCGAGTAGACCATGGGTCGTACCGATCCATTTTTCATTTCTTCTTTCATTTGCTAATAACAAGTCTTTCTTGGAAGGATCCCTGCTATAACTTGCATTTCGCCTTACTTCTAAAGTGTTTATCTTTATTCTAAAGACTCACCTTTAGTGTGGAACATCATGTCATTATTGACTTTGAATCCTTTTCACGAACTTAACTGAACTCCCTTTAGATTACACTCACATCCATTTTAGAAAGACCATGGAAGTTCTAGCATTATTTATATTATTAGACCTTCTTTTAAAATTAACTTCCTATGAAACTGCCATTTTTCTCAAAATATAGATCTGAATGCTTTTTATTTTGTTCTATTAATATTGGCATATGCATAGACAGGCTGAAGCATACATATTCAAATACTCTTTTACTTAATACCTGTGTGACATTGAATGACTCCACCTAGATTCTGTACCTCAATTGTCCCTGTTCCAAACACTTCAAACTTTTTAAACTAGGTAGGTATGGTATGTGAGTGTGTGTGCATGCGTGTGTGTGTGCGTGCATGTGTGTGTGTGCGTGCATGTGTGTGTGTGTGTGTGTGTGTATCACTGGTGCAGTGTGTGGCGGAAGAGCCATGTATGGGTGCAGGGGAAATGGTGTACATGTGCACAATATGAAAATTCTGACCTTTCCTCTTCTGAGTCATTCATGCCACATTAAATATAAATTAGATGCATTATAGGACAAACCACATCTTCTGATATTCATATGCTCAAGTCCTAACCCCTAGTACATTATACTGCTTGAAGAGAAGGTCATTTTTATCATTTTTTTATTAAAAATTTCTGCCTCCTCCGGGCCTTTCTTCCCCCCCACTCCCCATCCCCCATTCCTCTCTCCTTTCCTCTCCAGTCCGAAGAGCAGTCAGGGTTCCCTGCCCTATGGGAAGTCCAAGGTCCTCCCCGCTCCATCCAGGTCTAGGAAGGTGAGCATCCAAACAGGCTAGGCTCCCACAAAGCCAGTACGTGCAGTAGGATCTTTAAACTAACAATTGAGTTAAAATGAACCCTCTGAGGTGGAGCTTATCCAATATCATAAGAAAAGGAAATGTGAACATGCAGATGGCAGGAGCATGTGTGTGCAGAGCCACCTTCTGAGGGCCAGGCAGCAGGAGCACAGTCATTGCAAACCAAGGGGACCCAGCTGGCATCCTTCCCTCATGGTCCAGTCAGAAACCAATTTTCCTAGGGTCTTGACCTCTGATTTCCAGTCTGATACTGCAAGAAAATGGACATCTATTGCTTAAGTTATCTCATTTAGGGTATGATTTTATTGTAACCTGGTAAGCTTTATGTGTGTGTGTAAATGTGCAGGTACATATATACACACATAGATCTAGGTTTACACACGAATTCTATTGACTCCTCCTGGTAAGCTTTATGTGTGTGTGTAAATGTGCAGGTACATATATACACACATAGATCTAGGTTTACACACGAATTCTATTGACTCCTCCTGGTAAGCTTTATGTGTGTGTGTAAATGTGCATGTACATATATACACACATAGATCTAGGTTTACACACGAATTCTATTGACTCCTCCTGGTAAGCTTTATGTGTGTGTGTAAATGTGCATGTACATATATACACACATAGATCTAGGTTTACACACGAATTCTATTGACTCCTCCTGGTAAGCTTTGTGTGTAAATATGCATGTACATATATACACACATAGATATAGGTTTACACACGAATTCTATTGACTCCTCTTGCACTTGCATTTTCTTAAAATTTCCCTTAGGAGGGTTAGAATTCTGATAGCCAAAAGCAAAAGAAAAAGCAAGACAAGTTATTAAGTGTTTGATATTCAGAATGCAAATGTTCAGTCTTTCTCAGAACAATGAACCTGAATGCTAGGCTTTAACAGGAAAGAAATTTTCTCACCTAAAGTTTCCTGTGGCTACATCAGTGCCTGAACAATGCAAATTATGAAATGAAGTTGAAGATATGCAAGCACACAAGATGTGTTCTGAGAAAGGTGCTTAGAGAAAAGCAAAGACCAAAAAAGTCTCACCCCCTTTCTTATTTTAAGAAAGAAAAGGAAGGAGGATAAAGAAGTTGCAATTGGGGCTAGAAAGATGGCTCAGCAGTTAAGAGAACTTGCTGTTCTTACGGAGGACCCAAGTTCAGTTCCAGCACCCACATCAGAAGGCTCACCACCATTCCAGTTCCAGGGATATGGCATCCTCTTCTAGCACCTGCACTTGTGTGCACATACCCCTACATAGGTAGATAGATAGATAGATAGATAGATAGATAGATAGATAGATAGATACATACATACATACATACATACATATACAATCCCTACATAAATACATATATATATATAATTTCAGAAATAAAAGTAAATTTTAAAAGGAAGTTCTATGCTTATTTCCACACATGACCTCTGGATGTCAATTTGAGCAGGGCACTAGGGGCCTGGATGAAATACCTGGATGGGCAGGACAGATGCCAAGGTCACAGTAGCTGTTGAGGTACTTCCTACTCCATGGGAGGCTCCAAGTCTCCAAGGCATGGTGCTCAGCTGCACAGAATCACCCCTGAATACCAAGAGGCACAACAAAACATCTGGACAGGGGTCACAGACATCAGTACTTAGGGAAACTTCCCTGCAGATTCCAAGATGGAGTCAAGGTCAAGAGCCTATTTGAGAAGACTGGCAATCAGGGATGCTTCTAAACCGGCTCAAGAGAAATAAGTAAAAACAGACTAGAAAGGGAAGGGACAAAATGTAGGGGAGGGGAGGGAAAATAAAGAGAGAGGCCTCTCCGGAGCACACTGCATGGGGGAGGGTTATGACCGGAAGGGTGGTCTCTGAGGCAGGGCACTGATGCTCTAGAATGTGTGTGGGATACAAGAAAGCTGAGCATCAAAAACCTCAGGAAAGCAGGAAAGATGCAGAGGAATGGGATCTCCGACCCCTAACTAGAGGATAGCATCACTAGAAGGGATGGGAAGGACCATAGACTTAGCCACAGGAGTCAGACACAGAAAAGGACGAAGCCTGCCTCAGAGGCCCTCGGTCCAACCAGATACCTCTCCTCAGGGATCAGAAGAGCAAGAACTGAGACTGGCAAGAAGATCTGATCTTTCCCCACCACCTGGATGTCATACAAACGTTTGACCACACCTGAAAGAATAGAGACAGAAGGGAAAAGAAATTCAAAAGACCAGACATCTACCCAAAGATGCATGTGCTACACAAGCAGATATACACAAACGCTAGACTGGAAATATGCGGCACCATTGTTTGACAAGTTCACACACACACACACACACACACACACACACATCAGATCTTACTAAATGGACAGTGAGTCATGCAGAAGGATTAGAAGCAATATCTACTGTGCCTCATGGCACTGCATACATGTACTACCCATGTGTGCTATGTGCACACGCAGAATGGATATTGAGTGACTTGTCCATCAGCCATGCGAAGAGAGAGGGTAAGCAACCCCCACCACATAAAGCGATGCACCTTAGAGGAGGATCCGTGACTCAAGCTTGTCAGCCAGCAAATAGGTCTCTATTCCTTTAGTTTCCCCCCAATTCCCACTTTAAAATGTGAGTTGAAGTACACATCCCTCTGTGCTCAACTTCCCCACCTCCACTCACTCCCCATTCACAGCTTCTCATAGGACAGAGACCTGAGTGAGTCCAGTCTTCTCCACATCGCAAAATATCAGACACGTGCTTAGATACACTGCCACTGCGTCATGATCAAATTTAACAACACCGAAGACCTTAAAATCTTTATTCTATTGAAAGAAAACCAAGGTATAAATGGTTAAATTGATTCAAGCTCATCCTTTCGAAGGAGGGGGTTGGCCTGAAACCCAGATACACTTCTTACTTTTAGACAGAATTTCACTACTAAGCCCCAGGCTAACCTCAAGCTTATCATCCTCATGCCTCAGGGCTAGGCTGAAAAGGCTGCACCACCAACATCCAGCTCATATTTCTGAAGCCTTATCTGTTACCCAACCCTCCCTCTTCACCTCCATCACTTCTCACTTGGGTGGACCCACTGGTCCAGCAGCAATGGACCTTCTGCCAAAGGCTTGGCGCCACTGTCTCCATAGTTTACCGCTTCTGCTGTTCCAGGGTGCTCGTGCTCTGAAAAATTCATCCTCTTGGAAGTCGCCTTAGCCCTGGTCATAACGTCACCATACTCTGAGTTCTGTGTTTTTGTCTAATCTGGGCTTAGTTCTAGATCAGCATAAAGTTTTTTTTCTGGAGGAAAACCCAGTGTTTAATGCTTTTACAGCCCTTCCTTATACTATGTCCAGAAGTATACTTATTCCCTTCTTTCTTCTTATTTATTTTTTAAAAACTTTTTATCTTTATTTTATGTGTATGAGTGTTTACTTGAATGCATGTGTGTATGTGTGTTGTATGTATGTGTACCACATATGTACCTGGGGCCTAAAGAGACCAGAAGAGGGTGTTGGATCCCTTGGAACTGAGGTTACAGACTTGTGAGCTGTCATACGGGTGATGCTTTATTTCTTTACTTCTTTGTAAGTTGCTTCCATGTAAAGTTATATCCCATAAGAATGGGGTCTAGGAACACACAATGAACCCCATATTTATACAGTTCCCATGTATATATCACATGGGGATTATGCACATATATTGTAATACACAATAATATACACATAAGGAACAATAACATTCATGATATAAACAAATATAGCTACAGTTTCCTGAGATATTAAATATATTCTGGTGTTGATAATATACTAAACCTCATTTTGGGACAAGTTTTCCAGGATTTCACAAATACTAGAGGAGTCATAATAATATTGAAACAGATTTGTCCTGTCAACTATATTGACTGCCACACTGACTGCCACGACGATGGCGCACTGACTCCCACTCCGACCGCCACGCTGACGACTGCCACGCTGGCCTGGCTCCATTTACGAACATCAGACAGGCACTTAGTTCCTTTCCCACCACCCTCCCTCTCATTTTATAGCCTTGTTTGGACTGGAGCTCTGGTGTGAATATTGGAGTGTTTAGCTTTGCTGTGAAACAGAGACCTATCTCAGTGACCCCACTCTTCACCTGCAGGCACCCTGCCCTCCTTATCTTCAGCGCTGTGTTTTTAATCTCCACAATACTGGCAATATTTTCCCCTAGGCCATGGAATGAGAAAAACAGCTCACACAGTGAAAAGTGATCCGCAAGCTCGGCACAGTCTACCCTGACAGGCACAGCCAGCAGCAGCAACGGACAGCAAGAGCATCCACGAGCTGGACATTTCCCTCCGAAAGTCGGACTGATCCTCCCCTCTGGGGCCCCAGCCTTTAGGCCTGGCCTTCCTAGCTAGTGGGTCACAGGCAAGCCCCACTCCTTCCCACCTTCATATTTCCCGTCCACCCTCTTTCTTCCGGTGCATTACTTCATACAAAATACATATTAATAATCTGTGAAACTGGTCCTGAGGACAGGAAGGCACACACTAACACACAATCCTTCCTTTGTAGCTGCCTAGACAGAGCTCCATCGCCTCTGTTCATAGCTGCCCCTCTCGCTTCTGCCCTTCCATGGTGTGGCAGTGCTCCCGTGCTCTGCAGTTATAATGCAATCATCTCTCTCCTGGATGCTATGGCTTTATGTGGATTTGTTCTATCTTCACAATTCTTTGAGGAACGTTTTTTTTTCTTCTTTTTTTGGGGGGTGGGGTGGGGTTGGGGATAGGAAAGGGTTTCTCATCCTGTGTATCCCTGGCTGTCTTGAAACTCACTCTGTCGACCAGGCTAGCCTTGAAGTCACAGAGATCCGCCTTCCTCTGCCTCCCGAGTGCTGGGATCAAAGGTGTGTGCCAACAATGCCAGGCTAAGGAAACTTCTAAAATGAAAGACCTCACCCCTTGTTCCTGAAATATTTCCTTGATGACCCTTAAAACAAGCACAGAGGGGAAGTTGGCCTATCTACCCAATACTTCTTCATCATTAATTTTGTTGTTATTTTCTGACACTGTCCTCTGACTGGCTTGGAATTCGCTCTGCAGACCAGGAGATGTGCTTCCTGTGTGACAGGACTAAAGGAGAGTGCCACTATGCAGGCACAGCATGGTCTTTGCATTTGTTTGTTTGTTTGGTTGGGTTTTTTTTTAATTTTTTTTTCTTTTTCCTTCCTTCTGTTGTTGCTGTTGTTTACTAAGGGTCATTTGGGATGAAGTTTCCTTTGGTACCAAATAAAGGCTCTTCAGGAAAAAGAAGAAGAAGAAACACGCATTCTATCTTTTTTTTTGCTATAAACAATTCAAAATGTCCCATCAACTCTGACCCAAATGATTGAGTTGGGAGAGCAGAGATGACAGTGGCAAGAACATTCGGCTGACAGAGTGCTGGTGTCAGGAAACTTCTCTGGGCTCTGCCAGTTTGAGGAGCTAATGAATCTAGCAGGTTGAGTTCCTTTGTCACGTGTACGCTCTGACATCGCAAGACCCAGAGGTCAGGGAGAGCACATGTGAGCGTCTCTTCAGAGTGACAAGAGCAAGCCAGGCTGGCAGAAGCGGCACAGGGGCAGGACCAGAGTTCCTGGGATCTGGTCAGGCAATGGAGAGAAACCTGGAATGGGGACTGAAAAAAGAAAGGAGGCCTCTCTGTCTTGACCCAGAGTGGGAACAAGGTGAAAGGGGAGATCCCTGGGCCAAGGCAGTGACCCAGAAGACCCGAGCAGAAGTAAAAACAGATGCGGAACAGAAGCTGTCAATGTCCGGGGCGGGGGGGGGGGGGGGGGGGGAGGGGGGGGGGGACGGGGTCTGCCCTGAAGGAGATGACCCTGAGTAAGATGCACTGTTGTTGACGTGTCTTGACTGGGACTGGTACCCAACAATTAAAAGTGGACAGCCACGGGCGTAAAGAACAGCCCAGAGCACACAAAACACTTTGTCCCTCTGAGTGAACAGGGAAAGGAAGGCGCCCTGTCCTGTCAAGCCTGGAGGAGTGACCCTTCCCATAACTCATCCACTTGACACACAGACACCACGCTCATTATCCACGCCAGGTCCCAGAGACTCGAGTTCTGTAAGACACACTCTTTGTCCTCAGATTGCATATTAATCACCCACGCCAGTGCTAATCCCAGAACTCAAAACCACCATCACCATATCCTGTGTGCGGATGGATGGCAATGAAGGCTGGAGCAGGGTGCTGGTGGCTCTGCCGGGGGAACCAAAGCAGCCTGACCTCTCACCCAGATGATGCCATCATTTGAATTTTTGATCACAGGTCACAGACTAAGTTTCGCTTCTAGGCAATAGAAAGGCATTTCTGACTTTAAAGAAACATAATGAAGATACCACTGAAATGCCAGTAGATCTTTTTTTTTCTGGTTTCTCTTCTTTACACCAACCCACACTGCCATTCCTGGTCAGGCCCACCCTGAACTCAGTGTTCCTTCTGTGGAGAAAAAAATAAAAATAAAAAATAAAAAGCTCACCAGCTGTGACCAATGTGACTGTTGATTCTCAGGGCCCCCAAGAGATGCCTCAGCTCTCATGCCAAAATCAGCAGAGTATTCCCAGCTGGGATTTAGAGGGATCTGAATAGGGAGCCTTCTTATTTAAAATACGTATTTCCAATGCACTGTCTCACAGTTGCCATGCTATGACCCCCCATTATGATGAGGAAATTGAAATTAAAAGAGATTAAGTAACGTACTCCAAAGTCACTAAACAATTAAGTAACTGAGTTAATTATCAAATGGAGGTGAGGTCCCTTCTCATGTCTCCATCTGTGGGCACCTTCATTCCCTTGCGGCTGCTTTCTTCCCTGTGGCGAACCTCTACAGATTGTAGGTGAAGTGCACTCATGCAAAATCACCTCTGCAAAGCCTTTGTGAACGGCTTTCCCTAGTTCAGAGGGCCCTCCTCATTTGTTAGGGGTTGACAGGCTGAAGCATCTTTGAGCAGACTGTGTGCTCTTTAGTTTTGCATGACCATCCATTTGACCACTGTGTGTGTGTGTGTGTGTGCGCGTGTGTGTGTGCGTGCGTGTGTGTGTGTGTGTGTGTGTGAGAGAGAGAGAGAGAGAAGATTTTGTCTGTATTTTTTTATACCCTAGGATCTAACCCCCAAGGCGGATGTGCACCAAGTGCTTCCTAAGCGTTTCTGGAATCCAGGTCTCTTTTGCTCCAAATCTCAGGTACTTTCCATTGTTGCAGATTTCCTTCCTATTCCTCACAACCCTTCAGAAGCGGAGTTAGATGAGTAGAAAACCTTATCTGTGAGGTGTACGTTGAAATTGGCACCACTGTGGGCAGTACCAAATTCCGGACATACGAATAACAATAGGATATAAGAGAAGTTCTTTAAAACATATGAAGCGTTTGTTTACTTCTGGAATTTTCCGTTTAGTCGCTTTAGACCTTGGATGATCACAAGTAACTAAAACTTTCAAAAGTGAAGTGTGGGTAAGGAGGGATTCCTGAATTCACTCTCACTGATGCCTCTCATCAGCCCAAGCACAAACGCATCTTTTGCCCGGGGTCTCCTTTAACACACGGGGGCCTTGAGCAACAATTCAAACAGAAAGCAGCATGACACAATTCTCAACGTCACACGCTACATATGTTCTGTGTCATTTGCCTTCATGAAAAGCTCTAAGGCCCCAAAGGAAACTCGAAATGCTCAGCCTCCAATGAATCTTGGAGCAGAACAAGAAAGGGTGAGGAGAGAGCACCCCATTTCTCCCTACCTCTGCCCCATCTCCCTGGTCCAAAACTCAGGTTCCATCTACCAGTCTGCCCCCATAAGGAACAGTACCCTGGCCACGGGTGAGGCCTATGAGGTGATCTACCTCGCAGGACAAACACCCCAGGACAAAGCCTAGGGAAACCCTAGGAACACGTCACCTGTCATCTGGACAAGAAATTCTGGGATCTCAAGTCCCCGAAGTGTGACATAAAACATGTGGCTGGCCTGAGTTCCTGGAAGATCATCAGAGCTGGTTCTGTAGAGCAACATTGTTGCCAACACCAGGGTGCTGACTTCCCCTTCTCTTAAATTCATAGTCAAACAAAAGCCAGTTTCATCTGGAAGTGACCACCAGAGTGTGCTTTGTTTCTAAGGGAGCTGAATTCTTACAACCTCCCTGTTGCAAAAGAGGAGGCAGGAGCCAGTCTTCTTGCCCAGAGGGCTGAGTGAGGAAAAGCTGGGTAGATAGGAATTATCTCCCTGTCCTTGTTGCTGAGATAGCAGATCTGAGGAGGGACAGAATTTCAAGTGCCACAGGCTGGGCTTCCAACATTTTCCCTGATAAAAGCAAAGAGAGGGGAGGCAGACAGAAAAGAAAAAAAAAAACCTACATAGTCTTCCATCCTTGCCTGTGAGTGAGTTTCCCTTTGGTTTGAGGCGGGTTTTGACCACCTTCCTGAGAAATTCTATATATAAAGTTCAAGACAGTTCTTGTTGCCATAGGCTGTAACAAGAGACTAGAACCAGTAGACCAGGCTGAGTGTGGGCTGTGTCTACTCTGGCTAGACTATCATCCCTCTCAGGCTCCTGGCTAGAGCAAACAAACCAGGACACAGAAGAGACGTACCCAAAATGAAAAAGAACTAAAGCCATGAACTGCACACTCCAGAAAACTCTTGTCTCCTGAACATTCTCTCTAAAGCCCAAGCACCCCGAGTCTTCTGTTGCAATTCAATCATCCTGTTGAATTCACTGGTTTTTAAAACATATTCTGAAACTTTCAGTAGTCAAACTCCTAAGCCTTCGCCAATCTCAGAGTCACTTTTGGTCAAATGGTCACTGCTGAGATCTTAGAAATCCTTGCCCTTCCCTCCTAGACAGCAGCAACTAAGAGATATTTATGCAGTGTTGCTGGGAACCTCAGTCATATCAGAACATTGTAAATCAGTACATGAACGTGAGGAGATCAAAATGGAAACATGGAGGATTTTACAGAATGACTACGTCGCTGTTTGGTTGCTTCTAACTTTCCTGCCATCGATCCCTTGTTGCAGCACCGTGCTGGTGCAGAGTGAGTGCCTTTCCCTTCACCACAGCGTCCGCAAGCAAACACTCAACACTTTGTCTTCATGCCCTCTTCAAATACCTGTGCGAGTCCCCATCTGTCCATTGACACATTGACAATGGACTTGCTAGGAGGAGCTTGTGTTTCTCAAAACTTAGGGCTCTTTTCCTTCTGGCGATGGAGCTGATTTTAAGGGAAACGAGTCAGTGTCTGGCTTTCAGTATCTTCAATATCTGCAGAAGTTCTTGTTTTCTGGTCCTGGCACAAAGAAAATCAGGAGAAGATAGGGGCAGGAAGACCTGATCGACAAGTAGTGGTAGGTCGGTCCCTAGGATAGGCCAGTTGGGGGATAGGTGGAATATTTCTTAGAGAAATTAACTTCAAAACTATTTGACATATCAAGTTCTATTGGCTGACTCCTAAAATATGTCGTATCTTGTGACTATGTTATATCACAGACCAGGGGGTTGTTCATATTAATGAAACTTAAACTAGAGTTTGATCTGGAAAATATATTTTTTCTATAGTTATATTTCTACAGTAAGATAATAAGATTATAGCCAGGAGAAATAACTTGACCCAGAAACAGAGAGGCAGCAACATTTGAGCTGTTATGAGCGAGAAAATGACTAGTGTTATATGAAATTCGAATCTTGTCTTTTACCAAGCAATGACCTCTAAGAAAAGAAGTTGTGGAGATATTTTCACTCATTATACAACTCCTCCTACCGGAACCAAAATAATTAAAACTTCCATTTTGTATCTCCAGTTCTTCCTGCTCACTTCCTCCCAAAATGACTTTTCATATGCAGTCACACACGCGCGCACACACACACACACACACACACACACACACACACATGCATGTGCGTGCAGTTTGACAATATTTACTAGCCCAGTGTATAAAGATTTTTGCTGTATGAAGATCTGCTTCCTGAGGCTAGAGGTCAGCCAGCATCTCTTATTCAACTGTAAACTGCTCAGTCTCAAGCACATTCATGCACAAGTATATATGTAATAAATATTGGGCCTAGGGAAGGGAATGAGATCGACAGATGGGAAATGACATTGTCTATGTGAAGCTTTCCCTTGAACAGCTTAGATCTGCAGTCACAACTTTATTCCCAGACACAAAGAAAACTTGGGAAGGGAAGCTAGTTCTTTGTATAAATGCAAGGGCACATGAAGGAAGATAAGAAAGATTGAGTGTCTACCAGATACTTATTCTTTACTAACATGCATTTCATCTTATTTACCTGAGAAATCTCTCATGTACCATTCAAGAAAACCTAGGCTCCGAAAGGTATAGTTAGTTAAAGAAACACACAACTTCCAAGTCTGCAGGGTTCCAGGACTTTCAGTGCCCCAGCCTCTTTGAGTTTTCCTCAAATGCTTGCTAGGAATCTGAGTCATCTTTCGTTTCACTGAAATAAAACGAAAATTCCAAAAGTTCTCTTGTAAAATGAAAGGTTTTATCTCCATTCACAAGAAGAAAAAAGAGAGGGGGGGGAGGGAGAGAGAGAGAGAGAGAGAGAGAGAGAGGAGAAAGCTTCCTCTGACCAATGGAAAAATAATCCAAAGCTCTGCCTGCTGGCAAAGAGCCCAATGGAGTGGGCCAGGCTGTGAAAGAGAAGGAGACAGATTCTCATGGAAAGCAACCACTCCACCCACTCATGTTTGTGTTTCTCTGAGGTTAACCCAGGGCCCCACCACTGCCGCCTGCACAGCGCTTTGGTGACTGTTCCCACCATCAGCAGGCAGATAGTGGAGGGTGGAGGTATTCGAATCTTATCACCCCTATTAAAAGATAAAGCCCCCCAACTCAACCCTTATCAATAGAAGCTTCGTGCACACCAGTCAACCTTACAAGGAAAGGAGACAGTGTGTTTCTGATCATGGTTCAAGTGGGATCCAGGCAGCACTGGCCTAGCCGGCAAGGCCTTGAAAGAGGTAATTAAAACCAGAGCGATCAGCTTTGTTTTGATACTAGCCAGACCTTCTTTTGAGGAAATATATGGTAATAAAATGGATGAAATGGGGGGTAAAAAGAATTAAATCAACATCCTTTTTTTTTTCAGAGTCAACCTAATGCTTTGTGGAAAATCCTTGCTCCCTCTTCGTGGATGGTTTATAGTCAGTTTGGGATCTGAGTCCTCATTGTTCATCTCACTCACTCACTCATTCATTCTTTCATTCATTCACTTGTTCAATCATTCACGCATTCATTCATTCACTCGTTCATTCATTCACACATTCATTCAATGAGTAGATTTGGAATGCCTCCCAAAAGTTGTCCTGTATTAGACACCGAAATATAAACCCAAGTTAAAGAGAGTCCCTTTCCCCGAGGACAGAGAGGACATGGTCGCTAGAATATTTCAAACAGAGAGTGGGCTTTAGCTCACACCACAGATGCCCTTCTCTCTCCGTGCACACTGTGCTCTACAATCATGTAAGTGACTCACAGCCTCCTAAAGTGCCCACCCTTCCCCTTTCCAGCAAGTTGCATCTTCACTTTCTCCTTTTGGTATAAGCCTGCTATCCGGTCCTCTCCCCCCATTCAATTATTCCCATCCTTTGAGATCTTCAGGTGTCTGTTTACTCAAAAGCCAACAAAAATATCTTGCCCACTATGGACCATCTGCTGCCCAATCCCAGTGAACCCCTCAGATTCCAAAGACTTGATAGTACATTGTAGTTTTCTGTACATTTTTTTCCTCTTCTGCTGTATCAAGAAAGCTAAGAACAAAACAGGCCATGCTAAAGTTGTTTTGGATCCTACCACAGTATACAACATAATGGGTATTCAACAGAAGTAAGGGAAGGGGTCTATTTTTGTGCAAGGTATAACATAGTTCGTGGAGGAGGAGGTCAGCTCAGAGAAAGAAAACTGTAAAGAAACAGAAAAGCCTTTATAGAAAAGAATGCTGACCTAAATCTTGAATAATTATCATGAAAAACTGGCTTTCTTCAGGGGGGACTCACTGCAGAAAGAAACCACTCTTAAGGGTAGCCCCATGCCCAGCAGTAGATGGCCAACACAAATGAACTCAGCAGCATCGTTAAAGGTTCTTTGTCTCAAAGGTTGTGTCAGGGCATTTTTTAAACTTAACCTGGCAGGTCCTTTGGGTATGTCTCATGCTTTCTAGTCTTGTATTTTAATTAATGGGTTTCCTGTATGTGAACACGTGTATCTCTGTGTCTATATGTTTCTCATGACTTTTTCTTGGCTCTTTTTCTTCCTTTAGTTTAGTTTTTTTTTTTTGTTTAGTCCTCTTCTGAGTTGTTTGGTTTTTTTTTTATTTTATTCTATTATTATTCCTCAGATGTCTGTTTGTTTTCTAAAGACAGAAAGGGTGTGGATCTGGGAGGGAAGGGGGTGGGTAGGAGCTGGGAGGAGGTGGGAGATGGGAAACCATAAACAGAGGGCATGGATCTGGGAGGGAAGGGAGGTGGGTAGGAGCTAGGAGGAGGTGGGAGATGGGAAACCATAAACAGAATACATTGCATGGAAAAAATCTATTATCGATAAAAGAAAAAGAGATGGAAGAGTAAGTAAAGTAAATTAAATTAAAAGAACATAAGAGGTCGGAAACCAGATTTCAGATACCACAGCCAGCTGTGCTGCGGGGTTAGTGCTGCTATAAACCTTCATCAGAGAAGCTTCTCTTTTGCAGGGGGCAGTGGCTAATACAGAGATTCAAAAATACTCAAAGTGTGGAGAGTCAGTGACTATGGAACCTTTGCTCTAAATGGAGCATCTGTATCCTCCTCTTCCACCACAAGGGTCAGAGAACTCATAGAAGACGCAATAGAGAGAATGGAGAAGCCCTTAGGAGGACTGCTGCAAAAGTGTGTCTCCAGTCATCACATCCTGCTCATGAACTCGCTGGAGCTATGCAGCAATGGTTACCTGCAAAAGGCTTGCACAAGGTTCCTGCCACTACCATTTCATTACAATAGGGGAGGAGCACATGAGGCCCCACCCCTCGCTGAAGAGCTATGAGGGGTTTTGGTTTGGGGTTTTTTGTTGTTGTTGTTTTTTGTTAAAGGAGAGATCAAGGTAGGGGAAGAATAGTTGGGAAAGAGAGCTCCCACAGGAGTGGCAGGGAGAAAGATGGCAATGAAAGGGTAAAAGTTCCGCAAATTCTGCAGATGCATATATGAATTTGTCGAAGAAAAAAGTAAAATACAAACACAATACACACTATTAAAAGATAAAAAGAAATTAGTGATTCACAGATGTATAATTCAAGAAAAAATATTTCCAGGCAAAGGAGCCAGTGAATATAAAATCAAAAATCAAAAAGAAGAAATGAACTTTTAGAGGAATGTCAATGTCCTGACACGGCTGGAGTATAGACCAAAGCAGTTTTATGTGTCCAGTTGCCTGGATAAATGACCAGTACACATCACTTCTGGGTATGAGAGTGTTCTGAGCAAGACCGACGTTTAATTCAGTAGGTTGTTTGAAGAACACTTACCTTCACCAATGGAGCCATACATCATCTCAAGCCACCGAGGGCTTTCTAGAACAAAAAGGCAGAGGGAAAGCCAATCACCCTCTGCTTTGGTTCTGAAGAACTCAGCTTCTCCAGATCCTCAGGCTTTTGGACTTTGAGGCTTGATTCTCAATCTCATCTCCATGCCAGATCTCAGAACTTCAGAGTCAGACAAACTTATGCTTGCATAAGGCTTATGCTGGCATGAATGTCATAATAAACCAATTTTATTGTTCTCATATACTCATTGATTTTCTTTCTTTGAAGACATCTCACTAAAAAGCACATAGTTCATCAAGTGGTTATATCAAAAGATAAGGTTGAAGCAATATGCATAGAATTAACCGGGACTTTGCACCAAATACAAGTTTGTCTTTATCTGATAGGTGTGTAGCAAAGAACATAGTATTTATTTCCTTTCACTGAAAGTACCTGCACATAACATTTTTTTCGGGGCACCAACACCACAACACAGCATGAATAGTAACTAAACTGTTGCACACCAAATCTGCATGAATTCACATTAATCAATGGCTTTCTTCATATCTCTTCTTGATTCATTAGAATCTTAGAAAAACCATAACAAAGCAAAAAGCAATTTTTAAATAGTGACAAATTGGTTCATCAGATCCTTCACTCTGGCAAGCATGTTTCAAAAACTAATTATCTTCACTGGTAATTCTAGTGTGTGTGTGTGTGTGTGTGTGTGAGAGAGAGAGAGAGAGAGAGAGAGAGAGAGAGAGAGAGAGCGCTAGTTAAGCAAGTCAGGTCAACGAGAACCCACACACCCTCTGCATTCTTAGTTCTAATGATTTCTTTTCACTAATATATGATTTATTTAAAATGGTAAGTTTCAAAATCTTAAAAGGTGACAGATTTTTTTTCTTTCTCTAACTTGCCTTTTGTTCTCAAACTTGGTTTTAACACAATCTATCTGATAGAATAAGAGGTTGAATGAGACAGACACCAAGGTCACAAGCAGTGACTGGCATCCTGGTAAGTGAAGGATGGACATACTTTCAAGAGAGCTGTAAGTCCCTCTGTCATGTTAGTGAAAACCCATTAGACAAACAAATCCTTGGGGAAAGCGTGGAGGTGTCGGACTGGGCACAGCCTGCTAATGTGGTGACCACTGATGGACAGAAGCCCAGGTCTAGAGAGAACAAATGCTTATACTCAATTTGAACTCTGCAGGGACATCCAGCTCATTGCATTGTCACAGACTCTACTAATCAAGCTTCTCTCTGCTGGCGCAACTTTCACCTTGTCTTTCCTGGTTGATTTCTTGGTTTCTTACTCAGTCTTCTGGTTAGGAATGCTCAACATACATGTGATATGCTGGCATCTTGAAAACCAATCAGAATAGATAATCATATGTTTATAAGACTAATTGCAGGGATCATTTAGGGAAATTAATGTCAACAAAAACATAGTAAGACACCATTTCATTCTCACTAGGATTAGTGGAATAAGAAGCCCAAATAATGAGTTTTGCTGAGGGGGAAGAGAAATTTCAACCATCATACATCATTTATTGGAATACAAAATGAGGTACATAATTTGGAAAAATCTACAAGGTCCTCAGAAGTCTAACTATGCGTGTGAAATGATCCAGCACTTCAGTAAATCCCTAACAGAAATGAAAAACTCTGCAGAGCAAATGCTGAAGCCTAGAAAAGTTAAGAGATGGCACAGTGAAAAATTCGGATAAAAACAAACACACACACATGCAGGTGCATGCATCCATGCATACACACAAACACAAACTACTATTCTTTCTCGGAATTTTGTTTACGTTATATCATAATGTCATGTTCAGCACTTTTCTGAGGCATACATAAGGACCTGTAGTTTGACAAACCATCAAATAAACTGTCACCAGCTGCCTAAGGTGATATTAAAGATGTAAGTAGTTTAAGAAACTTGATGCTAAACTTTCAAATTGGTTTCTTCAAAAACTGTTGTTTAAAGAAATAGCTGTGTTTACTTAAGAAAGGTTTGCCATGTTTGGCAACCTTACTAAATGTTTTGTACAATTCTCTGTGTAGCTTTAAGAAACTCTGGTCCAAGTTATATAAACCTGAATGATAAAAAATAAAATAAAATAAAAATTCAACAATCAGTGTTAATCACACACAACCCCCCCCCCCGCCACTTTAGCACATGGACCACTGAGTGCACCATAAACAAAAATCTGATTGGTTTACTCAGAATGATGTCATTTCCATGAATTGAAACTAAGAATCCATGAAGGAAGCCAACCACATTGGTACATGGCATCAGTACCAATACTAGAGAGACAGAGGCAGGTGGATCTACACGTGTTCAAGGCCAACCTGGTGTACATGGTGAGTTCCAGGCCAACTGGAGACACACGGTGAAAACCTGTCTCAAAACAAGCAAGCAAGCAAACAAAAAAAATTCACAAAAGACCCCAGGCAGCAGGTTCAAAGTCAATCAGAAGGGCACTTGTGGAGAGCTGACTCCCTGGTATTCCAAGATCCCTGGCAGCTTCCAGAGCAGCCTGCTTCGGTTAGAACAACATGTGTCTTGGATTTTCCACTGGTCCTGTTTATACATATTCCTCCAGAATATTTATTATAGTGTCCCCTCTTTTAGTCAGAAGGCTTCTGCTTTGAAGCGTTGAGTTATAAAATGGTTTAACCTCGCCATATGGATTGTGCTTACACATTTAACATTCAACACACAGTGTGCTGTTTTCACACAAGGCCTGTGCTCACCAGAGAATTTTAGGCAAACCAGCTCCATCCTAACACAGGCATTGTAATTATGCAACAAAAACCTGAGTGATTCCCAGCCTCACTCCAGAGCAGAAAAATTAGCCTTTGCGATCTATTCATATTAACTAAGAAATGGAAAAACTCATAATGATCTATAAAGTCAATAGGCCAGAGCATTAGAAGCTGACTCAATAATTAAAGACTGACTAGGAGGACAGAAGAACATTGGTTGACGGATGTCCAAATAAAGAAGTTTCCTCTAATTTCTGCCTCTAGCTCATCTTGTTTGAATTGAGTCAACTGAGCTGTAACTAAAATTGCATGCTGTACTTCTTTTCCTTGTGTTTTGCTGCACAAAGACTGTCTCTATCAGTAAAGGTGTGTTGACATAGACCACAGTAAAATGGCTCTATCTCATTGCAAATAGCATTCAGTCAGCGTAAAACGCCATCACAAAATGTGCCATTAGCATAATATTCATAATATATACTTGCCTAATATGTATGGGCAGACACAAACACACACATATTTGTCACTTGCCATTAAATTTTGGATCTTGAATGATGTCTGTTGTATAAACAAACGTAGAATCAATTAACTTTTGTCAAGTATCTTTTGTATCTCAGTGTCCTGGGCTGGATAGAAGATCAGGGGATTACATCTTCATTACAATACTATGGAGTAGATATGCTGATTCTCTTCATCAAGGTGAGCTAATTAAATTTAGAAATAATACAGATTACCCAATGGCGCAGCAATCATAAAGGAACGAAGTCAATTTTGGACTCCAAGCCAACATCACAAGTTCACTGTCTACAAGCTGTGCCAGCCACATGGCTGCTGAGAACAGCAACTACAATGATGAGGTAGCCGCCAGATGGACCATGCATAGTTTTCATATTGAAATCGTTAAGCCTCTTGTTGTAAGAATGGCCTGTAATAAAAAAGATGCTTTCTTCTCCATGTACTATTCTACTGCATATCTTCAGAAGTCAGAGTCTATTTTTAATTCTTTATGTTTTTCTGGTGACTAAATTCCTGTATAATTAAAAGAAGAAACACAAGAAAAAAAAGAAGGGAAATATTCCTTGGAATTTCTTTCATGCTCGGTTCCCAGCCCGTGTGTGTATTTCTTGGTGTGTTTTTAAAAGGTTGCATTGACTCAGCAGCAGGCTAGCCAACTCCGTGACAGCTCATCTCTGGTTTCTATTAACTGTGATTAATGTCAGGGATCGTGTTTAGCTCTGAGTCTACACACCAGTTAGGGGCTCAGGGAATTTGGTTCCGGCTTGTATAAAAAAAAAAAAAAGAAAAGACAGTATGGGGGCAGGATGTGTGAACCAGAAGAAGCCAAGCAGAAGAGGCCAGAACTTTGGAACTTGTACTAGCTGTGATGGGAAGGGTGATGGGCACAGGGAGGAGGAATCCCTCAATCCTGATTCCCCATGTAAAGTGTATGCTTCTCTGCTCTTGATGCCTGCCAGACTCTATGCTGGACACTCTGAAAAAACTGACAGAAGTATGAGCTGAAAGCTGTGCCCTTGCCAGATCAGCAGGAGGTCACCACAGTCATTCAGTTAATGAATATATCCCTCTGCAATCCAAGGGTTCATTAGAACTGATGCTCAGAGTAGGGTGATAGGGTGTTAGGGGATAAATGAATTGCCGAGAGAAACTGCTTGGAAGGGCACCAAGCCTTGTGATTGTTTTCTGAGGACTGGTCCCATCCAAGATTTATTTAATAATTAAATCTCGAGGTTGGCATAGACCTATTTGAGTGTCTTGTATCACATCTCACCACTGACTGTGTCTGCCTAATTCTAGGCATGAAGGATTCATTACTTCCTAAGGTATCACAGTCAATTTTGAGGCAGCTCTAACTATTTGATAAACCATTATTCATGTATTCGATAAATGTTTTTTACATGCTAAACCTTCGAGCTCTATTCTAGACTAAAAAAAAAAAACAACATAAAACAAAATTCCTTGTTCTTTTGGAGTTTCATTTTTCAACCTTAAGCCCCAATATTGCTCCTACCTCTTCTTCCCCCTTACTAAGCTGCATATGAGCCACTGAGTTCTCTTAGCAGCTGTGGAAAAGTGCTTATTACTTACTCGTGTAAGTTTCAGAAGACAATGAACGGAAATAGAGGGGCTCTTTTTGGTCCTATCTTTTCATTTCCTCCCGTTTTCCTTAGTTATCTGTTTTTTGAGGTCCTTGGTTACATTGGCTTGTGCGTGCATGCGCGCGCGTGTGTGTGTGTGTGTGTGTGTGTGTGTGTGTGTAAACATACTCTGGTTTGTTGATAATGTTCCTTTTAAAATGCAGTGCTCAGAATTTAGTAAGCCCTTCCGAATGCGTTCTGTCCATCACAGAACACAGCAGGATCATTAGTGCCTGCTCAGTCAGGTTCATGGGTATCCAACGGTTCAATGCAAGTTTACCTCATTCTTATGCCACCATCACTGTTGACCCATATGGGGCTCTCTACTTGCTTTTCCAACTCTGCGATTCTGAAATACTTACCAAAGTTGGAAAAATGTCCACATTAGCCATTTGCTGGCAACAACCAAAGAATGGTTGAGAAACTCTTGGAAATAAAACTTTGGGATCCCTCAAAGAGGTGATTTTTTTTTTTTACCATCCTAAAGACCACAAGTGTGCTGTGGGAAAATGTTCTTGTACATTGTAAAGATTTTTTACTCACATTAGTTTAATAAAATGTTGATTGGCCAGTTGCCAAGCAGGTAGTATAGGCAGGGCAACCAGACTAAGAGAATTCTGGGAAGAGGCAAGGTAGAGAGGCAGTCACCAGCCAGACATGGAGGAAGCAAGAAGAGAATGACTCACTGAGAGAAGGTACCAAGTCTCGTGGCTAAATGTAGATAAGAATTATGGGTTAATTTAAGTTGTAAGAGACAATAATAAGTCTAAGCTAACAGGTCAAACAGTTTATATTTACTATAAGCCTCTGTGTGTTTCTTTGGGACTGAGCGACTGTGGGACCAGGCAGGACAGAAACTTCTGTTTACACAAGTGTGCCCAGAGCCAAGCAGTGTTCTCCACTGAGCAAAAAGTCAAGGATCCTAATAAAATGTGAAGTTCATGCCTCAGCTGATAGGTGTGGAGAAAATGAGGCAAAGGTAGCTATACCTGTCATAGAGCCTAAGAAAATTAAGCTAAATACACCTCGAGTGTTATTTACAATCATTCCTTTATATGCATAGATTCCCCATCTACTAATGAGGATGGAAAACATGCCGAAATACCACATCTGTACTGAACATGTGCAGATCTTTTTATTGTCATCCTTCCCTAAACAATATCCCATAACAACTATTTACATAGCATTTTTATCAGATTAGATATTTCAAGGAATCTGTGAGACAGAGCATGCAAGACAAAAGGATTGTGTGCGGCAAATGCAAATACTATGCCATCTTCCATAAGAGACTTGAGCATACGTGGACTTCAGTATCAGCTGGAGATCCTGAACCAAGGGGTCCACACACAACACTTAATTTCATTTTCACAGCAACAGTTTGAGGGGTCTGCAGTATCTTAATTTGGGGGTCGAACAAAAATAACACAAACAGTGAAACCTTCCTGTTCGGATATATTTTAAAGGCAAAATAATTCAGGTTAGTGGACTTAAAAACCTATATCTACCATCATCATGTGATTTTCCATCTCCCTTGCTAGATGCTAATGATGCTCTTTAAGAGGGGAGGAGACACACCCAAACACATCATTCCTACCAAATTCTCTTGGAAACGTCTTTTGCTGAACAAGCTTTTAAATAAGCCAAAAAGAAGGAAGGTGCTCCAGAGTCTATTTGTTCTGGAGCTGCCTCTCCCCTGGGCTCAGGGAAGCAGCTATGTTCTCTGGGATCCTAACATGAAATGTCCTTCTGATACCAACCCTCAGTATGATGATTGTGCCAACCTCAGAAATCAGTGCGGCTAAAGGGAAGACTGGGTAGACGAGAGCACTTGCTATGCGTACAAGCCGGAGGACCTGAGTTGAAGTCCCAGCAGCCATGTAAATATCTGGGTATGGTCACTTGCCTATAATCTCAGCACTGTAGGGGACAGACACTGAAAGAACACGGGGAGATCTTGTCCCAAGGATGATGGAGGAAGGTCATTGGTTAAATAAAAAGAAACTGCTTGGCCCTCATTGGTTAGAAGATAGGTGGGAGGAGTAAACAGAACAGAATGCTGGGAGGAAGAGGAAGTGAGCTCAGACTCCACAGCTCTCCTCTCGGGAGCAGGCGCCTCAGAGAGATGCCATGCTCCCCTCTCCTGGGCAGATGCACGTGATGAAGCAAGCCGCCAGGTTAGACATGCTGAACCTTTCCCGGTAAGACCGATGCTCACAGATTTTTAGAGATGGGTTGATCGGGATGTGAGAATTAGCCTGTAAGGGCTAGAGCTAAAGGGCCAAGCAGTGTTTAAATGAATACAGTTTGTGTGTTGTTATTTCGGAGCATAAGCCGAGCAGGCGGCCGGGGTGCCGGGGAGGCAGCCCTGCCGCTCCTCTTATTACTACACAACAGACTAAAGCAGAAAGTGGTAGAACAGGTGTGATGGTTGATTTTGTTTTGTTTTTTAAAAAAACAATTTATTTTTATTTCATGTGCACTCGTGTTTTGCCTGCATGTGTGTCTGTGTGATGGTGTCAGACCCCCTGTAACTGGAGTTACAGGCACTCATGAGCTGTCATGTGAGTGCTGGGAATTGAACCGGGGTCCTCTGAAATAAGAATCCGTGAGTGCTCTTAACCTCAGAGCTACCTCAGCAAAAAAAAAAAAAAAAAAATGTTTTTGCTTTACATATCAACACCAGTTCCTGCTCCCTCCCCTTCTCCTCCCCCTACCTCCTCTTCTTTCCATGCCCCATCCACTCCTCATAGGGGGTAAGTTCTCCCTTCTAGAGTCAACAAAGTCTGGCATACCAAGTTCAGTCAGTACCAAGCCCCTCCTCCCCATATCAAGGCTGAACAAGAAATTCCACCATAGGGAATGGGCTCCCAAAAACCAGGTCATGCACCCAGAATAAGTCCTGGTTCCACTGCCAGGGGTCCTCCAACAGAACAAGCCACACAACTGTCACCCACATTCGGAAGGTCTAGTTCAGTCCCATGCATGTTCCCCAGCTGTCAGACCAGAGTCTGTGAGCTTCCACTAGCTCAGGTCAGCTGTCTCTGTGGGTTTTCCCATCATGATCTTGACCCTCCCCCGCCCTTGCTCACATGATGCCTCCTCCCTCTCTTCAACTGAAGTACAGGAGCTCAGCCCAGAGCTTGGCTGTGGCTCATTGCATCTGCTTCCATCAGTTACTGGATGCAAATTCTATGATGACAATTAGGGTAGTCACTAATCTGATTACTGGGGAAGGCCCATTCAGGCACCCTCTCCACTATTGCTAGAAGTCTTAATTGAGGTCATCCTTGTGGATTCCTGGGAATTTCCCTAGCACCAGGTTTGTCTCTAACCCCATAATGGCTCCCTCTATCAAGATATCTCTTTCTTTTCTTTTTTTTTTTTTGCCTTTGAATTTACTTTATTTCTCTTGTCTCTATTATGGGAACAGATATTTGGATATTTGTAATTAAATAAGATACATATTCATCGCTAACTGGAGACAGATTATCACTCATTATTTTTTATTTAAGTCATTTCCTGTTATTTTTAATATAAAACACTTTTAAATTGATGGTAGCTATTGTGGAATGCTGCAGTTCAAAATATGACCAATGTTATATTACTAGGGTAGAGAATAGAAATGATGTAGGCAAGTTAGTGTCTGGATTTTTCTTCTTCCTGTGAATATTAAACACTCTCTTTCACACTCTACCCCAGTATCCACCTAGCTATAAATTTAAGGTCAGTTCATCACACACACACAATGATTCACATCAGTTTTAATAGAAGAGACATAGAACAGTGCTGCTCTCAGGACTTCACAAACTAGCCAGATAACACACAGACCAAAAACAGTAGAGGGCCATACAGACTTAAGAAAACCCCCTCAGTTGTGAGATGAATAAGAACTATCATTTTAGAAGGGCCCTGGTGCCCAATGCTGAGCCTGCTGGTAACCAGGTCTCCACCAGAATACATCCAACACTTTCAGCCATCAACAAACCCCTATCTTGCCATATGGTGCTATAGGAAATAACGAGTCCTAACGAGTGTGTGAGGGTGTGGGGCGATTCCAGTCCTGTGAACCTGAGATCAAGTGCTAAGACACTTTTCTCAATTGAGTACATAGTATACCTAGGAACACAGCAGGTGGGGAGGGATTTTTATTTGATCTTTTGGTATCTGGGAAACATTTTATATATATATATATATATAAAGAATACTTTTTATTATTATTCAATTGTATAGAATCACTACAGTGTTTTCAATGAATAGCATGTTCATGTTCTGGCTTTGTGGGAGCCTAGCCAGTTTGGATGTTCACCTTCCTAGATCTGGGTGGAGGGGGGAGGACCTTGGACTTTCCACAGGGCAGAGAACCTTGACTGCTCTTCAGACTGGAGAGGGAGGGGGAGAAGGGGAGAGGGGCGGGAGGAGGTGGAGGGAAATGGGAGGCTGGGAGGAGGCGGAAAATTTTTTTTCAATAAAAAATAAAAAAAGAAGTATACTTAGTTTAAAAAAAAAGCCTGCTTTGTGATAAATATACACTTTTGATAAAGTAAGCATTTACAGCCATTATTTAATTGTCATTTTAGGAGAGAATCTAATATATTTTAGTGATTTTTTTTGCTTATAATTTTCTAATCCAAGGATATTTCAGTTTGGCTAAGAAAGAGAAAGAACTGAAAATGTCTGTCTGAAACAAATGTTGATATTTGACTGTCCACTATGTTTCATGGAATTTCATGAGCTAATCACTTGGTATTTGTCAAATGAAGCAAACATGAGAATACCCAAATAATCACAGCAATTTAGTATTCATATCTATATTGAGGGTGTATTCACAGTAGGAAACACATGAGAGAGAGAATGTCTTCCTTCACCCTCAGAATTTCTTTAAAAGGGAAAGAATGAAAAAAGGAAGAGATAAAGCTCATTTGAAAGTTTCATTTCCCAGGGCATATTGAGTGTTTACAAAATTGAGAACCAGCCTAGAAACCTTGGACTGGTCTTCCTTGGAATGAGGACTAAATTTCTGAAGACAAGATATCTCTTTCATTGCTCTCTCCCTCAGTCCCTCCTCCAACTAGGCCTTCTCTATCCCTCATGTTCCCATCCCCCATCCCTTCCCTTCTACCCCTCCTCCCAGTTTACCTAGGAGAGCTTAACTATTTTCCTTTCCTTCTGTAAGGCAAAGGATATTGTAAATAAGGCAAAATTGCAGCCTACAGTATGGGAAAAGATGTTTGCCAACCCTACATTTGACGGAGGGCTGATCTTCAAAATATAAAAAGAACTCAAGAAACTAGACACAAAAATACCAAAAAATTCAATATAAAAATGGAGTACAGATATAAACAGAGAAATCTTAACAGGAGAAACTCAAATGACTAAAAGACACTTGAGGAATAGCTCAACATCCTTAGCCATCAGGGAAATGCAAATCAAAATGACTCTGTGATACCATCTTACAACTGTCAGAATGGCTAAGTTCAAAAACACGGATGACAGCTTATGCTGGAGAGGATGTGAAGTAAGAGGAACACTCCTCCATTGCTGGTGGGAATGCAAACTTGTACAGCCACTTTGGAAATCAGTGTGGTGGTTTCTTAGAAACTTGGGAATCAATCTGCCTCAAGACCCAGCAGTGATGGTTGGTTTGATGTCAATGTGACAGAATTAGAATGAGCAGGGAGCTACACCTGAAGAGGTCTCTTGATTGCCTTAATTGACCTGGGAAGATTCGCCCTGCAGGTGGGTAGCACCTTCCCCAGGTGCAGCAGAAGGAAGAAGATTCCCCCTTTGCTCAGTCTGCCTTCCCTCCCTGCAGAGTTGGTTTGCCCTATGGCTGCTGCTTTATCAGTGTCAGAACCAGCGTTTCCAAGCTTCCATCGTTGACTAAGCACATGCAACTCTCTAGGAGCCTTCCAGGATTTGGTACCAGATTGGGACTACTGAGGCACCATGCCTGTGGACTGAGGAGTTACCAGGTTGTTAGCTCTCCATTGTGAGACAGTCACTGTGGGTCTACTTCATGTGCTGAGGTACCAGCCTCAGGAAACAAGCATCCACCCAACTCTCAGCATCTCCGGTGTGAGCCAACTGGTTACTATTTTAATGTAACAAGTTTAATGCTGAGTTAACAAAGTATTTTAATATATGCATCATTTTATTGTTTTGCTCCTCTAGCAAACCCTGACTAATACAGAAGGACATCCAATGTCTTCCTCTGGCCTCCGTGCACTGCACAGCAATGCACACCTACGAGTTCAGAGGCAGAGTCCTAATCCAAGGGGCAGGTATCATAGGAATAAGATGGCCATGGAGAACTCACTGCAGACCCCAAAATCCACTGGTTCCTACAAAGACTGCTTACTCTTTAGGGGACCTGTACATAATCTTAGAACAGGAGATGGATTTCTTCATGGTTTCATCCAAGTTCAGAATGGCCTGAGAAGCATAGGAGGTGACAGCCAGGAATAGGTGACAGACAGGTAGTCAAGTAAATCACAACAGCTTCCAGCCAGAATCCACCTGCAATCAACAGGATTCAAGTTTATTGCAAGATAAGAAGGGAAAGATCAAGAAGATGTAAAAGGCCTTGTGACAGATGTTGTAAGAAATTTGACAAAAACAATGGCAATTCCAGTTCTGGACAAATGTGATCGAGAAAGCAGGTCTTAGGTGATGGATTGAGTTGTAGAATAGTGCTTAAGGGAAAAGGCCACACCATACAGAAACTGACCGGAGCATCAGAAATATCTAAATAGTTAAAGAACAAACAAAAGTCATGAGGGGGTGAGAAGATGATGGGACCAAGTGAAGATCACTCACATACCATATTAAAAGTTTTAAATTTTATTCAGCGTGCAATTTTTATAAAGCACATTATTTATATTTTGTTGGTTCTCATCCATTTATTTACTTTTGATGTGTAGGCATGTTTTTGCCTGCATGTATTTCTGTGCACCATGTGTGTGTCTGATATATTCTCAGAGACTAAAAGAAGTGGTTAGATCCCCTGGAGCTGGAGTTACAGACAGTTGTGAGCACCATGCACATTCTGGGAATTGAACACAGGTCCTGTTCACTAGCATCCAGTGCTCTTAGCTGATGAGCCAACTCTCCAGCCCCAAAGGTTTGATTTTTTAAAAATAATCTTCCTATATAGATGACATACAGAATTAGACATGTAAATCTTATTCCTCCTCCAAGGATGATAGAATAAAAGAATTGCTTTATTTTTTCCAAATCTTCAGAACATCAAGGACAGTGTCTGGTTTTGGGAAAACTATCAGTAAGATCTAGCAACCATGGGTCTCAGCAGTTTGTAGACAATAAAAGCATGAGTCTAGCCTTTACAACTAGTGGAAAAGGCAGAGTCAAAAACAGATGAGAGACTGGGAGGTGCCTCAGTAGCTAAGAATGCTGTGTGTGAGGACCAGAGTTCGGATCTCTAGAATGCCAATTGGATGTGTCAGCCTGTCTGTAATTCCAGCCTTGGAAAGCTGATCTAGAAAATCTGGAGCAAGCTGATTAGAGAGCCTAGATGCGTTGAAGAACTCTGGGTTTGATTGAGAGAGTCTGCCTCAATGAATATTGTCGAAGAACCATATTAGACCTCAGCTTTGTGGCCTATGTATGCATATACACACTCCCACACTCGCAAGCCTGTACACTCTGCACACCGCACACCACACACACACACACACACACACACACACACACACACACACAATCAGGTGTAGGGAGACAGATGAGTTCATTAAAAAACGATAACATCATTCACTGGATACTTGGAAGCATGGGGGCACTAAATATTTATGCTCAATAAATAGTTGTGGCCTAAGTGTGTGGGAGTGTTTGGGGATCTAAAGCTGGCATGAGACACAAATAAGGAGTGTGATATTGAAAAGACCACCTAGAATCTCTGCGTTTATGAGGTCCCTTGGCCCTGCTGTTGTTTAACTTTAAGAATCCGAGCTAATAAAACTTCTCAGAATGTTTTGTTTTGTTTCGTGTTTTTGTACAGTGTTGGGAATTAAGTGACCATATTTTCTAAGTTAAAATTCTGAGGAACTAACTTGAAGCGGAGTCCTCTTAAGCTCTTCTCTGATTCTCCGGTCCTGTTCCCATTGTGTGTCCTGGAGTAGAGTAAGGGTTCTATTAACTTCCCAGCCCTACGACCTCCTTTATGAAACAGAAGGGTGGGCCTTGTTGAGGCCTGAGACTGGTCACCTGCAGCAGCCTCACCACACCCTAGTCATACAGAGACTCTCCCCCCACTGGGGGGCTCTAAGAGCTTTCTCTGCACATTGAGACAGCCAGCCAGGCCACAGCCGCTTATTCTACTCCCCGATTCGAAAGAGAAAGAGACTTCTGTGCTATGTCTCCTGTTATCTGGTCCATTTTAAAAATGAGTCTAACTAAAACCTCCCTCCCGGGGAAGCCCTCATGCACTATTTTAATCGTGTGATGAATGAAGCCCTGTTGAACTATCTTCATAAATCAGCTGTAGAGTGCCTGATATTTCAGGGTAGGATACGAATTCAGAGACAAAGCTCTGGACTTCACCTTAAAAGACAGAAAGGAAAAGGAGGGGCAGGGACCAGAATGAAGCCTCAGGAGAAGAGTTAAGATTTGGACGGGTCGGCATAAAAGAAAGAAAAAAGAAAGAAAGGAAGGAAAGAAGGAAGGAAGGGAAAGAAGAAAGAAAGAAAGAAAGAAAGAAAGAAGAAAGAAAGAAAGAAAGAAAGAAAGGAGAAAAAATGGAGAACCAGAGAAAGCTTCTCTTTCTCAGCCCCTGGTTATTGTTGGCAAGCATCAGAGGTTCTGCTGTGAGGACCTCCCATGATGTCCACCAGAAAAAATAAAACTATGATAGTCCGCTGCTGTTTTCCTTTTAATTAGGGTTATTTATAGGGTTGAGATTGCTGTGTTTATGTGTGTGCATTTTCCTTCCCAGTGGTCATCGTCAGCTCTTTTGGTCTCTGGTCTCCCTGGTAGAGAAACAGAAACACAACCTCCTCACTTCTGGTGAGTGCTCCCCTGAGGAGCCAGCAGCCCCTGCTGAGTCAGGTGAATATTAAGCTGAGTCTTAAGAAGCAAGATCCTGGGACTCTGCCCCTTTTGACCCAGGCGAGAATGAACTGCTGACCTGTCTTAGATGCTCCTGTGAAGGAAGTCCCTGGAGCCTGTCTGGTCTGTGATCCAGGAATCTCAAGAGACAGGGCAAAGACTGCAAATAAGTCTCCCAGTGAACCAGAGTCTGGGAACCAAAGGAAACACCTGTGACCAAAGCGGCCCACTGCTGTCCCCTCCCAGGCCCTCCAGATATGGAGGAAGGAAGGAGGAAGCCCTGGGCATTGGTGGGGGGTGTGGTGCAGTTGACTTCAAGGAGCTAGAGAGCACAGGTTGTTAAGTCCTGGTTCTGTTATAGGGGAGCTCCTCTCTCTCTCTCTCTCTCTCTCTCTCTCTCTCTCTCTCTCTCTCTCTTTCTTCCCCGAGAAAGGGCTTCTCTGTGTAGCCCTGGCTGTCCTAGAACTCACTCAGTAGGCCAGGCTCGAGTCTCAAATTTACAGAGATCCACCTGTCTCTGCCTCCCAAGCACTGGGATTAAAGGCATGCGCCGCCACAGGTCTCTTAAGTGGTAAGATAAAGGCGCTGGGAGTCATGTGCACTGGGAGTATTCGGTGTTCTGTGACTCGGGGAGTTCTGTGAGGAGTATACTGCCTCACATGCTATTTCTTCCAAACGTCCTCCGCCCAGGCTTTAAAGTTCTCCGCAGCCCTTTGCCTAGCAGCCTGTCGAGTGGTGCATGCTTCTAAGAACAGGGAGAGAGGAGGCAATAGTTCATTGTGATTCTGCACTGCCCACGGAAACACCAGGCACAAAGACGTTGTGGGGAAGCATACACTCTGGAGAGGCACCCTGAAGCGCTTCTGTCCATTAACGGACAAATACTTTCTCTTGCCTCAAAGAAGAAGTAAAGTGAAAAACACACACACACATTGCCACAGTAATTGTCAAATTTGAGGGCATAATAGACAAGTATAATGTATAATGATTTCTTCCAAGTAGGATTTGGATGTTGGTCACTGGGTCTCTGGAAAAATACTTTGCTACCAAACTATTAGAGTAAAAAATCATAAAGAAAGAATAAGAAGGTCGTATCCACATGCAAGACTCCTGGGGTCCAAATACCATAACAGCTTCTTATTCACACCATAGTCGTGATCATCTTGTCCATTTAAAGCCTCTAAATGCTACTTGGGGATCAGTAGAAGGGAAAAAAAAAGTGAATGACCAAAAGGGAAAGATCTTAAATTCTTGAGAGGTGAGAACGAGGAAGGGAGGAAGGGAAGTTCCCACAGGAAATATTGCCCCACGGACCTCACAGCAAATCCATCAGAAATCTTTGCCTCCTTTGCCACTCCCACATTGCCCCTCTTTCTTTCTCATCTTGTGTGGCTCTCCCAGAGACTCTTAGCTAACACACCCTCCATTCTGTTTCTAAGCAATCATTTTGCAAAACAGAGCATATGTAGTGTCTGTATACTTACAGAGACCACACATTTCTCACTCCCTGCCAGCTGCAGGCAGAACTTCATTCTGCTTCCTTCCTTCAAGCTCTCCAGAAAAGAAAGCTGATACAATAGTGGCAGCCGGTCTTTCCAGAGACCAGGCAACCAACGACTGATGGGGAACCTCCTTCAGCCAATGACCTTTGAGAGACTGGACCACATTGGGCGTGGCCTTGGGTACCAAAAAGGCACTGGCCTGGGGGCTCTCTCTCAGCTCTCACACTTGGGTGCTGGATTCCTTCCTGCTCCCTGTTGTGATCTGAGAGTCCCCCCCACACACACACCTTAAATAAAGAACACTGTTGTTATACTCTATTCGGAGCTAGTGTGGTATTACTTGATTCACGTTCCCCTTCATCTAACAACTGATTCAAGGCTGAGAAGACGTCGAAGATTGGGAAACCAGCTGTTAGGCTTTACAGACTACTCATACGAGCTGAATGCACAGGTCTGTGTGAAGTAAAGAGAGCCCCCCTGGATTCCCTATATCATTCTCCCAGGAACTCGTCCCTGCCTGCCGGTACGCTTCCGGACCTTGCTAACTCGGTTGTGGTTCCCATAGGCTGAGAAAGCCATTCTAGAAGAGCGCAGCTGTTATCCATCCCTCAATTTCTGCAATCATCAATTTGCAAAGCCACAGCCCATCCTACCCTGCTACATTTTGTCTGACCCCAAACAATTAAGGGACCCACACTGGTCATTTGCATGGTATTTTGGTCCCCCCTCGCAAAAAAAAAAAAAAAAGAAAGAAAGAAAAGAAAAGAAAATCCCTCATCTTTGAAAGATTTGCTCAAACAACCTCATAGCAGTTTTTCAATCCTGATAGTCCCTAGAATGCTTACAAATCCCTTCTGACACTAGACAAGGTCATTAATGATAAGAAACTACACAAAGGAATTCAGTACTAAAAGTCGGGAATTTGACCCAAATTTTAACACTCGGCAGCCTGGTTTCATTTAAGTTCAGCCTTTGGTTCTTCTGATTATCTTTCAGCTAGCCTGATATGAGAATGGTTCTTTTATTTAGCCCAACAGCTGGATGAGAGTAACTCTAGTCCACGAAGCACACACCTAGAGACTCCTGTGCCCTGACTAGGGACCCCTACACAGCACACTACCACTCCGAACAGAAGATCTGCACAGACATGGGGGCCAGCTCCAAGGTCTCCTTTGCCTTTTCCAGCTAGGACAGTTCTAGAACGTGTCCTGGGGCATTTCTACTTATATTTTTACACTTTTGACTCCCAGGAAGCTGGAAGCTCCATTCACACCTCTCTCGTCCTAAGACAGACTTCAATTAGCATACATTCTTTTCTTTCTTTGCTCAAGAGTTCCTATATTTCTAAATCAGCAGCTGTCCACATCTGGCATAAACAAGACTTCTTAAAATTTGTCACTTCCTAGTTTTCTAGAAGATGACAGATTCTGCCAATTCCAGCAAGTCCCCTGATTTTTTTTTTCCTATCATTGCCTCAGAAAAGCAAGGCTTAGGAAAATATTGACAAATTGCTTTTGCTAACCCTAAGTTAGCAAGAAGAATCCACTCTATGAATTAATGTCATTGCAACCTATTTTCATACTGCTCCAGTCTGATTTCACTTCACCAACATATGAGTACTTTTTGGTCCTTAGCTTCTTTGCTTTAGTGTTAACATTTGTCCTTGATTTGTCACCTTATGGCCTTATGTCCATGGTAGCTTTCCCTGTCTACAGAAGGGTGAGGGGATGAGGAGGGAAGGGGGGAGGGGAAGAGGAGGGGGAAAGGAAGAGATTGAGGTGAAGGGGAGGGGTGAGGCAAGGGTAGGCAGTCTTTGAAAGAGTTCCCCAGATGAGTTTTCCACTGGCTTTCCAATCTCTAGGAATCTCCTATCTACCTTGTATCTTCTGGGATACTTTGGCCAAAGGAGAGCTAAGCCAAAACACTTAGTCTGTGATTCTCCCCCTCCACCTCATGTTCCGTGATGATATGACTGTTCGAGACACGGCACACACATTCTTCTATTCTTAACACAAATACTAAACTGTTGTTTAGATCTGGGCCCAAATCCAACCATTGAGAGAAAAAGAAGTCATTTGGAAGATGCTTGAGTCAACATCTAATAGAAGATGATAACGTTATTTTTCAGCATGTAAGTCATATCCCCTTCCCACTAGCTATGGTTATATTAATCATTCTGGCAAATAAGATAACTTCTAATGCTCATCTTTCTTTGAGACAAAAATATTAGATGCATCTACATTAATTTTTAGAGTGGCAATGCCCTCACGATTATATTGGGATTTTGTCTGTGGAATGCTACAGTCATTTGAGTGAATGGGTCTTTTATTTTCATTCTATGCCATCACTTTATCCCTATGACGACCTCACAATCACCTACTATCACTCACAAAACCAGATGTGATCTGTTATCTGTCTATCTACAGCATCCTCTGCTATTCTTCAGCTCTTGGTCATATTTTTATCAAGAATATATAATGTACTTCCCTACCATGATCTCTAAGAATATTCATGCAAATCTTGCTTTCATCTGGAGGGCTCTGCATCCTCCTGAAAATGGAAGATATCGTCACTCAATGAGATGCCTTATTTCCTCAAGAAGCTCCTCTGTGACTGCAGACTAATCCACAGGTTAGCGAACATCTGTAGCTTTGTGTCCTTCTACCCACCTATATCTTAATAGATGTGCTCCATCCTTTCCAGGAAATTGCTCACCCCCTCTTATATGTCATGCCTTATTCAGGTGAGGCTCTTTGTGAGGCAGGCCTATACCAAACAGTGATAGGCATGGGGACCTTTTCACGACCCAATTGTGCCTTGTCTGAGAATGCTAGAATGAAGAGTCTTTCTTTTCTATCCATATTTGAGCTGAAACATAAGATCTGCAGCTACCGAGTCTCCTAACACTTTCTGAAAATAGTGAATGCCCCATAGCACAGAGCAATGAGGTGGAGAAAGAGAAGCCATAGTCAGAGGAAAGTGGGGTTCGCTCTACTGTTTACCGTGCCCAAAGACATCAGCTTATCAGTAGTGCAAGCTAGCAGAATTCACCTTTTTTATTTAATTTAGTTCAGGTTGGAGTTCCTCCCACTGCACATCCTGAGTGAGGGTGTCTGTGTCTTCTTGCATTTGAAGTCATCCTGGGGATGCATTTGTTCCATTTCAATCTTGTACTCTAGAGAATATGATTGTTTCCTCGGTTTCTAGGAGACCGTAAGCATATTGTAAAGTGTCAATAAATACTTCTGAGTGAAAGCAAGATGAAGGGACGGGACTCTCTGAGATCCCAACAGCCGCCAAGTACTTCCATTCCAAGGGCCTGGTCTAAAATGTGAGTCTGGTTCTGCAACTCATGTTGGATGTTGAGAGCTGTAGTGGACAGTGTTGCCTTGGGAACATTCGCATGTTTGCTTTACTTCCTCGTCCCTCAGAAGAGGAACGTATCTCTGTCAGCCTTGTCTGCATGTGTTGCCATGCACCTCGGGGAACTCTTAATTCAGTGCACCACCTCCAGGACGCATGTCCCTCAAGCCCTCTGCAGCAGGGGGGCAGGACTGACTCACGGAAGAGAAACTTTTGCATGATCGTCACACTTAGGCCATGTCGCCCCTTAGTTTCACTGAAGAGCATAGAGAAGTTTAATGTTCAGCGTGTTTACCTGATTCGAAGCTAAGGAGGTGGATAAATGGGAGTGCTAATTATTTCCCCTCTGAAACCAGTTTCTTCAAGGCTAGAAGCTTTTAGACAAAAGTAAGAATTTAAATTACGAAAACTAAATGCAACCTGTAGCCGAAGAGTCTCAGTGGCGGCCCAATTGCAGGCTTTAGGATGTAAAATTCATGAACTGTAAATATTATGGGGTTTTATAGTTGTGTGGTTGGTTTTTAACTACCTCAGCCAGCAAAAGCAGATGTGACCTGCAGGCTTTAGAAGAAAGCCATAGGGAATTTTGGCCTTTGTGGGCCACTGTAGTTTATGGCAGCTTTGTTTGAAGGTGAGTTGTGTTTCCTAACATTCACAAACCTCAGCACAAAAGCAGTTCAACAGGGATGTTGGGTAACTTGGTACACACATGTGATCGCTCTTCATTCTGACAAAGATTCAATCAAAAGGAAAGGAGTTCCTAACATTGGGATGTAGGCACTATGGCTGAGAGGGACGAGGGGAAGCCCTGGTAGACAGGGAATGTGCAGAACAGTTGCTTTCTCGTTCAACTAAGTTCCCAAATGGACTTTAAGCTACAAATGTTCCTACTGTCTGTGTGAGTCACACAGCCCTACCATGTGAGGTGCCTGCTTTTAGTCTGTAAGCCAGGAACAATTTCATATCAAGTATACATAATTTTGTTCATTGTTGCTATTGTTTTAAATGACTTTTAGATTCAAGAGGAGAAATGTGAATGGACTAACTTTCAAGTATATGGCTAATATATAGATCCTTGTAGCCAGCTTCCTTTTGGGTCACCAAATAATTCCCAAATCATGACATGGAGACTTATTATTCTTTTTGAATGCTCAGCCTTAGCTTAGGTCTTATTTTAACCTGTTTCTCTTTATCTACATTTTGCCTTGGGACTTTGCTTGCTTGACTTTCTTCCTGCCTCCTTCCTTCCTTCTCTCCTTCCTCCCTCCCTCCCTCCCTCCCTCCCTGTTTCTTTCTTTCTCTCTCTCTCTCTCTCTCTCTCTCTCTCTTTCTTTCTTTCTTTTCTTTCTTCATATCTTATCTTCCTACTGTCTCCGTGCACGGCTGGCAGTTGCCTGGCTTCTGACCCAGGCTTGTCTCTCTTTCTCCCTCGCTCTTTCCTCTTTCTTCTTCTCTCTCATTCCTAGAGCCTAGATTTCTCCTCCTACTTATTCTCTTTTTCCTGCTAGCCCTGCCTATTCCTCTCCTGTCTAGCTATTGGCCGTTCATTAGACCAATCAGGTGCCTTAGGCAGACAAGGTGAAACAAATGCAACAAATCTCTACATAATTAAACAAATGTAGCACATCTTTATATCATTAACAAAGGCAGTAGGAACAAATATAACACACCATCACATAGTTATATTCCATCAAATAAACAAATGTAACACATTTTACATAGTTAAAATAATATTATATAATAGAACCTAGAGTCACCAAGACACCTTAGTTAATGATGAAGATTTGAAAAATAATTTTAGACTTTGAAGTCCTAAGCAGCCCTCTTCTCCCCACCTCAAATCAAAAAAAAAAAAATAGCACTTTTAAGAAACCAGGAAAGAAGAAAAAGAATATCTCCTGGATATTCTTTTATATCACAATGAAACAAACACAAAATTAGTATAAACCCAGCTGCTAGAAGAGAACATTAAATATTTAGGTCAAAATTTCTTGCTGGAAACAAATAAATGCTGAGTGTGTATGTTCAGCTCAGAAAACACACATATAAGTAACATTATACAGACTAAGGTTACATTTAAGAATATATATCTGCATACAAGTATATACCTAGTAACAATTAGTGGAAAATGTATGGATATGAAAGAGAACAAAGAGGGGTATTTGGGCAATTTGGGAGAGAAAAAAGAAGGGAGAAATGTAATTATATTATAATCTCAAAAATTTAAAAATGCTTTCTAGGCAAGAAGTCTGTGTATAAAGTACAAAAGGATCCTGGGAGTCTACAGAGAATGGATAGACAATATGTTTGGATCAAATAAATAAAATAGCACAATGAACTACTTCTTAATTTTTATAAAGAGAAAAATAGTCAAAAGTGTGGGTGATATTTACTGTCTCTATCACAGGAGAGCATTGTTCCAGGGACCCTCCCAAAGGGTCTTCAGTTTTCTTGGGCAATTTGGCTTTCCTTTTAAAATTTCATTAGTGTATGGACATCGAGATGGGTTGCATATTCAGATCCCATCAAAAAGGTAATCCCAAAGGCAACAGTTTTGTTGTGCTGTAGACAACTAGAAATTTGTTGCCTATTCTAATTGTTTTTTAATGTCCCAAACACATCTGGTTCCTCAAAGGTGTCTGCTTTGAGTTCATCTCACCATGTGATATGTTCCTTCAGTAATGAAAGAACATAAACTTAGAAATCATCATAATATGTGAATGAGAACTATGCTGATGTTTTGAAAGTTATTCCTTAACAATTTTGAAGGTCTCATTGAGGTGCCACATTGAACACAACCTCATGAAACTGTAGCTGCATCTAATGGATCTAATTGTTTAAGGCCAGTGATGTGTTTTCTGGGTTTCCAGAATAATTCTTAATGGCGGCTACAACATCTATGACTTCATCTGTCCTGATTTTTCTCTCTGAGTTAGTATTTTTGTTTTCTTCCATTTAGTTCTGGGCATGTTTTGTGTATGGGGAACTGTGTTGTTATCTAATCACAGGCTGATCTCTGAAGTGAAAGGGCAATGGAGATCCAGATCTGTTAGGTTTTTTTTGTCCCTTGATCCACTTGTGACCTCTAATAAAAAAGGATATGTTTTCTCCAGAGTATAACATGAACAGGGCCTGCTTGTTGGTGTTTCTATTCCATCAGGTACCCCACAGCTAGCAAGCCCCAAAGAAAATCACATAGAGATCACTATAAGTTATAAAGCTGATTGGCCCATTAAGTCAGGCCACTTACTAGCTCTTGTGGCTTATATTAACCCATTATTCTAATCTATGTTAGCCATGTGGCTAAGTACCTTTTTCAGTGGGGCAGATCACATCCTGCTGCTTCGGTGATCTGGGCAGGAGTGGGAGGAATCAGCATCCTCCTTCCCAGAATTCTTCTGTTCTCATTGCATCATTTCTACTTCCTGTCTGGTTTTCCCACCTATACTTCCTGCCTGGCTAATCAGCATTTATTTAAAACATGATTGACAGAATACAGACAATTCTCTCACAGCAGAGAAGACCAAGTCTATGAGATCTGGGTGCAATGGGTCACTGTGAACTTGTATACAGGCTAACATCCTAGAATGGAAGCTATGGACTCCTCTGTATAAGCAAGATAAACTTTCATCTTTCAGATCTTGCAGGATATTTTAAAAATTAGATCAAGGAAATGTGATGCATATTTAATACTATATAGCCATAAAATACACCAAATTCTGGTATTTGCAGCAATACAGTTGGAATTGGATAGTATGTTAAATATAAAGGCCAAATAGAAAGCCAAATAAAGCATGTTCTTACTTTTATGTGAAAAATTAATATTTTGATTTCCTAGAAGAAAATAGAATAATGGTTGTCAGAGTCATCAAAGAGAGAGGGAAAAGAGGAGCTTTACTAGTACAGCGGTAAAACAGGATGTGAGAAATTATTTCTAGTATTTTACACCATAAAATAATAATTATTTAAAACAGCTTATAGAGAGGAATTTTGAATATTCACAATGCAATGGTAGATATCTGAGTTGATGGATCAGTTACTGATGGCAGAATATACAAAATAATCCCATGCTAGTTCAGAATTATGTACAATGAAGAGGTTATTTACTTAGGGGAGACTTACAGATCACTGTCCTAGATCACAGTCCTCTTCATGAAAGGGGAACAGGAACAGAGTCTAGCAGCCAGAAGTGAAAGCTGGAAGCAAGAGAGTGAGCACAGCTTTACAGCTGGATTTATAGTATAATAGACCACATTCAAGTGGGCTGGTATCTTAAAGGCTATTGGCTGAAGGAGCAGAAGGAACTCCCATAGCACCTCCCCCTTTTGTTTAAGAGAGTTTCAAACCCAATACAAAACCATATACATTAGGAATAGATATTAAGTATAAGATTAGAATTACAACAAGCATAAACATAATAAGCAATATTAAAAATAAAAGCTAAACATTTTAATAAACATTCTATCCTAAGGAGTCTAAGTCTTGTATTGGAAATGGCTTGGCTATATCATAAGAGAATGGTAACTATGACTGTCTAATCTTCAACCCCATCGAAGACCCAAGAAGGGAGATAATATTACTTGAATAGGTAGGAAGTACAATCAAGAAGCTTCTAAAATGTACAGTAGATGACAGAAACAACTGGCTGCCTGAGCAATCATCCTAAGTCTCATTTGCAATATTGAAGCAACAAACTTTGGCTAAGGCCTAGAGTAAATGACAGACCATTTTCAGAGGCAGGACAATTTTCAAAATCATCTTACCCTGTCTTGGCAAGATTTGACAGTCTTTTTTCTTGTATCCTCTTTGTCCAGTCTGAACATTGGGCACTTAGCCAGTGGTAGAGGCATGGGCATCTTCTTGCCCTAAGGCCAGTTGTGCCAAAAAGAAGAAAAACTCCAAGTGGAGTGTCTTTGGTGCTCAACACTCTCTCAGAAATAGATTGGTGCTTCCAGGAGCAATCAAATGTGCAGTAAAAGAAGACAATGACATCAAATGTAAACAATGTATAAATATCTTAATCAGAGGTAGAAATATATAATGCAATATGATAAATATATCCTAAAATTGTATCAATATACCAAATGTCTTAAACAGAAGTAGAAACATACAAGCATACAATATGACAAAATAACTTTGCATAGATTTACAAATACTATAAACAGAAATAACAAATATAATTTGAACTTGTATCAATATACAAAAATTATACCAGTGTAAATTGTTCATAAATAGCTCACAAGTATTCACTGTATTGCTCACCATTATTATTAGTGTGAATAAGCTCATACTAAATTACCTATTACCCCATTCAATCTTTCCTTTTTCTGAGATCTCTAGGCCTACATAATTTCCACCCCAACCCCCAACCCTGTGCAAGTAATAATCAACACTTAAATGGTGTCTCTAACTGTGAGAACAAACTTTATTGGGAGAGGGAATGTTGCTTTCAAGAATTGCTTCCTACTGTCATGGGGGCAATGTTTTTTCTATGGAATCCTGAAAAAGTAAAATGATGGTTAGGTTTCAAGATTGTTGTTTCATATAATTACAAATGGTCTCTGAGTAGTTGATAGGGTCTGTTTGTTTGTTTGTTTGTTTGTTTGTTTGTTTGTTTTGAAGTTCTTATTTGGAGTTCTGGCCAGAACGTTGTAAGAAGGTGTACCTTTTCTGCAGCTGGTACCCAAAAACTGTTCTCATCGTAACGCTATCAGCATCATGACATCATATCAACCAGGTGGAGTCATTGTTGTGGGGCTGCATCTTCTTCCTGAAAGCTTAAAAGATTACTACAGGAAAATCTACCATTCATTTGAGGGAAAACTTAAACATTATTCATATAGATATATATTTAATGAAAGATATCTTATAAACAAAATGGGCATGGAGAAAAGTAAAGTATTTCCTTAAAATCTGTCTTCTTTCTGTCCCATACCAGACAGTTCCTGACATGAGACAGAAATTCTGAATTTTTCTTTTAACAACATGCTTGGATTTAGAGAATGATAGCCATTGTCCAACTCCAAACCCAGTTCTTATTTTTAAATAGACATGTATATGTGTCCAAATCACCAAATTTTACCATCCAGATAATACAGCATCATAAGGCAGATTTCTCTTTGCTTGTTGATTCTTTCTCAATACCTATCTTTTTATCTTTAGAATTCTAGATGTTCAAGGTCTCTCCACTCTTTGAAGATGAATATTTTCCTGCAAAGACAGGAAAAGACCCCTTCCCCAAACCTTATGAGGTTTTCCTACCACCTGTATGATTGTCACCTCTGTGGATGAGCCATCATTTCTCTCTCTTTCCCAAGAGGTTTCTCTTTTTCAAACTGAATCTTTATCAATTTTGATGGTATCCATAGTTTTTCTTCTTTTGTAAAAACAAAAGCGAAACCCCTTCCCCAATGTAGCACACCTTTTGGTTTCCATTGTGAGGTCATTACATCCTTGGAATATACTGGCTGATTTAATTCAGAAGTCTTTTCTATTGTCTGATGTCTCTCTGCTGCTGTTGTTTCTTTCTCATTAGCATTAAGAAAATTCAAGGTTAATAAAGGATTAAGCAATCTATTTCTGGGGATATTTTTCATTTCTTTCTGTTTGTTTAGCATATCCTTTATAGTTCAATTTGATCTTTCTATAACTGCCTGATCTTTAGGGTTGTTTGGTATACCTGTAATATGCTTTATATTATAATAAGCAAAAAACTGTTTAATTTTCTTAGACGCATATGCTGGACCATTGTCTGTCTTTATTTGTGCAGGTATACCCATGAGGCCATAACTTCTAATAAATGCATGATTACTGAATCAGCCTTTTCTGAGCTCAAGGCAGTTGCCCATTGAAAACCCGAATAAGTGTCAATGGTGTGGTGTACATATTTTAATTTTCCAAATTCATTAAAGTGGAACACATCCATCTTCCAGATCTCATTCCTTTGAGATCCCTTTGGGTTACTCTTTGCTGGCAATGCTGTTTGGTTATAGAAAGAGCAAGTTGGACATCTTTTATAATCTCCTTAACTTGTTGCCATGTAATAGAAAACTCTTTCTTTAAAAATTTGCTAATTGACATGATGTTCCTTATGACATTCTGAGGCATTCAGCACACTTTCAATCAATAATTGATCAATTTCTGCATTACCTTGTGCTAGAGAACCTGGCAACCTGTATGAGATCAGATGTGTGTTATGTATATGAGAAAAAGCCTATTTATGATTATATCTTGAACCTGTATGAATAAGGAAGTCAATTCTGTATCATCTGGTATAAATTCAGCAGTTACAATATGCAAGACAACTCTTTCTGCATATTGCAAATCAGTAACTAAATTGAGAGGTTCTTAAAAATCCCTTAGTACCATGAGAATAACATATAATTCTGCCTTTTGGACAGAATTATAAGGACTTTGTTCCACCTTCCTTAATTCTTCTGATTTGTAACTTGCCTTTGCTGATATTTTCATCTGTATAAAATGTACAGGCTCCAGTTATTGGTGCATCACATACAATTTGCGGAAGAATCCAAGTACTTCCCTTTATAATGTTAATTCTATCACTTTTGAGATAATTGCTATTAATTTCTCCCCAAAAATTAGCACAAGTTCTTTACCAAGGTTCATTGTCTTCCCATAATTTTTTTAGTTTTATCAGCAGTAAAAGGAACTATAATTTCTTCTGTGTCTATACCTGCTAGTTGATGAAGTCTTACTTTTCCTTTTATAATTAATTCAGAGACTTTTTCTATGTAAGTTTTTAAGTTTTTACTTGGCTTATGTGGTTAAAAAAAAAAGATCCATTTAAGATAATATCTTCCCTCTGCATTAAAATTCCTGTAGGGAAAATTCTAGAAGGCAATATGACAATTAAGATTTGGATTCACTCTATTTACATGTACTTCCTGTAATTTCTCTTCAATGACCATCAATTCTTTCTCCAATTCAGCTGTTAATTCTCTGGGACGAGTTAAGTCTTTGTCACCATCTAAGGTTTTGTTTAAATAAACTATTATGTCAGGTATTATCGCAACAGCCAGTTATAAGCTGGAAACATCTTTTAACAAACTTTGAAAGTTATTAAGAGTCAACAATCTGTTTCTCCTAATTTGTGCCTTTTGTCTTCTAATTTTCTGTAAATCTATTTTGTTACCTTGGTAATTGACAGAATCTCCTCTTTGTATTTTTTCCAGGAGCGACTTGTAATCCTCATTTAGACAAAACTTTTTTATTTCTTTAAACATTCTTTCTAAAGTATCTGCATTTGAGTCAGATAACAAAATGTCATCCATAATTATAGACTTAGGAAATTGCTTGCATATTATTTAAAATAGCTGATTTACAAAGTATTGGCACAGGGTGGGACTATTGAGCATTCCCCCTGGGAGGATGGTCCACTGGTATCTCCTAGTAGGCTGAGAATTATTATAAGTAGGCATTGTGAAAGCAAACTTTTCTTGATCCCTTTTTTGTAAAGGTATAGTGAAGAAACAATCCTTTAAATCAGTGTCTATAAGAGACCATCCTTTTGGTAATAGAGAAGGCAGAGGAATTCCAGACTGTAAAGGGCCATAAGGTTGGATAAACTTGTTGACAGCTCTTAGATCTGTCACCATTCTCCATTTTCCAGATTTCTTTTCAACAACAAATACAGGAGAATTCCAAGGGCTGGTTGATTCTTCAATATGGTGAGTATGTAGTTGCTCCTGTACCAGCTGTTCTAAAGCCTGAAGTTTGTCTTCTGTTAAAGGTCATTGGTTAACTCACATGGGTTTCTCAGTTAACCATTTTAAAGGCAAGGCTGTTAGTACCTCTGAAGGCTTCCTAGTTGATTTGTGTTCTTGTACAGCCTGAATGGTTGGTGACCTTTGTTTATAATATTTTATAATATCCTTCCCAGAAACATGAATTTTGGGGACTGTAGGAATGTTAACCTGGGTATTCCATTGCTGCAATAGGTCATGACCCCATAAATTCACTGCAATATTACCTACATAGCAGAAGTGTATGTAGGCAATGATCACTTGCAAGTAAAAATGAATGAACTTAAGGTTAAACTGTGTAATTCAATGGACCACACTACAGCTTCCACAGCAAGCTTCTCCTTTTTCTGTTTATTTGATTGCTTTTGTTTTTAGAGTTTTTCTTTTAAATGTTATTTTGTTCGGGGGTGGTTGCAAGAGCAGAAAGTAGACGCAAAGAGTCGAGGAGAAAAGCGGGATTGAAATACATGATGTGAAATTCATAAAGAATCAATAAAAGTTATTTTCAAAAAAAAAAAACTTTAGCATTATGCTGAAGAAGCAGTCAGGCTAAAATGCACCAGAGTGTGTATGCAGGGAACACTTCACATCCCACAATTTTCCATGTGATCCTGGAGGCTACGATCGCCACTCTGCAGGCAAGGCAGGCAAGCTGGAGACCTGGGAGGAATTCAGTTTTTTATTCAGACTTTCTCCCAGTAGATATGGTCCTAGATTATTGGGGATGAATAATCTAATCTATGCAAAAAGTCCTCATCCAAAAATACCCTCAAAAAAAAATGCCCAAGCTTAAGCTTGACCAAATGTCTAGTCACTGTGAGGCAGACAAGGTGATCTATAAATTTGGCCACTCATTTTGTTTTTGGGGGGGCATTTATAGACTTTATCTACTCTGATGATTTTGAATTTGTTTTCCAATATCATACCCCAAATTTGAGAGGAGATAAAATACTACCCAAACTATCTGAGATTTCCCAAAAAGCTCTATATGATTTTGAAGGCTTTTCTTTCACATTATAAACATTAAAAAAATACTCGCAGTTAATGGGTGCATTTGCTATGGCCTACGCTCGAACAGGCAATGGTATTTCCAGAGATGCATGCGAGGAGCTGGGAGGTAACACGGTAATTGTGCATAGGTGAAAATAAAATAAGTGTTGAAGTTGGACATGGTGGCGCACACCTATAATCCCAGTGCTGGGCAAGCTGAGCCGGGAGAGCCTGAAGCTTGCCTTAGACAGTCAGAGCCTGCCTCCAAACAAACCAGTGAGTCCACATTCAGAGACTGTTCCTTTTTCGGACAAGACATTCCTGAAGATGTCCAGGTTTCTCAGCTCTCAGCAGTGCAGTCTTGCCTCGGCAGAAATTCCAGTCAGACCCTCAGAAAATTGTTATGGATTATCCCCAATAGAGAATTTTATCTCTTCCGTTTGATATCATTCATAACTTTAATAAATTAGCCCCACCGTCTACAGCTAATTCAATCTTGTCTACAAATGCTTTCCTCTTTCCAGCAAGGCTCACTAGAAAGCTGGGACCCTTTTCTGTCCTAACAAAGGGTTGTCTCAGAGTCTCATGCAAGGATTGAAACAGCACTTTGAACTGTCAATGTGTCAAAGCGTCGGTACTCAGAAACGCTGGCTTCAGAGTGCAGTGCTCACAAAACCTAGTTGTGAGCATACCGTGGGGCTGGATGGGGATTTCCAGGAATTGCCTTAGCTCCAACGCAGACTATTTCATGAGCACAGACTTTGTATCCAACAGTACGGGAAGTGATTACATGGACAAAATGTACTAATACAGGCGATGTTGCCATGGCTATTATTTTGTGTACAGCTTAATTTTTATTATTCAATATTTTGCTGTTTGTGAGAGGAAGACCTTTTTCTCCCCATGTGATATCTCCAAGTTTCAATTTAGTACACTTTGTTTCTTCAAGATGAAATTGCACATATAAATGGTAGGAGAATCTCAGTGACCATTCAGGAATGGAGCTCAGCCTTCTCAGACCATTCAGTCTCTGTAACAGCTTGGTCATCTCTGATCAGTGAACACCCAGTTCAAAACATCAAAATCTGAAATTTTGAAATCCAGAATTTGGGAGGAGGTAGCTCTGACATGACATGATACCTTAAATAGAAAATGTACACATTTAAATGCTGCTTAATGCACTAAGTTATTCTAAATACTGTATAAAATCATCTTCAGGTAAGTACATATGGTATATTTGGAACACATTAATTTGGTGTTTATATTTGGAGACCATCCTCAAGACAATTTATTAAGCATAATCTAAATCTGAAAAGTATGAAATCTGAAATACTGTTAAGGACTTTAGATGACAGAGACCCAGCCTGTAGCTAAGTCAATACACTGTGAAAGTAGTTATAGATCATATGCTAATGGATGGTCATGATTGTGTTTCAATAAAAATTTATTTACAAAAAGAAGTGTCAAGCTTGATTTGACCTAGTTGGCCAGTTTGTCACCACCTGGCTCGGCTCGTCCTGAAGTTTCTCTACCTATTTCCCTGGGATCTTAATTATCCTATAAGTAACTTTATTTCCAAGTCAATTTCTATCAGCCATACACTTTTTAAAGTGATTTTTAAAGGGTCTTGCGATAGGCAAAGCATTTCTTCTTCCTGTCTAATTGGATGTTTTATCTGCAGCAAGCACCAGTCAGCTTCCACCCAAGTCAGAATTAATTAGCAGAGAAACACAGGGGCCAGACAGGTGGGATCAAAATGTCAGTGTTCTTACAGATAGGCTTTTCCGTGAGGAGCTCAGCTGTTCGCAGCCAAGCGGGCTTGCTAATGCTTCATTTTGAATGAGACAGAGCTGCTCATCCAGTCACAGCACATCTGGACACAGGCTTCACCATGTGGAGCCGTGTCTGCAAAAGACAGAGTGCTATGTACAAGAAGATGTGTGTTCTGTGGGACTGTCTCAGGAAGGGAGGCAGGAGGGGGTTGGGTCATGGACAGCCAGGCTTGTTTCCCAAGTTATCCATCAGAGAAACGGCATTCCTCTTTCCCTCGGGAGTTTTGGGGTGGGCAACAGAGAGGCCAAGAGTGTTTCTGTGTCCAAGATTTGTCCATGATGAAATAGAAATTAGAAAAAAAAATAGGAAAGATTTTTCCCTCAACTTTGATATAACCTTTGGTCTTACAACCTTTTGATCAGAAGTATCAGAGATACCTCATCCCTTAAAAGCCCAGCTCTGATATCTCAACCTGGCTGGAAGGATGCTTTGCTGTTATATCTGCATCAAACCTGCTCCTCCCTCTCCCCATTCTTCCTCCCTGGCCAAGAGAGATACTAAGATCACTGCTTCCTTGTCTTCCTTTGCCCCTGCTCTTAGTTCCAATAGAAAGCACTCCTTAGTTTTATTGTTTAATCTTTTTCTACCATTTAGGGTGTGGCCCTATCCTTGATGAAAACTTCTCTGACCATTCTGATTCTCAAGATCTTCATTCTTAAACTCCCAAGACATTTAGGGTCTGACCCTCTTGCCAATCATTTACAGTGTATCTTGCTAATCAATTTTCACAATTAAATTCTACCTACAGATTTGGAAAATATTTTTATTAATTCTGTGAGGTTTATAAGTATTTACTGTTATTCTCAAAGCAACTGGTACAACTATTATCCATCACGTAAGCACTCAAACACTCGCCCTTCCATTATTCTTCAAAATAAGGCATTAATTGCAAATGTCTAGCAATAAGGATTTCTCACTAATGCAGACTTTCTCCATCAGTGAGAACGAATAAGGGTTGGCTCCACTCAGACTCACTCTCCGGGAAACTTCACAAAATTGGCTTTTGCACAGGTTGTTCCCTGTCCTGTTGAAATGCGGGTGTGCCAGCTTCCCCTTCACATCTTCTCTTAGCAGCTCTGACTTCCAGGTTACTCACTTGTGGAAAGACAGCTGCAGTGCCCAGGGACTCTGCTTCCCATCCACCAGTCAGCGGCCTCTGGTTATAACGTCAAAGGCATTGGGGAGTGTCAGGACTCATTGTGGACAACATAGGTCACTTCAAATTATGCGACTCCATAAAACCCTCATGTCAGTCCCTCGGAACTACCTTGATTTTTCTCTTTACATCAGGAGTTCGGTGCAGATGTGACTCCACCCTGGCAGAAGAGCTTTGTGAAGTTGACTAGAAGCCGACATTGTCGCAGGATGAATCTACAACTACCGTCATTTCTGTCATGGCCAAGAGTGTTGAGCGCCCTCTCATGCGCGGAAGGATCTCAGCAAGTGCTTCTGCATGTTTGTCTAGACACTGCTATGGGTAAAAACGTAAATGATCTGAGGTCCATACCCTAATCCCATTTACATAAAAACACCTAGCACTTGATTTTTGCATGCTGTGCACTTTTGTGCAGTTGGAATTTTCTCTGTCTAAATCGTGGGAAGGGTGTAATTTGTCTTGCATGGAAATTTCAATACTGCATTAATCATTCTGAAAAATCATACTGTTCATGGCAGTACCACTTTAATAAGCACTGCACCACACCCATTGGCTGTGGAATTGTAACCTCAAGCATTTCTTCTGAGAAGCATGTTCAGGGAACTTACTTCCTTTAGATGGGTTCAAGCCACTCTTCCTCCCTACTCTGTAAACACTGAGTATAATCCCAGTCACACTTCTCAGTTTTTTTTCCACTAGATGCATCTGCAATTTTCAATCCTATGCCCATGTCCCAGCTTTTAAACTGTTAAAAACTTCTGGCCTAGGATTATACCTTGTTCAAGTTTTCCCTTAAGGATCTTGAGAGTCTCCTTATCATGATCAACCCTTAACCAACAACTTAAAAGATGTCTTCTCATTCCTAGTGTTGGGGGTTTTATTAAATGGTTGGTGGCTCATGTGAGGAGCATTGTGAGCCCAGATGGAAAATTAAATTATAAGGCCATAAGGCCTCAACTCTACACAAACAACTGCGGGCAGCTAAGGAAGGTTGAGAATGGGCAAACAGTCCTCCCCAGGGAATAACATCAACTGGTTGACCGGTACCAAACGTCATCCCTGAAAACTTATATTCGAGTAACCCATAGTTCTGTCAAGGAAAAAGAAAAAAAGAAGTGGGAGCCATGAAGGTGACATGATTAGAATGTCCAAAGTCTCATCAGGTGCTTCCAATGTACAACCAAAGCCCTAACCCTCTCCGAACACAGGCACAAAAGCGAGGAAGCTGCTCTGTTGCCGATATGAGAGACATTAACAGATTGCATCAGTGTGCTTGCGCACAATGAATGCGTGGGTGGCACAAGGGGATGGATTCATGAAGAAAGGAGTGTGTTAGAGAAAGAATGGGTAGAAATATACCCCCAAGTAAAGGCTTAGGGTCTACGGTGCAACCACCTTATGTCCAATGACGATTCCACCACTTACTTACTAGATGGGTGACATTATGTCATCTTGGTGAGCCCAAGGCTCTTCATTTGCAAAGCGAAGCTAACAGCAATACCTGCCTAGCTACGTGCTAGAAGAATTGATGTGGTATCAGTCCTGAACACTTGGTGTCAGGCTGGGGAACTGGAAGGCACTCAGTAAATATCAAATTCTGGTCTTATAATTGGAAGGATCATATCCTGGACACTGCACTATCTCCTGTACCATGAGTTATTATTCCCCTTATTATCCTAGAAGCAAGCTCCAGTCTAATCCCAGCCCTGTTCTGTGGCCAGTGCTGTGCTCATGTGGTAGCGATTAAGCCAAAGCCCAAACTGGGACCAGATACCGTTTTTTTTTTTTTCCCTTGGCTTGCCATCGATCCTCCTCAGGTCTGCCTGATGCTGTCATCTGGCTTCAGCTCATCTGGGGGAGGACAGCGAGAGGCCAGACAGCCGTGAATCTTGCTGTCTGCTCGCACATGTTCAGTCTAGGGAAGACTAGGCAGAGCCCTTGTAGGGGTCGAGAATGTATAGCTCAGTAGCAGAGCCTGTTCTGCTTACGCTGTCTCTCTGCAGACAATAAAGCCAGGGCTTTTCTGACAGAATGCTGTGAATCCTCTCGGTGAAAACACAGCAGAAAAGGAGGGTGAAGGAAGGCATTGAGTGTGGGGTATTGAAAGCAAGGGAGAGTGCAGTTCTCAAGAGGGAAACGGCCTTCCATTGTGATTGACGGTGAGGGGCATGCCGTCTAAATTGAATTATGTACTTTAAGAATGACTATAAAGAAGACAGAATACTAGGTGGTGATAGGCTTGTCCGTGAGTGGTGCAATGGGAATGTGATATCCTCCCACACTCATAACGAAGCAGTGAGCTGCGTTCTATGATGCCACACTTCAGTTCCAGAGAACCAATCCCAATTTACTCCGCTTAGAAACACACGCTACCTGTCCCTAGCAACTTCCTGGACTCACCCTCCTTTCTTTTGTCTATCGGCTCTTGCCCATTAAGATCCCCCACAGCTAGGCCTTCAGGCATTCGTCCTGTGATATAAGAGATGAGTTCAGTCGTAAGAAAATCACTTAGCAGGGCAGCCTTGGCTGTGCCCGTTAGCTCAAGTTCATCATCTATAACATGAAGGAGAAGGTAGGACAGTGGCACCCCTTATTGGGGCTACATTCAAAAGACTGAAAATGGGTGACTAAACCCACAGATAGAGCTGAACCCTATATGTAAGCTCTATGGTACTTTGAGAGCCGGATAATCACGGTGAGTATTCGGTAACAGGCAGGTAGCATATACAGCATAGACGCATCGGCCCATTGAAAACTCATGACTCAGGGCACGAGGGAAATAGGTAGGGGTAATGCTACCTAAGATGGTGTGCTCTTTAAATTTTGTTTGTTTCTAGAATTGTCCAACTAATATTTTTAAATCATAGGTAACTAAAACTGTGGAAAGCAGAATTGACCAGAAGGGATTCTTGCATGTCTAGTACAGATGTTTTGTAAAAACTACACGAGATACTACATGCAACAAAGTTAGCACACCTCTAAGCATAAGGGCTATTTGAAGAACTGTTCTGATTCTGTGTGTCCAGCACCACGCACTTGATGTGAAAGGAAATCCTTGAACTCTGAGGTTTGCCTCTTGGGAAATAAAAAGATGAAATGAAAATTAAACTAACTAACGAAACAGACCCTGCTGGTCTTGCTGAATTTGCCTTGGTGTAATTGGCATATCAGGCCTCTGACTGCACGCTGGCGGTTATAAGCAGAGCTCAGAAGCCAGACACCACCCTGCCCTTTTCCCCTACTTGCAGCTGCGTGACTTGGGACATGATCCTCTCTGAGGGCTTCTCATCTGTCACTGGGTGGCAACACAGACCAGACACAGCTGGTTTGCAGATAGATAGCAACCCACAAATCACACAACCCCTGCCCAAGGACAACCATGAGGGGCCACTCTCCGCTCTTCCCAGGAGTCAACTCGATTCAACCGCTGGCCATTCTGTGTAAGGTGGAAGCTCTTCTCCATCTCTCAGCCAAGCACACCGGCTCCCTCTGGCCTCCTTGCCCCTTTTCTCCATCTTCCTCATGTGTCAAGTACTGCACAGGAGCTTTTAGTATCCTGCCTATGCTCAGAGCTGACACCCCAGATGGGCAGGTGTGTCGAGGGTGTTCTCACTGCTCTGTTCACACCTGGCATGCACAAGCAGCCCCAGAGACTTGGAAATGAATAAATAAATACTAACTGGATTTGTGAATTAGTATTTCAAGGGAAACGTAGTTCTTGAGAAACACAAATAGACTACAGTTACACGCAGAAAGGAGATCTAAGGTTGCTTCCTGTCAATCTCTCCCCGATAGAAGGTCAGCTAATAATTTTCCCTCTGAGCTGGTTTTTCTGCATCTAAAATGGAAAGAAAATCCTCCACCAAGTTTCCCTGGAAAAGTTACTTGATGGACAACTTTTAAACATGGAAGCATATTTGCTTCCAGCATTATAAATCACTGTATAAAGACAAAATGTTGCCATTGCTTTTTAAACACCAGTGTTTTATTACCCGGGTCACACCCTGATAGGAAAATGCCTCGTCAATGTGGAAGAAAGCAAGGTACTCTTTTGGGATCAACAGCTGAGTTTAAAACATGCTGTTTGTCCTGCCCTGCCCTGCCCTCCCCAGCAGGCCCTCACTAGATTGGCACAGCTCTCAGAGCTACCCGGGATACTGAATGTGGCTCTAACTTCCCAGTCTACCCTTCCAAGCAGGATGTCCTGGCATAACCAGCCTGGACCCAGCCCAGACTGAGTAATGAGATACAGAGCCTGTCGCCGGGTGAAGCGGCATTTGCGTCAGGAGCTGTCACTTTCTGGCGGTTGCCTGGTGACCCTCATGGAAAATGAGCTGTGGCAGACCATACCACAGAAACCACTCCCTCAGCTGGCCAGCTTGTTGGAAAGCCAAGTGTCATGGGAGGAAGGGATGCCCCGAGAAAAGATGTCCCAGAGGCACCCTTTTGTGTGTAGGTGGGGCCAGAGATGGGAAGGAAGAGAGGTGTGGGGAACATGGGCTGTTCATGATGGCAGGGTGGGCCCAGCTCCGTAATTAATGTTTACCCCCAGCCTCAGTCTTAGGGAACACAAGCACGCATTCCGCCAGTGGATAGTAACCCGCAGCTCCGAAAACACATGAGGATGTGTCCAATATTGTTTGACTTGCTGTCTCAAGCTGTTTCCAGTGATGGCAGTTGTCATAGAGAGGACCGGCTAAGCGGAGAGGGGTGAAATCACTTGCTCAGTGAAAGGAGACATGACTGTGGCGGGAAGAGTTTTCTGGCAGTGTGGTTGTAGGAAAGAACACTAGCAAAGAGTGTGACACCATTTGACTGGAAAAAGAGATAGCAAGCCTTGTTGATGGAAAACCAACCGTGCCGTGCATTCGAAAGAAATGAAGTGGCAGCGCCAGATGAAATACTAGTTGGCCAAAAGTGTGCGGAGCCACCGTGGCCTAGACGAGCTGTTAGGCATCTTCCTCTGTTCCTCTTTAATCCCAAGATTGTGAGACTAGTGTCTGCAGATGCCAAGGCACTTGACATTCATGCTCAGAAAGACTAAACTACTTGTCTGAGATCGCACAGCCACACAAACCAAGACTAAACGCTAGTCTTGTGTTTTTAAGTCCTTGGAGGAAGACTTGTCCACCACCATGCTCGCCTTCTTTCTCCAGTCTGCTCTTTCCCTACACTGCGCACAGTGTAGTCTTCCTACAACTTCCATGAGTCAAGAGCCAATTTCACTGATTTGTGTGATTATTTATTCATGCGGTGCCTACTTTTTGAGTACCTACAGAATCCCCACCATCAAGCTAGGTGCTGAAGACAATGAATAGGGAGATGTATCCCAGTCTTCAAGGAAGGCAGAACAATTTAATGCTTGAAAAGAAATCCACGGACTTATGTAACTGCTTAGCCAATGAGGCAGTAAAAATGTCTACCCTTTAAAGAGAGGCTCCTGCAATACTTAGAAGGAAACCTGGCCTTCTTGTTATTCCTTTCTGCTCCATTCAAATGCCTACCTGAGTAGTATGTCAGTAATCTTTCCAACCCCATCATCAGTGATTAGAGGCTGTCCAATTAAATTATGAGGGTACAAAAATGAGTGAAGTAGCCTTGGGTTAATTTGTATATAGGCATGGCTAATATAAATTTTGATGCAAATGTTTCCGTGGGATTATAACCTGAACTTCCATAAGGACCCATGAGCATTGATAAGGTGGAGATCACAGATGAGGTAAATAATATTCAGGAGTCAGGTTGAGTGAGCCTGCCAGAGCCTAGCCTTCCCAGTCCACCTCTAGGCCCCGGCTTTGGAGCAGCCTTCGGGCTTCTGGGTGCCTCATTTCACTTGTACTTGGCTGAAGCCAGTTTCCTGTTTCTAAGAAAAGACTGCTTGGATGTCTCAGGAGGTCCTCTGGACAACAAATCCTGCTGGCCTCAGACCCTCAGAGAGAAGCCTGGTTTGGGGGTAGGGCAACTGGCCATCTGGGGAGAATTTGTCCTCATTAACCCCTTCCAGCCCAAAGAGTTCCTGGGACTCACACTACGAAGCGTTTACAAATATTTGTGAGGTTGGATGAGAAGAAAACAAGTTTACATCTGGACCAAATAGTCCTGAGCTATTTGAAGAACATCTGGATTTGCTGAGCATAAATAAAAGTCCGATAGGCCAAGGATCACAGAAAGGGACCCCCGTGTACACACCCCTGGACCCTGCGCAGAGACCCTGCCAGGATGCCGTGCACAGCTCTCTTCAGTTCTGCCTTCCCTGCTTCCAGTTCTAATTCTCACCAATCGTTTTTCCAGTGGTATCACAGACTGTTGCCATGGAGACTACTGTTGTGGCAAACAGAACTGTCCCATCATTGCCCTACAGCTTGCACACTGTGGCAGAATATGGACAGGAGCCATGGCATGGCCACAGGCCTCAGTGAAACACTCTGGGGACACACTTGATGGGAATGGAAACTCCACAGGACAGTGGAACACAGTCCTGAGCAGCCAGCCCCGGCCAGGCCAGGCCTTCAAGCCACCTCACACCGGCCCCTTGGAAACCAGCCTCCACCTGTGGTGGAATACTCTGGAGCTCCTCTCGCTGATGAGCTGCAATTACCAGCATTCCTTGCGGTGGCTTTGAAAGGTTTTGGGTGGAAAGAAACACTAAAACTCTGTGAGTTGAGCACCAGCTTTGGAGTCTCATCCACCTGGCTTCAAACCCTGATTCCCTACCTCACCGCATGCTGACTTTGCATAAAAGCCCCGCGGACTCCCTAAAACCCCAGGGTCCTCATTCAGAACCCCACATTTCATTGCTTGTTTCTTCCTATGAGTTATTGTAGGTAGGATCTCATTTCTACAAGTGCCTGATTCCGTTTTCCTCCACCAGCGGCCAAAGTGTCATTTTTAAAAGAGAAGTTCATCTCTGCTTCCTGGCTGAGACCCACACTCCCCACCAGGACTCTCAACCGGAAATGAGACCTACCCACACCATCTGGTGGCCCTGGTACTCTTAGCTAGTCACAGATCTTCCCCCACCAAGCCACCAAGGCCTTCGAGACCTTAATTTTACTTCCCACCTTGTCATTCCTACAGGGAATGTTCCCTCTTCTATGCCACAAAAATCACCTTCTCAGAAGAGAGCCATCCGTCTGAAACTTCTGCCTTCCCCTCACAATGCTCAATTATTTCTTCTACATGATTCTCCCTGTGTATTTATTGATATCTGAAATCATCTCTATTGTTTTCATGTTTTGTTTCCATCTCCCCTGGAGGAGGTAGGCCCATGTTTGTTTATAGAGAGTTCCTACTGCAGTTTCTGACACCCAGTAGACACTATGTTCATGTATTTATACTGATGTATCTGTATGTTTTATTAAGGTATTTAGTGCAGTACCTGTTAAATAAATATTAGTTGTTATGTTATTAAGTAATAATGTGTTGTATTTGTTTTGATCATAATAATCTTCATTGTTTATATTAGAATGCTCCATTACAGTCCACATGCTTCTTGATATATGTGACCACACTTGAGTCTTACAGTTGATATACAAAATGGCAAGCACTATTTTTCAGTCTGTGTGTGTGTGTGTCTGCTTGCACGTGTGCACATTGCAAAGGGGTATGTGTAGTATATGTAGCAGCTAAAAGGCCATATGGTGTGTCTTTGCCAATTCTTCTCTACCTTATTTTTTTGACACGGAGTCTCTCCTTGAACGTGGAGCGCGACATCTTACTAGGATAGCTGACCAACAAACTCCATCAACCTGCCTGACTCTGCCTCCCCAGTGCTGGAATTATAAGGGAGGCACAGTCCCCAGCTTTGGCATTCTTAATTTTGATTGGCTGATGAGGGATTTGGCAACTTGCTTGACTATAAACCAGGCCTTTGAATGAGGTCAGTGCTCCGTATGACTCTACTTCAGGGCACATGGAGTTTCCAAGCAGAAAACAAACACTCCTATCCACTTTAGGAGCCCCTTGGAGAGTGTAATCAGTGGGGTCCTAGCCAGCCTTTGTGGGCATGGTAGAAGCAGAGCCCTCAGTCCCTCGGGAGCCTGTTGCCTGTAGATTTGTGCAGCACTGTTCCTGACTGTTGTCACCGCAGCTGAGGATCCTCTAGTACTGCAGAAGGCACAGATTCCCTCGACTCAGCTGCTGCTCCTTGTACGCACAGGCTCCCCAGCCCCTGGCCAGCATGTTGCTGGAAGCTGTAGAGAAGATACATAAATCACACCTTTCCCTGAGATTCAGAGCTTGCCTGGTGCTCATAGCTGTGGTGAGAGGGTTCAGAACGCACTCACACACCCTCTTCCTTCCCAAGAGTCAACAAGGGCTCTTCCTGCAAAGCTGGAGCATGGCCTGTGGCCCAGATGGATCAGTTCTGAAGTCTGAGGAGGGAATGTTCCATGTCCAGAGAACACAGTTCACATACAATGGAGAACAGCAGTCCCCTGAAAGTAGGTAGTCCCCTGGGTGGTATCTTGGTAGGTTCCCAGGATATGGGGACAGGATCCAGACCCCTGTAGTTGAGTGCTGTCATCCCAGGTTATACTTTTCAGTTGCTTTGGAGAATTTACCCACTGTCCTCAGCCATGCTCAGCCTAATGATCTCTCTGTCTTATGTGTCCAAGTGAGTGGGATGGTGGAAGAGATGGAATCAACAGCCCTCTCCTCTCCCTGCCTTGGAATTGCTCAGAGGTCATATCCTTATAATCTTGGGGACTATTCATACTCTTTTACACATTTCTGTTGGGCAACAGTATCCAGGTCCACCCGTTCCCTTTCCCACCCACATCCAGCCACAGATGTGGGATTAACACAGCATGGTCAGTAGCTATTTTGGGGATGATGGAAAAAAGTTACAAAGCTCCCAGTTCCTGGAGAACTGCCCACTCTGGACTCCAGCACCAACTGTGCTTCCTGGTTCTGGTGGCACGGAGGTACCAGCTGCTACACTAAGGAGGCTATAGGCTGTGCTAACTTACATCTTCTGGATGTCTCTAGAGAAGCAAGCAACACATGGGATGGGAACAAACTGCAGCCTGTTAGTCCAGATATGTGTAAACTCAGCCACAGTGGTGTGCATTTGAGCAGATTGTTTAGCTGGCTCCCTTGTCTCACATGCAAAGTGGGGGGTGAGAGTCTCTTAAGAATTAAATGACAGTTATTCCAGGCAATCAGGGCAGTACCTAGCACACGGCAGGGTCTCCACATGGGTTAGGTATTATTGTTGCTATTGTTTTCATTGTTTTCACTCGGTCATCTGGATAAAACAAGTTGTGCATCTCTGTGGGATCCATGGTCAACATCATCCCAAAATTCAGTTTACACTAGATCTCTGTGGTGCTCAGTATGACTCATTCTAAGGAAAACAACTGCCAGGTACAATAAACTATCCCAAGAACAAAGTTTTATTTTCTCAAAAGCTTTGGGGATATTCCTTGGCACTGTCATAATTTGAATCAATAACCTCTTCATAGAAGTCTTAACTTTTATCCATAGCAAGGATGATGGAAAGTGTCTGCTCCATTCAGCTTGGACACAGAGCTGTCTTCACACTTCCTTCAGACCCTGCCATTAGGCATCGCCCTCTGCATCTTGACTCTGCCAGTATATGTCCAAAGCATTCCCATTGTAGCTTCCCCAAAATTTACTCTCCAGGTCAAATGGAAGTTTGAGCAGGCTGGCAAGATGGTGTGGCAGGTAAAGGCACTTCCCACCAACCCTGTTGACCTGAGTAGGATGCCCAGGATCCACATGGCAGAAGGAAAGAATGAACTCTGACAAATTGACCTCTGACTTCCACACATGCCACATGACATCACCTTGGCAAACACACACACACACACACACACACACACACATACACACACACACACACACACATGCACACACACATGCATGCCCACATGCACAGATATTTTAAATGGAAGCTTTTGAATAAACACGGAAAGGAGGAGGCCCTGCCTCAGAATCCAGTCCCATGTAGTGAAGACACTTGTAAAATGTGAAGCTGGAGTCCTGGCTTGTCCAGACAGGTCTCCATTCCAAATAATCTGCTAGTCTCATAAACGTCCACCGTCTTCTGAAAACCACACTTCCGAGGATGTTGGATGTGACACAGAAATCCTTTCCATATCATGTGAGTCTCAAATCTGATCTGTTAAATTGCACAAAGGATTAATGGGAATATCCCTAGACTGAAAATCAGTTCTGTTCTCGTATTAGGACTTAGTTGGGCCAAGAAATAGATAATATGCAAAGCCAAGCCCTACATCTGAAATGCTTGCCCCAGACGATTCCAAGCCATCCAGGAGAACCAATACAGCCTCAAGTTCCAGTAAGCGAAACTCTCCCAAGAACCATCAAGTTCATAAGAGTCACTATTTCCCCTAACAACTAAAAGTCCACTAATCCTAGCACAGTGTCCCTTGAGTTATAAAGTCTGGTGACACAAGAGCTGGATGCTAAGCAAGCTATGAAAAGCTGTGGAATCTGTGAGCTCGGGCGCTTTCCTAACTCTACCACTGCTAACAGATTCATCTGTAATTTCCTCTGCCTCTGGACCCATACCTCTTACTCTAGCTGTCCCTGAATGCAAGACACCAAAGTGACAGGGTTAAATAGACAGCCGCTTACACAAAAGGAGACATTGTTACTGCAGAATTCAGTTTTACCACTAACTTCACCAATGCCATCTAGAAGACGGCATTTCCTAACAATTTTTATGGTCCCACAGCCTCCCTTGCCTGGCCCAGCTCCAGTGTGGTCACACTGCCTAGTCTTTCGGGTGTCTGCTCCCAGACCCTGTTTACTTTCATGTGAGGTCTGAGGGTGACAAGTGCAGAGCAGGAGTCTTGGGCCCGATCTGGGCTCTGCACAAACTTTCTCACGGAGGGACAGCGACCTTGCTCTTAGTGGGCCCGGACAGAGGAGTTTGGGGAGATCTCCTAAGTTTAGCCACTTGACTTCTATCTGGAACCACAAGGAAGGCTTTGAGTCAGCACTTTGTCACAGAGAGATGCACACATACACACACACACACACACACACACACGCAGAGGGAGAGACAGAGAGACACTCGCACATGAACACACGCACGCAGACACATGCTCATTATCATTACCTCCTCCTCCCACCCCACTCCCCGCAGGTCACATACAGATATCCCAACACACACTCACACACACTACACACATGCATGCACACATGCATGCACACGCTCATCCCCCCCCACACACACACACACCTCACTCATTATATAGAGATAGCCGAAGCTGCGCTTGCCTTCTTAGCCCTCACTAGCCTCTGCTAGACTTGGCTTGCCCAGTGAAAAATGAGCCCCAAAGCCCTAGAGGTTCCTCTGTGATTTACTGAGAATGCTGCTTCCACATGGTTTTCCCGCTGCAGCGAGCCCCAAGAGTCAGAGGGAGGAAGAAGAAGAAAATCATAAATGAATAGTCAGATGGGAAACAGATGTCCAGAGCCTCCCCTGGAAGGGAACTCTTTCCATGAGATTAGAAGTCAGGGGGCCCCCGAGGAGCAGTCCTCGGCCCTACCTGCGTTTCAGTACCCCCACACCACCCCTAACACTTACTGGACCTGTGTCCTTCTGGCCCCTTGCCACATAGGTATCTACCTGGCTGGCTCTTCTGTTTCTGATTTTAGCAAGCTAGATGAATGCTAGGTGCTCTCCCACGGGCACGCTTTAGACACAGCTACTTCCGACAAGTGGCTCAGGGGGGAGAGGAAATAAAGACGTAAGTAGCAAAGGACATGTCTGTCCAAGGGCGGAAGTCAGGAGCTTTGACCTAAAGCAACCCAAACGGTCAGGAACAAGTGATGGAGGAAAACCTCTTTCCATAATCAGAAAGAGACAGGAAGTGAGACCCGGGAAGCACAGTGCACACCTGCAACCCCTGAGAATCCCTTGCCAGCCCAACTCCTAAAGATTCCACTACCCTCTGGAGTGTACACTTGGGGTCAAGCATTATTAATGATGATCATTATTAATAATACATGAGCCTTGGGGGCATTCAAATTTTTAACTGTAACAATGTGTTTTCTAAAATGCATTAAAAGCCGGCCATAGTGGCTCACCATGTAATCTCAACACTCAAGATGCTGAGACAGGAGGATCACTGAAAGTTTAAGACCAGCCTAGGTGACAATAGGGAGTAAGACCCTGTCTCAAATTTTTTAAAAAATAATCAAACAAGTATCTTTTTGCTTAGTGTTTAATTAGGCAAAGTTCAAGATGCTCTGGGTACTCAAACATAATTTTTTTTTATCAAAATTTATAACCACTGTGGTTAGGAAGGAATCACAACTGCAGAGTCTTGGGTGTTAAGACAGACATATGAACCACAGGGCACGTCATCTTTTCTACACTTTCAGATGCCCGAAATGCAACCTTAGACCCCAAGTGGGCACTCCAGCCTCCCTTATCTCTTACCTCCACACCAACCAGTATATCCTACAAGCTCTACTGCTCTGGGATCCAGTGGGCCTCTCTGTTAATTCCTCAACCAATCACCTCTCACATAAACTAATCCCAGCCCATGTTAGGTCTCCAATCTTCCCCACACTCCGGAAGTCGGCTTCTTTCTGCTGGACACATCTCTTAGTCGGTACTCAATTTTTAAAAAGAGTCTCAGCTCATTGTACCACGGAAAAGTCAAATTTCTTAACATCACGGAGATTTCTGTGTTCTTGTTCTTATCTGCCTATCCCACCCAACTCTGGATCTTCTCAGGCAGAAGACCTAAGAAAATCGCATACTCCGTCTCTGGAGGTGGTGTCCTCCGTCAGGTGTCCTCTGTGCTGCCCAACTGCACACTCTACTTCTTGTGTATGTGTGTGTTGTTGTTGTTGTTGTTGTTTATTTTTCAGAGACTCTTCTATCCCTGACTGGTCTCAAACTATTCACAATGCATCTGAGAATGACCCTCCCTTTCAGGTCCTCTGCCTCTACCTCCTTAGTGTCACCTGAGTTCTAGTTGTGTGACACCGCACCTGAGTGGTTGGGTGCCGAGGATCAAACTCTGGACTTGGTATTTCTCAAGCAAGCACTCTACCAAATATACCCCAAATGCTGACTTTTAATGACATTTACATTTCTTTCTATGATGTTCTGGTAGCTTGTATCAGAGCCCACGTACAGAATTTTTCTCCTAAAGCCTTTGTCTCCCCCCCCCCCCAGAACAAGACTGTCCCTGCAGAGGAGGCCATAGCTATTTAGCTCTTCATAGATCTCATTTCTGCTTTCATCATTCCTCAGTGGTCCAGAGAAGGACTGTGTCCCACTGAAAGAATTTGGAATTGGAGATAAAAGGCTGTGAGTGGAGCAAATGCGACATCTGAGCTGAGCCGAGGAGCTCATTTGTTGTCTGCATCTGGAACAGACAACAGAAGTAGACAGAGGGCAAAGAGGGGGACTGGATACCTATGGACATGACGGAAACGTACAGAAGGGGCCAGACCAAGCAAGAGAGGGGAAAGGAGCATCCAAGGTGGTGTTTCAGCAGCGGAGCTATCATCAGTGTAGGAATTATGCTTCTGGAACTGAAGAGTTCATGAGCCCTAGGGAAGATCATACTACTTCTGACATTTTCATAAACCCATGTCATTTCTAGCTGTATTCTGAATACATATACCCACAGAAAATTTAGCTCTCATCCCTCATCAAAGAAGCTTCTTTTTGTCACAGATGCAAACTATTACAGAGATACAGAGATCCATGTCAAAATGGCAATGGGCACCTAACTCCAAATGGGATATCTACTTTAATACAAAACCTACACCAAAGTGCAGAGATCATGATGGAAGTAAAGGTAGGCAGAAAGATGGTAAGAGTCAGAGAAGCTCAAGGTGGGATCTTCTAGACATGACAGGGAAGTGACGGCTCAACAGTGTAGTTGTCGAAACAAGATCTACCGTAATGGCAGCACCAGCTGGCTTGCAAACATGGTTGGTCGAAGTTTCACTAGGTTCCTCCGCTAGATAAAGAGCTATGACTATCAGTGACTTCTCAGAGAAGGAGAGTAAGTTTTCACTGAGGATAAATCCCCCAATCAGCTGTTCGTTTCTAAGTGGATAACACTAAATAAAAGTACATACAAGCAACACTAAATAGAGTCGGTAAGGGGTATGTGTGTGTGTCTGTGTGTGTGTGCATGCACGCGCATTTGTGTTCATAACAATAGTAATTTAAAAATAAATCATGAATATGAAAGAGACTCGTTAGGGGACAGGATGAATTAGAGTGGAGAGGGGCTAAAATGATTGATATAAATATAATACTCAGGCATGAAATTCTAATAAAAAGGAATTGTGTTACTGTCTTAGCTACAGTTCCTACTGCTGTGATAAAACAACATGACCAAAGAGACTTGGGGAGTCAAGGGTTTATTTTACCTTATGACTTATAAGTACGTCTCTGAGGGAACTCAGGGCAGGAACCTGGAGGCAGGAACTGAAGCAGAAACCACGGAGGAGTAATGTTACTGGCTTGTTCACCATAGTTTGCTTAGCCTGTTTCGTTAAACAACTCAGAATCACCTACATCAATCACCCAGCACCTCCCACTGCTCAGTAAAATTTGCCCACCCGCATCAATGAGCAATCAAGAAAATACCCAACAGGCTTACCCACAACCCACGCTGAGGGGTGGGGCAGACTTTCTCAGTTGAGGTTCTTTTCTCCTCAATGACTCTAGGTTGGGTCAAGTTGATATAAAACTAGCTAATACTTCCACTGACATAGGAAGGGGGTACTAATTCTGGAACTTACTATTACAAAATGCTAAATGCTTATGAAAGGTTCTCAACCTGAGAGGTGAAGCCAGCAGTTACAGTCTGAGGCCTCCAAAACTAGGGCAAAACGGTTACTCCTGTAAAAAGGGTGGGGCAGGGGAGGGGGCAGAGTTAAGGATGCAGTGTTCTTTAGGAGGTAGAAGACTTAACATTAATTCTCCTCAATATTTTAGTTACCTAAATTAAATATTACCGTAGAAAGGCCAAATGAAGCGGGTGGGAAAGAAGTTAGCTTGGTAACATCTGCTCACATACATACTGGGTGGAAAAGGAGAACACTTGGGAGCAAAATACAGCAAAGAATATTTAAAGTGTTATGTGCATGAACCTTGACCTAGTAGAGTAGTTAGTTCCGGGAGTTGCCTCAGCTCTGAGCACTTTCTTACCACTCAGGAGAGGAGCCTGCAGGCCTCGGGAGTGGATGTCTTTCTCACAGACACAGCTGTCTGTCCCGGAGTAGGAACTGAGACCTTTCCTATGGGACTTTTAAACTGTCACCCAAAGAGAAAGAGTCATCCCCTTGCTATGCGGCTGCGCCCATGATACATGAGCTGTGACTGCCCCGAGGCCACGTAGCCTGTCATTTGTGACGAGAACAACATTGGGAGTTTGCCTGAAGAGGGAAGAAAGAATGTGATGGACTCTCAGTGGGAGAAACAAAAAATAGAAAGGAAGGTTCCAGGGCTTTTCAGTCCGATGGTCTAGAACTTCCACAGACCCAGCTGTCTTCTTGAACATTGCAGGAGCCCATCCCTCACCCCTGAAGCCTAGAAGAATGCAAACTATTTCTTCCTGTTTGCAACTAAGTAAATCTCCATGTTAATCCCACTTTTATGACTTAGCCTCTGGAGGAAGATACTTGCCGACATTCAAAGTTGTGATGTAAAGAAAATATAAAGTGGAATTGTGATAAGCAGCCAACAGAACAGATCATGGCTGCCAATATGAATTCAGGGAAGATAGACCATGGCAGCACTAACGGGCTGCTATTGCTAGCAAATTTATACTTAATATTTAATCTGTGCTGAGATGGTCTTATGCCTTACTCACCTTCCTTGTTTAACCCTTGTGGAGCCCAGATTATGGGTGTTATAATTTTTTTTAAGATGATCGTGTAAGGGTTGGACATAGTGCCTTTCAAATAGCAGGATTTTTTTTTAATTCTTTCACTATTTTGAATTTATCAACCAGAGCCAAATTTTATAGATAAAACTTTCAAGAGTGTTACTCAATGAATGTGGTTTGAGACATTTGATGTTTGGGAAAATGAGGCAAGCAGAGCGCATACAGATTGTTTTCTCTCTACTATTCTTGACAGAAAACATCAGACAGGCGCACCTAGGTCAGCTTTGGGAATTAATAGTTATTTATGATGCAAAAACCTAAGGAAACGTAATTTTCAACAAATTCTGTGTAAGTTATAGTCCAAACTAGATACAGATAGTCTATGGACAAAAGCATGCACACTTGCCTTTCTGTAAATAATAGCACATAGTTACTGATGGCTTCAGCAGTTGCTACTGAGTTTCCCTTCTTGGCTAAGGAGAAGCTTGGTGGCTAACTCTGGATGCCCTGCCCCTGGGCTGCTTTTTTAGCCCATGAAGATCAGTACCAGCCAGGGCTAAGAAGATCAGTTCTCCAACTAACCCCTTACTACTTGCAGAAAGTTTTAGGCAAGGATCCCAAAGCAAGGTAGACCTTTTTATTCTCATAAGCTGGTGTGCAAATGTGAGTAAATGTGGGCACACAGTAACACTGCCCCCAGAACTAAGTGCACAGTCCCTGACTGTGTATCTACTGTGACTGCTGCAACACAGAGCTAGAGGAGCTCAGTGTTTTCATTTTTCTAGACTCCATTAGAACGTAAGGCATTCCTCATTTACCCCAAAATTGCTACTCAATAAACATTTCTCAGTATTTATTATAAAACCTATACTGCCACCAGAGGCCAGATTTTTAAGACATCATATTTAGTGATTCCCTGGGACTTTTTGTTTCTTATTTTTTCCACTTAAGTGGGTTACACAAAGATACTCTTGAAGATGCAAATGAGGTGTTAATGCTCCATTATTCTAAGCAAATGAAAGTAATATTTTTCCATCATCAAATTAAATACATTTATTTCCTTTTATTACTAAGTAGCTGTTGTCACTTTTTTTTTTGCTTGTTTGTTGTTTTTGTTTTGTTTGGGGGGGGTGTATTGAATCATGGTAGGATCATCACTCAGAGTCTAGCTCACTCTTGGATATACAGGCCATATGCAAAAACTATCCATGGCTTTATCTACTGTAATAAAAGGAAAGAGAGAGAAATGGAAAAAATTAATGACACAGTTATAGAGGCAGGCCATTCTCTGAGAGTTCTCGGCTGGCATGGTCTACAGAGCAAGTTCCAGGACAGCCAAGACAGTATGTTTTTTCTTTCATATTTTTATGACAAGAAACTCAGAGAATGTTTTTAGAACTAAGGAATTAGTTGACTATAGGGTACCAAGTTACCATTTAAAATTAACTTTATCTTTTGTCCGCAGTGCCCTTGGGATACCAGGCATCCCTGTTTCAGTGCTGAGGAGTTCCATCCGGAGCGAACCTTCATCTGGCGATGGATGGAGATAGAGACAGAGACCCACATTGGAGCACCGGGCTGAGCTCCCAAGGTCCAAATGAGGAGCAGAAGGAGGGAGGACATGAGCAACGAAGTCAGGACCACGAGGGGAGCAACCACCCACTCAGACGGTGGGGCTGATCTATTTGGAGCTCACCAAGGCCAGCTGGACTGGGACTGAAAAAGCATGGGATAAAACCGGACTCTCTGAGCATGGCGGACAATGAGGGCTGCTGAGAGCCAAGGACAATGGCACTGGGTTTTGATCCTACTGCATGTACTGGCTTTGTGGGAGCCTAGCCTGTTTGGATGCTCGCCTTCCTAGACCTGGATGGAGGGGGGAGGACCTTGGACTTCCCACAGGGCAGGGAACATTGACTGCTTTTTGGACTGGAGAGGGAGGGGGGGATTTGGGAGAGGGAGTGGGGGGAAGGGGGAGGGAAATGGGAGGTGGGAAAGAGGCAGAAATTTTTAAATAAATAAATAAGTAAATAGTTTTTTTAAAAAAATTAAATTAACTTTATGCTTACATGCTATCTGTGAATAAAAAGCAAAATGATCCAAATTTATACATATAGTGTTGTCACAAAATATAAAGTTCATAATAATAAATGTAGCAAAATGCCTAGGAATTCTCCACTGAAAAGAGTAAAATATTCCCCAGAAAAATTCAAAGAGAAGAATAAATGGTGGGGTAAACCACGCTTGTGGGTAGAAAGACCAAATAGTCCACATTCATCTGCAGATCCAATGCAAAGTTCATCGAAAGCCCACCAAGTTCTTCTTTCAAAATTCATACACATTCTAAAGTTAGTATAAATCAAAAGGAACAAGCATTTTTTTTTTTTATTTTAAAAAGAAGCAGTGCACAGAAAGGCAAGGCTCATCCTGTCTAATTGCAAGGCACACTTGAAGACAATGAGAACAGTGTGCTTTGGGGCAGGTGATAAGTAAATGAGAGGGTCGCGGAGATGAATTGATTGGAGTAAAAGTGAGGATTCAGAAAGAGACCCATGTTTTCCCAACTGCGACTGGACAAGTATGCTAAAATAATATTGTGGGGGATCCTTTCCAACAAGTAAGAGTACAACTATGGGGCGTAACTCTGTAAAGAGTTAAGTTTGCCCAACCTCAGGCAAGACACGGAACTGAATGGAAAAATCTAACAGTACCAAATTTATGTTAGTAAACTTCGGGCAAGAGCTTTGGGTTAGGGACGATTTTTGACACAATCAAAAAACCTAAGCCACGTAAGAAGAAAAAGTAGTTGAAAAGATCGATTTTTGTCAAGATAGCATTGTGGAAATGTAAAGTAGCCTGGTGCAGTTTGCCTGCAGTTCCCATTTGAGATAAGAGGATTACAATTGTAAGGCCACTCCGGGCTAGAACAGTGAAACTGGGGTGTGTGTGTGTGTGTGTGAGAGAGAGAGAGAGAGAGAGAGAGAGACAGAGAGAGAGAGACAGAGAGAGAGAGACAGAGAGAGACAGAGACAGAGAGAGACAGAGACAGAGAGAGACAGAGACAGACAGACAGAGACAGACAGACAGAGAGAGAGACAGAGAGAGACAGAGAGAGAGAATTCAGTTCAGACAGTAAATAATATATTCAAGCTCATATATTTGACCAAAATTATCAAACAAAAACTCAAACAACAACAAATCAACTCTTCTACTTTTTAACTTTTTTATTGGTTTTATTTTATTTTATTTATTTTATTATACATTTTCCTCTGCTACCCCCCCTTCCTCTCCCCTCCCCATCTACTTTTTTTGTTCAAAATACTTCAAGGACTTTAAAACAAGAGGAAGGCGAACATGCTAAGTAGCAGGAGGCTCCGGCCCTGTGTTAGTCAGCCTTGTGTTACTACAATGAAATTCCTAAAGCATTTAACATGTGAAGAGAAAAGATTTGTTTAGCTCATAGTTGTGTGAGTCCAAGATTAGGCAATCCCACTGCTTAGGTCATCTTGTGAGGCAGTACCTCCTAGCAGGAGCCTGGGATGGAGCCATTTCTAAGTCAGGAAGCTGAATAGGGTGAAAGGGGACTGGGGAAAGCATCGCACTCTTTGATGGCATGCCTGCCTCCAGAGGGCTCTCACAAGCTCCTCCTCCCAAGAGTTCCATGGCCTCCTGGGTACCAAGCCTTTAATAAGGGGATCTTTTGAGGACACCCATCCTAACCATAGCAGACAGAAGAAGACTTACAAATCTGCAATCAACTTCGAAAGAAGTGTCAGCTAGTATTAGTCATTAGGGAAATTCAACTTAAACCCACAGGGCTATCTCCTCATACTCACTGGATGTCTAAATGAAAGGTCTTATCGGTGTGGGCAATGAGAAGAGACAAATGGAGGTCTCAAACACTGCTGACCACAAGGCAGCCTAGACTTTCCACAGAAAAGTGCATAAGGCCTCTTAAAAAACAGATGCCCCCTCCCAATAGTATATAATCTAATGTGTTTATGACAAAAATATCATATAGAGAAATACCCCACAAGCTAGCCAAATGATGCCCCTCGAAAGAGTCACTGTCATCAAAAACAAGAAAACCAGCTGGTTCCACGGGCAAAAGTGTTTGCAGCCAAGTCTGACCGCTTAAGTTCGATACCCAAGATCCATAGGATAGCAGAAGAGAACCAACGGCTCCAAGTTGTCCTTTGAGCCCTATTCACCCATTGTGGCACACACACACACATACATGCACACATACACACACATACACACGCACACATGCACACACACACACACACACACACACATGCACACACACTCTCTCACACGCAAATAAATCTGTAAGAACTTAAGTGGAGAAAACCTAAGCAATCATCACAGCTACAAGAAGCTAGAAAAGCAGGCATGACCTAAATAACCTAGCTAGGAACCCAAAACAAAAAAGAAACTGAGTAAAAATGCAGCGTGAGCAAAACATCTGAGGTCCTCAGAACGCATCAGTACCGGTTCATTAATTGTAAAACACTTCCTAAGATACTAATGACTGCTGTAGAAGGAAGAACATGTGTGGGCTATCAGTACCATCTTTCAGCTTTTCTCTAAAATTTAAAAGTATTCCAAAAAATGAAAATACAGTGTGAAAACAAAAGCAGAACATCCCTCTCCCTCACTTCCTAGGCATTTTATTCCTATGTGTTAAGTCAAAGGGAAACAGACACACAGGTTTGTAAAGGCATTTTTGTGAATGTTGAAAGCAGCCTTCATTTGTAATGAAAAGTAATATTGACGCAAATTAGAAATAACCCACAAAGCTTATGGATTTAAACATTGTGGTAAGACTTAGTAAAGGGGCAAAGATGGCTTGCTGCTCATGCCTGAGGATCTGAATTCAAATCCCCAGGACACAAAGAAAAAAAAACTCCATTGTAATCCAAGTGCTGTTGGGGGCTGGAGACAGGAAGCTCACTGAAGCTTGCTGCCTGCCAGCCTTACTCCAGGCTCACAGGAGTAAGGTAGAGAGGTAGAACAGGACAGTCAGTATCCCCCTCTGGACTCTGCACACTTGTTTATGGGTGCACATCCCTGCATATACACATGCACATAAACCACACTCACACGTAAAATAAATAAACATATAAATAATTGCCATGTAGCCCCACAATGGAATACGTCTTATCAATTAAAAGGGCAGATTGTAGATAGGATAGCAAGTGTAGTTCTAACATGAGTGATCTCAAAGCATTACTCGAAGGGAAACTGCAAACAGAAGACTATGAGGTGCACAATTAATTTATGCAATTCAATAGAGTGTTCAAAGAGATCCCGCCATCAGAAGCTGCTGATGACAGGTGCTGGGGGAATCTGGGGCACGGGGTAGGAAGTGGCTAATTACATAGGGTTTGAGCCAACTGTGGGTTGTGGATGTATTCCTTAGCTTTAATACAGTGCATATATAATATATTGTTTCACAGTGCACATTGTGTCAGACCCTATCAAAGGGTAATTGCAATTTGTACCGTTTATTGCATGTTAATTATACTTCAGTGCAATGCATTGATTTTTATTTAAAAGCAGCAAAGGAAGAAGGAGCTAGTTAGATGTAAAAATGGCATAGAGACGGGACTGCTTGCTTGCATGATAGCAACTTTGTTTCTTACTCTTCAGATGTCACCAGTAAGTCTAGACCAGTGGAGGACAAAGTGAAGTTCAGAATTAAGTAGGATTGTTGAGAAACCATTTTCTAAACAAGGTGGGGGAAATCGTGCTCCCCGATGTAAAGCAAGGATCAGCTAAGATCCACTGTCTGTAAACTGTTTACTTTGAGAAACTACTTTTTCCTTGTAGTGGTTACGGGTTTCCTGGCCATTCACATTCTAATTCCACGACCTCAAAATTCATGAAAATAGGGCTGTATTTGGTTGCAGCTGGAAATAGAGAAGTTTGTGGCCTAGCAGTGAGTCAGGCTCATGGTCTTGACCTTGTTAGCACGGGACAGCAATCATTTGAGCTCGCCGCCACTGGAAACATGACAAAGGAACTGTCCTGAGGGTTCAGATAAGGTACACTCGGCTACACACATGTGAAATGAACCAGCTCTTATGAACCTATAGGCCAACTCATCCCTGCCATCATAGCAAACACGTAATCCACTGCAAAAGCTTCCTCGGGCCCCCTCATCACCCTTATCTCCTTCGTGGCCTTTCCAATTTTTATTTATTATTATGGTGTTGTTACCATGAGAGGGTGGTATGGTAACCACCCTAGCTATGACACAACTGTGGAGGTCAGAGGACAGCCTTGGGGTGTCATTGCTCTCCTGCCACCTGTACATGGGTTCAAGGAATTGAACTTGGGTTGTGAGGCTCATCCTGCAAGCGTTTTACCCACTGAGCCATCTTGCTATTGAGGCTTTATGTTTAAGCAATGTAATATAACTCACTTGGATTTGATGAGTTGAACTCACTTGGGTTTAATGTAGTCCTGTATAAGCTGGTCTCTAAATGCCTTCTATTTGTCCCATCTGTTATTTGCTCCCCATCCTGACCCTTTGTGTTTCCTTTTCAATCACAGATTTCATAAAACCAGCCCACTTGCACATGCTATCGAATCCGGCAAAGGCCTGCATCCGTCCCTGGCACTTGAACTTCGTACCCGCTGCTACTATGCACTTTATTCCGCCTGTGTAATCAGCCGACCGTACCTGCTCTCCTGTTTGCTCTAAGTGCTCAGTTGTCTTTTAAGGGGATTTAAATGAAAAGAAAACTGTTTGCTTCCACAATCACTGTTTCCAAGACTCTTAATTACATCATGCACATCCTTATTTCCCTCTGCTGTCGTTCTTTGGCTAAAGGGCGGCCTTTACCATTTCCTATTGCGCCTGTCTGCCAACACTGAGATCGCCCAATAAATGCCACCCGAAGGAACCCTTTTTCTTTGAAAGATATTTTCACGAGATACAGAACTTCAGATTGAATTTTTGTCATTATTACTGTACCCTGTTTTCCTGGAGACTTGTTTCTGGTGGGAAGCCCTCTGTTTAGGATTACCTTCTTCTCTGGATGTGTGTGTGCTCATGTATGTGTGCCTCTGTGCACATGTGGAGTTCAGAGTTTTACCTTGTGAGGTTGGTTTTCTCCACTCTTATGTGGATCCTGAGATCAGACTTAGGCTGTCAGGATTATACCGCAGGTGCCTTTACCCTCTGAGTCAATGGTTCTCAACCTTCCTAGAGCTGTGACCCTTTAATACAGTTCTTCAGGCTATGGTGACTCCCAACCACAAAATTCTTTTCATTGCCACTTCATGACTGTAATGAGTGGTGTCTCAGTTCCGAAGACCATAGGACATATGTGTTTTCCCGATAATCACGACCCACAGAGTTAGAACTGCTCCAATCTGAACCATCTCATTGGCCCCTCTGGATTTTTTTTATATCCCATTTATTTATCTTAGGGAGTGGGAGACAGCATCCGAGTGTTCCCGTGTGTGTGCGGTATCAGAGGACAGTGTATAGCAGCTTTTTCTTTCCTTCTACCACATGAGCTCTGGGACTCAAACTCAACTTACTTGTCTTGAGAGGAAACACCCTAGTCCACTGAGCCATCTTGCTGGCCTCCCTCTGGCTACTTGAAAGAGCTGGGTTTCAGTTTTGGTTTTGAGAACTTCGATTTCAGGGCTTCTTGGTATAATTATTTCATGTTCCTCATGCTCTCGATTTATTGCATCTGGGAGTTGACAATTTTAAACAAATTTGGAATAATTGCAGCCATTAGCAATTCTTCAGATGTTTTTCAGTCACCTCCCCACTATTTCCCAAACGTTAATTTCATATCTCCAGATGCTTCAAAACTTGTCCCGCAGACCCAAGACCCCACATTTCTTGTCTTGCTTTGCAGGCCCTCTTCTCTATGCGCGTTATCCGGGGCAGTTTCTGCTGCTACATCTGCAAATCCACTCAGTGTTTCCAGTGCAGAGCCTGTCATCAATCCGACCTAGTGCTTTTCATCTCGTAGACAATAGCTCTCTCCTCTGGAGTTTTTGCTTAGATTCTTTATGCTCCTCACACATTCAGTCTTTCCCTGGCTCCTTAACCACGTGATGTTACTGTTTCAACGCCTTTATTGCTAACGCTTCATCTGGGGGCATTTCTCCGAAACTTTTGGGCAACTGATTTTTTTTTTCTCCACTGTGGTTCACATTTTCCTGTTTCTCTATATGCCTGGTAATTCTTTATTAGATGTCACACAATGTAGACTTTCTGGATATTTTTACATTCCTAAAAATATACTCGAAATTACTCGGGGATAGTGTGACTTTTCTGGATCCTGCTTTAGAGCCAATAAAGCAGGAATTGAACAGCACTGGTTGGGGGCTAATTTGACTCCACTACTGATGCAGAACTTTTTCCACCCTTTCTCCAGTGATGTGTGACTTACGCAGTTCACGCACGGGCAAAACTAACCTTTGAGAACAGCACTCACAATGCTGCCAGACTGTAGGAGCTGGATATGGGGACTTTCTGGAGTGTACCTTAAACAAACCTATTTGTCAAAACACATCAAGCTGGCAGACCTGTTGCTTTTAGGTCTCTTTGATGGTAGAGAGACCTTATCTTGGTAGAAAGCATGGGAAAACAAAACCTCACATTTTTGCTGGCAAGCAAGGTGGAAACCATGGCCCCACAATCTCTGTTGGAAGTCTATCCCAGTGGCCTAGAGATTCCCCACAAGGAACCACCTCTTGGAGGTTTTACCACCTTCCAGTAGTGCAATATGGGAATGTGGACTTTTGAGAAATACCTGTGATCCAAATTGCAGCGACTCTTTTCTTAATCACACATGTATTTAATGAAAACTACTTTGGGGTGCTCTACCTTGTAGAGTGAATGCAGGAGACAGGACTAATAGTCCATGATCCTGAAGTTGAGATTTACCTCCTCATTTGTAAGATGAAAATGGCAGGCACTATGTGCCCAAACTTGCCCGGGTTGGTCTTAGGTCTACAGCTTTCTAATCACCCAAGACCGGAGTTTTGTTGTTGTTGTTTTAACTTGGAAGGTGAGGAACACTTGTCAGGATGGCAGGAACATCGCCATCCTGTATTATTAAACTAGATACTGGGCTCTTTGAGCAGCACAGCAAATGACCCTAATGCCCATGCCGCGCACCACACAGAATTCATCTGAGCCTCAGGGAAGTCTTATATGAGACAAGAAGCGTGGCTCAGATCAAATGAAAAGATCCTGAGTGGGGACTGTAGGAAGAGGAAGGAATGTGCTACTGCTTGCTTATGCCCAGGAGGTAGGTTATAAAAAACAAGGGCTACTTTGTCCTCAAACGGGAACAACCTGGGAGGCCAGGGTCAAGGCTGTCAGGTTACAGACTGGAGCTAGCTAGCGTCTGTCTTCCCTCTATCAGCAACTCCAGTTCCGGAAAGCCTGACTCACAGGTTGGTCACCTGTCTGGTATAGACCATGGAGAACGCAGCAGTGAGGTCATGCAGAGAGCAACGGGCCAGAACTGTTTCCCTGCAGTGCATTCAGATCATCTCCTCTAGCCACAACTCTTCACAGGCGCCTTTGCTGGAGGCTGCTTCTGTGTGGATGAACCGTCTCTAAGCCCCACAACAGGCTCCTCACAGCACGCTCCTCAAGCGGCCTCAGCCCTGCTTTCCTTCCCTTGCCTCACCCAGTGGAGAACCGAAAGTGAAACATTCATTATCCCGTCCCTCGGAAAGTTTCTCTGGAGCCCAAAGGGAAAGCCCAGGGCCACCGAAAGGGGAGGATGGCACTAAGATTAAGGCTTCAGCCTAAGGTTCTGTTTAAAATGAAGGGTTGGGTGAGTAAATTTCCACCCCACCCTACCCTAGCTTAGCTTACCCCACCCTTCTGTGTGCAAGCTGGTCCTCTCAGTGAGTGTTTGACTTTCATCAGCTAACATAAATCTTTGCTTGAGCAACAATGCGCACAAGACGATGGTGGGAATGGAGGTTCTGTTTCTTGGGCTTAGATGGTGCCATTGTCCTCAACTTGTATCACTGTGTGGAGTGAAAAGCAGGGGGAAAAAATCGGAAGAAATCGCATCTACTCTTGCTTGACCCCAACCCCATACACATAAAGCCTTTCTCTTTTTAAAAAGAAAGACAGGGGGAAGGGAAAAGGGGAGTAGAAAAGAAGGGAGAGTGATGAAAGGGGAGAGAAGAAAAGAGAAGAGAAAGCAAAAGGAAGTGGAAGGGGAGAAGAGAAGGGAAGGAGGGGAAAGGAAGGCTGCCTGACTGGGCTCTGAACTGAAACGAGGGTGTAACCATTTATTGCAAACATGTTAGGAAGTCTCCAGTCTCAATATTTTTTTTGCATGTGTGCACATACATGCACTGCCCCCCCCCCACAAACACACACAAACATCACCGTTCATTGTAGGGCCAAGAACAGCCTATTAATGCCATGAATCAGCACGGGCTCACATTGCTCAGCCTCAGAGTCATAGCTGGGTTTTGTCGGAAATGCCCTCTCATCTCAAGCACATGATATTTCCCAGAATCTCCACAGAGGCCTCTCATCCTCCTTGACAGGCCTGTGAGTTCTGTGTCTCATTGTCCTGTTGGGGAAGGTGAGGCCCCAGAAGTTAGATAGCCTCTCAAGATCCACCTATTAAACTGAGTGTGTAGATTCTATTTGAGCAGAAGAGTAGGAATTGAGCTCTGATCTTTTTGTGGTTGAAGGTGGTGGGCTTTTCCCAGTGATCTCTTCGTGGTTAAAGGTGGTGGGCTGTCCCCAGTGATCTCTTCGTGGTTGAAGGTGGTGGGCTGTCCCCAGTGATCTCTTCATGTTTGAAGGTGGTGGGCTGTCACCAGCAAAGCCAGACATCTTCAGGGTCACCAACAAATATTCAAATATTTTTCACAACAATTGTAATTGCTTTCCATTGCTATGACAAAATAGTTTGGCAAAACCGTGTGTGGGAGGTAAGACTGATTTGGGCCCATGGCTTCTGAGCTTTCAGCCTACCAGGGTGGGTGAGCATGGCAGAAGAGACCAGCAACTAGTAGAGAGGGAGGGAGAGAAAGTGTGTGTGTGTGAGGGGGTATGCTTCTGTGCTCTAGGCTTCCTTCTTTATCGCCTTTTATCCCACCAGGAACCCCTGGCCTATGGGATGTTAGCAACCACATTGAGAGTGATCTGATGCCCACCCTCGGCCCACCACCCTCGGCAGACTCACCAAGAGCTGTGCTTATTAACCTTCTAGGCATCTGTCAACCCAGTCAGGTCAGCAATCAAGATTGATCACCTCAACAGTCATCTCCAGAGGTCTCTGACAATAGTTCTTTTTCTTTGGCAAATTTCTTTAAGAGTCATCTCCAATGCACATATATTCCTATTTATTTATCATTTACATGTATCAATCAATGACAGATAGCATTACCAACACACTCGCTGAAGCATCAATTATTAGTAATGATAATGGATATTGTGGTGGTTTGAATAGGAATGGCCCCCCAGAAGCTCATATATTTGAATGTTTGACCATTGGGAAGTGACACTATTTTAGAGGGATTAGGAGGTGTGGCCATGTTGGAAGAAGCCTGTCACTTTGGGGTTTTGAAAGCCCAATCCAGGGTCTTGCTCTTCTTGGTGCCTGAGGATCTGGATGTAGAACTCTCAGTCACTTCTCCAGCAGCACATCTGCCTGTGTGCTACCATGCTCCCTGCCATGATGATAATGGGTTAAGCCTCTGAAATGTAAGCAAGCTCCAGTTAAATGTTTTCCTTTATAAGAGTTGCTGTGTTCAGGTATCTCTTCATAGCAATAAAACACTGACTGAGGTAACCACAAGTCACATACAGGAAAGCTCTGACAATTTGGAGAGGTTTGGGGCTAAATCTTGTCAATGTGATTAAGTCATTGATAATTTACTTACAATACATTAATAACAATTTGTTTCAGAAGCAGAAAAGCACTAGAACTTTTTCCTCATCTTGTTGTATTTGAATTGTATGCAATGTCTACAATGTATGTTTTCCTTGCTGAGACATGAAAGTTATGTGTCCATTTCCTGAAGATTATCTGGGTAAAGTTATCTCATCTGGCTTGTAAATCTACTCATTGTACCTATAGAAACCTAAGATCACTGTAACATGCTGAAAAGAGAAACAAGAGCACCAGTGTAGGCCCTCCCACCCACACACTCAAGATTCCCACTGTCCCTCAGGATACTTTGTATATATGCAAATGACCCAGAAAGCCAGACTAAGGGAGAAGTGATATGTATTTTCAATATGAGTAAAGAAAGGGTCTTTTCTAGTGTTACATTAAAAAGAATTTAAATAGAGGTTCTACTGGTTTCCTCCATGATGGTTGGAGTGACCCCTGGCCTGCAGAAGGGCTGTGTTATTCCCCCAAAGAGGCCTTGTTTGGACACAGAGTACCATGGGTAAGATGAGAAGAACAGTCCAGCAAAGATGTGGAGGGACAGTGGGCAGGCAGGTGAAGAGAACAGTACAGTACCCACCTACCCCCCACCAACCCTTCTGTGCTCTCAGTCCTGGACAAGAAGCAAGACTTGACAGATCCAGACCGCACCATGAGGGACTGTGCTGTCTCTCTAGGTCCCCAGCCTGGGTCTCCGAGCTGTAATCCTTTTGAGTCCTGGTCTTTATGAGGCCGCCTTCCTAAATTCTTAAGTACCAGGATAAATGAAAACACTCCCCGGAGCACAATAAGCCCTTACGGTTTGTTTTCCAAGATGTAAAAGAAAGGCATTTCAGCCCTTCCGCAGATAAAAATAACTTGCCGTTGATTTTGAAATCCCTTTCATTTGTCTCCCACAGCCCAACGATATACAATGGTACTTTGTGTATGAGCCTTCTAAGTGGGCCAGCCGCCCCCTTCCCTCTGCCTGCCAACAGCAGAAAGCCAACAGAGACCTTGGAGCCCTGTGCCATAGTGGGAGAGCACTTTGGGCTGCCCAACGTTGCTGTTGGACATAATTCAGAAGGCCTGGCTGGGCGGGGGAGCCTCAAGAAGAAAACAGAGGAGAGAGTAGCAGCGGAAAGTAGTGGAAAATGCTGAGTCCCAGAGTTGGCCGGCTCGGTGTTGGGAGCTGCTCTGCCCACCTGCAGCTGTGGTAACCTGCTGAAGGTGTGGGTGCCTGTGGCCATGGCCAAGGGCTGGAAGGAGGTCAGCGCCTCCTCTCTCTATAGGGAGCCCTTCTAGAGTCCACATCTCATGAGTTCAGGGAAAGCATGGCTCCCCAAAGGGAATAAAGACTTCTCAGGCAAAGCTTCTGAAACACTGACCCACTTCCTTGTAGATAGCTCTCACTCCACCGTCCAGAGCCAACACAGACCAGCTGGCAACCACCACATCACGCCTTGGAGGGCATTTTCATTATTCCTGTTTCAGAAAAGAAGAAGTGGAGGCACAGAGAACATAAGCTGCTGTCTTGTCACACAGCTCACAAAAGGCATGGCCTGGATTTAAAACCAAGCAGTCTACCTTCAGAGTACCTAACCTTCAATCTGACTGTCTCCCCCCACACACTTCTCAAGTTCTCTCTAGACGTGCAGGATGTAAGACACAAGAGAGAAAAGGCAAGATGGAGAATAAATGGAACGGATTCAAGAGACAGAAGAGAAATGACCAGGGATGAGGATATTACAGAGTCCCTAACAGCAGGAGGCTGTTAGCCCAGAGGAAGGGCTGTGAGAGTTAATTACAGAGATGACACATGCCCAGTTTTGGCGGGAACTCAAGGACACATGACCTGGTCTCAGCACTGGCCAGAGAGCCCAGTAGGATTCTGGGAAAGTGTTTGGGTTCGCTTGCCAAGCATGGCCAGGCAGCTCTCTGTGTGGCTGGGGGAGCAGAAACGGAAGCTGAAAAGTGACTACCAACCTTCTCCTGTTCTTCCAATGACAGCCTGGGTGGAGGAGGCACCAGGCTTAGTCAGGGTGATAGTGCCCTTGGAAGAAGAAACAGCCCACTCTGAGAGGAGGAAAGAAGGGAATTGGTTCTCTGCTGGGTACAATTGAATATGTTTCCCACCTTTCTTAAATCCACGGGATGATTTTGGAACCAGCTCTTTGGCCAGTAACCAGTAAGCAATATGACTAAAGTCTCCTAAACTTTTAGCTCCCAATTTCTTTGGATTAGTCTTTACCCCTAATGTTCTTTCCAGATCTCAAATCCTTATCCTGATGATATTGGGAACCAAGTGGGGGGCTGACACTGCCATCTTTACATGCTTCTCCTGGTCAGAGTTCGACCACAGTGCTCACCACCTCCACACCAACCCATCGCCACCACCTCAGTAGCTTTCTGGTGTGCCCACCTCCCTCCTCCAGCCTGTCCCCTCTGACCTGCCATTTAGAGTCAAAGTGACTTTTCTAAGCACAAAGCAGGACTGTGGCTAAGGCAGCAGGAAGAGAGTCAAGACTGTCATGTGCATCACCAGGCCCATCACATGGGATCAGCACCTGCCCATCTCTTCTGAGCTCATACTTTTGCCTACACAGCATCTGCTCTGTCCTTCCAACTTCGGGTTCTCTCCCAGGTTGTCTGTTTCCTCACCACTTAAAACTCTTCTACTCCCACCTACCTGGGTCCTTCTTCACCCATGCAGGCCATGAATCCCTTTAGGTGCCTCTTCTTGGTGTCAAATTGCAAAGTTAATCTCGTTGGAGAGAAAGTCCCCCCTTTGTGTCTAACCTTTAATTTACAAAAGAGCAGACTAAATGATAAAGCCTTGTTTACTTTCTTCTTACGGCCTCCCCAAGCACAAGCCAATGTCAGCCCCAGAGCAGATGATCAGTAAGTGTTGACTGTAGGAATACATTGCGGTGTTATTACAAAGGATGGCTTTGGGCTGCAACATCTGACAGCCCCATGAACCGAGATCTCAGAGGCCCCGCAATTTTATTTTCTGAACACTGAGATCTAAATGGACTTCCCTCCACCCAAGGTCCACCTCTCTCAGTTTCTCATTCCTTAGGCAAACCTCAGCAGTTAGCAGAGTATTGAATCCATCAAAACTAATACAAATAATTATCAAGACTAAGTCCTCTAGGGATGAGCATAAGCCAGGATGCATTACCCGGAAATTGTTTCAGAGTCAACCAAGTGTGAGAACAGGGATGTGAGGGAAATTGGGTTTGCATTCTAGTACAGTCTTGTCACTAATGGGGTGATTGTTGGGAGGACACAAGTCATGTGCCCTCTCTGCACTCTCAAATTCTGTGTCTTATGGAAGAGATTATACAATGTCAGCTTAAGGTCATCTGGTCCTCAACCAGCATTGCTCTGTGAGTGTCTAACGAGGGTTTCACGATCCACATGTTCCCAGGAATAACTATGAAGGTGTCCCATTACAAGAATCATTAGTTTCAAACTCGGGGGGATTTTTTTTTCTTTTTTTGTAATTTGATTTTTCTTTTGTAACTTGATTGACCATGAGCTTTGCAGAGAAAAAGGTTGTGATAAAATGTCAGAAAACTGAACACACCTACATGGCTTAGCCGTTGTTGAGCTTACCAAGGAGACCTGGCAAAGAACTATGGAAGTGAAGGAGCTGCAAGAAGCAGCCACCCAGGATGTTGCATGGGCACAGGATGATTCCAGATTTCCTAAACTGTATGGTTGCACTTTGGTTTTAATTTTGTCCTTGTTGGCTAGGCTTCAGGCTTCGGGTCATCACTTATAGCAACAAAGAGACGACTATTTGGAATTTGCAGTCAGAGTTATGATGTGGGATTTCAAGGAGCTACACACACAGGTTCCTAGACAGTTCCACCATCAGGTGACACTCTTGAATTTTCCGGTGCTCTATGATTTAAAACAATCAACCAAACAAACAAACAAACAAATCTACTTTAAATTCCTTGGTGCCAGGCCACAGATATCCATCCGTGTCTTGAAAACTTGGCTATAATGCAGATACCTGCATAAATATCTATGACTCCAACAGCAGTCATTGTCTATCATCTTATCCATCTAAGATGCATATACATTAGTATTCAAAATATATACAGGTGTGTCCATATGTCCCCACTAAAGGACCCTCTTTATTTGTGTATTGTGCACTGTATTTATGAATCTTCTATTCCCCTGGAAGTCAGGAAAGTTAGAACAAACTGATGGAAATGACAGCTTGGAAGAAAGATGGGCTCTCACCTCAGTCATTGTTAGGAATTGCTTTGGGGTTGGACAGTGTTGTTTCCTTTCTTCCTCCCTCCCTCTCTTCCCGTTGTCAGACCAAGATACATCCCCAGTTCTGTGTTGAATTTGCTATCTCGGAGACCTGTGAAGCCAGCCACCATTTCTTATGAACACTGGATAATTCCCACCAAAGTACAGTCCCTAGTACCATCCCTCCTCCATAGTGTGGAGGAGTCTTGCCTCAACAAGTCAGTCTCAGAGGAAGCCATAGTTACCATCGGTGTTAAGGGCCTCGGAAGTCTGCTGCCACTTCAAGTGTCTCTGCTTTCTTGTCATTTCCAGATACACCTTGAGAACTAAAGAACCAGCTGCAGATCCACATTTGCCTAAACAAAGCCTACAGCGGCCTGCCATGGCTCAGATCCAATGGCTCAAGCTGATAATGTCGAGCAGGAGATCCAGAAGAGACACTGGCCATCTCTTGACCTTAGTAATTACCCCAAGTGGCTGCTGAAAATTTCCTTGCCTCTCTATGCCATATCACAGGGAGTGACCAGAGCCAACCAACATCAAAGTCCAATACAGAGCTGGGGCTGAGAGCATCAGAGCCTGGACGACAGCGATGAGAGATTAGAGACAGGTCCGCGAACTCCCTGCAGGCTTTGGAAACTGGGGAGCATGTCACAAGACCTGGCCATTGCAGATTTCCTCTTGTTGCTGTGGGCAGTCGGTCAGTGCTATCATTACTTTGAACGTCAGCACACAGAGATACGCCAGGCCATTGAAAAGAGTGCCTTTCCCAGGACAGATGTATTTGCCAGGAAAATGGAAACAAAGGAGGGGACTGGGATATGAAGTAAAACAGGAAATGGCATTGACCCAAAGTCAGAGGCCAGGTCCACTTTATCCCCTGTCCTGGGTTCTGAGCTCTCAATTAATGGGTGTGACTCCCAATTTAACCTTGTGGTTTTTCACCAATTGATCCTAAAGTGCTGTAATTAGACCCCTGGAGTGACTGTCTCGTTACAACAGGCACCAAGAAAGTATTTTCATCCTGTTATTCATTGCTCTTAGGACCATGTAGGCTCTTATAACATAGAGGGATCCCTTTGGGTGGTCAGCAACCAACAGCAAAATGGGACAGGCACCAAGTAGCTAGGGCTGGTCCTGGGGCTGGTTTCCAGGTGAGTCAAGGATTCCTCTCATCCTGAAACAGAGACGAGGCTCTGTGCAAGCAGACCACATCCAAAACCACCTCCTGGGCGGACTCTGCAGAAAGGGAGAGGTCAGGGAGGATTCTGAAGGCTGAAAAGCATCCTGGCTGAAAAGAGACTTTGTCTCCTTCCATCGTTAGAAGATGGAGCGTTGGAGTGTGCGTCTTGGTAGCAGGACTATGGCTCCCACAGATGGCGAGCCGTCACCCTATGTCCTCAAGGAAGTCTTTCAAGTTCGACGGCAAACACATGGCATAATGGCAAGAACAAGGGCTTGGAAGTCAGGTGGCTGTCTGAGTACCCTGATGGTCTTTCATACGCTCTTCCACTAGAGGTTTTTTAATTCAGTAAGCTTCGTGTCAGACAAATACTGGCCGAGGATAGCTATCTACATAGAAGTCATAAATTCACATTCTACCGGGAAGAGGCAAACATGTCGATGCAGGGTGATGGCCTACTGGGGATGAAATAGGAGAGGTGCGTTCATCCAAAGGTGACAGCTTATTCAGTGCCCATGCAGAGCTCCCATCTACGTCAGGAGGATATGCACTTGGGCTGTGCAAGTAGGTCCCATGCTTTGAAAAACAAATGGACCATCTCAGTCATGGAATGTTGTGGGTCACCGCTAGTTCATATAATATCCCTTATTTTGCTTAAAGCATAAATCACAATCTCTTTTTAAGTTAAAACAGTTATACTTCAGTCTGCTGGAAACTCTTACTATGGTTTGGATATAGTTTTGAGCCTGTCATACAAAAGACTCCTGGTCTAAAGTTTTAATCCTCAGTGTGGTGGTAGAACCTTTAAGAGATGGAATCTAGTGGAGAGTGGTTAGGACCGGAGGGCACAGCCCTTAGAAGAGATTCATGCTGGTCCTGAAGAATTAAGTTAGCTCTCATGAGAGTTATTATGAAAATAGTAAACCTGGCCCTGGTTGCCTGTGACTTCCCATCCCATCAGGTAAGGTCTCTCTGTCCACACCCTTCCAACATGATGTCACCTACCATCAGGTTCTCGCTAGAGGTCAAATACATAAAGCTGCTAATCTTGGACTTTGCTTTCCAAAACTATGATCTAAAGAAAACGCTTCTCTCTACTATTTGCCTCACCTATTTTGTTATAGCTACAGAAAACAAACTAACGGGAACTAGTTGACCAACTCAGGAAGCATGGTCAGAGCTTTGTTTTGATAATTTGCTATAGTGTCGTGATAAGGATTCAAAACACTTGTCACATCTTGCCTGCCCTCCTCTAAAAGCATGTCAAATCTGTGTATCACAACCTCCTTTTAAGTGACTCCTACTTCTCCGTTTCCTTCCACTTTACCAGGTCCCGTCCCACCCAATCCTGCAATGGCTGCTGTCCTGCTGCCATTTCCTTCCACAGCGGCTTCAGTACAGAGCCTCACTGGTGTCATTAAGAGAACACCAAAGTCCAATTGCCTGAAAATTCCCCATTGGAAATGTGACTCCTAGTTGTAGAGAGAAAGGACTAGGCTGACTTCATGTGTACCTTATACTGTTGACTATGGTCAGCATGTAGTCAGATACTCTGAGAAATAATGTCAACTTGGAACACTTTTTGCCCAAAGCCTTGACTGAGGCTGGAATCTGTTCTCTGTGAACTGTTTATTCAGGGACAGAAGATCTCAGATGTGGCTTCAGGTTGGCTTGGAAGTAGTGCCTTTGCCCAGGTTTGCAGCTGAAAAGCACAAAATCTGAGGACCTTAACCTCCCTGCCCCCAAATCTGTCCATTAGTGGTGGTAGCTTTACCCGGCTTCCAAGACCAAAGCCATTCTCCAGGACAGCTGGGCTCCCTGACCACTAGACCACACAGTCCGTGTTTTTAACATGTGCTCAGCAAACCTCAAGTTCCAGACCTGAAGAAACAGATTTTCCAAAAACAGAGTTCTCTTTGTGAACAATTCAGCAAAAATTCTCTTTCCAGCTGTGAGTTTGGATTCATGTTGCAAACGCTGGTGTTAATTAAAAACATCCACCTCTTCTACAGTTTCAACAAGAAAGAGCAGCATGGAGAATATGGCCCTACACATTCCCCTCTCCAAACTCTTGGACGTACATATTCTACTCATACCATAGGTTGGAGGGGTTTTAAGAGACATTATAGTTCTTGATTCCCAGCCCCAGTAGAAGTGTTAGGGCCGAAGAGATGGATATGATAAGTCCATATTGCCAAAGAGCACAGCTATAATCAGAAGGAACCAAAACACTTTTTGTCTGTCTATATAAAATATGAGGAACTGTATCTAGCTAGACTCCAATGGCTACCTATTGAATCATTCAATTTTTTTCTTTACACGGTTCTTAGTCCTTCAGAAATGAACAAATGAGGTTTGACAAAGCACGGCGCATCCACAAAAAGAGGAAATAAAGGTAATCATTGGGACACTAAGACCATGCCCCCATATCTCTAACCTTTCATTAGTCAATCTTTATCTAAAATGATCCCAAGTTGCCGGATCTGGGGAACTCAACTGTATTTCTTCTCTGCTTTTCTCTGGTTGATTACTGTCTCCTAATTTTCCCATGATGTAGACAGGAAAGAATCAAGCCAGAGCCACCTCGTTATGAATGAATTTCTTTGTTTCTTTAATTTCACACAGTTTAAAATACAATATGAAATCAGGCTACAGTATATAAAAAACTTTCCAGCAAAATGATGTGCCAGCATCAGCTACTAAAAGAAACAAACAAAAAACTCCCCCATAAGAATTTTATTTGCATTTGTTTAAAAAAAAACATATAAGACATTCACACCGCTACATCTCTAAGCTACCTCAGTTCTGATTGTTAAAAAGCACCTGCTTTTCCTTTTTTTAAATCTTGCTTTTAAATTTCAGCATTTAAAAAATATAAATTATATGAAAATACAAGTTGGAAAATAGTCAAACACAATATAACATCTTTTTACCCCAATAATTCTCAGCTTTAAAAAAAAAAGTATTCTTAAAAAAATTCAATAACTGAGGCAGTATTCCTGATAGAGATAATTTCATTTTATCATATATACTTCATATATGTATTTGTATACATATATTTGTGGTTCCTTGAAACGTCTTTGGAATGTTCATTAAGAGTTCAACAAATTTATATAGACCCCAACAGAGGAAGCAGCATGCACAGCATGACTGGAAGAGAGAGGTGTGATTTCACCGCGAAGGTTAATGCTTTACAACCCAGAGTGCTGGTCTCCAAAGTGAGGAAGAGCGCCTCTGATCTAGAAATGCTTCCACCAATCTCCATGGCCACAAAACCAGAGCTCCACGAAGAGAGCCCCCTTCTCCTGGACTCTGAGGCAAAAGCCACACATAGGTTAAAGCACGTCTCCGGGAAAACAAGAGCTTCGCCCGGCTCGATCAGATTTGTTCCCCCTCCCTCTGAAGTGAACGTGTTTTTAAAGAGCATCAATGCAACAAGGCTGCTCCATTTCCAGTGTATATAAACCACCCACCACTCTTCCTGGGATGGTCTCTGGCCTCTGGACAGAAGGAGAAAAAGCATCGGGCCAGATGGACAACAAAGCTGTCTGACTAATATACTATCTACAGATCCTGAAATTGGTGGACTTAGGGAGAAAGGGCATCATGGCAAGTCAGCGAGCTGAGAGCGTAAGGGGGCACTTTCTCCACTCATCCACCATAGGGACTGCAGGCATTAGACTCACAGAAGGGGAGTTCTCAGCATGAAGTGAATAGGGAAAGAGGATCACTTGGGAAAGGGGTTGTTTAAAGCCCTGTGGCAAACAGCAAGCAATGATATTGGCCCTGGCTGTACTCTTTCATCATTAGAGAAACATAGACAGACTTAAGTAGAAAATTCAGTATTATTTCAGTTGCAGTTTTACACAAGTGCATACACACACACACACACACACACACACACACACACCACACACACACACACACGCACACTGCCAGTGCCCAACAAAGATCACATAAGATAAAACAACGTAATCCAAATGATCCCACCTAATACTCCCTGAGCAGCTCTTACATATTTTGAGAGCTTCATTAAGGCACCTGCATCTGTAAGATTAAAATATCTAGCTGGGATGTTTTGCCTTCACCTCTTTGTGTGGATGCTGCAATCAATCAGTACAGAATACCCACGGACAAGAGTCATGCTCTTAGTAATTCAGGGTCTGTGAGAGAATCTGGGAGTCATCAAATCTCATGAAGATGATACAAGGTAGTTACAACTTTCATTTTCTTAGCGAAATCCCCAAAAGCAATGAGATGGAGAAGGATGGAGATGGCCATCTCAGTTGCCTTCTTTTCTGCCATGGACATCTATCATTGTCTTAACCAGGCAAGTATCCAGCGGAAGGGATCCTAATGTTACCAGGCATATTTTCTTGTTTTGTTTTACTCCCCAATACCTTCTTTCCAGGTCTCCCCTCCCAACTGGCAGGAAGATGACTGCCTCAATCACCTCTTTGTATTTAAGCTTTGAGGGAACCACAAGCGTATCTAAATATCATGAAGCACCTTATTCTCCTCACCAAGCTCCTTCCCTTGCATTTTCACCTTAAGTCATTCTTCTAATCTGCAGCTGACCTTCACTTGCCTTCTGCCAAGGTAACAGGTCAAGCTCCGGGTTCCAGAACTCTCTACCACTTCCTCTGCGTGTAGCCTTACCTGAAGTCCTACCTGACAAGCTCCTATTCTTCAAAGGAAAGCCTCTTCCCAAAGGAGGCCAAGTTACATGCTTCTGAAACACGCTCTGGATTTCCATGACCTCTGGGCCTAGCAAGTCTGTACTCTTTGATTCATGCCGTGATATCTGAAATCACACTTACTCGCCTATCAGAAAGCATTACATTCCACTCTACTGAACAAGAGGTTGGGGCGGGAGAGGGCTACAATGTAGGGTGCTAGGAAAACAAGACATAGAGGAGAAATTATAGAGTGTTCATTTGGAATGGCCCACTTAAGCCCTGAGGGGTAATGCCCAGGCAAACAGCTTTTATTCTCAGTCATCTATGCTTCAGGTAGAGAGCTAATCCAAAACCAGGTTACTCTTCCTCCTTCGATTTCCTTTCCAAGACCTTTAACAGTGTTCCTATGTTGACAACGGTCCCAAATCAGAGCTGCAAAATACATTCAGTGCAAAGACTTAATGCCCCTTACCTAACTCTAAGCCCAAAGCCTGACAAGTCCTTTCAGTGACAAGTAAAGGGACGTGAAGATGTGACATAAACTGCAGGTAGAATTCACATGCTCCCGAATCGGCATTCATTTCCCTTAGCTGTAAGTCAGGTGAGTTTGGGGTCTCCGAGCTCAGCGCAGAGCTTTGACTTGTCCAATGGGGTCTATATAAACTGTTGCCTTTCACTGTGACAGAATCCTCAGCCAGCAAATCAGAACAAACTCACAATACTGCAATACTGAGACCACCTTAGAGCTTAAGACAATTTTTTTTTTAAGAAAAAAAAAATACTGGCACAAAATTTAATAAAATAAACTTTAACACGAAAAAAAAAAAACAAAAACAGTTTCGGACCCCCTCCACTGAAGTTCATCTTTGTTTCAAAAAGTAGAAAGGTTAATAATTCTTGTTTTTAGTAATCCCCTGAAGAAAATGTTTTTATCCCACCCTCCAATTTGATTGGTTTTCATCAATCCCATTACTCTTGATGTGACCATGTCCTCCTGCTCTTAGATCCATAAGTCAAGGTGGACTTTTTTTCCTTAGGCTTGTTTTAATGACTGGACACGTTAGTTTCTTCCTCCTGCAAGCCAGGTCCATCACACTTCTGAGAAGACCTTTTCCTCTCTCCTGGAAAGTCTGCTCAGGAGCTTCTTGACCCACCCACCCCAGAGGTCTTCACTTCCTCTCTCCAGCCTCACCCATGGCCAATGGAATACAGCTGCAGCTCCCTTAGCTCCCACCCCTGAATGTGAAAAATGAGTTCTGGAAAATAAAACATAGAATAACAACGAAAAATTAAGAGTCCAGCCAACGCAGTTGTTTTTTTTTTTAAAGGTCTCAGCAGGGTGCCCCCAGTCCCTTCTGTGTCCATCACTCGTCAGCATCTGGCTTCACGTCCAGCATGGCGTGCAGCTCCTCAGGGGTGTATCCCAGCAGGCTCTGCAGGTCACAGACGAAGCGATACACATAGCGCTTACCCGCCGTCTTGTGGATGATATTTTTGTCATAATAGTAGCGAAGGCCACGGCTCAGTTTCTCATAGTTCATCTTGGGTTTGTTTTTCCTCTTTCCCCATCTCCTGGCCACCTGAATAAAATGGAATTAAATGGAAGTAGCTCAAAGTATGTAAGGCAATCCCAGAATACAGTGAATATTCCTCTACACCTCTATCATGGTTCAGGATGGCCAAATAAAATGCTCAGAAATTTGTGTGTGTCCGGAGCTCTGAGTGAGTCCCTCTGAACCCCACTTGCCTTCTTAAAAATATTTTGCATTGTTCACAGTAACTGTATGTGGGACTGTACACTAAGGGGCCATGGAAATTCAGAATATTTCAGCAAAATATGAATAGTGCAAAGCCACATTTTGATACAGCTATGCATTGTGCAATGATCAGATCAGGTTAAACGGCGTGTCTTTAAACCTCAGCTACTTACTGTTACTTTCTGGGGACCATTCAGAAGAACCCCCATTAGCTACTCTGAAATCGCGGATGAATGTTCTGCAGCCACCCTTCAATACTGCAGTAGCTCTAAGTTACCTCTTCCTGTAACAGCATCCTTGGCTTCAGTAGCCACTGTCCCTCCATCCGCTTCCCTTCCCCCTGCTCATGCTCTGATAATCACTATTTTATTCGTTACTTCTATGGGACCCCGCAATTCAGCTTCTAAATATAAGGAAGACTATGTGCTGTCTCTCTAAGCCAGCATATTCCACTTAATAGAATGTTGTCCCCATTCCATACACATTACTGTCGTAGAATTTCTAAGTTCTAGTTTACAAGTGTTGGACTCAATTTAATTATTTAAACTCATGAAAATATGGTGGCTCTAAACTCCTATGGGATGGGGGTTAAAATACTTAATTTGGAAGGAAAAAGAACAGCCAAAGGACAGACATCCCTCTGCCCACATTATAAGCACGTGTCGTTAACTTGAAAGCACAAAACTGGACAGGAAGCTGTGGAGGAAAGGCCAGAGTTGCCACCCCTGCATCCACCAGCAAAAAGCATCCTTTCTGTGCCTGGGTACAGATTTCTTATATGTGCTAGAAAAAGATCTCCTCTCTCAGAGTCACTAATTTTTTGGCACTGGAATGGAGTGAGGCACAGATCGACCATTTGCTAAGCACTCTGGGACAAAGGATGCAAAGTGCATCCATCTCGCAAGGCCACTCACATCCCCAGAGCCAGCAACCAGGAGGGGAGTGCGGCACAGAAGGTGCCTCTTCTGACAAAGGGCCAACAGGACACCAGACATTTACATGCATATCAGTTTGTCCCAGAAAGCAAATGGACAGTGGGCACACTTTGTTCTGTCAACGATGGAACTGAAGCTTGTGCAGGCCGCATCATTCCTTCGAGGGCACACAGGCAGCGAGAAGCAGCAGTGCTGGGTTTACAATGCAGGCCCAGAGGATCACAAAAAAGCCCAGGGTTTTCTCTCCCCCTTCCTCAGTCCGGGATTCCCAGTTACTCATTCCTTACCTCATCTGGGTCAGAAAGCTTGAATTCCCAGCCGTCTCCTGTCCAGCTGATGAAAGACTGACAAGACTTATCAGTGAGTAATTCCAGAAGGAACTGCCACAGCTGGATAGGCCCGCTGCCTGGAAGCACAAGGCACGAGGAATCATTACCAACACCCTCAAAGCCTACAGCCACAGCCCCTGCCCCCATGCAGCAGCCCCAGATCTCTCCCCTCAGCCTGTCTAGACAGGAGAAAACTGAGGCAAGGCTCAGCACAAACACTGGACCAAGTATTCTGGGCTCAGAAAAAGTGGAGATCCTCCTTCGAAAAGAAACAAGGGCCGGGCGGTGGTGGCGCACGCCTTTAATCCCAGCACTCGGGAGGCAGAGGCAGGCGGATCTGTGTGAGTTCGAGACCAGCCTGGTCTACAAGAGCTAGTTCCAGAACAGGCTCCAAAACCACAGAAAAACCCTGTCTCGAAAAACCAAAAAAAAAAAAAAAAAAAAAAAAAAAAGAAACAAGGAAAATTATGTAAGATAATCTATCACTTGCCTTTTTAAAATTAATTTCAGGGTCTTTCCATTGCTATGCAAACTCTGGGAAGAAAATATAGTCTGTCTTCAAAGATTTTCTAAGGAGGTATAATCTTTACTGCCTGTTTGTTTATTTGGCTTCATAGAGGTACTCACTATGTACCCCTGGCTGGCCTGTAACTTGTTATGTAGACCAGACTGACCTCTGCCTCCTTGGTGCTATTACTAAAGGTGTGCACCACCCCGTCTGGCAGGGAGTATTTTATGTGCCTTTAAACACTAAGGCGTTACATTTGACTTAGAAGAAAGAAAAGTCTTTGCCAGGGCCAGGCAGAAGTCAAAGCTCAGAGGCATTTTTCCAGAGGAGGGGCTTCTGGCCCTGCCCTGTGACGAAGAAGGATCGGTCTCTATGTTTATTTTGCATCCTCTCACAAGGAACAGGCACTTGGTATGCTTCAGTCCTGATGGTTTTCTCTGCCATTGCTCCACCCCTGCTACTTCCGGGCCAGGACTAAGAAAGGAATGCATTGCCACCACGTGAGGAATTAGCTTGCCACCCGGGGGATCCTCAGAGGTCAGATGAGGACGGCCCTGTATTGTTTACAGGGTTTCTCTTCATAGGTTCAGCTCTTATTGTACCCCTTCCCCCATCTAACTCTAGAAGGCCTAGTGTACCCTAACAGTCAAAAATCTCTTATAGAAAAATTTAGGTTATTTTTCTATTATGAAATGAGAAGAAGCTAATCCTAACTAATGTATCGGTATGGCTAGATAGAAAATTATAGGTTTAACTGTCAATACCTAAAATATCTATACTGCACTTTATGACATTAATATTCTAATACCCAAACTTAAATTTTCTGAATGTGTCTACTCCAAAATAAACTCAAAATCATCAGGAAACAGACTTTAGAATTGTCTCCATCAAAAAAGGAAAGTCCTTTATGCCCTAGGAGGCTCACTTCTTCTATCTTATACTCCTTCAAGGTATGCTCAGAGATAGCTGCCCCACATTGGCCGAGAGTGGGGCTCAGGCAGCCCTTTTGTTTCTAAGCTACTGGTACTCAGGAGACTGACGTGACTTTGCTCCAAAGTCAGATTCAATACCAGGACAGCCTTTCTCAACAGCACAGAAGAAAGCGGGTAGGGCCAGACCCCAACAGATGTAACGGAAGGAGCTCAATTTCTCTCCTTAGCACACACAAGCTGCATGTGCTAAATGAACCAGCTCTTCCTCACCACACTGAGAACATAGCTTCGGCCATCTTGCAAGATACATGGCTAGGAATGAAAGCATTCAGCATTGCCTTCCAAGTAAATGAATTATCTAAAGAAACAAGCCAGAGTGCTGTAAACCTTCACTCACTCCACATCTACCTGCTGGTAAAAATCCACATAGTATACAACTCAGATACATGCTCAGATTCCTTGGGAGTCGAGCTAAGTCAGCAGCCACTGGAAGATAAACATGGCGAATGAGAGACCCACTGAGAAGCCCTTCTCAGTGGCCTAGGAGCTAAGAAAGCAAACTGCTCTTGTGAAATGGACTATAATAGTCCTGATGTCAATTCTAAGTTCCCTGGTGATGCTCAGTCATCTTACACAACCACTAGCATCCCCAAGAGACGGATACAGAAAAGCTGACATCAGAGTTCTTTGATTACTGGGCATCACCACTACAGACCTCAGATACAAGAAAACGCCTAAAAAAACGCTAAGGGGAGCCACGCAGTTCACTGCAGCTTGCACAACACGACACGGCTATGCTTTACCGTCTGCTTTTGAATACTCGGTGGCTCTAGCCACTGCCATTAGTCTGCTGGTTTCTATTACTTTTCAGCAGAAAGAAAACCGAATGTACAGGATGGGTATCTAGCTTGCAGATGAGAAATAGAAGGCCTAGGTCAAGACCTCAGATTCTTCAATACGTTGTCCAAACCAAAAGCCATGGACCTAACTAAACTGACTGTCCTGTTGCAGTGACCCAAGCGCTAAATGGATCTGGCTTCCAGGAGCCACCTTCCTGGCCTCTCACCGCAGTCACAGAACTCTTGAGACACCCCACCTACGAACTTGTGTACACACCCCAATAAGAGATGTTGCCAGCCCTTTCAGGGCCCTGCAGGGGCTAAGTTATACAGTAGTAGAATCTCTCTCACAGTATCTTAAAAAATCTCTCAGAGAGAAGCTGGATATCAAGCTGAGCAGAGGGATGGAGAGATGGAAAGACCTAGGCAGATCCTAGTCATTGACAGGGCCTAGCAAGCATCTGCAGGTCCTAGAGAGGAAGGCTCGGGAGTACAGCAAAGTCCCTCCCCTTGAGGCCAGAACAGAAAAGGGGACTTCAGATCATATAATCAGTACCAGCCCAGGGAACAGAAGCAGCTATTTTCCTGCAGTTTTACCTAAATTTCAACGCCAAAGTGCTCCCTAATACAGCTTATGTGCATCTGCCCACTGATGGCTGAATATGGCTGGGGACATGGGAATCCTGGCTGGAGAAGATTTTTTTTCTCACCGTGAGTTTTCCTATGTTCAGAGGGAACACAAAAATGTGAATTCTGGGCACTGGTAACCCGAGTCCTAGGATCGCCTTCTCTTGAGGTCTTTTATTCCATATCCACCAAAAAGAAGGGATGCACACAGGTGCCTAAGGAGAGGGAGGCACTTGGATGGAAAGAAATGTCTCTGGTTCCATAACAAGACGGCTGAGAGAGCTGCGATGTCAGCTCAAGCCTCATTCCTGGGATTCTTGCAGAAAACCCAGGTTAGATGATGCATGCCTTCTGATAGCCCACAGGTATTTAGGTGTGCTAGCACACACCTGTATGTGAGCTGGCACTCAGGAGGCAGAATCAGGACAAGTGAGAGTTCAAGGCTACCCTGGTCTAGTAGTAAGGCTCCTCCCCTACCCATTCAAAAGAGGGGGATAAGAACTTACACTGTTGTACCTAATGAGACAATTCTTAAAACTACACTTCCCCTCTGGTGCCATTTCACTGACTTCTACACATCTCCCCTCTGCTGGAGAGAGCAACAGAACGAGGAAGGTCACAGAGCCGTGGCTTCACGGTTTTCTCATCTCTCAATGGTGCCACAAGGACCTCGTTTCTACAGCAATGCATCAGCCTAACTCACTTCACTTCTGGAGGGGAAACTGGGTTCACAAGGAGGCGCAAACATAAAGGCAGTTCTGGGGTTACAATGCTTACTGGCTCTGCATATCTGCCAGCCGCATTGCAACCAAGTCCACGCCCCAGACTCATGAATGAGACTTGCAGTCCCTGCTACAGGTCTCCTGTGGACATTTCTGGGCTGCTTAGCATAGACCTGTTCACACCTTCAGCTTCCAGACTCCATCCTTTGCCCTTGCTCCAGCATGCTCTGAAATTTGAAAGTCTCCTCGATTTTCCCTTCACCGTCTCCTCCTGATCCCAGCTCCAACCACCTCCCCAAATGGATGGTAGCCCCAGCGAACCTCTGTCCCCCAGAGCAGAAACGGGTACTAAGAATAGTGCCAGTCATGGGAAAGGGAGCTCACATGTTAAATGTGACTCACAATGGCAGGCCTGTCTGGGGCCCCAAGGCAGTCAACGGCACCCTTCACCATGCTGCCCTGCGGTGTCACACATCAGGAATCCAGTGGCATCACTGGGAAAGTATGTTGCTTCCGTGGAGCTCAGAGCCACAACAACAGAGGGGTCCCTGTTAGAAGGAGGTTCCAAGGCGGGGAATGAAGGAGTCCGGCACACACACAAACCCACAGCCCGGCTCCCATCATGCTCCCATCTCCTAGGTTGACTTCATACCCCCTGTTCTGCCCTCTTCCAGCCACCCAAGTTAGGGAATTTCCTCTAACTGCTTTTCCTTCTCAGTCTCAAGACGAGAGGAAAATTCTTATACAATGTTGGCAGCCCTGATTTGCAAAGCAAGATCCAGACTTGGAAGAAGCACATGGAGGGGCCTGGGCAAGTGGACAAAGAACACCAGGCATGCTGCCCTTCAGGGGACCCTAGAGAGGCCACAAATCAGAAGCAGCTTCACATAAATTGCTGTTCATTTGAGTCCTATTTGATTACCTTGTCATTGTCTAGGAATAGCAAGGCCTGCCACCTATGTCGAGGACTAGTTACTGATGTCACCTGCTCTTTGGTCATGGACTCTGAAGATAACAACAGAAGTAAGCTAGAAGTACACTTTATTAATGTATGTGCCTGTGCACATGCGCACACATGTGTCTGGGCTTGTTTGGTTCAGATTTGCTGTTTGTTTTCAGCTATTGCTGTTTATAGAATTGAGAACTAAGCTTAGGCCCCTGCACATGCTAGGCAAGTTTGCTAAGACTGAGCCATGGCCTCAACTATGCACTTACTTATCTACTTATGTATGTGTGTGTGTCCTTTGAAAAAGGCTCTCACTAAAGTTGTCCTAAAACTTACAATCTCCCTGCCCCATCCTCTGAGAAGCTGAGTGTCATTGTCATTCCTTTTGTTCTCTAGGTCTGCAAACTACCTGCCCACGGCAGGGACCTCAAAGCTGGCAAAGGAGAGGAGGACTGGACTTCAGCTTCTTCTACCCTTTCCTCATTCCCCCTTCAACCATAGTTCACGGCTACCACCCGTGCCTTAGGCTAACATAGGACAGTGGAGTTCATACAGATGAAGTCAACATTAGACAGCTGTTGTCCTGGCAGACTGCTAATATTGCCACTGTGATTTTTTTTTTATGTGTGTGGAGGATGTTGCACATGTGTGTGCATGCATACGTAGAGGGTAGGAGACAACCTCAGGGAGCACACTCAGTGAAGCCATCCATTTCCTTGGAGACAGAGTCTGCACTGGTCGAAGGCTCACCCAGTAGGCTAGACTAGGCCAGAGAGTTCCATGGTTCATCCTGTCTTCTCCTCCCCAGCACTGATATTTCAAATGTGTATCAACATGCCATGGTTTTTAGGTAGGTGCTATCTAGGTAGGGATCAAACTCAGTTCTTCATGTTTGGGAAGCAAGCACTTTACCAACTGAGCCACCAGCCTATCTTACACTATGGTTCCTAACACCAAGACTTGATGGTTTGCTCAGGGTCCACCTCTCTCTCCTCATTGGAAAATACCAAGTTCTGAAGTCTAGGACAGCACCTCATCAGCACACACCTCCCAGCCATCAACTCTAGTAATGTGTTTCATCAAATGCCTCCAGTTTTGTTTCCTTACGTTTGTGGTACATCAGCATTTAATGGGTGGCTTTACCAACACCACTGTCCTCAGGAAAAAAAGAAGGAAGGAAAGAAGGAAGAAGGGAGGGAAGGAGGGAGGGAGGAAAGAAGGAAGGAGAAGGAGAAGAGAGGGAAAGCAAGGGAGGGGGAGGGAGAGAGAGAGAGAGAGAGGCGAGCAAAGCATACAGGTTTGAAAGGTACCTAAAGGCCTCTCTCTATTAAAATATATTTAGGACCAAAATATGGGTGACACCCAGTTATGTTGCATCAACATGCTCCTAAAATAAAGCAACCGCACCTCTTGTCCTTAGGGGGTTCGTGCTGCTCTAAGAAGTTGAAGTCCTTTAGTTCTACTCTGAAATTCAAATTGGATACCTCAGTGTGGGTAGGATGGCATATTTATTTTAACCTATGAAACTCTCATGGTTGATCACCCTTGCATCGGGGCTGACTCTACCCTGAGAGCACATATTTGCCAGGTGGCCCTAAAACAGCGAAGAAAGCCTGGCTGGCCCCTCCCTTCCAGCCAGGTGTCTCTACCCACAGCCAACGGTGACAGCAAAAACAGAATACCGGAGTCCGGAAATGACCCGTCTGCTCAGCACACCCTCCCTTTTTATACCCGCAAGGAGCACCTGTCTCCGAGGTAGGGTGCGTGACGCCAGAGTCTCATACACCCTTCTAAGTCACAGATAACACCAGAAGCTTACTGTTTCCATTAAATCATGGGGCTCAGGAGCCAGTTATTTAGAGATCATGCAACAGATTCTTGCTGTGATCAGAGGCTGCACTAGGCTGCAGACTGAACTGCACAAGGCTCTGTTTCAGGATGATATTGCTCTCTGGTTTGGCACTATAGGCCAGGAAAGAACTTTGAAAGGAAAGAGCAAAGATGATTCGATACTCCAATTCAGTTTTATGCCTAGAGCTGTCGCCGCCTGTTTCACCTACACCTTCCTGGTACCACGGTCCTGTCCCACCTCACTTCTAACAAGACCCAAGTACAGCATATTTTACAGCCTGCCTAAAATGCCATGGTCTGAAGTCCCTAATATCCTATACTCTATAAATATGTTCCTGTTGACGCCTAGGAACTCAAAGAGTAGTGATCAGAATACAAGCTCGAAGAGACCATTAACGCTATATTTGATAAGCACAATGATGAAAAAGAATCCAGAGACCTGCATCAATTTATTGCTGAGATAACCAGCATCTAACAATGGAAAGGAGTTGGAAAACCGTTCTCAAACAGATTTTGAGTGTCCAGTTCAGGACTATCATGTCTGTGCCCCACCCCACCCCCACATATACACACTGCCACTCCCATAGAGGGAGTATTTAAAAAAACTTTTAAAAAATGTTATATGGCAGGCAATGAAGGACTGAGACGTGACAGCATCCTAGAAAAACATACATACACACATAAATCATGTAATCTATATTAAATATGATATATATATATATATATATGTATATATGCACACCACCTCTAGGGAAGCCTCCATAGGGAGTGACCCCTACAGAGCTTTGGTTTTACTTCTTCCTGATTCAAATGGAATCTGATGCAAAACAAACTCTCTGGGCCTTGTTTTCCTGTTCTTAAAATGGAAATAGAAATTCCTGCTTGCCTTTAACTTGCAGATATATAAATCAAGTCTTTATTAGAGAGACATGGGGGGAGTAAGGAAGAGAGCAAGTGCACTAAGGAATCAGCCTCAGAATGGAGCAAACTGGGAAGAATAGGAAACAACACTGGGATCATACAGAAAAGTATAAGACAGCAGAATAGGTATTTGTCAAAACAGGATTTTCAAAGAAATAACTGTAAACTTCCAGGATAAAGTTTAACAATGCTTCCATGAATGAAATCAACCTTTCATGTGGCAACTTTGAAAAAGCAGAAACTGAATTTTTTTAAAGTCAATCATATAAATACAATTTTTAAAATACTTTAACAGAATAACCACTGAAGATTTTTTTTTTAAGTTCAGGATGAGATTGAAACCCTTCCTCTAATTAAAAATTGGTACACACCAGAAGAGGCGGCAGAGCGAACTGCTTTGCAAGTGAAAATATTACATACAAGCCATTCTGGCGTGGGGAAAGCTGGGTCGCACACAGACTAAGATCCTCTTTCCCACATTGGGCTTCTTCCCTAATCATTCATGCTCTGGCCTAAGCCCCTGCCGTCTTAACCCAGTGTTCCCACAAACACGGTCCACCAACACTCACTGAGAAGTGGAGCACCCTGTCTAGCCACCAAGGCCTAAGCAAGATGGCCACCAAGTGCAATGGGCAGCGACTGGCAAGCTGGGCTTCCCCACCTGGCATAGGTTTCAGTGAGACTCACTGGGCTGTCTGCCGTGGGCTGGAGAAGGCAGTTACACATTTGAAACACCATGATGAAAGGCCTGCTCTGTACACCTGCAGGTGTTCAAGTGTCCCCAAGTGAGGGCAGCAGCAGGTGGCACAAAATTGCGCTGTTCTCTTAAAGGGGCTACCTCCATTTAGATCAGTGGTTCTCAACCTTCCTAAAGCTGTTTAGTAGATTTGAACAGCTTGATACAGCTTCTCATGGGTGGCGAACCCCAATCATTAACTTACTCCGTTGCTACTTCATACGGGTAATTTTGGTACTGTTATGAATCATAAGGTAAATACTTGACATGCGACCCCTGGGGGGTCGCGCCCCACAGGCTGGAAACTGCTGATTTCGACGCAGCCACCTCTTACCTCTAAGCTCACCACAGAGCTGTCAAGGCCGTGCAGCCTACTTGCACGTGAGCTTGCACAGCCAGTCAGTGAGCCTCAAGTCAGGAAGTGGGTTTCCTTATAGCCTTTTCCTCCCAGTGTTTTCTAGGGAACTGGCCTTTTAAGAAGCTACCGAGAGGGCTCAGGCTAAGATCAGTGCTAGGAAAAGAACTGTGTTCTAAACCAACAGACAGTTTTTTTTCTTAACATATATAAACACTTTAAAGCAAACACCTTGCTCTGGGTACCTAGGTAAGCAACGAAAGAAAGACGGGTTGAATGCTTAGGGGTATGAGCCCGGGCCTCCAGACTTGAAGAGTAACTCTGAAGTCCCCCTCTGGGACTGATTTAACTCTGGGGGAGAGGTTACCCTGCATCTTCCACATGAAGAACGTTGCCAGTCTGGCCTGCTGTAACTCTTGGGAAGGCATTAGACCCTAAGTGAGCACTCGTGTGTTCTAGCTCTTATAAGCCCTCAGCCAGCAACTAATTTCCGAACATGCTTCAAGTGCAAGGTGTTGTAGCTCAACTAGAACATGAAACGGAATATTAACAGCAGCGCGAGCTAAAACCCTCTTAGCTCACCATAATGCAGTAAGCTGAAAGTGTCCTGCCTACGCCTTTGAAGAACTGGGGCCAGAGAAGGAGCCCAGAGAGGCCTTCCCAAGAAACTGCTCCACCCACTCCGAATGTCAAACTTCTCCACATGGCTTATGTCCTGCCAGCCTCTAAACACCTTGGGTCCTACCCTCCTCTCAGAGTCTAAACTTTCGAATTCAGTCATCCTAGGAGAACTTTCACTCTCTTTATCTGTCAGGCAGATGTGAGTCACACCACTGGGTTAATTAGAGCCAACATCATGCTCAGAAACCCAAAGCCCATCGTGCCACTGTGAACATGGAAGTACATGACCCTGGGCCAGACAGAAAAGCGATGTTAGCTTCTTGAGATGCCACTCTTGTGGGTCAAGTCCAATACGGCTATCACACTAACCGCTGCTCAGGTGTCCTGCCACAGGGGATACAACAGACCTCCTCTACCATGTCCAAAGGTCAGGGTCAGAGCATAGCAAGGGACATGCAGGCCCAGAACTGTAATACACAGAGGTCTTTCCACTGGGCAGCTGCGACCAAAAGACTCCCTGCCAGCTTGGCTGAACCATTTCAGAGGCTGAGATGCAGACAGAGCAGAGCCACTTCCTACCTAAAACTCCTCTGTCCAGGCCCACAGCTTGTTCTGGAGGCTCTCCTGACTCCTCCTCCTCTGCTCCTCCGGAGATGCTCCCACACACATTGCTTGCATAGCTAACCATCTCTAGCTGCTTCTTGCTACTTTGGATATTTTCTTAGTTGCTAGCTAGCTAGACAATATGAAAACTCTGAGAGCATCCTATGTGCTCTGTGGCTTTGGTCTAGACATTCCCCTCCCCCTCAAAATCAATCCCACACTTGTACAATGAGAAAAACAGAAGCTCCCGTGTACGCCTTTTGTGAAAAGTTAGCAAATGTTACTATATGGAAGAGCCCGGGACATAGAAGGTGCTTAACACACTCAGCAGCCTGGACTACAGATCAGATGGGGCCCAACTAACATTCAAGGTCTTACTTTGTCTCGTGATACTGTCAGCAATTACTGGAATTCCATAAGTGAAATATATCTCCTGACCTCAAAGAACTAGAATTATACTGCAAAGACGAAAGGGTGAGAGATTAATATGGGGTAGGAATGAGCTGTCACTCCGGGCTTACTTCCTGGGTAGCTATCACTCTTCTGCATGGTTCCATGAACTCACTAATTCTCACTTGCCTACGAGACAGGATCCATTATTACTACCGTCTTCCAGATACAAAACAAATGGGACACAGAATTGTGAAATGTCCCAATGCCCCACAGCTGGGCAGTGGCCGAGCCCAAGTCTGTGCTCCTGAGCCCTACGGGTGATAGCCTCATGGTGGAGCAGCCCAGAGTGGCCACCCTCTCACTGGTCTGGACTTCACTGTGAAGGCACTTTTGAATGGCAGACGGGATGCTGATGTCACTGAAGCCATGGCATCAGGTAAATCTCACTTGGGGAGTGTGGGCGCACATAGGAACAGGGGTGATTTTTTTTGGACTTGAGTTTCTGTGGTAAGGAGCAGTTTCTCCACAGCCAGGACAGAAGGGCACCACAAAGAAAAGGAGACGCCACAGGACAGAGTCAGAGAGTCTAGGACATGTCAGAGGCCATAGGTACTTTCCAAAATCATTGCTTAAAGGCAGCCAGGACTTGTGTTAATGTCTCACAGCATGTCAGCTACACTCTGCTCAATGGAAACATCCTGCTTCAAAGGCAAAAAAGGTGGAGTTTCACACTAGAGTCAGCATGGAATTCCCAAGCAGACACCGCCCAATTCTATCATGCATAGTGAGAGATTGTTAAAGAAACAGTGAGCCCCAAACTGTGAGACTCAGAGACTTCTCAGAGTCAGACAGGGGAGCTGTTCCTGAAACAGAAGAGTCAGCCTGTTATCCCGAGTGCAAGCAATTCTCAGAGAGGCGCGCATGTGCCAGCAGTTCAGACAGACTCCAAAGCCACTGGCCCAATGCTTTGAGGAAACTCAGCCAACCCCAGCTTTCAAAACTACAAGCAACAGTAAGGAATCCCTCTTCCCATAAACTCTGAAGACATTCAGAAACAAAAGTTAACAACCATGTGGCCAAACCCTCCAACCATAGGAATTCTATTGGTGGAAAATGATTAACGGTCACCGCACTAAGCAGTTAAGAAGCAGAAGCCGTGAGGCAGCTGCAGAGACCTGCTTTCCTAACACCCAGTTCAGTTTTTTTCCTGGGAATTTTCCTCCCTGGTACTTCAAAGTAATTCTCCACTGACCTATAACTTAACAGCAGGCTAACTAACCCGGGCCTCTACTGAGACTAAAACCCGCCCAACATGAGCCCCTGGGACCTGCCATCAGGTCTTGGGGCTGTGATTCCTTTCGCTTTCCTGCGAACAGAGATCAAAAGGGAAACAGTCTCTGTCCTTCTTGTTCCTAGCCTCTTTCCCCATGTGGACACTGCCCAGAAACACTCCACATTCCGACGGTGCTGGCTTTGGCAAGCCCTTGAGCTACCTGCAGCCTTGACAGACTTGGAGCTCAGAGAAGTCACTCCCCAGCGTCTCTGGCTTCTGGAAATGTGGCCAATGCTTACAGTGGGCAACCAGGACCTCTTCCCACTATGACAAGTTGGCCTATCTCAATGCTATCCACCTCTCAATGTCTTATCCCAGCAGTGCTTGCATGGAGAGACCTATGTCTCCGAGACCCTAGCACCTTCCCTAACCCGTGTTTGGAATGAATACCTGAAATCTACACAGATGTGTGCTACATTATGAACTCAGCAACCCGTCTCCCTTTCCCTTATTGCTGACTTGGACTCACTAAGTTTCCCAACACTGTTATCATTTTGTGCCCTAGTAAATGCAGATGACTTCATAACTCGGTTTTCTTCAGCAGACTGTGAGTGCAGGTATTATGCCAAAATCACAGGCTATGTCCTGAACGGAGTGGCTTGGCCAGCCTTACTTATGTAGTCAAGTTGTTTTTCAAATGTATTTTATCAGTAGTTTTGAGTTACTGCACCCTGAAACTCAATGACTATCAGACCTCAGGGGTTCTGGGCTAGACTGGGGATTTTCTTACTCTGTGAATTTAGACTGACCCTCCTGTCGTCTATGAAATGAGCAGAATAGAATTCATTCACACCAAAGGCAATTTAAGGGGACCTACAAGGAGACACATGGGGCTGCTTTTCCTCTAAGGTTGATTCCTTTTGGTGTGTGTGTGTGTGTGTGTGTGTGTGTGTGTGAGAGAGAGAGAGAGAGAGAGAGAGAGAGAGAGAGAGAGAGAGAGAGAGAGGGAGAGGGAGAGGGAGAGGGAGAGAGAGAGAATATGAAACATTCTTTTATGATCATTAATGAATGGCTTTGGGCATAGGCTTTTCCAGGCTCTTCCTGAAAGACTTCCTTCCTTCACGATCACACCTTAGTGGGCAATGTCATACCTAGACATGGGTTGCCAGCAGATCAGCTGAATATCACCTGCAGCAGGGAGAGGAATGGGCCCTTATCTGTGCCCGTGACTAGGAATATGAAATGAAGTTCGATAATGGTGACTCACAGGCCAGGAACTCTACTGAAGCCAAAACCAGGTCTACCCCTCCCCATACCCTCAACCACATGTATGAAGAAGGGTTAATTAGTGATGAGAAGCCACCTGGGTCTGAATCCCTGCGTGAAGGACATAGAGACACCCACAGAGTGTTCCCATTCCTTAACATGAAGAACAAATGGTGCATTCAAGCAAGACATGCAGCACAGAAAGGAAAGAAGACTACTATTTAATAATCCTGTATATTGTCTTAGCCCTACATTGAAACTAAAATCAAGATGCCTATACCCAAACCTATTAATTACATGAATGAATGTTAGAATTGTGCTAGACATAGGAGGAAAGGGCCCAAAATCATAACGAATTGATTTTCCCAGCGTGCAAGCCCAGAGTGAGAGCTCAGCAATTTTCTGAGGTCTATAAGGCACAGAAAACAGTGGGCTAGTTGCTCTCTGACTGTTATAATAAGAAAGGGTTCAAAATGTAGCTATGAACGAGAGAAAATGGAGCTTTCTGATTGTATCAGTTTGATAACCGTAAGCAGCAAAGAAAGGAGGTACATTCTGGCGGAAGCCAACGCTGCATTTGATGTAGTCTTCACTCAGCTAACAGGCAGGCTTTCAAGCCATGTTATCTGCCCCCACATCTCGACCTAATTTAACAAGTTGCCATGGGAGCCCAATGAAGGCTGATGCAATTTTCTTATCTTTGAAGGAAGAATGTAACTGAGCAAGAGAATGTGAAAATCAGCTTCTAACTGATTTCCACACTTACAGTGCAGAGGCTAAGATATCACAGGAAGAAGGAGAATGTATTCCTGTGGAGATGATGCGGGCAGGAACCTCAGCCCCTAGATTAGGGCAGAATCTACATCCTCTTCTCAGCTAGGTGCACCTAAGCACATACATGTAGCGCAGGCCATGCAGTCACGGTGCAGAGGTCTGAGCGTCCCTAGTGTGGGTCACATACAAGCAGCAGCAACTGAATTTTAGGACAGGAAAGGGAAAGAACCAGAGGGAGAAAATGAGTGTGACTTTATATATATAAACATGATAAAAGTATTGCTCACAGTTACACAGTGATTTCCACTTTTCAAAGACTTTTCAAATGTCAGTTCATTCTACCATTCCGGCATAAAGCCAGTTACCCATATGTAGAAACTATAGCCATCACCTCAGGTAAGAGACAAGGCAGGGGCATGTTCCATTCCTGTTTCTGAAATGAGAAGGGGCCATCAAGCCACAGGATCAGAGAACCTGCGGTGGAGGCAGGAAGCGTTCCCCAAAGGCAGGCCCCATGGGAAAAGACACTAAAATTTGGTCTGCTCACGCATACCTAACAAATTTCAAGCTTTATTTGGACCACAGCAACCAGAGACTCTAGTTCAAGTCTAAAGACATTTAGAGTAGATTGAACAAGACAGAACACCCATGAGGGGGTCTTCTCTACACCCAGTGGGTGCCCATTTGCTGAAATCATCAACTTGTTAGAAGTAGAGTTTTCTCCTCACCGTCTCTAGCACAATGTCTAGCACCCACTTAATTAATCGATTTGGTTCAACTGCATTTTCACACGTCTGCTACTGTCAAGATAAGGGTGAACAGTTCTACTCACAAAAGTAGAAAAAGGTACAAGGTAAATTTGCCTAAAATCACACAGTGTGTTAGCGCTGGGAGGGGGCACAGAGGACTTCTGTTTTCTGGGCTATTGTTCTCACCGCCATTTGAGTCTGAAAAAGTCAAATCCACAATTGTAGAGAAACAGAAACTAAATGTGGAGATGCTTTAAAAATATATTCTGTTTTAATTTAAAGAGTTTAGTCTTTGAGAAAGCTAAGTTCTTCTACTTATTGACTGTTTCAATCCCTCATCCCATGTGGAGAAGGAGGAAGGAAGGGAGAGAGAAAAGGAAAAAGTCTACTGAACAATATCCAAACAAGAATACTGTCAATCATTTGAGCACTACCCTGGCCTTGTCTTTCTCTTCCCTTAGAAGCAGCCCTTCTTCCCTCCCCACTCATCACTACATCCAGCTGGAGACAGTCTAGTTCCAGTTCCAGGATCTGCCATTCTTGTACCTTGAAAGACTTGTACTTTTTCTAATCTCAAATACCTTTGATGAAAATGAGTAAATGCACCCAAAATCTGCTCTCTGGAGTTAGAAAAAGATGCTCTTGAAATGTAGCAAGTCTCTCACCTACCCACACCTCCAAACAAGAAAAGATGACATTTCAAAAAAGAAAAGAACACAAATTTTTAAGTGTATCTGTGGCTTCTGATTCAACATATGGCCCTTGCACCTCTCCCAATCATAAATAGATTTCTTGAACACTATTGATGCAGGGTCTTCGTGGAAGACAATATAGAGAATATATTCTCGATCTTTGAAGGAGGAGTAGTTTTTGTAAATTTATGAATTTTGTTCTTGAAGATCAGTTAAATTTCAGAAAAAGGCCCAAGACTACCCTAGGTCACGTGTAGATTTGGACAGGGATGTCAACAGCAATACCACGCCTGCTGCTTGTTTCCAGTCACACTGGGCCCACACTTGTCCTGGTGCAGGACAGTGTAAGCAGACAGCGGTGAAAGCACACCTGAACGGCCATGCTTAGCCAAGGCTCCCCTCTAACAAAGCCTTGAAAGCGCCGCAGTCTTACAGAAAGGCCCTGATGCTCAGTACATTTATTATTTACTACTCCTTGGATTTCTCTCCGACAAACTACTCCAAGGCTCCTGGGTTAAGTAACACATATACCGCTGTCCATCTGAATGGTGAACTACCTTGCCCTACTTCCAGATTCTCTCAAAGTCCATTCTCTTCGGGATCTTTCTGAAATCACCACTATTTTAACTATAGATTTCATTCCTGGAAGAAAAGCAACCATAATGCTAAGTTGTTGCTGTTGTTGTTGTTTTATGTGTTCTACTATGGAAATCCAGTACAGACCTAGGGATCTGGACATGGTTTTGAACACTGTTCCTAAATTCAGAAGGCAAACTGCAATGATAAACACACTGTGAAACTCTCCAGCATGCAGACCTCTAAACTCGAATGTTTAAAAAATGCCAGCTTCTAGTTTCATATTTGGAATGGTCTTCCCAGAACAAAAGTCCCTCAATACCAGCCATGAGGCAGTTTCCAGAAACTCCCAGTCATTACACATCTTCCCCAGATATGGAAGAAGTTCAAGTTAAATTTTCTACCACTCTTAAAAATGAACCCTTGAGGTAGGCTTCCAAAAAATTAGCAGTTTTCCCAAGCAGCCTGGCTTGAGACAGAAGACCCTTGAGAGACAGCTACTCTGTACAGAATAAAAAGAGGGTGCCCTTGGGTCTCTGTGCCTCACTTTTGACCTGACCCACAGAAGCATGCAAATAGCCACCTAGACAGGGGCTGGGTGCCTACCTGTGTAGCCAGCCAGGGCAGCAGCAGGAATGACAGGCTTGTCCTTGTTGAGGTCAGCACGGTCACGCACATAGTCCTTGAAGGTGCCCTTGGGCTTGTGGTTGGGCAGGGCAGCGGGATAGTCCTCAGAGTCGAAGCTGTCATAGGAGGGGACACGCTGCAGGCTGTTGAAAGATGACTGGCTGCTCCAGGACTGGGTGAGGCGGTCACAACTATCGTAGCTCTCTATGCTTTCAAAAGAGTCCTGGCCCCCGAGTTTACCTGGAGGTAAAGGAGGAGGTAGGAAGAGGGCAGGGAGGAGGGGTTGGGAAAAAACAACTGTAAAAACCCTCTTATGGAGGACAGATTGCTAATCAGACCTGGAAAGGAATGAAGGGAGAGAGGGCCCAGGGATACAGGAGCCCCAGAAGGGGAAAGGAGGTTGGTCTAGCTATCACCTCAGAGATGCTACCACAGCCTTGTTTATAGTTCCCAGCATAGAGACCTGAAATCAGGTTCTATCCCTCTGATATGTCATGTGGACACAATAGTATTTGAACCTGGAGAATTCCGAAGCCAAGAATGTAGAAGCGCGGAATGTTACCTGTCATGAGATTCCTGGTTTAATATGTCAGACTTAGTGGATTAATGAAAAAGCAAACAGAACCCTGTCAGGTGGAATTTCTTTCTCTCAATTCCAGCCAATGAAATGATTTCTAAAGGCACAATTCGGCAAAATAGTGTGATCATAAGAAAAAAAGATTCCATTAGATTAAGAGCACATTGGCTTCCCCTGACCTTGGCACTCAATTACTTTTTAAGCATTTTCCCCAAATACCAAGCGATTCCTTTATGCCCTCTCAGATAGAGAACGAAGTCAGACGATGCCTTCAAGGAGAGGAAAACAATGCCCAACAAAGCTCACTATCATTCTTGCAGACAGAAAACCATACTGTTTACCCTCTCAGGCACAGTTTAGCACTTGGAGTTCATATTCCAGGGCGGCAGAAGCAGAGAGGAAGGGAGAGGAGCTACAGCCCACAGCAGGGCAGAAAGCCTCCACTCTGTGAGTTGCTTAAGGCATTCTTCACTGACCACAAGATCACGCAAGTTCATTCATTTCCCAAACCAGCTTATACACAGCTGCTGTGGTTGTGTAATCATTCCTGGAGAAATTTCTACTGGCAAAAAAAAAAAAAAAAATGCCATGAAAAGAGGGGCTAATAAGAAAAATTCAAGAGAAAAATAAATACACTGAAGATCTAAAAAGATTCCCAGGAATATATATATTTTTATATTCCATATCCAGCGACTTTTCTGGCAACTGGAGGCTGATCTCAGAAGATGGGATGGCTACTACTCCAGACCAAGCAAGATGCGTTTGCAGAAATACTCCCAAATCAATTCTCAATTGTATAATGCTGGCTAAATCCTGAAGTAAACATGCCTTATAAAACCACGTACTAGTGTGCTTCTACCATACCCTCTTCTTCATGATAGTGAGAACTGGTTAAGAAAATAAAATTCAAACATAAGCAGCTATCCAAATCAAAGTTAAATACATGGGAAAGGCATGGTGGCTTTTTTTTTTTTTAAATAAGCCTTGAGCAAACAAGTACTTCTAGTACAACCCACTGCTGTGGACAATCTACGGTCTGTAAAGCTTAAGACAGAGAGCTCCTAGCTCACTTCCCTCTCTCTGCTCATCTGTTCAAAGAAAGGCAAAGCAGGGCCCGAGGAGTGCCCAGCCCAGCCTGCCCAGCCAGTACCACATCAGTCCCTTTCCAGGATTACTATCTTTTAAAGTCACATTAAATGTCTCAGGGAAGCAGCTCATACGCAGAATGCCATGGCCTTTTCCACAGGGCAGAAACCTCTCTGGTGTCTCATAGAAAGGGGCTCTCTCAGACAGCCTATGGATGTTAACTGTTATTTGATTACTCTGGCATACAAATAGAGCAAAAGCCTAAGATTTCATGAAGGATGCCCTGCCCAATGCGTCGGTATGTAGGTGTTCTCTATGCCCGAGTCTCCTGCAATTCCTCTTATCAGCCATCTTTCTATTTGGAGGGCCGGGAGTTGAAAGCACTTCATTTAGCCAAAGTGCTAAAGTAGGCGTCACTACCCTCTTGCAGCCTCACCAGATGCCACTCGGTTCAGACTGTGGTTTAGAGCAGAGTGCGGCTTTCATTTCAGTTCTGTGTCACAACCCGAGAGCTGGAAGCCTTCATTAACGGGCAGTTTCTCCACAACACTGGCTGAATCCAACAGGATTAGATACTCAGCTCTGCTTCTGAGTTCACCCAGGGAGGCAAGCATGCCCTAAGACAGGCACTGACCATTGTTCCTGAGAAATGCCTCGGTAAGGTCCTTCCAAAGCTAACTGATCCCACTGAACAGCGCTCTCAACAGTAGATGAGCAGCCTCACAGCAACCCACAGAGAAGCCTCACACAAAGACCGGCCTTATAGCACAAACAAGAGGGACAGAGGGGCACTTTGTAGACTATTACACACAATCTGAATACTACGATTATTAATAGTCAACTAACAGTAATATCTGCCGTCTAGACCAATCACAACACTCAGAATCAAGGGCCCTTTGGCCAGCCATGCTACAGCGCAGCTACCATACAGCAAGCAGGCCCGCACAAGCTGGTCTTCCCCATAAGTCTATGGCCTGAGCTTGAAGGAGATGAGGGACAGTGGAGCCACAAAGAAACACCTGATGTCCTTTAGTAAGGATAAGTTTGGGTTTTTAATCACTAGTTACGGTTTGAGGGGATAGTGAGGACCCAAGAACCAAGAAAAGGGAAGGGAGAAGGGGCATTTACACAAATGCGAAATCGGCCACAATTGTAAAACAATGATTACAGATCTACCCAGATTTACAACATCGCTGAACCCTAAACCCACAACTCAGTCTTGTTAACTATACACAGAGACCGCCCCATAAGGAAGAAAATGGTTGTAAGGCTTCAAGCTGCTTGAGAAGAAGTGCACAGATGCACACGGTTGTGAGCATGTATTTAAATAGACACACACCCAAAAATAAATGACAGACAGAAAGGGGAAGACAGACGTGGTCCCACCCATTCCCTTAGGTTTGAAATACAAACAAGGCAGGAGTCTAAGAAGGACCATTCATGTTCTGGTTTCACAGGGACTTTCCCTGTACAAGGCCAGTTAGCTATCCCGAGCCTGCTGGAAGGAAGTGTGAGTCTAAAGACTTGAAGAGTCTGACAGTAGGCATGGTTTACAGTGGCCACAGGGTACTCCTTTGGGCTCTCCTGCTTTTGGAGAGCTCTGCACAGGTAATACAGGGAGCGGGAATCACTACCTACCCCCCTCCTCACGTTTTTACCACTTTCCCATTTACCCACCATGAAAAGTATTTTTAGCTTTTCAGAAACAAGTGGGCTCTTCCTGGAGGAAGAAGCCCCTCCCTCTCACAGACTATACTTCTCTCAACAACAAAACAATCTGAACACACTGCTCCTAGTGGTCAAATGTTTATGTCCTCATCCTAAACAGCACATATGTTTTACCTTTGGAATGTCAGGTCAGCCAGACCTATTTTGAAACACTGGCTTTACCGCCAGTGAATGTTTTTATCATTATTATAATAGCCTTGTCAACAAGAATACCTTCATTTGGAAGCCTCTTGCCACCTCTTTTCCCTGGTCCCCTAGCTAAATACACACTTTCACCACACTGTTGATGACCAGTTCCAAATAAACCACTGGTTAACCATCTTGCATGTTCCCAAACCAAAGAAGTCACAAGTGGCTTAAGTTCCCAGAATGAACAGCAAAGGTCATCCTAGGTATCAAGTCAGGTTCTACAGTGTGGCCCAGGTGTACCCGACGAGGAACACCAAGGCACACATCAAACTTCAAGAAGATTATGCTCTCAAACAAAAGTCTCTTAATGAAACTGCAGTTTCCTTTACAAAATTCAACTAGAAGTATTACATAGGCAAAACCATTTTACCCTAATAACACATTTATTATTTATTATTCTGCCATACTTAGTTCCAGCATGAACCCCACGCTCTTTGCCATCTGTTGTGAGATATTTGTACACAGTGTGAAGGTGTGTTGCTGTGATTGGTGAAATAAAAAGCTGAGTGACCAATAGCTAGGCAGGAGATAGGTGGGACTTCTGGGAAAAAGAGAGGAACCCAGGATGATTCTAGGTGCTTGAGGAAAATGCCAATGAGACGCAGAGGGGGTCAGATACACAAAATGAGACACAGGTAATAAAAGGCCACCGGGCAAAATGTAGATTAATGTAAATGAGTTAATTTAAGTTATAAGAGCTAGTGAGACAAGCCTATGCTAAGGCCGAGCTTTCTTAATTAATTCTAAGTCTCGTGTTGTTATTTGGGACTAGTGGCAGAAAAGAAAGTCCGACTACGGCCACCATGTTGTATAAGGCTAAAATCCCGCGGTAAAAGGTCTTATTGCCGAACACACTCAAAAACAGAAAGGCTGAGCCTGATGAATACCAGGCTGATGATAAGTGAGTAAAATAGGGCCTGAAAAACTCATAAAGGTCATTCTAGTACCCAAGGAATTTGAAAGTAAATTTGACCTACCACGACTAGCCCTCCCCATGCACATGTTGTCTGGAGTCAACACTTCTTGCTTGATGGCAAAGTAGTCTGTCTGCAAGGTGTCCGTCTGGAGAGGGTCCCGGAGGATGACAGATGGGTAGTCGTTCTCATACTTGAGGGACAGGAGTTCCTCTGAGCTGATGGGATGCAGCGTCTGATAGGACTCTGTGATGAAGCTGGGCTCTGAGAACTCCGAGGGAGGAACACACTGAGCATGCTCGATACCATAGCCTAGAAAAGGAGATTGTGTACAATTGGAGAGACAGATACCTAAAGGAAGCAATCCTTACTACATATCAAAGCCCCACCATGTGATATGAGTGGACTCCCTTGAAGAATAAAAGGAGAGGAAATCAGAAGGGCTTGGTTTCGGCCTTGATCCACAACTTGCTATCTGCAGCCCTTGATAAGATACCTGCCTTTTGGGACTTAATTTACTTGTCTGTAAAATAAGGTTGATTAAGTCTTCCTGGGAGCACTGTGATGAGTAAGAGTAAATTAGACTCTGTGTGCACAATGTGTGCAACATTTGGGACACTCTTGATGGCTAGTGAGTGTAAGTGTTGTCACTGGAATAATTAAAAAGATAAAAGCGACATCACACCTGTTTAACACGGCCTTTGATGGCAGAGCCATCAGAGAAATCCAATGGTATTCTTTTTCTCTGGCCACCTCTATGGTGTTCTAAGGTATCTTACATTAAAAAGGAGAAGGCTTACTTTCTGTACTAGAATGTGATGCTATATGGGCCATTCTTCCAGAGGGATTCCATATAAAACGCTGCCATCCTCAATAATAGACATGGAAAGCATTTGGGACAAAAATCTAATGCCTGACCCAGCCCTCTTCCAGGCCACTATCACACATGAGACTAAATAAGATCAAAATCTAACCAGGGTGCAGCCCTTTCCCATTGCAGGGACTTTGTAGACTGATCGACATGCATACAAGCTGAATCCTGGGACTCAGTGAAAGTCATAAAATAAACAGCCAAAAGCAGAACATAATTAAGAAAATATTACTTTCTATAGAGTTATGATTAAAGCACCTGAGACTGACTAAAACAGGGGCCTTTCCAAGTTCCCTCCCATAAAGAGCCAAGAGACAGAGGCGAGAGGAGAGTGGGAGACAGCACTTACTAATGAAGTAATCCGAGGTATAACGAGATTCTGGATAGGTAGGGTTGACTCCATTAACCTGATAGGGTTTCACGTCCTCTGTAAGAAACACATCAGGAAATAAAATAAAGATAATATGCAAGTAACACTTGGTCCATGAGGGTCTTAGACACACAAGGACCTCGATGACCTCAAACTTTTTCTAGAAAGAAAGAAAGAAAGAAAGAAAGAAAGAAAGAAACCTTCAAGCATATTAAAGAAGTTGGTGTCTTAGTTGCCTGACTGGGGTCTTGTCTCAGGATAGGATCACAAAAGTATGGCTGAGTTTATCATTTCAGGGCCTATGAAATGAGATTTACAGTCTTGGAAGGAGATCCAGTGGATAATGTCTAAGGGTTGGAAAAATTTGTGATGTTTTTGTGTTCCTGTTCTGACAACTGCATCTTCAGGCTCGTCTGGGGATGTCTCAAGGACCCTGATCAGTGCTTAACACTCAAACAGATAAATTAAAAACCACTTCAGAAACGCATTCAGTCTCTGGGCAAGTAGATTTTTGTATCCTCCAGTTTTTGCAGATGTCTGAAAAATTTTTTTCCTGTGCTTTTCTCATTGTTCTTGGAATTTAAATTCAAGCCCAGACAAGAAGCAGGACACTGGTAAGGCGACTCCACTCAGTGAACCACGGAGACTTACGTAAAGTAAGAGAAGCAACTTAACACCAACTTCCTTGGGACACAGAGAGGAACGGAGAAAAGGCACAGTGGAGAACTGTCATGGTGGGCTCAGGGTCCCCTGACTACTCTAGAATCAAATGCAATAGCTATTGACACTTTACAGAACCTGGCAGTATTTCACTGCCCAAAATAAAACAATCGTAAAGGCAGACAACTGATACGGGGTTTTCCTCAGGTATCTGCTAGCTTGCTAAGAGCAAAGGCTGATGGGAAAACAAGTTTATGCCTGTACTCAAAAAACAAAAAAAGTTCCCAGTTGAGATAAAATGATTAAACTCTGCCTGAGCAGCTTATCAGATTGAAACATCCCCTGCACCTTTGGCCTTCAGCTCCGCCCCAAGCCCCTATGCTCGCTGGCTGCTGTGCTGTCCTGAGCACAAACATTCTGACCAGCTCCTCAGCTCTATGGACCCATAGAAAGACAGTTTTACTGCCTCAGGATACCGGCTGGGATGACAGGACTTGCCTTCTCAAACGTACTGAGTTACATCCCTACTTCACTTCAATTCCCTGACAGTCCTGCGCAGCGTAAACAGAGTCTACAGTCCAACCCTGTCTCAGAGACGGAAATTTCCTACCAGCCCACAGTATCACAGCAAGACCACAGGATGGGAAGTGAAACCTAAAAAGATTTAGAAGTGAGTAGAGTTTAAAGTGCTGGTCACTAACTGGGGACGATTCCATGAGAAAAATCTATTTTGCCACACTTTGGAATCAAGGATATGAATATGTCAGGATCAGGGGTGGACTGAGCCCACCCAAAGCTGAGGGAGCTGGGACATCTCCTTCAGGCGCTCATTCGCATTCCGAGAAGCACTGTATTCACAGACTATGTTTGGTTTCATGGTCTGGTGCAACCTGCTGTTGTGTTCCAGAGCCAGCAGTTAAACCAGCTCTGTGAGGAGTCTGCCACAAGCTTTCTTTTCCTCTTATGAGCAGGTCACTCGTGTCAGTGCCTAGGGGTCAGCACCAGTGCACACTAAGGCTGCTGTCCCAGGGAGGAGGCATCAAGTCCTTGACTGTGTTCATGGGCTGATCATCTTCAACAAGAAGCTACGGAAAAGGAGTGCCCATCACACTCTGTGTCCAGAGGACTGGGACTGGGTCTCTCCTCCGTCCTGAGAGAAGGCCATACTCTTAAACAAAGGAAGGTATTATAAGGAAAGAGCTGGATGCCCTGACCCCAGTGGCTGTGCCTACAGCTGGGGCCTGGTGACCACAGGGAAAGGGTGGGCCTGGTTACAGAGGGTAGCAGGCTTCTAGGCTTACAGTCAGCTCCCGGGCACTGCTGACTGCTGGTAACTATAATTTATTTTAAGAAGAAATTCAGAAAAATAAGCGCAGAAACACCCAAGTTTGCCGCCTGCTGCTGTTTCTATACTCAGCCAGAGCTACGGGACATGAGTCACTTGGTCCAAAAAGGTTAGAAGAGGCCGGTAGAGGAGGCTGTGTCATTACAAGGTTGCAACACCGTGTCCTAATATAACCCCAGCTTTGGCTCCAAATGTAAAAGGTATTCCATACTACCATAATCCCAAGTCAGTGAGTGACAAAGAAATCTGTCTTGCTAAGAAGACTGGAGAAGCTGTGCTCTCCTGTACCAGGAGTATACATCATAGATCAAGGGAGGATATATTAAAGTTATTGATGAAAAAAACCCATATTTTTTAAATATAAGTTTTTGGTTTGGGAACTATTTGTTGAAAAATAACTTGGATCGTATTTTTGCATACAAGAAACTAAAGAAGTTCAATCTTGCTAAAAATTAAAACATTAACTCCTAATGCACACACACACAAAAATAAACCAGCAAGTATTGATCTTTTGTACTATGTTAGGCTCTGTACCAAAGACATCCCCACCGACCATCCATGCCAGGGCTGAGCACCCACAGACAACGGCATGAGCATCCTGCTATTGGGCGAGTTTTTCCCTTACTCTTGGAGAAGCATCACACAACCTCCTCCTCCCTGTGGTCAAACATTTACCTTTCTGCAGGATCTCTAGGTGCTCCCACAGGATGTCCCCAACAAAGTCTGGAGCCAGCTCGAGGAAGCATTCTTTACCCAGGGCACACAATGCCGCTCCATTCATACAGAACTTCTGGAAGTCCACGCCTTTCAGGCTGAACTCATTCACAGCCCACATCACCCAATCCCGAACATGGGTTTCTGTCCACTGTCGGGGGTCTGAGAAGAGAGACCAAATGAGGACGGGGTAGGTCAGGCTGGGGAGCAGACAGTGAAGGGACCAAACAAGGCTGAGGATTCCAGTTACCCTCAGACCTAGGGACCAGCATCCTGTGATACTTTCCCATGCTTCTCCCCACACTCAATCCCACCTCCCCTGTTTTGCCAGGTAGGAGGAGCTATGGTCAGTCAACAATAGTTTCCTGCTTTCATTCAGACCAAGATTCCCATCCATCTCCTCTCTCACCCTTATTTCCATTAAAAAATTTAAAAGCCCCAGATAAGAGAACGTGCCTTCTTGAAAAGCAGTAGTCGCAATGTAAAAGGTTTCCCACAAATGGCACTCTCAACTCTTCAATACACTGGAGGCTTTTATACTGGATTATTTTTATCTTAGCAACTTATTATTTTACAATAATCACCACAACCAATAATAGCACGTCACTCAAGTGTCATTATTAGTGACTACACTAGACATATGCCCTGCAATGTCTGCACCTGCCACAGGCCCTACTTTGAATAGTAGTGATGACATATAAACTGCATATAATACTTAGGGATTGACAGAGCTATATCTGTCAATATCACTAAAGGGGCTCAAATGACAATGGGCTGCCGTGGCCTCGACTGATGCTTGAATCCAAAAGCTAACTTCATGAGATGCTAAGATACCCATGGCTCAGAGGTTATTTTGCTCTGCCTTCTGGGCCTCATAGAATGTTTGGGATTGTTTTCCACCCAGGTTTAGGGTAAAATTGGAAACAGAAGAAAAAAATATACATATATACTCCAAAAATCTAAACCAAAGCCCCAGTCTGGCCATGCTGGAAATCTCTTATCCAGCAGAGGAAGAGGCATGATTTATACAGACAGCCTTCCTTCAACTATCTTAACTACAACAACAAAAGCCTTCCTGCTCTTGACTGTCTAATCAATGTTCCTAGGTGAAGCTGATAATTCTTAGCTCACTTCTTTCTTACAGCTCCAGACCCTTTCCGTTCTCCATAAACCCAAAGGGCGAGCACACCTGCCAAAGTACATGGAAGCAAACAGAGCATAAACTTCAGCCCCCAGGATTTATCCACAGTAGCCCAGACTGACCCTACAACAAATGCTTCCAAACCTGTCTGCAACTTTTGGACTTGTTTGAGGAGCTTACAAATTAGAGATATCTAGCACCTGTTAAGATTGCACTGGTCTAGGCTGGGGCCTAGCTGGAAGTTCTCAGAGGTCCAGAGAGTCTGGTGTACAGACAGGTCGAGAAACACTGTCCTAAGACCAAGATGGTGATGACAAGCTGGGAAAGGGTGGATCCTCAGCCCCTGTATCTCACGGATGTCTGCGATAGCCACTGCTGATTCCAGTGCTGCTACTCGAAACCAGCCTAGCTGGGGGAGAGCAAGAGCCTTCCCTAACACTCTGGCCTGAGTGACCCCTTATCCTACTGTAAAAAGGATACCTTTGGGGATTCCCAGTCGCTGCTGCTCTTTTGTGAAGCCACTGAAAGTAGCTTTCAGTGCTTGGGACATCATTTCTTTGCTACTCGGAGTTAACAGAGGGACATCTGCACATTCCATATCTGTAAGGAAAAACAAAAGCAGCATATGAAACACAAAAACCACACAGGTAATTAACTACTCACAAAGAATGCGAGGGTGTGAATGAGCCAGAGGCTGAGAAAGAACTGTGTTAACGTCCTCATCACAGCAGGTAAAATTGAAGGGGTTTTCCACAATATGCTAGGCCCCTTTGAAAAAAAAAAAAAAAAAAAAAAAACAAAAAAAACAAAACCCTGTGTCTTGCTTACAATGCTCTGGACCCTGGTGAACAAAATATGTTTATTCTTTCTTCTGATCTCTACCATCCATGGCCCCCATTTGTCCTTCTTATTCAATGAAACCATTTTTGCTACTACATATTTTCAGTTACCTATAAAAAGAAGAAACAATATTATTCATTCAACTAAGAATTACTTTGTGCTTGAAATATGCAAGGGACAGGAATAGCACAGAACAAAAAACAGCAGGGACCATAGAAAGAGCACTGCCCAAGACAGGTTCTTGCAGTGGATTCAGTTAAGAAAACCCTATAGGCACAAATGCTTAAATACAGTGTCAACATGGGCTTCATTGGAGAAGATGCACACTAGCCTAGAACCGGAACTGCAGCAACTCCAGAGGATCAGGAGAAACTTGCCATGGGCAGAGAGATGGCTAATGTGAGAGCTGAGGGACTCTCCGAAACTAAGGAAGAAAAACACACTCTAGCTTAGCTGTTCTCGGAGTGTGGTACCCCAGGCAAGCATACCAGCCTTGCCTGGAAATGATGGGATACAAATTTTCAGTTCCCCTGAAGGCCTACTGGATCAGAGCCTATGTGTCTGCTTTTCAACACAAAGCCCAGTGCTGAGCACTAAGCTTAAGCAGCTCAGTCTTAGGCATAGCATAAAGGAAGGTCATGAGATAAGAAGTAACAAGAAGATGAAAGTAGAGGTTCTTTCACCTCCTTGGTTAGGTTTACACCAAGGTATTTTTATTAGGCTTCTGTGAATGGGATTATTTCCCTGATTTCCTCCTCTGTGCTTCTGTCGCTGGTGTATAGAAAGACTACTGATTTTATTATTTTTTGTATGTTCATTTTGTATCCTGCCACTTTACTGAAAGCTAATTGGCTAGGCATTTTCTGTTTATGTACAGTACCCATGCCACCTACAAACAGGGGCACTTTGACTTCTTTTCCTATGTGTATCCTTTTTGTTTCCATTTTTATGCTCTAACAAGACTGAGTCCTATACTAAACAGGAGTAGAGACAGGGCAGTAGAGACACACCTCGGTTGAGTGATATAGAAAAATCAAGCTAAGACTGAGCTAGAAGCTTTCTCTCCTCCATCTAGTCCTCGTCATCCTAAAACGTGCTATGGAGACTGCTGGAGAAAAGGCAGCCATTGCCTTACACAACTGGGAACTCTACAAACTACACGATCAAGATGTGCTCGCTTGTGCACCAGTGGCACTATTGCTATGGGGTAACCAACTGTTCTCGGGCTTTGAGGCCCTCTCCACAGGGCAGAATCCATGCCTGATACAGTAAGCCCTATCAAAAACTCACGGATGGGAGGTCTTAGGCTACACAGGGTGAAAAGTGAATACCGTTGTTTAGCTAAACTGGCATAACATAAACTGCCCTCTAAATATTTATGCTTATACTCATCAACAAATGCTACTCCCATCCTTAATCAGAGAAGCCTGTTCTGAGTAAATGGTAGTAAATGAAGAAACTCACAGCTACATGAGGTGCTGAGAATAAGTGACAGATAAATGCTCAGCCCTAAACAAGACATGTATCCCATCCCCTCTAAGGTATAGGGAGCAAAGTAGGAGAGGAGACAGAAATAATGTAAGATCTATATGACACACAGAAGGGTTATAAAATATCATCTTCTGAGGAAGGCACAGTCATTGTAATCTCAAACACACAGCAGCTGTGCATGCCTGCACTGGGTCTTCACAAGAGTAAGTTCCTCCACAGCCCAGCATGGATGAGAGAGAGGCCTAGGGAGCCCTACCCTTCACCGTGAACTATTTGCTAATTGACAGATTCAGGCAGATAAGGAGTCGCTGTTTTAGTTGTGTACCCAGTGGTGACCCCACCAATGGGTGGCGGCCAGGCTCCAATGAACAGTTCCAAACCAAAGGTCACACAGATGGCGCTGGTTAAACTAACTGAGTCACAAAACAAAAGTAAAAGTCCTATCTAGGAAAGCGGCTGTGGGGAGGATTTACAGGAATGGTAAGGAGATAAGAGGGGAGCAATCAAAATACACACGTACACAATTTTCAAAGAACAAACTTCATTTTTAAAATTACAGAAAAAGAAGGAGAAATAAAACTTGTAACACTAGAAGAAGAAAAAAAAGATGAACGATTATTGAGTCAGAGCGATCAGGCGGGCAGCTGTTTGACATGAAGTTGAAGAGGTAAGTAGAGACCATGTTAAAGAACATGCCACTTTATCCTATGGAAAACCCAAAGCTGCTGAAGTTTAACCAGAGGAACTCGCAGCACTGTTGGTTTGTAAAGAGTGGTTTAGGTGCACACGAATGGATGCAAGGGGGCTTGTGAAAGAGTGGGAGTATTGGTTCTGCTGAGAGATGACAGTGGCTTTGTCTAGGAAAGCAGCCATGCTGATAAGATAGGCAGGCAAGCCTGAGGTAGATCCAGGAAGTCCCAATTATGACCTCTGTAAGAGGGAAAGCACAGTGAGGTATCAAATCCTGCAGACCTGCCAGTGTCACCATTTGCCAGACCCATACAGTTTTACCCTCCCGCACCTGTAGGCCCTGGTCCTGATCTGAGCACAGGCACAGAGGCAACACAAAGCATCTTCTAAATGCATCTTGAGGCTATTTCTCCCCAAAGCTAAACCCTCCGAGCTTTTCTGTGACTTATGTGGTGAGTACCTGCATTGCCAGGAGCTTCAGAAGCCTGAGCTATCAGTGTACAAACATGCAGAAACTGGGGTAACATGATCGAGTTCCTTCGCTGGCTTGTTGGAGAAGTTCCTCAGAAGGAAGGAAGGAAGGAAGGAAGGAAGGAAGACTCTGAATGTATGACCTTCAAGAAAAGGAGGTCAATATGTTGCCTCTGAAAGACAAAATGAACAGAGGCAACACTGCATGACTGAGGACAGCTTTCAGCCATGCTACCAGAGAGCAACCCAGTGTCCCCGCCCTCCTAAGAAGAAAAAGGTAGACATAGCTACTCTCCCAGGCCCTACCAGTCCCAGGGAGTATTTGAATAGCCAGAGTGTGCCTCCAGGAAGATTGACAAAATGATGGAAAATCCCAGATTTTGGAATAAAAACATAAAAGGCTCAGAGAAGGGATAGTCGTTGATTACACAACATCCAGACCTTCAAACAATGAAATAATCATCACATGAGTCACTAAGAAGCACATCAATGTTTCCCGTTCGTCCTTATTTCACCAATCTCAGAACAGCTAAGTGGCATTGAGCGCCTCCCCTTTGGGGCACAGGTCAATTTTACTTCAGAGAAAGAGGCCCTTTAGTTAAGCAGAGAGCATGACTTCAGAGCTGGGAAAACTCCAACAACCTCGGATGCTAACACAAAGCTAAACACACTTCAATCAACGAATACTTGGTGAATTCAGTATTTCTCAATGTAATCAACTTTGTCCCCTTCATGTCCATCTGATATAAATTCAGGAACTTGAACTGTGTGGGTTTGTCTCTCTGTCTCTGTGCCCACCATTAGACTAAAAAGTCATGAAAAGGGCTTTACTGATGGTGGAAATTGGCTGAGGCCACACGTGGGACATGCAAGCCAAGGTTAATAGAGTGTCTGTAGGGCTACCATAAACTGAACCCAGAATGAATCTGGCAGGCTGGCGCCCATTATATTCTAAACATGAAAGCAGGGGCAATACGATGCCCTCATGAGAAGACAGCCAAGAGCAAGGACAATGACAGAGAGCCTGAGGAGGAGGATTCCCTCAGGCTGCATCCTCTTCTACAGCAGCGCTCTGGTAGTCTGCATGGACCAGGAGTGTTAAGTGGATGTTTTTTATGCAGTTTCTGCATCCTGTTGCGGTAGCAAGCATGTCCATTCTCTCACTTGTTTTCTCTAACGGAAGTGTCTGGAACTACCTTGGCTTGTCCACCTCAGTACTCCCTCTAAAAGTCTAGTTCATATGCAACCACCTGGTCCTGTCCCTCTTGTAGTGAGATCCAACCTCTGGGTCTCCTGGAAGATCACTCAAGTCAGCTAGAGAAAACTATCTCCACATCTAGGACACTTGCATTGGGATGTAAGCTCCTTCAGACAGCACTCTCATTGTTCTTGGAACCAATTCTGGAAAGAGGAAAGTCAGAACTTTTCTGCATTTGTAAAACTCAAGATTTGGACTTAAAACAAACAAACAAACAAAACCAAAAAAAAGGGGGGGGCCTTTCTCTACACAGCAGTGAACAGCTGGCTGGGTTGTCTTTTCTGTGGTGTGGACTGATCAACAGCCAGGCATGGTGGTACAGGCCTTTAACGTAGCACTTGGGAGGCAGAGGCAGGCAGATCTCTGGGAGTTCAAGGCCAGCCTGGTCTACAAAGTGAGTTCTAAGACAGCCAAGGGTGTTACACAGAGAAACCCTGTCTTGAAGGAGAAAAAGGAAATGAGATCAATAATTATGCTCAAAAGTGGAGAGATTAAGCTTGTTATTTAAAGACCAATGCAAAAGTTCCCTCAATATTATCTGTGATTGTGTAATTACTCATATCAAAGATGAGGAGGAGGAGGTGGCAGATGGAGAACCTGCCATGGCTTAGGAAAGAAGACATTACTGTTCCTACATTTACTTCATTGCTATAACACTTTGCATTATACAGATACTCTCTAATCTTGGGAACGGCATCTGGACATTAATCAGTATCTCCAGGAACATTAACTAATTGTATTTCTTAGAAAAATACTGAGATTGCCTTTGTGGTAATAATTACAATATCTTAAAATCAAATAACACAGCTCTCAAAATGCAGAGACCCAGACTTGAAGAAAAAGTGTGCCAATCCTCTGGAGATTCTCAACACAATGCACGGAAGCTAGAGTCATATGTTAAACCTCAGGACCCTACCTCTGCAATAACATAGGACTCACCCTACATTTCTGAGAAGACAACGGTAAAAACCCATGTCAAGGTACACAATGTGAAGTAGGAGCAGGCAGGACAGCTCTCCTGGAATCTCCAGGCACACTGAGCCAGCAGCACCGGGAATGCAGGGAAACACCAGCCTGAATTTCAGTGTGGCCTACCCCGACAACACCATACCATTTCAAGGGAAATAGAAAACAAGAGCTTCTAGTCTGTTTGTGTCTCAGTCCAAGTTAAGGGCCGTTCGGTTTCCAAGAACCCTTCAAAGGGATCTTGTGTGTCTTCTTCTACCATTCTTTGGAGTTCTCTAAAATATAACCGCTCATACCAATGTTACAAAGAACTTATTTGAGGTAGCTTTTACTTAGCAAGAGGTTCAAGGCTTAAGGGCCTTATAAAACTACAAGTTCTTTCTCCTGCTGTTCTCAACAACTGATGTAGAAATGACCACAACATCTGGAATCCACCGGTAAGATAGTGAGCGACAGAGCCAAAGACAAGAATCCCAGATGAGCATCCAATGTTGTGTGAATGCTACACCGGGAGAAGCTCTAGACTTGACAGGGATCTTAGGCCTGGGTTGGGTACTGCCATAAACTGAGCAGCTGGAGACAGAGGTGGAGAAGCTACCTCATAGCTTTTTAAGACTTTGTTCATACACCTTTCCACAGGGCGACAGTCCTGGGCAGGAGGTCCTGGGAAGTGCTTCAGGGTTCCCCTTCTACAAATGTGGAAAAGATGACACCAGAATGGCTTAGCATAGAGTCACAGAACAAGATGGACTAACTAGGGCCAGAAGACAGATTTCTACTCTTGAAAATCCATGGTCTTCCTGCTCAGCTCCACTACCAAAGGGAACAAACAGACTGCATAAATATAATCGAGAGATGAAAAAATTTCGAAGCAGTAAAAGACAAGATTTACTTTTGCTTAAAAATTAGATAAATATGAGATATTTTAACAATTAAAACTATCCCAAGACTCTTCGTTTCATACAGATAATCCCAAAAGGAATTATGGAACCCTGTTTGCAGCATCTACTGCTCTTCTCCTTTCCTGGGACTAAGGGAAGCCTTCCTTCCTTCCATCCCCATGAAGCAGACGGGCTAAACAGCAACCTGGCTAGTTTCTGTCTGTCTTCACCTCCGAGCTACCTTGATGGGTTGCTGGACATATGACATAGGACTAAGTAGTTACACAAAATTTGCTGAAATGTTTTCAGAGTAAGCAGAAACTCAGAAGAAGCCATCTAGCTTACCTGGAAAGGGAAGAAGCAAACAAACAAATGAATGGAAGAATGCCCAAATGCAAAGATGGAGTTCTAAAAACAAGGGAAAAAAAGAGAGCAGGAGACATGCGTATGGCTGACTTGCTGTCTTGATCAAAATCTGCAGACTCTGCTGTCACTTTCTCCATTAGGCAACTCACACTAGGGAAGCCACTTACTAATTTACCTCTAAAAAGAGTTCTGTTAAGAGGCAGCCCCTGTATCACTGGGTTTTACAATTTTGATCTGATAATTTTCAGATGTAATAGTGTACTGAACCCTTATTTCGTATCTCTGTCTCCCTCCCCCCTACACACATGCAAATACACAATAAAGATAATCCAAGCAACAAGTCATTTCATCTTCTAATGTTCTATTGTCTTGAGGATTTGAGAAAATAAGTATTATAGAATAGAAACTTAAAGAGATAGATGAAGTCAAAGAAAATGGGGCTTGAAATTATCTTGCCTGGTACTTACACCAACCAGGTCTACAGTTCATCTACTGGCCCACTTGAACCACAGAACTTCTGTTAAGGCAATATCATCATGATTGAGAAATTGGCACAGGGGAAGCAGAGATCTTCAGATCAGGATAGAAAGCCATCCTGAGACTCCCATGTCCGACATGGGAAAGACTAAAGTTATCATTTGTCTTCCTAATGGCTCATGGCCTTGTGAACTTTCAACTCTAACTAAGAGCACACAAAAAACGTTGATGTTCTGACAAACATCACAAGGGCAGTTTCAAAGAGACAAGTTTCCTAGAGCAAACCCCAGTGTAGGAGAATAACACAAGGAGAAAAATGGCTGTGGCTAGAGGAGCTGAAAACTCCAGCTGCTGGAAGTTGCTATTGGCTTCTAAAAGGGCACACCCACTAAAGGGGCCAACCATCCCAGAAGAATGGGAGTACTGCCCTATCTCTTTCACAGACAGTAGAGGAGAAGCAGAGACAAAGGGAGCGTGGCCTTCAGTTTTGCTCTTGGGTCCCCTAGCAGGCAGTAGAAACTAGGCAGACATGACTTCAATCCCAGGGGTAGGTGGGAGGCAGGAGTTCTTCTGGAGTCCCTGGCTCCGGTTTCATTAATAAAGGGATGCGATGTAACGAAGGAATAACCAGGCATCAACCTGGGGGTCCCCACCGGGTCCACCCATTCCAGTCATGCAGTGTATCACTGTTCCAAACAACGGAACAGCATGAGAAATGGAATAGATTCCCATCAGGTAGAAAAACAAACAATCGAGCATGAGTCCCTCTCCTCTACCCAACCCTCCAGCAGGCACCAGCCAGTAAAAACTAATCCAAAGAAGGCAGCAAGAAGTGGCACAGAAAATCCCTAATTCACCCTCCAGTGACCTGGCCGTCCAAAAACGTGAGCCAGTCTCAGATTACAGCATCTCTCTGTGCCAATGCACACAGCCACCAGAGAACACACACCGGGGACACCATGCCAAATCAAAGGTAGGTGCCTCTTCTCAGAGAAATGCTGGCCTAGGACAAAAGAGAGGGTCTCCTAAAGGACAGCGGGTTCTCCAAGCTGCTCTGAGCCTGAGAAAGCAGTGTGCAGGGTCCACCAGGCACAGTGAACATCTGTAGGAAGTGACCTCAGACTCCCCCCTCCTTCCCCTCACCCATCCCCTGCCCTATCCCCCAAAAGGAGTTTTAACACATTATTACCACTGAGGTCCTGAGGATCTGGTGAGTCACCAGGCTCACACATGGTTCCAATGAGCCCTTGACCATTACATGGTAGGGAAGCAGGAAAAACAAAGGAAAGCGGTTGTAATTCGGCAGCGTCGGAGTTCAGACCTGCCAGACAAAAGGGATTGCAGGCATGTTCCCAAATGCGTTCAGGCACCTGACATGCAAAAGCTATTTTTAATCACTGGATTTATTTCTTTCCAAGCCCCTCCACCATCCTCCACCTCAGCACATGGATAGGAAGGCACAGCAGGACCCAAATCAATTCCAGGTGTTCAGGGAAACCCAGAAAGGCTCTTCCGTTCCAGGAGAGAAGGCAGAAAGGAGAACCGGCCCCTGAGTCCTGAGGATCGGTGCTCTGACTCTGTCCCTAGGACGGCTCAAGTCTCCCACCCAAAACACCCAAGGAGGAAACACGAGGATGAAGATGCCCTGCTAGAAGGCCTTTGAAATATAAATCTTCTCTAGCAGCCCCAGCAAGCGAAGGCCCAAGAAATGGTCTCGAGACAGAGATTCGATTCTTCATTTTGTTCTCATTTTCCCAGTTCCGTACACCTGGGAGGGTGAGAGATCCCTGAAACCTGCTGTTCTTCCAGGCACTGCAAAGAAAATCTCATGCACTGCTTCTTGTCAAAAGTTGCGCCAGTTCAATTAAGACACCACACTCTGCTGAGCGTCTGTTATGTCCCACTAGACGCTGGCATTTCACGTGCCTGTCCCACAACCGTCATGGCAGAGCACACCCCAGAGGCACAGCAAGCTCAGGAAAACCGCTTCCACTGAATCTCTCTCTCTCCACCCCAATGAAGGAACATTATTCATTCTGCACCTTGTAACCCAACTTGCAAGGGGGAAATTCTTTTGGTGGCCATCATCTAAAATATATTTGCCATGACAACACTTCACACCTACACAAATCCTGGGGATCTTTAGTTTTTAAAAGCTTCCCATGAGTGCCACGTTAGAATCAACAGGACACAAAGAAAATGTATAGTTCTGTACTCAAAGTTCTTTCCTATATATGAAGATTTTCTGAAAGAGCGAGCAGTCTCTGCTTACACCAAACAAACCATACTAATCATTTATGGGCCTTTAATTCAGTGATTCTCCCATAGTTTAAAGCAATGTTTGGCGGGCAAGGGGTGTGGTTCAATGGCAGAAGGCATACAGCTAGCCCTGGATTCAAGTCCTACCACCCTATGGCAGAGCTCTTCTGCACAAGCAGCACCTGGACAGAATGTGGACGCCCTTAGAGGGTCGCTTTCAGCTGTTTACAAGGTGGTCACATACTTCAGTGCCTTTCCATCCTAGGTGGCTCTTTTCAGCTCTCGCCACACAATATGCCTGTGAGTTTATAGCGTCCCAGGACAGTGTGATCCCTTGGTCCTGATAAACACAGTGCCGGGCCATAGTCTCCGTGGACGTCCTAGGTAGATGTGCCTGGATCTGCACACAGCCATGCTGCACACTGATGACTCTTTCTCTGTCTTATGCCTTCTGGCTTGGCAGTGTGAGAACTGGAACCCAGGCATTGCACAAGCTAGGCAAGTTCTCTACCAGCCAGCCCCAGCCCCAGCCCTTATACTTCCGATATTACTAGTCTACCCTGTAACTAAAATACTCATGACAGGGTCAGAAGGCTCTCAGTAATGGCATGACATCGAACAGCCCCTCTCAAAATGATGGAAACTATCTGACGTTCTACATCTTGTTATTATCCCAGCAAGGGGTACTACTTCTGGTGTGTTGCTTATGGATTACTGATGAGTCTTGATGGCCTCGGCATCTCCCATCCCAAGAGGGTTATTAGGACAATCGACTTATTTTAATCTCACACTGGCTTCCCACCTATTATTACCATCACTACTTTTTAAGCAGAATTTTACACCGCTGAAAGTGTTTTCCCGAATGTTTTAGTATTATTTCCTCCACTCCCCAGCTGAGGAAACTGAGGCTCACGAAGGCTACTTCAGTTATTTCACCACCATGGCCAACAGGAAAGTGACGCAACCAGAAATTCCAGTCCAGATCTTTAGACACAAAGGTAGATATTTCCTCTCTCTGTCTATTTGTAAAAATACAAGCAAGGGAGACAGAAAAGACAGGCTTGCCACAGGATGTAGCGTGCTTCAGAGAAGAGTAGACCTCAATCCCGGAGATAGCAGGCAGCAGCTATAACACGGGGCTCCAGGTGCCACTATGCCCCTACACCACTGTATAAACCCTCCCTTCCCTGGACTGACCTGTTCCCACTCCTGGCTCAGAACCTCAGTGGTACTTCACTGGAAGGTAAAATATGGGGAAAAGGGGGCGGCCCGGGCACCCCCACCCCCAGGAAAGTAAATCCAGGACAGTAGAAATGAAACATTTTCTCCATGGGCAAAGGAAAAATCTGGGCAAACAAATGGAGCTAAGCCCGTTTATTTAGGCTGGAAGAGGTAAAGTTTTCCTGCACTTTTGAACTGTTCTCTCAAGGCCTGCCTCTCCCTCCCACGCAGGAAACAAACACAGAGCCAGTCCTCTTTCACTGAGTGCTCAGGGGCTCAAAGCTAACCGGGGAAGATGTTCTGAAAGAGAGGAGCTGGGGGGCTGCCTGGGCAGAGACAGCGGGAGAGGAGGAGACAGCAAGGAGGACCAAGCCAGAAGAGAGGCAGAAGGCCAAGTGGGAAGGGGCTCCAGAGATGCCTCAATTTACTCCAGCTGATGATGTTCAGAAAGGGACATTTTCCGTGAAGCTTGAAAGGAAATTCTTTCCCCGTTTTCTTATTTATTTAGAGATTATATAAATACATCTTAAACCCCCTCCCCTCTAAAAAGGACAATTTTCCAGTGGAGGGGGAAAAAAAGCCTTGTTTGAGATGAAAGCCAGTCTTCAAAATCCCTCAGAGGAAGCCGGCATGTCTTGGTGCTACAGAAAGAAAAACAAAGTAGACATTCTTCCTGTGTTCTGAGGCTTTTTTATGCAGATGTGTTTTTCTTTTAATAAATAAATCTGGACGGAGAAGAAAAATGCACATCTACAAACATTCACACAGTGCAACTGTCTGTATTCAAACCAGAAAAACCATGACCAAAAAAAAATGAGCGTGCAAGTGTATTTTCTCAGTGGAGGAGACAGAGATGCTTAACGTGGCGCCATGAGACACATCTGAGAACGATGTGTCTCAGACTGACAAGAGAGTGGCAGTCAAGGGAAAGGCAGAACCTGGGCAAAAATCAGCATTCTGCTCTATCTAACAATCTTCTGGCCAAAGACACTCAGTGGTGCCCTACTTGGTGAGCCTTTCAGTTTCATTAATTAGCTATGATGGTTATGAAAAGAGGAATCATACCCATTTTGTTAAAAACGCCTGCTGAGGAGTTGTGGCCTTCAGACCCAGTTCTAATTGTTGAAGCCTTGTAGTAGTGGTTTTTCAGCTTTTATCCTTCCCCATTGCTAATCCCTCTGTCCAGGTTTTCAAACCCTCTACAAGCATTCACAGGGGCCTCTCGCTTCACCTAAGAGCAACATTGCAAAGCCTGCACTTCTCTGTCCCTCAAGAGCACCATAAACCTCCACAGAGAATACCCTACTTTTTATGGTAAACTGAGACCAATGAGATGATCATCGAAAATCAAGAACACTGGCAACTATCCTGCCACAGCCAAACTCTACCGCCAGCTCCATGTGAACTCATAGGGCGTCAATCCCACACCTAGGGCCTGGCATTTATTGGCTTCAAAACAGGACTTCACATTGATCTACAGCAAACTGCACTGTTTTGATCCATACTTCTCCATGTAAAAAAAAAAATCTTCATAGCAAGAATCTGCACACACCCTATTAGCTATCTATCCCAGCCTTTGCACCATCTGCAACTGACTAAGAATGCTTTCTGCATCTTGCTCTATTCTAAGCCCCTGATGATATTAAAAAAAATGGGAAAAAAATCGAAAAGGCAATGGCCAAGTACTGAGCGCTATAATGCAAGACCACAGACTATGTATTACTCTGACACAGGCACATTAATCAAACCCTGTGGGGACAGGTGTTCAACCCCTTACAAATCCTCCCGATTCCACTATCAACACATCCACATATCTTTGTCTCCACCACAAATATATCAAGGAAAGACTCAGACAAAAGCATTGCTGGTGTCAAAATAGGAGGCTTAGGATTCAGCTGATCTATACCATAGGTTGATTCTCCCCCAGCACCCAACAAATGCAAATGAAAAACCCAGTCTGAAATTCAGACTTCTGCACACCAAGAGAAAGAGGTGGGGGCAGGAGCAATGGCGGGGGAGGGGCAGTGGGTCAGGCTTCAGCACCAGAAACAATGGGCAGTCAGAGAACAATGGCTACAGACAAAGTCTTGGTCTATTTATATCTGCCCCTGTGAGTCCCAGACAGGAGGAACTGGAAGTCTGCCCTGTATGCATAGCTCCAACTGGACCAGAGCTGGGAGGAAGATGAGGTCACCATATAAGCGGCCTGCTGAGGAATGAGCTATTCTTTTGCTCACACTGTTCCTTCTCAATCTATTAGGTCTCTAGCCAAGTGGAGAGCGTGCTTGCCCTCTCTAGTCCCCTCTGAGATGGGCAGACCCGAAAGGCAATTAAGGCCTCTGTCTACACAGCTCATGAAGGGAGGGATGCCAAGGACGAATCAAGCAGCCCATAGAGGTCAAAGCTAGGGCTCCTGAGACAACAGTCTTATGAGGTGGTCTTATCAGGTTTGTTCATTGCACTAGGCCGTGACACTACAAAAGCGCTTTTCGATGGGGACATTGCCCAGCTCACTTCTTTGGAGCTGAACAAAGGGACCAACAGACAAGACTGAGAGTGTATCTCAAGGCTAGAACACCTGATGTGCTCTATCTGGGTTCAGCCCAGCACCACTGACAAGAGGCCAAGGACTGAACCATGCAGAGGCAAACAAAGTAAAGATCTTTCACTTCCTCTTATCGCTTTGTCTTCCTTCATCTTTTGTTCTAACATGATTTCATATTGTGATAATCAATTTTAATCCCACCCTACTGAGTTTCTGGGATTCTTATTCCTCCCACCAGCTTACTAAAATGGCTTTCAGTGGTCTGGTTAGCTTGTAATAGACAACAACCTGAAAATGCACACAGCCTCCGAATCAAAGAAAGCTGTAAGGAAAGAGCGCCCATCCCCCACCCCCAGTGTGTCCCTGTGAGCTGTTAGCCTGCTGCCTAACTACATCATACCTGTCGCCTGCATCTTTGAGGACTAACAAGCAACCAATAGTCAGCAACCATGCCCACTGGGTTCAGTCCTACAAATCCTAAGCACAGAGCTAGATTTTTCCAAAAGGCAAGAAATTTGGGGACCAATGCAGATCCCCGATGAGGCAATAATCAGGTTTCCACTCCTGCCTCTGAGTCTCCAGTAGTGGCTTCCTTCCTTGCTCTGGGAAAACAGCACATAGACAAGCTAAAGGAAGTCGAAGTAAGGCAATTCTCCTCCTTTTCATTTAAACTCCTCAGAATGTGAAAGAGAGACTCCCCCAGGGTTGAGAAGGAACTGGTGGTGAGCATCTTATAATTTTAGAGCTTAGGCACAGAGCTGACAAGGTACGGCATTGCTGGAGCCAACAGACCCAGAGGATAGCTTAAGGCTCTACTGTGTTTTTTCCCCAGTCCCTTCACTCCCAAGTCCATTTCAGGGCACCTGGAGGGCACACTAATAAACCTGAGCTGCCAAGATAACTGAGATACCATGTGCAGGGCCACAACTAGCAAGCAATCTAGTCGCTCAGTACAGATGGTAAAGACAAAATTCAGATGAAGATCACCTTAAAATACACCAGACAGCGGCCACTGAAGTGTGGTGTGGAACATGTGATCTGATTCCATATTTCATTCAAATCCTGCTTCCTTCATTTCTCTCCACCCATTTTCCCTGCAGGCAAAACACCCGCTTCTTTCCAAAGGCCCTGCTGACTCATCCCAGTGTAATTTCAAAGGAGCCACATGGGAGCCACATGGTGGGAGTGTGGAGAAGGCTGAGAAACTCGCATTCATAACGTTCAGACCTGAAGCGAGGCTGATGGAGAAGACGCGAAAATTCCCATCCATTGTTTGCATGGTAAGACATGAGACAGCCTTCCTCGGGGCCTATCAGCCTTCAAAATTCCCTGCAGGCCAGCAAAACACACCAGCAACCAGAGGCCTTGCCCCACACTGGAACATCTGGAGTTTACAGCCTCAGGCTTTAGTCACAGACTAAAGGCCCTCCTCGGTCCTGTAAACCCCAATGCATGTCTCTAATGAACCAGACCCCTAGGACTTCAGGCATTAAAGGAATCATTTGAGAGTCAGTCCCTGCTAAAGTCTCCTGAGCTGCTAAGGAGTTAAAGACCCAGAAATACACTTTGAAGAGAGGATAGTTACTCTCCTTGTACCATTAGGTTCCCAGGTAACCCTGTCATCTGGCCTTCTCCACGGTCGGTGCAGAGCTACCTAATCTATAATTTGGGCCACGTACCTCTTCAGCTTTGGTACCCCATGCAGGCTGCCCGAGCTTTCTACCCCTCTCTGGTCTTGTTCTTCTATATGCCCTTGCTCTGGCTATGCAAAGCCTCATCTGCAGCCAAGACGCAGAAAAGAATTTACTGAATTTGCTATAAAACCTTAACGCCTCCTGGGAGGGAGGTGCTCCCGCCTGGCAACCAGACATAATCAGAAGATGAATGGAAGGGAAGTTGCCAGTGGAGGAGGAGCTGCAGGACTGTGTCACTGGCCAAGGGTCCCACGCTACTCCTGGAAGAACTAGAAGGACCTTCAGATGTCATCTACCTCCAACTCTTTCTTTTCCTAAGGGGGAAAGGAAGTCCAGGGGGCAACTCACACTTGACTTAGTCACATGGTTACTAATCTGAGACCTTCTGACTCCCTGCCCAGTATTTTTCCCATCTATACCACCCCTGTTTACTCATTGCCATAGACTGGGAGAAGAGGGTCCTCCATGCCTGTCCCACCACCAAGTCCTGGAGCATCACTTTGGATTAGCATCATTCCTCCCCCATGTTTTTCAGAATCCCCAAGGGACAACTATCCAACATGCCAACATGTATGTGAAGGGTACTGTGGAGCCCTGGGCGACCTGCTGCCACTATAGCTCACAAGGGTTGAGTGACAACCATAAAACTATAGATATTTCCCCCAAGAGAAAGGTTCCTATATCAGTGATTATTAAAGAAGCAGTCTTTGGTGGTATGACACTAGAACGTGCCCCAGCTCTGAAAACCCGGGGTGCCATTCTTCTCAAAGCAGAGGCAGTGAAAACATCAGTTAATGTCTGATCTGCAGATCTGCATCTAAAAACCACTGAAAGGAGAACCAAGAGTCACTGTGCCATTTGAAGCCTCTCCAACATTTCCATTTCAGTTCTTCTGAGGAGCCCAACAGAGTAACCAAGATACAGAGAAGGTGAAGGAGATACAGCACTACCCAGGACCCAAAGTCAGAGCGCAAGCTTATGAAGTAAACCTCATCTAATGAAGGAAACTGCCTGCCTCTGCCCAGAGGGACTGAGGCCTTGGAGCAATCCTAGCACCTCTCTTCCTAAAAGCAGACACATTCAGAGTATTGGACCTACAGCTTTAAGGAATGGTATGTCTCTCCTAGTTAACACTTTGAGCTACACAGGCTTCTTCCTTCTGGGTCTCTCATAACAGCCCTACGCACCCAGATTTCACATACTGACAATCACGCCGCTGCCTCAAAGTCTTGCCCGCACAGGCCCACAGCAGACAGCTATGGGCGCCTCTGACCCAGCCGCCAGGCAGGCCCAATCTTCAGATCAATGGGCCAGACAGACCAGTAGTTGGAGATCAGAGAAGAACTGATCGCTGATAAGAAGGCAGTAGCTGAAGCCACTCTCCCCATCTGCCTGGTCAGGTGGGAAAGAGAGGCCTGGATGCACTACCCTCATCCGATGCTAATGACTGGCTCTGCCTCATCAGGAAGCCATTAGGAAATTGCAGCCACCACAGCCCAAGCTCCCTGGGCCTGTGTCTGTATGCAGCTGGTGAAAGCGCTCATTACCCATCGTCTCCACCCTACAGTACCGGGCCTTACTCTACGGAGAAGCCTAAGCAAGGGGCCGGCAGAGTAGAGCAGCCCTTGAGTGCTGGGGAGAGGCAATTGGAAAGTAGGTCCCTGGGGATTGGAAGATGGAGAACTCCGTCAAGAGTGTACTTTGAGAACTCCTTGGGAACCTGTCCCTACTGATGACATGCCTTTATTCCATGGGTGTCCACTGTAGGCCGTGGGTGTGCATGAAGTTTGTCTGGAACACCAAAGTCATTTTGAAATGAGGCACTTGTGATAATTACACAACTCTGTGAATGTAGTAAAAGCCACTGAACTTCTGCTATATGAATTCTATCAGAAGAGATAAAAAACCGTTTCTGACTCAGAGGGCAATGGGAGTACCTTGAAAAATGACAGCCTAGACCCTGCACTAACAAGTGACCCTTCTGGTGAGACTAAAACCATGCTGGTAAATATGCAAACAGCAATGCATGCTCCCAACTGCACAGATGCCAAGACTTTGCAGAGAGACCAATGTGGCTGGATTCCAGAAGCTCTGGGAAGGGAGATAAGGAGGAGCCTGCAGACATCCTGGGATGGGAGGGAACCAAGGTGACAAGTATGATGCCAATTATGGTGAAGGAAGACCAAGAGAGGCTGGGACCTCCCACACCCACCTCTGACACATGGAAATGCTTCAGATGACAGCTAGACTGTGTGTGCCTCCCTGAGACACTGTGGGAGAAGCTGGACAAGGGCCATTTCCAGAACAGACACCTGGTGTCAGTGACTTCTGGGAACACTTATGTAGAGGCCCCAGACTCTGGGGGGTAGAAACTCTTGAGTCCCTAGTCCAGTGGTTCTCAACTTGTAGGTCACAACACTTTTGGCAAACCTCTATCTCCAAAAATAATTACACTACGATTGGTACCAGTAACAAACTTATAATTATGAATTAGTAACAGAATAATTTTATTTAATACATACATGAGGAACTGTATGTATTAAAGGGACACAGCATTAGGACTGTTGAGAGCCACTACACTAATCCCAAGCCACGCCCAAAAGAGGCTTCCCCTGCCCTCACTTAAAAATCCTCAGAAGAAAATGCACCTTATACTCTGGTCCCCGCCTGTGGCTGAAGGTTTCTCTCCCAACCCCGAGGAGGTAACAGAAGAGGGACAGATAAGATGGGACCTCGGGAAAACAGACATTTGCAGGGCACAGCATCCCAGATTGGGAACTGAAGAAGGCCCAGTCACAACACGGTAACAGCAAGAGCATCTAAGGCAACTTTCTAGCTGGCTAATAAGTTCTGTCCCCTGGAATGTCCCAGCACAACACTGACTGGTTCCCTGGCCCTTGCTCAAATAGCATGGGCAGCACCCTTGATGAGTAAAGCAGGGAACAGAGACCAGAGACAGGAGACAAAAGAGAAAAGGAGAACTGAGGGGCAGGAATCAAGAGGGCAAGGAAGGACTCTGTAGTTCAGGGAACATATGAGATAAAATTCAGAGGAGGGAGAGAATGTGCTTAAGAAATAATTCTCCAAGCCTTACACACCCTCCAGTTGGGATAGGTCCCCAACTTGGCAACAGGCTCATTGCTCTTTATAATATACTGAATTAGTCACTGGATTAGCAAGCACATTTACACACACCGGCACACAGCTGTTTAAAGGCACACGATCCCCTTTCCTTGGTGCCAGAGTCTAGCTGTAAATCATCTGAGGTAACCAATCAACTGTGAAGCCCAGAGATGCATGGGTTTTAGGGAAAGTCTGAATGAACCGGGACGGTAGAGCAGGTGCCTGTTCATGAACAGGATGAAGAACCCTGAGGAAAGACAGACAGTGGGAGGCTTCTGTGTCCTGAAAGTTCGCCTACACCTTCACTCATGCACCTATGATGAGGGACAGCCTGGCTCAGCAAGTGACCCTAACCTTTACTTGCTAAGTTGGGGTATCTGGTAGTAGTTTTCCTCCTTAAGTCTCATGGTCTTGGCCACCTCCCAAAAAAAAGACAAGAGTTCTTGGGCAAAGATACCGAAAACTATTGGAGCTTTGATAATAAGCATCCTACGAAGCCTCCTTGTCGAAGTTGGAAGGACTATGTCTGAAAATAGTGATTTGCAGTTGGAAACCTGGCCAAAGCCCGAACTCAGATATGGTAAGTATGTGAAGAGAGAGACTGGAAAATAATGAGCCACAGGACCGCTCTGGCTCACTTGGTTAAAGGGGTGTCAAGTGGAAAATTTTCTGTAACCAGGTTAACAGCAACCGCAGTTTTAACAACCACCAAAGTAAGAACGGTGTCAGCAGCAAAGGAGGACTGGGGCAGAACCCGGTGGGCTAAGACAATGGGGACACCATTTCCTGAGACCCCGTGGTGTGCTTCGAAGGAAGGGAAAAGGAATTTAGAGGAATTATCTGGAATTATCTCTAATCCTTTCCATCACCGTGGAAGGGCTTTATCACCACCTTCCTATGTGGATCCAGAAAAGCACACTTGGAGAAGCTAAGTCATTTGCCTTAGGACAAGTTTGGGAGTGACAATCCAGAAATCAAAGCAGGGCCATCTCAGGTGCCTTTACTGAGGAATATGCTTGACCCAAGGGCAGAGATCACTTCGTACTGGAAACCTAACTATGAGCCTTTCCTTTTGATTAGTTCTCATCTGTCAATCAAGAAAGGAGAATGCTCTGTAACAGACGATTATGCTAAGCAACCCACGGCACAACTAAATCCGCCTGACAAACTTAAGAACCCAACACTAATGACTAAATGAGATGAATCACATTTAGATTCTGTTGGAACAGGAACCGGGGGGAGCTCCGCAAACACTTTGAGTGGCCTATGTAGGAGGAGACAAGTGTGCACCCTGTGCCAGCCTTTGCTAACCCAAATTCTAACCCCTTGGAATGGGTCGAGTGGTAAATACACTGGAAATATTACTTTCCTACAAGGCATGGCAGCTGGGAGCAACCAGAGCCTTGCTTCATCTTTGTTCATGTACCGAATGAGTCATGCCAGCAGGCAGTGCCCGCCAACCAGCGAGCCCTGTGAAGCCAAAGCAACTCACCAAGGCTCCCTGAAACTCTTATTTTGTCCAATAAGCGCCCCAAAGCCACTGGAGTCTATGAAATGTCTAAGTTATCCTATGAGGCCACCCACTGCAGAAGACTGTGGGTAAGGGCAAAAGAACTGTCACTAGGGTCCCCTAAGAGAGGCCTTATTGAAGTGTCCTTTTTAAAAAGAGAGTCGGCAAAGGACTCCGCCCCCTGCTGCTCCGCCTCCTGCTTTAAAGAGGTTAGCCTGGGTCCAGAAGGCAGATGTTGATTTATTCCATGTGCCTGTTTATTTTTCTACAAACATTCCTGCTGCATCAAGTGGCCTCCAGGCCTAAACTTCTGTCCCCTCCCTGGAAAGTTCTCAGGCATGGCAGAGCTCTCACATCACCCCCCCCCCCATTTCCAGTCGGCAACATGGGGGCCCAGGCATGAATTCTGTATGCAAGTTTAGCAAATTTGATAGACACCTTTCATCCACCCATCTTAGACTTGAAAATACATGGTGGAAAATTTTCAAGCCCATCCCTACAGTAAATATTTATAATCAACTGGATGATTTTTTTTTCCTAACCCTGATGATGAGGATCCTAGAAGGAAATGGAACACACAGAATTGAATCCCAGGAATCAATGCTTTCTCTTAAGAGTATTGGCAAGGTGTCTCTCCAAATAGGCGTGTCTGTTTAGGTTAGGATTTTTTTTTTAATTTTTTCTAAATGCAGACCTGTGACTATGAGCCTCTATGGCCCTGAGAAAATTATTAAATGCTCCTAGTGCCTTGGAGGTACTCTACAAACATTACTTTCACCACTCTCAGCCCTTATGCCTCAAGTACAGCAATGTGTAGAGCACAATAACATTGGCATGTCTTGTAGAATACTTTATTTCTATCAGGATATAAGTACGACTGACTCTTGATCTGTATGAGCTCCCCTGTGCAGACGCATGTGAGTCACCTTGGAGAGCTCATCTGTACTGAGCATCAGCTCTCTGCACCACATCTCCCACTAATTTAACAGCTCTCCATGCATCATCGGTGACTCGGGCACTTTCTAACCTATGAACTCTCCTACTCTCTCTTCCAAAGAATGACAGCTCACTCTGAGCAGCATCCTTCAAGGAGAATACAGAGAATACGAACAGCTAGCAATTACCTGAAGGCCTGGGGTAAAAACAGACTCAGCATCCTGAGTCTCACATCAGGCCGCAGAAGGACTGAGATGAGGACCTCTTCAGGCCAGCTCCATCCACAACAAAGGAACTGTTAAAGCTAGGCAAGATAAGATCAAGGGCTCAACCCTTAAGCCTTCTCTGGGCTACTCACAAGTAAGGGGTTCTAAGTCAGATACTGACCCTGGTTTGAGAAGAAGACTCACCTTGTGGATGCATTAAGATCGACTTTATGTGAGTTCTAAAATTTTCCTGACAAGAATTGAATGTTCAGACTAAAAAATACCAAACTTAAAACCTTTCTGTTTCTGCTATAATCCACTGTACCATCCCCTCTCTCCCATCTCCACCTCCCCATGTTCCATCATCCAGAGAAACCCAGGGTACTGGTGGTTACTTAGGATTTACAGCCACTTACAAGGAAACAGTAGCAAGCCCATAAGAATACTTCTCAGGCCAAGAGTTTGTCATTTGACTGGGGAATGCACTGGCCTCCAGGAAGACCAAAACAAAGATCAAATCGGCGAGGGTGCTGATTTTTCCTAAGAATAATAATACATTATATTAGGTATCTGATCCAATCTAACTAACCTCTGAGTACACACACACACACACACACACACACACACACACAGTACCTTAGCAAATACCCTCTGTTTTAAATAGAAAGAATAAATTAGTCATCTAAGATATCATTAATTCTTGTATGCATCTTGGATACAATTACTTTATATAACAGGTACTGTAACAGTCACAATTTTCTACTCTGCTTTGTTGTTTTCCAGAAGCATGCTTCTGGCTGTCCAACTTTCCTTCTACTCATCAAAATGGACCTCACATGACATAAATTAAGGTCTAGAAGACCAAAGCAAAGCACTTTTTTTTAATTTAAATTAAGTAAACAGGGTTGGGGGATGCTTTAAAAAAATTACTTAAGGCTCAAGTTCAACCCTTCACAATGGAAAAGTGCATACTTGTCCAGTAGCCTATAGAAAAACCCACATTTCTTTTTTTTCTTTTTTTTCTTTTTTTTTTATTGAGAAAAGGAGAAAAAAAAAACAAGTTTCCACCTCCTCCCAGCCTCCCATTTCCCTCCCCCTCCTCCCACCCTTCTCCCCCTCCTCCCTCCCTTCTCCCCCTCCCCCCACTCCTCTCCCCCTCCCTCTCCAGTCCAAAGAGCAACTAACCTGTCATACTATTCAGTTTGCCCAGTAGCCTGCTATTTTGAAGATCTATGACATTCTCCTAGATCTGACACCACAAGGATCTAGGCAACCTGTCCAAAGCCCTATTTGTCCCAGGTATGTGGGACGCGTTAAAGATGTATAAAATATGCAGAGGAAGGGTACTTCCAGCAAGAGAGAAGGGGGTGGGTATCCTGTTGACATTTCAATCTCATGCCAGTGTTTATCGTGGCTATTATGTAGGTGTTCGTCAAACAAAAGAAATACTTAAGATGGTGGCTGAATGGACATGCCAGGACATCTGACCAAGTCCGGCTTTGGTTCTGTCATTTCTTTGCATGTGACACTGAGAGAAGAACTTGGCATCCCTGCTATATGCTCCCCTTATTCACTAAATATTGGCATTTCAGAAGATCACTGGGATCTCTGATGGGTAAAGTCATGTGTCCAACTTTAACACATAACAAGTTATGAGGCGTATTTCGGCAGACTGCTAAATGTGCATAGCAGACCTAGCTTCCCCTCCAAATTCAATATCTAGGTGCTTCAGAAAGCCGTGAGGATGGCATGCATCTAAGTTTAGAGTTGGCTGCAGCTGGGCTTGAATGCAAACAGTACTTAGCACTTTTACAACAAGGTTTACCATCTTACTTCTGTGAAATGGGAAGAAATGCTTGATTAGCACAGAATAGGATAAAACAATGTGGATCTTTAGGCAGAAACCTAACATCCAAAAACTAAAAAATAAATAAATAAATAAAAAATGAACAAAACTCAACACCACCAAGAAAACCAAGATGAGTAGGAATTCGATGTGCCCACTAGATAAGAATTAAATGGCAATCTTCCTTGTTTTCCTCCCAGATAGACATGCTGAACTTAGGCCCTTGTTTGGCAACTATGACAGATTTTTCTCAAAATGTAGAAATAACATCAATAAAATGAGATCACAGATAACCAATGTGCGTAGGCAGCTCCACAGCCGCAAAGGCAACCTTTGAGAAGCGAGAGGGTCGGTGTTTACCACACCCAGTGCACGGTTATAGCTTCCTGGACGGCTGGCAGGCTAAAGCAGGTGGCACCCTGTCTGCCCCCAACTCCACCAGGCCGGCCGTGCCCATGGAGGGGTCAGCTGGTTGCTGCTCAGGAACCACCTGTGAGTCCCACAAGCAAGCATGGGCCCTTCCCTCTGTGCAAACACGCAGTAAGGACCTTGACTCACTGGGCTTGTCAGGAATGGGTGCTGAGGTGGCTCGCAGCAGAGTACATTCCTGCTGCAGGAGGGGACTGTTTCTCAACAGAATAGAACAACAAGAAGGGGCAGCGTCCATGAAATAAGCCATTACTCAGACCACATGGGCAGCTGTGAGGACACAGCTGGGTCGGCTGCTATACTTACCAGACTACTAACCCACATCTCTCTTCCTCCTATGCAGACCCCTCACTGGAGCTGCCTTCAGCTGGTCCGGCGACCAGAACTTATGCAAAAAGGAAATTGTGTATTAGGAGACCAAGAGGAGACATGACTCTTGGCCCAGCATTACCCTGAGATGACATATTCAGAAATGACCACAGACAACTTTGAGGCAGGGGTTAAGAGTGGAGCACTCAGTTAACATGTGGTACTCATGATTGCTCTGAGCAACTCCTTCATCAATTCCTAATACCTTTCTGTGATGTGTTCTTTACAGAGGTACCCCAAATTCCTCAGTGACCTATCAACACAACTGAGGGCTCTCTCTAGCTCATTACCAGCCTTTACTGTGGCCTAAAGTCACAAGGTATCAGTGTTAAGAGAAACCGTGCAGGTTATCTTCTTTAGCTAACTTATTTGACTAATTAAGAAAGTGCAATTCAGAATAAATAAAACTGCTTTTCCCAAAATCACACAAACAAGTACACAGCATCCCTCCCGACTTTGTGACTTGTCTCTCTGTCTCGATCTCTCTGTCTCTGTGTCTGTGGTGTTGAGCCTACAAAGTAAGCTGTATATATCACACATGGTACTTAATTCCACTCTGCTGATAGGCCATGTTCTTCAATCATGCCCACTCTCCATTGAACTCTGAACATTAGTAGTACCTGGATGATGTAAGAAAACCTATGCACAAGTCATGACATTAACCAAAAACTTAGGCAAAAAAAAAAAAATAGCAAGAAAAATAAGGATCAGTATAAAATCAGTCACATGAAAAGTTTTCCACTGTGAGCTCTCTGTGATGAATTTTCAAAAATACACTTTAAATTAGACCATCATACGTTATTTTTTTTAATGTGAATGATGACAAGGAATTGCCTTAGGAAAATAAGAGTTTCACTCAACACACACACACACACACACACACACACACCCCATTAATTGAAGAACAGTTACAAGGCCTGGCCTATAGTGAGAGCTCCTAAAGCCTTAAAAAGAATTTCATCTATAAACACAAGTGCCTGACTAAGTTATTTTCCATTCTTACCTTCAAAATATGTACCTGATTGATTCTGCCATGTTCGTTGAGGTTTAACGCCTATTCTGATAAACTGATATAGAGGTTTTAGCAACTAACAGTATGAGTGGGAGGGAAAGTAATGCAAGAAAAAAAAAGTTCAGCCCTTTCAAAAGCCTACTCAGTAACCCTGCTCTGTCCTTGAAACTGCCATAGTTTTTTTAAGTGTTGAAATTTTTTTATTATTTTAAATGTTGTGCTTGTGAGGGAGTGTGCATGGGACCGCAGGTGTCCACTGGGTCCAAAGGTGTTGGGTCCCCTGGAGTTGGAGCTACAAACAGCTGTGAAATACAAGCCAGGGTTTCTGAATACCCAGAACTCAGATCCTCTGCAAAAGCAGTATGTTCTCTTAAGTAATGACCATCTCTCCAGCCCCACCCCCTTTTCTGAAGGGCAAAGGTCTTCATGAGATTCCCTGTGTCTCTCAGAATCAGGCATCTAACTTTTCTCTCTACGCTATGATCAATACTTTTTTCTCCAAATCATTCTTTCCTTCCAAACTTGCAATGTTATCATGCTTTTCTATATTAAAAATAATTCTTCCCTTGTTCCTGTGGCTCCTTCAAATGCCTCCAAGGGGCCCCTAATCTCCAGAAAACTGACCATGAACTACTGAAAGAATTCTAGCCAAGAACTATTGAAAAAGACACTCATCAGGCATAGAAAATACAAGGAGCCCTGGACGCAAGCACGTGAGAAAGATAACATCGGAATTGTCCTGACCAGCCACAGATGCATGTGTTTTACATGTTTGGAAATGGCATCACAAACAGCCAGAACAGGCCCAAAGACTGTTCACCACGCTACCTGAGACAAAAAGTTCTGGTCCAAGACAATGCTTAGTCCCGAAGAGGATGTTTTTAAAAGTCTATGAAATGCCACTTAAATTCCTTTTATTCTTTTATTAGTGCTTTTGTACTCTTCCTGCCCTCCTTCCTTCCTTCTCATTTTTTAGCCAAAAGGGATGTTGTAACTGAACTCACCGTTCCTCCCCTCCTGAACAGATGAGGGTTTGTATAATATTGTTTTGTTCTCATCCACTTGAAAGACAAAAAGAAAACCCACTTTGTTTTCTTTTCACCTCATTTTTATTTAACCTTAACATTATAAAAACTCATATTGGATAAACCTTACGACAAAACAAAGTTGTAATTATCTTCACTAATATACTGATATTTCCTGTCTCCCCAACTCAAAAGTTCATTTTTCTCACTCACACATTTGCTTGCCCCCCAGCCCCAATACACACACCCTTCCTGCAAAAAGTATACAGTTCCCCTGCGGAACTCTGAAAAACACACTTCGTGGCTCATCAGTTACCCATGGCTTCTTCAAGTTTCAAGCACTCAGTATAAACTAGTATGAGGTGGTGTCTCGGGGGCTAAGGAACCTTATGCTTTACATGGAAGATGAATTGAAATTATTGCTCTTCAGAGTCGAGGGAAAACATGAAACTCCGACTAGTCCAGCTTGCCTGTTTTGAATAGTGTAAACCTAAAAATGAGCAACTGACAGAGAATGTTCTAGAGAATAATCTGGACTAAATTTGGATGCCTAAGCTTGGAGACCGTCTTCTGATGGGAAGGTTCTACTTGACGTTTTATCGCTCTGTTGAGATTATTGCTAATACACATACCTTCCGAAGTGTCATTTGGGTGGTAAGATATATGATCATCCTATCTATACTGCTCCAGGATCTCAAATCCAGCTGCCTAAAGATCCTCAGAGCTAACAAGGTCTAATAACACTGTGAAGATCAATTTCTATCTCGCTGAAACAGAACAGAAAGCTCCAGAAAGAAGCAGTTGACGAGTATGTGAAGGAAAACAAAAAAACAAAACAAACAACCCACCCACTGCATTTTGGGTAGTGATAGGATTGAGCACAGCAGCGACAGCGGGGAAGAACCTGACATCAAGATTTCTAACTTGTACTGTAGTATGTTAACTTTATCACAGGCCTCTGCCTTGATATATACTATATACTATATACTACCACCCTATAACAGATCAATTCCTTCCAGCATAAGGATCACAGACTAGCCAGGTACAAGAAAAAAGGTAACTCAGACAGACATAGGCTTCAGATACGTATTCAAGTTAAAACAGCTTATTGGTGTAATTTGGGAAACATTAACTGAAGTTTTGTAAACAGGCATCCTCAAACCAACTAAAGAGAGAAGTAGTTAGAGATGATCATGAGTGAAAAGGACAGATTAGGGAACAGCTCTGACCTTTCTAATCCTGAATTAAGGACAGTGTAACAGCTATAAGCAGAAAAAAATCTAAAATTCTGCAGAGAGGAAAATGCTACTTGTGATTCCATCTGAGCAGAGAACGGAACAATGCATCATTATGGAACTAATAAATACAGCATGGATCTATCTATTCATAAACAAGTTCCTCTTTACGATGGCTGCATGGCTCAAGGATTCTAAGTATTTGAAGAAACACTCTCCATAAGGCAATGGTAAAGGAATCCCCACGGTGACCATGGATGGGGAACCGCAGTCTGTTTCTCAGTGAGCTGTGGTCTGATGGAACTACCCTACCTTCCCTATCGGCCCTCTGAACAGTATGCCCTGACACAGTAACTGGAGTCAAAAATAATAACTTTTAGGGGGAAAGGTAGCGGTTATCTGCTGTGTAGAGACCAAATGAAATGAACCCCAGCCTCCTTACAAAGCAGGAAATCGAACTTGAACTGCCTTCAGTTTGCCAGTCAGCATCTTTCGCCATTCAGACTTGAAACAATGGAGTTCACGGCAGCACCAGTGACAAGGGAGATAAAATGGGCTGAAGCTAGCGGGTCAGGGACTTGATGGTCCCATCAGAGACCAAGGCTGGAATGCCTGAAAGTCACTGAAACAGAATCTTGGTTCTGCTTCACCATCTGAGGTCAGAGTGACTGGAACTGTAAGCGTCTTCCAAAAGATACACATCTGGATGGCCATGCCTGGGGACACCCTTTCACCAAGCTGTCTACGGTACACAGGTGACAACTCAGTTCAGGGGAGTCTTTCAGAGATGGCAGGGAACCCCTATAGTCCCTGAGCCTCCAAAGCGTCAGCCAGCACTGCCTTCTTATCTAAAGTGGACTGTGGTTTAATTTCCAGAGTTGCTGAAAATAGCACAACACTTTTGCTTCAGGTACAAAATGCCTGCCACAATCTCACCGGTGTCTAAGTTTCTAAAGTGTGGCCTCAGAAAAGGTATGGATGTCTATGAATGTCACTTTCTCCATCTGAAAAAAATCATGGGATGAGTAACGTTTCCCCCGAGTTGAGGGTGATCAAGTGCTCCCGCGAGCAAGTGTGTCAGCGTGTGAACATACAAAGTGCACCCGATGCACATTTCAGGAGTTCCTACGACAGTTGGCTAACAAGAATCTACCATCAACATAAGCTCCGGGAATGCCATCAGAGCTAGCTTTCATTCCGTCTGTAATTACGCTGTAGCCACCATGCTCTGAAACAGGGAGATTCTTTCCTGGAAAATCCTGGCAGCCGCTAACCAGCTCTTGCTTTTGCAGAAACTGTGGTGGGGCCCAGAACAAGCTGGTTTGGGGAAGTTGACCACGGCTGCTTTGTCTCCTAGGAGAGAAGATATTCCTACAGGGTGGTCTGGCCTCTTTAAGAGGGAAGAAAAAAAAGTTACATGGACAAAGAAAAAAAAATACAGCAACACAAACCAACAAAAAAAAAATGCCAGGAATGCAAGCTCTGCCAACCAAGTAAATAAATAAAATGTGAGATATTTTATAATAACTGGACAAGACATATTTCTCAACCAAGCAAGATGGAAAAAAACTTTACATTTCCCCCAAAACTCTGCAAATGTCCCCATTGTCTTTGGACTTGGAAGAGTTCCTGCTCTGAGGTATCACTGACGGGCTCTATCACCCAGAGGAAGACACCAGCCTCTGGACCGTGCACAGCAGCAGTTGGGCCTCCCAGATGCTCTGCCTCGCCATACCTGCTGTCTATAGCTCAGAGCACAGCTGCTCAGGTGAGATGTCAGGCCAGGAAATCTTGTTCTCTACTCTACCTTCCTCCCCAACTGGTAGATTTGGGGCACATATATACAGCACCCTCCAGATTCCCTACCAAACTTGCCAAGGTCTTCTGAAAGCGCTACACTAGTCAACGTTTCTGTTGACTTGCTTTTTCATTAACTGCTCAACAGACTCCATGACCGGTCTGGCACTGAGTTAAGATTTTCCACATTTTCGGGTTTCATCTTCATCCAAGGATTAATACACTCATTTCACACATGCAGGAGCTGGAGCACAGGGAGATTAAGTAGTCTGCCCAAAGTCACACAGCTACTAACTGGGGATTCACACCCAGACAAGCTGGCTCCACAGTCCCTGTCTAAACCACTGGGCTATTTAGTCACTAACTGTGTGGTAAGAGGGATCTAGAACCACGGTGAGCAAGTGATCTAAAAGGCCCAGAACTCTCCCCTTTCTGGCTTCCAGTGACACAAAGACTGTCCCAAACTAAGAAGCACTTGCTTCTTCCTATCTCGAAGAACTGTAACAGTCCCCAGGGGATGGATATCCTCAAAGAGAGATGGAAGTAGGGGCTGAACCTTTTAAGTCTTAGAAATGGGCAAACAGCCAGGATGAAAACTGTTCCTCTATGGCCGCTGTCTTCTCCTCCCTATAAAGGTGGAGTGGAACAGGAGGGAGGGGAATAATGAAGCAGCATCTGCTCCCACACCCTGCTGTCATAGCCTCATCCACTGTTCAGGAAGGAACCAGGAACAAGTCAACACTACCTTTGGTTTAAACCTATATCAGGCCCGAGAGAAGTGTGCAATGAAATAGTATGCCCCGCTTTACACTTACAAGGGAAATCGAATGCCAGTGTTATTTTAAAGTATATATTAACTTGACATTTGATGCAGTCAAAAATCCTGTCAGACCTCAACATAAAGCCAAAGTGAATAAAAGTTCTCGGTAAAGTCCTAGCCACAGAGAGGCTGACAGGTATCCCAGTTCCTCTATCTCCAGTTTCAACCCTCAGACTGCCCACTGCATCTCTTTGAATCTAGGAATCTGCGAAGGGGAGGGGAAGGAAGTTCTGGTTTAATCTTCGAGGTAACATCACACCCCACACTTGTCTCCACACATAAGAAACTAAACAATATAACGGAAAAAAAAAAAACAATAATCACGAAGGTCACAGTCCTGGATGCAAAGCCATGCAACTTAGACACAGGTGGCCTATGAGTCTGCTGGACCAGGTAAAGCTGCACCTAATATCTTATCCTTCTACTCGTGAAAGCTGGCATTCCTGGCTGGGGTTTCTTCCATCTCTGCAACCCGAAAATTTAAGTCTCCATTGAAGTTTCTCTGTTGCACTTCCCAAAGAAAACCTGCAGTATTACTCAGTGTCTGTACGCTGACAAGTCAGAAATAGGGACTCATTTCTCTTCGGCCACTGGCTCTATGGAGAATGTTGCCTAAGTGGCTTAACTGTTCTGTGCCTCTACCTCCCCATCTGAGGGAAGGACGTAATATTTACATAAATGCAACTACAACCCAGAAAAAAATTATAATGATCAACAAATTATTGTTATTCATTTTCTCTAAGAAAGTACCAGAAAAAAAAAATCTCATCATAGTAAATAGCACAAGACTCCGGATTTCCTGGACCCAAAGGAAATTTTGTTGCTTTGTTGCATTGCATTGACATTCACTTTTAAAACCTGGTCGGTGGCTTGGAAGCTTTTTATTTTTAGTTTTAGTTTTATTTTTTGAAAATGGATTTTACTGTATGGCTCAAGTTGGTTTTAAATGCACCATGTAGTTCAGGTTCACTTCCAACTTGCATTCCTTGAACACTTTTTCTGATGAGAAAAAGCCAGTGTAAAGACACTGTGTATGACATTAGGCCTGCCCAGATCTATTTTACTGGTGGGACAGCTCAATAAAATTACTTGCCCCACAATTTATTTTTATCAATAACTGAAGTAATAGCATCAAATGCTTTAAAATCTCAAATATTTAATATTGAATTACCAAAAAAAAACATGCTTCAGCTGTTTGCTATGATCTGAAACACGTGCTGCAAGGGGCTCTCACTTGCGACAGGTATGTGAACTAACATAATATACGTGATGTTTCCCAGATGCCCAAATCTGTCTCTTCCCCATAAACACACACTGCACATATAAACAAGCCATCCTTAAGGAAAGGGCCTATTAGTTGAGTTTATATCTTCGCTGGGAACCATCCTTTCACTTCTGCTATATATGGTTTCAATCAATTGTAACACAGAGAACTTCTGGCTCCCTTGAACACTCAAAAACAACCTTGAGAGCATCGTTTCTACCTGTAGCTCTAAGTGCCTGAGAAGTCTCCACTGGCCCAGGAAAGGCCTCAGCACGGTTCTGACTGTCATCACACTGTGACAAGACACAAGCCCAGCTTTTATACAGAGTCAGCTCTGTGATGAATGTCAGGAGAGTCGGGAAAGGGGGGGACGAGGGATGGGACCCAAATGTCCTTATTAACATTTTGCAGCATGTCAGAATGTCAAAACCTCATTTTGGCTTGTTTGTTTGAAAGTTTAAAGAAAGGGTTAAAATACAGAGTTCACTCCTGCAGAGAAAAAGGTTAGGGAACAGCAACTAAACTTACTGATAATTGGACCCAATAGAGGTTTGCTTTGTGACAGCTGATTAGTTCCCAAAATGCATCCCCTTCTCCTTGTATCGTTCTATATCCTTTCACCTCCAAAGTTGCTCTTCTTTGAGGCCAGCTGCAGGCTCCCTATCCTAAGAGGAGGCACAACTCCCTATCAAACTGCGCTAGTTTCGGAGATCCTGAAGAGTTGACTCCATCTGTTGAGCACTAAAATTTCCTTCTAAGACAGAATTCAGTGTCTTTACTATCCCTCTCTTCTTTAAGTCCTTTAAGCCTTCTAAATGAAACCATGAACCAACGACACTAAGTCACATCTGGTGTTGGGATGCTTTCCTGCTTCTAGGACCTTTGGTACCAGACGACAAAACACGGCAGAGAAAGCCAGTAAAGTTAGTAACCTACATGAATCCCCAAATTAAACAGATTCATTTCATTTCTCCTCCCGGTACCTCCTCAACCTAGCAAAGAGGACCCTAAGGAACCTGTGACAGAGGCGCTCAGGACTCAAGAGTGCTGGAAATGTGCTTGAAGGCCAGGCAGTTCGCCAGACACCCTTTCAGCACTCCGCAGAGCCCTCCCATTAAGCTCCATTCTGGGGAGACACGGAGTTAGGGGGTGACCTGAGAGGCAGTGTCAGCCCCCCTAGCTAACGTGAAGGTTCTCGCTTATGTGTGAAAATTGAAACACCAGAATTAAGACGCTGGAAATTCTATAAGTTTCTTCCCATTAGTCACAAAAAAAAAAAGCAGCTGTGAAAATAAATACCGCCCCCCCCCCCAAAAAAAAAACAAGGGTCTCGGGCCACCAACAGTCAGTCGTCCTGGCCTCTGCATCCTTGGCTCCTGAGGGAGCGCAGCGCAACCCAGAGGAGAAGTGGAAGGGACCCAGAGCTGGGGTGGGGGCCTTGATGTCGCCACTCACCCGGGGAGGGGAAAAGCTCCAAATCCACTTTTTCTGTCTTGATGATGGTGAGAGTCGGCTTGAGATCGACGGCCGCCTTCATGGTGCCGGGAGTTGAGGGGGCCGGCGGGATGAGAGCAAGTTTGTTGTAAATGTTTTGCTTTTTAATGGGGATTTTGAACCCTGGGGGGAAGAGGACAGGGCGAAGCCGACTTTCTTCCCTAAAATCTCAAATTCCCGCTGACTGCCTGCCCTACGGGAAGGTGCACACCCAGCCCGTCAGCACGAAGTTGGCACTTGGCTGAGCAGAGAGCGCGCTCGGGTCCCAGCCTCGCCCGCGCCTCGCTCGCCCGCGCCTCACTCGCCCGCCCGCCCGCTCGCTCGCTCCTCCGTCCCCGGCGCTCGCTCTGCTGGCCAGTGCTGGCGCTGTGCAGCTCGCCTCCGCTTTAGGGCGTTCCTCCTGGAGCCCAGGCCCAGGGTCCCGTGTCTGCCCTGCCCACTCCGCGGGGCGGCGGGGGCGGGGCCTAGCTCCCGCAGCCAATTACCGCCGGCCTCCCAAAAGCGAAAGGAAGGGCGGGCGCGCCGGACCCGGACCCCGCAACGCTGCGCAGCCCCGGCTACTCGGGTCGCTGGACAAGGGCCTCGGGCCACTTCTGGTGAGAAAGGCGAGCGCGGGTAGCTGGCGTGCAGGGGCTGCTGCCACGGTCTCGGGAAAGTCCGTCTGATTCTGCACGCATTCTTGAGGGCTTGGTCACCGCTGCGGCCCGCTCCGGTAGCAGCATAGTTTTCCAAGTGCGTGTACATCATTCATTCACAAAGCTTGACACACAGGACGTGAGGCTTGCTTGGGTACGCACCGAGGGGCGCGTGCGGGGGATTCCACACCGGGTGTTCTGGGAGGCCTCCAGCCGAGACATGACTCAGAATCCCACCCTTGGGATGGTTAAGTGACAAGGGTAGCCAGCATCGGTGAACGGAAAACCTTAACCAGCTTCCCTAGCTCAGAACCAAGTCAATCGGAGACCCCCAGAACTCAAGCCCCAAAGCTCCTGGATTAAACGGGGAGTCCAGAACCCATAACTAGTTCTTCCGCTCTATTAGAAAAAAGTTCCAATATCCTTTTCTACATCACCACATCCACCAGCACTCTGGTGTGAATCTGTGGGGCTAGCCCAGAGAATCACGGTGCACGTCGTTGTCATATTTGGGAATTCCCGAGGCTCCAGATAAAAAGGCGAGCCAGGATAATCCATAGGTTACATACATACATCAACAAATTACCCAGGACATGGTAGCGCATGTGTAGCTGGAGCAAGGCACTGACATCTACCTTTGATTAAAAGACAGCATAAATCTTCCTGAGCAGCCTCAGGGAAGGCTATTCTTGGTACTGTTTCCTGATTTCTAAGCATGTGATGAACTAACTCCCACTCCATGTCTGCAACTGTTAACTTCTGCTCTAGGAAATTCCATCACACCTGCTAACTTTCATCTAGGCATGTTGGGGGGGGGGGGCTTTTTGTTGTTGTTGTTGTTTGTTTTACCCCCTTTGGGCTTTAGCAGTGTACAGGATTCCCAAAGCAAATCAGGTTGAAGAAACAGTAATAGAGTGTCAGTCTTTGGGTCCTGGTCCAACCTCCGGGCTCCACCCTTCTTTGGTCACCAGAGAAAAATATGTGTATGTGATAATCCTCTTTTTTTTTTTTAAAGAACAAAGACTGTTTGCAGTCCAGCTGTGTTTCTGCAAGGTATGAGAAAACAATGCTGGCCTCCAGATGACAAGAACAGACACTTTGGATCCTGGGAAAAGCTTAGGGAACCAGCTGATGAATGGATTGTACATCCACATGCCAAACAAGCAGCAAGGGACAGAATCTTGAGCTGGTCCTGAGTTACTATGACATCTGGAGAACTGAACAAGTGAACAGATTCTTAGGGGAATTTCATTTTGTTGTTTGGTCTTAGGAAAATGCTGGAGAGTTCTACTCTATTTGCAAAAGCAGCTTGCTCAGAATCACTCCTTTTCTCTCCCTCCCATGGGTCACACCTCTCTTCCTCTACTAAACTAGTGTCTAGTTACACCACTGCTTACATGCTTGCATGTGAGACACTTAAGCCACCAACAAGATAGCGCTGTAGACATTTTCTGCCCTGGCAACAGGGAGGGAATGTATTCCTTGTAAACCTTGCACAGTGCCCGTCTATTTGTAGATCTTCCTGTTCCCCTCCCTGTCCCAAAGTGCAGGAGCTCAAATGTGCTAATGTCCAGACCAGAAAGTAGGTTGGGATGATACTGATGGCAAATGTTCCCAACGTCACTAGTCCTGTGAAGAGCCCAGGATCTGGCTGAAACGCCCTGTAGGATGAAAAGCACTGAGAGAGAACCAGTTAAGACAGTTTTACATGTTTGGGACATTAATAATCCAAGGACAGTAGCTCACTTAATTAATGTTTGACAAATGGAATTGGTATTCTCTTTATAACACAAGTAGATTTTTCCCCCAAACTACATTTTACATACATCATATATCTTCTTTATACCTGAGCACACTGTTTCAAGACTGATGGTTTTTAAAGCACCTGGCAGGGACAGGGTGGGGGGAAAGAATGGGGGGGGGGGGGGTAAGTAATATCTCTTTTGAGTTTGCTTCCTACTGGGGAGAGAACTGATTTGTATCTTTAAAAACCCTCAGAGTCTAGCAAATTACATCTGACCAAAGGTTGGGACTCTGGAGAATAGGGATATTGAGTCCAAAAAGGCATGAATGGTATCCAGACAGGAGTCACCTTTATACAGGGATGTCCTCACCACAAGGAGCATCGAGCAAAAAATAATCTCCCTTCATTCTTCCCTCAATCCTGCCTCAGACTCAGTAAGTATATAAAAATGCATTTAATTTCAAAGACTTCTGGAAGCTCCTGCCTTCCTCTGCAGAAGTGTGCTAGAATTCTCTGCCTTCTGAACCTTTAAAAATAGGCCTCTCTGAAGGGAGCACAAAAACATTCGACCACTAACAACTGATCCCAAGCGAGTTCATGACTCACAGAGGCTGACTTACTGGTAGAAATGTAAGGTGTTTTTTTTTTTTTTTTTAAACAAGCTCTCAAGATCTCAGTTAGCAACCTGTCTAAGCTGCACTTGTGGTCTCCTTTCAGGCTGAGAAAAGCCAACAGGCCCTGTCATACCCCGAAAAACACGTCAGAAACTTAACTCTCTACCAAGCGGTTTCTTTTTGGTGCAAAGTATGGGGGGGGGGGTGGAGTAAAGAAAAAAACTGCCCCAGGCTTCAATATCTACCATTTAAGCAGCAATAAAATGGAAAGTTGGAGATAAGCAGGAAATTAAAATAACTATCAATTAAAGTGTAATCCCAAAAGGCCTCAGGGTCAGTTTAGGAACTAAGCCAGGGACTCAGAAGGTGGTGTGGCTGAGAGCAGGCTGGCTCTGTGACCTCACCAAGGCCACTTAACCTTTCTGGTGTCACAACCTCGTCTCTGCTTCAGGGAATAAAACCACCCCTGGATCTTTCTAGCATGGAATACACTCATTAGCTATTGTTCGAGTAATACAATAAACAATGGACCATATGAGAGCCGCAGTTGTTTGGCAGAAAGGGAGGAGGGTGGGGAGGACTGAAGGCCCATTCCGCCCAGAAAACTCTGTAATAAACAGAGATACTGAGCAGCAAGGGTTCAGAAGTGAGATTCAGATTTTTAACTTAACCAACTTGCTCTTACTAAGTTACTAAGGTAAACCACTTAGTCCTGAAACTCACTCAGGCTCCCATGTTTGAAGCGGGGAAAATAATAGCACCCACCTTTCAAGATTATCTCTTTGCTTTAAATAATACCATATGTGCACAAAACTTCAGCAGAATGTCTAAAGTAGGAAAGTGTTCAATTAACTTCAGACCCCGAGTTAGGGAGACTAGCAGTTTAAATCTGTCTCCCTGGACAACTCTGTGGAGTGGAGTAGAACCTCAGTTAACTGAGAGCTCAGATAACTATCATGACGAATTTTAAAATCCAGTCCCCTTCCATGATCCTTGAACAGGGAACTACCTGGCCTTGCTTGAGACTTTCCAGCACTGACTGAGGAAGAAAAAAACATGAATTTGTATTTGTTCTAAAAGTGAGGCGGAAAGGTACTATTCTAGATCATACTGGAGGCAAAACCTTGCCCTTTCTCACCACATGGTGAGAGATGGAAGCCTGTTAGTGACATCCAAGTACAGCCCTCCTAGCCAGTGGAGGATATAAATGAGCTTACTCTTGTCAAACAAAAGCCCAACCCTATGTGCGTCTGAACAGGTAGGTGACCAAGCACTGTTCCCAGAAATCCAGCAGGAATCTGTGCTGTTTTCGGCAAGTACATTGCAGACTAAGCACCCTCGTTCCCTGTGGGAGATAGCTTGGCATGGGCTAGGAGGAGAAAGGGGGTCTGGCTTGGCTCTATTGCTGTCTGCAGTCTCTTAGGCTATAATTATGAGCCATTCAACTGCATCTGCAGCCCCAACAATGTGGGATGGATTGGCCTAATCCACAGACCAAGCGACATTTTAAATCCATCAGTTTAGACATCACGTATTCTTCTCAGAGCAAATCAGACTTGGCACAGACAGCAAAAGGAGAGGCACTGCCAATCAAAACTGCAGAGCTTGGGGGCCTTCTTCACACCCAGGGTCAGTGTGCTTCTCCTTAATCTCACTGAATGTCTTTCTCAGGATCGCTGCTGCTTTCCAAGCCAGGAGAATGTAGAATGTGACTGCCCTATGAGCCTACGGGGATCTTATAATTTGGATCCCAATTTAAGTTGTTCTAAATTAGATTAGTGAGGAGATGGGGGATGAGGGCATTGGCATAGATGGCAAGAGAACTGGGTTCTCGAATAACATCACAGAAGCCCCTAGCAACAGGCTTTTACCCCATGGCAACAAGATTATATCCTACCCCAAGAGTTTCAGGTGGTTTTGTCCTAGCAGAAGGTTACAACCTTCCCCTGATCTTGCCCGGTTTTTCTTTTAGATTATAAAGACAGTGCCAAACTTCAAGACGGGTTTTTCTGTATGCATGGCTTGAACTTTACATTCAAATAATTTCACTGTGAAATCTTTTCCCTTCCCTTAACTCACTTTCATTTTTAAATTCAAAGTCAGTCCACCCAAAAGACTTTACATGTACCACTCTGGAGACGAAGGAGCAGAGATGAAGTGATGGATTCATTTATCCATTCTGCATTTGGAGTTGAGAGTCAAACAAAGGAGACTAGGAGAAAACAGCCCTGCCAGGGGAGACTGTAAAGGAATAGAAGGGGGCTCCTCTGGAAACAACAGAGGGCATGATAGAAGTCAAAAGCACAGTGGCTGTCTGTCCTTGAGTCTCCAAGAATCTACAATGAAATTAGGACCTGATAATGAACCCAGGACTTTCACGAAGCCACCTTCACCATCTCACATGACCAACAGCCATGAAACTGGGAGAGGGAGCTCTGAGACAGAGCCTCATGCTAGAAGAGCCACAGTTGAGTCGGGGGAATTCGAGTGGCAGGATCCTGGCGGGGGGGGGGGGGGGGGGGGACACAAACAATGGCGGGGCAGGTCATGCGCAAAGGTGTGGGTATTTCTCGGGGTTTCTTTCCTCACAAGAATACCTGCCATAAAAAAGGATTTCCTTTTAGAAGCTTTATCTCCTCCCTAGGAGACATCAGTTTTGTGTTCAGCAGACTGAATGCGTGCTTGATATGTGTTGAAACACGCATGTCTATCCCCTCAGTTTCTGTTATACCCTGTGTCATGGAGATGAATGTAGTTGGAACTCAATAAATAACCATATTTCATTAATAAACAGGTAACTTCTTAAAGTCTCAACTACTGATCTGTACAGAGAAAAATAAAACTCATTTACTTGTTTTGGTTTGCCTACAAATGAGACAAGGTTGCCCAAAGTTTGCATTAAAGAACTAAACAACTCTCTCCTAACCAAAAAGATACGTCCGGCATTTTATTCTAATTTATTTTGCATGCTCTGCTTATCCTTGCATCCATATGGCTACTTAAAATGTTGGCAAGATCACTATATTCATTTGACTTTTCGTCCGCGTCCTCACACATGTAGTTGTTTGTGGAAAGTAGCCTTTGGCTCACCACATGGCAAGCTAAGGATCTCACTGTCGGTGTGAGCATTTATACAGCACACTGCTCATTCCTCAGACTCTGCTCAGGAGCTCTTTCTCAGACTGAATCTTCTATTTCACTGACCACCAGTTGCTGTGTGTGTGTGTATGTGTGTGTGTGTAATTTATAAGAAAAGGAAAATACATGCAATGAACTAAAGTTTGTGTGCCTTTAGGAACAGTGCATCTTCAAATGAATCCATTTGCTATAAGGTATTCAGCGATAAAGAATAAAGGGGTGGGGAGTACAGATAGGATGAGCGTGGTGGGGATGGTTGAGCAGGATGGGAAGGGGAAAGACATGGCAGCCACTGAACTGCAGGTGCCTGCCAAGCACACGGGGACAGGGAAAGGTGGCTAACCTCTCTTGTGGTGATAGAATCACACTCGCTGCATCTTTTGTATCTGTGTGTGGGGTAATCAAGATGTAGTAGCAGAAAACCTGGCTGATCCCAAGCCACAAGAACCAAGAAATGGGCTGTGACTGGGATTGTGAATAAACGCATGGTAGTTTTCATCTCTTTTTCCACTACCGAAAAACAAGGAAAACTCACACAAGTCACGCTGGGAAACACAGTCTGAGTACTTCCCTTCAGTCACCCACAGACATTTTGCTGACATGAAGAACCCTTCCTTGAGACCCATTATGGTTTTGTAATGAATTAATAGGAATTCCAGCTTTATCAGTCAACACTAACAGCAACTAATAACAGAGGATCTAGAACACATAGCACTTGAATTCTCAAATTCTTCAAATCTAGATGCTGAGTGTGTGTTTGTGTGTGTATGTATGTGTGTGTAAGTGTGACTGGAATCTAAATTTCATGAATACACAGGGCATAAATCTGGAAAAACAATTTTAGGGAGTCTAGAAACTTACTCACATTTGTGACCCCCCCCCCACACACACACACACAAGCCTCCACCACAAGTACCACCAAATATGGCACCCCTATATGGCTGACAGATGAAAGTCCGCCTCAAGAAGGATATGTCTGCTTCACTGGGATTACAGTTCACAGGCAATGCTACTTTAAGAAGGCTCAAAGAGAGATGCAAAGTCAGTTAATCTGCAAGGAACCAGCTGTGCCTCCTCCACACCATGCCTCAGCCTCAAGGTGGAATAAAGTGGCCACAAGCACTGGCGGTGACGCAAGGCTCTGCTGGACTAGGGATTGGCTCCCACGAGCTGACGCTCCTTCCTTGGAGACAGTGATGTGAGAGTAGGAAAGCCCACATGGAGGACATGCAAGGATGCCCTGGAATCCTTCAGGCCTGTGAAACACACATGGTCAAGAGCTTCTGACTTGAAATGATAACTCAGGGGAGGAGAGTTGGGGAATAAAAAAGAAACCATTAGAAGTCCCTTCTTCTAGACGCTTTCTGCCTGTGATCTGAAACACGTGTTCTCCCAGACTGGGAAATCGGCCTGAAAGACTTCTTCACAAAAGGACCTAGGGTGGGACGCACCCACCCGGATGGACCCATTGGAAGGGGGAGGAACACAGCTGGGTGAGGAGCTGGCAGCTGTCTGGAAGGAGAGAACAAAAGGCAAGCAGCTCTCAAGTGGCAGGTTCCCAGGAGAGACCCCTTTCCAGGAATTAAAAATTCTAAATAATGTTGAAAATTTTTTTAAAAAAATATCAAAAAGACTGTAGACTTTTGGTTTTTTTTTTTTTTTTTTTTTATAGGGAGTTCCACAATTCTGAGAGAGACCAATGGCTGGCAACAGCTATTCCACATCCAGAAAGGACCCAGTGCTCACGTAGATGCCGATATTTTAGAGTTAATGGTGCTTCCTACCTTGGAGAACTTTTTTAATCGAGTTGAGCTGAGCTGTAAAGGTGAGGAGGCTATTCCAGATGATGCTCGTGTTCCCAAACACTAAGATCGCTTCTTGTAGCTTTTTGCCAAGCACCCTCTTAGGCTTTGTCCTCCTTATGCAGAACATACCATTCAACTCTAAAACACCTAGGCGGCAGAGAAGCAGAGTGGCAAAGCTCATACCCCAGCTCTGGACTCTACTTTTCTACTTCTTTGCCACCTAGGGGTTGAGTTTATATTGGGTGACAGAGAGGGAGTATTCAATGACTCTTAGCCACTGTTACCACCTTTACAAATCAGACTAGATCCTACAGCGGTAGTATACGCCTGCAATTCAGACGTTCAAAGGATAGAGGATAGAGGGTGGGGAGGTTCAAAGCCACCTTTGCTGTAATAGTTAATGTTAATTGTCCACATGGCAGAATCTAGAATCGCCTGGGAGATGGCCCTCTGGGTGTGCCTTTGAGAAATTATCTTTATTTCACTAATTGGGGTGGGAGGATCCATCCACCGTGGGTGGTACGTGGTGCCATTCCCTGCCTGGGTCCCTGGACCACATAGGTGGAGAAGAGAAGCTGAGCTCCTCACTCCTCCCTCCCTGCTCCCCAAACAGTGGGTGCCATGTGAACAGCCGATCCACTTTCCCGCTGCCTTCACCTCCCCATCATGACAAACTATGCGTTGAACTGTGAGAAAGAACCAAACCCTTGGCTCCCTTAAGTTGCCTGTATCACACAAACAGGAAAAGAAACTAAGACACTTGGTTACATAGCAAGTTTGGGCTCCATGAGACCCTGGCTCACCCCACCCTGCTCTTATCCACACCAGATATGTGACTTTTGATTTAGTGAGCGCAAAACTTTTCAAGAATGTTAATCCAAACCACTGAAGGCTGTTTTCTTCACAAACAGATTAGTAGACGCTGGCGCCCCTCTTGGTGTGTGCCATTAACATCAGATGCCCGGATAAAGATAGTGCTGAGCAAGCAAATCACACAAATCCTTGATACCATTCCCTTGTAGATGACAGGAGACCGATTCCCATTGTGGAGATGTGAGGCACTGCTGAGGAAGTTCTAGACACACGTTCATAGCTGAATACCACTTAACAGCAATGATGAGTTCGTACCCTCAGGGCTCCTCCCCAAACTGGGTCCTCTTCTCTTGGGTGAAAGTTTTGCTGCAATAATTTTGTACAACTTGAAGAGCATCGTATTTTCTTAAAGGAGCTGGCTTCACCCTTCCTTCAACTTCCCATTTCTTGCAGGAATTCATCAACACTGATCTCTAACCCATGTCAGTGACAGAATTATGGATGTATACAGCAACCCTAAAAGCCCGGGTTTGCCATCTGAATGTGAGATGACCTTTTCCTTGCTGGGAATGGCTACCTGTGTAAGCCTGTTACCCCGAAGGCCCCTAGGAAATGCTATGATAGTCTACTCTTTGGGCTGTCATTCTGAACCATCACTGCTCCAGGAACTCCCTCTAGCCGCACAGATTTTCTATTCAGGGGGCTTCAGCTACATAATTTGCATTTTGGCACTGCCATTTGCCTGGTGCCTTGCCAACAAGGCTGGCAGTACGGGACGCGCGTCATCGCCTCGCTTGCCTACTCCATCTTGGCAAGACCAATGCCGTATTGTTGGGAAAGTGGAGTTAATTGGTATTTCTGGGGGTGTTTGGTTAACTCACCCCACCTTAGCTCCAAGTTGGTTAAGAAAAAAAAGTGTAGCCTTGTCCTTTTCAAAAGCCACAGTAAATAAATGACGGAGAATTACTCCAAAAGGCACATGGCAGGTCCTCGGGCTTGCCTTTTCTCTCCTCTTTTCCTTTCCAGTGACTTTGGGGAGGTTTGGGCACTGATCCTGCACACACAATACACTTCTTGTTCTTCTTTTCTCTGCAGAGCAGCCGTGAATAGCTCTGTCTAAAATTATAAGTAGGGGCAGCCCCGGGCTGCAAGAGATCAGAGCTCTCATGCTGGGCTTCAACAAAGACCCTGCTCTTTCCCAACAATTAGCCCCGCAAAAAAGGACATCTATCTCCCTCTATTAAACCCACCACGTGCCTTCAAGTCTGCCCATTGTAAAGCTAATTAAATAACACGCCTCTCTCCCCATGCAGGTCTCCTGATTAGTTTCTCTCAGCCAGAAACTTCTGCAAAGAGCCTGGAGATAGACAATCCAATCTTCTGCTTCTCAGAAGCCCCACCCCCGCATCACCAATTAGCCATAGCCCTTGAGAAGAAACCCTTATCAATACGGTGGAATTCATTCGCGGTCCCACTTCCCCCACAGCTCACACTCTAGTCATTCCCAGCTTGACAATGTAGACCTAACTGACATTCTTTTGAAGACCACTTATTCAGGAAGGAAAAAGTTTCTAGTACTTTGTGGTCTTTGGGGAGCATCTACCCATATCCCAGCCACTGGAATGAAACATTGGTGAAAGACTTAGACAGGGCCAAAGGGAGATATACTCAAGGAGTCTTGGGCTGCTGTCCCTTTGTACTGGAGGCCCAGGCCCTATGTAAAAGGCAAGCACAGCCTTCCAGGAAAGGCATTACATACAAAGGAAAGGTGGGATACAAGCAAATGTTCCCACCAGCTCTTGGTAAACATCATGCAAAAATAATGAGGCGCTGCCTATAGCCAGGCAGGCAGAGGCCCGCTTGTCATCCTGTCTTCCCCTCGGTGTCATTTCTCCCTCTTTTCCAAAGAAGGCTCTTGCTGTCTAGCGAGCAACCCCGGACTTTTGGAAATCTAGGATTATACACTTTTATGCATTTTTTTTTTACAAGCCCTCGTCTCGTTTCCACTATGCTGACAAGACTGATCAGCAAACGTTCCCTCCCAGACAAGGTGTTCAGGGTCTTCCCTGCTGAAATCAGTCATTTCCTCCTCTGGGATCTCAGGACAAGCAACCTTCAAATGTGTCCATGCAGGCTGCTGATGGAGCAATTGCTACATTACTGAAGATAATCTTATCCCCTGCCCCTCCCAACTGGTGGAACCACATAAAATTAAAATTTTAATTTCCAGCTTAAAACACAATGGCTTGGACATAGCAAATACCTGATAATGGTTGGAAAAATACATAAATGAATAAATAAATAAAGAAAGAAAGAATGAACAAATGAAAGTATTTTGTGTTGAATATGGTGGCTGCTAAGCCTGGCTCCCCTTTCTCCACTCTCCATTCCCCTCCACTTCTCTCCACATGGCCAGGTTCAGTCTGGTCATGTCCACTCTGGACTCTCCCAGATGTCCCTGCCTCTGCCTCTGCTCTCCCTTTTATCTGTAATAAACTTTATCCTCCACCATACTTAGGGGCAGCGTGTGTGTGTTGTGTGTTCCCGCCCACACACACACTCCATATACAACTTCTCAAATAAAAACAGGAAGGAGACAAGGCTAAGCATTCCCAGTCCTACTGAATGGTTCTATCCCTGGGTTTTTCATGCCAGCTCCTGGGCTTAAAGCTTCTTTCTTGCTGTTTTTGAACTTAAGAAAAAAAAATCTTTCCTTCTAACTGATTTTAAGAAAAGTCATCCCAGGTGCCATCACAACACCAGCACAAGTGGGAGGCTGAAGTAAGAAGGGCTGCCCGGAGGTTAATGACAGGGTCAGTGAGACGCTGAGGGTACTTGTTGACAAGTCACATGACCTGAGCTTGCTTCCCAGATCCCACACAGGGAAAGGACAGAACCAACTTCCGCAGGTTGTCCTCTGGCCTCCACCAGCTCACTGTGGCACATGTGTACCCCCCCCCCCACACACACACATACTAAATAGCAAGGGGAGGCAGCCTGAACTATGGAGAGAGAAAGCTCAAAACAGAAGAAAAAGAAGGAGGAGGAGAAGAGGAGGGGAGGAGAAAAGGAAGAGAGGACGGAAGAGGAGGAGGAAGGGAGGAGGAGAGGAGGAGGACTCCTCGTTCATCTTCTTAGATGTTCCACACAAGTGAGCAGATGAAGCAACCCTGAATTCAAGTCTCCCAGGAAATAGTTACGGACCTCAAACTCAAGAGGAAGTACAGTTCTCCATAAGGTGGATTTCTGATGGTCAAATCCCTCACATTCAAAAGCAGCCATAATAATTCGCAGAAGCCACTACCTGAGGGTTCTTGGTATCCCTCATATCATTTTCTTTGCTCGCTATCTATCATCAAAGTCCGAGCTCCTAAAAAGGCATGCTTTCTAATATTTATGGATATGTTCATGTAGAAAACCAGGAACACTCAGATAATAAATAATAGTAGTAAAGGAGTTTGTAACCTCTGACCTGAGACTTGGGGAAGAAGCACCGTGGTTTGTTTGGCTTTCCTTTGTTCCAGCAGGCAGCCTGTGTGCTGAAGCGGAATGCCCACTTTGCAATGATGATAGCGGCCTGAAATCTTCAGATCAGCTCCTGACTGGCCATAAGCTGTTGTTTTACCCGCCTCTCCCACACCGGAGCACCTTCTATCCTCAGAGGTGCCTAAAGGAAAACTAATGCAACCTTTCAGACATATTGAAAATATGACGATAAATACAGACAAAAAGGTCTGCATTTTCCTATAGATTTGTCTTCTGAAGATAGGCTTAGCATGAATATAAAACAGCCACTGAGTATCGAGCCTGGAGAAGCCACGCCTGCTAGTTTGTCAAGGGTGTATCAAATAGCCTTCCCTATACGAGTGCACTGCTGATAAAAAATAAAACCAGAAATCATGGGTGAATGAGAATTATTGTAAATGAGTATAAATATGAATGCCATTGTATCAATCAAAACAAAACAGAATGTGGCTATAATCAATGGGTTTTAATCAAAGGGTCTAGACATTCAGAAGAAATATATATTGGAAGTGTGCCCTGTCAGAGTTACTGGATACAAGAATTAAGTACATCGGATAAACACAATATCATGTAAGGTGTTAGAGACTAGCATTTGTTATGTGAACTAGAAATATCTGTTTTCTGAAAATAGCTGAAGTTTTGAGAAATGTTAAAAGGCTTACCAAGACACACAAGACACCTCTCATTAGGAGGAAGAAGTGCTCCGAATTTGCTAGAAGGAGCAGTGGACTAATAGTTCTTGTCAATACATTCTAGGTAGCAGGTGGTTGAAGCAATGCTTCCGGTTAAGCTAGCCATATAATTCCACGACCAGGATCCCTCACTAGGAAATACTCGTTTCATGCTGTGGTCAGAGTTTGCATCACACTAACTTTCTGGATCAAACCTCAGCACTGACTATGAATAGGCATCTCTCCTTTCCTTGGACTGAAGTCAGGGTGACAGTGCTGGTCTAGCATGGAAGCTCAAAGAGCATTCCAACCCACTTGATGGCACAGCATCTCAGAGATACCCAAGAGGAGGAAAAGCGTCCCAGGCTCTCCATATGTACCATCATTCAGGATGGAGATGCTCTTTCCTATGCTTCGTAGAACTCTGATCCAAGACAGCTGCACAAACTACTGAAGACCCATATTAGCGCAGCTGTTTCAAACTGCCCCTATGTCCCATCTACCACCTTTAGCTGCAGTTTTCTCCTGTCATGTCTTTTGTCTTCTGTGGATTTCTATTAGACATGTTATCACTTTCCTGCCACAAGTCAGCTGCACTATCATTTCCCCACCAATAAAAAGTAATATAGGGGGAGGAAAAAAGGCTTTGGGGTGGCAGATGATGAGCTGTTTAGGCCACAGTCCCTACCCATTCTTTCTTAGGAATAAGCGGAGTTGCCCTTGGAAGGTGGAGCCAGTGGAGTTCCAAGTGACATATCTGCCTCAGCTTGAGCATGACCTCCCAGCTGCAGAGTAGGAGAAGCAGAGGGAGGACTCAGATTCCTCCCAGGGGAACTAGGGGGCGAGGGAAACTGACATGGGTTAAAGCTCTGCATCCCGTTTGGTGTCTATTGTGCATCTCCTAAAGCCAGAGCAGGAAAGCATTGGAAACCCTCACAGACGGAGCAGCCGGCCACAGCGCTGGTCTTACTAAAGGCTTTGTTTTCATTTTACACGTTTTGGGGAATCCAGTAGTTCCTGTATTCCAACAGACATTTCAGAATAACTGAAACTGGAGTGAAAAATGCACAAACACCATATTCTGGGAGATGTTCCACTGTGCTAAAGTTACGCATCCCAATCTTGTAAAGCCACCTGCAAGAAAGAAAGGAAAAAGGAACAACACGGGAAAGGGACTTGAGGAGCAATTTCTAGTCTATTACATGTGTTCAACTTCAATACAAGAGACATTTCCACTTTCCTTAGACTCAGGGTTTATCCCTCCCAAATGCCCAGATTAAATATATTAATTGTGTTAATCCTCTTGTCTGTGGTTAACTTGTAGGTTCAGGATGTTTATCAGATAACTGTTAGTGACTTTCTTTAGAATTTATCAAGGACAATATGAGATTGCCTTCAATGAGATTTATTGACTGAGTCTTTTAAAAAATACAAAGAAATTATACTTCAAACGTCTGCTAGCTTTGTTGACTTCAAATAAGCTGAAGGAGTTCCGAAATGAAATATTGTTTGTTTGGGTTTCCCTGTAGCACAGGAGGGGAGCAGAGCGCACCAATTTAGATATGAGGAAATGGATAACCATGTACATAGCTAGATTTGCAGACTGTGGCTTCTTCCCAAGTCCTTCCCACCATGTTCTTTATGCTTTTCCCTGTTGCCTGTGATTCCCCATTGCTCACTACAAGGTTATAGAGATTCAGGCTGACCTGAGCTCCAACTGAAGTTCTGATATTTAAAGTCAGTATTACTTACGACAAATTACCATGAAAAGATCAACTTACTCAGCTGTAAAATAGAATTAATAATAACTCACAGGATTTGGGGTAAAATTCAAATAGGGTAATATATGTAAAATTTTAACTATGTCTGGCTCGATGTAAATAACAGATGGTAAGGTTTTTTTTCCCCCTTTCAGTATATGTAACAAACATGCCTACACATACACCTTTCAACTCAAGCATCCTCAAATCCTAAAAATATTCATCTGTCAGAAAGAGCAGTCTTTAGAGCTATTCAATGCAAATAACAATGTATGCCCTAAATCAAGAAAAATGGCATAAATGTAGTTGGCCCATGTATTTAAAATTTCAGTGCACAAGAATAGCCCAGCAATGGGGAAACAATGGTATAAGATAAACAGAATAAGTGTATGCTTCAAAAAGAAATCCTATCACTTACTTCACAGGAAACACCACAGCCAATTGAAAGTAATCAGAGGCTTAAATGAAGCAACTAAATCAATACAACTCTGCAGGGACAGTAGAAAAAACTAACGACTTTACAACTTTTCACAACACACATATGAAGAGATGAATTTGGGTTATATCAAAACTAAAATTCGTAAAAATTTTAGCATCAGGAAAGACAAAGAGTGACTGACATTACAGGAAGAAACACTTGCAAATTATGTCACCAGTGAGAGACCTACATCTAAACTATTACATACAGGACTCCTAAAAATCAATAGTCAAAAGAATAAATAACCCAGTGGAAAAGTGGGTCAAGTATTTGAATAAACAAGTTTTCACAAAAGTTATACAAGTGTCTAATAAACACATTTAAATATGCCCAGTATTAATAATCTTAAGGAAATACAAAGCAAACCCACAAGAAGATACCACTTCACTTTCACTGTGAGGGGTGTAATCCAAAAGACAGAGAAAAGCAAGTATGGTTGAGAATACAGGGAAGGTGAACTGCTTGCGTACACCTCATGGGCAGCCAATAGAGCTAGCTAACTGTCTATCCCATAAACAGTTAAACAGAGACTACTGAGAAATTCTCCGCCAGGTCTATACCCAAGAGAAATGAAAACATGTTCATGCAAAAATTTGCACATGAATGTTCACAGTAGCATTATTTATAGTAACCACAAAGTGGAAACTACCGAAATGTCCATCAAAGGATGGGCAAATAAAAAGTGGCATAGCCATAGTAGGAATGTTAATGATTGGAAAGGAATGAGATACTGATTCACCCCGGAACAGGGAAAAGCTTTGAGGACATCATGCTAAGGGAAGGAAGCCAGACACCAAGGGCCACCAATTGTATGCCTACATTTACGTGAGTACTCAACAACAGATTCACCAGGACAGATTTCAAAGCAGTCAGCACTGGCCCGCAGTGGGAAAGATGAGGGACGCTGGCTGTTGATGCCCTGGGATGTGTTTTTAAAAGTACACAAGTGTTTTAAAGTTCAATTGTGACGTTAGTTGCACACTTCAAGAGATATACTAAGAAAATACTCTTAAAACATGCATTTTAGGGCTGGAGAGAGGGCTCAGTGGTTAAGAACACTGGCTGCTCTTCCCAAAGGACCTGGGTTCAATTCCCAGCACCCAAATGGCCGCTAACAACTGTCTGCAACTCCAGTTTCAGGGGTCCCGACACCTTTACACAGTCTTCCATACAGGCAAAACATGAATGAACATAAAATAAAAATAATAAAGAAATCATGTTTAAAAATATGTGTTTTAAAGGAATTAATTGTATAGTACATAGTGCCCAGTAAGCTTATCTCAAATGATTATTTGATAAACAAAACAGCTTGATTATTTGATAAATAAAATAACTTCAGCTTTCCAGAGGCAAAGGCAAGAGAAATAAAAGGAGAAAGAATTTCTCATCATCTAGAAAAACCTTCCCAGTGGGGTCTATGGACATCATCCTAAGACCATTTACTTAACCAAAGTTCAGTGGAAAAAAAGTCTAACATTTCCATGACCTTCTTCTCTAAACTTCCTAAGTGGCTTAGAGAGAGGCTGCCTGGGGAACTCCAAATGGAACCTAAAAATATTATCTTCTGGCTTTATAAACATAAGGAACACTAATGAAGTGAGGGGCAGCAGACCCGGGAATGGACTATCTCATTCAGGTTGGGAGGCAGGGTGTGGGGGTTGGGGAGGCTGAACACATCCCTGAAGGCAGGCAAAAGGGCCAAGGGGAGGGGGGCAGACGTGGTCAGGGAGGTGAAAATCAACACAGGGTAGGAAGAAAAGAATAACAGTGATCTAGGATACATAAAGCAGAACCCGGGTGAGCACTATTCTAAACACCAGTAAAACAAGCCCTTCGTGAGCCAGACTGTCCAAGTTTGGAGGGGGAGACTGCTCCACAGACAATCGCCCGGGACCCCCACCTGCACTTCACTTGAAGGCTCCATTGAGAAACATATTGTGCCCGTCCTCTCTTCTGTGGCATAAACATTTCTCATCCTTCTCTCCTCCCTAGAGCTCACGAGACACTGCCCAGCAGGCTTGTGTCTGCTCGAGTTCTCTATCAAATCATGTCATAGACCCTGAGGTCTTTAAAGAGAGTCCTTTTACCCTGCAGCCCCAGCACCTTAGGACAAATCCACGTAAACACACACGGATGGAGAAGGGGTTCTCCCAGCTCCTTCCTCTACTGTCCTGCTCAGGAGGAAGTCAATAATTTCCTTCTTAAACTTCAATCAGTTTTCTGCAACTAAGAAACCAATAGAGCCGTAACTGGCACACAAGTTTAAATAGGAAGGAGAGAGTCAGTAACTGCCAGTTTCCTAATGATGAATTTACCAAGAAAACACAGTAGACTGAAGATTAGGGCCTGGCAGCAGGGGGACAAGCAACAAGACTGGCCCTTAACCCAGGGACCTGTGTGTAAACTAGGTGATTATTCACAGAAAAATAAAATAAAATAAAACACAAGGAAACACCTCCAAGTGTTAAAAGTTCAGAAGATACGACTAGGTTATTTTTCCTACTATTCTTTAATTTGCAAATCATCTTCAGAAAGACATGTTGTTTTCACAGTGACTACTTTAAACCATGTGGGTGTGAGAGCTAATAAGCCACAGCCGGGCAGAGGACAAAGACTGCATTAGAAACAACCAACCAGCATGGACTCTCCCTACTCTGTCCTTCAAAACTTCTACATGGGTTATAGAGATGGGGAAAATATTGTCCTCTGTCTGACCACTAGCCCATGGATACTGGACACCCTATGTGGAAGGCATAAAAGGACTGAGTGACCAATAATCGAAGAGGGGTAAAATCCCATTGCAAAGCATTTTAACCAAGACCCCTATCAGGTCATTCCAACAATCAACACAACCAGCCAGTATTTCCTTTTTCCCTTGGAAGCAGGATGAAAAGAGCAGTCTGGACTCGGTGGCTTTCCTTCCTACCAATCTTTACACTTGAGTTTCCTAACACACCCCATCAAATTCCCTTCTAAAAGTTTACTTCTTATGTAAAAGAATCAATCAGATAGATAACACTAAAAACTTATTTCAGCCCCTACTGAAATATCCTTTGGAAAATGGTATTCTGAGAGATATTTGAGAGGAAGTAACTCACAAACTCCTCTAATAACTAATTTCAAAATCCAATTTCCTCCTAGGTAATATAAATCTCCCCCATTTATTACCATGTTTTCCTGATGCTATTTTAAGAAGAGTTAAACCTATAACTCATATTTAACATTAATTGGTTTTACTTAATTCCAACTCACTGAGTATCTGAGCTCAATTTCTGTAAAAAGTAGTAAAACAATTTTTAAAACTGAAAAAGTAAACAAAGGAAGATCTGTGAATATTTGGTATCTTATTCTGTTTGTGTTGCAACACAATACTGGGAGCTAGCTAAGTAGTAAAGGAAAGAGGTTTATTTAGTACACAGAGCAAAGGGCAGCCACCAGCATTCACTCTGATCTAGTAAGGTCCTCCTGGCAAAGAAGGTAACACTGGGAAAAACATTGAAGAGCGGAGAGGAGGGCCATGTGGAAGACAGGAAAAAGGGAATCCAGGGAGTTGTCTCCCTTCAGACGTACTTTTCATGAGAGTCACAACACTCTCCTGAGAACAACACAACACCAACTAAGGATCAAATGACTTCACACCAGAGTCCTCTCCACAGAAGGGGGGCTGGTTCCAGTCTGTGGAACTTCGGGAACATTCTCAAACCACCATAGCACCAGCTAGAGTGTGGATGGTACAGGGCACAGGGAACATAACCTGCATTACCAAGTGTTAGAATGGCCTTTCTCCTTCCCTGTGTATTTTATTAAGAAAAAAAAAAAACTTGGAGAAACTCCTTGGAATAAAAATAGAGAACAAAAAATGTTCCATCAAATTCGTAAAAAAAAAAAAACCTGTAAGATCAGAATGGAATCCTGAAAGAGCAGATGGGAAAGCAATTGTTTACTGAGAAAAAAAAATGGAATTTCCCTCCTCCATCACCCACTCAGTATGGCTGAGAGCTGCTGGCAGCCCTGGGGAATGAGGCAAGTGTGCTGCACCCAGAGCCCAGCCCTTCTCGCTGTCTTCCCCCAGGCTCCACTCTCAGACATGTCAATCCTATTCTTTGCCAGGCGCTCCCTGCAGCTCCCTGCTCCAGAGCCTCAGCCCTCCATCACATTGAGTTTAAAATAAAGAGATGCTTTTCCTAAAGAATTCGCACACAAATAATCTCATTACCCAAGTGTTTGCATTTATACAGCAGACATCTTCTGCCAGGAGGGGAGGGGAATAAAAATCACTCTATGCTCACTCACAGGGAACAGCTGCAAGGAGAGAAATGGTATTTACTTCATTGTGAAATATTCAACAATGGCTACACTGCACTTTTAAAAGCCTTTTGATAGTAAAACCCACAGGGAACAGCCCCTCCTGTGCGCTGAAAAGCAGCTTCCCCACAATTAGTCCCTTTATTCAGGTCTGAGCATTCTGTGTAAACTTCAGCACGTGCTATGGACACTGCAGACGGCTTCAAGGGTATAGCCTTTCAGAAACTTTGAACGCTTTTGTCTTATTCAAGGTCTCCTTCATCTGCTCACAGAGCTTTCCCAAAGTGGGGGGTGGGGAGGCGAGGGTAAGCAGCACAGGGGCATGGGACATTTAGGTGTAGAGGAAGAAAAGTCTCCCGACCCCAGCCGAATCCCGACAAAGGGATACCCACTCTCTGCACACAAGCCTTGCAAATGGCCGGGTTTGTTCATGGCCTTAAATAACCAGTGTCCGAGCAAAAGAAACCCAAGAGGAGATCCAAAAACATTTGGGACAGTGGCTCATTTTCCTGCTCTATTTCCGAGATTTTCATGGGTCTCTGATTGGTAGGAATGCTGACGTCGTCTTATCTGGACAGGACAGTGACATGAGTCAGGAAGGAGGAGGTGACAACGAAGAGTGAAAACAGAAACTATCCCGGCAGACAAAATTTATACAGTGAGAGAATGGATCAGAGAGCGAATTTAACTAATTTTTCTATCTCTCCCTCCAGTCCAGTTGTCCATTCTGTTTAATAGGAATAACATCACCTTGCCTGGAACGGGGCCTCAACACCCTGGAGGTGTAAAGAGCAGCAACTCTCTCTCACCCAGTTCTAGAAAAAGCATTCACTGGAACGTTCTAGAATAAGATTATTCAGACTCCCCTTTCACCAGAGAACACGGTATCAGCATCAGCATATCTGATACTTTCCTCCAAGGAGAAATTACCAGAGAAGCAAATGTTCACAGGAAACTCATCCGGCTCTGCAACTGTGTCAAAAAACAAGAGAGTCAAAAATCATGATCCCCTGGCTTTACTGTTCAAGAAATTTAAACTCAGAATTTTCTGTTAAAAAAGGATAAAACGCCTACCTGTTCCAGACTGGTTTGAAGTGAACGAAGCTTCTTTTTTGTTCTCCCTTATCTCTCGCCTGGGCTTTCCAGGACAGCCTTCAGGCATATCTGATTTCAGGTGCAGCTGGCCAGTTTCATTGTAAAAATCCAATACTTGGGGCTGGAGAGATGGCTCAGCAGTTAAGAGCACTGGCGGCTCTTCCAGAGGACTCTGGTTCAATTCCCAGCACCCACATGGCAGCTCATAACTGTCTGTCACTCCTGCTGCAGGGGATCTGACATCCTCACATAGACAAGCATGTAGGCAAAGCAACAATGCACATAAAATAAAAAAGCTAATTAATTTAAAAAAAACAATCTTCAGTCAAGGATCATGAGCCAGTCCTAAGTCTTGTTCTGCTAGGACTGTTCATCGAACATACTGAGGAAGACTGAATATGCTAACATTAAACCAGGAAGGCCCACATAGCAGGGTCTGCGTAGGATAATCAGGAGGCCATCTCTCCCTAGATTGGAGAGATTGGAAAATTACCAGTTGTCTAAGTGAATTTATCGCAATAGACCCTGGTCAACAGTTTCAAGAGAGGTCAGAGATCAGATACGGAGGGCTAAGACTCCAGAGAACCATGTCTAGGCAGAGACAGTTGTCTGCGATTGTGTAACACTCAGCAATTCACCTGCCATTATTGCCTCTTAGGCCCTGACTCAACAGGGAGATTGCCCCAGGCATTACTGCCGCCATCTCCCACTGTGTGAGGTGAAGGTGGTGGGCACAATCTAAGGGCCACTGGAGAGTTTTCAAGAAGCAGATTCAAGAAGTTCGCAGAGATATCCTGAGTAGCACAAAATAAAGAAGAAAGATGTGTCTGGACACTGGGCAAGGCCATGATTCTTATCTCCAAGACAATGGGATGGAAACAGCATCCAGATTTAAATCCAATCTCTGGGGATCTACAAGAGCAGTGGAAAGGGATCTGAAGGAAGGAAGTTGACACCAGTGAATTCATTGCTGTTAAGCAAGATAGAGAGGCATTTGTGCTCCCTGTCTACTGCAGGAGGACACAATGGAACCTCCCCTCTGACTGCAGAAGATCCTAACCTCTCTGGCGTCTCAGACCATTGGGAGAAGCAGGGGAAAGCAAACTCCTTGCATGTAATATTTTTAGCAACATCATGCTTTTCTAAAAATCAGTTCTGATAAAACAAACAAACAAGAAAACCAAAACAACCCTCCCTGCCATTTCTTGACAATCAGCAGGCCTAATACCTGGCAGAATGCAGTCAGGGTTGATAATGTACTAGCAGAGCATCCAGTGGAAGGCCCAAGCAGTTAGGACCTGGTTCTATACATGTTTAAAATCATGGGTGTTTCTGCTTCTGAGCCCTACTTGACAAAGTTTACCAAGGAAGAGTTCTGACTTGCAAAAAAAAAAAAATTAGCTTTGGAGGTTGGGGTTTAAATCCCACCTGAAAGGATGCATGCATAGAGGTTGTGGACATCCATTTTATTAAAAAGTAAGAGTCTTCAAAGGCTGAGAATAAGTCTTAGTAGGATGTTCAGAAATAGGAAGAGCTGATCCCTATAAAAAGGCACAGTGAGGCAGAGAAGAGAGGACCAGCTCTCCAGACAGTGAGATAGGGCAGGGTCTGAGCTGAAAGGCAGAGGCCAAGCACAGGGGTGAGCTCTGGGGGCCAAAGGCTGCCCACACATCAGGGCAGAGGTGATCTCTCCCATAGTGCAATTAGGCCTCCTGTTTGACCCCTGACTTCTGCCCCCATGGGATATTTATGTTCTCTGGACAGATAGCAAAGGGGGTAAATGAAGGAACATAGACTCTGAAGGCCGTTAGTAGAGGAAGAACTAGTAGAAGGGAAAGGAGGTAGGAGATGGGAGAAAGGAAGGGTTGGAGGGAGGCAGATGGCTGGATGGCCTTGCATTCACAGAAGTCTGGAAAATCTTGAATTGGTTTTCTCTCTGAATCCATGCCTGGTCCTTGGTCATTTCCACATTCAATCTGCTTGTTTGTTTCCTGTCTCACAGTAATTTTGTGAGTTGGCACTCTGATATTAGAAATTAGGAAATTGAAGTTCCCAAAGGTTCCGTGGTTTGTCTGTCAATTGCAGGTCTAAAGAGCTGGGCCCTGGAAGTTAGGCTCTGTTTCTTTGCAAACTGCAAGGACTGAGCAGGGAGGGGTGACCTGCTGGCTCGCCCAACTATCTCAAACTCCCACTAGCCTCTTGCAAACTAAATCTAAGTCCAAAATCTCATCTGCTCCAACCGTTTATTTCTTAAACAGATGTACCACCACAAACCAAAGGGACAGCAGGCAGGCCAAGCAGTCCACGCCTCTCCCCCTTCCAGATTCAGCTTTTCAGCTGCCAAGCCTAGGCCAGGGCACCCCACGTTGGGATGGGTGGCTGGGGCCCTGCCTGGCTGGCAGGGCCGGGGTTAACCCAGCAGCCCTGCGGAGCAAAGATTTCTGTTTTATTTCAGCGGGGGAAGTGTGTGCTGCCTGATTAGCTGGATGGTTTCCTCTTTTCCCATAACCTCCAGACCCCCACGGCCCAAGTGTTTACTCTCTGAAATAAAAAATCTGCTGGTGTTTTTCTTTTTGTGTGCTCGTGTATTTTGGGAGGATTGCAGAGGAGGAAGGCGGGGTCGGGGTGAGGGACCAGCCTGGGGGAAGGGAGGGCGCAGCCTCCAGCTGCAGAAGCTGCAGCTCAGGAAAGCAACTTCTTAACGAGGGAGCTGGTCTCTTGCTCTGGCAGCTATAAACACACTGAACATCTGGAGGCAGAGAGTCTCTCCCGGCCAGACGTGAGCACCACAGGCTGTCCCTGCCTGGCCGTCCCCACCCCCTCGGCTCTCACACCCCCTCTCGGCTCAGCTCAGCTCCAGCCTTCTCACATCATCCGCCCACCCGACCACTTCCATTCACAGAGATCCGCAGCGCCCGCTAGCAGCCCGGCCCGCGGGAGCAGAGAGGAGACGAGAAGGCGACGCCAGCCTGCAGGGGCCACCCCGCCCCCGCCCCCGCCCCCGCCCCTGTTCCAAAAGAGGGGTCAAACTGCTAAAATCCAATAAGAACTCAGTGCCCCGGGGACCTTTTCCCAACTCGGACTAAACATTTTGCGGTTTGAAAAAGTTAAGAGAACTTTCCCCCCTCCAGAGTCCCCTGGGAGTTCCAGTGCAATGCTGTCACTTCCTTGACTTTTTTTGAGAAACAAGGAATTTATCCATCAGGTGGTCAGGCCAAAGCAGGCTTGTGCTCTAATTGTCACCCTACTAGCCCTGCCAAGATGAGAGGAGCTCTTTCTGCACCTGGGTCTCCTTCCTCTCCCAGCATCTGTAAAAGGGATTCATACACACACACACACACACACACACACAAAACCACACAGAGCCAACCTCCCCCCCCGCCCCCCCCCCCCCGCCCCATTTCCCCTTGCATCATTCCAGTGAGCATAAGCACCAACCCCTAACTGCTCTGGGTCTGGATTCTTCTTCCCAGGTGTCCCTCTCTTTCTGCTGGTGAAATTACAGAGAAGGGTAATGCTGGTAGATGTAAACATGTGATATACGATGTTGAGGAGAGGAAGAGAAGGAGAAGGAGGGAGCTCAAGGGTAGGGTGTGCCTGGGGCAGTGAGAGAGTAGTCAGGACTCAATAGGTCAGCGTCAGACACCTCCTTTCTCTGCCTCCTTTAAATTTACACTCAGACTATGCTGGATGGCAAGGGTTCCAATTATTGGCTATAAACCATGACCTTTTATGTCTTGTACTGTGGAACCAGCAGGAGAACTCAAAATAAAAGACCCATCTGTTAGAAATTGGACACCCAAGGAACTTAACAAAAACTCCAGGACATGATGTTGTATCCTTGCTCTTTCTACCACACCAGGCTAAGCCCTCTGCCTGGACAACACAGTGGCATTGAGATTCAAACCCTTACACCAAACGGTTAAGGAATCTGAATGTCAATCAAAATGTTGAAGAAGCAGAAGGTGGGAGGCTAAGACAGGCAGCAGAGCGGGGTCAACATGGCAGCAGCAGGCACCCACAGCTGGTCAGAGGACGACCTTCACTTGCAGAGAGATGGCTCGGGCACACAGATACCTAGCTAGAAAAAGCAAAAGATGGCGGCAAGTGTGGAGGAGATGGTGGTAAGAGGATTGGGGCTAGGCTCACCTACTTCCTCTTTCTTTCCTTAAAACCCCTCAGAGATGTGATGAGATAGGGTATCTGACAAGTGACAAGACTGTTCAGCCTTAAGGTTCCCTGGGCTCCATCCTCTGGGCTACCTAATCAGGGCAGCGAGGCCCCAAGCGTGACCTTCTGAGGAAGATGAAAGTTGTGACAGGACTATAGCTAGCTCCGTCCCAGACAGCACAGGCCAAACCAGATTCTCAGAAACACAAGCTGTCCATTTCCCTCAGTGGTCAGGCGTTATTTGCTGAGAAGAAGAGGATTATCTGGTGTTGGGCTACATCAGGCCAGGCCAGGCTACATAGAGACTGTGTCTCAAAAATAAGAAAATACATATTTTAAAATAATATTAACAACAACAATAATAACAACAGTAATAGTAATAATAAACAAACCAGTTGCAAGGAACTACCTTTTGAAAGTTTAGACTGTTCCACATTGAGTTGGGAAATCAAGAGAATTCAATAAAATGTTGAGGATGGGGACCAGTGGAGGGTTCCTGGTTTGCCTCACCCTAGGCTCCCCTAAGTCGTCTCTGACAGGAACAATTCAGACTCTGTCTGGGACAGGTTAGTCCAATATAGTAATATGCAATGTTACAACATCCAGGATACTCACAGGCCCACAGGCTCAGAATTGTCTGGAAGAACAAAGAACCTAAAAAAAAAGTGCTCTAGAAAAAGAAAACTGTGTCCTGAAGAAAGACAGAACAGATACGCGCTGCAGCTGGAGCTGAAACCGCTGGTTCTTAAACCAGCCACGCAGCCATCCAACATCCTAGGCAGTCAGTTGAAAGGAGAAACCTGTTAGGAGCATAAACATTCCGGGGCAAGGTGAGTCTCCATTGAAGTCCTGCTGGCTGGCGTTTCTTCAACACTCTCAACACTTGAAAGCCAAACTGGAGGCTCTGCTTTTCCTGCTGAGACATCCCACCTGGCTGTCGATGGAGCTTTCCAAACACTGCCCAGGTTTGATCCCTCCCAGCCGCTGGGCCAGATGACAGAGCCCCAAGAGAGACCATGAACCTGGCCTCTCAACATGTCTCCCACATGAACTTCTAAAGTTTATTTGGGGAAGACATTCCTCAACTCCACCATCTGATTAGTAAATTTGCTTCAGAAATTTTAAATAGTGAAATCTAAAGTCACTCCCCGATATTCCCAAGCCTGTGTCATATGTAAGTGTGCTATTCCATATAGAAGCCATTTACCCTATTACCAAAAAAAAAAAAAAATGTACCCTACACATGCAATTAAAAAAAGAAGTTGTTTGCAGGCAAGGACTCTGTCTTCTCTTTCCCCATCTGTCTTCTTGAGACCCACCAAGTGCCCCTGGCAGTCAAATGAGTTCAGCCAAACAGTGGGTCTCTTTCTGACTCAACCTTTAAGCACTTTTTGATTTCCAAAACATACTTTACGGGACAATGAGTCAAAAGGCACTTGAAGGCAATGGTTTACAATAGCAGACATGCACATCATGTTTACTGTATGCTGACATGCTTCAAGTTTCATAGATGTGAACTGCGTGGTTCTCAGAGTGTGAGCTCTAGAGTTCCAGCAGCAGTAACTGGGGCAGCTCCTAGAAGAGTATTAGAAACAAACATTTCTCAGCCCTAACCCTGGAGTAGAACCTTAAAGCCTGTGATTTAGCAGATTCTGGAGATTCAAGTGTGTGAGTCTAAAGCAAGAGTTAAATTTTATATATCTAAGATCCTCCTCCTCCTCCTCCTCCTCCTCTTCTTCTTCTTCTTCTTCTTCTTCTTCTTCTTCTTCTCCTTCTTCTTTATCCTGTGCCTCCTGCTTCTCTGTGTTGCTTCTGCCACTACCTGTGGAACATACTTTGAGAATCTCCCTGGTATATGAGGAAACTGGAGAATCAAAATCAAGTTGCCTGAGGTCACACAGTGAGGAAGACCTACCATAAACCTAAGCAATCTCCTTTAAGAGCCTGGGTTCCTACACAGAGAGAGACCCTCTCAAAAAAAAAATAAGTAGGTAGGGAGAGAGAGAGAGAGAGAGAGAGAGAGAGAGAAAGAAAGAGAGAGAAGCCCAGGTCCCTTACTCTCCCTTACTCTTGGTCCATCTCTTCATTCTTTCTCAAGACAGATGAAAAGAGGCAGGATTCTGTGCATGAGGGTAGATGAAGGTTTTACTGAACTCAGCAAACACAATATGCCAAACTACATTATAGAAGGGAAAAAGCAGCACCTGGTAGTTCAAATCAAGGACCATGGCGAGGAGAATGAAACCTGTTCTTTTCTAGCCTCTGTGGCTGTGCACTACCTCCCAGCTGACGCAAGGATTTGACATGATGTACATTGATCAAAATGCTACTCTTATAAATTACGCTGATCCAAGACTAAAACCATCTCTGCATTTGAAAAATAATTCCTGAAATGAAAATAAAATATGATGCCAAACTGTAAGGAGGCTAGAGCACCATGTTTTCTGATACATGCTTTGGTCACTCATGATGACTCTAACTGAGAAGCTAAAGTCACATATGGACAGCTGGCAGCTATGGACGAATTCTGGTCCTGTTGTCTCAGCGTGGAGTGCGGTCTCTGATTTCTGGTTCCCAATAGAAACAAGCATTGCCTGACTCCGGTCAGGGCTTGGCTCCACTTCCAGGCTTATCTTCTCATCTGAGAATGGATTGTATCTACCCAGTCACTTCTCAACAGGGATGTGGGCAGGAACTAGCCCTAAGGGCTCGTGACAGCAATGTGTTAGTGAGTTCTTAGAGACAGGGAGCAGGGGCCTGACGTACACAAAGATTCTTATGATGCTGGAGAAGGAGGTGCTGAAACGGAGGGACAGAAAAGAAGCCGGGTCAGTGGGCTGCACTCCAGGCAGACTATAAACAGTAACAGACAGTACAGCCCTAGCTTGTTAAGGAGCTCCATTGATTCACACGGTTCCCTGACAGAGGGATGACGAGAAGCTGAAACAGAAAGGGCCCATTCATTCATGCAGAACACCAGCCCTCGGCCCCCATTGGCTCTCCATAATGGCTCCAGGCTGATAGCGAGGAGGGGGCCGTGGCAGAGGGAGGAGGAGGAGGTAAAAATGAAAGAAAATGATGACTGCAAGATCATTGTGAAGCAACGTACAGCTGCACGGGCAATTGCATGCAAATGCGACTTCCCTTTTTAGCTGTGTCGCGAATGTCCTCAGAATCATTTTTCTCTCTCCCTTTCACACTCTCTTTCCTCCCCTTCTTCCCTTGTCATCTTCTGGGCTCCCCACTTCTCTGTTCCCCCCTCAGTCATCTTTCACCTTCTTCACCCTTTACCCTTCCTCTCTATTTTCTGTCAGTTCCCTTTTTACCTGTTCCTTGCTTTCCTAGCTGCCAAGTCTCCCTTCCCCTTATTGGTGAGGCTTTCCCTACCCAAGCCTTAGTTCAGCTTTCTTCTCTCTTGCCTTCCTTCCTTCCATTCCTCTCCTCCTCCTCCTCCTCCTCTTCCTCTTTCTCGGCCTCTGCCGCTTCATGAATGAACGAAAAGAACACTCGGGTGAAGGACACTATGAGGGAGCCTGGGTGTGCACGACCAGCTCCTCCTGTCAGTATTCCAGTCACTGACAGATGTGTAAACCTTGGAAAAGAAGTCCATTCATCCCTTCTGAGAGTACGGACGTGAGGCAGAGCAGGAGTGGGAAGTAGCTATGAGTCGGAGGAGGGGAAGGAAGCTGAAGTTATAAATAGGATGGATGAAAGAAGATGAAGAAAAAAGAAAAAAAAAACCTAGAGTATTTTTCTCCCTTTCTTTTTATTCAGCATAGCTCCACCAAAAAAAAAAAAGTGCCACAGCTGGAGAAATCATTCGTTCACACGTCTTCATCTCCCATCTTTATTACCCCACAATAGCCTTCCAAAGGACAACCCATCACCGAGGAGAACTGGGCCATAGACCAGAGAGAATTCCCGCTGCTGCTCCTTCATCTGGACAGCTCACAAGGCAAGAGGCAGACAAGGAAGGCACAAGGTTCTCCCCAGAGCTTTCCATCAGAGGGAGCCTGAGGAAGTGGGAGGTACTGCCTATAGTTGCAAATAGATTGCCACCAACTGGTAGGAAGTCAGACCTCATGGATAGCCTAAGCTGCAATGGAAGGCATGTCAGGCCGTCCTAAGAACAGTTATTATCCCTCCAGTCTTCCCATCCCACCTCAAAGCCACAAGCCAAAGGAACCCCAGCTTTTGTCTTGCAGCCGTCAGCTAAAGCACACTGTAGCACATCGCTAACAATTCTTTGCATTTTAAAGCTAAGAATAGATTGATTTGTTAATCATATATTTCACAGAAATTGTCTCGCTGGCCCTGAAGTAGAAGGACAATAAGATGCCATCCCCTCTGGCCAATTGTGTGCTCCTCAATTCAGAAAGAGAAAAACTATGTCTGTCTTTTGGGAAGCAAAGACATTCCCACTTTGGGGAGTGTGCAGAGAACCTCAGCTACAAATAAGAGTCAACTTGTAGCAAGCACAAGTACCGTCAGAGCAAAAGTTTAAGGCAAGTAGCAAATCACAGTTGCAATTAGTAGATAAAAACCCTAAATCGTGTGGCATTAATGGTACTCAAGAATTATACAAACTCAGGCATGACTGTGTGGGTCTTCTGCTTTTATAGTTGAAATCTAATTTGTTTGGACTTTTTGTTTTGTTCTTTGAAACAGAGTTTCTCTGTGTAACCCTGGCTGTAATGGAGATTACTATAGAGACCAGGTTGACCTCAAACCTGGGGATTTGCCTGCCTCTGCCTCCCAACTGCTCCTACCACTGCCCAACTTGTTTGGAACTTCACGTCCTTACATCTGAAGTCTTGAATCTAACCTTTGCACAGATGCAGAATCTTCCCAGCCTCTTGGTGGAACAGGATGGGCAGCTGAGAGGTTTGCGTTTATGCTTTTAATACTTGAAGGGACTGAGATAGCAACAAGAAAATGATAGCATAGACATGATTGCATCCGCAGCCCTGAGGCGAGTCATAAACTACTGAAATTATCACCATTCACGGAGTCAACAAATATTGATGCCATTTTATCCTAGAGATGAACCAGGGAACTAGAAAGAACCTCCCATACTGCCCTGCCCACCACAGCAGCCCTGCTCATCAAAGCACACCCCACCCACCACAGCAAGTCCCTGCCTGGAACAAGTACCTTTTTCTGAGTCTCACTGTTCATTTCTGCTGCAGGATGAAGCATGGGCAACAAAGCAGATGTTCGTTTTATTTTCCCACTGTTTTACAAGTCATTTATTATAAGTCAGGAGGAGAATAAATAACCACCACAACTAAGAATTCTACTTAGTTTCAGAAATTACCCCCAGTCTCACAGCTTCACTTGTCTAATTCCTGAGAAATACGTATTTCAATATGCAGGCACATGACATTTCTTATGCTAGGAATGTATCCTGACCAAAAAAATAAAAATAAAATCTGACAGATTTGGAATAAAATTCTGACAGATTTAGAACAATTATATGGATTAATAATATATATGGAATAATATGTATGCGTATGCATATTATATTTTATATATGTCATTATAGCATGGTTTCAAAGATAATGAAATTTCATACCGTCGAATTCAAGTTATACATTTATTATTTTCTTCAAATGCTAATAAGTAAACAGAGACTAATAGAGTTGAAAAGAAATGGAAGTAAGCCCAGAAAACAGAGGCACACAGGCAACAGCTCGGGCTGCTTTGGTTGGTCCTGGGGCAAACAGGTAGACTTGCTACAGACAGGTCCTGGGGAGTCTCACTCCACCTTAGGAGAGGGCCACCCTGTAGCTAGCAAATTGGGAAGGGGGACTGGGGAAAGTGCTTGGCAGAGATGGTTGGCGAGCAGGAAAAGGCTGGAGAAAAGAGACTGCAAATGCCAGTGGAGAATGAGAGCAATGAAGATACAAGAGATGTGTCAGCCTGATGGAAGGCTGATCCGCCACCTTCTGTCTTTCCAGTTCATCCTTTAGGATGGCAAAATGTGTTTGTCAACAACCACCTGAAACGGAGAAGCAACAGGAAAGTCCACAGAAGGCACGAAACTATTTACAAAACAGACCAAAAGCAACCCCTCTTGGGCCGGTTGGTAGTTTCACCTTCCTGCTGGACAATGAAGTAGTGCAAAGTTATTGAGAAGACACGGGGCTTTCCACGGGAGAACAATAGCATCTGTACCCAGGGAAGCTGTGGAGGTGTTATTTCAGAGAAGTAGCCCTCAGCAGATTTCCCTTGCCCTTCAACTCTCTCCACATTCCCAGCTTTTGTTTACGTTCCTACCTGAGCCACAGTGTTCAAGGCCAGTCGGAACTTCCTGAGTGGCGGTCTCATCCCAGACTGGGTAAAGAGGTCTTTGCTGATGATAACTGGCCTGGAAACCGCAAGTCGTTCGAGGATCTTCAAACAGGTTAATAGGCCCCTGCCTCTGTGACCAGTGAAAATAAAAGGGCATGTATTAGGAGAGAATAGTTCTCGATAGTTCAATCCTACTCTAAAAATGACTGCACGCCATCCAGTTACATGTATGCAGAAACGATCTGTCCATCAAAAGCAGACACTCATTCCCACATATTTTGCCTTCCACTCACAGGGAATGAGAGGAACTACTGATTTAGATTATGACTTCATTCATTTCCACCCATACCTTCACACACCTGAGCACCAGCTTTTACAACGTTCAAAAGCCTTCACAGTGAACAGCAGGGCAGGATATTGACCTGGAAGACTTACGCATTCTGGGCTTTTTCTATCTATAGTATCTCCCTCTATAAAAACATCACAAAAGAATGTCCTTATGAGACGACTCCGTGTCATAGAATAGGTGATAAATAAATGCCACAGGAAAGAGAAAAGAATGAATCTCTACCATAAAAACCCATTTCATTTGTTATTAATTGGTAAGGGTAGGTATTGATTATATCAGTTGCTAGCTAAGAATAGTCTATTTCCTGCACTATTTGGAGATTTATGCAACCTCCTTGCTAGCTTTATTAAATTCACACAATATATACTGTGAGAAAACCAAACACGCTATGCAGAAAACCACACTTCACGGTATTTAAAAGTCTCTCCCTTGAAGTCAGATGAATTCTGGTAGATAAAAATTCAAGCACAGGCTGTACTACTTACTCATGGTGTGCAGATCTGGCCCTTCATCTAAACCTTATAAAGTAGGAAAGTTGAGGGGCTGGGGAGATGACTCAGTGGTTAAGTAAGTTGTTCTTCTAGAGGACCTGCATTCAATTCCCAGCACCCTCATGGCCCCTCACAACCACCTGCAATTCCAGTTCCAGGGGATCCAATGTCCTCTTCTGGTCTCTTTGGGTACTTAGCACACATGTGGTACACTGACATACATGTAAGCCAGCACCCACATACATACAATAAAAATTAAATGTTAAAAATATATAAGAAAATTACATATAAAGCAAAATTAAATGTAAAATTTATTGAATAAAATTATGTACTTATGAAATGTATGCAATGAGTACTCTATGTAAAGTTTTGTCATCAGTACAAGGTGGGTGTTATCTTAACCAAAGAGTCAGCTGGGCCTGGTGGCGCATGCCTATAGCACCAGGAGACCCCTACAGCATACAGGAGACGCCTATAGCATACAGGAGACGCCTATAGCATACAGGAGATGCCTATAGCATACAGGAGATGTCTATAGCATACAGGAGACGCCTATAGCATACAGGAGATGCCTATAGCATACAGGAGATGCCTATAGCATACAGGAGACGCCTATAGCACTAGCTATACAGGAGACTGGAGCAGGAGAAGAGCAAGTTCAAGATCTGCCTGAGCTCTAGGAGGCCGAAACAGAATCACAGCAAGTTTGAAGGCTGCCTGGCTATGTAGAAAGTTCAAGGAAATTAAAGAGATGTGTCACAAAATAAAATTTTTAAATTAAAATGAGGTTTTCCGTAAAAAAAAACAAACAAAAAAAGATAATCTGTTTTTATTCTGAAAAAGAAACTGTGAGATTCACAAGATCATACCAATGTCCAAGTCAAACTGGACAGGGGAAATTCTACAAGGCTGCAACCCTACACAGAGAACTGTAGGTGACTGAGGAAAATTGGGAGCAGGAGAGGTGGTCCTCCCCAAGGAAGAGCACACAAATTAGTTATCCAGTGCTTGAAAACACATATACAGGCAACATTAATGTACTGAGCAGGTTATATTTAGAAATATATATGTGTGTGTATAAATACACATATACGAAAATGCACATACAAGTAACATGGCAATACTGAACAGGTTATATTTAGGAATATATATGCATAAACATATATTTATATATGCATGAAATAATTAGAAAAAAAAGCCATGAATCTGAAGGAGAGCAAGGAGGAATATATGGGGCATGTAGGAGGACTTAGAGGGAGGAAAAGGAAGAGGGAAATCACACACACAAAAAAATAAAATCAATAAAATTAATAAAAAAAAGAAAGAAACTGGAGGAGTTAAAGAAGCTTCAAAGAATAAAGGCACTTGCTGCCAAGCCTAACAACTTTAATTCAATCCCCAGGACCCAGGGAGCAGGCAGAATCTATTCCAGAATGTCCTCTTCTTCCCTCCATATTCTTGCCGTGAGAATATGGGCACCCAGCACACCACACACATACAGTAAGCAAATGTTTTTAAAAACAAACCATGGGGTTTAGGAGATGGTTCAGTGCTAAAGCTCTGGCTCTGCACACGTGGCAACAAGAGTTTGGAACCTCATAGCCCACATCAAAAGCTATCGGATAGGCCACTTGTGATCCCAGAACTCCATGAGTAGAGAGACATGGGGTCCTCCTGGAAGCTGGCTAGTCAAACGAGGTGAATTGGTGAGCCAAATCAGAGAGAGAGACTGCCTCAATAAACAAAGTGGAGAATAATAGAGAAAGCTGCCCAAGCCCAATCTCTGCCATCCACACACATGCATGCACCAACATGCAGAGAACATACACACGTGCACGCACCAATGCCCAGGAGAACATACACAATACACACACCAACACACAGAACATACACACATGCATGCACCAACATGAAAGAGAACATACACACATGTGTGCACCAACACCCAGGAGAACATACACACGTGCACACACCAACACGTAGAACATACACACGTGCACACACCAACACGTAGAACATACACACGTGCATGCACCAACATGTAGGAGAACATACACACATGTGTGCACCAACACCCAGGAGAACATACACACGTGCACACACCAACACGTAGAACATACACACGTGCATGCACCAACATGAAAGAGAACATACACACGTGTGCACCAACACAGAGGAGAACATACACACGTGCACACACCAACACGTAGAACATACACATGTGCATGCACCAACATGTAGGAGAACATACACAGGTGTACACACACCCCACCTACATACACAGGCAACCAAAACAGAAAAAAAAGAAAAAAAAAACCCTGTTTTTCAGACACGTTCTCTCTGTGACTGCCTGCCATCAAGCCGAGGACTCTGTTTTTCAGAGCGAGAGGTAGGGGTCTGCCACTAACCGCAAGCACCTCTGCTGGCACACGCTTCTGAGAAGCCTGTCACACAGTTCTGTATTCTAAACACCTGCCTGTTATTAGACATTTCACGAATCTACTTGCTAGCCATTTCATAGAGTAGAAGAATGACCTTATTACTCAACGGAACCACATCAACAGCTTCCATTCATTACGAAACTGTCCCAGTCAAGGAGAAAGAAGCAGGGTATTAGTGGGTCCGAAATCTGGGTGGTGCAGCCCTATCTCATTGTCTAAAGGGAACCACCTCAACTAAGTTGCCGCACGGAAAGGCTCATCACCTGCGCCCTCCTTTCTTGGTTGTCAATGGAGAAGCCTCGGTGAGATGTCTGCGCAACACGACCCATCTCTGCCACAGTCTGAAGAGAAGCATCTGGCAGTTTCTCACTTGCTCATCCCCAAAGGTTGCTGAAAGGAACTGATGTGCACCACACACCTGCCAGCGACAGCTGGCATGCTACACATCCTATGAGGGTGGCCACTTTGGATCCCCACCACCACCCTGTAAAGCTAGCACCCTTATCTCCATCTTACAGAAGAGCAAACTGTCACTTGGAGGAGGAAAGCAGATTGGCATAGGCCGCTCTTGCTTATAAAATGATGGAGACCGAAATCTAACCCTGGTCTGGTTGGTTTCCAGCTGCCTCTTCTTCTACATATACAACACGAAGCTGTGTGGCTCAAAACTGATTGTTAGAAGCCAGCCATGGTGACACTTATTTGTACTCTTCATATTTGGGAGGCTGAGGCAGGAGAATGACTAGTTTTAGCCCAGCCTATGCTACAGAGCAAGACTCTGCCTCGGTAAAGCTAATTCCATAATCTATGTGTCTATTCCATAGTAAGTGCTTGATGAATTATGCCAAGGTGATGTCACAGAACTAATATGTCAGGTACACTTAGGCTATGCCAAGTATTATGTGGACTGCTGAAAGTATAACAGGACTGTGAGATGAACCACACCCTTAGGAGCTGCTGCCTAATGGTTTTCTCCTAGATTGAAACATTCCATTCTTCAGGGAAGCTTCTAAAGCAAGAAGGTTAAACTACTCAAATTAGTTTCAGGGGGTCCCTGAAACTGACCAGATTCCCGAGGCCCCTTCCTGACACAGTAATCAATTAAAGCTGCGAGAACTTTTCTGAGAAGCAAAGTTGAGTTGCAAAGAAGACTCTGAGACCAGACCAGCTGCCTGGAAGAAGTAGAAACCAGCCAAACTCTCTGGAAGAGCAACTGAGTCACTTGGAAGGCATGCTCCAACCTCCTTAGCTGCTTGCAGGATTTGGAGCATGCTCGAGGTGCTCAGATTCTGTGAGCTGTCATGCCTGCTGGGGTGGGCCTTGGTGATGCAGCTGCCTTTGAGTCATTTCTGCTTCTATAAGTAACCCCTCACCCATACTCCTGTAAGTAACCCCAATGACACTCATTGGTTCACCAAGATGGACTTTGGTGGTATCCGTACTCTCCTCCGTCATGAGATGTCTATCTAGTGTGAGTAGAAGAGGGCTTTGTCCCCCCAGGTCAAGCATTGTCACTCAACAGGAGCACACAGAAAAACAAACAGGAAGTTCTAGTGAGAGGGTGTGGCAACACTAAGGACCCTTTGTAGGGCAAAGGGAAAGTAGCAGAGAAGAATTTCTAGAGAAAGCGGACTAAGAAGAGAACCATGGATTGATGGCGCTGAACAGTCAAGCAATCAAAGAGTGAAGAAGATGGCAGGCCTACAGTTCAAGACAGACCACAACTTCAGAAGGAGGAATAAAAAGAGGCTTGGGCGGGTCAGAGAAAGCTGGAGACTGTTAGTTGGTGGGAGCAAACCTTGGAGAAAAACATGATCTTGGGCGTCCTGCAATGGGGTAAGCATGGATGATTAGAGCCGAGCTAGAAGTAAGCCATGCACACCAGAAGGAGGATGTGTATGTGACTTATTAACTCAGCACACTCTAGACAGATTCACTTGATGGTGCTACGTAGGATGGATTGGGCAGTAGAATAAGAAGAAGAGGTTACACGGTCATTAAGGATCCTGTCAAGCTACACAGTGAGCTGAGGCAAGAACACAAATCTGTGTTCTTGACCCAGACATCATTTTATTTTTGAATTCTTTAAACTAAATGTTTATTTCCATAATTCACTTTTACCTCAATCATGGTTTTTTAAATTATATTTAAAATAGTCTTCAGATTAATTGCTGACTTCGAGTACCCACCCCACCTGAAGCCTCATTAATCTTGCCTAATCCAGTTATGAAGAAAGACTTACATGTGTGCCACCACAAAGGCGAAGGTGGAAACAGCCATATGGTATGCTGAAAAAAGAATCAGCATGATTTTTTTTTTTTGAATGAGGCAATGAAAGAAAAAAAGAAAAAGAAATCTAAGATACACCGAGGGCTTGCTCTGGTCCATTGAAAACACTGAGCTGTGTGGCATATGTAAGGAGGGTGGAAGACAGTGTCACTTTGGGTCCTGTTCAGGTAGAGGAATGGCAGAGCAACTTGGTAGAGAAGTTTCTTCAGACAGGAAAGAATGAAGCTAGAGCTGATTGCATAAAGAGCATGGTTTGAGCACAGATGCAAGGAAATCGGCAGGTGAAGCAAAGGGAAGATGATAAAAGACAGTTCTTGTGGCTGTTGCTTTGCTTGTCACTGTACAAAAATGCCTGGCAGACATGACTCAAGGGAAGAAAGGTTTACTCGACCTCAAAAGTCCACAAAACCTCAGTCCACCATGCCAGGGAAGACCAAGTCAAGCCTCTCGGTCCGTGTCATGGTAGTGTGCTGTGGTAACTTGTTCCACAGCAGCAGACCAAGAAGAACCAGGCTGGAACAGGGATGTTTCAGGGCCACGCCTCGTGACCTCTTGTGTCATTCAGGCCCCACCTCCTGAAGGTGCAATGGCTTTCAAAATCATAACACAAGCTGGGGAGCCAAGCCTCTAAAATACGAATCTGTGGGGGGATAGTTCAGATCTACAGGTCTGTAACGACAGGAGAAATAAGGGTATAAACACAAAGTCAATGGTATAGAAGGAAAAACAGTGTCTGCAGATGTGTTGGCCAGCAGCAGAGCTTCAAGCACCTGGTGGTAACTAAGTATCCACTAAGAAAGAGTGGGAACCATGTAGCCAACAAATAACAGCCCCTTGAAGTTTCCACCATGCTTTCCCTCTCTCTCTTTACTGTGTGAAGAACAATTCAGCAAACATCACTGAATGAAAAGCATTATGGGAGAGCATCCAGGAACCTGCAACCCAAACATCTCTCCTACCTAATTCTGAGAGGCAGGAGACCAAAGACACAGCTTTGCCACTGTTGTGCTCAAAGAATGGGCTAAATGTCCTAGCCGTTTCCTCAGTGGACCGCGTCCCCTCTTCTAATGGGGAAAGGCTATCTTGTCTGTGCCATCCCTCTGCTACTCTGACCACGCATCAGGGTCAGGTCTGGCAACTTTGCAGCTACTGTTCCTTCTGGACTGCAGGCAGCTGTGTCTCCAGAGCCACCATTTCCCCTCCCCTTCTAGTCTTGCTACATCCCAAAGCCATTCTAGTTGTTCATAGTCCCATAAGTCCCCCCAAATTAAAAGAGGGACTCAGGGAATATTTTTATACTATCAAATCACAAACATCTGGAGTCAGTGTATCTGTGATAGTGTGTGATCTCTTTTCCCGGCACCTCTCCAGCTTCAGCCAAGCAGCCTTCAGGTTGCAGGTGTTTGTCTATTAACTCCCTCCTCCCTCTCCTTTCCTTACATCTGTATAGAAACACTGCCTGTCCTTCGGTTGACAACTGAGGCCCATGGTTTAGCCTCAAGCCATAAACATAGAAGGCACACACACACACACACACACACACACACACACACACACCACTTCAAGTTGTTTTTCAATCCAGAATTAGAGTGGAGTCAGCACTGGGCAGGATGGACTTTGTGATTTGTCATCTAGGATAACTGTATCATGTTCTGGGAATGTCACAGACACCCATACCCTCTACCAGGAACACAGAGGCCTATAACGCAGGAAGCTCGTGTGTAAGTCCTGTTCCACTGCCACAGAGCTCCGTAACCTCTGGCCTGTCACTTGACCTCCCTAAGCTTTTGCTTCCGGAGGAGGATAGCTTGCCAATCTGCAAGTTCCTTGCCAACTCAAACTCTCCATTTTGCTGACCTGAACACATTCCTGCTCCTGACCTTGTAACTGACCTTGTAACTTCATCAGATCAACAGCTCCATGCAACAAGAGGAGAAAGCCTATTGGGCCAAAAGTTGCCAGAGTCAGAATGTGAGTTCACTACAGTGTCCCTGTCACGTTCACATCGTGTCCTCATGCTTCCCAAAGTCAAGTTCAGTGTTTTCCTCCCAGATGACCTACTATTCCGAAGAGAAGAGAAAATGAAGCTTAGGCAGTTCTGGAGGCTGAGCAGCTACCGGGCTCTCATGTGGTGTAGATTATAAAACACTGCCTTGCATCAGCACAGACTTCTACTAGATTCTGAGGTCTCTCAGCCTTGGGAGATGCAGCGTGAAGCAGCATTTCCTTACCCTGACTGACAAGCATGTCAGCTAGAACTCTTCTGGCAATGCTAAGGATGAATTCCGACCAGGCTGTGTTTGGCCTCAGAAGGGCACAGGGACAAGAGCTGATTCTTGGGCACACTTGTCCTACTGAGAGGTGGGAAGGGAGGTATAGCCAAAGTCTTCTGAGCTCTCCTGAGTGTGACTGTGAAGGAGGAGGGACAAGAGGGTGGCATGGCCACCAGGAGAGGCAGGAACATACAAAATAGCAAAGTCCCAAGGGGCAATTTTAATTTTAGACTCAAGGCCAGGAAATTCTTTTTAAAACAATGAGGGTGACAGGCTTGGGCCCTGGGGAAAGGGCAGGCTTGACCCTCTGCAGGCTTCTGAGAAAGAAAAAGAAGCAGGAGGGAGGGCCCAGGAAGACAGTGTCTAGTGTGCCCTTCACATGGCTTTAGGCTTCAATGAAGGCCCCTTCGTGCCAGCCAACAACACACGGGCCTCTCCACTCACATCAGACTCTCACTGAGACCCAGCCAAGGGGCATGGATGGCCTGGAACATGAAAAGGCCCTAAGAGACTGAAGATATTACTGTCTTGTTGAGGAGTCTGAAGTAAGATGAAAGTCATTTGCTCCGTTTTGAACTACTGGAATCTCTAAGTCGCCACTCACTCAGCCAGAATCCCTTAAACCTGTTCTCACACCCTGATGGGATGACAGTTGCAGGTACCCCATGATGTAATTCACGTGGTAATGCTGACATGGAGCCTTGGGGTAGAATGCAGATTTGCAGTTTTCTCAGCAGTCTGTATAGTGGAGTTCTGAGCCCTTCCTAGATAAGGGGAGGTCAGCTTTTCATAAGCAAGGTATGTGGATACAAGAATGAAAGTTGGTTTTAAGTTTTCATATACTGCCAAGTTATCTTTTTGAAAAATGAGTAGAGCACACGTCTTAAATAACAGCACTCAGGAGGTGAAGGCCAGTTTGAGGCCAGTCTGGTCTACTAAGTGAGTTCCAGACCCTGCCTCAAAAAATGAATACAGTAGCAAGGACTTCCTATGGTTGAATGTGTTCCCCCAAACCTATTTCTGAGACTCATTCACCAATGTCATAACGTGAAAAGGAGGTGACAGTCGTGGGGGGGGGGGGGCACCTCACTGAGGGTGAAAGAGCCCTTGTAAAAGGGCTCCAGAAAGTAGTTCAGTCCCTCCCAGCCCTCGGCCATGTGGGAACAGAGCATTAGTCCCTTTAGAAGGCGCAGCAATGAGGCGCCATCTTGGAAGGAGAGCCTGAGACAACACAAGACCCAGAACCTATCAATGCCTTGATCTTGAATCGTCTTAACTTCCAGAACTGTAGCAGTAACTCTATCTTTATAAATTTCCTGGTCTCATAAATTTAGTGATAAAAACAAAAACAGATTTAAAAAGAGGTATGTGTCGTATCTTTGCTTTGTGGCATTAAAAAGTTAGGCAATTCAGTTAACCATGCAGGGTCTTTATTTTCTGATGTTGTACCATCCAGTGTGTGTCCTGACTCTGAAATTATCTAGTTTACACTGACTGATTCTAATAGTTAAAAAAAAAAAGCCCTGTTCTCTAAGATGCTAGAAAGGTAGGGGAATGGATAAATACATACATAAACATATACATATATATGCACTCTATTATACTTCCATAATTTCACCATAGAGCCATCATCACCCCCAAAAAACAAGAAAAAGGGAAAACATTTTATGGTTTCTATTGTGATTCTGACTTTCTTTCCAGTGTTCGCACTTTCTTAAATCACTAACTCCAATGCTGCGAGACTCCCACAGAGCTGGGGTGATACCTAGAATGGCTTCACAGCAGCAAGCATGGTGGCTACACAAACAGCCTGGAGACATGATTATTCCATGAACACACTCAAAACTGGACTCCCTAAGCAAGAGTGGCGGGCAGGCTATCCACAGCCAAAACCACCACTAAGAACAGAATTGCTGCCCAAGGACGCCCAATTAAACTCAGCTACTCTAGATAAGAGAAGCAGGTCTGGTTACCCAATGGGGCTGTAAACCACCAACCTATGACAAGAGAATTTTGATCTGGTGGCAAGAGGGCTCTTTCTCATTCAGGGGAGCATGAAGCAAGATTTCCCAACACGAATGTCACCACCTGTACCCTAGTGATTCCATCTTGTTCGGACAACACCCTTGTAGAGACACCCCCGTAAAAATCGTCTCTATTCCTCCCCACTCCAAGAATCTTCTTAACACAACTTAAGAACCCAGAACAGAAGGGACATGGGGAAATGGTAGGAAAATGGAATTAATTGAGCTCATGTTCGTGGAGGCATTGGCTAAGAGAGTCCCCAGAGAAGCAGCACTGTGACCTTCATGGTAGGTTATAGTCACCCGTTCTGTAGGCAAGACTGGTGTGGTTTAGAGCATTAACAGTTTGCTGACCATCACTGCTTAAGGACTAACCTACAAGGCCGTTCTGCCTCCAGTGCTCGAGTACTTTCTGCAGCAATCATGGGCGAGGCTGTTCTCATTTGGTCTATTTTCTAAAACCATGCAAGAGTTTAAGCGCTGTGAGGGTAAGTGCTAGCGTGGACCCACTGAAGTTGCCTGGACAACAAAGGCCCAGCTCTCCTCTCACAGACAGTAGGAGCAGATTCCTGCTGAGAATCTGCTGAGCTCCAGCAACTTCCCACCTTCACTCTCTCATGCTCATCCACCCTTTTCACGCATGCTCACGCCTAAGGTAACTCCCTCATCTTTGTACTACAGCAGAAGGGTCTTCAGTAGAGACCGTCCCGTATTCTGTGACTTATCTGATCCTAGAATAGAACCTAATGAATGTCTTTGGTTGTTGGTGCTTATGTGTTTGTTTACAAGTTACACAGTCTCAAGAATTGTGTTTTAGCAGAAAAAAAAGGAATATAATCCAGGGGCATTCCACAGCTGCCTGCTCTGGGATCACAAATTCCACCTAATACCTGCTATAAATAAGGCAAGAGGAAAGAGGAAATTGGGTTCCCCTTCTGCTAGTCAGAGTATCTAAAGACAGAAGCAAGGAGGGGTTTGTGTGTGTGTGTAAGAGGGAGAGAAAGAGAGAGAAGAGTGTGTGGATGTGTGTGTGCGTGTGTGTGAGAGAGAGTGTGAGTGTGTGGTGTGTGATGGAGAGAGAAAGAGAGAGGTGTGTGTGCATGTGGGGGGGATCTGTTAATAAATCAATCACAATGGGAAGAAAAATAGAATATACAAATGAGGCCAGACTGGATGCCAGAGACATGTAATTCCAGTGATACAACAGGGTGAGACTGGATGATCACAAGTTCAAGGTCTGCCTAGGCTACAGAGAATTTAAGAGCCATATGGGAAAATTAAGTAGATCCTGTGTGAGACTTTTTTTTTAATTAAAAAGAGGACTGACTGAAGGTGTATCCCTGTGAAGAAGGATAATTCCCTAACATGCTTGAAGCTCAGGCTCAATCGTCAGAAATAGGTATTGCTTTACTCTACATAACACAACAGCTGTCAGACAAAGGCAAGAAGGCTTACAAAACTAAGATACATTTTAAAGTAAGTGTGATGTGCATGGAGGCGCGTGTGCAGGCACATGTAGAGGTACATGTGGAGGGGCATATAGAGGCACAGTGGAGGAGGAGGCATGTGTGGAGGAGGAGGCATGTGTGGAGGAGGAGGCATGTGTGGAGGAGGCATGTGTGGAGGAGGCATGTGTGGAGGAGGCATGTGTGGAGGAGGCATGTGTGGAGGAGGAGGAGGCATGTGTGGAGGAGGAGGCATGTGTGGAGGAGGCATGTGTGGAGGAGGAGGCATGTGTGGAGGAGGAGGCATGTGTGGAGGAAGAGGCATGTGTGAAGGAGGCATGTGTGGAGGAGGCATGTGTGGAGGAGGCATGTGTGGAGGAGGCATGTGTGGAGGAGGCATGTGTGAAGGAGGCATGTGTGGAGGAGGCATGTGTGGAGGAGGAGGAGGCATGTGTGGAGGAGGAGGCATGTGTGGAGGAGGAGGCATGTGTGGAGGAGGAGGCATGTGTGGAGGAGGAGGCATGTGTGAAGGAGGCATGTGTGAAGGAGGCATGTGTGGAGGAGGAGGCATGTGTGAAGGAGGCATGTGTGAAGGAGGCATGTGTGGAGGAGGAGGCATGTGTGGAGGAGGAGGCATGTGTGAAGGAGGCATGTGTGAAGGAGGCATGTGTGGAGGAGGAGGCATGTGTGGAGGAGGAGGCATGTGTGAAGGAGGCATGTGTGGAGGAGGAGGCATGTGTGGAGGAGGAGGCATGTGTGGAGGAGGAGGCATGTGTGAAGGAGGCATGTGTGGAGGAGGAGGCATGTGTGGAGGAGGCATGTGTGGAGGAGGAGGCATGTGTGGAGGAGGAGGCATGTGTGAAGGAGGCATGTGTAGAGGAGGCATGTGTGGAGGAGGAGGCATGTGTGGAGGAGGCATTTGTGAAGGAGGCATGTGTGGAGGAGGCATGTGTGGAGGAGGAGGCATGTGTGGAGGAGGAGGCATGTGTGGAGGAGGAGGCATGTGTGGAGGAGGAGGCATGTGTGGAGGAGGCATGTGTGGAGGAGGAGGCATGTGTGGAGGAGGCATGTGTGGAGGAGGAGGCATGTGTGGAGGCAATAGAACAGCGTTATGGAGTCAGTTTTTCTACCATCTTTATGTGGGTTCTGGAAACCTAACTCTACCCCCTGAGCCATCTCGCCAGCCTAGCATTCACTGATATGATACATTTACAAATTTGTATTTTTACAATTTTGTAGGACCATTTCTGAGATTGTTTTTATTTGAAAAATAAAGACATCATATTTATATTTAAAAATAAAGTATGGCTGAATTACGTTGTAACAGTAGAGACTTTTCCACATGGTCACTCCACCCTCAAACAAACAGAGATGTCTCCTAAAGATAGAGTCTTACCAAAAAAATTCTAAATGTTGATTTCACCTAACCTCTTGGGCACCAGTACATTCCATGTGGTACAGTACAGAGGATGCCCATTCTTGGCCCTGGGCATTTTGCTATGTGTCTCCAAACCTGCAGCTCCAAGAAGAGTTGAGCGGGCAGTTATTACCTCTGCTTTCTGTGCTCAGGGTGCTTCCTAGTAGCCTGGCCACATGATCACCAAATAAGGTCAGTAATTCCTGACAGCCTCCTCCACACATCCTCCTTTTCAGGAAGATGGTCACAATCGAGGTCATGTTTAGTTAAAACTCTAACTGTTTAGCTCCCTCATGGTTGCCCTTCTCCAGGTAGGCCAGCAGGGTGGCATGCGATGAAGGATGACGCATGAGAGGACTAACAAACCAGCACTGGAGGAACTTCCAGAGCCCACGAGGGCTAGCCAGAATAGCATAACAGGAAAGAGCACTTCCTCCGTCAGATGAAAGGGTCCCGCACACCACCCATGTAAGTACCTGGAAGCTGAACCTCTCCCACACAAAAGCCAGACAACTTCCAAAAGCGTTGTTTCTTTACCTCCTGGCTGTGACATCACATCCTTCTTTACAGTTTCCTCCAAGGAGCTGACCTAACAAGCCAGAAAACTCAGGCCCTGCTTTTGACAGACTGGCCCTGAGGCAGAGAACATCAATGGGCCGTTACTTGAGAGCTACAGAGCTTTGACAACCATGACTGGGATTGCTTCAAGTAAGCGTCTAGAACAGCAAGGGTCCAGAGAATACTAATGTGACTTCTAGCTCAAAATTTGAGACTCGGCTACCTGGTCATCTTTCAGAACTAGAAAATACTACTTATTTGTCTATTGAGACAGCTGTTAAGTGCAACCCCCTGGAATAGAGACATTGTCTTGGTATTCAAAGCAATGGTTTACAAGCAAACCAGAGCAGCTTCAAGCAGTCTGGGCATATAGGATGATCCACCCTCAAATGTGAGGACCAGCATCTTCGACTGAAGGACACCTGACTTAAGAGCTTCCTGTCTTTGCTGTGAAGCTGTTGGAGTACTGTGGGAACTTAGCTACATCCCTGGCCTCTCCTGTTGACAGGAGCACGTCCCAAAACTGGGCGGTGCAGCATGGGTCTAGGCATCATGCGATATCTCCTTAGGAGGAGTCGCGTCCACTGAAGCTACCGCCACCAGATCCTGGAGTCCTGAATTTCTCCTTTATATTCGTGTAAAACGTAGAGAACCTCACATTACAACTCCCCCAAGAGGTCCAGAGTTAAATCCCTGGCTTCTCCGAGTCTCCAAGGGTGGGAAGAAATGTGTAGAGACTGGGCAGGTCAGGGAAGGAGGCGGGGAAGAGCTCATCACTCACCAGCATTGCAGGACGTGGGGTGGAGAAGGTGGTGGGGCTGCCCCCGGCAGAATCCACATAGTAGCTCATTATGTGCTCCACACCTGTGCAGAAGAAAAGATTGACTGGGCCTCTGGCTGTAAACGGGCACAGGGACATTAACCCCCGCAAGGCATCCAAATCTTAGACCCCGGCATCTCCCCCAGGAGCCAACTTGTTAGCTTCTTTGTGAGGCTGAAAAGTCAACAGGATGCAGAAAGGTAGGAAACCTAACCCAGGGAAGGACAGGGTGGGACAGACCCTAGCCGCAGCCAGCCAGCGTGGGTCACAGACCTTGTCTGTGTGCTGCAGAAAGTGACAGGGTTTTTTAAAAAAAAAGATCCCTTTGACTGGATTTCTGGACAGGGACCAAGTCTTGTGTGTCTTTTAAAATAAGATCTCCATGAATGTTTCACATGTCCCCAACTCCACCCAGATCTGGCACACTGCAGGAATTCCATATGAAGTAAATAAATTATTGATAGAAGCCTTTACAGAGGCTGCATTAGGGAACGGAAAAGGAAAATGCTTCCACAAGGAGCCTCCAGCCCCAGGCACAGAGACAGGCAGAAGCTCGTAAAACAGGCTGGACAAATTTATTTGATATCAAGAGAAGGGCTAGAAAAATCATTCTGGCTGAGAGCTATTATCTGTATCGGAGGCCTGAATGAGAAGAATGTTCTGGAATGTTCTAATTTAGAGGGATTTTTCCAATGAGCTGCCGGTCACCAAGAAAATCACTGATACATCAAACATTTCTGTTGAGTTGAGTGCTCTCCAGAGTGCAAAAGTTCAGACACTTTCATAAATTCAATACTACACATGAAAATGTGCCTCTCTTGAATGATTGAGAAGATTACATTCCGAGGCCTATCGTTCAGAGGCCAAATTCCTATTGTTGGGAAGTGACATTTCATCCTAGCTGCTCTCCAGTTCCTGTCTGCCCTTGCCCCTTCATTCCTGTGTATGCTCAAATCAATCAACCTATTTCAAGAAAACACAGAAAGTTCAGAGGTGGGTTTTATGTTCAATCACAATTCCAATTCACTCTCTTAATAGTGCCTAATAGTCAACGGCATACCCACTTTCACAGAAATTGTAGTCTGGACTTGACAATATGCAATTCTGCTCGCCAAGGACTTGACCAACTGAGCCACAGCATCCGTTGGGTGAAAAATTTGAGTTTATAAGGCAGAACTTATCCTAGAGCTGTGGGGTTTTGCTTTGAAGTAATGTACCTTAATGAGATGTCTTTCCTCCTCTTCCTTCCCATCCCTAGGCCCCAGCAATGCCTGGGGCAAGTGAAAGAGCTAGTCCTGTGGTCATAAAAGCCTGAGATCTCTCCATGACCCCCAGCAGCTGCAGCCCTCCTGAGAGCAGTCCCTGCACTGGCACAAGAGAGCCAACTCTGTTAGTGCAGGTGTGGGTTTGCCAGCCCTGAGGCTCTCAGCACAGGAACGGTCTCCCCACTTCACATCTGTCTTGTGGTGGCATAAGTTGGGGGAATGAATCCCTCTGGCCTGCCCATCAATGTCTGAGGAGGTGTGAGAGCTGCCCCTACGGTCATAAGAGTGGGAGAACTAGCCCTGACCCCCCAACCAGCTGCACCACTTAGAAGAACAGGCCCTACACCTCACCAGGGCCACAGAAGAGAGCCAGCCCTGTCCGAGCAGGTGTGGGTGAGTCAGCCCTGAAGTTGTGAACATGGGAGAGCTGTCCCCACTTCTCATCTGGCTGACCGACCCTACAGCTGCCCAGGCCTGGACCTAGTGTGATGGTTTGGCCCGCCCCATCCTCCCCCTCATCTGTGATCTGCTGGAGCAGATGACCTGCGGACCCAATGCTGCAGGATCTCCAAAACATAGGGCAACAACAGGATATTCAGGAAGGGGGGTCTAGCGAGGGCCCAGCATTGAGAAGGTAGTAGAAGCCAGAGGCCTCCAACCAGACCACTGACTCTGCAATGAACACCTGGGAGTAAAGATACAAGGACAAAGGGGTTCCCGGCGTGACTCACTGTATCACACCACAGTTTCCATGACAAGATTTTTTTTAAAGTTTTTTTCCCTTTTTAATTTTTATTTCCTTTTTTTCTCTTAATTTTTTTTTTATTTGGGGAGTATGCAGTGGCAGAGAACGAATGCGAAAGGCGGGGAAATGAATGGGAACAAGGCGCATGATGTAAAAGACACAGGAAAAACAAGCTAACTGATGAATTTAAAAAGATGGCCTACCTCCTCAAAACACAGGATAATCCAAATAACATTAGCCAAAAACAAACAAACAAACAAAAATCAGTCTGTTAAAAACCAGGTAAGTAAGAGTTCTAGGTCACTAGGTTTCATCCTTGTTTCCGCTGCCGCTGATGGACCCGGGAAGAACTCCTCAGAAGAGACACTGAATGACTGAAAAAGATCCAGGATGGCCGGTCCAAAAACACTGTTTTTACCTGTCTGTCACCTCTGGCCCATTCAGTGCTCTTCCTAAAATTAGTGAGCAGCTCCATGTCTCAGACTGAAAATTTGATACAGACAACATGGATCCTCATGGGTCTGTCCCAACCTGGTGTGGGATGATAGTATCCAGATACCTGACGGTCCCTCCCTCGCTGAAGCATTCCCTCTTGCTAGTTTTTGGTTTTGTTTTCATCTGAAAATTAACTTTAAAGCTCTTAACAAAGCACCTTCAAAACATACAGATCTCTACAAGGATGAGACCCAAAAGCTGCATTGACTATGCCACACTGCAAATGGCTTATCACGATGAAAGTCCCTGAAGAAAAGCCGGCCAGCCCTTCAGGGTCCTGCAGGATGACCTGTACCTTTGTACTGGAAATATCCAGGCAAGAGGGAATGCTACTTCACGGGAGCCATTCGACCTTCTGGTGTCCCTGCAGGCCTGTCCTCCCTCTCCTAGCTCCACAGCGGGCTCTATTAGGAATCTATTTATTCCTTCAATAGTTACGCTACGCCTCCTATGAAGCAATGTGCTGGGCCCTTGAGACACACTAGTAAACAAATACAGATTCCTGACCTCCTGGCCCCTGGCTTCTAACAGGGAGCAGAGGGCTGAGAAAGGCAGAGTCTGGAGCCTGTGGCTTCAGAAGTGGAGAAGACAAATTCACATGTAACTCTATCATAGTGTGATCGCTACTTTACCAAAAAATATGGAAAATATAAGCAGTGGTTGGTTCTGCCGGGCACATGGAATAGGGAGTCATGGACGACCACAGAGGGAGATGCCACTGTGCGGTCCTGTGAATCACTTAGACTCCCTCAGCAGCAACGGACCGCCACCCTTTTGAATGCCCAGTTTACTTCCATATTCACAAGAGAAAGAACTTTGCGAACTGGCAGCCCTGTGCCAGAGCCCAGCTCCAAGACAACAAGAGTTTCTGTCTGCCAGCCAGACAGCACTCCCCTTCATAGCAACACTGGACGGAGGGAGGGAGGGAACCTCTGGCCGAACATCTGCTGCATTCTATGCTGGACCATCCTCTCCACAGCATGAATGACACTTCCCTTGGGGAAAAGCCCTTTGCCCAGGGAGGAAACTAGAAAGAAGGAGTTGCCAGGGATCTCAAGGGCTCTCATCGCAGGAAATAACTCTGAGACAGAAAGCGATTGCTGCTTTATTATTTTTTTGGAGAAAGAAAAAAAGAACCTGCCCCTTTTCCAGCTTGTAGATTGTGACACAGAACAGCTGCTGGAGACCTAACCCTTTCTGAAGATCCAAAAGGGGTGTGTGTGTGTGTGTGTGTGTGTGTGTGTGTGTGTGTGTGTGGTGTGTGTATCCGTGGGTGTGTGAGTTCTTTCCCCCCCCTTGGCTTTTTGGCCAACAGGAACTCCCTCCCACATGACAACTTCTTGAACATCAACCGGACTTGAACATTTTGTCTTGGTTTTGCACGTGTGTATTACCTAAATAGAAAACAACTGTGTGATTTTAAGCCTTACTGTGCAGCTGAGAAGCAGCCCTGAACCCTGTCTCGGTGCAGGGATGATGGGAACGTATGGTAACAGTGGGCCATGCACAGCTAAACTCATTTTTCCTCAACAGAACTAGCTAGCATTGGCAAATCAGCAGAACGGGTGCTTCCAAAAGGAGACTACTAAGCCATTCTCCCAACCTTCCACCCCCCACAGAGCCCTGCTGTAGCCTCCAAAGCCTTCCACTGCATACCTCAGTTTCTCCCTCCGCTGTACTTCTTTGGTCGCCATGTTTCTGGAAATGCCCTCTGTCCTCCGGTTCCTCCAGAACTGTGAGTCCCACATCTCCTAAGGCCTCCAGGCCTGTGTCAGACCCTGTGCCCCCACCCCTCACTCAGCCACTCTTCACCCCAGCAGGAGCGAGCTACTCCCTTCCGACAGTCGCCAGCGTATTATCTTCCTATTGTCTGCACTTATCGCTCGGCTCTCCCAACCTCCCAACATCTGTTTCTATTTATCTCCCCCTCCCCTTCCCCCCCCCTCCATCCTGAACCGGTTGAAGGTAGGCACTATGCCTTTTTTTTTTTTCACTTTGCATGACAGAAACTCAAATGTTTTTAAATCCGTGACTGAGTGGGTGGCAGGGCCGGTGGGTGGGTAAACAATTCTCTGCCTAAGAATGAAAGAGATGGGTCAGATGGGATTGCACCTGTTTTATAAATTGGAGGCTCTGCATAGACCAGGTCTGGATAAAAACCACCTGAAATGAGTGTGCCCCGTGTCCATCTCTAAGCAAAACCTGTTTCGCTCTGGTCACATCACTATTTCAAGTCACCTTATGGAAGAAACCTGTTCCCAGGGTCCTATGCAAGCAACCGCACCTCTGCACTTAGCCTTTCTTCCCTCTCAGACTCTACCTCACTAGAATTCAAGCTCCCCAGAGCAGAACTTAATCTCTCCCTGGGTTTCTGCAGAGTCTTGCCACGTGACTGACATGCAAATAAATACTGCGGATTAGAGAAAACCTGCACACAGCCTTTGGTTCGTGTTAATCCCTTTTAGATGTGGAGGAAGTCTAGACCACCCTGCCCGCTGCCCAGTTAGAGTTGGCCCTATGGCTTCCTCCTTTCCCTTTGCTTCTCTGCCTTCTTCAGGTAAGCTCTCGGTAGAGGAAACCAGCCAACAGTTTGGCCTATGGAAATGTCTCGTATCCAATGTACTCCTTGAAAACTAGCTTTCCCATTCACTCCCAGAGAGTTTTTGTCTTTGTAAAGTATGTGGCCTTTTCTACTTCCACCTGGTCCAGGAGCCTTGGAACACTGCCAGGACCTGCAAGCCCACACCCCTTCTTACCCAGGTCCAGTGACAGTGATACATAAAGCCAAGGGATTAGCAGGCAACAGAGATGAGTGGGGGCAAAGGAAGAGAAGAATGGGGACAGATAAGCCTTGGTCAGGGTTGAATCCACTTCACACAACTCTGTCCTGCCTGATTCCATCAGAGGGCAATGAGACATCAGTCAAGGGCTTTTCATTTAAATGATCTGCCCGTAAAGGAAACGTATGCCTTTAAACAAATGTCCTAATAAACCATACGTGATTATTTTTTTCTACATCCCAGGCATAGTGGTATGCACTTAACGATTCTGGCGCTCAAAAGAGGGAGACAGGAACATGAGTTCATGGCCATCCTGGGCTACAGAGTGAACTAATATTTCAAAGCAAATAAAAAAACTCTCCAAATGGTTAACATGATAGCATGCATTTATTGCAAATGTTTTTAAAAACCCTCATATTCTGAAATCACTCTTCTTTAACATATTTTAAATTCACAATAGAAAAATCTAAAAATTGGTGACTTTTTTTAAAAGATATTTTTCTGAATGCTGGACTATTTTGCCATTTCTGAATGCTAAATACTTTGACTTTTGAAAACCAGAATTTGAAAGATGTCTTTTGTTCTCATTACGTATGTGTAGACATCAATTGCCGTTTTTATGTTTGTTTGGTGAGGTGCCTCTTTTGAACTGCTCTGTGTTATTTTGTAGTTGGTTTTGTTGTTTTCTTCATCAACAAATAAGCTCCTAAATGTAGGAAAAGTAACTCAGCAAAGCCTCAAGTGGTAAAACAAATAAACTGGGTCTTTTTGTATAGTTCAGACTGGCCAGGAGCTCCCTATGCAGCCCAGGCTAGCCAATATTGACAAGAAAAAGAAGTCTTATACATGTTCAAAGTGGTGTGATTTTTTCCTGAATATTCTCCATGTTTGGCTAGTTGGAAACGGAGGTCTGACTATGCCATAGAAACATGTCCTGAGCTCTGCGGTCACCCTGATTGTCCTCTTATGAGTGACACTAAATTGGAAAAGAGTATGGTACTCCACCACCCTCTCTCCTAGAGTCCAGAGTCTCCTGAAAGAGAGACCATGCCAATCATGGAACCTGCCTGCTGACTCAGTGAAGGAATGTGCCAGAACATACCCAGAAGGACACAGATCTCTTAGGACAAAACTTTGTCATTATGTGTTATGGAAGGTGTCCACTTGTAACAGTAAACTTGGGTTTCCTAAATGCAACAGAGAAAGGAACGGTCATATGAATACAATCAATGGATAGTTTAAAATGTTGTCTACAACCAATGCTATGTTTGTCTCCAATCTACCTAATGTACCACACTATTTTGTCTGTCTTCCTCCATCATATCCCAGTTCCCACACATGGCCCATGGCATTTCTCCAGTCTGTTTGGAAGGTATCTTCTTCTTCTGCTAGTGTAGCAAAGCAACAAAGGCCGGTTCTGAAAATGCTTTAAGAGAGCTCATATTAAATAATGGAGCATCTTTACCATGCTCCTAGGAAACATTGCTGTAAAGCAGCAGTTTCTTAACCTGTGGGTTAGGACCCCTTTAAAGAGTCAGATGACCTTTGCGCAGGGGTCAACTAAGACCATCAAAAAACACAGATATTTACATTATGATTCACAACAGTAGCAAAATGATAGTTATGAAGTAGCAACAAAAATACGTTCATGGTTGGGGGTTACCACAAGTTGAGGAGCTGTGTTAAAGGGTGGCAGCCTTAGGAAAGCTGGGACCACTGAGAGACAGACTGAATGTGAATGAATGGTTAGAACTGAGGGCAGTCGTTCTGCCTCACTAAGACAGGAGGAGCCTCACTCTCTTCAGTACGGACCGCGGGCTCCCAGTGTAAGTATCTTTTAACAGTGGCATTGGCCCATAAAGGCCATGTTCTGACTTCTGCGTGCTGCCCACTCCTTCAGCAGTCAATCTCTCCTTCACAATGTTCTGAGGCAGCAACAATGACCGCATAATCAACGTATCTTCTTCTCTCCAGCTTCACTGGCAACTGTCCCTAGCCCCTTCTTAAATAAAATGACGCATGCCCACCTCTTATTCTTCTGCCTCTGAAATTTCTAATTAAACCTAGGATTGTCAAGTCCTAAATGAATGTGTATGACCAATCCTCCTTACGATACTAAAATGAGCTCATGCCATTATGACTTTATAGGAATATAGTCTTTCGCTCTTCCTAGGGACATAGGTCACTGATGTTTTCTAGAGAGGGCTAAAAGGTGGCTGAAGGGAGCTGGAGAGATATCTCGGTGGTTAAGAGTTAATACACCTGTCACAGAGGACCTGTGTCCAGTTCCTAGCACCTACTTTGGGCACCTCACAACCTCCTGCCTTTCATCCCCAAGGCATCTGAGACCCTCCACTTTCCTCTGCAGGCAGCTGCCCCCTTCACACACATAAATATATAATTTAAAAAGAAAGTATCTTTAACAGTGGTTTTACTCTAGTACATTATAGAGCTAGGAAATAAGAATTTCCTAGCTTCATAGATGATTTTGCCTTTCATCCTGGAAAGAAAAAGCCCTTAGCCATCATGCTGGCAGAATGAACAGTCAAGAACAGACACAAAGGTTCTGCTGAGCTCGGATTGCCTCCAAACTCAACTAGGACAGTGACAACTGTCGTCGCTGAGAGACACATCAGAAACGGACAACCTACTCCTTCTAGTCGCGCAGATAGAGCATGTCATAAGGAAACTGGCCTCGGCGGTAAGGAAAGTGCACTGATGATATTGTTCTTCCGTCCCATAAAGGACCCTGAAGAGCAACAATCGAACACAAGAGGCCTTCAGTCGCACTGCAGCACTGTGACCAAGTTAGGGGCTGGCAGCTGATTAAACTAAGATCGTTTTAGACTTCAAACATGGAAACCAAAAAGAGGAATGAATCTAGAAGAATAATGTTAAACCCTTCTTCTTCTCAACAAGGGATGTCTTAGAGGTCAGGGTCAAACAGATCCTTGGCCAAGCCAAACCCAAAGAAGAATTATAAGACAAAATGTCAACTCTTACCCAATGCTTGCTGCTAAAGAAATTCTTCAAGATCCTGGAATCTTAAGTAATTTCTTTTCAACCTGGCCTGCATTTGCAATCTAGAATTTAAATCGGGTTCTTGCTCGTCCTCAGAAGATCCCAACAAACAAGAGAGGTCATAAATAGGAAGAGTGGGGGAACAACAGGGGACTGGATAGTTTGAAAACGGAATTGAAAGACACCAGCTGACATGTATCTCTCAAATCTGGCAAGCAACTTCATGGAGTATGTCTAATTGTGATTTGCATGGTGGGGTTTTATTTGTTTTATTGCCCAAATTCTAAGGTTCCAATTTCCCAGTGTAATGCGAAACAGCTCGCTGGCGCTCTATGGCTAAGAGCGGTTTCGCAGAGCCAGTGAATTTTGGACTCAGAAAGAGACATGAATCAAATTATCTCATTTCAAGAAACTAAGGCCAGAGAACTGAGGTGTCAAGAGCTTTGGAGCTACAGACTGTGGGTGGACTTGGCTCTCCTTCCTGCATGTGCCGTCATGACAGGATTTCCTAACCTAGCCGTCTGAGTTTCTTCAACTATAAAATGAAGATAAGAATACAACCCTTTGGGTTGCTGAGGAGGGGTATACAGAAGGAAAATATTTAGTTGCATCCTTATAATACTTAAAATGGCCAATAAATTATTTTATTGCTATGTCATCAGCAGTACCTGGCATTTACTGTTCGTAAGAAAGATGAGTTTTAGTATAATTATTATGTTAGTACTATTTTTACAGATTGAGGTAGCAGAGGGTACTGATTTAAAAAGTAGATGTAGTCGTGCATATCTTTAATCCCAGGATGCAGAGGCAGGCAGATCTCTGTGGGTTTCAGGCAAGCCACTGAGGCCTTGTTTGGGGAAAAAAAGGAAGGCAAGAAAGAGGGGGGAGTAGAGACCTAGAACCCCATGATCTAAATCTAAATAGATTAAATGACATTTAAGTCATTCAAAAACTTAATCCCATTTAGGATCACACACTGAATATCCTTAGTCAAGAATTTTCGCAGGAGGAAGGAGCTATAGTTTCCCCGGAGTGCTAGGCACAGGGCACCATTGTTATGCATACACTCAGGAAGCAAGTACATTCTTACAGCTCAATAGAGCTTGTGGAAAGACTGTAGCTGCTGTCACACAAACACACAAACCAGGAACTACTGCAGCAGCTTCCTGAGTTGTGTGTGTGTGTGTGTGTGTGTGTGTGTGTAGTAACACTTATACTAAACTAGTTATCAACACAGGGTAGCTACTTGGCTGCTCTGGAAAGCATTGCCAAGGTTCCTGTTTCTCTGGACTTCCATTTTTGTAGCTGTCATTGCTTTTGAGGCCGGAGCACCTAAACTATGAAGCGCACATGAACTGAATCGCACAGTTCTGGTTACAAAGCAGCTCCAGGCTCTACCACGAGCGTGTGAGGATGATGCTACGGGTCTCAGGACCTCACTCGGCAGCACTGCAGGACTCACCTGAGTACCCTTTGGAGCAGTCTACTAAGACAGGTACTTAGGAAGCAGAGTCACCTGGGAAATAGAAGCAAAGACATCCGCTGAGAGCACAAGGCTGCACACCATAGATGCAAGACACACCTGGCCAGAAAGAAATGTACATGAGAAGGGCCGAGTCTCCTCGCCAAAGGATGGCCAAGGCTTCTGTCTTGCCCAAGAAACAGGCTAGTTCTTTAGCCTCTGATAACCTCAAGAAACTGAAGCCCACAGGATCCTTTAAGTGATTCCACGACAGGGGATATAGGAATATCTTCCTATAGGGGACCAAAATGGCAACAGACCCCTCCACAGTAACAGGGGTCCTTTAAAGACCCAGAGGCACCAAAAGATGATTTTGAAGACTGACTTGTCCCGATTGTTAAGACTCATAGACTTTTAAAAACTCTTTGAACTGGTTTTACAAACTTTCCTGCTTCTAGTTTACAAAAGAGAAAAATCTTATTTCCCCATGAAGGGTAAACTCCTGGTTGGCACTGAAAATTCCCTGCCTTACTCCCACCAAGAAATGATGGCCCAGCTTCCCCTGGAGATTTAGGAACCACACCTACACCATGGGGCCATTAAATTCACCATTTTCTGCTATAAGGAGGAAAAAAAATGATCTCAAACATTCTTCCCTCTCCCCCACTCTGCTCGAGACCCTGTTTTGTTTGGTGTCACTAGAATTCAGAAAATATTCATAGACTGTATCACACCATTTAAAATTGTATTGTCTTTTATTTTCAACTTTTTCCAGAAAAATATTGCTTTCTAAAATAAATTATATAAAATTGATATAGATATATTCTGCAGTCCTCTCTAAACAAGGCAGGGCACAAAGCAGAAGCAGGGCGAAGTGACCACGCTGGGAAGGATAGCTCACTCAGGCATTCCAGACATGCAGTTTTCTCCAGAGTCAGTGTCTTCTCAGCAAGGGGTAATTAATTTACAAATTCATCTTTGGAAAATAGGCCTGATCCCCAATACCCTCCCAGATACCTTGCAAAACCCTGGCGGCTTTTGTGTATCACAGAGTTTCTGCTTCCTGTGATTGGAGACCCAGCCCTGGGTTCTCATTTCCTTGATTCTGATCTGGTTCCATCAAGAGCTCACCCTGGTGATTTAAAGGAAGAGGCCCATGTAGAGCACCTCAAATCCAATTGCACCCCACTAGGCGAACAAAAGCTCCTCCAATGAAGGAGTTGTTAAAAAGGAGTCCTGTGAAGCTACAGTCTTAGTAGAGTTAAGGAGGCCAAGGAGGATCTCACACAGGAGTTTCCCCGGGATTAAAGAAACAACTGTCACTTTAAATGCCATTAAATTGCTGCTTCAAATATTAGTGTCACTCATATATTAAATGCTTTAAAATTCCCATGAAGCAGAAAGAGGAAGGGAAGAAGGAAGGGACAGAAGGGGGCGGACAAAGGAAGGGAGGGAGCAAGCCCCAACTTTTGGCATATACCCATCTCTTCTGCTACTTGATGTGAGCCACTGAGGAATTAAAATAGGCAATTAGAAAAGGATCCTTGCCAGAGACTGTGTGTCTGTTCACCAAGAAATAAAGTTACAAGACCCACACCTAAAAAGAAGACAGGAAAAGCACAAGGGTATTGGTGTTGAGATGGATTCCCTAAGAAAAGGAAGAAAGCGATGAGGTTGACTACAATTCTTTATAGAAATGTATGAAACTGTCAATTACTTAAAAAAAATTTCATCAGATTCAGCAGAACCATAGTTAAGGGTGAGAAATTTGCCCACACACTGAGGCTATCTGTGATCACAGGCAGAAATCTGTGCCCAGGACCTGTCCCCACCACATCTGATTCCCTTGGCCCAGCCTTCCCCTTGGAACCTGTACCCACATACCCAGTGCTTTCCAATATTTCATCAGACTACTCTGACCCTGTTGGCTCTTTTATTTTTCAAAGATCTACACTCCTTACTTACTGACTGCCCTCTCCTCCATTACAAACGCTGCTGCCTCGCATAGGATCCAAGCACTTACCCGCTTAACTCCTACCAAATTTCAGCTCTGACCCTCCTGGTCTTTGAACTCTAACACTCTTAGGAATTTGAATAGGCAATTGGAAGTGTAAGCTTAGAGGAGACTCCAAGGTCACCCTGCCAGGTGCTAGGGGATTGTCCCATTCTGCTCTAGCCCTCCCTGGCACCTCTGGCAACTAGCACCTGGGTGTAAGGTGCCCTGTGAAGCGAAGAGCCCCTTGGTAATCAGACACGCGTCTCGAGTCTCCAGCAGCAGATCCAAGACAGAAGAAGCAGCGTGGCTGCTGCCTGAAGTTTGTTATTCCACTACTGATGGGTAAGTATAGAAGCTGTGGAAAAGCGGTGCGTTTCTTCGAATATTAATATTAATAGCTACAATAGTTAGCACATGAAAAGACCTTTTCATCTTCAAAGCACTTCTTGCGAATTAACCCCTTACAGCCCTCTCTGGCCTGGGTTCTGGGAACAGCAGGTAATAGAGGAATAGAGGTCACCCAGCCCGCCCTGCGTGATCCGGAGCCTGCCAAACCAAAGGGGTTTCTCACTAGATTAAAAAGGTGCTGAAGTAATCCAGACCCCAGTTGATGAAAGAGTTAAAAGTGTCAGTAATTTTACAAATCAAACGGAGCGGCCAGAGGTACGTTTCGGGATCTGAATTTCCTGTTGTTTCCCACCCAGTTCCATGCAGCGATACAAAATCAGAAGGAAAACAGCTTTGGGATGAAAACCAAAAAAGGGGGGGAGTTTTACAATGGAATCATGATCTAATGCCACCCAGCATCTTTGGACAGTCCCCTTGCAGCAAAGTCTGCTTTAAAAGGTTTTTAGCAGATATTATTAGAGTAACAAGAAGACACTTGGAAAGTGGAATTGCTGTCCCAACTCCAGCCTCCCTCGGTAGCTGGGGCCCAAACCCTCAGTGCAGGGAAGAAGACCCCTCTAACCTGCAGACACCCCCACAACTACCGACCTACAGGGTCTGCAAGAATTGTCGGGCTTTTGCAGGACGTAAGTCACAAGGTAGAAGAAACGACCCAATAGGCTGGCTTGCCTTCAGAAGGTCCTAAAGGAGGGCGATTTACACCCCCCCCCATGAAAGTCATTCATTAAATCGCTGAAAAGGGGGAGGGGGCAGGAAAGGCGAAACAGTAGACTTTCACCAAGAAGGAAAAAAGAAAAGCGCGTTTCTAAGTGCAGTTTTATTTCTCCGGAAGGGTCTGCAAAGGACATTCACGTTTGTGAAGTGTCATTTGCAAGGATTTACAACGTGAGTGGTTTTGCCTTTGGGGGCGGAGGTGACAAAAGTCTTGATTTTGAACTTGTCTAATGAGGTTAGGAAGTAATTTTGAAAAATATTGTTAAACAATGGAGTAGGTAAATAGGGAAAGAGGTTTTTTAGGAAAGGAAAAGAAACCTGTTGTTTCTTAAAACTTTCCCAATTTACCCTTTAATTCACAAAATATAGGGGAGGAGAGGAAAAAATGGGATGAAAGTTTTCAACCGAAACTCAGCCCTCACTTACGACTTTGCCAGAGAGATGGGCGAGGAATGAAGCGAGCTTCTCCGAAGGTCCTGCGGGCTCTTTCCAGCTACTACCTGCGAGAATCCTCCGCTCCGGGCTAAAGAGGATGCAGAGACCATAATGCTCCTAATAGAGCTGCCTCCTGAAACAGGAGGTGTGGTCAAGCAAGAGAAGCAGAAGAGGCGGTCTCCAGGCAGCCTCTGGCACTAGGGCAGCAGTCAAAAGCCCAGCAAACAGTGTCGCTGTCTGTGGCAGCACCAAATCACACCTGATTGTTTTTATCCTTCAAGTGATACCTCAAATAAATATAACTGAGCCAGGGGCAGATTTGGGAGGAAGGTAAACCCAGGAGAGCAAGCTAGATACTTGGGGTGCTCTACTAGACATGTGACTACTTCTATTACTTTCTCAGTGGAATTGTGTTCACCTAGGCCGTGAGTCAGGGGAAGGGCAGGTTGCTGTAAATCACTCAGGGGAAGGTCTCCAGTCTCTCACTCTCTCAGGGGAATGTCTTCTGGACTTATATTTCTTGTTGTTCTTTATTAACCCGATGTGTGAAGTGTGTATGGTTCACACTGTGTGTGTGCTGATAACCACGTGTGTACACTGTGAACATCACAGTGCATCCCTTCACAAAAATCAGACGATTTGGGTCCATATCATGCCAGATGATCTCACCAGCCTCCACTCTCTAACCGGGTTTGAAAGAAATGTAGTCACGCTGCCCTGACTGTATGTGGAGGGGAGCTGGCCAAAGAGGAAGCTGGGGTTTCTGAAAAATAGTGCTAAAGTGTCTCTTCACCTAAACCTGGTTGCAGGTGACCTTTGCCACGGAAGAGCATTGGTGGCGCTGATGACTTCGGTGATGCCTGCCATAGGTGAGAATTAATAATGGCCCTGGTAATTTCAGGTGATGCCTAACATCACCTAAGATGAGCCTTGGTGGCGCTGATGGCCTTGGGTGATTTCTGGCATAGGTGAGTGTTGGTGGATTTGATTTTTCTGTGATGTAGAGATTAAAAGGCAGAAATATAAACGTGTATCATTTTGAGAAAATATAAGCAACACGGAAGTCTAGAAGCCACTCTAGATAAACACACACAGCATCTTTTCTTCCCTTTTCATTCACAGGGATGATGATAAGAATGTCACAGAGAAATCTCATTTCTGTGAATAGAAAAACATTGGGAAAGTCTTTATCTGCCTGCAGTTTCAAGACTTTGACCCTAAGATTCCATTTATATTGAGTAATGGATGAGTCAAGATTTGCACAATTGCTTCCTTTCCTTCTTAATGGAGACACAAATACTCTACTTGGAAGTCCACAAAGACCTTCAGCGTCATTCAGAAAGCCATCGTGTTTATCCTTCATTGTACGTGTTAGTAGCGCAGTTCCTATAAGCTTGTGGCTAAAACAGTATTTAACGCTCATGTGCCTCTCCTGTGTATAAACAGGACTTGGATGAAAGCCATGCTTTGCGATTGGCTCAGGCAGTTTAGTTTAATTAATGTTGTACACCGGGCACTGTTCTCAGGCCGAGGGATCTAACCAGATCGCATTGCTGTGAGAAGAGCCACACACAAGCCAGCCATCTCCAGAGAGCAGAATGTCAGCTGTGAGAGAAGTCTGAAGCTAAGCAACCTCAACTTGTCAGTTAGTTCAGGCATGCTGCCCAGCTTAAACGGTGCGTGGTCAATTAAATCCATCACAACTCTTTGCAATCGTAACCACTATGTGTACAATATAACTGGAAAAAATAGATGTCCATTTTTGTTCTATCAAAGTGTATCAGATAATTGAGAGACTTTTTGCCCTGCACTTGTAGAATCATATACAGTCACCTGTAGGACCTTAGGGCCATCCTCTTCTGCAAGCTGTCACAGTACAGAGGAGAAAAGAAATCCAAATGGTAAAAAAAAGAAGAAGAAGAAGAAGAAGAAGAAGAAGAAGAAGAAGAAGAAGAAGAAGAAGCATTGCTAGCACAAAGTGCAAAGTGCCTAGCCTCTAGGCCCTAGAGAATGAATACTCAGGAAAGCAGAAAATTTTATTTTCGACAGTATCTTCAGAAACACAGCATTGGGTAGATATCTACATACAAAAGAAGTAGTGAAGCTAGATTCCTACCTTTGGAGAGTGGTTTCTGTGCAAGCAGAAAGATCTGAGTTCAATCCCCAGTACCCACAGAAAAGTTAGATGTAGCATCATGTGCCTGGAGTCTTAGTACTGGGGAAGTAGAAACAGAAAGGTCTAGCTGGTGCATCACATCTCGTGGGCAAGCTCCGGGTTTGGGAAAACGCAGTCAGTAGTGCTAGATGGACAAGCTCCAGGTTCAGAGAAATGCAGCTGGTCTCGACGCGTGGACAAGCTCAGAGTTCAGAAAAATGCTGTTCAGATGGTCTTGAATCAAGAGTCTCCTGTGAATGAGCATGACTTGGAAAAAAGAAAAAAAAAGAAAAAAAAACCCAATTCCTTGGTACTGGTTCAGCCAGTTTAGTTTAGTAAGTTCTGCGCCAGGCCCTCTTGTAGACACGAAAATGGAACAAGATCACACTGGTGTGGGAAGTGAGGCACATAAGAGAGGGACATACATGTTTCAAAAGGAAATGAGGTGGAAAGTGATTAAGACATGTGACATCAGCCTCTGGCTTCCATACACACGAACGCTTACCCACACAGTCTTCTAAGACGTTGTGATAATAAAAGTTATGCCACAATAAAAAACAATTACTCTGTCTCAATTTGTATTAAATAAACCATAACGGGAATAAGTGCCGTGATCCCAGATGGCCCAGAGCAAAGACAAATAATCCTTCAAAACAAGGGGTTATAAACTAAGGCTAGGGAGGTGGCTCAGTTGGTACAGTGCTTGTCTAACACCTAGGACATCCTGGGTTCAAACCCAGCCCTGCATACACTGGACGCGGTGGCTCACACCTGAAATCCAGAAGAGAGTATTGAATTATGGCAGGCAGCATGGTCTCTGCATTCCATAGAGGTGGCTTGCTGACAGAAAGCAACTTCAAGGAGACAAGCTTTAGCTCAGAATTCCAAGTGACAGTCCCGCCCTGTGCAGAGAAGTCATAGCAAGAACTTGAAGCTTTTAGTCACATCACATCTGAAGTCAAGAGTCTAAGACAAGACGGCATACATGTTACTACTCGGCTAGCCTTTTCCTTCACATGCGTGAACCTGGGCCCAACCCATAAAATGGGCTATCCACATTCAGGAGGAGTCGTCTCTCCTCCATTCATCCAGTTTTTAAAACTTCCCTCACGGGCATGCCCAAGGTCCAACTTTAATGAGGTTATCTCTCACTGATACCCTCTTCCTAGGTGAGTCTAGCTTTATTGAGCTGACAATTAAAGCAAGTAACAACAGAGAATTATGCCAAAAAAAGAGCAGCTTTTTTTTCTTAGCCATATGTTTGCAGGTTAGCTTAAATGAAGGATGCCAATGTGATTCAGACGGTTCCACCGAGACAGTAGAGCATGCGTGAATTTCCAGGGCAATGGCCTCCAAGCCAGGGCTGTTCTAGCTGTGAAGAAGCCGTTTCCCCTTTCTCATCCTATCAGGCTACTGTGCAAAGCACAGTAAAGAAGGAAAGGCAGTAAATTCCTGGATAAAATGAGTGGCGAGGGCCTTCAGCTCGTCACTGCCAATCATCTCTCGATTCCACCACAGGGGCCAAAACGTAAGAGTTGTTTATGCCACTTTGCACATGGAGAACTAAGTCTGAAATGAGGGGCACCATTATAAAGAAGCCCCGTGCAAAACACTAATGACTTTCTGCACTTTGCATATTATATTATTCTTCTCACTTATTTGTGGGGGAGAAAACTCTCTTCTGATGCTTTGTAAGACTTCCTTTTCACAGGAAAGCAACACCTGAACAAAATATCAAAATGGTAGAGGTAAAAACTCAGACTCCATGATAGGCACAGTTGTCACCAAATATCAGCGCGGCCACAGAAAGCTAAGATGAAAGGAAGGAGAGGAGCGGAGAGCCTGTGTCTAGTCACACCCGCGCTCTGGAAGCTCTTATCCTGTGCTTTGTAATGAATCGCCTTCCTTCACATGATCAAAAGCCGAGGCCCTGTCCTGAGCCCCAGCTGGAACTGAGGTGGCACACATCTGCACGCTCACATCTGGCACCCAGGCATTCGTCCTTCTGCATGCGCCAGAAAGTCTATCTAAAGGGAAAATGGACTTCTTGGCATCGTCCTCCGGGACCTGGTAATGTGTTGCACCCTTCTTTCCTGCACCAGCTTTCTGTTGTGAACTTCCTTTCTGCCATATGGAATGGGCTAGAAACAGAGCCCCAGATGCTTCTTCTGCAGAGCGGTTTGTATGATGGTTGCTGATGCATCTTCACACCGTTCCTATCCTGGCTGATGAGCAGCCTTGGCAACCCACAGATTCAGATGCAAGCAGAGGGTGAGAGCTGACTTCCTAGTGCCCCACTTCTCTCCCTGTACTTCTGTCCCCCTGTCTCTTCTCTCTCAAAATATCTCTCACTTGTTCACACCATCAGTCTAACTCACAGGACATTCCTCGTCACAGAGACAAGATGAACAACACATGGTGGTAGGATCTACAAACCAAAAGGTGTGGATTTGAAACCCAGAGTCTCCACCTGATAAAGATGACATTAAAGCATAGGAGCCTAGAGCACATTTAAAGCCAAATGTTACCTGGTCACAGCCTAGCCCTGTTTCTTTCTATGTTACCATGGGCACTTTCTTTACAATTGCTGAGTTACATAACATACCCAGAAGATTTTTGTGAAAGCTAGAAAATCAATGAGCACAATGTATTTAAGCCACTGCTGAGAGGAAAGATTGTAGCTAATTGGTGTGAGAAGTCCTTCTGTCTACGTGTTGCGTTTATTGGTTAATGAATAAATCTGTTATGGCCAGTGGCTTAGCAGAATAGAGCTAGATGGAAAAACTAAACTGAATGCTCGCAAAAGAAGGAAGAGTGAGTGGGACGCCATGTAGCCACCAGAGGGAAAAGACGTGAGCTGCCAGCTGGAACCTTGCCGGTAGGCCACAAGTCCTGTAGTAAAATGTAAAATGATAAAAATGGGTTAATTTAAGATATGGGTTAGCCAGAAATATGCTTAAGCTATTGGCCAAACAGTATTGCAAATAATATAGTTTCTGTGTGATTATCTCGGGTCAGGGCAGCTGGGAACGAACAAGGGGCTAACGGCTGGCATTATGGCTGAACCCAAGACTGCTTCTTACTCCATTCCTAAAGACTCCTGCATATCAGAGGAAAGCTAGGGTTCTGACTGCCTCATGGCTGAATGCTGGGCTGTTCATCGGGACAGAAGAGGTTGGTGCAATGCCTAGTAAGGTAATTAGGAAGTGCTTGCTAGAGAGAGTGTTGTCCTGCTGAGTCTAGCAGACAGCAGCAGCTCAGTTTGGTGGCCCACACAGAGGAATGTGAACTGTCTTCCTTTTCCTTTTAGTAACTGCCCACTGATCGCAACCTGAGCTTAATCTCAAAATCAGATCTTTCCAAGACACCAAAACAGGAGCACCTCTTTGGGTTTCCCCAGCAGCCTCCTTTAATGGGGGGGGGGGGGGCACTACCATTAATGCACTCCCTAGTCGATGATAGACAAAAATGATCCTCAACTCTCTCTCTTTGGTGGGAGGCTGCAAGGGATTATGGGAATGCTCTGGGCTCTCCATTCTCCAGAGTCCTTGGGAAGTGGTGGCCTGAGCTCTGTGTCTTGGGCATCTCCTCCCACAGGCTAACTTAGTTTCATCTACTGAGTAAAGATGCCTCTCAGAGCAGGAACACCATGACCAAGAACTTCTGAAGCCAAAAGTCTGTGGGATAGAAAGCATCCTTGGGGCTTTGCAACCTCATCACCTCTCTAGTAAGTAAACAGAGTTAGAGAGATGAATCTCTTGGTGTTACATAGCTTCAATATTAAATGGTCAGCCTACATTCGAATGTCAGCTGCGTGCAGCTCATCATGAATGAGGCTGGAGGAGTATCACTGGCTAAGTGACCACGTTGAAAAGGCAAAATTCTAATTAAGCTTGTCTGTTGTCAGAAAAAACCTCCCATTTTCTCACCAAAAGCAGTGGACTGCCCTGGATATTTCAGGTCCCATAGACCAGAGAGCAGAAGGAGCATCAGCTCACCACAGAGCGCTCACCATGACTTTGGCTGTCTCCTAAGTCCAGCAACCACAGCCCTCCGCAGCCATGAGTGTGCTGAGAGATTTATAGACCGCCACCTTTGCTGACTATTAATGCATTCATCATGCTGGCTTGAGGCTGATGAATGATTGGAAATAGATCAGCATGTTTTTGAGCCTTTTTGGAACATCCGTCAACAGAATGCCATGTTTGTTACAAATGTCTTTATTCTAGATACTTCCTTTCCTTCTTGAATATAGCAAAGACCACTCCTGTGTTCAGGGACTTAGGAAGATGAGCTAAGAGGTCCTGATGTCTCCCACTCTTGTGCCTTTCACAGAAATCTGATTCTCTCTCTTCAAGGAGACAGCCTTTGGCCATTCCTGTATTTTGTCTCTCATTAGATTCTGGATTCCCACTACAGGTTTTAATCACATACTATTTCCCTCATATAGCAAAATTTTTATTTTTCAATATTTCATGTTTTTGCTTGTAGTAGAAGCATTAGTCCTTTTACCATTGTTCCTTCAACATTTATCCTGTGTCCTTGCCTGTAATCTAAATCAAAGCTAAATAAATACTTGAGAGATGGATGAATCTGTGGATAGATGAATGGATGATGGATGGATGTGTGAGTGAGTGGGTAAAATGAGTTAGTGGATGGATGGATGGATGGATGGATAAATGGATCCATGAGTGATAAACAGCTAGATGAAGGACAGAAGGGTGGGTCAATGGATAAAGGGATCGATAAATGAGTATTTGAATGTTGGATTATAGAACCCAGATTATCTAATTATTTCTTAATTTTTTTGTGGTGCTGGGAATCAGACCCAGGTCTTATCTGTACGAAGCAAATGTTCTCACACTGAGCTGCACTTGGAGCCCCAGGCTTTGTTCTTTGATCTTTTCATTGCTTCTGCTGGTGTCGCATAATGAAATACCAAACTCTGGCAGTTCTAGTCATCTCTGGTAGACACCATAAAACTGTTGCACAATGAACCGTTTTCCCCCAATCAACACAAAAATAAACCTGTCAGGAGAATAATTTACCTTTTATGTAGCACAAAGTGAAGAGATGACAATTGACCAGGAAATTCAGGCTGTGTAAACAGACAAAATGAGTCACTACTCTTTGGGGCTATTATCTGGGTAACTTGGTCTCCATCTGGTCTGGTATTCCTGATCCTTTGTCTGGATACATTCCCCATTTTATTTTTCCTTGAGGAGGAGTAACATAAAAGAAACTGTGGTTTCCAGTCTAAGTCCGGATTTGAGGGCTACATAGTCTCCCTTGGAAGTAAGTCCTACAAAGTTTTTTTTTTAATTTTTTTTCAATAATATGACCCTTGAAGGAAGGTAGACAGTATGATTTCCTCACATTTCACAGTTTTAGTTGACTCTTGAGACAGACAGTTTCTTCACCACCCACAAACTTGGCTAAGACGCTGCCTTTTGGTGTTCCTTGAATATTATTATTGGCTGTTTAGCACTGTGGAGATCATAGTAGTGAACAGAGTGGTCTGCCCAGACAGAGCAGTGAACACAATGTCTGCACAGACAAAAGCCAAATGATATCCAAAGGAGGGGCTGAATTTCCCAGGGCACACCTTAACCTTTGCCTTGGTGCCTGCTGAAGAATTGTCTAAGTTAGTAGACCACACCTTCACATTGGAGATCGTTTGGGTTTTAGATCTAAAAGCTGCCCGAACTGTTACGATTTGCTTCTGGCTGAAGAGCATTCTTCACAGTGAGCAGGTGGACAGCAATCTTCTCCTCGCCCTGATTTCAGACTAGGACAGAGTATGGCAAGGAAGATGTTGGCTACAAAAGCTAATGGTTTGCCAGCACATCTGCCCCAAGAGCTCTTTAAAACCAACTAAGGAAAATCACATAACTTTGAGTGCAAGTCTTGAACCAGCCGGAAAGCATCTGAAGCCATCAAAGATACTGATCTTACTCTCTGCAAACAGCTCATGACTATGGACCATTTATCTTATTATCTAAAGACACTTAGCTAATCAGGCAGCTTCTTTCATTTTATATCCCAGCTCATCCCTGACAGAGGCACGACACAATGCTGTCTAGTACTTTTGATTTGAATTTGGTGGTATAAAAAAATAGGGGTGTGTATGAGGTCTACCAGATGGCTCAGGGGGTGACGGTGCTTACTGTGCCAGCCTGAGTTGGAGGCTAGAAACCATGATAGGTGGAAGGAGACAACCCATTCCTGAAAGTAATCCTCTGATATTCTCACCCATGTAATCTCTCTCTCTCTCTCTCTCTCTCTCTCTCTCTCTCTCTCTCTCTCCTTGCCCCTTCCCTCCTCTCTCTGTCATACTAAAAAAAATAAAATAATGAAAGAGCCTGCACTTTTGAAATTGAAATACTGAGTGTTTGGATAGGGAATACTTCTGAAGAGGGCAAAAAGACGCAAGAAGAGTGTGGTGATTTGAAGAAAAAAAAATGGCCCCCAAAGGGTGTGGGACTATTAGGAGGAAGTGTGTCACTGTCAGGGCAGGCTTTGAGGTCTCTTTCACTAAAACTTCCCTCATTGTGACAGTCACTCGACTTCCTGCTGCCTACAAGATGTAGTACTCTCAGTTCCAGCACCACATCTGTCTGCACGCTGTCATGCTCCCTGCCATGATGATAATGGACTAAACCTCTAAACTGTAAGCAAATCACCCCAATTAAATGTATTGTGTGTAAGAGTTGCTGTTGTCATGGTGTCTCTTCACAGCAATAGAAACCCTAACAAAGACAAAGAGTAAAATTAAAATAATTTTTTAAAGTATTATTTCTTCTTGTTCTAAGTGTGCTCAGCATTCTGATGGGACAAAGATACAGAAGATTCTGGAGAAAGTCTGCCATGAAAATGATCAAAATGCAAGCACCTTCAGGGGGAAGATTCCGTGTGGATGTTATGCTCTTCCTTTACATATCACTTTCCAAGACTGAAAGTCAATGAGTTCTTCTCTTTTGGCAGTTCTGGGGCAGAGAGGTAGAACCTGGGGCGTTGAACATACTGGATGAGCTGCTGGGCTAGAGCCCCAGCCCTAGAGATTCTAATCTCAAATCCAAAAGCAACTTGGTCTTCTACTTTTTTCTTCAATTTAGTATTTATAAACTAAAAATAAAATGTATCAATCGTTTAAAAACTGGAAAACTAGAAAATGTCAAGACAAGAAGATTCAACCCTCATCTAGAGATGGCAGTGAAAATGTTGCCATAGATTCTTATTTCTTTCTGCTCTTTCCGATGTGAATAAGCATTTTTATGTTGCATTAAATAAAGCAGACCTGCACTGACGATGGTATTTTAGTGTAATTTTTTTAGTCATAAATCTTAACTATAAAGCCAGCCTTCCGCAGTATTTTTTAAAAAATATCTGTCTGAAAATTCTCACCTATCTGCCTCAAATGCAAGAAATTGAGACCAGAATGGTGTTTTGTCAAAATGACAGATCTAGTAATGTCATACCATACTGACACTTCTAGGTCCTGAGATTGGATTCAACTACCGCTTTCCCTAACCAGGTATGCATTAGAGGTAGGGTCTCGCTGGTAGAGTTGCTATCTGCGAAGTGAAGGATTAGAGCTGATTTCTAGAAAGCCTCCAAATTGGAGACTTGTGGTGCATTGATCATCTGCTCCCGAGTCTCAGCTGCCCATCCTTGCCTGCTCGGTGAGTTCCAGATGAAAGGGATTTTCTATTTCACTTCATCCTTTCATTTGTTTGCCTTTAATAATCTCCACTTCCTTTTCTCTGAAACAATGCAGTGTGGTGCCTTTTATCTTCTCCTGGAAAGATGGGAGATTGGATGCTTCCAACACTGTACACTGAGCTCCTGTCTCCTTCTGGAAGTGAAAGTTCCACTGGGCAGCTCAGGGACCAAGCAGGTCCCCCTTTGTGTACTCCCAATGTCAGGGTCCATGGCTCGGGTGTCCTGTGTGTACTCCTGATGTCAGGCTCCATGTCTCAGGTACCTCTGTGTGTGCTCCTGATGACAGGCTCCATATCTCAGGTGTCCTGTGTGTACTCCTGATGTCGGGCTCCATGTCTCAGGTGTCCTGTGTGTGCTCCTGATGTCGGGCTCCATGTCTCAGGTGTCCTGTGTGTGCTCCTGATGTCGGGCTCCATGTCTCAGGTGTCCTGTGTGTGCTCCTGATGTCGGGCTCCATGTCTCAGGTGTCCTGTGTGTGCTCCTGATGTCAGACTCCTTGCCTCCAAGGTAAAAAACTGACCCTCGAGTTCCCAGTAAATCTCTTTCTTCCTGCAGGCGTCAGCAGAGAGAAGCTAGGAAAACTTAAAAGCACACTTTGTCTCCTTGGGAACAGAAAGGCTCATCTTTTCTCTTTTCAAAGACCCTGCTAAGATTGTGTTCCATGTCACTGAGTGACTGGGGAGACCATCTTCGACTCTGAACATGGGGGACTCAACTTGCCTGCAGTTTAAAGTGCACAAGAATCCCTGGAGTCTAATGGTCCAGTTTGTGGGATGATAGATCCATATGTTGGGTTGCCTGAAGCTCCAATGTGCAATTTCTACACTGCTGAGTTCCTGGGAAACCATGCCCATGTCTGAGAAGATGGACTCCCTCAAGCCCCAGGCAATCTAAGCTGTTCATGGTACATTCAACACATATCTGGAGATTAGGCACAGATTTTGAATTTTATTCCTGCTTATCTCTAAAGTCTGACAAAAATGCTAACACCTTCTACCAGAGACTCTTCTGGAGCACATGCACGCAGAAGATACAGACAGGCTTCTGATGGCTTGCTTTTATCATCAATTCTACCCAACCTGGGGACTCACAATTCTGGTGAGAAATAGGGGGAGTATGACTGACACAGTCCCAACACATCTCATCTTATCTTAGGTGATGCTGATACCCACGTATCAGCAAGTGGGAGTCCAGAGAATGGGGACATCGAAACAGTGAGCACCTCTTATCTATGTCTCCCTCTCTCCAGCAGTGTCACCAAACACAACAATATCAAATTGAGCAATATACCATGCCCTCTCTATAGCCTCTGCTCTCAGCAAAAGATCTCTTCTCAGTTGAGATGTTGAAAATTAAAATGAGATAATGGAGATAGAGAATTCACTTAACGTGAAGTGGTTTGTCCAGGAAAGGTATTGGAGGTATTGTGATCTCTCAGATGAATCCTGCCTGCTCCTCTTTTCTGGAGCCTGTCAGAGTAGCTCATTGTTGGGTCTGTGGCTGCCTCATAACACACCAGCATCACATGATTTGGATCAGCAGATAAACACAACAGGGGAGCATGCTTCAGAGGAAAATGGTGAAGAGCTTTTGAGCATCTCGAGAGCCTTTGAATGGCTGGAGCCATTCAGAACAGAAATGAGTATAGGAAAGCCTTGGGTAAATGGCAATCATACTATCTAAGCAGCTGACAAGGATGCTGTGTAGGAGGTTCTTGTGCTGGACAAGCCAGAGCCTATGGTTCCAGTCAGCACTAGGAATCCATGAGTTCAATACTGGGCCAATCTCCTTGGCTGCTTTTAAATATGCAAAGGCCTGAAATGTAGATGAGTGTTTTACTTTAAACTAACAACTAAGGGCCAGCTGAGGAGTGTTAGAGAAAAGCAAACTTTGGTTCCATGCAAGAACAATAGCCAAACATAGAGAAATGCTATCTAATTCACTTGAGTCAAGGTTGGAAGGACATCTAATCCACTGGGCTTAGACTGCACCCCACGTTCCGTGTGTCTCTTCTGAGAATCACAAATATTTGGTGTCCTGATCAGCTTTTTCATTGTCAACTTGACTCAACAAAGGATCACATAATGACAGAGGGTCTCAACAGAAGGACTACCCGGATCGGATTGGCCCTTGGCCATATCTGTGTAGAATTGTATTAATTGTGGATTGATACAAATTGGCCAGCCCACCACAGATAGTGTCACCCCTGCATGGGTGGACCTAGCGTTTTTAAGAAAGCTGACTGAGTTGATTAGCCTTTTACGGTCTAGTTTCTTGAGTTCTTTATATATTTTCGGACTTGCTGAACATAGCAGACAATGAGGACTACTGAGAACTCAAGAACAATGGCAATGAGTTTTTGATCCTACTGCACGTACTGGCTTTGTGGGGGCCTAGGCAGTTTGGATGCTCACCTTACTAGACCTGGATGGAGGTGGGTGGTCCTTGGACTTCCCACAGGGCAGGGAACCCTGATTGCTCTTTGGGCTGACGAGGGAGGGGGACTTGATTGGGGGAGGGAAATGGGAGGCGGCGGTGGGGAAGAGGCAGAAATCCTTAATAAATTAAAAAAAAAAAAAAAAAGAAAGCTGACTGAGCATGGGCAAGAGGAACCTAGCCAGTAAGTTCTGTTCTTCCATGGATTCGCTTGAGTTCCGACTTTATTTCCAGCCCTGACTTCCCTCAGTGATGGACTATTTTCTGGAAGTGTACGCTGAAATAAACCCTTTCCTCCCCAAGTTGCTTTTGGTCGTGATATTTACCATAGCAAGAGAAACAAAAGAAGGACACTGGGAAAATGGGTATTTTAAGTCAAAAGAAATGTTTGCTGAAAGTCTTCTTCATGATTCCTTCCTTCCTTCGCCTCCATGTCACTCAGGGAATTTAAATTAGTAGACCGGTCCTCCCCTTGGGCTTTCACAATCGAACTTTTCCAACTCCTGTTGGAAATCCACTTGTTGATGGGTTCTGCAGTGGAGAATAACCACTGGGAATGTTCTCCATCCTGTCCCCAACGCTGGTATCGCTCGTCTTCTCCAGTCCTTACTCCTCTGCTCCTCCATACTTGTTCTCCTCCTTCAGTGGATATAGTATCAGCATCACTGTGAACAGAATATTCACATTTCCCCCGTCCCCACGTATGTGCAGAACAGACCTGTAATCACTGCCATGCTGATGCCTTACTCCTTCACAGTCAGGACAGAAACTCTGCCTTGCTTATCTTTGCATCACCACAGTTTCACCTGACGTGTAGTCCTCTGGAAATTCTAAGTATAATTTATTTGGTTAAAAATACAGACATGTTATATACAATTAGGTGTACATTAGAAAAGAGTAGATCTTGCTTTATTTGAGAACCTTCAATGTTCATTGCAAATGAATTCTGTGATGGCCTCAAGTAGAACAAAACGTGAACCTCTTAAAACTTCAGACAAAGTTAAGATTGTTTCAAAACATCATTTATGGCCACCATGAAAAACACCAGTGAGCAAGGAAGCTTCAGTCTCCAGGCCCTGGCACTCATTCTTCATATTATAGGTTTACAGAGTTTGCTCCCTCACCTAATATATGTCACAGGAAGATAGCAACTTCTTATAAAGTTTCCTGAGTCTAAGTTAGGGTTTCTATTGCTGTGAAGACGCACCATGACCATAACAACTCTTATAAAGGAAAACATTTAACTGGGCTGGCTCACTTCCAGTGTCAGAGCTTCAGTTTATGATCGTGATTGGCAGAGAGCATGGCGCTGTGCAGGCACATGTTGTGTTGGAGAATAACTGAGAGTCCTACATCTTGCAGGCAGTAGGAAGTCGACTGACACACTGGACAATATCCTGAGCATAGGAAACCTCAAAGTCCGCCCCCACAGTGACATTCTTCCTCCAACAACGTCACACCCACTCCAACAAAGCCACACCTTCTAATAGTGCCACTCCCAAGCAGCTTATTGGGGCCAATTACAACAAACTACCACACTTGACCACCTCTGACAGGTTAAAACCACCCATCCTCGATCCAGAGGAAATCGGGGCCCCTTTGGGTGCTCTTGGTCTCATTAACAAAATGATTTGAGAGGAGTCCAATGAAAACACAAAGGGAACTTTATTATAGTTTAAAACAAATATCCAACTAGGGCTGGCAATCTGTAGAACCTCAACTGTGGCCCAGAGGAGGGGAGTGGAAGAGAGAAAGGGAAAGGCCACGCTGTTCGAGGTGGAATGGAGGTCAGCTACGTAGCTGACAGGCAGCCTCATGGTGGTGGAGAAGAGGCTTTAGAAAAAGGGGAAGGAAGCCCAAAGTTGGGGGGAAAGTCCAAAGAGTTGAAGAAAGCATGCTATAAAAATAAGTAAGAAGAAGAAAGGGACTGTTTCTGAATTCAGGAGAGCAGTAGACATGGTACCTCTCATGGTTGTGATCTGTGAGGTGCTGTCAAGGGTGGGGACCCAGGGAAGGGAAAGTACAGTGTCTATTAAAGGAAGAATTATTCTGCCACCTCTTAAACATGGCTTGAAGTGAACCCACCTTCCTTAGTCAAAGCGATTGAACCAGCCCACCTGAAATCTTTGGTGTCTACTTAGGCCAGAGATTCTCTGCTCTTGAACAGGAGTTTTTTCTACTCATCCTCATCCTCAGCATCCCCATCCTATCCATCCTACCTTCTCTGCTCTGTTTTCTTACACAGAAGGTACCATTACATGACATACTGCTTTTACCTGCTCAGTTCTTTACTGTTTGGCTCCCTAGTATTAAAAGAAAAGATACTCTGTAAGCTTCATTCTTTGATGTATCCCCAAACCAAAAAGACATTAACTAAGACTTTCAGTTAGGGTTTCTATCGCTATGAAGAACCACCATGACCACAGAACTCTTGTAAAGGAAATCATTTAACTGGGGCTGGCTTGTAGTTTCAGAGATTTAATCCATCATTGTCATGGTGGGAAACATGGCGGAATGTAGACAGACATGGTGCTGGAGAAGGAACTGAGAGTTCTACATCTTAATCCACAAGCAGCAGAAGGAAATTGTGATACTCGGCCATGCTTGAGCATTTAAGTCTGCCTCCACAGTAATACGCTTCCTCCAAAAAGTACACATCTCCTAGTGGTATCACTCCCTGTGGGCCAAGAATTCAAACACATGAGTCTCTGGTGGCCATTCCTGTTCAAACCACAGTACTAAGCAAATGACTGATAGGTAAATTCATTGTTAAAGCTAAAAACCAAGGTGGCCAAATAAGAGTTCAATAACACAAGTGAGTAAATAAAGGTCAATTAAGTCCCTTGGAAGAGAAAGCATTTTTTTATATAAATGTGTAAATGTAGAATGATATGTTAGGAGACAAAAGATCAATGTAAGATACCCAGCATTTGCTTCTTAATTCACAGAAAAGAAGAAAATAAAAGGGAGGTAATGCCAAAAAAACTGAAGAAGTTCATCACCTTGAAGCTAAAATTTCATTCAAACTTAAGAGAAGATACAAAAAGCTTTCAAAAAGAAGCTGGGGTATTGCCATTACCAACAAGTGAGTAAGACTGGTACCAAGCTCTGGATTGACAGGACTGGGTGTTAGGAGAAGAGGTGGGCAGTCCTTGGGCTTCCCACAGGTCAGGGAACCCTGATTGCTCTTTGAGCTGATGAGGGAGGGGGACTTGATGGGGGGAGGGGGAGGGAAATGGGAAGCGGTTGCGGGGAGGAAGCAGAAATCATTAATAAATGAATAAATTAAAAAAAATAAAGTAAATGAAACAAACAAACAAAAAAAAAAGCAACCACAAACTCCAGGGAACACAGAAGTCTGAAAACACAGAAGTCTGAGACGGAATTTCGTAGGGAGAACGCAGTCTGAGTCTAACCATCACAATACGCACGACGGAGAGTCCGTCTGACCTTACAAGAAATTTGGAGTAGTTTTCAATGGTCCATTATTTCAGGAGCACAGAATCCTACCTCCTTCTATAAGTCTGGGGACACAATTTAGTTCTATAATTAATTAACTTACCATAACTACACATCATCCTAACATAAATTTCATCTTTTAGGATAAATCTACACACAGAGTAAAAACAACTCAGTGCACCTTGGCAATGCTAGTAGATGTAGGTTAAAACGTGAAGAAATACAATGTTGCTAATTTCTTTGTTCTACACAGCATGAAATCAGACTTATTGTGTAATTACGGTGAGTGAATAAATAAAAATTAAAGTATACTGTTCAAATTATAGTGAGCGCTACAATAAAAATAAATTGAAATGGAGATCTTCTGAGTATGTGACCAACTGTAGAGCTAGGATGGGCACTCACCCACTGTTCTGACATTCATTCTGACTTTATTATCTGAATTTCTTCTTTATTCTCTTTTCTATCCCTCTCTTCTTTTCTTTCCTTTACTTTTTAAGCTTTCTTTTACAAATATGATTATTTTAATTTTTATATTGATGGATGTGTGTGTGTGCATGAGTTTATATGAATCGTGTGCTTACGGGAACCCATGGAAGTCAGAGGAGGGCATCAGATCATCTGGAAGTGATGTCACACACAGATGTGACTAGGATGTGGGTTCTGGGAGCCAAACCAGGTTCAGGAGCAGCAAGGGCCCTAACTGCCAAGCAATTTCTCTAGTCCCTTAGTCTTTTGTTTTTAAGCAGAAGAGACCATTTGCTCTGGACTCTGGTGATTTTCCCTACAATATCATTATGTCGAAATGAAATCATTCAGAACACCAGATTTCCAGAAATGAAATTTTGATTTTCTTTTCCTGCTATAACTTACAAGAAAGCCATGAAAATTTTGCTATAAATTATAAAACAGAGAGCATGCCATTGGAATTGAAAGGAATGAATGGTAGCTTCAAAGTATAGGCAGATGAAAATGTTTGGGGTTTAGGCTTGAGTTTTGTTGTTTTATTTTTGAGACAGTGTATTTGTATTCCATAGCTCAGGCTAGCTTCCAACTTACTATGTAGCTGAGGATGACTCCAGATCCTCCTGCCTCTACCTTCAGAGTTCTGAGATTACATGCATGAGTCATGTGCGCCCCCCCACACACATGCACACATGGGCGCACGCATACACACACACACACACACACACACACACACACACGTCTTAAAATATTTCTGCACACCAGTCTTCCTATCCTCTGATGAAATTCTTGCCTGCTGTTTTTTTCTTCTTTGCTCAGAGTCCCAAGGCTACCAGAAACCTTGGCCAGGTGTTATTCTCAGCCTCGTAGAACCTACGGTCATTGTAGCAGCAGGCCACACAATTCAATGCATTTATGACGTGCAGGTGAATGTGCCAAACATTTAAGTAACAGTACGGTTGTTATGTCAGTCACTCCAGCACTTCCTGTAGCCGAATCACATTTCCAAATCTTCTCAGAAATTGCTGACGGGCTGCATACTCTGTGGCCGTCTGCCTACGCAGCTCACAGCCACCTCACAAACAACCAGGTAGGGTGGGGTGCAGGATGGGGAGCTTCCTTTGCAGATGTCTGTAGATCCAGCCTCATCCTTCCTGGTGCAAAGAGATGGTGCCAGGCTCCAGATGCCCACCCATCCTCTGGCATCAGGCTCAGGGAGGAGAGGCATGAGTGGAGGATGGTGGACAACAGCATTCTGCAAATTCTCTCTCTCCCCCTCAGGCAGGTCTCCCTCTTTTCCAGACAAAAGCAGTTCCCGTTTTCGTCCCTGTAGTGATGGAGTATGTTGGGTTGGAGATGGGGGGGGGTGCACAGGAAATATTGAGAAAATGTAAAAAAAAAATGATTTGTGTAACTCCTCATCAGGGAAACCTGCATTCCTGTTGCCTGTATTTATAATATTAGGGGAGAAAAATCACAAATAAAGCAGTCAATGAGTTGTTATGAATCAGATCTTTGTTCTTCAGAAAATCCTGTCTGGAAGGCTGGGCATGGTCTTCTTGTTGACTTGTAGCATCAGTTTTGTGGAAAATGGTTTTCAAATCTGCCCTGATATCCCCCCCCCCCCACCCAAGAGGCAAGGAACAAGATAAATGACCACAAAACTGGATACCCTGTGGTCAGGCTTAGGAAAGGGGCAACCTCTCTTCAGTTCCTTCCCATTCCCCATAAACTGGAAAAGAGGTAGAGAAATGGTCCTAAGGAGGCACTTGGGAACAAAGAAAGAGAGCCAAAGACATCACTACTCTTCTAGCTCCATCCAATGCCACCCACATCCAGGGGTTGGGTGTATCCTCCCAATGCCAACCCTGTCTTTCCCCATTACCCTGCAGCCAAATGTAGCTTAGGAAAGAAATTTCTACAGTACAGGCAAGCCAAGAAGTTTGAGTAGAGATCAGAGTGGGGTGGGAAAGGAGGGAGATGAACTGCTTCGCACATGTATGGATTCCTTTCTAGGTTGCAATTCGTGTCCGACTGTATTCTTTCCATTCAATGCATGATGTAACTGAAATTCAGATTGATTGATTTGGGTAATAGCCAGCCTGTACACATAAGACCTGATTTGACTCCTTGGCATTCTAACTTTAGAGTCTTCTCCATAGACCATAAGGCCAAATAAATTTCCATCTTTGACCAGACAATGGCGATTGTAGTCACTTGGCTAGAAGGAGAACTTTGTGTGTGGCCCGCACGCCCAGCTCTGTTTGACTCTGTTCCACACTGAGCAAGAGGTCTGGTTCTGTTTTAATGTCCTAGTGCTGAGTCCATCTGTCACCTTTACATAGAGGCTTAATGGTACCTCAATCCTACTGAAGCCTAGCCAAGAACTCAATGAGGTGATGGACTTCAGGGCTTCTTGGCTGTTTACCACAAAGGGTTTGTTTTCTTTTTTGTTTTTCTTTTCCCATGTTTGTATTTCTTTTATGTTGCTGCATGTAGCTTTGTGTTTTGTTATTGTGACTGATCCTTTACAGTCATGAAGGTTCAAATTTTCTGTTAATTTTCATCTCCACCTGGGCAGAGTAAACAAGGATGCTTTGATAACTCTCTCATTTTCCTATGCTGATAGAGATGAACATGGAGCAAAATCAACTGGACCTTCCATCTCCCTCTCCTTGGACAGTTCGCTGTTGTGAGGCTCCTGCCAGTATCTGAACAGCAGCTGCCACAGCAGTTAGGATAGAGAGGCCCATGAGCTCATCAGATCCTACCTCCCCTCCCGGGCAGGATACGGGTCCCAAACAGGCTTCCTGGTCTAAGGATTGCTTTGGAGTTTATTTATCCTAGGTTACAGCAAACGTGGCTTCAAAAAACAGGAAGTAGGGCCTTGCCTTAGCTAATTATGATCCCAGTTGTAACAATGCCACAAAGGTACTGTGGAAGCAAAGCTCGTATTTCCATACAAGGCCTGGTGGGACCTCGCTGACCGGCAGGAAGCTGAGGTTTCCAGTTGTGCTGACCCTAATAAGACTCTGGAGGCTCACCTATTCCTGCTTTTATGCGTCACAGGGCCAACTAAAGAAACACGATGGCTTCAGCTTGTGACATCCTTAAGTTGGTCTTGATTCGCTGAGCTCCTCCCAGGCAACTTAACTCCCCCTTTCTCTTTTGAGCATTTCAGAACTGATTAGTGAAAAGATTAATTAATTCAGACTGCTTGAAAAGAAGCCCACGTTTGTCAGGGAAGAGGTAGAGCAAAAACCAAGCAAGGATCCCCAAATCCATTTGGGTTTCAACACAAATCCCAGAAGTACTTCCCTACCAGAGACTACCCGAAGAACCAACAGTATGGCTTGACGAATACGGAAATAAATACTCGATATCAATTATGCGACTTAACTCACAAATGGTGACATTATGGCTTTCATTTTGGCGAGGTCAAAACTGAAGTTACACGGGGGTAAATAATTGTCCCGAGTGGGCACAACAGTAGGTGACTAGCTAGTTCAGATCCAAGCTAGTCTGGCTCTCGAGCCCATCTCCTCGGCCACAATGTTAGGCTGATTTTCAGCCCTTAGTTTATTATTTTTGGAGACCATTGCTTTCAGATGGGAGAAGTGAGAGGCAGTATTCATCAGAAGATTTTAACCAAGCCCCTATGTGCGAGATGTGTCTGTTTTCTTTCCTCACCTTCCATGGGGCCTCCACCCACTCTGTACCTCTGTGTACCACTGTGTACCTCTGTGGTCCCCAATTCTATCTTCTCTCTTCAAAACCCTAAATGGTGGATGAATTTAGATGTCTGAGTCAGTATTCTTGGAACGCCCCCCCCCCTTTTCCTGTCTGGGGTTTAGACGTAGAAAGGATCTCTTGGATGTTCCTCCATGGGTCTGACATCTGTGAACCGTTCACCCAGTGTTATCACTCTCATTTTTGATATTTTGGACAAACACAGTATGGTTGTTACCCTACCTCACAGGCGGTAGGCCTGGGGCTCAGAAATCACATACAAGTTTGAGCTGAGCTAGAATTGCCTTCAGATGCCTATAAAGCAAAGACAGCTTCCACTCAGTGACTCCCCCCTTGTGCCAGTCTGAAGAGTTGGCCTGCTTCCCCTGGGATTCCAAGCCCTACCCGTGTGGCCCAGATATCATTAATGGAGGTTGAATGTTCTTGTTGAGCTGGGGTTTCTATGGGAACTCCTGTTTTGTGTTGGCTGTGGGGTTGCTCACCTCTTGCCATAGAAACCACCACGTTTATTTTGGTGGCCTCTGGTTGTTTCTGTCTCGCTCTAAATATTGTTTCAATATAAGGGCAAATACAAAGTCAATGTGAGATTCATCAGCAGGTCAAATTGGAAACCTGCACCTATGTGTCCAGAGCAGAAGAGCTGAGTCAAAAACACCTGCGTCCTAGCCCGCCGCGGCTGGTGGATTTGCTAAGCTGCGAGAGGGTCTCTTTCCATAGAGTAACCGGCAGCAGTAGATTGGAGAACCCTGAATGTAGAGGTCTCCAAGCATTAAACACTCACATCTTTTAGAAGTCTTGAATTCTCGCCAGGCTGGACAAGATGTCATCTGGGAAGTGTAATTGCTGCTTTAGAAGAGTAGGATATTTCCTTCCTGGGATAGTCCAGCAAAGGTCCAGCTGAAGGGAGATGTCCAAGGAAGAGGAGGTACGCTGTGAGCTGAGTGTGCTCAGGGCAGCCCCGTTGATGGGGAAAGAGCAGGAGTACTGGGACCCTCACTGAGAAGGGGTCCTGAGTCCTGGACTAAGGATGCTTCTGTGGGTGGTCTCCGATGGATCTCGGTGCACTTTGCTCTCATAGAGGCTGTTTCGAGATGGCTCAGCAGGATTAGCTCATCCAAACAACAAGCCACACGCCCTTCTGTGCCCCAGATACAAGATAAGAACTGACAATAGAAGATAAAGTGAGATTCTGTGTTTTGAATGCTGGTTGCTTATCGGAGGAAGAAACAAGCTGATACAAATGTTCAAGGGAGGCTTGCAAAGAGCTAGATGACACAGAGTTAAGGTAACAAAAGCCATCAAGTGTAAGGATTCGTCTTATCTTGTAAGTTAGGCAGTTGCTCTTTCTGTTTAAACCTCACACTACTTAGGCCACGTTTTCCAGGTCTTAATTTACTCGCCTTTGCGGGGCTGAAAGCATCATCTAAAATCCTACTGCCCCTCCTATGTGGTTTGACGAGGTACAGGACCTTACACCATCTCAGAGTGTTCTCCAACCATTTCAGATAGGTTGCATCCCAGATACACGGAAAGTTTCTTGAAAGCAAGATGCAGATGGACCATCATTTGTTCAATAGCACTTAACCCAATATTAAGTCCATGAGACGTTATCAACAGATATTCCGGTCCTTTCCCAGAGTGTACGGTTGGATCTTACTTCCCTGCCCTGATGCTGGGAGAGGCCACAGCCATAGGACTTGCTTTCTCTGATGGGATTCAGGCGGGGTCACTTCTGGCAGTCGCTGAGGAATTTCAGCCATTGTATGTTTTATCCTCTGGCACGCGTCAGGTGACAGCTGCTTCTCAGCCTAGTCCTAGGTTGCAAAAAAGCCCCACCCATCCTCTCCCCGCCACCCTCCCACACACACATCCAGCAGCCTCCAGTGTTCACACAGCAGGAGTAAGAAGTGTCACTGACTGCACGACACTGAGGTTTGGCACCTGCCACCACAGCACAGCCTTCCCAGCTGACACACGGAAGTATGCCGCGAATATTTGCTGATGCCTGTACTTATGGCTCTCAGATAGGAGATAGGGAAGGAGGAAAACAAAGGAACTTTCAAAAGACTACTTGTGCTGGACCAGAAATAATCTCCACACAGCCAGACACTTGCAGAGTCCTGTGTGGATGGTATGGTGGTCCATACATACATTCCTAGGTTAGTGTTTTATTTATAAATTAGTAAGAGGTTAACAGCAGTTAACAATTATTTATAACTCACAGACTTTTTTTATTTCTGGAATTTTCCATTTATATCTTCAGACTGTGGTTGACCATAGGTAACTGAAATGATGGAAAGCAAAACCACAGATAAAGGGGTAACTGCATTGTTGTTGCTCGTGTTTCTAAACCATCACGGCTCATCTTCTGGTGGTCCCCACATTGTCGTTTGGTCCAGGGTGTCTACCTCGGTGGCTCTGTCTCGATCTGCGGATAGTAATGGTCAAAATGAGAAGCCTAAGTCCAAACACTACCCAAACTGTGCAAAGACTAAAAGGAAAACATTACTCAAGAATCCCAAGGAAAGCCCAGTTAAAACTTCCCTGGGGAGGCTTGGAAGGCAGCTCAGTGATGAGGGCTTGCCGAGTGTGGACAGGGCCTTGGGTTCCATCCCTGACACCAGAAAAACTGAGCAAGCAAACAAAAATCCCAGGAAACAGCAAGGGGTGGTGAAATCTTTCAGAACCTGTCCTCTGGTTTCAGGCAAACCCAAACAGATTGTAAGCATTTCACGCTCACACTGCTGTGTGATCCTGAGCAAGTTACTCCACCTCTCTGGCCAGTGCAGACTTCCTCCGTAAAACCAAAGCAAAGATACAGAGCTCAGCATCAGAGTGACAAGTGCTTTAGGAAGACATCGCTTCTGCAGAAAGCATTTTATACATTCTGTGCTTTGGCAGAGTTTCCCTGGCTGGGATGGAGCCCAACTGACAGAGTACACTCACCTAGCATGCACAGAGCCCTGGCTGGGATGGAGCCCAAGTGGCAGAGTATATACCTAACATGGAGAGAGACTTGGATTCGAACCCTAGTGCCACAAGAATGAGGCGTGCCCATGCATGCCCATAACCCCAACATTTAACACTCTGGGCACTCAGGAGGTAGAAGCAGGAAGATCAGGATCTCAAGGTCATCCTTAGCTACGTAGCAAGTTTGAGGTTAACCTGGGCTACATGAGACCCTATTTAAATTAGCAAAACAAACAACAACAGAACTGTTTTCCACTAGAGTAAGCATGATTTTTTTTATTATTTATAGTGCACAGTTACTATAGCAGTGTGTGTGTGTGTGTGTGTGTGTGTGTGTGTGTGTGTGTGCGTTTAAAAGTCTCTACAAAAATAAAAGGAGATGGAAACATTCACTAAAAGGCCATAAACCGCACAACAAGCGGCTCTGGCTGGATTCAGCTTCCAGGAAACTCAGAAGCTCCTGCCCAGAGTGCAGTGATGTGGTCATTGGCCCCCGTGAGGGCTAGGGTGACCCTTGTTCCATGGATCAGAGCGTCCCTAACCTCAGCCAGAAGAGGGTTCCTCTGGAAAATGGTTAGAGGGAGCTGGTCAAGTTATGGAGACCATGAAGGAGAGCGAGCCAAGAGAAGGAGCTCATCCTTCCAGAACTTGCTATGCTCACTCGGCTACGACGTCACCAGTCAGTCTTCATCTGGGCAACTTCACAGTCCTCTTGTTCCAACTGGATGTGGCCCCAGCAGCAGCGGAAAGTGAGGTGCTCTGAGACCCCCTGACCTACTGGTGTATCCTTTCCACGGCCAGTGGCCCTTCCCTGGGTCCACACGCCCAATGCTCTCTGGAAGTTCCACCCTCTCAGAACTCTAGAAAAGTTCTGTCCTCAGTGGGAGCCAGAAAACAAAGGACTCAGAATTAAAGAATAGATGATACCTGCAACAGAAAGTGTTCCCACACCAGTCCTCCAAATGACTGTCCCAAAGTCCCGGCTTCCTGGAAACAGCAAATGCTTCCCCAGACTGTAGTCACTGGGCTATGGCCTTAATCATAGCAACGATTTGAGTTTGATTGGAAAAGCTGAAACAGATAAATTTCTGCCACAGGAGGTGACACTTGAAAGGGTTTACCCAATGAATATCCTCACGTGCTCATTCCCTGTTCCACACATACACCGATACTTACACACACTGTTTCTGGGCTCGCCATGGCACCCAGAAGTGCTAAGTGGTGTCAACAGCAAGAGGCCACAGCCGCTGGGAGCTTCCAGTCTGAGTAGAGGGCCAGGCGCAGAGGCAGGACAGTCATGACCAAGTTCACTGCACGATGGAAAGGGAGGACCATTTTGTCCTAGAGATTACAGGGAAGACTTCCAGGAGGAGAGGAGGCTCGTGGCTGAGTCTGAGATGAATGATTAGAGGGAAATGGATGGAAGAGACGGATGAAGAGAAAGTATCAATTTGTGTACAGGGAGGTGAGAAAGTGAAGAGATCAGAAAGCCAGCCACACTGCCTGTTCCTGGAGCTTGATGGAAGGTCATGAATGAGGAGATAATGTATGTTTCCTAGCACCCAGCACACCATGGGAAGATGGACCGGAAAGAAAACCGTGATTGTCAAAATACACCAAGGCTCCAAAGCCCAAATGTTCTTCTTTTCTTCTCTCCCTCCCTCCTTCCCTCCGACTCTCTTTCTCTCCCTCCTTCGCTCCCTCCCACATTTTCTCTGCTTTTACATCCCCTTTTGTAAGCACCGAAGCCCCCAATGGTAGGAAGCATTTGTCTAAAAATAGCCCTTCTCAAAGACCCAGTCTTTTCTGAGTTTCACAGAACATCTGCGCAACAGTTTCCTATAACTGTTTTTGGCCATTAAATCAAAGCCGTCAGGAACAATGTTCTGTTTCTGTCTTTCAAGCAAAGAATTACCAGGAGGCCTTCCTCCGCGACCCAGACGACAATGGGGCCAGAAATAGCCACAGAGACTTTGGAACACCTTACTGCCTGGGTCCAGGCACAGTTACCCGTCTTGTTTTTCTTTCTTTTTAAAGACTCTGTTCAGCTCCCCCTGTACCAAAAAGAAACTTAGATAGGCCTAACCTCCAGGGAGAGGAATGCCTCTCTATGCAAATTACCACCTGCAACCTGGGGCCCTGTGGTTTGCAAAGGGCCCAGAGGCTGGTAAAAGTCTCATACGAGGCTGGCAGGGACAGCCACGCGTGTGGGGTTGAGGGTGGGGCGCTGGGTATCTGCTGTGTGGTTAGCTTTGCTTCTATGCTCTCTCTGTGTTGTGCACTGAACCCCATTTCTTCATGTGGCACAGAATGTGGGAGTCTACAGTAACCTATTCTAGTCCAATGGGGAAGCTTGCAAACACTAGGTTCTGGGCCCTAAGAGGTTCTCCCTAGGCTGCGCATCCATGTACCAAGAATCCTGGTGAGACATTGTATCTGTGTCTGCTGTTGCTGGTTGCTCTCATATGAACAAGTGTTGGTGCCATGATCTTCAGGCAGATGGTAGAGGGCAGAAGAAAGGCCTGGGGTAAAGCAGAGCGTAGATTGCCCAGGAGAGAAGCTAGTAAAATTCAGCAGCAGAGTCCCAAGGTGCCAGGAGTAGCTTGGTGCCAGAGACCAGCTGAGGGGGCATGAGCACCAGCTACAGTCAGGCCTGGGGATGGGAAGGCTGTACAGAAAGCTGGATCCAGCTCTCAGGGATGAAAGATGACCTAGAATGTTCTATTACTCTAAGCTAGGATTTTAGTTTGGGGAGTAGACCTAAAGATGAGGCCAAAAGCTCAAGGTGACTTCCTAGTGCCAAGGGTCAGAGTCAGCACCACAGGTGAAAAAGAGCCCTGTGACGCAGATCATAACACACACAGAGTTTGAGAGTGGCATGTGCCTCCTCAAGCCTCTAAAGAAACAAGGGGTCCACTGTCACAGCATACAAGGTGCTGCCATCGGGGCTGGCTCAGAGTGGAGTTCATGGGTTCATGGGCATAGGGGAAGTCGGGGAAACAGAGCTGCCAGGGGTGGGTTTAGTAGGCTCAGCCCTCCCCCAGATGTAGCTCTCCACACTTCTGAATGCTGTCTTCTGTGTGTATAGAGTAGCCCTGGTAGTTTTGGGTAGAAACTGGTTTCCAAGGTTCATGTCCATCTTAATGTGTCATCAGATAGTGTGCCCATGGACAATGGACCATCTGACCTGCGGACACAGTGAAGCCCACGCTACCAGGTCAGTAAGTGCAGGAGCAGAATGAGAAGTAGCAGCAGGTGTTTTCATTGTGTGTGTCCTCTAGACACAGCCAAACAAAGGCTAACTCAGAGATGATGAGGTCCATGTTCTTCCTTTTGTATTCCTCCTTACCTCTCTTCTACTCTCTCCTTTCCTCTTCCTGCCCCTCATGGTGTAGTTTGTATTATAATAGTATGAAAATAGTTCAATTATACAAACATATATTTCGTATTTTATTCAACCAGTCCAACAGCCAGCTCAGGTACGGACATCATCCTATCGCATTTGTAAAACTCTCCCACGACACTGCCAATGCCAGAAGGAACCGTGCAAAGCTCCCTGGGACCCACAGCCCAGAGACACCTGCACTTACTTCTTGAGCAAACGGCACAGAGACACCCAACATTTCAGCTTGTCTGTGAAATCATTTCTCCATGCTTGTCATTTTTTAAAAGAGAAGCCCAAGGTTTACTGGGAGAGCTGTACCCAAGCAACAAAACTAAATGGGATTGCCTGGTGCAAATTAAGTCTGCACGCGTATGCACACTTCCATGTGCACAGGAGTTCGGAGTGGGTGTCAGTGGGTAGCTGGGGTGTTGAAACAAGTGGTTTCAGGGATGCTCGCATCTCCCAGCTCACTCAGAGGCCTGCTGCTCACTCTCTTAAAGCAACCCTCCCAGGCTTTGAGCGTCAGGGCTTAGTCCAGGGTCTTGATGCCCACAGCAGGGCAGGTCGGCAACCACCAGTGAATAGCAGGAAACCCTGTGGGCAGAGGCAGTGTGTTTAGTGTTCTAACTGAGGTGAAAGGATTCCTAGGTAATCATTGTCAAAAGTGTTTCCATTTCGCTGCATTCTGGCTCCCAGCCTGCCTACCCAGGGAGATGAAAGACCAGCCCTGAGGCACTACATATGAGGCCATGCGTTACAGCAAGACTGACTAATAGTCAAAAGATGCTAGGTTGGTCACACTGCCTAACCCCAGGTGTCTCTCTGCCCCTGCTCGAGCCCCACGGTAGCTTCAGCACTCTGTCCCTCAGAGGCAGCTGCTGATGGCATGTGGCCACCTGAATTCCTGGGAAGCACTCACATCTGTTCTTGTGGCGACGGTGGGATCAAGTATAACACCAAGGTGTGGGCTCTGAACAGGAACTCGTCTTTCTCCACCTGTCCTTTCCCAGGAGCTCAGGCATGCCACCTCTGGAGGTGCCCACTGCTCACCAGTAGCAGCTCCTTCAGTGCTTCTTCCTCACCCTTCCTGTCCTGTAGAAATACTCGGTCTCCTCTCTGTATGGTGCAGGCAGAAACTTGCTGTGGAGAGGAAGGATGGAGGGAGGTGGATCTATGGTGGCCTTACCAGGATGCGCCAGGCCAGGGCAGCAGGAGCCTGAACGGTCTAGATCAGGTGGATTACACTCTGAAGCGACTCAGGCACACGTGCGTGCGGTATTCATGTTTATGTGAAGGCATGCGCTTCAGTTGATTTTTATCAGGCTGATTGGGGACATGGGCAAGCCTGGGACTGTCCAGGACCGGGCACTGAGAACTCCCGAGGCCCTCAAGAGAATGTTTTTGTAGCAGCGCTGAATTTGACTGACTTAGGTCTAGGTTGGGAGAGGAGGTAGACACAGATGGCCAGGGAGGAAAAGCAGATATTCCTGTGCCCCACCCCTACACACACACACACACACACACACACACACACTCACAAGACACCCCTACATACAGACACTCACCACTCACACATGCACACACTCACATAGATACCCCTACACACACACTCATACATACTCACACAACATTCACATATACACACACTCACACAAATACTCCTATACACACACTCATACATACTCACCCACACTCACACAGATACTCCTACAAACACACATACACACTCTCACCGCACTCAAACACTCACACAGACATCCCTACACACACACACACACGCTCAGGTTTAGTCAGACACGGTCATCTAGGCTTCTCCACCTAAGTCTGAACTTAAGAGCAAATCTAACTCTCTGACACCTGAATTCCTTCAATAACAGCAAAGTGGGTATTTTTTATTTCACAACAGTAAAAGTTGTCTCACAGGACAACTGTGATAATCAAATAGAAATAAACCCAAAATGAGTCCCACATTCTCAAAGTTATTTGCATCATACCTGTTCCCTATGGGCCATGTGAGGTCCTAGGAAAACCCCCAAGAATGAGCAAACATAGTAGACAAGGAAGTCAGCCAAGTGATGAGGACACAGACAAGAAATCTAAGATTGCATAGGAAAGCAAAGCCCAGGCTATACCCAGTATTTCCTAAAATATGACATCTGACCCACAAGTGACAGTGGGTCTAGTCTGTTCTAGTTTCCTTTCTGTTTCCATGATAAAATATTCCCACTGAAAGCAACTGTAGGGAGGGAAGCGCCAGATCGTGCCCCATCATTGGGAACTCAGGCAGCCTGTTTGATTTCCCACCAACAATACCTCCAACCAAGGAAACAAATCAATACAAAAAAAGCCATGGGTTGGAGAGATGGCTCAGTGAGTAAGAGCCATCCAAAGGTCCTGAGTTCAACTCCCAGCAACCACATGATGGCTCACAACCATCTATAATGAGATCTGGTGCCCTCTTGAGGAAGAGACCTGGTGAGTTGTCCTCATCAACTTAGACCATGAAACCCAATATGGACAAGTTCAACAGAACTGCCATATACGGGCTGCCCATGCCTGCTTCAGCATTGCCAGGGCATAAGTTTCATTCATTCAGATTTCATGGTGGGGGTGCTGCTTGCTCCCTAGCTCACTGGCCAGATTATACTCAGCTAGCTTTCTTATACAATTCAGAACCACCTGCCTTAAGTTGTGTACCACCCTTGGTACATCAATTAGCAATCGAGACAACACCCCTACAGACTGGTCTGACTGGACAATTCCTCAATAGAGAGTTTCTTTCCAGATGACTCTAAGTCTTGTGGAGCTGACAGTTAAAGCTGACCAGACCAGGGTCAACAGTCTGTCCCACTACAGAGCAACTGTGGTGGACACTAGACTCAGAGTTAGAGGGGAAAGACAAGAGACAGCAAGCTGAAAGTCAGGGGTCACTATGGGCACCAGAGGAGGAATGTTCTCCACATCCTGGGGCAAGCTGGGGGAGGGGCAGCAGAGCAAGCCCTCTGAGGACAGAACATTTTCAGAAAAGACAGAAGGAGAGGGAAGAAGATCACTTCCCTTCACTCTGGCTTCTGTGACAGGGAAGCAAGCACAGAGTGAGAAGGACTGGAGGGGAGGCCATTGTGGAAGCTCAAGCGAGACACAGAGGTGGCTCAACCAGGAAAAATGCACACGGGATACATTCAAGTGCGAACAGGAATAGCAGTAGCAACTACCAGGACCTGCTGGCAGATGCAAACGGCAGGTACAGAGAAGCCAAGCAGGACTCCACAAGAAGTCTTGGGAAGCAGAAGTATGGAAGTAAGATTATGGTGTGGGAGATGAGGAAGAAATGGTGATGCAGCTCAGGCCAGACTTCCGCACGTGCACGTGATCCCAATGTGCCTGTTTCCTGAATCTTCTGAGTGCCTGAGGTCACAGAAAGTTTGGGTCAGAGTTAGAGGTGTGAGCTTAACACATCAGTGTAGCACGATTATAAAAACCCAGAGACAGAAATTGGGTTGCAGCCTGAAGGTCAGAAAAGCCACTGACTCTTACCTCTCTACTTCAGTCCGAAATAGCGATCCTGCCTCCAGAAATCTCAGAATGAAACTGACTGAGAACTGTCTCTTCCCTTTTTATATTCCTCTCTAGTGCTGGGATTAAAGGCATGCACCACTACCACTGGTATTTATGGCAAACTAGTGTGGCTACTGGGATTAAAGGTGTGTGCCACCACTGCCTGGTCTGTAAGGCTGATCAGTGCAGCTGTTTTACTCTCTGAACTTCAGGCAAGTTTTATTCATTAAAATACAGATGAAGTATCATTGCACATCAGAAATGCCGTTTAAGGTCCTGAGCCAGGCTGAGATGTCTGAGACCCGAATGAAAAAGAGCAGAGGGTCAAAGACGTTGCCCATGAAGAGGAGGGTGGGAAGGCACAAATGAGGAGGACCGAGTCTGGTGGTCAGTGTGCATTCCTGACTACTTAGGAAACTGAGGCAGAGACTTTCAAGTTCAAGACCTATCTTCGACAGAGTGAGGTTAAGGTGAAACCAGACAACTTAGCGAATCTCTGTCTCAGAAATGAACAAATAAATAATAAGAAAAGAAAATAATAAGACTTTTAAATTTATTTTATTTTGCACATGTGTTTTACTCGCCTGTGTGTCTGCATCATACTGGGCCAGAAGATGATGTCTGAGCCCCTGGAACTGAAGTTAAGTTGTAAACTGCCCTGCGAGTGCTAGGAACCAAGTCTTCCGTAAGTGCTTTAACATCAGAACCATCTTCTCATCTTCTAAATATTTTCTAAAAAAGGGAAGAGTTCTGGAAATGTAGCTCAGTGGTAGAGAACTTGCCTAAAATGTCTAAGACCCTGGGTTCAATCCCCATTGAGGCGGGGCAGGGGAACCCTAAGTTCTGAATATTGACATTACTATTAGAGAGTGATCCAAAGTGATTCTGAAAGCCTTCATCTCCTCAAAGGTTCTCTGCTGCTAGAAGGGCCCTCCCCACCTTTGGCCTGAAATCTCTGCCTGGCGTACCTCCTGGACACAGCAGCAAAGGTTGCAGGAGAAGAGTTCCTTGTTGGAGAATACTGTCTCCAAGCAGCCTCCACCTGCAGATTCTCAAAGGTGTCAGAGTGAAGGGCATGAGGACGGGTCTAACCTCTGAACGTGGATGAAAACCCTAAAATAAGGGGGTTTGCAGCAGAGGGAGTTGACATGAATAATGGGGGAAGTGGAGCATCGGGACAGCCCTTCCTGTATGCCCTTAAACATGCTGTAATTTCCTTCTGATGGGGACATCTGGCTCATCTGCACATTTGGGGAGCCAAGGGCAGCCAGACCCACACAAGAGCCACCCGCCTTTTTGATAAAGACTACAGCATGTGCAGGGAGGGGATCGAGGAAGGAAAGAGCCTGCCGTGAAGCGCATCTGCAGGTTTGGAAGTGGCTGCCTTGTCTTGGACTCCAGTGTTTATGGAGGAAGGCAGGGCCAGAGAGGAAAGCAGAGCCTCATCTGCCTGGGCTGATAAGTGATCCTATAAGACAAGAAGAAAGGTCGGGCCAGAGAGCTGAGAGCATCCAGACACTCTGCACAGCAGGCCCAGTTCCTGAGTTCCTGACGGGCTCCTGTGGAGAGGGCCTGGTTAAAGGCTCAGATCAGCTCCCACCCCAGGCGAGGGGGGACCAAGTCTATGAAGATCTACCCACCCCTGGATGCTGCATCTCTGCACCCCACACAGGCTCCAGCCCCCATACAGTGCTCAGAACGGAAGGGGCTTAGGGCTGATGTGATCAGTTAAACAAGGAGTAAGACTTAGACATTGTTTCCCATGTTTTAGATACTTGAATGGATTCAACACTCAAAGCAGGAGCAATCAGCAAAAGCATTGTTATGCCCTCTCTCCTTGATGAATGAGAAAGCAAGTCTCCAAATAAGGAAGTCACTTTCCCATGATTGTACAGCTAGTGAAATATCTCCACAGTGATTTGTTCCCAGCCCATACTGTTTGCACAGGATCCCTGGGCTCGCTACCACAGGTAGCCGCTTGATACAGCTCCCTTGATGCATGGGGAGAAAGAATACCCAAACATTACATGCAAATGTCTTCTTCCCATTCCATCCAGAAAGGGTGGGGAGAAGCTAGCAAAACTATCTACTGTGTATCCAAACGCTCAGTCCAGATGTTCCAAGGTCCTCTCCACCTGAAGTAAATTGCCTACTTCCTTCTCTCGGGAGTCTGACAGAACAAAGAAAACCAAGACAAAAGCAGGGGAGGATGAAGAGAAAGCTACAGGGCTGTGGGGCCTGGTCTGTATGAAGCAAGGTCTTTGCATGAGCCTGGGGCTTCTCCTTCTTCCTGTTCTCAGGCTCCTTATTAGGAAAATCACAGAGGAGGGAAAAATAAGGGATGATGGTAGATGAGAGACAGACAGACAGACAGACAGAAACAGAGGGGTAAATAAACACTAAACAACAATGAGGGCTTCTGTAAGTTCTTTCCTAACCCTCCAAGTCTGTGACCTCTAATGGTTTGGAAATTGACCCAGAGCATGGAAATCCAGAGCCCTCATTAGGGTAAAGCTACTGGAAGCTTGTTTCCAGGCTCTCCAGCATGGTGAGCACTAGAGAGCAGAAGTAGGCAAGGACCAGCACAGGAAGAAGCCACATCACAGAAAACAGCCAGAAGGAATGGAGAGTGGCTTAGAAATGGCATCCAGCAGGTACAGTGGGTGGGGTGGGGGTAGGGAGATGAGTCTGAGAATCTGACCTTATTCTGGTCCTAAGCCTCCTGGCCCAAGGCAGGAAACATAGGATTCTGTAGCCAGGAACCTTGATTGTTCCTTTGGTGGCTCCTTGTACAGTTAATGGTTGACAGGCGTCCTTTGGTGTCCGAGTCACCCATCAGTCTCTGGGCTCTGGGAGCAGAAAAAATCATGCTGCTTCTGATCCTGATGTACCCAGAGGCATTGTATTTATGAGTAGGTGAATGGATGGATGGATGGATGGATATATGAATGGATAACAGGGTGGATTGATGGGTGGATGGATGGATGGATGGATGTGTGGATGGGTGGGTGGGTGGATGGATGGATGAATGGATATGTGGGTGGGTGAATGGATGAATAGACATGTGGGTGGGTGGATGGATGGATGAATGGGTGGATAAATGAATATATGAATGAATGGGTGGATGGATGGGTGGGTGGATGGATGAATGGATGGATGGGTGGGTGGATGGATGGGTGGGTGGATGGGTGGGCGGGTGGGTGGATGCATGGGTGGATGCATGGATGAATGGATGAGTGGTAGGTGGATGGATAGGTGGATGGATGAATGGATGGATAGAAAGTGCACATACAGAGATGCTCCCCCCCCCCCGTATGGCTGATTACTGTCCATCTCTATTGTGCTCCCACCAGATCCTCACGAACTCTGAGCTCTGATGAAAACATCTACCCTGTCCTGGTTCTCCTTTCCATCTGTCCCAGAGATGGCAAGCATGCAGAGGCAGCAGAGTCCCTGTCTTGGTATTCATCTGCTGCTTCTAATCTCTGCCAGCCTGGTGGGAGGAGGAAACCATTGGGAGGTGGAGAAGAGACTCTGCCCTGAATCCTGTAAAAATGGAGAATTTTAGCCAGAGTTTGCATTTTATTGCAAGGAATGGAAGCAAACACCATGGTATAGGGGTGTCCTCTACAATTTGGTCCTTGGCTCAAGACAAAATAAAAGGCTGCCACCAATAGTGAGGTCAAGATTCTAGGAGATGATGCTGAAGATAAAATCCTATGTGGCCCTGACTCCAACATCCAATCCCAAATACCTCTATTGTCCATTGTCAGAAGTCCTACATTCTGCTGCAAGCCAGACACTACAGACTTCAGTGCCAGGAACAGCGAAATGTACAAGAGAGCCAGCTAGGTTCCTGTATGAGCTGCTACATAGCCTACCAGGGACTAGCCCTATAGTTGCCATTGTGATGAACTCTGGAAAGGAACACATGGTATTCTTTGGGGAGCACATAGTGTGGTGGGGCAATCAGGGAGGGCATTTCTTAGGAAGTAACCGGGAGGATTTGGGAAAATGACCGAGTGAAAGTTGTTAAAGAGTATTCCCTGCAGAGACACTGGCTGAAAATAAGCCTGGTGCTTCTGAAAGACAGAGACCAGGAGTGCTAGAGCGAAATGAATAAGGAAGAGCCACAGCAGCACTTCGGGGGTGGGGGGCAGTAGGGTTTGGGTGCTGAAGGCCTGCTTGCTGGTACGCTTGACCCGGGAAGCTGTAAGCAAGCCAAAGCAATAGCAAAAGCACACACGCGTGGCATCAAGGCTGTGCACAGACTGTAAAGACGGTAACGTGCATTTACTGTGCCTGCCTGAGGCTTGTGCTTTAGGCACGGGCTAATGGGAGCCTAGGAGGCCAGTAGTACCTTAGGAATGCGGTGTAACTAAGAGCCACGTAGATGAGTCTGGGAACTTACCTGTCTTCTGATCCTAAGCATTCTGTCCCAAGGCAGGGGTCATGGGGTTCGGTAGCCAGGAACTTTCATTGTTTCTTTGATGGCCTAGGCACTCATCAGAGGTCTTAGTGGATACCTAACACAAGGCCAGGCTCTGGCTAGTCATTGCACAACCTGAGCTAAACTATGCCTTACAGTTAAAAGTGGGCAAGTACCCAGAAAAGGGAGTGGACTAGAATCCTTCGAGGTCTCTGGAAAAAAACACACACACACAAAACATTCAGCCTGAAGACCTCTTGAGAATGAGCAAGTTCGGAAAATTTTCAAACCGTGAAAACATTTCTAGGTAAAACTAGAAGAGTAAGAGTCAACCCAGGAAAGTCTGCAGCTCACATGGTGAGGAGGAGGTCAGCCCTGGAAGAGACTGGGCCAGGGCTCCAAAACTGTGGTCAGAGGAGAGCCATGGCTGGTCCCTTTGCAGATGGGCAGCAAGCGATGTCGGTGGAAAAAAAGCTTGTGCAATGGTGCCAGCCTCGAGGGAAAATGACTTCACAGCATCCCAGACCCAGGAGAACCCCGAGGCCTCTGAGAGCATGTCCCAGGCAGCAGAAGGGGTGGTGTGTGTTGGCAGAATCATGTCCCTACCTTTGAGGGCCTGGGAAGATTTCATAGGACCAGATGGAGAGGGAAAGGATTGGGGTGAGGCACATTTAACTTAAGGTAGTTGAAATTTTACCAAAGATGTTTTCTTCTCACCAGGCAGTGGCCACCAACACCCTCCTCCCAACACATGCAGGGATGGAACCCGGGGCCTTGTGCCTACTAGGCAGATGCACTATCTCCCAGCTGTACCCTCAGCCCCACCACACGTACCAAGCAGCAGAAATCTTTTTAAATAAAAGATTCAGAGGAAAGCCAACAGAAAACTAATCGAGAAGGAGTGACAGTGGTTTTCAAGGAGGAGTTCAGGGACCTCCAGCTCTCATTCCCCCATTCCCACACTCTGATCTTCAGGACTCGTCAGGGCAATGTTGGAAAACCACTGCCAACGGCAACATGAAAGATTGGACTAACCAGGGACCAGAGGTCAGAGTCAGGGGTGAAGGTCACCAGCACAGAACTGATAACTAAAGGCAGCTGTTCCGTCTCTGGGGAAAACAGCAGAATGTTAAGTGTGGGGACACGCTCAGTTAGGTGTAGAAGGAGAGCAGGCTGTGACCTGGCGTGAAACAGCCAGCCCATTGGTTCATCCATGTTAAATGTTAACCTCATGGTTGTGACTTCATCTCTGTGTGTGTGTGTGCCTCTTGTCCAGCTTCAACCCTCTCTTCTGCCTCTCACCCTGCCGCAGCCTCCGTGTCTAGGCTCCTTGCTTTTGATTCTCAATATTCTGCTTTGCTACCACAGAGACTTTCTGGACTGTTTTCGGTTTCATTGTTTGTTGTTGTTGTTGCTAGTGTTGTGTTTTGGAGACAAAGCCTCACTCTCTAACCCAGGCTGGCATGAAACTTAATATATAGTTCAGGCTGGCCTTGAACTCACAGAAATTCTCCTCCCTCAACCTTGGAACAGTAGGATGATGAGTAGGAGTCACCACACCCAGTTTGGGGCCGCATATCAGGATTATATTTAGCCCCTGTGCCATCCTGAGGATGTGAACATATTCCTGAGTCGTGACTTTAAGAGGAAGCAAGGGCAGACAGCTCCAGGGCCACGGCTGAAGATGGCTTATCAACATTCAGCCAGACCTGCTAGGGAGAGTGTCATCTGTCAGTTCCTCCTCTGGGCTTTCTTCCTTCTTCCCCATGCCTAGTCCAGCCTTCTGCAGCTACAACCCAGAGGGTTTCAGTGAGGAAAGCCAGCTGCCATAGCTGGTCCCCAAGAAGCGAGGGGTTGCTCAGCCTTCTTGTATCCGTTTTATATCCTCAGTGGAGTCCAGGTTCAGAGGAAAGGAGGCATACCACTGTTGTCCTCATGGCTGGGGCTCTAAGGAGGTCCTGCTCAGAGGAGGACCACAGTGAGTCTTTCCTAACCAGCCCTGGGTTGGGGTTCGGAGCCACGGGTTCTGGCCTTATCACCTTGAGCAAATCAGTTAATTAAAGAAGTGTATACTATAAAAGGAGGCAGACTATCATTACTCTAGAAGAAAATGAGGGGACCAATGATCACGTGCAAAACAGCTGACATGACCCTCACTGCGTTGACATAGGTAGAATCTAAAGCTCAGGTGGTTGGCGGAGTCCTGTGGGCACTAAGGCTAGATTCGAAGCACTGGGCATCATATGTGTTCCAGGTATCACAGCTTCATGAGTCCCTCCCTCCCCAGAGTCCTCGCAGCTGCAGCCTATATCTGTCCTCAGTACAGAAGAACCAGATCTCAGCGATGTGCCCACTCACCAGGGACCCGGGCTGGCAGTGTGGGGTTCTGTGTTTGAGTTGCACAGAGGGAGTGGAGGTGTGGAGACATTTTACCTCACAGAAAGCAATAACCAGACAAAGGTTCCTACGGGGCTTCCTGGAAAAAAGGCCAAGGAGCTCTCAGAGCAGAAGGTGGCTGTGTATATGTAAGCACACGACTGTCTGCCAGGGACCTGAGTGGAGGAAGGCTTTGGAAATGTGACACTTGGAGATCCAGCTTCCGCCTCCTCTTCCACCCTGTTTTCTCTGCAGCAGCACCCTGTTTCTCTTTGTCCCTGCTTTTTTAGATGTGTTGGGGTTTCTCAATAGAAAATATGAAATGATGTGTAAGTCACTGGCTGGGGTGAGAGCTGGGGTGGGAGACGTCTTGACTGGAACTCAGTGACCAGTTTCCTCCAGATGGACATCAACATTCCCAGGGGTGCTGTTCCGCCAGGGTCTGCTCTGGTGAGCCTGCTGCAAGTCCAGGGACCCGTATGATCCCTGTAGGATATTAGTCACTCCATAAAACCTCTGGGCCACTTTCCCAGGCTGTGGGGTCCTATAGTGATTTCCCATAGGGTCTCTGAGCCTGAGAATCTATGGTCTCACAGTTTGGTGGTCGGTTCACATTGCATCAGATTTAACTTGTCTCTGAAAACATGATTTCAGCAAATGTCTCCAGGCAAGGCTGTCAACTTTCTTAACTTCTCTCAGGAAGGAAGCTACAGGCGAGAAGAGAACCTATTCTCCTTTTTCTAGCCTCCAAGTTCTGCAGAGACTGGAGGGATTAGGTAACCATGCCTCAAGAAAATACCAAGTGTATGTGCCCAAGAAAGCATGCCCTCGGAAGCCCAGGGATGGCCTTAGGGCAAATGGGATGGCAGCAAAGATGTGGGAGAAGGAAAGTTTCCAAGATACCTGAGGCCTAGGAATCCTAGCTCTTAGATGGCAGACCGATGAAGCCATGTAAACCCCTCCCATCTCTCCCTTTTCGTAGGTTCTTTAGGCCTTGATTCAGACTTTTCCTGCTTCTCAACTACTGACTTCATCTCTGGGTTTCCTTCCATGTTATAGCATTTCTCAGGAGCTGATAATTAAATGGTATTAAGAAATGAGAAAGATATCTTTCAATTGTGGCATGAGGGCCATATTTATTTCATATCCACCGTCTCTCAGTAGGATAGGCCTTATTTACAGGGACAGGAATTCAGATTCAGAAAAGGGACAGAGATCAGAGAATCCGAGTTTAGAAAAGAATGGGGTAATGTGGCCCAGACAGAGACAAGAACAGAACTGGTTATGCTAGTTAAGGTTCTGTACTGGGCTGCATCAGCCCCGCCGAGGGTGCAGGCTGCTCCCACAAAGGATGCCCTTATATTGATGGGAACAGTCAGGCATAGTAGAAAGCTGGCATAGACCATTGCATCTTCATCTACCCCAGAATAACAGTAACACCTTAGGATAGAGACAAGCTCATCCATCTTCAAAGAGCAGAAATCTTATTTTTACAAAGTTTTCATTGAATGGATCAGCTGGGCTCTGAGGCAGACCAATCAATTCACAGAAAACAAAGATGAGCTGCTGTGGGGTAGTTGATCACATCATGAAACTCCAAGATTGTGTTAATAAAACTAACCTTGGGTTAGGGAGCACAGCGGTCGACTAGTTGATAAGAATTAGCCAGAGGGTGTACAGAGGACCCAGGAATACAGTGGAGAGACACACAGGAAAGAGTAGGGAGAGACTTAAAGATTCATGGTCTTTTAGGTTTAGGATGTATGGAGAGACGCTTCTCTTGCTGGGTCTTTGGCCAAAAAGGAAGGTCAGCTGGTTACTTCTCGGCTTCCCTGATTAAATGTTAATTTTATTAATACAGTCTCGGAGTGTCACAGTGCAAACAAATATCCAGAAACAAGGAACAAACTGAACAACCAAGAAGATTCCCAAGCTTGAGACCATATCTTTTATTCTAACCACGTTAGACAGCTGCCCACCTGCAGATGTGCGTTTGAAACCCTTTAGAAGTTGGGATTCCAAAGTCCACCACTCTCGTTTCTTAAAGGTCTCACCCAAGAAGGTTGGGTCAGAATCCAAGGCAGAGGGTCAGAGCAGAAGGAGAAATCTGGAAACCAGGAGAAAAAAGAAAGAATCAAACGTAAAAGCATCCGTGTCCAGAGAACAGTGCTGCAGACGGAACCCAGGGCCTCACACATGTGAAGCTCTGCTCTACCACTGAGATACCCTAGTGTCTCAACCTGACTTTCTTAGTTTAAAAGAAATCGCAACTTCAAGACACTGGTACTAATTTCCACTGACCTGGAAAAAAGGTCGGAGATTGGGGATGCACTCTGGGAGCCGGTGGGCTTTATCATAACTCTTCTCTTGACTTCCTCTGGACCTGGAACAAACCAGGTAAGACAGTGCAACTTCTCAAATGTAACATTCGACAGTAGGGGAGCCAACATGTGTCAGAGGAGGTGGTAAAGCAGACGCCAGTCCTAGGGCTGGAGGAGAGGAGAATTTGGTGCCAGGAGTAGCTCTAGGGCAACAGAAGTATAAGAATAAATCACTCATGTATTTGGAATAAGCTTCTCAATTCGCCAATATCTATGGCTACTGAGGCCTTTTCCAGCCACTGAAGTCTCTCCTAGAAGCTCAGAGAGCACTGCAAGCCCTCCGTGTGACCTAATTTACAAACTCAAGGAGACATTTTTGATTATTCTGCTTCACCAGTTGGGAATTGCAAGGTATCTGGTGACTGTGTATATAAAAATTTTTGACAATTTATGAAAAGAATGAGGAAAATAATGATGCTAGCTGATTGCTCTTAGCATCTCTAGGTAAACTGACAAAGGAAAAGAATGAGCTCCATGATAAAATTAACCAACTTTTAGCATCCCAGAATATGAAGAAAAACAGCAATGAACTCAGTGGTAAAACTGACCAGCTTCAGATTTGCACGAACAGTTTAAAGGTTCCTGAGTGCGCCTGGAAGAGAATCTTCTCTCCAGCAGTCACAGAGCTAAGTTGTAGAAAAATCAAACCAAAACCCTTATTATAATATTGGTTGAATTACAATAAAAAATTCAAGTCCTAGCCATGGAGGGTGTTGGAGGTTAAAGTGAGGGCATTGATTGATTATTTTTTTTTAAATGGGATCCTGTACCTTTGGAGGGAGATCTGTGGGAGGAGTCTACTGAGGTTGAGAACTTTGAATCCTCAGATTTTTTTCTCACCTGAGAAAAAGTGTCTCCACTCTCAGCAGAAAATGTACTCATATGCCCTCCCCTTGAAATGCGGCCTTTTCACTTCTGACGGAGGAAATTAATTAATCCTTCATTGTCTGCTAATCCAGCAGTGTGACTTTTCCTGAAGGAGATGCCAGGTAAGACAATACCAATGCCCCTCAGGGCCCACCAATAGTTTCTCTAGACCTATAATCGGACCTAAGGTTAAGCAGGCTCCTAGAGGGGAGATAGAAAGTGTGGTACATGGTGAGGTGCACTACACTATGGAAGAGCTTAATGAATTTGCTAATTCATTCAAGCAAAAGTCTGGGGAATACGTGAGGGAATGGATTTGAAGGCACAGGTAATGGTGGAAGAAGCATGAAATTGGATCAGGATGAGTTTATTGATATAGACCCCATTGAATGGAGATTCTAAGTTTAATATGGAAGCTTACACATTTTTGAAAAGAATGTCAAAAGTTTGTTTGAACAGTTGAAGTGTCTGTCAAAGGATGGCCTACTGACAAGGAGCTGGAGATGCTTCCTAGCTCTTGGATTAGTGTTGATGAAGGGATGGATCCTAAGGTTCGGAGAAACTGCAATGTTAGGGTGGTAAGCTGTGGAAAACCTAATCCTCTGCAACAGGAAGGCCTAGAAGACAGACCCTTCACTGATGCTGTAAGGTGCAAGATGGTGAGAGGGAGGAACAACAGCATGTCTGAAGAGATTCACTTCGCTCCTTCCCTTGTGCCAGACCTAAAGGCTGGAGATGCTGCTGCTCACGGATTAAATGCAGTGGCTTTAGATGGACCACAGGGTAGCAGGGGTCAACTGTCAGCATTGGATCATCAGAGACAAGGTGACCCTAGTTATCATGATGGGCAGCATAGACAAGGCAATGTCCATAACCCTCATCACAGGAAAGTGAATTTTATGTTGAAAGATTCATATGGACCTATGGTCCTGCCTAATCAATCATGGTGTTCCCAGGCATGTAGTAGATAAGAAGTCTACTGCATCCTTGTTGATCTGTCTAAGCAGAAAATGTCTCAAACAAATGAAAGAAAGCCTACATTGGATTGCGGCAAAAGAGAATCTCAATCCATGAACCAATTTCCAGACCTGAGCTGGTCTGCAGACCCAGAACCCCTAAAATGAAAGGAAGGATGGGTGCCCCAAGGAATGACTTTGCTTAAAATACCTAAGGGTTTTTCCTGTTGATCTTTCTCCAGTTCTTCCCCAGAGGGATTTGGGCCTTTTACAAGGGTAAATTGTCCACTAGCAGGAGGGGAAAATCAGACTTTCTGAAGTCTATTGGATACTGGTTCAGGATTCATACTGATTCCATGAGACATCAAATAAATTGAGGTCCTTTGGTTTAAAAAGCGGCTTATAGAGATCAGGTTACTAAAGGACCCCAACTCATAGTAGGTTCAGCATTTACTGAACTCTTAGGGTGCCCGCTTCCAGTGGTTCTTCTTCAGTTAAAACCAAAAAGTCAGTTATTGTCGAAAGGAGCAAGCTTGCGGCTGCTGAGCATAGCTTTCCTTTTGCTTGTTCTCAGAAAGCCCTGTGAATAGGCCAGCTCATTGCAAGTTTGATGCATTCGTGTTATCCCAGTATAACAGGGCAGCAACAGACACTGGACTTTCTGGGCAAGACTTGCTTTCAAGATCCTGGCCCACATGTCTCCACAAATAGAACTGATCTGCTAGGCCAACGTGTCCCAATACATCAATGGGAGTAAAGCGACTGCAACACACATGCGTACAGGGAGTGAGCATGGTTTTGTGTCGGGGATGCTCCATGCTTGCAGCCCATCCCACATAAACTAGTACACACACCTCGTCAGGTTCCCCATGTACCCTTGATCCTATAGTAGTAATCTTAAGCAGCAGAACCCTTCACCACGTGACCTTCTGTTGGTTCAGTGCCCTTTCTTACCCCAGACATCCAGCAAACCACTGGGTCAGCACAGGAATCCATCACAAGAATCCATCACAGGTTGAACATCCTAATCCGCAACTCCAAAATCCAAAGTGTTCCAGAATCCATGCTTTCTTGAACACTAACGTGATTCCACAGGAAGAAACTCCCACATCATGTTATCTTGTTTCAGTCACAAAAATCACTTAAGATGGAGTCTAAAATGGCTTCAGGCTGTGTGTACCATGTGCATATAAATAGTGAATTTCATGTTTGGCCTTAAATCCCATTCCCAAGCTATTTCATTATGTGTATGCAAATATTTTAAGATACCACCCCCATCCAAATTCTAAAATATTTCTGGGCCAAGAATGTTGGTTGAATAAAGAATACTCGGCTTATATTTATACCTTCCTGGCCACCACTTCTTAAGAAAGGGCCAAAGTTTGCAATTCTGTGCCACCTCGTGTCCCCTACTCAGTAGATGTTTTAATAACCACGCATTGGCCATGCGCCCAGTGGCTCTATTTCTGGATGAAAGGAGAAGAATAAAGCCCAGAGCAGCAGAGGGCAGGGGGCCAACAGCAGGCTGTGGAGAGTACTATGGTTATCTCATGCCATGGGGCCTCCAGGACATGGGCATTCCTTCAATGCCCGCTTTGCCCAGCCCTTTCTTGCTCCATCCCACAATATGCTATGCTCTTATGCCCCCCCACCCCCACCCCCTTTGGCTCTCTTCCAACACTATCTGCAGCACCTTTCCACTCTCCCAGGGCTGGCTTTCTGTAACTAGGAAAGCATAATACATTTGGGGATGGGATAGGCAATCAAAGTAGAGAAGGATGTTTAGTACCTAATAAAGGCAGGTAGTTGTTGTACTTGATGGTGGTCCCCGTGGACCAGCTGTTGTCATGCCTCCTTGCATCTCACAAATGTAAGGGAAGGGAAGAGAAGAGCCAGCTTTGTCGCCAGCCTCTGTCCCAGGCCTCTCAGCCCTGCTTCTACACCGAGTCCCAGGTCCTTGCTATAGGACAATGCGACAAAGCCTGGGTTTGGAATGTTGGAGATACCAATACTGGACAATGTTGCTAACCCCGTGACCCGTGACATTTGTTTCAACTCAATGTCATTCTCAGTTTTTCTCATGTGAAAATGAGAAATGGCATTTATGTCACAGGGCTTTACATAAAATATTTAAATGAGATAACAGGCATAACTTGCAGCTATCTGATCATGCGAAAATTAACATGCAAACCATTTTCTTTTTCTAGCACACCAGGGTCAGAACAGGTTTTAAAGATCATATTAGCTCCCCAAAGGGAGGGAAAAGGGGATAAAGAAGGAAGAGAAGAAGAAAAGGAAGTCAGGGGAGCTGGTGATTGTACTCGGGTGGGAAACCGATAGCAGTGAGCTGGCTGCTATTCAGATGAATGGAAAAGTCGTGAGTCAGGGCACAGCATAACGCAGTACGTGTTCTTTAGAGGCCTCGTGACCAGAGACTGTGTAGGAGGGCCTCACATTAAATGCAAAAAGGGCTTTTGGTATACAGATAAGCCCAACAGCAAGCAGGAGGCCTGGTAGGCTGAAGCAAACCCTTAGGGTGGGTGGGCACAGAAGAGAGCATAAAGGGGAAGTGAGGGGAAGTCGGGCTGACGGAGGTAGGTTCAGCTATATGGTGGAGGACCCAATTTGCCTTGCTGAGCAGTGGAACTGGACTTGGAAAGTTCCCAGTGGGTGGAGGGAAGACAGACATGGCCAGTTTGCCTAGGGAATGGGCCTGAGAGAGCTGGGGGGGTGGCACAGGTTAGGATGGAAGCTGGAAAAAAAGAGACAATTTGTGGTCAGTCCAAGCAGGGAAACCTAGAGGTCAAAAGCATCTCCTGTCAATGGAGTGGGACCCTCAAAGCCTTAACAAATGCCCAGACCCCCAAATCTAAACCAGGTTTGGAGGCAGCTTCTCTTCCTGCCCCTTCCTAGCGGCCACAGGCTGGTCTGTACTCACAGCTGCCCTCTAACCCAGAGACAAAGGTGACTAATCCAAAGGAAAGGCCCCTAAAACCAAAGGGAATATTTATTTTAAGTAGTTTGACGTCTGGAGGAAGGGGTGGAGGAATAGGAGGGGGGCAAGGTCTGAATGGGAAGCCATGACATTCCCAGATCCTAGCCATTGTGTAAAGAGAAAAACTCCTCAAGATTGTGTTTGTCCAAGAAATCAGACAGCTCAGTCCCTGAGTCAAAACACTCAGGGTTGGAAGCCAGAATTTCCTGGGCTGAGTGCAGTTACTAAATAAAACGAAAGGAAGGCACAGTGAGATGCATGAATTGTTAGGCCAGTGGGCTGGCTGCCAGGGCTGGAGTCGGCAGTGTGACCCGTTAGGCCGACCCACACCCCATCGTACCCCAGTACCCATCCTGAATCTCTGCTGGTGTCACACCTAGAGCCTCCCACGGCTCCACCTGCTGCATGACTTCTGGGACATGAAAGGAATCCCTGCGCTCCAGGAGACCACTTCCTAAATGTAACCCCAGTAGCACAGACACTGAGAGAAACAATTAATAAATGGGACCTCCTAAAACTGAAAAGCTGCTGTAAAGCAAAGGACACGGTCAACAAGACAAAACGATCTTCACCAACCCCATATCAGACAGAGGTCTGATCTTCAAAATATGCAAAGAACTCAAGAAATTGGTGATCAAAAGAACAAATAATCCAATAAAAAAAATAGAGTGCAGACCTAAACCGGAATCTGTGAGCTCAACCAGACCTTATGGGCACATCAGCCATGTTAGTGCTGAACTCTTTCCCACTCTGGAGGTTTAAAAAAAATATTCATTTCTCTTGCTAACTTGGGGGAAATGGCTTCACTATTGTCCTGTAAAGAATGGGCACCACAGGAGCTGGCCAGTTCCCTCTCTCCTGACTGGAAAGACCATGAAGAACAGAGGGGATTATATTCCCTATGAGCAAAGAGGACACTCGAGTCACCCAAATGTAAACTGGAGGGTGTAAAAGTGGGAGAGAGAGAAAAAAAAAAGAAGGGCGGAAGGAAAAGAGCAAAGGGGAAGGGCTCGCCTATAACATCCTTTACTATCCCTGCTATATTCAGTTCTCTCCACCCAGTTCCTATATACTTTAGCCAGCTCATGCATGAAGACCAAAGCAGAGTTCTCCTCAGCCATGGATTTGTATCCTTCGAAGTCGGGTAAAACGCAGGGATGAAGAAGGTGTGCTATCTGGCAGTGTGACATCCTATCTGTGTCCCCACTCACTGAGGAAGACCTGCTGGGGACAATCCAGCTGCCTCTGGATCTGCTGGATATGTTTGGATTTTTTCCAGGGGGCGGGGGCTAGACATCATCAGATGACTCCCACAGGGCTGCAGAAGATTCCCCGGTTGTCACTCCTCAGGATCTTATCTACTGACACCTTCTAGAGCTCCCTGAAACCTCAAGTGGGGTTGAGCTCAGTCTTCACAGGTATGACAAACTCCAAGGGAGGTGTGAAATTTCTTGTTAAATATAAGGCAGAAACACATCTCAGAAACGATGAAAAAGGAAAGCCCCTGTCAAAAAGCCTGCAGAGTGTTGACTATATCTGTTGATTTCAAAAAATATGCAGGGGTGTGACATTAAAAAAAAATTAAATGACTAATGTTTTTTATTGTTTTGTCATTCTTCTTTAAATCCTTTCAGAGGTCACTTCTCAAGTGGTCCCCTGTAAACAGCAGGAAGTAAGCCTTGTTTAGTGATGTCTGATTCTCCAATCACCTTCGTGGCCTCCGCCTGCAGTGAGGTCATCGAAGTGTTTGTGGGGTGTATAGCTGATACAAAGCTTATGCAGGTAGACCAGGGAGGGTCTGTGTTGGTTTCAAAGCCAGTGTCAGGGGCCACTGTATCAGAACACACTGCTTCCCAGCCATTTCACTGTGGGTGGTCTCAGAGCCCATTTGCTCAGGACCAGGGCTTGCTCTAAGCCAAACTGAAAGACAGCCACTCATTCCCACATCTCTCCCTTTGATCTCTCTCTCTTTCTCTCTCTCTCTCCCCCCACCGTCCCTCCCTCCCTCCTTCTCTCTCTCTTTCTCTCTCCCCCGTCCCTCCCTCCCTCCTTCCTTCTCTCCCTCCCTCCTTCTCTCTCTCTCTCTCTCTCTCTTTCTCTCTCTCTCTTTCTCTCCCCCACCGTCCCTCCCTCCCTCCCTCCTTCTCTCTCTCTCTCTCTCTTTCTCTCCCCCTGTCCCTCCCTCCCTCCCTCCTTCTCTCTCTCTCTCTCTCTCTCTCTCTCTTTCTCTCCCCCTGTCCCTCCCTCCCTCCCTCCTTCTCTCTCTCTCTCTCTCTCTCTCTCTCTCTCTCTCTCTCTCTCTCCCAGGGAAAGGGCTATCAACTGAATCTCATTAAGACATTAGAGGCCACCCTAGCCATCTCTCGATGCTGGGGACTAAGGGCAGAGCTGCAGATGGCAAATGGTAAGCACAAAGCTTACGACCAGGATGGGGGATCCTCGGGAAGATTCACAAGACCTTCTGGAGCTCCTCATGTTCTTCCAGACAGGGCCTGGTCATTTTGCCAGAAGCAAAGACCTCTTTGATGAGAGCAAACTTGGGAGAGTGGACAAAGGTGTGGAGGTGGGGCATAGAGCATTCTCTGCCCTGCAAAGGACAAGGGCAGGGACTGGATGAAGCTACATATATTTGACCTTCATCCCTGGCCACTGCTCAGAAACTTAACACTGGCAATTTAAAGAGCCTGGGGTCTCATCAAAGGCGCACTAGTAGATACATAGCCTTTAAGCCACTCTACCTGCTCTGTGCCCTGTTAAACAGGTTGTTCACAGGTTGCTGGGGAAGCTAAATGGAGTTTCTTTAATTCAGAGATGGTCGAGTGGTTCTCAGAAGTAGTGGGATTAGATACTCTCTCTTCTCCTGTTTTCTCTCTTCCCTCCATCTTTTGTACTGAGGGTAGAACTCAAGGCATCTTGCGTGCTAGACAGACACTCTCCCATCGCTAAACTGTACCCTGGTCTCTAGAAGTGTCCTCTACAGAGCAGGGTCTGCCTTTTACTCTCATGAGACTAGACAGTGGCAGCAAGGACACTACTCACCATTGTGCACAGACAAAGGGCAATTGTGGGGGCTGTGTGGCTTCTTCTAGAAAGTTTTCGTCTCAGTTCAGGAGACTCACTGAGGAGGAGGCCAGTCTGGAGTCAGCTCAAGCACCCCAGAGTGGATGTGATCATGCCCCAGGTGGGTGCCGACTGACGCTGTGGGCCGGTCGGCCTTGCCTGTTGAAAGCCGCTAGAGGAGACACTCAGTTTAGAACCTCGGCTCAGGCAGATAGGCAAAGGAAAAACCAGTCCTAACTGTCTTCCAGGACTCCTGTGCTCCCTAATGGCTCCATTCCTGTTAGCATTAACCAGAGTTAAACATTTGTTTTATCCTGTCCTTGAAAGACCAGCTCTGAGACACCTTCCTTGACAAGGTTAAGGCCGCAGCCTGCACTTGACACTGCCTTCAGAGTAGGTGTGTGTCTCTCGGCTGCTTTTTTGTTTTGTTTTAAGATAGTTTTGTAACTTTCTCTATAAAGTATGTCGAGAAAAGCAAAGCAAAAAAACAAAAAACAAAAAAACACAGGTTTCAAAAACCTTGACTTCTGAGAAGTCCTCTGGTTCCTGCAGTAGAGCGAGTTTGTTTTTAAGATCTGTTTTGTCATAAAGATAAAAGTCGTAGCCGTTAGGGTTTCAGCCTCTTTAGTTGTCTTTTCAGCCTGTGCAATTTCAGATGGCACCGTGGAGTCCTTTGCCCTGGAACTTGAAAAATACGGCTCAATGGTGCCCCCTTCAGGCCAATCGGGAGGGGTGCAGCACAATAGGATATGGCGCCTGGGACTGCCAGGCCTGATGGCCAAGTTCCTGTCTAGGCACTCACTGTGGCTCCATTACTAATCCAGTCCAGACACCAGGCTGATGTGGATATGCCTGCCACACAGTGGACACAAAGCCGGCCTTGAACTCAAATCCAGCACAGGCATGTTACTTAACCCCTCCGACTCAATTTCTCTCTTTACACAAGATAAAATACAAGATTTTATACATCCCTTTGCTATCATTGTGAAACTGGTTCCAGGACCCCAGCTCCTGCAACAGCAAAGTCCAGAGATGCTCCAAATGCCTTACACAGCCTAACTGCTGTGTAGGTAGCTGTTTTACAGTAGTGTTTCGGGAACTATATCAACACACCCAGTTACTGCAGATAAAGTCTCCCAGGCCTGGCTAGAGAGTACACAGAGCCATGGCACGGGGGAAGAGGCTGTCCTTTTTCTTTTTCCCCCCTTACTACCTTGCATCTTTGTTTTCAGATGCACCAACCCAGGTCCTCACAGACCCTGTTTTTACATTATATTATTATCCACTCTGCAACAACAGGAAGCCAGCCCACAGTGAGTTAAGAAGTACCACAGCTGGCGATTGGCGAAGTCGGGTTTGAGCCCAGGTGATAGTACCTGGAGACCCAACGAGATTGCACCCTAGGCCCCTGCTTACTGACAGCTGTGCCTCTGCTGGGAGAGCAAAGAAGAAACTGACTGGCCCGGCATAGATACTCAGTTAATAGAAATTCAAGTCAGACTCTCATTCTTGGTAGTCCAGACCCATAAAAGGCAGGTTCTCGGGTTCATCTGTACTGTCTTATGCAGTAGGGCTTCCTTATTGCCGAGGGTAAATAATATTTCATTGTAAGTATCTACCGCATTTGATTCCTAGGATATTTTCGCATCTGATCCACGAGTGCAAGCATCTCTCCGACATGCTGCTGTCGGTTCTTCTGGGGAAGCCCCGGAAGAAGATCACCGGGGCATCTGGTAGTCTTCAGTTGTCATGATAGCTGTACCATTCTGTATTCCCATCAACTGTGAAAAGGTTCGAGTTTCTCCACAGTCTCTTCAATGCCTGTTCTTGTTTTGATAAAGCCTTCTGGCAGGTATACGATGACTCCTCATTGTGGGGGAAAAGATGGTGAAATGAAATGTCACATTGGCGATGAAAGAAGCCAGTAAACTGTATTTGGACAGTCTGCAAGCCACAGAAAACTACTGAGTTTTAAAAGAATACCAATTTTCTCTAACTACAAATTCTTAATATTCTTAATTTTTTTCTTCTAAATCATGTTATTTACCTACAGAAGTAGGAGAGGAAAGTCAGTTCAGAAAGCACTCTCTAACTAGATAAGTTATATGCATGTTACTTAAAAGGTGAGTTCCTCTAGACACGGTGCATTTTAAGAAAAGGACGAGTAAGTTTGGCGTAGAAGGGCAACGCCAAGAAGCCGTGTTCTTTGTGGAGAGGGGTCCGGAAACACTGCTTCCAGAAGGAAATCTCATTAAAAGGGCATTTTTCTTCCGAAAGAGGCTTCTCAAGACAGCAGTTCTCAGCCTGAGTACCCTTTCCACCAGAGACTGCTCCCTATCTGGTTTCGTCCCTTGGAATTAGCAGAGAAACGAACTTTACTTTGCAGAGACCCCTGCTGGCCAGATGCAGGTAGTACAATGTAGCTGACAGCCCGCTTGTCGTGATTAAGCTAACAGGCTGAAGTCTGAGGATAGGCAGCCCCTCCTAGTCTCTTCTGCCCTGAATACTTCATCCGAACTACCATGAGATGAGTTCAGAGAAATCTGCCTGGTCTCACAGCCTTTTGTCTAGGAGCTTCTAGAGACAGAGATGGGCAGACACCAGCCCTTTTCCCGAGACACTCAAAGATGGCTAAAGGAGAGAGCCTGGCATAAGGGGTATCAGATGGGGTGGAGGGTGATATCACGACAGAGCAGGGTTCCATAGGGAGGCACCAGAACCTTGGCAGAAGAGGCTCCATGGGAGCTGTTCTGAAGCAATGAGGCCGAGGGTGTGCCGAGGTCTGGGGAGGACACGCGGGCAAAGGGCGGGTGCAGTGAGAGCGCCCTGGGATGGGAAGGTCCCGTATGTCCTGCTGAGATTCCGCCTTTTGGTGACTTGAGACCTCTCCTTTTCAGATAATAAGGAACACTACCGTGGAAGAGGGCTTCCAGGACCATCACCAAGGAAGAGGCAGGACAGGCCCTTCCCAGGGAATCTCAGCTTCTCTGTTGAGAAAACATTATGGTCTTTTTGCCAAAGACTTTCAGGTACAGCTATGACTGCAGGGGCTGTCGAAGGAGGCCTAGAAGGATTATTCACCCAAAATCCATGAAAAAATCTCTATCCCCACCCTGTGAGACTTTGGGTCCCGCTAGAATCCAATTCAGAGGTAACTTAGACAACAAAACAACAAACGAACAAATGAAAACAGAATGTTAAAGTATTATCCTTCAGTTCTCCTTCAAAGCGCACAAAGCTTTCAAGGGCAGCTAATATTCATCAGCCTGGTCATGCTAGGTGCCCCTTGAGATTGACAGTTGAGCCAGAAAAGAAATGACAAGTGTCAGATCTTCAGACCTCTTTCTAGCATCGCTGTTGCTTCCAAAGATAAGGTCCCCAAGTGAAAGCAGCAGCCTCTGTCCTAACTCGAGTAAAGTCTGGCCAAAGCAGTCTCTGGCAAATCGTTAGCCCTGCAGGGGGCCTGGAGACTGCTCTGAACTACTCTGGGACCAGGCTCAGCCGCCTGTCACCTGGACAGACAGTGTCGGCACAAAGAAAGAAAACAGTCTATTTGGTATTGAGGACCAATGTGGAAGCAGCCGCATTATCCTCCAAACCTCAGCAGCTGCCTTGATCTACAACTGGGAAGTTAGATGAAGTCCAGAGCCCCTCAAGCTGGCCCTTTGCCCCCTAAGTATTACTTGACTCTCTCACAAACTCTGGAGGAAGGCAGGTGCTCCCCTGCTGGCCTCACAGTCTCCCAGTACTCTCAGGGGCTCCAAGCAAAGAAATATGACTTTTCCTGGACCCCCAGTCCTGTAGATCTCTCGGATGTTGGCTTGGCAACGCAGGGGCAGACAGAAGGCAAAGCTGCTGATGGTCCTTTTTCTGGGAAGAAGGAAGAAATGGTCCTGAAGGGGTCCAGCCTCAAAGATACTAGTTAGAAAGAGTGAGGGGCAGAGTGGGAAGGAAGCAAGGGGGTATGGAGACAGATAAGTACCTGAAAGATAATACACTTTTCCACCAAAATGGGAATAAGTAACACAGTAAGACCATAGCTAAATGAGCATAGTGGGGGCTGGGAGAGAGGGGAAGAGGTTTAATCAAGACAGTAAGGGGCATGGAAGAAGGATTCAACTAAAAACATGTGGGGAAAAGACGCCGATGAGAAGCCCTGTACCAGCTGAGGTAGGAGAGCGGGCACTTCAGTAATAAAACTGTAGCTTTAGGAAACCAGTTGGGGAAAAGTCAATAAGGTTGGAATCTGTGATTTCTAAGGTGGGGGACCAAAGGCAACAACTAGCAGCATAGAGCCAGGCTACAGGGTTCAGCTTGCAGGTCAGGTGCAAAATACGTTAAACACACACACATACTTTAAGGACTGGGAAGGCACTTGTAGAGCACCGTACTACTTTACTGATAAAGATAGACATTTAGAATCAAGTTGTCGCTCAGACAGTCGCCCACAGAATAACGCATGGGAGGGGAAGACGGAGTGGAGCAGGTTGGTAGCCTAAAGGAAGTAGAGAACCAGGGACTCCCAAGTGTCTGTGAGATGCAAGAGCAGCCGAAGTGAAGCGCTCAGCTGGGAAAGTAAGAGAGGCCAGTAGGGTAGGACACTGAAGGCTGGCAGGGAGCTCTCAGTGGGGGTCTAGGCTCTACATGGGAGACTGGAGGAGGAGGCCAAGCCTGGAGCAAGGCTGATAAGACAGGGCACGCAGTACAGACGAAGCTCTGCCGGGCTTACACAATCAAGTAGGAAAGGAGGGTTTGAGATAGCTCCAGGTCCTGAGCTAGTGAGGAAACACAGCCTGTGTTGTGCTTCTGGTAGTGGTGGGGTTGTGGCTCATCGTCTTGAGAAAGGAGGCAGAATTCATTGTTTCCCGGGGCTGGATCTTGGTCTCTTCCCCTGAGACAGGGCTTTCCTCGATTATCTGATCCCTCCCGCCCACCAGTTACAAAAGGCAATGCGCTGAAGATGGAAGTGTTTTCCAGAGCTTATATGCACTGCACCATCTAGATTGGAGTCTGACCACACAGCTATGTCCCTAGTCAATGTGAGACAGAAAATATACCTTCAAAGAGGGACAAGCAATGAAAGGCGGGAAGAAGATTCTCTATTGACTTTCTGCGACAGGTGATGAACATGATCAATTTAAAGGGTGTAATTCATTTTGTCTCCGTCCATCATTGGTGACCTGCTGTTCTGTGACCCTGTGAGTCAGTAAAGGGCCTGAGTGTTGAAACAAGGCTGCCCACTTCACCCAGCCAGGAAGCAGAGAGAGATGAAGGCAGGGAGGAGCTGAGAGCCTGAAGATTCCTCCAAAAGCACTCCACCAATGCCTGGGCTTCCTTCCGCTTGACCCCCACACCCAAAGGTTGTACCAGCTCCGGTAACACAAAGGATGCGCTCCCAAATCTTTAACAAAGGGACCTTTGCGAGACATCCAAGATCTGAACTCAAGCAGCTTCCAAAAGTTGGGGGTGGGGTGGGGTGGAGAAATGAGAAGAGACGAGAGAGAAGCAGAGAAAAGCAGAAGGCTAAAAGTAGGTGGAGATGGCCTTGTAAAGAGACACTTGCCACCAAGCCTGATGACCCGAGTCTGGTCTTGAGGAATCACATAAGGAGGAGAAAAAAAATCCCACAAGTTGTCCCCTGACTTCTGTGTGCATGTCATAGAACAAACTGTGACTTGCCAGCACTGTGAAGATAAAGAAGCTGAAAGACCAAGAGGGCGAAGGGGGAGGGACAGAGGTCATGGGCAATGACCAGTGTCTTGGCGTAAGCAGCATGGCTCCTTGTAGCTGACTTCAGAGACACGCTTTTGGGAACAAGTTATTTTAATGCTCTAACTGGCCTAGGATTCAAGACAGAATTTAGAATCCTCAAATAAAAAGGCCCTCATGGGTGCCTTTTATTTTAACACTCCCAACCCTATCCTCCATTCCCCTATCCTGACTGCAACCAGGACCTGAGCTCAGCAATTGAGGTGCCTGAGGCCTGAAGCTTTGCTGGAGTGGGGAGAGGATTACTTACTGTCTGCAGTGTGTAAGGATAAGGAGGGACATCTCTGTCGCACCCAAGGTCAGGTCAACCCCACCTGCTGCCCTAAATAACGGCCCTGCTGGGTCTGAGTGTAAAGAATACAGCAGACATGCTGCAGAACTTGAAATACAAAAGCTAACACTGGAAATATTTTATTAACAGCAAAGACGGGGAACACATTCTAAGACTGGGTCTACTTAGAGCAGCCTTTGCCTAGAGATGTGTGAGAATCCAAAGGCTCCTGTTCCGTTTTCTTTATGAGTAGAAAATCCGCCCAGGAAGACCCTAATTTGGGTGTCCTGAATTTGCCACCAGCATTTGTGCACTGTCCACAGAGTGCAGCCTTGAGATACCTCCAGGGCCCTTTCTTTCTGGAAGAGTTAAGTGCTGCAGAGCTACACTGCCTCTGACCTTCCGGGAGTCTGCCCCCTACTGGTCTCATGCTCCAACTGCAACCCTCTGATTCCATCATAGGGAGATCTAAGATCCTGAAGCCACATCTAAAGTCCTGCCTCTGCCTTTCCCTGTCTCTGCCCCTGTGCCCATGAATTAGGCATCATTGAAATGTAAAAACAAACAGATAATAAAGTTTGGCAGAACCTACCAAAACTGCAGAGAGGGCGCCTGACTCTGCGCTAGGCTTCCCCGGCAGGTAGCAGGAGTCTCTCTCAGGAGCCGCCCTCTCTTGCACCCTTCTTGTTTATTCTGTCGCCTCCATCCTCCTCTGTGCTGGAATTCAAGTCATGGGCCACCATACACAACCCATCCGTTATGTCCTAAGGACGGCTCTAATAAGAACTGGCCACAGACAGACTAATGTCTGTACCCCCCTCAGCAGACACCAGTGGTCTTTGAATAAGGAAGCTTCCTTCTTTCTTACTCTTTCTCTTCCAAAGGGATCAACCCCAAAGAGGCAATCACGTGAGAGTGGAGGCTCTGGCAAGTTGGGCTTAATTCAATCCCTGTCAAATCCATACAGGAAAATCAGACTCGAGTTATCGGACCTCGGATTCACTTGCTCTGATGAATCCACGTCCCCCATTTGCTTTTGTTTCTGTTTGATCACTGTGCACAGGCCACCAGAGCCAGGATGAGAGGTGTCCCATGGGATTTCCCACTCCTTTAAACACCCAGATCAAAGGACAACCCAAATATCTCAAAAGGCTTGCTTCATCCCTTCCTGTGACATTGGGCTTTAACACCTCCCTTCTCATCTCTCCATCCTATAAAATTTTCGATTTTATAGGAAAACTGTGAGCATCACAGTATTGATCTGACTTCGGTCAGATGAGGTGCTCCCTCCCACACTCACCGACTATGATCTCAATGACTCCCCCACCCCACCCTAGGACAGTGACACCTTGTGGCCCTCTTATGTCTCTTGTATATGCCGCAGCCACCACCCAAGGAGCTGCTTTCTCTCCTCAAGTCCTGTCTGGCTCTCCCACAGTCTGGGCTGTAACCTGCCCCACCTCACCAGACCCCTGCCCTATTATTTATAATTAGAAAGCCTAGATTCACCCTTTCAGTTCATGCTCAATTGTCTGTGCTTTCCTGGTACATTTTCCTGAGATTCAGAGTTGTATGCTCAGCCTTCCTATGTCTTGAGCTCCATGCAAGCACTGGCTGCGCAGTTACTCTTGGATCCCCTGAAAATAAGAATAGTGTCATCTAGAAATGACTTTTACTCGTAGGCCCCCATGTTAAATAATGGATAGATGTTGTAGAAAAGATAGAGAAACCAACAGACCATCAGACCATTATAAATGGATGGAAGATAGATAGATAGATAGATAGATAGATAGATAGATAGATAGATAAAGTCATAGTGTCATAGTTCTGGTGCATAACTTCATACAAGACTACCAAGGTCACCTTTTCTCCATTTTCAAACATCTTAGTTCTGAAAATGACACAGCTTTCATGAGGTGTGCATAGGGTATGAGACAGAAGCTAATTCACTCCATAATATAAACAGCTGATACTTCCATCTTGTACAACATTTAAGATCTCAAAAGCTAAGGATCTAGCATGTAAAAGGCCCCGAGTTTGGTTTCCAACATCACAGAAATAAGCAAACATAGTGTCAAATTTTGTTTCATGCTTTGTCCCCACTGAGAAGCACGGATTGTGATGCTGTTATACCAGATCTAGTTGGTAGAAGATGACAGCTATTTAATGCTCTTCGGCTTTCAAAAACCAAACAAGACACCAAAATAACCACATATTCAATGATAAAATTAACCCATGAAGGTTTCTGCCCCTAATAAAGGATGTGGCTGTCTTAAGCTCTCTGAAATCCTAGTTTGGAACTTGAAGAGGAAGTCTAAGGATTTGGGACAAGTGGGGAATGTAGCAAAGAGATAAGGATGGAACTGGAAGGAAGAGAAGAAAGGGAGGAAGAAAACAGCCTGGGGGAGTGCTCACTGCCACCATGAGGGGCATGTTGGTGCTGATGGAAACAGGAAACTTGTGAGGAAGTCTAGGAGAGGAAGGACTGTTTTGGAAGATAAACCTGTGCCCCATTAACCCATAGGTCGTGCCTGGTTGGCCATAAGCTAAGACAAACAGGAACACCGAAGGATGCTCAGGTTATAAGAAACATAATGACCTGGCAGAAACAGGGGCCCAGATGCTGGGATCTTTCCTGCTGATGTTGTAAAGAGGAACACTGGTGTTCAATGTGTAGGACTTCTTCTCTACTCCCTTTTACACACTCAGCAGGCAGATGATAGCCAGTGTCACTAGAACCTAATGAATCTCACCCCCACATCCCTTTAAAAAGTGTCCCTGTGGCAGTTCACCCCACCCACACTCTGTCCAAAACTGAAGTAGAGATTTCTGCTCTACGTACCCACAACCCCCAGGACTGTGTTAAAAGATAAACTGCTCCCAGATCCATGATTGCTCATTCAAAGTCCCTTACTATACTCGTCCAGGCCAGGCACAGACTAGGCCCCATTCTTTCTGTACACTTGCCATAGAGTCCACATCCATGTGCCTTCTCGAAACCTAGGTGGGCATTCAGTTCATCTAAAGTTAATCAAATTCTGGCCCCACTGAACAGGCTACGACATATATAGTGTCTGCTGAGTGATGAGGGATTATCCATGCCTTTACATGTCTTAATTTGGTTCTCCTTCACACCAGTACCCCCAGGAGTGCACAAGGCAGGACATCTGAGACAGAATTCTTATCCAGCATACCCTTGGTCCACCAGGCATTATACATTCAGACCAACTTCTCAAACACCAGGCAAAACTGTCTCTTGAAACTTATAGAAACTTCCTATCACACAAACACTTACTTCCAGCAATTGCACTAGACCTGAAGACACAGAATGAGGAGTAGTCATGGTCTGCCTCCAGGAATTTATAGAGCTATGTTGTGTTGATATAAGGCTGGCCTGTTCCAAATCCTTCATGTTCTCAGTTATCACCATCATTATCATCACCACTATTACCATCATCACCACCATCACCATCATCACCATCATCATCATCACCACCATCATAATCACCACCATCATCATCTTCACCATCATCATAATCACCATCATCACCACCACCACCATCATCACCACCATCATCATCACCATCATCATCACTACCATCATCACCATCATCACCACCACCATCATCATCATCACCATCATCATCATCACCACCATCATAATCACCATCATCACCATCATCACCACCACCATCACCATCACCATCATTCACCACTTTGCAATGGACAAATGAGAAAGACTTCAGAGACTACAAGGGCAGCAGATGCCCTGAGCCATTCAGATTTTCCCCCTATTTAAAAGTCTCTGTTCTTGCCAAGGTTGTGCTGAAATGTCATTTTCCATTGTACACCAAAGGAAAAAATGAACACAGGTTGACCCACTCTAACTCTGAAGTCCAAGCTCTCAGCTAAAAAATAGTTTGTAAGCTTAAATGGCAACCCAAGTGGAAAATCCACACATAAAACTAGGTTTCATGTACAAAATTATTTTTAAATTGCACTAAATACCTTGCTACTAGGTATATACATATATGCAGAACATTAATGAATTTTGTGTTTGACTTGGGCCTGTCCTCAAGCTATTATATTATCTCTATGAAAATATTCCAAAATCTGAAGCTCTCTGCTCCCAAGCAGTCTGGGTATTCAATTCATGGTGTGATTTCTGTGCTGCAGGAGCAAAATGATGCCAATACTTAAGGAGTGAAAGTAAGTGTTATACTGTGTGTACAAAGATTCTGAATAGATTTTCAGATTTTAAAACATTCTCTGATGCAGATCCCCTTGTATAGGCTAGTATGCCACTGTGCTGGCCAGGCTCTGGAGACAGACCTGTCCTTAACATTTGCAGGAGCCATATCAAGGATGTACGTGGAAGAATAGAACATATGTCTAAATGTTTAGAAGTTTAACTCAATATAAGCAACTGTGCATAAAAATGCTCTATATACTGCTTACTTGGGCATCTTTATAACACGATATAAAAACCAGTGGAAGTCGATCATAGAGACACACACACCTTTAATCCCAGTACTTGGGAAGCAAATGCAGGCAGGTTTCTGTGAGTTTGAGATTGGCCTGGTCTACAGAGTGAATTCCAGAATAGCCAGAGCTACACAGAGAAAACCTGACTCCAACAGCACTTACTGGGGGGGGGGGGGGGGGGGGGCAGTGGAAATCAATATTTCTGATAGCACCGAGGAAGGAAACTATCAAAGACAATTCAATTCTTATTTTGAAATCTTGATGTTTCCCCTACCCCCAGCTTTTTTTACATTTATTTTTCAGTGCTGGGAAACAAATTCACAGTCCTCTGCATGCTAAGCAAACACTCTACTCTTGGCCCCCTGATACCTCTTTTAGCGGCAATGTTTAAGTTAGAAAAATTAAACAAAAATAACCCTCTGCGACATGCACATTTGGTCCTTAAAATTTTCTCTATGCCCATATTTCAACCAAGTCATTAATTACACTGTTCTATATGGAACTTATGTTCTACTGACAGTATTAAAGAGAAAAGATAATTATATCAAAATATCATCAATATATTTCATTGGCACCTAAATTAAAGAAAATGTTAGAAAGAAGACAGTATGAGCTAATGGGAGCTCACCAACTCCAGCTGGACTGGGACTGAACGAGCAGGGGATCAAACTGGGTCCTCTGAATGTGGTTGACAATTGAGGCAGACTAAGGGGCCAATGATAATGACACTGGGATTTGTCTCTACTGCATGTACTGGCTTTTTGGAATCCTATTCTCTTTGGATGTATACCTTCCTAAGCCTGGATGTAGGGGAGGAGGGCCTTGGATTTTCTACAGAGCAGGGTGCCTTGCCCCCTCTTAGGCCTGGAGAGAGTGGGGGGAGGGTGTGGGAGGGGGGAAGGAGGAAAGTGGGAGGAGGGGAGGAAGTGGGAATTTTGATTGGTATTATTTATAAAGTAATAAAAGAAAAAAGGAAAAAAGAAAGAAGACAGTAACAGTATGAGCTCATGGAATTTAAGAATTTTTTTTTTTAATTTAAGTTTTTGGGCATGGTGGTTTACCCTTTTAATCCCAGCACTCAAGGGGCAAAGGCAGGTGGATCTCTGTGAGTTCAAGACCAGCTTGAGCTACATACCAAGTTCCAGGCCAGTAAAGAGCACATGATAAGATTTTGTCTTTTGAAAAAAAAAACAATTAAAATATTCAAAGTTATTTATGAAGATTAAAAAGGAGATGTGTTAATTGTAAATAATAAAGCATTCCATTTTAAATCAAAGCTGATTATATTTTTATCTAATAAGTTAAATATTTTTATCTAACTTTCTTGAAAACTTAACAGTTTTTGCAAAAAGAAGGTCTTTGGAATTCTCACAGGGTCCTTTTGATTTCATATGTAGAGAAGCATAATTGTTCCACCAACAGCTTGTAAATATTGTTCTCAAGCCATCTGCGAAGGCATTGAAAGCCTGAATTTGCCTCTTCTCCAGGCTAAAGTCAAGTTTCTTCTGCTCACCATTGTCTTCTCCTATGCTGGTAGCCAGATAATACCTAAAGCCCAACACAAAGCAAACTCAGGATGGAGAATTGCTTCTTGACACCTTCCTGTGTCAAGTCCCAAGACCACACATGGGGCCTAGAGGCTTTTCAATCTTGCCTTTTATTCTGTTTTTAATTTAGGATAATCTTAGAGTCTTAATTTACCAGTAAAGAAGGTTTTTGAGGGGCTGGAGAGATAGCTCAGTCTGCAAAGTGTTTATGATGAAAGCAGGAGAAACTGAGTTTGGAATCCCCACACTCGTCTAAAAAGAGAGACTGAGTTTGGTTCACCAGCATCTATGGAAAAAGCCAGTGACACACTTGCAATCTTGGCATAGGGTAGGTGAGACAGGAGGATGCATGCGGCTTGCTGTGGAATCAGTGAATAGCAGGTTTGTAGGAGGACCGTCTCAAAATCCAAGGTAGGGAGCAGTTAAGGAGGATGTCTGACCTCAATGTCGACCTACACCCACCCACCCACACACACCCACCCACACACACACACACACACACACACACACACACAGTTCTTGGATTGCTTAATTACTTATTTTTACTTAAAATAAATTATAATCTGAATATAATCATTTAAGACAAAATATTAGCTTCTCAATTTGTCAAGGCATGCTATATTTTTGTTAATGTCCCTTATAAGAAAATTCACATTTAATCTGAGGATATAAACATATGTATAAAATTGAATTTTGTCTAAGTCCCTACATATATAAGCCTAATACATGCACATATGAATATATAGTTAAATCTTATTCTTGGTTATAACATTTATCTATAACCCTATTTGCTTTAGTCCACATTATACTGTGAGTTATTGAATGCATTTTTGTCAGCTTTTTTTGCCTTAGCATTGATTGTTAAATGTAAGTTCATTATGTTCTATATATATATATATCTTGTCAATTCAATTACGCTTTCTAGGTTTACACACCAGTTCTTACTGCTATGTGCCTTTAAACTGTTATACAATTAATTTTGTCTTCTTTTACTTTTTTGTCAGCATTGATCTGCTCTAATGCTTATTCCTCTCTTTATATTATTTCTTGTGACTTTAGAGTTGTGTGTGTATGTGTAGATGCATATGTTCACATGCATGTGAATATCCACAGAAGTCAGCAGGTAGAATTCGATCCCCTGGTGCTGGAGTTACATGTGATTGTTGGTTGCCTCATAGGAGAGCTGGGACCCAAACTCTGATCCTTTCCAAGAGCAGCAAGCACTCTTAGCTGCTGAACCATTTCTCCAGACCCCGTCTCCTTTATTTTATTTTTTTATTTAAGTTTATAATTTTATATGTATTGTGTTTGCCAGCATGAATGTCTGTGCATTATGTGTGTGCCTAGTGCCCTTTGATAATGGTGTCAGACACACTAGAAGTGGAGTTATGGATGGTTGTGGTCCTACATGTGGGTGCTGGGAATCAAACCCAGGTCCTCTAGAAGAACAGAAGCATCTCTCCTTGCCTTAGTCATTTTCTCTGTTTTCCTAAGGGACAGCATATAAATTAGTCAACTTTCTGAAACTTCAGTCTGATAGTCTGTTTTTTATCCAATAATCCAGTCTACTTATATTTATTATAGTAACAACAATGTGGAGGAGGAGCAGGAGAAGGAAGATGAATAATTCACCCAGAGTTTCGTGTACTGAGCATTCTGTGTGATTGAACATCTCACCGTTACTTGCTCTCCCATGGCTGCTCTTTTAACTTATGTTTGTCACCGATTTTAAGTTATTTGCTTGTTCTTTTTTCTTAATTTATGGTGTAGCTGTATTTTCCCTTCTTTTTTATCTTAAATGTTTTATATATTTTACATACCAATCACAGTTTCCCCTCCCTCTTTTCCTCCCATTCTCTCCCCCAACCTCCTTTTCTATCCCCCATTCATTCCTCAGAAAAGGTAAGTCCCCCCATGGGGAGTCAACAAAGCCTGGCTTATCATGTTGAGGCAGGACCAAGCACCTCCACCCTGCATCAAGGTTGAGCAAGGCATCCTACCATAGGGAGTGGGTTCCAAAGAGTTCACTGGAATCTCCTCTTCCTTAAAGGTTACCTCTTTTTTTCTAAGACACATAATTTGGAATACAATCTCTGCTGTTGCTTGGAAAAACTGACCTCTCTTTTCTCCTGCCAAGGTGTTCTGTCCCCACCTCTCCCCTATTCCAATATGACATGATATTTAGAGCATGGTGTCTCCCCTGCTCCTAGTTGGCCAGAAGGCAGTTTTTACAAAACTTGTCCTTACTTGCATTGCCTCACATGCTCCAATTGCTTCACTGGAAAGCAGAATTAGCACTTCTTTTGTAACGAGTCTTTCTCTGTCCTGCCAGCTCCCAAAAAATGGCACGAAGCCTTAGAATTAGTTGCAAATGCTCAGCCTATAGCTTAGGTTTGTTCTACTAGGTCTTATAACTTACATTAGCCTAATTCTATCCATCTACATGTTGCTACATGACTGGTGGCTTTCACCTCTCCTCCTGCATGTCTCTTCCCTCTGCTTTGGGCTGAAAACTTCTCCTTTCTTCTTCCCAGATCTCGCTGTCCTCAGAAATCCCACCTAACCTCTTCCTGCCCATCTAATGACCATTCAGCTCTTTAATAAATCAGTCACAGTGACATATCTTCACACAGTGTAAAGAAATATCCCACATTTCTTGACCTTCCTGTGGTGTGTACATTCACTTTCGGGAATCACTACCGTATCCTTTCCCAAGCCATTAATGTACAAGGTTTCTTGTTGGAGAAGGCTATTCACTTATTCCCAGCTGCCCAGACACAAAATAGTCACACAGAAACTATTTTATTTGCAATACTATTTGGCCAAGAGCTTAAGCATATTTCTCCTAAACTAACCCATCTGCATTAATCTGTGTATCACCACGTGGCTGTGGCTTACTGGCAAGGTTCCTGTGGGCTCCAGCAGAGGCATCTGCATTCTGCAGGTGGTTACATGACTTCTCACTGACTCTGCCTTCTTTCTTCCAGCATTCAGTTTAGTTTTCCCACCTAGCTCCATTCTGCTAAGCCACTGGCCAAAACAGCTTTATTCATTACCCAATAAAAGCAATACACACACATAAAGACTTTCCACACCATTTCCCCTTTTCTGTTTAAATAAGAGGAAGATTTTTAATTTAACCGAGTAAAATTACATATAGCAAAACAGTTATCAAACAAGAATTATAGTTATAATATTTATATTTATTTATATTTTATCATAACTAAGAAAAACTATAACTGTAACTATTTATTCTTCATCTCCATCAAAAATTCCAGAAGAATATATTACCTAAGTAAATAGAAAGTGGATTGTAAACAACTTCTAAATCTCTAGAATTGACAGAGACATCTCGTAGCCTGGACAGTCACCCAAAGTTTTTCTGTAATGTTGGAGCATCCATCTTCAGCCTCTAGGCCCATAGCATCTGGCAGACTTTTCCATGAAGCAGAAATTTCAAAGACAGCTTTGCCTATATTGGCAGCCTGTCAGTCACTTTCTTCTGTGTCCAGCAAAATGTCTGGAAGACTCTTTCATGAAGCAAGAACCCTGAAGGATTGTCTCAACTTCTTTTTTTTTCCAAACCCTATTTTTTTATTTTAGAGATTTATTTATTTATTATGTACACAGTGTTCAGCCTCCATGCCTGCAGGCCAGAAGAGGGCACCAGATCTCATGAGCCACCATGTGGTTGCTGGAAATTGAACTCAGGACCTCTGAAAGAGCAGTCAGTGCTCTTAACTTCTGAGCCATCTCTCCAGCCCTTGTCTCAACTTCTTTAGGCAGATTCAGCAGTCATTTTTCTGTGGGTCCTGTATGTCCAGTTCATCAAGCAGTTGAAAGAAGAGCAGTTCTTGCCCAAATGGCTAATAAGCTTATAAGGAGCCTCTTTAATGCCCATTTTCCTCTTGAAGTTATTTGTGCTGCCAGTAGCAAATGTGTCTCATGTTGTGAAAAGTCCTAAGCTATTAAAACATTTTATGTTCTATATTCTGAAGATCCCTGAAAGATTTGAAGAATACCTATCTAACTGAAATATATCTCTATATATCTAGAAAATCTAACTAACATGATGACAAGCTTGACTATAATAGATGACTATCTATTAACCTGTATTTCTTAATTATACATTACATTTTTAAATTAACTTAAATATAATGCTTTAATCAAGAACAGAAATATACATATAACAAAATTGACCTTAAATTTTATCAATAAAGCAAGATCCATACCAATGCAAAGTACCCATCTCTATAGCATAATCTCCTTTAAATGTAAACAAGCATTTATAAACAATATTTGGGAAGTTGGGCATAGTTCTCTCCAAACTACTTCTTGCTTTTTGTTAGGTAAAGTATTTTTGGGGTAATTCACAGTGACCTTTTGGGAGTTCTTGGTCCATGAAATCACATTAGTTTGGAAGGAATCTGTAGGCGTAGCCCCAGCCAATCACCTTGCTTGTAGGGCAGGGTCACCTGAGGATATTTTTTACTAATAAATATTGCTGGTGTGCTCTCCCCCGCCTCTTCTGCTTTCCTGTTCTCCGCTGGAACCACAGGTTCTGTGAGTCTTTCCCTAATTAAAGCTAAATATATTCTTATAATTTCTGTCTGCCTTCATTTACACTGCTACAGGAATCCATGGGTTTTCATCCTCTGTGGAAACAAAAACAGAACCTCTTTTTCAAAACAACAAATCCTTACACCCAAATTTTGAAGTCAAGATACCTTTAAAACATATATGTTGGTTTAGCTTAGCAGCCCTTACAATGAAATGTCTCTGTACTTAGCTCATTCACAGTGAAAAATTCAAAGAACACAATAATAAACATAATCCAGACTCTCTGTTTATATTCCATCTTTATGTGGCTTATTTTTCTTACTCTATTACTTTTTCTACAAGTTTAATATTTATTTTATTATCTTTACTCCTTTAATCTATGACTGTCTGTACTCTTTTATATTATAATTGTTTATACTCTTTTTCTTCTCTCTCAAGCCTACATACATTTATCTAACACTGTGATCCATTTAGAGGTCTTTTACATCTGAATTTGTCTTTATTGCCTATCTGTAATTATTTTCTGCCCAGGAGCACTTTTTTTTAATGCTAAATGGGCATGGCTAGGACCAAGGCTGCTTTGCCTTTTGGCTCCACCAATCCAACATGGCAGAAGCATGTTCACCACCTCTGCAAGCTGTGCACACTGCTCCAGTTCCAGGTATGCAGTGGCTCTATGTCACACCATTAAGCAGATTGTAGCACTTGCTCACAAACCCCATTCAAGTGCTCGGCCTCCTGAAAGAGCTAGAGTTTATGCTGGCAGCACAGACCAGGAAGCCTCCCTTTCGAAACTATGCAGGGGTGGTAGGTGAGGGGTTGTTTTATTTTTGTTTTCATTTTGCTTTGTTTTGTTTTTGTTTTCTGCTACTGCTGAATCAGGAGGACCTTTCTTAGAGGAGTCACAGCGCTCCTACTTGCTGCTAGCAAGCAGAGCCCATCTGAAAACAAAAATGCTCTCTCGGGTTTTATGGATGTAGTTACCCACATTAATCAATAAAAGCAACACACATACATAAAGACCTCCCACACCAGTTCCTGCTCAGAGTCACTAGTTGTTAAATCATATCACTATTTCCTAATTTTTACTGTTGGAGTTGAAAAGACAGCTTCAGATCCGTTACTTCTTATTTAAATGTTCTTTCCATCTGGACATTCAGAGATTTGTTCTCCCTAATTTTGAAATACTAATTTAAAAAAAATAGTGCCCACTCTAACCCAGTATTTAAATACTTGCTATATACAAGACCCTACTCTAAATATTTTCATGTGTTAATCCATTTCATCCTTAATTCAGCGTTTTGGGACAAATACTACTATTGCATACATTTGACATATGGGAAAACTAAGGTTCAGAAATTAAGTATATGGTCCAATTTTAAGCACCTCATTAGGGAATGGAGTGAAGGAAGCTTCACATTCAAACAGTCTGTGTCCAGGATCTGAGGCATTTACCAGTAACCAGACACACTTAGTAACCAACTCAACTGAATCTTGGTGTCTACTTTGAATTGATGGACTTGGCTTTTTTTTTCTTTTTTTCAAGTCTAGGAGCCCATTCTTTTACACTGGAGTTTACTTAAGCAATGACTCAGTTTTATATAATTTCTTTTGTTGTTTGTAGAGAGTTTCCTTACATCCAGTGAGATTCCCTTACTTAACTCCCTCCTTCGTTTTCTCGAGGTAGCCCAAGTTGAAGTCTAAGCTCACATAATTTTGTTATTCATCTGTATCCAGCAATAAAGTATAATCTGTGTGATGCCCAAGAATGTCTTTGGAGGGATAAGTTTTATAGTCAGCATGCAGAGTGCTGGGTTTCATTATGACAGAGAATGTCTTGTTCACAGCAATGACGCCAACACCTGTTTCAGTGCCTGCAGTATGTAGGTTCTCAATGCATATTGGTGACTCTTAGATGAACGGAATAAGTTCTGACTTCCAGGTGTACTCGGAAATATTGGTAAGTACTCCAGAGAGCCCTTAAAGCTCTTCCCTTTGATTGTTCCATGAGCATTTCACTCAGGAAGCAGCTAAACCTATGGAATTTCTACTCAGTGTGCCAGCACCCCCTCCTCTGACACACAATTAGACCAGCTAAGCAAAGCAAGCAAATCAATGAACAATTTTGCTTTTCCTATATTTCCAAGAACTTTGATGGCAAATATGTGGCTTTCTCCTGCACCCGTTGGATTTCTTCCAACTCAACTTCACGTTCACGTTATCCGCTAGAGTCTTGTCAGGTTCCCCAAACTGCAGGCTGCCCCAAAAGAAAACCCCACTTCAGTGGTCCATCAGGAAGAAGGGTCTACCACACTTTCCACCAACAGACGATCGATGGGGGTTCCCCAGCACTGGTTTCAGAATTTGTAAGAATGGGTCCTAAAACTGAAAGTCTATCTCTTGCCAGCCATTATTAAAAGACTCAGAGGATACAAATGAGTATTCAGGAGAAGACTAAATAGGGCGAGGCCCACAAAACGACCCCGAGCCTGTGTTGGTGATGTTCAGTTACCTCTCTCCCAGCACGTGGACTGCGGCTTGGTGACAACCTTAAGGCTGTGTAAGTGCCATAGCTCAGGGTTGTCATGGAAGCTTTACTTCATGAGCAAGGTGGATTACGTTATCATTATTATTATTATTATTATTATTATTATTATTATTATTATTGATAATTAAACTCAACCTCTAGCCCCTCCTCCATTCTTCAGAAGTCAGGGGCAGAAGCTGAAAGTTTCTGGTTCCTTCAGCAACTAACCCCACCTACCAAGATCCACCTCATTGGCATATATTTAAGGATTAGTGAAGAACCACAGGGCTAGTGGTACGAGGTACTTCTCCTCTCTGCTAGGAAGAAAAGTCAAGGGAGGATTTTTTTTTTTTACGCTAAATGTTTGGTCAGCATACAGGATAGTTAAGTTTGGTGACCTTACAGGATCTGGAATTATCCAGAGGACAAATCTCTAGGCATACCTGTGGTAGATTATCTAGATCAGGTTGGGGTAGGAAGACCCATATTGACTGTGGTGAATACCATTCCATGGGCTGGAGTCCTGGTCTGAATCAGGAGGACAAAATTCTCCATCTATTCCCTTCTTCCTGACTGCAGAGGCAATGTGACCACAAACCTCCAGCTCCTGCCTCGATGGTCCCTCCACCATGGTGGACTATACCCTCTAACAGAGATGAATACACCTTTTTGCCATTAAGCTGTTATCATCAAGCTATTTTATCACAGCAGCATGGAAAGTAACCAACACAGCATATATAATAACAGCTTTTATTATGACATTTTCATAAACACATTTATCATTGCACCTTGCTTACATCAGCCCTAACTGCTCTCCTAGTCCCTTCTCCACCTCTCTCTCTCTCTACTCTCATTCTTCTTTCCAATTGGACACTCTTCTGTATTTACATCATATATATATATATATATATATATGTGTGTGTGTGTGTGTGTGTGTGTGTGTGTGTGTGTACATATGTATATTTATGTATATATAGTATACCTTTATTTTTGAACATATGAGAGAAAACATGCGGTTTTGTCTTTCTCCTTCCTGTTACCCTCTCTTCCCCCCCCCCCCTTTACTTTTTCTTCCCCTTCAGGCCGCTTCTACTTCCAGCCTCTATGCATATTCAAATGTGTGTTTTTTTCAATGGGTGTGTCCCAGGGTTGTGGGGCTCCACAGCACTGATTTGTAAGCAGATTAAACACTCTATCAGAAGGGAATGGGACCATTTTAGGGGGTGTGGGTAATCCCCGAATAGTTCAAAGAAAGAGATCTGCATAACTAAGGATGAAGGGAGTTTGGGTTTGTAGGAGCCCTTCCAAGCACAACAAAAAGCAACATTCATTCCAAGGGGAGGGCAGCCATGGGAGGGTGACACACCCACGAACCCACAAGGCACCTGCTGCCACGCTTCCTGCTCACCCTTTTCTGTGCTAAAACCTCTCTCTTGACTTTGTTAGGCTTTGCTGTATGGCACCACCACACACATTTTAAAATGTGACCAGGAAACTCCACCTGGCCTGGATCTTAACTATCTAAAACTTCTTCTGCTCGTTAACATTCTTGTTAAGACAGGGAAAGACAAACATTCACGGGGCCCAAGTCTTAATAAAATTGACAGAATCTGAAAGGACGTCCCCACTGAACTTGAATGAATGAAGCTGTCAAGGACGTGGGGACAAGGCAAACCTGCAACCTGTTCCCACTCCGCCCTGCTTTGGGATGCAGGATCAGGACCAGTCAGTGCGCCTCCTAATTCACACAGGTCTGTGGTCAGGCGGTCACCTGGAGGTTTCAAGTGAAAGTGGACAGAGTGGGTGCATTGCCCCCCATAAAGGGAGCGCTCAATGGCAACACAGAAACGATAAGAACCCCCCCAGACACTGGGGATTGGTTCAGTGCCCATGAGCCCGATGCCTGCCTGATGGGAGCAGAGGAAATTCAAGCCATCCAAGGGTACACAGAGTGCACACAGACAGCCCACACACTGTGCGTACTGGCCGGCAGCTCGTTTGGTGGCCCGTGGACCTGATGGTGGTGAGGGTGTATAATCACCGACTAGAAGAATGATAATGATGTCAGCTGAATGCCAGAAGAGATGGGGGAGGGAAAGAGGGAGGAGGGGAGGAAAGTGGGCATGGGGAACTGGAAGAGAACTAAGATAGACAGCGAGTAATTTCAACGGGGTGAAAGATATACTCGCAGAATAACACTGAATGGGGTGGTGGGCAGGGAGCAGAACTGACATTACAGACAAAGCAAAGGGCCATTGTCGAAGAAACACAAAAGTTCTTCCAGAAGTGGGTCATGATGAAAACTCAGAGCACCCATGTTAGCGATGGAGGCTGCAAATACAGGCCTTGTATCTGCACAGCGAAGATCCTGAGAACAAACGAGAAAGGCTGAAACAGGGGGATCACCCAGAATGCCACCTCAGAGGAAGGCACTTAGACCAAAATGGTTTACTACACCCCAGACACAAGTGGGAACAAACAGCCTCATTCTGGAAAGCCACTGTGAATGGAAGGCTGACAGGGAAAAGGCCCAATGGGCGCACAGTAGGAAGCTGTGCTCCCTACAGTGGGCAATTTTTGAAGAAAGAACAAACAAGCGTGCCCTTATCGCCGCCGTCTTTCAGTTGTGGTGATGGGAAAGCACTCTCAGCCATGTAATTGTTCATGAGACAAAGTACTCTACCATGTTTTGAGATGGGGGTCACCCAGCCCAAGAATGAGGAAGCCTGAAGCCAGGGTCAGCGGCAAGCAGCAAGCTGGGAAATTGCACCTGAGTGGTTGTTTTTACCGTGGGTACATGAACCGCCAATGTCAGAAGTGGTTTTAACAGCGATAATGCAGAGGGGAAACGGTATTGCCCAGCTACCATCTGGATCAAAAACTCAGAAAGAGGAACGTGGCAAAGTAAGAAGACTCAGGAGCCACAGCATCTATAGGCATTGCTTCCCAAGGCAGCAGTAGTTAGCCCAGCATGGTAGGGTTTACCTGCCGGGCTGGTGCTTGAGGGGCTGCTGCAAGGGAATTGCTGCATGCTGGAAGCTAGTCTGGGCACCACAGTGAGTACCAGATCAGTCTAACCTGCAGAGAGTTTGTCTTTAAATATGTCAAACTGAAAAAGGGCTTTAGGGCTTGAGAGATGACTTGGCCCTTAAGAGTACTTCCTGTCTTGCAGAGGGTCCCCATTTTGGTTCTCCAGCTCCAGGAGAGCCTACACCTTCTGGCTTCTGCAGGTATCTGCATGTACATGGTGCACATCAGCTTACACAGGACACACGTGTAAATAAAAATAAATAAATATTTTTAAAGCAACTTTACTCTTCACTTTGTATTATTAAAGAATAGCACCTTAATAAAGTGTTTTCAAAGTTGTAAAAAAAAAAGCCCATAGGTGAGTTTAAAAATGAGATATTCCACTCCCAAACCACTCCTTTCTCCGCTGAGCATGGAATATTATTTTCTCAGGATTTTGCAGAATTAACTATGGCTATTCTTCACTTTCACACAGCTACTTCTGGTCAACAGTACACAACTCTGTCCAGTCCTTGCAACACGCAGTCTGCCCACCACATCTCTGGTTTCTGCGTCTCATGGAATAGTTGTAGACAAAGTTGAGAACCCTTTGCTCACTGTTCCCTCTCCCAGCGGAATTCTTAGATGTTTTCCATCAAGCCTGTTTCCGCATCTCTCCTTACACAATTATAAATGGTGCTGATACACAGCTCTTAATAAAACTGAAGGCTCAAATGCTTTAAAAATCTCACAGGCATGTTTGTCCTGCCCTTAGTAGACCCTGCTGGCACGGGAAAGCTCTAACTCTTTTTTTTTTTTTACAGGCTCCCTTTCTTTGGGTTGGGTGTGGTGACATCACTGTTTAATCTTTTCTCCTCTCTGATATCCCTATGTGTCACCCTCTCTAGCCAGTCAGCAGACGTGGGTGCTCTACTGGACCAGTAGGGCAACTGGGTTCCTCTTAATCTCCCTCCTTTGGGCTGTCACTTGAAAGGCTTCCAAATGTGCCTCTCTAGCCAAGACTTTCTCATAAGCTCCTGGCCACACAGACCATGTCCATGCTTCGTGGCCCTCTCCCTGGGGCTCCCATGATCCTTTCTGGTGTGGGAGGTCTTTCTGTCTGTGTTTTGCTTTTCTTGGTTAATGAATAAAGAAACTGCCTTGGCCTGTTGATAGGGCAGAATTTAGGTAGGCAGGAAAGATGGAACTGAATTCTGGGAGGAAGAAAGCAGAGTCAGGGAGATGCCATGGAGCCGCCAGAAACAGACACTAGGAATTTTACCCAGTAAGCCATTGCCACGTGGTGATACACAGATTACTAGAAATGGGTTAAATTAAGATGTAAGAGTTAGCCAATAAGAAGCTAGAACTAATGGGCCATGCAGTGTTTTAAATAATAAAGTTTCTGTGTGGTTATTTCAGGGCTAAGCCAGCTGGACAACCAGGATGAACAAGCGGGCCCTCCTCCTATACCTCTCCCTGGGTACACAGCATCCATACACAAGCAGAGACAGACACTAAGGGGACCCTCTTTCCCATTTGTCCACACTTAACCCTGCTCAGAACCTCCTCGGTATCCTTCTGGACCATCTGTCCATTTCTACAAACACCATTCACAGCCAGGTTGCTAAGGTCCCCCATCCTCCACCAGCCCGCTATCCTGTCGAGCTTTGCCAACCTGACACCTTTACTGTTTACTCTCTAGATGAAAACTCTTTGGCTTCTTATTTTTCTTTTAAAAGAGAGAGAGAGAGAGAGAGAGAGAGAGAGACCAAAGTTCTATGACCTCTAAGGTCCCTTCTGTGGTAACCCTGCCTTCTCTCCTGTCCCTTACCATTGCTCTCCAAATTCCAGCCACAGTGACCTTAAAGTTTTTCTTTGCCCAGAGCTTTCCCTCTGCAGAGAAAGGTCTCACCTACCTCCCAGGCTCTTCTAGACACTAGCAGCCAAGCCATACCAGATTGGTCCTGCAGGGAGCTCTTCCCTGCCCTCCGTTCCAGCCAGGGTTAGCTACAGAGTGAAATCCTATAAGGGGAAGAAGAAGAGGAGCGGGAGAAAAAGGAAGGAAGGAAGGGAGGGAAGGAGGGAGGGAGGGAGAGAGGGAGAGAAGGAGGGAGGGAGGGAAACCAAACAACAGCAAAAAAAAAAAAAACCCACAAGTAAAACTGAGAGAGATTACCAAGTAATACACAAAGCATGAAGCAGATTGAAAAGCAGTTGAGAGATACCAGCTATGAAAATAACTATAGTCAATAGCCAAAATACAATGTCATTTTGGATATCATTTTTAATGACCCGATAGGGACACATGAAATTTCATACAATAAGAATATTCGGCACAATAAATCTCACTTTCTACCTCCTGTCCATGAAAAATGAGAAAAGAACACCGAAGTTGTCGTGGCTATTATCCTTTTTGTCAAAATTGTAGCTGATTTTCATTTTCATCTTTGTGTTATGAGTTATGAGTTATGTATAAGGAAAAGACATCAATCTTCCAGTAAGAGAGAAGTTATATTGGTCAATAATTCTTTGTGCTATCAGGTACAGACAACCCAATTCAGAGTGATTGACAGGGGCTAGGCTGAGGCTAACAGCACTAACAAGGTTAAGCGTGACCAATCAGTGTTCTTTCCCCGCAAATCTTCCTTTCCTGCCCTTCATCCTGAGATTAACTTCTCTCCCATCCACAGAACAGCGGTGGTCATTCCAGGCGTCTTATCCTTACTGCACAGGAGAAAAGGTACCTGTATCCACCCAGTAGGACCAGCTTAGTACATAAGATCACATTTGAGCCAGTCTCTGTGGCTGGAGGAGGCTGCTGCATCAGAAGGGGTCAAGAGTATGAAGGTGCCACCCAGAGCTGGGTTCTAAGTGGATGAATGGCACCCCCTATACAGGTAACTTTGAAATTCAAGGCTACGGTGCTTGGTGGCAAACACCTTTAGTTCCAATGCTCAGAAGGCAGAGATAGGAGGATCTCTGTGAGTTTGCGCCAGCCAGGCTAACTCATTAAGATTCTGTCTCAAGCAGAGCAGTGGTGGTGCATGCCTTTAATCCCAGCACTCCGGAGGCAGAGGCAGGTGGATCTCTGTTATTTCAAAGCCAGCCTTGTCTATAAGAACTAGTTCCAGGGATTCTGTCTTAAAAGTTCTAATGGAAAAGAACTTACGATTAAAACAACTGGGAGGGGCTTGGTCAGAGGAGATGCCTGGGAAGGTTGACGGGCTCCATGGAGCAAGCTGACAAATGAGGGTATCCAGTGAGGTCTAGGTTTGATTGAGAGATCCTGACTCAAAGAATCAGGTGGAAGAGCAATGGAGGTTTTCCAACATAAACCTTAGACCTTCACTCACACACACCACCAGAGACACAAACATGAAACAAAGAAAAGAAGCAATAAGAGTTCTGGATGAGAAACACACAGTACTGATTCAAAGTAAAATTAGGACAGAAGTCAGTGGCTAAAAGGGAGGGGATTCACCAGGCTGGTGTAGATCAGAGATGGGATGGATTGCCTTGCACACATGAGGTCCTAGATTCAATCATCACCCAATCTCCTAAAATGGAAGGAGGAAGAGAAAGGAAGGAAACCAATGACTTTGGGCTGGGATTGTCGTTCAGTGGCGGTGCACTTGACTAACACGTATTAGGCCCTAAGTTCAATGCCCAGTATTGATTTAAAATAAAAAAGAAGATTTGATTTCTAAACATTAGCTCTAAACAATCTAAAATGCAAATATTCTCTGCCAGGAAGGCCCTGGCATAGTCGTCTGGAGGGGTTTCACCTGGTTTACAACCTCCTATACGAACTCAACTAGCTACTCAGTAGCATTGGCATGTACATGGTTTTTGAGCATCCTTAGGACTGAATAACTAATGTTAAATTTTTCCTATCTAGGAAAGTTTATAAAAGCTATTTTAAGCTAAGCTCACTGGCAAAATTTTGTCACCCCAGCAACTTGGAAGTCAGAGGCAGGAGGATCACAAGTTCAAGACCTACTTTGAAAACATGATGATCCCTTTTTTTTAAAAAAAAAAAAAAAAAGTAAAACTAAAAATATAAAAGGTAATAAAAATATCTGGAGATATATGGGAATACAGCTCAGTGTTGGGCTATTTGCCTGATGTACATGAGGGCTTAAGTTCAATCACTATTCCTATAGGCAAAAAAAACTTTTAAAAAAAATTCTTAAAAACAACATTTAGCAGCAGCAAGATCATTTTTCCAGGCGTCTCCAGAAGGAGGGATGTGAGAAAGCAACAGTCAGGGGCTCCAGCATCAAGAAGAAGGTTCTGAGCAGTGGTGGAGGGGAAACTCTGTGCAGGTTGGAGGGCCCTTGTTACTACCCTGGCCTCTTTGCGACCCGCCACAGGCAGGGCGGGCTTGGGAAGCACCAGGAGGCAACCAAAGCCTCCATGCTGTACCCTCCCTGCCCTTCCTTCTGTGGAAACACTGCCTGGCATCCCAGTTTCAGAGACGTTTACCTCAGTGTCAAACAATTCCCTGCTCTCGTCCCAATCCAACATGAGTCCATCTCTGTTTCTCCTGCACAGTGCAGTCTTGTTTGACAATATAATGAGGGCTGCTTAGCCAGATGGAAAATGCCTCACCTGAGTGTTTTATGTCAGGGCTGCCAGGGCACTCAGCCCCCAGGCACTCCCATTTCTGGCTAAGGAGCTGCAGACTTCTAGCTCAGCCAAGGACTTCAGGCTGGCATCTTGCTCCACTAAAGCCACTTTTGCAACAGCAGAAGGCAGGGGCTTCTGTCAGTTCGAATTTCCTGGAATGTACGAGCCAGTGTCACAATCCTGAAGGAGCCTTGGGTGTAGCCTGTTCCATCAAGTCCCTGGAAGAGCACAAGAAGGGAAGGGCCAGAGTATAATCACAGAAAAGCAAGCAGATTGGGAGGTGACCTCAGCAGGGAGTTGGTCTGTGGCAGAGGCTGGGACAGTTGGGCTCCTGCCATCATATAAGCTTAAGAAACTTTCTCCACATGCTAGGGAACTCACCACACAGCCTATTCCGTCTACAGTATGACTATTTTGTCAGACCACTTTGAGGTCAAATCTACAGAGTATGTATGGAAGGGAACAGGAATCGCATCCAATTAACGTGAGACGGAGAGCCAGTCAGGAGAGGTTGGCATGCAAGATGCTACCAGACTTGCGAATATTCTGAGGGAAGCTTACTCTGGTTTGTTAATAACTTCTAACACATCACATTGGGACCTTGCATTCTACCCAAATCTTTACCTTGCTTCTCAGCTCTAAAACGGACCTCATAATGCCCATGCACTATATTTTGCTGTTGTTTACTGGTCTTTCCTTCTCTGACTTGAAAGCAAGGTGTATCCTTGACCAGACCCTAACAGCTACAGAACATTCTGGATGCACAGTGGTTGAGGCTGTGGATGTGGCTTGTTGATAGAACTGTTCTTAGCATGTGGGAAGCCCTGGGTTTTATCCCCAGCAGTAAAAAAAAAAAAAAAAAAAAACAAAAGAAAAACCAATCATGCCATCTGAAATTGTTTATGCCAGAGTTTAATTCATAGTAGTTGAGTCAGTCAGTTAGCTAAGGAATGGAAAGAATATGGTTATTTGAAGAAGAACACAAAATATATACCTTGAAGTATGCACTTTGGCACCTTCAGGAACCTTGCAAATACTAAATCTTTCAGATTAACTCAGTCTTCTTTTCTGCTTTGAAAGAAATCAGCCTCATTGCTGAAGGAAGCAGCCAAAAGCTTAAGTACTGCCATTTTGACTTCAGACTCCATTTTACCTATAAGGTGAAATAAAGTCCAGGTTTCCAAGGCCTAGAGGAACTGAAAACTTTCCAATGGCTGACCAACCTCCCCTTTAAACCATAGAAATAGCTGTTATGCATCTTTAGTTCTCTAGAAACATTATGGCCGTTGCCAACAACAGAAGGAACAGTGAATCTGATTGGTTGGACTGAAAGGTTTGTGTTGTATATCAGTTGACAATGATGGGACATTCAAGGAAGCCCCTGATCTCTACGTCCTGATTGGTGAAAATTGTAACTGTAACTTGGCAACAAATGTTTGAGTTTTTCTGCTTATATACCCCATTTCTGCCCCCGCTCGGGCCTGTCAGGAGAAACAAAGCTCCCGAGTCCTTGTCCCGCGGTCCTGATTGATTAGTGACCTGATTATGTGGTGAATTAATAAAATCTTAACCATAAATGTTATCCCTCTATTTCCTCATGGTGCATAACAGGCTGGGTTTAACACTGCCACTTCCTGACATGGGCTGCCACTTCCTGTGCTGGAGTGCTGCCACTTCCTGTCCTGGAGCGCTGCCATTTCCTGGTGATGCAGACTGATTCCGGTCAGCTCCTGAGCTTTAGGCCTCCTCTTCTGCAATCAGATAAGTTCCAGAAACTCTCTTGGTGATGGTCAATACTATGAACTTGACAGGATAAACTCTTACTAAGGGACAAGTCTCTGAGAATTTTCTAGATTAGGTTAAGTGCAGAAAATTCACCAGAGAAGTAGGTGGTCCCATCCCACAGGCCGGTGTTTCAGACTGAGTACCAAGGAGACAGCAACTGAGCATGAGAAGCTCATCCCTGCTTCCTGACTGTGGGTGCAATGGCCGCTGCCTCTTGTTCTTGCTGCCATACGCCACCTTGATGAAGGTAGGATCCAGAGAAACCCTTCCAAAGATGTTTGTGTCCTAGACATAAGAATGCTGCTGCAACAGGGTTCAATGGCCATGCATGCCTTTAGTCCCAGCACTCAGGAAGCAGAGGCAGGTGGTAAAGAACCACCCTGCCTCCATCTTAGGCTTAAAAGCTGTCTTATAGCAAAGACAAACTAAGCTCATTCCTTTTCATGATTCAATCTATGTTTCTTGAGGATTGGGCTATACCCCACCTGCAATCTTAACCATAAAGGGTTCTCAGCTGCCTGTTCTAGGAATGGCAATCACGTCTTTGTTTCAAAAAGTTGCGTATAACCACCTTGCAACCCCACCTTTGTATCAAAAAGTTGTATGACCACCCATGACTACCTTATTCTACCTACCTATTGGAGTTACCTTGTTTGATCACCTGTTTCCACAATCTCACCTATTTCCTCCCATTGTAAACCCTCTATTCCTGAGCTATAAAAGCCTTGTCTTTCTCACTCACATTCAGTGCTGACCACTGACATGAATGAAAAAGCTTAATTTAATTAATTTGGCTCTGATGATTTGAGTCAGTGGTCTTTTCCGTCCCATTTTTGGTATTAACCATGGTGCTGTGAGTTTGAGGCCAGCCAGGGTTACACAGTGAGACCTTGTCAAAAATAAATAAATAAAATGAAATAAACAAAAAAAGAAGGAATTATCCATAAGGGTGCAATAAGTGGTACTCACATGGTCTTGGTAACCCACAGCTGTCTAGTTGGTCTTAAAGCCTACTCAAGAGGAGGGAAATAATGCAAGGCAATAGAAGTATAGCCAGATTCCCAGAGATAATGAGGTCATGGACCTTAGAAAAGAATCTATTACCTCCACTTCTCTGGACCGGCATAATACCTTACAATATTCCAATTTTCTGCTTATACCCACGGGTAAGTGTAGTTACCACCTTTCGTCAAAGAAGCCCCTACTTACAGCTGATGAAGACCTTCACAGAGAGCCACGACTGGACACAATGCAGAGATCAACAGGCCATGGGGAGCCAAGCCCAACAGATGCATCCATGTAACAAGTCCTGCAAGTATGGCTCAGGGAGCATAGAAGAAGATGGGGCGGAAAGACAATAAAAGCCCAAATCCCAGGATGTCCGTCGTCAAACAGTCTCTCTGAGGAATGGCTGAATAAACAATATGGAACAAAGGCAATTGTCATGTTAACATGGAAGGGGGAAATTTCATGGGTCTGTCCTGCCCCGAGAACTATAGGTAACTTGTGACTGTGGCAGAGGAGGAATTAGCCTCAACAAGCAATGATCCCCTTTATTGCTCATTCAATGCAGAGTGATCAGTTCTAAAACCACACAAGCAGCTAAAAACACGCTCACGTTTTATTTACACATTTGTGCACACAAATACATAAATATGTGTATATGTAACAAAAATAATCAAAGAAAAAGAGGCTATCAGTTTAGGTAGGAGTGGGGCATGGGAGGACTAAAGGGAAGAAAGGAGAGGGAGAAAGTGATGCAATTCTATTTTAACAAAAATGTATTTTAAAAAATAAACAAGGCAAATTATTAAAAAGATTAAAAACTTAAAAAATAATAATTTAAAAAGAACACTGTTGAAGCCGTAAAAAGATAGAAATACAAATAGATATGCCAACAGATGGCAAGAGATATTCAAGTGAATTATTTTTATCAAATAATTTCAAACAGTTCATCTTATTTTATAATAAAGGTTGCACTTTATTGAATCGTACAACATAGTGTTGCCTCCATTGCCTTCGGTCATGTTGAGAAGCTCCACTAGATGCTAGCCCACTTGAAGGCCAGATGAGGTTTGGAGACTCACCCATGATGGTGCTTGGCCCACAATAACCACCAATATCCACAGAGGAATTAAGTGGCAACATGATTGGGCAATGAGCCCAGGGGATCTAAGACACAGCTATGTTTTTATTTCTCTCTGCTCTACTTTGATACAGATAATTTTGCTCTTTATTATTCTTAATTATGTTGAATCTCATAATTTAGATGTAGAGAAAAACCATAAACCTCAGCTGTCCTGTGTGTGTGTGTGTACATGCATGTATGTGCATGTGTGTGCTTGTGTGTATGCATGTATGTGTGTGCATTCATGTATGGGTATACATGTGTGATGTGTGTGTGATTTCATGTGTGTATGTGTTTGGGATTTTTACTTGCTTTTTAAGTTGGTGTATGTGAAATAAATATCAACTCGTCTGAAATGCACAGCTTCCCCCAGTGGTAGTTTCCCCAAGAAACCAGACCTTAAAAGTCAAAGGAAAAATTTCCATTGGAGACTATGGATCAGTGGAGTGAGGTAGAGAATTGAGCCTATGGGGCAAGAGGCACAATAGCCAGAACAAAGCAGAGGCAGGCCATTGCCCCTGCAGATGGCTTCCAAAACATCAGAGTCCAAAGAGACCTGGAAGTTCTTGGGAAATTGAGACGTCCTTTTAAAATGATCTCCTAGCTATCATTGGGGCAGCTTGCTCCTTCGGACCGTTAACCTTCTGCCCTCCACTCCTAACCTTGGGGTCCCCAGGGTATCTGTCTAAGAGACTGGCTTCCAGAGAGGGTCAGTGTTCCTCTCTTAAGAGCCCCCAGAGCAAATGACTGAACAGATTAGGATGGATTAGACAGATAACAACTCAGACCTTTTTACAAGCCCAGTTTTCACTCGACACTCAAATTCCCTTCTGTGCCCCACAGCCCAGTGACTGGATAGCATTACTGGAATATCTCTGAGCCTGCAGAGTACGTGGAACTGTGCAAAGCCAGATGTTCTTGTAACCCTGTTTTACTGAGTTATTTATATCCATATAATATCTGACATTTCCTGTGTTGTTAAAGAGTTGCGGGCCCTTGACGTATTTTTAAGAGGACAGGGCCGACTTTTCATTTTTTTTCTTTGATGCCCAGCACCAGAAATAAGTATTACGGAGAGGGGCTATATTAAACAGACACCCAGATACTTAAAGTCTACCTTAGTTTAATGCTTTCATCTTAGGTGATCGTCAGGAACATAAAGATGCTGGAGTTACCTAGGCAGAGTGTAGGAATTAAGTCCACCACACAATAACAGCAAACGCCCATGACCCTAAAAGAAGCCATCCACTGAACAAAGAAGACATTTTCAATGAATATAGGAAATGTAATCCTCATTTCTGTAGCTAAACTTTATGGACACTTGATACATGAACTATGCCATCTCTTTGAACTTGATAGATATGGAAAAGGCTAGTTAAAAATTTTTCAAGCTTAGTAAAATATGAACTGACAGAATTTTCTGACCAAATGAAATAATGGAAACTTTATAGAGTAGACAGTGCTTGGTGAACCCCAAGGGGTAGTGATATCTAAACAGTGAGCGAAAGCTGATATCCTACACAGTCATTATTCTGTTTTCTTTGTTCGTTATAAAAGCATTCACAAAATGCTCTTTTTAACATTTGGGATAAAAACACAACAATGATAATAACAACAAGATCCACTCCATGTTAGAAGTTGATTGTTGATTCTTCTCCTGCCTTGAACTTTCTTTTCTGAGAGTTGAAGGGATAGACACACATCATTGTGCATGCAGGAAAAGTTCCAGAAAACATTGTCTTCTCTCTCTTGCTCATGCCTTCCCCACTCTGAAGCTGAGGTCCTCCTGACAAACCAAACAATTCCCACTGGTTTACGAAAACAAGATGCCACACCTGCTGGCCGACCTGAACACAGAGAGCCTACCCATGCCAAAGCAGTCCAACTTCCGGTAAATATTCTAAGGTGTGCTAAGTCCCAAACAATGTTCAAACAATGAGATAGATCTTCTAGAAACAGATGAGGAGAGAGCCTTCCAGGGCACTGGTGTGCTCATTCATCAGTTACAGACCCCCGATCTTCTAGGTTCTGTGCTAACAATTCCAGGTCTCTCTCCACTGCAAAGGTGGAATGGTCTAGAAGGGCAGAGAATAGAATTCTGTGTCTACATCTCCCAGAATCTTTGTAGACGCTATCTGGGTTGCCTATGTGTGGATACCAAATCACAATCTTTCCTAACCTCCTAAAATTTAAACTTTTTTTGTTTCTCGCTGACTCTTACTCAAGGTTATTGTTATAAACTTTTTTAGTCTTAATATCTATCTTCTATTTTTGCTTCCCTCTGCTACTGCAAACAACCTGGAGACCCCAGAAAGTCTCCCTAAACCAGAGCTACCTGTAAGTCAGTGGGAAAACAACTCAAATGACCAGAAATTTGTTCTTAATAAATGAACTGTTGGTGCTGGTCCCAGAATGTTGAAAGAGGTGAGATTCCATTCACACCTTCTCTGTCAGCTTGCAGGTCCATAGGCCCAACATATTTTCATGACATTATTTATGTAGCCCAGGCTGGCCCCAGACTTGGGATTCTCTTGCCTCGGTTTCCCAAGGGCTGGGACTGCAAATATGCAGTACCCAACTTGGCTCGGGATCTCCTTTTCTGAAGCATAAATTTGAGCACTGAATGCTGTCTCCGTTTTCACCAGGCTGCCTCACATACAAGAGTCACTTCCCAGTAAAATATATAGAGCTTTCTTCAAATGTATCAATTGTTCCACACATCTGGAGCCCGAAACATATGCAGTGCAGGTCCCAGGCAGTGAGTTTGGAGTGTGTACACTGATACTATGTGAGGGCTTTCATAGGCATAACTGACACCATTAACCTAGAAGCTTCTCTAAGCAAGCTGAGCTCTTGGATGTGTATAACATCAGACACGACATCAAAACCACATGGTAAACAAGCAAACAGCAACAAAAGCGTCACGCTGGAGCTGGTAATAGGAAAACTACTAAATATGGGAACAATATGTTTTGTCTAAAGCAGGATATTCACTCAGATACCAAAAAAGAAAGAAAGGCATTTTTAAAGAAGCATTGAAAAAAAAAAACTCTTTTAGAACAGTAATGATATAGAGAGACAGAGACAAAGGAAGAAAATATGACCAGTGAGCCTAGTACAGGGCCTGTCATTCAGTAAGTACTCTGCAATATATAGTTTAGAATCGCTAGAAACTCATGTTATTGGAAACAGGGAATGCTTCACCTCCAAATAATGAAATGGAGGCACGAGGTGGGGGAGGTGTGCCTTTAACCCTTAACCTCAAAACCATACAGTCTCGGGGTCACTAGAAAAGCAGGCTTTCAACTCCCCATCTCCATCCTATGAGCATAACAACCAAAAATTCTTTAAAAAAAAATGAGCATCCAGTTGCCAGATGTTAGAGACATCTGGCAAAACCTATAAAACCATTCTCTACCACCCCTACCTCCTTTCTAACTCTAAAGAGTTGGGTGAGAAAAATCTAGGACCTCTCTGATGTAATGAAATCAGATCTTGACATGGCTATCTTTGTGATTCTATCTTTCTTTCCTCCTCATCCAGCTTAACTCCTCAGCACCCAGAAGCATCGTATGGCACTGAAGAATATGACCTCATATACCAAAACGATTAAGAGAAAAGAAGATTTAAGGTTTTGTTATTTAAACTTTAACCGAAGCTCCTGGGTATCAGAAAAGCAAATCTAAGCATGTGAGATGTCGTGCGTGTGTGTGTGTGTGTGTGTGTGTGTGTGTGTGTGTGTGAGGCCCCTGAGAAGAACAAGACAGATGGACCATGATAAAGGGCCTTACCCTAAATAGTCAAGAGAATGAGACCAGAAATAAAGGTGTCCTGGGTGAGACCTGGGAACCATCAGGTCTCAGCAACAGAAGTACACCTGAAAGGATAAGGAGGAGGAGAGGATGAGTCTTTATGGCCTAAATTTTACCTGCAGCTAACCACACTGCTCTGGAGACCACCCAATCTAGTAAGGGGTGTATATAAACCAACCTCAATTCTTTCAAGTGTGAGAGCTCTTCATCTTGTAAGCCTGGTTCTCCTCTAGTAGAAAGACACTTGGCCACCTTCAGGACTAAGCCCCAGTGTGGGCCCCATTTTCTGTATGCTCAAGGACACCCCATAGCATCCTAGGTCAAGACAGTCTACCCTGTCACTGATCGAGCAGCAGGGGGCTACAAATCAAAGCTCAACACTGGTCCTTGGCAAGTCTAAACTAGTTTATTTTCCTCAGCACAGGTAATGTCTGAGGATGCTCAATTCTTGGATGTTAGGGGCTATCCTTCACATGAGAGGACATTTAACAGCAACTTAGTTAGTTAGTTAGTGGCAGGAACCTACTGTCAGATGCCAACAGCACATTACCCCCCTGTGTGACATAAAAAATATGAAAGGACAAAAGGTCTTGGTCCAGACAAGTAGGAGAGTACCCTTCTAAAGCAGAAGCTGTGCCAATCTCAGAACCTGATATCCACTACACACACACACCAAAAACCTTTTGTAGGTTTGGTGCAAACCAGCACCAGCACAAACTGCCTCTATCAGGAAGACAAGTGCAGTGGTCACTCATGAAGGGAAATAGGAGGCAGTAAAAGCAAACTGAATAAGAATGCCTGGCTGAGCAAATGCTCACGCTGGAGCAAGTCTCGTTCAGAGGCTGAGACCAGCAGCAATTTGGGGGAAGTGACAGTTTCTCGAACTTACCCTCAGGCAGTTAGTATCATTCTCAAATGTTTATGAAATATTTATTAGTAAACACCACCATCATCAGTTGCAGTAACACTGAAAGCGTTTATTGAGTTTTCTAATTATTATCTTCCTCTACAAATTGGGCGTGTAACTGCATACTCGTGGGGCTGCACTGCAGATTAAAGGAGCAAGGCCATCCAAGCATCAGCATTGGGCCTAGCGCAACATCACCTCTTGGAAAAGTTGTCCTATGTTGTCATTGGTCAGTATAGAAGGTTAAGGGACTTAACTAACAAATGGGGGTGACAGCAATGGTCCGACATGTTTTGCGCTAGGTTCTCACACATGTAGCTGACTGACAAACATGGAAGCTCCCACACTCCTCTACCTCAGAAACCAAGATGCAAAGGTGGGGTAGACACACGCTTGGTACCTGAGGGCCCAGCTGGACTCTGAGCAAGATTTCAGTTTCTATCAACTGCCTCTTGTCGGCTCTAATTCACAACACACTGACTGCCGTCTCCTATCAGACAGCTCGAACAACGATGAGCTTTATCTGCCCCTCAGCTGGATTCACACAGAAGTTGGCAAGACTCCAAGGACACACAACCAGGACTCAGTCTTTATCAACCTTTGTCTGGGCCGCAACTTGGTTCTCAAGGGAGCCTCCTTTAGGATCAGAGGACAGTCACCAGTGAACACTAAGGAGGAGACAGAGAAAGAAAGAAGGAGGGACAGAATGAGGGAAGGGGAAGGGAAGAGAGATGGTGACAACTTACTGTTCTTCATCAAAGTGAAGAGAAACACAGAGTGAGGGGATGGAGAGAAGAGTCAAGGGTTGAGAGGACTCACTCTGAAACCCTGAGGACTGCAGTTCTGATCCCAGCACCCAAATAATGAGCCTGGCATCCTACAAACACCTGTGACTGAACCTCCAAGAGAGCTGACACCCTCTTCTGACTTCAGTGCGTGTGCGCCAGTGCGTGAACTCTCTCTCTCTCTCTCTCTCACACACACACACACATGCTCACACAGGAATGCACACACACACATGCACACACATGCAAGATATGCACACACACATGCAAGATATGCACACACACATGCACACACAGGAATTCACACACACATGCACATGCACACACATGCAAGATATACACACATGCAAGATATACACACATGCAAGATATGCACACACACATGCACACACAGGAATTCACACACACATGCACATGCACACACATGCAAGATATACACACATGCAAGATATACACACATGCAAGATATACACACATGCACATGCACATGCACACAAATGCAAGATATACACACACATGCACATGCACACACAGGAATGCACACACACATGCACATGCACACACATGAATGCACGCACACATGCACACATATGCAAGATATGCACACACACATGCACACACAGGAATGCACACACACATGCACATGCACACACAGGAATGCACACATACACATGCACACACGCACAGACATGCATACACACGCACATGCACATGCACACACAGGCACAGGCATGCACACACACATATGCACATGAACACCCCCCACAGGTATGCACACACACATGAATGCACATGCACACACGCACAGGCACGCATACACACGCGCAGGTATGTACACACACATATGCACATGAATACCCCCACACATGTATGCACACACACATGAATGCACATGCACACAGGCACAGGCATGCACACACACATATGCACATGAACACCCCCCACAGGTATGCACACACACATGAATGCACATGCACACATGCACAGGCACGCATACACACGCGCAGGTATGTACACACACATATGCACATGAATACCCCCACACATGTATGCACACACACATGAATGCACATGCACACATGCGCAGGTATGCACACACACATATGCACATGAACACCCCCCCACAGGTATGCACACACACATGAATGCACATGCACTCTCTTTTCATTTTATTATTAAAAAGCAAGGATATGGGGCTGGGAGGATTTTGCAGTCAATAAGGTACCCGCTGTGCCAGCATGAGGACCCGAGTTAGTATCCCCAGAACCCACTATAAAGCTAAGCATGACAGAGTACATCTGTAACCCTGGTGCTGCCTGATAGGGCAGGCAGATCCCTAGAGTTCATTAGTCAAGTCAGTCTAGTTGAGCTAATGAGCTCCAGGTTCAGCAAGAAACAAACCCTGTCTCAAAAATAAAACAAAACAAAACAAAAAAAAAAAAACCCAAAGGCAGAGAGCGATTGAGAAAGCCACCTTACACTGACCACCACACACATGGGCCAACAGACACTCGTACAACTTCCACAAGCGCATGTGCACACAGCCTCACAGTGCGCACCCACACAGAAGTGAGGAAGGTGCTGACAGCCTGTGCTATTTGTCAAAGCCACTACACAGCAATTATTATAACCACTCCCGAGCCAAGCCTTTGTGGGGAGAATGGGCTTGTTCTATTCAGGTTGCCAAATCTGACTTATGCCTGGAGCAGAGGCTGGCTCGAGGGTCCCTAGGGAGCAGATAACGTAAGAAAGAGCTGCACACCAGCCCACAGTACAGGACAGACGGGGAGCTCTGTCGGTGCTCAGCCTCCAGCCCCCCGTAGATGTTTAAGACTGAAAAGTTTTTTAGGGTTGGGCTATCACTAAGTCGTACAGCACTTCTCTAGCAGGCGTATGAGGCGTGTGGTTCAATGTCCGCTTCTAGCTGAGGACACCGTCAAACTTTCAGATGGTTGAGTTGTACGTGGCCTGAAAAAAACACTCACTAAGGAACTGAGATCCAATGGGGATTCTGAGAGAAATACAGGAGCTATATTCCCCCACGTGGGGTCCTACAAAAACTGACCAAAAAATAGGAGAAGCTACAGGGTAAAGAAAAGCAAAAGGCGTGAGAACCTCATGATGCAAATTCCACACAGTCGAATCCTGACAGGGCAGGTGTCCCCCCAAACCGCACCACCCCGTGTCTCCTGTCATCTCGTTTGTTCCTTGGAACATAAAGCCACTCTGCACCCGTCGTTTGTTATTTAACACGTCGCAAGGAAGTTGGCCCCCCCTCTTTGTATGAACAGCTTCTCCTCTGGAACTTCATAAATCTCTATTCCTTCTTCAAGTGCAGGATTTACTCTTTGTTTCCAGGGCTTAGCAGCAGCTGGTCCACAGCTACTACCTCATAATGGCCGGAAGATGTCCCCTGAGAGCAGCGATGGAGAGCTGAGAAATCCCCTCCACACATCAGAAGAGACTGCTGGGAAATACTGGGAGTTTGCATGAAGTCCTGTGATGAAAGTCACTTCCCCCATGATTCCCGGAAGAAAACAGAGGTGAGATGAGTTCTTTTCCCGATCAAGGGATAAAATGGGAGGGATGGAAACAAGGGTTATACCTCCCAATAATACTCAGATCCCCTCCCAGGCCCTGCAGCTAAGCGTGGGATCAGCCAGCTTCAAGAACTCCATGAATCTTCCAGAACCCTGCATCACACGGATAAGTACAGCCTGCTCCTCTCCATCCCTCACCTCCAGATTCTAGAAAGAATCCCCAAGTTCTCACCTGACTCACAAGTGATTTCTAAGAGGGGATATCACAAACAAAAAAGGAGCTTGACCTTGTCATGAAAATATGCCATGTGTCGTCCCTCTTCTACACAAAGTCTCCCAAATGGCATGGCACTCCCGTCCATTCGAGTGCACTCCCTCAGCCAGCGCATCTATAGCTGTGGCCTGGAGATTCAGGCAATCACTAAGCTTCCTCATGAGCACAGATCCCGGAGCTGGAGGACATGGCAAACAGCAACAACAAACCACAATGAGGCCACAGGTCTGTGCAAGTCTCCCAGACTCCCCTTGCGTCTGTGTGAAGACTAGCAGAGCCTCAATCTTCGAAGTCCATCTTAGGGAGGGTGGCCAATGGACAGACACATCGTCTGCCGTCCAAGAAGAGGCTGGGCCTAGCTCTACACATGTGAACACTAAGTTATGTGAGCCCCAGCCTTCTGTTTCTGTTTATTTGTCTTGCCTTGTGTTGTTTTATTAACCAGAAACTTGAAAAGGAGGCTGCCTTTGTTGTGTTGCCACTTGGCAGAGGACTAGAGGTTACAGTAGCAAGTGGAGCCTAAACATTTTTTTTTCTAAATCTGGATGAAAGTCGCTTCCAAAGAGAAAAACTATATCCGATTCCCTGTCTCCCACTGAACTTCGGAAGGACTCCCCACACCTTACCTTCAAAACACAGAATCCTAGCCAACGAAAATGGAAAAACATAAATTGTTGCACGTAAAATGTAAGATCAGGGGGTGCAGACAGGCCTATGTCAATAGGGTATTTTTAGCCACTGGGAAATTGTTTTTGTTTTGAATCGGGTTTTAAGGGCTTACTGCACAGGGACCTGGGATATACTCTTCAGGGTATCGCATTCATAGTAGCTCATTCTACTTTCAGCGGAAAAGTCCCACTTACAAGACTAGAAAAACTGAGGCTTGAGAGACAGAAAATGATTTTCATAATTGAAAAGCAGAGGTGAATGCCCAGATAGGACAATACATTAGCAAGCAGGACAGAAACCCCGCCTTCTACCCTTCCTGGTCCCATTTCTACCTACTGATTGGTTGGCTCCCTCCCGAGAACTTAAGCATTGCCCTTTGACCAAGCATTGCTTCTGTCCTTCTCTATCCCTGAGTGCAAAGAAGAAGACCTGTTGTGCAGAAAGAGCTCCCCGCAAGGCTCCCAGCATTCCCAAGCCAACGCTGATGGGTTTCAAGACTGTCGGTTTCAAGACTGATAGGCCCTGCTCGGAGCTCAGTCATCTCCCACTTCGCCCTGTGCCTGGAGAGGAGATGATTGCTGCCGCTCAATTTTCCCCCTATTTCCCTCAGCAGTCACGGGTGGCTAAGTCTCAACGATCAAGCTGTGGCAGTTAGAGGCAGGAAATGGAATTGGAGAAGACAGACTCAAACTCACCCACCATGGAAAGAGCCCAGCCTGCTTTGAGCTCTTCCAGGTCCCAAGGTCTCCAGCTGTGTTGGTACCTGAACAAAGGTTCCCAGTGTTTTCTAAACCTCCCCTGAGCCTGTGCGATCCTTTCCGGTCTATCCTGCTCTAAACTTTTAAAGGTTCTTAAACGACCTGAGCTCCCAGCAAACCTGGCTCCCCGCGGTCAGGAGATGTACAAACTCCTGCCTGAGTCAGGGTGTAAGGTCAGACCTCCGGAGCACTCAGAGGCTCTGAGTGCAAACAGCTTTTCATTTCTCCTCAGATTCCAGCCGCTCTCACTCACGGATCCCAAAGTATACAATCCTATGTGCCGGGTGATGACGACACCTTTCTCCAGCTACAACCATGCCAGAGATCTTCTCTGTGGCCAAAAGATGAGCATTTGGAGCCAGTAAAAGCGACTGCATTTCCTGCAACCATCCAAAAGCCAGGAAGATGTGGACATTATACTAATACTACTCATTATTAAATGAGTAAAGGGGACAGTCTATCCGCTGCTCAAGATGAATTCTGGAAGGCAAACACAACTGCTGCCCCTCTCGCGCCTGAGGGGTTGTGCCCAGGAACCAAAAGCTATTTTTTTGCATTAATACACAGCTCTGGAATAGGCTGCTTATCATGTTGCCTGACTCGGTCTGACAGTGAAAATTTATGAACGTACCCCTTTTGCGGGGACTGACGTTGATGTAAAGGATTCGGGATTTTTCTTTCCCTGAATTTTCTTCTGGTGATGCACACTTAGGCCAGCGTGACCAAAACTGACTACTTCACAGTTTGTTGCAGCCATATTTCATTAATTAAGAGAATTGTACCCCGGGGAATTTAATGTTAATGTTTATTAATATGGCTAATACTAAAAGTAGAGTTCCAGCCAGCGTACGACATGCTTCTATATATAATAACTTGATCTTTACTATAGTCCTTAGATATGGTGGCTGTCACCAACTCTTACTTTTGTGACAGGAGAATGGAGGCTTGGGAATGTCAGATAAGCAGCTCGGCCGGAGTCCTGCAGGCGGTGCAGAGCAGAGATGTGCCCCAAACCCAGAACTCTTTGCCCAAAGCTGGGCTCCTGCCACAGAAGCACACTTCTGATGTTAGGTAAGAGATCACAGTGGCCCTGACAACTCCACTAGGTCAGTTCCATTTTGAGTCCTTAATATATAATTACATTTCTAGAGATCTTTATTTTACAAAGAAAAGTTAGTGCTGGGAACATAGCTCAATTGGTAGAGCGAGTGTGAGATCAGCTTGGGCTACAAGAAACCCAGCCTGAAAAGAAAAGAGAAGGAGAACAGATATAATTAAAATATAGAGACAAGCCAGGCATGGTGGCACGTGCCTTCAATCCCAGCACTCAGGAGGCAGAGAACAGCCTGGGCCACAGAGTGAGTACCAGGACAGCCTGGGCCACAGAGTAAGTTCCAGGACAACCTGGGCTACACAGAGAAACCCTACATCAAAAAAAAAAACCCACAAATATTGTGTGTGTGTGTGTGTGTGTGTGTGTGTGTGTGCGCGCGCACACACAGAGAGAAAGAGAGAAAGAGAGATTAATACCTATGCATACACATTATTATAGGACTTCCGGGTCTCACTTTGGAGACTTAGTACTTTTAATCTCTTAAGAACCCATATTTTATGTTTTCAGTACTGCACCATTCGGGTCATGCTAAATAACGATGCCAGCAGCTGAGTTCAAACATTAGTTCCTCCAACAAGATAAGGAACAACATAAATGGTGACAGTAATGGATTAGAATCCCCCCCCAAAAAATAGTGGTTTATGTCATATAAATCTATGCAGATAGGAACAGAGAGCTGAACAAATATGTAAAGGAGAAAGGAAGAAAAAATTCTCTGTTGTTTTGATTTTGACAGGGGATCCCAAGCTGGTCTGGAATTCTCCTCCTCTGTCTTAACCTACTGAGTACTGGGAATGCAGTGGGTAGCATCATGCCTGACCCAGAACAACTCTTCCATACAAACACATTCCAAAAAACAACTGTAGAGCGGATAAGTGAAATCACCCTTAAAACGCAGCTGTAATTATTTCTCAATGTAAAACCCACCAACAAATGCTAAACTCAATGAGGCAAAGAAAAAGGAAGGAGAACCAGGCATTTGTCTCCCCTCAAAAGTAGTTGCCAATTGAGAAGTATCTTCTTTCAAACTCTTGTCAAAAATAGTAAGTTTATAATAAAAAAATCTTGGCCAGGAGCGTTTTGTTCAAAAATCAAGGTTAGCATTACTGCTGCTATGGTTTGGATACAGATAGCATTCCTCAGAAGTTAATGTGCTAAAGGGATAGCCTCTGGAGTGCTACAAAGAGATGCTGTGGTCCTTTTGTGGCTGAAGGTAGAACACTTGGCAAGGTCCTCTGGCCACTAGAGGTGTGCTCTGGAAGGGGACTGTCATTTTCTCAATCACGTCTTTCTTCTCTCTGCTTCCTAGTTCCGTCCAGGCCCATTTTCCACTGCTGCAGTTCAGTGCCCTTGCTAAACCCCCAAAGCGGAAAGCTCTTAACGACAGCCTGGAGTTTCAGAACTGTGAACTCCACACTCTCTTTTGTCCTATCCTAAGCATTGTGCGAGAATAACACAAAACCAAATGCTACAAACACGATGAAGACAAATCAGGGTCTTGCACTCCTGGTTTAACATGCCACAAAGGGGGCTTCACCCTTCCAAATTGCATAACTTCGGTTTGATTATAAATAAACTCCAGACAAATCCAAACACCTGTAGAGTGTGGTCTCTCAGCGTGTTCCCCCAACATGCTCCAAAATATCAAAGCCATGAAAAGGGAGAAAGAGTGAAGGACTCACAGACCTCAGCGACCTAAGACATCTAACCGTTGAATGCAAGGTGGATTTTAGATGGAACACTGGACCACAGCAGGGAAAACCAGCTCAGTGTCTACAGTTCAGTGGCTAACCTCGAACCAGCGCTGAGCCTGAGCAGAACACCAAGGCTGCATGGCTCAGAAACAAAGCTGGGTGTGTGACCCCTCCGTCCTGTCTTTGTAACTCTCCTTCCCGGGCTGTAAAGGAGGGAAATAGGGGGTGACACTAAATCCTTTGTTTATTCATTGACTTACACTGAAAGTTGTAAGCATGAAAAATGAGCCGGACATAATGAAAACCAGGGAACCGGCATTGTTAGGGAAGCCTCAGCCACCAACCATCACAGACAGCAGCTACGCAGTCAGCTCTGGCATCGGAGTCAAGAGCAACTCAGAGAACAGAAGAGCGAACTTACACACAGGCCAAGTGGGCTCTCCCTGGGCTGCACTGCTACACAAGCTTCCATAAACTCCCTGCTCAGGTGTGGGGTTTGCTTGGGATACTGGGTGTTCAGCAAGCTAAAGATAGTGACAATGGTAACCATGCTTAGTAATAAAATACATATTTAAATCATTTTCAACAACAAAGAAACAGTTCATATTCGATACTCTGATCATCTAGAAACTAGGCACAAATTTCTGTCAAATCCTCCCAGTTGCACCAGCTGTGTTATGAGGGGTTATGATGGGAGAGTAAGGTCACTCTGCCCCAACTCACGTCTTCTGAGAGAAATGAGACCTTTGCCTGTTTGTTAGGGTGACCGTCCGATAGCAAATTCAGTCACATTGGAATCAAACGTGCACTAAGATAAACGTGAGTGGGTGGGAAGGGTCTATTCCCTTTACAAAGGCAACATAGATTATAATTTTTTTAAAAAAAATATATTTAACCATGCCAGAATAGTGGCACACATAGTTAATCCCAGCACTTGGAAGGCAGAGACAGGCAGACGATCTCCCTGAGTTTTGAGACCAATCTGGTCTATATAATGAGTTCCAGTACAACCAGAACTATATAATGACACCCTGTCTCTAGTGGAAAGAAATGTTTAATCGGGATTTTATGCTATTTCCCCAGTACATTAAAATATACTTTAACTTTAAGCAATTTAATGGCAGTTTTTCAGTAGCAGATCAGTTTCATTGATTAATATTAACCATTTTCCCCAAGTAATACACACATACACACATATGCTAAATGTGCTTTTGTGGGGTGTGTGTGTGTGTGTGTGTGTGTTTCTTATTTTGTGCAAGGGTGGTGCTGTGTGGCCCCATCTGCCTCCACAGCTCCAGCCCAGTGCATTTCGGTTCTCGGTGACTTCCACATTCCCTGCAGCAGTTAAGCGGTTACAGAGGAGCTGCAATGAGAAGGCCTGAGTTTCAGCCCTGTGTTCCCTCCATTCCTGTCCCCACTGGGGAGGGCAGGAAATGCCAGCCTCCACAGGAAAGCCTGTTGCGGGGAGATTTCCCGATTTACTTTATAAATGCAAGAGGGCCAGATACAGGCGAAGATAAGCGCTCAAGATTGCAAGTGCTTATCATCTGGCCGGCTTCTGGGCCCCACAGCCAGGGCTCGTTTCTCTTCTAGAAATACAAACCAAATGGAAAGGAGTGCCCAACCGAAAACCGTGACCATCATCCACCCAGGCTGGTCCATGGAGGAAATCCCTCCAAACAACCGCTGGACTTTCACCATGCGTCTCGCTGCCATAGCAAATTGAGGGCCCCCGGTCCTCATCCCTGACTGCACCCTAGAATCAGCTAGGAATAAAAGCATGTAAAAACAGAGTTGGGGGTCAGGCTCCCCAAGCTTGGAGCTAGAAGTACCCTTGAGCCCTTGTCTGTGCTGGCCTCTGAGGTTTTCCCTCCCGCTTGGTTCTGATGTTTCATAGTTTGGGACCATTTAGATAAAATGGTAGTTAAAATGGACAGGATGTGAGCCTCGAAGGAACAAGATGGCGAGCAGTGGTAGCCAGCTGAGCTGATAGAGGCCACGGTGACTGGGCTCTATTTAAAATCAAGCATGCTCCTGCAACCATAGGAACCAACTCATGTGTTCTTTTTCCTCCTTTTGCCCCCAAGACTGGGTTTCTTTGAGTAGTTCTGATTGTCCTGGGACTCACTTTGTAGAACAGGCTGGCCTTGAACTCACTGAGATCCACCTGCCTCTGCCTCCCAAGTGCTGGGATTAAAGGCATGGGCCATCATTGCCTGGCCAACTCACTCGTAGGCAGGAGCTTGTGGAGAGAGGAGAGATGGAGGCAGGCTTACACAATTGAAGAGCAGGGTCCTCTCAGATCATTCACAGCCATCTTTTCCTCCCAGATGCTTTCGGTAAGGTCTAATCAACAGTTAAAGACCATTTGCCTGAGACGTAGTTTGCAAGCTGGATAGAAGGAAATCTAACCTCTCTCCCCACCTTTTTTTCTTTCCCAAGTGCCTACCATTTTGAAGCAAATGTGTTACACACACCCCGCCAAGTCCGGTCACTTAAAAAAAAAAAGCAGAATCTTAAGGTAAATATATGTCCCCCTTTTCCTGTCTTAGATTTCCCAAAATCCAAGAGACACATAGTTCACCAAAATCTGGTTTAAAAACATACATCAAGAAAATGAAAGCATGCCTTTCACGCTTGATCTCTTATCTAGGGAAACCAGGTTCCCTCAGAGGGACGCTCAAGGCTGTGAGTCCCAGTGTTTATTGTGTTAACTTGAGCACATTGTTTTGTGTTCAGCTGTGACATATAATGAAGGAATACGGAGAGACAGTGTTTATCTGGAGCCCGTTACTCCGACCCCAACCCACCCACCCATCCACACTCCTGTCTTTTAAAGTTGAAGGTCACTGAAGTAATGGCAAGAATGTATCAGACTAGTTAGTGGGTCTTACTTGTTTCTCCAAAGAATATCCTCAGACATTTGTATCAGGGATATTATTTACATATCCAACGAACTTCCTGCATATAAATGCAAGAGACTCCATGTCAAATATAACTGGTGCTGGGTTGCTTCTATCCAGATTTTTCTTTCTTTCTCTCCTGCTCCCCATACCCCACCCCAGTTGAGCTCACAGAGGAAGCTCAGGGCAAATAATATAGCATCAATATTCAGACAGTCTATGTTAGGTGGCTTCAGGGCTTGTGCTCTGCAGTTCTGAGGCATGTCCTCCAAAGGTTTGGGGCACTGTTTCAGTTTCAATGAATGCAGTCATCCTCTTCTCCGTCAGAGCTCCAACGGGTGGACCCCTTCTCTTGCTCTTTGAAATCAAGCTCTGAACCCTTTAGAGTTGCTGATGACCTCTCAGTAATGGTGATTTTTTTCCTACAAGAGGTCCTGAACCTAGTGCTTTCTTTTAATTCTGTTCTCTTTCTTCCTTTTCAGGCTTGAGTAAGGCCAGATTGATGAAGCAAAGATAACATACACGTTGCAATCTCTTGCCTTCTCTGTGATAACAAATCGATATTGCTCAGGACCCTTCTGTTGACTGGCCCTCCCTCCCAGCACACATACAGGAATGAATGAAACAACTGCGCTATTCAGTCAGAAAAAGCAGCTTTTTCTAGAATTATGCTGGAATTATTGAAAAAGATTAGTTCCACAATTTTATACAGAGAAAGTAATAGAAAACACATCCCACCCACCTAAAAAAATTAAGAGCTTCAGATTAGACCAGATACAGAGTTATGAGAATTTTAGTTAGAATAGGTAACGTGGATTATCTAACAAAACTATTATTATTTGATATCTATTTTAAAATAGAACTAAGAAAAATATCTTGCTGAGGGAATTGAAGGACTGGAGCTGCGGCTGATAAAATCTTTGACCTGGGCGTGCCCCTTGGTCTCAGAACAGTCTTCGATGGCTCTCACTGGTCATTGTCCCTCTCGACAAACCCTGTACATGTTGGGCTGGTAAGCTGAGAGAGTGTCTGCCTGCCTTGGGCAGGGTACTCAGCTGCAGCTCTTTGCATACAGACCCTTTGCCCCATCAGCTCCCTGCTATCCCTTCTAAGACCCTTTTGTCCACTGAGACTGTGGGTCAGAATGCCAGGGGGTGGGACAAGCTCCACGTGATAGGAACCAAAGTTCCTGCCAGGTCACACCTCTGTCCAACCACTCTGTCACTGGACTTTGTTTTGGTGTTTGCCTCTATTTCCTGGACTTCTCTCCCTATCCAGATTTCCCATGCCTTTTCTCTCCCTGAAATATCCAGGAACTGGGTGTATACCTGCACCTTGTCAAGGGCCACAAGAGACCTCAGAAACTGGGAGATAAGGAAGGTGCCTCCTTGTTGGTTCCCTTTGAAAATCTGAAATTGTGTGTTCAAAGAACTTTCCTCTTTCCCCATCATTACAAGGAAAAGGTTAAGAGGAAAAAAAAAAACATGAGAGAGGCTACGGCTAATGTGCCTTTGGATTTTATTTAGGGTGGAAAGAATACCAAAGATGAAACAAAAGTAACCAGCAAATGAACAAAAATCCTGCTGATCTATAATAAACCAGTACTGATGCCGCAGTAGGTCCCAGAAGATGTAAACAAACAGTCAACATTGTCATGGTCAACATTGTCAAGTCCCTTTGACTGGCTTGGAAAAGCAAATCATGGCAAAATGAAATAATCTTTGGTAGGTCTACCAAACAAAATACTGACCTGGGATGCTTAAGCAGCAGAAATGTATTTTCTCACCACGCTGGACAGTAAAAGCCCAAGACCACATGTCTAGGAGGTCGGGCCCCTCTCCTTAGCTGGAAGATGGTGTCTTCTTCCTTTGCATCTCTACAAAGTTTTTCTTCTCGGTTCGGTCTTTCTTGGGTCCTAATTCCCTCTTCTTCTTCTTTTTTTAATATTTATTTATTTATTTATTATGTATACAATATTCTGTTTTGCGTGTATGCCTGCAGTCCAGAAGAGGGCACCAGACCTCATTACAGATGGCTGTGAGCCACCATGTGGTTGCTGGGAATTGAACTCAGAACCTTTGGAAGAACAGGCAATGCTCTTAACCGCTGAGCCATCTCTCCAGCCCCTAATTCCCTCTTCATACAAAGACTCTTACCATATTGAATTAGAGCCCAACTGTTTGCCTTTATTTATTTATTTATTTATTTATTTATTTATTACGGTGTGACCTCTTTAAATACCCTGTCTACTACAGTCTTTCACATTCTGGAGTCCTTTAAGGTGAGTATCCCAAGGCATCAGCATAGACATTCTGCAGTGACACAGCTCAGTCAAGAATACCAGGATTAGGAACAGAATCAAGGCTGGAGTGTAAAGTTCCTAAGACCTTAGCACATTGATCTGCCATTCATTCCTGCCCTTCTCCAGGTTAATACTCTCGGCTAAATACTTTCACAGAATGTAAAGTATTCAGATTGGACCACATTTCATAATCATCTAAGGGCATCAGCACCACTTGCCAGACTAGAAATTGAGTCCTTATTGTCTTGCTTAGAATCACAGAACTGCTGGACGAACCATGGTGTACCACCCAGATTTCTTCTCCTTTCCCCTAAAGGCCAATCTTCAGCTCTTCCTTGTTCTCCTGCTTCCCTAGTGTTGCTTCTTAGCCTCTGGGTGGAAAGTCTACAGGCTTGAATCAGTCAAGAATCAGTTCAGTGAAACCAACTGTCAAGAATGGACTCTACACCCTTCTTTTTGGAAAGCCCTGGAGGTGCAGGCTAGCTTTAATGAGTCCTCCCTCTTCACCCTCCCCCACCCTCCCCACTTGCTTCAGCCTCTGGCAGCTACGACAAATTTGTGTACGCACACACATCCACTTGCACTTGTGCACAGGCTTGCACACGCCAGGCTTCAGATAGATGCATGTTTATATGGGAAAGGGGCTCTCTAGTGTGCTCTGTTCATTGTCTACTCACATGTTTTCTTAGACCACGGGTTTGGTTGCTTGTTACCTCTGAGAATGAATAGCCATTCTGGCTCCTGCAATCATGAGAGAAGTAAGAACTAAGACACAGATATCAAGGTTTTGTGACAGAGCCTCGAACAGGTACCACCTCCATCCTCTGAGAGTGGGATCACTGCAGGTCATTGGTTAAACCACGCATGTGTAAAAGAAGCAAATGAGCCCTGGAGCCAGGTGTGAAAAGCAGGTGCAAAGCAGACAGTGAAACAGAATGAAGTCGGTAAAACTTTGCTGTCAGCATCAATGTGATTCTCTGGGTTATGTTGTATTCTTTTCTTTAGTAACCCATAAGGAGAAAGATCATTAGGTAAAGGTAATTGTTTCTTTTTTTTTCCTGTACCTGTTGTCATTTATGTGGACATTAGGTATTCATCTTTGAACCAAATTACCTCTGTGCCCATTTTAGGGAGCTAATGAGCAAATTAGGAGGAAAACATCCAGGAGATATTTCTGCAAATGATTATGGCCTGGCGACTATGGAAACACAAAGATGGAGGCGCTTAGAGCAGTAGTTCTCAACCTGTGGGCCCTGACCCCACTGGGGGTCAAATCACACCTTCGCAGGGTTCACTTATCAGATATCCTGCATATCAGATATTTGCATTACAATTCACAGCAATTGCAACAGTAGCAAAACTGCAGTTATGAAGTAGCAACAAAAATAATTTTATGATTGGGGGAGGGGTCACCACAACATGAGGTGCTGTACTTAAGGGTGGCAACATTAGGAAGGGTGAGAACCACTGGCTAAGAGGGAAGCAACTAAATGATCCTTTAGAAGTCTCTCCCCTCCCGAAAAAAAGTTAGAACCTGGTAACACAAATGTGTGATCTTGGGGCCTCAAGTTCAAGGTTAGCCTGGTCAACTTAATGAGACCCTTTCTCAAAACGTAAAGTAAAAAAGAGGGCCCATTATATAGCTCTGTAGTAGAGTGCTTACCTAGCCCTAGGTCCAGTCCCTACTACCAACATTGCAAACCTAGGTAAACAAATAGAAAGGAGAGATGGGGGGCAGGGGGTGTCAGAGTCAGACCAGAGATGTTGAGACACTAAACAATTTGTTTTGTCCTTGCTTCCTCTAGTCAAGCTGAAGCCCTTCAAACCCCTCTCTCCTTTTCAAAAGACAGTTTATCTTTCAAATACAGGATGCACATGTACACGGTCATTTTTACTGACCATTGTTTGAACTAGTATGTTGACGTTTGGGAAAGAAGACATCTCCCCAAGAATCCAAAGAACAGAATTCCAGGGACTGTGGCTCTAGTCCTTTAGCCCCCTCCGTTCCTCTGCAGCCTTGTTTTCCTAAGCTGTGGTCAGGAATGTGTTGGGAGGGGTAACATGGCTGTGGGCAAGGAGCCCGGGCAGCTCCAGTCACGGTCCCAGGCTGGCCTTTCACCTTCGAGCTCTTGGGTCTGCTCTTATTAAGGAGCAAAATGTTTCAATATGTGGCGCTTTGGGGGAGGGACAGGAGAGAAAATCGGGATATTGTTGAAAAGGAAATAATGAATAGCCCTCCGGCCTTCAGCAGAGCCCCCCACGTGGGCAGATCTGGGTAAATAAGTGTGCTTTCTCCTGAAGTGGAATTTTGTCAATTGCCTTTTGGTCGGAAATTTCCAGAGCCACTTGGGAAAGGGGGGAATGGAGAGGAATGATAGGAAACTAGATTGGTTGAAGCGTCCAGAAGGAGAGCATCCAGGAATCTCAGTACTCCAGTGGGGAGGGGGTAGAAAGAGCACTGGGCACACACGTGTGTGCCGCTGTCTGCTTATTTCTACACACTGATGCACTTCCATTTCTACTCCCCATCACCTCTGCCTCTTCTCAGACACCGAAATTAAAATCTAAGGTTCACTACTCTGTTACCTAAGGGCTACCCAGGCAGGCCTGGTGAGCGGTTCCCCTGCAGACTCCATCAAGGAGAGGGCAAAGGTGTGAAATCTGCCCACCCTGATACACAAAGGCAACTGGACAGTATTGACAGGCAGCCTTGGGGAGAAAGGCCTGGTTGGGGGGCTGGGGGGCTGGGCTCCGACCTGACCATGGTCTCTGAAACCTGAGCCCCTATCGAAGGTTCTTCTACCAGGAGAAGAGAAGAAATGAGTAACATTCGAAATCTCAAGAAAACACAAACTAAGATCAAAACAACTTGTTAATGAGTGCTTTCCAATGCTTGAGCTCTGAAAATCCAAACCCCCAGAAAGAAAAAAAGTCTCTATGGTGGGTGTGTCTTACCCAGCTCTTAAAGATCTTAAAGATAGCTAAGAAAGAAGGTGGCCAGAAAGTGTATTCCAGAGGGGCTCAGATAAGTGGCAAGCGGGAAAACAGGAGCCTGGGTGCAAATGAATAAGGACTGCAGGGACGCCAAGTCTGGAAAGCCTTTATTTACACAGCACTAAGTTCAAACTTTCCCAGAAGGGTTCAGCCTGGTCTCCTAGCTGTGTGTCTGTGTGTAATGCCTCTGTGGGTTCTAAGTATTCCTAGAGGTTTCCTGGTAACATAGGGAGGTTTCTGGAAAGGCAGCTGGGGGCAGATGGGTGGCTGTCTCCTTAGAACAGTTCGTCAGACAGCAGCTGAAATATGGATAAGAAAACGGAAATCAAATTACAAGAGGGGAAAAGCCTGAGGAAGAGGACGCACAGAGCTGCTGCAGTTTTCTTTGCCTGCCTGCCTTGCTGGCTCGCTAAGACTCTGGTGGCTCCAGCAACCTCTCAAGATAAGCTGAGCTGAAGCTGTGGGTGTAACTTTCAACTGTAGGCACCCACCAGGTTTAATTCCCCATTGTCAAAGTTCCCAGAGTTGGGATATAGAATACCATGGAGGTCACAGTTAGGACTTCCTGGAGCTCGGGGCTTAGCTGTCAAGGGTGTCCTGAAAGGTGAGTGTCCTGCTTCTATTGACTGGGTGGGATCCCTTCTCAATGCGTGTCTGTCTCTTTCTATGCTGCTGTTCCCCTCCCTCCCTCTCTCTCTCTCCTTTCTTCCCCCCTCCAGTCACCACTGCCCTGGTAGTGATCACAAAATATGGGGCTCTCTGAGCTGTCCCTTCTCCCATTCCTCTATTTTCTACCTCTCTTGCTCTACTTGCAAATCAGCACCGGGTTTCAAGAAAATTTTGAGAGTGAAAAAAAAGGTGCTGGGGTTTGAATCAGGAAAGGAAATGCGTGAACCAGAGAATACACACCTCCTAGCTGAACTGGTGCGTGTGCCTATGTTATGACTTCAGAAGTCAAAAAACCTGGAATTTGTTAGTAGGGAGAAAAGTGATTTATCAGAAACACATTGACTGCTGGAGAAGCTGCAGGATTGCCTGGTTAAAGATGGTTTCAGAGAAGGAAGGAAAGGAGGGAGAAGGCGACAGACCCGCCTGGGCAGATGCACCTGACACCTCAACTGGTTTTGCTTCTCCGGTCCAACTGTTCTGACTGTATGATCCACTTCCTCGGCCGTGAAAATGAGAGCCCTCTGCACAGCATTCTGCGCTCTGCTCTGGACCTGTTTTCTTTCAAAAGGGGGAGATGTTAGTTCCTCTGAAAGGGGCCTCCACAGACCTCAGAACCTGAGTCTTCTTTCCTAAGACTCCATACCCAGAAATGGATGGAAAGTGTGTCACTAACCTGGCTTAGTGTGAGGGTACTGGGAGCACCATAAAGTCCCTGCCCCAGGGCCTGTTAGTGACTCTTATGACCTGTTCTCTGCAGACAACTAGCTTGGAAAGAATACACTCCCCTTCCTGAAGACTCTCTCTGGCCTCTGATCAGCATGCCTCACCACCCAAGTCACTAAGAAGGCTAGAGTGTCTGGTTTGTACTTAAGAGAGTGTGGGAGCTGGTTCAGCCCTTACCATATCCTGGCCTGAAGTCCCGTACACAGACGATTTTCAAAGGACCAGACAGATATGAGCCCTCCATATTCCGTGGCCGTCTTCTCTGTTGAGACCAGCAGGCCCTCACCTTTTCTCCACTTTTTAGTGACTCAAATTTCTCCTACTTAGGTTGCTTCTGAAACCTTGAGGATTTTTCCTCTTTAGTACAAGGTGTTTCAGACTGTCCGTGACACATCGTCTTACATCAAGGGAAGACAAGACCACACCTTTAAACAGGTCTCCTCCATCTGTACTCCAGGCCTTTGATCTGGTTCTCCTTCCAGGAAAAAAGGGGGCGGGGGAAGAAGGGAAGTCCTTAGCTATTCTGTCATCAGGATCTCCCTTTGGGGAGACTGAGTGAGCCTACTGGGTGGTGTTTGTGCGGATGCACACCTGTGTGGCCCATTGGGCGTCTGGCACACAGTGGGTGCCCTGGTTGAAGGGTGTGCACATGTTTGCAGATGAGTGGATGTGTGCAGATTTCCTTGGCCTGTTCAGCGTGCATGGAGGTGCACGTGAGCATGCGTGCCACTATGTGCAAGTCTAGGAGCACAATTATTTCTCTTACTGGACGGACTTGCTTGGCCGTCAAACCCACCTAAGCCTGCCTACCCCTCCAATGCTCAGATTGCTGTGTTTGACAGCTCATCCAAAGGGTTGTTTTCCCCTTTCCACAACCGTTCCCAAGAATGTAAACAAACCCAGACTGGGACATCTGGGTTACACGTTTAGTGAAAATTCTCTGGTGGATGGGGCGGAGAGTGTACCCTGGATGGCCTTCCCAGGGTAGAGACTGGGCCTCACTTCACACAGCCAAGAACACGGTGGAGGAGGAAAGACCCACTGGAGGTTGCAAAGGTACCTCCTTTAGGACTGGGTTCCTTTCTTCACCCAGAAGTTCTAACCCAAGTGTCCTGTCGTCACACTCCGACTCAGCATTCTCCTGCTTTTGGAAAAAGGAAGGTAGAGCATGGGCCTGTCTGCTGGGTCCGCAGAGCACTAATTATGTGTCTAACAGGGCTCAGAAACTTGTTGGTAATGGACAGCACCTTCTCTCGGTCTACCTGCAATCAGAGGCAGTGATGTTCCCTTCGGGAAAAGGTCCAGGAGGATTGCTCCAGGAAGGGTGACTAAGCAGTGATGGGAGGGATGGGGGAGAAACTGGAGTGAAATCATGTCAATAATTAGCCCTTGCAGAGATGGATGGATGGCTCCCAAGAGGTGCCTGGATAAACTATGAGATCAGACTGGAGGAGGCAGAGCTCTGGTCTCCAGTTTTACAGAGGTATAGCTCCTTCTACCCCCCCCCCAACCTCTCCCAGCATAAAAAGCCAAACTATGGTCTCTTCCAACTTTTGACACCCAGTGTTCTAAATGACCCTCATCCTGGGCTGCAGAATCCTTCCAGCTCACACACCAGGAACCAGAACCTCAGGGATAATAACCCCCCCACCACACACACACACACACACACACACCAAAAGGGCAAAGGGGAAGCCCAGGGTCTAACCCAGGGTTAAAGGTCATGGAGAAGCAAGCTGGTCCAGGACTGTGTAGCACACCAACCTGTGGTGGGCAAAGAAGCCCTGGGAGAGATGTGGGTTGCCACAGGAGCCGCTTGCCGCAGGAGCTCTTCTCAGGGAGGAAAATGGATTTCTCAGCAGCCACAAAGTTTGTATTGTTGCACAAAGGAGCACATTGATGGTGAAAGATCTCTGCATGGCAGGGACAATCTTTGGTCTGTTCTGCAGGCTTCCTTCACCAACCATTTGCCAGAGGGGCACAAACTGCCAAGCCCCTGTTGTTCCTGGTCTGCACCAGCTTGGGGTTGTTGAAAAACAAGGGAGCCCAGGTGACCTGGCCCCAGGCACCAGGAGCTGAATCCTGCCCTAAAGGACAAGGAGTCCTTTCCACCCAGTCTCGGGATGCTGCTTACTGAAGACTGAGGGCTCAGACTGGGAGCCAGAGAACCCTGCAAGGAGTCCTTGATGCCTCCCTATGGTGATATTTACAGCTCCCTCCCTGTGCCAGGCCCTGTTCTAAGCTTTGTTTCTGAACTATACTATTACTGTTACTGTGGCCCAGAGGAGGTTTGTTTTGCACAGAGAGATTAATGTGACAGTTTCTAAGGGGCAAGTTCAAGACACAGACACCAAGGACCGTGTGGTGACGTCCAAGCATGTTTACCATAGCTTTGGAGATGCATTGTGCAGAGGTCATCGTACAAAAGGGGTTACTGACTCAGAGAAGTTAAGAAACCAGGGAGCTGGGTGGTCCAGCCCGAATTTTCAAACATGGCATCCGGGATGAGAGGTGGGTGGAAAAGGGACAAGAAGAGCCAGTGCAGTAACTCTTTCCAGTAATAGCATAGTGCTGGAAGAAATACGAATTCCATCTAGGGATGGGGCAAATCCTTGAGATCTGACACACACACACACACACACACACACCTGCACAAGCCTGACAGGTTTCTGCTTTTTCTGCTTTTTGCTGTTTTCTTCTGCTTTCCAGCCTACCAGTCTGCGGATTCTGCCCAAGGGGTTTTCTGAGGGGAGATGTCCTCCTCACCCACCTTTAACTCCCAGACAAGGGGAAGCTGCTGGATCCTGAACCTGTGTAGAGTCACTGCTCATAAGTATCTGGCATGCAGGTCCTGAAGCTGCGCTTCAAGCACAGTGGTCGATATATTTGGAGTGAATATTGTATAGGACTGACTGCTGGGAGGTCGACTTTGCTGAGATTCCAGAAGCTGAACCCACCCGCAACCTCCATAGTCTCCATCGGCGCCGCTACTGGATGAGGGTCGCCGCTGGTCTCCACCTCCTGTCAGCCTGCGCTCTCTGGTCAGCCTCTGACCCCCTTGGGGGTTTCCTCAATGACGCCGAGTGGTCTGGGGGTTCGGCTTCCAACTGCCTGAAACTCGGGTCTTTGAGACCCTTCCTGGCCTGCCTCCCCCCTCCGCGTGCGGCTCTGCAGGCGCTGTGGCCTCCCACGTAGCGTTTTGAACTGGGTCCGTGCTAAAGCAAGAATGAGCTTGGGGAGTGGTCAGGGTGAGCAGAGGCTCTAAATCTTCCTTCAATCTGTGAGTGGATGAAGTCTGAGAAACAAATTCAAAGCAGGCGCGCCTGCAGAGCCTTCCTGCAGAAATAGTCCCCAGCATTCAAGCGCATCCAGGGGCGGCTCAAGCTGCCTTGTTTAGCTAAGGTCAGACGAGACTCGAGTTCTCCAATAAAAATAAATCTCAAATTAATTATGGCCTCGAGCGAGAGGCCAGACACTTGAAGCTGCAGTTGTGCAGTCTGGAGTTTTGGCGCTCGCCGGCCCACCCCTACCCCCGCCCCCTTCCCAGCCACCACCTCCTGCTTTGCCAGCTAGATACCCTCTGAACTATGGGGAAAAGAGAGCGCTGGGAGAAGGTTTGGCCCGAGACGCTTTGCCAGACCTGGCACCTTTAGGAGCTTCAAATGACCCAGTTGTTACAGGATCCGGAGGCACCTCAGGCTCGGATTGTTAGGTCCTCCCACTCCAGTTCCAGGCTGGGACCAAAGGAGCCCGGGAAGCCTGCGTCTGGAAAGTCTTGACCCGGTCAAAAGGGCTGACATTGAGCGAGCCAAGACACGTTTTGTTGGCCGTTCTCCTCCCTGGGGAAGCAGGACTTCCGCGTCTTTGAAATTGTCAAGTGTGTATAGTACAAAGCAAGTCGCTTCATCAACGCTTTAATGAATATTCTCCAAATTCAAATGCTTCCTAAATATTCACCCACGTGTGCACATCTTCTATACAACTTAGAAATGTGAGCCAGGATGTTTTGCTGTTGAAATTTTTTTTTTCCAGTTGGTGGCTTAAAAAGAAGAAATGTGTAGCCTGGCATCTTTGGCTCTGAGCTTCCCCTGACTTGAAAATCAGGGGAAGAATGAACTAGCGGAACCTCAGCGGCGGTACCTTACCAACTTCTAGCTCCCAGCCAGGCCCAGTCTGAGAAACAGTGAAGCCTACAGTCCTAGGAGCGCCAAGAGGGCGTCCACCACAGTGTGGGCAGGGGCTGCCATTCTTGAGCGAGACTGGTAGACAGGGGAAAGGAAAGGACGGATAACAGCCACAGAGAGCCAGAAAGGAGGGGGGAGAAGGAGAAGGAAGAGGGCTAGGAAAGGGAAGGGGAGTGAGAAGTGAGAGAAGGGGAGGGACCTGCCCTCTCCCAGCACAAGACAGTTTTCATTTGCAGCAGGCCTCACCGCAGGCTCTCTATCAATTTGTCTCAATGCAAACATTCAAAATATTCTCTTTGGCTGCTCATGAAAACAATGTGAACTGCCAGGATCAAACCATCTTTCCAGATGTCTGGTGGTAACCACATTAAACAGGGCAGACTTGTTTACTGTTGTGTTTGGTTAGGGCCTTTCCCCCCTTCGGGATTTAAAAAAGAACCAGGAGGAGGATGGAGTGGAGTACCAAACCCAGAGTTACATAAGCAAGCAAACTTGCCCACCAGCGCAGTAACATAGGATGGAAGGAATCTGACATCCTATCCCAAACCTGCTCCAAACCGTGGACGGTGCCTTATTCTGGGTGGAGATCCCTGTGAATGGAGGGTTTGGTGGCAAATAGCCAAAGATTGCAAGGGTCCCTATGTCCAACTATGCGGGGGAGGGGGAGGTGTGTGTGTGTGTGTGTGTGTGTGTGTGTACACACGCTAGCCTCCTCCTCCCGCCCAAAAAATGAGAAAGTGTATTTTTAGTGCCAGTTTTGCAGGCAGAGAGAAAAGTACTCTTTAGTTTCCCAGCTAAGATGAGAGTTCAAGTCTTCCTTTTGGTCTGGACTCTCGTTGATCAGCACTGATGAGAGAAGAAATTGGGCTCAGAGAAGTTAGGGGTTTTTCCAGCGACTGCTGGTCACTGTAGAGAAGATGACAATCATTTGTCAGATCAACAGAAGTTGGAAAGAAAAACCTGATGGTTGTCTGCTACTTGGTGCTTTCTAAGGGGGACTGAGTTAGTTACTACGTGTGGAGTGACTGTTAGTGGCCTCTGTGACTGTCTAGTGCCTGGAAGGGGGACCTCGTGGCAAAGTAAACAGTCCTTTGGGGGCAGAGAGAGGCACGGTAAGGCTTGGGTGCACCGTCCTGAAAACTACGTTGTCCTTTGAATGTCTGTAGAGTCTGGGCTGAAAAGGAAACAATTTGGGGTTTGAAAGGATGTAATTCATTCTTCCTTTCCCTTTAACCTCTTTCCTCTCTGGAAAGCATGTGGAAACGCTGAAGTTGGAAGAGCAAGAGGGCGGGCGGCCCGGCCGCAGGCAGGAAAGGGTTAAGCCTGATTTCTTTTAATTGAACTCCAGAACTGGTGGCCCCAGGCAAAGGGGGGGACTGACCCCGCTAGCGGTAACCAGATGTGGCGGTCCCAGGGGAGCCCCGGAGCAGACCCCTGGATTGAGAAGCAGACAGGAGGAGGGGGAGTGGGCCCGGCCCCCACCCCACCCCCCACAGTAAACCGAGTCTCAATTGCTGGCAGTCTGCGCCGCCACTCCAGGTCTGGTCACGTTCAGACCCGTGTCTGTATTCGAACCCCAAATTGGAGCTGAATTGATGAGACTAATTTGGATAGGAGGGAGGGGAAGGGAGGGAGGCGAGGGAGCACAATTGCTCCTGAAGAAATAAAGAATTTATAAGTCACCTTTTTGCTGCCGTGGACACCCTTTTGAATTTTTTTCCAATTTATTCGGATCTGCTCTGGATTTCCCCCCCTCTTTTCCCGGGAGGACTCTTAAATAAAAGTGAGAAAGTCCACAGCGTGGTCTGAAGAGCGTGGATAAGGTAATTTGTTTTGGACGTCGGGGGAGAAGGGAGTCAGGCCGTGAGCGCGGGTACCCAGAGGCAGCCTAACTAGACCGCCCGCCCCAAGGTCCAGCAGGGGAGGCAGGAGCTCTCAGAGAAAACTAGGCGGGTAAAGCGGCCACGCCGCTGGGTGGGGATGACAGTCCCCAGCTCAAACTCTCGGACCTCTGGGAGTCAGCAAAGAAGGTTGGGACTGTGCTCAACCGCGGGGTGCCGCGCTCCCCAGGGCTGCAGAATGGTGTTGAGGGCATGTTCGCCCAAAAGTAGTTTCTTGGTATACTGCTGCGATAGTATTACGTATTACGGGCAGAACTTGATGCTGAGCTTAGGTTTGGCAGTCGAATACACACAAGTTAGAGAGAGGATTTAACACCAAAAGGCGTAGATAAGTAGCCCAAGATGCGTCTGGTCCCCTCCTTAGCAGGCGTGGGGAGCCGGGAGTAGAGGCGCACACGCGTGGGCACCGCTTTCCTAAGAAGTTGGAGGTGTTGAATCACACACCCTTGACAGCTCAGGTCCGCGGCACCCAGAATTCGCATCAAGCCGCTCCGGAGTTCAGCACTTGATGCTAAAAGTTCTTTCGATCTTTCGGGTCCCTTCCTTCCTTCCTCCTTCCTTCCTTCCTTCCCTGCTTCTCTCTCTCTCTCTCTCTCTCTCTCTCTCTCTCTCTCTCTCTCTCTCTCTCTCTCTCTCTGTCGGTTTACCTTGATCTACATCCGAATATTCTCTAGCAGTCGGCGCCAGGTTATCCCCTTATCCCCTTCCCTAGTAAACTCTCCCGCCTTCTTCCTCCCATCCCCGAAAAGTTTGACTCCGGCTGGAAAAGGCATTAATGGATGTATCTGTGGGAAGAAACGGAAAGTGAATGAGTCAGGAGGGCCACCTTCGGCCAAAGGCCCAAGGGAAAGGAAAGAGGCCAGAGGCGTTTGGCTTTGGATTTGGTGGGGGGGGGGGGGGGAGGTGGTGGGGGAGTTGCAGACTGCAGGAATCAGGGCGCGGACACTGGGCCACTGGGCGTAGACCCCGTCATTGTTCCTGGCCAGCTCTTATCTCCCAGGAGCAAGTATCCTGTGTGCGCAGTGCATGAATGTATCTGGGCATCTCCGCGTATATTTATATTGCGAGTGATGCGAAAAGCAGGACTAGGCAAGGAGAGGAAGAGGGGGTGTGGGGGAGGGAAGACAAGAGAGAGCAGAGAAGAGAGAGGAGAGGGCGAGGAGAGGAGAGAAAGAGAGAGAGAGAGAGAGAGAGAGAGAGAGAGAGATAGGACTTCCTCCCCGATCGCAAAGTGAAGTCACTTCCCAAAATTAGCTGAAAAAAAGTTTCATCCGGTTAACTGTCTCTTTTTCGATCCGCTACAACAACAAACGTGCACAGGGGAGCGAGGGCAGGGCGCTCGCAGGGGGCACTCAGGGAGGGCCCAGGGCGCCAGAGAGGCCGCACCGTGCTAATCTGAAGGGGCTACGAGGTCAGGCTGTAACCGGGTCAATGTGTGGAATATTGGGGGGCTCGGCTGCAGACTTGGCCAAATGGACGGGACTATTAAGGTAAGCAGGGGGTAGTGGGCTCGGGACTCGGGCCGACTGGGGCTGAGGGAGGACTGGACGCCGGGGTCCCGGAAGACGTGGCTGCTCACCCTTCCTTCCGCGCTCCGACTTGCGCGGTCTCCTCTGGGCGGGTGGCGAGTCCCCCCTTTCCGAGGAGGCCGACCAGCCTTCCCGCCGAGGGCGATCTATCCCTCACTCTTTGCGCCACAGTGGAGTCCCGCAAGCTTCCACCGCGCCGCATGCGGGGCTGCGAGACCCGGCAGCCGAAACCTGGGGAACCGGGGCGCGGACCAGAGTCTAGGGCGGGATATCGCCGGGTCGCTTCCCACCCGGCAACCGGGCGCCCTGGCCCCGGCGCCGGGCACTCGCCTGGCCGCCAGCTTCCTCTTGCCAGAGGCCGAGAGCGGCGCGGGCAGGGGCAGCATTCGTTGCTAGCTGGGGTCCCCAATCTCCGGAGACAGTTACAGGGCTAGCTGGTGGTGGGGAGGAGTGCAAGAGAGTGTTGTCTGAGGATCCGGCTAAGGCGGCGGGTCCAGATGGAAGCCCCTGTTTACAAGTCAGCCAGACTGGTTTCTCTTCCCCTCACACTGCTGCTGCCCTGCGTTCTGCCGACGCTGGTTGCCCGGACTAACGGCCCGCCTCGCAGCGACTCCGGCTGGGAATCTCCTGGCTCCGCCGCTCCCCTGAACCCCAAATCTAGCACTCTGTGCATGCGCCAGCTTCAAAACAAGGGTTCCAGGAACTGTCCTCTCAGTAAGAATTAAACTCCTTTTCAACCACCCGCCTGCGATGGCTGGTTCTGAGCCCGTGGCCCGGGGCTGTCTTGTCGATTCCACCCCCTATCTGCGCCGCCCCGCCTGGGTCTAGGTTGCAAAGGGCAGCCCAGAAGACCCGTGAGTCTGGGTTCCCTGTCACGCTTCAGAACGACTGACTCTTCAGAAAGGGGGAAGTGGGGCTAGGAGCAGAGAAGAGGGACACCCCCTTACGTGACTAGCCTTAAGAGGACTTAGGAGAATGAATGAGACCAGACATTAGCTTCAAGGTTGCCATACAACACCAAGCAGGAGTTGGTCTGGAAAAACCATCAGGCTGGTGAGGTAGGGGACAGGCAGAGCCAGCCATTCCCCAGAACTCAGAGGAATGGACTTCCTACCCATGACTTGACTGAAAGGAGGCTAAGGTGTTGGGCTTAGAGAATTCAACAGATTGTTATCTCCTGGGTGGGGACAAAGTGTTTTTATTTTCTAAGTTCTCTCTGTCTCTGTCTCTCAACATGCTGACTTAGGTAAAAGGCACCAACTGCAGGAACTTGAAAACAGATGAAATAACTGATTGGAAGGGTTTTTAAGACCATCTAATCGGCACGGTTTTATCAAACTTGAGTGGGTGGGTGAAGGCCCTGCTCTAGAGACCTGAGAGTGGAGGTCACTGGGCCTTTTCACCTGGTTCCTTGCTTCCTGTTGGTGAGTTCAGGCAAGAGCCTACATCCCCAGGTTCAGTCAGCAGATGCTCCTCATAGATCCTCCACATCCCCATTCAGAACACGATCTACTCGCCCCCTCCCGGAAGACTCCCCTTGGATTCAGAAGGGTGGCAATATGGCTCCAGAGGCTTGATGTGGACACTCTGAAGAGAAATGAAGCAATATCTATGCAGTGTTCAGACCTCTAAACACAGGCCCTGAGCCTTGGAGGAAGCTGTGGTCTGTATACCCAGATGTGTTAACCTCGCTTTATGTACACATTGGGATGGGCATTGAAATCAGCCTTAGACCAGAGGTTTGGCACTTCATACCGAAGATGGGAGTGCGGACTCCTGTAGGATGAATGATTGGAGCTCACCAGCCCCTCCAAAGCCTCCCAAGGATCACCTTGCTTCTCACCTGGGTGACCCGACACCACAGCCACTATAGGTCAATCTCTTTCTTTCCAAACTCTTCTGTATGCCAAGGCTCTGGAAGATTAGGTCTTTAGTGTAGCCTTCAGCATTTTAGCTATGTAGATGCCATGGGCTCCTGTTTACATGTAACCTTGAGACTTGGGGATTGCAGCCCCCACTTACAGGATGGTCCAGTGTCATGCTTGCAGTAATACTAACAGGTACTGGATTGGAAGAAAGGTCCACCAACTTCTGATCTTGGTGTATGAATTCACAGCTATAAACTGCTTTGAGCCTCAATCTTCATAAAAAAAAAATCCCAAGGGACTGCCTTACACTTGTGTTTCCAGCTGCTGATCCACTATCCCGTTCTCCTGCCCTATGCTGACAGAGGTCAGAAGACACCCATTTGTAGACGTAAACTCAGAGTAGGAGTTGCCAGATTGATCCACCTGGAGCAATCAGCTTTGAGTGATTCCTCCGATGCGATTTTACACACCTGTGTGCATCTTCCTCAGTCACCAAATTTGAAAATGCCGGTGGGTCTGGGTGCCCAGGATGTACCTGGCTCAGGATGCCAGGGAAGTCTGGTTTTCTTTACAGCAGTGCTCACAGAGCCCTTTGGCATTAGAAACCCCCGATCGTGTTGTCCTTCCAAATCATGTTCTCTACCTATCCAAGGATGTCTCTTGGGAGAATTCACAAGGGGAGCCTCATAATCTCGTTGCTCTTCTTCAGCTTTAGACAAGTTAACCTGCGATGTTAAACAACGCCCTACCCCACCCCTGCTCCCCACAGTGATATTATCAGTGTTGGAAAGCACGTGATACTGCTCGCTGCTTGAAGAAATGACCTGGTTTCAAAACCCCATCTTCGTTCTAGGCAGGCTTCCTTTGATCAGATTGATGCCATCTGTAGAGGCATGAATGTAAAGAGCCCCATCAAAGATTGGGTATGAACCAGAGAGGAGTTAGACCGGTGCAGAAAATTGAGAAATGAGGAAAGCGAGGAAGGAAGGACTCGGAGAAAGCCTGGGTTCACCCTCATTTCTACTACTTACTGTGTGTGTGTCCTAGTCAGGCTCTTTGCTCCTGAGTCTCAGTTTTCTCATCTGCAAAGTAGGTCTACAGTCACAGTAAGGATGAGATAAAATCTGCCACTTTAGGTGGATGCGCGTTCACTGAACTTGGTCATGGGTTAGAACTAGAAAAGGTTTGTTGGTCACAACAGTAGAATATAGGTCTGAATTTATCCTTACCCATATTTCATGACTTTGCTTTGTGTTTGTGATGCACTTCTCATGCCTGAGGCTCTACTTCACGTCTTTGGGGGAAACAGCAATTGATTGGCTGTAGAGAAGGTGATAGACACACGTAGAATATGTTTTAGGGCTCACATGTGATGGTGCTGGAGCAGGCAGAAGAACTAGGGTAACACTGTGAATAAGGAGTTGAGATAGCCCTTCTGCAGAACCACTAAATGGTGATAGAGGAAAGAGTGAAGTTGGGGTTGCAGCTGTGGTCTCTGAACCAGAGGAGAGTCTTATGCCGCGCAGAGGGCAGGCTGCTGCTCTCAGGGAGGAGAAACTTGGGAAGGAGCCCTAGGGAGAGGCAGTCAAGAAGGAGCACATCCAAAGGGCAACTTTGGCTTCTGCCCTCCAGGTGGGCTTGTCACCCTTTCACTACTCCACCTCAGTATCGCCTAGATTCCCAAGGACTCCAGGCACACAAGATGGTTATTTTGTCCACCCCCTTGCCCACGTGATTGCTCCCTGAAGTGACTACCAAGTGAACTCTTGCCACTGGAGAGCATTCTTCTCCTGCTATTCAGAGTTACAGATTTGCAGCTTTAGAGATTTGGGGAACATACATCCTGACACTTTTGTTTTTCCCATAGGAAAACGGAGCCCAGGACACGAAGTGGGACATGCAATATCACAGGGCGCAAAGTGAAAATTCGGGGTTCCAAGGAAGCAAAGTAGTGCACTTTCCACTATAGCACGCGGGCATCATTTGTCACGTTAGTTAAAAATCATACAAGAATGCAGAAATAGCTTCACACGGAGAAATCATGAAATAGCTGGTGCCTTAAACTGATGACACTCTGTAATTTGGTGGCAGATGTATTCTTCCTATCTTAAATTACATCTACACACACAGAGACACACACACACCACCACCACCACCACAACAACAACAACCACCAACAGCAGCAACAACACCACAACAGCAACAAAAAGTGACAATGTCCAAAATTCCGGATAGGGTTGGAAAACACAACTGCTTTTTTAAAATGAATCTGCTTTGACTGTATGCAATGTAAAAAAAGTTTCCATTATCAAGAACTACCCAAAATATACCATTATTTAAATAACCAAGAGGTCCCTCTTTTGATGGTGGGCAGGTATAAAGAATGAATTTTTGCCTCTTTAAATAAAACACTCTCGGATATATTAGGACACACCTAATAGATCTGTTTTCTAAACAGGGAAGCAAACAGTCTTTAGTAACAACCCCATTAAATACGACATATTATTTAAATTTTCAGTGTCTTCTTTAGTTTGAAATTGAGCAGTTAGGTTGGTATTGGTTTTAAAAATTGTTTGGCTGATATCAAACCTTTCCCCCACCCCAGAAATATAGCATTAGTCCAATTCCCTCCCACTAAAAACATAAAAAATCTCAGAAAAATATTTGCATTAATAAACTTCCCCTTTTCCTACCTTAAACCTCATAAAAATATCCACAAACTAAAGTTTTACAATCTAAAGTTTGATAGGCTTTCAGATGGGATCATTTGTCTTTCTGGATTTAGAATGGGAAGCCTACTGCTGGATTTCAGTTAGATGATTGGCTAAATGATGTTGGCATATAATATTTTTGTTTTGAATAATATGAATTTTTGAAGACAGAATTTCAAAGCTTGTCTACCTTTTTGTTTTCGTTGTTTATCTTGTGTGTGTGTGTGTGTGTGTGTGTGTGTATGATGTGTGTGTGAGCATGGACACACACATGGAGATAATGGGATGGCCTAGAGTGTTGGTACTCACCTCCTACCTTGTTTGAGATAGGGTCTCTTTGCTGTTAGCTGCTATATACAATAGTCTTGCTGGCTCAGGGTCTTCCAAAGAATCTCCTGTTTTGCCTTCCATCTCGCAGTAGAGCCCCTGGGAGTAAAGACTTGTGCTTTGTCTGTCTGGATTTATATGTAACTCTGGGCATTCAAACTCAGTTTCTAAAACTTTTGTGGCAAGCACTTTAACCACTGAGCCATCTGTCCAGCATGCTTTTGTTTGTTTGGGGGAAAGTCTGTCTCAAACTCACCATGTATTTAAGGATGATGCTGGACTTCTGAGCTCTCGGCTTTCACCTTCTGGGTGCTGGGATTACAGGAATGCACCATCATGCCTGGCTATAATACATTATTTTTAGTCATTACAAAGTTCTGCAGGTGTTTTTCTCTGCAGAAGGCTACACGCTGTTTCATTTTCTGTTTCTTTCATTTCTGCCATATTCATGTCATTCATGTTAGTCACTTCATTAATAGATGGTGTTACCAAATGATGTCACTTAATAATACACTTCGGTTTCTCCAGGGGTAATAAAAGGAATCACCATCCATTCCCCTTGCTGTTACTCCTGGGTCTCGCATCTTTGAGATGTAGCAATCTCTAGAATACCAGTATTTTGTGTGAAGTGGACACTGTCTGCTGACCAACCATATTGATGTAACTGCACAATTGCTGTGCAGAGTCAGACGTGGTGACCTGTCTGGGATTCTCAACTAGAGGACGAGCTGCATGCACCAATGGGATTGCTAGGTGTCATGGCAGCCCGTGCAAGCAAAGGACAACCCACACTGCACACACGCATGCAAAGATGCAATCAGAAGAGTTGCACGTGCAGTTTCTTGGCCCTTGCAAAGCACATTCGTATGCTCCCTTAGCATAAGTGAATCTGGAAGCTGGCCTTGAGGTATGGATAGACTTGCACATGGTAATATGATCAAGAGCTTTGGAGAGGAAATGCATTGGGGAGGAGGTGGAAAGATTAAAGAGAAGAATATGGAAAGCTTTAAATATTGTGATAAAGAACTCAAGTTTTAAAAAAATATACAATAAGAAATAATTATTTTTAAAATTTTTTATGATTGTCTTCATAGCTGTACAAATCCCTTCAGTCAATGGAGAAGACGGGTTTTTATAAACTCGACTAGAAGCTTCTAGTAAATCATCAGGACTAGGCAGCAAGTGTTGAGTTTGAGGAAGCAGAAAGGTCTGCAAGATGATGCTTACTAAGCAGGCATTGAGTGGGGGAGGGAAAATTCCATCGCTTTGGGTTTGATAAACATATGATTAGCCAAGAGTGGAGCGTTACCCTTGCCTGCGTTCTCAACACTTAGCAGGTAGAGACCGGAGTACCCCAAGTCCAAGGACAGCCCAAGACACACGGTTATTTCACAGTCAGACTGAGCTACATGCCAAGACCATATTTCAAAAATCCAAGGACTAGGGATTTGGCTCAGAGGTTAAGCATGTGCAGAGTACGCACGGATCTTGATCGGATCCCCAAAACTGTGAAAAAATGTTTAAAAACATTGCTCGCTGCATTTGCTCCCTCAAATATGACCTTTTGCCCAGTGTTCTGGGGAATCTCGCCATGAGCTATCTCTTTAATTGGGAGGGCTATCCTAGTGACAAGGGCAGCTCTTTTTACCAGTCAACAGATGGTGATACTGACCATGAAAAAGGGTTTTTTCCCTGAGACTCAATTCAAATTTCTATGGAAATTCAAAGAAGTGTGACCTTCTCTCATGAAGAGGTCTGGCCCATTGCCTCCATCCCAAGAGCTGACATTTCATCTGATCAAACCAAGATTCAGAGACTTTTGTCCCTCATCCCAGGAGGGGCTGAGACAGAAGGGAGAGCACACTTCCAGTACTTCCACTTTCCAGCACTTTCAAAATCACTCAAACCCAAAGGCTTTAAGGTATTTCCTATCTTTAGGGAACAACATACCTGCCATTTACTTTATGATCAAAATCTCCAAGTATGAAAGTTTTCAAAACCTCAAGGAAGACACAGACTTGAGTACTGTGGAATGATTTCCCAAGAGCAGGCTCATGTACTCGGTCGGAGCTTTGCATCTGAGGTCACGAAAGACCTTAGGTCACATTTCAGTGCTCACACGCAAGAAGCCTTAATTACGGGTGCCATGGGAGCTGTAACCTTGATTTTCTAGACACGTGTGACTTTCACAAATCTACTAGGATCTAACATACCAGACGTAGATGTGTTCAATCTGAATATTCACGGATTCATTGATTTTGTGTGGAAAGGAGACCTAGTCTGAAAGCGGGCAATTGTATCCTACCATTCATGCAGCAAAAAGGCAAAACAATCAGGTTAATGTTAAAAATTGCTCAGTTTCTAACTTGTCTTTATGTTGACTCTGTTATAATCCACAGAAGCATATGCTTGGGTTGAAATGTGTATGTCCACAGAGTCTTTTCTGATTTAGATACTCACCATTTCATCCATACTCAATCATTTATTCCTTCACCCAGGTTGAATAGTCCTAGCAACGTCAGTGCTCTAGAAATGACCCGCCTCTGTCAACGGAAACAAGATGTCTCCACTTCTTGAGATTTCTAGAGAGTAGAAGTTTCTCTACTTCCTTATTTTGAGTTCTGATGATCCGTGATTCCAAAGAAGGCAATGGCCATTTGGAGGGACTACTTATACCTAGATTAATGCTATGGAGACATTAGGCATAATGTCGCAAGGTGACAGTGGTGTAGAGCTCCACAGCCCCTCTATCTGAGGGGATACTAGCCCCTTATCTAGACATTTTTGGAAATCTAGAGCTTGAGTCAAGGAAATTCCTCCTTCTTTCTCTCCCCAGGACTTCAATGTCTATATTAACACAGCAAGCAAAGTAAAACAAAACAAAACAAAACAAAACAAAAAACCAGGGCCCCCTGTGACTCAGGGAGAGAGTAGCATGGCCAAGGCGCTCTGCTTCTTCACTCGTACCACACAACACACAGGCAAACTGGGGAGGTCAACGAGAGCTCTCCGAGACTGTGTCTCGGACTCATTGTCAGGCCCAAAGACCACTTACAATAGAAAAAGACTATTTGATAGGAAATGGACAAAGGTACGGGAAGAAGAAATACAAATAAACAATCAGCTTAGACTCCCAAGCCTGTGCCTACGTAAAGATCTTTAAATGAAAATAGTGCGTCTCTTACCAGCGTGACCTAAGTGAACAACGAGAAAGTAATACTGTGCCATGCTGGAAAGGGTGACTGCCTTACCCTTATCTGTGTTCATTCAGATACCTAAGATGTAGCTACAAGATGCTTATAGCAGCAGCTTTATAATGGCAAAACATGAAAAATGATTGAAGTTTATTATCAGGATAGTACTAGATAAATAATAAGGGAGGATATGCACAAGAGGATGTCGTGCCAATGTTAAATGGAATAAAATAATTCTTATAGACTCTGATCTAGAAAGCTCGCACTGAAATATAGTTATGTATAAAAATGAAAATGACAAGCTGCATAGTCATTCCGTTTTTGGAAGAAATCTAAGCACATGTATATATGATCTTTTTATGTCCAAATAATTTCTAGAGGTATATGCAAATTAAAACCAGGTACCCTTGAATATGAAAAAGTAGATGTTTATCTTTTATATCATGAATTCAGGGAGCATATTATTCCTTAATCATTAGTATGTATTATTTTTACAATTTAAAATATGCAAAAATTAAAATGGTCTGTTGGAAACAGATTTATAGAAACCATTCTGACCAAAATGCACGGATCCCAGAGACTTGAGACCCCCTTTCTGTGACAGAGTGTGGCTGAGAATTCACATGCAGCGTTGCTAGTCCTGGCTGCACCTCAAAGCAATTCCTGGCTCTTGGGCAAGTCCCCTGGCTTCTGCTACTCACACGCCATTTCTTTGTTTAATCTGTTCATGTGTAAACTGAGTTACAATGGCAACATTCTCTTCCAATCCCAAAATTCATCCTGGCCAGGTTGTGCACTCCTGTGTCTGATTTTGGAGTGTAGGTGGCTGAACCCTTTGACCTTCTTTCTGGCCTAGTGTAGCTCTAAGATCTCAAGGTTAAGTTGTTCTATCAGGTGACGCCCAAGACCAGCCACCGCTGGGCTGTTACAAGGTGCTTTGTGAGTTTCTGGGAGCCCTTTTTTCTCCACTGGCAATTCATGGGGCAATGGTTTGAGCCCTGTGTATTGACACCATCTAAGAATAGGGCCCAATCCTGCACTGGGGTCTCAGACTCTTAAAAATTTAGTCTTGTTTAAAACCCCAAAACACATTTGGCTCCAAAAACTTTACTCTGGACTTTTTAAAAAATCCTCTTTAATTGAAGGGAAATTGAATTTGTCTGGTTTTTATTCATTTACACTTAACTCTTAAGAAAACAATATTTTTTGAGAACTTATTTGATGTCTAAGAAGAATGTTGAGTTTCTTAATGAGTTTTCTGGAAGGCTTTTAATTTTTTTCAGCTTCTTAAAACAGGAAGTGGTGCCGTGCTCTGGGCAAACATAGTCTGCCCAGAAGGCCCCAGTTCGGTGTGAAGTAGTGTCATTGGCCATGTGTGGACCCTGTGGCCCAACTAAAGCCTCTTTTCTTCTAGTCCTTACCTTAGATTGGATGCATTATTCATTTTCCACCTAAGGGTCATAAAAACTTGGATAAGCGGAGTCATAAGGAAAAAAAACCTGGTTGTTAATCTGCCTTTAGGCAGTGATTTCTGGCCCTTAAGATATACTTAGCCTTGGTCCTTGTACCAATCCTATGGGTCTGTATTGTTTCCATTTGGAGCAACTGAGTAGCTGATTCAAGGTCATTTATTGGGTAGAAAGGGGAAAGCCATTACGTGGACCCGATCCTGATTGCATCCAACGTTTATGGAGTTTAGTCAGTGTGAAAAATCACCAAACTGACAGATGCGTGTCCATGTGGTTTAGGATTCAAAGCCTAACTCTCCTGCTTCCTTCTTTGTTTTGCCTACTGGCGTTGGATCCGAGGCTCTGCACATGTTCTAGACAAGCGCTTTGCCTCTGAACAGCAATCAAAGCAATGTTTTTTTGTTTTGTTTTGTTTTGTTTTGTTTCTTATTTGCTATTTGTTTTTAGCTGGGGTTTTGCAAACTGTTCAGGTGGGATCTGAACGCGCTCTCTCGCCTAGGCGGGCCTAGACTTTTCATCCAACTGCCTGCACCATGAGGCTGAGCGCTCACGCACCTTGTGAGGAATGCATAGGTTCTGCTGTTTCTAGTCGCCCACCGTGACTTGTGAGCACAGCTCTTGCTGGTCAGACCCCACCACCAATTATATAGGAAGACTTTAGCCCCGTGTATCCAGGGGAAAAAACCAGCCCGACTTTGTTGCAGGTGTGGGAGCAGGCGGGCAAGAGACAGACTGTGAAATTGCTGGGCTCTATTTTACCATAACGAGCCACAGAGGAGAAACAAGGCGGGTACTCTACTCGATAGAAAGCGAGCAGATACTTGGACTTGACCACGCTTCCTCTTCTGTCTCCCTCGTTTGCTCTTTGTCCCCTCCTCCTCTAACTCCTGCTCTCTGCTTCATCCTCGTTCACTCCTGCGCTCCCAAAACTACACACAAACTTTAAGTAAGAGGACAGATTTGGGCAGTTATGAGAACACAAAGAAGGGAGTGTTCTGTGAAGGCTAAAGGAAACGGCCGAGCAAGGCTGACTCCGGTCTCCAGTTTCTCTTGAGCAGCGGTTCTTGTTATTTCAAGGCGCACTGACTATAGCAGCATCCAAAGCCACTGCACATCAGTTCCTTTTATCAGCCCAAGTGAGACTTCCTGTGGACTGGCCCAGCTTCCTGATAGATTTCCCTTTTCCTTTGGCAGAACAAAGAAAACCATAGCTCTGAGGATCCTTGGGAGCAAACATAATTTAGCACTAATGCATCTATTATTTTAAAGTTCCATTCTCCACGCCTAAGGCCAGATGCTCACCTTCACATTCTTCTCCCACAGCATTCTGTCAGCATGTGGGGAGGCCCGTGTGAGACTATCAGGGCTCAGAGGCCCACCTGAATATATTTGACTTGTGGTTTCATTTCATTTTTAAAACATGGAAAATGAAGGCAACTGTTTGTGTGTCTGTCTCGCCTCTCACAGCAACTGGCACAGCGTCTTCTTGATATGCCCCTCCTTTGAACTCTTGCAGAGTAAGAGGGCATTGGGCAGAAAAGACAGATTAGGTCTCAAGATTCAGTGTCTTGGGAAGTGAGAAGCGAGCAAATCGACCATCAGCATAGATTATGGATCTATATCCCCTAAAGGACACATTCCATAATAAATGTAGTTCCCAGAGTGAAGGCACTGGGGCTTACAAGGACTTTGATCCTTGATCTGGTTCTGGTTCCATTCCTGACTGCTGTCATGCTCCAGATGAAGAACTGGGAAGGACACCCATTCTGTAGGTACCACTTTGAGGAGCTAAGCAATCACATTACGAAGGTGGGCTTTTTGTTTATGATAACCAGTGTCTTAGAACAAGAAAATACTCCCACTGGCATCTACTCTTTGTCAGGGGCATCTCAAGAAGAGCAATTCATTGTGGTTAAGTGATAGGAAATTCTTTAACCCAGTTCTTCATGGTAACAGCTCTAGAAAGAAGCAGGTTGAAAGGATGTTCTTCAAAGAACAATATAATTTAGATACTCTCTGGGAAGAAGAGCGTGGGTGAAGGTGTGCATCTGCACTGGGGTAGCCAGGGTTGGTGATACCAAGTGGAAGGAGGAGACTTGAGTCATCGCGTATATTGTTGGTTTTCAGATACTTCAGTCTGCCTCCGTCTTTGTACCCAGGTCTGATACTGTCAGGCCTTCTAGAAAAAAGACCCCTGAATTCTCTTACAAAATTCCCTTTAGCCCTTGACACACTGTAAAGAACTGCTCAGTTATGACTCCATCTTCCTCCCTAATAGAGTCCACAAATTCCATAATGAAATCTCACTCAGCGATGATCTTTAGGACACCCCTATAGGGTCCAAGGCTTTAGGGATACCTGTACTTCCTGTATTTCCCAGAAGATAATGAACATTCTCTTCCTCTGCTTTAGGAAAAGGGCATACAAACCATCTTTCCCAGAAAGCTTTGGGGATGGATCCTGCGGTTGGGGTTTGCTGCTCTGGGCTGCTAAGCTGTTCCTTCTGGAGAGTCAGAGATCTGTATGGATTGTCTGGGTCTGCACTGTAGTGAAGGAAACAACACAGCCCACTCCCTCAACCCCCCCCCCCCCGCTCTCCCTGCCTTTGACCCCCAAGAGTCTTGTGGACCAGCCATTCTCAGGCAGTGGGGCCTGCCAGAGTTTGTTGCAATTAATCTTTTTCTTCCCATCAGTGTGGACTGGGTTTGACCCAGACTCTTCCCTTCCCAAAGCACCCTCTTAAAAATTTTTTTTAAAACCCTATGTGTATTTCATGGGAAATTTCACACGCCTGTTTCTGATTCATTTTCAATTAAAGGCTCAAAATACTGGTTTTGTAAGAGCCCTTTGATGATTCCGAATTTTGTTGGTTCATTTTTTCTGTCCTCCTAAATGTCCATAGAAGTTTATTAAATGTCACTCCCACATTTGCATGCTTAATTGTTACAAAATAATTGGAAACAGGAGAGGCTGTTTTATTACTCTGCACAATGCAAGAGCATTTATGGAGTGTGGAGAAAGAAATGTCTTAGAGATGAAAAATAAGGGCAGAGGTGAATGTCTTATAGTAAGGTCTAGTGGGGTCTCAGCGCTCAGACTTTTCTGGAAGGGAGAAAGGAGTGTTGTAAAACACACGAGTGTCTCCTACTTCATTCAACTGGAGCTCATGGGCACTCGTTTAGCGAGGCAGCCTCATCAGAGAGGGAACAGGTAGACTGGCCGTTTTGAGATACTAATTTGAATGGGTTTTTAAATTCCTTCTGATTAGAGGGAGTTAAGAGGTCTGTAATCACCACAAGCCTCATTCTTCATTTCCTTCTTGGTCATGAGGAACATGGGTGGCAAGCCAGTCTAGGTACACCTCTGTACAAGCTCTCTAGCGCTCATAGAAGTTTCTGGAGTCTATGTGTCTGTCCTCTAAAAAACTTAAGTGAGCCCCAGGTTTTGTGCCTGGTCTTGCTTAGGCCAGCTGGGTGCCATTGGACATGCTAGTCTGTCTTTCTTAACTTCATCTTTTCTGTCTGCACAAAAGAACTGAGACGAGCAGAATGTGCTCCTTGCCCCTGTGGACTTTGTAACAGTCTGGAGGACTGGGATGCTGAGGGTTTCTTGAAGAAAAGCATCGATTCATAACTCCAGTTCAAATAACAACCGGGCTGCTGATTTGAAGGATAATCATATTGCCAGGGGTATACCAAACTCGGAGCCTCAGTTGGACTCTTGAGAGAGAGAGAGAGAGAGAGAGAGAGAGAGAGAGAGAGAGAGAGAGAGAGAGGAGAGAGCCTGCCCACTTCTCTTTCTTGTGAGGAACTCCCTACTAATATTCTGTCAGTTGAAGTTTGAACATGTAACTTCATGTTCACACAACGCAATGCGCAAACAATGCCGTGTGCGGTCGAGTTACTTCTTGCCTAAGAAAGGTGATGCAAATTCTTAGTGGAATTGGTAGAGGCTTACTGTAGTGTTTTGTCAGATACCATGGTGGTGACAAAAGGATTTTTTGAAAATTTGAAGACTGGGGCTAGGGAGATGATTCAGTAAAGAAAGTGGTTGCCATCCAAATGTGAGGCCCCAAATTTGAATCCTCAGATTTCGTATAAAGCTGCCTGCAAGAGTGCACATCAATAATCCCAGTATTCCTATAATCATGTGAGAGACTGAGACGTGGGAGCAAGTCCCCAGAAGCTTGTAGGCCAGCTAACAAGGGGAGACCCTGTCTAAAACAGGATGGAAGACGTGGACCGACATCTGAGCTTGTTCTCTGGCCTTCACGATCATTCTATGTCATGAACACACACACACACACACACACACACACACACACACAGATTTTTAAGCATTAGGCTTGAATACCTAAATTCAATCCCACTCATTTTCAGTTTTGTGATCATAGCCTGAACACAAACTTTCCTCTCAGTTCCTATCTGCAAAGTAAGGATGACAATGATAATAACAATTAATATCACAATAGCACTTTCTACCTGTATTATTAAGTATCAGACACAAAAGATGCACGAAGGAAAGGTACTTTGTCATTTTTGATCATGGCTGTATACACCTTTAATTCCGCACTGAGGAGAGTGAGGCAGGAGAACTAAGTTCCAGGGCAGGATGAGCTACATAGCAAGGCCTTATGTCGAGAGAGAGAGAGAGAGAGAGAGAGAGAGAGAGAGAGAGAGAGAGAGAGAGGGCTTTTTATAAAAGTAAAGGACACACAAGTTATACTATTTTCCTCCTGGTCAGCATTTAAATGTAACAACAAACGTTGCTCCCTCGCCCCCAGAACTAAGACTTCCAAAAATGGTTGAATTTGGTTGGATTGGCCAATTAGCTACTTAACTCATATCTCTTTGTTCACATAGACTTCATCTCTAGCAGTGCACCCCACAGATCAAACGTTCTTATTCCTCTTTTCCCTCCCTTGTATCCGGCTATTGTTTTGGTTGTGAAACTCCCAACTCAATCAATGGGGTTTTTGCGTAAAAAGCATAAAGAGATGGCAGGATGTGACTGTGGACTCAGGAATTCCAGGCTTGTGCTGTTGATAAAGAGACTCATGTCAAACAAACAAAAGCAAAGACCATTAGAGAAACAGCCGGTCCAACCTGAGCTACGTAGGCCCATTGTTTTCAGGTTTATGTCTGCCTTTCTAGAGCCAGGACATGCTCACCTATAAAACACATGACCTTTCCAGATCATTCCCTGGGAAGAGTTGTGAAATCCCCGTTTTTGGCAGGACAGATGCTATCTGGGTGCCTCGTCCCATTCTCCTGGGGCCTCTCTTCTCAGTATCTCCCCAACCCTATTTTTTTTTGTTGGGGTCAATGTCGGGAATAATGGTGGCCCTCACCCAATGAGCCCAAGGAGGGTTTTCTTTACTCTTGCGGCCTTCTCAGCACTTTAAGAAGGTCACATCTCTGTCCTAGTGTTGCACTAAGCCATCAAATATGATGATGTCATCAGAGCTGGTGCGAAGAAGAAGAAAGTTTGCCCCACCCTACCTGGACTGAATTAGTCAAATGGAAAGATGGGAAATTAAGTTTCCTCTTTGCATTTTAAGCGTTGTGCGTGTATTTCAGTCTGAAATTAAGAACTCCTTGGGTCATTCATTTTCTGTGTAGGGTTGAACTACTGCATGCATTGACTTTATTCCTGACCAACAGGAATGACATTTCCAAGTCCATGTAGCTGAACACTACTACTGTTAAAGCAAGATCAAGCCTGCTGCCTTCCTCTCCTGGAAAATAAAACAAAGTTATTCTCCAAATCTATATACCTCATTGAATGAACATTCTGCCTTTCCCCCAAAAATCTGAGATCAAAGGTAAAAAGATTACTAAATATCACAATTACCAAATACACACACACACACACACACACATTCAAATTAGAAAAGTCACATCACTGAATGGAAGCAAAGGCACCTTTCAGAATTCTTCTGTTAGTTGGTATCAACTGTTTTATAAGGTTTAATTGTAGACAGTTTCTGACAAACACAGTGTCCTAAATCTTTACCATGGCTCATGTCATGCCCAGATATTTACAACATATTCAGACAGCTAATATATTGCTTTCTGGTCTTTTCAGGAACATATTCTTGGGTTCTATTTGAGTAAAGGGGTTATATTTGATAGTTCTGTGTCTGGTGGTCAAATACTTAACAAAACAGACTTATACAGGTAAAGAATTGTTAGGGCTTATAGCTTCAGGGAGTCTCAGTCCATCCTAGGGGAGAACCATGGTAGAGTTCTTGTCATTGCAATTGTGTGGTGATGCCTCCTTGCTTCAAAGTGGACCAGGAACCCAAGAACATTCTACAGTCAGGAATGGGGTTTTAGCTTTTGAAGACCTGTCCCTAGGGACCAACTTCCTTGAGCCATCATTTGCCTCCCATAATTTCCATATCTTCCCTAAACATCACAATCAGCTGGGAAAATGAGCCCTCAGAACACAAGCCCACAGGGGGCATTCAGCAATTAGCTTACAACAGGGAGTAATATTTTAAAGGTGCTATAAGAAAGTCAAACACACCGATTTTAAGTTATTCATGATTAAGAAACTCCCCTAGAGATATGACTGCTGGATGCACCTTTTTGGGAAGGGAAGGGAGACTGAGCTAGAGTCTCACTTATAATCCTGGATGGTCTGGAACTTGCTACATAGATTAGGTTGGCCTCAAACTCTTGGTTAACCACCTGCCTCCTGAGTTCTGGGATTAAAGGCATGATACATCCCTGATATCTTAAAGCCATTACACACCCCTGAGCTCATGGGATTAAAGGGACAAAATACATTTTAAAAGAAGAGATTTAGGAAACCTTATTAGTGATTCTGAGCCTTCTTGTCCCTGTCTTAGAGGCCAAAGCAAATGGAAGATTAAGGCCCTTTTCTTTATTTGTTGTCCAAATGAACCTTCTGCTAGAAGGAAGATATCCTGTTCTTCCCTGACCAATATGACAGTGAGAGTGGCTATATTGAGATGTGAGATGCCCCTAGTGCAAAGAAGGAATTTTTTTTGAGATAAAAGTAATTTTTTTTTTTTTACCACAGAGCCCAGGATAGCCTCGAATTGTTGGTCTCTTGCCTCATCCTGTCCAGTGTTGAAACTGTAAGCGTGTACCACTACACTCAACTCAAGGAAGCACTTTTTAATCCAATTTAATGTAATTTTAAATAATACCAATAAAATTACTGCCCAAACCATCATCTTAAACTCTGGGTTGAGTTGGAAGGATCTGCTTACATGCGTTCTTTTAATGAGCAGTGGGTTTGTTGTGTACATGGAGATCGGTTCTTCCATTAATCCTTTTGTTATTGTCGTCTTATTGCTTTCTGAGACAGTCTCTTGTAGCCCTGTGATCTCAACCACACTATGTAATAACACTGACCTTGAAGTCATGGTTCTTTTGTCTCTGTCCCCCTTTACAGTTATGAGCCACCAGGCTTAACTACCACCATTACCCTATGATGAATTTCAAAATGAGGTGCAGTTGATGTTCAGTGTTTCCCGGTTACCATCCATGCTGGCCTGGTTTCCACAACCAAATCTCTGCAGACCACTAAAAATATAATGCTAAATTTTCCCTTGTGTGATAATGGAGGTAATAGAATTTTACCGAAAGGGTATTTACAAGTCATGACTGAATATGTACTCGATTTGTTGAAGAACAATATGGGTCTTGGTATATACCTTCTTGTTGGAAAAATAAGGTTGGCCAAAGAGTAGCCCTTACATAACACAGTAACTTTGGTTTCCTCTTTGAAAAATACTGGCATGGACACAAATTCTTCTTAAGGTTGTTTTCAGCTCTAATGCTTTCTGCTTTATGCCACCATGAAAATATGATTTCCTATTGCGTAGGGCTCCATACTCTTAACAGATGGTTTGTTTCTTTAGTTCACACATCTCTGTGACTCTTTGTAAGAGGACTTCTCCTTAACTATCAATGTGAACAAAGTAACTTAATTGGGGAAATAACCAGCTGGATGGTCCAGGAAAGTCAATTTCCCTCTAGAGTATTCTTTCTAAACCTAATTTATTTTGGGGGTGCTTTGGTTTCAAAGATGTATATTCTTAGTATCCTAAGAGGTAAAGTAACTTATCTACAGCCTTCCTGCCCTGTCCCGTAGCTAATGGCATTATGGATGTCATGCTGTACTCCATAGAGCTTTGGAATCATTATCAGATTAAACCCTCTATCCTTCTCCTGGAAACATTTGGCCTCATTGCTAAGTTCTCTCTCTTGATGAGACCCATGGTGGCTTTTGGATCGTACATGTTCAGGTCCACGTCATTGTGGAGGCCAATTCTGTGTCTATCACTGCATCTCTAGCATGAACTTGTGAGTCGGGTTGTTTAAAACGAAAATGGACAGACTCTTCCAAGAAAATGAGGTCGAGTTCCCCTGAGGTCTAACTACCTTACCAGTTTTGAGGGTGGTGGACTATTGTGGTCCTGATTCATACCAAAACCACCCTCCAGGAAGAATAAAATGTACACCTGCCCACAGGCCACAGCGAGTGTCCAGGGTCAAGCAGCCTCATCCTGGTTACTTGTAGGATTTAGAGTGGTCCTGTAGCTGTGCATTTTCACCATAACTTCTCCCGCCTTGAAATACTTTCCCTCCATCCCTCTCAGATGATGTGCATGAGGTGAAGGCGCCATCATGTTTTCAGGGTCTGGATGTTTCTTTGTAAGGCTTGCCCTGAGCGCTGGGAAGGCCTGGACTTTGCCAGTTCTTCTTTGTGTCATAAGCACATGACATGTCTTTATGTATTCCCTGAATAGCTTCCATGTGCCAGAGACCAAGGTACAGTAGTGAAAAGAATAGCTGTAGTTCCTGCTCTGGCAGAAGTTGTACTCAAGCTGAGCAAGCAGGTATTTAGCCCTAAGGGTTCTGTGTGAAAGGGGAACTGGGGAGTGCCTCAGAGTCTGACATGGGGACCTAACCTAGTCTCAGAGGTCAAAGGTTTCCCTAAGGAAGTAACATTTGTGCTGAACCCTGAATGATAAGCGGGAGCGAGTATGAAAGAGAGCAGGCTTTTGGTAAGTCTTTGCTAGTGACTGGATAGATGAAACGCCTGCTTCACTCCGTGGCCACTCCAGGCCCTGCTAAATTAGGTCTCAGAAGCTTAGTCATTCTAACCATGGTCCTGTCATGGCACTATCTGTGTGGCCACAAGTCATCCCCTTAGCCATTTTTATATTTGATAAAAGTAGAGAGTAATGAAGAATATTTGAAAAGACTATTATCCTTGAAGGTATTATCAGACAGGTGCTTTACTGAGACCTAGAGTGACTGTTTAGACCCCTCTAATTAGACTAGCACATCTATAAACTTCAAGGGTAGGATAATTCTGGATGGTTGTCTTCTGCCTTGGAAGATTCTACCCTTGTTTCAGCTTACTGTAACTCCCAACTGGTAAAGTCAAGATTTTTCTGGGCAGCCAGAGTTCTAGAACATTCACTCACTGGCTTTGACAAGAACCTCTCTTTGACGGGGCCTGGATCTCCCCTGCCTTAGGTTTCCTCAACTGCAGATCATGGAGATTCTGCCAATGATAATTTACCTCAGAGTGATGTTGTAATGAAGATGGCAGTAAAAGCATTTTGCAAGATCAAAAAAGGCTTCCTAGCAAGCGTGAGGCATGCTATCTCTATCTAGTGTTTGCTAGAATTTCAGAGGAAACTCTCTGATCTAAAAGTCTATAGAGATACAAGACTGGCATTGGCTTTCAAGATCTTTTTGGAATTTCTGTGCTTTTTACCTCAGTATTATTTAAAACAACACTGGCAGAAAGACTCAGCAATGATGTTGCTGATGGTGTGGTGTTGATGTTGGTGTGGTGTTGATGTTGGTGTGGTGCTGATGTTGTGTGGAGCTGATATTGTGTGGTGTTGATATTGGTGTGGAGCTGATGTTGTGTGGTGTTGATGTTGTGTGGAGCTGATGTTGTGTGGTGTTGATGTTGTGTGGAGCTAATGTTGTGTGGTGTTGATGTTGTGTGGAGCTGTTGTGTGGTGTTGATGTTGTTGTGGAGCTGATGTTGTGTGGTGTTGATGTTGGTGTGGAGCTGTTGTTGTGTGAAGCTGATGTTGTGTTGAGCTGATGTTGTGGAGCTGATGTTGGTGTGGTGCTGATGCTGTGAGATGCTGATGTTGATGTGCAGCTGATGTTGGTGTGGAGCTGATGTTGGTGTGCAGCTGATATTGGTGGTGTTGATACGTGGACCTGATATTGGTGTAGAGTTGATGCTGTGTGGTGCTTATGTTTATTGCGTGGTATTAATATTGTATGATGCTGATGTTGGTGTGGTAATAATACTGTGTGTTGCTGATGGTGTGCAGCTAATGTTGGTGTGCAGCTGATGTTGGTGGTGCTGATGCTGATGTGGAGTTGATATTGGTGTGGTGTTGATGCTGTATGGTGCTGATGTTGGTGTGGAGCTGATATTGGTGATGCTGATGTTGGTGTGGTTCTGGTGTTGATCTTGGTAGTGTTAGTGCTGGTGTGATGCTGAGCACAAAGAAGACTTCTAGCTCTACCTTCTCATCAAGGCTATATGGATTCCATCTATGATAATCATTTTCCCAGTGACAGGAGCTGAGGTTCACAAAACTCAAGCAACTGACCAAAGAATTTGCAACTAGTAGGGTCTCTCTGATCCCAAAGTCCTTGCTCACAACATGTGTGAAACAGTTTGAGCTTTTCAGAATAAGAGCTCTGAGTTGCTAAGTGATGAAACATATACTATTAATTATTCCTGCCTTGGAATACATGAGTGTTAACATTAGTGGGAGTTTATTTTTGCAGTTCCTCTGGCCTTCTGGTGTTTCCACTTTCCTTCACCCCTTTTCCTAACTGTATTGCTCTCTTGACGTTTGAAGAAAGGAGGAAAAACTATTTTCACAACTGTCCAAGTAGAAAATGACTTACACGAAAAGTAGCGAGATCCACAGAGAAGGACTGGAACTGAGTCATGCCATTTGCTGAAAAGCTGCCATGGAAGTCTTGTAGGTGTACCAGGACGCTGCTTATGTTTTACCAACAGTGACTTAAAGAATCACCAGGGTCCCTTTACCTTCACTAGCCCCCACCTACCTCATTCTGCTGCATGATCTAGTGAGAAAATAGCACTTCTGGCTTCTTGCTGTGGAAACAATAGGTTTGGCCGGTGCCACTTTCATTTCCCCACTAGGGAATCTGAGAGATGACCTGATTGAATTCCACCCACAAAGGTCATGCTTTGAATTCAAGGCTGGGGGGGGGACAAAAGTGAAGAAAACATTTTGCACTGATATCCCATGTGTCCCGAGCACACTGGGGCCTCCTCTTGCTGCACTGCGGTCTGCTGATAAGGATAACATGGAGGGCAAGTGGCACATTTCCAGGACAAAGAAAGTCTCTGATTTATTGTTTGAAAGAATCCACTGTCCACACAGGAGCAGGGTTAGTGAACGAGATGTGGATGAGAGAAAAGGCGAGGCTGTCTAGGGGTAGAGTGGGACAAGAAAGGCCCACCAGACTGCTTGGGAGTGTCATCTGGGGAGCATTTGCATGGTCAGGAGGTAGAAAAAGGTCACTGTAGTTGGTGGTGTACGGAGGGCTTGAGAGTCAGCCCGTTAGACATGGAAGCTCATTCTTGGTAGAAGAGCAAACCTGGTTCGCACAATGCAGCCCATTTAGGAGGTCATAGCCAAAGCTCCAGGAGGTTTAGAGAAGTCGATCTGGTTTTGACTTTAAATTCAAGACCTCTGCTCGCCCCGCCTCCTCCAAGTCAAAAAACGTCAGAAAGGGCCTGGTTTCCCTTTACAGAGTGCAAAATAAACAGACCCTCAAACAGTGGAGAGGGGCCCATTTCCCCAGCCCCTCATGCCAGAGCTGGAGGTGGGGGCCATGGGGAGCAGCAGTTTTTCTTCTGTCTGGTTAGGATGTGGCCATTGATTTTCATTTTCTCCTACCTCTGTTTTCTAGAAGCCTGCCTGTGCGGAAGCACGGGAATAAGGGAGATCATGGGGCACTCTTGCCAGACTTCAAAGGGTGTGGAGTTTTCAGTCTTGAGAGTTTGGGAAGGCGGTTCCAAGACTAAACGCTGTAGGGTGGGGGTTGAACCCACCCTCTGGGCCAGGATGGCAAACTCCAGCCTCCCGGCTGTGTTCTCCCAGCCTAGGAGAATGTCCAGCCCTGGGCATCTCTGGGTCAGCTGTGGTTAGCCTGGCCACAGGGCCCTGCATTCCTTTTGGTCTTAGCTGGGTTTGGGGTGGGTGTGACCAAGGGTTTACTCTGGAGAAAACGGAGACAAAGCGTCTAAATTGGGCAGAATCTTGAATCTAATGACTTGTTTACCATCGTGTGTGCTTTTTCCAGGGCAGGGAGGGGAAAGAGGACAGGGCGAGTGCTCACTGTGGGCATGGGCTCACTGTGGGCTCTGGGCACACCGTTGTTTTGCATTCGGAAGGGGTAGGACAGGCAACCCCAGCACGGCAGCTAGGCACCCTTCTGGAAGCCATTGGCCAAGCAAAGAGGTGCACTGTGTAATTTTCCAAGGCGGGAAGAAGCGGTGAGACTTCTGCCTCTGCCCATGGTTCGGCTTCCGGGAAACAAACAGCTCTCCTCAAAGAAGGCCCAGCTCCACCACATGAAAGACCTTGCTTCCTCCCACTTCAGCTTCGAGCCACCCAAGAGAGCACCCTCTTCACCCCTGCTCCAAGTGTAGCTCAAGCCCAAGGACCCAGTCAGGAATGAACACCTGTGATGTGGCTAAGGAACAGGTTCCTGGTTCCAAAGTGGTCAGCAGAGAAGTCCAGCAGATCAATAGTGGTCCCTGCCCCCAACCCACCACCAATATTTTATTATTTTATTTTTTACTTAGTGTTTGCTAAGTGTAAAACACTCCAAAAAAAAGTGTTCATCACAGTTAGGGGAATTGTTCTTACTAATTCTGGAAATTCTCTTGTAGCTCAGGCATATAACTTCCAGGACACTTAGAGTTTACCCCCCAAGGGAAGAGTGAGGCTGGAGACACTAATGGGCTATGCTGGACGGCTGAGGAGGATCCCTTCGCTTCTTTTGCTGGTCTATGAGGAGCTTCTTACCATGAGTGCTCTCTGGTGCTGAAACTGAGATTTGGCGAGGTTAAACAGTTGCCTGGAGGTCATTCGGCTGCTCTGTGTGTCATGTCCTATCCCCTTTGCCCTCCATCTGAACAGCTTGACAAAGTGAGACAGTAGTAACCTGTGTGGGCCTCAACCTCCTCAAGCTGACAAGAGGGTGCCCTAGGATGCGGTCTACGGCCTCTCCTGAGTGGTTTCAACTGGGTGTGGCTGATTAGAAATTGAGCTTCAAAAGAATGAGGTCTAGCTCGTGAGGAGAGGAGCTCAGCTGCACCTGCTTGTTGTCCAAAACCATCGACTTCTGACGTGGTACTAGGGATTCAGGAGCGGCGTACATGGGAGCCCTCCAGCCTTTTTGTTTGGGAGACCTCACGGACAAGGGATCCCTAGGAAACTATATTTGCAATGGAGAAAGATCCAATTAAACACAGCACCAGTCACACTGAAATACATAACCCTACAATAGCCAGCATGTACTTTGAAAGTGCTAGCATGTCTATGGATGCATCTGGATGCTGAGAGGTTGGCACTGGACAAAAAAGGCTACCCGATGGGATGGACTTGCATGGCTATTCTAGCTCCTGCCATGCATGGACTGTGTGGCCTAAGCTTCCACAGTTACTCAAGCTGTGGGCATGGGGGTGCAGACATTGTTCCCTAGACTATTCTGAGGTGCCCACAGAAGCTGGCATCTCCAACCCACTGGACTACCACGTCCCTTCCCTTTCCCTCCGCTGCCAGAATATGACTAGCAGGAGGACCAGGTCTGTGCGGGAAAGAGGGGGTGGCAGGATTCCCACTCATTTCCTGCACCTGGAGGCAAGAATAGAGGCCATTCTTCTGATGACTTATTGTTGAGCGCTTTTGTTTGCTTTGTTTTGCCCTTCTGAAAAGAAACTTCCATATTTTTCAAATTGCAATCGTTTCTCTCCGCTGTTCACCCAGCTCACTACCTTGCGCCTGGCCGCTAGCTGGGCAGATGTCAGTGGATGGCAGCAGGCTGTATTTATTTAGCCCTGCCCAGCTAGCTCCTCAACAGCGCGATGCAGTCAGAGAGGAGCAGCTGAGGGTCGACTCAGTGGAAAATCCAGAAGCGCAGATGTGGATCCAAATTGGGCTGAAAAACCTCCTGAGATCAGGCTTTCTTGAACTTCCTGCTTTTAGCTTACCCAGTGTGTTTAACATAAACGAACTTTCGGTATTTTGAAACTTCCGTTTCTGATCTCAGAACCTGGAAGTAGAGAGCTGTTGTGAACATTTCCACAAATTTTGTCATGGTTCTTCTGGAAACTGAGTTGAACCCAGTAATTACGGAGCTTTAGAACTCGCTACTACCCCAGCAGCCTGCCTGTGTTGCTGGGAGGAGGGAGAATAGCACTTTGCTCCAAAACGGCTGGGGTTGGAGACCTTTGGGACAGTGTTTAGGTGCTGGTCCTGTCACTTCCAGCATGTGATTTAGTATCTCAGAGCATTGGTTCTTCATCAGTTAGGTGAAGAATATATAGAGTCTCATGACATGATCAAGACCAAGTATTGTGTGTGCTTTATTTTCTCATGTATGTGTATATGTATATATATGTAAGTATGCACACCTTTCTATAGATACTAAATACATATGCATATGTTAAATATTTGTCAGCTTATCTATAGCTTGAATACCTTTCTTAGGACTGTCTGGTTGCCAGTTTCTGATACTGTGGTATTTAGGAACTGCTGAAATCTAAGCGGTGGTATGGCTTCCATCTGTACTGAGAGCACAGGGGCGGGGAGATCAGCTAGTGACAACCGAGACTCATATAAACTGTGCAAGCAGAATCCCATCTGCACTGGCCCTTGCTCCTGGGGAATAATGCAGGCAGACAGGAGAGCTGGAAAGCCAGGTGCTTTAACAGGATCCTCAATAGTCACCAACCAAAATGAGCAAGAGCTGTGAGGGACGAGGAGGGGGAAAGAGGCAAAGGCAGACATTGGGAAGGAAGGTGAAGTTCTCTGAGCCCCTGACCAAAGCTGCTCTGGACAGTCCTTAAGGAGGTTCACTCTGGGTATGCTGGACCCAGAGTGTCTTGGATACTTAAAAACAAACAAACTCATTAATTGTGTTGCGTATCTTAAAGAAGTTTCTAAAAAAATAATTACTTCCAAAATACAATCTCATTGCATTAAATTTCATATGCAATTTGAAAAGCAAACAAAACCACAACAGAAAAATGTTCTTGCAACCCAGATAACAATCTATTAATGTTTTTGGTGTATTTCCTAACAATCTCCTCAGTGCAAATATATAGACATACATGTCTAATTTTAATATATTCGGAATCAACTACTTTGAAATCTCTTGTTTTCTTATTATTAATTGTGGACGTTTTCCTGTATCACCGAATATTATCCCTTTTCACTATAACTGATAGTTGTGCACTTAAACCATTAAGTTAATCGGTAAAAGTTCTGAGGTTTTGTTTCGTTTTTCTTTTGTAGTGCCTGGGGAACCCAGGTCTTTAGCATACTAGACAATCACTCCATGAGGAGCTACATTATAGTCGACTTTTGAGTGGCATGTGTTGTCCTGGCTATTCTGGCTTCTGGGCCTCGGATAGAATGCTCAAGCCAAGCTAGACATCTTGATATTTTGTTTTAATATTTGGTGTAGGCTCTAAAACCCATTCTTGTGACCTGTAGAAAAGGTGACATTATAGAAGTCACAAAGTCCTCTAGAGTCATAAAACCAGAAACCCTGGACGAGGCAGACTGGGCCTTAGCTCACCTCCTTGTGTTTCTTAATGCAGCCCAGATGGAAGCTGGGCTGAGAGCAGATTGGGGGCCAGCCTGCTGGACTTGATCTGATAGCGTCAAGACACAGCATCTCCCAACTGTGTGTTACCAGGAGGCCTCTTCGCATAGGCGGCTTGATTAACACATATCTGCGGAGAGCAACGCCTAATTACAGAAGACTTGATCTTTACCTGTCCTTGTCAGGCTCCCAATCCCTGCACCATGACTCCTGCAAAACTTTCATCTCAGGGCAGCTGTCTGCCACTCTTCTGCCCCTCCCACCAACCGGGTCAGCAGGCTCCTTGTCAGAAAGAGGCCAGGCCTCTCCGTCCTCTCTGTGTGTGGCGGGGGTTTGGAAGGTAGCTTTCTGAGGGCTCTTTGTCTAGTGAACCGACCAGCAAGACCTCTGTGTAGCAGAAGCCCCCTCAGGTTCCCCTGCCCTTCCCCCTCCACCAGGAATGGCAGCCCTGAATTCTCTTCTAACCCGGTCTAACCCGCAGTGTTCAACTACCCCAGAGAGGCTGGAAGCTCCTGGTGGCCCCTGCAAAACCTGGATTCCTGGTGAGCCAGGTCTGAGGTTGTGAGTGGAATTCTCTGTGAGGTCCTTAAGACTGACAACGCTGTATGTTTGCCCTACAAGAAGGCTGGCAGAGCCCTGGGGGTCTAAAGCTTCCATTCTTGCCGCACCCTCGACTCCGGCTCTTCATTAGAGCATCCGCTCATCCCTCTGGTGCTTACTCAGGGCCACCTGTTCTTTGCCCTGTACTAGAATGTGAGGAGGGAATGGAGGGTAAGATAGACACGGTTTACATTTCTGCTCCCAAGGGAGATAAAAAGACTAAAAAGAAAAGCAATTTCAAATGGAAGACTCTATAATGGGAATCATAGGGGAAATGCCTGCCAAGTTATCAAAGACACTTGACACCCTTTGCTTTATGTCTCAAATTACTACCAGCCTCCAGAAAGGTTCAGGCCGGTGGTTCAGCTGCCAAGCTGCAGTGAGAGCAACTCTATATAACAAGTTGGTTATGGGCGGCCGAGTGTGCCTAGCCCCAGCACTTGGCCCCCTAGACTCTTGTGGTCAGGGAGTTCCTAAAGGAACTCAAACCTTTTGGGGCTGGGATCTGTTTACTCTCAGCACACTGGGATTTCCTGTTTCTAAGAAAATGGGGTTAGATGCTCAGCTGCATGAACCAAACATGTTGATGGAAATGAATCTGAAACTCACAGGCTCCTGGCTCTCTGGAAGCTTGTGTTTGGGAAGAAGAGTGACTGGGTGGCTTTCTTTTCAAAGAGTAGCGTGGGTGGGTGGGTGTAGGCGTGTGCTCACGCGCATGTCTGCAAGGCCAGAATAGTGTAACAGATCCTCTAGATCTGGAGTTACAAACAGTTGTCGTGAGCCACTTGATGTGGGGGCTAGAAGAGAACTTGGGTCCTCTGGAAATACACAAATACTCTTCCCTGATGAGCCACCTCTCCTGCTCCCATCTGGGTGACTTTCTAAATGTTGAACTTAAAACCAGTTAGTTGGCTCAAGTCAAATATTGCCAACTGAAGGGCCCATCTGTCTTTGCCTTTCTGTCTTAGGAATAGGTTCACCAAAGTGATGGCAGCCCCCACTGAAAGGGTCTAGAGTCAGAGCTTCCCTGTTCTAATGTAGATGGGCCAGGTATAACAAGATGCCCTGAAAGACCCCATTGCCCAGAGTCCATCACCAGCTCCCACCTGCCTGAAACCTTACCATATCCTTCTTCCTTTGAGCACCAGGAAACTTGTTACCATTGACATGATTGCATGATATCTGATATTTAATATTTGATCTTCACCCAGCAAGGTTCTGTGGCAAATGTTGGTATAGTATGGGAGAGAGAAGGATAAAAAGCAGGGGGAAATATTGCCCTGGGTCAGAGGACTCCTCTGAGATACCTGAACCAGAGGAGGAGGAGGGCAAGAGAAAGGCGCTCAGGTGGGAAATAGGGCAGCATGGTGATCTCATACAGATACCTCACTCGAACGGCAGGGTTTATAAAGCCAGAAGGCTGGCCACCTCCAAGTGTAGATGTCTGCTTAGATTCTAGGAACTGTAGCTCTGCCTTCCAAAGAGAAATTGGACATTTTTTTTTTTTAAAAAAAAGCAGTTCTGAGCCAAGAGTTTTGCATGGCTTCCACAGGGAAGATGACTCTGTGGTCAAACTATATAAATTGTCAGACCTTTGCTTTATAACAAGAACTGTAGGGACTGGGGAAACATCTCAACAGTTGAGTGTGCTGGTTGCCCTTACAGAGGATCTGGTTTCAGTCCACAGCACCTTCATGATGGCTTACATACATCTGCAACTCCTGTTCCAGGGGCTCTGACACCCTCTTCTCACCTCCACAGGCACCAGGCTCACAAGTAGAGTTCATACATGCAAGCAGGCAAAAGCACTCATATACATAAAAACAAATAAACAGATCTTTAAAAGAATTTTTAGACAAGATTGTAACCTTTGAGATGGTAACTCATATTGCTAGCCCAGCAGCTACATGGCAGCTGAGGGACAAAACTCATCGCTGGAGGATGAGGGAGGAACAGTGAATGGGCAGAAAGGCAATGCTCTAGGGCTGTCCAGCACAACCACCGACTTTGTATTCTTCATCTATACCAAGCACTGGGAGCCGTGGAGAGGGGGTGTTTCTAAAGAGTTAGAAGGAGAAGTATCCATGTCAGGTCGCTGTAAGAAAGTATACTGGACTGAGTGGCTTATGAACAATGAACATTGCTTTTAGGTTTCTGGTGAAAGCCACCCTCCTTCTGTCTGTAGATTACTGGGGCCTCCATATCTTCATATAGTGGGAACAGGGCACACGCTGTCATTCTGTCTATGAGGATCTTCTTCCCATCTAATCACCCTTCCACCATCTGCCCTCCTCACGCCGTAGCGCCGAGGGTGAGGGTTTAGCATGAATTTAGAGGGGACCACAAACATTTAACAAGTCATCTTGGTGGTCCCCAAATCCAAAACAAGGGCGGGACAGTGGCAAAGAACACAGCAAGTGAGGCCCGGAAAGTGTAATCAGGGCCATTGAAAATAATTCAGAGGAACAGGAAAATCCCCATCGGCTTTGATTCATGTGAGAGGACTTTGTGGAGGAGGGCACAGATGTCACATCTGCATGTCATGAACCAAGGCCTTGGCCAACCTGGCTGCCCAGGAATGTAGGGAACAATGGCAGAGATGTTTCAGGAATGGAATATTTTTTAAATGCTTTCCTGGTGCCATAAGTATGCTGTGCCATAGAAGGTGACCATGTGGTCCAGAGTGGGAAGAAAGGTTCAGAAATCCCCTTCTTGAAATCTGGAATAGGTAACAGATCCCATGCATCCTTCAACACTTCTATCGTCAAATGTCAATGGAGCACCTGCTATTTCTATGAAGTGGGCAGTACTGGTGATGTCGGTTGAGCATGAGACCTTCTCCTGGCCTTCCATGGACTCGTTTCTTGCAGACAATGGGCAACTGTCATGCTAAAAGCACCAATGTGTTAGTAATGGTATTGGGAAGCATCACAAGAGGCCGTCAAAGGAATGAGTGCCTATATAGGGAAGGACCAGGGATGAGCATGGCCTCCAGAAGAGGTGCTCATGGAACTGGTGTTGCAAATGACCTAGGATTTGCGGAACAGTCAGCACTAAGGAGAGGAATCAGCACATGGGGAAGCAATAACAAAGAAAGGGTATTCCATATCAGTGGGAGTGACCTTAGTGGAGAGTTGGGGTAACAGCTTGTGGCCTGACCCCAAAGAGCCTTTGGCATAGGGTATGGAGAATTCGCATCTCTGATGTGCGGCAGGAAAATTAGTGCATGTTTTGATAAGAGGATAACCAATATCATATTCAGTTCAGCTAAATAAACTTTGAAGGGCACCTCCTGCATGTTAGGTAGTTATGAGGTTGGCTTGTTCAAAGAATAAACAAAAAACCTATCTCAGGCCGTCAGAGGCTCCAATCACCTTGAAGGGATGGGTGGTGAGAAAGGTGGAGGGGAGACTGGAGAACAGACAAGTGACAGGAGATTGGGATGGGTGGGGGATTCTAGTGGACAGGCAAAGGAAGTGGAGATGGTTTGGCCCCACCCTCTCAGGTCCGATTGGCGGCCACACCTTCTCTGTTCTCCTTTCCTTTCCCTGGAGGCAGCACCAGGATCCTTCCTCATATCAATGGCAAAAGTGCCATTTCCAGTTCCAGACAGCCAGGGCTTCAGGCCGGAATGACGGAAAGGAGAGGCACACTACCACCACCGTGCTTGGCTTACAGGGGTCTGCTGACAGTTCTCCATGCCATGCCTGGGGTGTGACACCAGGCTCCAGCTCTCCTTGTTCTCGTGGCTCTTATAAAAACTGAAATTAATGGCCAGAAATGCAGGCAGCATGGGAGGGGGGAGGGGAAGACCAGACTGCTATTTTTTTTTCTGGATTCGGTTTGTTTCTGGTTTCTGTTCTTACCTCAAGCCTGTGTTCGGCTAACTACTCATGGTTGGGTATGCAAAAATGAGTCACAAAAATGAGGCTCCAACAGGATCCCTGTGTCATGTGCCAGATCACTCAGGGTCTTCTGGACCTTGGCTTCTCCTGCCCCAGGAATACCCTATAGGTTATGCCCGCCCATACACCCACATTCAACAGGACCTGGTAGCTGTGAGACACTGCAGGTCAGAAATGAAGGGCCTGGCCTTTGGCATTTCACCTGTTACCTCCCAGGCAGCCACTTAGGCCGGTGAAACTCATTTCGTCGAAGTCACTCTGATCCACAGATCTCAAGTGTGCCCATCTGAGGCCCGGCGGAGAAGTAGAGCACCGTCATCACAGGTGGCATCTCACTTTCCTGAGCTAGGCTGGGCCAGAGACCTTCAGGATGGACGAAAGGCTGCTTAGAAAGACATCGTCCCCTCTATTGGTTCACTCTCTTTCTCTCTTCCCCTCCCTCCTTCTCTCTCTTTGACTGAATTGCCTCAGGGCCGGTGGTGGTTTCAAAACTAGCAGCTGCAAACTTATGAAGGAAAAAAAAAAACTGAAACCACAAACCCTGTCTTGTGAAAACCGTGTGCCAGTCTAAAAGTGGCGGTCCGTGTGGGGGAGCCTGTTAACGTTCAGGACACAGAAGCAGGCAACATGGCACCTAGATGGTTCTGTATGGTAGAGAGGAGTTAGTCCATATTCTAGGCATGGGGGAGTAGGGCCCCAAGGATAACACTGGGAAGGGGAGGAGGAGGTCTGGCCAGGAGATGGGACGCTCCGCTCAGCAGTGGCTCTGACCCGGGCTGAGCTCTCTGAAACAAGCTCTCAGATGCAAAACAGAGCAGCTGCAACTACCACATTGCTGCCCTCTTCATCCAGGAGAGCGGAGGCCCAGCCTCCCCACCTAAATCACCTGGGGCTGCTGAACCATGCCCTGCGGATATAACTGCTGTCTCACTCCCGGGCCAGACCTCTCCTCTCCCCACCCATGCCCACTGTACACACCTACATATTTACGCTTCTAAAACACCCGCAGTGAGACGGAAAGTTACCTCTGCAGACCCCACACCAGCTACCCCATCAAGCATTTCAACTCCCAAGTCACCCCGAAGGAGTAGGGAGGGGGGGATGCAGTGGGAAAGACTCTCTTAGAAAGAACAGGTCCTGTGTGTACCCAAGCAGGGTCAAGGAAGTTCTCAAAGTTTTCTTCCAATATGAAGGCTGGAGACGCCTGCGCCTGGGCCATTTCTCCTTCTGCTTATTCTTTATGCCAGGGGTATCTGTAGCAAGTACAGAACAGATATTTGAGTCATCTGACCAGGTCAAGAGCTTCCCATCTCTGAATAGGAAGCCTGCAGACAGACACAGCCCTAGCCAGGTGACTTTGTGCACAGATCTTGCACGACTGTAGTAGGCGGAACCGATTAATGACGATCAAAATTCACCCCAACGGTAAAAACGAGACAAAAGCAATCTGGAGTGAATTTGAATTCATTATTAGAATAAAAGCAAAGTGAGTGAATTGATCAACACTGGGTGGGGTTAATGAGAGAAAGCTTCAAGGAGGAAGTAAGTTTTGAGTAGAGGTTGAAGGAGGGGAGGGACCACGGCTGGGGCAGAGGGAAGAGGAAGTGTGTACTGTGGGGGAGGTAGGATGTCTTTGGGAAGGGTGCTGTGGCTACCCGGTAGCCCTGGGAGTTGTGTCCCACTGGATAGTCCTGTTTGGAGTTGGTATCGATGGACTGGGGTAGGTTATCAAGGAAGAGTCTCGTTTGCTATGGCCAGCTGGAGTAGTGTAACAGGAGCAAGGCCACAGACTTTGGAGAGAGCAGACCCTGTAGCGAGTGAAGTCCAAGTTCGTCTCTGAGCCGTGCCACTTATAATCTGGTCAACCTCCCAGGCCTCACCTCCGTGAACTAGAAAATGAGGAAATCATTTCATAAGGCTCTGGTGAGGATGAAACTCGAGGCGATAACGGATACAAAGCATTCAGTGCCTTGCCTGAGAAAGAGCGGCTCCTGAATGCGTGGTGGCTGGGACAACAGATGTTAGAAGTCAGAGACTAGAAGAGAGCTAGGTAAAACAGCTTCACGGCCTCCAAAGGAAGAGTGTGTGGCTCTGGCAAGCCTAGATACTGAGCTCAGCAGTTCAGTTCCCATCCCAGTGGGTTCCTATGACGAAGTCAGCTAAGATCCACACCCAACTCAAAGGCTGGGTCTAACTCGTGCTTGCCTGGAGAGGTGAACATCAACCTCAGGGGCTAGCCTGCTCCAGACTGAGCCCTCAACACCCAGAGTTGGAGAGTGGCTCCACAATAAATGGGATTAATGAGAAGCAGGAAGTTCCAGCCACAGGTGCCAATAAGTGCTTAACAGCCCCCTATGTGGATTTATGTAATGTTCACCTATTTCCATGGTGCAAATGGTTCCTCTGTGACTGATGTCAGGCTAAGGGTATGATGGCCCTGGGAAGAGATGCTCTCTGAGCTCTCTTGGCTCCCCCACATCCGTACATTCAGTGGTTCCAATCCCTGAAGCTGGTTGCAACTCAACCCTAGAGCAGGTTGGGCTCCTGCTCTCTAAGCCCAGGCTTCCTTGACTTCATTTCTGTGGCAGAGCGAGGAACTGAAGGGGGAAGGGAGATGAGGCATTCCTACTTTCTCCTCTGTCCCTGTGCTGGGCAGAAGTAAAGCTTCCCTCCCAGGACCCACTTCCCCTCTGTCCAGTTCCAGACTGATGAGCAAGTTCATTTTCCTCATGAGCTAAAACAAAACAAGACCAAACAAGAAGGTGGTACTCCAGTCAGCCCCCTGCGGAGTCCAGCTTTAGGATGAATCAGAAGGGCAGGCCTGAATATAGGTGATGGAGTCTCAGGGTTTGCTAGCACACTCCCTCCACGTAGGTAGATAACGTGGCTCCTCTCCCGCTTGCCCCTGCGAAGGAAGCAGCTAGGGCTCGACCACACCTGGACACAGGTGAGCTGACCAGGCATCACGCTCACTAATTCCCTTTACTGCTATAGCAGGGAGAGTTATAGCTTCATCGGGTCAATTGCAACTCTTTAATCAGCCACGGAAAGGCAGAATGCTGAAGGTCTTGGCGGTTCTCTGTGCTCCCTTGCTGTGCAGGTGAGGATGCTGAGGCCACAGGACAAGCTCTGGGGCATATCACCCCTAGAGATGGCTCTCTCTCTCTCCTGCCGCCGCTGTGCAGTGCTCCGCGTGTTCACACTGACATTTTGTTCATATCGTTTCTTCTGTAACTGCTGTGGCTTCTGTGGGAATAAGCCCCTCCCATCCCCCTCCCCCTGCCGGCAAGTTCTGCACCTCCTCTCTCTTGTGCAGAGTTCTGGGCATACTTGTGGACTAGCTGACAATCCAGTTCTGCCTCAGTTCAGCAGGAAAGGAAGGGATGGGAAATAACAGAATTGGAGTGAACACCCAGGCAGTTCTAGGGTAGAATATCCTCCTTCAAGTATGGAGAAGAGCATGTCCTCGCTGCCCTCTATACTAACAGACATCGCCAACTTTACCAAGTTAGCCTGCAATGCCTCCATTATAACAGGGATATGACAAGCTATAGAAACTAGCCACTTTCTGCTAATCCCCTAATAGTCATCCGGAGCTTGCCTGCTAGAGTTGCTGGCCACCAAGCCCCAGGATGAAGGAAATGATAGGAGCCTACAACTTCCCACAACCTCTTCTCCAACCACCAGAGAACACACCCTTTAGCATCGTGGACTTCCCTTAGTACTTGGATCCTTGCAGTGAGGACATGGCTGCCTGGGAACCTCATGGCTCATGGGGAGTGGAAAGGAACTCTCCTAAATCCTACTAGACAGTATTATGAATTTCCTCTACAGGGAACCTTATGTGCCGGTACATCAGGACCCCAACCCAGCTCTGCCAGGGGACCGTTAGGCTCCACAGTTCAAAGAAAATAAGAATGTAGGCGAGAGGTTGACTAACCTAAGGACCGGAAAGGAGCTTGTTCTACATCTAAACAATGAGCCCATGTTCCCGGCAGGTCAGGTGTCCTGCTCTGTCTCCCAGGTGGGAGGGACGAACTGCTGGCTGCTCTCCTCTCACGGCCCTGAGTTTAGGAACAGGATTTCCTCTGCACGTTGTCAAAGAACAGATAAAATCTTAATCTCAGGCACACACAGCCGCAGGCCTTGGGCCTTGCCAGTGTGTGCTCAGCTTTCAGAAGTGAGACTGAACAATAGCTTGGGGAGGAAAAGGATCAAGGTGGAGGCCAGTGCAAAATGTGGGCTTCCCATGGAAGACACAAGGCTGTCCAGAGGTTCCAAAGCGCACGTGGGGCTCAGAAAAACGTGGGTCTCCTTTTACTGCCTTTGGCTTCCTTGTACCGGGTATAAGATGCACTGGCACCTTATCAAGTACCAGCTTTGCTTTTGTCTTCTTGTATGTGTATCTGTGTGGTGTTTGCACATGTGTGTAGGCACGCTCACCTGCAAGGGTGTGGGAGTTTCAGAGGTTAGCATCTGGAATCTTACCTTTGCCTCGATCCATCTTAGTTTCTGAGACACAATTTCTCATTGAACCTGGAGCTTGGCTGCTGGTATAACCACTGCCTATGAATTCTGACTGGGTCCACCCAGATGATCGCCGCCACTCCTGGCCTTTGCATAGGTACTAGAGTTTGGATTCAGGTCCTCATATTTACACAGCAAGCAGTTTATCCACAGAGCCATCCGTCTCCTGCCACTGCCCCCCCCCCCCACCATGTTCCTTAAAGTGTCTAAACAGAGGCTTTCCATTCTACTTTTCCAAATGGGTTCTTGGGATGAGTTTGGCACTGGCTGGCAGAACTCAAGGGGTAAAAATGTTTCAATCTCGTTCTCCAAGATGTTTGTGCTAAGAGCTTGCCAGTTTTTCCAAAATGTATCCTATGTCTCTTCAGAGTAGGAAGAACCAAGAATTTTTAGAAGCCCCATTTATTAAGTGGTATTTTATCAGAGAGTTTGCTGCACATAATTTCAACTCTGCACCTAGTTGAAGGAATTAGCAGATCAAGTTAGCATGAGAAAGGTTAGGGTTGAAATCCAGACACATTTTCCACAGGATTCCTTCATCACTAACTGCGTTATGATGCCCTTGCTGTGTGGGTACTGTGCTGCCTGCTGGTCTCCACTCACAATCTCTCATCCTCACAATCCCATAGTCCTGGGAAAAGGGAGATCTTAAAGAGGACTGACTCCTGAGTTGTCCAGTTGACCAGTATGCTTGTGCCCACCAAAGCTTGGGTGTCCACCTCCATGGGTTCAGCTCTTCCTCAGTGGCACCATTTTTAAGACTCGTGTCTGGGCTTGTTTAGTAGAAAGCAGGGCCCAGTAACCAGCATAACTGAAGCTATGGGCCAATGTAGAAGACATGCATCAGGTCCGAGGGTGCTGATTGATTCACTGGCTTCCACAGCAGCAAAGAAAGGCTCTGTATTCGGGACAGATCTGACTCAGAGGACACAGGTTGTCCTTTCCTTCAGATGGTGTCCTTGAGAACAAATGGTTCGGAGCCATAGAGTTCTCAATTCCCATGGGTTTTCTGTCACTTCTGCCTATGGCAGGACCATGGAACAGCCAGTCCAAGGGGTGTATAGCAGATACACCATGAAGGGGTAGATGGATTAGTTTTTCAGGGGAGTTCAATAGGGAAAAGCAAGATCTAATTAACACTTGGGGGGATCAGTTTGTAGAATGAATGGTTTCTCCAGGAGTGCTGTGTTGACGGGCTCAACCTGCATTTTCCTGTCACCATTTCCCTTCCCCTATGAACCTCTATTGAAGCTATCCAGAAATCCCTTGCAGAAGAAAGTTCACGAGTCCTGTCACATGAAAATGAAGAAGCCAAGGAGGGTGCAATGAGCCTCTTCCCTCTCAAGGGAGAAATCCATTATATAAGTGTTTCTGGGGGAAAGAGGCCTTTGGGGGGGAAGGAGGATGTCATGTCCTTTCCAATGCAAGAAGCTCATCATAATCTGTGCAAAACAGCACCTTTGGATAAACACAATGTGGCTATATATACCCCTGGCCATTTCCTGTTGCTCTTGCAGCTTGTGAAGGCTTGAAGGTAGGGTTAGACTGTGACCATAAGCCACATGGTGACATGCACATTAGCCCGTGCCCTCTGCTTCCTGTACTGCACACCCTGGGGCCAGACTAATGCTTGTGCTTCCCTGGAGGGAGTCCCAGGAGCTAATTGTGAGGGTCACAAGTGTGCCAACCCCTCCCCTGTGCCCAAACTGCCTGGCTGCAGATAGATAAAAAAGGGAGCCAGCATGCCTGTCTTGATGGTCGGCTTGTGTAAAGTTTCCACCACAAAACAAAAGGTCAAGTAGGAAAGTGTAGCTAGCAAAGCAAGCAGTCGTTTAACTTTGTATTAAAGGGGCAGGCTCAGGAGAAAACTCTCACAGCGGAGTTATGCGAAAAACATCGCTTGGCAAAACTGAAGTTCCCAGCCACGTGCTAGAAACCCATCACGCTAGAAGGGGCAGCTGTGTTTTTACTTGTGTCTCCTCTCATCTTGGGATTTCAGAATGCTTCAGTAGACATCTCAGAGGGTAATTTTGGAGTAGAAAAGGGTAGGTGGCAAGTGGGACTTCCATCTGCTGAACAGTGACATAGAGACACTAATGCCTGTCCAGAAGCCGAGAGACAGATGGAGGTAGCCATCTCCTTTCTCCTTCTCAGCCAGTCACTAACACGTTATTCCAGACCTCCCCTCTTTCTCACTTGGGAGATCTGAGGTATCACATAGAACAACGCAGGCCTTTGCTTTTCTGCATCACTGACGGTAGAACCCAGGGCCTTGAGTATCCTAGGCGGGCGCTCTATCCCTGAGCTTTGTGTCCAAGCAGAACCATGCATCCTGAACAAGCTTTTCAGGAAATCCTGATTCCCACACAGAACCATTGTCAAAGTCACGTCAGTTGGTAAAATGCTGGCCTCGTAAGCACAAGGACTTAGGTTCCATATCTAGAACTGCCACAAAGCAGTCAAGTGTGGTGGCATGTGAGTGACGCCAGTGTCAGAAGGGCAGAGACAGATAGATGTCTGAGACCTACAGGGTGAGAGACACTGTCTCAGGAATGTGGAGAGCACCTGAAGACCGGGCGCTCAAACGCTGTGTAGTTCATTTACAGGATAAATAGCTGCAGAGCACTGTCTATGGCCTAGGCATGGTCCCAGGGATGGTTCTGCCCTCACAGAGCTAAATGTGATGGGAGAGAGACATAGAAATACATATTTCTTAACGTGATATGCATTACACGTGATATGATATCCACGAAGGAGCTGCAGGCTGAGTGTCATTTAGGTTGGTGGTTTTAGAAAAGTCCCCCCGAGGACAAGACATTCACACATAAACGCCTAAGATGAAGGGAGGAATATGCTTCATTGCTTCCAACACATAACCAAAGCAAGTTATGATTCTAAGAATCGATTAGCTAGCAAAAAGGAAAATCCAGTGACCTCCTGGGTATGTGAGGTCGGTTTGACGGACCACATTTCCTATTCCTAAGAGTTAGAGAGATTTCTGACAGAAACAGTGACTAACAAGACCTGGCCAGGTAGAGTCCATCTGTGACTGACTGGTCATGGTGCTTTCTGAGAAACTGCAATGTTGCTTCCCAATGTGACTGAGGGTAACTGCAGGAGTTTTAATGAATAGGGGATTCGGTGGGGAAGTTGACAAGATCTCTTTACCTTGGCCTTTGTCAGGTGCGTGGCCATGCTAATGCGTGTGCGGCTGCTCGAAGAAAGATGAGTGGCCCTATGGTCACCAGCATTTTCCTAATCAATCTGACTGTTCTTCCACTGAGTGCCTACAGCTTATTCGGTAACTCTGAAGCTTCCACCTGCAAAACTCATTTGGGAGGAAAAACAAACAAACAAACATTAATTCTACTTTTTCTGGACCCAAGTGTCTCCGTCACTCACTCTGGAGTGTTTGAGGCTTTTGTAAGCACCTTAAGTGACTTCGATGCAGTCAGCCTAGGAAACAGGCACAGGTCTGGTGGGGACAACAGTGACACACGGCGTCTCTGTCACTCTGCATGGTTCTATCATTTGAGGGGCTTTGTGGTGGCTTGTTGTTTGGGGCTTTCTCTAGTTCCTTTGAGTTTTGTTACCCTGAGTGAACATGGCCAAATTTTGATCCAGACAAGATGAAAAATAATGGCAATAATATTCAGATCTGAATTCGTTGGGTATCAGAAGTCAAGCTACAAAGATGACTTTTGGATATAGCAGGTGGGAAGATCATGGTGGTAGAAGATGCTCTGCATGGAAAATTCCCAAAGCCGTGCAAATTCAAGATCCAGTAGGCTTTTTATCTGATGCCCTTATCTTTATTTGTCTAATTAACCAAATCTCTTTAGTCTGTGGCTCCTTTTCCTTGTTTTTTCAAAGGTGGCCAGAAAAACATTCAAGATCTCTCTCTCTCTCTCTCTCTCTCTCTCTCTCCTTGTCTGTCTCTGTCTGCCCTTCTCTCTGTGTCTCTCTCTTCTATCTCTCTCTCTCTCCTTATCTGTCTCTGTCTGCCCTTCTCTCTGTGTCTCTCTCTTCTCTCTCTCTCTCTCTCTCTCTTTCTCTCTCTCTCTCTCTTTGTCCTGTGTGTATCTCTCTTTGTCTCTTTCTCTTTGTGCTCATATCCCCCCACATCATGATCTATCATCAGAATGAAAAAAGGCTCAAATAAAATGGCTCTCTCCAGAGACGAGTCAGCTCGCACATGCTTCTTCTATCTGGCCTGCCATCAGCACACTGAGGAGGGTGACAGAGCACATGATGATGACTAGGGTTGGCTGCTGGAGATGCAGAAAGCTTATACTGAAAACACCTCTGTAACCACACATGGAGAAAACTGTTGAAAACATTGCCAGATACTTGACTTGCTATCAAGACAGTCTTAGGGCCAGGAGTGGTATGGTGGAAGAGAGACAGAACAAGGCAGCTGGGAGAGGAACTGTGTTATTCTGCACATTAAAGAGCCCTGCCTCAGGCAGAACAGTCAGTGCAAATGATTAGAGTTAGTCCAACTTGTGCAGACGCAGGGTCCGTGGTTAGAATAAAAGACATGGCTTAGGTTGACTATCATGCACAATTAAACCTGCTTAGGAGTGCAGGCAGGATTTGACAGAGCCAGGATGAGGAGCAGGACTAGAGCCTTTCTTCAAAGATAGCTGCAAACGAGATACATTCTTCCTTGTGACCTAGGCGGCCGACACCATGTTTTGCTTGGTTTGCACCAATGCCCTGGCTCGCGGTCACTTGCTCTTGGTGGCCAGTTTCATTTCCTGGTTTTGAGAAAATGGCAGTGAGGCCCATTGCTTTGGCACGCTGTCACTGAAGGAAGTGTGCAGTTTGGAAATGTCAAAGCCAGCAGGCTCATGTCCAGTGCATGCCATCAATCAGCAAAAGCCTCTGGACCCCTAATGAGCCCACTACAAGTTCAAACAGCAAAGAATGGGAAGATAAAGATCTTGCCTTAAAACTGCCCACGCTAACCAAAGGGTGAGATCAAAAGGGAAAGAAAAGTAACATCTATGTGAGAGCGTTAATGTATTTGTGGCCACTGTGCTCGAGGACCAAGAATGCATCAGAGAGCATCTGGCCCCCACGGGAAGGGCCTGATAGCTGCAGTCTAGAGTGGTGCATTTTCCCTATTCCATTGCCAGTGCTTGACCTTGAATGAGATCCTTAGCCTGTCAGAACCTTTGTTTCTTTACCCACAAGGAGGTGTGGGGGAATGTACCTATCCCTGTCCCCGGTTTACTAGAGTGATCATTTTATAGGTGCAGGGAGGCTCCTGTTAGGTAAGTCTTGGATGAAGTAGCCCACAAATTTCTCTTGTTGTCGCTGCTCTCAGAGCTGGGTAGAAAGAAGGAAATATAGAGAGTATATCTTCTGCCATTGCCATTAAAGAGAGAGACCGAGACCACAAGTGGGAGTCACACAGGCCAGACTCTTTCTGGTTCCTCCCTGGGTAGCTAACTTCCTCTCGAGTGACACCCAGGTAATGGTGACTAGCCTATGCACTGAAACGGTCAAGGTGAAGACATTGTTTTGAGAATGCGAGACATCTAAGAAAGCAATGTACTTCCCGGGATGGCATTCAGCTCGACTCTTTGGGAAGCTGACCCTCAACTTGGAAGCACTTTGAGACTGTGGAGTTTCTGGAATTGCTTAAAGGCTCAGCTCGATGATAAAGAGTTATCCCAATTAACTGAGTGGCTGGGCATCTTGGCAAGAAGGAAGGCAAACACACAAGGAAGCCTTGATACTCTTTGTGCACGGGGCTCCTAGTGGCCAAATGACTAGAGGTGGGTATTTAGAGAGAATGTGTGGTTTTTTTTTCTTAAAGATAATTTCCCCCAGATCTTTTGGCGCCTTCTTTCACCTTAGACAACAAGCCCTCTGAGACATTCAGATTCCTGAGACAAAACAGTCTGAAGAATGAGAAGTTTTTCACATGACCATTCAAGACTCTCTGGCTTTGGGAGGTAGTTTCATTTCATCTTAGAGAAGAATAGGACAGCATTGAAGCTTGCACCTGGAATTCAGGGTGGTTGGTCCTGTATCCTGATGCTCAACCCTCCCTATGGGATCCAGAGACCAAACTTGGGCATCGTTGCTGAGACTGGCTATCCAGGGTGGCAGTGAGTCCTCTTTAAACTTTTCACCTAACCCCACTAAACAGGAAACACAAGCTATTAGAGCTGAACACACAGCCACTCCCTGGGTCCCCAGCTCCCTGCCCCACACAGTCAAGCACATTGTACTTTGTTTCTTTGTCTGCCAAGTTGCACACGCTCATTGAAAAATACGCATGATAGTCAGAACTCGTTAGGAAGGGAACAGGCAGTAGCCCCTACTCTGGAGCCTTTCAAAGCTTCCCCTGGAAGAGAAATGTGTGCCCCTGAACCACAGCTTTGGGTGCTAGTAGGAGCCATGAGACTTTGGAATGCCTAGAGGTCATAAATGAAAGCTGTACTTACCGTAGGCTTGTCACACCTGAAATTTCACCTGGTGACTCGATATCTCGAGTCAGTGTTTGTCACTTGAGCAACACTGGTTGAGAATATAGGAACTTGGAAAGATTTCTGAGCTTGTATCCAATGCAGAAAGGCCAGACACATGCCTAGTATAGATAAAAATGTCCCCAACTGCAAAAAAGAAAGAAATAAAGAAAGACATATCAAATCTTGAACTAGACACAGCTACAGGATGGCAGTAAACTCTGTTGTTTATTAGCTCCCCAAGACAAGAACTCTGTAAACGCTGTTTATGTGAACGATCAGTGGGGAAACAGTCTCAAATGCTCGAAGAGTAGATGGCTGTTGTGTTATCTGTGTGCACACTTTCTGTTAGAAGAACATTTGCATGAGCTGAGTATTTATAGCACAGGTTTAGTAGCTTTCAAAATACACTGTTATTTGTTTCTGTGTATGCAAGTGGGGGGTCATAAACAAGAGGACCCCCATCCTTCTGCACCCCCAGCTGGTGCCCCAAAGCAAGCATTACCCACCAACCTCAGGACGAGGCTGTCTCCCTAGCCAGACATTCTCCAAAAGTATAGGTTTATGTAATTAGAGGAGTCTGGTTACCTTTTGAAACTCAGGAGACGTCTTTTTGCGTTAGATTTAACTCTTCAGTGGGCCTGATCATCTGAAATCCCATCCCAGACCGAGTTATTAAATCCGCAAAGCTGCTCAGAGATGGTGGTTTACGTCCTCAGTGGGAGTCTAAGGAAGGCAGCTAATACAGGAGAGAGACAAGGGGCCTGGCGTTCTGCTCACACTGTGGATTCCTTATCTCGCTCACGTGAAGCCTTGGGGGGCCATCCCCAGCACTGCATAGAAACCAGCTCATGCCTATCAGTTCCAACACTCAGGAGGTAGGAGCAGGAGGCAAGGAGATCTGAAATTCAAGGTCATTCCTGACTATGCAGTGAGCTGGAGGCCGGTCTAGTCTACAAGAGATCCTATAGAGAGAGTGGTGGAGTTTGAGGGACTAAGAGGAGAGGCCTGGGTGCCCGCTTGATTCCACGCTCTCATTTGTGAACTGTTCACATTCTTTGGCTCCCCTGAAAACATTAATGCACCCACCTTCACTGGCGCTGATAAAGTATGGAGCCCAAAGTAAAGCTTGACCAAAGGACTCGTTTTGCCTTTCTCCATAGATGACTTGCCCCAGGCCAGAGCACAAACTTTTGGCAGCATGATATTCTTCTCTTCTGTCCAAATCTGAGAAGTTCAGTGAGCCAGCCGCAGTACCACGCACTTGTATTCGCAATCAGTTGGGGGAGTATGATGCTTTGAATGTATGAGTTGGATCAGCCTGAGCAACACAGGGAGACCCTGTCTCCAGAAAAGAGAAACAAATAGGAAAGCAAGCAAGCAAACAAACCAAAAGTACCTAAACTAAAGCAAACACCAAGGGCTGTGGATGTAACTCAATAGTATAATATACATGAAGTTCCAGATTTAATGCCAAGCGCCTCTGAAAAGAAATACAGTAACTTAATCCATCAGTGAGAATCTAACCCTTCCTTCCAAACCATGAGCATATCTTTGAGCATTCCTGTTTTCCATATTTTCATTTTTTTTAAATTTGTGAGTGTGTGCATGTGCATTTGTGCATGTGGGTGGGTGTGCATATGTGTGTGTGTGTGTGTTTGTGTGTGTGTGTGTATGCAGTGTATGGATGGGGATGCATCTCATACATATGTGTGCGTGGGAAGACTGGAGGTCAACGTCTTACTTATTTGACTATACTATCTATACCTTATCATTTAAGAGAGTGTCTTACTGAATGTATTACTAGTGATTGGACAGTGACCTCTAGGGACCCTTCTGTCTCTGCTCTATTGCCCCTTCCCTAGGGTAATAGAAACTTTTAATGGCTTCTGTGGGTTTAAACTCAGATTCCTAAGTTTTACTGACTGAGATATCCCTTTACCCATAAAATTAATTTAAAAAATAAGTAAAACACACACACACACACACACACACACATTCTTGTAAGAGTCAGAGAGATTGAGGGAAAGCCTTGCTGACCAACGGTAATTCCCAACTTTCCCATGCTGCTACAGGACTCTGTCAAGGGCATATTGAGGAACTTAAAATGACTCCCTTGAACCATAACTCCCATTCTTGCCTGCAGACACTTTCTTTCAGGCCAGTCCCAGGCCCTTTTGCCACCATGCTTGTGAAGCTTACTGTCTACTCTATCCAAATGCCATGGGTTCCCGAAGCTTATTTTACATACAATCGAGGACTCAGCCACCAGATCCAGAATCAGCTTTATCAAAACTTTCCTGGAGATAAACTATCACCTTTATGGATATGTATATAGTCACCTGTGTGTTTCTTTGAGTTAGGTTCTCAAGTCAGCACATTGGACACTGGGGCCGAGAGGGATGAGCGAGGCTACCCAAGCTCTACCATTGTGCTTCTCGCCTTAGTCTTCCATTGTGGCAACTTTTACATGAAACTTGATGCTGTCGTAGCTCAATTCTCAGAGAACTCATTTAGGTTATTCTCTCACAGGGGATCAGACGCTTGCTTCCTTGCCTTCTTTTCCATCCATCCTCCTGCCTAGGCGACATAGCTCTCATTTATAGAAGGAGAACTTGAGATTCTGAGAAATGATGCCTATTAAACAGCCCACAGTCGATCAGAAATCAGAGATCCAGACCCAGTACTCTTCCCACCAGCACATGACACCGTCAGCATCTGCTTCTTCCTAACTGCATCCCCCTCCAGAAATCACATGGAGCTGGTGCACTGAGATGCAGGGCAGCTGAAGGTCATTACTCAGGATGCACAGCTCAGATAACCTGCTATCTGCCTCCATCCACCTCTGCCAGCGTCTCCCAAGTGCTTCCAGGTGGTCTGCTGAAGTTCAAGGCCACTCTCACTTCTAGTAATCTAATTGCCAAGCCTCTGCACAGGATAGCCCAGCAGCGCCTATTCAGAAACTGGAAAGATCTGGTTTATACTCCAGGCACCCCACGTCTAGATGTATGGCGTTGAGGCTTGTAAACCATCTGTCCTGGCTGCATTAGGGAGTTGTCATGAGGGTCAGATAATGCCAAGACTGTAAAAGCACTTTGAGCAACAGCGAAAGGTTATACCATTGTTGTCAGTGTTTGACTCTGGTATTTTATGTCCATGATTGAAAAGACTTCATCCCCGGATGTCCATACCAAAACCAAAGACCAAAAACCCACAAAACAAAACAATAACGACGAAATAAATAGAGCAAAACCTCGGCAGTAACTTGCTTTCAAGTCCTGTCTGCCAGTATCCGCGCTGGGCTCTCCAGTGTACAAATTGGAGCAAAAGAAAAAGAAAAAGGCAGCAGCCCATGCCGCTTGGCTTTGCATTTTCCCTGCTGATCTCTGATTAGAGTCTCTCTTGCCTGCAAGAGCAGAGAGAACCTCAAAAGATTGTGTTTGCTGCGGATAAGCACCAACTCAATGCTTATCAGCATTTATCTCCTGCAAACTCACTCTCTGGAGGCTTCAAAGGCAGGGGAGAGCGCACACACAGCCTCGCTCTGAAAGATGCACCAGCTCTTGCTGGGTTTCCAGCTACAGGTGTAGCCCAAGAGCCCTTACCCTACTTCTTCCCAGCTAGGTCCCCAACTGGGGTCCCTAGTTCCCTTCCCGGGAAAAGGAAGATGTGGGAGTTTGGCTTTATGTTTGGGGCTGGACTGAGGAAGCAAACTTGAAAGAGCTAAGAAAGTGGGTATAGTAGGGGAGTTCTGCCTACGCACTCTGCGCCCCCACCCTTACTTCTTACACGCCCCCACCACACGCACAGTCTTGCCCTCAGAAATCCTGCTCCTCAATCTGAGGTTCCCTCCACTCTCAGCTCACGTTCCTCTGTCTCCTTGGCTTGCCCACTCCTCTCTAGTCCCAGGATTGCTGGCAGAGTGGAACAGGGGTTGGGAGGGGGAAGGAGAGGATGGGGGAAGGGGAGCCAGCATTTTATTAGGCTGTTGAATTTGATTTATTAGGGGGGAAAAATCCTTCGCTTTCTTGCCACACAGGTTACTCTCAAAGTGAAAACTCTATTTTACTTTGAAAAAAAAAAAAATGGTGAAAGTGCCCCGAGTTATGAATGGAGCTCTTTGTTGCCTTCCAGATCGACAAGACAGACTGTTTGGTTCCTGTCTGTGGGCTCGCACAGGAGTGCAGGGGCCTGGGAGACAGATGTGGCCTTAATTGCATGGGAATATTAGAAGATCGTTAAGCCATTCTGACAGGATTTTCCTCTTGCTGAGCCACAGCCAGACCCTCTGGCTGGGCCTCTCACCCCTACCTAGGAGCGAGCATGAGTCTTGACTCCCTCACCCTGGAATTATAAAGGAGCGGATGCCTTCTTGTCACCAACTTGGCCTTCTTGTCTGCATCCTATACATGCAGGGACCAGACTTCCATGAACCCCCCGGGACCTGTATGTAGTGGGGGTGGGAAGCAAGACTGACTATTGAAATCGTGGAACACAGATGTCTTATGATTTGAAATGGGATTGCGCCCCTGTAAATGCAATGGATGTCTGTGGTGCTTTCTAAAGACTCTCAACACTGGTGAGCCGCTCAGTCCCCAACAGAGGGTCCACGGGTTCCCTTCCATCATGTGGCTGCCTGGCTGGTAGCTATGGCTCCCTGCTGCTGTCTGCATCTTTAGAGAGGATTGTACCAAGAACCCCTAGCCCTGGAAAAGAACAAAAAGATCTGAAAGTGTGTCTTCCACTGAATGTGTGTGGATTTCATAGGACTGGAAAGAAGAAAACCCGAGTGGGGAGCACTTCTGTTTCAGGATGTATACGTGGGAATGAGTGAGCAGAGAGTGATCTTGTTTTCTGGCTCCAGATCCCAAGCGCTGCTCCATTGAGTTTGGGAGCATCCTGCACGGGACTGAGAGTGAATCTCCTACCACATAGCAAACAATGGAACCCAGAGACAGCACCTGTGCTCGCTCTGAGTCCGAGCCCACGGAAGTCCACAAATTAGATCAGAGAAGTCCTGGAAGAGCATAATTATAATACATTCAACCTCATGTTCCAGAACGTCCTGCTTAAGCTTCCCGCACACTTTCAGCCCTCTTCTTCTCTCACTTAACCCACATAGTTCTCTACATAAATATCAAAGGCCGATACTTAAGCACTTGCTTAAATTTAAAGTATTGAGTGTGGGCAAATCTGCCACTAGAGTGAGGGGAAAGCCCTCCCCATCCCGGCCCCCCGTATTACCACTGGATTCTGGTCCAGTCATCCCTTTGGGTTCTAGGAGAAGATGTTTCAGATGAATCTTTTCCCTGTTAAACCAGTGTTGAAGGCTGGGTCTCGGAGGTTAGTATTACATAAGTCTTCCTTCCAGAGGGTCAGGGCAGCCTGCAGCATCCCGCAGGTTGGAACCACTTGCTAGAGCTGGGCTGGTAGGATGATTACCTAGGTGATGTTTGGGCAATATCCAAGGAGGGAGGCGGATGAAGTCACAGAAAGGATAGCAGGTGACGATGGAGGAAGGAGGGGATGGCAGCAGTATAGATCCTGGTTTCTAGCAAGCACCGTTAACCCGATAGGAGTAAGGGAAGCGCCTGTCCCCAAGCCGAACAAGTCAATGCCTAATGGCTTCACCTTTAAGGAGAACCAGTCATGTGTTACGCTACCTCTAGCCCCAAGCTACCACCTCTAGCTTCAACTATATTTATTCAGACCACTAAGACTTGAGCTTTAGGGCTTGAGTCGCCAGCCCACCAGAACCCAGTGCCCCATCTCTGTGGGATCTTACCTCCTAAATCCCTTCAGCTGAGAGCCACAGCATTTTTTTCAATGGAAGTGCCTTAGATATTGGCCTTTGACGGTGGCAAGCCTCAGCACCTCTAAGTCTGTTTTCAGTGGCTATAACAAAATGCCACAGGTGAAGCAATTTATGAAGAAGAAACACTGTCTCTTATAGTTCTGTGGGTTGGTAAATCTAAGAGCTTTGTACTGGCATCTGGAGAATGCCATCTTGCAGGATCATAGTGTGCAGGAGGCCATCGATGGGGAGACAGAGCATCCTGAAACACATCTCTCTCCTTTTTCTCCTAAAGCCACTGGTACAATCACAGGTACTCTGTTCTCCTGAACTCATCTAACTTTAATTACTCCCCAAAATACTCTCCTCAAGATACCATCAGATGTGAATTTGGGTCATGTGTTGTCAATACACGAACTTTGGGGAGAAATGGCCAAGCCATTGTGATCCAACGCTCCCCAGCATGTGTATTCTAGAGAGTGAGATGACATGCTCAGCCAGGACTCTTGTTAGCTATTTGTGACCAGGAAAGTCCCTTGGTCAGTGAAGTGTTCACATTCGCATTCCCACTCAGCTCATTGCTTTCTTGTCCTCTGAAATCCCCCTTTTCGATAGTCCCTTTACCTCACGCCTTGCCACCTTCTCCTCAGGCTGGGAGGCAACTCTCTGGTTGTTTTCTGAGGTGCCATGTCTGCTTGATTGGCCGGAGAAGTCTTGATAACACCTAAAACACGATACAGATTCTGGGAAAGACTAACAAATATACTATCCAGCAAACCTAGAATTTATAAACAGAGGCTATCTATCTAACCTTTCTTGGCTCAGGATCAGAGGGAACCAGGAGAACAAATGGACCCCATGGGGAGTTTGCTTCCATCTTTGAGAAAGTTGCTACCCTTGACTGGCCCTCTCGGAGAATCAGTGAGAGAATCCTAAGTATGGGAGATGGCAAGTATGCAGAAACAAAAAAGCATAGCAATATGATAATATGATAGCCAAGGTAATAGATATTGGAGTCTTGAAGAAGAGAAAAAAAACTTTTTAATGAGTCTTGGTCACTTCGTCTCCATCTTGTAATTAATTTCCCATTTGTCCTAAAGTTTTGGAAAGTGAACGGTTGAGTCTCATAGCTACCATGACAGGTATGGCTTCCATGACAAGTATGGCTTCTGCTGGGCAAGAAACTCTGGAACTTTCCAAGAGTAGAACACTAAGAGCCTTCTGTGGAGTAACTAGACCAGTCCCAAGTCCCTAGGAACCATCAGCGGGCTTCAACCGGAGTAGCTGTTCCAATGGCTTTATTGAGGCTGACAAAAATGGTCTCTCCACGCAATGCTACTTCAGTGTTTTCATTGGCAAGCCATGGCAGGGCCTGTTCACAAAATATCTGCTTTTCCTATAGATGGATGCTGAGAGACAGGAGGTCGTGGTGCCAGACTGAATCGTTTTGGCACTTGAGTAAAACGAGGATGAAGGCCAGCTCAGTGGGTGACAGCTTTGAGGGTGGCTGCCAGCTGAGAGACCAGCTGTGCACCGGAGATGATGTCTGAACCTTATGATGAGAGGACACTGGCTTCTCCTGCACACACCAGGCTGTCCTCGGTTCCCCTTACCTTCCCCCTGGAGTTGAGAGCAACGATGGCCACTGAGGAGCCCGCAGAGCTGACACGCACAGAAATATCCATGTTTGCAAGTAGACTGGATGGCTATATAATGTGTCATCTCAGTTGGTGTAGACAGTGGTTACTAAGCCTTTTCAAGACCAGCAGGCATGAAGTGAAAGGTTCCAAGCAAACAGGACTGTAGGATTACTGGAATAACAGACTTTAGATTTAGATTCAAAACCCTGGGAGTGAGTTTGCAAGCCATCTACCTTGATCCTCTAATGTTGTAAACAGATGAGGTGTTTTCCTATAGCAGGACTCATAAGTAGCAATAAGATTATGTTTAGAAAATGCCTACAGCCTAATATGCCAGAGTTGGGGAACTATTATTAGATACTCTTTGGCAGCAACCTAAACATTTTTACCAAAGAGGGGACTGAGGCACAGACAGATTAAAGAATTCATATAAGGTCGCAGGATTTTCATCCAGTAGGTGCAGAATTCAGATTCTGACACTCTGATGCTGACGGGAACATCCGAGATGACAGTTGGGTGCTCCGCTCTAGCAGCCAACACAGCAAGGGTCCTTTAGACACACTAACTCAAGGCAATCCTTTGGAGGATCGTCTATCATTGTGCCCATTCTATGGATGAAGAAGCAAGGCACATAGGTAGTAAGTGCTAATAAACATGTATAGAAAAGCCTAAACAAATATCTATTTCTGAAGCACTTTCGATCTAGATAGTGAGGTAGAATGGAAATGTATATAAAACTACAAGGAAAAACATAACTTGGAGATCAAAATGAAAGAAATAGTGTGACGTAAAGAGATAAAGCACCAAATTGCTAGTGAAGATGGAGCATGCGGCAGGCCTCGGGCCACGTGAGAGGTTGCTACAGTGTCGGGAAGTGGGCTGGAAAGATGAGTAGTTTGTGACTGGGTCGGCTTTGACTAGACAGAGGGGATGGCCAAGGCAACTGTGTGAGGGGAAAGCTGGATTCAGCACAAGGGAGGAAAACTGCTTCTCACCCTAGTGTTTACAGACACCCAACAAGCAGGCATTCACCTAAAGGTGACGAGTGACAGCAGAGGGGCAGGGAATTCTGGTATCTGAGAGGAGCGTTTCAAACTGGACAGCAGGATGCAGAAGAAGCGAGAGAGATCGAATGAGAACACAAGACAGGTGAGGCTAAAGAGGACCAGGACAAACAGCACAGGAGATGGGCAGAGGCCCTGAGCTGCTGAGCCAGGCCAGAAACGGCCCTCCTCAGACACCACCTCCTTCCACTCCTCCCATCCATAGGGTTTTTTGCCACATGTAGCCGTAACAATATGGTAACCATATGCCCCGGGGCCACAGAAAAACTAAACACCTTGGATAGAATGCTTCATCCAGATGTGCTAGCTAGAAATACTGCACCCTCAGGACTCAAGGCTGAGTTGCTCCCCACTTGATGTTCATGAGGTCACCAAGCCTGCCTCCCAGCCGTGAATCATAGAAAAGAAACAGTAATGGAGACCTGGGAAGTGGATCCAGGAATCTCTCGTCTCCACAACTCAGGAGGAAATGAAGGAACGTGGAGTCTCTGTGCCTGCTCTGCCCATCAAGCTGAAATGACCATCTCCCAGCTCAGCCTATTGGCTCAGACCTCCCTATTGGTCAATGTGAGCAGGAAGCGTAGCTTCACAGGGCTGCCTTTGCTTTCCTCCTCCTTCTTGGTCAGTGGTTCCCAGCATTCCTAAGGCTGTGACCCCTTAATACAGTTCCTCATGTTGTGGTGACCCCAACCATAAAATTATTTTAGTGCTATTTCATGAGTGTAGTATTGCTGCTCTTATAAATTTTATTGTAAGTATCTGATAGGCAGCCCCTGTGGGGTCTGAACCCCTGTTGTAGGCAGTTCCTCAAGGACTGGTGGGGGACGGGAGCAGAGGTCCCCTCATGTGGATGTTTCCCCCAGGGCTTCTGGTGATTCTGAGGTCGCTGTTTGCCATGGTAACTGTTACATGAGAAAACTGAAGGATCAGGCTATGGCTTTTGAGAAAAAGTCCTCAAATTGTTGTTTGACAAGGGCACTCAGTGGCTTTGCATTGGAAATAGCCATAGGAGGTGGCTGGCTTTGAAAGAGAAGACCAGGCCAGGATGGAGAGTCATGGTCAAGGCTTCCTGAAACATGCTTAAAGCACAGAAGGCAAGATGTCAGTCTGTGGAAGAAGTGTTGGGTGAGCGGGAACGTGTCTCTGCCCTACCCATCATGCTCTGTGACTTTTATTCATCGGGATAATAGGTTGTCTACCCACTAGATGCTGGGAAGTACTTTAGCCACAAAGGGAGAAGCAGAAGAGGGAGGCTGGTACTGCCCTGCTCTTCAGGGAGCTGATGGTATCAGAATCACTATATGCGCAAAAAGAAAGCTCCCATGACCCCAGGAGTCAAAGAAATACCTCCCAGGCACCAGCCACCTATGATTTCTCCTCTCCCCAATGCTTAGGCAAATCGACAGGAAGTATGTCACTTCCCTGAAGGACAAGCATCTGTCTGTCCCCGGGTAGGGAGCAGGCTTTCAGATTTACATGCTCTCCTCATCTCCTTCCCTAGTCATTCAGAGTCTTCAGGTATCTCTTCGGGCCTTGATTGAGGTCCTGGTCCAACTGACAGGTAGAACTCTTACAGACTAAGCCTCGGGGATTTCTTAAAGGCCTGTCTCTCAAGGGAAGGGGCAGGAAAGCTCAGTACCTCTGTCCTGGCTCCAGGCTTCTATGTTTCTTTGTCAACTCCTCAGTCAGAGGAATCCAGGCTATGATATGGGAAGCTCTGCGGTCGTGCTTCCAAGTTTCAACTTTGTGTGGTCAGGGAAATCGGAGCATTTGACATCATCAAAACACATGAAGATAGCTCACAAGCTCCAGAAACTAAGAAAACAGGTAACCTGCCCAAAGCCCCCAACCAATACAGCTTCACACCATCCCAAATCTCGACTGGTAGCTGATGCCTTTAGTTAGAATACATTTTTGTTTTCTTTTGGTTTTTTGAGACAGAGTTTCTCTGTGTAACAGTCCTGGCTATCCTGGGTCTTGCTTTGTAGACCAGGCTGGCCTTGAACTCACTGAGATCCGCCTGCCTCTGCCTCCCAAGCGCTGGGATTAAAGGTGTGCACCACTACAGCCCCAATTAGAGCACATTTTAAATACAGCAGCCAGCAAAACCAGGAGAAAAGTATGGGACTTTTCTTCCTTGTGTCTTCTCCATAACCTTGATGGCAGCAAACACAGCCAGGGCTGCTATGCAGGAGACAGGCTTCTCCTGGCTCACCTTCTCCATCCTCAGTCCGATCTCTGCTGTCAGGAAACTATTCTCCAGGTCAGGGACACATTCACACCTCTTGATGCTCCCGGAACGCACACCCCAAATCCCTGCACTCTGTTTTGGAGCAATGTTCTAGAAGATCCGCAGTCCTCTGAGATGGGACTGAGAGAGGAGGGGCTCAACCAGGGGAAAGTGTCTTGGTCTGTCTTCCATCGCTATAACTAAAAAGCAGAACTGGGTGACGTATGAACAATAAAGGTTACTTTCGTCATGGTGCTAGAGGACTTTATGCCCCAGAGCATGACGTCAGCATCTACTGGGGTCTGATGAGAACACTTACTGTGGGAGTTCTCAATTACGAGTCGGTGTGGGCAACTAATGAGACAGGGTCTTTCTTCCTCTACTGATAAAATCATTAATCCAATCACAAGGGCCCCACCCTCAAGACCTCATGTAGTCCAGACTGCTCTGTAGGACCCTTACCTCCATATACAATTAAAATATACCTTTGTGGGGTTAAGTTTCAGCATGAGTTTGGTGGAGAAAATGAGTCCAGCAGTATTTCATGTGACTGGTACTGCCACCTGCAGAAATCAGGCAGAACTGAGTCCTACAGCAAGTAGAAACCATGCGTCTGCTGTGTCTCAGTGGCCTCCAAAGGGCAGCGCACCTGAGCTAGGCTGACCTGTGGTCCCTGGCTCTGCTCTTGACTGAGCATTGTCTTCTATCATCACCTCCTGTGGCACCCAGAGTTTTTTTTTTAACCCTTTCTGGTACCAGGCCTGTCAGCATGGGGGAAAGCATTTCCAAGCTCTTAGCCACAGTCAGTCAACAGCCTACCTTCACTCTACCCAGTCCTGTGACAACATGGGGTCTGCCTTAGGTCACCTCCACTTCGGTATCTCAAGGGACTGTCCCCAGACGGTTAGATGGGAGAATATAAACTCAACAGAACTTTACCAAGACCCCTGTCTCCACTGTCCTCTAAAAATAGCAGATTTCTGCATGGTCAGATTCATCAAGATGAACTAGAAAGCAGGGATTAGGGAGAGAGTTGAGTCGATAACAGATTGCTTTACAAGAATGAGGACCCAAGTTCGGTTCCCCGGCACCCATATTAAACCCAGATGAGGAAGTGTGTGTTCTATAGCCCTAACTCTGGAAATACAGAGACAGAAGGATTCCTGGAGCTCATTAGCCAACCAGTCTTTCCAAACTGGTGAGTGTCAGATCGAAAGGGGAGAGGGGAAAGATTATGATCAAAAATATATTGCATGAAAAAGAGTTAATTAAAAAAAAGAGAATGAACAAGGAGGTCACCTGCCATCAACCTCTGACTGCCACATATGTATGCAGTATGCACGTCAACACATACATACATCGTGCACGTGTGTATGGGGGGGGGGGAGAAACAGAAAGTGAAACCGTAGCATGAAATATCCTCTTCTGGGGACACAGAAAAGTCTCCTATCCCCCTTCCTGTGAGTTTCCACGCTCAGCACTTTTTCTCTTCAGCGCTATGATCATCCTCTGTGGGAGGAGAGCTGGACTTTGATCTTTAGAAATGCCTTTTAAATGTGGTTACAGTCAAAAAAGTGACGGTGAAAACTCAGAGTGAATAGACAAAGGCATCCACCCACCCATGAGAGACCTGGAGGAGCATCTGATGGGAGGCAGAGTTAGTCCGAGGCCTGGCGCTGGGTCCTGTTGTGTGGCGTGTTCCGAGAGGCCTCAGGGATCCTGGCCTCTGAAGCTACTGAGGCCCATCCTCTTAGTGTATTAAGAAACAATCTTTTCATCTACAAGGAATCCTTTTGTCACTGGGCTCTCATTCCCCACCTTTCTCTGGGCCATCCATTGCAGAAGCCCCTCCCCACTAAGTGGCAATTTGAGATAGGGAGACTGTCTTCGTGTGCCACAAGCTTCCTATTCTAATAAAAAGATATTTATTTGGCTCAAGAGTTCTGCAGATGGGAGGATGTAAGGCCAAGGGACTGTATCTAGTAAGGGCTTCTTGTGCTGTTCTCACAGAGTGAAAGACAGAACGTGGGGAAAGGTGGGGGGGGGGGGGACAAGAGTGGAGGAATAAAGAAAGAGCGACAGAGAAGTACTTTGAGGAAGAGGAGCTGAACTGGGTGTCCTTGTGACTAAACCACTTTTAGGGATGGTGACAGTAGTCTATTCCTGAAGGCAGGGACCACAGGAGACACATTCACACCATGGCAAAAGAGAAAGATCTCGGAGGGGGGAATGGGAGGTGAGCAAGAAGATGACTCAGGGCAAGCCAAGCTTCCCAATGCTCTGAGAACGGTTGGGCTGTGTGTGTGTGTGTGTGTGTGTGTGTGTGTGTGTGTGTCCTAGGACAAGAGAGGGCAAACTAGAAATGGCTGAAGAGCATGTGATCCCTCAGCCTGGCAACTAGAGCAAAAATTCCAGAGTTAAGGCACCTTAGACAAGTCTTGTGTCGCCTTAAGCCTTGCTTTCCTTCTCAGTACCATGAGACTCCCAAGTCACATCTTGAAGGTCCATGGTTGCAATTCTCTTGGAAACAGATCAAATAATACCGATTTCAGTTTTACTTTTTAAAAACAGATCTCGTTAAGTGACCTAGACCAACTCCTCAAACGCTGAGTCCTTCTAACCTTAGCGTCCCAAGTGTTGGGACACAGGAGTGGGCCACCTGGCTCTTTAGCCATCTAGTCGAAAGACATGGTCTTTGTTTGCTTGGTGTTTTGCTTCATGGTATTGGAGATAAGTCTAGGAGTGTACCAACTCAGGTGAGCACTGTGCTTCTGCGCTATGGCCACACCTGCTTCTTCCCTGATGGAGAATAACTCTACAACAGTCATCAGGGGAGCTTACCCAACATTGATTCCTTTCACTGTGTAAACCTAGACTACTCTCTGTGCTTCAGTTTCTCCACTCTCTTAGTCATGGTGCTAACTTCTGCTGTGTGACAAGCCATAGTAAAAGGATACTCAATCACCCCCAATATTCTCTGAGTATGCGTTCTCTTGCCACCGATTAGCCATAGAACATTTCCAATCACTATGGCTACATATAAGAAGGACTGCCAGACCTTGAGGCACAGGGCTCAGGAGCCGCACCCACTCTATTTACTAGTTAGTGGTCACTTACAGACTGGAGGTTAATTCTAACTGAGAGCTGAAGGCCTCAATGCCTCCCTGTGTGGGTGTGTGGTCCTCTCCACACAGTTTTTGAACTACTTTGGCCATCCTTGTAGCCTGGTGATGACTCGCAAGGACTAACACAGAGTGGGCAGAAGTGCTAGAGCTGTTCTAGAGTCTAGCCTCCGAGGTCAAGCAAGACCACTTCTCAGACTCTAAATTTGGTGACAAGGCCACAAAGTTCCTTGTGGCTCCAAGGGTGCAGTGGTTAATCTTCACTGCTATTTGGTTGATTTCGAGTCTCCATCAGAACATGTCTCTGGGTCAGTCTGTGAGGATGTTTCCAGAAAGGTTTAACTGATAAAGGAAGATCTACTTGAATATGGGTGGCACCATCCCGTGGGCTGGGATTCCAGGGGACAAAGCAACCTGGACAGTAGTAACTGTCGTTCTTTGCCTCCTGACCATGAATGCAATGTGAACAGCCACCTCATTTTCCTGCCACCATACCGTCCCCACCACAGTGAATGGGAACACCTCAAACCATAAGTCAGAATAACCCCTTTCCCTTTTAATTTGCTTCTTCTCAGGTATTTTGGTTCCAGAAATGAGAAAAGTAGCTATTAGAGAAGGAAAGGAAATAAAGACATGGTAAACACCGATACGGCCATTTGGGTAAAATACTACTAAGGCTCGCTAGCATGGCGACCAACAGGTGTTTCCAACTTTGTTCCTTATCCCACTTTCCATTAAATTATCTTCTCATTCCCTTCCCCTTTGGGCCTCTAGGGGAGGAAAATAATGGGCAAGGAGTGGGCACGTGGCTAGTGACAAATGAGGAAAGGGAAACAGAAGGCTTGCCCTAGAACACAGCAGGGCCCCCTCTTGGAACTTCATGGTGCTTTGGAGAGTCCCACTGCAGGCTGGAGTTTCTCCTGATGCAGAACAGTTCGTAAAGCAAAGAAGGCAGCTCAGCTCGGAAGAGAGTTGTCAGCATTTGGTATGCCCTCGGGTTGACAAGAGAAGGAAATTCATATCATTATGCAAAGAATGCAATAAAATGCCAAACCTCCTGTGTTCCCCACAGTGACCCTCAGTAGCTGAGTAGCGAATATGCCGGAGATTAGCGGTGCAGAGCACTGGTCTGGGAGCTCCGTGGATCCACTGAACAGGGATAGCCACAGGGAATTGGACGTCTCCCCTTCACCTCCAGCAAAGTTCATCAGACACTGAAACCATCCTTACAAGATCTAGGGCAGGACAAAGGGAAGCAAGAGGGATGAGTCCATGGGAAATTACGGCCTCTTTGCCCCATGTCTTGTCCCTTCCCTCGGTTAGAAATGGAAACTCGACTTAATGCAGGTGGAAATGGAAAAGGCATCTGGAGTTTGTCTTCTATCACAGGGACCCATGAATCTTATTTCAATCCTCCTGTACGTAGGATGATGTGTGATGAAAATTTCTTTGGAATGTTCCTGAATAGAGTGTGGAGACCATCAAGCACTCTGAATACCTCTCTTTGCCTCTCTAAATCTTTGTCTATGTCTGCCTTAGCTAAGCTTTTGGGGGATGGACTTGTTGGCTCATCATTCATCCTATGACAATATTTAGACAATGACCTTCATTCAACTGACACGGAAAGCAGCTGGTAATGTAGCTAAGGAAGACAAAAGCGAGATGTATTTATGAATGTAAGGGGAATAAACGTGTGTATGTATATATAGATGAGCACGTGTATCTACGTGACTAATCCCAAGAGACGTAAAATTGTATTAGCGAATCCGACACTTGCTTGGTTCTGGGATTTGCTGAGCCTGTGCTGTGTAAACAATGTAAATACAAACAGGTGCTGGCACTACTGTCTCCATTATGCTGGCCACGGATATCCCCTCTCTTGGCTGTGAAGCTATTGAAAGAGTCTTGTCTCTGCCATCCAGAGGCCTCGACTCAAGCTGGAGAGATGGAACAGCATCCCTCACTTTGGAGGAGGAAATGCAGCATGGTGAAGCAGATTCTGCTTAGAAACTGAACATATGCTTGTTTCAGATTCTAACAATTATCTCACCAGCTAGGTCTTTAGCCTTTGAAACGAAACCTTCTGTTTGATGTCAGCTAAAAGAAAAACAAGAACAAACAAAAGCCAGAGTGCTGGTCTTTATTTCCAGTGACTCCTGAGCACCTGAGCTTGCATGATTTAGTGGGAGTCCCCCAAACATCCTGACAGGATTCGTAGGATGCTTTCTTCTCCTTGGCCTCAGGCAGAGCCAAGGCAGAGTTTGCCAGGAGCTCCTGGTCAACACTGTGGGAGGTGGGGCTGGAAAATGGCAGTGCCCAAGCCAGTCAGAGAGAAGAGAGAGAGATACAGAGTGAGAGAGAGAGAGAGGAGAGAAAGAGAGAGAGAGAGAGAGAGAGAGAGAGAGAGAGAGAGAGAGATTCAGAAGGGAAGGTGCTATCAGAGAAACAAGATCCACCATGGCCAAAAGGAGAAGATTTTTAAAAGTCTACCTTTACATGACCAATTTTTTTGCTCCAAAACAGCAATGAGGACGTGGGGAGAGAGCAAGTCAGAGGTCCAGAGCGCATCCCAAATGACCACTTGACTTCCTCATGTATATTCTCTTTCTAAGGGATGTAAATAATAGCATAAGAATTGTGGCTAGTACTTGGAAAATGGCCATCCATGGTCAACGAGTTACATAAGGTTCAGATTTAGCTGCTTTGCATCCCAAACAAGCCTGCTGAGCTTTCCTCAAATACCTACTACCTAGTAAATTCATCTAACAAGCGTGCACTGCATAAGCCCTGGACAGGATCCTGAGTCCACCCTGGAAACGAGACAAAATGTGCCCTCTCTCGTGGCGCTCTTTTCCTAGTTCCTACATGGAGTTGGAACATTTTCAATGGTGCAAAGTTGTTGAAAGTTGGTAAATCACAGTCAAATGATTTCTCATTCATCAATCAAATACCTCTCTGACTCGTTCATTCAAAGTCATCTTCTTAGTGCCTACCAGTTCCAAGTGCTATTCTAGGCATAGGAGGGGAGACTTGAATGGGATATTGTGGGTCACCTATGGGTTTAAATGTAATAATAGGAAAATAAATAAGCTCACGAGTCCACGGGCAGTGATGGTTCATGATTGTAGCCTTCTGGTATAAAGTACTTACGGGGATATAGGATGGCAGCAGCTGTGGCGGGGGACTGTTGTAATACAGGAACCCTGGGAAGGAAATCATTCTTTTCACCTTAAAGTGTCAGAGAGCGCTTCTCCAAGTGGGGATAAAATGCCCTGCACTGGAGGATACATTGAGGGCTAACTCAGGTTTAGACAAACTGTAGTTAGAGAAATACAGAAGGGAGTCTGAGGTTGTATGGGGAACATATAGTGGAGTAGATAAATACCACCTATTTCCTGGAATAGGCAACAGCATCTCCAAGGCCTGACTTACTCTGCATTCTTCCGTGAGGAATTCTTCCTGGCACTCTGGAGCCAGCTCTCCAGCTGAATTAGGATTCCCAGAGAAACAGGATCAATAAGAGAGACAAGTTGATGAGCAGATTATAATTAAGCTTATTGGGAGAATTATCTCACATGACCATGGAGGCTTGGGACTTTCAAAATGCCCCATCTGCAAGCTGGAGAACTGGGCAGCTAGGGCTGTGGCTGAGCCCAGATGTCCAGGTGCTACTATTGAAAGCCCTGCAGTCCCAAGGCCACATCTAGACATCTTTGATATCTAAGGTCAGAAAATGGAAGGTTGTCCTGGATTCAAAAAGAAAAAGATAACTAGCAAATTTGCCTCTCTCCTTGAACTATGGGCCTTCTGAGAAAACACAGAGGGGACAAGGAAACAACTGCTCAGGCTCCATCTAGTCCACTCCATCCATCCATCCCCTCCCCACCATCTCCAACACAAACATGCTCAGGCCATCTCTTGGCACCAGCATTAAACCTGAGTGTAGAGCATGGAAGAGATGACTAGGCAGTGTACCCAGATTCTGCTTTCATTTACAGCCTACCAGGTAGGGCTTGTAACATCCCCAAAGCTACAGGTGAGAAACAAGTTTCCAGCAGTGTAAGGACATGGCACTGGGAACTGGAGAGACAACAACCACGCTTGGTTTGGTCGTTAGACCCTCTCTGACTCAAAGGACCCAGGGAGTGGCAGTGCTTCTGTGCCCAAGCAGAAGGCCTGGATTGAAATCCCATATCATCCTCTGATGCATGATTAATTAAAAACTCAGAGACAGATATTGGGGTTCAACCTGACGATCACAAGAGCAAAGCAGTCAACCACTAGTTCTTACTTCAACTTCAGTCCGAAAATGGTGATCCTGCCTCCAGGAATCTCAGAATGAGACAGAGCTGAGAGTTGCCTCCTCCCGTTTTATAATCCTCTCTAGCTCTGGGATTAAAGGTGTGCACCACTACCGCCTGGTTTCTATGGCCAGCTAGTGTGGCTACTGGGATTAAAGGTGTGTGTCATTGCTGCCTAGTCTGTACGGCTGGCCAGTGTGGCTGTTTTACTTTTCTGATCTTCAGGAAAGCTTTATTTATTAAAATACAAATGAAATGCCACTACAGTCCTCATTTTCTGTATGCATGAACATGTTACTTCACTTATCTTAATGTCTGTTTTATCATTTGAAAAAATTTAAGAGATGAAAACAGATACTGCTGTCATATTGCTGCGAGTGCTGAATCATATGTTTCATATAAACCTAATTTTCCAATTAGTAAGAGCTTTGATAATTGTCTGGTATTTCTGTTTATTTCAATAATTTAAGACCCAGTTTATTAGAAGTGATATGGGAAGCGTACCTTATCCATACTAGGTAAGGAAGGCAGTCTTCATTGGGGCATATGGTGGTGTACATCCACTGGCTCCCTGTACCAACAGAGGATTGTGGGAAGGAAGTTTCTCTGGGCAAAAGCAGGCTGCCTGCCACTCCACTGCTTTGGCTCAGAGCTCAGCCTGCTACCACAACAGTTCCTCTGAAAGAGCTCTAGGGAAAGGGGATACCACAGGGTACCGATGTGCTAGAACACTTAACAGCTTGGAGTAGGGACCAGGTGTCATCTTCTGGGTGTACAGCTCTGGGGCTGAGGGACCAGCCCATCCTGACTTCTGAGGAACCAACTCCTGAGCCTGTTTGGAGCTTCCTCCTAGTGACCAATGTTGGGGTGAGAAGAAATCTTAGAACTTAGCATCACACAAAAGTAGGAAACCCATTTTTAAGTAACATTGACTCAACAGGTCTTTTCAAGAATTATCTGTATTTTCTGAATGCAATCATTGTTGTCCCAAGTCTCTAAGAGAGGTAAACTTGTTAGAAGCCAGGAATGGTGGTGAGCTCCCCCAAGAATGGTGGTGAGCTCCCCCAATGATGTTCTTATATCCTGCCTGTTGTGCCAAAGATAGGTGTTACCAACATCTCACCAGAGCGTGATGTTTACTCCTACAAAGAGTTTGAAGAATAAGCAAGGGCTTTGAGTTTAAACATTGAAAACTTTAAAGCTCAAGTAATGAGCTTCCTAGAACGCCCAGTAAGTAGCATCCTTTGCTGATGAGGCAGGGTTGCAGGGAGAGCAGGAATGCCCTGGCACAGTGATTCTCACCTGCCTGCTGCAGCTGCACCTTGGTACCAGCTCTGGCATCTCATTACCCACGGTGACTTCTGTCAGTCTCCAGTGGTGACACAAAGTTCTGCCACCGTCACCCAGCACTAATTTCTTTCTCTGTAATCTCCTAGTCTCCTGTCGCCGACATTGATGCCCATTATCTCCAAGGCAGTTTGGAGAGGATGCTTCTCTGTCACTGTCCCTCATGGAAGAGGCAGGACACTAAGGGCATGGTCTCTGGCTTGAATGACAAAGGGATGCTGTTTTCTTGCAGACATGGCAAAAATGTCCTACACAATTGTAATTTTTCACCTGGGCCCTAAATCATGTTGTTTGGGACCCCAACTTCCCAAATATGTTACTGTATTGCTGTTGACAACTTATCCTAACTAGGTTGACTTTCAGATTCAGTCCAAAAGCCAGACGGGAAGCAAAACAACTTTTTTCTTTATAATCTCTCTTTCTAGCCTCATTCATCTACACAGTCTGTTCTCCACACTAAAGAGAAAGCCCTTTGTCTAGCAATGATTGCAAATAGAATCAGTCCCCCTAGTGTGTGTGTGCACATATGCATGTGGAGTGTCTCTGTGTGTGTCTGTGTGTTTGTGTGTGTGTGTGTGTCTGTGTATCTGTGTGTCTGTGTGTTTGTGTATCTCTGTATGTATCTGTGTGTCTATATGTCTGTGTGTGCTTGTATATGTGTGTCTGTATATTTATGTGTCTGTTCATCTGTGTATCTGCGTATATGTCTGTGTGTCTGTGCATATCTGTGTGTCTGTGTTTGTATATCTGTGTTTGTGTATCTGTGCCTGTGTGTCTGTGTATCTGTGCGTCTGTCTGAGCATCTGTGTATTTGTGTGTCTTTCTGTGTGTCTGTGTGTCTGTTTATGTTAAAAACTCCAGAAACTCAGGCCATTTTCAGGAAAGTTTGTACTGCTAAAGAAAAAGAGCCCAGTGAAAGCAGTTGGAACTACACAGAGGCTGTAGCGAGAAGTTACAAATCACATGACAGAGAGGGCAGGGCTGAGCTCTTGGAAAGTAAGTGACTGAGCATAGATTTTCCCTGGTAGAAATACAGAGAGTTCTTGGAGGAAGAATGTCTGGGGCCAAGCTGTATTCACAGCCTTGGGAGGAACTGGGTCTGGCCTGATAATATGCACCAGGGACTGGCGGAGGGAAGAGGGTAAGAGCACCATGAGGGAAGACAAATCTGTGCACATGGAGCTGCCTAGGAACAAGGGTCAGAAGTATGGGGCGTCTGGGAACAAATCAGGGCACTCACTCTTCTCCTGTGACATTACCTCCTAACTAAAGTCACCTGTGATATTTTAAAGGAAATTTTTATTCTAAAATTAATTCCAACTGGTTTCATGCCCTTTCTGCTCTTGCAGATGCCTTGATATGTTTCTTCTTACCGCACACCTCACTTCCTTAAGAAACCTCAGAAAGTTCTGCCTCCCAAGCCTTAGCTCCCCATTTGTTTCCTGGTGAGAGCTCTTTGCTGTGTGTCCTGGTTGCCTCATCTGTGTGTCCCACATTTCCTGCTTCTGACCTCCCTGTTTTTAAGGCAATAATGATGGGGACCAACAGCGCATCCTGGGTCTGCTTCTGCCTCTCAGGTCTCCAGGGTTCTGCTGGGGCTCCCAAGACGGAGCAGTGATTAACCAGGGGCGGAGACTGCTCTCCACAGCTGACACCTGCCATCAAAAGTGGGGCTTGATCTGCATTTTTATTATTGAAGTAGACTGTTGAAGCTAGGGTGGTACCTAAGTCATGGCAAAGACTCATGCTCAGCCCTCTGTAAAGTCATAACTTCATTTTTTTTCAACTTGGAGCTGTACACTAGATGCCAAGGGAGAAGTTTAAATTTGTTTGGGACACAAATCTAGAGCAGCACCTTCACTGAAATGAAGAGTGGATCTAATAACCAAAATACAAATGGTCCCCAGATCCACAGCCTTCACCTGAACATTACACAGGGCCAGCAGGTGAAAACAGGAGGGTCCCAGCTCACATTAGGTCTGAATGAAAGACAACCAGGCATACGAAGCATATTTGACTTAGAGAACACCATCCAGGCTAAGATATGAATTATGGAGGGAAAGTGGGCAAACCTCAATACTTAAAAGGGTTTCATCATCTATTATTCCATTCTTTGTAAAGGCAGGGTTGCCATAGCAACACATCACAGGCTGAGTGGCTTGAACAACATAAATTTATTTTCTCACAGTTCTCAAAACTGGAAATTCAATGTCAGAGCGTCAGCAGGGTTGACTTCCTCTGAAGCTTCTTGTTCTGGCTTACAGATAATCATTTTTCCTATGTCCCTCATGTGGTCAGTCCTCCGACATACAGCCATCCTTGGGGTCTTTGTGTGTCCAAATCTCTTATTATAATGAGAGAGTCAATTGGATGTAGAGCCTGCCTTCATGTTCTCTTTTTTTATTTCATCATATCCTTAAAAGCCGTATGGTAGAGCCATAATCTAAGGGGGTTGGTTAGGGCTTTGGCATGTGAATTTGAGAGGAAGTGGAATCCAGGATGAAGCAAGAATCCAACAGAAGTGTTATTTGAATGCTAATGGTTATCCTTGCTAGTATCTCTGGAGTATTGCTCTGGGCTTGACTTTGCTATCGCTATTTCCCGTATATTCCTCTTTTTCACAACTAGATTTCATGTAATAGGATGTGTAGATGTTGAGGCATTTATAGATTGCTACCATTTCTTCTGGAACATGATCAGCTTTTGTCTGTGCCTTCCTTGGCTCTGATGAATGTTGTACTCCAGACCATGACCTTGGATCCCTGTAGCTAACTGTGATTTGGAGTAATTGGGGGGCTCTTGTCCCCAAGCTTTGGTGGGCACACAGTCTCTAGGAAGAGTATGCTGCTTTTCTCAACCCACTACCAAAAGCCTCACCTTAACCGGGTGAGGAGACGGTGTGAGCTGGAAGACCACAGTCTCTTTCTGAGACCTTACACTGCCTGCCTCTTCTATACATCTGAGCTTTCTTCTGAGTTATGTAGCTGAAAAACCAACTCTAAGATCTGCAGGGCATGCTCATACCTCATAGCAAGATCTCAGCACACCACAGTGTTCCTTCCAAACACTTGGGCCAGAATTGTCCATTTAATCCACCTAGCAATTTAGCAAAAGAGCTACTCTTGCTTACCTATGAGGACAGTGAAATCAACCTAGCTGAAGTTCTGGCTTCCCTGATTCCCTTGTGTGGCTCAGACCTCGACAGCCTCTCGAGTGGCTCTACCTGGCCTCCCTTGTGAAACGCTCATTTTCATCTCCACCAGCAACTTAACTGTCCTACACAGTTAGTAAGCTGTGCTGCTGTCTGTCTGGCAATCAGAACCCACGCTTGGACCATCTGCTCCACTACTGTGCTCAGCCTCCCATCTCCGCTTTCTCTTGTGAGACTCCTAGCCTGCACACTCAACAAGAGCACCTTTTTTAGGGTTCTTCCATGCCACTGCTCAGACACCTTTCATCCCAAAGTCACCTACAAATGAACTCCTTAAACTGGCATAGGGGTTAGCCTGCCCCTGACACCGTGAATCCATTCAACATGGGCAATTGCTGCTTCATGACTGGGCAGTCCCACGTCACTGGGACATCTTTAGAGTAGGGGTGCCATGAGCCTGGGTGAAAAGTGACATTAAACTTTGTCTCTTCTCCCTGCTTGCAGGAGGCTCTGTCGGTGGTGAGTGACGACCAGTCCCTCTTTGATTCAGCATACGGAGCGGCAGCCCATCTCCCCAAGGCAGACATGACTGCTTCGGGGAGTCCTGACTACGGGCAGCCCCACAAAATCAACCCACTGCCACCACAGCAGGAGTGGATCAACCAGCCAGTCAGGGTCAACGTCAAGCGGGAGTATGACCACATGAATGGATCTCGGTAAGCCTGCCAGAGCTGACCTTCATGCCGCTGGGGAAGCCTGAGGACAGGTCCCCCCAGGCCGCCCCGGCAGAGAGATCTGCACGAAGTAGCAGATGGCACTCTGGGCTGACCTGGGAGTGTGTGTCATCTCCTTGTCCGTTGTGGCAAGTGAGGTCTCTGAGTGGGACAAGATCAGGAAGCCAGTCTGGCTCTCAGGGTCCAGGTGTAGCCCACAGAAGCCAAGTTGGGGATCAGGCCCCAAGACCCCATGGCAGATACTCAGAAATGCATGTTTAGTGTCAGGCTCTGGGCCAAGTCCAGCCCCTCTGGAGAAGTAACAGCAGTAAGGTGCCCTTCCTGTGTCATTGAGGATGTTTAGCCTCTCTGGGCACGACTCACAAGAGTGAAGATGACCCAACCATTCTTCTAGTGAAAGTGCAGAAGTGGTAAGGAAGATGGATGCGTGCAGGAAGCAAGCCTCGTACGTCGGAAGTGCGTGGGAGGGGCGTTAGGGAAGGTGTCCGGGCCAGGTAGGGCTTCGCTTATGGAATGGGGAGGAGAATCCAGAGACAGGCAAACTACCGAAGAAAGAAGCACAAACCCGTGGACGGCTGGCCCAGGCTTCAGGACCTGCCTCTACATTTTGGCTAAGCTGTCTAAACCTATCTGAGTAGCACCTTCATCTTGTCTGAACCAGAGCCAGGACACCTGTTGTTTCACAGGTTTAGTGAGTGTGCTGTCATAGGGAAAGGAGCAGGGCGGTGTCTGTGACTCCAAAGTGCCCCACAATGTCGGTGACCACTGTATACAGAGACACAAAGGGGAACCTTTAGCCTTCTTCATTGCCTGATAATTCCCAGTGGATTCCCAGGTAATCCACTCACCCTGAAGCAAAGGGACAAGAAATGAAAAAAAAAAAAAGAAAAAGAAAGAGAGACAAGGCCTTGGCAGATAGGGTGAGAAGCCAGCCCATTCCATAGGCTGAGGCTGGCCTTCAGTACTGGCATGACACCAAACAGCCTCAGAGCCATGAGTTGGGGCCGATGAGGTAACTAACAATCGTTGTCTGCAGGACTGGGGACAGGAGAGGCAGAAAGATAAGAATAGCCCAGATTTTAAAAAAATCAAAGTTCTGGGTTAGGGTGACAGCAATGATTACAGAAATCGAGGAGAGACACATAAGAGGCATATCAAAGGGGCAATTACCAGAGTTTACACTTAATTAACAGTGGAGCAAATCAGGTGAGAGAAGAGAACAGAGGCTGCTGGGTCTGGACATTTGAAACGGGGGGGGGGGGGGGGGTGCAGTCAGCAGCCCCAGGCAGATGGGGAGAGGTGGTGCCTCGGGGGACATCGCTATGTCCTTTAGGAACCTCTCTGAACAAGTGGTATGACCTCTAGATGAAAATGTCTCCTGGGTTTTGGAAGCCAAAGCCCATAGGATTTGGGGCTGGAATTGGGGCTTAGGTATCAACTCCAGGAGGCTTAACTGTGAAAGTGAGTCACGGAAGGCAGGAGCGGGCTGGTGGTGCTGCAGGGAGGGAGTTCCTCCTCGCAGTTATCTCTGAGCTGCCTTCCAGAATCCTCAGTCCTGCTACCCTTCTATCCCATTTAACTAAAACCAGGAAGTGAAACCTCGGCCACCCTTCCAGGGTGCAGAGTCTCTGAGCTTGCGGCCCTCCATAGTGCTTCTCTTTGCAGAATGGTGATTATGCCATGATTCCTGTAGGTCCAGTCTCAGAGTACAGTTTATCAAGTACCTTTATCCACAGTCTTGTATCGCTTGCTCCCTGCCACTCTCCTAGAAGGCCAATATTCTAACCTTGTGACTGTAGAAAGGAAGCCAAAAGAGACCATGCTGCCACCAGTCCAGGCTTTCTGGTTCCTCGGGCGTCTTCCTGCTACTCCCTCTCCGCCTGTGCGTCATCATCCCACACTATGATCCCATTCTGCCAGCACCCTCTGGTGATGAAGCCAGTACAGAAATGTCTCCCAATCTGCCTAGGTCACAGGGTGCTCCTGCTCCTTATTGAAAACCCAGATCCCAATATTGGAGCGTCCATGGTCTTGTTGCAGCCTGATTCAAACTACTAGTGTCTGCCAAGCCTAAGCTTGGGCCACTGCAGAGGCACCCCACGCCCCCTTTTCCCCTTACCTTCCCATGGTATAGTCTCCCAACAGGCAACAGTGAAGGTCAGCCTTTCATAAGAGTAACCTTCTTTCTCAAAACCCTTCAGCATCTTATAACAGAACCTAAAGTCCTTAGCCAAGTCCCACCGCCTGCCCCATATTCTCCCTGGCTCCATTCCTCCCTTCCTCTCCCCCATCACACAAGACTCTAGCTGTTCCTGAATACCCTAGCGCACCACTACCTTAGCTTATCTTCCCCAGAGTCCTTCTTTTCCAGAACGTTCCTACTCCATTTATACATATGGTTCTCTCTGGCCTTTGCCTGACAGTCCCCCAACCTAAAACAGAATAGAGTTCTTGTCTCCACCCTGACTAGCATGTGGGCAGGGAGCAGAGCTCCTGTAGATTTTAAGGAAAAAGCTAAGTGAGGCACAGGAAAGTGGGCCAAAGTTAGATTGCCTCTTCAAGGTCATGTCGTGTAGGTAGAAGTTGGGTCTCCCTTTCCTGAAACAACTGGCATGTGTTTCAGATTCTCTCAGATTCTGCAATGCTTGTACACATAGCGAGATATCTTACAGATGGGGACACAGGCTAAACCTGATAGTCACTGCTACACCTGTGCTCACTGCCCAGCACTGAAGTTAGAGTCCTGTGTATTTGCTGTTGGACTGTTGCTTCTCTGGTAAGATCAGGTATGGGATTTTCTGCTTATGGCCTCATACTGATACCCAAACTTCTCAGGCTTTAGAACATTTGAGGAACAGATTCCTATGGAAGACTTCCCACTGGTATCAATGCCCAGGCTGAGTTAGCCCGTGGATTTGAAGCACAGATGGGTGCTAAGAAGTCGGCATCTCTAAGCCCACTGTCCCCTTCCCTGCTTCCTGAGGACTCCTGGACCCTCCAGGATAGTGTTACAAAGCTCAGAAAATCCTGCAAGTAAACAGACTTTCCGGACCCACTTTTTGGGGTCTTACCTGGCTTTGATCACACAGACGCCGGCTAGAGGAAGCCTGTCTAAGTGCCTCCGTAAGCTGGGTGAATATTTCCCTGGCTTTGGTTGTACAAAGTAACATCAACTGGTCCCCCTTGTTCTGACTTAGCAGGTAACCGAGGAGGTTCTGAACGGCTGAAATAGTCTCATGTCTTCTTCAGAAGCAAAGGTCTAGTAAACTTAGAGGCAGCTAGGTAGGCACAGCCATGGTCTGCGCCTAATCATATCCTCAAAGCACTCACATGAAGGACGGTAGAAAGCCAGGGTCAGGGACTGTCAGAAAGATGCTTTTATTTAAGAGAAGACCATGCCTGGCCTTGACTTATTATTACTTAACTATGCGAAAGAGATGGCACATAAAGACACCAGGCTTCGTGGCTTGCACCTCTAATCCCAGTGGTTGAGGACATTGGCCTACTGGGAAAGATGCAGATTCTATATCACAAAATGGTAAATGACTCCCGAGGAACAACACCCAAAGTTGTCCTTTGATCTCCAGAGGCATGCACAGTAGCACAGAAACGCATGCATATACAAGTACATACAGTACACACACACATACACACACACACACACACACACACACACACAGAGAGAGAGAGAGAGAGAGAGAGAGAGAGAGAGGACAAGAAATGAGATGAATACACAGATGATAGTCCATTTAAATTACCCATCCTGAACACTGCACTTCTCTTATTTTCTAAGTAACACCATCAACAACAGTACTTGGTTTGTCGCATATTGTGCTTATATTTACCCCCTTACCCTCTGTTATTCCATTTGCGTTCCCTCTGAACCCCTCCGCCAGAAGAAGCAGTGTCTTGTGGGCACCTCCTCTATCAGTGAATGAAGGCTGAAGGGTCCAGACTTTCACCAGTATCCACTGCTGCTGTGTGCTTGTGATTTCAATAGCCATGCTGTATCTGTGTGTCAGCATTTTATGGCAGGCCTTCTCCTTATCCCTCAGCTCTTCATCCCATCTTCTCAGCATTCTGTACGCTTGGCACGTGTAAGCTATAGATGTCCCACTTAAAGGAGTCTTGACTTCAAGGAGTCAAGAGCTCAGCAGTCACTTCTCAGCACTTGAGGAGATATGAGTCTTGCACTAACAGTCATTCTCTGTACAAAACTTTTCTGTTCTAGACCGGGAGCGGCTCAAGTCTATGGATATAAACACAAATACTTAAATTGGACAACATGGTCATTTAGGGAAACAACAACCTTATGTTCTTATTGGGTCCATTATCCCGGCAGCCACAGGTTTTTGACCAGGTTGATGGTACCAGATATGAATCTCTTGTCAGGCAGTAGGCTTGCAATCACAGAGTGACTGTTACCCATCGTAGAGTCATGCCACTATGGCTCATGCCACTATGGCATCAGGGGGCACATAGTGCCTGACCAGTCATATTGCACAGCAAGCATGCCTCATAGCAGAATGAGACCACTGATACCTGTTCTCCCCCAAGAGCCTGCACAGAGCCTTCTAGCAACACAAACGCCGGCCGGCAGGGAGAAAATCCCTCACTCAATTCTCGCTCTATTTCTTTGTGCCCTGTAACCAAAACAAGTGCCACATTCAGCAATAGGATCATACCTTCCATTTCTGGGGGGGTACCAAGACCTGTATATGATTTGATCATTTTCAGAAAGCCCGTTGATGATAACACACACTGTAGGGGAGGGCCAGTGAGATTGTTTAGTGGGTCAAAGTACCTGCCACCATGCCTGAAGACCTGAGTTCTGCCCCCAGAACATGGTAGAATGAGAGAACCAACTCCTTCCACTTGCCCTCTGGTTTCCATACCCGTGCCATGGCATGTGTGCATCCCTACATGGATATATACACATGCACGGCCACACAGAATAAGCTTGTAGATGTAGAGGAGGATGTACAAATGCTCTAAACTTCCAACAAGAGAACAAAGCAGAGCAGACAGCTTGGGGGTTCTTGGCTGATGGGACAGGCCTGCGTCTGTCACCTAGAACTCTAATGCAGTATTCACTCACTAGCCCTGAGCACTGGCACTGTGGCTAGACTGTGAATGAGATGAGCTATGATGTAATATACACAATGGATTAAAAAGTTGTAGTATGATAAAATGCATGACGTCTAGGTGGCTGTCGGTGAATTAATCATCTGTTGTTATATTAATATAACAATGCATTTACTCCATTTACCCTATTATTATAACTCATTTCACCATCTTAGATTCGTTTATTTATTTATGTGCATGAGTGTGTGTGTGTGTGTGTGTGTGTATGTGTGTGTGTGCCATGTGGATGCCTTGTGCTTGTGGAGGTCAGAAGGGGGCATCAGATCCTTCAGAATTGGAGTTAGAGATGGTTGTGAGTCACCATGTGGTCCTCTGCAGGAACAAGTGCCCTTAGCTGCTGAGCCATCTCTCCAGTCTCTCATATATATATATATATATATATATATATATATATATATATATATTTTAAAAAATCTCAGCCACCAGTAAGGTGAAAACAACACATGTGACCCAAACATGTAACTCACAATCTACTTGGATTGGACCGCGCTGGGGCAGAATGTTTCAAACTGCCCAGTGATTCACAGGGCATCCATCCCTCCCAGGTTCCTTGAGAAGTGTGGGTTTCTGAGTTACTTCTTTCTGCTAATTGGAAGCTCCATAGATGTTTGAGTCTTTGACGGGAAGGAGGTATCCATGTCTCTGAAGCTGCAATACCCTCTTGCCTTTTATCGTAGCAGCAAGCCATCTGGACCAGGGTCAAAGGGTCTTGCGAAGGGGCTGAGATAGAGCTGAGGCATCAGAGATCGTCTGGGTTGTCTGAGTTGTGGAAGGTTTCCTCTGTCTCCCTTCCTGTTTTCCTGTTGTGGTTGAATCTGGTTCTCTGGGTTGCCCTCCAAACAGCACAGCCCATAGGTTCTGTGTTGGATAGAAACTTCAGAAACTTGATCCAAGCTGTGGTCTGCAAATAACTCTCAGCTGTATCCTGTCTCGACCAGGGGAACTGGAGAAATCGGTGCATGAAGGAAATACTATCAGTTCAAGGGGGAGCAAACCCAAGAACTTGGTTTAGGTACCTAGCATTCAGGATCTGAACTCAGCATCACTTGCTCTGAGACATCCTGCAGAGACCAGCATCATCAGGAGGCATGTAACACCCAGAGAAGCCTGTTCCACACTCAGAAAAATGAGCCTCCTTCACTCTGTCACTTGCAGCTCTCTGGCACCTTCCTGCATTTCTAAATTCTAAACCTTGCACGGGCGGATAGGGCACATGCCACCTGTGTGGAAAGCTAGGGTGGTGGTGGCTTTGTGTGTAGTTTTTGTTTTGCTTCTTTTCTTGAAACTACACTTTCTTACCAAAAGCAATCAATCACCTCCACACATGGATCCCACAGAAACCCTAAAGGCAGCTCAGATCCCTCAGGTGTGCAATGGGCATGCTACATGAAAGACACGCGGATAGACTCTAATGCAATCACGTGGCTCAGGGAGCCGGGCAAGGCTTTGTGGGTATTGGGTGGCCCTTGACTGTCAGCAGATCTGTGATCTGACAATACACCATGTGTCCAGGTGCTCTCAGTGAAATAGGATATTGGGGACCCCTTTCCCTCCTCTTAGGAGCTCACACCTCTTTCCATATTGCTTAAAACTCTGAAGGCACTTACGTGAACCGCTGGCAGCCTTTTTAAGTTGTGTTCAATAAACACACAGAAACAGAAACGTCTGCCTAGGATAGTTATGTCATATTGCTGTGACCTGCCGTCTGCGGCCTTTGCTAGCGCTAAGGTGGAGATGCTCAGAGTTAAACTCTCAAGCCATCACTTCCTCCCTGCTCTATTGTGGCAGCCTCAAGGCCTCTTGTCACCTGCCCCAGCACAGTCAGCTGCCTGTGGGCCCCAAGCCCTTGCTTGCTCTAAGTGCAGGTCTCAATACAAATTAGCAGACGCCGTATGGACAAAATGAATGGCCAAACCTCTTCCCTCTCCAGGGCTCCCCACCTCCCCCTCTCTTGTTTTCCTCAAGCCCTCTTCACAGGCGACAGCTGCCTCATTAAAGAGCAGCCTTTATGTTAGACTTCACCTGGACAGGCAGTGGTCACCAGACGCATGACTGTGCCATCTGGTTGAGGCAAAGAGGATGGAAGCGAACCTGGCAGGCAAGTGCCCAAGTCAGCGAGGTATGGTTTCCTCCTTTCCCACCCTGAGCCAGAGTAGAATAGTCAGGCTCTAAGAGGACAAATGTCCCAGGTGGGTGTCAAACCTTTTCTCTAAGAAAGTCCCTTTGCAGGCCCTGATGGTAACTGTCTGAGACAAAGAAAGGGGCCTTATTCCAAAGAAGGCCAGGGAGGGGTAGCCAGGCAGGTAGCAGGCCTCTTGGGGACAGCAGGAAGAAGGCTGGAGGAGGGGCGACAGCTAGGATTTCTGTGGGCTAGCGAATGGAGTGCCACTCACTGGTCAGCTAGACACTGCCAGCCATGGAACCCAGGGACCCTGCTCTTCTGCCTCTGCTTCCTGGCCATGCCCAGGGCATGCCCGCCATTGCTCACTATCAGGCAAGCTTTGTTTCGTGCCTCATCTTTTCTTCTTCTTTTTCATCTTTTTTTTTTTAACTCTGCAGAGTGGGGACAACTTTGCCACCCATACCCACTGTGCACAGCTCCAAATCACAAAAGCCATTAATTTGGGCACTTCTCAGGTTCTAACCTCTGCCTGGTAAGAAGCCAATTTTAAATGCCAAAATTCCAAGACCCAACTCCTAAGAAAAATAGTGTTTTAAAGTTCTTCTCCCCGATATTCATTAAAATTAAGAAAGGGAGGCTTCGGAAAAGGCATCTCTTCTTCTGCTACCACTGAACCTGGCTGTCTGGCTCTGGGCACCCTGCACAGGAAGCGTGTGTGTGCTGTTCATCCTCCCCACCGCCACCTCCGCCAGCCAATGAAAACCCCACTATCTTGGTTTCAGGCCAACTTAATTCTTCAGGCTTCTCTGGCATTTGGATGGTTTCTCATCTAACAAGAATCTGGGGAAGACAACAAGACTGTGGTGGTATGAGCTCGTGTGTGTGTGTGTGTGTGTGTGTGTGTGTGTGTTAGCATATACATGCATGTCTGTGATGGAGAATGTACATTTATATAACTATATGTGTGTGACAGCCTACAATTGTGTAAATGCATATATTGTATACATATAGGTAGTAGCGTGTATATAATATGTATTTTATATGCTAGAGTATGTGTGACTGTATGGATGTGTATAGGAGATATATGTGTGCATATTTGTATTGTTTGTATAGGTATATGATGGGCCATGCATATGTGTATATGTGTGTTTATGTGTACTATGTGAAGTAGCATGTATGTGCACAGATGTATGAACATGTGTATATGTAGTGGAGTATATGGTTATGTAGGACGTGCTGGCATTGTGCACGTAGTATGTGTGGTAAAGTGTGTAGAGTGTAGCAAATTGTGTGCGTGTGTGTACATATGTAGTAAAGTTAGAGTCTGAATGTTTTCATTATGTGTGTGTATGCCGTGGGCGGCGAAATGTGTGTGTGTGAGTGTGTATGCATGCATGCGCATAGTTTTCCTGGGGGGTAGGGCAGTGTGCTCGGGCCAGCTCAGCTTAGACACAGGCACCCTGGTCTGACTGAGGCTGCTTCATCTCAAGCCAAGTCCTTCAGCGGCAGAAGCCAAAGGGCCAAGCGCTGGTGAAAAGCCCCGACGTGCTACTGCCTCCCCTCCGACTGCCATGGGGACATTAAACCTTCAACAATCTGGGACTCTGACGGCTGGTTCTTGGTTCTCTGCCTGGAAAAACAGTAGGCAAATAGTAAAACCTTAAATTCTAACATATGTAAGTTATACATCTTATTTTCATTTTCAGCCCATGTTCTCCCCGGTAAGACATCAGGAAAAAATTACCGTCTGCCTTCTAATATCTCAGTGGAGCATTTATCTCCCAGCCATGATAAGTGATCTGCAATATTTTTTTCCTTTCAGATTAAGAAACAAATTCATTTAATTTTCTTTATTGAATGTGCTCAGGCCTCCCCGCTCTGCCTGACTCTCAGGATCCCTGGACTGCTCCCCCTCCTTCTGGGTTGGTGACTGCACTCCTGACTGTGGGGATGGGTGACTCCCCAGCACTCCTTAGGGGCTCTCACTCCGTTTCTACCCACTGCAGAAGACCGAGCAGAGTGACTGGAGACAGCAGCCAGGCCAGGGGATAAGGAAGAGGTTAGCGTGCCCAGCTGGCGGACTGTAATCTAGACCTTGTCTGATCTCCTCGGGTTGAAGGCTGGGTTTGGTGCTCTCAAGAGAACTGGTCACCTCCCAGGATGATGCTTGCTGCCCGGCATTATCGTACCCCAACAGCCCCCACTGCACCGTCTAGGAGTCTGCTATGGTTCTGGTCACCTCCCAGGATGATGCTTGCTGCCCGGCATTATCGTACCCCAACAGCCCCCACTGCACCGTCTAGGAGTCTGCTATGGTTCTGCTTCTTGGAAGGACTGAGCGACAGCTGGGCAGGTCAGGATGGCATCTCTCCTGGCATGCGGAGAGCGCCATGATGTTATGCTGACGGTCACTGGAGATCCGTAGAGTGTTCTGTGTGTACTCAGCTGCATCAGCTGACCACAGGGGGTCTGTCAGCCTAGCACCCCAGTCCATTGCTCAGTGCCATTTGCTGCAAATATCAGATGCTAACTGGGCTGTGTTGTTTCAGTCCAAGACGGGTGATGTGTTTTCTCCCTTATGCACGTCCCTGTTGCTTCTCCTGGGAACCAACTGCTCAGGCCCGTAAAACGCTACAAGAGTCATTACAGATCAGGGAGGCAGTCGTGGGTTCTATTCTTCTTCCTTGCATCGCCAAACTCTTCTCCATGTGGGCTTTAGTTGAGAAGGTTAACCCTGGGAACTGAGTCCCGCATCCACCTTTACTAGCTGTGCAGTTCTTCCAGTCACCACATCTTTCCGTTTTGGTATCCATAGAGGGGATGTAGTAACCCTTGCTCCACAGATCTGGAAGGATTATGTGGAAGTTCAGACAAAGCAAACGGTATGAATATGCATTAAATGGTATGTGTACAATAGCAAGTGATGGCACTATCTCAAGAAATGGCAATGACAAGACACAGGACAGACTGACCATCTCATACTGTGGTCGGTCCTGTAACTGAGGAAGACATAAAGTGACCGTGGAGAGGGCCTGTCCTTCTCTCTCTCTCTCTCTCTCTCTCTCTCTCTCTCTCTCTCTTTTGTGATTTTCGAGACAGGGTTTCTCCGTAGCTTTTTTTGGTTCCTGTCCTGGAACTAGCTCTTGTAGACCAGGCTGGCCTCAAACTCACAGAGATCCGCCTGCCTCTGCCTCCCGAGTGCTGAGATTAAAGGCGTGCGCCACCACTGCCCGGCCCTGTCCTTCTCTTAAAAGGACTAGTGAAACGTGGGAAGGGCTGGTCACTGGTGATCTGGTTGAAACTAGACACGGCAGACAGATTGGGAGGGCTGCGGGCCCCTGAAATGCGTTCAACCAGGAGGCCCCGTGCTTATGACAGATTCAGGCTGGGTTTTGCATGGAGGACAGTCGTCATTACCATCATTGTCCCTTGGGTGTGTCTAAGTGACTGGCAAACCCTGCTGAAGCTAGAGTGATCTGTCCCCGTGGTGACCTTTGTCTCCTCTCACCCCAGGGAGTCTCCAGTGGACTGCAGTGTCAGCAAATGCAACAAGCTGGTGGGCGGAGCCGAAACCAACCCCATGAACTATAATAGCTACATGGATGAGAAGAACGGCCCCCCTCCTCCCAACATGACCACCAACGAACGGAGAGTCATTGTGCCTGCAGGTACCTTGGGAACCATCTGCCTAGCTAGTGCCCACGTTGCCATTTCTCGGGCACTGCAGGGGAGGGCTAGGCCTGTCCCTTGGAACATGGAAACCCTACCCAGCTTCCTCGTCTTTTAGGGAAATACAAACCAGGGAACGTTGTTCATCCCTCCAGACTCTCTAGCTACCAACCAAGGCATGATCTCAAATGTCACTAGAACCCTGGCACGCAGATCCCAGAAGCCCCACTCTCAGACACAGCACAAGGCAGATTTCCCATGAGTGGCCTATTACCCCAGCATGAAACCTACCCAGAGAGCAGGACGGGGCGGCCTCACACACCGCCATTCCTTCCTGTAAGGAGTGCAGCTCTCCGTGTCCACCCTTCCCTCAGGCGTGTACTCCCTGGCCTCTGCTAGGTTCCACCTTCCCAAAATTACAGCCAGCTCTTTCAGTTTTAAAATAGAAATAACTATATTTAACAAACGGAACGCCTCCACGTGTGTGCCACAAGTTATATCATTATGTAGAAATAGCCTCTTTTTTTCCCCCCTAGGTATCGGTGCTGTTGGTTATGGGAGAGAGGGGGGCTATTGTTAAATCCTCCCACCTATTGGATGGATGTTACCTGGGCCAACTTCAATGTACTCTGCAGCCTGGACATGGAGGGAATTTGAAAATTGCCACTTTAGAGTGGGTGCCAGGTGGAAGGGGCAAAATGTCCAGAGCTTGAACGAAGTGAATTACAGGGCGGGGGCTAAAGCTAATCTTACCGAAATAACTTCCCCGGAGAGGCTGGCTTCCTCCATTTGTAAATGTGTAGACACAGTCGTGTCTCAGAGCACTTAGTTATCTCTGTGGGAGTTTGGAGGATTTGTCTGTCAGATTGAAGGATGATTTTGTGACGGGCACATCTTTCCTCTGTCCCGAGTGTTTGCTGCCATGGAAGCTGTGACTGCTTTCCTAAGAGTGACAGCCACATTTCTGAGTTCTGGGTTAAATTCCCCACAGCAGAGGGTGTAGAAGATACTGGAATCCAGGCAGAGGAGGAAGGGGTGTTGTTCTGCAGTTCATAGAATTAAAAGCTGCCTGGGCTGCATCTTCTTCAAGCTTGGGAGCTGATTGCAAGGAGAGCTCCACCTGTTTTATTTATCTGCTTGCTTGTTTGGGTTGTTTGAGACGGGTGTTCACTGAGTAGCACAGGCTGTCCTAGAACTCTCTGTGTAAGCCAGGCAGGACCTCTCAGCGGTCCTCCGGCCACCCCGCCTCCCGAGTCCTGGGGCTAGCTGCAGGTGTGTGCCATCTACGCCTCGCCAGGAGAGCTTCATGTAGCAGGGTTTCACAGGTACCAGGTATAACGTAGATGGCTTCCTCTACTACAATGTCACATGGTTTGGTGTGTCACCATCCTTGGTAGACAGGCTGGTGACAGTGAGCCCAGGGGGTCTCCTCCCTGCTTACAGACAGGAAAATCATACCGAAGAAAACATGGTGTGAACTCTCTCCACACCACAAGACAGGTCAGGCATTTGCTATCAAAATCTCCTGCTCCAACCTCAGCACAGGAAGGAAATCTTGAGGGGAAGAACCATTGGGGGCTTGGAGATTGCCTTAGAACCAGTCTATTGTCATCCTCTTGTTTGGGTTGTCATAAGGAAGTGAATATGGGAAGAAGGATGGGAGACCAGGCTGCTCTACTCTTTAAAATGTGTCGAAATGCTTTTCAGGGGATTGGCAAAGGTTGGTCTTTAGTGGACTGGCTTAACCAAGGCAGTAAAAGAGAAAATAACGTGAATTCTTATCAAGCTGTTTCAAAACATTTGGCATAATGAATTCAAGAGCCCAGATCTGCTGGGTTGTTCCCCCGCTGGCTAGATCTGTAAGCATTACCCTTACACAGTTTGGCTTCCTCCAGGTCAGCATCCTGGACACAGGGGAAAGTCTCCTTTGGGCAAGTCCACAAATCAAGGCAATAAAACATTAGTGGAACAACCGATTGAATTTATGATGGGATTTTAGGACAAGTATAAATGAGGACTCTAGTTAATCACCATTTCCACATCGAGATGGGAAGGAACAAGGGCCAAATCATCCAGGAAATACATTTGGAAGAGTTTAGCATGATCCAGAGTGGAAGATTTATAATTCGTAGTGCTGGAGAGGGAGAGAATTAACATTGTGATCAAGCTCAATGCGAAGAGAGGAAACAATAAAATAAATAAAATATAGGGCATAAAATTGAATGTGGAGTCTTGGATTGTACAAGTCAGGAACTAGGAGACACTACAGATGAAATAATATAGTCCAACTCCCTCTTGGGTACCCTTCTTTAGAATTCTGAGCTTTCCACCTACCCACAGTCCTTGCTTGGTTTGAAAAGTAAAGGTATAAGAACAAAGCCAGAAGTTTATCTGAAGGACACAAGTACTCACATGTCCAAGGGGGCTGGAGGCAGAGGAATTCTTGGTTCTGCACAGGGCTTTACAGTCCCAAATGAGTTCAGGCAGGATCCTGACATAACGAGACTGAGGGATCACAAGGGATCTGCTTCTCCAACTACGTGACGTCTTTTGAAGACTTCTATGGGAAGCCCAGCAGTAGTTCCTAAGGCAAAACTTCCATGACTCCCTATTCATCTATAAAATGGGTATAACAAAACCATTCTGTAGATTCACTTGGTAGAAAAGCTGGGACAGATAAAGAGCTGGCCTGTGTCATCACTAGGTAGGTACACCCTGGATTCTTGGTATGGCATGTGGGAGCTGTCACATATGACTCCCAAGCTTTGTTCTGGGCTCCCTTTCAACCTCTCAAGGATTTCTCTTACAACCCGTAGTGATTCCGGCACCTGATTTCCTCCCCACTGCCAATGCTGGCCATTGAGAGCCTACTTCTCTTGTGCCCAGAGCTTTTTCAGGCCCTAGAATGAGAGGAATGTGAGTTGGTTAGAAAGGAGCACAAGTTTTCCTGCTAACTAAGCGTGCTAGGTGAAGCAGGCCAAGTAGAAAAGCAGAAACTGGGAGCAACCAGCTGCCCTGCAAAAAAATACCATCTCTTCTCCAGGAACCCTCCTCCCCTGACTCTCCAAATTCACCCCAGACCCTTCTACCCAAGGCTCCATGAACTACCAACACAAACTCACTTCTTACTTATTGCTTTAGTGCCTATATTTCATAGTGATAGATGTGTGTGCGCACACGTGTGTGTGTGTGTGTGTGTGTGTGTGTGTGTGTGTTTGGGGGGGGAGGCACTCGGTAGCACAGGGTGCCTCAAATGCATAGTCCTCCTGCCTCAGTTTCTCAAGTGTTGGGGTTACTGGTATGCACCACCGTGTCCGTGGAAGCCTGGCACTTGTAACATCTCCCACCTGAGACAGTTGCTACTTCAGGAAAAGATGAGAGAGAAAGGAAAGGAAGGAAAAGGGCGAGTGAGAACAGAGGCCTTGGTCCTGTGTTATTCTTGCTCATTCACGGTTAAAGAGGCTTCTGTCTATAGCCCCATTTGTCATCGATGAGTATTTACATATCCTGAAAATGTTTAGGGATGGTCTGCTAGAAATCTTAACACAGCTATGCCCTGGAAGAAGGAAGCCCAGCTTAGGTTTATGTCAAACAATAGCATCATTGGGTTTCCCAGCTGCCCAGATGGAGCTGCAGGGAAAGCATGAGCGTACATATTTCTCTTCTATAGGCATCTGAGAGACCAGTGCGCCTCCTTGCACTCATTAATATTCTTAAGACACAGATGGCTCCCCTTTCCAGAGGCATTGGTCCCTGGGCCTGAGGGATTGTTTATTTTCATTTTGATGCCGTGATTTCTTAGGTCAAGGTCTCAGTTGCCCTCCAAAAATTTTAAATAGCATCCTGCCAGGGTATATGTTGAGGTAACTAAGAACCTTTCCCAGTGCTAAGTGATTCAGGCATTGCCAGATGGGGGTGGAGCCAGATGGGGTGTTCTGAGGGGGACCATCTGGAAGGGAGGTGAGGGGTGAGGGAGAAAAGAGAGAAGTATAAGAGGGAAAGACAAGGGGAGAAAAAAAGATACAGTGAACAGGGGGAAAGAAAAGGGAAAACAGATGAGGAAACGGGAGATGGAAGAAGAGAGGAGATCTAGTAGAGAGAAGATAAACGAGAAGAAGAGAGAGGAAGAGGAAAGTGGGGCCCAAGAGGAGAGAGAGGGAAGAACTGGAGAAGGGGTAGCCTCGGCTGCCGGAGGCAGGCATTCACGCTAATGTTTTTCATCTCTCCTCTGCAGACCCCACACTGTGGACACAGGAGCATGTCCGGCAGTGGCTGGAGTGGGCCATAAAGGAATATGGCTTGATGGAGATCGATACCTCCTTATTCCAAACCATGGATGGCAAGGAACTGTGTAAAATGAACAAGGAGGACTTCCTCCGAGCCACCTCCGTCTACAACACCGAAGTGCTCTTGTCACATCTCAATTACCTCAGGGAAAGTAAGTGGACCACGCGCTCTCCGGCTTGCGGGAGGTCCCGTGGGGTCCCCAGGAGCCAGCCAAGGGGAGGAGGTGCACACTTTTACACCAGTCACAAAGGACATATGCCAAGAAGCAGCATCCTCACTATAGGAACCTCACCAAGGTCGCATGGGTTCCTACAAATCCCACAGGGAAAGACCCAATCCAGGAGTGTCAAGGGAAGCAAATCAAAAATAGAAAAAAAAAACAAACAAACAAACAAAAACAGGGAGCTTGGACCTGGGGAGGATGACACCAGAGACTAGGCTCTAGGAAGATATCTCTTCCAGAACCTTGAGCTACCCAAAACTGCAGAGATAGAGTTTCTGGTTGGAGGTTTTCTGAGGAAACAGAGTTCTTACTGGAAATTCTGAACATAGATATGTAATATATGGAATCTAAGATTGTGGGAGCTCCCATCCTATCAATCATTTTGATTCCCCTCCCTACCCTACAGGGCAGCCTCCCCCACTGTCACAAAATGAGCTTGTTGGCATGGGTTTATTAAGAGACACCAGAAACCTTCCCAGAACAACCTTCACAGTAGAGAGAATGTTGGGGGAGGCAAAGCTTAGTAAAGAAAGAGTGACCCAATAGGAGGCTCCCTAGTACCAAGTACCCACCAGTTCCATGGGGATTTCTACAGATATGGAATGGGATTTCTTTGGATTTACTAGTGACCGCAGCCTTAACTCTCTATCAGAAATCCATGCCAGGCGCTGTCCCCATGCTAGCTCCAAGTGTTGAAGGTCTGCTCAGGGGTCTGCAAAGATGAGCTGAAGCCACAGGAAGGCAGATGTGCAGTCATATTGTGTGAGGGTGATCAAAGAGAGGGTGTGCAGACCAAGATGCACTGGCCTCTGTGGACAGTTTAGTTTGCTAGGAGTATTGCAAGAGTTGAGCTTTGGGAAGGTTTGATGGCTCTAAGATCCCTTTGGATGCTGAGACTCTCGGACAACACTGTGGGGCTGCTTTTCATGGGCTCTGGGTTGGTCTTCCCCGCACTGCATCTCCAGTGCATGTTCAGTTGCTATCATTGCAGTCCATGGTCTCAGTGTAAGAGAGTGCTATGGAGAGCAGGGCCAGCACACACTGGTTGGGAAATCAAAAATAAAAATAAATGCATTTGGATGTTTCCAGCAGGGCCTCTGAGCCACCCAGCCTCCTCTCTAAGGCAGCTGGCAATGCTGGGAGAGGGGACGCTAGCTCTACAGCCATGACCTCATGTCTGAGTTTGCTGCAATATGAGGTCAGTCCAAGAAATAACAATTTTAAAAGGGGGCCGTTTTCTAACCTAGTCTTCTCTCCCTTTTGGATGATTGGCATTTAATAATGACTTTATTTCTCAGCCTTTAAATGCCTGGTGAAAGGAAAAACAAAAAACAAAAGCAAAGGCTCTTTAAACAAAATTCTGCCATGATACACACGGGCAGGGCAAGGGAGACAGTAGACACTGAGTGTGCACATGGGACCCAGAGGCCAGCAGTGCAGGGTGCAGCCAAGCCTGACTTCTAGACTCCTCCAGCTTCCACTGTGTAGGAGGTTGAGAGATCCTCAAGGAAGAAGTTATGACAGAGACCTCGGTGAGCTCTGCACAAAGGACCCCAAAATGTTCGTTTTCATGGTGGATACTTGTGAAGAATATGTTTAAAAAAATGGGCTTTGGGGGGCTGGAGAGATGGCTCAGTGGTTAAGAGCATTGCCTGCTCTTCCAAAGGTCCTGAGTTCAATTCCCAGCAACCACATGGTGACTCACAACCATCTGTAAAGAGGTCTGGCGCCCTCTTCTGGCCTTCAGGCATACAGACAGAATATTGTAACATAATAAATAAATAAATTTAAAAAAAAAGAAAAAAAATGGGCTTTGTAAGAGGGAAGCCCATTCACACCACATGACCTCTGACCCACCCATGCACAGCCCAAGTCCCCACTTCTTCTTTCTTTCACCAAAGAGGCAGAGCCACAAACACTGACATGAGCCAGATACCTGCTGCTCAGAAGGTCCGGGAATGCACTGAACCAGCCAGGGCTCACCATCACCCTTGGGAGGCCGCCTGCACGGGCAGATAAGTGGAGGTAGAGGGGTGAGCAGCTAGCGAGGAAGCAGGGAGCAGAGTGTGGTGTTTGGAGGCTAGACCATAGCCAGAAAAACCGGATTCTCTCCTCCTAAGAACATGTGTAAAGATCACGGAAGATGCCGTACAATAAAGTTTCCAGAAGGGGATGGCTGGGAGAGGGTTCCCAGAGTTGAGAAGAGGTAGAGCCAGTATGCACGTTGAAAGCCCAAGCCAAATTTCCTGAGAGGCTGGTGATAACTGCAATAGGTCTACACAAGAGCGCTTTTCTGGTGCTAAGATGGTTATTGTGGTAAAGTGTACGATGTACGTGCCTAGGACACAAAGTAGAGTGGAAAACTGTGCCTGTGGGCCAAGAAAAAAATTACAGTAGCTATATTAAATTTTCTTGAAATGCAACGGAGATTGTAATAATCTTCGGAGGCATCTAGATTTAAAATGATCTAACTGGAAATTTTTCCGATTTTCTTTCCTTTCCACTTTTCTTTTTGAATCTACTTTTCCCCCTTGGGGTTTCAGCCTCTAGAACCCACGGGTTACTGGTACTGGTTATCTGCGTGGACTCTACAGGAGGCCATTTGTCAGATACTGTCGCCTCCACAGTGGCTGAGAACGTTTTTCCGCGGTACAACATGCCTTCAGACCTTGATGGTTTTCCCAGACTGACTTGCAAAGGCTGCCTCATGTTTAAGAAAGAGGTTAGGGCTTGGCGCAAGGTTGGAGTAAGGGGAGTCTGGGCTGATCGTTAGCATCATCCTGTTGGAAAGCAGTTGGGGCCTAAACACTCCCCCTTTGGGCAAGAGGTAGAGGGGAAAGATCTGAGACCCTCAGTACTGATGGAGGATACAGGGTAGAGGGATGTCAGCACAGGGGAACCTGGGGGGAGCCAAAGCATGGATTGTTGGAAGCGGGGCCAGTGAGATGGCTCAATGGGTTAAAGGCACTTTTTTCAGACGTTCCAGCATCAGATTTACTTTCACAGGAGACATTTGACTATTCTTGTTGTCTAGAAAGAAAGCTATATTTTAAGTTTCATAAACTTAATTTTAAATTAAAGAGGGGTCTCTCGTAATAAGGAAGAAATAATAGTATCCTGATCCCCTCTACACCTGCCCAGTGGATGAGCCCTGCCTAAACGTACTGACTTTGCACATCTGGCCGTTTCAGCTGTTCCAGGTGCAGCACCTGTATGACGTCAGGAGGAAGATGGAGGGGGTGTGACAGGGTACCCACAGTTATTGGAGTCAAGCTGAAGCGTCTGAGGGAACAAAGCTCAGGCAGGCACCAGCCCAAGTGTCATTCACTACAAATAGAAAGGACACCCCCTTGTGGACACCATAGACACAACTCTATGATCCCTGCTTCATGACCTAAGCAAGGAAGGCAGGCTAGCTTCAGGAGTCCATCCAAAGGCATCTGGCCCATGCAAAGCACCTGCTCTGACCTCTGAGACTTGGGCAGCTGAAGCTTTCAGCCTGAGTTAAGGTCACTGCTGCAGACGACCTGCCAACTTTGGTGCAAGATGCTCAAATACACATGAATTAGAATGTGAATGTAGGCAAATCTCTCTTCTCATCTCCCAAGCTAATCTCGTGTCCAGTCTCCACCTTGAAGGCCAAACCAGCCTGTCCCCCCACCAAAGCTTTCCATTTGTACTGTACCAACGAATACAGCCTTTATCCTCTGAAGCCTTCTAGAATGAGGCCCATTAAACCAAACCCACCCTCTCACTCACCCTGATCTCCTCTCCAAATCCGAAGTGTGATTGACAGCCCTGCCAGAATCTTTCAGACACACCCCCTGTACAGAGGCACTGTTTCTTGCCGAGAATGTGGACAGTGAGATCTACCTCTTCCCAGGCCAAGATCAATGAGGCTGACCTTGGGGAGGCAGTGCTATCTGTCCCCAACTGACAGTTCAATCCCAGGGCCACTGGGGGGAGTTTGGGGATGTTTAGGAACCCAAATCTCTTGGGCTGAACGCCAGAAGCAGAAGAAAAAGGGTTTTGTTGTTCCTTTTCGTTTTTTAAAGGAACTGGGTGGAATGTCCATCCGGCTCTGACCTGGGACATATACGAAGAACGCGCATTTTCAAACAGTGGCAGCCCCAGAGGATGAAATACATCAAGTGACAGGGACACCCCAGAGAAGATATCAATCTCGACTCCCATTTTTAATTTAAACTTAATGGAAAACACATTCCGCATTCTGTGGTATTCGCACCTGCAACCTCAGATGGTGGAGCAAAGTTGATGGCCCTGTTGTTGAGCTGAGGAAGTGCTAAGCCTTCCGGCTGGGTCTGGCCAAGAAAGGAGGGCAGGATTCCAATAAGATAAAGGGCCAGTGGCCTCACTAGTAGCTGGTCTGGTGTTCAGTGTATAGGGTCCGACTCCCCTCCTCTGCCCTGGGAGTGCCTCTGCACTCAGTGTTGCAGCTGGCTGAAGCCCAGAGAAAGGGAGCTAGGGATCTACTGGTTGTCTTGGGCCTGGGGAGGTAGATGCTGCTGGGTTCTATAGTAACGCAAAGAAGGGAGGCATAGACAAATGCCCTGGCATTGGTTCCCTTGCCTCCACTGCCCCAGGTGTCCCAGACGAAAAGCAAGTTAGAGAGATCACAGAGCTGAGGGAAGCTCAGGGCATCGGTCCTGCAAAACCCCTTCCCATCTGTCCCTTCCCACCTCTGTTCATATCCCAGAAGTGCACTTTAGGATGAACTCGAGACAAAAAAAAAATGATGTTGTTGTTCTGGGGATGTAGCTTAGGTGGTAGAGCGCCTGCCTAGTATCCAGGACACTCTGGGTTTGATCCTGTGCACCCTAAAACTAGGCATGGTGGCTGTAATTTATAGCACTTGGGAGGTGGAGGCAGCAGAATCAGAAATTTAAGATTATCCGGGGCTATGTAATGAATGTTAAGGCAGCCTGGGATACGTGAGAACCCGTCTCAGTAAAGAAAAATGGAGGAGGAAGGAGTGGAATGGGAGAAAAGGGGATGGAGGAAAGGAGGAAAGAAAAGGAAAAAAATTAATTTTGTCCCCAAGCTCTTGCCTTGGATGGCTACTTCACTCCCAGAAGCTACCGCTTCATGAATTTGAAAGTGATTTGTCTCCGATCAACAGATACATATATATGCACATGTATGTATCCTGTCATACAGACATATGACATAGCTGAGTGGACAACAGTTTAAATGAAGGCATAGCTTGCAGGGAGCTATGAAGATTGCAATGTACAGCTAGCCCTAAGGCAGCACCTCCATTCGCTTTCCAGCACCATTTATTTTCCTTCCTTCCTTCCTTCCTTCCTTCCTTCCTTCTTCTGTCTTTACTACCTTCATTGATCTATCCATCCATCTATCTATCTATCTATCTATCTATCTTTCTGAGACAGAGTCTCTCTATCTCAGCTACTGGCACTTTCCGTGATCCTCTTGTCTTAATCTCTGGAGTGTTGGAATAAACAGACACACTTTCTTGCCCATCTTAGCTGTGTTGGTTTAAGCTAAAGGCTGCTTCAGCTTCTGAACCAAGGACATGTTTTATAGAGTAGCCAGTCAGTTGATCCTGTCTCCTGTACATCTGTCTTGACTTCTTTGAATGTTGACCTCAGCTATGGAAGGAGAATATATATGGCTTTGCATGGCTCCTGCAAGGACTAAGTGATAATGTTTGGGAGAATGTGGAGATAGCTTTGAGAAAGTGCTTGCCACGCTAGCATGAAGACCTGCTTTGATCCCCAGAACCCATGTAAAAAAGTCAGTGACAGCAGCATACACTTGCTGTCCCACCCCTCCACCCTCCATCCCCACTTCCTCCTAATCAGCTGGCCCCAGGTCTCAGTGAAAGACTCTGAAAAGGATGGAAGTGTCCTAAGGAAGGGGGTGTAGGAGAGCACTCACACATGCACACACACACACACACACACACACACACACACACACACGAGTGCCTGGCAGTGCAAATGTGGTTCCAGTTCTATCTAGCCATTGACTGTGGCTGTTGGTATTGGGAAAACTCCACAGGACTCAGCGGTACTAGGATTGCTTAGGTTAGAACCTCAAGGCAGGAAGAAGAAAACTAAAGCCACCACGTGGGAGGCCAGACTCCAGGAAGGACTTTCCTACAACTGGAGAAATTGCCTTAAAGAGAGAAAGAGAGAGAGAGAGAGAGAGAGAGAGAGAGAGAGAGAGAGAGAGAGAGAGAGAATGCAGGTAGCCTGAGGACCTGGTAAAATAAAAACCAGTTAAAAGAAAATTTGTACCCATGGGAGAGACCAGCCGCCCCTTCCCCCACTGAGGTTTCCTCTCCCCTAGTGAAACTTGAACCAAGACAGTCTTGGGGCAAAATCTCTCCCCTAGGTTACCATGAAATATGTATTTCATGCAGGCTTTGTAGAGGTCAGGCGACCCTTTCTCTTGGCATTCTGGGAGTTTCCTGTGGCTTCACGTGTGCTCAGAGAGGAACTCTGACCATGGGAAATTTAATAAACGTGGTTTATCTGAGCCCCGTCTCTGGCCTAACGTTGTACTAATGACTCGTGGCTGCTCAGAGACCATCATTTTTCTTTATTTGCTCGAGCAGCAAGGTTCTGCCCAAGGGAGAAAATGCCCGGGACAGAGGCAGAGACATTCTTGGTCCTACCTCTGAAAGGTTTTGGGTATTCTCTTGGAACATTTGGTTCCATTTCTGAAGCTCTGTCCAGTCATGGAGGATTATTTCTCATTGCGGTAGAATCCAATCCTAGCTGGAATCCCAGACGGCAGCGCCAGTGCCCGCAAGCTCTTGTGTAAAGGGTTTCCATCCTCTGTAACTAAAAGTAATCATGATAGCTGCTAGCCTCTTCTGAATGCTTAAAACAAGTAAGGGTCTGGGCGGCACACCTTCTAGACTTGGTTTTATAAAAGCCTCACAGCCTCCATCCACTTCAGTAGGTATTAACTCTTTCCCCAGTACAGATGAGGGCCCTGTGACCAAGAGGAGCTATACTGATGGACCTATACTCAGATGGACTTGTCACTTCGAAGAACCACAGCTTAAACTGAACGAATCTGTCGCTTTCTCATCACCGATATTCTTGAGAATGGAATGTTGTGTTTGGGTAGATGTGTCACTTAGAAAATGCTACCCACATATCTGCACTTTGGCATAGAGCGGCCTCTAAATGGCACCCATCTATCTCCTTCTGGTTTCATCTGGGACCTATTTCAGAGCTAGAAAGGATAGATACCCAAGCCAGGAATCCTAAGTTGCCCTGGTAGGACCCAGAGTTTCTCTGGATACTTAACCAGAACACTCAAAAATTCAAGGCGACGGGAATGGATACACACATACACACACACACACACACACACACACACACACACACCAGACAACACTCTGCTTCTAAGCCCCTCCATGACTGAAGGCTAAGAAGAGACTGGGTGACAAGCCATCAAGCCATTCCAGCCTGGCCAACAGTCAGTCCCCTTGGCCACATGCCCCAGGGAAAACAGTTGTTTAGAAAGGCTTTCTTAGCCTCAAACACATGTGTTAAGCTCATGGTGTCCTTTGTAAAAGCAGATCCCAGCCCTAGTTTTGATGGCTTTTCAAAATGTCCCCAGGAGAATCATGAGAAGAATCCCAAAGATGCCTCCATCTTACAAAATAAAACTCTTGGCCTCACTTTAAACAAAGGGACAAATCTTGTTTTAAGAAAGAAGGGAGCATGTGTTTTACACGCAATGACAACAAGAACAAAAGATAAATAAATCATCCGTCCCAAACGGCTCCTCTGGAGTCCGATGCAGAGATGTTTGCACCACAACTTCATTTTAGACCATACAGCAGCACTCTGAGATGCCGGAGCAATCAATGTGCAACCCTGTGCATGTTGGTTTCTGCTTTCCTAGACACTGGAAAAGATCCTGTTACAGCATCACCATCCCAGAGGGGGGGTCCCACAATCCACTTGAGAAGCCGCCCACTCAAGGATCAACAAGCCTCCTACTCGGTCCCATCTCTAAAGTTGTTGGGAACCCTGGCTTTAACACACAGATATTTGGGGAACATTCTAGACTTAAGCTGAAGCATGATATTTAGTTTTTAACTTTTATTTCAGGTTCACTGCTGGCCTACAATACGACCTCCCACACAGACCAGTCCTCAAGGCTGAGTGTCAAGGAAGGTAAGTCTGCCCCCATCGTGTGCCCAGATGCATTTCCACCACCAGACACAGCTCCATACTGTTCAGACAGGTGCTTAGTGCCAGGTCTGGATACCAATTTCTTGCTCAGGAAATTATTTTTTAGTAAACAAAATTTAAAAAAAAAACTAAAATACCTGTTTTTCCTCTTTCTGCCACTAGTTTCAAAACCCCAAGAGAGGCTTTGAAATAGCTCATAAAAACATCCCAAGGATAGAATTTAAAGCCATGACCCTGAGAGCAAAGGGTGTTGCCTTTACAGAAGAACAGTGGACTCTGCTTACCTTCCAAGCTAACTTTTGGGGCCCTCCTGCTGAGGATAATGAAGTGTGCGTCTACCTTGGGAATTTGCATTTTGGGGTTTTCTTTTGGAAAGCATCCCGCATTGTCCATTCATATTTAAAGCCGTGGTTTGACGATTTGGTCTAGTAGAGGTTGGTCTGGTCTAGTTTGCGTTGGTTTAATCAAACCATCTCATTTGATTTCATTTAATTTTGGTCAGAAAAAAAGAAAACTGTCTTTTAAAAAAATGGTTTTAGTGAGTGTGTAAAGAAGGCCAGGGTTTGGTCCAGCATATCTCTCTCTCTCTCTCTCTCTCTCTCTCTCTCTCTCTCTCTCTCTCACACACACACACACACACACACGCACAAACACACACACACATGGAGGAGGAGCACACTCATTTATTAATGACATTAATATTATAGAATTTGACCAGATACTGTCTGATTTTAGTATTTGGATGGATGAATAGTTCATGATATCTGGTTAACTAATAGAGAAAAAATGAAAGCAAATAATTATTAGAAGCCAAAGAAAGCGTGAAGGCAAGTCTTCCCACAGCAACAGGGGAGTCCTGGGATGAAAACCTTTGAGTAGGACTGGTGGGAAGATGGGAATTCGACAGGCATCTCTCTTCCTGGACACTCTCCTGCCCTAGTTTCTCTTAACCTATACCTGTCAGAAAATTGGACAGAGACCAAATGGATTGGCACTCTTGCAGGCTTTTCTCTGAAACGAGACCATTTGATTCCAAATTCTCATGAAGTCTGAAGGGAACAGAGACCCAAAGATCCCCATATGTCTCTCTCAAGATCACACCTCAGTCATACAGAACTCTGTGCTTCCTAGTAACAGTTTACGATTTGATAATGACCAGGACCTTTAGTGGAAGGATTATACAACATAATGATTCTACTTTTAGGAGTTTTTGTTTTTCCTTCCTTCTCTTTTACCCAACCTACTCTTCTTTTGGCTACTGACTCCCCAAGTCAGATAGTTGATTCCTCATGAGAACTGAAGCTCCGCCCACTCACTCTACAGCTTGATAACCTCTTGTAACATCATGTCACACACGTCTGTAGTGGAGAATATTTATTTTCATGACAAATACACTGAGGTCCAGTCACTTGGTTTCATCGCATCCCGGTCCTCAGGCTCTGAGGTCAGGTGCCGAGCTCTAAGGTGTGCTCTGGATGGCTGATAATGGAGCCAGGATTTGTAGATTTGTAAAGAATGAAGGGAAGGTACCACTGAAGGGAGGGAGAAAGAGAAGGAGAGCAAGGAGGAAAGAGAAAGGCGGGGGAGTGTAAAAGAGGGGAGGAAAGAAGGCGAGGGGAACGGGAGGGCAAGCTTTTGAACTACTGTATTAGGATTTAGTGTACAGCATGCTGGTACCATCAGAATAAACCAATGAGATTTAGGGCTAGATAAAAACCAATGGCTATTTGTTCATACTGGGTTAAAATACAGGTTTTGGCTGAAAAACTGGTTTAGCAACATTGAAAAGCGTGGCTAACCAACTCCTTCCCGCTGAGAAGTCCTGCTCAGCCCCCAGTCCTCTGCTCTACCTGCCAGGCGGTGCCCCTCCTCTGCTGGCCCTTTTGTGCTGAGAGTGCATTTGTTTCGCCGCTGCCTCATTCAGGCTGCTTGCAGGAGCCGCCAGCTCCTACTGGGTAGCAAGCCTCTTCTGAAATGAATTGACTGCCGCATCCAGGCGAACGCACCGGCTGCCCCATTCAGGTGGTGCTGGGCATTTATCTCCCAGCCTCAGCCCTGGCCTCTAGAGACGATTAAGCCCATGCTTTGCAGGTGCATCTTTTGTCCCCAGTAAAGCTCTCCACTTAAGCGGCTGCCTTCCCCCTGTACTACCCAGTCTGCCACAGAACAAAATACATTAGCAATACAAAGCTGACAAACTGCCCCCTCCCTTTCGCCCTCTTCCCACCTCTCTGCCTCTCTTCTTCCCTAATAGCTATCTTTATTTTTTTAAATATTAAATGGAAAAAGAAATAGAAGACATCAATGCCACCTTGACTCCGTCTTTTTTTGAATAGGAGGCACACACAGCACTCGAATCAGAGCTGGGCGTGTGCCCATGGGTGCCTCTGCTCCCTGCTCCGCAAAGGGCAGGTGCTGACTGGCATCAGGCACAAAGAAAAGAGGAAACGATGCCTGTCAGTGCCTTCTCGGTACTTATCAACCAGGATGCTGTTTCGTTCAGAAGGACGTGACCACCCTTCTAGCCTGTCTCCCAGCAAACTGGCTGCAGATATCGAAGGGTTCTTTTGTGCAGAAAGTAAGATGACATTTCAGAAATCAATTTTCGCAGGTCTTGATGTCTTTAAACATGTGGAGAGTCTTGGTTGAACCCAGATAGAACTGTTGGGCATTCTCTCTCTCCCTTTGCTGCCAAGTTAAATGCATTTAAAAAACTGAACGAGGACATAAGTTATTGTCACCTGCTTCCACAGCAGCCTTAGCTGTCACTTGCACGGGATTTTAGAGTGTGTCAGGCATGTGCACAAACTTTGCTTTTGAGCTTTGCACCTTTCTGCAAACTAGCTGTTATTGTTTCCATTCCATAAAGAAAGGTGGAACAAAATGAAAGTGTCTCCCTAAACGGTTCTGTAGCTCCTCAGTGTGTTACAAGGACAGTCCCCTTTTCACTAGAAGTCAGCATCATAGGAGAGAGAGGTGGTTGTTACTAGAGGCTGGGAAGGACATGAGTTGGGAAGGTTGCAGAGATGGAGTGACCGGTGGGGACCAAGGAACAACTTCAAGAACATAGTAGGAAAGCTATGGCTGTCAACGGTTGATTCAATATTTCAAAACACCGTATCTGTAGGATGATTTTGGATATCACAATTAAAAACAATTGCATATGTGTAACTATGTGTTTGAGGGTGTGTGTGCGTGTGGATGCATGTGTTCCCATGCATGTGGAGACTGGAGACTGACGTCAGGTGTTTCCTTGCCTGCTTCTACTCTAATTTTCAAGACAGAGTTCTTCACTGAACCCAGAACTCATCCATTCCATCATACTGGTTTCTCCCACCTCTGTCTCCTCCACTTTGGGATCATAGACCCACACTGCAGCAGGCTAATAATGGGTACCAGGGATCTGAAGTCAGTTTTCCATGCTTGATCCACAGGCAATTTACCACGTGAGCCTTCTCCCCAGCCCCAGGGATTAAATTCGTGAAGTAATGGATATACCGATGTCTTTGACTTGGCTGTCACAGATTGCATATATGCTTTGTAATATTGCTCTGAGTTCCCAAAGTCTGTACATAAGCATTATGTATTTGTAAAATTTTAAAATATGTATAATTTAAGGGCCCTCATTGCCAAAGCTTTTTCTCCTTAAAAATACAGTCTTTCACTTCTAGCTATTTTTTCCTAAATGTAATTCGGTGCGGAAATTCAAAGTTTTGCAACATTTCTCTCTGTCTCTGTAGTTTTTCATGCTGCCTCCAGCTACATCCCTCTTGTCTTTCCAGAAATGAATTCCTACATAGCCTCCACTTGGCCATCCCCCTTGGTTTTGACTGCATAGAGAGCCTCTTATAATACAAATGCAAAATATAAATGCAAAAATAAAAACAAATAGTGATGCCCAGGACCAAGCAGAATGGATTTATTCTAAATCTCTACTGGGTACCTAAAGGGCCCTAGGAGTGTGGTTTTTTTTCTTCCTCTTAAGATTTCCAGGCTTCTCCTAACCTGCTACCTAGCTTGACAAGCCCTACTTCATGTACAGACATCCAGTTCTGAGCCCTGAGGGGATACTGAGGCTGATACTCAAGCCCCCCCCCCCCCCCGATAATTTCCTTAGCCCTAATCCTGCATCTGTCGAAATACCTCTAGCTCTCCAAAAGGCAGAGGATATTGAGCTCCTTGTTTATTGACTCCTGAAACTCACAACTGCCAAGGGCCGGTGGAGTGCTGAGCTCCCCAGTGAGAGCCTTTGAGATCCGATGCCGAAATGTGAAAACCGAAAACCACTGACTCGGCTGCCAACGGTGGATGTCTGCAGAAGCCCCATCCTTGACTGGCTGGTAAAAAGCCTGTCTCCTTACTTGCCAAGGATGGAGAGGAGAGGAACTGATCACCTCTGTGTCCCAAATGCTGGATGCTCGACTGGCATTTATGGACCATGCTTAAGAGAGCTTCTTTGAAAAATAATAAGGACAAGGGCCAATCATGAAAGAGCAGTCATTCTCTGTAGCCTTCAGCAAACATTTCCACATCCATTGTCCATCTGTGCCTCACACCAGCACCGTGAGACCACAGGTCTGTTACCTTTCTGTCCCCACTCTGCAGACAAGGACAATAAGGCCAAGGGCTCACCGCGCTCCTTAGATGACACCCGTGTTTGGAGGCAGAACAGGCCTCACCCCAGTGTAGGTTTTCTTTGCTCCCTCAGAGGCTGCTTCCCACATTAGAATCTCAGCACTGAGCATCCGCATTCATTGGCGGGTGTTTTCTGTTCACCTAAGATAAACATTCACCTCCTAGTTCAGTGTTACACTCCTGAAACGACGGTGCAACCATGGGCAAGGGTTTGCTGTTCTCTGTCTCGGGGTAGTGTTTGTGTTCCTGTCCCAATACCCAGCAGAAATAACTCAACAGGAAAAGATAAAAACGATGTGGTTTTAGGGAGACTTCAGGGCAACATGGTAAAGAAAGCATGGGAGTGTGTGATGGCCAAGAGGAGGCATGTGGTAGTGACATTCACATGGTAGATCAGGAGGCCGGGAGGACGATAGCTAGACATGGACTAAGGGTTAAGATATACCCTCCAATGGTCTACCTCTAGCCATACACTGCTTGCAGCCAGTCACTGTCTCTTAAAGATTCCAAGAAATTGTACCACCCACTGGGTAGCAAGCATCCAAAACATGAGCCCGTGGGAGACATTTTTGATTAAGCCCCAACACCCCATTTCCTCATGTATAAAATGAGGATAATTGCCATGGCCTTCTAAGTCAGCATGATGTCTGACATGCCAAAAAAAATGCTTGATAAAATTATATTAGTAACAGCACATTATTGTGATTTATGACAAAAAATTATAATAGTAATTAACATCATTGTTAGGAAAATATTCCAGTATATTTGAGGGTTGCCAGCTGCTAACGATGTGAAGGTACTGTGGGCCAATGGGTTGTGCAGCGCTGTGCAGGACACTGTTAGAGCAGAGACAGTCACGTTGCTCAAAAACTTCTAGGGAGAGACCCCCAAGAAATGCCAAGAAATGCCATAAAACCACATTCCCAAATGGCAAAGTCGCTTGTCACATTCAAGGTCTCTGAGGGTAAGAAAGGGACCAAAAGTTAGGAAATACTACAGCTAAAGTTCTACTGGGTACCTTTTATATGACAAGAAATGAGAGGCCATAAAATGTATGGACCCAGCCAAAGTCACACACTAACCTGAAAAATTCCATGACCAGAAACACTTCTGACCGCAAGCATTTTGTGTAAGAGCGTTTCAGCCTGCACAGGATTATACCTTTCTTATTTTTAATGTTTTACGCCATAACTCGAATGTGGAAGTCAGAGACAACCCATATAGAATTAGTTCCTTCTACCATGTAAGTTCTAGGACTTGAACCCAGGTCTTCAGGCTTGAACAGTTAGAGTAGAATGTGTAGAATGTGAGCATTTGTGTGTGTGCCGCTGGGTGGGTCTGCAGATGTGTATTTCCCAGCTATCTCTGTGGTCCAGAGGCAGATGGATGATATGGATATTGTGGGCAAACAGCTGCTTTCTCTCTCCAGTTGTTTTTTAACTGATATCTTTGAAATTCCAGAGTTGATAGTTTGTCTGTTTTCAATCTGACCCTCTTTCAGAGATGTGTTGGCTTTCTTATTTTTGTTTTTATTTATTTATTTATTTTGAGAGACAAGAGGGAGAGAGAGAGAGAGAGAGAGAGAGAGAGAGAGAGAGAGAGAGAGAGACTGAAAACAAAGAATCCTTGTCTCTAAGCCCTGGCAGGCAGGAAACTCCAATCTCAGGGGAGTCCAGCCAGCCAGCCCGGCCCTGGAGTCAGACTCCAACTCTCTGAATTCAATTTGACAGCTTGTCTGGGACACTTTCTAAGTAACCATTATTCTTCCTTTCTCTAAGTAAAAGAACTGTTATTCCCTTCCACGGGTGTGCTGTGTGCTCTGTTATTGCACACGTGTGGCCACACGGTGACAAGCACACAGGCTCTCAAAATTACTGGAAACAGTTTGCATGTTTCCTAAGACAAGTGTAAATTTGTTCCAGGCTAATGAGCAAAAGATTTGAAGTATTAAAACCCGCTTTCCTCCATGAGAAATAGGTAGATTTGGGCTGGGGGACTTCTGTCTTGGCGTTGGGTATGTACACATTACTTTTGTGTGGGTTTTTTTTTGTAACACACACACACACACACACACACACACACACACACACATCGCCCACTACCACAGCCCTCAGCATAAGTTTGAGTATCTCACTAATCCTCTCACCAAGGAAAGGACTCACCCACACAGTTACATCTGCCTCACACTGCAGACTAACCTGTGAGAGGTGACAGCTTAGAGTTCAGAGGAGGTCTGCCGTTCCTGGAAGAAGGCCACACTGGGTCCTTGGGAATTTTGACATTGTCCTGTGAGGAGCTGTGCAGCAACCACCTACTCTTCTAAGATGTTCATATCTGAAACCCAGATTCATCACTGTAGGACCCACGTAGGTTTAAGCCCCCACACCTGCGGACAACTGTGGGGCCTTAGGTGGGATAGCATTGCCACATAGGATACATTTCCTTCCTCATTTCTGAATGGAATTCTACCTACTCTCAAAGGTTGGACTGACTCCCCAACTTACACCACCCATACCCAGGTACCTACTTGTACCTTCAGAGGCCCAGGCCTCATGGCTTCACCTGGTTCTAGTCTCCTCTGCCCCTTTTCCGGGGAGTTTTGTTTCTACCACTGTTTTTCTAATTTAGCACTCTACAGATTCCAGAGGAAGGATTCTCCTCCTATATGACCAAAGCATGCTGGAGATAGGAACCACTGGATAGGCAGGTGAAAAGTGGGCCTTCACTCACTCCCCAAAGATCCCATTTCTAGTTGGGAGATTGGTGGTTTGGCTGCATTGCCTGTGGGAACTGCAGGGTGTGGCCTCCCCTCTTCTCTGCTCTCCTCTGCTCCCCTCTCCCCTAGCCTTGACTTCCACTTCCTATGATCCCCTCTGAAGCTGTGATTGGTCCCATCCCAAAGTAACAAGGAAGGAAGTCTCAACATGCAGATGTCCATGCTAAGGGACTAATGGTTTTTTCGTCTTTTGGGCCCAGATGCTGCATTGTATTTTATCAGCCACTCCCCCTCCACACACGCTTCTCAGTCTGTGCCCATGCAGAAGGGAGCCAAGGAAAGAATGACTCCCCAGGAAAAATGCTTTTCTTCTCTCCTCAACATTCCTGTTTCTATATTTTTATACTCCCCCTTTGTAACATTTATAACATATATTTATTAAATACCTTATTTGCAGCAATTTTGCTATCTATATCATAAAACCTTATTAACTTAGTATTATCATTGTTCCTGTTTTATACATGGGGAGCCCAAATCAACACGCTGGTTTGACGCGAAGCAGATCTGTCCTCACCATTCCCCCACTAATGCGCAAAACAATCCCACACTAGTTAGGATTTAAAGGGGTATTTTGGGGGGGGGGGGTAAAATTCACAAAACACCAACCATCAGAAAAGGAGTCTAGTCCCTAGAGCAGGAGCCTGAACCAAGCACCGGAACCAAGAGAGCAGGCCTATGCTTGCTGCCCTTTTTTAAAGATAAATAGACCACCCCCCACCCCCCACTTCACCCCCCCCACCCCACCCTCCCACCCCCCCCACCCCCCCCCCACCCCCCCCCCCACCCCCCCGTGGGTTGGTATTTTAGCAGCTATTGGCTGAAGGAGTGGAAGACACTCCCGCAGCACAGTGTTGTCATACTTCAGCGGCTATTGGCTGAAGGAGCCCGAAGATCCTCCCTCAGCACCCCACCCCCCACCAGCCAGGGCAGAGAAAAGGCTCTGAATTTTCCTTTAGTGTTTCCATTTCGCTATGTCTCCATTATTGTTGGTGCTGCGATAAAAGCCTTGACAAAAGCAGCTTGTGGAAGAAAGGGTTTCTTCAGGTTCACAGTTTAGTATTAATCGTGGTGGGGAGGTCCTGGAGGTAGGAGCTTAAGGCAATTGGTCACAATGCACCCAGTCAGGAAACAGAGAACAATGGTTGCTCGGCTCAGCTCCCTTCTCTCTTTAATCCAGTCCAGGATGGAAGCCTAGGGAATGGCGCCACCCACTTCCATCACAATAAACTTAATCAAGGTAGTTCCTCACAGCCTGGCCTGTGATGTCTGCTTGATCTTGTCAACCTGACATGATCAGCCATCACACAATGCCGAAAGACCCATTCCTCAGGAAGGTGGGGTTGCGTACTTTTTAAATCTACGTGGCTGTATTAATTCTTACAGTGGTCCAAAAATTCTCAGTTTTCTCTGTGTTCCAAGAGGCATGTTAGTTTGTTTCACAAAGCTTTCCATAGCGGAGTGCTGGGTCCTTGAACTAGTAGCTTCCGTTGTTTCTGCAATGCTGCCCTCACTCTGCCCTTACCTTCAGAGCCCACACTTTATAATTTACATAATGGTACATATAGCTTTGTGAGCCCAATATTTCACTCAAGAGAAATGAAAAACAATGAGCTTTCATAAAAGATGCATCATGCTGAGTAACATTATTACCAAGCATTGCAATCAATTTAATCTGAAAAATGGGAGATGTGGACAGTGGTCCAGGAAATCCGGTTTTATGGTTCTCCTTGGATGAGATACACATCAACAAGACCTGCCAGGATGCTACCTCACCTAGACTTCTCTGTCCATCAACAAGACCTGCCAGGATGATGCTACCTCACCTAGACTCCTCTCTACATTTGAGCTTGCCTGTACTAGGGAACAGAGGAAATGAGTTGCAGCTGGGTGGCGAGTCCTTAGAATTGAAGGCTTCCATTGTTTCTGCAGTGCTATCCCCAATCCACCTTCTCCTTAAGAGCCTACACTTTATTCCTACATTTAATGATGACCTTAGCCTATTGGTTTACACTACAGGGTTTTCCTCTTGTCCCTGGGCCAGGAGACACCACCCCCTCAGGTCATTTTGACCACCTCAGGAGTTCTCATTTAGATCTACCTGCCTTCCTTGCACCTGTCTTTGCTAAAAATACCTATCAGAGCTGCTCTTAGATGCTTCCTGGAGAAATAAAGGCAGCTGCAGGTACCCATGTTTCTGGCAATGCTAAGGAAATGCATGTACCTCGGTGCATTTTTTATTAAAGAAAAAAAACATGATTTCTGTAAGCACTTGAGTCGGGGGGGGGGGCAAAGGTACACTGCTAAGGGCAAGTATCTGTGGGTAATGACATCCTGGGTAGCTTTCCAACCTGACTCAGTTTCCTCCTGTTCCTCCCACACTGGCAGGCTGGGGCCTCCTGACTGTGGGTGCTCTGTGGCTGAAGTTCCAACCCTGACACAAATTTCTCAGTGGCAATACACACTTGTTAAGTAGGCTTGGCCTTCTGAATTCATCTCTAGCCTGGCTGTTGCTATATTTGTCCTGCCATCTCTACCAAGTTTCTCTTTGATTTAGAGATCTGTCTCACTCCGCACAATGAAGTTAAAAGTCAGAACAAAATTGATCTTAGATAATTAACACCTTCACCATGTGGTCTGGTTTGTGATGAAAACTAAAAGCAGTCCAGTTGACTGAAGAAGGGACTCAAGTTAACTGGCAAGAAAAGGAAGATTGTCTACAAGTGGTAGCTGGTGGCTACCTCAACACAGAGTAGCCCAGAGGTGCTTGTCTTTCCCAATATACTGGTTTAGATATCCCAGGCTTGTTTAGGGGCAGTGGCCTCGGTAAAGTGCAGCTAACCTTTCATATCCAGGGCTCCCACATCGGCGGCTTCAACCAACCATTGATGGATAGGCATGCATCCCATTGAACAATCAAGTTTCTTGTCATTTTCTAAACAGCATAGGATTACAATGACTTACAAAGTGTCAGATATTATAAGTGATTTTTAGAGACTTTTGCAGTGGTACAGTGGGGTTTTGTGCCTTATTTATACGGTGATGTGTGTGCATCGAAGTGATACCCAAGTTGTGAGGCAGTGTAATGAAATGACTGGTAATCTATAGGAGGATGAGCGTGGGTTCTACCATAGTATTGCATCATTTTATAAAGAATTTTAAGGTTGGAGAGATGGCTCAGTCATTAAAGGGTAGACTAACAACCAAAGCAAAGAATGAGCATCTGGGGGTTTTGGTGTGTGATAAAAACACAAGTCACGCTCAGATACAAAGGAAAAACTATAATTACAAAACCCTTAATTTTCTCCATGCTTCTTTCTATCTAATATCTGTCTATCACCTATATATCTTGAGACAGATAAAAAGAGTGCATCTTCTAGTTAACAAACCGTGCTCTAAGTAGCATCCTTTGTTATTTTCACATAAAGATCTTTTCTGAGCACATTTATAGATGCAAAAACTTCCTCTCTTCAGAGAAGACTCAATGGAAGATCACAAAATGCTCATTTCTCCTGAAGGAAAAGAGGATAAAATCTTTGACGAAGAGACTCTGGGGCTGGAAAAGGAGTGTAAGGGACTTGTCCTCTCTCTCAGGGATCAGTAGGTCCCACGAATGAAGATTGAGAGCCTCTCCTGTCCCTTTAGTGCTGTTTGAATTCCTGTCAGGCATAAGCTAAAGAAAGAATAATAATATTTAGTAGGATAATTACTTACATGTCAAAATCCAACAAACCTTCAAAGCCCAAATCAATCGTACCTGGCATAGAGTGTGTTTGCCTTACTTCTACACATGGAGTCCCTTCCCTGAGCCCCACATCCTCACGCTATTTCTGGACTTAATTACAGATTACCTTGTCATCCCTAATTGTGAGCTTTGTCCAGTATTCTTTCCTCCCAGCCTGTAGATTTTCAGTAAATAACATTGACAACTGATGGATTTGCTGGGAAAGAAAAATCTAGTCTTTTTCAATTGAGTTAAATATTTACTCAGTCTTACTCCACAAAAGAAGAAACCAGAAGAAATTAGCTTAGTTAGCACACTAAAAATTAATTCCTTAGCCCCTATGAATAAAACCTGGGAAAGAGGGATTTGGGGAAATGGCTCACTGGGAAAAGTACTGCGCAGACATGAAGACTTAAGGTCAGGCCCCAAGTACTCACATTTAACAAACAAACAAAAACAGGCAAGGTGGAATTCCAGCCTGGGAATAGAGACAGCTGGAACCTGGGGGCTCACTAGTCACTGACCAGACAGTGAACTTCAGGTTCAGGGAATGACCATGTCCCCAAATAATAACACTAATGCTACTAAATGCTACTAATAGAGGCAGATACTCACGCCCGCCCTTCACATGCCCATACCAAGGTGGGTACACTAACACACACACGCACGCACGCACGCACGCACGCACAGTCGCAGAAAAGATTAACTAGAATTCCAAAGCACACCTTGGAGGATGTGAAACCTCATGTGAACTCATCCATTCTCCAATGATCATTGTGCGGATTAAATATACTGTTAGCTCTTACGAAGTCTGAAATCTACAAATAAACAATGGTTTCCCACAAGAATATCCCTTTCATGAACTGAAGTCAGAGAGGTGAAGTTACTCGCCTGGGTTCACACAGCACAGAGCTGATGAGATGGAAAGTGGAAGACAGAGGTGGAGCCTCCAAATCCTGAGTTCTCCCCCTTGGTAGTAAGTAGTTCTACTGTCTGGGGGAAATGTGATTGTTTCCCCCAGAATATCTTTAAAGCATTAAATGGCATGCCAAAATCCCAACAGTCCAGTGCTTGGTAAGATTCAGCTATCATTCTTCCAAAGAGACAAAAAAGCTGTTCTTGGTATAATTTTGAAAAATCTGCGAGCCTCAAAAGTGTTAGCTTGCTTGCACGGGCATTCAGCAGGACTGCCCAATAGCCTAGATCACTTGAAAGAAAGTTGGTTTTTGATACTCTGAGTCATATTTTCAATTTCTATTAAAATTCTTACGTGGCTACATATGCTGTCTCCCAGCTTTGGACCTTGGGTCCTATGCTCATTTGCATGTCTGGCTTAGATCATGTCTGGGGTCCCTTAAAGTCTGAAACAGGGCCTTCCATTCTGTGATAGAGTAGGACCACAGTCTACTACCAAAACTGGGATCATTTTCTCAGATACGCAGAGGTAAGATTCCATGTTCGGCATGGCCTGCTCACCTACCAGGTCAGAGCAGAGCAACGTCGTTTCCTTTAGCTTGACTTGACCTGTCTTCTTTCCCCATGACGTCTCCAAAGATCTGTCCTTCCCTGGAAACCACGTTAGCTCTTTAGCTGTCTGTCAAAAGGCCGGTCTCAGGAAATGTTGACTAGCCATCGTAAGTCACAGATTAGGGAATGGGCCCAAAGCTGAATAAGCAGAAAGCAGCTGACTGTTTAACTACTGGGCCTACTCACCCTTTTCTGTCCCTCATCCAAACAGTGAAAAGACCCTGTAGGGTTTTTAATGTTACTGCCCTCCAACATCAAGCAACTCCCACTAGATGTGAACTAACAAAAAGGAACTGACTGTCCTGGAAGTCTTTGCTCTCCACAGAGGACAGTCTAAGTGCTGGTCAGAGGGAGCGATGGTGCTACAGAAAGCTCACGTTAGACAGCCCAAATCTTTGCTCAAATTATATGTTTTCAGTGAGGCCATTGTACCCAGCACTGCCTTCCTCCCCTGGCCTGCTTTGCTGCATCACATCCAGCACCTTCTTCTAATCTACTGCAGTGTTTACTATGTGTTTTGAATTAAGCTCCACAGAGCAAGGGTGTTTGCCTAGTCGATGTTGTATTCTAGACACATAAATGCATCTGGCAACAGAGCAGACAATCAATAAAACTTTGATAAGTTAATGAATGTGCAGTGGGATGTGTGCATTAAATCCAGTGAGCTAGTACAGGGGTGGAACAGGAGGGGACAACGTTGACAAAAATCCAGTCCCTCTGCTGTAGAGATCACCTAGCTAGTGAAGTGTCTTACTTGAGAAAGACACTGGACTAGCCAGCAAGGTATCATGCTTAAGAATGACACTGGACGGTTGAGCACACAAGGAGTGGTAAACACAGAACAAGTGACCAGTGAGTCTTGACTTGGAGGACTTGGAAGAAGGGCATGCAAAAGTCAAATGATGAGGATAGGGCATCTTGTGGGCAGAGTGGCCTCTCTGCAGAACCAGGGGGCCAAACATAAACAACATTTCACTACCTAAGTGAGCTGTTATGTTTTCCTTTTTCCTATCTGGAATCCTCTTAATCCTGAGGTCCATCTGACCAAAGAAGTATGCAATTTAGTTGTGTCTACACGACCCAGTGTGGACGGGAATTTTGGCAAACACCCAATTCATCTAGTCAGTCTGAATTCCTATTCCACATGCGTCCCCGAGCTCCACTTTGAGGCCTTATCAAAATAAACAGTCCATTCCGACATCTGCGCCATTTAGACAGAAAGCCCACAGGGCAGAGAAAAAGAAGGACCCAGGCTCTGCAGACTGCCTTGTGGGATGGTGGTGAGGCTGTGCCCAGAACCGGTGCCCCTTACTTTGTCAAACTTGTTGTATTTCAAAGCCAACATTTCTTTCCAGCATTTTCCTCACGTGTCTTCTTTTCCCTCTGCACATAGAATATTTTAAACACTACCTCCATTGTGCTCTATGAAGCGGGGCTGGTCCTGAGGCTGAGGGACTGTTTGAATTCCAGGACAAGATCTTTGAGAAAAGGATATGTGAGCCAGGATGTTTTCTCTTGCGTCTATGAGTTCCAAGCTAGAGCAAAGGCTGCCCTTTTTACCTCCCTCTTTCTGCAGTCTTGGGGGATGCCAAGATCTCCTGTAGCTCTGTGGAACAAAAATGCCACAGAAGGGAAGGCTGGGTGAGCCTTAGAGAATTGATTAAATGAGGAGGGGACTCACCTTGAGTCTCAGGACCAATTAAACAGGAACCTAGACAGCCCACAGTCATGGAAGAAGCAAAAGCTGATCATGCCTAGCTTCTGCCCATCTCTGTGTTCCGAGATCATGTTTCTCAAACCAGGGTTCTGGCGGATCCATCTCTTCCTCTGGAAGAAAATCACATCTTGAATCACTGTCCAAGGGCACCAGACCCTTTGGGACTCTTGGGCTTCTCTTCCTTCTCAAGGCCTTCCTGAATGAGCTTTGTGACCGCCTTTGACTGTGGTGATAAAGGCAAGATGGAACAAACGATGTGTCTGTCTTGTACATTTTTAAATTCCCTTTTATGGAAAACACAGGCGATCCTCACAGCGAGTTTGTAAGGCATTTGTTGTCTTGCTTCCCCCACCACCACCACCAGACCAGTTTCTCTGTAAAGACCTGGCTATGCTGGAACTCGTTCTGTGGACCAGAGATTTCTTTGCCTCTACCTCCTGAGTACTATGAATAAAAGAGTGCACTACCACCACCAGGCTTATTATTCTGATTTTTGGAGAAGCAGAAATTGAAGTTCAAAAAGACAGACTACCATGACCAAAGAACTCAGATGAATAGGGACATAGTTGAGATTAGACTTCAGCTGACCCCAGAAATCACCATGAGACTCTAGTAAGAAAGGGCATCCCCAGGACAGAGCCCTGAACTCTGCTTAGACTGTACATATTCTGGGTTAGTGACCTTTGCAGTGGACTTAAAGTAGGACTCAGGCCAGTAGGTCAGACAAGAGCAGGTCAGGACTCATGTGAACAGAGGCATCATAGAGGTGGTTGAAGTTGAGATGCTGGTCCTGAGTTGTAAACCAGGGATTCAGCAAGCAAAGCTGGCTTTTGCAGGAGGGGTTCAGCCCAAAGAAGAGTCCATTGCAGAGAATCCCAGTCAGGTTGGTGGTCAGAAGAGCTACCTCTACAGACATAGAAACTACTAGAAGCACAAGACCTCAGACAGAGAACCAGCTGAGAAGGTCACACAGGCACATGCCCCCAAAGACCACGCCTTACCTATTGGACTCTCTGATTACCCCGAGAAATTGGCAAGCAGATCCAGGTTTTCCAAGCATAAACAGCATGGAGACTGCCAGCCCTGCCCAACAAAAACCAGAAATTCAATGAGAAGTTTCAAGGAAAGTGCATCCTTTTCCACCAAGTCATAGAGAGCAGGGCCCAGTGGAATAAGGGACCAAAACAGAGGCTTCTGTGTGTGCTGCTGGTGGCTGGGAATGATGTCATGACCGAGTAAAGAGCTGTGTAGAGTCTGAAGCACCTGGGCCTCAGACAGTTGACTGCAGGCATCAGAGCAGAAAACAAGGTCTTTCCAGAGATGAATGCCATATTTCCAAGACTGATTTAACACCGCTGTGTCTATGCCATGATCACAGCCAGCAAAAGCCTTCCCCCTCCAACAGGGCTCGGAGCTCATATTACTCTACCCTGGGAGGATGTCTTGGAATCTAAGAGGCCATTTAATGTCGCATTCAGCCACACTGAGCATTGCATAATGGAGAAACTGTTCAGGGCGCCATAGATGGGAAGCTGAATTATCCACAATGGCTGGCAAAGTCCAGAATCCCCGGCATGAGGCCCAGGTCTCTTTGCTTTGGCGAAACCTGGCCTCAGGACTGCCTGAAACCAGAAACCTTAGGCAAAGCCCACTGGTGGCTGCTCAGCAAAGAGAACACAATAGGGTTTGTCATCTCAGTGCTCCTTAAATCCAGGGGGTGTCAGCCTTCCCTGGAGCAGAAAGGGAGTTTGTCAGAATTAGGGCATCATTTTCTGCTGATAAAGCCATCTGCCACCACAGAGAAGGCCCAAGAGTGTCACTCGGGGGTTGGCCTGAACTGTCACATTTTTGACGCCGAGTCTTTGGCCACCTCAAATTTTTCTTCTCCAAAGCCAGCTGTCAAGACACAGACTCCATGTGCCACATGTGTGGCATCTGTTTGTGTGCCTTCCGCTGCTTGGAGCCACCACTGCTTGTAAGAGGAGTCTGCACTCACTGGCCCTGGGCATTCCCAGGCAGCACCAGGCTCTGGGGCCCCGGGTGTTTGTAGGAAGCTGTGCAGCAGTCTTGCGCCCTGCTCCAGCCTTTCCGTGTTAGTTGCAGAGATGCCTGTCTGTGTGTCTGGCACTAGGGCTGACTACATTGCGAAGTTTCCACTTGGAGGACATTTAGTAGGAGAAAACAATCGCTCGTTTTAGTGATACCATTGCCCTGTTTAACAACGGGACCAGTTCTGATAAATGCCATTTCAGGTCTATATATATCAGAATGTACTTCGATTGTGATGGCTTCACAAGACAATATGACCTTAAAGGACCACCATCCTATGGGCTGTCCCCTGCTGATCCAAGCGCATAAACGAGCGATACCCAGCTCCTGATCTCCCTGGAGGGCACACTTTCAGCTTCCACTTCAGAATCGGTGGACCACTGCCCAGACAGTGTTGACATAGTCTATAATCCCCACACCACAGGCCTAAATTATCTGGAGACCTCATTCAGGAGGGTAAGTCTTGGATTCTTTTCTGCTAGTGGACAACAACAGGGGTTGTGCGTATTTAACAAGGAGAAGACATTGTCTATCTAGTCATTCGTTCCGTCCACAACACCATTGCAAGGCCATGGTCTCACTGTCGCCCCACACTCCGAACCATGAAAGCCCCCCCCCCCCCCCGTGAGGCCCTGAACTGCATGTGTGGAATACGAACAACAAACACGAATTGATGAATAATGAGGTAATAGGGAGGAAATGGGAAAGGGGGGGGTAAAAAGGATAGAGAGAAATGGGTGGGGGTGTCCTTGACAAACAGGTCAGCGCCTTTCTGCTCCAAGTGTTTTCAGATGTGTGACAGTGGTGTGGGTCTTGGACCTGATGATACCTTTTTTTCAAAGCTCTGAGTCATGCTGGTCCCTGGGCTGTGTTGACTTGAACATCTCACTTCTTCTCTAAGACTCTCTGTTCTGCAAACATCCAAGGCAGATAGACAGATGCTCTTGGCTGGCTTTTCCCATCTTGATACTTCATTCTCAAAGCACCAGTTTTAATTCAGTCCTACATGAGGGAGATGCCTCCTGTACCCTAGCCCCTTCATGGGGCATTTACTGGGACTGTGTAGTGAGTGGGCACTGGCTGTGCTTCGCAGACTTGGGGGCCAGGGAAAGGATTTCCACGCCTGTAGAGAGGAATAAGAAGGCAGACAGGAGGCAAGTCCATGTTTTTCACGTCTGATTCCCTTGACGGGGCCACATATTGGCTGAAGATGCCCGCAGATGCCTCAGCTGCTCGGTGCTCTGTGCACTTCAGAGGGAGAGCACTGCATAGGCTGATGGTGGAGTAGCCTTGCGTCAGAACTCCTCTGTTTTCACCTAGGGGAGAGCTGAGTAATGGGTTGAATTGCTAGGCTTTGACATAAGACATGCTCGTGGGAGCTCACGTCCCCCACCCCCTTGGTCTGCTGAATCTTAGAAAAGACAGACTGTCACGCCCTTCCTCAAGCTTCAACTTCAAAATGTTTAGTTACCGAAGAATGTGGTGACAACCCAGAAAATTCATTCCTATGTTCTGGAACTTTCGTCCATTTGCTCTGTCCTGAGAACTAGAATAAAATAGTACAAGGAAAGGTGACAAGAAGTTGATGGTAACTGCAAGCTACCGCCCTGAATGGACTGAAAAAGCAACTATTCTGAACAGTTACGGAACAGCTTTCTGAGACAAGTGCAGGTTGGAAACTTTAAGACAGATTTTAGTGGCACTTCAGACTTCAGATGTCATACACCAGCTCCTGTAACTTAGTGGGGGGTCCTCTCCTTTTTACTTCTGTCCTGGATAGTATTATGTCAACTTGGCCTAAGCTAGAGTCATCTGAAAGGAGGAAACCTTGGTTGAGAAAATGCCTGCTTACGATCCAGTTGTAAGGGATTTTCTCAATTAGTGATCAATGGGGAGGGTCCTGCACACTGTGAGTGGTGACACCTCTGGACTCGCGGTCCTGCGTTCTTTTTTTTTTTTTAATTTATTTATTTATTAAGGATTTCTGCCTCGTCCCCACAACCGCTTCCCATTTCCCTCCCCCTCCCCCGATCAAGTCCCCCTCCCTCATCTGCTCGAAGAGCAATCAGGGTTCCCTGACCTGTGGGAAGCCCAAGGACTGCCCACCTCTATCCAGGTCTCGTAAGGTGTGCATTCAAACTGCCTAGGCTCCCACAAAGCCAGTACGTGCAGTAGGGTCAAAAACCCACTGCAATTGTTCTTGAATTCTCAGTATTCCTCATTGTCTGCTATGTTCAGCTAGTCCGGATTTATCCCATGCTTTTTCAGACCTAGGCCAGCTGGCCTTGGTGAGATCCCAATAGAACATCCCCATTGTGAAAGCAGGCTGGGCAAGTCATGTTCAGCAAGCCAGTAAGCAGCACTTCTTCACAGCCTCTGCATCAGCTCCTGCCTCCAGGTTCCTGCCCTGCTTGAGTGTCTGTCTTAAAGTCCCTCAGTGATGGACTATGACCTGGAAGTGTAAGCCGAAATAAACCCCTTTCTCCCCAACTTGTTTGGTCATAGCGTTTCATTGCACCAACAGTAACCCTATAAAAGACACTCACATTCATCACTTTCAATTTCACTTTCTCTTCTGTTCCTCTAGCCCAGCTTCTACCCCTTAGGTCCTCTGTGCATTCCACACAATCTTTACAGTCTATTTTCTCAATATCTCTATACACTGGGAACCTCCCTGGATCCTATTGTTTGAATCATGAAGGCCACAGAGATGCTGCTGGCTTAGCTCCTACAAGGTCCTGAACGAACACTCAACCCTCTCTTCCTGGTCCTTTTCTTCTCTCCCGCCACATCCTAATATGCCATCCACACCCACAGCCTCACACCACCCACCTCTGTCTCTGGCTGTGTGGCTCACTCCCCACTTCCAGACAGGTCTCCTTCAAGTCCCAAGGGCTCCCAATGCTACCTACCTTTTCCATCTTTGGCACATGATGACAATCCCTGACTATTTTAGGGAATGTGTCATGTCTACATGGAAGGATCTTATTCTATATGGCTGGCTTTCCCTAGCACTTCATGTACATGACACAGTACACTAAGTTGGTCCCAAATCAGTGACAGGAGATGAAGCCAGCAACCTGTTCCTGACCAAAGAAACACTTAGTTGACTCTCCAGTCACCTGTGGCTCATCTTAAAGCGACAGACAGTCCTTGGGACTCCACAGACCCCCCTCAGAGAGTGTTCATAAAGTCATCAGCCTCATTCCAAGCTCAGAACCACTGCTTGTTGGCTTACCATGTGCTTGTTTTGAAGCAAGAAGAATTTGTTTTCAGAAAATAAAGAAAAAAGTAGGTCAAGAATAAAACCTACAACTTGAAGAAGTTGAGTTGTGTCTCCTCGTCCTGGTCCCCGCCGCCCTCTCCAGCCTCACCCCCCTCGTGTTCTGTTTTGCTTTCTGTGCCAATTGCTAAAGACTATAATTTTAAAAACTGAACTGACTTTTCCAGAGCCATGAGGAATGTGCATGTGCACATGGATTTTTCCACAAGGACACTTCCTGTCTTTTGGTTCCTCTTAGCCAGTAGTAGTGAAGCCAGGCAATCAGATATATCTACCCATCCAACCATCCATCCACCCATCCATCATTCACCCATCCATCCATCAACCCTCCCAGCCCTTATTCTAATTTGTCTGAGATGCTCAGGACAGGCCAAAGGGGATGGTTTGCGCTATGCCCTGTCAGACAGTTGTTTGAGGAAGTTTGTGTTCCATTTATTTCGATGGATTTTATGGTTCCTTTGTTGTTCAGGGAAAGACTTTCAGAGTCATTATTCGGTATCCTTTACCTTTCTACTAGGCCTGTGCCATGTCACAAGGGTACTAACACAATGAGAAAGGAAATGGGGACTGTTTCTAGGCAGTTACTTAAGCAATTTCTGGACATGGTTGTGGAACCAGAAAAGTTGAGTATAACAAAGTTCAGGATCCGTAGAGTACCAGCCTCTCCTAGCTGGGACATCTCTGTCTGCTCATTCCCTGCTCAGCCCTGGTACTAGCCTCTCCTAGCTGGGACATCTCTGTCTGCTCATTCCCTGCCCAGCCCTGGTACTAGCCTCTCCTAGCTGGGACATCTCGTCTTCTCATTCCCTACTCAGCCCTAGTTCTAGCTATCCCTCTGACCTTTCCTCTTTCTGTGTGGCTGTCACACCAGGACCCTTTCCTGAAATGTCTTAGAGACTGTGGGCAGCCTACAGTGCAGACACACCTCTGGGTCATTCTATAGCACTGGTGTCAAGAGGTGATGCTAGAGCTGGCCTTCCAGGAGCATCATGGCCAGGGAGCCTTTCATATGGAGACCACTCCTCAGCTCTTCAGAGCTGCCCGAGATCCTTACTAGTCATCTTTGAACAGGTTTTCCCCCTTAGTTCATGGTAATTTATATTTTTAGGAAATCTTACAAGGTAGCTGGCAGATATTCTCACCTGCTTATGAGCATAAGCCCATCAGGCAGATAATTCATATAAAATTTTTTTCATAAAAAGAAGGATCAGGGAAGTCTGTGATCCATCCCACATCTCACAAAGAATAGTGACAGGGACAGAATTTGAGCCAATCCTCCAACTTCAAGTTCAGGATCCTTCCTACTGCTTCAGCTCTCGGATAAGATGAGTCTCAAAATTAGAGCTAATGTGTTTTCTCTCAGCCAACCCCCAGTCCTCAGGGAAGAGCATCCTTCAGGGATTTGGTGGTGCTTAGCAAGCGATTGCCAAAATAAATTTAGCCTCTTCTGATCACCAAGAGAGCATCTTCATATAGCCTTCCTGCATCAGGCAAAGCTAATGCACCCCTATTTGTTATTTCTCAACAGACCCTTCTTATGACTCAGTCAGGAGAGGAGGATGGAGCAATACTATGAACTCTGGCATCAACAAAAGTAAGTAAATAGCGAACCATTCTATGGGAGAGAAATACTTCCTGGGAGCCAGAAGTTGAGGGGCGGGAATAGGGCTGTGAGACACACACTAGGAACAAGCATTTGTCTCCCTGCTGTCCAATTAGCTATCAGTCTGACTCTGCAGGGGCTGTTCAGACTTCTGACATTTGTTTTGCTGCTCTTGGGTTTAGAGCTTAGAAAGTTTGAAGGTTTCTTGGGACAAGTTGATTCGTAAAGGAAGAGTGACTGTTCTGGATTTTGTTATTTCAGACAGGACAATGAACCTCTAGGACTTGGATTCTCCACTTGACAAGGCTTAATCATGCCAATGTTCCTAGCCCCAGTTAGAGAGACTGGCCCAAAGGCTAAAACATGAGGAGATGCTATGTGTCAAAGACGTTAGTTTATCCAACAAGGATGAGATGAAGGTTTGTTGAAACCTACCCAGTATCTCCCATTACAGGGGTAGTGAAGGAGGATGAATCAGTCCTCAGCCAATGTGTCTATATTATTGTTCCCAAGAAGTAAAACTGCTGGGAAATAAAAAGGAGATAAAGGAAATTAGTTTAAGAATGAGACTGTGCTTGTACAAGCAATAACCAGTATCTATCTCAGTGACGAGTATGCATGTGTTTTCATTCTGCATGCAGCATGTGACCCTGGGGACACACGAAGATGAGCCAGGCATGGACCAGATATTTAGGCAGGCGAGAGAAATCACACACAGACATAACTATTTTCATCTGGGTGGTGGGAAGGAATGCCCGTGCACCTGCTGCCATTTGAGTTAGCTCTACAAGGACAGGGCAGGTTTCAGTCTAGGGAGCAAGAGAAGACAGGTAAGCCTGGATGGGTGGAGGTCGGAGGAGACCATAGTGGCATGTTTGGCAGTGAGAACCCCAGATCCCTAAAGTTTAGGATGTGTGATGGATAAAAGGTGAGCAAGGGATAGTGAATGATGCCGGGATAGTGAGAAATCACCAAAGTGCTAAGCAGCAGGATGGGTCAGCGGGAAGAGAGGTGAGGGTGCCAGTCACGCCGAGCCATAGAGCACACAAAAAGCAGCACCCATTCAAGATGGGCAAGGCAGGGAGGAATGGAGAGGGCATGCATGAGACACCATGGAGGAACCCTATAAAACACAGAATCACAGGAAGCAGGTGATTTGGGCTCAAATGTCACTTCCTCAGGAGAGACGTGGGCAAAGACCCTAGTTTTAACTGATCTATTTGTGTGGGGGAGACATGTGTGCATTTTGGGGGGCACACGGGTGTGCACGCACCCATGCATACACATGGAGACCAAAGGAAGACATTGGTCTGTCACTCTGTCTTGTCCATTGAGACAAGGTCTCTCATTAAACCCGGAACTCACCATTTCTTGGCTAGCTTGACTGGCAGCAAGCCTCAGCAATCTTCTTGTCTCTGCCAGCCAAGCCCTTTCTGAGCCCCACGCTACAGATGCATGCAGCCACACCATGCTGTTTGTACATGGATGCTCAGGATCTGGACCCATGCCCTCATGCTTCTGCAGCAAGCACTTTTACCCACTCCCCCAGTCCAGGTCCCGCTTTTCGAATGGATTTTACAACCCTGAATTAGCAGGCATTGTTCAGTGTTGGATTTTCTGTTAAAATATAAATTTGCTGGTGCAGGCCTTTAATCCCAGCACTCGGGAGGCAGAGGCAGGTGGATCTCTGTGAGTTCGACCCAGCCTGGTCTACAAGAGATAGTTCCAGGACAGGTTCCAAAGCTACAGAGAAACCCTGTCTAGAAAAAAACTATATATATATATATATATATATATATATATATATATATTTGCTGCTAAATCTCCTGCCAATGCCAGCATAGCAATGTGAGAAGCATTCACAATAACATGAATACGTGAGTCAATGAGAGAGTGGATGGATGGCAGTTCATGTGCCCTCCTTCTGGAGGATAAGAGACAAGGGCACTTTCCTGCCCCATGAAGAACAGTCCACTTACCACCTTTGCTTTCTTCTCCACAGGTCCTCCCCTTGGAGGAGCACAGACCATGGGCAAGAACACTGAACAGCGACCCCAGCCAGGTACCTGGTTCAGAAGTCTAGCCTCGCCTTTGTGTGTTATACGGTTGTGGATTCCACAGTCAGTGGAGGAATGAGATGGTGCACAGCTGGCCCTCCACATCTGTGTGTTCCATCTGGGAATCTGTAAACAAAAGTTTTTCTATCCCAACCACTTGCTCCCCGTTCCAACAACTGTTTCCAAATTACCACACCAAGACTTAATATTATTTATAAATGCTTGGCCAATAGTGCAGGTTGATTACTAACTAGCTCTTACAACTTAAATTAACCCATTTCTATTAATTTATGCATTTCCACGTGACTTCTGGTTTTACCTGTCCTTTAGCAGTGCTTCCTGGTGACTGACTGCTATTCTGACTTCACCTTCCTTCTTCCCATCATTCTCAGTTTGACTTTTCCTGCCTAACTTCCTACCCAGGTATAAGCTGTAAGCTTGTTATTAACCAATGAGAGTAATACATATTTATAGTGTAGAAAAGGATTGTTCCACAGAAAGGCACTAACCAACCGCAGACAATAGCACTCAGGAAAGCATCTGCATCTGTACCAAATGGATACAAACTTGTGCATCTGTACTGAATGGATACAGTCTTGCTTTCTCTCATTATCCCTTCAACAATACAATACAGCTATTTGCGTAGCACTTGTATCCAATTGGCAATCTAGGGATAATTTAAAGGACATGAATGGATATGCATAGATTATATGCAAATACCTCATTGTCCGTAATGAACTTGAGCCGTCACAGATTTTAATAGCCTTGGTAGGTCTTAGCATCTACTCCCTATGTATACCAAGGGCAACTCTACTTCACACATTGTCTCTTCTAAGAGAGTATCTGTGAATTAAGTAGCAAGTACTGGACCCAGGAAACCATTTGTTAAATATCAGACAGAAAAGGGACTTCAAGCTGAAATGGCCCAATGCCTTATTTTGTAGAAAAAATCAAGTGGGAGAAAGGAATTATTACAAGACAAGTGGGCCTGAAGCCAAAGAGTCCCCACTTCTTTTCCAAGCCTTTTACACTGCACTAAGCCATACTTTGCAGATGCTCTCACCTGGTGATGGATCTTCTCAACAGATAAGAGGGAAGACCTTTGAAGCCATGAACCTAGAGACACTTAACACTGAAATGACATATAGACTGCAATCACTAATACCCTCTACTGCATGACCTAATAGGACATACCTCCCGGCCCCCACCTCGGCCCTTGCTCATACTTGCACGCTTGCAGCAAAGAGGAAGTTGACAACCCTACCTTGGCTCAATTCTCCTCTGAGCCAGCACCCTCTGTTCAGCTTCCCCTCTGGCCACTTTGTCTTCTGGGGAAAGGTCCCACACGAAGGCCCTTCACAGATCTGTCTTTTACATGTGATATAGCTGAATTAAGAGCTGAACAAGTCATTTGCTTTGGGATGGGCAAACATTCCACCCAACAACAAGTTGGGTGAATAAAGGGTGAAATTCAAGCGAAAACCAAGTCAGGTAGAGCAAATTTTTAAAAAGTTCTGGGGGGGAAAATCCAATATCATCTGCCCAAACTATGTCAGTTTATAAATAAATAAATAAGTTAATAAAAAGAATATGGACTAAAATGCTTTAAGAAATGTACAAGTTAATTCAAGATTTTAAGAAGAAGCTGTATTAATTTGTTTATAACTACAATTATAATTGGGGAAAAACAGTGTTTTTACAAGCAACCATTTCATAGCTAAAATACAAACTCTGATTAGTGTTGCTATTTCCAAGCTTAAAATCACAGAGTGTTCTCGTAGAAGGGAACTGAGGCCCGGTACCCGACCCACTCTTTTTAGCTGAGAAAACTGATACTCAGAAATTGCCTGAAACTTGTTTAGTTCATGACATAGCTGGGACGAGAACCCAGGCTGCCTGGTGGATTGTATGGTTCATCAGAAACCTCAGCCATGTGTAAGGTCTTCAGCACTGGAAAGGGACTAACGTCTAGTACTCACCGCGGGGCCTCCTTGAAGCCCGTTTAACAAGCAATCCTCCAGTTTTATTCACTGTGTGACTGAATATTAGCCAGCAGCTCTGCAAATGTGTGGGTGATTTTGTTTGGGGTAAGGACAGCATAATCTAAAAGTTTAGAAACCAAACATGAAGAAATGATGCCGCTGCTGTTCCATGTTGATTGGGCCATAATCGTGGCCAAGGTCTTTGTCAAGCTTTCCTATGAAATCAAAATCAAGTTTATTTATGAGACAAAAGGGAGAGCCATTGAGGGTTTATGCTGCTGTCCAATTGTCTGACGATGACTGAAGCAAACCTCTTTTGTTGTCGCTGTTTCTTTAGATCCTTACCAGATCCTGGGCCCAACCAGCAGCCGCCTAGCCAACCCTGGTGAGTAACCTCAGCCTGCAAGCCTTTCTTTCCAGAATGTTCACTGCATCTGGAAGGTCACAGAAACCTTAGTCCTGAGTCCAGCCCTGTCTGGAAAGCTGTGTGTGCTTCCTGAGTCAAACGTTCCGTTGTGCACAGACAACAGGGCCTGTTAGTGGGTAGCAGTGCCCACTGGCTGAAGGCATTTCTGGAGAACAAATGTGTGCCCTGCATCTTTGTACAGCGGTTTATGCTCGCGGTAAAGACCCAAGTAGAAGTTGTAGTGAGGAAAGATGCTCTCGGGTACTCCTCATACAGGGCTTGTGAATAAATGTCCCCAAGTGCTCAGGTTTTGATATGAGTGTTGTAGTTATCCAACCTTTTCAAACGAAGTGTGTCCCTAAAGAGTTGCACATCAAGTCGACTCGACAATGTGTTAAGGATTTACCATTCAAACCCATTCTCAAATGTGTTCTCCTAAGCCCAAACTGTGGAGATTGGGAACTAAAGACAACACAGCCAGGCCTACATGCCTGCTGCATCTGCAGCACCACAGGAAACACAGGCTGTCTGGGCCTTCTCCCAGCTCTTTAACATGGGGCCGTTCTTGCCCAGAAGATAAAGAGGCCACCCAGCATCCCCTCCTGCAATTTTTACCTCTGCCCACATTCTTCTGTGCAGAAATGAACACTAAAAGCTATACCCTAGAACTCTGCTGGAGAAAAGCCCAGGTTGGTGTACCCCACGTCCATGATGTCCCTTCTCCCTGTGACTCCTCACAGCAACACCCAAGAGGTTCTGGGATGCTTGACACTCTTTAAGGCCAAAAGTAGCCTAAGAACTTTAGTCCTAAGTAGAGATTAGATAGTGACTTGGGCCTAAGGAGAAAAGAATCAAAAATCTTAGCAAAAGGATGTGAGGAGTTGGCTTCGCTGAGCATAACAGCTTACTGGGACAAAGCCAACACTTCATTACCAACCTTTGGGACAATCTGTCTTAAGACCTAACCTTGTGTGATACACTAATCTCAGTGGCAAGCAGTGGAGTTATCCGTTTTTATTGTATCTTTCAAACTAGCTGGATGAGAGGATTTTTAATGATGCTCTAGCATTTGAAGCAATGGGCATGCTAATTACCCCACTTTGAACATCAATCACTGTGCACACTTGCCAAAATATCACCCTGTGCCCTGTGAATATGTACAATTCTTACGGGCCTACCTCTATTTTCTAAAGGAAAGGGTAAAAGAGGGTTGTCTCCATGATTCCGACACAAGAGGAAATCAAGGGTTTCTTAGAAAGGACCCAAATTGCCATGTTTAAGAATCAGCATTGAGACCAATTTCTTTTGTTTCCTCACCGCCTGCAGGAAGTGGGCAGATCCAACTGTGGCAGTTCCTCCTGGAGCTACTGTCCGACAGTGCAAATGCCAGCTGTATCACCTGGGAGGGGACCAATGGGGAGTTCAAAATGACGGACCCCGATGAGGTGGCCAGGCGCTGGGGAGAGCGGAAGAGCAAGCCCAACATGAATTATGACAAGCTGAGCCGGGCCCTCCGATATTATTACGATAAAAACATTATGACCAAAGTGCACGGCAAAAGGTATGCCTACAAATTTGACTTCCACGGCATTGCCCAGGCCCTGCAGCCGCACCCCACCGAGTCTTCCATGTACAAGTACCCGTCTGACATCTCCTACATGCCTTCCTACCATGCCCATCAACAGAAGGTGAACTTTGTCTCTCCCCACCCGTCCTCCATGCCTGTCACTTCCTCCAGCTTTTTCGGAGCTGCATCACAATACTGGACCTCCCCCACCGCTGGGATCTACCCCAACCCCAGCGTCCCCCGCCATCCCAACACCCATGTGCCTTCACACTTGGGCAGCTACTACTAGAACTTACCATCGGTGGCCTTCTGGCTAAAGTTCCAGCTCCCCCTTTTCCTGGATACTCTGGACTCTAAAAGGCATAAGCGGCCTTGAAGAGACAAGAAAACTGGACGTTCTTTCTTTTGGATGAAACTTTTGCATTTGTTCTTTTAAAAAAAATATTATTTTTAATGTCAAAAACTTTTGCTTCCTCTACCTGAAAAACAAAAACGAACCATTCCATGGGCCAGTACCCCAGTTTGGACTCTCAACCTCCTATCATCCGATGAGTCAAATATTTAGGTTAATGGAATGGTTATACCATGGTTCTGAGAAAGAAGTATAAATTTTCTTTTATAAGTTTTATGACCAAAGCAGTTTCTTCTCAAGCACACGGGTCTCATCATTGTAGGATTCCTTAGGAAAATGAATCATGGACTTGACCAGTCATGTTTGAGACTTAGTGAAAATCAAGGCAGGATGTTTATAATCTTATCTTAGGAGGACTTAATTCAGCACATGGCAACTGGAACACTGGCTGTGAGGCCAATGAAGTTTTTGCCCAACTGGAATTTAAAAGAAAGATATGTGTGTATGTGTGTATTTAAGAAGCCATGGGTATTACAAAATCCCTCTCATTTTGGACAATATGCACTTGGCTGACCATTCTCTCCAGACATAGTCAGAATAGGAGCTAAGGTTTAACACAAGTACGGAGACTCCTGAAGGACAGAGGATTTAAATAACTATTTTTTTTTAATGACAGTGGGTCCCAGAACTTTGAGAAGTCGTAGGGATTTCTAAACTCAGACAGATTCGCAAACGCTGTGCGTTTGTCAGACCACCCAATCACGGTCAAACAATCAGAAGGCAACTTACTGTATAAATTATGCAGAGTTATTTTCCTATATCTCACAGTATTAAAAAATGAATAATTAAAAATTAAAAAGAGTGAATAAACGAGTTGACCTCGGTCACAAATGCAGTTTTACTATCAAATCAATCATTGTTATTTTTTTAAATATAATTTGTACATCTTTTGTCAATCTGTACATTTGGGCTATTTGTACATTTTTATAGCTGGGTTTTTTTTTAAATAAGCATAATGTGACTATTGATGAAAAGATACAGGGCGTTTAAAGTCGCTGTGTTCTTAGTAAGAAAAGCCGTGGTACAGTTAGTTAACAGGAATGCCGAAACAAAAGGAAAGGTGCGTTTAGATCTGCAGAGCTTCGGAAATGTCTGTAAATAACAGGGCTGCAATAACCTGAAAAGAACAAACTCTGCCTCGTGGACACGAGGGCTTCTCCCGCTCCATATATGCAATATATTTTTAGACAGAAAAATATATATATAATTTTGCAAGTAATCGTGACTTTTTAAACTATAAGTGTTAAGCTGACAACTGTCCAATGAAGACTATGTTGTAAAATAATTTGACTTAAATAAATTGTGCCTTCTTCTCTCAGAACTGAAGACATTGTGTTCTTATTTACTGCCAGATCAAGGGCTTTCCCACAGTGAAATTGTCTTTATTACTGTTAGGGCGTGTGTGTGTGTGTGTGTGTGTGTGTGTGTGTACACATGTGTTCATGTATGCATGCTATCACACAAGTATAGAGATCAGAGGCCGACTTTTATGAGTTGGTTCTTTCCTTTCACCTTAATTTTTGAGCCAGAATCTCTCTGTATTTCTACCACTCTTTGGACATCAGGCTAGCTGGTCCACAAACTTCCCCAAATCTCTCCTGCCTCTGTCTCTCATTATAGGTGCCTACCTCCGTGTCTGGCTTCTCTGCATGGGTCCTAGGAATCAAAGTCAGGCCATCGGGCTGGTGCATCCCACTTTGATCCACTGAGATCTGTAACATGAGTGGGTCCGGCCTGCTTGTTGGGAGTTTCTGTCCTGCCCAGTACCCCCTGCTGATTAGCCCCAAAGAAAATCACACATAGGTCTCTATAAATTATAAGCTGATTGGCCCAATAGCTCTAGCCTCTCACTGGCTAACTCTCACATCTTGATTAACCCATTTTTCTGATCTATGTTAGCCATGTGGCTCAGTACCTTTTTCAGTGGGGAAGATCACATCCTGCTGCTTTGGTGGTCTGGGCAGGAGTGGGAGGAATCAGCTTCCTCCTTCCCAGAATTCTCCTTTTCTCATTGCATCATTTCTACTTCCTGTCTGGTTTTCCTGCCTATATTTCCTGCCTGGCCAATCAGCATTTATTTAAAACATGATTGACAGAATACAGACAATTCTCCTGCACCAGAGATCTCTCACGGGACCCACAGGAAAACTGCCTACTTGTTTCTGTACCAAATGCACATGCTGCAGTACAGTGTCAGAGTGGTTTCAAGGTGTTGGTCATGATGTTTTCAGCATTGTCTAAGCCAGCTGTAAGTAAGAGACAAAGCCATGGGTAAACTGTATCCAGGGAGTTACAGCAGCAGCCCTCTGCAGGACCTTATCTGGTGTACTTGACTCTCTTCTCCCCAGAAAGGTGACCCAATACTACAATGGAGAACAAGAATCTAGCTTCATTTGAAGTCCCACAGTATGGTTTTCTGTACTTTCCAGCTCTGTTTTCTGCCCAATAGAGAAGCTTGCTTCAAATGGCTTCCCTGTAAGGGAGCTTGTTCCTCTGTTTTGTAACAAAGATGAGTAAAACTAGAAAAAGCCCTTGTTGTTGCAAGGACTGTTACAGAATTAGTAAGTCTAGAAACCCCCTCAAGAAGTTTTGTCTCCAGTGCTCTGTGCTGAGCTGAACAGAGTAACATCTGGACCACGTAGGTCTACCTGAAGAAAATGAAATGAGGTATGAACACTGACTTCCAACATTTTAAACTTGCACCCTAAATTTTAAAATATATTAAGCATATAATCCCAATATATGTGTGTGTTCACACACACACACACACGCACGTGCTTATTTTCATGTTGCATAGGCAAGCTGTTACACCATAGATACACACTTGTGGATTCCTCCAGCCATAACTGAAAATATTCAGAAACTTTTTGAAATTGTGGGGTGGAGAAACAACCAGAGGTTAAGAACAATTGCTGTTCTCGCAAAGAAACCAGGTTGGGTGCCCAGCACTCATGTGGAAGACTCACAACTTCCTTTAATTCTAACCGCTCAGCGCTCATTTTGGGAAGCTCACGACTGCCTTGAATTCCAGGTCCCAAGGATCTGATGCTCTTTTCTGTCCTCCTCAGACACCTGCACACACAGAACACACACTTACACACACCCACAAACATAAATAAAAATAAATAAATAATACAACTTTCCTGAATGTATACAAACTCTTTTTATTGTCATTTTACCTAATTATGTATTATAACAACTAATTGCATAGTGTTTGCCTTTGCATTTGATATCGTATACTATCTGGATAGTATCTAGAAGATATTAGGAGGATATGCATGTAAATAATGTGTCCTTTAAGTAAGGGATTTGGACAACTATGGGTTTTTGCATCTTCAAGTGGTCCTGTAATCTGTCTTCTAATCCTAACCAGGGGAAAAATAAGGTTAATTATTTATTAGGAACAAACGGACAAAATTTTAGAAGGTGATATAAAAACAGCTTAAATTGATGCTTTGTTTTCTTCCTTTTTTTATATTGCATCTCCCCTGCTATCAACATTCAAAACAGAACCAGTGACCATTAGTGAAATAAGTACATATGTCTACATACATATATGGATTTCCTACTGCCTTCTAACAGAGAAAAAAATGAAGATTTGGAACGAAGGGCCCAGGCATAAAAAGAGAAATGAGGAAAGCTAGGTGTGTTTATAAGTAATCAACTAGAAAGTTCTCACATCAGTTTAAAAATATACAAAGTACTATGAGAGTACTATTAGGGAGAACAAGGAGGCACATATGCACGCCCGACTGCTGTAAGAACAGGGTGTTCACACTGTTAGTTCACTGCTTTGAAGAAATTATCTTATGTGTATGTGTGTATATACATGTATGTGTGTATATGTATCACATATGTGCTGGTACCCAGAGATGCCAGAAGAGAGTCTAAGACACCCTGACACTGGAGTTACAGGCAACGATGAGCTGGTTGCCATGTGAGCTACCTGACATGGTTGCTGGCAAGCTTCACCTGTGTCTTCCGTGAGAGCCATGTCTCCAGCCCTTCCTTAGCCCTCTAAAGAGATTTGTTTCCTATACAGAGCTGCAACACTGAGTATCTCGCACAGTGATCCATTCCACATCCCAGAAGCTGGTCCAGAGTTCTTTTGTTACACAGCATTGGCTGGAGGAGAACTGGCATCTAGTTCCTGCAGTGCCCAGGTTTAAAGTTCTCAGCTGACTCACAAACATTCAGCTAAATCGAGGCCCCCAACAAACAGGCATTTTCGTCATCCTGGCTACTAATCCGGGGTTTTCCTCACTCCACCCTTCTGGGCCTGTGTCCTGAACAACTGTAACATCTGTAACATTGTAACTTCTGATAAACAATGGAGCAAAACAGGAGGACAGCAACCCCGTGGGGTGTGGGATTCTATGGAAGGATCCTCCTCATCCCCCACTTCTGTTATGGACCTGACCACAGTCCTTCAGAGCAGGTGGGTGTCATGGTCCACGTGAAAAGCTATGACAAATGATTGTAGGCTGGCTGACTTAAAAACAGCAGAAACACAGTGTTCCGAGTTCTAGAGGCCAGAAGACCAATATCAAAGTGCCATAGATTTGGTGTTTGGGAGAACTCATTGTTCATTCCTGATTCACAGGAGCACCTGTTCACTGTCCTCTCACACAGGTCCAGGGACCAAGCAGCTCTCTGGAGTCTTTTTATATGGGGTATTATTCCTATTCGTGACAGTTCCTCTTTATAACTTAGTCACCTCCCAAAAAGCCACCTCCACATAGCCACACATTAGGGATTGGGTGTCAACACACAAATCATAGGGGGAAAGGGGACGTAAATTTTCAATGTATAGAAGTTTTATTTTTAGTCCCAAAATGCTGTTGACACCCAAAGGAAGTTGTATTTCCAATGTCTGTCACTTTGAAACAGTTTTAGTGTTCAAAAACCGCTAAAAGTTTAAGAATATTTAAAGTGATCATTGTTGTCTCTAACCTATGTCTGCATGCAGTTATGGAACGAGTGTAACATGTATGTTTAGTCCACGGGTGTCCATAAAGTGTCATTCCGCAGACAGAATGTCTGTAGTCGAGACCAAGTGAGAGAGAAGGATCCCGAATGCCAAGGAAAGAAGGAACACCCGTTCAGCCCAAACAGTCACTACCAGGAATAGGATTCATTTGTGACAATTTCAAAAACCACTGCCTTCAAAAATAGTTTGTAAAAACTGCATCTGAACTAAACACATCCAGACATTTTCCTTGTCACTATTCCGTAGACAACAGGCTGCAATGACTGCTTCCACCGTCTGTACATTGCATTAAACAGTAACAGTAATCTAGAGGAGATTTAAACATATACGAAGATATGCTTAAATTATAAACAAACACCATGTATATATGGGACTTGAGAATCCAGGGGTTTGGGTATATCTGGGACTTTCTGAAACCATTACCCCTCAAATTCCAAGGTACAACTGTTTTGTTTTGCTTTTTTTTAAAAAAAAAAAGTTTTAGATTTATTTATCTTATTGTATTTTATGTATGTGGGTATTTTACCTGCATGTGTGTATGTGTACCATGTGAGTGCCCGATGCCCATGGAGTCTAGAAGAGAGACGTTAGATCCCTGTTACTGGGGTTAGAGCTGGTTATGAGTCACAATACAGGTGCTGGGAACTGAACTATGGCCCTCTGCAGGATCAGAAAGTACCCTTAACAGCTGAGCCACCATCTCTCCAGCCTGTTTCCTAGGAGAGATTTTGGACTCTGATGTCTTTCTGTCGCTTACTACTTTCTCCTGTGTTTATTAATAACCATGACGCAAATATGTTGCTTTGAAAAGTATTGGAAAGAAGGTGCTTGGGGAGCCAGCCTGTGAGCATGGGCTCTGCTGTCCAAGCAGCGTCCTGTCCCTTGCTGTGGTCTGTCTCTTTTGAGGTTCCTCTACCTTATCAGCAGGGGGGCTTGTGTCTAGAACTCAGGAGGCAACAAAGAGGTAGAGTATCTGCAGAGACTTAGGAGAGGGGGAGGCAGAGACTGGAGAAGGGAGGCAGAGACTGGAAAAGGGAGGCGGAGACTGGAGGGGGAGGCGGAGACTAGAGGGGAAGGCGGAGACTGGAGAAGGGAGGCGGAGACTAGAGAAGGGAGGCAGAGACTGGAGGGGGAGGCGGAGACTAGAGGGGAAGGCGGAGACTGGAGAAGGGAGGCGGAGACTAGAGAAGGGAGGCAGAGACTGGAGGGGGAGGCGGAGACTAGAGGGGAAGGCGGAGACTGGAGAAGGGAGGCGGAGACTGGAGGGGGAGGCGGCGACTGGAGAGGGGAGGCGGAGACTGGAGAGAGACTGGAGAGGCATTCAGGTGGACGCACAGAGGCTTCACTTTTATTCAAAATGAATTTGTGATTTGTGAAAACACACACACAGAGCATTTCATCACTGGAAAGCTCCTGAAATTGAGACTGCATGCCTTTAGTCATACTCCCTTTAAGGATTAAGAAAGGTCAGTTGATTTGAAGACTACAAATCCCAGGCTCCCTCAGAGGACAGACGCTTCTGAGAGGAAGTGGTTTAGCCAGGCTAACCTCTGGGGCTTCAGCCAAATAAGAAGGAATATGAAGGGAAGCTTTTGAAAGGAATGTGGGCTCTTGCCTGGGCTCTGTCTCCCTCCCTCCCTCTTGCTTGGCCTCTTGTGTGATTGTTTCAGTCTGTCTGAGCTGGTAAATTCCTAAGCACATAGTCAATTTACACTTAGCTTCAAAGCTCCAGGGGAAAACAAAGATCCCAGTGAGCCCACTCGCTTACCTCCAAGTGCTAGATTAACCTTCTGGGTTTTAATTGCATTAACGCAAGTGTTTTCTTAGCAGAAGGAGAGAGGTAATTTGGGGAGATTAAACGAATGTGGATATAATCCCAGGGGCCCTGCGTTCAAATTTTGGCCTTTTCACCTGCTAGGCAAATTATCAGTATCTACTGAGTACGGAGCTGAACAGCATCTCCTGCCAGTGGCCCTGTGAGGCATCAGAGAACAACCTGGAAGTCAGGAGCCAAGGGCTAAGCAGGAAGCATGTGTATACAGTCAGTCACCTGCTAGGTGTTCCAAGGGTGGTTATTAAGACTGCAGTAACGGGAGGCCACTCTGCCCAGGTACCCAGTTCACTGTAGATTTTTATTTTGCTGTCAGAAAGGCCTTTTTCAAATGGATGAAAAGTGGGAGTCGATTGGATTTTCCAGAGGACATTTGCATTTTCGCCATCCTCAGCCTCACGGTGCTCCACATAGGTGCTTGTCCTTCCCTGATTCTGTGTGTTGACCTCATGACAGCTGAGCATGCAAGAAGCTGCAAGGGGCTGCAGAGAAAGGAGACTGATCTAAGGAAATGCTAAAAATGCACTGTCAGAAATATCGGATAGGATTGATAAATTGGCTAAGAAATAAAAGTTGGCAGCTTGAATTTTGTGCCTTGATAAGTTGGGGTCCAACTTTTTCCCAGGACTGAAGCCCCTCCGAGGCTTCATGAAAGATGGACCATACATCTCTCTTGTTTGTCGCTATGGTGGCAGTGGCTCGTGGCAGCTGGTCACTAAGTATATGCGGAGTGAAACAAGAACAAGTCCACAGTTAGAAAGACCGGGTTGTGAATCCCAGCCATTCCTCCCTGTTTATGAATTTCTGTCTCTGAGGTTGACTTCCTCGTGTGTCGAATAAGGACTGCTGCAGTACCATCCAAAGATGCTGAAGAGAAGTGGGGTATACGATCCTGTAATAAAAGTGTTCCCTGTTTGAAAGAACTACAGAAGTGTAAAAATAGTACACGGACGTCAAGCCTCTGAGCATGGCTCTGGTCCCCCTAATATAAGAGTTAAATCAGGAGCTGAGAAGATGGTTCAGCGGATAAAGTACTTGCTGGGCAAACAGTGTATTCTAATCCACAGCACCCACGTAAGCCAAGCTTGATGCGTGTGTCTGTAGCTTCAGCAATGGTGGGGCTGAGACAGGCAGGTCTCTGGAGTTCTCTGGCCAATCAGCGAACTTCAGGTTCAGTGAAGAGACCCAGTCTTAAAAACGTATACAGTAATAGAGGAAGACATGACATCAGCCTCTCCCTCTGTCCGTCTCTGTCTGTCTCTGTCTGTCTATCTGTCTCTCAGAGTTAAACAGCAATGTATTCTTATTGCACATTATAACTATTTTTAGATTTAAAACATTAGGGGCAGAAGAGATGGCTTGGTAGGTAAGAGCACTTGCCAGGGTAAGAGGACCTGAACTGGGACCTCAGTCGTGTGTGCATCTGTAATCAACACTGCGTGGTGGGGATGTGGAGTGGAACAAGAGGATCCCTCTGGCTTGCTGGCTGCCAGCCCAGCTCCAGGTTCAATAGGAGACCTTGTCTCAATGGACGAAGATGGCTAGCAATGGAATAGCACACCTGCTGTCCTCTGGCCTTGAGAAACTGTGCGCTAGCCTGCTCCTGCACACACAAGTTTGCATATAGCTCACACAAAGGAGAGTTAGAAAGCCTTGAGGTCACCACAAACTTACAAAACCATTGGAACAATACAAATGAGTTGTATTTCCTTGACCCGCTTGAGAGGACACTGCTGACTACAGCTCCGTCAACTCTGGATACCGGAGGGGATATCTCTGCCACGCACCAGTCCCCACATACAGAGTCCAGCACAAGCCGGAGAACCAGAAAGTTAACCTGGACAGGTTACTTCCATGTCTCTCTCAGGCACGGATCACTTTTCCAACTCTGGGAACTAAACTGAAACAACCATGTTTTACATCGGCAAACTCTCTACTCTGGGCTGTTTTCAGACCACTGCTTGACTTTTATTCTGAGGTAAGGCTTCACTAAGTTACCCAGGCTGGCCTTAAACGCACTTTGTAGTCAAGCTAGTCCTTATGATCCTCCTGCCTCAGTTGCCATAGGAACAGGAATGAACACATCTGTGCCACTAGGCCAACCCATCATCATCTGTTGAGCAGAAGAAAGGACCACTCAGAATCCCGGTGCAGTGTTTGGAAGATCCAGCCTTCCCCTGATTTTCAGAACCTTGACAGTTCAGAATATCATGAGTTAGTTATGTGGTAGAATGACCCCAGGCTTTGGAATTCTGATGTCTGCCTGTGGTTTGACTGAGGCCTGGCTTCCCTGTGAGCACTATCAAAGGAGTCATGCATGACTAGGTTTGTCCCCTGGCAGCCTGTGGGGAGACACACACTCCTAATGTATCTTGCTACTGATGGAGTTCACTTAATTGGTTTGTTGAAGAGATGGTGTTTTCCAGCCTTTTCTGAAAATTTACACTTTTCCTTTTTGTGATTAGCATTTTGTGCAGATGTTTGCAGTGGAATTATGGGAATATCTACACACCATCTAATTCTAATGCATTCATTCATTCATGTATGTATATATATATATGTGTGTGTGTGTGTGTGTGTGTGTGTGTGTGTGTGTGTTCTTAAACATGCATCTCTAAAGACTCATAAAGACTATTGAGAGACTGGGTTATGTTCTTTTCATTGGTTTGATGAGCATTTTGTCCCAATAGGAAGCCATTCAGGTGGATTTCAGTTTTGGCTGACACCAATCAACCTTTACTGACTTCCTTACTTGTTCCTTCAACAACACATTTAGGCTTCCAGTCCCTAAGCCACAGATTCCTGGATCATTTTAGTGGAAATAATTTTTCAAAGTCAGTATCTGGGTACTAGATGTGCCCACTGTTAACAGTGGCCCTATCTCTATGCCTTCCCAGTGGATAGTACCAGACAATGTATGAATATGCACATATAAAATATGCACTTACTATGTGTATATACATATTCACATATGTTTATGTATGCGCATTCATATACAGATGTGTACACACTCCATATTTATCTCTGTCAATATTCATTTGCATGCATTAATTTCCCATCCAACACCACAGGATCCCCCCAGGTTTTTCCTTTCCATATTTGTGATGAGAACTGTGGTTTCTGTTAGGCATATTGAGTACATGCCCTTCCTTACCAGTGCCCGGTCTTTGCTCCCTGGACCCTCCCTATCCACAAGTGACAGGTCCCTCTCTTGTCGAGGTCCGCTTCATGGACCTCTTCTCATCCCATCCCAGTGTGTGGGTGTCATCTTCAGCTTAACATCCTGTGCCAGGTTACCCCTCAAGAAGAACATGTTTTCAACCCGCTGGACTCCCCCACATACCACACCGCTGCAACTTGTTTCGCTCCGCTGAGTACTAAAACGCACACCAGGCCACCTCTGCGTCACTGCAAGCTGACACCTGTCCGACTCAGCCACACCTACAGCTGCAGGAGGCAAAGAGTTTGAAGAGGCAGGATCGATAATAAGATGTATTCATCTGCGGCTTTCTTCCTCCTTGATTTACACACATATGCATGTGTTTTCTGAGCTAGGAAATATCCGAAATGGAAGAAACTAGGGGAAAGAGTAATTATAAATTGGCTTTCTCCTAATTATCTTACATTCATTCCATTATAATTTTTTTATAAATGATAAATTTTTATATTTCTCTATCCAGGAAAAAAAAAACAGAGAAAGAGATGGGAACAGGAGAAGGAGGTAGGGCTTGAAAGTGTGGAAAATCAATGTTCTGAGTTATGATGGTACTGTCTTGGACAGAGACTGGAGTAAGGGACGGACTTTTAAATCACTTTTGGTTGTTGAGCAATACAACAACAGAGCACTGTGAAAGCCCGGGTTCTCTGTGTGTAAAGGCTTATGTTCTTCACTGGACAATAAGGAGAAGAAGGGCAGGGACTGCGTCTGGCTGCGTGCCTGGCTTACGGAAGGCTCCAGTGCATGTCTGTTGTTTATCAACTTGCACCTGCTAGACAGAAAGGGTCCAAGGCCCAGCTGAGAGACAAGATGGAGTGTCAGGTCTGTTCCATTCCAGCTAACACTGAAGATGTGCAGAGGGGATAAAACGACGCAGACAAAGCATTAGACTAGACCGCCGTTGTAACCTGCTAGCAGTTGTTACCGAGCCCTTGCTTGGTGTTAACTGTTTTCCCCAGTAGATGCAGTATTTCTTTCCTCACTGATTATTATACTGCCCAGAGCCCCTGGTTTCTAGAAATGTTTAATCAAGCATTACATATATCCTAGCAATACATCCCAGACACCTCTGCTTTTCCTGACAGTTTCACCTTCCTCTGCTTTTTCTCTGTCTTTTTTTTTTAATCCACAAAGTTAACTTATCACACAATTTTCTACATAATGTAAAGGTTTGTCATTTAGAAAAATAGCATAATAGAACATACAACCATCGGGAAACCAATTTATGTCGGACATCCCTCTGAGAACTCTGAGCTGTGGGGACAGTAGGGTACCCATAGGGATAGCGCACAGAGAACCAATGTGGAGTTGTCGCTAGTTTCTGCATAGCTAAATTCATTGGGCAATAGCTTAAACCTGCACCCTAAATAGTATTTCTAGAAGATTCTCAACCAGTTCTTTAACCTGGTCTTTACAGAGTAATGATTCACATCTAGACTCCAAGACCCCAAACTCCAATGAATCTAGTTTTTCAGAGACTCAGTTGAACAATTGCAGTAGTAGCGATTGTGACCAAAGCCCTCATAGGTAAAGGGAACTGAATAGAGAAGAGAATAAACCAGGGGTTTCCATCTGCACAATGAGCTGCATTGCTAAAGACACAGTGGTTCCCCCAGATTGCCCTGTACTGAGCTGATCTTCATTGCTCCAGGATCAAGGCCCCTTTCCTCTGCAGAAAAATGGCCTGGTTAATCCCAGATAAGATCTATTGAGCATCTGTATTTCCCAAAAACTCCACCAGGCTATAAAAAAAAAATCACATTTGCATACACATACATGTAGGTTAAATCTTGCTCTACAAGAAATACCTCGTCTTCAAGAGGTCAGTTATCCAGATGATTGGCAGCTAACTACAAGCGGCATGAATCCAAACGCAATGGAGGGAAATTGAGTTAAAGCAACCACCTTGTAACAAACACAAGAGGTCTCTGGGGAGAAGAGGCTATTCCACTTCCAGCATTTGGGGTAACAGATGGACTAGTGTCCTTTACATATAAGGGTCTGTTCATTGTCCAGGGGAAATATCGCCCAAAGATGAAGGGATTGCACTGAATCCCTAAATCCTAACCACCCAGATCTCTGAGAAAAATAGCCAGATTGGCCTAACTATGGAATTTCCCTGTCTTGGTGAATTTACGACGAAAAGATGACCCAAGTCACAACTGCTGACTGCACAGCAAATTCAATTACCCCAAATTCCAACACGCCGTCCTGCTTCCTGTCTGTCACCCCTTTCTTATCATGATATTTTTCGGGGCCGTGAACCCCCACTGTGTCATCTGCATCCATGTTTAATTTTTCTGTAGGAAGATGCAGCACCGAGAAGCAATCCCAAGGACATCTCCCCGGAGGAGGAACACCACCTGCTTGATGAAGCACAGTGACCCAGCCTCAGCCCCAGTCTGGCCAAACCCACACAAACAGTAAGTAAATCATCCCCAGCTCCTTTCCGGCCATCTCCGAGGACAAAGAAAGCAGCATTGGGATATAAAGCAACATGGAGGTGTGGGCTACAGGATAAGGCAGGGGGCAGTCTGGAATTAGTTTTATCTGCTGTGTTTTTAACCACAGTTGTGAAAACCCCAAGCCTCTCTGACGACCTTCCACCCTGCCAACCTGACCACATAGGAACAAGGAACATCTCTGCACTGGTTACCAGACATCTTGAGCTTTGTAGAGAGCTATGAATGCACTGTAAACCTTCCTCTGTGTAACTAGGGCGAGAGCTAGGGAGTAAAATACTTCCTGTGCTACCCTAAGGAGTCAACTTTGCTCCTCAGCACAAGCTCATAAAAGAACGGCATGGTAGTTAATGCTTGCACTCCAAAAACTGGGGAGAAAAAGACAGAAAGATCTCTGAAGCTCAGTGGTTAGATAGTCTGGCCTATGTCCTTACCAGACCAAATGAGAGAACCTATTTCAAAAAACAAGATGGACAGTTCCTAGGGAATGACATTTGAGGTTGACCTCTGGCCTATACACACACACATACACACACACACACACACACACACACACATGCTTGTGTGTGAAAACACACACACATGCAAACACACACACACACACACACACACACACACACATGCTTGTGTGTGAAAACACACACACATGCAAACACACAAACACATACACCATTCTTGGTAGACAGGAACCTTGAAAGAATAGCCAGGGTTTCTCCCCAGATGGGGTTGTGGATATGGCAAAGATCCTGGCTGGTCAGCCTGCCAAAGTCAGGACAGCACGTTGGATGGAAGGACCCAGTGCAACATCTCTCATGAGCATCCTGGCTTCTAAAAGGTATTTGGCTTCTACGCTTCACCCCAAAACAGTAAATTAAGTCTTGGAAAGCCTACAAATGTCATATTTTACCAAACGACTACACATCACCAGCAGGTCTAAAGTACAACGTGCCATTTGGAGGGTGGAGAGAGATGGTTGTTGATTTTCATTTGATCCTTAACACAACACATACGGTAGTGGTTTTCATAGCTGAAGGCTCCAAAGCTCTGAGAGGGCCAGGAGTGGGTGAACTTGGGCCCTGGCCTGTGGCTGTAGCCTCTGGGATGTTTGAATTGAGCAGTTCTTTCTGCCCTCTTGAATGTCTGCTCTACAGAGAACAAGTACCCAGGAACAGAGCTGTTCTCACCCAAAGCATTTCACAGTTTCCAAAGCATGGTTGCACACTAGGATTTACCCAGTAATTCTTTTATTGTCTGTTACTCCACAAGCTCCACAGGAGCTGGGTGCTGTCTGTTCTCTTCCCTGCTGCAGCCCCGAATGCTGGCCCACAGTAATTGTGGACATGCTTTCTTTGATAATATTGTTCTTGTTTTGAGACAGGTCTCGCCAGTCTTGAACTCTAGTTTGGGAGTTTCTTCAGTGTCAACCTCCAAATTAATGGCTCTGTCACAGGGAGCCTTAGCTCCTAGGGGATTCCTGGGTAGCTCCTTTCATCCTCAAGGGAACCTAGATGCTGTTTTGGGGGAACAGCAAAAACTGCTTTGGATTTTCTAGAAGCTACCTTTGTAGCAACATTTGGTCTGCCAAAATAAAAGCTTCCAGTTGTTTCTTTTGTAAAAGGTTCCTGGAAGGCCCTGGCCCCTCCATCAAGCGGCACCCCTATGAGGTCGGAGCCGCCCACTTGACAGGGCCAGAGCCCACCTCCCTCCTGACCACCCAGGCCCCGACTCCCGACCGCCCCTACCCGGGTTCCTGCACCAATCCTCCCTGAATCCAGCCCATTTAAAATGCCCTTTAAAAAGGGCTCTGTTTGGGTGAGTTCTTGGGCTCTCCTAGAGAGCAGCAGATTATCTGAAAATAGGTGTTATTGATTACAACCAGGTGGTCTTTGTGGAAAGGGGGCCACTCGAACCAAAATAAATATTTGCCAGCACAAAGAACAAGCCGGCCCCTGTTGCGGGCGGGGGGCGGGGCTGTGGCCGTCGGCACTGCCCTGTCGGCCCGCGGGTCGGCGGCCGGGATTGTGTTTCTTCAATTAGGAGCGAGGCGCGGGGGCGGGAGCACAAAGGCCCCCCAGCCTCCCACACCCGGCCCCGAAGCCCGAGCCATTGTATTTGTTTTGGCTTTCTGGCGCACTCCTTAGTATTTATTTCTTTTCCCTCTGTTTTATTTTTATTTTCAAATTGCCGGCCGGGCTGGATGCCGTCCATTCACCCCGCTGCCTTGGAGCGCGGCTCGCAGACTGCCGGAGCCGACTCGCTGGACCCGGCGGCTCTCCCGCCTCCTGTTCTCGGGGTCAGGGCGCTGCCCGGGGCTCGGGGGTTCCGGGGACGACAGACTCAGGGGCTACTGGGGGTGCAGCTCAGGCTGGGGTGGGGGTGGGGCAAGGATAGTGGAGGAGATCCAGGTATGGGGTGGATCGGTTGGATTCCCGGGAGTCCTGCTTCCGAGTGAGTCCCTCTCGAGCTGGCAGTGATGATAGCGTTTTCTTGAAAGGATGTTAATTCGGGGTGAAATCTGGAGGTCAGTTCAGGAGACAGCTTGAAACCTCCTTGAGGTCCTGTCTCCACTTCCCCTGCCTTCTGTCTAGGGCAGAGCAGACAACACTGTCTGGGAAGGGTGAGAAGGTGCTCCCCCAGCTCTGAGAACTTCCCTTTTACCTAAATCTTAGAGCACTGCAGGTGTCGGTGGGATCAGGACGGCACCGATGGAGAGACGGGAATGCAGGGGGGGTGGGGGGAGGCGCGGCGGCGGGAGGGGGCAGCGGGAGGGGGCGGCAGGAGGGGGCGGTCCTCTGTTAGTTTAAGAGGTTAAGTATGAGTATGGGGGCTATCACCAAGCTGTAGGAAAAGTTCTGAGAGCCCCCACCTGGCAGCCAGAGAGAGAGTTGTCTGGCAAAGGGTGGAAAGCTGAGGGCTACAAAGGGTTTACAATAAAGGGACCCAAAGAGGGTTGATTCAGAGAGATTCTAGAAGACAATGTAACCAGAGAGAAGAGAGAGGCAAGCAGCCCGAAAGAGAGATGGTGTGAAGCACAGGTGTCAGAGTGAGGGTCGGAGCAGAGGTGTTGGAGGTTGGAGAGGCAGTGCAAGAGGGCTCCGTGGTTTCTGTGGCTTTGTGTTACACACTCGGTGCATCCTTGCTCATGAACGAGTTGCAAACCACTTATTCCCTCAAGGAATGTCATTGCTTAGCTGAAGAACACATTCCTGGCCCTGTGGTCTGCCGTGGAGCTAGTAGCCTTTTTGTTCGTGGTGTTAGAAAGTGTCGTAAAGGGGTTATACTATTGTGTCTAACATAGCCCTTTGAGCAACATGCTCCAGGGCAGCCTTGTAGAGCCAGGATGATTTTTCAAGAACTCAAAAGAAATCCAGGACATGGAAGGACATGCGTAGGTTCACCATCACACTGTGATGCTTGTACATAGCATCATGCTTGGGAAGGAACAGCTGGCCACAGGGCCTTTGTATCCCAGGGTGAGGATGTCTCATAATTCAAGGTAACAGAAAATGCCCGACCAAGGTAGAGATTTAGCCATGAGCATAGCAAAGCCTGGGTTTGTAAGAACTGGATGGCTCAGGAGATCTTTGTAACCTCACTTCTGACAAAATTGTCATCAACCTCAGAATATCCCAGGGGGCAACCATGTGTAGATATTTTTAAGTGGAAATGAATTTAAAGCATTTGGCCCATTGGCTTCATCAGTCAGGAACCAAGTATCTTGGAATCTTCTAGGTCCTTGGAATCTTCTAGAACACTCGTGATCCTAATACCAGAAGTCTGCAGAGGGACCCAAGTATGGTGTGTTCGTAACAATCACTCGAGAGGATTGTGGGCACAGCAAGGCCTGGCAGATAAGCTCCCAGCTCAGTAGTGCCCTGGTAGTTTTAACAGCAGGCCCTTGAAGGGACCAGGGGTGGAAGCCTATGATCGTTGGCATTTGCTGATTTGCAGGGCGTGTTTCACCATTGCAGCTATCTGGGTACAGATGTGACAGTTCTGGATGCAGCTCTATGAAGAGATTCCCCTAGTCAGCTCTTGTACAAACAACATTCTTCCCAGAGACCCACAGAAGTGGGTACAGACCCTTGGGGAACCAAGAGAGGACCCAGACTCAGGGCTCAGTCCCTGCATGGAGCTGCTTAAATCTTTAATAATAACAAGGGTGATAGAGAAGTATATGGTTAATAGTCTTCTGGGGAGGACTCTAGGAAGGACATCCCTAAAGGTGGGGTTATGATTGCCTTCTTCATAGCTGCCTCCCTCCAGCCTTAGCTGTTCCCGGAGCCACAGGCTCCCAAAACACACTGTATGAGTGAATGAATGAATGTATAAGCAAATGGGTGCGCTTGTTGCTAATTCAGAGTCATACTTCATACAAATACATTTATATGTAGATATGCATATACACAAGAATGTTATACTCCCAAAATATATCAAATGTCAATATAAAGCATAAGCAAAAATGCTTATGATTTTTAGTTTGTATTTCTTTCACTTGAGACTTTGAAGACATCATATAAAATCACCCTTTATCTATCTATCTGTTTTTTTTTCCATGAAGGTCTTACTATAATGTCCAGGTTCCTCCTGGATTCAAGTGACCCTCCTTTTTTGGGCTTCTAAGTAGCTGTGCCTACAGCTTTGCGTCCTTGAGGTTTGCAAACAAGGCCTGCGGTATGTTGGATTCTCACGTTCTCCACATTGCATGTGCCTCCTTCTCCGGAACACCTCGCTCTTTTGATCCTCGGCTTCATCCTCCTATTGCCCATCACATACTGACCTACTGTCTGTGTCCCAGGCTTCTCTTAACGTCTTCCCAGGAGGCTCTCTCTCCTTAGGGCAACGACCCTCGAGCTAGCTCCACTTCAGAGAAGCATGTTTCTTTCAGAAGCCTTGGTCTATGAATTCTCACTGCGTTTGTTTTCTGTGTCTAGAACTTTGCTCAGTGTCTAAGTATGTATCGAAAGTGGGCAGCATTTCACCCTGTTTGGGTGCATGCTGCATTCCTTGGCTCCTGGCTGTGGTACAGTTGGGCCCTCATCACTACAGGTACTACTGGGAGAAACAACTTTCTGTGAATTGAGTTGTTATGTGTCTGTGGTCATAATAATCCCATACCAGAGACTCTCGCTGTATAATCAGCACTGTTTCCGCAGATGTTTTCCTGGTGTTCCCACAACTCTTTGTGGCTCTTTTCATTATCATCATCTTGCTGATGAAAGATTTCCAGCCTCAAGAGGTCCAGTGACTCACCAAATTCATATGGAAGCCGCTGGATGCCAGGATTCTACTGCAAGCTTCCAGACAGTAAGAATTGCCTACTGCTTAGCAAGGAAAACCCATGGTTGTCTTTTGCTTGTACCAGAGTGAGGCTCTGTCTCCTACACTTGTTACAAGGGATGAAATAGGAAAATACTTGCAAAGCACTTAGAACAATGTCTGCCAATAATAAACCGCACATAAATGTTTCGCACATAGATACATACGTGCCTAGCCCCGACTGGGTCATGAATTTGTGGGTGTCTTCACCCCTCTGAGCCTCAGTTTCCTAATCTGTAAGATGGGTTGTATTTCAGCCTTGTAAGGCAGCTTGTGAAGCATGCAGGATCTTGTATATACAGATGGTAACATTTCTGCATTTACACCATAATCAAGTTTTCTGAAAATTTTTATTTTATCATCCCAACAACGATAGGCCTCACATATGTGTGTCTCCCATTAAATGCTGTAATCGTTATAATGGCTACTAAAGAGCTGGGTAAGGCTACTTCTACCAGGACAGCCTTACATTTGGGATCTGGAGGTACATATCGCCACCTGCTGGCCATTAGGTACACCTCGCAGAGAGTGCCAACTTGCTTGTGCGTGCCTCCTGGTGGGCTCCCTTCCTCCCCTTTTCCCTTCCCCTCCACTTGGCTCAATAATATTTCCTGTCCTTACTCCCCAGGCTCCTGGGCAATGTCTGGAGCTTGGAGCCCTTGGTTTCTCCATCTGTGAATTAACAGTCTAAGATTGGGGTGTGTTCAGCTTTCATTCACTACTGAGCTGGGTTTCTGGGGCTAAGGGGAGCAATGAAGCAGTCTTGGGAGGAAGGTTATGTTGACTTCAAGGAAGCATTGAGTCGAAGCAAAAGAGATGAGATTTAAGGCAGGGAAGAGGGTTCAGGCCAAGGGGGTCAGGAGCATGATGTGGGGTATATACTTTGAGGTGCTTTCTTCAAAGCCTCTGAGTTCCACACAGTATCCCCCCCAGACACACACACACACACACACACACACACACACACACACTGCAGAATGTCCTCAGCACCTGGCCTCGGCCTCAACTGACAATGTGGGTATCTGAGGCCATATGGGAATAAATGTGTTTCTTAGAGTACAACTCTTAGGTCATCTAAACACAGCTTCCCTGGTGGCCCCAGCCATGCCGCAAGTAGTAACTCACTTCCTGTGTCGTCATAGAGGAAGACAGCACCTTAGCTACACAGAGCAACCTCTCATGTGTGGTGAGATTCTCAGGCACCTTGAATGTGTGAGCAGACGCCGTCTTGCCCCTGGTACCCAAAGAAACAGTTCAAGGGTGTGATGTGTCTCCATTCCCCAGACTTGCTCTCCATGCCCCCCTTTCTTTTTGCTGCCCCCTTCCAGGTGAGTTTCCCTTCAGAAGCAATGATCCCATGAATGGAATTTGTGGGGATAACCTCAAGAAAAATATGTAAGCCCCTGGAAGTGCAGAAGGCAGAAGGCCTAGGCTCCAACCCCTACTTGCCTTCTCTGTAGTTTTGGCATCCAGGTGTACCATAATAGCTTCTGAGTCTCAATTTTTCCTCCTGGAAAACTAGAATGACAGAACTTGCCTGCCATACAAGCCTGTCCATCATTCCCCAGAAGCCCGTGTCAATTCTGTTAGTCTGAGGCACATGCCCACTAGTGGTCCAACTCTCTGCACCTCCTTTTTCCTTATTTCAAATTTACCCCTCCCAGTAAGTCCATATAAGCTGCCAAGAAGCCCTTTGTCTTCTCCATCACACTCAGCATTTTGGGGGTGGAGGGAACAGGATGAAACAAGATACAATACAACAAAGCAAAAATTCTCATATCGAGGCTGGACACGGCAACCCAGCAGGAGGAAAAGAGTATCGAGAGCAGGCAAAAGGTCAGAGACATCCTACTCCCACTGTTAGGAGTCTCAGGGGAACACCAAGCCATCAGCTATAACAGATATGCAGAGAACCTGGCACACACCCATCAGGCCCCAAGCTTGCCCCAGGCTCTGTAAGTCCCTGTGAGCCCTGCTTAGTTGATTCAATGGGCCAGGTTCTCCTGGTGTCCCCTCTGACTCCTACAGTCTTTCCTCCTCTTTCTCAGGCTTCCCCATCTCCAGCAGGAGGGACCCAATAGAGACCTCCGATTTATACTGTCTCTCCACACAATGTCTGGCTATGGGACTCTGCACCCCTCCCATCTGCTGACAAGACACTAGTCTATGAATAGAGCAGAATATGGAATCATTTCATTGGTTTTAGGGGATTGGTTTGGTTTGGTTTTGTTTTCCAGTTGTGTTTGGTTCTACCCTAGGTCTCTGGGCTCCAGTTCCTGGCCATCTAGATGGGGTAGGGCATGGGCTCTCTCCCATGGCATGGGCCTCAAATTAAACCAGGCATCGGGTGGCCACTCCCACATGTTCTGTGTCGCCAGTACCCCAGCACATCTTGCAGGCAGGACAGATTGTAGGGGGAGGGTTTTGTGGCTGGGTTGGTGTCCAGGTTTCCCTTTTTGTACCTTCTCGCCCTGGAGAGACTAGCGCGACCTCTCTGTGTTCAGCGAGTTGTGGGGAAGTTGTTCCCAGCAGTGGGGCCCTGTGTCAGTTTCCAGAAAGTGACCTTCTGTCCTAGCTTCAGCCTGCGCTGTTGAGGGATCTTCACAGGACCTTCTTGGTCAACAACCCAACTGAATATAAGCCATCACTAGAAGTTCTGTCCGGTCACAAAAGATGGCCCCTTCAGGCTCCTCTAGTACTGAAAGTCCTCACTAGGGTCACCCTCATAGTTTGCAGGAAGTTTCTACACACTGGGTTTTCACACACACCACCCCCCCATAGCCCCAGTTCCATCTGTCTCTCCCTGCACCTTCTCCCTCCATGTCCCCACCCTCACCTTATCCTGTCCCCACCACCCTCAGTCCACACTCAGAATCTATTCTATTTCCCCTTCCCAGGGAGAAATGCTCACTCAGCATTTTCTTATACCTCATTTTTAACATTTATTTGCTTCACCAATTTCATTGATTTTAGTTGTAATGTACTCATGCGTGAAATTTGATAGTAGTGGATGCCCTAAACACTTTATGGACCTAATTAAAAGGTAGTTACCAATAGTACCATGGAAATTGAATCTCCCTTTCCCAGGCCATCTCTACAGGAGTAAAGATGCCTGTCCTGACTTCACAACCAGCCCAGATGTGAATCTTGAAAAGCTGCTAGGCCAGATAGATTATTTGACACTGGGGAACCTTGATTCTATGAGTCCAACTTAATCTTAGGGTGAGTGGGTAGATTCAACCTTGTCAAAGGAGCAGGCTTTCAGAGACACATGACAGCCACATCCATAGCCTCTTGGGTTCACAACGGCAGGGCCAGGTCCAAGCAGCTACTGCAAAGTGGCATGAAGAATGAGAGGGAGGTCCTGCAGATGTTGGTACTCTCAGCAAGCATCCCTAGATAGTATGAGAGGGAGGTCCCACAGATGTTGGTATCTCAGCAAGCATCCCTAAATATTGATCTTAAGACGGTATTGCTAAGAGACAAAGCACACTGAAGGACAGGGCTCCCATAATGCTGCCCATTGTGAAAGAAGCAGGGTGTAAATGCACATGTATCACTTGTATTTCCCAAAAGGAAACCACATAGTGACCTACTTCCCAGCATGGTGACTGTGCCAAGAATGGCACGCTGCACATTACAAAATACTTAAAACAGAGAATTTGAGAGGTTCTCACCACAAATCACAGGACTGAGCTGGTTGTGATGGTAAATGCCTTAATCCTAGCACTCAGAGACAGAGGCAGACAGATCTCTTTGAATTCAAGACCAGCCTGGTCGACATAGTAAGCTCCAGGAAAGCCAGGAATATACAGACTCTGCCAAAAGAAAAAGAGGGGGAAGAAGAAAAAAATGATAAATATTGGAGAAGATGGCCATGCAATGTGTGTAGCTTGATTTGATCATTGCTCAGTGATCACAGGGATCAAAGTATCACATTGTTCCTCATAAAGGTATACAGTTATTATTTATCAGTTACAAAGAAGACTTCAGAATATGAAAGCCAGAGAATTAAAACTGTTGGCAGTGGTTAGCTTTACAGAAGAAGGAGGGTGCAGAACACAGAGCGTGAGGGTGCAGATGTGTTTTCTAAGCCCTGTTCTGTGACATCAGAATCATATGAATTCTTTACATAATTATTCAAAGAAAACAGACAGGGCTGGGATAGAGTTCAGTATTGATCCCCAGTGCAGCAACAAACTAGACAAATGCAAGCACCAATTATTGAATTCAAAAAGAAAAGCAAGAAATTTAATAAGTCAAGTTGTTGAAGAATCACATTTCGGAAAAAACACAAAACAAAACAAGCGACCTCACAGCAATTTATTGGCTGTGTATCCCTCGCAGGATAAAGGGTAGGGAGTATAGAGTCTTTGGTTAGATTGCTGTTAACATGACCTGCATCATTTTTGAACTATTGCTATTGAATATGACAAAAAACTATCTTATCCAGTATTAGCAATTATGAAACTCCACCAGTGACCCTCCAGGCTGGCTAAGCTCCAGACCCTTGGTCAACGTGAGCAAGATCTCAGCTTCCCCATTAGGGCAACGCCAGTTCCTGGATCACAGTGACCTCAACCAAGCATATATAAGTTTAAAATAAAAATACAGGGTCGACGGTCCTAATTTCTGTACCCGTGTAGTATCAGTGTGAGGCTTGTGCCATGACCAGTGTCCCTTGAGTTCAACCCCATCACTCCTGCCCAATGTTGGCAGGCTAGTCACCGTTCTTTCTACAAAGGAAATTTTCTATCTATCATTTTCTTCAACCCTTCAACCCTATTTCAAAAGTCCTTTTTTTAAAAAAACTAAGAACACTGAGGCTCATGAAGTTAAGTTGTTTGTCAAGGCCCCTCATCTAATAGATAGTGTAGTTTGAACAAAAGTTCACTGGTAAAAAAGAGACCAAATTCACTCTTAGTCATGCAACCCTTAATTCATTAAAAAAAAATACTGATGCTATAAGGGAGTATATTAGTGCCGGAAATATATATAAGTAATGGAGAACATAGACGCTGATCTCTAAACATAACCCAGTTTTCTCTGCTAGTTAGAATGGGAATATTATCTGTCTCTGCTCTGGAGAATAGAATAAAATGTTACACAGTTTTTAATTATATGTGCCTATAGCATAAGCATAAGGCCTAACACTCGCTATGGGTGTGTATGCTCAGTCCACATAAGTGTTAAATATATGTATGCATATATATACAGATATATGTATATGTGCATACACACACACACATATATGTGTATATATTTATATACAATTGGTTGCACTATTTGCACTGACAAGCTAGACAAATCTGCAGGAAATCTATGGAGTCCCACTAACCTAGAGCCCCAGAAAAAAAATTATTAAAATAAAGCTAGGAGAACTTGTTAAGTCTTGCCAGGGGCTTTCCCATATGCTAACTTTGGTTCACTTTTCCCAAAGTGTACAACCAGGCAAAGGTCATGAGCCCTCTGTGGGTTCCAGGTTAATACACAACAGCGCTGTGAGTTTTCTCAGAGGGCAGTAGATCTATCTCGGGATTCAAAGAGGATGAATTAATAAACTCGTGGGCTGTGCAGGTAGACTGACTGGGTCTGACTCCCAGCCTGCTCTTTGCTACCTATTGATCTGGACCGTGAAAAATAAGCAAATGATAGTACTGCCCCCACAAGGCTGTTGTGAAAGTTAAGAAAGGAGATTGTTTAAGACTTCAAGCAGAACCTAAGGCAGGTAAACACTTAGTAACGGTCCCTAGGCCAGGTTTCTCCCTGCCTGAAGGGTGCTTGTGTCTAGAATGTCCTGAGCATTCAAAGGTAGGCTGGTTGGAGGTATGTGCTGGTCCCTAGGCCAGGGTGCGTACAAATCCCCTTCTGCAGGGCTCCTCTCCAAGAGTCCAGCTGTGTGCATCTGGCTGGAGAGATTAAATTATTTTTGAATTCCTAACTGAATGTTCTTTTAATGGAAACTTAATGACAGACATTGAAATAGATTTCCTCCCAAACCCCTCCTCCCCGCGTGCCCCCCACATGACTCGGGGTTGCGCAGTTCCCGATAACCTTTTTTCCCTAGCCCTGGACTTTTATCTCCCCAGTGACATGCAGCCCTTGCTGGACAGAAAGAGGAAATTCCAGTCATTGTTCTTAAACTTCTGGCTTCCAAAATAAAATGCTCTATCTCCCCTGTCAAGCTTTGATTGACACACACTTCCTGTAATGGCAGACAGCAACGGCCCAGGGGCGGGGCCTAGGGTTCATTTGCATTCTTGCCTTTAGATGTTTCCCTATTGTTTGTTCTAGAAAAATGATGAGTCTCCATACCAGTCACAGAAGCACTGTTGAAGACTCATTTCTGAGTTTAAGAAAAACCTCCATAAAGGATGAAGCCTAAGCCTTCCAGCCATGAACCCAGGAGGTTTATCCCTAATATCCTTAGTGGTAGAAATGGACATTCTAATACTCTCACTATGACTGGGGGGGAATCTTTTCTTTCTGCCCTTTAGCCTCCCAAATATTCACCCTAAATATTGACTAGGAAGGTTCAAATGGGATCCAGTTCTCCATGGCAGTATCTCTACAGTAACAGAGATCAATTGGGCAAGCCCAAAGGGATCCGCACCAAGGACAAGTCTGACTATAGCAGTGTGCCATAGGTTGCAGTTTTTCTTTAAGAAACATAGAACCTCTTTGGAAATGGCTGAAGAACAGTAAATACAGTAAGGAAGCTTGCTAAGAAGCAATAACAGTTCTGATGTGGTCAGGTAGGGCCTATTGGGAAAAGGGTTTCTGGGCTGAACAAAAAGCTGACCTTTCACCCTGGCATTCACCTACAACCCCGTTGGTCTTTCAATGCCATCTGCTTCCCCTTCGTTTTCTTTCCTTACTGATCTTTGTCCCCTTGTTACCACCCTTTCTCCAGTGCCCAAGGCGCTTCATTCTGGTTTTGAGCCGCAAGCACTCCTTCCTGAGAACTCTCAAGAGTTGCCACCCCGATCCCCACTTCCTACAAGCTTTGTGAGATGTGTATAATGGGTCTAGCGAATTTGTATTAAAATGAAGAGACTCCAAGTGCAGGTTCCTGGGTTCTGATAGAGGAATGTTTAGAAGTAAACCAGAAACATGCCAATCAGATGTAGCCAAACCCACTACCAGGAAGCAGAGAGAGCAGAGTAGTGTATTCTGAGTGTATGGCCTTAATGAATGGCATTTCTGCTGGTTTATAAGGAGCTGCAGAGTGGTACGGTCTCTGTCTGTGTATGGGCCAGCAGAGAATTCCAGCTCCCTTGGGCTTGTGATAGTTAATTTCTTCTAGCTTGGTCAGCAAATTATGTCATAGATTCAAAGATTTACAAGCACAGAGTAACCGTCCATGTGGGCCAGATGTGTTCCCCATTGCGGCCACTGACAGGGTGTGCACCTTAACCCCATCTCTTCCCAGTGGTCAGGACCACGGCAAGTGTGAGTGTGTATAGACCTGTACAAACTCAACCCCTAACTGAGCAAAGCAGAGCTATCCCTACTCAGCGTTTGTAGCTGTCTTTCTCTGCACCGAGATTCATGCTGGAGAGATGTGCTGTCGCTGGACCGGCAGGGGCATGTCTGCAGCCCAGCTCATTTCCTCCTCGGAAGTCTAGACAACAAACGTTCACAGTTTGCCACCTTCCGGCTGGTCCCACCCCTCTCCAAGAGAAAGTCTACCTTGGCAAGAATATTTTTCTCAGTCATCCTGTCAGTTAATGCATAGGTGACGCTTTTTTGCTCACGCAGTTTCAGAAATTTATTCATCACATACTGAAAATATTCTGACTTTTGGACAGCTTCGAATTCCACATTCTTTTTCAAGGCGCATTCAGAATAACACAGGTGGGGAAGTGAACAAGCAGACATTCACATCGGAACCTTCCTTGGAAGTAAGTTCTCCTGCAAAACCTTTCCCTTTGGAAGACGTAGGGATGGCCCTCATGGACAGAGGACCGGCAGCATCTTGACTGTGGGGACTGGCTCATTCCCTCCTCCTCCTCCTTTGTACCGAGAATTTCAGTTCAAGCACTAAACAGAGAAATGTAGAACTGTCCAGTGTTAGCATTGCACCCGCTTCCAAGCTGACTGCTTTCACAGTCGGTATCATCTTGTAAGAGCTAGGAATAAAAACTCTTTTAATAGACCTGTAGCCCCATAACCCATCCATTAAATATTATAAGAAATACCACCACAGATCTCTCTCTGTGGGTATGTGTGTGTGTAGATTAGTAGATCAGAAATTGGCATAAGATATCTTCCTCATTCTCCACCTTAATTTTTTGAATTGTATGTGTATGGTGTTTTGCTTGCAAGTGTGTCTGTACACCTGGTGTCCATGGAGGTCAGAAAAGAATCAGATGCCCGAAAACTGGAGTTATAGACGGTTGTGAAGCACCATGTTGGTGCCAGGAATCAAACCTGGATTCTCTGGAAGAACAACCACAGTATTTTTTTACCACTTTCTCTCCAGCCCCTTCAAATTCCTTTTTTAAGCAGTCTCACTGAAACTGGACCTCACCCATTAGCTGGCCAGCAAGCCTCAGGCATCCTCCTACATCGGCCTTCCCAGTGCTAGGGTTACTGCTACCAAGTCAGGCCTTCTGGGTGCTTGCTGGAGGTCCAAACCCAGGTCCTCATGCTTGCACAGCAAGCTCTTTACAAACTGAGCCTTCTCTCCAGTCTCATCAGCAGCACTTTCAATCAAACACTCTCTTTGCAGGAGGTTATTCATTTAGCGTCTAGAGAATGGACGTGGCCTCTGTTTCATGGACCATGGGAGATCATTCAGGCCAAATTCTAGATGGACCACAGCATCTGGGTAAGTCACAAAGCTTGCCAGGGACTTTTTGCTCCTCTTTGCCTTGGGCTCAGAGAGGTGCAGAGTCACTGGATGATACTTTACTCCTTCGGAAACACACGACCCAGACTCAGATGAAGGCTTCAAACACAGGCGCTTGAGAAGGTTAGTCATTAGTCTTAGAAGCCTTAGTCATTCTTTGTATGACTGTCTCTTATTGTCGTGATTGGTTGACTCACTTTCCCCAACTCAGGGGACAGATTTTCCGTTGATAAAAGTCTATTTTAAGATGAAAGTGGCATCTTTCTAATCCATAGAATCAAGTGGGAAATATGGCTAGTTCTCGAAGCTATAGAAAGCTCCTAACATCTTCCAGGAGTCTTCTACAAGTATCTACATTGTCTGTCCGTGCGACCTTGGGTGACTTTGTTCCCATCAGCACTGGATGAGCTCACACAGTGATAGGAAAGACGCCAAATGAGTTCCTATGGCTTCCATATGCCAGCTTAAGTCACATTTGTCCATCAAGTGCTCTCTACTGCAGCCTTTAGAGATATGAGTCTTGGAGTCATAGCCATGGGGCTCAGGGGTGACCACGCTGGTAGACCTGGCAGTTTCTCACCCTGCTTTCACACCCCCAATTGCTGGTCGCTCCAGTACACAGTCAGCCCCTCGGTTCACAGAAGGTTTTCTGCAGGTGAAAAAGCCACTGCTACATCTGGGTGTCATCTGTCTCATCAACTTCGGACAGGACAAAGTTAGGGTTGTCGTAGCCCCTCTTCATCCTGGCTCTGGCGTCTTTCTCGTTGTAAAGGCACATGGCACAGTGGGGGGTTTCCACTTCCACCGTCTTACCAAAGTTATGGAAATCCACTCGGTACTTCCCTTCCTTGGTCTTGGATACTATGGGGACAAAACGGTAGCCCCAGAGCACTTCCTCTGGCACGTAGGATGTGCGGACCTGGCAGGTTGCGCTGGTGGATTCCACTGTGCCATCTAAAAAGACGACTAATTCAAAGTCCTGCTGGGGAAGCGTTTCTGCTGCCATGTGGAAGAAAGGACTGTGGTGGTCAATGACATGGTAGATTGTCAGCGGGGAGATGAAGAACAAATTCTCGTTGCCGGTATCGACAACAAAGTTGATATTGGTCTGATCCAAAATAATGGTCTCTCCTTCAGGAGTGATAGTGGTCTTCAGGAGCTTGCCATATATGTGACCGCCAATCAGAAGGCTCTTCCTAAGGTTAGCCACTCGGATGAGGAGGCAGAGCTTCCCACCACGCTTGCTGATCACCGCAGTCTTGCTGAAGGTGATGGTCTTCGCACGTTTTTTGGGTCTAGAGATCTTGGCTAAGATGGCGCCGCACATGAAGGAATTGATGATCACTCCTAGAATGGACTGGAAGATGAGCAGGAAAATGGCAGTGGCACACTGTTCTGTCACAAACCTGAATCCATAGCCTATGGTCACCTGAGTCTCCAGAGAAAACAGAAAGGCTGCGGTCATACCGTTAACGTTCTCCACACAAGGAGTGCGATTGTCGGGTGGGTAGAACTCTGGGAGGTCCTTGTGAACATAGGCTACCACATACCACAGGAGACCGAAAAGGAACCAACTCCCCAGGAAGGCTGTGATGAACACGGTCATTTTGTACCTCCATTTGAGGTCAAGTACAGTTGTCCAGATGTCCACAAAGAATATAAACCTTGACTGCACGTCTACATTGCCAAACTCTATGTTACACCTTCCGTCCTTGGAGACCAGCCTGGCTCGTTGCCGTGAACGCCCGAAGATGTGCGTGACAAACCATTTCCGAAGATGTTTGAACATCCTCTCTGTCAGGGCCCTGATCTGAAAACACATCAAAGGGGGCAGGTAAGATCACAGTTGGAGCAGCGGTGATGTGGGTGACACACATACACACTCAGCCACCTCTGAGAAGAGCATTCAAATCATCAGGCTGGTTACTCATTTGCACACACCAACTATTTTGTTCTGGGTGCCAGCGTAAATCTTACATGGCTGCTATGTCACATAAGTGGAGAAGACACCAAGTGGAGAGTTACTAATAGCTAATATGTTCAGGCATTTGCTGACCTCAGGGATTTAAAAACGGGGTCACCAGCGGGGCGATGGTGGCACACGTATTTAATTCTAGCACTTGGGAGGTAGAGGCAGCCAGATCTCTGTGAGTTCGAGGCTAGCCTGAACTACAAAGCAAGTTCCAGAACAACTAGGACTGTTACACAGAAAAACCCTGACTCAAAAAAAGAGGTGACCCATTCTAATCTGTACTTTTGCTTTTTGGATATTATGCAAATCATCTCCTCTGCGTTAAAATGTAACCTATTGCTATATAATAATCTTTGTGAAATCACAAGGCTAGGGCACTATTTGTATTTTTGTGATATATGAAATAATTAACTGAAAGAAAAGGAAATTCATCAATATATCCACTAAATTGTCTTGTCTACCAATACATCAAGAGACATCCTGACCCATTTTAGTTCCTTTGTTTATTAGATGAAGGAACTAAGACTGGAAAATACTGGATGACTTCCCCCAAGTCATACCCTCACCTGTGCCCACCAACTCAGTGCCAGTCAGATTTCGGCTCACTTATCAAATACTCTAGCCTGAAGCTGTGCTCCCCTAGAACACTTGAAGACAGGACTCCTTAGCAGAGCTCACAGCCGAGCAGGTGATCTCGCAGCCTCTGGCTGAGGGTGCACATGCCTGTCCTTGCTTTCTCACATGTTCTGCCAAGACTTTAAACAGAAATAGAATGAGATTGGCCATTGGTAGTCTACACTCCCCTCAGCTGGGCTCCATTCTGATGAACACTGACTGACTTTACCTAACTTCACATATGTTCTGTGAAGGTAGAGCCATGTTTAAACTCATTCCTAGATCTCACCTGCTACTTCAGACTGAGTGTTTACCACTCTCTCCATCAGCGTGAGTGGGTGATACAGGGACTGGATGAGACACTTCAGTGTGTGTGAGAGAGAAAGAAAGAGGGGGAAAGGAGGAAGGACATAGGAAGGGAAGGAGGGAAGGAAAGAGAAGGAGAGAGAGAGAGAGAGAGAGAGAGAGAGAGAGAGAGAGGTTTCCAGCAAAACAGTGTTGGGGCTTTCCCCTAAACAGTCAACAGCAGTGAAACTCAAGGGTCTTAAGCCTAGAATACCTCTTCCTCTTCCCCCACCCCAAAAAATCAAGGTGTGCCCATTGTGGTTAACACGGTCTTTGTGGTATTTTTTTATTAAATGCAAAGATATTTTTAAAAATAGATCGCAAAATCCCCCTTGAAAAATGTGTTTGCTCGTAAGAACTAGGAAGCGAAACCAGCTCGGCGACACATTTTAAACAAAAGCAATATTCCTCAGTGTCTTGTTCCTGGCCTTAACCCAGGTGAAAAGACAAGGGGCTGGACCAAGCAGAAGCAGTGCACAGACATAGCAGAGGGTTGGAATGGAAAGGCCAGGCTCCAAAAATAAGAACATGAAATAGATACCAAGAGAGTTGCATAAGCTCTATACACCCAGACAGCTCTGTCCATCCCTCACAGACCTCAAGTCCCCAAAAGTCACAGGAGAGAATGGCCCCAGGTAGGGAACACACAGGGCAAAGGCTGCTTCCCTGGTTTCTCCCTCCCATTGCTCAAGCACCCAGGTGTAGCCTGGTTCGCACTTTCAAGTGGCAGATGCTCCTGCCGGGGTTCCTGGAAGCTCACACTTCCTTACAGGTTGACTCCCACCAGTTTTATTTATTTATTTATTTATTTATTTATTTATTTATTTATTATGTATACAATATTCTGTCGGTATGCCTGAAGGCCAGAAGAGGACGCCAGACCTCTTTACAGATGGTTGTGAGCCACCATGTGGTTGCTGGGAATTGAACTCAGGACCTTTGGAAGGGCAGGCAATGCTCTTAACCACTAAGCCATCTCTCCAGCCCCATCCCACCAGTTCTAAGACCGGCATTACCCCCGGAACCCACACAGCCTTCGCCACACACCCTTCGCCACACGTTACAATTCAAGATGACTTCTGAAACGCCAAACTCCAAGTTTTTCATTCCCTCCACCATTCTCCAACCTTTCTAAAATTTGCTTCACTTTGAAGGTGAAGGATATTTCTGTAAAGTGAAGTCACATCCCCAATTAAGTTTGGTTTTCCATGACCGTGCCAGCAAAATATGACATTCACTTCCTGGCCTTCCAAGCGGTAGAACAGGAGCAGCGAGCAGCCCACAGAGCTTTCCCCAGGCTGTCTGCACTTACCAGCACTCTGGACACATTCCGTTCTGCAGCCTCCATCGTGGGAAAAGCAAGCAAGTGGTGTTATTGGGAATTATCTGTAGGAAGACTGACTTCTTTCAGAGCCAGATAAATGAACCATAAGCTTCTGAATGATGCTTACTTGGATTAGTTTTCAGCAGCTAAAGAGTGGAGTCATGTGGTTTAAACTAACACAAATGATTGTATTCAGACCAAGCCTGGAGTTGGGTATATATAGGTATATTTTTTTCAAGCCTCACATGGCTTGAATACCGTCATGCTAAGACATGACAAACCACCAGCTGAGGTCCTGGGCAGCAAACGTGGATTGGATCCCAGCATGGCCCCCCTCTCTTTTGCCACGGTCTATAGCACTCTTGCCGTTCTCCTAAGTCGTGCCAAATAACTTTTGGCTAGAAACAATTAGTTATCATCAATCTCCCAGTCAATTTTCTGAAACATAATGAATACTAACCTTTTCGAGTGGTCAAAGATACAGGTGGATGGAGAGACATAGATGGGGACATGTTTACAAGACAAGAGTAAGCTCATACCAGGAAGAAACAAGATACCACATTAACCTCCCTGTACAATAGCCACTGTTATGTAAGACACTGAGATACTATTGTGGAGTTTCATCTGGGAAAACTGGGCTTTACTGGACGCGCACCTTACACGTACTGGATTAGCATACGGTGTTGATCTGTTTGATGAAAGAGTGAGGAGAACTAAGAAAACAAATAAATCCATCCACTCACCAAACCCATCAGCCACACGGCGGATCTGCTGTCATTCAGATCCCACGTTGCCAGGACCGTGTCATTTAATCTAACCACAGACAGAGCCGATGTGCATTTATGAACGACTGGGCAATTAGAGATTATCGCCAGGGTCTTAGGTTATATAATGTGTCCCGGCTTTTAGGTTCCTTTCTATTGAAATCACTAAATCTTAATAGCAAGCAAAGGGCTACACATTAGCTAATGTTTACCCACGTATCCTTGGTGGCTGGCAAAACAAGTGGGTTGCATTATTGCCACTTGCTCTTTATGCCCCAGCATTCTTGTTCCGTAAATAGGACATTTGCAGAAAGCAAGACTTTCCCAGACACTTGCTGCTCATTGGCTGTCTGCGTATTCCTTAGGATCTGAAAGATAAACAGAACTCTTCCTGTTCTCAAGGGGCTCACAGTCAGATGAGAAGGTGAGCTGACTATGTCGGAACTCAGTGTGGTTTATGTAACCCCATAAGTACAACTTTTCCATAAGATTTCCTGTTAACTATGGATCTATCCAAGGTTGTGTTTTGAGCAACTGCAAACTCCTTTCTGTATATATTAAACATATTCAGCTATCATTAGTCCATAGGGATATGCTGACACTACTGTGTGTACCAGTAACTGTGTTAGACAATCAGCCAACATGCATCTTCCAGGTGTCCCAAGGGAGAGGAACAGATGAGTCCAAACAGACCTAGAGGACTGTCACTGTGGTAGGAAACAACAGGTACCCTCCAGGGAGCACCTACTGAAAGCAGAAGCCAACCCCTAAAGATGTGATCGAGTCACAGGTAGCAAGGGCTTCATAAGGAGTTGCTGAGTTATGATAAATAAACAGGTGGATGTGTTTGTAAATGGTGAGAACTGACGGTTTCCCTTACTGCTCAGTAGCCATCACCTCCCCTACCCAGAAGAGCTACTTTACAAGAAGTCCTGTAACAATGTAACAGTGAGACGTGTAACTGTGGCCACCCTGCATATAACTGTGTGTATGTGTGTGTGTCCGTGTCCCAGGCAAGAGCAGCAGAAGAAAAACAAGTGCATTGGGAGAAGAAAGAAGACCCAAGATAACACACCGGAGAGAGTGTTGACGGAAGCTGGTGCAGCCTGGGGCTGCAAAGTCAGGCAGGACCAAACCACTCAGAACTGCCACAGACCCACAGGATAAGCTGGATCTAAAATGAACACCATCCTATCAGTGCTACAGAGACAACCCGGACTTTTTTTTGTTGTTGTTTTTGGGGTTTTTTTTTGTTTGTTTGTTTGTTTTGTTTTTGTTTTTCGAGACAGGGTTTCTCTGTGGTTTTCGAGCCTGTGCTGGAACTAGCTCTTGTAGACCAGGCTGGTCTCAAACTCACAGAGATCTGCCTGCCTCTGCCTCCGGATTAAAGGCGTGTGCCACCACCGCCCGGCCAACCAGTACTTCTAAATCAGCCTGAGACACCTCTGCATAAAGGTCCTTGGAAGCAAAGACATCTTCCTCCAGAGTCGGCTTGTTGCTCTAAAAACACACGCTTCATTTGCATGTAGCATTTACCCCAGCAAAGCTAGCTCTTCCTGCTAATAAGAACCTACACGCAGAGGTTGTTTTGGGGGCTCTGCCCAAGAATACTTCATGTTGGAGAAGGGGTTTCTCGGGGCACTTATCACTCTTACCTTCCCCCTGCTCTGGCTGCTCAGTGACCACTGTGTATGAGAGATGGGGGTCAACGCTTTCATCCCAAGTTCAAATTTCAGGGGCTGTTGTGCCTTTCAACTCGACTCTTCATGGCTCCTATGCAAGCTCAGCTAACATTAGGATGTTTCTGGAGTCAATTGTTAGAGTAGGAAATGTGGACCAGGTGGTCCAAAATCAGGTGCCATATCATTGTCTCTAGTCCCTTGGTAACTGTGATACAAAAGAACTTCACGTTTCTCCGAAATTGGTCTGCCTCAGACCAAGAAGCAGTTGAAGTCAACAAACATCTCTGGGTCGTCCAGTCATGCATCCCTGGGACTCTGGGTGTCCTCTCTGATGTCTTAATAGATTTGGGCACATGCTCTGCTCATTGACCACCTACTAAGTACCAGGTGCCGTGATAGGAGCAAAGAAGGAATGGCCCTTACTTTGTAACCACTCCCAGAGAAGTCACTCAGTAATTATCATGCACCAAACTAAAATGGTACCCATGGGCTATGTGGAGATGGCCTCTTGAGCCCATCTTTTCTGAAAAGTCCAAAAAAAAAAAAAAAATGCAATTGCTTCTGTAGAGGGCTTCCTCTTTTCTGTGGAAATCATCTCAGGATGGCTGAGAACAGCCTCCCTGTTGGATCTAAAACCCTGCAGAGCCCTTGGAGCCTCAAATCTCCTGACTTTCTGGGCTGCCTCTCGTCTGTCTGGGACCCACAAAGTGGCAGACCTTTGGTTGGGCATGTCAGAACTTACCTCTAATGTCCTTGGCATAACTGAGCATCTGGTTTATTTCGGGTAGAACTCAGAGGGGTCAGTTGGACTCAGTTCTTCTCAACCTTACATCCTAGGTATATGCCCCCATGCCTTTGCCAGGCTAGACTGGGTAATGCATGGGAAAATACGTCACTGTGGGGAATGAGTGTGCCTCATGACTTCTCCCACAGGAAATCAGAGTAGCCTATCTGGAGTGTGGATGCAACATAGGTCTTCTAGGGTCCTTCTCTCCTTTCAGAAGGATGCTCGAGAACAAGCTAAAGGGATCACATGGTCTGGGGCACCTCACAGGCACACAGTGCTGAGGGTGTCTCTGGGCCTCCTAGCTGCAGCCCCATTATCTGAATGAGTTGGTGTGTTTTGCATGGGAAGTTATAGGAAGATAGGGGACATGGGCCAAGAGTGTTCCCAGAACAGGAAACGACCAGAAGCAGCTTGACGTAGTAGAAGTATTCTAACTTGTGTTCACAGGTCTGAACTTGAATTCCAGCTGTGCCATTTAGTGACCAGGTGAGCTGAGCAAGTCACCCTGCTTTCCTGAGCTATCTCCTCATCTGTGAGATAACTCGAATGCTATCCCGCCAAATATCGTATAGCAGAATACACAATGTCCTGAGAGCATATGACAGTGGCAATATTTATTGATGGTTCCCAAACTGAAACCAGCACAGCAGTTTAGCCAAATTTCACCAGCTCTTACCACCATGGACTACCACATAGTCAACCTGTAACTGCACCAGAGGAGAAAGGGCTCCTTAAAGGGGAGTGAAATATTCTGGCCATATGTGGCATCTATGATTGATGCTGGTTTCAGAAAGCCCACTTCCTGATAGGAGTAGCAGCCTAGAAAAAGCAAAGATGATTCATGAAGGATTGGTCAATAAAAAGGCAGAGCCTTTTCTTAGAAAGGCCGGGCACCTAGGCATAATGTGGTTGCCACAGCAACTAACTAGCGTGTAACCAGCATCACTGCTATTTACACTTGTTCCCTGAAAGGGCAGTCTCTTCCCTGATGCCCACAATTAGGTTTTGGTGGGCAGACAGTGGCACAGACATCATTGACAAACACTCTCTGTTCACCCTAGGTCTGAGGAGTTGGGGTGCTTGCTTTGCAACCATGAGGACCTGAGTTCAAATCCCCAACACTCATGTAAAAATGCCAGGCAAGTAACTCAACAACCCAAAGGTTTTGGGGGTGGAGACTAGCAGATACCTGGAGCTCAGTGACAAAACTGTGAGCTAATGGTGAAAATTGACACTACTTGCTCCTTGCTTGCAGAAGTCACATGAGCATGCACCACTCTGCATAGAATTGCTCTGCTATAAAGACGTGGAGACTCATGGAAGCTACTAAATAATACGCGGAAGGCCACTGCAATGATTTAAAGTCTGCACGTTCAGGTTTTAGCTGTTGTCTAGCTAACTTGTGGATTCACTGTGCATCCTGAGAGGATCACCAAAGATCTCTGCTTCAGGCCCCAGTGGGAGGCTTTGGGAACTCTATTGTTCCTTTGGATGAGCCAGGCTGCGAACAGCCAAAGCCGCACTCAGAGAAGATGTCCGTGAAGTAGTATCAGTCTTGGTGGCAGCACGGGTTGGCCATAGTGTGGATGCTGGGAACTTCTGTGTGGCTTCCTGGCAGATTTCCGAGTGCAGCTGTTTCTTAAGGTCCTTTGAAAATGGTGGCACGCACTGCCTTGCAAAGGAGGATGCTTGGTCTCGGCTTTGTCCAGAGTTTTTAAGAGGAGCACTTCCCCGGGGTCTATGAAGATGGCAACAGAGAACAGACCTCCACCCCAGGGAGTTAGGGGGTATGAGAAACTGGCAGGCACACAGTGGAAGCTCCCAGGATTCTGCCTGAAATATTCTTCCCCTCTTCCCATCTAAGCCCAGGAACACTATGCCTTAAGGAGGAAAGCTCTGCTTTATTGCCTGAGTTGACAGGGGAAGAAGTTAAAAATGAAGACTCTTGTCCCCAAAATGGATAAAGATAATGACCTCCATCACCTCCTCCAGTCTTAAAAAATGAGAATAAGGGCAGAGTGACAAAAAGAAGGGCCCCAGGAGGCTGCTCTAGCCAGCTGATCACTCCAGGAGTCACTGTTGCATGCTGTGTGTACAGCGCCCCCTGGAGCACAAGAGAGGCACTGCTTACGGACATCATGGGGGCCCCAAGCACACACACAACCTGCATCAATCAGTTGCATTTGGATCTCATAACAGTTCTGAGAGCCTGAGAACTGAGGCCCAGAGATGTTATGCAACTCGCTCAAAGTCACAAAGTAGAAAAACAAGCATAAAGCTTAGAAGGATCTTTGTTTTTAAGCTCTATGACATACCCAGAACATCTGTAAATAGCTACAGAAGGCAAACATGATTTCAACACCTGCTCGCTGTGTGTGGGAATGGCAGCTTGGCACACATTTCCCTGCTTTGTGTGAGGAATAAACTCAGATGGTGTGAGCTACTAAGAGATGAAGAAGCGAGGTCTGATTAGAGGGGAGAGAATGAGGTTTTGGGTCAAGGAAGAGTCTATGCAAAGGCACCACGAGGGGACTAGAAGGGCACAGGGCACATTGGATTGGGTCTGAGGGTCATTGGTGTCACTAGATGTGCCCTTCAAAGTCCTGGACAGCTCAGAAATGGTCAAAATGCCGGTGGAACGAAGAGGTGACTGCGGGTGCAGGAGAAGACTTGACACCATCAATTTCTCTGCTTCACCGGGCAGTGGTGGCACACATCTTAAATCCTCGCACTCGGAAGGGAGAGTTTGAGGCCAGGCTGGTCTATAGAGAGAATTCATGGACAGGCAGGGCTACACAGACAAACTCTTGTCTCTGAAAAAGAAGGGAGCATGGAAGGAAGGAAGGAAGGAAAGAAGGAAAGAAGGAAAGAAGGAAAGAAGGAAAGAAGGAAAGAGAAAGAAAACTCTCCTTCCTTCTATAGGTTATATGGCTTGAGTATGGGCAATGGCCTGCAGCTGGAGGAACAGTGCCCTCCACTTGGAGATGCCACAGATATCTACAGGCTGTCTGCACCTTCTTCAGCTTGCAGTTCAATCTGATGGTGAGGAAGAGACCTAGGACTGCCCAACACACAAGGCCACAGTCTGGACAAATGGGACAGCTCCCTTCAGAGTCCTGGGTACCATCCTAGTTAGATAGGGTAGGCCAGACTCTTCCACACAGAGAGAGTCAGAAGGACCGCTCTGCCTCTCATGAAATTAACTTTGACTCAAGTTTTCAGACTTGGTCTCGGTCCAGGCCTTTCTGAGAGTACTTGCCCTAACAGTAAATTCTGATTCCTAATAAATTTAGGATTGAAAATTAAATTAACACAACGATCCAGAGGCTTTCCTGGTCTAATGGCCTCTGATTCTTACTTCTATTAAGCAGAGAACATCTCCACTGGAGGTGTCTGGGCATATAATCTTCCAGGGAAACCAGTGTATCTTCTCAGCAGGCAGCCTGGGGCAGAGACTGTGAAGCAGTCATATTACACGCACAGGAGGATATTAGATATTTAAAGGAATTCTAGAGTGGATTATTTTATAAAGTGAGGAACAATTTTTTGCAAATCAAATAATCACCGAGCACTCATGTATCTCGTAACAGTGTGTTTGGGTGGAGGCGGCGAGGCTGGAAACGGGACACATCGGTAATGACACGATTCTTAAATTTCACATGTCAAGCCACCCACCTCAAATGGCACAGCAATTTCATGAAAGAATTTAAATGTTTATAAAACTCCTATTTATTATGTGCTCGCAAACCCTGTTATTAGCCTGACCCTTCTAACTCTCTGTGGTTTGGGTTGCTATTACATCAACTCACTCCTTTCAGCCCAGAAATAAATGAATTCCATATGAATGAGAGCCCCAAACACTGTCTGCAACAAGACTGTAAGCTCTGCTTTAGAGAAAAGATAGAGAATTCCCAGCCTTGACGTTAGTTACTGAGAAGGCAACGGTCCACTGAAGCCTAGGGAGGAGGAACATGGAAACCAGTATCTATGTCCTGCATCCACAGGCAATGGCTGTCTCAACTCAGCTTGATACACAGATAAAGCTGGGAGCCTTCAGTGTCAGCCCTTGTGTTTGGAGAGGCATGTAGAATACCTTCTGCTCCCATAGTCTAACTATTTCCCTGTTCCAGTCCCATCGAGTCACCAGGGTAGAATGTGACAAGTGGGTTTGAGGATTTGAATCAAAAGGTAGTCATTGATTTGTTTATACTGGGTGCTGCAAAACCATGTAGTGGTTCAGCTTCCTCAGCTGTAAAGGGGACATTTAGATGTACCAGACAGACAGACAGGAGCTTCAACAGCCCTGGGGATAGCAAAGAACGGAGCCTAAACTTACCTTACAAAGTCCTGCCACTCCTGAAGGAATAGAAGGGGTGGGAGGAACAGCCCCAGGGACACCATTGTCTGTGCAGCCTTTCACTCTGGGCTCCTGTGACCCACGTCAAGTGTGCACTGCATGGCACTTCCTGAAGGGTAAAGAGAAGGACACAGCTTGAGGTAGCCCATGGAATAGCTGGGGACCAGTTTTCCTGTAGCTTCTATTGCTTTGCCCCAGGGGACCTTCAAAGATCAATTATTACCTGTTTGGGCTCGAGCTCTGCCAAGCCATCAGAGTTACATTAATGGGGAGGCACGCCCTCTACCCTTCCACATCAAGGTGCTTTCTGGGAAAGCCCTGGGGCCACAAGGAAGCAGAGCCGGTAGTCTCTGTGACCCCGTAGTTTCATGCCACCCAGCCACCTTCTGCGCATGCCTGGTTCCCATCTTCAGGGCTCTACTTTTGGGTCGTTGGAATGGCCTCCTTCTTGCCACAGGCAGAACCCACGCAGAGTGTGGTTCTCTTTGAATGACATCACAGAGGCTTCCCACCCCATTCCCTCCAGAACTACAAAATATTTTCATTCATCCTTGTATGTAAAAACATGATCTACTCTTGTGTCCGTCATTGAAACGAGAAAGGCAAGAACAGGGGACATCTTTCCAGGATTCATGGGCAAACCATGCCTGGCAAACAGCCCACTGCAGCCCCAGCTCCCGAGAGCCCAGTGGAGCCTGGTCTGACGCACATTCACGCATGCCTTTCCTCCCTCTCCAGGTACAGCGACCTGGAAAGGAGGAAATTCCATTTCCTTTCCTCCTATTTGTCCTTGTCCCTCTATCCTAATCAAAAGGAATAGAGAGAAGCTCCTGGGTGTCAGACCTCACTAGGCTGCAGATTGGTGCAAGGTGGCTTTGTTATAAGACGGATGAAATGAAATCCACCCCTGTCCTGCACAAACACTTGCCCCCAGATGTTTATAGCGGCTTTATTCATTAGGGCTTACAGGAGGAAGCAGCCCTACGTGGTTTTCACTTGTCCGGGAATAAGAAGTGGCATGCCTATAGAACGGAAAATTGTTCATCCCCAAGGAGGAATGACGGTCTGATGGAAGCCACAGCATGAGGGAATGCTCTACAGCAGACTTACACTAAGGAGACCAGATAGTCTACGATCCTTCGCCAGACATGTTTGGGATAGGCAGACCTATACAGAAAGAAAAATAGGGAAGTGGCTGCCCAGTTGCTGGGATGACTGCCAATTGTTCTCTAGAAGAAAAGGAAATGGTTTTGGTATTGACTGTGGTGATAGTCGCATAGCTTTGTAAATACATTATTTTAAAAAAATTACTGAAGACCGCTTCTGATGGCGGGATTGTATAATGGAAGTTATATCCCACTAAAGCTGAACATGCACACTAAAGTACCAGCGACATAGTAGGAATGCAACAAACTTCCTCCCACCCTCACCCAGCTTCCGCTCCTTCAGACACCTAATGGAACCTCAGGTGACCCTGACTCACCACTGCCACGGCTACCTATTGGTTACCTGATCCTGGAGCCCAGAAAGCATTGTTCTGGACATCCATCCTTTCTGTGCTTCCTGGCTATAGAGACATCTGCTCTCTTATCTGGGTTCAAGGACAGCCTAGTCTACAGAGTGGGTTCTAGGACAGCCACAACTTCTTAAACTTCTCCCAACCATAAGGAGCAGGGGGAGTCAGGTGCAATGGAGAAAGTGAAGTCCTGGGTCCCCATCAGGCTACACTGGATGGATTATGATCTAAAACTTCAGCTCCACGGTGCAACTCCCCAACACCTCCAGGGCTGTTAGTTGGGGCTTCTGCACCCACGAGTATTCCAGGAAAGGCTCATGGGACCCTAAACAGCCCATAGTAGGTGGAAAGATGGTCTCAGGCTCTTGGTCTAGTCACACCACATGTAGGCTTCCCACAAGAGTGCTTGCCCGACGTTGCTGTGAACATCATCATCTCTGGCTCTTGTCCTTTGTCTCCCTGTTTTGTCATTTAGCACTTCTACTATTTCTAGCATTTAATTCTTTGCTCACAGCTCTTGTATTCTGGAGTCAGCATCATGGAAGCTAGTCTCTCCAAAGGGTTAACACCAACTCAAAGACAATCCCAGAGTCCACGGGACCACTTAAAACCTTTCCTTGAGATTGAAGAGATGGGTCAGCAGTTAAAAGCCCGACTGCTATTCCAGAGGACCGGTTTTGATCCCCAACACCCACGTGGAGGCTCAAAACCAATTGTAATTCTGGTTCCAGGGGGTTCATCACCTTCTTCTGGTCTCCAAGAAACACTCATACACACAAAATAATAATTTTTACAAAATTAAAAAAAAATGAGAACAGATCTGAAGTGCCCCATAGTTCCACCACTCCATCACCTCCCCTGATGCCCACCCTACCCCACAGGACCCTAGCAGAGAAAAGGACTAGCGAATGGAACCTTGCTGCTCCAGAGGGTGATGGCATGGAGTCCAGACTCGGGATCCAGTCAGAGGGTGACAGGATCAGCCCTACAGAGTTTGGTCCCTAGGACAAAAGCAGGGCTGATGTCCTTGCCCGCTTCCTGAGGAGTGTCCTGCTCGCGAGTCAGCAGTAATTCACTGGACTCCATTCTGTGTTCAGTAGTCAACCTTTAAAAAGAGAATCCTTCAATAGGGTGTGGTGGCACACGCCTTTAATCCCAGCACCCCCCCCCCCTTGCAGAGGCAGGTGGATCTCTGTGAGTTCAAGGACAGCCTGGTCTCCGTAGTGGATTCTAAGACAGCCACGACTTCCTAAAGAGACCCAGTCTCAAAATCAAAACAAACAAAAGAAAACAAAAAAGAATCCTCAAATCACAATGACCTGGTTAATGATACCTGGCCAAACCTAGGTACCCCAGTTATAGGGATGTGTGATGGTTTGGGGGAGAAACTTAAAGATAGCCTATGGCAATCTGAGCCCTAATTGCCTTGAGAAAAACTAGCCCAGTCCACCTGCTGAGCAAGTGCAGGCTCCCTTTGGCCTCTGGCCTTGAAAGAGGTGACTATGTTCAAGTCTGGCTTACATTCAAGCTCAGTTGTTCTCTGGGGCATGACCAAGTGCCTGCCTGGAAGTTTCCAGGGCTCATTTCTCCCATCTAACCGATGAGAGAAGGGATGGGGGCACAATTACTAAGCTGTTGTAATCCTCTCTCTCCTGCTCGCCCCTCTGTCCAGCCAGCACCAATGTTTCATGATTCCTCCTTCAGCAGCATCAGACTAAATCCCGACATGTCCCATCTTGTTAAGGCTCTCCTGAGAGGGAAGAAGACCTCTAGGAATTGTGAACAGATTGACAGCTGTGTTCAGCTGGAACTAAATTCCTGGGTCTCTGGCTCCTGGAGGTTGTGATCAGCATTAAGACTGAGGTAGTGCCTACTGTCTACAAATACTTCTCAATTGAGTAGCAGTCAGTGAAAGCCAGTGGACTGGGAAGCCTTGTGTGCAAAGTCCCTCATGCTGTCACTGCTTCATACCCAACACCCCCTGTGGCCTCAGTGGCCTCTCTAACAGAGCGACCCGGGGAAAGAAGCTGTTCTAGCTGCTCAGCTAAATGGCTACCCCACAAATATCTAGGACAGTATGAAAAGCATACATTTTGAATTCAGAAAACGCTGAGGAGGCCATGGCAGGGAGGAGAATCAGTTCTCCCAGACACACTGGAGGCACTTTTCAGCATCTTCATTTTCTTGCAGTGTGGCATGTCATGTGTGGTCCAGGCATTTCACACGTGTTGAGGTCGTACTTGAGCATCTGTTTCCACGGCCAAAGACTTGCTCATTTTTAACAATTACAAACTGATTTATCTTATCAAGGGTTTAAAAGTTTTTTTTTAAAAAAATAACAAAGCCACACCTTTAATGCAAATCTCTGTGAGTTCAAGGCCAGCTGGTCTCCAGAGCAAGTTCCAGGACAGCCAAGGCTACAAAGCCAGTAGTAGGACCCTGTGCAAAAACTTGAAGAGACAAAGAACATGGAGGTGGAATAAAGAGATCAAAAAGATCTAAGCAGTTTGGGGATGATGAGGCAGCCATGTTACAAGGACAAGCCAGAACAATGGGACCGACCAAGCAGAAGGACCAAAAAGGACAAGGAGAAGCAGAGAAACAAAAATTAAGAGCCCCAGAATGAAACATGGGGACAGCAGTTAAATGAGTCAGAGATACGCAATCACATTTTATTGACAACTAATTTCTGTTAGTATGGTAAATTCTTCTGGCCAAAGGTAGGGTGTGTTGGATGAGTGATTCATGAATGAATAAAAATATGGAAAGGAGATATAAATTCCAGAGTGGTTTGAATATGAGAAAAAATTGGATGCCTTAAACTGGCTGGAAAATCTCGAATGTTCCATGAACATCTCTTGAATCTAGTTTAGCCTCAAAATAGTTTAGGAACAAATCCGAAGAATGACATTTATGGGCCTTCATCTCAGGCATTCTTTATGCTAAATCAATTACAACTGCTCATGACATTGTTAGCTGTTGTTACCTCTCCCATCTCCTGGGTAGACAGGAGCAGGGGGACACCAGAGACCACAAAGGCCAAGTAAATGAATGGCATTCACACTGTTAAGAAATCGGAAGCTAGCCTGCCTTAGTCATGATTTCATTTTTGGATGAAACTCGCTAAAATGCATCCTTCCCTAGGTCCGGCACACCTGAAGGCTGGCAGTACATTCTCGGCAGGTGCCCCTTCCCATGTGACTGAAGTCCTCTGGCAGGACTGGGGTTGGAGACTTGATGCCTCCTTGGCATGGCATTACCATGGAAGAGAGAAGCAGGCATTTGAATGAGTTCCTACGTGGTACCGGAAACTAGACTTTGCAGGAGTTACTCATGCAGACCTCACAGTGATGCCCTGATATACTCAACTCTGTTTTACAAGGGAGGGAACTGAGGCTTAGTGAATGACTGCCACTTATTGGGGCACTGGGACTGAACCTAGGCCTTGCACCATGCTAAACCCTACTAAGCTCCAAGCTGTGTGCTGTCCACCCCACTCCCACCCAATCCAAGAGGGGTTAAATAGCGCCTGTGAGGCAAAGCTGGATGGAAAATGAGAACCCCAACCTGGTGTCCAAATCCAAATCCCCTCAGTATTTGATCAATAAAGCAAATGAATTTTAACATCTACACACAGACAAATATGCAGTCGGAACAGCAATGCACAGAAAACAAAATAAACATAGTGACGGGAAATGTGAGAAGGACTAAGGAATGCGTGGTAACTAGAAGTGGCTTCAAGGAGACCAGTAAGTGGGTATGGCATTTGTCTGTGTGTATTTCTTCCAGGAGAGGAGCCAGTGCACAGCTCACAACTGTCTGTAACTCCAGTTTCAAAGGATCCAACACCCTCCCCCAAGACATACATGTAGTCCAAACATCAATGCACATAATGACAATGAGCCAGGCATAGTGGCACACGCCTTTAGTCCCAGCACTTGGGAGGCAGAAGCAGATCGATCTTTGTGAGTTCAAGGCCAGCCTGGTCTACATGGAGAGTTCCAGGAGAGCCAGGACTACATAAAGATATTCTGCCTCATGAAAAGTATGTGAACAATGTAGTTTCTCATCCCCTTGTGTGTCTCTTGTAGTAACCTCATATTCTCAGCTCAGGGGAGGCACTGGAACTGCTGTGGGCTTGTGGGATATCTGGAATCTGTTGTATACCATCTGCCCACTTCAACCAGTCTGGTTTTTTTTTTTTTCAAAATCAGTTAAAAATCATCTTATAATATTTGCATCTTTTAATAAGGCTTATAATTTTGTGAGAGGTGTCAACAACTTTCTATATATTTTCATTTGAGAAACTCTCCAGGTCCTGTTTGATTAGAGATCTGGAACAAGAATGACTGTTGGACTCTAAGGTGTTCAGATTCCTCCAGCAGCTCCTGGGAACAGGATAGATGCTAGCAGGATGAGTTAACATATCATTAAATGTTTCTAGATATGGGGCACCTGGACTTTAGTGCTGTGCGTGACCTGATTATCAAAGGTTTTAATAATCTTGGTTTAATAGAATCCTCCAAGGATGGGGCAGTTGTCTATTGATTGGGCCCATCTTATTTAAAGACACCTACTATTTCTAGAACACTTTTACAACTTGAGCGTAAATTTGCATCTTTTCGTAAAATAAAGCTTGTACAAATGTAGCTTAGAACATTTGCGAGTCATTTTCAAGAGTGGCCCAGTTGTAAAATCACTTTAGGATCAATGCTACCTTATTCTGGCTTTGTTTTCAACCCACCAGCCTTGTTGTTTGGCCATGTGGGCCCACACGTTTTTCTTCCTTACAGTTGTGGTCAATTCTGTTTTAATTATAAAGAATCCATCCAAGAGGTGAGCGGATAGGAATTGAAGAGGAGTTTGCATCAAAGAAAGCCAAACCAGCAAACTATGGGGGACTGTCAGTCCTCCTGACCAACAAGGTCAGGACCCACACGTTGCCTGGAAACTGCAGTAGTATGTACTGCTAATTCAGGAGTTACCTTGGTAAGAACCAAAGTCTAAAATCTTGTTGGAAGTTCAGGCGACACACTCCACCCAAATCCCAAAATGCCTTCAGTCAGAGAAGACAAGAACCCACAGGTCACCGTGATAAGCAAGGATCAAACTTGGACTTTTTGTGCCTATCAAAAACAAAAGGCATGACTTCCTCTCTCTGGTATAGCTCTAACTTCCTTTTTATAAATATCTGGAATTATCTAGAAGAAATCCAAAAGGAGGCCTATATTTTGGTCCAGTGTATCACAGAAAAACTTTTAAGTTCCCTTTAGAACCCAGTAAAATATATTAGGTAATGTTTGGTAAAAATGTTCCAAACCCAGAAGATTCCATCGTGGAGGTCTGGTATTATGGTACAGAAAACACACTGACTTTATCAGCTGGAAATAGAAACAGCCAGAACACATTGAACAGGTACAGCCTTGACTGTCCTTTTTGGTAAAAAGACACCTGAGTGTCTAACTAGTCCATGCAATCTTAGCACAGAGATAGCAGGAGACGAGGTATATTTGGAGCAAGAACTAATGATCCAGGGTCTGTCAGATTGTAGGAGAGTCAGAAAGAGTCTGTGGCCAGGCACAGAAGTCCAGGCATAGAAGGGAGCTGTAGACAGGAAGAGTTCTGTGGTCTCTACCCAAGAGAGAGGAGTCCAGGCCTTACCACAATAAGACAAGGAAAATCCAGTGTAATTGGGTGGAAATGCCAAGAGATGTCCTAGGGTCTCACTCTGCTCCATTTACCTCCCCACCCTTAAGTTCTTCATCAGATGGATTTGAAAGAGTCCCAGGTGCAGGGTGTAGAACACAGACTTTATTTCAGGTGGTGGTGGAGAAAACAGAGTTTAACCAAGTAAAGTGTTCCCAGGGGAGAGAGTGGCCCATATTGAAGGGGCTTCTGGTCAGATTTACATTAGAAAGTAGCCTGGGCAGCTTCCTTTGGGGGTGGGCTTTTCTAACTGATTGACAGGAAAGGGACAAAAGCGGGTAATGCTTTGAGGAAAGATTGGAATGTCACACCTGAACCCTAGGTAGAGGTTAGAGCCCAGATTCCATTCCTTGAACAAGCAGTTGGTTCTGTTGGTTGGCTTCAACAAAACCTTGAGGCTCTAACTTTTCATATGGTAATTAAATCTTTAGGGGATAATTGTGATGCTTCTATTTCTAAGGTTACCAGGGAAACGGGGATGGGTCCATCCCAATGTCTTCCAAGTCTGTGAATATCTAGTAGTTACCTAGTGTTGGCAGCCCTCATGCCGGACCCTCTCTGTGTTTCCAATGAGATAGAAAGTCTTACATAGTAGAACTGTCTTCACCATTTGCGCAGGCCAGCACGGCTTCCTGGGGGGTCTTCTAGCATGATCCTGTGACCTGTACCTTATCTCTAACCGCAAGTCAAACTCCATACTCCATGCATAACTATCGGTACCTCAACCCCCTAATAACATCAGAATAAAAGGTTGACTGTGCCTATAAGCACGAGGCCAGACCCTCTAATCTCCATGAATATCTCATCATTGACTCCATGGGTCCAAATTCTATTCACATTTTTTCCATGAGACACTAATAGCAGCCACTCTCGTTTGCCAAGTTCACTCTTCAAGGACAAATGACTGTTCTGGAAAGAGCCAGAAAGCGCCTAAGAATTTAATCAAGGGCAACGAACCAGAAGACTTCCCTTAAGGGCAGTCACCTGAGAGAGCTTTGCTTGCCTTAATTCTGCAAAAACCACCATATTAACCTGTTGATTTCAAATAGTGTTTGGTGCATATTTAAATCGTCTCCCTGGGGACACGGAGGCATACTGATAAACACTGGTAAACACAATTCCTGAACCTGAGCCAAAAACACACAGTGTTTGAAAGACATATTTGGAAAATTCTAAGTGGAAGGTACTGGCCTGTATCTAAGAGAATTGAATATGCATCTTCTGTCTGAAGCAAAGGTGGTTCCATGAATCTAAGTAATGTGCAGGGGCTGTAAGCATCCCACGTGTAGAACACAGGACAGGGCAGACAAGCAGGCCTTGGTGGACTCCATTTCTTCCTGGGGCAATGAAGAAGGTAATATGCTCTTTTGAGTGAAGAACTTATTGAACTAATGGTTTGCTGGGAGAATTCAGACTCTCTTTCCTGAAGCCTGAGCAAGTCACCACCATCCTGCAGACCTTAGTGTCTCTTCTTTGATGCAACCAATAAGCTGGGCTCAAAGATTTAAGGCGGTGTTTGGGGGCTGTTTGCGACAGGATGAAGCTATAGCCCTTCCAGGAGTTCGGGACAATTAAGTCAGGCACAGCATTTTGGGGTTGTCAGTATTTCTGAGGCTGCCTGTCACTTGCATCATCTTTGGGTTCTTGCTGCTATTTCTAAGATTTATTTTGTTTTTAATTACTTGCGACTGCACGTATGTGTGTCTGTCTGGGCGCAGGTCTGTCTACATGTCCAGGTGCCTCTAGAGGCCAGAGGCAGCGAAATTCCTTTAGGACTGGAGTAAGATGCAGTTGTGAGCCAACCCAACTCATACTCTCTACAAAAGAGGTCCATGTTCTCACCACTGAGGTAATTGGACCATTACCACAGTGAAGATGGCTCAGGCTCTTCAAGGCTGGAGCCTGGAATGCGCGCCAGGACTCCTGTGACCTCCGTCAACTTTCGAGTACTGTTGACTTTTCCAAGACTCTGGCACACGGATTGTTTCCTCTACTTTCTTTTCCTTTGAAGACTTTTCTTGTTCATAGTCGGCTTTGTTTTTCCAGTGCCCACACCCTACTTTTCCATTTTCAAAGCACATTACCCAGAAAGCCACGTTTCCAGGGCAGAGCTAACATTCATGAATCATACGTGCTCCAGGAGAAAGAGTAAGCCGGGGGTGGGAGTGGGCTGGAGGAGATGCTCCTTCCTTTGCTTGTGGTTTTCGCCTGTGTCCCCACAATCTTCCTTTTCTCTACCCAGCAGGTGGGAATGAGCTTATTTGAAAAGACAGATCTAGGTCTTGATGCGAGGCTTGAGGAAAAGTAGGAAAGGACTATCGACCTTCCTTTGAAAGCCCGGGTTTGCCCTTTCCTTGGACATTACAGAAGCGAAGCTGGAATCGCTTTGGGTTGACGTTGGAACCTTAAGGGTCAGTTCAGGTCTAGGGACCAAAGTCCTAAGGTAGCTGGCTTCACAGTGGCTTTCCTAAAGTAGGTCAGGACTTAGAGCCAAGAACACTGAATTTCCAAACATTCTGTACCCTGAGACCTTACCAGGCATTTCAAAGCCTATAACCCCACCTGAAAGGGAAGGGAGAAGTAATGAATGGGGGTCCTGGGGTCCCATGGAACCCAGATATGAATCCCAGCTCTGCAGACACCAGGGTTTGGCCCAGTGCTTCCCAACAGGGGACGTTGAAGGATGTCATGGGTCTCAGATCTTGATCTCTGTGGCTCCAAAGGTCAGTGAGGACCTGAGGTAGCAGGCTCAACAGCCTCGTCCCCATACACAGGAAACCCTACAAACACCACCATGCCCCATGAAGCCAAACAGGAGAAACTCAGAAAACATTGGCTCAACCTCATTTTAACTCACTGCTGAGGGAGCCCAAGCAGCAGCAGCATTCTTGGGAGAAATGATTTTCAGGACTGCTAGCCTGGGGCTGACTCAGACAAGGGAGGGTAAACATTGTAACAAAGAGCCTCTAGCATTCAACAGCAGTGCTGTGACTCCAGGCTTTATCAACCTTAGATTGTCACATGACGTCATTCCTACGCCCTACAGGGCTACTGAGGAGTTAGTACTCGGAAACCAAGCTGACTCTAGCTCCAACAGAATGCTTCACTTAAGGCCCAAGCACCCAACGGTAAAAAAATTCTGGTTGCACCTTTTCCCCAGACAACCTTGCCTTCCAGTGCAGCAGAATAGATGAGAGGCCCCTACAAAGCAGGAACATGGCCCAACATGTGCCAGGCTCCAGCTCTCTGAAGCTGCGACCCAGACGGACATACAAAGAGTAAGGAAAAAGCTCATTGCCTTTCAAAGCCTACTCACTCCTCAGCTGAGCTTTGGGGACCTTGCCAGCTCTTAGGCTTTACTTCATTCTTCTGTATTTCCTGCTAGAATCAATCAGCCGCTAGATCTTAAGGAGTCGGTCTCTTAGTGACCTCCTACCTGGGTTCCCAGTCCACCTTGTACTAAAAACCCTCCTTTCTACAATTAGACTCTTACTTGGCATTCCACAGCTTTGTAGATACACTGAGCCCCTCATCACCTCCTGGGAGGCCCTGTCCCATGCACCCTGTGACTTTCCTTGTCTTACATTGCCCATTCACTCTCAGCCCCAATGCTGCAACCATCGCTTAATGCCCCCTGCATGTGCCATGCCTATAGTCTTATACCTTATTCTCGAATGTTCCTTCTCTTTCCCCCATCAGGCACCATCCTATCTAGCTAAGGTTTTTTAGGATCGTGCTATTTTGAAGTCTTCTCTTGATAGTGTAGAGTGTACTGCACTTGCCCTCAGCCATGGTTCCAAGACTGCCCTGCTGTGCAGAAGCCTCAGACCATCCCTGTATTTCTACTCCAGACATCACACATGTAACCTAGACAGCAAGGGGCAGGTCTCTACAGCATGTGTCCGGCCATGCAGTGTTGCCCCAAGACCTAGCACAATTCCAAAAACAGTCGAAATTTTCCTATTATACGCTTATGGAAACACCTAAATATTTAAGATATCAGGCAAAATATTAACATTTGTACAAGAATGAAAAAAAGATAAGTGTCATCGAAATTCTGTTTGACGAAAGAGGAAGGAAAGTCAAATGTGGCTTAAGTGAGGGTCAAAGTTCTGGAACATACAGTCCTCCCAGAGAAAGTTCTGGAACATACAGTCCTCCCAGAGAAAGTTCTGGAACATACAGTCCTCCCAGAGAAAGTTCTGTAAGAGAAGCTGGGGGGCCGTCTGTCCATAGATACCCCAGGGCAGAGAAAGGGAAAGAGACATGCATGGGGGATTCTGACTCTCAGGTCCCCAGAGCAGAGCGTGTGCGGGCATCGGAAGCATCTTATGTCACGATTGCTTTTAAGACTCCGTCCACGCAAACCAAAAGCCACCCCCAGCACAAAGGTGCAAGGCTCCATTGTGAGCCACTTGCGCTCTCTGCATCTTTACAAGTTCTGTCTTCAGCCTGGGAGGGCTTGGTCCCTTCCTTCTGCAGAGGAAATCCAACTCCAGGAGTTGAGTGTCAAAGAAAAGAAAATGGGGAAAAGAACTTAAAATGGCTGATGTTTTCCCAATAATCCTATCCCATTGTGACTTAAGAGCATATTCACACAAAAGAGCGCGTAGGATAAAGCAAACTCAGAAAAGAGCCGATGAGAAACCCCAGAGCCTCAGTACTGGGCCCCTCGTCCAGCACAGGGGTGTCTGAGGAGCCCTTGTCTGCTGTCACTTTCCCTCCACACTGTGCTCTGCTCTAAGAGTTGTAGGCTGCCCTTCTCCTAAATGTCGATGACAAAAACGCCACCTTCTTTTGAGTCCTTATGAACAGAATCCAAAGAGACAGATATTTGGAGAAGGAACCCCGTGCCTGTGGGAGTATAGAGAACCACTTGGTTCCCAGTGCTACACCCAGAGCATCCGTCAGAGCAATGCTTAGGGAGCTGAACAAATAATGAGAGATCTAAACGTCTGCACTTGAACGGTACCAAATTCCACAAGGTGCTGTGTAGGAAAATGAAGCGAAGGCACTTGCCTGAAACAAAATGTCATATAACAGTAACCTGCCTTCTCCACCTTAGACCTCACCTGCACCTTTCTCCTCTGCCTTCAGGACAGAGAAGGTCAGAAGTTCTATAATCACGGTGTCCCCGAAAGGATACCCCCACATGCAGGAGAACTATACTCATCTCTGCTGCCAAGAGAAGAGGCTGTGCTCAAGAGTGATGCAATCAAATTCAGCCGTCTAGCCTCAGAGCTGCGAAGTGGCCAAGGGAAGTTAGAACGTGTAATCCGGCTGCTAATCCATCAGTAAGCAGCAGATGAAAGGCAACAAGTGATTTAAAACCACACCTTGATCCCCTGGGTGTGGAGGGGCAAATCTGTCTGGATTACCAGTAGGGGGAAAGAGGGTACATTTCCACGAGAATTAACTATATTTTTTTTCTACAAAGAGACAATGAGAAGGTTCTCGTCTTACCTCATGGATTGCAGGGGTAAATATGGAGACAAACATTCATTTTCTTGGTCCCCAAGGAAGCAGCCAGGTGGCTGATGTGAGCCAGTCCCCTGCACCTTGGAGTGGAGAGTTTGGATGTCCCAGCTGAAGGCACTCAGCGCCTTGGGTTTTTATGTCTGTGGGTCGGCTTAGACCGGCTACTGACTCATCTATATGCACAGCTCTCAAAGAACACGGTTTACTTTATAACCGGATCCAACAAGGGGAGGCGTGGCATTACATGCGTGATATACACCAAAGGTGTTGAGCTGCCAAGATAATTAAGAGAGACTGGATTTTGGAGCCAGGGCTGGGAACAGAAGGGAGGCCTCCTTGGGTGACAATGTCCATGTCACATGAATGAATACACAAGGGTCAAGATGCTCTAAGGAGGGAATTTAGGGTCCACAAGGAGCCCCTCCAGAGTGTCACCTGCCTGGTGACTCACTCAGCTCTCCTAGAAGGTTAGGCCAACCTGACCTCCCTCTTCATCACTGTAGTTATGTGCCAGTGTTGGCCTTTATTGCGCAGACTCTTGAGGAGCCAGGCAGGGTTGAGACCCTGATCCAGCAACCTCTACCTGAGGCAAGCTGCCTAACTTCCTGCCTGCCCTCAGAAGCCTGGGCTGTGAAGCGAGTGAGGTGATGTGGGAAATGCATTGGCGGAACTCTATTCCACCCTCTATCGACACCCTTACATCAGATCCTGGGTCCCTTCTGAGTTGTGCCTCTAGGTGCCCCTTCAGGTTCCAGTGTCCTCACTCTCCGAACACACTGTAACACCACAAGTCACTCCGAGAAGCGTGGAAAAGTTGTCATTGTGCAGCAGAAAGAGTGACAGTCTACAAACAGTCTCACCATCCCGCAACACGGAGACAGCAGCCCCAACTCGGGAGTGGAAGCAATGGAACCAGCAGAAGGTCCAAGAAGCAGCTCAAGCTGGAGAGGCTGTACCAACGGCTCTGACACTCTAGCTACTGTATAGCCATTTCTTCCACACTCCACAGGTGGGTGGGTGGTGGTGTTGGCCTTTAATTCTAGTGCTTGGAAGGTAGAGGCAGGCAGATCTCTGTGAGTCGGAGTTCCAAGACAGCCAAGGCTACATAAAGAAACCCATTCTCCGGGATAGACAGACAGACAGATAAATGAAACATTCCACCAAGGAAGGGAATGGAGGCTTACAACGAGAAAATTGTAAGACTCAAGAGGCCCCTCCTATTTTATAGACAGAAAACAACTGCTAGTGGCGAGGAGATTCTTTCATGAGCTGTCAGTCATGCTGGAGCAGCATTTTGGTAACGCAGCTTCCTGAATCACCCATACTTCTTTAATAAGCTTCATCCAAGCCTCCTGTAACTAACCCCAGTGAGCCCATTGATTCATCTAGTTAGATTTGGGTAAAACTGTCTCTTTTGTCTGTCATCAATGTCCTCTCTGTGCTGAACAGACCTTTGTCCTCTTGCTCCAGGAAAAATCATGTAGAAATTGCTTTCTAGAGCACTCACACACGGTGATGTTTGCAACAAGAACGGGATGGAAACTGCTGCAGAATAGCATGGGTGAAGGACACTAGCTGGGGGTTGTAGGAAAGGAAAAGGAATGTAATGGGTTGCTGTGGTCTTAGATGCTGAAATGGAATTGACCACATGATCGTCTTAAAAGGCAGAGCCTATCGAGGGTGGTTAGATCATGAGGGTAAAGCCCTCAAGGATGGTGTCCTGGCCTTAGTAGAGAGCTTGATGGAGTGGGAACATTCTCTTCTACTGTAGGACACAGCATCCATCTACTTCCTGCCCTTCTGCCTTCTACACTGGGAAGACACGGTGTTGAAGGTGCCATCTTGAACAGGTGGACCAGGCATTCAGAAGATGTAGAATCTACCCTCACCCCAGTCTTAGGATCTCCAGCCTTTAGAATTATAGAAATGAATATCAGTTGTCTGTCAATTATCCAAACTCATGTGTTTTGTTATAGACATCCAAGATGACCAAGACTCAGCTGTAAGTAAAATCACTTTTGGCAGCATTTCCCATGTCAAGTTCATAGGAGACTTTCCCCAGGGAACAGTCATATAACACAGAGGAAAACAAGAGCAGAGACTCAAAGCCCTTGCTGAGTGTAACCTTTCCTTCCACACAAGCTTCCGATGGACACTAATTTTAAGCTGCATGCCTGTCCCTAGGTTCACTCCTTCTCCTTGCTTCATCCCTCAGTGTGTGATCTCTTCTTATTTTTTCAGATATTCCCAACAATGGAATATTCCCAAAGCCCAGACTGACCCCCTAACCTAACCCCAAGCTGTCCTATTTCCTCCAGAGCAGTCTAACCTCCTCAAGTCTGGGAATAGGGTTCCCTGAGGACAACCCCTGAAGACTACCAAATGCAAGGAGAGCCAGGCTCAGGCCCACACCATTGATGCAATACATCCAGCAGGATGCTAAAGAGAAGCCTTCGTGGTCATATGAATCTTCTTCAGTCTCTATAGTGGTCTAAGATACATCCACCAACCTGCCTTTCCCCTCTTCTTCATTCACAGCCTTGAATGGGTCCTTGATTACTTCTGGCCTCCTCCCTACTTTATCTCACCTGGGCATATCCCCTAATACATCCATTCCACCACTAATCTCATCTTATGCTCTGCTTCCTGGAGGGCTCGAAAAGACACAGTGGGTTGTACAGACAAGGTGGGAAGCATCACAGAGCTTGACAAGAGAGACATTGGGGTCCCACAGGACATCCTAGGGAAGGAGCTCTCCCGAGCCATCCTCCCAAGCAGCACTTGCAAGAGCTCACATCTGCCTGCCCCTGTGAACTGTGGGTCTGCCTTTTCATCGTCCCAGACACCAGCAGATGACTGCGGCAAGACAAACACGTCTACAAGCACTTAGAGCTCAAAGATAAACAGTGCTTATCAAATGTGAAGAATACACCCCAAAGAAGGGAAATCAATGTTTCCTTAACTGCCTCGTTTATTTGCGAAGCAGGTGCCTCTTGCACAACCGTTCCAGGCTGCCTGCCTCATTATTATGCTGACCAGGTAGTGACCTTAACTTTGTCCACCGCCCTCTTGTCCCCAACCTTCGAAACTGGGCCCCTTTGCACCTGCAGGGAATGAAAAAAAAGAAACACGTTGCTAAGCAACAGAGGAGGGCGGGGCTGATTCATTCTCTCAATTCCACAAATCTGATGAGTCAGTGAAGCCGGCCAGCCAACCTGATGGATGCCACGTCTTCTGTGAAACCCATGTGGCTCTTCCGTCCAGCCTTCCTCCTACCCCACTGTTTGCTCCGACCCCCATCTGCTGTTTTACCTCTTTCTGCAGTTAAGGAAAACAATCTAGGTCTCCCTTCCAACCCCGCCACTCCATCTCCTGTCCTCCCGTGTATCTATCTAAACACGCTGGCTTTGCTTACAGTGAAGGAAGTCTGATGCGTCTTCTCACCCAAGCACCTGAATGCGATCAAAGTTAGTAAATTTAGAACATTTTAAAAATATTGTCCTATTGCCATTGAATATCCTGACAGAAGTTGTTTGGAGAACCCATTTTTAGGGGTGTCTATGTGCTTTAGCTTTGACAGTACATTCTACTCATACAACAAAGAGAGACTGACAGATTTCCAGGGGCAAGAGCCCTGGAGGTGGGAACAGGCAGAGAAAGCAGAGATGGTTTTGCAAACCAGAGTCAAAACCTGGGCTGGAGGAATAGGAAAGACATGGAAGACAGCCAATGTGACTTCCACTTGGTCAAAAAGAGGAAGGGAGGAGCTCACTACCCTGCCCAAGGACTCTGCACATAGCATCACAGTTCATCTTTTGGGGACCCTTGACTTTGCCTAATCCATAAACAGAGAGGTACTTGCTTCTAGATACGTTCAGTTTGTGCATAAACTGAGATTCAAATGCAGGCCTACCAGTGGTGAGGAAGCACACTCACTAGCTGATTCGTGAATTGTCTATGGAGCAGATAAAATGCTCCCCATTGGGGTCTTTGTTTCTCCAGTGAATAAATTCATCCAAAATCACTTGTAACTGTAGACTTTATGGCTCCAGAAATAGTCTGTGCAGAACCCTAAACTCACCTTTTGTGTAATCAGAGAAGAAATTTGAAAGGATCTTAATATAAAAATATATTAAACGAGTGTTGTTTTAAAGACAAATGGAGTAAAGAACCCCAAAGGTAAAAAGCAATGAGGAACAAGGAAAGAGAATACAGTAGTCAAGGGATGTTACAAGGTTTAAGAAGCTGGAAAACGCCGGGCAGTGGAGGCTCACGCCTTTAATCCCAGCCAGCACTTGGGAGGCAGAGGCAGGGAATCTCTGTGAGTTCAAGGCCAGCCTGGTCTACAGAGCAAGTTCCAGGACAGGCCCCAAAGCTACACAGAGAAACCCTGTCTTGAAAATCAAAATGAAAGAAAGAAAGAAAGAAAGAAAGAAAGAAAGAAAGAAATGGAGTTTGAAAAGCCCAAGCCAGAGGAGCAAGAGAGTTTAGATACCTCTGAACAGGACTGATATTAGGGTCTATAAACAAGAATAATGTTTGAAAGTCCTTATAGGGCTGAACATGGTGGCACGCTCCTTTAATCCCAGAACTTGGGAAGTAGAAAGTGGTAGATCTCTATGAGTTCAAGGCCACCCTGATCTACATAGAAAGTTCCAAAAGAGCCACAGTTACTTAGAGAGATGCTACCAAGAAGGAGAAGAAGTGGAAAAGAAAGAGGAGGAAGAAGAGGAGAAGAAAGAGGAGGAGGAGGAGGAAGAGGAAGAGGAGAAAGGACTTAGAGGAAACAAATTTCCCAGCCCAGGATTTGAGGTTCACTCTAGAGAAAACTAACAAGGGTGTGAACATTTTCTTCTTCAGTTACAGCTTAGGGTGGGCACAAGGAACGCTACAGTGTAGACTCAAATCTTTGTGCAAATCCAAACTGCCTAAAAAGAGTCCCATACCTCCTTCCCCTACTCTGGGCTCAAGTGCTGGATCTTGACCATTAATTAGCAGAAGTCCTAATAAGGAAACTATGGGCTAAGGGAAAAAACAGTGTCTAGTCTGACATCTTGAGGCCATTCCATCTGCAGGATCAGACACAGCCTCTTCCTCACTGCTTCAATAAGTGCCATTCTCTTCAATGCGGGGCAGCCCAGGGTCATTGGACATCTGAGGAAACGCTCTAACATGAAAGAGACTCTGGCAAACATGTGTACAAAACCCAGAATAAGCAGAGACAAAGCAACAGGCAAAATAAACCAAGATGATGTTATAGATAAGAACAAGTAAAGGAAGTGGGGTTGTAGAGGGGGGGATGCACCTGGAAACATAAATTCTTACAGCGGAAAAAGATGTAAAACATAGCTAAGAAAACTCAGGATAGAAAAGATACCAGAAGAATAGGGTTGATGCAGGAGATTTAGCATCTGCATGATGATAAGATATGGCAGCCATGACCTTGTACATGGCCACCTGCAGATGCACATAAAAAATCCCATCACAGCTTCTGCTCCAAAACCATGGTCCTGCAGGGTGTTCTCAGCCATTGTCTGAAGCAGGGACACCAAGACAGACCATTCCTAGAATTGCTGATACTCAAACAAGGGAATTTGAATCAAGGATGGAAGACCATAAATGGTAGCCTCTCTCTCCAACCTTTCTTCCCTCTCTCCTTCACAGAGGATATCAAGTGACCAAATTATCTCCCAGACTTTCCTGACCGCCCCCCCCCCTGCATATTCTCTCATAGGTGTGTCCCTTAACGAAATCTTTCTGCTATTCATTAATGGGTTGTTTCGTTTTGGTTAGTTTTTTTAAGAATTTTACTATGCAGATTTGGCTGGCCTAGAACACCCTATATAGAGTTGCCTTGAATCTGCAGAAACTCACCTGCCTCCCAAATGTTGAGATTAAAGTTATATATTGGCATAACATCTATTTCACTGAGAACCCAGACAGAATTTCTAGAAAGAATTGGGAAATAAATAGGAGGAATGTATCTTAGTTACTTTCCTACCCCATAACCAAGGAAACACAAAAGAAAGTATTTATTTGGGGCGTCCAGTTCCTTGACCGTCATAGCAGGAAGCATGGTAGCATGGTGGCAGGGAGGCAGAAACGGGAGCTTATCCTGGATGTACAAGCCCAAGGCAGAGAAAATGGATTGGGAATGATGCCATTTCTTGAAGCTTCATTCCCAGAGACACACCACCTCCAACAAGACCATATACCTCCTAGTCCTTTCTAGACTGTTCCATCAGCTAGAGACCAAGCATTCAAATATATAAGTCCATGAGGTCATTCTCATTCAAATCACCACATAGAGTTAAAGCACAAGAGATCAAAATAGAAAGGGTCCCCTAGGAATTAGAACCAAGGAGTTCTGACATTTACCTCAAGGAATTTCAAGAAAGCCTTTTTTTCAGGGAACATAAGCGGCTAAATCAGGATGTCCCAGAAATGACACACAGAAATAGACTTAGTGTAAGTCCTGTAAATAAAACAGGGCATTGAGAGCAAAATACTGAGGGTGGCCTCTTCCAGAAGAATATAAATTAGTCCTCAAGTCCTTTGAACCGTCCTGTTCTCAACTAATACTGGGAAGGTTTGAGAGTTGCTGAAAAAGACCCCAGACCCAAACTGTTTATTGCAACATATGGGGGCGTACCAGTTCAAAATGGTGACCACGAAAGGAGCACACAGGCCTTTTTTAAGCTCAGATAAGGGGACAACAGTTAGGTCATCTCAAACACAATTGGTTAAGCAGGCTGTAGTTACATTAGTACAATTTTAATTTTGGGGCATGCTTGGGGAGGACAGGGTAGGTATAGGAAAAAGAAAAGAAAAGAAAGCCTTTTTTTCTATTTATTTATTTATTTATTTTGAGACAGGGTTTCTCTGTGTAGCTTTAGAGCCTGTCCTGGAACTCACTCTGCAGAACATGCTTGCCTCATAGAGATCGGCCTGCTTCTGCCTCTCAAGTGCTGGGATTAAAGGCATTCACCACCACAACCGACCTATTTTCTTTTTTTTCCTTCCTTTCTTCCTTTTTTCAAATTTTTTTTGTTTTTGTTTTTTTTGTTGTTGTTGTTTTGTTTTGTTTCCAGACAGGGTTCTCTGTGTAAGAGTCTTGGCTGTCCAAGAACTCACTTGGTAGACAAGGCTGGCCTCAAACTCACAAAGATCTGCCTATTTCCCAAGTGCTGGGATTAAAAGAATGTGATACCGGGCTGGAAAGATGGCTCAGGGGTTGAGAACACTGGCTGCTGCTTTTTCAGAGGACCTGAGTTCAATTCCCAGCAACCACATGGTGGCTCACAACCATCTATAATGAGATCTGGTACTCTCTTCTGGTGTGTGTATATGTAATAAATAAATAAATCTTTAAAAAAGAATGTGATACCATGGCTCAGAATCTTTCTTTCTTTCGATTATTCGAGACAGGGTTTCTCTGTTTAGCTTTGGTGCCTATCCTGGAACTAGCTCTTATAGACCAGGCTGGTCTCAGACTCACAGAGATTCGCCTGCCTCTGCCTCCCAAGTGCTGGGAATAAAGGCCTGCACCAGCACAGCCTGGTTTCTTTCTTTCTTTCTTTTTCTTTTTTTTAAATATATGACCTCTGGTGGGAGATGTGATCTTTTTTATTGAAAAAAAATTTCAGGTAATATATTCTGAACACATTTCCCCTCCCCTACTTCCTCCCAGATCTTCTCCACCAAACTCTAAACAGTTTTTTTTCCCTCTCTTTCTTTATAAAATAAAAAAGCAAACAACGGGGGAAAAAACACAAGAAATACACACACACACATACACACACAAAAATACCTATAAGAATACAAAATCAGAAGCCATAGCTGGGCGGTGGTGGCGCACGCCTTTAATTCCAGCACTCGGGAGGCAGAGGCAGGCGGATCTCTGTGAGTTCGAGGCCAGCCTGGTCTACAAGAGCTAGTTCCAGGACAGGAACCAAAAGCTACGGAGAAACCCTGTCTCGAAAAAAAAAAAAAAAAAAATCAGAAGCCATAATACACAAGCAAAAAATCAGTAAGAAAAAAAGACCAGATAAAACAATATGAGACAAAAAGCCTACAAAATTACCATTGAGTTGATTCGATGGTGGCTAACTGCTGCTGGGCATGGGGCCTACCCTGAAGTGTGATGAAGATTCCAGTGATATTTCACACCAAGGAAAACCAGCTTTTCCTACCAAGCCGCTGCCTCCTCTCCCTTGTCCTTTTAGGGTATCTCCCAGCTCCTTCCCCTTGAGTAGGACCTTACTGCTGACTCTCCTCCTAGTGCAGATGTAATGACCATGGCTGGGTTGGATGACCCTCTTCTCAGAATGAGCCAGTCCATGGGCTGTGCACTTGACTACCCAGGCACTTGGATGCCTTCTGGTTGAAGGAAATCATTCTCACTAGAGTTGGAGAAAATGACAATAGGACTCGTTGGTTCCTGTCTAGCTGCCCTGGGAAGCTTTGCTCATGAGAAGGGCCGTATTAGACATGGGGGCAAAGTCCTTACGTGAAGATGACCACCTGCTTTCCATCCTGCAGTTCCCAAACACCCTGAAGTTACTCTGATGTTGGTGTCTTCTCCCTAGAAAGGAAACAGAGAGTAATCTTTAAATCATCGCCATAGCAATTAAGAAACGGGTTTCACACTCACTTTAGAAGGATTTAGAAGGATGGCACAATCCTCTGAATCTGTGACCTTGGCCATTGCAGTCTTTTCGACAGATCAGGATTGCGGGGTGGGGGCTCTGAGCCTCCCTACCGTCACCTCCTTTCTCCAGGCAGAAGCCTCCTCATGGTGCAAACAAGGTCCAGATTCACCAACTCCACACATTTAGAAGTTATCTCTGGCTCACTCACATTTCCTATATTTTTCTCCCCAAACACTGTAACCTGCCTAAAGTAGGCTTTAAAATCTTGCCCTTAGAGCAATCAGGGTTCCCTGCCCTGTGGGAAGTCCAAGGACCACCCACCTCCATCCAGGTCTAGGACGAGGGAGGGGGATTTAATTGGGGGAGGGGGAGGGAAATGGGAGGCGGTGTCGGGGAAGAGACAGAAATCTTTAATAAATAAATTTAAAAAAAAGAAGAAAGAAATAATCATACTTGTATCAATCTAAAAAACAAACAAAAAAAATTTGCCCTTAGGGCTCACTACGGTTAGCCTAGCTGCAGCAACACAGGGATATCACCTCCTTTGTCCTGTATATCAGGTTTCTATTAGTTCCCCTACCCTCCACACTCGTTGGGTGATTTACATGAAACTAGAGGTGATTTCCGGTTTGACTCGCTTTGCCTACAAGATGTTAATCAATTCAGGTACTTCTCAGCCATTTCTTGCAGAACCTGCTGGCTAGTCCAGGGAGACAGCTTCCTTCTCTAAGTCTGTATCCACTAACAGAGGGTAACTGACCATCCTCTACAAACACCACCCCCTAAGAAAATTGCTCTCAAAAGTTGCCAGCATACCTCTTACAAAGGTCTTGCATACACTCAAGGTCAAGGCAGGACTCTTGCTGTTTCTTCTTTTCCTGCCACCCTGGTCCAAGTGCTGATGCCACCAGAGTCACCGAGCCCATTGTACCTTCCACAGGGGCTGTCATGACACACATGGTCTCCAGACTCCTGCTCCTTGCTATTCAGTGGGAATCAGCTTCAGAACATCCGGCAGACACCAATCTCTCTCTGTGTGAAATGGTGTAGCATTTGTGTAGTCTGGATGACTTGGAATACCTAACATAACAATGTTATGTAATTATAATTACAATGGAAATATGGGTTAGGTTGAGCTGCTTGGGGATTAAAGGCAAGTGGAGGAGCCCGTGTGCTTAGTACAGTTGCTATTTTAAAAACTATTTTCCATGAATTGCTGTTTGAATACGGATGGCCAGTGGCACTGTGCTATCTGTGGCAAATGGCAGAGGAAGTGTTTCCCACAGAGGGGTTCTGTTTGTTGGAGAGTTACCAGGTGGGCTTCCAATAACTGAGACACCCATCAGCAAGAATTTGGCTAAGGATGAAGCTGAGTGGCCTCATTGCTGAGGCCACTATTCAAAAGCCTTCCATTTGGAAAGAGGCCCAGGTGGGTCAGGATCCCACAGAAGGCTTTTGGAAAGTTCCCAAACAGGCTCAGGAACAAGTGTCTTCATTTTGCAGGGCAGGATGGCTGGACTGTGGTCTTTGACCAGGTTTTCACTTCTAATCTATGCTTATTTCAGATTCTCAGTTACCTGGACCATGTCACCTTAACATCAGAAGACAGGACAAGGGACATTCCCAGCTGCTCACCCCATGTGCTCACTGACGTCCAGGAGGCAGGAGATGCAGAATGAGCTAGCAGGTGCGTAGACTGCTCTGTACCCAGGCTGGCCTCTTCACCACGGTCTGTTTTTCTGATTCCAGCACCCAGCCCTGACACAGGACATCACGGGTATCTGCATAACAAGCACAAGCACTCCCGTCCACCCAGGGACCTTGCAGGCCACATCCAGGCTGACTAGCTGATGTGACTGGTTCTCCTCTGCCACTGTGACCTGTCCCATATCCGGTAGATGATTCCTAGATGCCCACCCCCATGTAATGGGACAGCCTTGGTGCAGAGGACAAACCACAAGCTCTAGGCCCTTCTCCAGGTTCTCATACAGAGAACATGGCCTCCCAGCCTACCCCCACCCCCCCACCCCACCGGCTTTCTGGGCCTATAATCCCTTGGGGACTAGGTCATGAGGATTTTCTGTCAAGGGTGGGAAACATGTGTTAGAACAAGGTCCCCAAATGAGCCTCAGGGAGTTTGGGTGATAGGAAAAACACTGAGCCAAAATCTTGGACTTGAGGTCTGACTTTGCCACATCATAGCTATGCGACCTTGGGGTAGTTGTATAACATTTCTGAGGGTCACCTTCTATTCCAAAGTGGGCAAACAGTATTTGCCTTACGTGACTGTGTAGAAGTGCCTAGTGACCGCTGATCACTGCTTGCCATCAGTTTCTCTCATTATGCCGAATACTAAAGCCAAACATGGCCAGGACCTGGGCAGTCCTCAGCTTCGCTGTGAGTTCTGAGTTGTGTTCAGTGGAGGCCACCCGTGGTCCTCCAGCTGAGGCAGAAACATGTGTCCTGGTGGCTCTGGGGACACTTGGAGCTGGGAGCTGGGGTTTGGGGTGATGGGATGCCCTGTGGAGCCTGGAGAAGACAAATGGGGCCTGGTTTTGGGCACGGGTCCCAGGACATGGGAACTTGGCTGTCACAGGATGTGGCAGAATTTCTGAGGCAATCATTGCGGTGACCTCCCTTGGCTGGGCCCTCACACCAAATGCTGGTGTTAGTATGTGACCAGCTATGTATGGAAGGGAAGGTGACAGTAGAGAGGGATGAGGACTATCCCTGGTCCCATGTCAGGTCAACAGCCCGTACCTGTCACCCCAGCTGACTGATATCATGAAACAGGCATGATCTAAGGCATATCCAGTGCTGTTACCCCAGTACTACCTCATCTGTGCAGTCCATACAGGGCCTGACCCTCCCTGGGCCCGTGCACAGAAGACATGGGCACCAGAATGTGGTCCCCAACCTTAAAGAGAAACTCTTAGGAAGACGAGATCCCTCTCTGCAAGATCCTCTCCTCACCAATACCCTAGCACTTGGTCTCTTCCTTGAAGGAACACTGATGATTGCCAAGTTCCAGGGGAGGGGATCCCAGACACCCATCTGCCCAATGAGTGATATTTGATACTATTAAAAATTAAGTCAGGAGCGTAGGGTAAAAGGGACAACAGGAGCAGGAAACTGACCAATCGCTGAGCACCCTGAATCTGAACCTAGAGTCAGAGAAAGAAACACACCCTGGATTTGAGACCTGGGCTAGGGGGAGAAACATCTTTATCCCTGAACCCAGGACTAAAGACATGCGCCCTGGGTCTGAAATTAGTGTCAAAGAAACACACTTTGTCCCTAAAATTAAATCCAGTGAAAGAAATATGCCCTGGTCCTAAGATTAGAGTCAAAAAGCTAAAAAGAACCAGTGAAAGAAACACAGTTTGGCCTTGAAGTCAGAACCATCTCTATCCCAACCAACTGACCAATCCCTGAGCAGGGAAAAACTAACCAATCCCCTGGGAGAACTCTGCCTCTAAGAAGTCCTATATAAGCCTCTCCACCCCTTCAGTTAAAAGGTGCCATTAATTCCTCCCTGGCAGAGACAGCCACCCACCCTCCTGGATTCCTCCTTCCCAAATAAATCTCTTTCTCAAAAAAAAGTCTGACCTTCATTCTCCGGGACTTCCCTTAGGGAGCTGAGCTGAAAAACCTTGCTGAGATGCTCCCTAGGGGGCCTCAGCAGAACAAAAGAACCTTGCTAGACGCTCCTTAAGGGGGCAAGGCCAACCAGGAAAAGTGACAACTTTTCTCTGGAGCCAGAGGCGATTGCTACATTTCTGCAGAGGGCTTCCCTTTAGTACAGTGTTAGCAGAAGAAACATCTTGGGCGGGAGAAGAAGCAAAGAGCTATCTGCTAGGATGTTCCCTTAAGGGAGCAGAGCAGAGCTTAGCTGTAGCGGCTCTCCAGGAGAAGAGCAGGATCCCTCTATCCTGCTGGGAGACTTCCCCACTGCACCCCAGCTTCAGCTTGCCTGGCTTTCCTGATAGTCAGGACCCCTTTCCTCCAGGGTTGGGCTGTCCTATTGCAGCTCCAGCCTCTAGAGCTATCCTATTGCAACTATAACCCTACCCCCAAGCTGTCTTATTGCGGCTCTAAGGATATCCTGGCTTCTGGATAAGTCAGGATGTCCCAACACCACTACTGTACCACATTCCCCGACAAGGAGGGTCTCTTTCTACGATTCTCTCATGACCTTAGCCTTCTTATGATTCTCCGATCCACAACAGAGAACTCTCACTCCAGAAGCAACTCTCCCTATCCAATCAGCCTGGGCCAGAGTCTCCAGTAGGCCACTGCAGCTGAGAGGAAGGATTTGAATAAAGGCAGTCTTAGAAAAGAAGTCCCTTTAAGCAGGGTGTGGTGGTGCAAAGGCAGAGGCAGGCGGATCTCTGTGAGGCCAACATGTTCTACAAAGCAAGTTAGCTCCATGACAGACAGGGCTGTCATAGAGACAAACCCTGTCTCATGGGGAAAAAAAAAATTCTCTTTAGAAAAAGTCCAACCCCTTTGTGTCTTCATGTAGAAATCAAGCTTTTATATTAAGAAAATAAGAGGGGAGAGAGGAGAGACCTTTTTTTGAAGGAGGGATGGAAGGGAAGAGGCCATGGGTAAGAAAAGAGGGAGGAGGAGATGGGAAGGGAGAGGAGAGCAAACAGGGAAGCAGGGACCCACGTGCTCTCTTAGGCACTTTCCAGGAAAAGGCAGCCTCACTCCACAGCTCCGACTCTACCTCCCACTGAGCACTGCCAAGGCCCTTGCTCAACAGCCCAAACCCAAATCACTCAATCTAGTCCACCCGTGACAGCTCCCAGGCTCACTCTCCAGGCAGCTCACTCCTGCAGAGTGTGTGTTTGTGGATGGAGCTGGCCCCGGTATTTTCGCTCCTGGGGCTCACTGACTATGAGTTAAGGAGTTAGCCTTCCCACCCGGGGAAGCAGGAAGCTAACCGGCAATCAGCAAGATAGGTGTTCTTGGGAGGAGGTGGCTGTGCAGAAAAGCAGGTGTCTGCACCTGCCAGTGAACTACTTGCTGGAATAGCTTGGAAAACAGCCTCTCTGACTTCCATGGAGAGTCCCAGTCCTGTCAATTACCTGCATTTCTGCTCGAAATACACGTACCTAACTATGTATTCATCTGCCACAGTTTACAGACATCCTGTGGGGCAGAGAAGGCCGCTTTAGTCAGCACACAGCTAAATCCAGCCCAGGTTGATTTCTGAGATAGGGCCAACAAATGGTTGCAAAGTGGATGATTTCAATGGAGAGTCACCAGTGTGAAGAAGGGAAGGGAAGGACACTTGTACTCCGGCTCTCCTCTGACAACCCAGTACAAGGCGGCCCTAGAAAAGGCATATAAACCTTTGGGCTAAGAAGATCTGGGGATGGCAACTCTGATGTTCCCAAAATCCAGATAGTGCCTGTATTCTCCCCTAGGCCGTGTGTCAGTCAGCTTTCCGGTCCTATAACAAATGCCTGGATGAACACATAAAAAGGAAAGATGTGTCCAGGGTCACATTTTGTAGGTCCCAGTCTGGTTGGCCTATGGCAAGGCAGCGTGTCTTGGTGGGTACATCATGATGAAACACGTGAAAAAGAAAGCAGGTTACCTAGTGGCTAGGAGGCAGAGGAGAGGGGAAAAAGAAAGAGCCAGAGTCTCACTGTCCTTTCCAAGGGCAGGTCTCTACTGACCTGAAGGCTCCTGAGGAGCTTTCATGTCGAAAAGAGTGTACTATTCCCCAACAGCACCAAGCTGGAAGATACAGTTTTAATGCATGCTCCTTTGAGGATGTCTCAGAAGCAAACACTTTTAATCATTCAGGAAAACACACACACAAAACTGTGGCTCTTTCTGTAGTAGATGGGGAGAGAAGCCACGTGAAAGAAGCTAGTGGGCTGAGGGTCCACACAGAGGTTGTCAGTAAGCCCCCAGATCCCTTCCCTGAAAGAGCCCAGACAAAACATCCCCTAGACTTCCTAGAAAGCTGATGAATTCATCTCTTGAGAGCAGACAACACAAGCTCCTAAATTAAGAGACACATAGCACCATTAAAGGATAGCTTATTTACACCCCAGAGATGATTAGGGGATCATATCCACACTCCATGTGAACACCCAAATCTCCACTTCATCCCCAAGTCTGGTGGTCAGGGTTCTGGTTAGAAGGGTTCTGGTGGCTGGAGTTCTGGTGGTTAGAGTTCTGTGGTCAAGGTTCTGGTGGTCGGGGTTCTGGTAGCGAGGGTTTTGGTGGTTGGAGGATCTGTGGTCAGAGTTCCGGTGGTCAGGGGTCTCTGGTCAGGGTTCTGATAGGGTTCTGTGGTCAGTGCTCTGTTCATAAGGGTTCTGGTGGCCAGGGTTCTAGTGGTGAGTGTTCTGGTGTTCACAGGTTCACCAGAGGGTCAGAGCTCTGGTGGTCAGGGTTCTGGTAGCCAGGGTTCTAGTGGTGAGTGTTCTGGTGTTCACAGGTTCACCAGAGGGTCAGGGTTCTGGTGTTCACAGGTTCACCAGAGGGTCAGGGTTCTGGTGGTCAGGGTTCTGGTAGCCAGGGTTCTAGTGGTAAGGGTTCTGGTGTTCACAGGTTCACCAGAGGGTCAGGGTTCTGGTGATCAGTATTCCACCACCACCACCACCCCCACTCAAGAGATGGAAGTGTTCCTGGGCATTTTGACTACCTCAAAAGCATCATGTAGGATTCAAGTTCCTGTACTAGCATGGTTCAGCCAGAGAATCCTCCAGTGAGCAGGACAGGTACCAAGTCCTAACCACGGGCCACAGTCTTCTCTTGCCACGTTACCGGACATTTGAGGAGAACCAGACATGAAAACACATGTTTTCGAAAACATTTCAAGGAGAATAAAACTTGAAACAGAAAAGACACTGCTAACTGCCAATACCACAAACATGCAGGAAATCACAATGGAGGCTCCTGGAAACTGTACATGAGAGAAAAACATAAAATTCTCAATGACAGAGTTAAGAGAAACAGCGGAGGCACAGAGCAAAAATACAAAGAGAAGTAGATGAGGAAAATTTGCTGTATGGTTGCTATTTTCAGGACGTAGTAACACCCAAGCTGTCCAACTAGCGTGGTGGCATAGCTTCACTTCTGGGCAAGAACTGGGAAGAGTGCAAGCAAGTGGGGAAGACAGGGAAGGAAGGAAAGTCAAGTTTTTATCCTCAACACTGTCCTTCTACAAGTATTACTGTGAATGTCCTTTGGTCCATCCTCAACACTGTCCTTCTACAAGTATTACTGTGAATGTCCTTTGGGATAGGGAGCAGTGTCAAAAGAGGAAGGGTGGCTTCGGCAGACTGTGAAATGGAGGAAGAAGAGGCAAAATTATTATCGTGTCAAACTACAGCAATGCCATGCTTCAAATACGTGAATATATTACTTTAATAGAAACACAAACTACAGATGAGAAATGAACGAAGTCAACACTATTCTACTTAATGCAGAATCTTTTTCAACCACCAGATGGCGCCATTGGCACCTTGCGGGACTAGGAGAACCCGGCATTTATAGTTTTCCACAAGACAGAATTGAGGGATTTTTGTTCTTGTTTTCTTTTTACCAATAAAATTGAGAAAGAAGTGACTCATAAGAGTCTTCCTTCCAGGGCATTTGTTGAGTTGTTATCCCCTCCTGTCTGCCCCCGTTCCAGGCCAGCAGTGGTCTCCAGGCCTCTAAATCCTAAACTGTACAATATGGTTATCACCTCAGGGCCTGTTCCAATCAAAGTTAATTCATAGTTCAAACCCTAGTTTGTATTCAGTGGCACATTTGACATATTTAGTGGCCATACGTGCTATCTCAAGCGGGAAAAGTACAGCTAACATTCTTTGTCAAGTTCTGTAGGGTGGCTCTTCTTGATAATGTCTGCCCCCCCTGCCCCCCCGAAATGACTCTTTTTGGGACAAATTGTACAGTTTTTGTCCTCCACAGAGTCCAAGCTCTATGAAGTCCATCTCTGAATTGCTTTGCCATTGCTTCCATTTCTAGAACCTGCTCCACATCCGTTCTTCCACGTGACAGCGTTTGCTGGCTCTCCAGTGTGTACCAGGTGCTGTTAGCCCCGGGAGCAAGCGGTGTTCAGGGGAAAACCAGATTTATGTGCTTCTATAACCACGGGAGTCACAAAATGGATGCTCTGCAATTATTCATGGGGGAAAAAAATAGATGAATCACCCCACGGAACCTTCACAGTGACGTTCATAATTCTCCCCAGCCCGGAAATCTGAAGTACCGACTTCCCGGGAGCCTGCAGAGTTCAGTTCCAAATCCAGAGCTTGGGACACAGGCTGTGCTGGCTGGTTTTATGCCAACCTGACACATTTGGGAAAGGGGAACCCAGCTGAGAAATTGTCCCCACCAGATTGGTCTGTGGCCAAGTCTGTGGTATATTTTCTTAGTTGGTGATTTATGTGGGAGGGCTCAGCCCACTGTGGGCGGCGCCACCTCAGATCTTGCAGTCCTGGATCCTATAGGAAAGCAGGCTGATGAAGCCATGGGGTTTGGCGTGAATCCTAATTGGTTTTAATAATAAAAACTCCTGAATCAGATATAGGAGTTAACACTGAAAGATCAGAGACGCAGAGCAGTCAGCCACTAGTTCTTACCTCTACTGAATCCTCAGACCAAAGGGGCGATCCTGTCCCTGGGAACCTCAGATTGAGTGTTCTGGGCTCCTATCTCTTCTCCCCATACAGTCCTCTCTCCCCCAGCCATATCCTTTCCTGTCTCCACTTTCCTTATTGTAGGATATGTTACTCTTTTGGCTTTGGGGGGAGCCTGCTGCCCAGCTCTCAAATAAATCACACATGGAGGCTTATTCTTAGTTATGAATACCTACCCTTAGCTTGGCTTGTTTCTTGCCAGCTTTTCTTAAATTATTCCTACTACCTTTAGTCTCTGGGCTTTTTCCTTTCTCTTCTGTAAACTTACTTTCACTCTTCCTCCGTGGCTGACTGAGTGGCTGGCCCCTAGTGCTCCGCTCCTTCTTCTCACGGTTTTTTTCTTTCTATTTATAGTCTCTGCCTGCCAGCCCTGCCTTGCTATTGGCCTTGCTATTAGGACCATCAGGTGTTTTAGACAGGCACAGTAGCACAGCTTCACAGAGTTAAACAAATGAAGCGTAAACAAAAGTCACACACCTGAAAATAATCTTCCCCAACATTTCCCAGTGCTAGGATTAAAGGTATGTTACTCCCAAGTACTGAGATTAAAGGGGTGAGCCATCACCAACTGGCCCTGTTTCTCTTTCAGACTGGATCATTCTTGTGCAGCCCAGGGTGGCCTTGAACTCCCAAGGATCCATCTGCCTCTGCCTCCTGAGTGCTGGGATTAAAGGTGTGCACCACCGCCCGGCCTCTATGGTTAACTAGTGGCTAAGCTGCACTCTGATCTTCAGGCAAGCTTTATTTGTTAGATCACGAACAAAATATCACCACAATGGGGAGCAGTCAGTAAGCAACGTCATTCTGTGGCCTCTGCTTCAGTTCCTGGCTCCAGGCTCCTCCCTGGCTTCCGCAGTGAAGGACGTAGACGCTGTAAAATGAAATAGACCCTTTTCTCCCCAAGCTGCTTTCTGGTCACAGTGTTTTATTACAGCAATGGAAACCCAAAGACTCAGGCCCTCCCAGGGGTCGGTGCATCAGTTACCAGATTTTCATACTGAATCCCGTGCCAAGGCCTAGACACTTATGCGAATTTTCTCTCTCATTGTTCCCGAAGCTAGGAGACCAATATGAAGGTGTTAAAAGCCTTGTTCCTCATGAGTGCTCTCCTTCCCCACTCGGCTTGTATATAATTGTCCTCTCCTTGTGTCCTCCTATGGATTTTCTTCTGTGCCTCGCAATGTCTGGTGTCTCTCTGTGTCCAAATGTCTTCTCTTTATAAGGGCATAAGCCAAATTGGATTAGAGCTCACCACAGTATCACCATCCTGATTTGATCAATTCTTTAAAGGCCCTGTCTCCAAATACAGTCACTTACCAAGGTTCTAGGGGCTAGGATTCCATCTTAAGTATTTGGTAGGTACATAGGTCAGTCCATCATAGTTAGAAATTCCATTTCTAGAATCTAAGGAAGGTAGGTTCTGCTAAGAGCGCAGAGACAGCACTGAGGTCAGCATCAATGAGGACACATTCTTCTCTGAGTCTGTGCCTCACAGGCTGCTGAGAAAATGACAGACAATTGCTTAGAGGAAGCATCCAGAGGAGCTGAGAGCATAGTGGGCACTCAGAGAGTTGCAATCTGCCACCACCAGTCCTGTCCCCAAATCCCTGGAGCACCTCCCTCCCTGATACCTCACACTTCAGGGAGCTCACCTGGCCATCTCTGGTTAGTATCCATCCTCTGTCCTGTGAAAATCCTAGCAATCTTTCCAGGTTTGTTCTCTTCCTCGCCTGGGCAGCCAGGAGTCAGTCCTAGCTGGATTCTCTCTCTGGGCTTCATTAGCATTCTGATCAGTTGCACACCATCCCCCAAGTATCCAGGAGGAATTAAAACCCAGGTGACTTCCCCTGTACACCTGCTGACCCTCCCAGTTGTGTAGAGGGTGTTTCTGATCCAAGCCCTTTATGCCTGTTACCTTCTCTTAGGGCATCTATTGAAGTCTCCTGCTGGTCAATGGGAAATGACTTAACCTCTGCCTGCCCCCAGGTCCCCTGTGAATACCTGAGCACTTGCTGGTTTCCCTGCACACATGTAAGGCCTCTCCAACCAAACTAAGCCCGTGTCATCCATCAACCACAATGTGATCCACATCTCAACAACAACAAAGCCAGCACAAGTCTCTTTCCCCTTCTTTGATGTTCCACAAACAGAAGTTGCATTTTTTTGCCTATTAAAACTGTGCCAGCCTTGGGCGAATGAAAATTCTTTTTTCTAAAGTTGGGAACTTACACCATTTCACTGAAAGGAATCAGTTTATGGCTGTGGGGTCTGTGCAGCCCATAGCACTACATCACTGCTGCAGAGATATTATTAAAGTAAGGTAGGGACAACTTGACATTAGTGTTGGCTACCAAGTACATGCCCGGGGGAGTGGTCCCTCCTACAGCGCAGACAGCCTGGGCCTTGATGGAACAGGCCGAGGTGATGTGAGATTTCACCATGCTACTCAGAACTGTATGCAATTTAAAGTTTATAAATTGAACATTTCTGAAATTTTCCATTTGATTTGTTCAGACCACAGCAGACTGCGGGTAACTGAAGCCAGAGAAAATATAATGAGGAGGGGCTGCTGTGTGTGGTCGGTGTCCACGGATTGGATAGCTCTCTCTCTCTCTCTCTCTCTCTCTCTGTGTGTGTGTGTGTGTGTGGTGTCCACAGATTGGATAGCTCTGTGTGTGTGTGTGTGTGTGTGTGTGTGTGTGTGTGTGTACGTGGTCGATATCCACGGATTGGAAAGCTCTTTCTCTCTCTCTCTCTCTCTCTCTCTCTCTCTCTCTCTCTTTCTCTGTACATGCAATTTTAGTATAAATAAGCCCTAAGACAGAAAAGCCAAATTCGGGTTGCTAATTCTTGAGGGAAAAGGATGTATTACTTTAGGGGGTTCAGTAGATGCCATCTGATTATTTGTCAAATATTGAGAAAATCTTCATGGTCTGATATCTGCCGATCCTGGAGAGCCTATTATCATACACAGTAATGTAAGAGAGAGTCTCCTAGCTTGAGAAGAAAAAGACTTAAAATATTTGTCTTAGAAGAGGTTTAGTTAAGATTTCAGAGTATAACTCAACGAACTCTTTTAATTAATATTTTATCTGGCAGGAAATATTTATGAGATATTACCGGCCTCATAAATGCAAATGCAGTTTCTATAAATAGGAGAAAAATTACATCCTCTAAGTGTCATACGCTAAAGAGAAAAACTTTAACTGTGAACTCAGCTCCTGCTCATGAAAGAAGGGAAGAGATGCAAACAACGAGGACCGAGGAGGTGGGCCTGCGCTCTAATTAACGGTGAAAATACGCAGCAGCTCTGCTACTTTCTTGTACCTCTCACTAATTTCCAGACGATGAAAGACACACTTAGCACCTTCCAAGCTCTCTGAGTACAGTGTCACCTGTCCTTAAATGCCATTGTGCTCCCCACCCCCACAGACTTGGGGTGGAAAAGCCCAGAACACCCTAAATCTGTGAACACTAGTCAGGACTAGAATCCCAGCCGCTCCTACTCAATTTCAGGCCAGGGTAAGCACACACACACACACACACACACACACACACGAGAGAGAGAGAGAGAGAGACAGAGACACACAGAGAGACAGAGACACACAGAGAGACAGAGACACACAGAGAGAGACAGAGACACACAGAGAGACAGAGACACACACAGAGAGAGACAGAGAGACAGAGACACAGAGAGAGAGAGACAGAGAGACAGAGACACACAGAGAGAGACAGAGAAACACAGAGAGACAGAGACACACACAGAGACAGAGACACACAGAGAGACAGAGACACACACAGAGAGAGACAGAGACACACACACAGAGAGAGACAGAGACACACACACAGAGAGACAGAGACACACACACACAGAGACAGAGACAAACGGAGAGACAGAGAGAGAGACAGAGACACACAGAGAGACAGAGAGAGAGAAATCCAATCAGATTTTTCTGTCTCTGGTTTAAGGTCTCAACATTGAGAGAATATTGTCAAAGCAGTTCTGCCCAGACCACCCTGTTTTGTTACAAAGTCTCCCATGTCCCATCAAGAGGCAAAAGGAACACCGTGTCCTCTCCACTAACCCGAAGGCCACTGCTGCTGCAGAGTGGAACATGGAGCTGAGACTCAGCAAAAGCTTCAAGTGCGTATTAATTAGCTGGATTTCAGAGAACAGGGCTTTTCATGACAACCAAAGAGTTAAATACTACCTGCCGAGTGTTCAACCAGCACATAACGGTCGTCCTGGTAGCTTTATGTCAACTTGACACAAGCTAGAGTCATCTGAAGGGAGGGAACCTCAATTAAGAAAATTCCTTCAGGGGCTGGAGAGATGGCTCAGTGGTTAAGAGCACTGTCTGCTCTTCCAGAGGTCCTGAGTTCAATTCCCAGCAACCACATGGTGGCTCCAAACCATCTGTAAAGAGATCTGGCGCCCTCCTCTGGCGTGTGGGTATAAATAGAGGCAGAAAGTTGTATACATAATAAATAAATCTTTAAAAAAAAAAAAGAAAATTCCTTCATAAGATCCTAAGGTATTTTCTTAATTAATGATTGATGGGGATGGGCCCATCCCACTGTGGGTAGTGCCACCCCTGGGCTGGTGGTCCTGGGATCTATAAGGAAGAAGGCAGACTAAGCAAGCCATGATGGATGAGCCAGCCAGTTAGCATCCTCCTCCATGGCTTCCTCATCAGCTGCTGCCTCCAGTTCCTGCCCTGTTTGCAGTCCTGTCCTGACTTCCCCAGTGATGGACTACAATGTGGAAGCGTAAGTCAAATAAACCCTGTCCTCCTCAACTGGCCCTTGGTCACAGTGCTGCACCCCAGCAATAGTAATCCTAACCAGGACGATGAGATGAACACAAAGACAGTCAGAGTCCCTTGAGGGACAGACAGACAGATTTCCTGACTAATAGAGTAAGCAGCAGTGAGTAACCAGGGGCAGGCGCTGGCCTGGTGGCACTTAGCGGTGTTCCTGGGTGGGCCGTTCAGGCCCAGTGACAGGCATGTTTCTCCTTGTCATGGAATAAACCAGCTTCCTTGTCATGGCCATCATTCATATGATAAATAAATATTCTCCCATAATAAATATAAACAACAGGAGCTAGGGCCTAGGGATACACAAACACAGGCAGGCTGTGTTTGCCTTTGGGGCCAAAGACTGCTTACTCTAAGCCTGTTATTGTGGTGTTTAACCCTAAAGGCTGGGTAACAGACATGGGTAAGAGCTGACACCGCTGAGTTCTCTAGGCTCTCCTGAAGGCAGCCGCAGATAGTCACCTGCTGGCTCTCCCAGACAGCAGCCCTCCCTGTGCAGAGTGACATTTCTGTCTTTCCTACAGTTCACAGGGATTGAAGAATAGAGTTCTCTTTGCTCAAGGCCAGGAGTCCACAGAAGAGAGGTGAAGTGAGTGGGAGTTTCAGGCAGCACGGAGAAGGATGGGGCTGTGTAGGGATGAACAATAGATCCCGAAAGGATGCTCAGCCCCCAGAACAGCAACCAATGGAGTGTATACATGGAGAAAGTCTCACAGAAAATGAAATAAAACCTTGAGATCCGATCAGATGCAGAGAATGTGGATACAGAACAATGTACAAGAAAAGGACTGGGGGTGGTGGGTTTGGTGTTTAATGAAACATGGGGATTCAGGACTGTGCCATCAATACCCTTATCACACAGTTTTCATTAGCATACTTATTAATACAACAATGTGCACAGGACTTCATTTCTGAAATGACACTACACTTTTCATATTTTATATAAAGAGCCTTTGGGAAGAGACAAAGAGAGAAGTGGGGCAGTGGGAGGCAAGGTACCCGCCTTAACCGGAGGTGGTTCAGATCTCATTTGTCCTTCTATGAAAGGCCACTTCCTTGCCATTCCCACCGACCTATAGGACCTATAGGCCGCTTAGGAGCCTTCTCCTAAGCAGAATGCCCTAACAGACCCATTTCCTTCTCTCTTCTCTAGACTTTCACCTCCAGTCAGAGGTTCAGACCTTTCGAAATCTGGTCCAGCTACAGGAGCCAAACTCGTCAGCGTTGGGATACAGCTTGAGGTGCCACTAGGACAGTGACTCCTGACTTCCCTAGGAATGTTCCCACCTGTTGCATCTCTGTTGGGTCTCTGGAAAGGCATTTCTGTTAACACCCCCCTTCAAAGCGCCCCCAGAGTGACTGCACAGTCCCTGCAAGGCTCTGAGCCTGCATTTTCTGCCCCAAGAGTTTCTCCTGTCTGCGCCTCCGTAGCCTTTACACACAGGCACGCGGGCGCTCACACACTAGCGGGGGCGCTTACATCCATGGGCGCACAGACGAGCGATCACACATACACACATATACACGCGAGCCTTCCCACATGTACACGGGGCCGCTCTCACAAACTCAACATCAGCCTGTTTAGGTCTCTGGCTAGAAGCACAGGAGCATCACTAGGGAAGTCCAGGAGGGAGGTGGCGAACCAGAAGAGAAGGGGGGGGCAGTGGGCAAGACAGTAGGGCGGAGGCTGCTAGCTCTCTCTGATAGGCCTCCAGCACCCAACTCCTTGCCAAGTGACTGCGACCCCGATACCAACAGCCCCCACCCATCTCCACTATCTGCCCCTTTGTGCACGCATTTTCCCACATTGCTGTCTTTCCTTGTTGTTCTTCTTTGCCTGTGGCCCTTTAAATCGTATTCTTTTCCAGAGATTCAATTGTAGGGGGACAGAAGGAGGAGAACCCAGGGGGACGGGAGGGGATGAGGCGGGAGAAGAGAGAAGGGCGGGGAGGAGAAGGACAGCGAAGAGCCTCCTGCTGCTCTCTCTAGCTAGAAGGGCGAGGCAGACCCGTGAAGGGGCGGGAGGTTTAGGCGCCTCTGCCCGCAGGACTTGCGACTCCTGAGTAGCACAGAGCAGCTGCCAGGAGGTCGGCAATGCCTGAGGCTAGGGAATCCCCGGGAGAGCCCTGAGCGCCACCTGCACCGCCTAGGAAGGACGGCCAGAAGTTAGCCCCAGGGGTTCAGAGAAGCTCCCTTCTCTACAAGTAAGTTGTCTCCTTTTCCCTTGAGTCCCTCCCCAGCCCAGCGACTCCCCAAGCCGGACCGGACCGGGGGTCCTTTGGTTCTGAAAGCAGGCGTACACCGCCCCTCACCCCTGAGCCTGCCAGGTAGCGATGGGATGGGAACAAGATCCTGAGGTCCAAAGTTCAGCAAACCCAAGCTTGGCTTTAGCAGCCGGCCTCCGGGAGATGAGGAGTCCAGCCTCCCGAGGACTGTAAACGCCCCTGCTCTCGGCGCCAGACCCGATACCTGGGCGCCCGAAACAGCCTTCCATCTTTGGCTTGCCAGAACAGGCTGTAGGAGGAGATAAAGAGAACCTTGCTCCCACTAACAGCTCTACCTTCAAGTGGGTGCCGAGATAGCCAGGTGGGACGAACCCCTGAACCTTAGACTCTCGGCTTCAGCTGATTTCTGGTCAAATTGGAAAGCCTCTCTTGTGGTGCCAGACGCCCCCCCCCCTCCACTTCTCCACCCCGCCCCCGTGCACTGGACGCTACTTACATGCTTTCATTCTTTTTAAAACATCTTTTCCATATTCAAAAAGAAAGGGAAAAGAAAAGAAAAAAAGAAAGAAAAGGTTAAAGATAAAAGCTGAGGAGGGCGAGTATACTGTCATAGTATTTTTGTTTTTGTCTTTCCCTGACCGTGTTTCTTCCTGGAGATCCGCTCCGCAGACCCTGATTCTGTCAGGGTTTTTCTCAAATGCAAGGACAGGCCACTGGGAGGGGGGCTTTTCTATCCTGGGGCTGTGGAACCGACTTTGGTCAGTGCTGGCTCCTCAAAATTCCACGGGATACTCCCAAGGGGAAGTAGGAGGTTCTAGCCTGCCCAGTATCCGTACTAAAAACTGAGGACCTTTTCGAATACATGATGACCCACAGGAATATGTATGTTTACCAAAAACTCTAAGATTCTTCTAGGTTAAGCAGGATTCTTCTAGGTTTAACCCTACAGGTTAGAAACGGCAGCCCAGGGAGGATGAGTAACTTGCTTTTAACACACAGCTTATGACAGGAGATTCTCATCTATATCTGACTCCAAATTGTACATACCTATTCGTTAACATAAACAAGCTGCCTAGTTCACAGAGCACATTCCCACGTGGGAAAGTCGGGAAAAGCTACTGGTATTTATGGAACTGGGATGCTAACCTGGACACAAGTCCTGTACGATGGAGTTTGGTTTTCCTGTTTCTAGAAGGAACAAAAGCAAAAGGAAATCTGGGCCTTAAAGGGCAGATCTAATCCTCTGAGGCGATGCCTTTGCTTAGGTATGTCTCCCCCATCGCTGTTTATTTTGTTTTGAGAGACCAAGTATCACTCTGTAGCTGCTGCTGGCCTTGAATTCACAGAGATCAGCCAACCTCTGCCTCTGGAGGGCTGGGATTAGAGGCAGGACGCACATGGTGCCTGGTTTAGGTGAATACCGTCTTAAATCCCATCCCAGAGTTTCCTAGGCTCTGGCAAGTGAGCAGAACAGAGTGATGTGGGAATTTAGAAGCAGATTGAACTGGGTTTTGACATGAAAGGGTTGGTTAGACCCCTTGGGATCAGATACTATTAAACATGTACTAGTTTTACAGGGGAAAGCTCTGCTTCCAGGGCGAGTTGTATGGTCCAGGGTGTGCTTGGGAGCACGACTGAATCATCACAGAAATAACTTCATCCTCCAACAACACCCAGCCATCTTCCCCGGACTTACTACCTAGCTTTCTAACAGAAAAGAGCCCAGTACCCTGGCATCGCCTCTCCAAGACAGCTACCAACAGCTGGCCACTCAGAAGCAGCATTTCTTGCTTAAGACCGTGTCTGTTTTTAGCATAAAATGAGTGCGTTCTATGCTCCATCTAGCAAGCAGGTCAGCTGTGGGGGGAGAGAAGACAGGGGGAGGGCAGGAGACAGATGGGACTGGTCATCCCCTCTGTCCAGAGCTGTCCCGAAGCCGAAATACGTAGGTATTTCGAAATACGAAATACAGAACTGACTCTGTATAAAGTCAGTTCTCAGCAGGATTCCCCAGTACAGATTTCCCTGAGGCTGCCTTCCACATGCTGGGCATGCAGAACACCTCTCTTTGTTGCTTCCTCTGGTACATGATGCATGAGTTGCAAGTTCCCTCTGGGGTCCTCTGCAACTGTGTGACTGGGTTTCTGGTCCATCAATCGAGGAGCCTTCTAAGACTGTTATGGTAATTTGTGATGAAGGTTACCACACAGCAGGGTGCCCAGTCTTGAGTTCCCACTCATGTTTAAGGTGTTGGGATTCTGCATGCCTTCTGGGGCCAAGCCCCTGAAGTAAATGCTGGAAGTTCATATACCTGAAAATTCCACCCACTTCTGAATGTTATTTAGAATCAGTTCAGCATCCTAGCATGCCCCCAGGAATAAATAATTTTGGAGTCTTTTGATTTTTTGTATATATATATATCCCCTCCCCTCCCTTCCTTCTTCCTCCCTCTATTTCTACCCTCTCCCATGAGCCCCACACTCCCAATTTACTCAGGAGATTTTGTCTTTTTCTACTTTCCGGGTAGACTCTCTTAGGGTCCTCCTTGTTGTTTAGGTTTTCTGGATTTGTGAATTGTAGGTTGTTTTTTTCTTTGCTTTATGTTTAAAAGTCACTTATGAGTGAGTACATATTATATTTGTCTTTCTGGATCTGGGTTACCTCACTCAATATGATGTTTTCTAGATCCATCCATTTGCCTGCAAATTTCAAGATGTCATTATTTTTTTCCTCTGTGTAGTACTCCATTGTGTAAATGTACCACATCTTCTTTATCCATTCTTCAGTCAAGGGGCATTTAGGCTGTTTCCAGGAGTCTTTTGGATATACTCATTTAGGCAGGGTTGTTTTCCATTAAGAACATTAGCTAAAACTTGCCTGTATTTTTCAAGCCTATACTGACCAGATTTTTAGGCAGGGAGTGGAGGACAATGGAGAGTAATTGAGTGGGGGCAGGACTCCACCGGCGGCTCAGTGTACCCATTTTCAGACTAAGCTTCTCACTGCGTGGACTGGCCACTGAGAGGCAGTGTTTCTGAAGGGACCCATCATCAACTGTCTGCTAAGACACTTGTCAGCCTTGGGAACATTTTCTTTCTTTCTTTCTTCCTTCCTTTCTTTTCTTCCTTTCTAGAGACAGGAGAATGGCAGTTTAGATACAAGGAATTACAGGGAGAAATTTGAATAAAATTACTTACATAAGAAGTGGCCTTCTTTAAAATTATTTTAAAAGTAAGAAGAGGAAGCCCAGTGGAAGGGACTGGGTGGCTGTCCTGGGTGTCCAGTTCCTCCTACCTCGACTTTCTGATAAGGGAGCTATTCTTGTCAACAGAGCCCATGGTGACAGCAACCTTTGCCAAGAGTTGTGTTAATGCTAAATGTCAAAAACGAACCTTTATCACACGACTCTGGAGATCCTGGCTGGAGCTTAAATGTTAAATTCTGCTGTCATTGGGGACCTGAGCAGGCTGGGAGCAAAGGTCAGGGTTAATCTGACCAGTTAGCAGGTAGCAACAGCACTTCCTGGTCACCAAGGACAAACCCCCAGGCTGGCCAGAGTGTCTGAGATGAAGGCGAAGAAGTTGGGTGGGGTTTGGCAGGCACCTCATCATGGCCCTGAGGTGGCCACCAGGGCTGGGAATGCTGCCTCTCAGCTTCTCTCCCATTCCAGCCTCCTGATCTTGCAAAAGAGGTCTGGGATTCAGGTCTGACTGTATGAGCAAATGAATATTCGGATAGAAGGTTGTGTTATTGGCTTTGATGAGTACGTGCGCCTTGTATTAGATGATGCAGAAGAGATTCACTCTAAAACAAAGTCAACGAAACAGCTGGGTCGGATCATGCTAAAAGGAGAAGCTGTTACTCTGCTCCAGAGTGTTTCCAGCTAGAGGCTGCCAAGCACTGGAGAAGTCGAGGAGGACGTACAGTGCTCTCAAAGGGGTCATCTGTTGGGAGCACAGTCCCAAAACATTTATTCATATTGTCTTAGTGGCCCTTGTGTCATTATCAGGTGACAATGAATGCAGTGAGCTTGTTTTTTATTACATTAAAAAAAAAAAAGTCAAGGAGATGGATAGACAGCTCCGAGATTAGAACTCATTGCTCTTTGGGTAGATCGAACTTTGGTTCTCAGCCCCTATATGTGGGAGTTTACAACTCACGTGCAGGTGCACACATCAGTGAATAACAAAATAACTCTTTTTTTTTTTTTTTTTTTTTTTTAGTTTAAACTTTCCCATGGTGGCTATCATTTTACATTCCTAGGAACAGCAACCAGTAGCCCAGCCTCTCTGCCCCCTTGCCGACATTTGCTGTCACCCCTGTGCTCTAGCCTTTCTGACAGGTGTGTGCAGTAGCTTGCTGTGGTTTGCTTGCTTTGTTCCCGTGGATAAGGAGCTAGCACCTTCCACTGTGTTTGTTTCCTCTCTGTTCATGTCCTGCAACATCTCTGGCCTGTTTTCTAATTGGATTGTTCTTTGTTTCTCAGTTCGGTTTGGGGAGTTCTTTATACAGTGTGGGCATGAGTCCTTTGTCAGATATGCACTCTGCAAGTATTTCTCCCACTCTGTAATCTGTCCTGTCATCCCCTTAGAACGCCTTTTTCCAAAGCAGATGTGTTCATGATGAACATTGTCATTTTTGTTGTATGGATTACGCTTTTGATGTCAAGTGTAAGAACTCTGCCCAGCTACCCTAGATCCGGAAGCGTTTTCCACAAGCTCTCTCCTCCTCTTACAGCTAAGATCCATTTTGAGATTTTTTTTTATAAAGTCAGAGACTTCAGTTCCCCCCTGCACTCTAATGTCAGATCACCCCTTCCTCATTTGTTGAAAAGGTGATCTTTTCTCCATTGAACTTCTTTTGCACTTTTGTTGAAAACAAATTTAATCAAGAACATTGACTATCATTGTGAAGGTCTCTTCTGGCTTTCTGCTCCTTTGGGCTCTGTGCATCTCCATCTCCCACCACATTCCTGTTTACCCCAGCTGTGTAGTGATTCTTGAAATGGGAGGATTGATCCTTTCCACTTTATTCTTGTTCCGGAGTTATTTTACCTGTGCTGAACTGTTTATCTCTCTAACCGATCTTAGTAAAATCTTCCTTGTTTGCGAAAGAACTTCCTGTCACCTTGGGGAAAGTCCCCATCATTATCACAGTTGTCTTTGAATCTGCAGACTCGGTGTGCTTCTCTGTTCGGTTAGCTCTCCTCTCTCCTTCGATTGCTTCCACACTTTGCAGTCACCAGCAGTCCTTGTCGCCTCTACCAGAAGTTAATTGTAGGACGCTGGGGATCACGGGATTTCTTGGTTGGCTTCCTGGAAAATGGGCCAGACAATGCCCATCTTGAAATGGCATAGAAAAGACTGAAGATGATGGCAAGAACCTCACAGGTGTACAGGAAGTACGATGACACACGACCCCTGGACAGAGTCCTTGGTCGTTCTCCTTGCTTCCTTTTCAGAAGAACCTCTGCTTCTCCACTCTTTTTGTTGTTGTTGTTGTTGTTGGTTTTGTCTTTTGATTTTTTGAGACAGGGTTTCTCTGTGCAGTGCTGGCTGCCCTGGCACTGGCTCTGTAGACCAGGCTGGCCTCAAACTCACACCGATCCACTTGCCTGTTTCCCTGGTGCTGCAATTAAAGGCCTGTGCCACCACTGCCTGGCTGCTTTTCAACTCCTGTCTCCAGTCCTCTGTCCTTCTATTTTTCCCCTGTTCTTACCAACTTTCCCCCTTTTATTCATCCTCCAAAGACATTTACATCTTTCCTGTGCCGTGGGACCTGAAGCCATTCTCTCTCCCTTGTTTTCTGAAGATGTTCAGGGAGACTCTAAAGCTGACCAGCCTGGGTTTAAACTTAGAGCATTAACTTGTTGCTTTGATGAAGCTTGCACACACACACACACACACACACACACACACACACACACACACAGTGCTTGTGTTATCAACCAGACAAGGGGAAAGGACTACCAACCCCATGTCTTGTCTAAAGAGACTAAGTAAATAGTACACACACAATGTTCAGAATTAGGTTTCAACTGTAATTCTGGGGACCATACCTATTGTACCCTTGTTCCCTGTTTTTCCCTCATTCCTGGCCCATGTCTCCCCTCACCTCACCCTTTCCCCTCTACATAAACATTCGCACATTCACCCCATCTGTTGGCTTGCTGTTCTCAGCTCCGCACTTCATGTGATCCTCTCTAACCATCCCTGACCCATCGGCACCAGCCCACGAAATCTGTCCCCCAGGCCTTAGAGGGAAAACAAGTATCTTTTCTTTTCATTTTTGATTTAATTATTAATCCTCTTTATTATTTAATGCAGAATTCATACAATGTGGAGTTACAATGAAGACATGTATTAAAATTACCGTGTTTGCTTTCATAGAGATGCCAGGCTTACAAAGAAAAAAGATACTAGACAGATACAAATGTGTGGAAAATGGAAAAGGAATTAAGTTGATTTTCATGCCTTTTTTTTTAATTCATGATTTTTCATACATCTTCTGCAGAGGACTGGAAGGGTACCTTGCACTATGCAAGTAAGCCCCAGCCAAGTATCAAAGCGAATGGGGCTGAGGGCAGCCCCCAGCAGCTCTCCAGGGTGAGCCACAAAATATTCCAGTTGAAGGAAGCTAGCAGTCCTCTCCACAGAAGTTTCTCTTTTTCCTCCCTGCATGTTCTCCAAAGAAGTAAAGTACCAAGCAGAATGCTAGGGCTCTCTCTCCCTCCTTCCCTCCCTCCTCCTCCTCCTCCTCCTTCTTCTTCTTCTTCTCTCTCTCTCTCTCTCCCCCCCCCCCCCGCCCCTCTTCTGGTCCTCTCTCCCTGGAAATCCCACAGCGGCCATTTAGTCCCCATTTAGTCCCCTTCTGCTTTCGTCTTCGTCACAGCTCTCAGGATTCCTGTTTCTTTAATGACACAATAGCCAGGGGATTAGTCCAGAGCACTTCTAATTGGACACTTATTTCTCTCCAGACACCAGAAGCCAATGCAGGGGGCTTTATGACTTCCTTACACAGGTGATGGGGTATCGGCCAAGGATGTTGTTTGAGCCAGCAGCCAATCACCACCTTGATCTGGGCAGCCTGAGGGTCCAAAGGCCTCAAACTCACCTTCTGCTCTTCCTTTAGAGCCACTTGACCCCTTTGTTGTGCAGCTAGAAGTCAGGGTCACCTGTGAGGCCTGCTGTGAAATCACACAGTGTCCCCATTACAGCCTCAGTGTGTCTGTTGGTGGCTTCCTAAGAAGGAGGGGCAGTACCATTGCTTTACCAGGTACCTCGACTTTGCAGCTCTAAAATGGGGCTAATGCTATCAGAGTCTCATGTCAGTGGGAGAGCGTTGGAAGAACCCAGGAGAACTGCAGACACCATTGCTATCCCATGATTACACTGATGTACGATAGTTGTCCCTGTGCGATTCTAGCGAAGGGGCCGGGGATATTACATTGGTATTGGGCAAGATCAGATGGCAAGTAGTTTCTTCAGCGTGATGATTCCATGGGCATCCTTATAGGGAAAGAGACTAAGGGTGGAAATCTATTGGGTAAATGTGATCCAGGGAACAGGTGTGGTCAAGAGAGTCAGGATTACAATTCCTAATCAAGATCATTGGATTCTGATGGGCAAGAGTGTGGGCCCAGGGCTGGGCTCTGCAGCTTCTCTACATGTGGCCTTGGGCAAGTCATCTGTCTGCTCTAAACCACAGTTTCTATCTGCACAATGGGTGCATAATATTTAGTACCTAATGTTGTCAAGCTAACATAGGTAGAGTGCCCAGTTCAGGGTTGTCAGCACACACACACACAAACACACATGCACACACACACACATGCACATACATACACACACATGCATGCACGCCCCACATTACTTACAGAGTTTTTCTACAAAGAAGACAGTACAACCTGCTGCAAGATATACACTGAACACATGCTTACAATAAAGCTAGAAGATAAATAAAGCTAGCAGAGTTTGAAGCTGTGGGGAACACAGCACAGATGCCCCTTTCGAAGCATGGTGCTCTGGCCTTCATATCTGAGCCCAAGGGTGGCACAGCGGAATGACTCTGTCTCGACTTCAGTCCCCTGTCTCTTTCTCTGGCTTGACTCTGCATGCGACTATGCTGAAGGGCCGCTTTCACGGCTCTCCTCTGAGGAGCAGAGGCAGCTGGGATGCAGGCCAAGGGTGTCCTGAGCAGAGGAGACTGCACGTCTGTGACAGATCCCCAGGGAACGGAGTCTGTACAAGGCTGATGGAGAGGAGCTCTCATCCACCCCTGACTTCTCCTCACCATTCCCTTGGGTGGAGCTTTTCTCAGCCCATAGCCCGGCAACCAGAGCACTGTGCACAGATACAGCCCTGCAGTGATGACGTGTCCCTTCTGACACCATCTATTCCTAGAGTCGCATTGCTCCTGGCTCTACACTCTACCAAGTGCCCCTTGCCCTGCTCCTGGAGCATGGCCTATGCTTGTCACTGTCCCTAAAGCCACAAGAGATCTTTACTGTGGTTGTAGGAGAGCCTTTTTCCAGGGCCTTCTGCTTAGAGCAAAGTTAAAAAAAACCATGCATTCCTCAAGCCCTTGTGAGCCTCGCAAGACATAGCAACAGTCTGGGTATAAGCGCTGGCATCTGCATTCAGTCCCACTTACCTGGCATGGTGCCACAGTCCTGCTATGCCACCATGACTGACTGCTGGTGATTGGCATCCATTGCATCTAAGACAGACGGTGGCAGTGGAGAGGTGACCTGCTCTGCTCACTTGTCCTTACAGCCTCTCTGAAGGGCTTGCATTTGCAATCAGAACTCTCTTCCCATTGAGAGCCTCACCACCACCATTAGTGAAATGGACAACCATAGCGCATTGCCCAGTGTGCTGTTCTCTGCAGCCCTCTGGAAGGAGTGCTTACTCATGAGGAAGAGGTGTCCATCTGCATGACAGAGGGGCTGGGAAGATAAGGTTGTATGGAGCAGCCAGGGCTTGTAGGAACAGAGGAGACAGCCCTTGACCACTCTTTGTTGGGGAGCGTGCCCAGTTTGAAGCCCCTGCCTCCTTTTGTCCTGCCAGTGCATGAGCAGTAAAGACAAGAGAAAATGTGCCAGGATCACCATAACTCAAAGTACAGTCTACCTCACTCAGAGAGGAGGCCCCTCTCCCACACAGGAGCCCAGAAACATAATTTGGCAGATGCCGAACATGGTTCCCAGACACCTATTTCTTTACCTTGTACAATGTTTCCAAAATTGAACCCACCATCATAACACAGATGATAATGTGTTATCTTTCTTTTCTTTTACTATTCAGACAGAGTCTCCCTGTGTGGCCTAGTCGGCTCTCTCTGAAACTTGCTGTGTAGCCAAGGCTGCTCTCACACTTGCGAGCCTCCTGCTTCAGGCACCCCAGTGCTGGGATGAGCCATGTGCCACCATGTGCCATCATGTGCCATGTGCTACCATGCCCAGCTCCATCTCCAAATCTTTTCTTCCTAGAAGAAAAGCAGTCGATGCACAGCCTCAATTCCACACCACCCTGACACCGTCCTTCCACAGCACACTTATCCAGGGCTGCTACAGTCCCCACCGTGTCTTCCCGTGCTCCCTAAGCTACAGTCCCCACCGTGCCTTCCCGTGCTCCCTAAGCTACAGCCCCCACCGTGTCTTTCTGTGCTCCCTAAGCTATGGTCCCCACTGTGCCTTCCCGTGCTCCCTAAGCTACAGTCCCCACCGTGCCTTCCTGTGCTCCCTAAGCTACAATCCCCACCGTGTCTTCCCATGCTCCCTAAGCTACAGTCCCCACCGTGCCTTCCCGTGCTCCCTAAACTACAGTCCCCACCGTGTCTTCCCGTGCTCCCTAAGCTATGGTCCCCACCGTGCCTTCCCGTGCTCCCTAAGCTACAGTCCCCACCGTGCCTTCCCGTGCTCCCTAAGCTATGGTCCCCACCGTGTCTTCCCGTGCTCCCTAAGCTATGGTCCCCACCGTGTCTTCCCGTGCTCCCTAAGCTATGGTCCCCACCGTGTCTTCCCGTGCTCCCTAAGCTACTGTCCCCACCGTGCCTTCCCATGCTCCCTAAGCTATGGTCCCCACCATGCCTTCCCGTGCTCCCTAAGCTATGGTCCCCACCGTGCCTTCCCGTGCTCCCTAAGCTATGGTCCCCACCGTGTCTTCCCGTGCTCCCTAAGTCAGAACGATTTTGTTTACATTTACTGTCTGTTTGGATAATTGCTTTTCCTAGACTAAAGAGAAAGAAGTATTTCTAGTCTTTATAAAACAAATTATCCAATGCAAACCAAGCTAAGAGGCACATACTTACAATCCCAACACTCCAGGGGTGGAGACGGGAGGACCAGAATTTCAAGATCATCCTTGGCTTGAGGCCAGTCTGGTATATACTGAGACCCCATTTCAAAAAAAGGAAAGAAAAAGAAAAAGAAAAGAAAAGAAAATGAGGTGTGAGAAAACATTACATCTGAGTTAAAATAGGAGAACGCCTGTTATCTGCCCAAGACTGGTAAGCAGCTATGCAGGGTCTGCCTAGAGAGCCCAGGGCAGCTGTGACTCACTGGCGCCTCCTATCTGCTTCTGTAGGCAGCAGAGGTCAGTGCCCAGCATGGGTTCTGTTTGCTACCAGCATGTACACTGCACTAGGCACAGTATTCCGGAGGAGCAAAGTATTTCCCTTGACTCCTGGCAGAAGCAGACTCTCTGAGACGAAGAGTAATCCAGTGTGGGTTGGGGGGGTGTAAGAACGGAACAAGTGGCTGCCACCCAGTCTGCTGTGTAGGGTCCAGTGTGTACGCAGACTCTTCCGCGAGGGAAGGGGGACAGCGTTAGTGTCCCAGCAGGAGTGATGCTCCCTGGACCACAGGGGGGTCTCGATCTCCTGGGAACAATGAGGGACAATGCTGTCATCTGGCTCTGGGGTATCTGGAAAGAAGCCGGAGGGCCCAGGGAGAAGACAGCCCCAGAGAGCAGAGAAGCAATCATGCCGCTAGCAGCCTAGGAACACGGCAGTCAATATTAATTGGCTTCCTGGCACAGATCAGGTGTCTGTCAGTCTGGCTGCAAGCTGGGTCAGCTTTCTCGAAGCCATGGAAGCATGGAACAGCTTAGCCAGACTCTGAGAGCTGACGGGGAGCAGCCTGTGCGCAGAGCGTGTGAAGTCAAGAGGAACCTGGCCCTGCCACTCAGGCACTGCAGCCTTAAGCAGGTTAGCAGGTTACTTAACGGCTGTGCGTTTATGATTTGCAACACCAAGCTATTAAAAGGGACGAGAGAGACGTGGGTGAGAGGATGCATTGCACAGACGCCCAGAGCGGAGATTTGGCTTAGCATTGGATACCCGAGCCCTTATTCCTGCTTGGCCCCTCTCCTCGTGACAAGGTTTTGCTATCACGATAGGCACTGTGTGCTATAGCTTTGCTGACCCCACCTCACCTGCTCAGTCGCACCCAGTTAAGAACAGCGCCTTGGATTTCCTATCATTCTCCACGGAGCTGAGCTGGTGGTCATTATGTCCCCTGCCATCCCTTGAGCTGGTTGAAGTCTGGGAATAGACATGTGCTCTTCACTCTCTTGCCTTCCAGAGCCTCTTGGAACCTGAGCTGGTTGCCCTGTGCACTCGGGGTGGGGCAGCCCTGCCACTCAGGAAGGTACTGAGGGCCATGGGTGATGATGTCACTGGGACACCTTGGGGAAAATGTAGATTCAAGGAACCCCAGACTCAGTGAGTCAGAACCTGCATTTCAACAGTTGCTCCGTGAATGGAAGGCATGTCAAAGTGGCTAGGGTGAGCTCCTCCGGTCCTCTACCCCTCAGGGCCCCGCAAAGCACAAGTGTTCAGTGGGAATTCATTAACCGACTAATTAGCTGACTGGCTGGTTAAAGCCTTGCTTCTCGTTCCCTTGAGCTTTCACGCTTAGTACCTTCTGTGCTGTGACCCAGACTGACCTAAGCTTACCAGCGAGGAATTCAAGATTGGATCCCACCTGAGTTGCTAGACCAAATAGCAGCAATATGACAGGGTTTCTCAGGAAATCCCTGATGGGTTTTTTAAAGATTTATTTCTGCTGGTCTCTGTACCATTAGGCCTCAGAGTGCTCTAAAAAGGATTTTGCTTTAAGAATAATTTTGAAATGCTGGAAAGTCAAGATTTTTCCCCCAGAAAAAAAAAAAAAAAGGCCAACTTTTCAATGTTGTTTGCACACAGGCTTTTGGGAGATGGAGGGGACATCCACTGGCCCCTCTGTGAGAAAAGGGACCCTCAAGGTGAGGAGATTGGGCCTAGCCCATTGTTGAATTGTACCAACCCATCCCCAACTAGAGCTCCAAGACCAGTTGTTCCTATTCTTCTGGGGACAGCACCTCTCTGTCTCCTCTTTCCCAACCACCCCCTGGTATATGGCAACCTAGCCATAATGCCTCTGTGCAGCTGAGGAAGTCCATATGTATCTGGGGCTTTCCCTGGACAGCTGGATAGCCATCAACCAGTGGACTAGAGTGTAACATGAACAGGGGCCTGCTTGTTTGTTGCTTCTGTCCTGCCTGGTTCCCACAACTGTTTGGCCACAAAGAAAATCACACATAGGTCTCCATAAATTATAAGCTGATTGGCCCATTAGCTTTAGTCTCTCACTGGCTAACTCTCGTATCTTGATTAACCCATTTTTCTGATCTATGTTAGCCATGTGGCTCAATACCTTTTTAGTGGGGCAGATCACATCCTGCTGCTTCAGTGGTCTGGGCAGGAGTGGGAAGAATCAAATTCCTCCTTCCCAGAATTCTCCTGTTCTTATTACCTCATTTCTATTTCCTGTCTGGTTTTCCCGCCTATACTTCCTGCCTGGCCAATCAGCGTTTATTTGAAATATGATTGACAGAATACAGACAATTCTCCCACACTAGAGGGCAGAAGAGTGGAGAGAACTGAGTGTTTTGTCCCAGTAGTGATGCCGTCCTAGACTGCCCACAAGGTGGGTGACCAACCCTCCCATGTCACTCAAATTCTCCAAGTCCAGGCTGAAAGCCTCAGGTCTTGGGACTTCTGGGTTCTCACTGTATCCTGAAGCCTCGGGTCCTAGGCCCCCCAAATGGCCTTCTTGGGGATCCCATTCTACACTGCTCTGAGCTGCCCTCACTGCAAGGTTTTCCAGGTCACACTGTGCGTGGTGGTTGCTTCCTCTCCAAGGCAGCATCCCTGGAGCAGTAAGCAAGCTGGCCAGCCTCAAAGAACTACTCACAAACCCTGCCCCAGCTCTGGCTGGGGTAGACTGGCAAAAAAGAAACGTTCTTAGAAAGTCCTCCAGACTTCAGACGCGGCTTCTTGGGGGGATGAGAGGCGAGGTCCCTAATTACGGTATGGAAGGAGGAGGAATCCAAATCTACAGGGTATGTGGTGGGGGGTGGAGGGGTATAAAATAACACACCAGGGTCCTTGGAAAGATTTAGAAGCTCTTGTTTTCCATTTTTATAAAACAAAATCTCCTTCAAAATGGAGGAGATGGAGCCATAGGCTCAGGAGGGTCTCAGCTCATGAGCTCACCCTCCCTGACTAGTGAACTGTGAACTGAGGTGATCTGGTGGCTGAAGGATCCTCCACTGAGCATCGAATCTGTACTGTTTCCATTTCTGCCACAAGAGATGGCCACAGACCTAACTCAGGTCTCAAAACAGCATCCACTTAGCATCAGAGGGGCAGCTACTCTGTGATCACGACCCTGCTCAGTTCTCATGGGGAACCTGAGCTTCTCTTCCCTGCTCCTGGGGATGTGAGAAATCCAGTCTTTGCCTTTGTAGACTGTGGCTGCCTTGACAGCCACCACCAGCTATGCTCTGTCCCCAGAGATAGCCACTTGCTGCGTAGACCCTTCTACCTTTAAAGGAAAGAAGAAATCTACCAACTCCTGCTTCAGGAAAATCCTGCAGAGGGTGGCTACCATTAGACCAGGCTGACATCACCTTTGAACTGTACCAACCATGGGAACAAGGAATCCAAGTCCTGGGATTTTATGGAGTGTGAGAAGGGATAGGGATCGTGGGGGCATCTTAGAATCCTGCCTGGTTAAATGTGCCTTCTCTATGCAGGATATAGACACCGTTTCTTCTGCCTTTAACACTCCCTGCTAATCAGTGCACACTTTAGAGGACCAAAGCAGCCCAGGCACCACCCTTTGGGGCTCTCTCAGGTTCTAACACTTCAGTGTAGTTGCTCTGAGGAAGTTGGGGTTCCTTTTGTGGGTCTCACTCTTGTTACTAAACAAGTTTAAAAACACACTTAGCATTTCAAAGAAAACCTATAGACCAGGCAAGCTGAAAAAAGGGATGGACAAGAGGAAGTGAGATAGTTGTGTCATTTAACTTAGAGTTCAGGAAGGCAGGCAGGGTCAGCAAGGGTGACCAAAACCCGCTCTGTGGTGGGAGTGAGAGGAGATTTAGGTGTCCAAGGTGTCATGGGCATTTAGGATTTTTGGCTGGTATCCAAATAAATGATAGAAAAAAAGGGAAAGGAAAATTTACTGTTATTATTTAGTTAGAACTTAGGAAAGTGGGCAGGCTTAGCAGCAATGTACAGCAAAAGTTTTTTTAAAAAGTGTTCTATTTTATTTATTATTTTATTTTAGGTGTATGGGTCTTTTGCCTGCATGTATGTCTGTGTACTATGCTCAGGCAAGGCCCACTGAGGTCAGAAGAATGCATTGGATCCCCTGGAACTGGAGTTACAGACAGTTGTGGGCCGTCATGTGGGTGTTGGGAATTGAACCTGGGTCCTCTGGAAAAGCAGCCAGTGCTCTTAACTGCTCAGCCACCTCTCCAGGCTCAAGCTAAAATTCCATAAGCAGCTCATAGACATGTATGGACATTCTTCCAATTAGGAAAATAGTTTTCCTGTGAGCTAGTCCCCTGGCCAGTGACTGACAGGCCTAACTGGACTAACTCTTTTGTGGCTCTTGTCAATCACAATTTGTTTATCTACCGAATTCTGATCATATTCTTCCCCTCCCCCAACTCCTCCCAGATCGTACCCACATCTTTATCCACCTGACTTCATCTTCTTTCCTCTCTGATTTTCCCCTCCCAGCATGCATCAATTAAAAACAGTTTCTTGATTAGGGATGGGACCACATGTCCATTTGCCCTCTCATGGCTGGGATGTTTGTCTGGTTTGGACCTGTGTATATATGACTATGGACACTGTCACATCTGGGAGTTCATACGTGCGTTAGTTCTGTTGTGTCTGGAAAGTGCTGTTCCTTGGAGTCATCCCCCCCACCACCACTAGCTTCTTTACTCTTTCTCCTTCTCTTCCACACAGCTCTCTAAGCCTTGGGGTTCAGGATGTTGATAAATACACCCCATCAGGACTGTGTGCTACAAAGTCTTTCACTCTGTGCACGCTATCCAGTTGTGGCTCCCTCTCTTAATTGCAGTCTACTACAAGAAAACGCTTCTCTAATGAGGGCTGAGTGATGCACTGATCCATGAGTACAGCATTATGTCATTAGAAGTCATTTTACTGCTTTGTTCCTTTAGCAGAATAATAGTAGGTTTTACTCCCAGGCCCAAGATGTAGCTAGTCTCAGGTTCTTGGCCTCTTTAGTAGAATCAGTTATGGCTCTCTCTCATACCGTGGGCATTAAATCCATTTTTTATACATTAAATCCAATTTTTAAAAAGTGGTTGGTTACTTCCATAACAATTGTGCCACTATTGCCTGTGTTGCAGGCAGATCTCTATTATTGGTTGCAAGGTTTGTAACTGAGTGCTATTGACGATTACTTTTCTTCTCCGGTAGCATGCAAAGTACCTTCCAGCAGTATGAATGCTAGTCAGTAGGGGTGAAGCTTCTAGTTGGATACCAGATCCATTTCTTCATATTTGACATAGTAAGTGTTAATCTTCAGCAATAGGCCTTACCATCAGGTAATGGAAAGTAACCGATAGTTTGTGATATTTTGGAGGGGAGCCTAAGGAACCCCTTTGGCCAATGACTTAACATCAACCTTTTTGGTCATTTGTTTTTGGTTTTTGAGACAGGATCACTTTGCATAGTTCTGGCTGCCATGTAGACCAGAACATCCTAAAATTTGCAGAAATGTGTCTTCCTCTGCTTCCCAAGTACTGGAGTTAAAGGTGTATGCTGTTATACCCAGCTCGACATTACCTCTGAAAGGGGGAGAAAACAGCATGTAATGTTCTAATCTTTACTGCAGATCAAGACCACTGTTTGACTTCAGATTTTTTTTTTTTTTAACTAGAAGGAAGTTGTGGTCTATTAACGGACTTCACTAAAGCCCTGAAACATCCACCCTTTCTTCTGGTATTTTAAATCTTAAATTGAGGCAAAGCTGATGCTTTCCTTGCACCATCAAATTCTCCAATGCTGTCAATCTTGTCTAAATCCCTAGCACACTCATCAGATTTACTCAGAAGAGAGCCCAGATATCTCAGCGGGAACATGAGTACGTCCTCCTCTGTGCCTCTTTCTCTAGTGTTCTTCATCTCATATCCCGAACTTCAGGGCATGCAGATGGTAACCCAGCTCATGAGAAAAAGAAAAGAGGAATTCAGGAAGATATCTGTGATTCCCATTTTCATAATTGGGAAACTTAGTCTAAGCTAAGACTCTCAGCCCAGAGCTCTGTCCAGGAAATGCCACCAAGTCTGAGTATAGCTCTAGTTAGACTGCAATGCAAGGGCCCCTGGTCCCTAGCATTCTCGACCTCCCCAAGTCCCAGAGGCCTCTGCACTATGCTGGGTGTCTGTGGTGTCCTTTGCACCAGATCTATTTAATGAATGTCAGTTTCTCTCAGGCGCCGTCTCAGTACAGCCCCTTTGATTTGGCCTCTTTCGAGTCTCTCCACTTGGGTTTTGTATCAAAGGAAATGAGCCTCTTTGCTGGCCTTGAAGCTGTCTTTGCAGAGACCTTTTATCATGTTCTAGTAGCTCTCCCCACCCCCAGGCACAAGGGGCAGCCAGAAGAGAAAGAAATGCAGTCACAGGGCGGCCAGGCGTGAGAGGGTTTGCTCAGGTGGGAGCCTTGAAGAGAGCAGCTGGGATGCTCAGCTTGTCTCTCACAGGCCTGTGCCTGTCTTCCTGCCTCTCTTCTGCCCACAGTTCTGAACACCTTGGGCAGAAAGAGACAGCGCTAAGATGAAAAGTACAGGTAGGCTGGGCTGCGTTTACCTTCTTCACTGCTCTGTATCCAGCTCCCAGGTCAGGGCCCGGACTCTAACAGATCCTTAATTAATACCTACCGAATGGAGGCACAGTTAGTTGAACTGATCCTAGAACATGATTTTTAAATGTCTGCTTATATTGTCCCTGAAAATCTGTTTGAGTTGATGGGCACACATGACTGGAGGCCAGGATTTTCCAGAATAAGTCTTCTTTTAACTTTTGAAGAAACCTGGGCGGCAATGGTTCCATGATCAAGGAGCTTCATACCCACACTGCAAACACCACTGAGGTTTCGTGTGCTTGATTTAAACGTTTCTTCTCTTGGTGTGTTTAAAATTTGGGGAAATTGCGCACCACTCTGCACTTAAATTGAAGGAAGGAGAGATTATAAATATACAGCACCCAGCGTAATGACAGAGACACAGTCTGAAGAAGATGCACTATTAGGTGATTCTGTAGAGCTAAGTTTATACAATCAAGATGGCCAAGTGCAGGCTCTATTACTGTTTGACGCTGTCTTGAGGGACCAGGTCATATATGCAGTCTGTCATCAATCAAAGCATTATTATGTGGTGCGGGGCTGCATTTTACTTATGTTTGTGTCATGTGTCCTTTATCGGGCTCCCCACAATGGCCCCCAAGCAAGGAGGGCAGAGAATAGTAGCTGAGATGTCTAGCGTAGGAAACTGAGGCCGATGCAGAGAGAACTCTTTCTGTGGCCCACAGAACAAGTCTGTTGCACCATGAGCTCAAACCCAAGTCCTACCCCGTGTACCGGTAGCTGTGATCAAACACCTAAAGGCAGCCACTTGAAGAAGGAAAGGTTAGCTTGGCTCAGAGTTTAAAAGGATAGCCCGGTGGGAAAGAAGACACGGCCGCGAAGCAGCTGGAAGCCCTGGCAGGGAGAGCTTGCTCACATCTGGTCAGACCAGGGATCGGAGAATGGGGAGGGACTGCCGTAGCTCGTTTGCTTTCTCCTTCCCTGTATGAGTCAGTCTGGGCTCCAGGCCATGGGGCAGAGCTACACACACTCAGGGTGAGTCCTCCCTCTTCAGGTTTGCCTCCCTGAAGACACCTGCACAGACAAGCCTGAAGTTGTGTCTCATTAGTGACCTGCGGGATTCTTAGCCCATTAACCCAACCGAGCCGACTACAGAACTTAGTCATCACACCCTAGGTGACACAAGGGATATTTTAGGCAAATGCATGGCTCTTAAATCAGAAATATGCAGCCTTCTCCACGAGCACAACTTTTCCAGACCTGGGCACGGGTGTCCTAGAAAATATCGCTCTGCTTCTAATACATCACAGGGCCCTCTGCTATACGAAGGCATAGAGTGTATTTAAAAATAGGAAGGAAACTGCAGAAAATCAGCAGAGCTAAGGGTAGAACACACTTCCCAAGTGCCTTGGACAGGACTCATTCTCATGGCGCTGCCATAGCCCTGCTCAGCATGTGTGGCTGGGAGAACTCACCAAACACTTCAGTTGGAAGCCAATGTGGGTTACCACAGCTGAGTTCCCAGGGGTGCAGGGTCTTTGGGGTCACCAGCATAGTCTGCCAGCTCTAGGAATCTCTGGTCAGATGTTTGGCACAAAGACTCACCCAGGGGGCAGAACAAAATCCTGCACAGCCCTCTATAAAGATAGCCCAAGCAATTCCCTTTGTATTTCATTCATCTTTGCAGCTACCGCATGTAAGAGCAGGGAGCAGGTGGCTTTGTGCAGAGGAGGAAATGGCCAATGGATGTGGGAGACAAATGGCCCTTCAAGTGGATGACATTTTAAAGGTTACCTTGAAATTGCTTCGGCCACCCAGGTGGCTGTCACAGGATTCCTCAAGATGGACAGTATTGCCATAGTTGGCCAGTGGTTCAGTTGGTTCCATGCTCTATGTCACGGATATTTTGCTCTTGTTCCCACTCATCTCTTGTCTTGTGAGTCCTGCCAGAAGAATTCAGATAAGACACAGAGAACATAGTTAGAAGACAGAGTTTATTTCAGAGTGGCACGGGACACCCTCAGGGGGGTGAGAATGTCCCCAAGAGAACATTGTGTCCGTTTACATTTTAGACAGCCCACACTATGTCCAGTGGCCCCAAAATAGACAGCTGTTTTGGTTTCATCTCTTTCGGTTTGCTAAAATACCCTGACCAAAAGCAACTTATGAGAGGAAAGGGTTCATGTGGCTTATATAACCCCCCAGGTTACCTCCCATCACTGAGGGAAGTCAGGGCAGGAACTAGGAGCAGAAGCTTGACTGCTAGCTCACTCTGACTTGCTCCCTCGCTTGTTGTTCATCTATCTAGCTTTCTTATACAGCTCAGCCCCACCTGCCTAGGGACAGTGCCGCTCACAGTGGCCCATGCTCTGCCACGTCAATCATCAGCCAAGGCAATCTCTCATAGACATGGCCACAAGCCGATCTGATGTACGCAGTCTCTCAACTGAGACTCCCCACCGGTGACTCTAGATTGTGTCAAGTTAACAGCTGAAGCTAGGACAACAGCTTCCCTAAGGGGTGTTTTCTGGTCCAGAGGATTGATGGGCCAATTTGACTGGGAGTAGCAAGAGTAGGCATTGGTATGTGTGGAATGCATACTGCTGACCTGGAACCAGCTTTAAAGTTATAAACAAATGTCCTCAGGCAGTTCAGGAAGTCCCATCCAAGAACCAGATTTGACTCAGGTCCCTTTCCTCTGACCAATAGCGAGAGTCCTACAGTTCCTGTCCTGGTCTTCACAGGACATTGGTTGTAAAGAAGGGGTCCAGTCCTCATGTCCACCAAGCCTGCTAATTTCTAATTGGCTGTCTACCGGTTTCTAGAACGCTCACCAAAATGGTTTCCAAACGTTTCCTAAAGTCCCCAAACTAGTGTTACGGAAGTTCCCACAAGGGACCGTGCCCAAATGGATTCCAAAGAGAGACTTACCAAACCCCAGGGTGAGCTATCCAGACTGGGTGCTTGGATTCGAGCCTGCAAGAGAACAATTTTACTGGCCCAGGTCACAGAGTGGTCAAGACGCTTTATTGCTCAGCCAGTGCAACGAAGAAAACGGAGGCCTAAGAGAAATGTCAGGTTCAGAGCTCAGAGAAAATTCTGGACGCAGCAATCTCTTAGCTAAAGCTCGAGTCATAGAACATCATCATGTCGTCAGGGTTCAGCCTCTGGGGGTACAGCAATATAAAGTCAGATTCCAGAACTAAACTGGTCGCATGCTGCTTCCAGCATCCTTTCCTCAACTGAGAAATGGAAACACTAGCTCAGTACAGTGGCAAACCCCAGCAATACCAAAGCCACAGCAGCAGCAGGAAGACCAGGGTTGGAGGACAGCCTGGGCTACATAGTAGCTTCCCCACCAACCTGAAACTGTCTCAAAAACAAAGAATAAGCAAACAAAGACTTTTGCAACAACAAAAGAAAAATGGACAGATAATATATAACCATTTAATTACTTGTGATAAGAATAAACAAGCAAATGGAGGAACATTTCTTAGCTCAACTTCTGCCCCTGAGTAAGCTATTCTCAGTAATCAGAGGGGCTCACAACCTCCCCTATCTTTATCAGAGTTTCAAAGCATTTTAGACGAGCTTGAGTAGAATGTTAGGAAGGCAATGGATGGAATATTCCAGGTGTCCGTGTGTCTCTTTGAAGTGTGGCATGCCCTCTAAAACGCAGTCCTTTTGAAAGTCTCGGGGCATGAACATGTAATCCATCTCAATTTCTCAGGACTAACTAGATCAGATAGTTCAAGGGTGACTCTACACAGTGGTTTGTCATTTTAATAAGTACTCAGACGACCAGACTCCCCATCCAGACAGCGGGAGGGACCGCTCAGGGAAACAGGCATATGCCGCCTTCTCCTTTCCATCAGATGCTAAAGGATCCCAAATGATAAAGGAGGAAGGCAATGGCTTGTGGAGGGAAGCACAGGCTTGGGGCCAGGTGGGCAGGAATCCCAAAATTGACCTTCATACCCTCTTCCCCTGCTTTCATGTTTATCTTTCCTTTCTGCATGCAGCAGTGCTTTTGAACCGGTCTGGGCCAGGCGATCTATCCCGGTTTTGTATTTGGAATGTAGCAAGGAACACACAGACACAGATCCTTGCACTTGAGGACCTTGTATCCTAACAAAATACTAGAAATCCTCATGAAGGGATGGAGGAATGGCTCAGTGGCTAAGAGCACTTGCTGCTCTTGCAGAGGGCCTGGGTTCAGATACACTTACACGGCAGCTCACAACTGTCTGCAACTCCATTCCCAGAGGGTCCAATGTCTTTGCTGGCTCTGCAGGCACCCGGCAGGCACACAGGGCACATACACACACAGGCAAAACATGCATACATATTTTTAAAAACTAAACATCTTTTTAATGCACTCTACGCAGTGTATAATGGGGATTGCAGTCACTAACTCCAACAGGCTATGATCTTAATCACAAGTGACAGTGCATGAAGCATATGAAGGTTTAATAAACTGTGGCAATTATTATTTTTCCAATTGCTCTCAGATTTCTCCAAATACCTTAAACACTTCATGTGTGACCAACCCCCAGTTTTTTCCATTCAACAAACTCCTGAGCATGTGCCACATCCTAGATTCTCCGGGGGCACCAGGGATACAAAGAAATGCTGTAAGAGTACCTGATCCCAGCCCTTGAGAATTTCAGAGTCTGGGACACTGTGCCCTAGAAGAGACACACTTGAGAATCCCCAGAAGGGAGCAGCCTCCCGTTCCAGGTCTGTACTCAGAACAGGCCACTTCACTAATGATGGTGTCATTTAACTCGTTGTATCTCAGCTATGGCTGGCGATTCTAGGAACGCTACGAACAAAGACATGGAGATAGGAGTCACTTCCCAAGACCACAAGAAGATTCCCAAGCAGGCACGGGAATACACCCCTATCGCCACCGACCGCACTCGCCTGCTGGCGGAAGGCAAGAAGCCGCGCCAACGCTACATGGAGAAGAGTGGCAAGTGCAACGTGCACCACGGTAATGTTCAGGAGACCTACCGCTACCTCAGTGACCTCTTCACCACCCTGGTGGACCTCAAATGGCGCTTCAACCTTCTGGTCTTCACCATGGTCTACACCGTCACGTGGCTGTTCTTTGGCTTCATTTGGTGGCTCATTGCTTACGTCCGAGGTGATCTGGACCATGTGGGGGACCAAGAGTGGATCCCTTGTGTTGAAAACCTCAGTGGGTTCGTGTCTGCCTTCCTGTTCTCCATTGAGACAGAAACAACCATTGGGTATGGCTTCCGCGTCATCACCGAGAAGTGCCCGGAGGGGATCATACTGCTTCTGGTGCAGGCCATTCTGGGCTCTATCGTTAATGCCTTCATGGTGGGTTGCATGTTTGTGAAGATCAGCCAGCCAAAGAAGAGAGCAGAGACCCTCATGTTTTCCAACAATGCCGTCATCTCCATGCGGGATGAGAAGCTGTGCCTCATGTTCCGGGTAGGTGACCTCCGAAACTCCCACATAGTGGAGGCCTCCATCCGTGCCAAGCTTATCAAATCCCGGCAGACCAAAGAAGGGGAATTCATCCCCTTGAACCAGACCGACATTAATGTGGGCTTTGACACGGGGGATGACCGTCTCTTCCTGGTGTCCCCGCTCATCATCTCCCATGAGATCAATGAGAAGAGCCCTTTCTGGGAGATGTCACGTGCTCAGCTGGAACAGGAAGAGTTTGAAGTCGTGGTCATCCTAGAAGGAATGGTGGAAGCAACAGGTAAGACATTTTGCCCTCCTCAGTCACCTGATCCTCTTCCTGCCCCCTGGAGCATAGACAGCCGTGGCCCTAGAATGTCCACATTCGTGTGTAAGAATACCAAAATGACAATGAGGGACACCCTGCTCCATCCCCAATGTGACCAAGGGGCAGTTACCCAAGACAGAGCACTAACAATAGCTAACACAGACTGAACTCTCCAGCTTCTCGGCATGATCCTAGACTTTAAACATGTATTACAGCATACCTGTACCTCCATAGGGAGGATCCAGGATCTAGAAACAGATGCACAAATATGAGCAAGCAAGCACCATGAAAGCAGCAGGACCCCAGAGCCAGCCCGCATTTTCAATAGGTCAAAGTGCTTATTGCCCTAAAAAAGGCATGGGGTGATTGGGAAGCCTGGGCTGACTAAAAGAGGTGGTGTTTTAGAGTGAGACGTCATGGCCCTAGCGTAGCCCCTTCAATCTCTCTAATGCTGTGACCCTTTAATACAGTTCCTTGTGCTGTAGCTACCCCCAATCATAAAATTAATTCACCGCTACTTCCTAACTGTACTTTTGCTACCTTTATGAATCATGATGTAAATAACTGATAAGCAGGATATCCCACATGTGGCCCAGGTTGATGTCACTGCTGTACATGAGGGCCTCCTCATTAGGAGAGGATGCTGTTGTTTTTCTGTTTCGGTGATGGAATATCAACAGAATATGACTTAGAGCAACTAGGAAAGGAAACACTTTATTCATCTTCTAGGTCACAGTCCATCATTCAAGGAACTCCATGGGGGGGGGGATTAAAGCAGAAACCATGAGGGAAGACTGCTTCCTGGCTTGCTCTCTCTTGCTTGCTCAACTTGCATTCTTATATAGCACAGGTCCACTTGCCTAGGGATAGTATCACCCATGGCGGGCTGGATCGCTCCACAGCAACCATCAATCAAAATAACCTCCCCCCAAATACACACATTCCCACAGGTCCATCTGATGGAACCAACTGAGAGTCCCTCTTCCTAGGTGATTCTGGTTTGTGGTGATAACAAAAGTGAACCAGTGTAGATGCTACCCAGCATGCAGCCTTTCCCAAGTTCATGAGTATTTTGCACATCCCCCTTTTTAAAGAGCATCTATGCTACAGATCTGGGAGAGATGCTCTCCCAGCTGTCCTCTCTCAGGAGCAACCTGTCCCCTAGCTTTCCTCCTGCCGAGGCAGATCTTTCTGAAGGTGACCCAGTGAGACCAAGGTCTAAGAGGACCCGAGCTCTACGTAAGAGCCACAGGCATCACCTTCATGGTTGGACCTTCTGCTTCTTGGGAAGGAATGCCCACCAGCCAAATGCTGTGTTTGTCTTCCTTCATCTTCCTTCTCTTTAATTCACCATTAGACTGAGCAGCGTGCTAACCCCAGTGACAGTTTGTCCAAAACTCCCCCGTGCTCAGAATAACACTTCAAAACCTTGCAAATAGTGTTTATGTGCTTCTCTCCCCCTTTTACAGAGATGGATGCTGAACTGCAAAAGGGCCAGGCAGACATTAAGTGTGCATATTTGGGGCTTTCATTTACAAGTCTCCAGCCTCTTCTACACGCCACACTGGTCTTCAAGAACGTTAGAGGCGTGTTAAAGGCGGCCAGGTATACCCGGCAGCCCTTGAGAATCTGACAACTGGCTGGGAGACTCAGACAAGCCTTTCCGTTTCCAGCTCGGAGTCAGGCGGGGTGATAGCAGGCCCTAGAGACTATGCCTAAGGCTGCCTGGCCATCTGCTGGGGGGCCGGAGCCTAGCCAGGAAGCATATGGTGGCAGCTGGAGGAGTCCCTGGGGCTGAGGGCAGTCAGGAAGCAGGAAGCTGATTCGTGTAGATGGAGACTCTAGGGTCATTGTGTCCTTGGTAACAGGGTCAGGCTAGAACAAAGGAGCACTTTCTGGGGAAGAAGCTCCTCTCTGAGGTCCTGAAGGAGGGATGGGGCAGAGGCAAAGTCTCATCGTCTCTTGGTGATGCCCTCACTGTCGCCAGTGTGCAGCAGAAGAGCATGCCCAGACCACGAGAAGAGGAGTGGATGCTGATCCTGTTTGCCCACCCCTCCTCCCACATGTCCCTGAAAGCCCTGGTCTATACGGTCCTGTCCTAACTGCTTGACATCCCCTCCCATAAACTATGATAGCTAATCTTTGTTCTCTGTCTGTGGGAGGCTGAGACCACCTACTCACAAACGGCATGAGTTGTTTTGTTTCCTTGTCATGTTCATGAAACCCAGCATTGGTGTTAATTCAGGCCTAGGCTAAGTAACTCTTCCACACCCTTCCTATGTGCGTCTGGGCAAGATGCTTGAGCTTGTCTGCAAAGCAGGAGATTTAACCTGGTGGGAAGACTGAAGGGCCAGATGGAGTGCCACAGGTGGAACACGGAGCTGATATGTGCCACGGAAGGGAACAGATCCTGTGCTAGGGTCTTTTCAGAGTCTCTGGGAGCCTGCAGGCACTGGGCCTTGGGCTAGATTGGTTGGTATCCAGCTTGGGTGTTTCTGCCTCTACTGGGCTGACTGGTATACACCCTGACTGGAGAGGCCTGGCTGGGGCAGGCATCACCCTGAAATCAAGGAGTAGGCTAGAAGCCCACTACGTATGGGATGCTTTGGGGAGCCCAGGCACAGATAACGGGAAGCAGCTTTTGGCCTATGACCCATCCCCCAGAGAAAGCCCAGAGTAGGAACTGGAGAAGACTCCCCTTCAGTGTCAGAAGAGCACAAGCCAATTCTTCCTTGGGCAGAGATTAAATAAGATTTTGCTTTTCTGTGACCCTAAGCACAGAGGTTTCCTCATCCATAAACAAAACTGCCCTCCCTCTCTGGAGAGGAAGCAACACCTAAAAATAACACAGCCATGGCAGAGCAGCAGAGAGAGACACCAGAGACACCAGAGCATCCGCAAATCAGAAGCCAGGCTGGGTGTTAGCTTGCTTTCCCTTACTGTGCACACATGCATGTCTGTGTATGGATACACGTACATGTATGTGTTCATGCGTGTGCAGGCTTCAGTGTGTATGTCCCCTCAGAACTATTTCTCTATGCTCTGAATGCCTGTCAGCAGCTCTCTGGTCCCTCACTCTGAACTTTCTTTGCTTAAACCCTTGTCCTTCCTTTTTTTTAGTCAGTCTCTTCTAATCCTAGATACTGCTTTCAAAAATGTGTCCTTGTCTCCAACTATTTCATTTCCCCCTTTAGCATCTAGAAATGTGTTCCAGAATCTTGCAAGTCCATTTGTCATTTTCTTCATTGTAGTTTGATCTCCTCCACCACAAGGACCATCACATATTAAGCCTCATCTTCTAGATCCTGGGCACAAAGTAGAGATTCAAAAGGTGCTTGAAAAATGATTGGCGGAGTAGGTAGTTAGATAGATGGACGATTTAATGAATGGGTGGCTGGATAGATGAATGACTGGAGGAGTGAATGCTGGGTAGATGGATGACTGGAGGAATGAATGGTTGGGTAGATGTATGATTTGATGAATGGGTGGTTAGATAGATGGATGATTGGAGGAATGAATGGCTGGGTAGATGGATGACTGGAGGAATGAATGGTTGGGTAGATGGATGACTAGAGGAATGAATGACTGGATAGGTGAATGATTGGAGGAATGAATGTCTGGATAGGTGGATGACTGGAGGAATGAATGGCTGGATAGGTGGATGACTGGAGGAATGAATGGCTGGGTAGATGGATGACTGGAGGAATGAATGTCTGGATAGGTGGATGACTGGAGGAATGAATGGTTGGATAGATGGATGACTGGAGGAATGAATGGCTGGGTAGATGGATGACTGGAGGAATGAATGGTTGGGTAGATGGATGATTTGATGAATGGGTGGTTAGATAGATGGATGATTGGAGGAATGAATGGCTGGATACGTGGATGACTGGAGGAATGAATGGCTGGGTAGATGGATGACTGGAGGAATGAATGGCTGGGTAGATGGATGACTGGAGGAATGAATGGCTAGGTAGATGGATGACTGGAGGAATGAATGGCTAGGTAGATGGATGACTGGAGGAATGAATGGCTAGGTAGATGGATGACTGGAAGAATGAATGGTTGGGTAGATGGATGACTGGAGGAATGAATGGTTGGGTAGATGGATGACTGGAGGAATGAATGGCTGGGTAGATGGATGACTGGAGGAATGAATGGTTGGGTAGATGTATGATCTGATGAATGGGTGGTTAGACAGATGGATGATTGGAGGAATGAATGGCTGGATAGGTGGATGATTGAAGGAATGAATGTCTGGATAGGTGGATGACTGGAGGAATGAATGGCTGGGTAGATGGATGACTGGAGGAATGAATGTCTGGATAGGTGGATGACTGGAGGAATGAATGGTTGGGTAGATGGATGACTGGAGGAATGAATGGTTGGGTAGATGGATGACTGGAAGAATGAATGGCTGGGTAGATGGATGACTGGAGGAATGAATGGTTGGGTAGATGTATGATCTGATGAATGGGTGGTTAGACAGATGGATGATTGGAGGAATGAATGGCTGGATAGGTGGATGGTTGGATAAATGGATGGTTGGATAGATGAATGATTGGGTAAATAGCTGATTAGATGAATGGGTGGTATATTAGTTACTTTTCTATTGCCATGAAGAAACACCATGACCAAGGCAATTTATAAAGAAAACATTTAATAGGATTTCTTGCTTACAGTTTCAGAGGGGTTAGTCCATATTCATCATGGCGGGAAGCATGATGACTGGCAGGCCAACAGGTAGTCATGGTATTGGAGCAGCAGATGAGAACTTACAACTTATCCACAGGCAGCAGGCAGAGAAAGAGAGTGAAAGTGTGTGTGTGGGGGGAGGGGGGGGAAGACACAGAGAGAGAGAGACAGAGACAGAGGAACTGGGCCTGACACAGGCTTTTGAAACCTCAATTCCAAGCCCCAGAAACACAACCCTCCAACAAAGCCACACCTCCCAATCCTTCCTAAATAGTCTACTAACCAGTAACCAAACGTTCAAATACATGAGTCTATGGGGGCCATTCTCATTCCAATCCACCACAGATGGATAAATGATTAATAGCTGGCAATGGGTTTGAGTGGATGGATAGACAAATAATGAATGGATAGTTACATGGATGGAGAGTGATGGATGATGGATGGAGAAATGGATGTGAAGGGGGTGGATGATGGATGCATGGATCGATAAATGGATGCATCTTAATGCACATGGCTTCTGTCTCCCCAGGCATGACTTGCCAAGCACGAAGCTCCTACATGGATACCGAGGTGCTCTGGGGTCACCGGTTCACTCCCGTCCTCACCTTGGAGAAAGGCTTTTATGAGGTGGACTACAACACCTTCCATGACACCTATGAGACCAACACACCCAGCTGCTGTGCCAAGGAGCTGGCAGAGATGAAGCGGAATGGTCGGCTCCTCCAGTACCTTCCCAGCCCTCCCTTGCTTGGGGGGTGTGCTGAGGCTGGGAGAGATGTGAAGGCTGAGCAGGATGGAGAGGATGAGCCCAATGGTCTGAGTGTGTCCCGGGCCACCAGGGGCTCAATGTGAAGTCTGTGTTCTATCCAGAGCCTCTTCTTGCCAGACACCGAGGAGCCTAGGAGGCCGGAGAGGCCAATTAGTTGGGCAAGCCTTGCAGGGGCCCCAGGAGCGTGGGAGCTCTAGGGAGAGGAACAGTGTTTTGAGACCTCACATCTCTTCAGGGCCTCTGAGCGAGCGGCCTTGCCCGGCCCTCTCAGGTAGTGCTTTCTAGGCCTCAGCGAATGAGAGCATTAGCAAAGAGGCTGTAGCTGGGGCGGGGTTCCCAGAATGAGTTCTAGGGTGTCCTCTTCCCTCTCTCTGATTTCTGTCACCTGTTCACTTCCCTCCCTGATTTGGTCTCCTCTAGGGACCGACAGGATCACCCCTGACTCTTACCACTGAGGCCTGTGGATTGAGGGAGGTCAGGTCTTGTCCATGGATGCTCGCCCACAGCTAGGGATGAGTTCACAGAGACCTCCCAGGCTAAAGCTACCCAAGTCAGGGACAATGCCTTTGAGTCTGAGGCCCAAACCACTTACTAATGACTTCTTTGCAAGGCTCCCTTCTCACCATTACTCCCCACCGCGTGTATGTTTTCTCTTCCATGTTGTGTGAACACTGCGGCTTACAGGGTAATTGAGTTCATTCGAGTGTCCCTGGGACACTGAGTCCCTAGGAGCACACACAATGTTGTCCTCACAACTGCCTGCTACTCCTAGTCATACTGTGCCTTGCACTTCAAGGAGAACCCAACAGCTGTGCTTTTTTGTAGGACTTTTTGGTCCGAGAACTTCAAAGAACCTGTAATATTGTCCTGACATGTGAATTTCAGAGCGCCGGATGAACTAATTGGTACTAACACAGAGAAAGCAGTGAGGAAAGGGGAGCAAGGAAAATTTTCATATAAGCATCTGGAGCCTGGTGTACTTGATGCATGGCTATAATGCTAACCCTTGGCAGGCTCAGGCAGAATGGGGAATCTGAGGCCAGCAAGGGCTGTATGGGCCTGTCTCAAAAAAGCAAAAGACGCACTAACAAACAAGAAGACATCTGCCTCAGTTGTCGCATGGGGGTTCCTAGGAGAAAAGTGGAATGTGAAACAGAAGTGACAGGTGGCCAAGGATGGACCAAAGTCTGAGGCTGGTAGTGAGATGCCTCTGGATCGCCCTCATAAAGAACAGCTCTAACACAGTGGCGGGACCTGGAAGGCAGGCCCGAGAGCAGGAGGTGAGAGAGTTGGTAGAAGAAGTAGGGAAAGGAAAGCCAAACGGTGGAGAAGGGCCCTGAGGTCAACAGCCTCGGAGACTCTTCCAGTCTGGAGGGCTAATGGCCAGATCAAAGAATCTTATGTAGAAAAAGAGAAGCTGGGCCTGATCTTGGAAAGATGCCCACATGCTCCCCACACCTCCACCCCAGTATTCAGAGTTCTCAACCAGCTTTGAAAATAGAAGTACTTCCCTGCCACGCCCTGGAGCACTTGGCCTGGGAGCTACAGGAAGAAGCTAAGGTAGTCAAGGGAATGGCTTCTGGACCTCAGACTTAGTTCCCAGGGCCCTGGGTTGGTGAGCGAAAGTGGCCTTGGAGGAATAGTTACACTTGTAAACTGCCCACACATGCAACAGGGATCCCTTACTTGGCACCTGGACTAAATCTTGAGAGATGGTCTAGGCCCTGAGTGGTGTGTGCATTTGTGTACATGTGTGTGGTATGTATATGGTGGCGTGTGTGTGTGTGTGGTGTGGGGATGGTGGGATGTTGGGATGTGGAGGGTGTGGTGTATGCATGTCTGTGAGTGTGTGGTGTGTATATGGTGGGGTATGTGTGCGTACACACACGTGTGTGTGTATGTATGTGTGGTGCTGAGGTCCCACAGTGATAAGGTGCCAGTTATGGTCTCAAGCATCTTTCTATAGTGAAGCAGGTCTAGCAGGGAATGGGGAATGAGCTACCACCCCCACTCAGGAGAGAAAACCAGCAGGTCCACAGCACCCAGTAGGTAAGCTGCATTAGGAGTCTAAGGAGGGAGCCTGCTGCTAAGACTAGATGTCTGGGAAGGAGCTATAACAACTTCAGAAGAGACAGGCATTTGGCTTGGCTTTCCAGACCCCAGGCCTTCACGGGCAGGACCAGTTGCACTCCTTGGTAGGCCTTGAACCCTGTCTCGGTCAGGACCCGTAGTAAGGCAGTGAAGTAAGGATGAGAAGCAGCAGCGAGTGACAGCTCGGCCGTGTCTGGTTCCTGCTGCACACTTGTCTTATTTGTGATATTGCTGAAACATCCCCCCCAAACCGGCCAGGGAAATCCAGTGGTCTGGGGTAGTCAGGGCACCAGTGTGCCAATGAGACGCTGTAGAAGCTATCAAAGAGTAGGTACACTCTTTAAGATCCCCTAAAGCCAGAGCTGATATGTGCTGGAATTAGGTAGCTACCTTCTTCAGGTTTCTATCATGGTGACCTAAATGTGGGGGGTGGCCCTTCACATCTCCATGGACAGCTGATTTCACTAAAGTTCTTCAAATTCTTCAAATCATTTTCTGGAAGTTCTTGACTAATAAATTTAAAACATGGGTTTATTATTTAATGCCAGGTCTGATGCTGGCCAACATCTCAATGGGTCACTATTCCTACATATAAAGCACATTAGTCATGGTCCTTTTGTATGACTCTGAGCTCATTCCATCCTTGATGGCCCATGAAGAACTGTTGCAGGGCTGAAGAAGAGGTCAACAAAAATTCCCAGAGATCTGTGCTCCTTGAGTATAGGAAGCCGGCTTCCTGCTTTGACTACCACGTCTTTTGTCTCTGGAGAAATCTCTTGCTCCATGGGCTGATAGAAATTTCCCAAGGAAGTTCCTGCCAGTTCTCTTCCTTCCCACCAATTTGGCACCTGCTTGGTTCTGCCAATGTGACGGCAAGCTCCTATTCCCAGGCCTCTCTGCTTCAGATACGGCTGCAGCTCCCACTGACCTTGTTTACAATCAAGGAACCCACTTGCTTCATTTTGCTTGGGCTGCTTTGAGATCACAGCTAGAGCTGTTAGCACTGAAGGGGAAGAGTCCCCGTCTATTTGGGGAACATGTCCCCGCTTGTTATCAGTAGCAACTGGGAACCTTCATTCACACCTCTTATCCCATGGCCTGCCTTCCAGCTGGCTTCAGCTGTGTGACTCCTCTGAGCAAGGACCACAGAAACAGACACAGCTCACCGTGGGGTTGACAAAGAGCAAAGGTGGTACACTGACTTTTCAAACATACTTTTGCACCTGTCACATGTGGGGCTGTGGTTAGACACCCCTCCTGGATTCCTGGACTTGGTTCTCCAATACTAAGGTGAAGGTATCTGTAGCTCTTTGTTACCACAATGAAAGGCATGGCACCCCTCGAGCAAACACAGCTGGGGGGGGGGGGACATCATCCTGCAGAAACACTCTTAGCGATCAGTTCTCCAGGTTGCAAACACAAACAGAGGCCCATCTCTCACAGTGGATGCCCGTGCCGTGCTGTAGGGCAGCATTCCCTCCATCCTGCAGCAGGATGATCAGGCAACACCATTCTCTGATGCCCAGAGAATGAATAAGCCTTGGGAAAAGATTCCATGGGGAAGAGTAGCTTTCCCTGAGGGTCTACTTAACTGTTGGGCTTGGGTTCTCTATCAGTAGCCTAAACTGTTGTGTTGATTTGCCCTCCTGAGTGTAGGATTTAAATCTTATGAAAAAGAATATGGCTACCCTGCTAAAGGTTCACCCAACGAAGCGGCTTGACCTACGATAGCTCTTTCTCATTTAAAATAGATGAATCCTAAGTTGTCGAAATTCAGGTGCATTCCCACTTGGAGCAAACTCGCTCCTGTTTTTGTTCATCTAAACCTGCAATTATTGGCATTTGGCATTTAGGCCGGTATTGGGGTAGGAGGGTCAGGCCTAGAGAGACCGCTGCCCCAGTAACAGGGTTCACAGGGAAAGCACACATCAAGATGGCAGCCACGACAGATGGCCAGTGAGTCACACAGCTTGTCTGTCTACACATAACTTTCACCTTTTATTTAATGTTAGGTAATCAGAACACACCTTAAGTCATGAGCAACTTCAAAGTATCTTTTTCCTTTGACTAACATTGAAAATACCCACTTTAGGGGGTCCCTGGGCTGTCAGTCTTCAGGCAAGGCATAAGTAATGACTGTACTCAGGGAACCCTGGGGAAAGATGGGGAGCCTGCTGTAGTTGAGGAGAGCCAGCGAGTCCTCATGGGAGACCCGAGCTCCCCTGAGCATGTCCTTGGCAATGGGGTTGACAGGAAGTGGGCCCCTGTTCTGGTCATCAACTGGCAATGTCAAAATCTCACACAGGCACGGTGGCTAACTAGACGTTCCTCACTCAGATTCCCATGTAAAGATGACACCGTGGGCCAGGACACTGATTCATCTTGAGGGGTGGCAGGAGAAGCCCCAGCTGAAACAGTGCAGTTACTGTGTGATGGACATCCCATGTCTGACCTAGCGCCCACCCACAGGCTAAGGAGAGAGAAAGAAACCCAAGAGATGTCCTGGCAGACAGCAGCCACACAGACTCCTTCCATCAGCAACCAGCAGTAAGAGCGCCTGGTGACGCGGAGTGACACTGAGTATGGGAACTGCCTGAGAATGGCAGAAAACAGAGACGCAGGCATGAGCCAGGGAGCTGCTGGGCGGCCAACAGCTTCTCATTAAGTGTGCCCCTACCTATGGGCACAACCATGAAAGCTGTGCAGCTGGCTAAAGCAAGGTTATCCGAAAAGGAATTCCCAAAAGGGCTGTGAACTGAGGAAAGACCAGTAGATACATGAATCTAGTAGCAGACCCCCAGAAAATCCACCCTAGGGACACATAACAGTGCCCCTTTAGACCCCAGCAGAGCCCAGCAACAAGATGTGTCAACCTTTTTGTGGGAAACAGATGTCTAGGGAAGAGTTTTGGAAATAGAAACATTGGCTGAGTTTTTTTTCCCCTCTAGGGGACTATTTGCTTTTATTCAAAAGCAGCTATTCAAATAACCTTGGCTTCCGTGTGCTAGAGGCAAGCGCTCTAAACCACAGGGGAGGAATTGGTGAGAACTCAATGTGTTAGCCAGCACACTGAACTTCATCCTCTTCAAATGGTAGAAGTGTAAGCACAGAGAACCAGGGTCATTCGGGGTGAGGCTGCTGCTGGAACAAAGTAGCTGGTACATATGTCTGTGCCTTGAGGATCCCTGTGTGTGTACTTGCTGACTGCTACTGTCTCATTCTGAACCACCTCTGAAATAAACACATGGACAGAAGAGACTGCAGCCAGCCCTGTGTGATCTGAAACTCCCAGGCTCTCCTAGCTGGGCTGCTACCCAGGGAAGTGAGCCGCTGCAGCCATTCCGGGATTCACCTACCATCTGCCGTCCTTGCAGAGTGGAGCTCACTGGGTCTGGTCCGTGGAGACAAGTGGAAAAGAGGGAAGCGTGTTCCTCAGATTGACTGTGCTCTCGAGGGTAGAAAGAGCCATGCAGCTGGCAGTGTTGCTCTGGCAGGGTCCTCCCCTCCCTCTTCTTCAGGCTAGAATTCTCCCCATTAAGAACCCTGTCTTTTGGGGCTCCTAACCGCCTCTCTGTGCATATAAGGATGCTCCTGTCTGTATGTCTCTCAGAACCCCCACAGCAGGAAAACCTGGGCATCAATCCAACTGCTCTTCATTCTGGTCATTCTCTCTGGGCCCGGGAAGCCTTTGCTAGGTAAACAACACCAGTCTCATGGTGAAGGAAAGGGAAGTCCAGGCTGGGATACATCTCAGTGGAAGATATCATGCAAGGATCTGGGCCTAATTCCCAGCATACATCAAAAGGGAGGGAGGAAGGCAGAAGAGAGAGAGAGAGAGAGAGAGAGAGAGAGAGAGGAAGAAGGAGAAGGAGAAGGAGAAGAAGAAGAAGAAGAAGAAGAAGAAGAAGAAGAAGAAGAAGAAGAAAGCAGAGGGCTCAGTTCACAAAATGGCTCAGTTCACAAAATGTCCAAAGGGCCTCTGAATTCTCATGCCTTCAGCTTTCCTACACGTACCACCACTATGTTCCAGAAGCAGGAGATAATGTACCAAGGCCAAGGAGTAAGGCCGTGTGGACCAAGCTCTGCGATCAGGATGGGAGATCTAGCCAGGATTCTAAGAAACCTGAAAGCCCCAGAGAGGAGTCAGGGGTAAAGCCAATGTGCTTATCAGGGTTAGGGCCTCCTGTGGCCCACCCAATGAGTGAAAGTCTACACATGCGTACCTACAATACAACCCTGTGGCAATGAAAATATGAAGTGTGTAGCAGTGCACAAGCATGCACACACACACACACACACACACACAGCCTTATGGCAATGAAAATATGAAGTGTGTAGCAGTGCACAAGCATGCACACACACACACACACACACAGCCTTATGGCAATGAAAATATGAAGTGTGTAGCAGTGCACAAGCATGCACACACACACACACACACACACAGCCTTATGGCAATGAAAATATGAAGTGTGTAGCAGTGGTCTTACCTAAGCCACTGAAGCAGTGTTTGAACTGAGATCTGGAGGATAAGCAAGAATAGGGGTGATGTACAGGGGAGAACCTAGAGAAAGACATTCCTTGTTTAGGTGATTAAGACACAGGAATGGAGGGCTGGAGCACCCAGTGGGACTGAAGATGGACTCACAGCAGCTGGAAGACAACAGCCTTGGTCACAAGGAACAGATTTTGATTGTCACCTTCAGAGCAATGGGACTCCTCCGAGGGATCAAGGGTTTCCAGTGACAAGTCTGCTTAAGCATGGAGATGGGCTGGAATGGCGAACAGCGAGGGTGAGCTGAGCAGATGGCATCAGAGCGAAGCAGATGTAAGATGACTGTAGAAAGTGTATGAGCCGGGTGGGGGTGGCGCACGCCTTGAAACCCAGCACTCAGGAGGCAGAAGCAGGCGGATCTCTGTGAGGTCGAGGCCAACCTGGTCTACAAGAGCTAGTTCCAGGCCAGGCTCCAGAGCTACAGAGAAACCCTGTCTTGATAAACAAAAAACAAAGAACAAAAAAAGAAAAGAAAAGAAAAAAAGAAAAAGAAAAAAGAAGAATTAGTGTACGAAGACTAATTTACAGAACTGTCACGTACAGGGTTGAGAGCAATGGTGACCACCCACACACCTGGACTCCCAGATTACCTAGCTTAGCGGCCTTGGAATAGAATCTCCTTTGAGGTAGGGAAGCATGAGTTTAGTTTCGGATCAAACACTCAGAAGCAGGTATTATCAAACATCCATCTAGATCTGCACAGATGAGAGTCCTGGGATTGAAGTCATCAGGGTAGAAGTGGGATTGAAATCGAATCCCCAGAGAAGATTGTCCTAGAAGAAAATAGATATCCCTAGCTGGCTGAGGCACGACCCTAAGAGAGCTCCTGCAGGCATGACACCAGCTGGAGAGAAGATGGGGCTGTGGAGTAAGGTGAAGAGGAATTCACCATACCACACATCACCTTCCAGAACTCTCCAAGATGTTCAAATGGAAAGACCCTTGAGGTACCACCAAGAGAACTGCTGGGATTCCAAGCGGTACTGGACAGGGAGCCCTCGGAAGTCTGGTCAGGAGTAAGCGTCCAGGGCAAATGACTTAAGGTAGCTCTGTTCTCCTAGGCAGAGCATCGCCTTTAGAAGCTCCCATTCAGTTCCCCTTCCCAGGCACATCTTGGCCCTGGGCTCCCCTCTGATGCCCACTTCTGCAGATAGCCTTGTTTTCTTCTGCGAGTCACATCCGAGCTGTTCTGACTTCGCCTAATTAGCTCCTTTTACATGGTAGCATTGCCGCTCCTTTCCATCTCCACTGCCCAACATTTGAAAGCCTTATTTTCATTTCCGAAGCATTCCCTTTAAACTCCCCGTCACCTCGTTGGTTTCTATTGTGCATCTGACATGTCGCTAGCTTAAAAGAGTACATTTCCATATTCTTCTTGCAGATTTGCATTTCCATTTTATCTGGAGAGAAAACAGCGGAATCCTCAGAAAGCGCTGGTGGGCAGTGGGGGCACCAAGGAAGTGACTGGTTCCTTTGCAATATGATATCTCAGAGGAAAATTTAAGACACTAACCACAGGCAGAAAACCTTGAATAGTAAGAGCTGGTATAAAATTGGATTCCTACGTCACTGCCCCAGATCTGCCCTATCTCCTTAATTTATATTGACTATGCCCAGAAGGGTATATAGAAGCACTTTTGGTTATAGCTGATGTCCCAAATGTTCCATTTTACTTATTTCATCTTCTAAAGAATAAATTGTGTCTCATGAGTACATTCTTGCTTTCCTCAGAGCCTGGTACCCTGTCCTTTCCCTACTTAGGAAAGCTAAGGCAGTTGTGCTCAAGGTTCCGTGGTAAAACATTCAGACAGCCTTCACAGAGCTGTCTCTCACCCCCACACCATAGAGGGCAAGTCTCCTCCCAGGTTTGCAGCCTCCCAGGCTCCCAGCAGGCTGCAGCCTTGACTTCACAATTCTATCGCTACTTCCCCTACTGACCTTTGAGATGATTGCAATCACCCTTGCCTTGCTCATCAATTTCCCGAGCGAGGTATAAATAGAACCCACGCACAGGCACCAGCACCCCGCACTAGCTTCAGCATGGCTTGTCTGGCTTCGCACTACTCCACTGGTGGTGTCTCCTCTGTGCTGGTGTCCACTCTGTCTCAGAAGAAGAAAACCCTTTCAGCCCTGCAGGCTTGGATATGGCTTCTGAGTATCTTTCTCTACCGTGGAGCAGTGAAGGATACCCCATGGGTGCCGGAGAACTAACTAATGGAGCCTCTTGGGAAGGAAGGGTCTCTTCTGATGGTTTGTAAACACAAGCTTTGCTCTCTTTACCTTAGGGGTCGTGGACATAAAGGGACAGCACGTCTGTCCATCTTCACACTGACCACAACTAAGGATGTTAATTCTTTTCTGTCTGTTCTCCCTCATCCTTTCTTCCCTTGTCCCCTCCTCTTAAACTTCATCATGACAGCATCTATCTCAGAATGACTGGCCTTTCAAAAACATCTTGGATCCAGAGTCAGACATCTTTCCACTGTTGGTAGCTGTGCCCCTGAGAGAGGCCCTGTGGCTCTGCCATGGGCTTCTTTCTCTTTACACTCTAACTGGTTGTGTTTGCCAGACTTTCCAGTCCCAATATACTTGACAAAAAAAAAAAAGAAAGAAAGAAAGAAAGAAAGGAGAAAAAGGAAAAAGCTTAAAAAAAGATACATGCCCCAAGGACAATCCCCTAGTGACCAGCAGTTTTGAGCTAGGCCCTTTCTTCTAAAATACCTAGAACTCCCCAAAATATGTTACTAGCCGGGGTCCAAACAAACCCTTTATTAATAACAAGGTGAAGAGGATGGCATTTCCTATTAGAATGTTTCATTGTCGCCAGCCTTTCAGCACTCACTCACCCTGCGGTCAGTTACTAAGCATGTACCATGTTGTGGTTAGTTCCGTGTCCAGTGTCACGCCATGTCCTTGTTCAAGGGAGAATGGAAGGCATTAATTAAAACCCATCTCGCTTCGAATACTCTGTGTGCAGGGTGTTGAGGCTGAGCTGCCTAACTATCAGCTCTTGTTACTGCTGCACCTGTGACAGACAAGGATTTATATGGAAGGGGAAGCAGCAACCCCTCCCCTCAATCTTCTCCTGCAGTTTGTGAGAACCATGGAGGTTTTCTGATTTCATGGTAACAGGCCCAACAGAAGCTTTTGGAAAGGACTCTGGGGCTGTGAGACAGTTGAGTGGGTAAAGGCACTTGCCATCAAGCCTGAGACCCGAGTTCAAACACTTGGACCCACATGGTCGAAGGGGAGAACTAACTTCCACAGGTTGCCCTCTGATCCCCACATGCATGCTAGCATATCATTGCTCCCCAACAAAAACATTGTTGTTTGAAAAGAAAAGGCTCTGGATCCTCACGTGGGCAGCCAGTGGAACCATCCACTCACAAATTAGAGGGCTATTTTGCATGCTAAACACATTTTTCAGCTATGAGGGAGCCACGTGGACATTAGCCACAATAGAAGGCTATAATAAATTAATCTACAGCAGACTAGCCCCCAGAAAATTGTTTGCCATGGTTATTGAACCAGATGACCTCAGCCTCAGACTGCTGCTAGTCCTGCAGACACGGGCACTGCACAGCGGGGGTTAGAGCTTCGTTGCAGAACCCACTGTGCAGAAAGCCAGCAGCCCTACACAGCTCTGTGCGGGAAGAGGGTAAGCTAGACTGTGTGTGCATAGGAGGTTTGGGATAGACTAGACCGCCGCTCCCAACACATGCAGTTCCTTCTCCTCCCCACCCTGCCCAGCGCCATGCCAGAACGACAGCATTGTAAGCAAGAGAGGCTGTTGGCTCTAGACCCTGTTCTAGCCTTTCTGCTGGGCTTCTTCATTGTGTTTGCTTCCCCGTAATATTTCATTTTCTCTTCCCCTCTTCCTCCCCTTCCAGTCACATGTTTCGTTATTTGATTTTGCCTTTTCATGTGCAACAGATGATGTTCACATACATACGTTCATGCACACGCACACACACTCACACACACACACCAATGCACAGCTGATGCTAATGTCAGCAGTGTTTGGAGATGAGGGCGTTGGGACAGTGTCTCATGACAGAATGAGGTGAGGTTAGCATCCTTATAAAAAATGACAGATAGTCGGGCGGTGGTGGCGCACGCCTTTAATCCCAGCACTTAGGAGGCAGAGGCAGGCGGATCTCTGTGAGTTCGAGGCCAGCCTGATCTACAAGAGCTAGTTCCAGGACAGGCTCCAAAACCACAGAGAAACCCTGTCTCGAAAAACCGAAAAAAAAAAAAGGACAGAAGCGTCATTCCCCTCTACTCTATGAGGATTTAAAAAAATGCCATCTACAAACTAGGGCCTGGTGCTAACCACACACAAGATCCGCTGGCACCCTGACCTTGAACTTCCTGGCTCTTAAAACTATGAGAAATAGATTGTTGCCTAAGTTGCCCAGTCTACAGTATCTATAAGATTATTCCAAGTTGACTGAGACTTTTTCCAAGTCTCAAGACCAGTACAGCAAAGAGAAGACCAAACACTTCCTTGGGGGGGGGGGGGTGGGCAGGGTATTAACTACAGATTTAGCAAGTAAAAATATAGGATTCCCGGTTAATTTAATTTTCAGGTAAGTAATAAGTAATTGTATAATGTGAGTACATCCATGTAATGTTTGCAATGTACTTACACTAAGATGTTTTCTGTTTTTGTTCTTTTCATATCTGAAATTCATATGGAGTTAGGTATACTGTATTTTCACTAAATCTGGGGCCTACTCACTTCAGCCCACAGCCTTAGTAAGAATAGTCATGGTAGTTGAAGATCTATGCTGTCCCCATGATGGAGAAGTGATAGAAAAAGCTGTACTCAAGTGTGTTGATGGAAAGGTTCCTTTGTCGCCGAGTATTGGTTATGTCCCTCATCAGTACAACAAAATGCCAACAGGAGCAACTTAAGGGAACAAGTTTTCCTTCGGCTCATGGTTTCAGGGAATATGGTCCACTGCAGTGGAGAGGGCGTGGCAGGTGACTACCTGGAGTGGCAGGAGCCAGCAGCTTCTACTTTTCACATCTTAGCAGATCATGAAGCAGAAAGCAAGCTGGAAGTGGGGCAGGGCATAAATCCTCAAGGCTCACTTCTAGTGGCTTATGTCTGTCAGCTGGGGTCCATGTCCCAACATTTTTACCACCTCCCAAAATACTGCCACTGGCTGGGCATCAAGTGTTCTGATCTGTGAGTTTTCTGGGAACAGTTCAGATTCAAAGCAAAGATCTGGTACCGAGAAAAATCAGTCTGGAGGGTCCCATTACACCCCCAAGCACCCGGCTCCTTTGCCTCTGAAAACCGGAGGCTGTAACTAGATAATCCATCAATAGCCCTTTAGTCTGACCTTCTGGGCCTCTTTACATAGCTATAACCATATCCTGGATGCACGAGGGTATTGTTTGTCCACTGACTTAGTGGCTGCACCTGGATCTACTGATGTTTTAACTACCTTCTGCAGCCCCGGAACCTGCAGTCAGCGCCCCGCCGCTCAGGCCACAGTCTGGTGGGATTTCCAGTCCAGCAAGCACTAGCTCTGTCACTGCCACCAAATGTGGCTTTAGTTAGCTTTTAACTAAATCTTTCGTTCTATTTACCAATAAAGACTTGGGAGTCGGATGTTGGGGTACAAACCTGCTAGCTCAGAGATGCTGAAAAGCAACCAGCTGACCTTCAGTTTTTTTTTTGGGGGGGGTTCATGAAGTTTTTATATAAGCGGAACAAAAAAAGTCATAAATTGAGACACTTTGCAAATACATTGGTGAGAACATTAGGTAGGAATGCTAAAGCAAAATGGAGAAACCTGTGCCATAGACCTCAAACATTATATAATGACAATTTTTAAAGGTACATTATTAGATTTATTTTGAATTACAATATTATTTATTCCTGATGTGTTTATCAGGATACAATCCCATAGTAAGTCATCTGGGTATGATTTCTCTTTATCTATACACAAATCAGTCTGCCTGTAAACAAAATCAAGTCAGAAGTCAAAAAACAAAGACCTTCATTTTTGGTCAGAGAAGCATCTCTCCAGGTGTCCCAAACCAAAACGACAGAGAAACTCTAAGTCCCTTCCTATTCTTTCCTGTATGTATCTCTGTCAGTCTTCCTGGCTCCTTTGTACTCCAAGGCTAATCCCTGCCAACTAGTTGCTGGCTCCACCCACTGACCCAAGGCTGATTTTATTAACACAGTCTAGGGTTTTACAGCACCGTCAAATATCCTGAAACATGAGAGTCACTTAAAGCACACACTGAATAAAGGTATCCAACCTGGTCTTGAAGATCCCACCCTTGGAGGACTGATATGAGCCCCTGTGTTCTTATCACCAAAACAGAGTCAAGATTCTTAGCTGGCTGTAGTGGTGCATGTCTTTAAATCCAGATTTTGAGAGGCAGAGACAGGCAGATCTCTCTGAGTTCGAGGCCAGCCTGACCTACAGAGTTAATTCCAGGACAGCCAGAACTATATATGGAAACCCTGTCTTTTGTGTGTGTGTGTGTGTGTGGTGTGTGTGAAGATTCTTGATTATTGTGTGTTGGCACTATTGCAGACAGAGCCAAGACTTCAAGCACACCTTCAAATCCGTCATCGAAAAGTGGCCAGCCCCATTGGGCCGTCTGACAGAGTCAGTTACCCAAAGCCACACAGGTCTGGAACCAGGTGACCTACTGCCATGCATTTAACCCCTTTTGCAGACTAGAGATATGCTCTCCTTCCACGACACCAGTATTGCCAAGAAATGAAGTTAGCTCACAGCCTCCAGATCCAAACACCTTCAGCCCAAGTCTGCTTGCTTTCTTGACAGCACCAGCCAGTGACTGGACATGGGGGGCTCCTCTATGAACGGTCTTGAACTAGAGATCTCCACTTGTCTCACTGAGAGTTTTCTGAGACCCCTACCGTCTGAGGATCACCCGGTCTGGCCCTTCCTCCTCCTCCTTCACCTCCCACAGACAGCTGACTTCAACAGTGACCCGAGTAAGTCTCCATCCACCCACTTTTGCTTAGTTCAGCACGGCATTGACAGGCGTTCTCCTTGGCACATGTCCACTATGCCCATGTGGGCTCAGGTATACTCTTCCTGGAGGATTCAACTGATGAATCATTCCATACTTTGGGGTGCTAGCTTTTCCTATCAAGGTGCTGACGACACAGTCTAGGGATCTTATTGGGTTCATTTTCTCTGCCCGTTAAAGAATTAAAAGGCGGGAAAACTGCAGCAGCGCAACAGTGGTAGCAGCAACACCTTGAGCACTGCAGACAGGATTAACAGTTGAAGGTGTTTCTGGGGGGAGCGGGGAGGAAACACACAAACGCAGCAGACACACAGAGCAAAGGACCTTCTGCAGAGCAGAGACTCAAAAACTGAAAATCCCGTTCTCTTCTGGAAGGTTGGCTTTGGGGCTTGTTTGTTTGTTTGTTTAAGTCTCTGAAGAAGTTTCCTTCCCTAATTTAGGGTTGGTCAATTTAAGAATGACAGGATGATTGATTGGCTGGCAACCGTATGTGACACGTCCTAATCGTGGCCTTGAACTTGTTGGGCCAGTCCATCAGCAGGGGGCGTGCTGGTGGAGACAAAAGCCTGCAAGGCCTTTGCTTCCTGCTGCCAGGCTTTTGTCTCAAGTCAAGAGGGCACAGAAGACGCAGGCCACCTTGGAAGCTTGCCAGCTTTGTTACCTGGCCGGGGGGCCCCTCTCCCTGTCTGTCTGCCTACCAGGCAGTCTGTCTAACTCCTAGTCTCAGGTTAACTTTAGCACGAAGAACTTATGGGCCCATTCATTTGGTCTTTCAGGCAGCAGAAATCAAGCTAATCTTGACCTCATTTCAGCACAGCAGGAGAAGGACCTCTGAACACGGCACAGATATCTGCTAGCTTCAAGTTACATCCTGAGCTGGATGGTTTTATGTTAACTTGACAAAAACTAGACTCATTTGGGAAGAGGGAACCTCAACTGAGAAAATGCCCCTACCCGACTGGCCTGTCAGCAAGCCCGAGGTACATCTTCTTGATTGACACTGGATGTGGGAGAGCCCAGCTCACTATGGGTGGCCCCACCCATAGGTTGGTGGTTTGGGGTGCTAGAAGCAAACCAGTGAGCAGCACTATTCCATGGCTTCTGCATCAGATATTGCCTCTAGGTTCCTACTTTGAGTCCCTGCCCTGACTTCCCTGGATTATGAACTATAAACTGTAAGATTAAATAAACCCTTTCTTCAATGAAAGTTGATTTTGGTCATGGTGTTTCCTCACAGCAATAGAGACCTTAACTAAGACACGCCCTGGGTTCACAGTCGGTGGGCTTGGGTGTGTGGCTCTCCACTGCTGAGAACTGGCAACTCCACAGCCATTGCCATGCCTCCATGCCTTCCGTGTGCTAGAATGTTGCCTGACGGCTGGGACCCTCTTCATTTGTCTTCCCATTCAAGCTTTTGTGAAACATTGAGATCAGACATACTGGGGATCCCACCTAGCATCCATTGAGAATAGATTTAGCCAACCAAAGGCAGTGAGGGTCTTTGTCACCAATTAGTGTCCCCAAACAGGTTGACAGTTGCCCTGAGGGCTTTAGAATCCAGAGAGAGAGAGAGAGAGAGAGAGAGAGAGAGAGAGAGAGCGCATGCTGAGGCCAGAGTTTGATATCGGTTGTCTTCTTTTATCATTTGCTTCCTTTTATTTTATTTTTTTAAAACAGGGTCTATCAGTCAACCCAGAATTCATCGATTCAGCAAGACTCAGCCAGTTCTGGGATCCTCGTACCTCTCTCTACCTCTCTAGCAGTAGAATAGAGACTCATGTCATCATGTCCTGCTGTGTACGTGGGCTGGAGATCTGAAGTCAAGTCCTCATGTCTGCACAGCAAGCACTTAACTGACTGAGCCATCTCCTGGACCCCAAGCTCCCAATGACCTTTAAAGGTAGGGCAGTCTGGACACTACCAAAGGGGCTCTTGCCACAACTGAAGAAGGAGCCCTTAGGCTGACAAGCAGACAGAGGCAGGGGCTCTAGGAAGGACTCATTAGCAGTATGGGAACTCACTGGAAAGGGGTGCACACCTTTCATCCCAACGCTCAGGAGCCTGAGGCAGGAAGACTGTGACTGCGAAAGAAACCTGCACAACATACCAAGACAAAAAGAAACTGGAAATAAAACCAAACCAACTACAAACCAGCCAGGAATGGAAATACCTGGCCACTCCAATTGTGCAGAATAAAGAGGCTGACCTGGGCCACCCACGGCATCTGCCACAGGTGGCCAACACTGCTGTACCGCCTACCCATCTTGGCTATTTCCTCTCTCGTGGTCCATGCCCAGGGCCAGGTCCCAGCAGCAGGGCAATGCAGTGAGCACTGACTTTCCTGCTAGAGATTTTATGGTGAGGTATGCAATCTTTATTTTTTAGAAGGTGCTATCATAGGCTATAATGTAAATGTCAGGTGAGTTTTCAAAACGAAGTGTGAATCTCCCCAAACCCTCATTATTGACACTAGCTGTTCGGTGTGGACCATCTAGAGCCCCTTTCAGCCACGGGGAAAAGACTGCCAAGCAGATCTGAAGGTCATTCAGGCCACCAGGCAGATTGTGACAGATTGTAAGGATCGGATCTAAGGACTTGAGGGTGATGCTGCCAGCAGCGAGTCCCAGAGAGTACATGAGCCTCAGGCACAGTGGTGGCAACACCAAGGCTGACATTCTTACTTCTGGGCTGGGACAACACCCAAAAAGTCATTCTGCAATTAGCACTGAGTTAGCATTTTGAGGTTCACTCTAAACAGTGTGGCAGAAGGGAGTGCATGATAGGACAAGACTCACCCAGGCCGAGTGTTCCCTGAGTTGTTCTTAAAGGAAGGGACACTGCATGTGAGCTCTGAAGAGAAGCAGGGATGGATTGAGAAAGAGGCATGGAAGGGGAAAAAAAAGCCTCAGCTATGGGAGGCAGCTTGTGCTAAGGCCAGGGAGGAGAAAGTGCTCTGAGAGTGACAGGCTTGGCTGTGAACCAGGAAGAGAAGGGAGGCCACACAGGATGGTCTCCAGAGGCATTCCAGGCTGCCAGGCAATGCTGGGACTTCCGGATCCAAAGCAGGTCTGCAGAGAGAGGGGTTCCTGTCAGCTTTTAAATAAGACTCGCAGTCCTGAAACAGGCCACTCAGTCACAGTGTGGAGAGTGACAAAAGGAAGGACTGTATGGTTACTAAGCAGTCAATTAGGGGGCAGAGGTGTTAGCCCAGGAAGGGGACGCTCACAGCTCTGGACAGGGGAGGATGGGAGGAAGCAGACCATTCAGGAGAAAGGAAGAGGTAGGGTTGGCAAGCAGGAAAGGAGGAAGAAGAGAGGACAGAATTCCTGGATTTGTGCCGGAACAGCTGGTGTGTCTGCAAGCCTTCTGTTACCATACAAACACTCACAGTACATCAACTTGTGAAGACAAGCGGCTTGGGTTAGCTCACAGTTTGGGAAGTTTCAGTCCATCGTTGCTTGGTCCCATTCTTTGGAGCCTGTGGTGATACCTTGTTAACGCAAGAAATACAAATCTACCTTGAAGAGTTTTTTCCGGAGCCAGGTATGAGTGCCCACAGCTCAGAAAGATAGATTTAGTTGATCCCAACTCCCATGACCTCAGGCAGCATCAGTTTTTATAACAAAACAACAACAGCCAAAAGATAACCTGACATGCTTTTCAAACACGCAGCTGACTATGTCAGGTTGGCGTGTTCCACTGCACGCTGTTACCAAACGATGGCCTGGTTCATCCACTGAAAGCTTCATCCACCCCCAACTGTCCTGATCATCTGTACAGGTCTATCAGCACAGTCTATCTATCCTGGCATATGCTCAGAGACAAACAGACAGACAGCTGGCTAATGAGACACACACTTCTTATACTTGGGACAGGAATGACCTTTGGGCAACTAAGAAACCTTGGCACAAAGCAAGGGTGGAGGATGGCAGACAGGTAAAGGTTGGGCTGTTGCCAGGATCCCTGCTTCCTGACCTCCTCTGTTCATCAAACCTGTGTCAACAAAGTCAGGCCCTAATCTCAGAAACCATTAGGAGGCACTGAGAACAAATGAAGTATGAGCCGCACAGCCGAGCAGGCATGTCCACCAGAGCCAGCATTCATCTCTTGCTCAGGAAAAACATCAGGGAAGAAGATGGGAGGGTGGAGAGCACAGCACTGTTTGGCACTCTCCTGGGGAGTTCTGTACCCAGACGAGGTTGATTACAGGAACTACACACCTTCGAATTACCAATCACATCTGCCTCAGCATTGGCACAGGGAAGGGAAGATAAGATGTGGAGCTGGCTAAGAGAGCTGACGTTTTTAAAATACTTAGGACAATGCCTGAAACACAGTAAGCATAAGTGCTAGATATGATGGTAAAACACCAGCAGCAACAGCAATCATCATCCCTCAATGACAGGAGTTAAAGACAGAGGAGCCCAGATGTGATCTGTGCACTGATTGTTTTTCCAGGACTCTCTACTGATAAGTCATGTGAACTCCGGCCTCTGTTTCTTTTCCTTTCGCTACTTAGGGTACAGAATGGTTGGGGGATAGTGGAAGACACCAGTATTGCTTACCAAATGCCAAGAGTAGTCTCTCCAGACAAGGCAGATTTTCAGCTAAGGTGACATCTTCCCTCAGGGAATGTTCCTTAAGATGTTGTAATGGCTATTTTTGTGTCAGCTTGTCTGGGACAGGAGCTGAAGACATGTGATCAAAAACTATTCCAGACTTTTCTGGTAATAGAAAGTTGGGCTCTGTGGTCAGGGTTTAGGCATGCGAAGAACCTGGTGTCTGTAAAGGGGCTTGTTGGATGGGGTGGGTGTTTAAGTCAGCAAATGCTGGATAAAACACACTGCTCTTCCTCTTGCAGGTGAGCCTCATCTAGACAGGGAAGACCTAACCTGAGCCAGAAGGAGTCTCTGGCACACTGTCTGTGGCTGGAACTGCAACACCAGCTCCTTGCTAGATCGCCAGCCTACTTCCAATGATTTGGACTCACTAGCTTCCAGAACCTTCTGGGCTAGTTCTGCAATTTCTATATATGCACCTTCTACTGGGTCTGATTTTCTGCAGAATCCTGATGGATACTCGGATAGAATTCAGATGGCTGGGAAAACACAGAATGAGGAAACCTAAACACCAACGTAGCCCAGAAGAACAAGATCACAGTCTGCTGACAGCAGGGTCTTTCGCTAGGTTGAGCTTCTACTCTGATGATGGCCAAGCACCCACTAAGGACCAGGATGGCATGAAGCCCGAGGAGTCACAGACACAGAGAAAGCATATTTTGGATCTTACTGGAACAGGAAGAATTCCCTCCTTCTGACAGCCACGAAGTCCCTGCTACTATCCAGACATTGTTCTAGCCTTTGGGGATTACAATAACAATGTAAGGGATTCCAGTAGCTCTACAACATGGTCTGCTGGGTGCACAGAATTATTCTGTGTATAAACTAGATGGAAGGAAAAGTCCTGAAGTTTTGCAGATGTAAAAATAGGAAGAATATACCTCATAATGAATAAAATATGAGAATGGCAACAGTAGACAGGTAAGCCCTGCTTTGTTCAGGCACCAGTAGCAGCACTTCGTGTATGCTGACTCATTTAGTGCACACAGCACAGCCTAGAGACAAACTCTATTGTCATCCTACTTTATGCACTAAGACTTGTGATTTCTACAGGCCTGGTATGCACATGGGTACTCAAAGCTGCTTAAGAACAGGGCTAAGACTTAAAACCAAAGCCTGCGGTTTCTCCACGATCTCAGGAGCACTATAGGAACTCTTTATTCCAAGTCTGTCCATTGTCCAGTGTCCTGCTCAACAGTCCATAGCCCATTCTAGAAAGTTCAGGGACTGTCAGTCAGCAAGCCAAGCCCGGCTGTGTTTACTCTCAAATGTATCATTTGCATTTTCTGAGAAATTAAATTAAAATACATCTAGAGCAGTTTAGGGCTGAGCCATGATGTCACTTTGTCAAATGGCAAACGCAGTGAGAGGCGGGAACACAAAGTGCTCCATGCTACTAACTGCATGTATTGAGAGAGCACCGGATTACTTCGGTTTTATCAGAACCCAGCCCTCACCCATGAATCCGCTCAATAAGCAATTACCACACACCAGGAACCAGGCAGCTGCTGAATAGGGAAGATTCTAGCAACACGGAGAGAGTGCCTATGTCACACGCCCCTCCCACAGGCTAAATCAAAGTGAGGACAGAAAATCTGGACTCTTACAACTTGAGAGGAAGTGGAAAAGCTCTGAGGAAATGCCCTGCAGGACAATCTTTTAGATGGTCTCCTCTCTGGTGGTGGTATTTAAGACATCCTGGGGCATTTCACCTCAGCAAAGGGATCACATTGCCATCCAGTTCCCATGGAAACCAAACTGGGACAGGAAGAGCAGCAGCCTCTCAAGGTTATTAGCTCCAAGGACAGTAGAGAAGGCACTCCATCATTTCAGTCGTCCCAGACCCCAGCGCCAAGGACAGCAGAGACAGAGTGTCACTCCAGTGGTCCTGGATCCCAGCACCAAGGACAGCAGAGACACAGCTCCATCAGTCCAGTGGTCCCAGACCCCAGCACCAAGGAGAGTAGAGGCACAGTTCCATCTGTCCAGTAGTCTCAGACCCCAGCACCAAGGACAGTAGAGACACAGCTCCATCTGTCCGGTGGTCCCAGACCCCAGCACCAAGGAGAGTAGAGGCACAGTTCCATCTGTCCAGTGGTCCCAGACCCCAGCACACCTTCCTGCTCTGTGAGTGCTGAGAAGAGGAGCATGTGCCTTACAGAAGCTGCCTCCTGGTTCCCTGCTGCCTCCTGGCCTGGTCTGGCATCTGGTTCCGGAATGGACAAGCCCCATGTTGTTTCTTACCCTTCTCCTCCCTCCCCTCAGAGCCACCAAGGTTCCAAGTGAGTCATCTTCATTATCAGCTTCAGGAAATGACTTCCGGGAGTCAGGGACTGCTGCCTGGAAGGCCATCTGAACATAAGCTGGCGTCTCAGGATGCAGAGCAGGTAGCAACTGCCTGCCCCAAGTGAACCCATGGCCCATGCATGTCCCCCACCACATGCTCCCCTTCAAGCTGCTGTCCCCAGGTCTACACAGCTGCCCCCTTTAGCTCTCTTTAGCACTCCTCTCTTCTATAATGCTGGGTATTCCTCTAGCTAAGATCTTTCTGTTCTTTCAGACACTCAGAATTCTGAGGAGGAGGATCAGCCCTTCTCTCAAAGTTGGTTGTCAGGACTGTTGATCCCTGCTGTACTCAGTAACAAATGCCTTTAGATCATGGTGAGCTTGGGAACTTTGTTAGCCTTGATTTGAGGAGAATCCCTTCTGGGTAGCTGGTACCAGGCACACCCATTCCTTCAAGTCTTGATTGTACATAGGACCCAGCTTGTATTCTCTGACCTAGCAGAGCACAGCCTACCTGGAGCATCACAGCAAATCTGCTTTTCTGCCAGTGTCTGTCCTGTGATGCCCATTGCTGAAGCTTGAGCACATCTAAGGCCCAGCTGTGGGAGACTGTCAGTGGGAAAGGATAAAGGGGGAGGAGAGCTTGTTCTTGTTAGTTTACAGAGAAGAGGATCTGGGAGGACCGCTCGGAAAAATGCTCGCTGTGCAAACACAAGGCTCTGAGTTTGATCCTAGAATACTGCGGGGTGGGAATTATCAGGCTTAGGTGCTTCCCTTGCAATCCCCGTGCTTGGGGGACAGGGAGGATGGGTGGGTCCTGGGGGCTCTCTGACCAACCAGTCTAACCAAATCAGTGCATTCCAGACAGGTTTGGAGGATGCTGTCTCAAACAAACAAGGTGGAAAGCACCTGAGAAATGACAACAAAAGTTCACTTCCTACTTACACACATACATACCACAGAGAGAGAGAGAGAGAGACAGACAGAGAGAGAGAGACAGAGAGAGAGACAGAGAGAGAGACAGAGAGAGAGAGACACACACACACACACAGAGAGAGAGAGAGAGAGAGAGAGAGAGAGAGAGAGAGAGAGAGAGGATATAAACAGGTGGTGGTCACGTGCTGGCTGCCCTGGGGTGATAATGATTATTTTTAGTACACGCTCCCTGAGTTCCTGATTCAGTGTGACATAGCATGGAGGGAAAGGCCTGTCTGTCCAGCTTGAAATAATAGGGCTGGGCTATAATCCAGCCCCCTCAAGAGATGCATTTAAAAACTCAAATCAGAGCCTTCAAGGTACGTCACTGAGTAACAGTGTCTGCCACCAAGGTTCACACCCTAAATGCAACCCTTGAAACCCTTGTGGTGGAAGGAGGAACTGATTCCTGCAAGCTGTCCTCTGATTTCCACATGAGCAGCATGGCACAGCACAGCACAGCACACACACACACACACACACACACACACACACACGCACACGCACACGCACACGCACGCACATGAGCTAAACAAATTAAGTGTTAAAAAGAACTTAGATTTCTAAGTAAATACTCAAACAAGAGGCATTAGTACTGAATTTGGGGAAAGGAAGTTGGTCTTTAGCCATGGAACATTAGGGATAGTAACAATACTTTTATGTTCATAACTATACAATGTGGGATGCACAGCTTCCAATTGCATTAATGATTAATTATCATCCACAGGGCCAGGCTATGAGGAATACTGCCTACAGAAAGCCTTCCCCTTCTCCCTGGTGGCAGAAGATAGTTAGTGGAGGAGGGGTGAGGGGAACAGAAGACACAGGTCAGGGTCACTGAGCCAAGTCTTTGCTAGAATCTAGTGTGTGTCCCTCCAGTAATCCATATAAGAAACTACAAAGCAAGCAGCGCCAGTCTCTCTCTTTGCAAACAGCAACCCTCCATCACCAAGGAGACTTGGAGAATGACAAGAGGCTCCCAGGCTCACAGCTGGGAACCACTGGGACAAGACTGTCACCCAATATAAAGTCAATACTCTCAAGAGGGACACAACCCAAGTTGTCCCATCCCAGAGAATCCTGGAGGAAGCTCACCTTGTTACTAGCTGTTGTCCCTGCTGGAAACAGTTTTCCAACAGGGTGATGGGGACAGTTGATAAAAGAGCTGCTTGCACAAGTCTGGGCTGGGCAGATGGGAGGCTATGGGGTTGGTGCAGCCTCTGGAACTTAGGGAAAAGACCTGAACCCTGGCATGCAGAAACTTGAATGAAGAAGTCTTTTCCCACCCTCAAAACCCAGAGCCTCTGCAGAGGGATACAGGGCCCCACAGAGAAACAGATTCTATTAACTCATTTGCCTCACCACCCTTGGACACTGGCAGTTTCTTCCAGGGACATCAGGTGATATCCCCATTGGCTTCAGAAGCAAAGCAAGAAGGATGGGAGGGTTCTGGAGCGCAAACAGACATATCACATAGGCATGCCCCTCCCTTGGGAGTGCTAGGATTTCTTCTCAAAGGGGTATACACACCCTCCAAAGCCACCAGGTAGCCATTCACCCCCGCCCCAATTTTCAATGTCCCTTTGGAGTGGGAGTCTAGCCCTAGTAGCCTGCATCAACTTGGGGAGGAAGTGATGTGGTAATGGGGGTGTCTCTCTTCTGGGAACTTGATGGATGCCAACAAACACTGGCTGGGACAATAGTTAACAGCAATTCCATCACCAAGCTCACAAATAACACATCCATGGTGGGCCAGATGGCTGAGGACAATGGGAGGCCTCTTCAGCACCCATCGCTCCCATTTCTGCCTCGGAGCTTTCCTTGTTCTCAATAATGGTGCTGCCATCCACCTTCCTCTTTGCTCTCCTCTCCCGAACATCCGTGTCTCCCGTAGCCCTCTGTATTCCAAGCTCCTGAGGCATTTTCACCATGGGGACAGCTTAGTCATTCCCTGTGTCTGTTCTCTCTGGGGAAGGACTTTGTTCCAGAATTCTCACATCTTTTTCCTAGCAAGGACAGTGGCAGTTCACCAGAGTTATAGAACTTCATTCTGGATGGTTAGTGAGACTCGGTGTGCTCCCCCACAGCACCCGGATCACACTCAGAGATCACCCACAGAGTGGCATAAGGAAGTCACTCTCCATGCAGAGGCACTGAGAGGAAAAAACCGTTAAGAGTTCCCTCTCTTTCCCCCGGATACGGACAAAAGTCACAGGGGGTGTACATTACAGGCAGGAGGCTCAAACTAATGGGAATTACAGCTCAGGGCAAAAAGTACAGGGAGACCATCATTTTTAGCCCTCCCCTCAGACACGTGACAATTCATTCATCTCAGTGGACACTGGCATGTGCCTGTAGCTCGGCTGAACACTGCTCACATCCGTTTCTTGCAGTCCTTCCTCCATCCATAAGTTTTTTCTCATTCCAGTAAGGGGGAAGCTAGTGCAGAAGCAAGCAGAGCAAGGTTCAGGGCAGGCTTGAGGCCAAGGTCACACACAAGATTCCTCCACTATTCTGGGCCTGTCTGCTGCACTCTTGCTTGCAGTGCCTTGGGGGGCTACCCCAAACATCTAGAAGCCAAATAAGAGATAGAGTGCTCACCTCTGGTCTCTAATGGCAAGGAATCCCACTGCTTCCTGCAAGGAGCCCACTTAGATGACAAAGTGGTCTAAGTCTTATTTAAGACATGGAGAGAGGCAAGCATCTCCCTCCAGCAATGATAAGGCAGAGCTGAACACTTTTGGACCCATATCTGATGGAGTCCCTAGCAGAAGTAGCCTTGAATGGTGCTTTAGCTTGACTGTTTCCCCTCCAGAACTCAGTTTCTGATGTACTAGCCTCAGGAAATGATGCTCTTTAGATCTTGGGATTAGGTCACACAAGGGGTCATCATGGATGGATGGATTGTTCCTCCCCCATGGGGCCTAATAAGCCATCATGGAAGCAGAGACTGGGCTCTCATCACACACTGAACCTATCAAGTACATGTCTATGCCTCCAGAACTGAGAAAATCAGCTTCTATTCTTAATAAGTGAAGACCTGGTGTGATGGACATTCACTGCTGAGAAGTCTCAGCACTTTTATTAAACTGCCTAGGTCATCCTATCCTGAGTAATAGTCTCTTTGGGTTATTAAAATTCCATTTTGTGCTAGGACAATGGCTCAGCAGGCAAAGGTTCTTGCCACCCAATTCTGCCTGATTGCCTTCATCCAGTTCCACAGAACTCATGTGAGGGAAGAAGGGGAGCATTGGTTCCAGAGTACCCCATGGCCCCCACCTGCAGTATGGCACACATGTGCACACGTATACAACATACACACACATTTACATACACAATAATACAAATTAAAAAATTATCTGTATTCTTTGAAAGGTTTAACTTCTATTTCCTGGTCTTATTCTCCAGTCAACAGTATGATTTTTACTAAGAATGATTTTTGTTCAAATGCATCCCCTTCCTTGTATTGCAAGGAGTCTGGATGGCATGGAGTAGTCAGGATAGTTCCAATGCCATTGCTTATCCAGTGGTCAGGGAACAAATGTTGGGGAAGTAACACCCTTCTCCCTGGGTAGTAAGTGGCAGGGACAGCAGTCTTCTTCCAAAGCTCCTGTGATATTTTCTAAAGCAGAGGGTCAACCACATGTTGCTAGAAAGGAACTGTGTGGCTCCGACGGTACTTCTCTTAGGTTTTGTACTCTGTATAGTAAGTACCCCGCAGAGAGGCCTCTCCCTCACAGAATTGACCATCTTTATCTATTCTCACATCTCTAGTCCCTGGGTCTATGCCAGCTTTGGGTACTTGGTCTGTTCCACCTGTTGACCCAGGTGAGGTACCTTGCTTTCCGTTCATTGTCCTTCGCTAATCCACACAGCATTTCAGCATCTATATGAATGAAGCACAGACTCAAAAGCACTTGGCATCACCTGGGCTGGTCATAAATGTAACTTTTCATACTATTGTCTGTTATAGCTTGGGGAGCAGTGTTCCTTCAACTAGTCAAAGTAAAAATGAATGAATCAAACTGTAAACACTCCTGGGTCATTAGCCTAACGCCATTCTAGTCACTGACCTTGAATACGGGACTGAGGAAGATGAGGAGAGAGTAAACACTGACAAAGCCAGAGAGGTATAGTCCAGAAAATAACTACCATCTAAGCTGTCAAGGGGACGGAATTATCCTGGAGACATCCTTCTTAGATACAGCCCAGGCCACCTGTTTCAATAGGACTCGTGTATTTAACATGTTGATCCCAGAGCTCCACACCAAATCAGTTCAGTCAGTCTCCGTCGTGGAGCCCAGGTCTCTACAGGTTGACATTTGAGGAGACCAGTGTGCACACACACTTTCATTGAAAACACTGGCCCCGCCGACGTGGTTGGCCACTTTAGCTACACTTGGTTTAAATAGTAAGGCTAGAAAAGACTCCAGCTGAGAAATGACAAGGCCATGAACTAAGGCATTAGTAAGAAAGAGGTAAGAGGAAGTCAACCCAGCAATTTGGGGTTTGAATGACTGAGTAAGTAAGGAACAATTAGAGCATGCAGAGGAGGAAAAGAATGAGGCCATTTTGGCTACCCAGACTCAGGAGGCATAAGGGGAAGCTGAAATGATAGGTCTGGAGCCTAATGTAAGCTCTAAGATATGGGTCCAAATGTGTGGGAAAGACCTTTTTCTGATAAATTTCCCAGGAAGAACCTGAGAGCAGAGAAAGAAGACTGATGGCAGAACCTTCTGGAACGTCAACATCAAAGGGGCAGGTGGAGGAAGAGGGCACATGTCCACTGAATGGTGCTAACTTTGTGTGAACATTTACTGCATGCATATGTGTTCATTTTAGAGAAATCCATATTTTAAGATGACGGGATGCTCAGGTAAGGGCACATTGATAAACATGACTAGGAAGTATGAGCCCAAGCTACTTAAAATAATTAGTCAATAATCTCAAAGAGATATGATGTAGGCAGAAAGAAAATTCCTAGTTTGGGACCAGCACAATGGCTCAGGGAGTAAAAGTGCTTCCTGTACAAACTTGAGGACCTGAGTATGATCTCCTCACTCCACAACGGAAGGAGAGAACCGACCTCTGAAAGTTGTCCTCAGACCTGCACACACGTGCCATGCATCACGCGTGAGTATGTCTGCACTCAGAGATCATCATCATCATCAATAAATAAATGAAACTGAGAGATGGCTCAGCAGCTAAGAGCAACCACTGCTGGTCCAGAGGACCTGGGTTTGGTTCCTGGTAACCAGCACCACCTAGAACTCCAGCTACAGACCATCTTTTGGCCTTTCTCATCCCATCACTTGAATACACACAGTGCACATAAATCACAAAGGCATGGCACACATACATATACATAAATAAACATTACTACTCTTTCAAAGTAAAATTTAAAGATTTAAAGTCCTAGTTTGAACAGAGAGGTGAGGAGAGGATTGAGCTAGGTAGCAGAATAGCTAGTGCTAGTTGAAACGGCGTGGATATAATTTGACCCTATTCAAGGGTTCGAGTCCCTGCGTGTTAAGAAAGTAAAATTCTTCCAGTAACATTGCCTTCAGTAAGAAATGGCACTAGCCGATCTTTTCAGGTGTGAGCATAAAAAAAAAAAAAGGTCACTTGGGAGGACAAACTGCTTCTGTTCCTCATATTTGAATGGGGCCAGAAAGGGTATTTACTGCAAATGTCTCTTGACTGAGAATAAAATGAATTTTCCCTCTCCCTGTTTATATTGTTGGTAATAATTCACAACTATTTCCTATTTACACAGCATTTCATTTCGTCCAGTAAATGTTTAACCATGACTGTGCCTTGAAAAACATGTAAGAATTTACATGGAGTTTAAAGTGTGCCAGGCCTCACTAAGTGTGTTACTATATGGGCCCACCGGCTCCACACAGCCATGATATAGACTAGGCTGTTAGCCTTGTTTTATAGGGGAGTGGCTTAGGGGTTGGAGGTCAAATAATATTACCAAGGTCCCCATCTAGTCGTCCCAACCAGCTGGCTTCTGTGTTTGTTCTCCTGTCTGATTTTATGCAGTTCATGTCCCAGAACCTACTGGTTATTAATAAGTGGAACAGTTTAGATTATACAGGTACTTTTGAATTTCCCAGAGGAAGTCAAATAGAGCTAATACCTCTGAACTGACATGAGGGCTTTTGGCAAATTAACAATCAGCAAGCCAGAATGATTCATAAATGTTCTTCCTTGATATCAGGTGATTTGGACCTTATAATATATGCACATGTCATTACAGAGCATGATCCATATTCATCAGTTTAGATGGCTTTCCGCTCTCTGGATCTAGCTAGACGAGAAATTTCCGGGGTGAGGAAGTGCATGCTCCCAATATTGGGAGTCGCTGTGCAGGAAAGCAGCGAAAGGCCAGGGACGCGTTCTTAATGAATGAGTCAGGTAATGCAGGGGAGCTCAGGGAGGCAGTTTTAGCTCACAAAAATATTGCCAGTTATTTCCCCAAACTGTCTGAGTTCGTGAATCTAAACCTGAAGTATATTTTAGGGCTTGATGTTTCTCTCTCTGTTTAGAATAAATACATTTTCCTATCTTTCAGAGAAATGTAGACATAATTTCTTTTAAAACTCCACAGAATTAACAGCATTTCTTTCTGCTAATGTATAAAGAAAACAGCTTCTTTAAAATCTGAGCAAATCTCTGAAGCAAAGATAGAGACAACTGGAGGTCCGCTACAGTCCAGAGTCACCCCGGAACTACGCACGCTCCCGCCGGCATCCCAGGTGCCCACTCGTCCTCTCTCCCTTGCGCCTGCATGCTCTCGGTCACTCGCAGACACAAGCTCTTGCCTACTGCATCACTGAGTGTTAAAGGGTAAATGCCGGAACTCAAAGTGGCCAGAGTTCTGTTGAGAACACTAGCAAGATGGAATTCCTGATGCTGGGGAACTTAGTCACTGAAAATAGCCCCCAATCTGAGGACAAATTGTAAGGTGTCTCTTAAAGGCTTCCTTAGCTATTGTTAATGAGTTAACAACATCTGTTTAATTTTTTTTCTCTTTCGTGTGTGTATGCTGAGGGTGATTGTGTGGGGGACATGTGCTGTGCTGTGCACATGGAGGTCAGAAGACAGTGTTGGGTGAGGGTCCTGTTTTCTACCTTACTTGAGGCAGGGCTCTTGCTGTTGCCGCTGCCCATCAGGCTCACTGGGATTCCCGTTTTACCTCCCACCTTTCACTGGAGCTCTGGATGACAGATGAACACTGCTGTATCTGGCTTTACGGACTTTGCGGGTCCTTGAACGTAAGCACAAAGTACTTTACCCACTGTGCCATCTCACCAGCCCTTGATAAATACTAGAGAAGACCTGAGGGGCAGAGGCCCAGCCAAGTCATTCCAGTAGCCACTGTCGCTCTGAGGGCAGGATCAGTTCTGAAAGAGCTGGCTGAGAAGCTGAGAGGCTATTTGCCAGGACTGCTGTACCTGGATTGGAAGCCAAAGCTTGCTTTAGCAGCGGACTGAGGAACCCACTCTCTTTGATGGAATCACAGAAAGCCTATGTCAAACAGTACACAGGAGCAACCGAATGCAAATATAGTAGACACAACACACACACACACACACACAGAGAGAGAGAGAGAGAGAGAGAGAGAGAGACAGAGAGACAGAGAGACAGAGAGAGAGAATATGGCTGGGAGTTTAACAGTACAGCTGGGAAACATCAAGTCATACCCATAGGAAATTCCACTTCTCCAAGCTAGCCATTTAAAATATTGGTAAAATACACATTAAATGTAAGGCTTTGTTCTAAAACAAATAAACAGGCAAAAGACATTAAGGGAATTCTGTGGGAGCCATACAATGGGAGAAGATTCAATACATTAAATGAACATGGGATTCCTGTTCTTCTTTTCATATTGAGGCAGGGTAATATGATAGGAAAAACCTTGGGGAGCTTGGAAGAGAGAGTTCTTCTCTCAGGATTTCACTCATAGCTGTAATAAGCAGTCAGAGAGATAAGCTAGTAACCTGGAGCTTACTTGGCTTGAACTACACAGACACCCCTTTCCTAGCAATGTACCTGCAAGCTGGAACCCACACGGGCACTGAGCTACACACACCCCTTTCCTAGCAATGCACCTGCAGCCTGAGACCCACACCTACACCGAGTTACACACACACACACACACACACACACACACACACACACACTTTTCTAGCACCTGCAGCCTGAGACCCACATCAGCCCTGATTACACACACACCTTTCCTAGCAATGTACCTGCAGCTTCCTCCCCTGTGTGGAGTTGCATTTATACCTCACTTCAAATAAGGGCCGTAATTACTCCTCCTTGACAACCTATGGAAATGTCCCATTTCCATTCAAATATATCTCTAAACATGTCCAGGAACAGGAGACATGGGGCCAAGCCAACCTGAACTGGCTTGGGGTGCATGCACAGTAAGGTAAACTGTGTCCTATAAGCAGACTTTTAGGGAAACCCCTACTTACCATCTTATGCCAATCCATAACTGGAAATGGTATATATGATTAAAATTGGATGGGGAAGGATATGTGCAATCAAGAAAGACTGGCACAAGCCAAGCCTCTCACCCAAAGCATAAGATCACCTACACCTTGGTGACCAACCCCTTCTCCTCCTGGACCCAATAAAAAGAGGCCCAGGCAATAACAGGACTTTGGGGCCCTGTAACTAAAGTGGCCTGCGGCTCCCTTACAATGTGACCTGCACTGTTTCTATAAATCAAACTTGTTGCTTTTGCCATTTGTGTGCACTTTTTCAGGCCTTTGAAGAAGATGTCAAGAACCTGGAAAGTCCTTATCCAGATGAGAACACCAATAGCCAAGCCTCTCCCTGGCTGAAAATCAAAAATCTCAACCATGGGGCTGGAGAGATGGCTCAGTGGTTAGCAGCACTTGTTGCTCTTGCAGAGGACCTGAGTGGGTTCAATTCCCAAAATCCATGTGGGTAGCTCACCACCACCACCTGTAACTCCAGTTATGAGGAATCCAAAGTCCTTTTCTGACCTCTACAGCTATCAGCATGTGCGTGGTACACAGACATACATGCAGGCAAAATATTCATACACATACAAGAAAAGAAATAAATGATTCAATAATGAACAGTTGTTGTGAAGTTATTGTCATAGAGAAATTTCTTTTAAAAAATAGATGTGTCAAATAAGAATGTTAAAATCGTAATTAATCATGCTTAATGCCTAATTATCAAAGTCCTCCTCCTCAGTAATTATCTTACCATTTTTGAGGAATCATACCAGAAAGCCCATTTATAGTAACAGGACATGTCCCAGGCCCTGTGTGCAAGCCCAGCCTTCTGGTATTGTTTATCAGAGTATATTCCCATCCAAGGTACCTCCAGAGCTGTCCTACAATAGCAACTTTTTGAGATGTAACTTGAAAATGGCGTACAGGCCTGCTGCTGTTTTAGTCTTGTTTCCCGTTAGGGAGATAAAATACCCTGACCACACCTTGCAACCTAGGCAAGAAGGATTTACTTTACTAATGTTTCCGAGTTACAGTCCACTCTGGCAGGGGAGGTCAAGGCAGCAGGAACAGGAAACAGCCAGTCACATTCACAGTCAAGGGCAGAGAGAACAGAGCCGTGCAGGATTACCTCGTAGTCAGCTTATTCTCCCCACTTTTACTCAGCTCAGGACACAAAGCCCAGGGAACCGGGCTGTCCACAGCCAGGACCCTCTCACCCTAATAGAATTTTAAAACCTCCTTGTAGACGGGTCTACAGACCAACTTAAACTTGACCTTTCCCCATTGAAAGTCTCTCTCCAGGGGATGTTAGATTACGTCAAGTTGACAATTAAACCCAACCCTACAGCCACCAAGACTCCTCCTCGTCGTCTTTATTTGAGAAGCACACACCACAGCAGGGGAAGCCTATTCTCTCCTGGAGTGCCCCAAGGGGTGGACTCCTGCTCTGTCCTGGTTTCTTCTAAACCTCCTCCCACTGCTTGGCCAAGGGCTTCGCACAGAGGACGTGTCTGAGAAGGAACGGTTCAGGCTGCTTGGGCGATGGCTTGGGAGTTGCGCTTCTGTCACTGCTGCCACCCTCCATGTGGCATTATACAAAACACTTGTGACAATGAAAAGAAGAAAGACAAACAAAACACCAAGTTCAAGGCAGCCCACAGAAGACTGGCCGATGATCTATCCACAGGCCTTCTGGGTACAGGCTACGCTTCTGATCCCTTGAATGGTGGCCACCTGCTATTCACTTTGGAACAAATCTTCTTGGCACTTTCCCAAAGTGTTCTATTTCACAGAACAAAAGTTCTATTTAAAAAAAAAAAAACAAAAACAAAAACACAACACTTTGAAAACCAGTGAGATGGCTCCGTGAATAAGGGCATTCGCCGCCAAGCCTGACAACTTGAATGGGATTCTCTGGGTCCACAAGGTGGAAGAGAACTGGCTCCTGTAAGCTGTCCTCTGACCTCCACACATGTGCAATGGCATGCCCCTTCCACATATGTGTGTACATGCACAAAAAACAAATCAAGCAAAGAAATGTGAAACTGGAAAAAACAAGCTAATGCCTGTGGTGGCTGTGGCGTTAGTGTGCTGGGCTCTTAACAGAGACCTCCAACTGTCAGCACCAATGCTCTTTCTGTAACTGATTAATAAGCTCAGTTACTTTTTGCCTCATGTTTTAAAGAAGTTTAAATTTTTCCTATAGTGACTTGGCATTTTAGGTGGAAAATTGTTTTCAAAGATAAAATACATATGCAATATTTACATACCGCCACCAATAGTATGACTCACAACGGGAAGCCACACTCTGCTCCCTGGTCCGAAACCTTAACGAGTGCAGGAAGTCTGGTGCTAACAGAGCAGTCTTTTTTTTGTTGTTGTTGTTTTGTTTTGTGTTTTGAGACAGGGTTTCTCTGTGGCGCTGTTTTGGAACTCACTCTGTAGTCCAAGCTGGCCTAGAACTCAGAGATCCGCCTGCCTCTGCCACCCGCATGCTGGGCTTAAAGGCCTGTGCTCCACCCAGCCAGAGCAAAGTCTCCTGACTCAATATCCACATACCAAACTAAGTAACAGACAAGGGAAGTGCAGGATGTGGATCCCAAAGGTTCCTTGACCTGCAAGCCACACCAAGATGGAAGCCAATCATGGAAGTACTGGCGGAAGCAGCCCGGTGTCTCTGGATTAGAACAGGTTTTCCTTATTTCTCTCCGATGATGTTGGATTCCCCTCTGTATGCTGTAAATATGCTTTATTGCCACTGGTTGATAAAGAAGCTTCTTTGGCCTATGGCAAGGCAGAATACAGCAAGGCGGGATGCTGAGAGGCTACCAGTCTCCCACACTGACAGAGTAGCATAGATCTACCACGGTTCTAGGCAAAGTCCAGAGACTTTGTCCCTGTCCCATCTCAGGCCGCTGAGTACTTCTCAGGGCTCCTTTGAGCTTCTGCACTCTTTTCCCAGACACACTGTTGGTCCCACCCTGCCCGTGCACTCATCCTGTGGCTGCTGGAGCATACAGGTGTTTGCAGGCCCTGTTCCTTGCCTTGCAGTCCTGGATTCCACAAGTACAACACGAGCGAATCACACGAGGCTAGAACCAAGCTGTCAGCACGGCTGTTGGTTCTGGGCCGTTCGAGGGACAACTGATGTTCTTGCCTTTCCAGTTTCCTGATGGCTGCCCACATTCTGGTGCCGGCAACCTTCCTCCATCCTCAGAGTCAATGACGTGAGTCCTACATTGTTTCTCTAGGGCCAGCAGCTATTTCATATCCCCCACTTCAACGCTTCTCCTGCCCCCTCTTCCACTCAGAATGACACTCATGACTGAACTGAACCCACAGACATTATCCCTGTTTTAGATGGAGCGCCCTGCAATTTTACTTCCCCTCTGTCCCATAACCTATGTACTCAAAGGTTCTGGGGATTACAATATACAAGTCTTTGGAGGAGCATTGTTCCTGTGGAAGAATATTCTCACAACCACAACATTCATTAACTACTTAATCTTGCCTTTAACATGCCAGCAATCTTATAACCCCAGTTCCAGGGGATTTGACCCTCATTTCTGATCTCAGTGGACACCAGGCACCCACATGGTGCACAAACATACACGCAGGCAAAATGCTCACATCTGTAAAGTAAGTAAATAAATAAAGTAAAATAAATAAATAAAATACATAGATGAAAAGAAATTAAAGGGAAAGGAACAAACTAGAAATAGTAACACTAGAAGCATCTTGTATCTGAAGGTAAGTTCTGCGTGAGCGCGTGAACAAACAGAAAGACATGGAAACATAAGGAGGGGAACAAGCTCTGGGTGAGGTGGAGCACACTTGTAATCCTAGCATGAGGAGGCTGATGCAGGAGGAGTTTTGAGCTCCACGCCAGCCAGCCAGTCTTAGATAAAACAACTAGGAAAGAAAGGAAAAGAAAAGAACATTCAAAGAACAAGAAGTAGCCCTAATGTGTGTGTGTGTGTGTGTGTGTGTGTGTATATATATATATATATATATATATATATATATAAAATATGGATTTTTTTCCAAATGAGAAAACATCCCAGACAGTTAATGTCAAAAGTGAGTGACTGAAGAGAAAAGAGAGAGGGGGAATCAAGCCAATGGTTACAATGTTCAAATAGTAAGTATTCATAATAGTTCCTTTCTCTTTGAGAAGAAAACATCAAATTAAGAATATTGCGAGTTCGAGACCAGCCTGGTATACAGAGCTAGTTCCAGGACAGGCTTTAAAGCCACAGAGAAACCCTGTCTGGAAAAACCATAAATAAATAAATAAATAAATAAATAAATAAATAATATTCAGATCCGCAGAAATGGGAAGCAATGGCTGCAGATTGGAAGGAGCAGCTGGTGCCTGGCCAGAGGAATGCAGAGAGACTCACAGCATGGTGCAGTCACAGATCCATGGAGAAAGAAGTCGGCTTCCACACAGAAAAGTTTTACACAAGGATCAGGAAACCAGACAGCATCAGACTTAACATCTGTCTTGGAAGACAAAGGCGATGCCATCAGAACTCTCAGGGGAATTGGCTTGCACTTAGAATTCTAAAGGAAGCCAGACTTTCCAGAAGTGTAAGAGTCGGAAAAAATATCTTCACACACAGCCACAGCTTCACTTCCTCAGCACCTTCTCCAATAGAAAGAGGGAGGGGGTGAAATGCCCCAGTGCAGAACATAGCAAGGAAGCATGGGGTTGCAGCCTGCCACTGCAGGTCTCCTGAAGCAAGGCTGGAGGACTCCAGGCTGGCTCTGAGCTGGGGGACAGGCATGCAGGGCCCCAGCTCTCCATCAGTGGCTGCGGAGGAGAGAGGCAGGAAGAAATGGATAACACAGACAGGAAATGGACTACTGCTCAGAGCTGCGAGGGTGAAGCAATAGGCACACAGGGGACACGGAACACTGATTAAAGGCTTTGTATGGTGCCTTCAAGAGGTAAACAGAGACAGGAAAGTCAGATGTTGGGCTCTCTCTCTGTGTGTGTAGGAGTAAGGGACACTTTGGATCTGGAGTACCTCACAATCCCAAGGTCCACATGTTAAAGGCAGGGACCCTCTCTTGGTGCTTTGGGGATGCTACAGGGAACTAGTGTGAGCCTCCAGTTTCTCACTTTCCCAGCTTTAGCTCAGACATGAGGTGGATGCTATGTCCCATCACAGGCCCTCACTGTGATGTGCCTCCTCAACACTGGTTCAAAGCAAAAGAGCAAATCAGTCATGAACTGATCCCGATGGAGCTCTGATATTGTGAAACACACCTGTCCTCTCCATAACTTCATTGGCTCCAGAATCCGTTACAGGGACAGACGTTGACACACAGTGACTGTGTGTGGCTGGGACTTGACTTGGTGGCAGTGGAGTACTAGTTTTCTGTTGCTTACCAAAGAGACTCACCAAATATCTAAATGGGGATGTTCATGACCAGAGGTGTTTAGAAATGGGTTGTAAATACCAGGAACAGTGCCCGGAAGAGAAAGCCCACCCCATGCAGCAGACACTGGATTAATGAGTGGCTGGTGCTCTTTTACTATGAGACTTGTGAACTGATTTGACTTTTAAAACTAATCATCTACATTACAGGAAAACTGTGTTCTCAATGGATGCTGTCCTGGTTTGGAAATGTTCAGTTCCAGGGAGCTAACAGTCCAATTTCACATCTGCTGGACACACCTTCCACTAATAGGGTCTATGGTTTTGAGTATAGATGCCCCTAATGAAACTCAGGGTGAGGCCTGGTGCCCAGTGTAAGCGTGGTATGGTAGTGAGGCCTGCCAAGAAGATCACAACAAATCCACTCTCATGAAGGGTAACAGATCTCTGGGAGATAGTTCCGGCCCTTGAGAGGCTGGAATCCTGACAAGGTGGATTGTTATAAAGCAAGGCTCCCTCTTCCATTTTTCTCTGCAGTACACACCAACCTCCCTTTCTGCTTTCCAGCCTGGCCAGAGCCCTCATGGCACATTTCCAGTTTCTCAAGATAGCAAATAAAGGTCTGTTCTTTCTAAACCACCGTCTCTGGTATTGTATTACAGTGACAGAACAGACTAAGACAGCATCCTACCTTTTCCAGACCATTTTCTCACGGATCTCTTCCTTTGTTCCTGGGTGGTTCGGAGGCATCGTGACCTGACCATAGATCAGGTCAGTATCCCCCTTACACAGACAGCCGTGGAAGCTGCGGGTGTGTATGTGTGTTTATGTCACGGGGTCAGCTCCCTCACGTTTTATGTGTAATCGAACAGTATATTTAGTCACATGATTATGAATAAGGCGTATGACTAAAACCAAGGTTTCCCTACATCTAGTTGAGATTCGTTGTGACTATAAAGCCTTCCCAGAAATGCATTCTGGGAAAACAGCCTATGGACAGAATGTTCTGCAATCCAATATGACGTTCAAAAAACAGGCTTAATCTGTGATCATGCCATTGTCTGGAGGATTGGGGACACTCTCAGGAATAAGTTCTTTGAAACAAAGTTTGGGCAATGCTATACAGAACCTAGGCTAAAGTCCAAGACTAAAAAATTTTTCTCCAGGAAACCAGCTCCTAAGTCATGGGGGGAAAGGAGCTGCCCAGGAGGCCCTATTAGTAATGCAGCCTCTGTGGTCTAAGAAGAGACTAGTTCAGCAGAGCAAGCACAGACATTTGCATTAAAAAAAAGAAAAAGAAAAGAAAAAGAAACCTGCAAGGATTCTGGTGTGCATCCAGGGGTTTGCAAATGCTGCTGAGGCTTTAAGATAAAGCCCTGTCTGAAAAAGCACATAAAACTGAAGGAGCTGAAGTCTAGATGTTCTATGCAATTTTATAAAATATAGCAATAAAGGACACTTATGAACTCAAATACATGGAAGAGTCCTTGGAACTCACAGGGTGCCTTGTTGAAGTTTCAGGGCTAGTTCCAAAACAGTGCTTATCAGCAATCACTTCTCATCTTCCATTCTCTGCAGAGTCATTGCTTCTAAAATGTGCTCTTGTAAAAGTGAAGATGAGGACCCAGAAAATCAGCTGTTGAATCATCTGTTCAATCATAAGCTACAGTAATCAGGTCCCTTCTGAATAAAAAGTATGCTGACAGCACCCTCTCGTGGCTCACAAAAGTACTACTCCTCATGCTGTAAGCACATTTGAACTGCTTGTTTGTGACCAAGGGCATTTTACTTTGTGCCAGACTCGCATTGAGCTTACAAACAAGGAAACCGACAGAATTAGCAGCTCAGTAAATTACTTCTGAGAGGCAGTATTTAGAGAATTAAGAAGGCTATGTGATCAAACCGACACCTCAAATTGGGCAATCCATGGAGGCTCTCTGGTAGTGTTGGCTCTCTGTGAAGGGGAGGGTTCCCATGGCTTGTTCCAGGAATTTAAAGGGATGAATCCTATGGACCAGACTGAAGAGCTTGGATTTAATGTGTGTGTCAGAGGCTAAACGAAGAAGGAAGAATTCTCCAGGAGGTGCACAGAGCACTCGCTACGCAGCGGGCAGTTAACTCCCTAACAACTTTCAGGAGACACTGCTGTACATCCAGGCTTCCACACATCATATAAGCTGTTGGGAAGATATTAAAATTTCGCTTTAGTTACCCACTTAGTGCTTCAGTCTCTCCTACCGCACCCTCGCCAGATAAGCAGCGACTCCTGTGACCCGTGTATGCTGCTGTAAGCATGGTGCCACTGAGCATCATGTTCAACAGCCCCAGTTTGAACAGCCACTTCTGATTGCTTCTACCAGTTAGCGCCTTTCACAGTAAGGCAGAAGCCTTTTGTTCCAAGAGCTGTATACACTCCATGAAGGGTTCTTATGCTTATCCCACCATCTCAAGTCTCCTTTTTTTTTTTTTTTCCTGTGGTGGGGATCATAAGGGAGCTGGGTATATTGGTGGGTGATAGAAAACCTTCCAGGGCTGTAGTCAGCCATGTTCTCTAAGATTAAGTGGGAGTCATTCCAAGGAGTCAAGATAACCTTTAAATTGCAGTGGCGGCACCAGTCACTATCCTGAAACACTCCTCTGTGATTAGTAAAATATTTTGAGCCCAGCATTGGAGGAAGCTTTTTCTGGCATCACAGAAGCTACTCCTTATCTGTGTAGCTTTTTAGAAGGGTCATAAAAGACAAAGAGTCCCATATTTCAGCCTGCTACTAGTTATAAATATTGATTGAAGAGAACAACTTCCCACCATAATCACAGTATAATTAAGTGGCATCCAGAGGAGCTTGCAAGCAAGGTAATGGCCTTGCTAGCAGGGTCCAGATAACCATGAAACACAGGCAGGACAATTACTTTCAGAAATTTATGATCCTTGGCATCAGAGAATAAGGAGGTCTTGGGGTTTCAGGAAGTTTATCTCATAAGGGTCTGTGTAGCTCCAATGGCATTCCTTCTAAAATTCATGGAGTTTTGTTAAAAATAGATCATCCAGGCTGGACAGTGTGGTGCTCGCCTTTAATCCCAGCACTAGAAAGGCAGAGGCAGGCAGAACTAAATTTGAGGCCAGCATGGTCTACAGAGTGAGTTCCAGGGCAGCCAGGGCTTTACAGAATAACCCTGTCTCAAAACAAGCAAGCAAGCAAACAAACAAGCAAATCAGGCAGGAACTACTTAATTCTTATTTTCCTAAATGTTAGTATTTCTTGGTGCGTGGAATTTATTTTTGCCAATTCTCTAAGCCTTGCTTTCTCTCCTCTCTAAGTTGCCATGCCTGGAAGAAAGGGGCTCAGTCTTCACTGTCTACATGAAGGATGATGTAAGGGAGTGTGTATTGGGAGGTCTTTCTAACCCTACTGTAACCACCAGTTAACACTGTTAGTCTAAATGTGCTGATAATATGTGAAAATAAAACAAATGAGATTCGGTCTATGGAAAATGATCTGCCGTGTTCCAGTTGCCAGGATCTTCTTCCTAATACACTGCAATGGGCCCATTTATTCTCCCAACAGCTACAGGGGCGCTACTGTGTAAAGGAAACAGGAGACAGAATCCCTGCCCTCTGGAGTCCACACCCCAGAGGATTAAGATAATAATATGAGGCAATAGCCAGGTAAGGGGTTTGGGAGTGTAGCAGAGCATTTTAGACAAGGTAATGAAGTCATCTGTGAGGCGGTGAACTTTGAACAAAGATGAAGTGAGAGAGCAATCTGACCATCTAAGGGTGAGCCAGTGCAAAGGCTAAGTATAAGTCAACCTGTTATGTTCATGGAAGAGCAAAGGGCCCATGAGATTGCAGCGACAGATCAGAGGGAGGGTGGTCATATTTGCTCTCAAACCGACTCTCAGGAAGATTTGACAAACTTTCCTCCATGTCTCCGGGCCTAGAGCTAGACACTCTCTTCCTTTACCTCCAGTCAATGGTGAAAAACTTGTAAATACACAGCTAATACCCATACACATTTATAAAATGATGTTTTTCCCGCATGTCCATTTGCACCACATTTGTATAAAGTGCTCGAGGAAACCAGAAGAGGATACTGGATGCCCCTGTATCTGTTAGAGAAGTTTGTTGTGAGCTGTCACATGGGTGTTTGGAGAGTCTTCTTAACTGCTGAGTCATCTCTCCAGTCCCCAGAAACAGGGTTTGAGCCAGCACAAAAGCTTTTAACCAAGAGAAAAAAAAATCTCCAAGAGTCGCACTGACCAAATACGCTGCTACCTCTAACTTACATTGTTCTCAGTGTCTTTGACTCAAAGCCATATCACTCCCGCAGCCTGTCTTGGGTTTTAACCATTGCTCTTTGCCAGCAGGATGTCGAAGCATTGCTGTGTATGATGTTGCCTTCCAGTTACAGAGGTCAGTGGGAGAATCTGGGTTGAGTAGAATGGGATGAGAGGTGGCAGAACCATGTGCTGTTCCAAGCTCATGCTGCAGTTCTCTGACCTTGCCCCTACCCCTTGCCCCCACATGAGGAAGCAAACTTTCTGGGCACATTCCCAACCAATAGGAACAAGAATGACTTACCTTACTGTGCTTCTGGAATGTATGTGTGCATTTGTGTGATGACATTTCTAACACAACATGCTTGTGAAAGTCAGAGGACAATCTTGGGTGCTGATTTTTGACTTCTACCTTGATTAGGACAGGGTCTGTGTTGTTAGCTGCTGCATATAGCGGGTTAGCTGACCCACGGCCTTCTGGGTAGTCTCTCCTGAATCGGTCTTAATCTTAGCACAGAAGCTCTGGGACTAGATATGCACTATACGGGTTCTCACACTTGAACGGCAAGCACTTTACCACTGAGCTAGCTCAGCAACCATGAGCTGCATTTAATAACTCCCCACAGTCACCAACATTCAGCTCCCTTCAGCCCTGACTCAAGGATTATGCTTCCAGTGATAGAGGTAAGGGATGTGAGGGGTGAGAGCCTGCACAGGAAATTCTTACCCATCACTGGGATTCACAGTACAATATAAACCGTGTGTGAGTGTGTGTGTGTTAAAAATACTGAGATTTTGATGGTGTTGTCTATAGCATGAGCCTAGCTTATCCCAGCTCAGGGGTAGGTGTGCTGTTCCCTGTAATCACAGCAGTTTCCGTCTTCCAGCTATTCCTCCAGGGCTTTCTGGGTTTTGAAAACACATTTTGGGCCAGAAGTGAGGCTGATAAAAACTGCAGGCTCTGGACTCAACAGCTGGTGCTTGACTCCCATTGAATGTCAGCAGAATGGGTTCAGGTGTATTAGACACCATCTGTGCTTAGGCTCAGCTCACAGTGCTGAAGAGTTCTAGCTTTGGGTCAGGAAGACCAATGAGTTGGTACTAATGTATGTAAAATAATTAGGATAGCCTTGCACATGGTAACCAATCAACAAATTAACTACTTTCAATACTATCACTACATTCTGGGTTTTTTTTTTTTGATATTTTGTGTCAATTCTTGTTAAATCTAGAAAAATGTATCTATTTTTAAAGATAATGGGAAAGACCCTTATTATTCACCAAATCTTATTAACTTAGAATGGAGAGAAAGGCAAAGTCCATCTCTTTATAGCATATTTTATAAAATACCACATCATTTTTCTCCTTAGCATTTTTTTTTCTCCAGCAATTCATAAACTTCTTCCATCTTGTGCTGAGAGTGAGCCAGTCTATGAGCAATTGGAGTCAAAAGTGGAGCACAAGCAAGAGGATGCCTATAAAAGCAATGCTTTAGCAAGAAGGCACAGTCCTCAGACATGTTATTGCATACATGGAACATAGCTGAGCTCTGACGCAGTATATGGACACAGTTCAGGAGTCACATGATCAATACTACAGAAATAAATATTTCCCTGGAAAGCTTTAAAAAAAGTATTTGTTATTTACTAAGCCCTGAAGTAAGCAATAGTATTCACTATCAGATATGTTCTAAGACTCACTGTGAGTCATCTTAACGACTACATTATGCCTTGCACATTTAATCACCAGAACTTTTTTTTACAAAGTTTATTAACTAAGCAAAAATAACAGGAGTTATTTTATTTACTTAGAGACAGGGTTTTACTATATAGCTCTGGCATTCTGTGGGCTAACCTGGCCTTGAACTCCTCAAAGAGATTTACCTGTTTCTGCCTCTTTGATGGAGGAAGGTCATTGGCTAATAAAGAAACTGCCTTGGCCCATTTAATAGGCCAGCCTTTAGGTGGGTGGAGTAAACAGAACAGAATGCTGGGAGGAAGAGGAAGTGAGCTCAGATGCCAGGCTGCTGCTCTCTAGGGCAGATGCAATGAAGCTCCGACCCAGGATGGACATAGGCTAGAATCTTCCTGGTAAGCGCACCTCGTGGTGCTACACACATTAATAGAAATGGGCCAAGCAGTGTTTATATGAATACAGTTTGTGTGTCGTTATTTTGGGGCATAAGCTAGCCAGGCGGCCAGGAGCTGGATGTCAGGAAGTGGCCCGCATCACCGCAATTGGCTCTTCATTTTAAATTGTGTACATGTTTGTTCATATACACCTGTCTATGTGGTCGTGTGTGGAGGCCAGAAATTAACATTAGATTGACTGTCCACCTTGTTTTTTGAGAGACAAGGTTCCCCACTGATCATAGAGCTTATACATTTGGTTAGACTGGCTAACCAGGCAATGCCCCAGTGTCTTCCTGTGTCCTCCCCACTGTTAGGATTACAGGTATTCGCTGCATGCACAGCTCTCTGCATGGACACAAGGAATACAAACGCAGGTCCTTGTGTTTGGGCAGCACACCTATTGAGCCACTCCTACAGCACACCAGTTTCTTTCTTTTATGACAGACACAAAGTTGCAAATGAATAGGACTGAAATGAATTAAAGCCTTACAAGCAACAGTGTAAGCAAAGGGCAGCCCTCTTCTCTTCTGTGCTGTGTGGCATTACTCTCAGTTACGGTAAACGCTACGAATTTAATCATTGCTTGCTCTCCCACCAGCCCTTTAAGATGCATGTATACCCCAATCCCCACAGTAGCCCTTAGCAGATACGACATGTTACTATTCCCATCTAGAGAAGAGAATGCCACAGCTTAGCAGGTGCTGTAGGAATAGCTTTAGAAGTGAGCTCAGTAAGTGGCTGAGAATTAGTATGTAGCAGTCAGGTTTCAGTGAGTCAACCTAAATCACTTTTCCTGGAGTGCAACTCTGAGTACAGGGTCTGAGTCTCAGCCTCACCCCTAGCTATCTACGTGATAATGTGCAAACTGCTGACTTCTGTGTGCCTTGGTTTCATCCATAGAACAGTAGCTCAAGAATAAATTAGTTCTAAGATATTTAATGCTTACTACAGTGCCTGTCACTATTGAACACCAGTTATTGGTAGCTTTAAAAATTGCCGTGTTGTTCAACACACACACAGTTTTCTAAAAAGCAAATGATTTAACAGTCCTTATAAAATTTTTTGGAAGAAGTCAGTTCAAATTAACCAGAGCGACTTCTACTCCATACACACAGCATTTGAAGTAGCTGACTGGCTAAATAGCAAATGTACTCCACCTGCACTTCTGGCCTCACACAGAAAGACTTTACTGTGAAGGGCAGGAAAGGGAGCATCAGCAGTGGTCAGCAGTCTCTTGTTAACTTTTTCTAACTGTCAGAGAAATTACAAGAGGAACCTGGCTCTAATGTAGTAACTGCTGTGACAAAACATCTGCAGTGACACAGTCATATGAAGGTCACTCTGACTTACTAGCTTTAGGGAGGTTGCTCATGGGCTTGCAGCTCCATAGTGCATCATGACAGAAGTATAAGAAGCACACTGGGAGCCAAGTAGCAAGAGGAAGAGGCAGGTATCTGAATACTCTTGTCTCAAGAACATTCTTCATGAACTACCTTCCACAAAGCCCCACTTCCTAAAGGTGCCACCACTGACTACTAGTGCAACAGGCTGCAAACCAAGTACATATGGGCCTTTATAGACACTTCAGGTCCAAACGCTAGCACTCAGTATTCCAACAACTATGGGAAACCAAGGTGTGAGTCAAGAATGTGAAGTTAAATGAACTGGACACAAGTCCCTGTAGTGAGAACCAGCCTGTGAACTGCGCTGCCTCCATTAGTTCTCAGCCTTGACACCAATCCCACTGAGAGGCAGGTTCCCGAGGCTGACTCCAGACCTATGCAATTAGCTTGTTAGTGGCTCTAGCTCTCTAGGTGTTTATTACGGATTCTACATTTTGAAGATTATTAACTGAGAAACTTCAGGATTTCTTTTCCAAAAACTGGTGTATTTAAAACATTAGCTGAATGAATCATACCTGGACTTTTGTATTCATGTGTGCATGCAGAGGTAAGGGTGTGTGTGTGTGTGTGTGTGTGTGTAAGACAGAGGTCAATGCTGGGTGTTTTCCTGGATCACTCTTTACCTTTGAGACAGTCTCACTGAACCTGGAACTCAACAATTCAGTGAGGCTGTCTGGACAGTGAACTCCAGGATCCCCCTGTTCACTCAGGCTGCCTCCAGCCTCTAGCTAGGATTTTTCTACTGGCAGAAAATGTAACAAACTTCATCCCTCTCGGCTCTCCACCTCACCCAGATTTCGTTCATTACTTCTCAATAGTCAATGCCACAGGTTGGTGACCAAGTCTTTTTCAGAAACAGACACTTCAGATCCCAACTCCATTCAGGTATCCTGAAGGTTATCACTGTATCACAGTGCACTAATTTGTTTGGAAGAATACCAGCATCATAGTTTGTGGTCTAAAATATGCTCCGGAAATACTTTAAAGTATCTGAATTAGGCCTGGCCAGAGGGCTGATGGTCTGAGTTTGATCCCTAGAATGCACAGTATGCAGGCAAAGACTTGATCTCCGACTTCCATACCTGTGCTATAGCATATACTCACGTGTGCGAGTGCAGAGAGAATGAATATAAATAATTTAAAGATATCTCAAATAAAAAATTAAGTCTCTTGACTTAAACACTGATGATATGCAATCCCCAAAGAGAAAGGCAGGGATGACTATACTACTGAGTCCCCAAGGAAGGACAGACACTTCACGGGCTATCATTTGAATGCCATAACCTCATTCCCTTCTCATATCTGAAACTGACTCCTGTGGGAGGGACCGGGAAACTTTATTTGTGTATTCCAAGTGCATTATGAAATTAAACTGATACAATACTTGAAAAAAGAAAATTAAGTCTCATTCTTTTTAAGAAGTACATTCTCCCAACGTGGAAAGCATGGCCAATGGTCTTAATCTTGGTGTTTGCACACATCCTAGGTCGCACTGCAGTGAGGAATTAGCATTACGGTAAAATGTGCTCTTCCTAGAGTAACACAATTGAGTAAAATTTCAAACACTGACAATGCTATTTGCCATCAAGTCCTGATAAATATACATTTGGTGAGGTCAGTCCTGTAATTTCATCAATATTAAGAAAATCTGGTAATGAAACAGCCAGAATGACAGAGACTAGAAGCACTCAATGTGACTGTCCTAAGTGGCTTTTCTGTCACCCCATCTGATCTGTTTCCATGGAAACAATACTTAGGTCTGGAGAGTTTGCTGGAGATGTAGTCTGTGGTTCTGATATATACAAGATGAGTGGATTACCAGGGCCACCCAGACCATGAAAGAAACTCCCTAATGCTGGAAAAAGGGTGCCTGGCCCTAATACACTCTCAAGAATGATTTGTAATTTATGGCTGGCAGTAGGAGGACCAGTACCTGATAGTTGACTACCAAGCTCTAATCTCCCCAAGTCTTGCTGACATTGCAACATTGGCCTGCCAGGGGGCTGTGCTACTCACACCTACAGCAAGTTCTTTCACTGAAACATTGCTTCCACTGGATGTGCAAAAGCCAGCTTACCACAGGTAGCTGAGTCTAGGGGATGGTTGTTTTCTGGTTATCTCGCTCCGAATACAGGATGTCCAACATGCCTTGTGAGAATGGGAAGTCATGTGTTTTTCATTCAAACTCCCTTTCTGGAGGACTCTGAGAAGCCAGTTCAACTTCTAGGGACTGCATACTAAGTGTCAGGTAGCAGCAGACAGCAGATGCTTAGACTCTCCAAAACAGACAGAAGGCCTGTTCTCTGAAGAGTTTGAGCTGAGAGGACTTGGCCAGAAAACACACTGCAACTCACCTGACACACCATCTAACCTAATAGGTTGTAACATACAAACATCTAGTACGAGCACCCCAATAAACCACCCCATCTACTCCACCACAATTCATACTAAGTCAGAAAGGAAACACATACACAAAAAGTCTGTTTTAACCTGAAATAATTCTGTTGATATTGGAATTGCTTTCAGTGGGACATTTGCTTTAAACCACAAGATATCTCCATCTTAAGTACAAAAACCCCTTCTCCCTACCACCCCCCACCCACGCCAAACAAGGGAACAAACAAAACCCCAAACCCACAACTCAGTTTCAAATAAGTTTGGAAGAAATGAGACTGTAAATATTTACACAGGGAGCAAGAAGTAAATCACAAAACTATTTACAAAAATACACAAGCTTAAATGCATTAACAATTTACACCAGTTCACAAAAATATTAAAACATAAAAAACACTATATAAATTAAAGAACTCAAAAGTATGATCTAAGACTTCCTAGGATGCTTCTCTCATGCAGGTCATGGTTGAAAATCAGGTTTTGCTATCTCAGAATCTAAACTGTAAAACAATCATTTTTAATTCTTTGAACATTAACAGTACTAATCAGATAAGGAAAAGACCCTCTGTGCACACCAACATTATCTTGCACACATTAAAATACATCATTCTTGACATTTCCATAATACACAGTACTGATAATCACATGCCTCTAACCATTTGGAAGTAACTTTCTGACATACTTTAGCTTTCTTTATGACTTTCTTGTACTCTCTGCTCAGGTGATACTTTGCCAACATACTGAATGGGCGACCAACAGGGCTGGAAAAAGAGAAATGGACTTTTCAGGACCCTTCTCCGCGCACTCACTACTGCTTCCAAACTGACAACAGCTCTTCTATCTGCTCACCTCCGTGGTCCCTCCTCCGCACAGAATTAGTCTCAGGTATTTCTTTAACCTGACCGTACATTTTGAAAAATGTTTTACCATTAGAAGAAATGTGCAGGCCCTGCCCTTGGGACTGTCCTAGGGACTTCTCCAAACCGAGCATTTAAAATATATGAATGCATGTTTAAAAAGAAACTGAATCCAGTAAGAAATAAGGCTCAGATTAGATTTATTAGTAAGAACATGATGCCCCTGGAGCTTTTAGCTGAGCTCCTAGCCTGCTATCTAGGAACATCTACTTCAATCTAACCCAACTGTGGAATTTTGCCAAAAAGATAAAATCTGGAGACATGGCTGCAAAGGTAGCAGTGGGATGAGATTCTGTTTAATGTGTAAGGCAGTTCCACTTCCTTGACCATAGTGCTCCACGCCAACACTTGAAAAGAACATTCAGTTCCTGTGTTTGTGAGGTCACACATGAGGTGGACGACACTGAGGTAACCTGGCTCACAGTGATTTGCCATCCAATTTCTGCCCCCACATTGCTAGAGAAACATGTGGGCAAAGTTGTTCAAATAGTGGAATCCAAAGTTAAGGCTGTTGCTACATACAGTAAGTAACTTTAGATTTTCTCTAAAGTTTTATTTTCACACTTATACCAATAATCTGAATTATTATTCTATATTTAAAATATTTTCCTGACATTTCCAAACCCATAGGATGTTATTAATAAAGAAACTGTTCTAAGGAATTAACCCTAGTATTTATAAAAGAGACTTTTAGCTTCAGGAGTAAACAATATGTGTGACAAACAAATCTACCAATATCAAAATTGGTCTGGACTTCAGCACTTTTTTTCAGGCCAGGCCTGCACACACTGAAGCCACTTGTCTCATTGTCCTCTCTCCCTCCATCTGTGACGCTAAGGATAACATTCAGGGCTGGTGTGGTCTTCAAGAGGCAGTAAGTTGCCTCCTTGACAAAAAAGATGACATGGGTTGAAAAAGAAAATACTGTCTGCCAACACATCCGTGTGCCAGGTAGAGGCAGCCATCAAGTTTCTGGACATTCTATGTATCAGCTGGGTCTGCATCTTTAATGCAGATGCCAGAGTTCCCACAGACCTTTGTGTGTAGGTGTTTCCAGGTGTCTACTTTAGACTTCACTGGATTCCTCTGGTCAATCTGGGAAACAAAGAACACCTTACAGACTATCTCCAAATACAAACATGTTCTTAAAACTTTAGTTCTAAATATAAACCCTTAAAACGCAATATATGACTTAATTACAAAGACTGCCATAAATCTTTCACAATTTCACAGCAGTAACAGCAGCATGATTTTAGTCTCTTAAAAGATTTCTTCCTTTGCTCTAAGTAAAAGGTAATCCCATCCTAAAAAGCCAGAGCAGCAACCACATGGAATGAAATCTCCTGTGTCTCCTACAGAATATTAAAAGATACAAATGTACAAAACTCAAGTATTATCGTGACTTATGGAATGAAATGCCAATCTAACTCACTTTTAACACAGGTCTGCCTTACCAGACTTGGCTGGCTGGGGTGGGATGGGCCTAGGAAACAAGAGGGAAGCTGGGCTGAAGAGGTACCCTGTCCCAAGCCCAATAAGGAATGCAACTTTCAAAAGAAAGTTCCAGGTATTCACATGTTTAACATGTCTAGAGAGTTAGAAAGAATTATTCTGAAATGCTGGTGTAGATGACGAACGCAGTAAGACTGTGACCACACAACAGAAGTGAGCCAAACCACAAGATTCCAGAATGCCAGTGGGCGAGATGGAACTGCGTACTCAGGGTCAATGCACAATGTAGTTTTCTAACAGGTAGTTTTTAGGGGTTCTGCAAATTCTCAGGGAACCACACTGTAAGTTAGAAATTGAGTAACATGTACATTTATATCCCTAAGAAACTGTATCCAGTTAAACCCTGCTGTTTTTTGCTTAGTGAGAATGTTTTGGATTTAGAGCCAACAGGGTGACTATTTTATTGGCACTACCACTTCCTGGATCTTGTGGGATGTGCAGGGGGACAGCTCACTGAAAGCACTAGTGATGTTTTCTGACAATAACAGAGTTCACTGACAATAAGAACTTCATTTTCTATCGAAGAAAAGTTCCTTAAATTTTAACTTAAAAAAGTAGCCCCTCATGTTTCTGTAGTGAGAGGAGCGTACAGACTGACAAGAAGAGAAAGGCTAGACTACTGAAGAATGTGGTTCAGCTTGGACTGCTATTTCACAATGATGTGCCACTAAATGTTGAAAATCCTAATTCTTTTACTCGATCATGCTGCTAGCACGACACAGCGGGAGGATCAGGGAGTTTTCTTTCGAATTTAGCACACTGGGCTCCTTCATGGACAGGGACAATGAAAGCAGAACAGAGTGGAGAGTCCACCTGGGCAGGCTATATGGCCCCTACCACAGTGGGAACACAACAGGAAATGCAGAGCCCACCAGGGAATATAGGCAAACTGCTCTGAGCTAGGTAGCAAGTGCTAAGAAAGGTCAACGTTAAATTCAATAGTTAAAGGCAGTCCTTAGAGTCTTACAAATCAGCCCTGTACAGCACTAGGGTCTGTGGTGAGAACCTCTCCCCTAGGCTTTCAGCACAGCACTTTACAATCATCCAGATCTCTTCACAGACAAACAACACAGCCTATAGATGGATGAGGTGGGAGTGGGGGGAAGGTGTGGTTTGTTTACTTTTATTATGTGTCTTTCATATGGTCAGGGGTTTTGTAGCATTATTTTTTCCTTAAATTTTTTTGGTTATTGAAAAAAATAGAACAGTCCACTGTCCAGCAGAGGCTGCTTCAACTCTATTGCTCCCAGGGCTCATTCTGCATGGATCTGTGTGTCAGGATGTGGCAAGGATAACTCTGCGGGCAGGAAGGCCCCCTGACCCAACGCTGTGGCATATGTCCTGCTCTGAGGATGGACAAAGCCAGAGGGCACATAGGCCCCCATGCCTCCCCCTCCAAAGCCTCCTCGCTGGTGCTGGGGTAGGGAGTGGTAATCCTCCAGGTTATCATATTGGGACACAACAGTCATACTGCTCTGGCGCTTGCTGTGTGTTGGATACTGGTATAGCACGCTGGGGTCCCTCTCCAGGTTCTGGGTATGGTGGAGTTTTAGGCTGTGACTCCTCTCTGGTTTGGGGGGTGGGACCATAGACTGAGAGAAGTGTTCCTCCTCCTTGTAGCAGTCTCTGGAGTGTTTCTCAGGGGCAGGTGGCTGCCTGGCTCGAGGCCGGTCGAGATCTTTGGAGAGCCTCACCTCCTTGTGGTTCATTCTTAAAGACTCCTGCCCTGATGTGACATATTTCCCTCCAGAGTTATGGTAGCTGCCTGGCTCAGAAGTGTCTGGCATCCCTTTGGGCCCATAATCTAACTGGCCAGCTCCCTGGGGATAAGGTGGTCCATTTTTTGATTCACATAATTGCCTATGGCTTGCTTCCTGATGCGCCCTGTGCTCTGGAAGGTTACAACCCATATCGTGAAGCTTTCTGTTCCTAAGGCTGCTTTGCTTCTGTGGGAGGGATGGCTTGTCTACCTGGGTGCTGCCATACCCCCCATGATGGTGGGCTCTGTCGAACTCCGGCTCTGGATGCTTCCTGTAGAAACGGTCATCCCCCTCAGGACTGATAGCCTTGGCTGGGTGCCGCCCTTCTTTCCCCTCAGCCACAGAAAGAAGTCCAGTTTTCCCAGGATCTGATTTACTACGCAGATGGATGACATAGATTCCTCCCAAGTCATCTTGCACAGCTGGTGCCATGTTGTCGTACTGTGACATGACCGGCCCTTTCACCTTTTGTCGTGCTCGACTCTCTCTCCTGATGGACTGCATGCGGTATTTTTCCATGTCCTCAAAATCCCACGAGGTGTAGGTGTGCTTTACATCAGCAGTAGGGGGCATGTTGACTACATTATGGTCATTACCAGAGAAATAGCCAGTCATGTTAGCCCGTGGACGTGGAGGCAAACCAGCATAATTGTATAAATTCTTTCCTTGTAGCCTTGGATTGTATAAAGCAAAATCACGGTTGGGTAGGCGGTGAAGGTGCCTCAGTTGGACTGTGCCATAGGCATCAACATCACACAAGGCTCCGTCGGGGCTGTAATAGGAGCCTGAGGAGCTGGAATATGGACTATAACGATAGTGGACCCGTCCATTCTCAAAGTAAGGCTGAAGCTGAGTTACATGGTAATCTGAGCGGGCCTGGGAGGACTGATATGGCTTATACTGGTAGACGGGCCTTGCGCAGTAGGCTGGTTCATCATCTGGGGGAACTTCCGTTCGTGAAATGGGAACAGAGCGGATCATGGAAGGTGGGGGTGCATGGAGAGATTGGACCCTCCGGATAGTGGGGTAAGGTAGAATGTCTTCAGGGCAACAAGTATTCCTAACTGAAGAGCCCAGAGAAGAGACATACTCAACTCGGCTGCATGGTTTGGAGTGGTGTCCAGACATGTTTCTTCCTGGTGCCACATAGGTGTTATAACGAGGACCCATGGAAGCTGGTGGCTCTGATCGGGCACCATATACCTGGTGTGGCTCTAACTTATTGTGGTGTGGAGGTACGCTCTGGGGACGGAACTGGCAGTTTGGAGTCATATTGAAATGTGAACAGTTTTCTGGACCAAAGGGCTCAGTGGTGACATCAGGTCTAGCAAAGGAGGAATAGGCTATCTTCTGAGAAGCATGCTTAGGCTGTGAGATGGGGAGTGGCAAAGGCAATACACCATCCATGGAGGCTGATGAAGGGACAAAGGAGTGATAATTTGAGCTGCTGTTGGTATCTGCAGTGTTGGAGTGCATGGCAGCAGCCATCTTGCTTTCCACTGTCCTTGTTGGGGGAATTGGGGCAGCAAAGCCACAGGAATGGCCAGGAAAAGACTCAGCACGCAGGTGGAGCAGGGGGGCCCTGGTGCCTTCCCGTACCTTCTCAGGCAGTCCTGGTTGGAGAGCAGAAGCAGCCATGGGACACTGGGCAGCTGCACTGCCATCATTGACAAAGATGGATGCAGGATCACTCGTGACTTGAGGCTCAGGTGGCCTCTCTGGAGCTGGAGCTACTCCCTGGACCTGTGGAAAGAGAGTGACATTAAAAGTCTGTTGCTTAAAGACCCCCACCCCCCACCAGTGTGCAAACCCAGGCTATTTGGGTGGCAGTGTGGACTTTCCCAAGCCCTACAGTAACACTGGACCTGACCCCATGACTAGAAAAGAGTATCTGCGTGGCTACATGGTTCACTACTACCTGTGGAGAAATGTGTAGTGTTTTCTAATTCATGCTAGGCTTTACAAATGAGGAAAGGCTGCCTACAGTGGACTCTAATGTGCCGACCCAAACACAGGATTAGACAAACAACAGAGCCAGACTTAAAACTAAGCATCCTGCCTATTGGTCTAAGCTCAGCCTCAAGACCAGAAAGATTTTTAAGATGGGAATAGTTGATTTCATCAGCTGGAAGGGGTTCAGAGTGACTCAGTTCCACCCAGAGAGCAGCTGTAAACCTCTAGATACAGGAAAGAGCAAAAAAAGGGCTTGTTTGGGATGGCAGCAAATCAGAGCTCACTGCCTTTTCTTTCTGTTCACCCTGTCTGTGGGTCCACACACTAAATGTCCTGAGAAGCAGGGGCTACAATAACATCCTCCAGTAAGGTCTAGAAGTCTAACTCCTTTTGGTTTAAGGTGACCACAAAACCTGTAGCAATATATTTTTGCTGTTTCTTTTTCAAAAGGAAAAAATTAGAAAATAACACCTTTGCATTCTGTATTTAACATTCTCTCATGAGAGCAGGTATTTAACTGTGGAACATAGCTGGTTACTGGTTATGGTTGAAATCGTAACAAACAAACCACACAAAAACTGTAAGATATTATTATTCCTTATACTTCTGTAAGATATTAAATATATTCTTCTGTAAGAAGAATCCTACAAACATGTAGAGAATGAAATAATTTCAGTGTACACATGTGAAGGGTTGCCACAGGGTGGTTACAGGACTCGCTTGGCCACAGCGAATCAATGATAGAGTTGGGAAAGAGAACTACCACCTCAGCCCTGATATCTGGGGTTCACTTTGTTCACTCTGTCAGGATCTCATTGTGAAGGACCTCCATGCTTCAAGAAGGGAAAGCAACAAGGAGGGTTAAGCTGTCTTTACTGCACCATGGGCTCTCTGCTCTGTCTTTACTGCAAAGCCAGTAGCCAGGCAAGGGCAGAGTTGTCCAAATAGTGGCTATTTTATAAAACCTGCCACTTGACTGACTCACTCAAACATATCTCACTCAAAGATAACACATCCCACTGAAAAATGACATACCTTTGGAAATAAAATACATCACTTCACTGACTTCCTCTCCATCTTACCTTGTGGGAACTATTCAATCCTACACTTGGTGCTTCTTGTACCTGCCCCAAGGCTGGCGGTTGCTCTGCTGGCCTCTGGGAAGGAGGTGGGGGGAGGGGGCGGTTAATTCTGTGCACACGCTGAAGGGTTGCAGCCACAAAATCAGCAGCAGCTGGCTGCTCAGCCATGACCCTGCTGGTATCTCTGCTGCTTGTTTCAACTCTTCCTGGAGTTGTCATCATATAAGCCATAGTGGCTGTGCTGGTGTTCTCTTCAGGGGACCCAGAAAGAGGGTGAGCTTTGTCCCTAGGCAAAGTAGAAGGCATGGGAGATTTGTCTGTAAGTTCTGAGGAATGATGGGGTTTATCCACACTGGTACCAAGATAAGAGGGGGGCTGATCTCCACCGGAGACATGAGGTGGAGACTGGTCCTGCTCCACAAAGGAGACAGCGGACATGCTGGTCTTCCCAGCCTGGTCTTCAGAGAAACTTCCATGATCATCAGACTTCTCTGAGTCTGCTAAGGGAGCTGAAGTGCTTCTAGCCTTTTCTGGGTCTCCAGATAAATGGTTTCGATGTAGCGGATTCCCTATTAGGTCTACTTGGTGGAGTTGCTCCCCAGAGTCAGTTGTGTTAGAATGAGTGGGATCTCCCATAGCTGCTGTCTCTGGGAGAGGCTGGTTACAATTTCCGAGTCCATTGATCTGCAGGTGGAACTGCTCTGCTGGTCGGTCCGTTTGGAAATAGGCTTTATCTAGAGTAACGCTAGAGTAGGAACCAGGCAGTTTCTCTTCAGATGTAACCACTGCCATGTCTCCATAACTAGTACACCCAGCCTGGGAAGTCCCTGGTCTCTTCAGTGTCTGAGTTGAGGCTTGCTGTGCAGACTCAGCTAACGCTAGTGCCAACATTCGGGCGACATTTTTCGGAGGCGGTGGTGGTGGGATAAGAGAGACTGAACTGACAGGAACGGGATCTTGAGGGGGGTCATGGGTAACTGCTCCTAGTGGGAAATTGGGAAAAAAAATTAGAATGAAAAGGTAGCTTATGTTACCCTACACGGAAAGCCAAACACTCCCCATGTGATCACTAAAAACAGGTGCCTTCCATATTTCAAAATGGCAATCCATGATCTTCTATCCCACATGCAAGTGTTGAGAACACACAAGGTTCAAAAGGAAAACACAGGGTTTAAAATTTGCAAACTCCTCTTGAACTGCTACAACTTGGATGGAGGGAGAAGCAGGTCCCCCACCTGACTTAGAAAAGGTCACTTAGAGTACAAGGTTCCAGTGCTTACAGACTGTGAAGTAGGCTGGCTCGTTAACTTGTAAGGCATAATACATAATAGGATATGTATTAGAAGAGAAAATAGAATCAAGAGCTACAAAGTTGTGCAAAAAAATTATCCATGAATTCTGACTGTCCAAAGAGGTAGGGGTCTTTTGTGAAGGTCTGAAGCAGGACCATGGGCCCTTTGGGGAGTTCTGTTTGACTCGTTTTAGTTTAGGGCTTTGAACCCTCAGCACCATTCAGAAAAACATTCTCTTTGATTATAGCCTAGCTGTGGAGAAGGCTTTCTCTTAAAAGGCACAGATGGCACACAGGACGGAAGACCACTCTTAAATTAGGGAAGGAATAGAGGAGAACAAACGGTACCTGTCTGACTCTGTCCAGAAGGTACAGCCTTGCTCTGACTGCTCGAGACAGGCCGCTCCTCTGCCCCTGGCAATTCTACTTCTTCAGCTGCCCCCTGCTCCAGGGGCTGTGCTTCAGGCTCACACCCTTCCTGTGCCTCTCTCTCACTTGTTTTCGTCTTTCCTATCTGGGTGGGGGATCTATTTATGACATCTCTTTCTTCCACACTTTTGTCCCAAGATGGAGGTGATGCATTCTGAGCTATGGTATTGGAGACAGTACCAATGACTTCTGACACCCGAGGTGGAAGAGTCACTGAAATGGGCTCAGATATGTTCATGGAAGGAGATTTGCTTAGCTTGCGTCCGATCTTCGGAGAGAAAGCATAAACAACCTTTTCCGTAAATGAAGATGGTTTAGAAGACTTGTCCTCAGTTGGACTCAAGTCCAGGGTAAAGAATGGACTCAGCTTCTCCTGGACTGGAGACACAGGTTCAGAACTTGTAGTGCTGCCTGGAGTCTGCGACCGGCTACCACCTGCTTCTACATCCTTCTTACTGGTACTCGGTTTATCCCTGGCAAACCCTAACGAATCCAGAAAGGAAGCACCACTCTCCAGACACTCTGACTCGGCTTTTGGAGGGCTGCATTGAAATGACATCGGATCAAAGTCCAGACTGGCTACTCCAATGTCTGGTGGACTCAAGTCAACATCCTCAGCTGAGTGAGGAGACACAAGAGCTGGAATGTGGAGCAGCCCCACTTCCTCTTCACTCTCATTGTCGTGGGGCAGATTATCATAGGAATTACAACGGTTCGCCAGCATTTCTCCATTGAAAGAGGCAGAGAGTGCATCACTGCTAGACCTGGGTCTTCTAGGTCGGAACAACTTGGAATCACCTGGTAAAAATGGACAACAATATCAAAGCATGAATGTCACAAGACACAAGATACCATGACTAGTCACCTACTTAGTACAATAGTAATATTGCATAGCGTAAGAAAAATGCAACTTTTAATTTTCTTCCCACAAACTGTCCCTGGGTGTACAGACATCAGTCATTTATGGTAAGAGAACTTCCAAATTAACAAAGAAGGCACTGTTCCATAGCCTGGATAGGAAAAAGGAAAGGGATTCTTGGATTGTATGTATTACTGATTCATCACTGACTCTTGCCATGACACTAGGCAGGTTTCTCACTTTCTTTGTGTCTTATTTTATTATTGGCTTCATATATAACTTATAAGTAGACGTCATCACTTAAAATAACACTTTGGGCATAAAACAGTAAGAAAAAAGGGGCTGCTTATTATGGGAAAATATCCTTATGCTATCCAAATTTCTTTTTAAAGCGAACATGTTTCTTCCTAATAAAAAGTATTCACATGCATTTTGTAAAGTTCTCCATTCACACACTTAAAACACTTCTACTTTTTTTCCTAATGAGAACAGGCTTTTCACTTCTCAAACAAACCCAAGCAGCACAGCACAACACAACACTTACTTTCATAAAGTTTGCCTGTGAGTTTCAACTTAGGCTGTAACCACATCTCCCTCCAGCATCTGCCAGGAGATGTTGGCCCCCTTTGGAGGCAGACTTGGGCTTTAAGTAGTCATGTCCAAATGTTAATGACCCTTGAGTAATGGAGACCACCCACCATCAATTAACAAGTGAAGCTCAAAGTTGTTCCCATACCAAATCTAAAGGAATTAGTGACACTTGCTTTTAAGCACTGACAAATATAAATGTTTGCTTTCAAACATTTCAGCCATTTGATATAAGTAGCATTCATGCCAAAATAACTCACCATATTAAAATATTCATGAGTTTTAATGAACCATATTTAATAAATAACAATACTACTGGAAGTGATATTTCATAGTCTTCTTACTAAGCACATATTCACAACACTGCTGTATGCAAGTTCTTTTATGCAATCCATCACAGAACACTTAGGCTTACCATCAACAGCATGGAGAGAAGTAAGGGACTCCTCACTTTTAGCTGAGCGAAGGGTTCCTTCTGCCCTGCCACCTAAATAATCAAAACCAAACAGTGTAAAACCTGTGATTATTAAAGATTATGCAGTTAAAGGGCTTGGTGTTTTTCCTAACTTTGTATTTCCAAGTGTGATTAGTCATTTTAACAGTCATATTCAGTTTACCACCCTATTATGTAAAGTGCTGCACTATTCTGTTTCCCAGGTGAAAACAAACCCTTCTAACGCCTACAAACTTGCATACAGAGGCAAACTAAAATACTTCTTTCCTGTATGTTTCCTGATGACCAACTTCACGCGGTGATGTATTTTAAAGTTTTTTTTTTTAATTCATTCATGTGCATGGTCCATACGAGTGTATGCACACATATGCCAGTGCTTTAGGAGGCCAGAGAAGATGATGGATCCCCAGAGCTTGTTACAGGTGCTAAGAACGGAACTAGGAATTCTCCTGTAGAAGAGTTTTTGATCACTTAGCCATTCTCCCAGCCCCTCTGATGACATCTTACAGTGGTCCCATCCTCAATGACAGTGCCCTTGTAAAAATACAAGACAATGAGACACTGAGAAGAAGACCCTGTAAAGATGCAGGCGGAGAATGGAGTGACGCCACCTAAAGGCAAGAAATGTCAGGGGCCATGAGCGGACAGACGAGGCAGGAGGGAATCTTCCCTGAAGAACTTGAGTGACCACAGTCGAGCTGACACCTGCCAGACTCTGAGTTCCCACACACTTTTGTGCTTCAGTCTCAATTTGTAATTATTTATGGTGGCAGCTGCAGGAAACTCAGTTATTTTAATTGTATGCATTAATCTTATCTGCCACCCTACTGTGTGTTGCTGGCCTGCTCGTAGCAAGCACTTCAAACTGCAGGTGCTTTAAGTCCTGTCTCTTAAGCTCTTTGCGACCTTCCTGCTCTCCTCTCTTGACAACAAAATCTCTTGTAGTCCTTTAAAAATCTTTTTTTTTCCCAACCTGCCCCTCTTCCTACTCTGCTCTCATTTCCTGAAACAGGATTCTTAGTTCCCTTAAAGATGAGGTGAACTGCACCTCCTGTAACACCCAAGCTAAAAGCTCTCTTTCTTGGGGCTGGAGAGCTAGTTCGGTGGTTAAGAGCACTGATGCTCTTTAGCAGACTGGCTTTGATTCCTAGCACCCACACAACATACAGCTCACGGCCACCTCTAACTCTAGTTCCAAAGGATACAGTGCCCTCTTCTCGCTTCTATGAGCACCATGCACATGGAGTGCGCACACAAATGCAGGCAAGACATCTGTACACATAATGTAATACTGATTAGTTTACAGTTAGCATTCCTGACTACCAGCCCACCATCTTAAGAACTGACAATGTCCACCAAAGACGTCAAACAGAATTCTACGTCAGCTGTGCTTGCATGCTGAAAGTCATTCTTCACACAGATTCCTTTCTAATTAGACTCTTAAGGCAGGGAACTACCTAAATTTTCTTTCTTCGCAGCTTGCTATCAAAATATCTACTATATGGGTAATATATGATTGCAAACTAAATGATATAAGTGAACTGAACATTATTTCTAACAGTACCTAAGGAGAAAAATATACTATTTTTCTAGATTAAGAAGATATTCTTATTAGAGCACAAATTTTTAAAAACTATCTTAAAGAATATTTTACTCAACAGTTACAGATATATCTGATGGAATACAATACTCTCATCAGCGAGTTACCTAGAAAAGAGACTGTCATTGGTTATTATAGTTATGAATGTGAAAAGTATGCTGAAGAAGATTTTCAAATTTTAAATCTGTAAAACTAAATATCAAAACAAGTACACAACACAGCAGTATTTGCTTATTATCAGCAATATATAAGCCATGTTACAATAAAAAAGCAATGTCACAAATGCACTGCTAATTCTTAAAGTGTTTGTGTGTAAAAATCTACAGTTTCCCTAAGAAACTGAGTTCTTCTGTACGTAATTTATATTCTCTTATGAGCTGGTGATAATCAGACCTGAAGACAATCCACCTGTGCCCACAACTATGCACGCTTTACAGTGAGGTGTGTTGTGATGGCATGGGAAGGGGCACCCAGAGAAGGCAGTCATGAGGACAGCAGGCAGTCTGCTGTAGCAGAAAGGGTGGCAGAGTGCTCACCTTTCAAAGCCATGGCTTTCATCTCTGAGGGCTCACTCTCATTACGCTGCAACTTGCGTTTAGAGACAGAAGATGACTTCCCCAAATTGAAAAAAGAACGCCAGCTGCCCACAGGAGATTTTTTCATCTTATTCTGAGGCCTCTTTCTACAAAACAGAAAATAGTTTATCAGTATTAACATAACTGAGGCTTTATTTTTCATACAGAACACGTAATGAACAAATGGTAGGAAGAACAAAACTGTTTGGAGAGGTTTAATAGGAACCGTAGACAAGCCTTCTCCCTGCAGCGTGGTGCACTGTACAGTGCAGTGCTGTACGACAGGGAAGCTAAACATATGGGTAGTAATGTGAGCAACAGCTTTACAAAGGTCACTTGTACCTTACAATATGAAAAAAAAACCCTGAAAATAAGACAATGATATTAAAGCCTCCACAAATAAAACAGTATAGAAAAACTGAAGTAAGCAGAAAGAACAAGGACAGAAGACAGGATGTTTAAGAATCTGGCATATGCTGAATGCCAGGCAGTGTGCCTACTACCCATGTTCAGTTAGATGTCCTTTAAAATCAGATAACCAAACAAGAGGTCGATTAAATAAAGACCTAAGAAGTTCAGCTAATTTTTTTACTACTGTGAAATTGTGTGAGGAAATGAGAATTTCATAAAACCTAAACAAGTCTACATCCTAATATCTACTTTGTGAATCACTACACAGTAAAGATATCCTTGAGTAAATCAGAACTAAAACATTAAAAGCAAGGTGCTGAAGACAAAGTAACATTACATACCAACTGCTTGCTTTTTATTCACTGAAAGAAAAGGAAGGTGAAGGAATACATAACAATGAAAAATAACAAATTCTGGGGTTTTGTTAGTGTTGCCTCATCTAAGGAAACAAGAGCCTCACATTCATGAGTACAAGTCACATCAAACATACCCTGCACATAGATTCATCATCCTACAGACCTAGCAAGGGAGTCACACCCGTTATTGGTGTTCCTCAGGGAAGCAGGCAGAAAGGGTATCAGCTTGGAGAGACTCAACTAAACACTGCAGAACAAACAAAGTCTCATACAAGTTTGTAACTTTGTGTTGGGTCGAGTTCGCAGCTTCTCTGGGTTGTATGACAACTTCTGCACTCATCAGAACTGCACAGGAGGCTCCACCCCCATTCCTGACCAGGTGGGGTCTCAGCTGGGTGGAAGGGTCTCTAAGTCTCAGTTACCAGGGACTCTGACACTAGTCAGGAGTCTGTTGGAGCTGGATAAGGAACCAGTGTCTGAGAAGCCATTGCACATTCACTACTTTCTGACTAAGTTGTTTCAGTACAACTTATTTTTAAATTCCTAAAAAACATTTCTCAGAGAGAAAAGCCAGCGCCATATAATGAATGTGTATCCCTTTATTAGCAATTTCCCTTGTACAACTAACTTTCTTTTAAAGGGTTTGACATCACTCATATTCAATTAAATATTTTCTAAAGCTGCCACAGATTTTATTATAATAATAATAATAAAAAATTTAGAGCAAATTATTTTCTACAGCTATGAAACCATATTTTAAAATAGGACAGTGTATTTTACCTTTCCAGTGGGAACTCAATAATGGTATGAAACTTCCCTTGAAGTGCAGCAGGCCCTTCACCTACTTCGATGTACTTATTTTCAGTCACAATGGGAGAATTGACCTGAGCCTGTGTTCTTGCCTGGGCCTCCTCCAATGTCAGCAGCTTGGTAGATGGAGAAGATACCAGCAGGGACTTGGGCCTTGACAGAGACGCTTCAGAGAAAAAGGAAGAAGAATGTCAGTGTTGTATGCGTAAGTCAGTTTGCCCACCATCAATCTCTACCTAGCGACAGTGTTTCAACTTTTATTCAAGGTCTTTCAATGACAAATATCACAATGTTTTATATTTAATAAGAAACAGAGGGTGACATTGCAGAGCACAGTGAAATTCTATCATAATCTATTTTCCTTTCAGGTAAAGGTAATCACTCAACATTTTTAGTTTTAGAAGAATTTTTCTTTTTATGCTAAATCTCATATTTTTATATATACTAGTAATGTGGGTGAGGTTTTTTTAATGTCTAAAATACTTTTAATTATTTTTTTGTATATGGGTGTTTTACAGGTACGTGACTGTATACTACTTGACATGTAGTACCCAAGAAAGCCTCAAGGGGGTGTTGGATCCACTTGAACTGGAGTTGCAAGATGGTTGTGAGCCACTTTGTGGGTTGTAAAAACAGAACTTGGGTACTCTGGAAGAGAAGTCAATGCTCTTAACTGCTAAACCATCTCCCCAGCCCTGATGCAAGATATTGTTGATGAGTAATGAACTTATAGCAGTCCCATATATGGTATCACTATATACACACATGGAGTAATATTCTAAAGCTGCCAGAGATTTTATTATAATAATAATAATAAAAAATTTAGAGCAAATTATTTTCTACAGCTATGAAACCATATTTTAAAATAGGACAGTGTATTTTACCTTTCCAGTGGGAACTCAATAATGATATGAAACAAATTGTCAATTTGTTGAGCTTGCACAAACATAAATTAGCTGTCGTCTATCACTGTCACACAGTATTAGATGAAATGATAATTGCAAAGTTCTCCATTGCTTTAGAAACTTGTTCCTGGTAATAAGGAAAAGCAATCTGAGCCATACCTGCCCCTTCCTGCATGACAGCGCTGATTTTGCCACTGAAGAGCACATCTACATGATTGAGGATGAACTCAACAACCACAGACTGAATTCTCACTTCCATGAAAGCTGCTGTCCCACTGAAGCAGGCCGACTCTATCTGCTTTGATCTGTGGGGTCAATAACAGTCCCATCAGAGCTGCGAAGGGAGTTCTCCTGATGCACAATTCCTCAGCACAGAAGTTCCAGAGACATTGGTGGAAGAAATCATACTTTTACAGTCCCTTAGGCAATGCCTACAGGCTGCTTTAGGGAGGTGTTAACTAAAATAATAGTTTGTTTTACTTTTTAACCTTTTTTTTTTGTTTTGTTTTTTTGTTTTTGACGAACCATGAAGCAAGGCTTTTTACAATTCAAGAAAACTCATCCTCTAAAGATTATAATCAAATGTAAGTTACCTCAGCAGGTTTGGTGCCCAGACAATGGCAAGATTTTTTGCATGCATATTCGTGATGGAGCAATAATCTGCTAGAAGAGAGAGGTGTCTCATCAGGAACTCCAGGGTTCTGAAAAATGAAACAGAACATGCTAGTTGAAAGAGACACTATATGGCAGTGTGGAGATCACTGGCTTGTAAGTTTCTGACAGCAGAATAGAAAACAGTGCATGCACAATACACATATTTGTGCTTTAAACATGTGTTTAAACATCATTCAAAATGAAATTTCCAAAAAACTAAGTTTCCACACCAAGTAATATTTTGAAGTTATGCTATTCTACTTTCTGCAAATAACTAAAAGGATAGGGTCTAACCATCTAAAAGCATAAAAACAAGGCATTACAAACTTAAAGGTGACCTGAGCACCAGGAATAGTGCCTGGATAGCTGAAGTACTTTCATAGTGAAAAGCCCACCCAGCTGTAATGTCCTTGTTCATCTTATTTATTTAAACCATTCTATGCATACGGAGATTAAATTACTCATCAGGATACTTTTAGAAATAAAAAGTGATCAACTTATTCAGTTAAACTAGACACACACACACACACACACACACACACACACACACATACACACACCCCTACACACATATCTGTGTATACTACCTACCAGCCATCTACAGCAGCATCTCTGGATAACAACACAAAGATTAAAACCAATAAAACAGTGGCCAAGAGACAGAACTAAAGTTTCTATTATGAGAAATAGCAATTTATATATGAACCAACAAAGATCTAGTTGTGCCCAGAATGCACTTCTCTGTCTTCTAATATCCATCTGCCAGGTCATGACTTACCTGTAGTGTGGTGGGGGGAGCTGCTGGATGACATCATGAATTTTTATCAACCGCTCTTCCTCTGTTGCTGCTGAGACGGCATCCTGTAACAGACATAACCCAACAAACCAGTTGGCTTTGCTAGTCCAATGAGAGTTCTTGACTTGCAATCTCACTCTGATACTCATCTACAACATGTATCAAGTCACTGCATCAAGAGGGAGCACTGCTTCCACGTGCTTGCTTGGTGCTCAGATGCCATTGTTAAAAAGCGTGATGGTATTCAATGTCACACATGCTAAGTTAGTGGTTCAAAGCAAGAAATAAATGAATAACAATTTGAAAACTTTAAACACCTAGTTCTCTTGACTACTATTATTTGTTCAAGGAGGTTTTTTGTTTTGTGTTTTTTTTTTTTAAGCATAAAATGAATTCTCACTGGAGATTAAGCCAAAATACATTTTAAATGACCATACAACAGAACTATTCAAAGAATGTGAGATGATGTACCCCAGTCCATACTCACAGAGAACTTCTCATACAGTTGGTAGGTGAGCAGAGGGTTTGGGAGCTCTCGGAAGTACAGCTTACAGAGGGAGCCCACAGAATGGATGTCTTGAACATAAGGCTCTTTCGTCAGGTCGGGGACATGCTCAGAATCAAACTCATGACTAACCCAGACAGGAAACAAGACAGGGTTACTTAAATGAAGAAAGGAAAATATATGCCATAGAACAGAACACAAGCACACAAAATGTTCAATTATATGTAACAAACCAGTATTTGGACTTCAATAATAGTAAGACATTATCTTTTGTCAGATATCCATGTGGAAAATAAGGACACAACTTAAATAATTAAACAGAAATAACCTCTAGCTCAAAAGGTTTACCTTTACTTCAGTAACTTGCTACTTTCTTCAAATCATTAGATTTCATGTATTACATTTGGGTTTTGACACACATGCTAAGGCACATGCATGCAGGTCAGAACACAATTTGGGAGTGTGTTCTCTCTTTCTACTATGTGGGTTCCAGCTTGGAATTCAGGTCACAGAACTTGGTGGCAAGCATCTACCTGCTAAGTCATCTCACCAGCCTTCTTCAAACATTTTAGAGAGATAAAATACTATTGAAGTATTGAGGAGGCTAGAATACATGGTTCTGGGACATTCTTTGCTAGTTTATCTCAACCATGTTACTGGTAGCTATGGTTATAAAAATTAGTTTCTGAAATAATTTTAATTTACTGAATTAAAAAAAAAAACAAAAAGGAAAATGTCATAGAGTTTTACCGAAGTCTCTGGATATTGGAGGCAACGCCAGAGAGACGATATATGCCATCCACAATGCCATACCTCTCGATGAATGCTGTGCAGCTCTGAAGAACCTGGGGCACTAAAGAGAGTTTAAGGCAGATTATTGTTGCTATTCAGTGTAACCAACATGACACCCAAAACATCTTGGTTTTTATAAGCAAAATAAAATTTATAAATCGAAGAGCAAATTAATTAGTCTGTTATTAAAAAAAGAAGAGAATCTAATTATTACATCTTATATCTAAACCTGGCAACACCACGCCTGGCTCTGTTTATACATGGTGCAGTCTCTGGCCACAGACTCATTTAGATCAAATGTTTAACCCCCAACACAACTACAGACTACAACAAACAGCAGTTCACTCGAATGCCATCCACAGCAAATGATTTTACAAAGGTAAGCACATGCTCCACCAAGGTAATTACTTACAAGTGCTGCACTACTTCACTCCTAAACACGTTTCTTTTACCTTTTAGTCAATGCACAGGAGAGCTACTTCAGGCATATGGGCTAGAACAAAAGTTCAAAACTATGGGATAAATTTCTGTAACCATTTAAATTTTTACCATAGCCGGGGACTGGCACTGTTTATTTTTAATGCAAATTAATCAGCACACAAACTTCTTAACTGGTCATTTGATAGTGTTAGTTAAAATCCCTGACAAGCAATAATTGGGAGGACATTACTCAGTCTATAAAGAAATAAATACTACACTAAGGATAAAATACCCAGAAGCTGGTTGGGTATATTAGTAAGACAATCTGAGCTACTGAATTTCATTTAGTGTATATTACTATGTCATTTTTTTTTGTAAACTGTAATGGCACCTTGCTTTTCTTGCCTCTGGCTAAAGTCATGCAACCCATCTTTCAAATTCTATCAGCTATCATATTTCACATTTAAAATTTGAAAGCCCATGTGATTAAAAATCAAAAAGCAGTGGCAAATAACATTGATCGCTTTGTATATCAAGGACTAGTTCTTACAGTGTAGACACTTCAAAACATCCTTCCTCCCTCCCTCCCTCCCTCCCTCCCTCCCTCCCTCCCTCCCTCACCAACATGTGCATGCACAAACACACCATGAGACATATCTAGAAGGGAAGTTAGAGGGCAATGAGGGAACTGGTTCTCTCTTTCCATAATCATGTGGATCCCAGGGATCAAACTCAGGTCATCAGGTTTTACCTGGTAAGCCATCTCACCAACCCTACAATGCATACTTGTTTAATTATCAAAGAAATTGTATGGGCAGAGTACTATTATTACCCTCATTTTATAGTCAACGAACTACATCTTCAAATGTAGAGCTTCTCACAGGGGTTCTCTGTGAGGACCAGATGGTTCTCACAGAGGCCTGGAGGAACTGATGGAAATTAAATTACAACAATAGTAGTTTAAGCAGAGTCAACATTTTAAATTACTGCAATATACTGCCAGGTTCATAAGGCCCTTTATAATTTATACTCACTACTTTGTTTCTGTGTTTTATAATTCTAGAAAAACAGAACTCCTCTCTTTAACCAGTTTCACCACATAGAGAACTCTATTCTGTTGTTCTAGCAGATTCAGTGGTCACTCTTAAGCTTCCCCAAAGACCCAAAGTCAAGGAAGCTGCAGCACCCTGCTTATGTGGTTACTGGACAGATCATTTCCAAATGTCTCCTTATTGTACAGCTCACAACTGTAAACTGTTCAAGGTGAAAAATCAAAACAAGCTTCCTCCATCTTTGGGCATTTAGCACTCAGGAGTACCTTCCTGATATGACTACAAAATCAGCAAGCGATTAACTCACTTGTGCTCTGAGAGCTAGTTACTTAAGGGGAGGGGGGCAAGGAACGCTTTGGTTTTATACAGAGTTATATTAATTTTCAGTTGTGTACTTTTGTCTTTAAGACATTCAGGAACTTTAGTAACAAAAAAGAGATGCTTATGTAGCAGAGAAGAAAACTATAGAGAACTTTTTGAAGTTTTTGAGTGTTCTTAGAAATAATCAATCTGAGCCAGGTAGTAGTGGCGGTAATGTACACCTTTTATCTCAGCACTCGAGAGGCTGAGGCAGGAGGACCTCTGTGAGTTCAAGGTCACCTGATGTGGGATTCCCCTCTGTATGCTGTGAATACCACTGGTGAATAAAGAAACTGCCTTGGCCTGTTGATAGGGCAGGGTAGAGCTAGGCAGGGGAAACAAAACTGAATGCTGGGAGAATGGAGGTGGAGTGGGGAAGAAGCCATGGAGCCACTGCCGGAGACAGACACGTTGGAATCTTGCAGGTAGGCCATGAACCTCGTGTTAAAATATAAAATAATGGAAATGGGTTAAATCAAGATGTAAAGCTAGCCAATAAAAAGTCAGAGCTAATAGGCTAAGCAGTGATTTAATTAATACAGTTTCTGTGTGGTTATTTTGGGTCTGAGCTGCTGGGTGGCTGGGAAACAAACAAGTGGCCTCCAACTACAAGCCTGGTATACAGAGTGAGTTCCAGGACAGCCAGAGCTGTTACACAGAAAAACCCTGTCTCAAAAAAACTACCCCTCCCTCCAAAAAAGAAATAATCAATCTGGTGTGCTAAATATAAAGTCATCTTTTAAGCTTAGGTCCCATTTCCAATAGAAGTGGAGTAAAATTTAGGGTTACAAATTTGTAGCCTATTCCAACGCAAATATATTTACAGATTACTGGAATAATGAATGTGAACACTTTATAAAGGGAAATGGAAGTATTAATGTGCATGTGTACATATGCACGTTTGAGTGTGTGTTTGTACATTCTTATTGTTTTGCTACTGCACATGCCAAACTACAAACTCTAGGGACACTCCTGTCACCACCTCCCATCTCCTACGTTTGGGTTCCAGATGCTCACGTTACTCATCTAGTTTCCATGTGGGTCCTGGCTCCTCACATCTGTGCTTTTACTCAGTGAGCCACAAACCTCCCCTCAACCCCAGCTCCTTGTTCTTTGTTAAAGAAGCTTTTCATAGGGCTGAGGATGTGGCTCACTGGTTAAAGTGTTTACTATACAAGCATAAGGATTTGAGCTTCGTCTCCAACAACTGCATAAAATTTGGGTGCAATGGTCCACATTGTGATCCTAATGCTAGGAAGGAGATGGGGACCCTGGGACTTAACAGCTGGTTGGTCAGCGAAGAGACTGTTACAAAAACTAAGGTGGCGACAAATGAGAAAAAGATCCAACACTTACCTCTGTATTTAGCAGTCATGTGTATGTACCAGCACATGTGCATGCGAGCGTGTGTGTGTGTGTGTGTGCACACACACACACACACACACACACACACACCTTCTTACTAAGCATGCTAGGTCACCCATGTACATAAGGATTGGCCTTGGGAGAAATCCTTTCAGGAGAGGATTTTATTTTTCATATGTATTAATTATTTCTTCTTTATTTATACATTATTTTATTTTCACAAAAATAAGCTGCCAAAAAGCACAGGTAACTTTTACTAGACACTTATATCATGTGATAGTAAATATGTTCATAATCTCCCAAAGAAGCAGGAAAACTTTATTAGCTACCCCCTCCCAACCAACCTCTACCAAACCAGCCAACTTCATATAAAACAATGACCAAGCTGGACTATAACTATAGAAACCTTCAAACTGGTCCCTCCAAAATAAGATCACTTCACGAACTATTCATAAATATTCTAAATACAATTCTGGTTTGCTTTAACACTTTCAGTTTGGGCTATGATCTTACAATAAGAGAATAAGGAAACATTTAAGTTAGAATTCAGGAAGTTTAGAATTACTGCTAAAAGTAGTAGGATAAGACAACAAAAACTGACCCTTGTTTTTACATTACATTTGGTTTTATGACTGGTCTTTCTCTCACACTGCCCAATCGATATTTATTAGATCAATTTTACTGTGGACGCCATGCAGGCACTGTGGACAAGGATGCAATGCACAGCTGACTTTCAGGGAGACGGCTCTGTGGCTCTGCCACAGCACTACTGTGCACTCAGAACAAGCGTGATTCCCAGTGAGGAGAATATACCGACACAAAAGGACTGGACTCAGGAGTGATTTCATCTATCTCCCCCACCTCAGCACTATGTCATAAAACCCTCATCTATGTACAGTGGTTTAAAAGTAAGGGTCTTTGCTCAAAGAGACAAATAACTTCAAAAACAGTAATGTGTAGAGTTTCCTCCCTTTAGATTTTAAAGTACTTTTCATGTTTTTTATTTTTTTTCTTTTCTTGTTTGTCACAGGGTCTCATGAAGCCAAGGCTGGCCTAGAATTCATCTTGTAACCAAGGATGACTTTGAACTTCTGATCTCCTTGACTTTGTCTCCCAAGGACTGAGACTACAGATGCACTCTACCATGCTGCTTTACAAAGTATGAGAGACGAAACCTGGGGCTCTGCCTACTGGGAAAGCTCATAAATGGGCTACATCTCCAGTACTAATACTTTTGTTTCAGATCAAAATAATTTTACCTATTTCCTACAAAGTTCTCATCATTTTTATTAGCCATTTCCTGTCAAAGTTTTAAGGAAATCCCATTTTAAAAATGTACAATAAATAAAAGAAGCCTTCATGGAAAAAAAAAAATCTTAGATACTTGAAAGCTATGTTCCACCTTCCAGACTTTATAATCAGAATTTATAAACATTGTGTAAAACCTTCTAACTGTCAACACCAAATGTTATGTTGGCAGCTGTTTTCCACTAATTATGAAGGGACAGAGGGATAGAGAAAGGGATCCACTAATTGAGGGAGGAAGGGGGGGAGGGAGGGAGGGAGGGAGGGAGGGAGGGAGGGAAGGAGGGAGGAAGGGAGGAAGGGAGGAAGGGAGGAAGGGAGGAAGGGCTGGCCAAAACTTCCAAGTCTGAGCTGATGCTGGAAGGTCAGGCATGGAACACCCTGGTGAAGACTGACTCTTACTAATGATCCCACCCAGCAAGCATGTGCAATGGTAAGAGACATAAAAACAAGAAAATAACCCAACTCTAAGGTTAAGGATGTTCAAGTAAATGTTAAAATCAGTAGGATATGTGCACAGAAAATTCTGTTGGCAGATTTTTAAAGAGCCATTCTTATAAGTATCTGTAATCTTTAGTGAGCTCACATTTGCCAAACTATGAGAGTTTAAGCTCTGTAAAATCATCCCGAGAGAACCTGGGCACCAGGGACAAGAAAATAAAGAATAAACAGAAAACTGGTTTGACAGGCTCCTACATGATTTCTTACAACACCATGTAAGAGAAACAGGTCGGGTTTGTGATTTGCTCCAACGTGGAGGTGCTGAAAAGTAGAAAGTGTAACAGGATTATCTCTGTAAATCTGATCACTCACCAGGAATACAACTCTGAGAATGAATCGCTCAGCAAAATATTATTCTGATATAAGCTTCTCAGAAAAAAATGTGTGACAAATATCCATGTTTCATGTAAAGACCGTGAAGTCATGCTTTGTTTAAGGACCGGGACATATGCTCAGGCAAACATCCTTGGGTTTCACTGTGCCAACATCAGAGTGTGTATTCACACACCTAACCATGTGGTTACTTTACATCCAGGTTGTATAATCCTGTCCACTGCTCCAAGGGCACAAACTGGGCAGCACAGTACTGTTCTGAATACTGTGGTTAATCATGGTCCAATGGGTAAATATTTGTATCTGTGAACATATCTAAACATAACAATTGTAGAGAAAAGTTTAGTATAAAATAAAAAAATGCCACGCACCTTTTGAGTGCACTTACTAAATGGGGATTTCAGGACTTGAAAACGTGTTGGCTGAGTCAGTGCCTAGGCCCAGGCATGCTATGCACCTCTGACTAGAAAGCTGTTGCACGAGGTGCACTAAGATCATAAAAATATTTTTCTTTAATAAATTAATCTTAGCTACTATAACTGTTTATTTTATAAGCTTTTTTACATTTTGACTCTTTTGTAATCACTGCTAAACCCACAATTCACTATAGTTTTCTTACTTAACCTACAAACTTTTTAAATTATTTTACTTTTTCAGCTTTCTTCTTAGAAATAAAGACATAAACATCTAACCCAGTCTAACTCAGGGTCAGAATCTTCAGTACCATAGTCTCCACTTCTCCATCTTGTCCTACTGGAAGCCAACAGTGCTTTCTGGGGTCACTCTGAAGCCCTGCCACAGTTGTTTCTAGTGAGCTGTCCATCTCCTCAGTGGGCAGCTTGACCTACTTCTCTTCTACCACAGATCTGCCAATAAGAGCACCACAGTCCTTACAGACAGCCTTTGGCACTGGTGTAAACTGAGCTTGCTGAGGCCTAGGAAAGCTGCTGCGAAAGCCCCATCATGAATTTGGGTGGCTCTTTTTCTCCCACAGCTTCCTTTACTCTTGCTGCTTCTTCAACTGTGCACTTTTGATCCAGTTCCAGGTACTCCACAGTCATCCATTCCTCAAGAACATCCCGTGACTGAGTATCGCCCTCACCCACACCTAGGGTTAAGGCGTTTGCCAGCTCCACCTCAGCCATGCTGATTTTCACAACCTTCCCACCCTTGGCAAATCTTCTGAAGCAGAAGGACTCTTCTTACTCATCCTCTAGATGCCACTTATAGCATGCTTTGGTGATGCCCAAGCAAGGTTCTGGTAGTGAGAGTATTTCAGTTTGATCAGAACTTTATAAGCCTAAGACAAGTCAGCAATTAACTTGGTCATCTCCCTAGCCCCAGACTGTCAATTTCTGTTAGTCTCCTTGCCCCTGATAATGCAAAGTGTTCTTTAAAATATTTATTTATTCTTTCATAATTTATACCCCCCACTTTACTTTCTTCATATTCTCTCCACTTTCTTTTACTAAATCCCTTCTCAGCCACTCTCTTACTACTTTCCTGCATGTGGGTGAGTGTGTGTGCTTGTAGCCCACTACGTGAGAATGGATGGTAGTGCTTTATTTGAGCACTGGTAACTCACCAGTGTATACACCACTGAAGATTATAACACTCCCTCTCCAGCAACCACCCGGAGGGATGGGGCCTTAAGAGATCCCTCCCATTCAGACAGAATGTTAGCCATGACATACCCAGAGGGGACTGTGTCAGGGCACTCCTTTGGATCCTCTGTCTCCAGCATTCTTTCTGCCTCCTAGTCAGTGATGCTCCCTGAGCCTTGGAGGAGTTATGCAGATTTCCCATTTAAAACTGAGCATCCAATAGTTACTTGTTTTCAGTACTTTGATCAGTTTTGGGTCCCTAATAAAAAAGAACTCTTGCCGGGCGGTGGTGGCGCACACCTTTAATCCCAGCACTCGGGAGGCAGAGGCAGGCGGATCTCTGTGAGTTCGAGGCCAGCCTGGTCTACAAGAGCTAGTTCCAGGACAGGAACCAAAAGCTATGGAAAAACCCTGTCTTAAAAATAAATAAAAATAAAAAAAAAAGAACTCTTAACAGTCACCAGCATGTCCTTCTTTATGATTAGAGCTATGACAGAGCAAGCGTGTCTGACAGGATGGACCAACCATCACTGACTGCCTTCTACCTGCATACTTCCTAATCATGTTTAACACCGTGTCCAGGGTAAGCAATGTGGCCTCTTCCTGACAACATTAATGGTTGCTTTTATAAACTTAGAGACCACAATGAAAAACACAAAATGAGATTAAATCAAATACATGAGAAAATAATCCAGTCAAGAGACACAGTAAATGTAAAATGTGTGAGGCTGCTGCCATCACAGCATACCATATAGTTCAAGAGTAACTTTTAAATAGAAGCAATGCACTCTAAAATAACAAGTGTAATTCATAATGTGTAAAACTACCACAATGAAACATTTTCTATAAAGAAAATGTGCTTATTTTAAATAGTACAGTTATTACATAAAATAGTAATATTATCATTCATTATCATTATCAGGAACTATGTACACAAGTCTGCTATGTCACACCTATAATCCCAGCACTCAGGAGCAAAGTCAGTGGGATCTTCATGGCCCTTCTGGACTACATATGACTGCAGTCTGGGTTACATAAAAAGACTTTGTCTTGAAAAACATAAAAAAATTAGGTATGTCATTATAATTTTACAGTTTATACTTTTATACAATGACCAGTGCCAATCTTGACATAAATACTCAGTGTTGTGCTGGCCAAGACTTTTTGTTGGGAGGCAATTATTCTGGAAACTAAACTCAAGCCCTGAGATCTCCAACCTGCACTAAGTTTTTGGAAGCCTACCTGTCTCTCAGGTGACAGAAATTTTTCAGCTACACTGCAGCCTTACAGAACTACTGCCATATATATAATCTATCACTGCCCAATACAGCACTATGCAGCACATAACTATAATTTACAGTTGTCATTTAGTTATAAAGTCTAAATAAAGCAGAGTGAATGTAAGGAAAAACAATTATATGTAATACATAGGTAGATCTTTTTATTTTATATATATTTCTCATCTTCTCTCACAGTTATATATAAAAATATGAGTATTTTTCTTCCTGATTTTTCTAGTTGTTTTATAATTTAAAGTATACACTTAATTCTTTTAGACTTTAAATAGTTATGTGTGTATATAAAATATATATTCATGGTATAACTGCAGATATAGACTGCAAACAATATAGACAAAGTCTCAAATTTTACACACTTATTAAATGAAATATAATCCGGATATTAAAAAACACATTCTGTTCTAATTAGAACTTCAGCCCTCAAAACTTCAAACTCCTTTCCCTCCCTCCAACAATTCATCAACCACTAAATTATTCATTCAGAATTTAAGGAGAAAGGAATGTACATTTTAGGTATAAAATCTAGGAGACTGGTTTTAGGATTTTACAGTATCAAAAAACAACACCCATCATTGGAAACAAATGTTTGAGGACATGAACAGGGAAGCTGGCTGAAGAAGTAACCTGGACAGATGTGACAAAGTCCTCAAGGTAACAATGCCCTTTGTATGCTGCCAACTCTATCCGATCAGAACACTTCTGGCAAAGCACTTCCTAAGACTCTTAGCTCCACCCAGAATGGAGGTGAGCCACAGCACCAGCTGCTGAACTTGAACCACGGCACACTGGTCACCACATCTGCCCTGTGACTGGTGACAGAAACCAATACAAACATGTCAGGAACAACATAAGATCATAAAGCTGAATATTACCTTCAAACCCAGAATTCAGTAGGTGCTCCCCCAGGTCACAACCAAACACTCTCTCCTTCAAGATTCCCCGCTGCTTTAGCTTCTGTTTTGTTGGGCGAGACTTCATGAATGTTCGTAGAAAAGTAATGAGCTTGCCGTGCTTTTTGGACACTAAAAAAACAAAAACAAGAATATCTTAGTTGTGGCAAGGATTACAATTCAGTTAGCACAAGAAGAAACTAACCTTGATAGTCTACCTTCAAGATAACCTGCTATAAACATACTTTATAACTGCAGGCAGTTGTCTGGCTGTTGATGCACTTTGTTCTCCCTAGACTGTGATCCTATTTGATGGGACTGTAAGCAATTACACGCACTGTAGTCTGTGACCTTTAAATCAAGCTCGCCTGGCAAACCAGTCACCATCTCAGAGCATGAAGAAGGAACTGAGTTCGGATCCAGTGTCTTGTTTTGGATATCTTCATAGTAAAGAAGGCCTGGCAGAGAATAAAGGTAGTTCCCATCCAGTTGTCTTGAAATGTTCTTTTCTTTTTAAGTATTGGAGAGTAAGCCCAGGCCCTGTGCATGCTCATCAAATGCCCTGGCCACTAGCTATCCTCAGCCTTTACACTTTTTATGCTGAAATGGTAAGTTGTGTGGACAGCTTTTAACTGTTTTGTAACCAGGCACTGAACTTAAGATTTTCTTGCCTTAATTTCCCAACTAGTTGAGATAGGCCTGAATTTCAGGCCTGGATAAAATATTTTTCTTAATGGTAAGACATTTCCACAGCATTTGTAATTCATGGGATACAATAGGAGAAAGAAACTGTCTTCCCTCTTCTTCCACCAAGAGGCACATCCTGTGATGGCATAAAACACGGTAATCAACCTAATGGCAATAAAATACCACATTACCTAAATACATCAACTTAACTTGTTTGACGATCGAGACAATAAATAAAAAAATAGTATTTGGAGAAAACATTTCCATTGATTAATATATGAGAAAGACAACAGTGAAAGAGCCCTGAAAACAAATCCCTAGAATAGTGATGTTTGCTAAGAATTGCACCCTTCAGGGTGAGTTACTCTAAAAGACAGCACACAGCAAACCAACACCATAAGCTCAGAGATCAGGAGCTGGACTAAAGGCACTTTCCCAAGGTCTTAATTCCTTACTCTGTACACACAATTACTGGAGTCTGATTCATCTTTCTCCAGATTCTTCAGCAAATCCAAATATTCAGAGCAGATGAAGACGACTGAGGGAAATCTGTACACTTACAGCAACTCAGGACCCAGATGGAGTACTCTAGACCAGGTCAGACTTCACCTCATGGGAAACACTATCTGCACATGGAAGCATCTTTCTCACAGACTGCAAGTCTCCTAGCTAAACTTTCTTAAGACACTTTCTTTGTTATGCTCAGGAAAAGTTCTGGATAAACTGGAGTAAACAGTCCCTCTACAAGTTCAATGGAACAATCTGTTTTAGTCATCAAATATTTAAAATTTACTCAGAAGTCAGTCGTGATGCACACACCTTTAATTCCAGCACTCAGGGGGCAGAGGCAGGTGGATCAATGACTTTGAGGCTAGCCTTGTCTAAACAGTTCCAGACCAGCCAGTGCTACACAGTAAGTCTTCACTCAAAACATTTTTTTTTACTTAGAATGAATATAATTTTGGCGCTACCTTTAATGTGTTAAACCTGCAAAAATTCAAAAACTTTCCTGTCTAAAGTTCTTTGCTGCAAAATAAGTGTCATGCTCTTAATTTCACCAGTATGTGGTGAGATATTTACAGTATATTGGTTAATTTCTGAGTCTGTGACACAAACTATAATAATAGGTTACTGTTTATTTCCCCCTAGCTGCTAGTAATTTGATTAATTCATATTTACTATTGTGTGTACATGTGTGTACAAAGCATGTGGAAGACAAAAGACAACTTTTGGGAGTCCTCTACTTGCTGAGGCAGGGTCTTTCTTATTGTTGTTGCCGTATTGTATATTCCAGGCTAGATCATCCATGAGACTGCAGGTGATTCTCCAGTCTCTGTCTGTAGGAATACTGGGATTCCAGAGTTCAGTCATGTACCACAACATCTGGCTTTTGGACATATTTGGTTAACAGGCTTGTGAGATAAGTGCTTTTACACTGAGCCATACGGTCAGCCTTTATCTCCAATTTTAGATGAGGACAACAAGGCACAAGATGGTAAGTCAACTGTATACTACTTAAATGAAGAAAGCAAGAGAAAGCCAGATGTTTTCGTGGTTAATAAGAAAACTTGGGAGCAAAACAACCCAGGAGACAGGATGGTCAGGGAGAACTGCTCCAAGGAGTATGTGTCAGAGCCAGAAGGCACGAGAGCTAGTGGGGCAGCAAGTATTCAATGTGGTTACAAACGACAGGTCACAACAGAGTATGGGCTTTATGCCATGGGAACACAATGACTAGCTTAAACAATTTAAAACAAGTGATTACTTAAAAAGCCACCCAATATGTATATGAGAAAGCCAAACATGCACCAATAAGGAGTTGGCTGAATAAATCATTTTACACTCAAACAGAATTACTGATGTGCATTTCTTTGCTCCTTTGGTTAGTTTTTTGAGACAAGGACTCCCTACATAGCCTTGGATGGCCTGAAACTTGCTGTGTAAACCAGGCTGGTCTTGAATTCAGAGATTCATCTGCCTCTGTCTCCCAAGGGCTGGGATTAAAGGCTTGCATTGCCACATCCAGCCATTTTTATTTTTTTTAGAGCCTATCTACTGATTCAGTATAATCTCTAAGATAAGCTGAGTCTGAAAAGTAAGATATAGAAAATTTTTATCATATAAAAACAATTAGGAATTCATATATCTCTCACAAACACTAACAAATTCACAACATATATATATATATATATATATATAGGGAAAAATATTAATAAAAATAAAATAAAAAATAATCTTAGAGTGTTATAGGAAGGCTGCTTGTTCATTCCAGCCACCCAGAACCACATAGAAACTGTATTAATTGAATCACTGCTTGGCTTATTAGCTCTAACTTATTATTAGCTAACTCTTACATCTTAATTTAACCTATTTCTAGTAATCTGTGTATCACCATATGGCTATGGCTTACTGGCAATATAAATATATATATATATATATATATATATATATATATATATATACACACACCGACCACAGTTTCTTCATCTTCCTCTCCTCCTGTTCCTCCCATTTCCATCAAACCCCCTCCCCATCTATTCATTCCTCCTTCGTCTCCAATCAGAAAGGGGCAGAAGATTTATTTTGGTTATGCATATTTGCATGTGTTCAAATAAACTTAACAGCAGAAAGGGACAAATATTCTTTTTTTTCCTTATTACTTGGAAACATCATACCTAGAATCATCAGTGGGAATTAATTACACATGGAAGTCATAACTAACTGATAATGATGGGATAAATTACAATTATGATCCTTTAAACAAACTCTCAATACAATAAACCCATTATTCAGAGATTATCCCACGTTCAACTGGTCTTTCCAGAGCATTAGGCTGTTCTAACCCTGCTTCTTGGTTTGCTAACATGGCTTTCTTTCCTGTTGGGATAAAGAGTGTGTATATTTGTTCATTTCTAAAACAGTGACACAAAGTCTAACTGATTAAAGCTGCAATAAAAATTAAGAGCAGAGGATGTCACTAGGAATTCTAGGTCCCATTTGTACTTGAGGGTGCAGGGAAACTGCCTGTGTGCACATTCTTTTTGCATCCACTACCCATTTTGCTCCTGTTAAATTCCAGAACCATTACTGATACACAGGAGTAAGAGAGTGGTAAATTTACTTCTTGAATATTTACATCCCAGCCTAAAGCCTAAAATAATACCTTACCTATTCATGGTGATAAAGGTCAATCACACTGGATTAGAAATTAGGGTTGGGGGAGAGGGTAGAGGGTGTCAAACTCAAGCCCTCTGCAAGAACAGTAGTAGCTTTACCCATCAAGTTAACTCTATAGGTCCAGCTCTATAGGTTATTATAATAATGTGACTACAGACCTTTCTAGACTGACATATAAATAATCTAAATTTAATTCTCCCGTTCCAGTCCTTTGCTTCTGTCTTGTTTAATTGGATCTTTTAAGAAATGTTTATCTTAAATACAAGAAAGAGAAAGAAGGGTAAAATAACAGTAAGGATGTATGAAAAGTTATAAAGAGGATACTATTTAGTATCTACATAAAAAATTTTAGTAGATACTATGATATACCTAAAAAGATAATACCTGTACGCTTGTATATAAACATATATACATAGTTTAAATAAAATTCTCTCATTTGGGCTGACAATGCTCCCTCTGAAAGCCAAAAACATCTAATAAAAATATAAACACCTGACAAGGGAAGCCCTCTTTTGAATTGTTGGTCAGGGTTGTTCAATAGACTTCCAAAATATGTACTGCAGTTGTTGCTCTTGGTTGCTCTCCAGAGGTAGAACTTAAGTCCTGTTGCCAAAGATATTATGTGCTTCATTCACAGGACCTAGAGACCTCTGAGCTGGAACTGACATGAATGCTTCGTCAAGAAGACTAAATTTCATGGGACCAGAAGGTATCATGCAAGCTTCCAAAGGAAGGAGGCAACCAACAGCTCTACCCAGCTATGATGCCTATGAACCACAATAACCACCAGCATGGCACAATAACTCTAAGGGTACAGTAATGGCATGCACACCCTGGCAGTAAGCAAAAGTCTCTAATTGGACTTAAGACATGCCTGTTACTAGGAATCTAGCCATCTAACCAGGGATAGTGAAGTCCTGGAATTAGAGAAGAATCTACAACTGCTACTTTACTAAACCAGCTTAATCCATACCTACATTCTAAATGTTTATCCTTATACTCCCAGATAAGCCTAGTCTTAACCACTTATTGGGGAAACTTCTCTTTGTAATAGATCACAACCATTATAGAAAGACACAAACAAAATACAGAGCTGTGGGAATCAGTCCCTACAGATACATCTCCAATACAAACTCCTGCACCCAAGGCAAGGATCACTGAAGAGTATACAATAGGGGAAATTATACACATATAGATAGATAGATGGATAGATGGATGGATGGATAGATGGATGGATGGATAGATAGATAGATAGATAGATAGATAGATAGACAGATAGACAAACAGACAGATAGATAAAAACAGACCACGAATCAGAAAGAGTGCAAGGAGGGTACATGGGAGGGCTTGGAAGGAGGAAAGGGAAGGGGAAAATGATATATTATAATCTCAAAAAACAAAAGAAATGGGGCTGGAGAGATGGCTCAGTGGTTAAGAGCATTGCCTGCTCTTCCAAAGGTCCTGAGTTCAATTCCCAGCAACCACATGGTGGCTCACAACCATCTGTAATGAGGTCTGGTGCCCTCTTCTGGCCTGCAGACATACACACGGACAGAATATTGTATACATAATAAATAAATAAATATTTTAAAAAAAAAAACAAAAGAAATAATGTTTTTAAATGTCTATGTTGTTCCCAGATTTAATCTGATTGTTTCTTGTATTTCACCATTAAAAATAACTTCGGGTCTTTTGGGTAGAAAACAAATGTGAAGAGCTTCCCTGTTCCTAACTGAATAAAAGTATAAAATAAACTGGTGATGACCTTTATCATGTGATGTTCTGTATCTACTAAGGTTATCTTTTAGTTGTCTTGTTTTTTATTTTATTTTAAATTTTGAAAGTGGTGAATTAAATTCAACCCTCCTTTGAAAGTCTTGTATGACTTTTCATATCTGTTTTAGGTAAAGAGATTTGATGAGGAGGGGTCAGAATTTAACAACTGAAGTTGCAAGCCATGAAAAGTTCTTCTGCAGAACTGGAATAAATATCAGAAGTGAAAATAAACATGAAGACTGGTTTTTCTAGTAAAGAAAGAGAGATCCTAGTGTAACAGCCTAGGCAACAACTTCTAAACATGAGGCTGCTTCTCTCAGGACCTTAGAGATATTAATGAATTTAATTTCAGTTTGTATTAATATTGCATTCTAAATGAATATCTAATCACTATTACACTCTTAATCCAAACAGAAATATTAAATAAAATGATTACCTCCCATTATCTGCTATGTCAAGGGTTATGGGAACACTTCCATTTATGCCTTCTTTTCTACATATCCAGCAATAAATTATCAAGATAACCCAGCACACATATTTCAAGCCTCCTCAGTAATATCTGAATATTTTAAAACACATCAGAGCCAATGCTCCAGAAATTTAAAGCTTTTATAGCTTCTCAATAATAAGAGAAATGCAGGGTAAGTACCACTTACTTAAAATGCTTGGTAACGGAAAAGCTTTAGATTTCAGATATTTTCAGAGTCAGACAAATCAATCAATCTATCTATCTATCTATCTATCTATCTATCATCTATCATCTATCTGAATATATATCTCTCCATGTATCAATGGAAAAAGATCAGAGGGGACCAAGCCTAAATAAAATTCATTTATATTTTATGTATGACTTACATATAGTCTATGGGCAATTGTATGTAATGGTACTTCGTATCCACATTTTGACTACAATTTGTCACATGAGATACGGTGTACAATTTTTCATCTGTGACATCATTTTGATATAAAACGTTTTGAGTTCTAAGCACTTCAGATTAAGTATGTTCAACCCCTGGTCTGATAAGGTAAGCCCTTTGTTGACTAGGCTAGTGAAAAACTACTGGGCCAAGAGTACAAAGATACATTTTTGATAACGAGTTGTGTTAGATTACAAACAGTGAAATCAGTGTAAGATCTTAGTTTAGTGGTATAATAAAATGTTTCAGTAGGCAGTACAAATCTAGATTTCAATAAAAATACCCCCAAACATAAAATTCTTTGGGAAAACAGTCAAACAGCATAGAAAACCTCAAGTCTATATAAAATATGGTTTAAATAATTTATCAAGAGCATTATCTAAAACTTAATTAGAAAGCTCTGTTTTAAAGAAGGAGGGTTTCCTAAGTCTTCTGAAGAAAGGGTAGCATAAGAACTTAATATTAAAAAGTCATCATTAAGGTTATTGTTTAATGTCTAGTATACAGAGTTTAGTTCTTTTTAATTATTTATTTTGTTTCACGGATGTTTAAAATTAGAGCGAGGATCTTTATATAACTAATTTATATAACATACATTCCTTTCTAGGACTTAGGGATAAAACTGATTATGCTATATTATATTCTATTAATTATTTTGACTTACTTTGCTTCCAAGTACTTAGACAACCACTAAATGACATTTATGTTATCATTTTTGTTAGCCAATTGCATATACATTATAAAGATTAACTTTGGCCCTAGGTTTCAAGAAGAAAGTTACTGTAGCAAAAGAAAAAAATACAGTAAATTTTACCTACAGAATTCTGGGCTTCTGCAGAGTGGTGCTCAAAAGCCAACTCTTAACGTCTTCTTTAATTAGCTCCTATTTTTGAAATCAGGAATACAACAGTTGTCCAGCTTTGGATTTCACACTCTGATTCCCCAAACAAATATTCAAAAATTCTTTAGGTATGCTGAGCTTCAGCTTTTTAAATGCTCTTGATGTTATTGTGGAACAAAAAAAAGTACAGAATCACTCTTGCTCAAGATATCATTAATAATTTTGAAAGTAAGAGAAAACATAATTCTGTAACTGATGCAGGTGACAGCTGCAGGAGGCTGCCAGAGAGAAAACATCTAGAGCCTGCGCGGCTCACAGTGATGATGACATTCCAACCTGAAAGGGAGGGAACCAGGTATCCTAAGAATGCCTGCCAAGTCCTGCAGGCTGGATTTAAAATGGCACACTGGCAGTAATAACTCTCTGTTGGAGAGAAAGAGACAGAGACAGAAGGGGGGGGGGATGCAAGTGACAGAACTCTATTGACAGTTATATAATAGGCTCTCGTTTGCTGATGAGGGAGATCAGGAGCCATTTCAAAGGCAAAACTAACCTGAAAGCAAATCAATGACATTAAAGGTTCTGGAAAACAGGTCTGCAGTGAATTTACAAAGAGAATCTTTCGCCAGGCAGTGGTGGTGCACCAGACAGACAGAATATCTTCCAGTGATAGAAGAAAGAAGAACAGCTCACATAGAAAGAGCTAAGCAGAAAAAGGCAACCAGTTTCCCTATACCACAAAGCACTAACATGGCATTCCTAACATATACGGATATTTGACACCAAAGAAGGATGAGGCGGCTGTCCTTCACAGAGGATACAAAACACACAAAGTTACAACATGAAATTTTTAAAAGCCATGTTCCTTGGGAAAATGTCATGACATTAGATACCGCTCTTATTATCTACCCTGCCTGTTTGATTTTTCCAGGAAGTTGTGTTCCTTACTAGAAATATCACAGAGACACAAAATCTAGATTATGTGACTTTAGGTTTAAAGTGGCTTTAAGTAAGCTATATGTTTTCTCAACTCACAGGCACTTGTTTTTATTTCTAAATTTTAATAACAAACTAAAACATATGAGTAGTTTTCTTCCTCAGCTCTTTGCAAAACCAAAACAAGTTCTTTTTTTTTTAAAATAACTTGGTGACTTTACCAACACAGTTATATAAAAGACTATGACTAATTTCATTTCTAAAAGTGGAACAAAAGGAAGATTTGCATTTTACCAGAAGCAAGTAGGAGGAAACATGAGGTGGATATAAATTTCTTGATGTTGAATGTATTTTAACACCAGAATGAGATATAATACACAGGTTAAAGGTTTTTTTTTTAATGCACTAAGAGGTTTAATATTGTTTGGGTTCTAATTTTTACAGGATGACTTACTACTACTTGGCAAGTATGATTGCAGGAAGAAATATATTAATATAAACAGTCTCATAAAAATTAAAGTATAGCAATCATGTATTTTAGGAATTCAGTTGAGTTTACCAAAATATTGTATGAACTTTTAGGGAACAAAATTTTGGAACCTTAAATTCAATGGCATGAAAAATCTCTTTCCTGGATACTACTATTTCTTCTTTGATTAGATTGAAACATAAGCATCTTCAAATTTAACTGTCACTGTATTCTATTAAGCTATGAAGGTTGGTATGAGCATTAGTATTTATCATAGGTGGGCTGGGAGAGCTGTGGAGACTTTAGAGCAAAAAGTGAAAGGGATAGGTTCTAAAAATATAGATATTTTGAGAGTTTGGAACTTACATCAAGTCTCTTTAAAGGCAAAAAGCTGGGCTTTGAAGTCAGACCCAAGGATTAGGATTCAGCCTCTCCTCATTTCAAAATTCTGAAGTCTTTAGCAAATTACCTATTGAAATCTCACTTCCTTCGTGACGCAACAGAAGGACAATACTAACAGCCACCACTTGGCTCACAAGAAATGACAAATGCCAAGTGCTCTGTGTCATTTTCCCCATTACAATTTCTCTTTCCCTTTGTTCTGAAAACTTCAGTAATCTTCCCTTGGTACATGACTGACCAAGAATCTGACTGCTTTTCAGACCTTGTTTGTTCCAATTGACCACACAACTCCATGAAAGACCCAAGCTGATCAGAGGGCACAGACAAAGGCTGGATGGTTTCCAGTTTTCCCTCCTGTAATTTTCTACCTAATTTTACATTTCTGCGCTCTTCTACTAAATACACAACAATATTTCTTAGCGCTTGGAAGGAGCAAAAGTTGTGCTTTCAGATCATTTGACTGAATGACAGATGCAAAGTTGGCTATAAAAAAGAACTCCAAATTCTGAAACTTCTCCACCTAATATTTTGAAAATTACAATACTGATTACAATTTAAGCAATGGTAGGTCAACCTTGAAAAGAAAAAAAGAATAACTGAGCTGATTTGTGATTTAGAGAAAATACTTATTTCCATGTAGTGCTCATGAAATAATATAATAAAAATGCTTCATTGTCAAAGCAGCAATGAACATGACCTAGCCATTCAGTCTCTGGGAATACATAGTCCTTTGAGAGTGGAGACAACTGTCCTTACAGAAGGCAGTGCTGGAAGGAGCAGAGTGCTGGCAGGAATGGGCAGAAGGGGATTTCCTTCCTTATGCTAACCAAAGCAGCCTTTCCAGGGCACTGCTCATTTTCCATTAATCAAGCACTGAAACACTATTAGCCCACAAGAAATATATTCTCTCTCTCTCTCTCTCTCTCTCTCTCTCTCTTTCTCTCTCTCTCTCTCTCTCACACACACACACACACACACACTCATTTAATAATGAAAACTTCTATTACATTAACTCAGGTCTAGAAGGCATTACCAACTAAGCTGACCAAAAATAGCAGAAAATAAATGTTTACTAAAACTCTCTGGGAAAATAACACCTGTGAAGCACAATTGACAAATTCTACTTTAAGAAGTGAATATATCTCTACAAACAAGACAAATATTAATGTTATTATTTCATTTCCAGATAAATACTGAATCAGAACGCACTTGAGAACCAAGGTAACATGTGCTCAAATATGATCTAAAAATAGAACCAAGGAATTAGTCCAAAAGTAGTTTGAATGAAATATTGAAAGACGGATTGAAATCTCCTTACCTCTTGCTGTGGTGAAAGTTTTAAGATCAGTATTTAAAATTACTCTGTGGCTGTATTTAGCAGTAGAGTCGGCAGGCAATGGGAGCTGTGCATTCCCCAACAGCTTAAGAATACAGCACAATCACACACCAGCTCAGATCTTATCCAGCATGTCAGCATTCCTGGCCAGGTCTTCACCACACTTGGAGGTGCCAGCTGTTTCCAGGTCCCCCTCTCAGAAGCACTTGGCCCAGATTTCAGGCCTGTTTGAGCCAGCCTCTGTAAGAGCTCGGCCTTAGAAGCTTAATCCTCCTCTCTCAGTCAGAGCAGCTTTGCCACACCACAGGAACGCCCCAATTTAAGCTCACACTTGCAGAACAGGCTTCACCAGCATGGCTCCACCCATCAGCCTCCCACAGGTGAGTGCTTCCTGTTCAGAAAGCAGTCCTAGAAAACTGCCATTTAACTGTGCCCTTCATGCTTTGCCAGTTCCTTACTATTCAGTTATTTGTATTTGCTAAGTGGGTGGGGGCAGTGTAACTGACAAAACGAGGCATGTTAGAGCAAAGCCAAGATAAGAAAAGTAAGTAATCAAGTAGGAAGTATTGCTAGTAAAAGGCTGAGTCATAAAACCCACTGCAGCAGGCTAAGGGGACCAACCTTCAGTGTCTCCGCTGATGCTAAGTTGTGCATGTGATGCTACTGACATGTTTCTAAAATGCATCCATTGACACTGACTCTTCATGGAAAGTTCTAAGAATGACGATTATGCATGGATCACGGAAAAAAGAAGTTTGCTCAAAATGGAAAATTCAGAGCTTCCAAAGGACCTTTCACTGCACAGGGGAGAGGCTCACTTCACCACTGTCTTTAAGGAGCTTCCTGTCCTCTACTGGAAACACTGACCAGCAAATGAAGCAATCCTCAACTCTCAGCAACCTCTGCCAAATGAGCATTCAACCAGCCTTGGCTATGACTATTAAAACATTATATATACACACTGAAGAGAATCTTCACTTACCCTACATTATCACCACTGAACCGGAAAACACTGATATACTTCCTGTTCCAACTGAGGTTTTACTAATTCCAATGTAAATTCTACCATCAGATATTGTTTTCTTCAACAAAATCATTATTACATATCAGACACAATTCTAAGTTTTACTAAAATCTTCATCCTAACTCTATGCAGCTGATACTGTTATCTGATCTTACAGATGCACAGAGAGGCTGAGAAACACGCCAAAAGTGCACAGCTATGAGGCGGCAGAGACAATGCTCACAGGAGTTACACACGTGCAAGACCGTTCATTACACTAACTCTTTCCTCCATTTTTGAACATAGCTTTGAATATAAAATTGTTGCTAAATGGCAAGCCACAGTAGAGAAAGTAATGAATTGATTTGATTTTAAAATACAAAAGGATGCAGGAACAAAGCAAGTTAAGTTCCCACTAATGGAAAAGCTGTGGACTTGAGGGTTTTGTTGAGCAGGATGTAAGGCTCCTAGAATTTATTCATGACAGAGAAAGCAAATCCAATCTTTCTGAATTTCAAATTAAAAACACCTCTCCCTCCCAAACCTTTCTTTGCTCAATATAAACACAAGCAACGGAGGGCAATGGTCAGAAAAAGAAAATAAGAACGAAGCCAGTGCTGGGGCTAGGTTGTAAAGTGGCTTCCACACAGGCATGCATAATTGATTCAGATCCCCAGCACCCATACAGAAGGCCTGGTGCAGTAGAAGGTGTCTATAATCTCAACACCAGGGAGGAAGAGACAGGCAAGATACCTGGTGCTAACTGGCCAAACAGTCTTGCCGAACTGGTTAGCTCCAAGTTCAGTGAGAAAGTCTCAAAAAAATAAATAAATAAATAAATAAATAAATAAATAAGTTGGAGAGTGCTTGAGAAAGACATTCAGCATCAACCTCTGAACTCCACATACATGCAAGGGTGTGCACACATCCACACAAATGTCTAGATACATATATGCCCTCCACACAAACACAAAGAATAAAGGTGGGAAAAGAAGAAAAACATATAATGTAGAAAAGTCACTTTGCTAGTACTTAGTATAATCCACAAGGCCCTTGTATTACCTACAACATTAACAGGTACAAGAAACAAACTCCACAAAAGCGTATGTAGCTGTGAGAGAACTGCACAGTTAACGACACCAAACCCTCATGTTAAAACCAAAGGCTTTTCTCTATGGCAAGTCGAAGCAGACAAGAAAGTGTACACAAAAACTGGCAGATCCGGGGGTAAAGTCTACATTATGGCTAACTATTGGGATAATGTCATTTTCCTGCTTTTCATTATACACTACATAACTCGTTATGTAAGACGTAACAACTCGGAGGAGTGAAAAGTACAAGGGACCTCTCTGTGCTATTTCTGCAACTTCTAAGACATTATTTTAAAATAAAAATTTTGAAAGTTCCTCTAAATGAAAAATGCACTATATTGTGTCAACTATTGCACACCTATGGCAAAGGGGAAGCCACCTGTCATCTTTTCCTTCACATTAAAAAGCGTTTAGAGCTATCATCTGTGAGATATGAATAGGATGTGCCTTGGTGTGTGTAGGAGGCACAAGAGAATCCACCGGGGAGGCAACTGGCTATATTCTTAACTTTTATTTCAAAATCTCCACAGTGTCAGCAAATTCTTTGAAGTTACGGCCAAATATATATAGAAAATTAACACTCTCTTGTCCCACATACCATCACCACTTGCCTGGTCACCTTAGCAGCCACTGTGTGACTCTTTTCTTTTACCTCTAAGGCAGCCACTAAAACGATTCTTTTGACAAAATATATTAAATCAAGCAATTGTTCTGCTTATAATCTTCTTTACCTTCCCAAATACCATCAAAAGCCCCACAGCAGCACCTAGGCCCAGAGGATGTGAAATCAACCTTTCCCATTTTGATCTAAACCCTCCATTCTCTCTCTAGCTCTCTGGCCTTCCTAACGGCACATTTGCAGGCTATAATCTTTGCTCACAAGTGATGCTCCAACAGTCCCGTCCCTGAAATCTCAACCCCGTATGAACGATATCCTAGGTGCTCAGCTTCTGAACCCCTCTCTCAGCTGTATTTTTCTCCACAGCACTTACCTGCTATATCATATAGTTCACTGCTTTATCCACGCCCCCATCACTCCCTCTCAATTCCCCCAAAATTGCAGTTCCATCTGTTGTATTCTATTTCAGCTACAGCATGTATTATACACTATTTAATTACTGACCAGGGGATTGGAGCATTATTATTTCTCACTGGCAAGGCACTAGGCCTATCATGAATGAGGACTAGGGTTAGACTTCTAGCACCACACAAGATAATAAATAAATATGATTAATGAATGAAACTAATACTTGAAATGATATCTTAAAATGGCAAAGACTAATTAGAATAGACAACTGTGGCTAGGGGCCCATCCTAACACAATCTGAAGGGGATGTGAGAAGTTAGAAAACATTTTGATGTCTCTAGTGGAAACAGCTTTTGTTCATAAGCAGAAGTCAGAAACTGTTTTAAAGTATGTATCAGGCACAAAGGATGCAAAAATTGCATAAAATGGAAGGAAAGGGAAGGAAAGAGGAAAGCCATCATAAATTTTCTAGGGTTCTTTTGCTGAAAATATTATCTTGATAGCCGAGTGGTGGTGGCACGTGCCTTTAATCCCAGCACTTGGGAGGCAGAGACAGGCAGATCTTTGTGAGTTCGAAGCCAGCCTGGTCTACAAGAGTTAGTTCCAGGACAGCTAGGGCTGTTACAAAGAGAAACCCTGTCTCAAAAACAAAACAAAAAAGAGAAAATATTATTTTGACATAATCTTTATAGTATATTCAGAGAGGAAACTGACTCGGGCATTCTAACACTCCCCTGACGCTTCCATAAAAGATACTGGTTTTATCACCTGATCCTCTTTTTTAAAATTTATTATAATTTTAATTTTATTCTTGTTATGAGTGTTTTACCTATATGTGTGCCTATGTACTATCTGCATGCCTGGTACTCACAAAGGCCAGGAGAAGGTGTCAGAGCCCCCTGAAACAGGAGTTACATAGAACTGTGAGACAGCACGTGGATGCTAGGAACTGAACCCGAATCTTCTGGAAGGACAATCACTGCTTTTGACCATTGAGTCATCTGTCCAGGCCAAACGCAATTCTTATAGTGCCAGCCTCATGCATGTTTGCGTTCAGCAGGAAGAATATTTAAGACAACATTCCAAATAGGAGAGGAAAAGTGTGATCATTTCAATTAAAGTGGCACTGAAGGAACATGACAATAAAGAAGCTAGAAAGTCAAGGAATGAAAAAAGGAAGAAAGGAGAGAAGGGAGGAAGGAAGGAGTGAGAGAGAAAAAGGAAATAAAGGAAAGAACTGGAATTAGCAACTTCACAAATAAAACAAGAAAGAAAGCAAGATATTAGAAGATCACTTTTTTAGAAGAACACTACAAGGAAGTTTTGCCTTAAAAGAACACAGTAGGAGGGAGATGGGTAGGTCTAACAAAAATATGTTTATGAAACTCTCAAAGAACTACTAATTAAATAAATCCAACATTGCAGGCTGGGAATGCTGCTCTAGACACAGCCTTGACCAGCATGCAGCCAAGGCCCTGGACTCCACCACAGCACTACTCCAAACAACAAACGAACCAAAAACTACCAAAAATTTTAGGTTTTGTTCTTAATTTCAAAACTATTATGATAAGGTGTCATATTAAATTACTTCTTAAATAAATCAAAATATCTCATCAGTTACATGTTTGAACTATAAAATTATTCCCCAAAGTTATTTCTGTATCTGCTACCAGGGGAAACAAAACTGGTTATTACCAAGCAGAGAACAAAAATACATCATGCAGCCTATTTATGTGACCATCTAAAGAGGCTCCTTCTCCCACCATTGTGCTATAAATACTATAATTAGAGCCCAAGAGATGATTCAGCAGGTAACTGCACTTGCTGCTGGGCCTGAAGATCTGAGTTCCATCCCTGGGACTCACGATGGACAGAAAGAGAGAAATAACTCATACAAGCTGTCCTCTGACCTCCACACATATATCGTGACATGGACACACACATGTGTATACATACACACATACACACACATTAAATACATGCAATAAAAATATTTTGTGCTGTCTTTGGAAAAGTTTTAAACCAAAAACTTATCTATATCAATTACATAGATTTTGTTTCTGAGCGGGAGATTATACAACATGAATCAATGAATAGGAACTTGGAGGAGAACTAAGAGTAGGGACTTGTCTAGCATACCTGAGACCTGGCTTAAGCTCCAACACAGAGAAAAATGAACAGATTCCAGACAGACATAGCTCCTTCTACTTTAGCTTAATTCTGATTGTTCATTGTTTTGTTAACTCTCTATTAGTTCAAATTGATATTTTTATATTTCCTTTTCTTAGATTTAAAAAACATTATTTTTTTTGAGAATTTCACATATTTTTAAAGATTTATTTATTATAAATATATGGGTTTTCCCTTCATATGTTTGTGTACTACTTGTATTCCTGATGTCTGCAGAGAGAGTTCAGAAAATCAGATCCCCACACAGAATGCATTCTGAACAGATTCATACTCCCCTACTCCTCCCCTTATCACCCTCCTCTCAACCTGCCCATACCATCACATCATACTTTAAGATTCCTTTTAAAAAAGAATTACTTCTTTGCCCAGCTGGTCCAGTTTGTGTGGCCCAGCTGGCTTTGAGACTGGGGTGTGCTCTGCTTTACCTGATTTAAAACAACAACAACAAAACAATTCTCTCTCTCCCTCTCTTAACAGCCATCAAATGCTAATGTCTTCTCAGCTAGTGGAGGAACTGCATTCTGCCTTCCTGCCCTCTAACATGGGATTTTGTCTGGCTAAAGCATGCACTGGTCTTATGTATGACATCATTTCACGTGTGCATCTGTCTTGTTGTATGTTCCTTGAAGTCACCCCCACCTCTGGATCTTACAATCATTCTGCCCCCTCTTCTACACAGATTCCCTGAGCCCTAGCATGAGAAATGTAATGTCCAATCTGGGACTGAACACTCTACAGTCTTTTGTTCTCTGCACATGATCAATTGGGTCTTTGTGTTAATTGCCACCTATGCCAAGGAGAAGCTTCTCCGATGAAGGCTGACAGATGCTAAGATCCATGGGCACTGTGATAATTTATAAGGAACATATGGTTCCATGGGTCATAGGCTCAAGGAGAGAATCCAATACTATTACTCTACTAAATGACCACAATATTTAAGCTGGCTTTCTAAAAATTTCTGTCCAGCTATTTTAATAATGGTCAGAGAGGTTTATCTAAGTCCCTAGTCTTTTCTGTTTAGAAGCTCATAGCTCAAAAGTACACTTTAATTTCACATTCTATTTGTTTGTTTTGCTGTGTAGCTGTGGCTGTTCTGGAACTCACTCTGTAGAACAGGCTGGCCTCAAACTCAGAGATCCTTCTGAAAGCTGGGATTAAAGGTGTGTGCCACAACTGCCTGGTTAATTTCACATTCTTATATACTAACTATTTCGTGTGCTGGATGGTTGTACTGTTTGTGTGCTATGCTTTTAAGTTTATGATATATATGTATATATACATATACACACATACATACATACAAGCATACATATACGTACATATGAAAAAGAAGATAAGGTTGCTTGGAATCTTTTGGTCTGGTGATTTTTTTTAACGTTGGGAAGTTGGAGTCATTAAAAAATAGTCTGAAGGAACACACACACAGAGAAAACTTGCTTTTTTCAGCAGCTTTTCTCAATGGTTCTCCTGTCTCCTCTTTTTCTTACTTCTTTTTCTTTCCCCTCCCTCTCTCACAGATAAGGCTAGATAATGACAGAATTTCATGAAGGTAATTATTTTTAAAAGATCAGGTGTTGACCCTAATAATGAAACTATGACATGAAAATTTAAGAATTTATTACATAAGCGCAAGAGAAACTATGCAGAGCAGAAGGCAGAATCACCGAAGTTGAAGACAGGTCAATAGAAGGCATCCATGTAAGAAATCAGAGAATATAGGCAGGACAATAGAATCTAAGATCGGTGGGGACAGTATCATGGAATGGAAGCAATGTGGATCGGAAAGGAGAGGAGACAACAATTGAGGCTATTTCCAAAGTGGAAAAAGATATCAATATTTCTCCATGAATACTAAGCAACACAAACCCAAAGATGTATTTTCTCCGCTCATAGCAGGACTGCAGCTTCTTCCATCAAACTATATCCTATTATTCACTACTTTTTTTTTCCTTTTGTTCTTTCAAACTTACTTTTTTTCCCCTTAAGCACCAAGGATATTTGCTGTCTTGGTTAGGCCACAAAAACTCAGTTTCATTTTTATCTACACAAATTATTGAACACATTAAGATCATAAAAAAAATAGCTTTAAAGGGAAAAAATTTCCTGTTGCCCTTGTTGTATAATAGTATAGGGAGCTTTAAGTTTTCAGACTCAAACTATAGCTGTATCTTTCCAATGTGGCATCTCACAGTGACAGATGGCAATGTTAAAAATAAATAGAACATTCAAGTTGTTTATACTGTAGGCAAAGACAGTTTTAAAGTGTGAAACAAGCCCAAGGCTGATTGAATTTGCATCATCTCTTTCAATCTGCATTAGGAATGCACATTTCCTTAAGCCAACTCTGAGTTGTTTTCAAAAGATAAACCATTAGCTGTAAAGGTATACTTGTTTTTCTACTAATGATTTAAAATTAACAATGACTTGGAATTCTGCAAATACAAACCTTTCTATAAGTGATTAACTTTACAACGGTAAAGGCTTTGAAAATTATTATTATAAAAAGCATTACTTTTCCTTGAAAATCATGACAAATTATGCAATTAATACAAAAATTTGTAATGCCAAAGTTCACTAGGTTTTAAAAACTCAGGTTATAGGACACCTGTGAAGGAAGCTGCCAGCGCCGGGATGTAATGACTAGTAATAATTTTTTAAGTTACAACACAGGAAGACATATAAAACCATGCTGAAGAAATTACACTATTTTTCTTGTGCTCAACCACAAAGACCACAAAGACCTTAACAAATTAACGTAGGCAGAGGCTGCATTTTGTTTTCAGCTGTCTAGACCAGAAAAATCACATAGAAACTATATATATATATATATATATATATATATATATATATATATATTTTACAACACTGCTTGGCCATTAGCTTAGGAATATTCCTGGCTAACTCTTATATCATAAATTAACCCATTTTTATCAATCTGTATATCGCCATGAGGCTGTGGCTTACTGGGTAACGTTCTGGTATGACCTTCTCCTTTGACAGCTACATGATGTCTCCCTAACTCTGCCTACTCTTTCTCTATTTCCTGCCTGGCTTTACTCTGGTAAGCCATTGGTCAAAACAAAACAGCTTTATTAATTAACCAATAAAATCAACACATATACAGAAGGATATCCCACATCAAATTAACTTTCAAAAAATTTAACATATTTTTACAGCATTCAACAAACCAGAACTAGAGGGGAAGTTCCTTAATCTGGTAATGTACAACTATGAAACTGCACACAGACAACATCTCCCTCAATGGCCAGAGACTAAATGCATTCCCCCAGATTGTGCATAAAAATGGTGTACACGCTTTTGACTTCTATTCAGTTTTGTGCTGGTAGATCTCACCAAAGAAAACCATCAAGAAAAATTAATATAAAATAAAAGTTGGCCGGGCGGTGGTGGCGCACGCCTTTAATCCCAGCACTCGGGAGGCAAAGGCAGGCGGATCTCTGTGAGTTCGAGGCCAGCCTGGTCTACAAGAGCTAGTTCCAGGACAGGAACCAAAAGCTACGGAGAAACCCTGTCTCGAAAAATCAAAAATAAATAAATAAATAAATAAAATAAAAGTTGAATACAAACCAGAATAGAACTAGTATTTGTGCATATGATTTTTAATATAGGGAATCCCACAGAAACCATTAAAATGCTATTAGAACTGAGGCTTCTGAATAAGACGGCAACTGCAAGCCTCTGGGTGAAGTGGAGAATGAGAAGCATCAATCAAAATAGCAGAGTAGATTCTAGGGGTATGAGAGATGACTCAGAAATTGAGAGCACATACTTCTCTTGCAAAGGATTCACGTTTGGTTCTCAGAACCCTCCCAGATGGCTCACAATGGTTTGTAACTCCAAAACCAGGGGATCTGACACATTCTGGGGTTATCCGCTTTTATGTGCATGTGACGCACATACACAGACACATATGCACACATGAATTAAAAGGACTTTTTAAAAATATTCCAAAGAAAGAAAAGATTAGAAAAACATACAGGAAGAACTAGGAACATACAGGAAGAGCTAGGACAGGTTAAAGGTGCAGAAAAAAAGAAAGATGATTCACCAAAAAGAAGCAAGCAGCATGTGGCTCTAACCATGTGGCCCTCTGTGTTATGGAGGTTAATTAGAAACTATACCCAAAGGAAAGCTAGGCAGCCCTGGTGACGGCTTGCAGGCCTACCCACAAGCCCAGTAGACTAAGTGACATTACAGCAACACTGCTTCAAACAGGTACTTGATGCTTAACATGTTGGAAAATATAATACAATTGTTTGCTTTTTCCACTCACAACAAACTCTGGAGATAGCTCCTTACTTTGTACCCACCCTTGCATGTGCAAACTGAGGAATGTGGGCTGAAGAAGTCAGAGTTTCTGACTTGTCAGTTGCAAAGCTCCATATGAACCCTGCTACAGTAAGGGAAGCTACTATAAAGTGACATTTGATACTTGTACAGGTACAGCACTAGCACACACTGTAGGAAAAGTAAACCCTTCCAATATCAACTTCTTCCCTGAAGACCAAGCAGTTGCTCCAACAATGCATCTTTTAAACAGTGTTAATTCATATTGTATCCTTCATTTTTGGTCTCATGCATTTCCTCTTCTGTTTAGCAAATTTTGTTTAGCAATATTTTGTCTTTTTATCATTTTTCAAAAGTTTTTTATTTTTATACCTCTTTTTACATTTACCGAATTTATCTTCACAATACACTCTACATTACCGCGGGCATTTGCTGTTTTAGAGTGCATGTGGCAACCAGAGGTCAATATAGAGTACGTTCCTCAATCACTCTCCACATTATTTTTTTGAAACAAGGTCTGCCACTGAACCTGAATCCCATGGAATCAACTAAACTGATAGGCTGGGGAGCACCAGGGATTGTCCTGTCTGCCCCTGCCTCCTAATTTAGAATTAGCATGCATAATCTTTCACTTGAGGTTCTTGTACTTACAAAGCCAGCACTGTACCAACTGAGCCATCTCACCAGTCTGTATGTATGTATGTATTTACGTGTGTGTGTGTGTGCATGCGCGCATAGACATGTACAGTCATAAGTGCAGCCTGTAGCACGGAGATCAGAGAACAACCCACAGGAGTCAGTTCTTTCCTCCCATCCTCAGTCTTGGTGGCAAGAACCATCAGTTACTAAATTATCTTGCTGCCACACCTGCCAATTGACTTTCAGTGTACTTCTTTATATTGTTTGGTGTCCTACTGCTTTTGTTACAATAGCCCTTTCCTCCTCTCTGAGTGGTACTAGGAATTGATCCTCCTGAGTTAATAGTCATTAAACATTGCCGTATCTAGCAAAGTAATGTTTTTAAATTGACTGGGAAAAGGGAAATTTCAAGAGAAGCATAAACTAAATCAATTTATGACCAACAATCCAACACTGTAGTAAATAATTAAAAAGAAATAACAATCCAACCAAACAGAAAAAGTATCCAAAAATTCAAGGATTCAGCAATAACTCGAACCATACATAGTCTTAATTCTTTATTTGAAAGACAATGGCTAGCTATGAAATGTTAAAAACACCCAACAGTGGTGTGGGACAATGGTCTATATTCTGTCAATTATATTTTAAACAAATGCTGATTGGCCAGTAACCAGGGAGGAAGTCTAGGCAGGACAACCAGAAAGGAAGTAGAGGTGGGTCAAGGAGAACAGGGGAATTCTGGGAAGAAGGAAGCCCTTTCCTCTGCAGTTGTGAAGAAGAAGCAAGATGTGACTGCCTCACTGAAAAAGGTACCGAGCCATGTGGCTAGCATAGACAAGAATAATGGGCTAATATAAGTTATAAGAGTTAATAAGAAGCCTGATCTAATGGGCCAATTAGTTTATGACTAATATAGACCTCTGTGTGATTTCTTTGGGACTTAACAACTATGGGAACCAGGCAAGACAGAATGACTGACAACATCCAACTATGAAATGTCTCCAAGAAATCTAATGGCAAAAGTACCACAGACTGCAAGTGAAAGGATGCACATATGTGTACCAAACTAATCACAACTGAGATCAAGACAATACAGGTAACCTGATATGTGAAGTATATTAAAACCCCAAATGATGTGGGAGTGTCATATATCAATCTGTTGATTTCATTGGTTAAGCAATAAAGAAACTGCTTGGCCCTCATAGGTTAGAACATAGGTGGGTGGAGTAAACAGAACAGAATGCTGGGAGGAAGAGGAAGTGAGCTCAGAGACGCCATGCTCCTCTCTCCCAGGCAGACACACACGATTCAGCTCTGACCCAGGATGGACATAGGTAGAATCTTCCTGGTAAGCGCACCTTGGGGTGCTACACACATGATTGGAAATGGGCTAGTCCAGGTGCGAGAGTTAGCTGAGAAGAGGCTAGATAGAAATGGGCCAAGCAGTGTTTAAAAGAATACAGTGTCCATGTAATTATTTCGGGCATAAGCTAGCAGGCGGCTGGGGTGCTGAGGACGCAGCCCCGCCGCTCCTATTACTACAAAATGGCGCCCAGACGTGTGGACAACTGTATCCACGGAAAGCCTGAGAAATCTTGGGAAAGAGTAAAGCATGTTTTCTTAGTAACAGCAATTTCTCGGGTCTGCTCTGCTTGCTAGAAGCAAGCACTCTCATCTAAGAGAGGCTTCCTGACTCAGCTTTAGTTGCAAAACCCTGCAGCTCTTAAGAGGTCCTACCACGAAACACTTAAACGGTGTTGACGAAAAGCTGAACACATGCTTTTCGGTTTTCAGCCGTAGCAGGAAAAAAGCTGCGCCATTTAAAAATGCTGGCTTTCTGGGCCATCCTGCCAGGACAAACTCTGACTGTTTGAGGCAGGAGGGCCGACTACAGAGAGAGGACTTGTGTGTTGTCTGTGGACATAATGCTGCAACTAACTTGCTGGCAGGGACCTTGAAATGCCATAGAGTTGTGGCAGTAAACATGGCTACAGCCAGTACCTCAGCCATGAGGCTGGAAAGCTAAGGAATGGGCTGGATCCAGCCGTCAAAGCCACGGCTTTAGTCCTACTGATATTGCTTGGTAAATTAAAGACTCATGTGGTCAGAAAAAGAGAGATATACAGAAAAGAAAGATTCAAAGACAAAGAAAACTTCTAAATGGTTTACAGTGTGTTAAAAATATATGCAGACTAAAAGTTGTTCTTAAAGTAAAAAACAAAAAAAAGGAAAGAGAGTAGTTGGGTGTGGTAGTACACACCTTTAATCCCAACACTTGGGAGGCAGAGGGAGATTGACCTCTGTGACTTCAAGGTGTGGTAGCACAGGCCTTTAATCCCAGTGCCTAGATGGCAGAGACAAACAGATCTCTGTGAGTTCAAGGTGCAGTAGTGTACACCTTTAATCCCAATGCCTGGGAGGCAGAGACAGGCGGATCTCTGAGAGGTCAAGGACAGCCTGGTCTACAGAGTTATTCCAGGTCAAAGATACAGAAAAAAAATAAAAGTAAAAATAAACAAAATAGAGGTTAAAATAAAGCACACAAGGATGGAAAATACACAGAGAATTTTGATACTGTATGTTATTATGCTCTCTTTGAATTATTTGAATGCTGAGGAAAGGGTTGCTGTGAACATCTTCAGAAAATTACTTCGCTCAACTGCCAAATGAGATAAAACTAGAACACAGGTTATACCATGAAAGACCTAATTAACGACGCCCCCATTCAGCAGGAAGCAGTTTGGAGAGAAAAAACCGCGCCCATGTTCCCAAATATGGTTTATAAACATTCTTTAATATTTAAAGGGGGATATGATATAGATATGAATAATTTGTATTAGTATAGATTTTGCTTTATTGATAGAGATTTAAGGTCAATTTTGTTATATGTATATGCATATTTCTGCTATTGATTAAGATATTGTGATAGTGTAGTTCATTAAAAAATGTAATGTATAATTAAGAAATATAGGTTAATGGATAATCATCAGTAATAGTCAAGCTTGTAGTCATGTTAGTTAGATTTTCTATATATATAGAGATACATTTCAGTTAGATAGGCATTCTTAATATTTTTCAAAGATTATAGAATATGGCATTTTAAATGTTTTAATAACTTAGGGTTTTTCATGACAATGAGACACTCTGCTCCTGGCAGCACCAATCTACTTCAAGAAGAAGATGGGCATCGAAGAGGATCCTTATGGAGTTTGATAGCCATTTGGGCAAGAAAACTGCTCTTGCCTGGACTATTGACTGGACACAGAGAACCCGCAGAGAGAGAACTACTGAACTTGCCTAAAGGTGAGATGATCTTTCGGGGTTCCTGATTCATGAAAGAGTCTGCAAGACATTCTTCAGGACAAGCAGATAGTGACTGCCTTTGAATTTTCCTGCTTCATGGAAATGTCTGCTGGATACTATGGGCCTGAAGGCTGAAGACTGATGCCCCAACGGTACAGAGGAACTTTGGGTGAGTGTACAGGCAGCGAGATGTCTCTGTCATTTCTAGAGTTTTGAAAATTGCTTTTTTCTTGTTTGCTTAGGTAATATTGCATCTCTCTGGAGTCTTTGATGGAGTTAAGAATAGTTAGTTATAGTTATAGTTTTCCTTAGTTATGATAAAGATTATTGTAATTTTTACTTGATAATTGTTTTGTTATATGTAATTTTGCTATGTTAAAGTTAAAGCCTTCCTTTTTTTGTTTAAACAGAAAAAGGGGAAGTGATGTGGGAGTGTCATATATCAATCTGTTGATTTCATTGGTTAAACAATAAAGAAACTGCTTGGGATGCTAGGACCAGTGCTCAAGTACAGTTTTAAGCTCCTAAACTAAGGCGACCCCCCCAGAGCGGTGAGTGCCTGCATACCGGGCAGGCCTCAGGGTCCCCTGTAAGGGAGCCTGGTACCTTCAGCTCCGGCGCCAGGCTTCCTGCAGGCTCCTGGATACCACCTCCCCCCCCCTTGCTCCATTCATCCTGTTGGCCCTGGATCATTGGGCTACTGGTGGCCCTGTTTAGTTGCTGAAGAATCCCATCAGGACGGGTGAGTGTGTGCTATCCAGGGGCGGACTGTCCCAGAAGAGAGCACAAACCCCCTCCCCCAGCTCCTTCTACAGGGCTGTCTTTCTTTTGCACGACCCAGCCCCCCCAGCACCCCTCCCCAACCCTGCCCTGCTGTATGCTAGGACCAGTGCTCAAGTACAGTTTTAAGCTCCTAAACTAAGGCGAACCCCCCAGAGCGGTGAGTGCCTGCCTACCGGGCAGGCCTCAGGGTCCCCTGTAAGGGAGCCCGGCACCTTCAGCTCTGGCGCCAGGCTTCCTGCGCGCTCCTGGATACCACCCCCCCCCCACCCCTTGCTCCATTCATCCTGTTGGCCCTGGATCATTGGGCTACTGGCAGCCCTGTTTAGTTGCTGAGGAATCCCATCAGGACGGGAACGGTTCCTGCTTCTACACTGAAGAGATATACCCAGAGAGTCAATCACAGCAAAGACTGGACCAAGAGACCAGGCCTCTCCTGGCTCCATTTGAAGGAAGAGATGGGAAGGCACCAATACAAGAATTCCTCCAACAACCTGAAAGGCAACATGACACCACCAGAAACCAGGGATCCCGAAATAAGAAGAATTGTACACCCTACTCCTGAAGAAACAGAAGAAATAGACTCAAAAGTGAACTATATGAAAATAATAGAGGACCTTAAACAGGAGGTGAAAAACTGCCATAAACAATTAGAGATTACAAACAAAAAGGTAGAGGAAATGAATAAATCGCTCAAAGACACGCAAGAAAACCAAGAGAAACAAGAAAAAGCAAACAAACAGGTTAGGGAAGCGGTTCAAGACATGAAGAATGAAATGGAAGCAATGAAGAAAGCACAAACCGAGGGAAGAATGGAGATGGAAAATCTGGGTAAACGAACAGGAATGACAGAGACAAGTACTAACAACAGATTACAAGAGATAGAAGAGAGAATATCAGACACTGAAGATACCATAGAGAAAATAAACACACTGATCAAAGAAAACAGCAAAACCAACAAATTCTCATCACAAAACATCCAGGAAATTTGGGACACAATAAAAAGACCAAACCTAAGAATAATTGGAGTAGAAGAAGGAGAAGAAGTGCAGCTCAACGGTACAGAAAATATACTTAATAAAATTATAGAAGAAAACTTTCCCAACCTGAAGAAAGAAGTACCTATGAAGGTTCAAGAAGCATACAGAACACCAAATAGGCTGAATCAAAAAAAAAATCCCCTCGCCATATAATAATCAAAACACAAAATATACAGAATAAAGAAAGAATATTAAGAGCCGCAAAGGAAAAAGGCCAAGTTACTTATAAAGGTAAACCTATCAGACTTACACCTGACTTCTCTATGAAAACCATGAAAGCCAGAAGGTCCTGGATAGATGTACTGCAAAAACTAAGAGATCATGGATGCAAGCCCAGACTACTATATCCAGCCAAGCTTTCGTTCACTATAAATGGAGAAAACAAAATTTTCCAGGATAAAAACAAATTTAAACAATACGTAGCCACAAATCCAGCCTTACAGAAAATTATAGAAGGAAAATCACTAACCAAGGAGTCCAACAATGCCCACAATAACTCAGTCATCTAGAGACCTTTCACCAGCGCAACTCAAAGAAGGGAAACACACAAACCCTACTACTAAAAAAGTGACCGGAGTTAACAACCACTGGTCATTAATATCACTTAATGTCAATGGGCTCAACTCACCTATAAAAAGGCACAGGCTAAGGGATTGGATACGAAAACAGGATCCAACATTCTGCTGTCTACAAGAAACACACCTCAACCACAAAGACAGGCACCTCCTCAGAGTAAAGGGCTGGGAAAAGGCTTATCAAGCAAATGGACCTAAGAAACAAGCAGGTGTGGCCATACTAATTTCTAACAAAGCTGACTTCAAACTTAAATCAATCAGAAGAGATGGAGAGGGACATTTTATACTCATAACAGGAACAATTCATCAGGATGAAGTCTCAATCCTGAATATCTACGCCCCTAATATAAAAGCGCCCACGTATGTAAAAGAAACATTACTAAAACTCAAGGCAGCCATCAAACCACACACACTAATAGTAGGAGACTTCAACACTCCTCTCTCACCAATGGACAGGTCAATCAAACAGAAACCTAACAGAGAAATTAGAGAATTAATGGAGGTAATGAAGCAAATGGACTTAACAGACATCTATAGATTATTCCACCCGAAGAGGAAAGAATATACCTTCTTCTTTGCAGCTCATGGAACCTTCTAGAAAATTGACCACATACTCGGTAGCAAAGCTAACTTACACAGTTACAAAAAAATATTAGTAACCACCGGCGTCTTATCAGATCATCATGGATTAAAGTTAGAATTCAACAACAATGCTACCCCCAGAAAGCCTACAAACTCATGGAAACTGAACAGTCAACTACTGAACCATACCTGGATTAAGGAAGAAATAAAGAAAGAAATTAAAGTCTTCCTTGAATTCAATGAAAATAAAGAAACAACATACTCGAACTTATGGGACACTATGAAAGCAGTGCTAAGAGGAAAGTTCATCGCACTAAGTGCCCACTTAAAGAAAACAGAGAAAGCACATATTGAAGACTTAACAGCCCACCTGAAAGCTCTAGAAAAAAAAGAAGCAGACTCACCTAGGAGGAGTAGAAGATTGGAAATAATCAAACTGAGGGCTGAAATCAACAAAATAGAAACACAGAAAACAATCCAAAGAATCAATGAAACAAAAAGCTGGTTCCTGGAGAAAATCAACAAGATTGATAAACCCCTATCCAAACTAATCAAACGGCAGAGAGAGAATACGCAAATTAATAAGATCAGAAATGAAAAGGGGGACATAACCACAGACACAGAGGAAATTCAGAGAATCATCAGATCATATTACAAAAGCCTGTATAACACAAAACTGGAAAATGTAAAAGAAATGGACACTTTTTTAGATAAATACCATATACCAAAGTTACACCAGGACCAGGTGAACAATCTAAACAGACCTGTTGGTCGCGAAGAATTAGAAGCTGTTATCAAAAACCTCCCTACCAAAAAAAGCCCAGGACCAGATGGTTTCAATGCGGAATTCTACCAGAACTTCCAAGAAGAGCTAATACCTATACTCCTTAATGTATTCCACAATATAGAAACAGAAGGGTCATTACCTAATTCCTTTTATGAAGCTACAGTTACTCTGATACCAAAACCACACAAAGACTCAACCAGGAAAGAGAATTACAGGCCAATCTCACTCATGAACATCGACGCAAAAATCCTCAACAAAATACTGGCAAACCGAATCCAAGAACACATCCGAAATATTATCCATTATGATCAAGTAGGCTTCATTCCTGAGATGCAGGGCTGGTTCAACATACGAAAATCTATCAATGTAATCCAGCATATAAATAAACTGAAAGAAAATAACCATATGATCATCTCATTAGATGCTGAAAAAGCATTCGACAAAATTCAACATCCATTTATGTTAAAATTCTTGGAGAGATTAGGGATACAAGGGTCATACCTAAATATAATAAAAGCTTTATACAACAAGCCGACAGCTAACATCAAATTAAACGGAGAGAAACTCAAAGCCATCCCGCTTAACTCAGGAACACGACAAGGATGTCCACTCTAGCCATACCTCTTCAATATAGTACTTGAAGTTCTAGCAATAGCAATAAGACAACATAATGGGATCAAGGGGATTCGAATTGGAAAGGAAGAAGTTAAACTTTCGTTATTCGCAGATGATATGATAGTGTACTTAAGCGACCCCCAAAACTCCACCAAAGAACTTTTACAGCTGATAAACACCTTTAGTAATGTGGCAGGATACAAGATCAACTCCAAAAAATCAGTCGCCCTCTTATACACAAAGGATAGGGAAGCAGAGAGGGAAATCAGAGAAGCTTCACCATTCACGATAGCCACAAACAGCATAAAATATCTTGGGGTAAATCTAACCAAGGAAGTGAAAGATCTATTTGACAAGAACTTTAAGGCATTGAAGAAAGAAATTGAAGAGGATACCAAAAAATGGATGGATCTACCTTGCTCTTGGATTGGGAGGATCAACATAGTAAAAATGGCAATTCTACCTAAGGCAATTTATAGATTCAATGCAATCCCCATCAAGATCCCATCAAAATTCTTCACAGATCTGGAGAGGACAATAATCAACTTTATATGGAAAAACAAAAAACCCAGGATAGCCAAAACAATCCTATACAATAAAGGATCTTCTGGAGGCATTACCATCCCTGACTTCAAACTCTATTACAGAGCTACAGTAATGAAAACAGTGTGGTACTGGCATAAAAACAGAGAAGTTGACCAATGGAATCGTATAGAAGACCCGGATTTTAACCCACAAACCTATGAACACCTCATTTTTGATAAAGGAGCTAAAAGTATACAATGGAAGAAAGAAAGCATCTTCAACAAATGGTGCTGGCACAACTGGATGTCAACCTGTAGAAGAATGAAAATAGACCCACATCTTTCACCGTGCACAAAACTCAAGTCCAAATGGATTAAAGACCTCAATATCAGCCCGAACACACTGAAAAGGATAGAAGAGAAAGTGGGAAATACCCTACAACAGATGGGCACAGGAGATCGCTTCCTATGTATAACCCCAGAAGCACAGACATTAAGGGCAACATTGAATAAATGGGACCTACTAAAACTGAGAAGCTTCTGTAAAGCAAAGGACACTGTCACTAAGACACAAAGGCAACCTACTGACTGGGAGAAGATCTTCACCAACCCCGCAACAGACAAAGGTCTGATCTCCAAAATTTATAGAGAACTCAAGAAACTAGACTTTAAAATGCTAATTAACCCAATTAAAAAATGGGGCACTGATCTGAACAGTGAATTCTCAACAGAAGAAGTTCAAATGGCCAAAAGACACTTAAGGTCATGCTCAACTTCCTTAGCAATCAGGGAAATGCAAATCAAAACAACTTTGAGATATCATCTTACACCTGTCAGAATGGCTAAAGTCAAAAACACCAATGATAACCTTTGCTGGAGAGGCTGTGGAGGAAGGGGTACACTCATCCATTGTTGGTGGGAATGCAATCTTGTGCAACCACTATGGAAGTCAGTGTTTCGGTTTCTCAGGAAATTCGGGATCAACCTTCCCCTGGACCCAGCAATACCACCCTTGGGAATATACCCAAGAGATGCCCTATCATATGACAAAAGCATTTGTTCAACTATGTTCATAGCAGTATTATTTGTAATAGCCAGAACCTGGAAACAACCTAGATGCCCTTCAATGGAAGAATGGATGAAGAAAGTATGGAATATCTACACATTAGAGTACTACTCAGCGGTAAAAAACAACGACTTCTCGAATTTTGCATGCAAATGGATGGAAATAGAAAACACTATCCTGAGTGAGGTATCCCAGACCCAAAAAGATGAACATGGGATGTACTCACTCATAATTGGTTTCTAGCCATAAATAAGGGTCACGGAGTCTACAATAGGTGAATCTAAAGAAGCTAAGTAAGAAGGGGAACCCAAGGAAAAACATATAGTTATCCTCTTGGCTAAGGGAAGTAGACAAAATTGCCGGGGAGAAAATTGGGATCTTGGGGGTGGGGTGGGATGGGGGTAAGGGGAGATGGGGAGAGAAAAGTTAGAAGGGAAGGAGGTCGGGCCTTGGGAAAACAGGAGGATTGGGATAAAGGAAGGTTGGACAGGGGAGCACGGAACCACAATTCTTAGTTAAGGGAGCCACTTTAGGGTTGGCAAGAGACCTGACCCTAGAGGGGCTCCCAGGTGCCCAAGCTGAGGTCCCCAGTTAGTTCCTTGGGCAGTTGAGGATAGGGAACCTGAAATGACCCTATCCTAGAGCAATACTGACGAATATCTTGCATATCATCATAGAACCTTCATCTGGTGATGGATGGAGATAGAGACAGAGACCCACACTGGAGCACTGGACTGAGCTCCCAAGGTCCCAATGAGGAGCAGAAGGAGGGAGAACATGAGCAAAGAAGTCGGGACCACGAGGGATGCACCCGCCCACTGAGACCGTGGAGCTGATCTATTGAGAGCTCACCAAGACCAGCTGGACTGTGACTGAAAAAGCATGGGATAAAACTGGACTCTCTGAACATGGCGAACAATGAGGGCTGATGAGACGCAAAGGACCATGGCACGGGGGTTTGATCCTACGTAATGTGATGGCTTTGTGGGAGCCTAGCCAGTTTGGATGTTCACCTTCCTAGATATGGACGGAGGTGGGAGGTCCTAGGTCTTACCACAGGGCAGAAAACCCTGACTGCTCTTTGGACTGGAGAGGGAAGGGGAAAGGAGTGGGGGGAGGGGGAGAAGGGTGGGAGGAGGGGGCGTAGGGGGGGAGGGAAATGGGAGGCTGGGAGGAGGTGGAAACTTGTTTTTTTTTTTCTTCTCCTTTTCTCAATAAAAAAAGAAAAAAATCTATTAGGGACCAAATAATAAAATAATAAATGAATATTTTATAAGAAAAAAAAAAAGAAACTGCTTGGCCCTCATAGGTTAGAACATAGGTGGGTGGAGTAAACAGAACAGAATGCTGGGAGGAAGAGGAAGTGAGCTCAGAGACGCCATGCTCCCCTCTCCCAGGCAGATGCACGCGATTCAGCTCCGACCCAGGATGGACGTAGGCTAGAATCTTCCTGGTAAGCGCACCTTGGGGTGCTACACACATGAGTGGAAATGGGCTAGTCCAGGTGCGAGAGTTAGCCGAGAAGAGGCTAGATAGAAATGGGCCAAGCAGTGTTTAAAAGAATACAGTGTCCTTGTAATTATTTCAGGCATAAGCTAGCAAGCGGCTGGAGTGCTGGGGACGCAGCCCCACCGCTCCTGCTACTACACCCAAAGTAGCAAAAGACATTAAAAGGCCACTAGATAATAACAAAGGGAAACACAAAGAAAATAGCTGTTAATATATGTGCACGAAATGTTGGCACTCCCAGCATCATAAACATATACTGATAGATATAGTAGGACAGGTATGATCTAATATAATGGGGGACTTCAGTACCTACTCTTACCAGATTGGAAATCAACACATAAAGAGCTAGACTGCTCTACACATCGAATGGACACAACAGAGACTATTGCATTCAAAAACTATCAAATATATATTCTTCCCAGAGGTTCAGGTAACAGTTTCTGAAACAGCCTACATTTTATGCCATGAGACCAGTCTTAGCAAATATAAATGAGTTGGGATTTTTCTGTATCCTATCATATTATAGTGGAATATAACTAAAATTAACAACATATAATATATATGTGTGTATATACATTTTCAATTTACATAAATACTTGGGATACTGAAAACATACTATTGAATGACTAGATAGACACTGAAGAAATCAAGGAGGAAATAAAAAATATTGCTAAATGAAAATGAATTCCTGAGATGCAGCAAAGACAGTTTGAAAAATCAAAGTTTATATAGCTATGGATGGTTAGATTAAAACTCATGGATAGAGCTCAAATAAATAACTTAATGATGTTCTTTAAAATCATAGGAAAATCAAGACCAAGACAAATCTAAAACTGGAAGAAGGAAAGAACTAATAAACACCAGAGAAAATTAATGAAATGGAGAATAAGAAAACAAAGTAAATAAACCTAAACCAAAGAGCTGTCTCTTTGAAAAAAAAAAGAAAGACTGATAAGCACTTATTCAATCTAACCAAAAGAAAGAGACAGAAGATTCACCCCCATAAGACATAAAAAAGAGCCAGGTGGTGGTGCTGCACACCTTTAATCCTAGCACTCAAGAGGCAGAGGCAGGAGGATTTCTGTGTGTTTGAGGCCAGCCTGGTCTACAACAGCTAGGTCCAGGATAGACCAAAGCTACAGAGAAATCTTGTCTTGAATAAAAACCAATAAACAAATAAATAAATAAAAAGAGGTACAATAAATTCTCATGAAATTCAGATTATTAGAAAATAATTTGAAAACATATTCTGAAATAACTGGAAAATATAAATGAAAAAAATTCTTCACAATACATATGTCCTAGCAAAATTAAGAGACCCAACAACATAAAAGTATCCATAACAAGCAATGACACTGAACTAGCAGTAAGCAGTTCCACCTACCCCAAATCTCTGGACTAAAAAGATTCACCACTGACTCTACCAGACTTCCAAAGAAGAGTTAGCACTCATCCTTCTCAAATTGTTCTACAAATACAAATACAAGCCCTTTTGTGAATCTGAGTGTTGCTGTGATAGTAATATCTGATAAAGACACAACAGAGAAAAACCACAGACTAGTTTCCACAATGAATATACATACAAAAAATATGCACACAAAAATTCATTAAAACAGTTAAACAAATCCAGAGCACATCAAGATCAAACAACATGGCTATGTTAGTTCTGCTTCATGATGCAAGGGTGGTATCTAATTTGCTTTCTATTTCTGTGATAAACACCATGACCATAAGAAACCTGGGGAAGAACAGGTTTATTTTAACTTATAACTCCCAGGTCATGATCCATCACTGGGACTCAAGGCAGAAGCCGAAGAAGAGGTAATGGAGGAATGCTAGGTAATGGAGGAATTCTGCCTCCTGGCTGGCTCTATGACCTAGGGTTTCTACTGCTATGAAGAGACACCATAACCACAGTAACTCTTATAAAAGAAAATATTTAATGGGGTGGCTTATAGTTTGAGAGGTTTGGTCCATTATCATAATGGCGGGACACAGAGGTGTGCAAGCAGACATAGTGCTGGAGAGGAGCTGAGAGTTCTACATCTAGCAGGTAACAAGAAGTGAACTGCCTCACTGGACATCGCTTGAGCATGTATGAGACCTCAAATCCCACCTCTACAGACCACACTTCCTCCAACAATGCCACACCTACTCCAACAAGGTCTCATCTCCTAATAGTGTCACTTTGGGGGGGGGGCATTTTCTTTCAAACCACCATACTCTTCATGACTCACTAAGCTTCCTCGTTTATATAACCACCTGCCCACAGTGGGCTGGGTCCTTCCACATCAATATTAATCAACTGCCCATACGACAATGTGATAGAGAGGCATTTTTCTCAATTAAGCTTCCTTCTTCCCAGATGACTCTAGCTTTGTGTCATGTTGACAAAAAAAAAAAAATACCTAGCACAAATGGTTTAACAAACAAAAAAAGAATCATATAAATAGACTTAAGGACCGAAATCTGGATAATACCATTAGATGCAAAAATACCTTTGATAAAGTTCAAGAAATAATGAAAATTCATGGGAAAAGTAAAGAATAGAAGGAAAATGCTCAAATATATTAAAGTCTACATATAACAAGTCAACAAAAGAGTGGCAAAGAGCACTGTCTGCTCTTCCAAAGGTCCTGAGTTCAATTCTCAATAACTACATAGTGATTCACAATCATCTGTAATGAGATCTGGTGCCCTCTTGAGAAAGAAACCTAGTCAGTTGTCCTCATCAACTTAGACCATCATTATGAACAGGTTCAACAGAATTGCCATATATAGGCTGTCCATGTCCATGCATGCTTCAGCATTGCTAGGGCATAAATTTCATTCATTTCATTCATTCACATATAATAAACCTATAGCTAATGTTACAGTAAGAAGAGAACTGACAGTATGGGCTCTAAAAACAGGTCCAAGATAAGAGTATCTGATGTGGAAAGGTCATTTGTCAATCTGTTGTTTCATTGGTTAATCAATAAAGAAAACTTCTTGGCCTGATAGGTCAGAAAATTAGGTAGGTGGAGTAGACAGAACAGAATGCTGGGAAGAAGGGAAGTGAGCCAGATGCCATGCCACTCTTCTCCAGGGCAGACGTGATGAAGCTCCAGCCCAAGATGGACGTACACTAGAATCCTTTCCGGTAAGCCACCACTTTGTAGTGTGGTGCTACACACATTACTAGAAATGGGTTAGTCGAGATGTGAGAGTTAGCCAAGAAGAGGCTAGATATAATGGGCTAGGCAGTGTTTAAAAGAATAGAGTTTCCGTGTTGTTATTTTGGGGCATAAGCTAGCCAGGCGGCTGGGAGCTGGGTGGCAGGAAGCGGCCCGCAGCTCCTTTCAACAGGTATCCAATCCACTATTAATTTAGTATAGTGCCTAAAATCTTAACTAGAACAGAAGAACATGAGAAGTGTATCAAAGGGATATAAAATACATAAAAAGGCAAAAAGGTCGATTTTTCTTTATTTGCAGACAACTTAGGAGACCCTAAAGAATCCCACACAAGACTCTTAGATCTAATAAACACTTTTAACTAGGTAGAAAGATACATATTCAACACACAAAAATTAAAGCCTTTCTACATACCAACAATGACCATGGTGAGAAATGGGGAGAAGTGGAGTAAAAGAATTTACAACAGCTTAAAAAATAAAATGGCTACCTAAGAATAAACCTAAGCAAGGAGGTGAATGACCTCTGTTGGAAGGAGATTGCTTCTTGATTCCCGGCTGCCCGGCTAGCTTAGACCCAAAATAATCACACAGAAACTGTATTAATTAAATCACTGCTTGGCCCGTTAACTCTAGCTTCTTATTAGCTAATGCTTACATCTTGATTTAGCCCATTTCTATTAATCTGTGTATTGCCAAGTGGCAGTGGCTTATCGACAAAGTTTTGGCATGGCAGAGTTTCAGCATGTCTGACTCTGGCAGCAGCTCCATGACTTCTCCCTGACTCTGCCCCCTTTTCTCCCAGCATACAGCCTAACTTTCCCTGCCTAGTTCTGTTCTTCCCTCCCATAGGCTCAAAGCAGTTCTTTATTCATTAACGAATAAAACCAACACACAGACAGAAGGCCCTCTTACACCAGACCTCCATGATGAAAACTATTAAGAAACAAAAGAAAGAAATTGGAAGAAAAAAAAAAACACTAGACGATGAAAAAACTTCCCATGATTGTTGACTGGAATAATTAACATGGTGAAAATGGTTATATTACCAAAAGCTATCCACAGTGTCAATACAATCCCCACTAATATTCCAACAACGTTCTTCACAGAACTGAAAAAAAAATAAAAGAATCCTAAAATTTATATGGAAGCATAAGGTCCTTGAAGAATGAAAGTGGCCCTAATCAGGAAAAGCAACATTAGTAGTATCACAAGACCTGATCTGAAATTAAACTACAGCGCCCAAACTACATGGCATGCTACTGTATGTCTCTCTTTCCCTCTGTCTCTGCTTGTCTCTATGTACCCCTTTCATGAGACTAGAGTAGAATGAAATGTCTAAAAACAAGCCAAGTCACTTAATTTTTTCCAAAGGTGCCAGAAGGATCTACAGGTTTCAAAAAATCATTTTGGGGAATGTAGATATTCACATGAAGAAGAATGAAATTAGATCCCTACCTCTCACATTGCACAAAAATCAGTTCAAAATTTATCAAAACTTAATACATGTTTTGAAACTTAACATAAGATTTGAAATGCTGAAATTGCTAGAGGCAAGCATAAAAAACTACTTCAAGATATAGGCACATGAAAGGACTTTCTGAAAAAGCCTCTAAATACGGTGGGATAATACTCTCGTGCACTGTAAAGATTTGTTGCTCGTATTGGTTTAATAAAATGCTGATTGCTCCTAGCCACGCAGGAAGAATAGGCAAGGTCACCAGACTAAGAGAATTTTGGGAAGAGGAAAGGCAGAAATACAGTCATCAATCAGACAGAGAGGAAACAACAAGAAAATACCTCACTGAGAAAAGATATCAAGCTACATGGCTAAACATAGACAAGAATTATGGGTTAATTTAAGTTGTAAGAGCTAGTTAATAATAAGTCTGAGCTAACATGCCAAATAGTTTATAATTAATATAAGCCTCTGTGCGTTTCTTTGAGAATAAATAGCTGTGGGACCAGGCAGGACAGAAACTTCCAAATTCATCTAATAGCTCAGAAAATAACTCCAAGAACTGACAAACTGTAGGTGCATGAAACCAAAATGCCTCTGCACGGCAAAGAAAGCAATTAGCAGAGTGAAGAGACAGTTTACAGAATGAGTTAAAATCTTAATCAATTATATATTACAAAAAGTATATTTATTAAAAAGTATATTTAGACTCTATAAAGATTCCCCCACAAATCATCCAATCAATAAATAGAGCAAGTTAATTGCACAGACAGATCTTAAAAGAAAAATATAAATGACCAATAAATATATGTATGAATCATCTAGGTAATTTGATTATATAAATATGCCTTTGAGCATATTTATAAGGATGTTTCTAGAGAGACTTAACAGGGGAAAACTTACTCTGAATGTGGATGGTACTGTCTCATAGACTAGATTCAAATACTAAATAAAAAGGGGAAAAGAGGAAGGAGGCAGCAGCATCCATCTCTCTACTTCCTACTGTGCTGGCTAGTTTTATGTCAACTTGACACAAGCTAAAGTTACCTAAAAGGAGGAAACGTCAATTAAATAAATGCCTCCAGAAGATGGATTGTGAACAAAATGTAAACAATTAGGTCATTTTCTTAATTAATGACTGATGAGGGAGGGCTCAACCCACTGTTGGTGGTATCATTCCTGGAGTGGTGGTCCTGAGGGCTACAAGAAATCATGCTGAGCATGGCACAAGGAGCAAGTTAGTAAACAGAACCCCTCAATGGCCTCTGCATCAGTTCCTGTCTCCAGGTTCCAGCCCTGCTTGAGTTCCTATTCTGACTTCTTCAGTGATGAACAATAATACAGGAGTGTAGGCCAAATCAACCCTTTCTTCCCCAAGTTGATTTGGTCATGGTGTTTCATCAAAGCAATAGTAACCCTAACTAAGACACCAAGGACATAATGTGACCAACTGTCTCACATTCCCGTTGCCAAGCTTTCCCTACTATGTTCCTTCAAATCATGTGTCAATACAAGGCCCTCCTTCTTGCCAGGCATTTTGTCACAGAAATGAGAAAGTAAATAACACACCACTCTGGGCACATACCCAAACGCAGATACATCAGCAAAACCACCGCAAACACTTGCACATTCATGTTTACTGTTCCAATAGTCACAATAGCCAAAATATGGGACTAGACTAGATGTCCATCTGCACATGAACAATTTTTTTAAATGTGGTAATATACACAGTAGTCATGAAGGAGACTGCTCCTAGGTGTGTCAAGTTGACAGTTGAGATTAGCTGTCACACATGTTTACAGGAAAATAGATGAAACTGGAGTCCTTGTGTAAAACAAAATAAACTAGGCTCAGAAAGACAACTATCATATCTCCTCTTACAAGTCAAATCCAGATTTAAATACGTACACTGACATGGAGTAGGGAACTAACTATGTGTGGGGGAGCAAAGTGCCTAAAGATAGGGAGGAATGAAAGAGGGTAATAAGGAAAAAGAAAACTGAATTTACACAAGCATTTTGTCATGCGAGATCGATGGACAAAATATTGTCTTTTTTCTTCTTGTGTAGAATCTAGATATCAGGAAAGTAGACATTTATTTGGGGTGGGGTAGGGGAGGACCAGTGATAAAGGAGAGTAGGAATAGGTAAAGGTAGTTGTGGGCAAATATGAGCAACATATAGTAGTATGTATGTGTCATTTGAGAGTCACCATTTTTACATTAATTTAAAAAACCCTATGTACCAGAAAGATGAAAACATGACAAAAAGTTGCATGTAATTGTTCAGAGCGGTCAGAAATACAAACAACTCCACATGAACAGGCAGATATCATTAAGTTATAGCTACATTATTTCATAGGAAGCCTTGAAAACATGCATAACAAAAATATATGTCCCTAATAGAAAAAATACATAGAGACAAAGAGTAAACTGAGTCAGAGAGGTAAGGCAGAAGCATTTCCAATGCCTGCTAATTGACACAAGATTTCCTTGGGGGGGGAATAATAAAAACATTTCATATTGGCTTTACAACTGTGAGGACACTGAAGACGTTGAATTACATGTTGTACTTTATAATTCTGTGTATATGTGTGTACTGTCTGTCTAGGCAGTGTGTCATGCGTGAGTATGGAGGTCACAGGAAAACTGTAAAGTCAGTTTTACTCCTTCCATTTTATGTGAGCTCTGTGGATAAATTCAGGTTGCTGGGCTTGAGTAACAAGAATCTTTACCTGCTGAGCCATTTTGCCAGCCCTGAATTATGTATTTTTAAAAAGTGAACTTCATGATACAAAAATTACATTTAAAAATGTCTTTTACATGACTAATGACATATTGTAAAAAAAATTTAAAATCATAAAAGTTACCAATAAAAATTTATCAATCAAACACCCAAAGCAGGAAAAATTGCTTAAAAATGACAAGAAAATGCTGGCTTAAGCAAAATTACAGACAACATTATTTGGAACAATTTTCTTTACTGAGAAATAAATTTAGTCTCCCTAAAATACATCACTATGAGAGAAATAATGGCCCCCTAAGCTGTGAAGAGAAACGCTGTGAAAGGCTGTCCCCTTTAGCTTTTCTAGAGTGCTCAACACAGGCACTGCCTGATGTGCGCTGAGCACAGACGTGGGAGAGGACATAATAGAAAAGAATAAGCTTTTCTTTTCCTGCTTTTCAAATATGAGTTCTAAACTCACGGCTACTTCAGGAAAAACAGTTCAAATAAATCTGGGGGCCCAGAAATGCCTTCTTCTTTCATTAGGATGGAGGAAAAGAGCAGAAGAAACATAAGAAAACCAGGAAAAGTAAATTTCACTACTTATTCCCTTCAAAATTCATTGCTCTTATTTTTCTTTTTAAAAATTGAGGTCAAGGTATGTAGTTTAACCCTCTAATACTCAGTAGGCAGAGGCAGGGAGAGTGCAGGTTTGAGGCCACGCTGCCCTACACAGTATGACTATTTTTTATAAAAATAAAACGCATTTTCAAATCAAGCATCCTTGAACTAGCAATTCAGTAGAACCCTGCCCAGGCAAAACTGCTTGAATAAATTTAAAAATCCCCATTCTCTTTCTTCCTTAAATCCCTTGTAATATTGCTTTATTTCTTTATAACTTGTGGTACATATTTGCATACTTATGTACATATATATATATTTAAATAAGCTATATAAATAATTAGAAATGCTGTTCCAAACAGTTTTTATGCCCATACTTACAGATAAAATATATGCTCTTTGCAACTTTGAATTTTCAACTAATCATACTACCCAGATTAGGTAGGTCAGTCAGTCTGTCTGTCTCTGTCTCTCTCTTTCCTACACACAAAGAGAAAGAGAAAGAGAAAGAGAAAGAGAGAGAGAGGGGGAAGGAGGGAGGGAGGGAGGGGTGTAAGCTTAGGCTGAACTCAAATTCACAACATTGTTGAGTCTGGTAGTGAACTCTTGATTCTCCTGCCTCTCCTCCCACATATTAGGATTATAAACAAAAGTCACTACAGGTGGCTTCCAATGTTACTTCTCTAACGTGTACTCACCTTATCCATCAGTATTTAGCCTCCTACTATATAATTATAAGAGCAAATAATTATAAAGCTACACAACCCACAATTCATTAAAGTTGCCAAAATAATGGAATGCACATAATTCTTTGACATGCTCTACAAAAAGAAGGTATTTAAAAATCAAAACCATATAAAACATATCTATCAATAAATGCTAGGAACAGCAAAGCAAGCAAAATACTTTCTTGAGATACACCGTATGTTATCTGCAACCAGCTGACCACAATCACAGGATGGAGAAGGTGCACTCACCTGGTTTTGGCACTGAGTTGGTCACTGACTGGGGAACTTTCTGGTTAATTAACTCGACACAATGACCAGGGAAGAGTCCCACCTAAAGAAAAGCAACAAAGAGAGGATTCCAAACCAGCCAACAGATCAGTGTGTGAACACTGCCGATTCAGTTCCAGTAATGTACTCTACAGCCCCTCCCAAATGATTCTAATATTCCAAGTCTCTGAATACCAGATGACAATTACACAAACAAATAATAAAACAATCTGTTGCTATGAGTATGCAAAGCTATGTGCTGTTTTCTGTCCAAATATCTAAGTCTGCTTTGTTAGGGTTTTAAATTTCCTAAAAATTTTTTCATACCAACCAAAATATCTAATCAGACTACAAGCCAAACATCATATAGGCAAAATAATATCTAGCTGAAATCTTAATCTAGTTGTATTGATACCTCTACAATCAACATTTAAGTTGATTTTAAAAAGACCAACATCAAGCCATAATTCAAATTGTTTTAGGAGTATCTTTTTCACTCTCTTGCAGGTTTCATTTAAAAATAGTAAAGATAAATTAAGTTCCTGAAATAATGTCTCATTAAAACTACAATACCCACTGCTGCTACGGAATCAGCAGTGCAGATAAGGGTAAGCAGGAAGGAAGAAGAAAGACCTTCCACCAAGAGCAACAAACTGGTTTTGCAGAGCACACCATACTGCCATTACACTACAGCTGCTTGCAGAGCCTTAGGTGAAATCCCAACAAGGTGTATGTGGAAAGTACTGAATTCCAGGCACTCAGAGATATGGTGTGACCAAGAGAATGAGTACAAAGATAAACACCCAAGAGAAAACGTATAAAGAAAATCTTTACCAATATTTATAGATGTTTCCTCAGATAGGGATATAAATGGGACGCCATGCAGCAGATGTTAAAAATGAAACATGAAAACTACATCATGCTGCATCCCCCTTTGTTGACAAGATTGGGGAAGAATGGGACTGTCTTCCAAGAGTATGACTCATGATGTTCTGAGCTGCATAGTTTCCATCTGTGTGGGGTTATTTTTCACAGATTCGTTTGCTATATTATTATTTTAATTTCTGAATCGATACTCTATGATATGTCTTAAAATTATAAAGAATAATCACACAGTAAGTTGAAAAGAGGTTGTTAATCGAGTATGAATTTTGTCTAAAAATTTTGAATTAGGGATTATTAAAGCCATGTCTTGCAAAATGATGCATCAAATATGTTTTAGTAGTAAAATTTGTTTAACATATTTTCTATTCAACTTCCTGTTTCTCCAACAAGTAAAATTCTTCCAAGATTGGTAGGACTGGATAAGAAACAACTTGTATTCTTCAAGAGGATACATGGCATACCGGCTAACAGGGGCAGCTTCAAATGCAAGAGGCCTGGGCCAATCCTGAATTTGCTACTTGCTAGGTTAGATAAGCAACTTGGCCTCTCTGTAATTCAGTTACCCTCTCCAAACACAATAATAATAATACTTATCTCATAAGGGTGTGTATGAGGATTAAACAGATTAGTTTAACTTGAATGCATGTAGTAATCACTTGTCAAATGCTATGTTATTATCCCAGTATGCTGGCTACTGAAGACTTCAGGACTCTAGCTCCTCCACCAGATGAATAGGATGTTATGCCATCTCTTCTCTGTGTATATAAGCTAAGTTACTCTCAAATGTTACTCCTCCCATAATAGCTTAATTCAGTTCAATTTATAAACACCTAAAATTTGCCATAAAGATTAGACTGGAAAAGTAGCTCATCCATTTTCGTAGGTTCTGGGCCCTGAGTAAACAGCTTAGTTTCCCAACTTGTGAAATGAGGAATCTCACCACTCATATTTCAAGAGTTTAAGTAAAAATACCTAGCCTTGCCAGGCAGGGTGGCACATACCTTTAATCCCAGCACTCAGGAGGCAGAAGCAGGCAAATCTCAAGTTTGAGGCCCACATGGTCTACAAAGTGAGTTCCAGGACAGCCAGAGCTATTACACAGAGAAATCCTGTGTGTGTGTGTGTGTGTGTGTGTGTGTGTGTGTGTGTGTGTGTGTGTCCCTAGTTTAGTTCTTTAGCTCAGGTGTTATCTGAAACTCAGCAAAGAATGAGTTTCACATCACTTCCCTACAAAGACTGCTCAAAGCTTGATGCATTTCTTCAGGGGACTATGTCACCATGTATACTATTTTTATCTTCTAAGTTTATCTCAATGTGCTATTTAAGTATATGGGAAAATTCTGTTCACATCTGGTGCAGATCTACAATAGATCAACTGAATGCCAAATTCTGATCACTGTTCTCAGTGCTCTTTCTTATACACTGTAATATTAGGCAAACAAAATATTTAGTTTCTAGATTTGACATTCAAGTAAAACCAAAACATATGCGAATGCAATGTCACGCTACTCTCCTCTCCTTGTGCTTATTGGCATCTCAGCATCGCCTGACCACAAAGAAAGACCTAGAGACTCTCAGAGGCCTTTGCCTACCATTATTAAGCTGTTGACTCAACTGTAGATACTATCTACCTTTCTTCTTGCCTTCTTTTCCTTAAAGCCAAAAGCGTTCTTAATGGTGAAGGGCTCTTTTATTTAAGACAGACAATTATGAATTTGTAGAAGGCAAACAGATTCTATGTTCCTATTTTAAATGATCCGTTGCAAACAAATGAAACTGTATTCTGTTGAAAGTACTATTCACTGACATAACTAACCCTAAAACAGCTAAGGAACACTGATACTTAACTACTCCAGCACATATGAACACCTCTAAATCATCCCAAGTGTTAAGGGCTGAAAGTGTCTAGAGCTCTGGCAATAGGACCTACTTGATGTGACATCTTGTTTCTTATCTTACTCTTTCTGCATCAGTGTTGGGAAGAAGAGAATCAGGCCTATCAATCATCCTGGCTCAAATGAGATGCAGCTTTGGGAAAGGTTGGCAAAGAGGCAGCAGAGGAAGACATCAAAAGGGGGAGAAGACTGACTTTGGGACAGAGTGAGGATCACAGAAAGGGATGAAGAACATTACTTCAGTAGCTTCCCCTTAAGTCTCTGCAATGAAGTGAGACATCGGAGAGGGTAATGAAGCTGGAAATGTGCTGGTGTTCATTAACAGGCCCCAATGAAGAAAATGATGTTGATTTATGGCATTTTCTAGTGTTTGTGGCATAAGCACCCCTACCATAGTTAGTTATAAAGTGCCAATGGGGCACAAGATTGAAAAATGATGCAGAATAGCACTTGGTAATATATTTGTATTATACAAACTCATGAGAAAAAAAGGAACCTCAGGAGCAGGAATAGTAAAATAGAATAGTAACAATACATTGTATTTTAATACAGTTCATTTATTGTAAACTTACACACTTCAATTTTTAGTAAAGGTTGCATTTAGCAGCCACACTAAACTCAGAGAGTTTTACAAGTGACTCCAGCTCACCCTAACCTGTAGCTATCTACTGGGTCATGTGCCTGTGAAGCACTGGTAGTTCTTGGAATCTCTTCTGACTGGTTGGCAAGTCCTAGCTCAGCTTTGGACTCTCTTGAGGACATGTAAGTTAATTATGAGAGTCTGGTTTAGCTTCAACAATGAGGAGACTAAAAATATTTTGATGCAAATTAAAGAAAATGTTAGGTAGAAAAGCAGTGAGATAGAAACAGCCTGGAGCTTTGGTACAAGTAGGAAGAGAAAAGAATCCTTGTTCAACATGGAGGCCTTCTCTTAAATATTGTCTCCCTGAAGCAGCCAACCAAAAGCTAAAAAGAAATTTAAACATGTCAGTAACATGCATATCACTGACTTTCACAAACTTTTAAAGTTTAATTTATTGGGTGTTATCATAAGAGCAAAGCTTATAAGCTTAGCAAAGATCTGTGGCCACTAAGTCGTACCAGATTCTTCTATGGGAGTCATTTGGCCTCAGAAAGCTACAACTCCAGTATTTCATTTGCTGACTAAAACTTCCTTCTCCCTAAATCTCTGGTGTTTATATTCTGCAACCAATGCTGAAATTCGAGGCATTCTAAGCCTTTCATGCCTACATTCTCCCCTTGGGTAACATGTCTCTTTCAACTTTTTTTTTCTATCCAGTATGGACACCCTGTTGACCATTTAAACCAATGCTCTTAGTTTCCTTCCCTATTAATCTTGTACCGTGTCAAATTCAGCAACACTCAAAAGTGAACTAAAACTTTTCTATATCTTCACATGCTATCTATCTTTGAAGAAAACCATATAACTGAGATGGTCAAACAAGTCCAGAAACATAGAAATGCAAATTACTTTCCCCTTTCCACAACCATTCTCAGAGAATCTACTCTGCTTTAGACCTAGCCCAGTCTGACCTCCAGGCCCTTCCCAACTCCAATTCATACATGCACATGACAGGCTATGGAGTCGATTAGTCTAGATTTTAAAACTAGAGCAAATACTGTTTCCAGTGAGTTACTAGAAGTGGAAAACAGAACCTTTCACAAATAAAGAGTAAGAGACAAACAAAACAAAATTAAAAAGGCAAAAGCTTTTACAAAAAAGGATCTAAAAGCTGGAGTGCAAATTCTCATTCCCTTATCTTGTTTCTGGTTGCACCAGTAACTGTTAAATTAGTGCATCTTTGTAACACATTTGATTAGAATGCTTAATTGTAAAAACTGTTGATTGGTAGAATGATGTCACACACTTCTAATTCCAAAACACAGAGGCAGGGAGACAGATCTCAGTGAGTTAGAGGACATCCTGGCCTATATAGTGAGTTCCAGGACAGCTGGGGCTATGAAGAGAGACTCTGTCTCAAAAACAAACAAAAAAAAACCTGTTTGCGTCTTGCTTAATATAAAAATCATAAAATAAATTTTGCCCAGAAATTAGGAGAGAACTTCCAATCACTTCTGAAATGGCCCTAAACATACTTCTAATAAGTTACAGTAGGTATTTATGCCATGTTAATCTTAGCATTGATGATAACAAAATCAAAATAGCTATCAAACATGAAAAATACTCATTAGTTCTATATCCCACATTATAAAATACATATTCAAGGTTTAATTTAATTTGTAATATGCTAAACAAGCATATTGTTAATAATAAAACCATATGTGTCCCAAAGAATTGTTCTAAAATAGATTATTTTATGATTTATTAAGTGTTTGATTTGTATTTCTGGTTGTTTTTGTTTTTTGGTTTTTTTTTTTTTACCTATATACCCAAGGTTGTTCCTCTGGTTCACTGGTTCTCTAGAGGGAGAGGTTAACTCGGGGGGGGGGGGGGAGTAAGAAGGCCTGGCCTAAGGTAGGACAGTAATCTATTACATTCATAAAAGGTCTGAGTTCTCCCTTCACCCTAGAGGATGATGTACAATCTCATTGATCCTTGGTGCAACCCTGCAATGATACCAGGGGCTCTCTCCCACATTTGCCTCGCTAGCTCTCCACCTCTGAAAAACTGGGGCTGCTTTCCCTTGTATCATTTCTCCACTATCAGCTGCTCCTCTGTTGAAGGTCCAATGGTTCAGTTCCTGTTCCCTGAAGCTGTCCCATGCTGCATGCACTACATGTAAATAAAGTTGGTTCTCTCTTGGTAATTTGCCTTTTGTTGTAAGAGTCTGGTCCCAACTACACATTTGTGAGGGTTGGGAGGAAAATATTGTTCTCACCTTCAATGTAATGCTGAGCTTAGAATCTAGATTGGAGAGAGACAGTAAATACAAAAAGTGGGTGACGGGAAATGAAGAACAATGGAATGACATCAATCACAACTCAGAGGGTGGGGCAGACATGTCTCTTGTATGGCAAACATCTGAGGAGATTCTGTTTCTTTGTTGAGTTAATTCAAGGAAATGTCAAATAAAACAAATTACAATTGCCCTAAAACTCTATTTAGTTTCCTTTATCATTTAAAAAAGACACAAGAGCAGCAAAGAGTAACATGCTTACGTCAGAGTGAATGGGTTAATGGTTAAATATGGTCAATGAGTAAGTTTATAAAATAGAGCATTGGTCAGCAATTAAGAACATTTGCTAGCAGAAGACTTGGGTTCAGCTTCCAGCACCCACATGGCAGCTCACAAATGCCTGTAACTTCAGTTCCAGGAGATCCAATGCTCCTCTTTTGGCTTCAACCAGTACCACAAACACACAAATAATGCACTTACATATATGCAGGCAAAACATAACAAAAAACAAAAATCTTTAAAAGAGAGAACACCGGTATATAAGACAGAAACAGAGAATGAATGAGAATATGCAGTCAGAGTCATGAGTAGTCATTTTATCATAGCAAGCAAGGAATTTGAAGTTCATTCTGCAGAAAATAAAACTAGAAAATTCTGAACACCAGAGGAACAGAAGGTCTGTTTTAGGAAGAAATCTAGTAGCAATGTGTCTTTCAAAGCAGAAGAGATAAGATAGATAAGAAGTAGAGTTTCACTGGGAATCTGTAAGAATAGAGTAATAAAAAAAACTATGCTATATAAAATGAAGAAGAGTAAAGGGATGTGAATTGGCAAGTGAGTTGGGCATAATTTTTTTTTTTTTTACTATTCTTGAGTTCAACTGGTACACAATGAAATACACATGTTTAAAATTATATTTTAGTAAGTTCTGACACCAAAGTCAAGGAAGCATATAAATACACTCACCAACCCTAAGGCTCCCTTGTAATTCTTCTTTCCTTAAATCTCACCCTCTCCCCCTGCTGCCAGGCAACTCTTATACCTATATACCATTGTACATTACTCCAAATTTTCTATGACTTCATTTGAATGAATCCTGTGGAATAAAGTTGCCTTATCTGTCTTTTTCCACATAGCATAATTACGTCGAAGATCATTCACGTAGCTGCATGTATAAATGCTTAATTCCTTTCTATTACTAAGAAAAACTTTACTGTATGGATGCTATCATATTCATTAATCTGCAGCTTGCAGATAATATAATCTTTTACAGTCTTAGACTATTATATATAAAGCTACTATAAACACCTATGTTCAAGCTTTTACATAAACATATTCCTTCTTTCTTCTTGGGTAATTCATTAGGAAAGGATTAGATAAAATATGTGGGAGGTGATGAATGCTGTTAATATGTTTTGCCATTGGTTAATAAAGAAGCTGCTTTTGGCCAATGGCTTAACAGAGTAAAGCCAGGCTGAAAGATATATATATGTAAAGTAGTCAGAGTCAGAGGGAAGCCATGTAGCCACCACCAGGGACAAACATCTCTGCTAGGGCCGTTGAAACTTTGCCAGTAGACCATAACCTCATGGTGATGCACAGACTAATGAAGATGGGTTAGTTTGGGATATGCTAGCTAGCAATACACTTAAGCTCTTGGCCAAACAGTATGGCAAATAATATAGTTTCGGAGTGATTATTTCGGGTCTGAGCTGCTGGGAATGAACGAACAGCCTCCCCCAACAGAGAAGATATGTAATAGGTGTATAACTCACCTAAATATCCTATAAACTAATGCAGAACCCTACATTCTAACCAGCACTGCACAAAACTCCTAATTCTCAGCTTTGCCACGTAAGTTATGGGGCTATGCCTCATTGTTATAACCTACACTTTCTGAAAGACTACTGGTGTTGAAAATCTATGCTTATCATTCAAATCCTTTTGGTTATGTGTATGTTCTAATCCTTGCCCATCTTTGAAACCAAGTTCCATTTCCTAGTGAGTTTTGGAATTCATTCACATGTCCTATATTCAAGTTCTTTATCAGATGTAATTACTGCAAAGACTTGCTCCCAGTCTATGCTTATATTTCTATTCTTTTATGGTGCTTTTTAAAATTTTACAAAATTAAAATTATTTTATGAATTGTTCATCTGATGTTACACTTAAGAAACCTTTGCCAAATCCAAAGCCACAGACATTTTCTCTTATCTTCATTTGAGGTGTTTTATAGTTTATTCTTTACTTTTGGATATGTGATCCATTTTGAGTCAATTTTCACACTTGATGCAACATATGAACTAAAGTTCATCTTGGTGGCAAAAATAAGTCATTCCTTCACGGACCTGGCATCTGATGGTTACTGGAATCACTTATCCATATAGGTATGGGTCTATTCTGGAATCTATTCTGTTCCACTAAGCAGTCTTTATTTGCATTAATACTTCTTGATCCAGAAGCTCTATAGCAGACCTTCACTTTGAGCTAGTTCTCTTTTGGTTACAAATCAGGCCTGGTTTTTCTATCCTAAATCTTCTGCATTTCCATGTGAACTGTTTTATCTTCTCATCAGTTTCTACAGAAGAAGTTTGTGGGGATTTTTACCTAGAATCAATTTGGGAAGAAAGAATAATTTAAGAACAGAGCCTACCAACACACAATCACGCTTACTTGGGTTGTTTTCATTTCAACCAGCAAGCTCCTGTAGTATACAGTATACATATCTTTTACATCTCTTTTCAGCTTTACAGCTGCATATTTTTGAAGCTATTATAAATGGGCCTTGTCATGCTTAATAGATGCTGTTCAGTCTGTGGACTTCCTTTAAAGTAGCAAAGCTCTTATGCGCTTATTCTAAGTAGCTATATCTAAATGTTGTGTATTTTAAAAGACAGAAATTATTTTGCTCTTTATGTCTTTTGTGTGTGAAAGTTTCAGATGTTTTGGAAATTGTATAGACAGGTAGGTAGAGGTATTATTTGTAGCTTTTATTTCAGAGTCATAGGAAAGGGTCTTAGAAGACAGGTCAAACGGGAGAATATACAGTTTGAAGAGCTTAGTAATTACTGCTCGTAACTGTCTTATCAGTGGCTTCAGTGAAATTAGACATGTCAGACAACACTTGGTAGGATATATTGTGATGATATAAAGTAATAAAAAGCTATGCAGTAGAGAATTCATTTCTGGGTATCAATGATAACAACGCATCAACCTGAAAAACTTAAAACATCGGCAATGAATAAAAATATGTAAAATTTACACATTTCTGTGATCTAAAGGAGGGCTTGTGCAAAGTCAGAACTCAGTTCTGTATTTGTAGTATTCTGGTAATGACTGTATTTTGTATTTACCATTTTTATGAAATAAAACAATTTATCTATATTTCTGTGTCTAGATTTTTTTGGTGTGTGGGGTTTGTTGTGTGTGCTGTGTCTGCATGTGTGTGCTAATTTGCATGTTTGTGGATGCACACATATGTAAGGATGAACATATACACAAACACATGTGTACATATGCATTTGGAGACAGGGTTGACAATAGGGATTTTTTTATGTGCACTGGTGTTTTGCCATGGGTGTCGTGTCCCCTGGAACTGGAATTATAGACAGTTGTGAGCTGCCACATTAGTACCAGGAATTGAACCTGGGTTCTCTTGAAGAGCAGTCAGTGCTCTTAACCACTGAGCTATCTCTTCAGACCCCAATATTGGGGATCTTAATAGCTTTTCCACCTTATTCTTCTTGAGACAAGGTCTCTCAATCAAAACCAGGGTCCACAGTATGTCTTGCTAACCATCTTGCCCTGGAGAACCCATGTCTATGTTCCAAGACTAGAATTAAAATTTAGCTAGCACACCTACCCAGCAGTGTTATGGGAATACGAACTCTCGTACTCTTGCTTGGACATGAAGCACTTTGATCAATGAGCCATCTCCTCAGTTCTGCCTCCAGACTTCTATCCCTTAAATGACACTTTTGAACCATATGGCCCACTGTCATCTACTACAGAAATCTAGGATTCTTACAAGCAGACAAGTAGAGGTCACTACTGTTCACAAATTGCTACTGTGATCTGTTCTTTACCCAGAATGCCTGTTATTATGTGGGTTCTACACTGATCAGGCTGTTTTAGGTTTTTTCTGTATGTAAATATGATAAAAGGACTCTCACCCAAGGACTTCTTGAATTTTGCATACAAATGGATGGAAATAGAAAACACTATCCTGAGTGAGGTAAGCCAGACATAAAAAGAGGAACATGGGATGTACTCACTCATATTTGGTTTCTAGCCATAAACCAAGGACATTGAGCCTATAATTCATGTTCCTAGAGAAGCTAAATAAGGTGAATCCAAAGACAAACACATAGGCATCCTCAGGAATATTAACCTTCATCAGGCGATGAAAGGAGACAGAGACAGAGACCCACACGGGAGCACCGGACAGAAATCTCAAGGTCCAAATCAGGAGCAGAAGGAGACGGAGCACGAGCAAGGAACTCAGGACCACGAGGGGTGCACCCACACACTGAGACAATGGGGATGTTCTATTGGGATCTCACCAAGGCCAGCTGGCCTAGGTCTGAAAAAGCATGGGATAAATCCGGACTAGCTGAACATAGCGGACAATGAGGAATACTGAGAATTCAAGAACAATTGCAGTGGGTTTTTGATCCTACTGCACGTACTGGCTTTGTGGGAGCCTAGGCAGTTTGAATGCTCACCTTACGAGACCTGGATAGAGGTGGGCAGTCCTTGGGCTTCCCACAGGTCAGGGAACCGATTGCTCTTCGAGCAGATGAGGGGGGGGACTTGATCGGGGGAGGGGGAGGGAAATGGGAAGCGGTTGTGGGGACGAGGCAGAAATCCTTAATAAATAAATAAATTAAAAAAAAAAAAAAGAACAGGCCTTCGGGTCTGGAACTTATGGAAGCATATTGGAAAGAAACAGGCAATTTTTATTGCATTATAGAATAAACATAATTTGTAAGTCTCAAAAAAAAAAAGCTGTGAGAGTTAACGGTTAATGAAAATGCGCTTATATATAGCTTACATATGCACTTACAAAATGACTTCTATTATATCATGTATTCCCTCTGCTCTTGAAAATATGTGAGCTTCTAGATGACATTCTTTGTATATTCATATGATTTCTCAATATTTATCTATAAAAGAAACATTTTGCTCTTTTTTGGGTTATAAAAAAGTGCATCTTTTTTTTAGAAGGGCAAGCTTTCCAAGTACCTACATTTGTTATGACAATCAGACAGAAAAACATTAAACTCTTAGGTAAAGAAAGTATTGGTATTGAAGAATTGTTTTAATTTTTGTGCACAGAAACACTCACACACTGTTCTGGAATAATTAGAAAAACAAAACATGTGATCCTTGACCATCCTGTGGAGAAGCATACAAATCGTTGTCACCTCCAAATGGGATTTATCTTCTATATTAACCACTTTGCCAATGTATGTAAGGAAGAATCCCCGTGAGTTAGGAAGACAGAACAACTTTTGAATTTTATTGACTCCCTCTAACTCTGCAAAGGGTTAACAACAGAAGGTTGGATCAGTGGACTCCATATGAAAATCATCTGTGGAATTTGCTATAAAACTTAACCTCCTACTCCATGTCCTCAGATCCTGATACCAAAGCCCAGTTTTGTTGTTGTTGTTGTTTTTGATTTTCAAGACAGGGTTTCTCTGTAGCTTTCGGTGTCTGTCCTGGAACTAGCTCTTGTAGACCAGGCTGGCCTTGAACTCCAGAGATCTGCCTGCCTCTGCCTCCTGGGTGCTGGGATTAAAGGTGTGCGCCACCACTGCCCAGCCCAAAACCCAGTTTCTTGGGCAATTATGATGTAAGTGGAGCCCATCCCAAGACAAAAGCAGAAACCCTATGAGAACATTGCACTTAAACTAATAATGATCAAAGCTGCTACCGCTATGCTTGTATAATGACTTTGACCTAAGGACCTTACTCCACACATCAAGAATGGCCTATGCCTAGGAGCGTGAATCTGAGAGTGATGCCAGCTATTTTAAAACAGTGACGGCTTCTTTCCCACCTGAAATATGTAATATGCTGAAACCTTAAAAAACAAAGTTAAAATATTCAATGTATGTCTTAGGAGAGAAGACTACACATTTCAGAATTTCAAATCATTGTCATTAATATAATCTCACACTTCCTACTCCAAGAAGTTTAAAGAAAAGAGAGTCCTGGTATAATTTAAACACATGGATGAACTTACTCTTCTGTTCTCACAGCTAAATTATAGTCTGGGCTAGAACAATGTGTTAAACATAATGTAGCAAATTGCTGGTCTTAACCAACTTCCAGCAGAGACAAAACACACCAGAAGTGATCTGGCATTCTATACCACAACTACTGAAGCAGAATTTGGGGGCTTTAGTCCTTGAGTTCAGTGTTTTATGATATTTCCCTTGTGGTTCTTATACACACTAAAGCTGAAGCACCAGAGGCTAAGATGAGCAGAAAAGAACAACTGGTAGCAGAAGAGCATTATGACCTGAAGGGTTACGACAGTCACACAATATCATTAAACACCTCGTGTGATGGATAAGCCTCAAAATCTGACTGCTGTCACACAGGAACAAGAAAGCTCAGCAGCAAGACCCCATAAAGCTGACAGGAATGGGAAGTGGTATAGCCACTCTGGAAGACACTTTGGTCTTTTCTTTAAATGCTGAATATATTCTTACTATGTGATTCCATAACTACACACCATGGCATTTATCCAAAGGACTTAAAAGCTTAAAATCTACACAAAACCTACAAGTGGATATAATAGCAGAGTTACCCATACTTGCCAGAACACAAGAGCAGTAAGGTGTCCTTCATGGGTGAATAGAAACATAAACTATGGCATATTCAATATATGTTCTGTCAAAACCCACAGACTGTACACAATACTCTATCAATATTGGTTCATTAATTTTAAACCAAGTCAAAAACTGGTCTTCAGTAGTTGTGGAATAGGAGTGGAGACTGCACTTTTCTGATCTGTGTCCAGCCTGTACATCACCTCAGATCACTTTCTAGAAAGAACACTTATTGTGTGCTGTAGATGAACTCTGCCAACATCTCAGGGATGGCAAAGATCTGTGTCAGTCACACAGTCAAGCATGTAAAAGGACTGTAAACCACGATGTATGTAATGGAAAAATTATGAGGTAAATAATTGTGTGCAACTCTGTGAACTACTTGTTCACTTTAGCCTGAAGTCCAAAACTTTACTAAAAATCAGGTCTAGTTGTTTTTATAAATGATAAAAAAATGATTACATCACACAGCAATTATACAGGTAGTTCACAGTAGCCACCAGGAAAGATCTCTGTGTGGTGATCAGTCCTGTCACAAGTGGGCCTGTAACAAAAACAGAAAGCTCATCAGCCAAGTAGAGCTGTAAGCGTGGATGTTTCAAGGAGGTCCACAGCAGTACTCAGGATAGCAACCCAGCAGACTCTTCAGAATGGGAAGCAGCAGCCCATGTCCTCATTCCTCTCTTCCCCTCTCCCAAGTCACCGAGACTCTTATAAAGACCTGAGTCACAGCCACCCTAAGTCAAGTCAAGCCCTTCACTTCTGGTGCACCTCGATCAAGCAGGCTGTCATGGCACGTGGCTCCTCCACTATGGTGTGATATAGTGTTCATGTATGGCCATTCTGCCCAGTCCCTCTGACAAAGACTTCTACAAGTCACCTGAGCACCACTGAATGTAGACAGAGACTGCACTTTGTTTCCCAGACACCTAGATCTGAATAATCACACAGAAACTGTATTAATTACAACACTGTTTGGCCAATAGATTAGGTGTATTCCTAGCTAGCTCTTACATCTTTAATTAACCCATTTCTATTCATCTATGTGGTTCCGGCGTTTCCTTCTTCTTCAGCAACTACACGGCGTCTCTCTGACTCCACCAACTATCTCTATACATCTCTGTTCAGATTTCCTGCCTGGCTTTATTCTGCTAAGCCATTGGCCGAAACAGCTTTATTCATTAACCAATAAAAGCAACACATATACAGAAGGACATCCCACATAAACTGAAGACTTCACTGCTCCAGGGATCCCTACAAGACCTCCAGAGACTCTAGCTGAGAAACACTGAAGAGGGGACTAAGCCTGTTTGCCCTCTGTGCCTTGAAGCATAGTGCCTAATGCCACAAGGACTTCTCACACAACAAGTAGGACCTGATGCTACCCTGTGAGCCTGACATGGGACCATCTCAGACATGCCTGACTTCAGGAGTAAGGCAGAATTCCTATCCAGCAGTCTTTCCAGGGAATTCTTCACAAGGACCTCAATCTCTTATCAAGCATGGCCAATACTCCAAGCTCTTGCTAACTTTGGCCTGGGAACTTAGAGAAGACCCTATTCTCTAGCAAATGTGAATATGAGATATACAAAGGACCCTCAGAGGAAACCAACTCTGACAACTCTTTATTCATGGACTTCTAACTTCTAGACCTTATGAAAATAAACACATCCCACTGTTCAATTCCTGAAATTTTATCACCTATTTATACCATAATGTATGAAATACAATGACCTTCAACATAATTTACATTAGATAAATTTAAAACTTTAATACTGGCACTCTGATTATTGTCTTTCTAAAAAGGATCACATAAAGATTCTCTTATAAAGAATCATTCCATAACACCCTTCAACTGTTAAAGGCTTTTTAAAGATTACAACATTCAGGTAGGTTTTGCTATAATACACTTAACTATACAAAATAAAGCCCACTAGTAACTCGGAGTATTTGCTAGCTCTGCTGAGGTCCCCACAACTCAGAATTCAAAAATATCTATTAAAAAGAAAACCCTACCTTCTCTAACAGTGGGAGGAAGTAATTACCTGGAAGTCTTTTTAAATTAAAAAAAAAAAAAACAAAGCAAAACACTGCCTTAGAAATGCTATGTAACACCTTCCCCAAAGATGTCCAACACGTTTTCCCACTCACACTTCTCCATGCAATTGGCCATATGCACTCTTTCAAATGACTGGTGTAGGTGCAAGGAATAATGAGCTGAGTGGAGCCTGTACTAAAAATACTGGGCTCATGTTTAAAAACTTTTGACAGTGATATTTGAAGATCTGCTCTTGGTATATAGGTATCTCATCAACTGCTGTTCTTAGAGGAGATTCCAATGTCATCTACACGTAGTTGCTTTCTTGATGCCAAAAGCTACGGAGAAGCCCTGTCTCGAAAATTCAAAAAAAATAAAACTAAAAATTTCAAATAAAAACATTTAAGTTTTAAGATTAGTATGAGTATTTATTGAACAAAATAGTATATACATTAGGCCAGATACAAGCATTTAACATTTCTGTCTTCACCCAACTGATCTAGGACAAACTGTGAGGTCAAGTAAAGTCCTGTGATCTCCATTTGAGAAGACACAGCATCAGAAAAATACGGTCAGGACAGCACTGGACCAAAGCCAAGCAGACTGGCACCAGAGCTTATAATTAACTACCACACTGCATGGTTTTAACTACACTAATATTTTCTAAATATGCACATTTAATAAAAAGCTAAAAATCAGAATTCTTAAAATAGGTAAAGATCAAAATAACTACATAAGAGTTAAATATCTAACTTTATATTATTATTTATATGTGTTTGCAACAGTTTTATAGGGAAGCCACAACTACCAGCAAGAATCTTATCCCTCCCTCCAAAAACTTGGGTACTGATTAAGAATATAATTTTAAGACATTTTCAGAGGGTACTCTGTGTAGTTTTAACAGATATATATATATATATATATCTGTTAAAACATATATACATACATACATATATACATACATACATATATACATACATATATACATACATATATACATATATACATACATATATATATTTAACAGATATATATATGTATGTATGTATGTATGTATGTGCAAGGTCATTTAAAAGATGCCATTGTGATAAAGTGGCCAAGTGGTTAAAGTTATAGACTGCTAAAAGATGGCCACTGTCAAATATCAAATTGTAATGTATGTGGAAAAGGTAAATCTTCCAGTTCTACTGTTCTGTCATCAACACACTGACTCCTTTTTATAGGAAAAAAAACCTGATGAAACTCAGAAAATTCTAACAGAAAACATATGCGAATTGTTATTTGAAACCAATTAGAAGCAAGGCATATTAATAGCTCTGATCACCTGGAAAGTGGTCCTCAGCCTGAGACTGCCTGCACTCTGGCTCTAGCCAGTTCAGGAATGGAATGGAAGGGCAGGGGCGAAGAGGGGATAGGAGGGGAGGGGAAGAAAGTCAGCACAGTACAACCAGACTCAGGAATCAGGGCTAACACCATTATCACACACATCTTTGAACATTTCTAATGCCATCTCCTGGCATATCTTGTAAATAGCTACACTGATGGAACATACAGAAAATGTTCTTTGAGTTTCCCTACATTTAGTGTTTGTGTTGCTTACCTGAAATCCATGCTTGCCTCTCCACCATGTACTTAATACTTTGGGAGGCATGTCAATAACAGAAACGATATCTCCCACCTGCAGGAATCAAAATTTTAAGTAAAACATTTTTTGATAAATTTCAAACCAATTGCCATATCTTTAATTAACATACGAATTACATAAAAGAGCAAAGTACTATTTTATGCTTTAATAAATTCTGGGAAAACATGCTGACTTTTAAAAAATAATTTTAACAGTCTTACCCTTTATTAAAGGGTATTCTACTGAAAGTTAAATAGCACAAAACTGATTCAGCTAACAGAAGTGCAGTGCTTTCAAAAACTAGACTTCAGCATAATACATTTTTAAAGATTTATTTATTTTCTGCATAGCGTTTTGCTTGTATGCGTATTTGCAAACCCTGTGTGTGTGTGGTACCTGCAGAGATCAAAAGAAAGCACCAGAGCTTTCGGAACTAGAATTATGGATGGTTGTGAATCATCATGTGGGTTCTATGAACCAAACCTGGGTCCTTGCAATAGCAATGAGTGTTTTTACCTGGCATGTCACCTTTCCAGCCCCAGTAAGTATAATACATTTTTAAAGTGAGGCATTACTCCATCACCATCACTATCACTTCTGTTAGAAAAGAGTTGTCAACTTATGATGGTTTGTTATACTATGGTGCAAACAACAAGCATTCAATATAAACTTTGGCTGATGTCTTTTGTATGCTGGTGAAAACAGCCAGCCAGATGACCATGGAGGAAAACCACAAATACTCTAGTCCTACGCAGCAAGGCCAGGGTTATGTATATCAATTAATTTCTGATTCAGTTGGCTTTCAGTTTTTTGAGACGTAAGTTAAGGAGCTTTAGAAATTTGTTCCTGCTGTTATTATCAGTGACCAAAGTTATATCTAAAGGACAGCACTAAATACACATATTTTGAGTAATAGTATCTATTAATACTGATTACCATGTTCATACTAGCACAACCCTGAGTACCTGACATATCATATTTAATCACACAGAAGAAGCTTGAGATGAGTTCTTAGTAACTGTAAAGCCTGCTAACTCCACTATTAGTAGAAGGTACTAATACTCCACTAAAGAATCAAATTTCTTCATTGTAAATGGCAATGTATAAGCTTATACCAATGAACAAATCATAAACACAAAACTTTTCAAACATATATTTAGTAGAAGTTATATTCTTTCATCAAAAATGCACATATGCACCCACCCACTGAGACGGTGGGGCTAATCTAATGGGAGCTCACCAAGGCCAGCTGGACTGGGACTGAAAAAGCATGGGATAAAACCAGACTCCCTGAACATGGCGGATAATGAGGGCTGATGAAAAGCCAAGGACAATGGCACTGGGTTGATCCTACTGCACGTACTGGCTTTGTGGGAGCCTAGTCTGTTTGGATGCTCACCTTCCTAGACCTGGATGGAGGGGGGAGGACCTTGGACTTCCCACAGGGCAGGGAACCCTGACTGCTCTTTGGACTGGAGAGGAGGGGGAGGGGAGGAAGGATGGGGAGAGGGGGGAGGGAGAGGGAAAAGGGAGGTGGGGAGGAGGCAGAAATTTTTAATAAAAATATGAATTTAAAAAAATGCACATATGGGCAGCACTAACTGGAGTTAATACGTTACTGAGAAAGAAGATAATGTGAGACTAGAAGGGGCAAAGTGTTAGAACTGAGGAGGTGGTGAAGGGAAGAAATCAGGATGCATATGATCATAATTCTCTACATACATATGTGAAATTCTCAGAGAATCTTTAAAGTAAATTAAAATCTTTAAAAAATATTAAACTTTAAATGAAAATATATATTAAGTATTGAAATGGTGAAACTTGTTAACTTTCCTATGTTTTTAAAGTTTAGAAATTAATTTGTATGATATATATTTTATAATTAAACATTTAAATTTATTTCTATTTATTTATTTATCAAAAGACGGTCTCACAAATAGCCCTGGGTGTCCTAGAATTCATTACATAGACAAGCTGGCCTCAAACTCAGAGACCTGCCTGTCTGCCTCATGAGTGTCAGGACCAAAGGCATGTGCCACAATTCTCAGCATTAAAATTTATTAACAGAGAATTATTTTATGACAAAATATAATTTTTCAGTATAGATTAATTCCAAAGTAAGAATAAAATTTAAAAAGAAAAATGCTAATAGCTATGATAACAGGGCTACATCTGCAAGACTGTTAGTTACTACTACAGTTTGTGCTAAGGAATCTGCCTTTTATGTTTACTCTGATTTCCTGGGTCACAAATAATCAATCTTCATGTTTCAGACCTAAGCATGATCAAACATTTCATTCTTATGATAGACAACTGGATTTAGATATTCTACTTCCTTTTTCAGTTTTTATTAGCACATGTCTAATGTGCAAATAATGGGCTTAATTTTTTTTTTATACAAGTACACCATGCCCTCTGGTCCCATCATCCTCTACTGCTCTTTCTCACCCAATCCCACCATGCCCTCTGGTCCCATCATCCTCTACTGCCCTTTCTCACCTATTCCCACCATGCCCTCTGGTCCCATCATCTTCTATTGCCCTTTCTCACCTATTCCCACCACGCCCTCTGGTCCCATCATCCTCTACTGCTCTTTCTCACCTATTCCCACCATGCCCTCTGGTCCCATCATTCTCTACTGCTCTTTCTCACCCAATCCCACCATGCCCTCTGGTCCCATCATCCTCTACTGCCCTTTCTCACCTATTCCCACCATGCCCTCTGGTCCCATCATCTTCTATTGCTCTTTCTCACCCATTCCCACCATGCCCTCTGGTCCCATCATCCTCTACTGCCCTTTCTCACCTATTCCCACCATGCCCTCTGGTCCCATCATCTTCTATTGCCCTTTCTCACCTATTCCCACCATGCCCTCTGGTCCCATCATCTTCTACTGCTCTTTCTCACCCATTTCCACCATGCCCTCTGGTCCCATCATCCTCAACTGTCCTCTCTCACAATATCCTCCCTGGTTTCCTTCTCACAAATAAACCCCCTACACTTTCATGTTTGATAGATAACAGGCAGACATATTTAATTCTGGATTCCACATATGAAAGACAACGTGATATTTGTCATTCTAAGTCTGGCTTATTTTATTTAAAATTATGGTTTCCAGTTCCCTTGGTTAACCTGAAAATGACATAATATTGTTCTTCTTTCATAGTTGAGTAAAACTTAATTGTGCACATATACATTTTCTTTCTCCATTCATCTGCTGATGAACAACTAGGCTGATGACATAACCTTGTTACTGTGAATGGAGCAGCAATAAAAGGATGTTATATGGCTCACTGATAAATGAAAAACAGTTAGCATTTATTTTGCCTCTTATCAGCCAACACATATTTTGTAGACAAAAACTTAAACCCCTTCCTTTTGCACATGACAGCAAGAAATACTCATTTTACTCTTAGCCTCTCCTTTGATAACTCAGCACCCCAATAAGTACTAGATATTATGTTTGCTGAGATGAACAAGGCAACCACGACTGCATGTCAGAGTGATAAGAGTCATTCTGAAAGGCATCCAACTCTACTTTGGAGTATGCAGCCCCCATGGAGTAAGACCAAGGATAACTTCCTGGTAGATATGGGAGACACTGACAGTAAAAGCTGAAGGATGAAAATAGTCATTTAAATAAAATTAGAAAGCTTTCCAGCCAAAGGATAAAAGACTATAGAAAAACCTCATGTTTTCATTTTTTTTTAATTAAGTGAATTCTTAAAACAGCTAGAGACAGGCAATAAAGGTAGCAAGGACCAGAGGACAATTAGCACTTTCTAATCATTTACCTCTAAGGTCAGTTCATCAGGGGCCCGAGCAGTATATCGCTTGATGACATGGGCAGCACCGACAGCAGGAGTGTTGATGGACGACTCCTCGTGAACTAGGAGATGGTTCCCCTTATTGTCAATCTACAATGAAAATCAAGTACCATGAAATGTCTAAAGTCATGGGACTTGTCCACCCATAAACAGAGATTCAATTTAGAGAGACAATAAGCCCCAAAAGTCTTTTTTTTTTCTTCTTTTTAAATCTCTCATTTATAAGGGCCAGCAAGACAGCTCAGCAGGTCAACACACGTGCCAACAAGTCTGAGCAGGTTAGGTTTGAGCCCTTTGAACCCACATGTTGGGAGGGGAGAATCAACTTCTCCAAGTTGGCTTCTGATTTCCACACATGTTCTGTGCCACGTGTATGTTCCACCCCACAAATATAACAAAAAAAAAATCTTTAAAATCCTATCACTTACTAGGTAGCTAATATACAAATAGCAGTAAGTGTGCTGTGCATATAATGTATGGGATTTTATTTAATTCTCAAAATATACTGTCATTACCTTCACTTAAAGGGGAAGATGAAAAACTGGAGAAAGCCATTTAATTTAAGAAAAATTAAATTATTTTTCTAACATCATTCAACCAACAAAGGTAAAGTCATAGTTTTAGTGCAAGCAGGCTTGGCTTAGGGTTCCATATCCCTCTTTTCTTATAGTATCTCAATTTTTACTGGGAGGAAAGAATATATAATTCTACATGTACAAATTAACAGTTAATATCTTAAGACACTCTTAAATTGGGACCTCTAAAAGATTAATTGCCCATAAATAACAAAAATATTTTCAATTCTTAAAGAAATGAAAAGCAAATAGCTTACAAAACATCCATTAACGTAATACTGTATAACAAGATAGTTCTTTTACAAACAGATTTATAAGTTATTAATTTTATCTAAAATCTGTATTAAATATTTTATAAATAGGCTTATAAAATATATTAAAATGATTTTCTAATTAAAGAGAAAGATTTAATATCAGAATATCAGCTACTATATTGGGGAGATGGCTCAGCATTTAAGAGCACTGACTGCTCTTAAATTATCTCCCAGCACACATATGATGGTTCGTATCATTTGAAACTTCAGTTTGAAGGCATCTGAAGCCCCCCTCTGGCTATTTGGGGTAGCAGGCACACACAGCACACATGCAGACATGCAGATACATTAAAATTAAAATTAAAAACATCAGGTATCAATTCTCCTAGAAGATAAGAACATACTTTATTTCTTTATTTATTAAACTCATCAACTATTAGATTTCAATAAAGTCCTTAAGTAAATCATTTTAGAATAAGCTTTCACCAAGATGATTAGACAGATACCTCCATCCAGGTAAGGGCAGGCCCACAGTTGATCTTGTTGCCAGCAATAGTTGAGAGGCGTGACAGGTAAGCCATAAGCATCTGAGTAACTGACTGAAAAGAAAGAGTCACTGTAACTCATAGGAAAGAGCAACTCTCTACTTTTTATAAAAAGGTTATTTTTAGGAGGAAAAAAAACCCCTACAGATCTTTGGGCATTTAATAATAACATTGGGTGGGCATGGTGGCACACACCTTTAATCCCAGCACCCAGGAACATGGTGATCTCTGTGAGGCCAGCTGGAGCTGCAGAGAGACCCCCTATCTCAAACACCTAAAAAAAATAATAGCTATAGAGAATTGTTCACTGAAGTTACAGAAGACTATCACTGAAACAATGGTATTTTTTAAAGAATAATTCAGCCACTTTCTATTGTGGGGTATTTAGTTTCTAACACCTTATCATCAAGGGCCGTGCTGTAGAGGTTCTGATTTTATGACCTTTTTTTTTTTCTATTTTTGTATTGAAAATACACAGGGTATTTATTAGAAGGTACACGTCTGTGGCTTTTCTGCCTATCTTTCCCTATATTCCTCTATGCTTTCCATGGCTGTAATCTCCCATGCATATAGCTGTATACAGGCAGCCATATCATGTGATCCTACACCATGGTACAGCTCAGTGCTCTGGAACATGATAATCCGAGGCAGAAGGATGACACAGAACTTACATCTGTACATCTATCCATTACAGGATAGCTAAACACTTTCTGATTGGATCTGTTGTCTTCTCCACAGAAGGGAATTTCATGTATGGTACAATAATCCTGTGTCAAAAGCCTACACAAGGTCTAGAAAATCACAGACCCTAAGATACTGCATGTTACTGTTATTTTGCCAAATAGTTATGATGTCTGTCAAACTGCCTTCTAAATATTCGTAGGAATACCTATAGATGGGGGCAGTGCTCTTAACATGGGCTAGAGAATCCGCACCCAACCCCCTGCCATGGGCAGCAGTCAAAGTAGACAGTGGTCAAAGTGATAAGATCTTCCAGATATGAAATGGCTATTGCACTGTGCTTACTTACACAGACCTATGCAAGATCAAACTATCTAAAATCCCAGCAAAGATGGGGACGACAATGTTCAGGCCCCACTCTTACTGAGGAGCTACTGGCAGTTGACAAATTGAGGGGAAGGGGAGGGAATTATTCTGCTTGGAGAGTATGGTCACTGGTAAGTTTCCAAAGCTTCAATGGATGGCCACACCCCATGTACACCACTAACTAGACTTAGTAGGTTATCAAAAGGCACGGAGGGGCATGTTTTAGAGGGTACAGGGAAGGTAGACGGGGAAATAAAGGGATGTATTTATTCCACTGTATCCATGCATGAAATTCTCAAATTTTAAAAATTTAGATAACGCTGTCAAAAACAAAACTACAACCAAGAGGACCAAATTCCACCTTAGGAGGCAGCAGAACTTGTCAAGGGTCATCTATGTGGTGCTAGTTTTGCAAGCATGGAAGATGCAAGACTGAGGAATTCACAGTCTGGCCACAGCTCCTGAGAGCCATGAAGCTAAACAAGTGGCAGGGTCAGATTCCCTGCAAGGAAGAAGAGGGCTACTGTGTGAAGCTATGAAAGTGAAACCTGCTGAGAGGCCAGGACCACGGGATGCCCACTGAAGAAAGCTGCACACATGAAGAAGTGTCAGTCCTAGAGAAAGGATATGCCTGCTGTAGGCAGCACAGTTAGACGGGTGTGGCTGCCAAATTCCTTTATAACTAAGATGACCCCATTATCAATACCAAATGATAGATATTGAGCTATTTGGTATTTTCCCTGATGGATTTTAGTCTCACTTTGGTCAAATCTTTCTTTGCTCTGCCTTGTTCGTCCCCATTGGAATGGGAATGTTTACTCAATGACATTATATTTTAGAATTATATCAATTTGATTTTTGATTTTGCAGGGTGTCACACTTAAGAGAATGCCTTGAGTCTCAGAAAAAAAATAAAACTGGGTGTTAGAAGTGTTGGTATTGTCAAAGACCATGGGGACTTCTGAAGTTGGACCAAATGCATCCTACACTGAGAGATGGCCACGAAACGGGCAAAGGGCAGAATGTTGCTGCTTGAATGTAAACTGTCTCCCATATTCTAATGTGTTTCAGAACTGGCTTCCCAGATGGTGGTGCTGTCTAGAAGGTAGTAGAACCTTCAGTAGGTAAAGCCCGTTGGATGAAACAGGTCACTGGAACAGCCTTGATGTGGGATTTCCCTCTGCATGCTGTGGATATATTTTACAATCATTGATTAATAAAAGGATCTGCTTCGGCCTATAGTCAGTCTGGAAGAGATATAGTGAGAGAGTAGGCAAAGTCAGGGAGAAGCCATGTAGCCGCCACAGGAAACTGTGCTGGATGCCGGACAGAATCTTATCTGTAGGCCACAACCACGTGGCAATACAAAGATGAATAGAAATGGGTTAATTTAAGATATAAAAACTAGGCTGGGCGGTGGTGGCGCGCGCCTTTAATCCCAGCAGAGGCAGGCGGATCTCTGGAGTTCAAGGTCAGCCTGGTCTACCAGAGGTAGTTCCAGGACAGGAACCAAAAGCTACAGAGAAACCCTGTCTCGAAAAACAAAACAAAAAACAACAACAACAAAAAGATATAAAAACTAGCCAACAAAAAGTGTGAGCTAACAGGTCAAGCAGTGCTGTAATAATACAGTTTTGTGTGATTATTTCGGGTCTGGGTAGCCAGGAAACAAACAAGCAACCTCTGTGTATAAAGCCTTAAGGAGTTATAACCCATATCTACTTCCTGTCTCCCTCTGCAAGGAATGTGACCAGTCAGCCTCATACTCCTGCCACCATGATGTTCCTGCCAGCTGCCATGGTTTCTGCGACATGACAAACTATCTCTTTGAGAGGGGAAGCCAAAGTAAATCCTTTCTCCCTTAAGTTACTTCTGCTAGAGTGTTTTGTGACAGCAACGTAACAGTAACTAAGACAGTTGTCTGGTAGAATTTTAAGGTGCCTCCCTGAAATTGAAAACATTGTTTTCTTTAGCTCTACAAAGTTTTTCAGATTAATATTTATTTATTCCCTTACACCTGCTCTCCTCTATAACTCTAAGGAGTAAGCACTACTCTGTACCTATTCTCCACAAGTTCAAATGTCTTCGCACAATGTTTTAAACCCTGGCCTTTTCAGTAGCTATATGCTTATAATGTGGTATACAGCTCACTAATTCTCTGTAGCTGTCTCTTTATTATGTTGTCCAGTTATCTAGATCTGCTATTATTGATGTACATGATATTTCATTTTCAAGATTTGATTATTCTACTTTACAAAAATATGCTCTCATTTCAAGGACATATTCTCCCCCAGAAGTGATAATCTTACTTCCAAATGCCTTCTGCAATGTCCTCAGCTACTATTTACTCAGTGTTTGTGTGTAAGACTCCTACTCATCCTATTCTACAATCATTCTATACAAGGGCTGGGGCTGTATTTTGTTTTCCCACAAAATGTATATCATTTATTTTCAAATATTACTCACAATTTTTATTCCAATTATACTTTTTTATTATTGGCATGATAAAGAATTTCTTCTTTATACATACGGTTAAATTTTTACGTTTTTAGGAATTTTGCAAAAGTGAAAATGAATGTATAGACACAGCCTGCCATCAAAGCAGACCCAAAAGCATTGCTTCATTATGAATTTCATTAGCAATTTAACTCTTTTCATATCTTTGGCTTTCATATTTTCATGTTCCTTAAAAGAATGATCTGCTAAACATATTGACTACTATTAACATTACCATCATTACAAGGTTTTCCCACCCTCATAAAATATCCACTGATGCTTGCTTATTTCTGAATATCCTAGTAAGTCGCTCTTCTGAAATAAGCAATCCTAGGAATCCTAGGCACTTTTGTATTCCACAGTGACAAAAATGTTGACTGACTCCTATGTGTTATTATTTCTGTGGGTTTCTAAATGATTACCTCAGGACTGTCCTTCAGGATGTCAGACCGGGGAAGCTCTGAGAGTTGGGAGAATCGGCGGTCATAAATGCAGAGATGAAGATGTTTATCAAGTACCCGGAAATCTTCATAACTTCTTTTAACAATCCAACTTTTGCCCTATGAGTAAAGAACAAAATTCCAATAAGTTCATTTTTTCTTCAAAATGCTTAAGATCAGGCCTTTATTCTCTAATGGTATCTTATCCATGAAATTTTGTGTTTCCAAATAAGAAGCTTCTATTAACTTAATGATGACAAGAAGTTTTGCTTGAAACACTCCAGTGAATCATATTATGGAAAGGTCAATACTTATTCAAGTAAGATGAACCCTCCATTGTCCTCTCCCTACCACTCTCCAACGTCTACTGCTACTCACTGAAAATAACTGCTGGGGTAAGATAGCATGTGACTCCGTCTACAGAAAAAACAACTGTTTAACTAAGCAATAAGTTATTTCCTAAAATCAAAGAAAAATAAAAAATTAATTTATTGTTTAGTTAGTATGGTAAAGGAAGCAGGAGCTCCTTGAAGAATAAGAGAAAGAAAAACAGAAAGCAGCATTTGGGAGGGTCAGTGTCCATGTGTATATGTGGGCTGGTTAGTGCCCATCCCCAATGTGGAAGGGTAAACTGACCACATCTCCCCTGCAGTACCTTCTTCCCTCTCCTTTCTCATATTTCTCACTAGCATAGTGGTTCTCATTAATGACTAGTAATTCGAAGCATCCAATCAGAAAGTATGTCACCATTATGTTGGATATTAAAGAAAAAAGACTAGAAAACTAGAAATCCTGTTATGTTATCATCAACACTAGCCTAGAAAAAAAAACCTAAAATCAAAATTACTAAACACTTCTGACGAGGCATTAAATACAGAAGATACAAAGAATTCAACTTAATTTCAGGATAATAATAATAAGATTTCAAATGGGCAGTAGACTTAAATAAAAAGTTCTCAAAACAAGTTTTATGGATACATGAAAAAATGTCAGTATCATTAATTGTGAGTGAAATGAAATTTAAATCTACAAAGAGGCATTGGCCCACTCGGGTTAGACAGACAACAAAAGGAGCTGGTCAAACCCACACACCAAGAAATACACAATTTGAGTTAAGTGAATATATTTAAGCTATTTTAATATATTTCAAAAACAGCAACTAACACTAATGAGTTCACCGATAAATTTTACCAAACGCCTAAGGCAGAAATTATACCACATTTCTAGAATCTATTTCAGAAAACAAAAGAGAGGACACTTCTTAAACCAGCCTGTGAGACAAACATTAGCTTACTTGCAAAACTACACAAAAGCTTGTTACCCGAAAAACACACAGAATTCCTAAAAAAAGAAAAGGAATAGACTAATTTTAAAAGGAATTAACAAATACCTCACCAAAAAGATTAATATAAGAAATAATAAATAAGCATGTGAGAAATTGCCTAATATCCTATATTATTATAGGACTGAAAATTCAAAAAAAGGCCTTTATAGGGATGGTCCCAATCCAAAGTTCTAGCAATACTGAACACAGGCAAAGCACAGAGCAGCAGGGATGCTCATTCACCACTGTGAAGAATACAAAATGGATCAGTCAATTTGGAAGAAATTCGGCATTTTCTCAAAAAACTACATATACTCTTACCATGTAACCCAGCTTCATACCTTGAGTTCACACACATATAAACTGAAAACTAGTGTCATATAAATTCCATCAAGGGGATGTTCACAGCAACTTTACTTATAGATATCCAAACCTGCAAGCATCCAAAAGGGCCTTCAGCTGTGAACGCACAGAAAGTGGTGCAGGCACCTGAAGGAACAGTATTTAGAGCTAAGCAGAAATGAACACTCAGCCACAAAAGATATAGAGGAAGCTCCCCAGACACACAAGAAATGACAATATTTAATCAATATATGCAAATTCCTTCCAATTATCTTTATGGGATTCAATGAATCATAACTTCTTTACATTAAAAAAATTGTTTTTATGTATGGGTATTTTGCCTGCATAAATGTCAAGTGCACCACCTGAGTATCTGGTAGGTACTATGGAAACCAGAAGGGAGCATCAAATTCATCTGTAATTGAAGTTATACATGAGTCAGTAGGTAGTGAGTACTGGAAACTCAACCCAGGTGCTCTGAAAAGCAACCCATGCTGTTAACCCTCTCCAGGCCCAAATCATAACATAATTTTAAACACTAAGCCATCTACTGTGTGAAAAAAATATTTCCATAAGATATACACCAGTTTTTAGTTACCAAAATACTTACATTTGCATTTTCTAGAATAAACGCAAATTGTTAATGTGTCAAATATAAAGACACATATCTCCTTTAACATGGAAAAATTTTAAAGGCTTATTAGCAAGTGAAAACATGTAAAAAAGAACCAATTCTGACATTCTCATTCCAGGGATGGTAAACTATGGAAACAATGCAAAAGTAATGTTTGTGAAGGGTTTGTGGAAGGAAGGTAATTAATTACACATGATTTTGGGACGGTATTAGTATTTTTTTTTTTTACAATACTAGAATGATGGATGTCATTAAATTTTCAGCCAAGTCCATGCTATGTTGTGCCCAAAGAGTATGGGCCAGTGTAGACTGTGGGCTTCAAGTGACAATGATAACTCTCTATAGATTCATCAGCTCTTAAGTGCACGACTGTGGACATATGTTTGACTGTCTCTTAAAAATTTCCTGTGTAAACAAAAGATGGCTCTCCTGCACAGTTTCATTTATGAAATCAGAGCAATATGAAAATCTCCTAATGTGTTCAAATTTACTGGACAAAATTTTTCAACTAAAGGAGCTATATGATGAGCAGTCATGAAACAAGAAAGTCAAACTAAGACTTTGTTTTTCAATATTCTTAATCTGAGAAGTATAAATAAAACATTCTGAGAAGTATAAATAAAATGATAGCTAGAATACTTTATTTTAAAAATGTTATAAAGGAACAATGCAAAATCCTTCATTGTACTTATAATTTTAATTTTCTACCAATTTTTATTTTAATTATCACTAACACATAATTATTATCATTCAATAATATCAAAAATTAGTAAGTCTAGCAAGTCTGAAAAAAAAGGAAGTATTTGCTATCCTTCCTGAGAACAATCATTGCCCATGTTTTTGTAATTATTTTGTTTGAGAAAAGTTAATCTGAAAAATGACAGTTGCTTCATAATTTATATTATAAAGTTCAGTAAAAAAAAAAAGAAAGAAACACAACCTAAATCTTAGGCTGGACGATGCTCAATACAGAATCTGACACAACTGCTCAGTACCTGTGAGCAACAGTTTACTCCTCTGTGAAATGGGTAAGAACATCGCCATCTTCCATAACTGCACAAAGTTTAAACTGCCTACAGCTTTGCTCACACACAGATGCTCTCCAAATGTTAATAGTCTATCCACTGTGGTAGTAACAGCGTTTGCTAATGAGAGGAGATAGGTAATACAAGGAATGCTTTTCTGCCGTGGAATGTCAAGCATGGGAACACCAGAGTGCAGGAGATATTTTGAGACAGGAAGCCTTCCCTTGAAACCAGCTGTCAGCTCCACTACCATGATAAAAAGGAACCCTGAGATTATTGCAATGTTTCTATTTTATCTTCTGAAAAGATAAACTAATGAATCTAGATGAATTGTAGTTATAGTGAAAGAATAGTTAGGATCTTTAAATAAGTATTGTTGTCTTTGGGGCTGGAGAGATGGCTCAGCAGTTAGAGTGCTTACTGCTCCTCCACATGACTGGGATTTGGTTCCCATCATCTACATCACAGCTGTGAACTGCCTGTAACTCAGGTTTCAGGAGATACCATATACTCTGACCTTTGTGTGAATGTGTGTGCATGTTTACACATAAATCATGTCGGCACACACACATACACATTAAAAAAAATTGGAAAAGGGTTGTTAGTATCATCTACTCTAAAACAATAGGATAAAATAGTACTTATTAAATAATAATACTCTTCTACCAAGAAAACTATATTTTGAAAGAAATCAAAAAGGAATTTTCAGCTGACACGTTAGAATAAATATGTTTAAATTTGTAACTTTAAACTGAAACTGAGAAACCATCACACTAACTTCCAAAGTGTCTGTACAAGTTTGCACTCCCACCAGCAATGGAGGAGAGTTTCCCTTGCTCTGAATTCTCTGTAGCATTAACAGTCACTTGTGTTTTTGATCTTAGCCACTCTGACAGGTGTAAGATGGAATCTCGGGATCTTTTTGATTTGCATTTCCCTGATGGCCATTTGAGATTCTTCTGTTGAGAATTCTGTTTAGATCTGTACCCCATTTTTCAAATTGGATTATTTGGTTTGTTGATATCTATTTTCTTGAATTCTTTATATATTTTGGAAATTAGTCCTCTGTCAGATAGGAAGTTGGTGAAGCATTTTCCCAATTCTGTAGGCAGCTGTTTTGTCCTTGACGGTGTCCTCAGTTTTACAGAAACTTTTCAATTTCATGAGGTTCCATTTATTTTCAATTTTTGGTGCCTGTGCTACTGGTTTTCTTTTCATCAAGTTTTCTCCCGTTCCAAGGAATTCAAGATAATTTTCCACTTTCTCTTCTATCAGGTTCAGTGTAACTGGATTTAGGTTGAGGTCTTTGATCCACTTGGACTTGAGTTTTACACAGGGTGAGAGATATGGCCACTTTGGAAATCAGTGTGGTGGCTTCTCCGAAAAGTAGGAATCAATCTACCATAAAACCCAGCGATACCACTCTCAGGCAGATACCCAAAGGGTGGTCAATCATACCACAAGGACATTTGCTCAACTATATTCAAAGCAGTTTTATTTTTAATAGTCAGAACTTGGAAACAACCTCGAAGTCCCTCAACTGAGGAAAGGGTAAAGAAAATGTGGTACATTACACAATGGAGCAGTGTTAAAAACAAGGTTTTAACAAGTTGTTAAAAACAAGGACCCCAGGAAATTTGAAGGGAAATGGATGGAACTAGATGAGTGAGGTAACTCAGACTGGGAAAGATAAACATGATATGTACTCACTCATAAGTGGATATTAGCTGTAAAATAAAGGCTAACTATGCTATAATCCATAGACCCAGAGAGACTAGGTAACATGGAGGATTCATGGGGGAACTTCTGGATCTCCCTGGAAAGGGAAATAGAAGAGATTTTGCGAGTAAACCAAGGACGGGTGGGTGGGAATGGGAACATGGGCAGTCAGGTTGTGGGTCGAGGGGGATAGTACTGAGATTACTAGAAAGGGTCAGGGGCATATTTCAGGGTCAGATAAAAACCTGGCACAAGGAATCTTCCAGGAATTTACAAGGATGATCCCAACTAAGACTCCTGGCAATAACGGGTATGTAACCTGAACTGGCCATCTCCTGTAACCAGATTGGTGCCTAGCCCAGTTGTCATCAGAGAGGCTTCATCCAGCAACTGATAGAAACAGATGCAGAGAGTCACAGCCACACAATAGGCAGAGTTCAGGGAATCTTGTAGAAAGGCGAAGAAAGGACTGTAGGAGCCAGAGGAGTCTAGGACACCACAAGAAAACTCACAGAATCAACTAAGCTGGGCTCATATGGGCTCAAAGAGACTGAATCTACAACCAGGGTGCCTGCAAGGGACTGACCTAGGCACTCTGCAAATATTTAAGAGTTGTGTAGACCTCCTAACAGTGGGAGCAGGGGCTGTCTCTGACTCTTTTACTGGCTTTTGGGACCTTACTTCTCTTAGTGAGTTGCTTTGCCCAGTCTTAACACTTGTGGAGGTACTTAGTCTTCCTGCAACTTGATACAACATGTTTTGCTGACACTCATGGGAGACCTGCCCTTTCCTGAACAGAAACCAAGGGGGAGTGGACTGGGGAATGGGAACAGAGTGGGAAGGGAGACTGCGGTGGAGGGGGAAGTGCAGTCAGGATATAAATTAAATAAATAAATATATTTATTTTTTTTTTAAAAAAAACTAGTTCTGATTTGCTAAAGAATGTAACAGTAGGGATGGAGAGATGGCTCAGCGGTTAAGAGCATTGCCTGATTTTCCAAATGTCCTGAGTTCAATTCCCAGCAACCACACGGTGGCTCACAACCATCTATAATGAGGTCTGGTGCCCTCTTCTGGCCTGCAGGCATACATGTAGACAAAATATTGTATACATAATAAATACATATTTTTAAAAAAGAATGTAACAGTGAAAAAATGCTTTTAACACTAAATACCATTGACATGATGCTCATAAATGCTTCACCCCATGAATGGAACTGTCTATAATTGATATCTGTGCTTACTGAATTTTAAAACTTACTCAATTTTCAACACAGAAGACAAGAAAGTTTTCTTCATATTTTCTGTATATTTCTAAATTTCCCAGGATTCATACTCATTCCACAAATTTTTAAATAAACATTTTTTTTCTTTAAAAACAGAAGAAATATACACAGAAAAAAAGGAACATCATTTTCAGAAGATATTCCACCTACAGCAATAAATAAGACACAAAGAAAACAATATTTTTCTTCTAGAGTAGCTGATGTGCTTGCTCACAAAGGTTAGGACAGAATGAAGAGAGCAGAATGGAAATATCAGAGGCACAAATTAATTAAGAGAACTTTAGATGATGTTAATAAGAGGAAATGAGGACTGGGAGGATCAATGACCTCTAGGATCAAAATATTTGGAAGTACTTTTCCTATGGTTAATTCTCGGCAGACTTACATTGAAGAGACAAGACTAAAGTCATTTTAAACTCAGGACCCATTTTGTGAAAATCTAACCTAACAGGCACCCCATCCCATGTACCTGGAAATTCCGAGAAAAGCCACAAACGCCCCAAAAACTGCCTGGCTGCCTAGAAACCTGAGAACAGCCAATCAGAAGTTAAACAAACAAGTTTTTACAACTACCAGGTGTTTCTGTGGAAAGTTACAAAAATCACCTCTTGACAGAGAGCCAACTGAAATATAAGCACAATCCCCACCCAATCTGGTAATGCCAAGGCATGTAACTCCCTGCTTGCAGTTTTCCTTTTAAAGACCCCTTGCACTGTGAGCTATGGGCCTTCCTCCCTCATCCGCTGGGTTGGTGTGTAGGATAAAGTCCCTGCTTGCAAGCTTGTAAAAATAAAGAAATTTTGTGTGAGTGCATCTGTAAGTTGGCTCTATGGTGGTCTTGTTGGGGGTCTCACAACTCAGGCATAATATTTGGGGGCTCGTCTGGGATTCCTGGATCCTGTGCAACCCCTGGACCCCTGACACCAAAGGTTTCAGACAGACCAGTGAGTTCCTATTTGTATCTGTCAATTATCTGTCTTTCTCGTCATTTACTTTCAGTTTGTCTTTTACATCTCTGACTGATTTTGAGACATGGAATCCTCCAAAAATCCAGTTTTTCTGAAACAGCCCAGGTAACCTAGGTGGATGTGCTTGAAGGTTCTGGTTGCAAGGATCTGGGAGACACCCCAAGGCCTGACAGGAGCGGGGGAACAGGCAACTCTGCCAGGGGACAGAGTGCCCCCAAAAAGTACATGGTCTTTGGTGTTTTAGAGTCCCTGAACTCCAGAAGAAGGGAATCCAGGGCTCATAGAGACCATAGACCTCTGACTTTGTTTTCAAGGTATTTTCCTCTCATTGGGCCCTTGTGTGTGTGTTGTTCTTTGTATCTCTGTTTTATTTAGACAATTGACCTGACGCTGACTGCTAACATGGGACTAACTCTTCTACCTTAGAGCTTTGCCCTGCACACTGGGGTGATGTCAAGGCAACTGCACATAACAACAACATAGAAATTAGAAAAGAAAAATTTAATATCTTTTGTAGCTTAGAGTGGCCCTCTTTCAATGTTGAATGGCCAACAGAGGGATCTTTTAATGCCGGCCTTATAGGTGCAGTAGAGAACATCATTTACCAATCGAGGACTGGCCACCCAGATCAGATTCTCTATATAGTCACCTGGCAGTGACTGATAGAAAACCCTCCACCATGGGTTAAAACATTTTTCTGCCTCAACAGGTTAAGGTTCTGGCTGCTGGGGGAAAAACCCAGAGGCCTTGTCTCTGCCCAAATCCTAAAAGGGGAGATCGAATGAGGAGGATATCTTTCTTCAACCCTATACACCTCCCCTGGGGGCCCCCCCGAGGCTGATAATAACAATGCTGCGGAAGTTCCTCTAGAGAATCAGGCAGTAGGTAGAAGCCCAGCAGAGGCTACCTGCAGCAAGCAGAGAAGTACTCTCCAACCTCAGGGCCATGTGGTTCAACCACTGAGGTCAACTGGGCTGCCGAATGAGGATGGAAACCAACAGTATCATTACTGGCCTTTTACCACTAGTGCTCTGTACAACTGGTGTTTGCAAAATGCCCCCTTCTTTGAGAATCCCTGTGACCTCACTAATCACTTAGAAACTGTCCTCTTTACCCACCAACCTACTTGGGACAATAATCAGCAACTATTGCAGGTCCTTTTCACCACTGAAGAAAGAAACAGGATCATCATAGGAGCCTGCAAAGTTGTCCCCAGACCCACTGGGGAGAATATTGCAGATTCAGCCTTTATAGATGCAGAGTTCCCCACTGTCTGGCCAGAATGGGGATCATAACTCAGTAGAAGGTAAGAAGAGACTCAAAGTCTGTATCACCAGGCTCTATTGGTGGATCTCAAGGCAGATTCCAGGCAGCTGACCGATATGAGTAAGGTTTATGATGTGAGACAGGGACCTGAGGAGAGTCCCGCAGCCTTCCTGGAACGCTTGCAGGAGGCCTTCAGGCACTATATTCCCTAAGACCCAGAGACACAAAAGACAGAAATATCCTTGATCTTGGCTTTTATAAACCAAGCAGCTCCACATATAAAGAAAAAGCTCCAAAAACTAGATAGACCATGGGAAAAAAATATCAGAGATTTAATGATGGTGGCAAAGAGAGTTTTTAGTACTAGGAAATGTGCAGAGGAAAAAGAATACAAAAAAAAAAAAAGACAAGAAAAGAGCCTTGCTCACATGTTAGAGGCACAACAGGAATGCCACCACTGGGAACTGGCCAAGATTTTGGCCCCATCAAGAGAGAGAGATGGCCCACGTCAGGGAATACGACAAGCAGCTTCTGGCAATAGAGAAGGCAGAAACAAGGATCAGAAAAACCTGAGACTAGGGAGGAATCAATGTGTATACAGCAAGGAGAAAGGACACTAGGAAAAAGAATGTCCAAAGAAGCAGCAAAAGACCAAAGTCCTGCAGTTAGATGTGGACAGTGATTAGGGGAGTTGGGGTTTGGACCCCCCTCCCAGAACCCAGGATAACCCTAAAGGTGGAGGGGAAGAAAATTGACTTTCTGATAGACACTAGAGCAGAAAACTCAGTGTTCTTAAAACCAGAGGGGCCTATATCTAATAAAAAGATCTGGGTACAGGGAGTCACCAGAACCAAACCCTATTCATGGACTACCCAAAGAATGGTGGACTTAGGAACGGGATGGGTAACCTATTCTTTCCTGGTGATACTGGAATGCCCATATCCCCTTCTGGGCCGAGACTTGCTCACAAAGATGAAAGCACAAATACATTTCTCTAGTGATAGGGCTAAGCTACTCCACCATAATGGGGCGCTGGTCCAAATTTTGGTCACCAGTGCCTTGACTGAGGAACATATGCTCCAACAGAAACCTGTGAAGCCTGATCTCTCCATGCAGAACTGGCTTCAAAAGTTTCCCTTAGCATGGGCAGAGACAGGAGCCATGGGATTGGCATCCTACCGGCCCCTGGTCTATGTGGAGATCAAGCCAGGGGCAGATCCTGTAAAAGTCCGCCAATATTCCATGCCCCTCAAAGCAAGGAGGAGAATCACTTCACATGTAAGGCGACTGCTGGAACTTGGAGTCTTGAGAGCCATTCAGTGGACCTGGAACACTCCCATGCTGCCGGTAAAAAAAAAAAAGCCTCATTCCAATGATTACCGGCCAGGGAAGAACCTGAAAGAGGTAAACAAGAGGGAAGCAGATATCCATCCCACAGTGCCAAACCCTGACATCTTGCTCAGCAAGCTGACCCCTGACTGGCAGAGGTACATGGTCCTGGACTTAAAGGATGCATTCTTCAGTCTGCCACTAGTCCCCCAGTAGTCAGCCCTATTTGCCTTTGAATGGCAAGACCCAGAGATCAGAATTAGTGGCCAACTAACTGGGACCAGGCTGCCACAAGGATTCAAAAGCAGGCCCTACAGGAGGACTTGGGAGAGTATTGAGCCCAAAACCCAGACATAAGCCTGTTACAGTATGTCGATAACCTGTTGATTGCTGCTACCAACCAGGAAATGTGTCTGAAAGGGTCGGAGAATCTATTGCAGGCCCTTAGAAGCCTCTGCAAAAAAGGCCCAGATCTGCAAACAACAGGTAATGTACCTGGGGGATGAGCTCAAAGGAAGCCAGAGATGGCTCTCAGACACCCACAGGGAAACAGTACTGAAGATTCCCACCCCTGCTTCATTAAGCAGGTAAGGGAATTCCTGGGTACTGCCAGGTTCTGCCACCTCTGGATTTCAGGGTTTGCTGAACTAGCCAAGCCCCTATACCAGGTCACTAAGGGAGAACAAGATTTTACTTGAACAGAGGACAGACAGAAGACATTTGACACCCTCAAGCAGAGGTTTCCAGAAGCCCTGGCACTACAGTTGCCAGATGTGACCAAGCCCTTCTAGCTGATTGTGGAATAGAAATTCTGTTAAGGGAATAGCTAAAGGCATGCTTAAGCAGACCCTTGGGCCATAGAAAAGGCAGGTAGCTTACCTGACCAAGAAACCGCCCCATGGCCATGGGCTGGCCCCCTTGCCTTCTAACTTAACAGGCACACCCCATCCGTTATACCTGGAAATTCTGAGAAAAGCCACGAATGCCCACAAAACTGCCTGGCTGCCTAGAGACCTGAGAACAGCCAATCAGAAGTTAAACAAACAAGTTTTTACAATTATCAGGTGTTTCTGTGGAAAGTTACAAAAATTGCCTCTTCACTTAGAGCCAACTACACTGTGAGCTATGAGCCTTCCTCCCTCATCCACTGCATTAATGTGTAGAATGAAGTCCCTGCTTGCTAGCTTGTAAGAATAAAGAAACCTTCTGTGACTGCATCAGAAAGTCGGTTTGTGGTGGTCTCAATGGGTATCTCGCAACTCAGGCATTAACAACACCTTATCGGACAATTAGATATGTTTGACTGGTATCTGTTGTCTGTTGTACTTGCTTTGGGTCTATGGTAGACCATGTAAATATTTTTGTATCATGAAAGCAACACTCTTACATACAGTTGGCCTGGGATCTCTTGAGAGTTCTAGAATTTAATGTATGTACATACATATGTGTGTGTGTACGTGTGTGAGCATGTGTGCACACACACATGTAGATGAGAAAATATGCCTGCTTTTGTGCAACAAAACTTTTCCTGGGGAGACACAGCACTTATCTACTCACCCTAGTCCAAGCTACTATGACAGACTAAAGTACAGATACCACCAAAGCCCAGGTTACTGAACTGGGTGTGGGGCTTACTTACAGGAGAAGAAATGACTCAGGATAATTCTGACCCTGTATTACCACCTGCATTACTAAGGCCCACCCCAGCATGGGTAACAATTCACAAAGCTGGAAATCTGGAGCACACTTCACAGTCTACAGGCAGATGAATAGGTTGGAGGTGGTCCATTTCCAGACGCATCAGTGTGTCTATACCTCCTCCAGACAGCCAATCTGGTCTCAGAGTCTCTACAGCTTTGCTCTTTTGAGAGGTTTTAGTGTCGTCCTCTAGCTTAGCTCTGAATAATCTGAGACAGGCTCTGGCTTTTATTGTTCACACTCAGTCAGGGACAGGCCCAGTGAATCTGGTCAGTTTCAGGGACTTCTTGAAGCTATTTTGAGTATTAATCTTCCCGTTTAAAGAGATTCTCTGTAGGAAAAATGTTTCAATTTCATAAGAAAAAAAAATAACCTGCCCCCTAATGTCGTGGCAAGAAACTAGACTAACAGTCATTTAAGTGAATTTCTGAAATTTATTAACATTTGGGATATGTTTACAGTACAAATCACACCAGAAAACGATAAAGACGTTGCCAAACAAACCAGCCAACCAGCGTATACTTGGGTTCAAATCTTGGTACCTCTTTGATTTTATTACATTGTGGAAGGGTACTAACAGTCAAGTCTTGGTTGCATTACGTACAAGACAGAAACCTAACCATCTATCTCATGGTGCTGAGAATGAAACTACATAATATATGTCATATGGCTACAGGCACATAGTTCATCAAGAAATGTCAAATGAACTTTGATTCATTCTGTACAGAAGACACAGTTTACATTGCTAGACTCGTAATTTTTTTTTTTTAATTTTTCGAGACAGGGTTTCTCCATAGCTTTTTTTGGTTCCTGTCCTGGAACTAGCTCTTCTAGACCAGGCTGGCCTCGAACTCACAGAGATCCGCCTGCCTCTGCCTCCCGAGTGCTGGGATTAAAGGCGTGTGCCACCACCGCCCGGCTCAGACTCGTAATTTTAAAAGAAATAAAAACTGTAAAGAGCAGACAAAAATATATTTAAAAGAAGATAATACCCAAAGAAATTAGTGTTACAACTTCAGAAAAGGAAAAGACTTGTCAACGTATTTTACCTTTGAAGCTAATAAAACAAGATAGCATGTAAGATGACAGGTCAAAAATTTTAGAAAAATAGAAAGAACTTGGGGGCTGGAGAGATGGCTCTGTGATTAGCACTGGCTACTCTTACAAAGGATCTGGGTTCAGATTCCAGTTTCCATATGGCAGCAAGCAACCAGTTCCAGAGATCCAATGTCCTCTTCTGACCTCCAAGGCACCAGACATGCCTGTGATTCACATATACACATGCAGGCAAAATAACTCACACACATATAAAATTACTTTAGGAAGAACTTTAAGTACATATCGTTAAAATGTAGAAGTTAGCAGAGGTATAAAATGCATGAACAGCTCTTGAAACAAATTACATCAGTGTGAGTCTTTGTTTCATTCCTGTCACTGTAGTAAAATACTCTTTTTTTTTAATTTATTTATTTATTAAAGATTTCTGTCTCTTCCCAGCCACCGCCTCCCATTTCCCTCCCCCTCCTCCAATTAAGTCCCCCCCCCAGCCCGAAAAGCAATCAGGGTTCCCTGTCCTGTGGGAAGTCCAAGGAACCCCCCACCTCCATCCAGGTCTAGTAAGTTGAGCATCCAAACTGCCTAGGCTCCCACAAAGCCAGTACATGCAGTAGGATCAAAACCCAGTGCCATTCTTCTTGAGTTCTCAGTAGTCCTCATTGTCCGCTATGTTCAGAGAGTCCAGTTTTATCCCAGGCTTTTCCAGACCCAGGCCAGCTGGTCTTGGTGAGTTCCCAGTAGAACATCCCCATTGTCTCAGTGTGTGGGTGCACCCCTCACGGTCCTGAGTTCCTTGCTCGTGCTCTCTCTCCTTCTGCTCCTGATTTGGACCTTGAGAATTCAGTCCTGTGCTCCAATGTGGGTCTCTGTCTCTGTCTCCTTTCATCGCTTGCTGAAGGTTAATATTCAGGAGGATGCCTATATGTTTTTCTTTGGGTTCACCTTCTTATTTAGCTTCTCTAGGATCACTAATTATAGGCTCAATGTCCTTGGTTTATGGCTAGAAACCAAATATGAGTGAGTACATCCCATGTTCCTCTTTTTATGTCTGGCTTACCTCACTCAGGATAGTGTTTTCTATTTCCATCCATTTGTATGCAAAATTCAAGAAGTCCTTGTTTCTTACTGCTGAGTAATATTCTAATATGTATATATTCCATACTTTCTTCATCCATTCTTCCATTGAAGGGCATCTAGGTTGTTTCCAGGTTAACAAAAAGCAATTTAGGGCAGAAAGGTCTTATTGTAGCTCAAAATCCCAGGTTACAGTCCATCATATCAAGGACATCAAGGTAGCAGGCACAGCCACAGTGAAGAGTAGTGAGAGAATGAATGCATGATGCCTATTATTTAACTTAACTTTCCCACTTTCACACAGCCTAGGATCCAAAGGAAGGGAACAGTGCTGTCTACAAAGGCCTGGATCTTTCCTACATCAATTAACCTAATCAAAACAATTCCCAATAGACACGCCCACAAGGCAACCTGCTCTAGACAATCCCTCACTGAGACTCTCTCACCAGGTGACTCTAGGCTGTGTTAGGTAGACAATTAAAACTAACCATTGCAGTGTGAAATGGTGATCTTATCTTGCTAGAGACTAACTAATTTTTCAGTCTACTCTGGAATGAATATTGCAAGGAAGTAGAGGGGAAGATGGCAGTCAGAAAGCTGAACTCTTTCACAGCTCCTGCTGCTAAGACTACACATAGCTTAGGACAGCTACTTTATTACTGTGAGCCTCAGTTTCCTTGTTTGCAAAATTAAAGGGTTCAGTAGTGAGGCTATCAATTATTTTTTAAATTCTCATTTAATATAGCTTATGGCTGGCATATGTGGTGAGACTATTAAACTAAGCATTGATGCATCAGTAATTATATATAGTGAGGCAGAGAAGAGACGAATGGCATCATTATCAAGTAGTAAATTATCACTCTGGCATAATAAATACTATTAGCAACTGTTCCAAAATGTTTCAAGCAGTTTGACAGGACATTTACAATGAGGAAACTATTTAACATCTAGGTCAGCAATACATGGAAGTGCAATCATGTAACAATTATGCATTTAAAGAGTGGTTGATCAGAAGAAGAGATGCTTAGATGTATTAGGCTGCAGGGGAACAGAAAATTTGATTCCAGGTATACCAATCATATTTTATAAATAAAGAACACATGATTCTCTTCATATATTAGTAGCACTGATTTATTAGAAAAGCATCTAATATTTGCACTTAAGAAACCAACTTAGCATTTCTCTTAATATGGTCAAACCTCAAACCAGCAAGGACCTGAGATTTTTCTGATTTTGTGTTTTCTTTCCTTCTCTTTTACCAGGTCTCATCAATCACCCAATGCTAGTCATTCACTCTGTCTCACCAGCAAAATACAAGTCCTTGTTGACTTACACAAATCACCAAGATTAAATAGGGTCTGTATATGCAAATGTTCATGTCTTGCCTGTTATCAATACCTTGAAATAAGAAAGTACTTCTCTAACCAAAAATATTTTATGAACCATTACATGGAATTTAGAACTTCGTCATTTCTCTAAGAAACTGTGGTGACATTCAACAAAGCACATCTAAATTACATACAAGCTGAATTCTATTTCCAATACTATGTTTCAACACCTAAAAATAAAAGTACTTAATTAAAAAAATCATTCAAATCCAGAACTAAGAATTTACATATTCCTTATATAAGCAACAGAATTTTCTAGATTTAATAAATTTTAACTTCAAGAATACAATCACAACCCTAGTCACTGAGCCGCTGTCGAGGACTCAGCTGCCTCCCCCTCGAGCCCCCTTGCTTCCCCGACGCCCCCCCACCTCCACTCTTTCGACCCCTTTACTGATGTAAGTAAGGGTAATGACCTGCTTCCTGCTGGCACTGAGGATTATATCCATATAAGAATTCAACAGAGAAACGGCAGGAAGACCCTGTCCAAGGGATCGCTGATCACTGCGATAAAAAGAAACTAGTGAAGGCGTTTAAGAAGAAATTTGTGCAATGGTACTGTAATTGAGCATCCAGAATATGGACAAGTAATTCAGCTACAGGGTGACCAGCGCAAGAACATATGCCACTTCCTAATAGAGATTGGACTGGCTAAGGACGATCAGCTGAAGGTTCAAGGGTTTTAAGTGCTTGTGACTCTGAAGCTTAAGTGAGGATTTCCTTGCAATAAGGAGAATTTCCCTCCTGTCCCTTGTCACAAGTTTAAAAACCTTACAGCTTGTAAAATTTAACCATTTGGTCCGCTTTTAACTTGAACTAGTGTAACTCCTTCATGCAATAAACTGAAAAGAGCCAAAAAAAACAACCCACAGTCACTGTGTTTTTAAAAATACAGAAATTCTGTATCTTATTTTCTCCCCAGAACTAAAAATTACATGTCAAATAAAATCTTCCTCCCAACATTTGTTTTCCAATAACTAATTCATTAACAGGCAGAAGGCTCTTTGAGTGTAGTACAAGTGAATCTGAAATATGCTTATGCTCCATGTTTACTAGATAAAGAAATTTCTGATTTCAAATGGCATATTTTAAATCTCATTATGAGCACGTCATGATGAATACCCTCATGTTCCAATATGAGCAGTCAAGAAGCAGCAGCTAAAAACCATGCACACATCTTATTACAACTAAGCGCAGTAGTTCTCAACCTTCCTAATGGTGTGACCCTTTAAAAAGTTCCTCATACTTGGTGATTCCCCAACCATAAAATTATTTCATTGCTACTTCATAACTGTAATTTTGCTACTGTTATGAATTGTAAATATCTGATATGTAGGGTATCTGATATGAGATCCCCCCAGGATGAAAACCACTGCTATATAATAACTTGAGGAAGAGAAAAATGGCCTCTTCTCTCATGACATATGATTAAAAACTGATTTAATTTCTCAATAAATTTTGTGTTTCTTTTGTAAGAAATACTTAAGATCTTAGATGAAAACTGACCCCGCTGAACTGACAGCTTCAGCCCTAGCATTTAGAAGTGCTGATGTGAAAACCTAAGAAGCACAGTTTTAGTACTCACTATTACTCAGTACTTCAAAGTGCCAGAAACCTCCACATTGCTAAGAAGGAACACAACTGAAACCCTGATGGTGTAGTGTATGATGACACTTGTTTTTAAAAAGATACTAATGTGTTTTCTTGTAATAGTTACTCACAGCTCAATTCCATTTCAATAGAAGCATCTTTTTGCAGAGTGTAAGTCTTTAAGCACTGTGAGAGACACACTGTATTTGTAGTCACTCTAAGTAGAGGTGCGCCCTCAGAATTACCTGGCAGGCGATCTGCACGAGGTAGACCAGCTCTTTAGACTCACAGCCATTTTTCATGATTTCATTCTGCTCTTCTGACAGTGAAAGCTGTGTCACAGAAGAAAGGAACAAGCAAGTCAGGATTCACAAATAAGGATAAACTAGGCATATAGTAATACCTGGACCCTCACATCAAGTTTATGTAAGATGTGTCTTCTAGAAGTCTATAGCTTAAAGTGCAGGTAAAAGAAAAATTCAGAATTTCAAAAAGTACATTTTCATGAATTTGCTTCATTCTTTTTCTTATCTAACTAGCACAATTGCACAGAAGCATAATCAAGTTACCATAACATAATCAGTTCATCATTCCCTCTGTTTGTTTATTATGCACAAAAGCATTAAACTGTAAACTTAGAGATGCCATCACAAGTTTTAAAAATAGCCCAGACTATTGTACGGTAAACAAACTGGCTGCCCATAAAATGGTTTAACCTATAGCCATGTATAATTTCAAACTTGCCATTTGGGTCGGAACATTGGCTTTTATTTTATTTTTACTTGAATTAAGCTGACAGTATATATAAAGTTTAGGGTCTCATATGAAAAATAGATTATAACTTCTATTAAAAGAAAACAGAAAATCGGCAACATGGGGCTGATTCGTGAGCAGGAGCAACAGCTGAGAACAAATTGTCTTTAGATGAAGTGTATTTCCAAAACAGTCTGCTACAGATCTGACTACTCGCTCTATGCCATCTAGGCTAAGGATCGCCATCCATTGTGCTGCTAGCTTTGCTATTTTTCCTGTACTCTATTTGCTTTACAGATTCATGTGGTACACCTGACTCCAATTTGGAAGTGAAATTATGACTACCCCCTAAAGTAGGACTCTGTGTTCAAAAGTAACAGTAAGTGATCATGTAATAGTACTCTACCTACTTAGTGAAAGGACCTAACACTTATTCTCAAGTCACATGGCACTCAAGAAATCCTTCACAAATGTCACATGTCATTGTAGTTAATGCTGTAAACTATGCTCTGCTTAAAAAACTACATTCTCCATGTGAACAATGTCACAGGAAGTTTTTTATTAAAAATTTTCAGATATTAAGAAATTCGCATGGTTAACAATGAATAACCTAGTTTCATGGCACAAATGCAGTTTTAAAATTTTAAAGACTTAAAAATGAAAAGAAGCCTAAATAAATTCCTGAAAGAGACAAGACTTTTGCTAAGGCAGGAGACAAACAAAAGCCTGGATGCCTGGTAAGTTCCAGAGAATCAAGACTCTTCCTCCAACAGGACAAGGAGAAGTCAGCCAAACCCTGGGAGACTGTAGACTAAAGTGACAAACTGTAATTACAGCAGCAGAATTGACTGATGTCCAGCCATCAGCTGCTTCCCAAGTCTGAACCAAGACACATTAAAGACTAAGGAAAAGCAGCAGCTGGGAACTGGCCTATGCAGAGCAGGGAGCCTCTTTAAGCAAGGACCCTACAGCCTTGAAGTACAGCATTGAAAAGACAAAAAGGGCTCAGAAACATTCCTCTAAGACCACCATGACACTCAACAGCTAAGACTGAAATGGCCCAGAAAAAGCTGAAAAGGGCCAAGGAAGACGGCCTAGTCTGTTAGAGAGTATAATGCAGCTAGTTCTCAGGGCCTGGGACGTAGAGAGCTTACTGAGTTACAAAAGTCAGGAAAGCTGTGGTGGCAGAGGGGAGGAGAAAAGAGCTGTGAAGGCAGACAGAGAGAGCAGAGGCTACACACAGAGAACTGGGGTGGTAAAGACCAGAGACTGTACCTATCCAGTCCTCACATTTCTCCAAAAAGTAACCTCTAGTCTAGATTATATCTGCAAATGGTTAAAGGAATTAATTAAAACTGCTGCCAAGAACAAGACCTCTATCTGTGGTGGCGAAATTTGGTTATTACTTTGACTGCATCTGGAATCAACTAAAGTCAAGTTTCTGTTTCCCGTGTAGGATTTTCTTGACCAGACTGTCAGAAGCAGAAAGGTACTCATGAAATGTGGGGAGCACCTTCCAGTGGCAACCCAGATACAGAGACAGGAGAAAGGTAACTCTGCTTTTTTTGCCTGCTTACCCCCACTCTTGTTGACAAATTCACCTACCCTAAAGCTACAGCATTCCTTCTCCAATAACAGAACTGACTTCTTTGGAATTCCAATGTAGACCGAAGACCAGTAACTCTCCAGGAATCCTCCAAGCCCTTAGCTCCAGACTGAGACAGCTGAGGCATCCACCCACATGGCATGAACCAGGTTCTTGGCTTCTCCAGTGTGAGACTGCCACTACTGGACAACCCAGACCAATCCTGTAAGCCAATCCAATAAATGACCCTTTAATCTGTATGTATATTCCTTCTATCAGTGGTGTTCCTTTTGAGAACACACTAATATATGAAAAAGAAGAAAGGAAGGAGCAAGGGAAGTAAGTTATCAGCAAAACTGCCCTGAAAAAGACCTCATGGCAGACACACAGACAAACAACTGCATTCATGACACTCAGAGAAAGAGCAGATGTGGAGAGTCAAAAAAAAAAAAACTCTATAAATGAAATAAAACATTGATAATATGTGTTAAACTAAAAAGAAAACAAAATCAAACTGCACAGCTAAAAAAGTATAACTGAAAAGGAAAATTTATTCGAAAGAGCCAAAGGCAGATCAGAGCAGACAGAAGAAGAGTCAGTGCACCAGAAAACAGAACACTGAAAATGATCGAATTAGAGGGATAAAGAAGAATAAGACTAAAGTACTGAAGAAAAGCAACAGACCCTAGTGGAGCACAGGAAACCATCAAATGTACGCATTGCTGTGTATGGAGTCCAAAAAAGAACAAAACAAAACAAAAAACAGGAAAAGAGAAAAAGAGAAAAAGAGGGCAATGGAATTTCAGGAAACAAATATAAAAACTTCCCCAATTTGATGAATGACGTGAATATCAAGATACACAATGAACCTATACAAACTTAAAGATGTCCACATGCAATACCAGACAAATGTCCTAAGACAAACATCTTAAAAGCATCCAGAAAGACCCCATTGGGCTACAGACAAGGAGTTCTCAAGAGGTCATCAACCATCCTCATCAGAACCTTTGGGTACCAGAAGTCAGAACACCCAAATGGCCACTCAAGGACAGTTCTGGGAGGAATCAGACATAACACATCCCGAGACACTCTTTATCCACACAAATATATATAACTGTATTTAGTTCTGAAGGACCAGGAAGAAGCTGATTCATTATGTCATCTTTTTTAAGATTTTCCTTTTTTCTCATGTGGTTCTTCTCACCCTGTAGAAAAGTCAATTTAGAACAGAACACTGTGGAAATCAGAATGGAGGTTCCTCAAGAAACTTAAAATAGAGCTAACTGCCACATGATCTAATTATACCAACCTTGTGTAAATGCCTAAAGAACTCTAAATCAAAACACAACAAAAATGTGCACATCCATATTTATAGCTTTACTATTTACAATAGCCAGTAAATGAAACCAGTCTAGATGCCTATTGATAAATGAAGAAAGTGTGGCACATATATGCAGTGGAATTTATACAGCCACTAAAAAATAAATAAACAAAAGCTAAAATCATGACATTTGCAGAAAATGGAAACTTGAAATCTTTTTTTTTTGAAACTTGAAATCTTTAGGTGAAATAAACCAATCTCAGAAAAGTAAATATTCTGTTTTATCTCGTGTTTTATCTCATACACACAACCCAATTTAAACTTATCCATGTACAAGTATACATGTATGTGTGTGTGTGTGTGTATGTGTGTATGTATGTATGTATGTATGCTTGTGTGTATGTTTGCCATGAAACCAAGAATCACGTAAGGGAGGAAAGAGATATTAATGGAGATGAGAAATAGAAAGTGTAATGGCATACAGGTAGCAGTAAAGTAAATATAGGCAACAATTGCAGAAAGAAGAGAATCAGCTGTAAAGAAGGAGGGAGGAGGAAGAGGACTAGGAGAGGGAAACAAACAGAAATAAAGTATAATGGTACAGATGGATGATGACCACAAATAATTTAAAAAGAACACCCCAAATTGTTATGTTTGTTGACACAGAAAAGTTGAGGTGTATGCTGTTTTTAGATTTGTCCTAAAGGTAATATTCAAGGCTGTCATACAGAGTAAAACAAAAGAATAGCAAACACTAACACAAAACATGGGAGAGTAAGAATATTAATAAAGGTAAAAGCATGCACAATTACATAGGCCAGTATATCTTTAATAATGGGTTATAGTTTCACTTGTGTATATGATTTAAGAAATTCATCCTTTAAAAAAATTGGTGTAAACAAAAGCTTAAAAAACCTAGTTATTGAGTTGAAAATACAATTTAGTAAAAAAACAAAAACAAAACAAAACAAAACAAAAAAAAAAACAACCAAAGGCTCAGAATTCCACACTAGGACCAGAAAAGTAAACAAGACAAAAGTAATAACTAAAAATGTTACATTAAAAGCGAGTAATCTTTTAACTTTGGCTAAAAATTCCATATTTTGTTTCCTGTGTTACTTAAGAGACTAATGCATTTAAAAGAATTATTAGTCAATATGTGTGGCAAAAAAATTATACTTTTAGTTCTGTGACAGGAACAACAAAAATGGAGCTGCTATAGGAACAGCTTTAGGCACTATTGACACTGATATAAATATAAAACACCAATGAAATAAGAATGATATAAATGGGGCTGGAGAGATGGCTCAGTGGTTAAGAGCAATGCCTGCCCTTCCAAAGGTCCTGAGTTCAATTCCCAGCAACCACATGGTGGCTCACAACCATCTGTAATGAAGTCTGGTGCCCTCTTCTGGCCTGCAGACATACACACAGACAGAATATTGTATATATAACAATTAAATAAATACTTTAAAAAAACTCAGAAAAAAAGAATGATATAAATGGAAAGGTATTTTATGCTTATATATTAGACAATTTAATATTATAAAGTTCTCAACACTAACTCCTCAGAGCAATATACAAAGTCAACACAATGACATAAGAAGCAAATAAGAAACACACATTTTAAGGCAAAAAAAAAATATAAAAATTTTCATCAAGCCAACCATGGAAGTGCCTTTAATCCCAGCAGTCTGAATTTGAGTCCAGACTGGTATACATAGAAAGTTCCAGGCCAACAAGGGATACAACGGTGAGGCCTTGCCTCAAAACAAAACAAAAATGTGGCTGTTTCTTCCTTTCCTACAACATAATTTTGGAAATGAAGAGATAATTCAGTCATTAAGAACATTTGCTTCTCTTCTAGTAGACCTGAGTTCAGTTCCCCAGCACTCATGTCAGGTAGCTCACAAGCTCCTGTAACTATAGCTCCAGAGGATCCAGTGCCTCTTGTCTCTGTAGGTACCTGACTCAGATGCACATATCTAGAAACACACACACACATACACAAACACCCCTTTTTAAAAAAACAATACAAACTAAGTGTATGTAATCCATAATATTTATCAATGTCAACAGTATGTAGAAACAGGGCTACAACTCATCATTGGCAAAAGCAAAAATAAACTCATTTACAATGAGCAAAAACACCTAGAGACAGTTCCCTAAGTAAATACACAAATGGCCAGTAAGCAAATGAAATGATAATCAACACAACTAATCATCAGAAAAATTTATACTACAATTGTAACATCTGAAAATCTAAATTACAAATGAGATAGCATTCCATATCTACTAAGATGGCAATTATCCAAAACAAAACAAATGATAATATGAATACAGGAAAATTGGAACTCTTGTGCAATAGTAGGAATATAAAAAAGGGTTGGCTCCTGTGAAAGCAGTATGGTGATCCTTGAAGAAAAACAATTAGTACAGAACTCGGCAATTCCGTTCTGTGTATATATTTCCCCAAATAAAGGCAAGCTTTCAACAACAACAACAACAACGACAAAACAAACAAACAGCTAGAGGCCATATAAGCATAAATCTGGAGGTGAACGGATAAGCAGAACATAGCTTATACTTATATAAAAGATATTATCCAGCCTGAGGAAGTATGAAATCTCTGACACACCAGTATAACAAAGTGAACCTGAAGGGCAATCATAAAATAAACCAGTTTTTAAAGATAATAAGAGAACATATGGGAATTCCAAAAGATTGAAACTTTAAAGATCTCCAAGGAAATGAAAAATTATTGCCAAATATTGATAGCAAACTAGTCACTGTGAATTTAAAAGCAAGACAATATGGAGTTTATAAACAAAACACCAAAAAGAAAAAAATGAAGATACTTAATGGTACAGTTTAGATTTCAGAGAGATAACCGAAGATATAAAGTAGATACTGAGAGGGTCTAAAAATGTGGCAGAGATGTTTGATTTAAAAAAAAAAAAACCAAAAAACTTCCAAAATTCATTAAAGATATAAACCTCAAATACTAAATCAAATGGATTTAGTAAGTTCCAAATATGATAAATAAACAAACAAACAGCTAGAGGCCATATAAGCATAAATCTGGAGGTGAATGGATAAGCAGAACATAGCTTATACTTATATAAAAGATATTATCCAGCCTGAGGAAGTATGAAATCTCTGACACACCAGTATAACAAAGTGAACCTGAAGGTTCACTGAATGATATGCCCATTCTAGGCATATCATATGCATGCCTATAATTATCAAGGCAAAGAAAAAAAGAGCCTTTCAATCTTTAAAGAAGAAATATGTATTATTAAATGTATAAAATAAATGGCAGCTAAATTTTCACCTGAAACAAGCGAGGGAAAAAGCCAAAGAAAAAGGTCTTTTAAAAAGTGAAGGAAGATTTTTGTGTGTGTCCCAAGATGTGATCTATTATAGAGGAGCTTCATGCTCTGCTGAACAGAATGTGTATTCATGAATCTGAAGGCGTGCACGGGGTTGGGGGGGGTGATGTGGGAGCATTTGGAAAGAGGAAAGGGAAGGGGGAAATGATATGATTACACATAAACTCAAAAAGTTAAAAAATTATTTTAAAAAGTGATAAATAAAAAATCGTTAATATAGTCCAGGAAAATAACCTTCAAAAATGTAAGTAATACGAATATACTTACAAATTACAATATCTGGGGGATCTGTTTCCAAGAGAACAGTTCAACGAGGATACCAAAAATAAATTCTTTGTTCTAAAGTGAAATATTTCCATATAAAAATTAAGAACTGCAGGAGGGAGGTAAGAAAACTAGAAACAGCAAACATCTAAGAAAATACAGAACATCTAACTTATGAACAGGAACAGATGGAGCAGATTAAGAATATCTTCAAGCTCTAAAATAAATTTACCAAGATTTTATTCATACCTAAATACCGTGCAAAAACATGAGTCAAAATGAAGCTTTTTTTTTTTTTGAACAAAAAAAAAATTCCCATCAATAAAGCCTGGCTGAAAGAGTTTTAACAATACATTCTTGAGAAAAAGAAAAGCAAGCCTGGGAGAATAAAGCATGTCAGAAAGCAGAAATGCTGAGGAAGCCATCGACACTACTTTACACTTGCTAACAAATTCTACCTGTATGGAAATAAGAATGACGACCTGTGGAAGACAAAAGAATGGAATGGCTGTCCTGGACAGCCCAGAGTATGGAAGATAAGAAACAGGAATTTGATTTAAAAAAAAAAAACTACTAAATATGGGGCTGCACGATAGAAGAAGGCCAGATACTAATACATTTTTTTACTTTAGTTAGGTGCTCAAGTTAAATTTTTAAAAATGCATTTTCTAAGCCAGAAGAAAAGGAATATAATGTATTTATTCATTTTTGTTGAGCTGTACATTTTTCTCTGCTCCCCTCCCTTCCTCTCCCTTCCCCTTCAACCCTCTCCCAAGGTCCCCACGCTTCCAATTTACTCAGGAGATCTTGCCTTTTTCTACTTTCCATGTAGGTTAGATTTATGTATGTCTCTCTTAGAATCCTCATTGTTGTCTAGGTTGTCTGAGATTGTGATTTGTGGGCTGGTTTTCTTTGGTTTATGTTTTAAAAAAAACACTTGTGAGTGAGTACATGTGATAATTGTCTTTCTGAGTCTGGGTTACCTCACTCAAAATGATGTTTTCTAGCTTCATCCATTTGCTTGCAAAATTCAAGATGTCCTTATTTTTTTCTGCTGTGTAGTACTCCACTGTGTAAATGTACCACATTTTCCTTATATATTCTTTGGTCGAAGGGCATTTAGGTTGTTTCCAGGTTCTGGCTATGACAAAGCTGCTATAAAAAAAGCTGAGCTCATGTCCTTGTGGTACAATTGAGCATCCTTTGGATATATACCCAAAAGTGGTATTACTGGGTCTTGAGGAAGGCTGTTTCCTAATTTTCTGAGAAATCACCAAACTGACATCCAAAGGGGTTGTACCAGCTTGCATTCCCACCAGCAATGCAGAAGTGTTCTCTTTTCCCCACAACCTGTCCAGCATAAGTTGTCATCAGTGTTTTTGATCTTGGCCATTCTTACAGGTGTAAGATGGAATTTCAGCATTGTTTTGATTTGCATTTCTCTGATGACTAAGGATGCTGAACATTTCCTTAAGTGTCTTTCAGCCATTTTAGATTCCTCTGTTGATAGTTCTCTGTTTAGGTTGTTTTAAAGTTTAAAAAAAAGTAGGAAATAAAGACTAATAAATAAAATCATTCATCCCGAAAAGAACTAGGAAGAAAACGGTGAAAAGAAATTGTATTTATGAAAAACTGCCAGTATGTAGGACCAAACAGTAAAAACAGAAATTAACAAATAGGCTGCACAAGGTGGTGAGGGAAGAAGGCAGTGACTAGCCTTACCCAGCTGGGAGGACTATGAACCAAAAAAATGACCAGCTTGGCAAGATATCCCTAGTTACAGTACTGTACTCACACGTTGGCAGAAATCAATACATCTTCTAATTGGATTGAAACCCTGCTCAACAGGAGAGAAATCATGCCTGGTACTGGAAACCAACCTCCAGGTGCCAGTGAGGTCATGGGTCCTGGAGGAGGACCTGCAACTTACCCTTTACTTGTGCAGTACAATTCCTAACTGCAGTCTAAGTACTTAGCCTTATGCCCAGAGACATGGGATTAGAATCCAAAGGGAATGCAGGTTTAAGACAATGATATATGTCTATGCCTTCAGCTTTGTAAGTCCAAGTAAGGGGTTAATGGTGTTTAGCAAAAGCATCTTCAAAGTGTGTGTTTCCCCTTCCCTAGCAGGCACTTTATCTATTGCATTTTTTTCTCTCTGGATGATCTGTACTTCTGTCTTTCAATATCCAAATTCCGTCCAGTTTCCAATAAAGGTATATTCTATTTTACTTTGAGTGCTTCGGGAAATCACCTCTCAGACATCTGAATACCTATACATTTATACTTTTTCTTCTTAACTGCTTACTGCTACACTGTTCGCTCTCCCAGAGACTTTCTGTCAGAAGTACTCTCTAAGTGGTGATGCAAGGTTTCCAAGAAAGTTATCTGGAAAAGAACTAAGTTCTACACCCAGGTCTGAACAATGCATGTCTTTTATGCACTGTCTAAACCAAACTACGAAAAGAATGCGCTAAATTTACCCACAGAAATTGACAAAACTCAGTAACTTAAGCAATTTTCATGCTCTTCAAATTAACAGTATATCAGTCCTTTATTAGAAATAGCACAACTTTCAAAGCTCATATTTTTAAATTCATTCCAAATCTATCTTTGGAATGATGCTTCCTGTATTAGCTTTACTTTTTTATCACCAAGGAAACCAATCATTATTAGTGTTGTTAGAATTTTTAAAAATACAACTCTACTCATCAAGCTCCAAGTATTCAGAAAAGTCCTTCCTCACAGGGAGGGTGAAAGGCGAGTAAAACACGACACTCCACCCACAGCACAGTCATTCTCCAACGCTTAGTCAACAGATGGCAAAGAGCACTGAGAGTTCTTTTTTCATTCATCGTTTACAGTTGGATAATGGTGGCAAATTCAGTGTTGTAGCTATCAACTGTAAACAAGCTTCCTTTCATGTCAGAGGCCTACAGGAGATAGAGACGTGAGAACAAGCTCTGCTGTAAAAATTAAATGATCCACCCACATAATACTTCATCCCCTAAACTCTGCAACTACGAATTCAACTACCTAGTTTATAGCACTGGTTTAAAAAAAAGGCCTATGGGATCATATTTCATTATCAAGCAGGTAAGCACTAATTTTGGTTTATGGGTCAAATATCAGTAACACAATTGGCCTTCAAGTTTATTAAAGAAAGACTAGAGATCTACAACACATTTTAGTGTACCTACTGAGTCAGCAGAGCACTGTCTCCTCAGATGAGTGCAGATGAAGGAACTGATTTATTTACTCATGTCTAAACACTACAATCACACTCAGCTCAGTGTGGTGTTCATGGTCTACAAATGTAAAAATAAACAAAAAGTCCATCAAGGACCACAGCAGGATCATGTCCCATTTGATTGTGACTTACATCAGAGCACACATTTGTAGAAAGCAAAAAATTACACATTTTTGCATCATCGGGGCCTTCTGAGCAAAGATCACAGGTGACTGGGTTTAGGGGTTAGACTGAGAAGTGAAACTGTCATGAGACAGAGCCTTGCCTCTCATCCTAAGTCATGTTTACATTCCAGGATGTTTGTGAATTTTCCTCAGAGAAGGTGCACAAAGTCCAGTGCAAGGTCTTTCTCCATCGTGGCAAAGAGAAATGCTGGGTAAAAGTACACATATCCTAAACTAAATTCCTAGTTTCGTAACTGTGAGTATCTCTCCTGGGCTACAAACCCCAAACACAGGGTCTATTTATTTCTCATCATATCACTCCACCTAACACAGCAACAGGAGTCATGCTATGATTAGAAACAGCAAATTTGCTGTTACTGTTGGCTCTATAACTGTAGCTTATAGAGAAGTGGTTCTCAACTCTCCTAGTGGCTGAGACTCTTAATATAATGGGGACCCCAACAATATAATTGCATTAGTTAATATTTCATAACTGTAATTTCTCTATATTATACATTACAATGTAAATATCTGGGTTTTATGGTAGTCTAAGGCAACTCCTGTGAAAGGTCTGGGTTGGGACCCACAGGTTGAGAACCACTGGTATAGACTAACATCTTACACCTTTCATGGTTTCAGGGTCAACACACCCGTTTTCAAGTATTTTTCTGGTTAATTTGAAAAGCAAATTTCAAGGACAATTATGACTCCAAAATATAAATTTCCAATAAGCTAAGGACTTTTACAGCAACAAGATAAGCTCACATAAAGTTAGAAACCCAAGTCTTGGATTACAGCAGCATTTGATAACTCCGTCTGAACTTCCAATTATCCCCTCAATGATTTCCTCTTAGATGGAATATTGCTACAGAATATGCCCAACATTGAAGCTGCATTTTCCATATCTTTTGGATTGAGGAAAACTAAATTAAGGATGGGAAGACTCTCTGGAAAAAGTATATTGTGAAGTCAAGCCTAACATCGTCATCTTCAGTCATCAAAATAAGTGTGACATCCTCAGTGTTCAGATGACTATTTGGCTGCACCAAGCTTTTGCCTTAGCACTTCTGCCTCTTCTAGATAGGTATGGCGACATGTGTCTCTAAAGGAAAACCGTAAGTTAGGGTCAATCAGAACTACACAGATCTAGGCCAGCCTGAACTACATAGTAAGACTCTCTCAGAAAATACACCATGAAACAGAATTGCTGGCCACTGAGATGGTTAAGCAGGTGAAGGCACTTGCTACAAAATCTGATGACCTGGATTCAATCTCTGGAATTCACAGAGAAGAACCAACTCCCACAAGTTGTCCTCTGCTGCCCCCACGAGTCAAGGTATATACACAGGAACACACAAGCACACATGCATGCACACACAAAACAAATAAATGAAGAATTTCTGTCTTAAATACTTCAAAGACTACTAGGGAATCTAGTCTATTATTTAACTCTCATCTTCTCTCAGTACTCTGTGACATAACTAGATAAATATTTTTATTTTTCTTTAACAAATGGCGGCAACAACATAGTTCATATACTTTTTAACTTTCAACTAGAACATTTTAAAACTATGGTTCATTTTTTTTAACTAAACTATTAGTTCAGCCTGATTATTCTTTTCTATTTGAAAAGGAACATTCAGAATGTCTGTACTACACAGTAAGTTCTTCAGCAATGCTTATTCCAAACTCCTTTACTAAAATGGTTGTCAAGAATTAATGAGACCATGTGCAAACAGTTAAAAATAATTCAAATTACCTTATTTAAAATGAAAGTGTAAGGCTGGGGATACAGCTCAGTGTTAGAGAGTTCCCCTGCATTTAATCCTCTGCACTTGGGATGGAGGGGATTCCAGAACCAGGTGTGTTAGTCTAAAATCTAATAAGCATTTTGGAGGCAGAGTCAACAGACAAGGCCAGCATAGGCTACATGGTAGGTTTTATACCAGCCTGGGCTCCAAAGTAAAACCTTGTTTCAAATAATCAAATAAAATTCCAGGCTTCAAAAAATGTGTATTATTACTCCTCACTGTTTTTAAGCCACACTTCACTGCCTATTTCTCCATTTCACAGTATCAAAGCAAGACTGTAATAAAGGGGAGTCACAGCTGCACTCCCAAGTTACTTCCACCAATGCTCCCCCATAAAAAACCTTAGAACTCAGGTGTTAAACTTACACATTTCTTATTTCTGACTAAACCTGATCTGCCACCTTGCACTGAAATTACTTACCAGTATATATAAATGTTGGGTAAAAGATTAAAACTAAACAAATGATTTCCTATAATCAAACATGTCCACTTGCCAGGCTACCATTAGATGGCAGTATGACACAGAGCACAGAGGAAGAGAGGGCCTTCAAACTGATAAAAGTTACCTATTGTTTCTATGGATGTTACAGGAGACTTTTTCCCCTCTCAGCAAAACAAATATCTTGTGATATCTGGATAAATCATTATTTTTGTTCATGAGACAATACAATTTGAAAAAAATGCAATAAAAGTTGCTGGGAGCAGCACGGTACATGCCTGTAGGATACTATGCCAAACCAGTGTCAGCACTGATTTCAGTATGGTGACCTCCCAGGAGTGGAGGACCACCAATTGCCTAACATAAACAGTATCTTTTGTTTTCATATTTTTATTTCCTTAAACAAAATACAATACACTGGTGCATCAACAACTATAGTTTGTAGCACCAAAGTACTTTTCAAAGGAAATTACAAAAAATTGACTGCATTTATTAAAAACCTCTATATGAGGACATTGACTAACAGGTGGAACCCAAATTCAGCATAAGTAAGACCCTGGGTTAAATACCCAACAATGCACCAGCACTCACTGGCTGGAAGTAAAATGAACTATTAACAATTCCTATAACAATGTATTTCTCTCAAGAAAAGATATACAACATTAGCTGCATAATACTAATGGAAAATAAAGAAGAAAGAGTGGTTTAAGACAAACAGTTTTTGATAGGTAATTACTAGTAAATATGTTTTCCTCAACTCTTGACCAGAAAAACAAAAATATAAAAAATAAACTTTCCAATTAAGAAAAAAAATTAAACAGAAAAAATAAATTTAAAAATCAATCATTTGAATAATGACAGAAGACAGGTTGATCAAGAAAACTAAAACCTGGCTTTATGGTCAGACTTAAATTTTAGAATATTTTACACAGTTTATACTCTATAAATTTAAAAGGCATGATATGTTTTTCTTAATATAAAATATAAAAACTAATCTTTTAAAAAGACAAAAACAAATTAGACCAATCTTAAATATTAACTTTAAATGATAATTAAAAATTAGACCTCTTACTGGGAGCAAACACAAAGGTTTTAACAGGAAAACTTTAAACAACAGATAGCTCTAATTAATGCAAATTATTCCAGGGTATTTATTAAAAGCGATAAGTAAAAACATCCCCCCATGCTTAGGTAGAGAGATCAATTTAGAAATATTAGTAAAATGATCAAAGAAATTTGTATTTAAATACACGTAACATAACAGAAAATGTTCCAGGAATGTAAAGCTATCTGAACAATCTATTTCTAGAACAAGAGAAACTCTGTATTTCTACTACTTTTTAAAAACAGCTATTCACACTGGATGGAAATAGACTTAACACAACATGGGATAACCTTCCCTGCCCTATGCTGTTATGTCTCTTTTTCATTTACCTTGTCACTATCTCAACCGTTTACATCAGAGCACATAATCCAGTTTCTTAGCCGAAAGAAAACATTTGGCACCGTCCAGTATTTCTAGTGCATTAAGGAAACCCCATATGAAGATAAAAAAAGCAAAACCAAGATTAAGTGACAATCTGACCTGTGGTCAGGAACGCAGAGTGCAATGAGAATGCAGCACATAGCTCACGCATTCCATCACACCAGCATCACTTCTCTGCATGGTAGCACAATTAGCTGAGCAGAGGTCTTCCAAGATGCTTAATCTACCAGACTAGAGACAACACAGGAGTTTACCTCGTTTCTGCAACATAATGCTTATGTGCTGCCAACTCTTGTGTGTATGTATGTATTCATGCATGTATACAGAACTGAGAATCATTTACAAAGTAAGCAATAAGCAAGGAAGTGCTCTTAGGGTAACATACAAAGACAGCCTGACTTCAGATGCTGGCTGTTACCAGTGCAAGCCCTGGCAGGTATCCTTTCATCACTCAAATGTCCACCTCTCTAAACTGGGACAACAGAACATGACTCAGACGAAAGAACCAAGCTTAATGTTTTCCAAATGGATGATCTGTTAACCAACACATACTGGACAATCCATCAATCCATCTTCCTCCATGAATCCAAAATTGATAATCTTTAATAGACAAGAAAAATGTAGGTATCTATTTCCAGACTATAGTTTGTTGGTTTGTCTAGTCTTGTGCTGGACTACAGTTAAGACAAAAAACCAACAAGAATAACAAAAAGAAGAAAAAAGAATAATCAAAGTATTCTAAGATATGGTGCACAAAGAGAGACAAGACATCATTCATTAATGCACTGCCTTAATTTACCTGTTCTATGAACAAAATACAAAAAAAGTAACAATGCCTGCTACTGTCATAAATGTTGAGGAAAACATACTCTCACTGCCTTCAGAACAAACTGGCATAAAGTCACACACAAACACACACACAGTGCACGTGTGCATACCTCCTGCTGTGTCCACATCCCATTATTCCACTATTGTCTGTGGTTTAGCTTTCTACAGTTTCAGGTACCTATGCCTTCAAAAGTCAAGGATACTAAATGGCAAACAATAGACATAAACAACTCAAGCTTTCAACTGCATGTAATTTTGACTAGAGTGATAAACTCCATGATGTCTTACCATTACTGGACATGAGACATCCATCATGTAGCATTACTCACACTATGTAGGATATAGCCACTTGGTGTTCGGTAATCATCTCGGTTATAAGTTTAATTGTCATGGTATTGCAGGGCTCATATTTAAATAACCTTTATTTTATGTACTAATGGCTCTAAAATACAAAAGAAGATACTAGCAATTTTATTAAATATGTTGCTATAATTATTCTTACATTTTACTATTATTGCCTTCTTACTACACCTCATTTTTAAATTAATGTTTTTTGTAAGAAAAAACAGTATATATAGAATATGTGTTATTGTAGGCATCCACTAGAGGGCTTGGGATCCCACCCCAGCCCCCGTGGGTTATGGAGGATACACTTAAGACAGAAAAAACAACAAATTAACAAAAAATGCCACTATTTTAAATGTACATACTCCAGGACTCAGTGAGTCCTTTCATAGGTTTTATGGTTTTTTTATGAACCTGCAGATGGATAAACAGCCCTGTCCTAAACTCGACCCTAGGCCATCCAAATGTAGGAACCAATGAAACGCTTGTTGCTATGCTGTCTCTTATGTAGCCCCTGAACCCCCTATAAATGCATGATGTATTCTCAGCCCGGGGTGCTCATTCAGCTAGCTCATCCAGCTGAGCTGTTTTGCAGCACCCGCAGGCACCTGTGTGAACATTAAACTGCCTCTTGCTTTTGTATCCAGTGGACTGGTCTCGGTTCTTGGGTAGGGGGAATCCCAAGGTGTGAGACACCCTTTTAGGGGGTCTTTCATTACCCTTTGGAACTATGAGTTCCAAATTAAATGATCTTTTTTAAAGTTGTATTGATCATGGTCTCTTCACAGTATCAGAAAAGTAACTAAGAAATTATTATAGCTGAAATTTCAAAGATACTAGTATTTAAGCAAACAAAACACCCTTTGTTTGGTGTCTTATAGTCAACAGTCAAAAAGTCAAGTGTTAGAAATCTCTGTTGCATTTTAAACTGCCAATTATCTAGAACAGAATATCCTGAGCTTTCATAAATTCTATAGATCAAATCCATCTAAATAGGTTTTAAGATACAATTAAGAAAAGTAAAGTACACTTTGACACATATCAATCATGTTAGGAAGACTTCCTTCGAGATAAGGCAGAACTAGATTGGCAAGTGGGGAACTTCTCTATGTAGTGTGTGGAAATCAAGATCTCTTTTTCTATTTTGACTATCATGAAAAAAAAACAAATAAAATGAAAAACAGCTTTTGTTGTTCTGGGAAAGCACAGCTTTTTAAAATAATCACAACCTGCCCTCTTTAAATTTTCATTTTTCTTTTTATTTATTTATTTATTAAAGATTTCTGTCTCTTCCCCGCCCCTGCCTCCCATATCCCTCCCCCTCCCCCAATCAACTCCCCCTCTCTCATCAGCCTGAAGAGCAGACCGGGTTCCCTGCCCTGTGGGAAGTCCAAGGACCTCCCACCTCCTTCCAGGTCTAGTAAGGTGAACATCCAAACAGCCTAGGCTCCCACAAAGTCAGTACGTGCAGTAGGATCAAAACCCCGTGCCATTGTTCTTGACTTCTCAGCAGTCCTCATTGTCCGCTATGTTCAGCGAGTCCGGTTTTATCCCATGCTTTTTCAGACCCAGGCCAGCTGGCCTTGGTGAGTTCCCGAAAGAACATCCCCATTGTCTCAGTGTGTGGGTGCACCCCTCGCGGTCCTGAGTTCCTTGCTCGTGCTCTCTCTCCTTCTGTTCATTTTTCACATTAAGCTGCCAGTGACTTATCACAAGAGCAAAGTATTTCATTTGATACCAAGAAAGAATGTAGAGGCCAATACACTTGAAAAAGAATCAAGTGGGTGCAGTGTAACCTTCCAGATCTCAAAACTCAGTGATGGACTCAAACAAGGTAGTGTTAGCAAGGCTATATAATTCAGAAGACAAAGCTACTTTACAAAGCCATGGACATAAGAACATGACTCATAATGGGGGAAGGGGACCTTAACTGATCCATGTCAGTATAGTACGGTAATTAAAAATATGTACTAATTTGGCATCAAGTACTTATCAACAGAAAAGAATAAAAGATTTTACATCAATCAGTAAATATCAAAATATTACAAATATTAAAATATCAACTATCACTTATCTCAATTCAGAATGTAGGAAATACTTAAAATATACCTGTATACTGCCAAATTCCACGTTCTCATAATGAAAATGTGCACATTCAGCCATCTTTGGGAAGTGTCCCTTGGTGAAGGGTAACCTAAAAATACATGAAAATAAATATGAAACAAGATACTTGACTACTCAAAATTAGTATATATATATACCATGGATTTCAGAGCTCATGCAAGCAAAAATGCTTAATAATAAGCACATGCATGTGAGCCATAAACATTCACACAAACCTTTTTAGAAACACGTGGAACCAGATGCATACTGCATTGAATGTGTGGATAGCAACCAAAATTGAGACATTGTCTCTTAACCTTGCCCCAATTTGACGCTCATAGAAAAGCCAGACCTTTGGCAAACTAACTGTAAACTGTCTGCTTCTGCAAAGCAGAATTCACAACACAAAGCACACCAGACTTTACCTGTGGATGTTGTCACAGCCCATCAGTCCTGGAGTGCTGGACCTGGGTACAGAACGAACATTTTATCCTTATCTTGCCCAGGCTTACACTTGAAACTTATTTCCCTGTTTAGCCCTCCTTTATCAAGGCAGAAGCTGGATTTCCGGTTAAAACTATGTAGGAAAGACTCAGGTGTTTCATGTAACTTTCAACTGTAGGTTAGCTCTTTCAGGCTTCTTAAGGGCAAGCCTAGGATTCTGTAATTGAACCAATAAAGCTGATTTTCCTTAATAAATGAGATTATGCATTAGAGGTACAGAGGCAGGTCTAGATGTTCCTGTTAGACAAATGAAATTTAATAGGCAATAATGTATACAGAAGAAAAATAAAGTGTATTTTTAGGAAATAAGTTGTATAAAGACCTACTCAGTTCAATCCTGAGTTACAACGTAAGGCTTAACAGTATAAATTGTTATATGCATAGAAAGATAGAACTGACATTCATTTGTAGCAATTTATTGGAGTCCACTCCTAGCTGTACTTACTTCTTCACATGCTTAACCTTCATGCTTGCTGTACTGCCACAGGCCTTAAGGGAAAGCTCTCCAGGGATCTCTGGGACATCTGCTCCTCTTGCCTTAGAAAATAAAGAAAAGGAAAGCTATGGTGATTCTGTTAGTATTGAGACCTCTTTTATAAAAACACGTTACAGATAAATTTTTATTGTTTCTTCTGAACCTGTATTAATAGGAACATGTTTTGATATAATATTCCTTTAAATTGTGAAATTACTTGACTTTTAGCTATTCAGAATAAACTAACAAAAATATTAAAATTAAATACCTGAGTTTACCATATAAGGGAAAACTTGCTGTAAAAACAAAAATTTTCTAGTTCTTGTCATAAAATTCTATAATCAGTTATTAGAATTCTCAGTACAAACTAAAATCTCTCCTGGGAGTTATTGGAACGAAACAATCTTGGTTACATTACGATTATCAACAAGTGTTAAAAAGGGTATTATGAATAATGGAACAACAAGCATTTCTCACTTCAAAAGTTTCAGTTTCCTAGCTCAAGAATCACAACCTTAACTAATTTTTTCTTATAAAAAAACTAGTCAATATAGTTTGGATAATGTTAAAAATGTTTCAACTATATGAGGTAACTGCATTAACCTATAAGAATTGATTCTTGGTATATTACCATAAGTAGAACTATTTTTTTCAATTTTTTTTCTCCTTAGCAATGTTAACTATTAGTAAGACCTGCTACAGTCAATCTTCTTAGATGTTCCCCTATTCTTTTCAAGGTTTTCAAAACAAGAAAGAATGTATACTATATTCTTCTGTATTTTTTTATTTTGTGTGTGACAGAGTGCATTTGAGTGAGGAAATACATGGTTCACCCGTCATTATGATGTTGTACTACTTTTATCTCAGGTTCCAGCATTAGTGAAAAATACACTATCTGATGACTTTCCCACCATTGCTGTCTATAGCGCTGTCACCTCTTGAATCCACCCTTTGATGTTTCTGGTCATTGTGAAGAATTTTACTTTGTCATTTTCTTCTCTAGTCTATTACAGAAGGCATATGAAAGCTATGGAATCAATGAATATATTCAGTGAAATGACAATGCAGACCACAAAGCCAATGTCTCTAAGCTAACAAAACAAAACAAACAAAAGCCCTAAATCTTCTAGAAGAATGATGCAATTATTTGAACAACTTCACACAAAAGCTGGGTGAGGAATGATTTCATTGGGCACCAGTCTGTAGGTCAAATGTTGCAGAACTCAACTTGCAGAATTCACTTGCCTTTGCAGTAACCTTTACTGGACTGTGGCCATGTATGGTCAGAGTTGGGGAGCTGGCTAGACACTAATATACACCAGATGGCCCTTTCAGAAAAAGTCTGCCTACTTGTCTAGTATGAGATCTCCCCCATTTTACTTTTCTAAATGCCTTTATTTTGTTTGGTATTTGGAATAACTGATGAATGCTGACAACTGATAAGACAATATCTGGGATCATAAAATAACTTTCTAAATAAGGAAAAATCAATACAAGGTCCAATAATACAAGAGATTTATGAAAATGGTTGAGTGGGTCCAAATGGCAATTGGGAAGTAGATTTCTTTGCTATATTATTAGGAACACGATAGACGGCCAGCGGTGGTTTGAATAAGAATGGCCCCCATAGACTCATACTTTTATGCTTAGTCACAAGGGAGTGGAACTCTTTGATAGGATTAGAAGGATTAGAAGGTGTGGCCTTGTTGAAAGAAGTGTGCTACTGGAGGCCATTTTTAAAATATATACATAAAAGAAGGTTTCTGTTTACCAGGAATCTCCCTTAATCTGCCCCAACGGTCAATTACCTTGCACTAGCTGCATCTACTTCCTGGTCAAATATGAACAGCCTGTATCAGTTCAAAGACCCCACCATGATAACTATCATACAAAATCTTCCTGCTTTTCTGCCCCCTAAGAGAGAGCCTTGGCAGTTTAACATCCAATAAACCTTTCTTCCTTCCAAGGCAATGGTCTAGTTAGGAGGTTTCACTACACCCTCCTTACATCTGGTGCTGAAACCCAGGAAAGCCTCTACTTACCCATTAACAATCCTTCTGCTTACCATGCCAAAATCCTTCTGTTTAGGACAATATCACCAGTACTGCCATTTGAAAGTGGGGGGGGGGGGGGGGGGCACTTTAGACCTAAAAGCTAGTATTCATGATTTAGGAAGAATTTTAAAGGTCAGATTAAAAAATATAACAGAAGGATAAGACAAGGCTTCAACCAGGAAATCTAAAGATAAGGTCTAACAGCCAGTAAGAATGTGAAGCACGGCTAGATGCAAATAACTGTCACAGAAACAGAAAGGATCGTGTGGGATTCTATCATATACACAAAAGAATGCGGATACAAAAAACACATCCTCATTGCAGGATTTCATGTACAAGCGGAACAGACAACTGGTAGAAAAAGTTTACTGAAAGGTACACAAGAGGTTTCTGAATTTTATGTAACTTTCTATATTCAAATCTTGATCTTGTTCATACATGAAGAAAACAAGTAATTTCATCAATACATACACATAAGATTATGAGGGGCAGGGATGTGCAGGTGCATACCTTTAATCCCAGCACTCACGAGGCAGAGGCAGGTGGATTTCTGTGAGTTCTAGGCCATCCTGACCTAAAGAGCTAGTTCTAGGACAGCCAAGACTACACAAAGAAACTCTGTCTCACAAAACAAAACATGCTACTTCTCCATATGTAAATTAGGCTTTCATTACAAGGTAAAGAAAAAGCAAATGGTGAAAGGGCAGACAACATTATAATAGAAAATTGTAGGCCACTCACAAAATAGTAAAACAAATTAATAAAATTACATCATAACTAATGTGCTCTAGAGGGACAAGGGTCATATAATATTTTTAAATCTATGCCTTGTCTTTCATTCTTGATTATAATTAAAGTGAATAGGGAAAACATTACAGTATAAACTTGATAAATACAATTTATCAGATAAAACTCAACATGTTTTATGGCAATGATTGTGGCTGAAAGTTGTAGACCAAAGAAGATACTCTGCCCTCTCACATCTTACCAAGACAGGAATGGTTTCCTTTCTGCCATTTTCACCTTATATTGGCAAAAGTACAAACTGTCCATACAATGAAATAATCATGACTATAAAGCAATCAGGAAGATTCCAGCCTATTGCTGTGAAGTAGTCTGCACCAGGCTACCTTAAAAACAGTAAGTATGAATATGCATGTTGTTTTACTTAAAAAATAGAAGAGTAAGCAAAAGCTAATTTGAATGTTTACCAATGGGGAGACAGAAAAAGAAAAAAAGACAGATTGTCCCTATTTTGAGATTTTTGAGGCCACAGAAGCAACTTAAATATCAGTAAAAATAAATTAAAATGGGAAAAAGCAGCACCCTCTAAAAATAGAGGATGAAATAAAAGAAATGATCCTAATTATATGTTAGTGGCTAAGCCCAGAGAGGGATTACTTCAAGTGGCAATAACGTAAAGCAATATATCCCTACAAGGATTATTTCTTACAAGTGAAACATATTGCCTTCTAAAAAAACTGACATTCCTGTTTTGAAACTAACAGAGGTAGAAGATGGGCCAGTGAGATGGCTCAGCAGGTCAAAGTCCTGAGTGCAGAAGCCTGGCCACCTGAGCTCACTCCCTAAGACCCATGGTGGAAAGAGAAAAACAGCTCCTGAAGGTTGTCCTCAGACCTCCAAACACATGCCAAGGAGCACGTGCTTGTTCTTACATATACCTCACACACAAGCATACACACAGTAACAATTAATAAAATTAAATTTTGAAATGAAATAAAAATGGAAGAGTAGACCAAATAAACAACTACTAATGTCACTAAAATACTAAGGTCTTCAGTGTAGGAAACAGTAATATAAAACTGTATAGAACTGAGTAGAAATCTGTAGTCATTTCTGCTGTGCATGTGATAATGCTATGTGTATGTTCACATACAGCTCTGATGGCATGGAGGACCAAAGCAGAAGGCATAGAGAATCTCAGTCATGGCAAGGCTGACCTTGAATTGGTCTTCTGTGAAGTACCTGCAGATAAGGTTCTGAAATGAGTTCTATATGAACACAGATGAACTGAGAGCTGATTAAATATTGAAGGTAAAGTAAGTATCAATTACTGCACAAAATTTTGTAACAGGAAGGAAGTCGTCATGGGGCCTTCATTTCTTTCTCAACACCTTTAGTAAACAAATATAAAAACATATGACATGTTTATCAAATGTATAGATAGAAGACCACTGAAAGGAAAAGTGACACTAAATGCTAAAGGTAAACAATTTCAATGAGTTGCAAAGACAAACTGAAATGAATGCCAAATTTACTAAGAATCAAATTTAAAGCCCTAAATTCATGGTAAAAGTTCTATTGTGTAAGGATGGGGTTGGAATATGATTTGTTTAACAAGAACTCACGTAACAAGAACTGAGGCCAAAAATCTACAAGAAACTTAAAATAAGACAAAGGGATTCCTTCCAGTAAAAAACCAGTAGTCTTCAGAAATACACATCTACAAGACGAACGTTTGCTGCTCTACAGTTTGAGCCAATCAAACCATAAGGAACAATTGACCCATCCTACTAAAACATATTTTGATTTGGAAAACATGAAAAAACAGGAAGACATGTTTTGTCCTATTTTTACAGATCTCTAACCCTCCTAAAATTTCTCTAACATCCACCCTACTGGTGCAGATGACAAAAGACTCACTCACGTAACTGAGTGTGGTGACGATATATCCTAATAAAGAGGCTGGCAATGTTGCCTGGTTAACTGCAATGTCATTTAGCAGTAACACCATGTACTATTATCTCTGGGTGTGAATCTTCAAAATGCAGTAAACTCCATGTTGATGTGTATCAGAACATTAACAAGGATTACAGACTTCAAAATTTTTAATCTTTGAGAATTGTGTACATGAACACAATGATTTTTGGATCATACCCAACCCCCTCCACCCTTCAAACTTTTGAACAAAGACAAAGGAGAAAAATGCAGTATGTGGAAAGTGCTCAACGTCTCACAAAACTGAAAGAAATCTGACCCAGCTGTTCTGTGCCACAAAGAAACCGAGGCCAAGAACAGCGGTTAGCAGTGCTAGGCACAATGCTAATTAAATTGGCAAGTAATCTGGGGATCTCCATACCCTTTAGTCAGCAATTCTCTCTCTAGAGAATAAAAAGAAAAAGTCATCATAAAGTTATTCACTAAAGCAAAAAATATGAAATATATTTAGGACTCTATTAACTACAGAACTACATTCTACTTTATGGCACATTACATAATCATTAAATATGTTTAATACTTTTCAAGTTTTTTATTATTAGAGATTTACTTTTATTATCTTTAATCATGTATATGTATGTCTGTGTCCATGTGGGGCTATGTGCAGGTGAATACAGCACCCTGGGAGGCCAGAGGCCTAAAATACCCAAAATCTCAAATTACACACAGTTGTGAGCCACCATATAGTGCCGGGAGTCAAACCTGATCCTCTGGAAGAGAACTGATGAGCCAGCTGTCTGGCCCCAAAGCACTGTTTTTATGTTAACAACAGCAACATACAGAATACATAAAGTATCTCAAGCAATTAGTTTCATGAATATTGATGGATTAAAATTTTTTGCACTACCTCTGTTTTTATCAACTAATATTAACATATATGGCAAATACATTATGATGAGTAAAAGCCAAAGAAAACATATAACACTGCTCTATGTAAAATTCTAAAACAAGCTCTTTTCCTACTTCTCCATTACTTCGTCTATCTGGGTACTTCAGTGAAGTGACTCTGCAGATGAAATTAATGGTTCAGGTCAGTCAGTCAGTCTTAAAACACCAGATTTATCTGGGACAGCAATCCCAAAGTAGATTTTCTCAGGCTAGTAACAGAAAAGAAAATAAAAAACGACTACTGCTAGCTTGAAGGCTGAAACGGTCACATAGAGTGAGTCAGGTCACTTAAAGAGCAGAGATAGGTTCTTCTCTGACCGCGTAGAACCACAAGGAACTACCTTCTGCCCACCACTTGAATGAGGCAGGAAGCTGATTGTTCCACGGCATCTCCAGATGAGAATTTAGTCCAGTGGATGCTGTTTTCTGTGTTATAAGGCCCAAAGCAGAAAACACTCCACCTGCCTAACTTACAGAATGAGAAATAATGAATGCCTACTATTTTCAATCTCTAAGTTTGTGATAAAACTACCTGAAAATAAGTTAGAAAACCTGGTCACATGTTACCATTTTCCACTTCTACTCTCTTAAGATTCAGTTTGTTGCATCAGCTTTATTTCATGCCTACTGTGTTCCCAGGATGTAGAAAGCTGAGACAGAAGGATCAAGAGATAGAGAGCAGACTGACCTATATAGCAAGAACCAGTCTGCAGTGGTTTGAATGAGCAATAACCTCATACACTCGGGCATTTAAACAGGTGGCCCCAATTTGGTAGGGCTGTTTAGGGAGGTTATAGAACCTTTAGGGGGCAGAGCACGGAAACAGGTCACTTGGGGCAGGCTGGCCCCACCTCCATTTCACACTATCCCTTTCTGATGTGATGGAATGTGATCGGCCAGCTTTCAATTCCACTGCTGCCATGCCTTCCTTGTCATTATGGACTCACTCTCCAGAACCACAGAGAAAACCAACCCTTTCTTCTGGGAGATGTTTCTGTTCTGGTATTCTATCACGGCAACCAAGTAACTAATTCACTGTCCCCAAAAGAAAAAGAAAATCTCACACACACACACACACACACACACACACACACACACCCCGCAAAGTACTACATGTATCTATATAATTAGATGAATGAGATTTTAATAAAATTTATGCTATAAAGAAAAAACAGGAGCAGTAAGATATCTCTGAAATAACATGTGTTTACAGGTGCCTTTGAAAATAATGTTCCATTTCTGACAAAGGAACATGAGATAATAAGGTAAAAATCTCATAACCATTCTAATACCTTAGAAAATAAATATATTAAACCTAGAATATATTATAATAAGTAACACCATCATTGAAATGATGCACCCTTAAAGGATAAATAGGTTACAAAAAGATTTAGTACCTTTTGGAATATTTTCAGAAGAACATGAACACAAAATATACATATTTTTAAAAAAACAAAAACAACAAAACAATAATTTTCTTCACTTATTTAAGAGACTTCTTGATTTTATGTTCTCCAGGAAAATTATCACCAAGCAGTCTGAAGGAAAGAAACAGGTTTTTTAAGTCTGAATATCACGAGTTCATGTGAAAGTCTCAAGAAAAAAAAAGTCACAATTATGTAAAAGATACACCAAGTCTCTGAATGTTGCCTATAGTTCTCTCCTAAAAGTCTGTTCAGCATTACTGAGCTGCATCACATTTGATAACGACCAGCATATTCACTAACAAGAACTAACAAGTTCATTAACATGAAAATCTAGCCAGGAGGTGACGCATGCCTTTAAATCCCAGTACCCAGGAGGCAGAGGCAGGCAGATCAGTTTGAGGATAGCCTGGTCTACAGAATGAGTTCCAGGATGGTGAGGCTATCAGAAAGACCCTGTCTCAGACAAAAGGGAGAAAGAGAAAGGGAGGGTTGAGAGACGGGGGAGGGAGGCAGGCATGCAGGGGGAGGATGGGAAAATCTAAGGCTCTGTGAGATAAATAATAGTAACTGGTATATTTATTTTCTAATATCTGGACACCACAGACCAGGCCCAGCAACACACCAGTCAACTAACTTATCTAGCATCATAAATAGACAAGTACTGAAAACCAGAAACAGGAATCCAAGAAGGCTGCAGGCAGGTTTAAGACCCTGAACAATGAATGTATAAGCCATACAAACAGTCCTAAGTAAAACACATTGCTTCAATTCAACTATCGACTTCTAACTAAAAACAAAAGGATGAGAACAGAGCCAAACAGTAACCGTGACACCTGAGCGTGATGGAGAAACAAGCTGCTCTCCAGTAGAAGAGTTGCCTTAAGGTTCACATCTACCAGAAACATCTTAGAGAACCAATTAACAGCAAGAGAAATTATTCAAAGGCAACGTTTAAAACAATTTGGGAAAATTATTAGCAAGCACCATTAGGATAATTATCACAACTCCTCTGCTCAGCAACAGCTGGTTAATGAACCTAAATTAGCACATTTACATATTAGCAAATTTATACTTTTCTATAACTGAGCTTCATCTTCTCCATCTCTTTTTACATCACTCCACTGCCCTACTTGTTTAAAATAATTCTGCTTCTTCAGATTATACGTGATCCCAAAAAACACAATTTTATCATGCATTTTATAAAATGTACTAGGAAAATCTAAGAAGAGTACACTATTATCTTTACAGGTATTTTATCTGTGTGGGGACGTGTGCATATAAGCATGTGGGGGATTATAATGCTCTCACCTGCGTGTGCACGTGTGTAGAGACCAAAGGTGAAGCTGAAGTGACATCTAGAATTGCTGTCCACTTTGTGTTTTGAGACAGAGTCTCTAACTGGACCTGGAGAACAATGTTTCTGCTAGATGGACTGGGCAGCAAACGACAAGTTCCACCTGTTCTGTTTGTCTTTATCCCACGATAGTGCAGGAGTTACAGGCAGCACATCAGGTATTAAAGTGAATGAGCCCTGGGTATCTGACCTCAGGTCTGCATGCTTGAGCAGCAAGCAATTTACCCACTAAGCCATCTTCCCAGGTCAAGATCCTTTGTTAAGGTAAATTTTTTTCCTTCAATGCTACTAAAAAGTAATGGTGATCAGTTCTATAATAAACTATATATTATGCATTAGATCCACGAACACACACACACACGCTCCAAAATTGCCTCTTCATTAACTATCTAAGCTTGCTCTGCTAGAAACTTTAAGCGATACAGTGGAAAATAGCCCAAGTATAAAGAGCTGCTTGTGAGAGCCCCCCAAAAAGTACCAGTAAGTCTCACTTTTTTTAAAAAAGAAATGGGGGGGGGCAGAAAAAAGTCATATTAATGTTTGTTCTAGTTTGCTGTCTGTTGCTGTGGTAAAAAACCAACTTAGAAGGGTTACAATCTATCTCTCTCTCTTCTTACGGGTTACAATCTATCACCTAAGGAAGCCAAGGCAGAAGCTCACGCAGGAACCTGGAGGAATGTGGCTTACTGACTTGCTTCCATTGCCTGTCCTTTCTGACAGAGCCCAGGCACACCTGCCTAGGGACAGCATCACCACAGTACACTGGGTTGTCACGTATTAACGAGCGAGAAAATGCCCCACAGATACACCCACAGGCCATCTGATCAAGACAACTCATCAACTGAGGTTTCCTCTTCCAGAGTGATTTCTCACAGACTCCAGTTTGTGTCAGGTTGACAAAATTAACCTGTGCAAATGTTCAAAAAGAAAGACTGAAGAAAGTTCGGGGTTTTAAGGAAAAGGTCGTTTCATTTGTATAAAGAACGGCAACTCCATTTACAAAACGAATATTTACTGAAAACTTACTATGACTGGCACAGATAATAAAGCAGTAACTAGCCATAATTAAAGGCTCTACTCACACAGCTCACACTGCAATGGGGACAAAATAATCACATAAATTTTCAGTATTAATAAGTAATATAGAGAAAATTAGAGCAGACTAATGTAGCACTAATTCTAATTGATCTTAAAAATAAAAACACAAATTCAGATATAGGGGTAAATGCTGAAAGATCGTAGAAGCAGTGGAGACAGCCACTAGAGAGTTCTTACCTCTACCAATGCTCAGATCGAATAGGGTATCCTGTCTCTACAAGTCCTCAGACTGGATGCCATCTCTACAAAACCTCAAACTACATAAGAGCTCCCGTCTCTTCCTCATGTTCCTCTCTTAGCCCAGCCATATCCACCTCCCTAGTGCTGGGACTAAAGGCATGTGATCCCAAATGCTGGAACCACCTTTATGGTGCGCTCTGTTTCTCTTTTAGACAGATTCAATCTCACGTAGCCCAGGGTGGCCTTGAATTCCCAGGTGTCCGTCTACCTCTACCCAGTGCTGGGATTAAATGTGTGTGCCACCACTGTCTGGCCTCTCTATGGCTAACTAGTGGCTAGCTCTACACTCTGACTCTGATTGTCAGACAAACTTCATTAAATCACAAACAAAGTATCACTACAGAGGGAAAGGTGGGCAGTGGTGGCACACACCTTTAATCCTATCATTCAGGAGGCAGAGGCAGGCGGATCTCTGTGAGTCTGAAGCCAGCCTGGTCTACAAAAGCTAGTTCCAGGAAAGGCACCAAAGCTATACAGAGAAATCCTGTCTCAAAAAAACAAAAAACAAAAACCAAAAAAAAAAAAGAGAGAGAGAAAGAGGGGAAACCTGGCAGAGGTGATACACACCTTTAATCGCAGCATGGAGGAGGCAGAGGCAGGCAGATCTAAGTAAGTTTGAGCCCAGCCTGGTCTACAGAGCTGGTTCCAGGACAGTCAGAGATACACAGAGAAACCCTGACTCAAAACACACACACACACACACACACACATACACACACACACACACAGAGGAGTGCAGGGTTACTGTTTTAGCTAAGATGGTAACATATGAACACTAGAAATGAGGATGCAAGCCTAACAATGATCTGAGAAAAAGCACTCTTTAGGCAAAAGAGCACACACAAACAGCATACACACTTGTCATCTATAACTCATGTTTGCTATTTCTAATACTAAACATAAATATCAAAATCTTAGTGTGATGGCACCAAAATGGTGGAGGAACAAGTGTAGATGGTTTTAGTCCAAGGTATGAGCTAATGCTCAGCACACTTGAGAACTGTGTAAGCGTCAAAATAAATCAAGTAGGAAAGGACTTTAAATTATCTGATTCATAATAATACAAGGTTTGGGACATGGATGATAAAGTCAATTTGTTAACATAAACCACAGAACAGGAAAAGGGAAGGCTCTTCCAAGGAGTCTCAAACATGAGATTCATGAAAAATCTGTTATTCATGATGTTTAAAAGATTTTAGGTGGAGGAATGAGTGCTCTCAGGGGTGAGAGATGGGGATAGGAAGGTCAGATGCACTGCAATGCCAGTGAGGAACTAGAAGGTAACAAGCATACAGAGAAGCATGGGGCTATGGATGCCAATATTTACAGTGGGAGGGAAGCAGCTGAAAGGTACAATCTTTATGAGTAGCGGAGTCAGTGTGTGGGCATGTCTACTGTGTATCCTTAAGTGATGGAGGGGAAGCCACTCACACATGCAAGATTTGCAATACTAAACACTGACTGTTTTCCTAATTTTAAAATTGTGATTCTCTGAAAAATAAAATTTTATGTTGTTTTCAGGGACATAGCTGTTAACAGAGGTATTTATAGACCAGCCATTTATGTTGTTATCAATAATTTTATTTGCTCCAACATGAAATTGTAGTAGGGAGGGCACTAGTTAGTTCCTGGCTGCTCAGCAACTTAGACCTGAAATAATCACACAGAAACTATATTAATTTAATCACTGCTTGGCCCATTAGCTCTAGTTTCTTATTGGCTAACTCTTATATGTTAACTTAATCTATTAATACTAGTAATCTGTGTATCGCCACGTGGCTATGGCTTCCCGGCTAAAGATCGGTCCCGCTTCAGCGGGGCTACATGGCTTCCCTCTGACTCTGCCTCCTTTCTCCCAGAATGCCACTTAGTTTTCCCCACCTACCTAAGATCTGCCCTATCAACAGGCCAAGGTAGTTTCTTTATTAACCAACAGTATTCACAGCATACTTTTCTGTTTAAATAAAAAAAAAATCCCACATCATAAAATGATCTGCTTTAGTAAAGTGCATATGAATTTTAATGACTGAAAAGTAAACTGAGGTGAAAAATGTTCCTACCACAAGCCATTAAAACAGCATGCTCTCAGCTCACACTGCTGCACCACTAAGTCACAGCAACATTCAATTCCCAAGTGCACTGAATCGTTATGTTTTTAAAGCACCAATGCTTACGTCACATATGGTTGGTTAAGGTATTTCTAATTCTCAAACATAAAATGAATAACAAAATCCTAATGTGATGGCACCAAAATGAATAGAGGAATACAAGTATGATGGTCAGGGTGGTTTTAGTCCAAAACTGGCAAAAAAAAAAAAAAAAAAAAACAAGCATGTGTGTATATACACACACCAGTTGTTTTACGTTGGTGTTTAAAAATCCATAATATGCAATTACTAAAGCTTTTCAATGAATTACAAATAATTCATTTTTAGTAATGTAGAAAATTTCTATATTTCTTTATTAATTTTCTTTCTTGTTTAGTTCACTGATTTGTCCTGTTTTAAGAAGTGGGGGCAGGATCTTATGATGCTGACTAAGCTGATCCCAAAATCCTAGACTCAAGCAAACTTCCCAACTCAGTCTCCTTGCTGCTCAGACTACAGGCAGTGTCTGGATTACAGTTTTCATTTTGTGAGAAGGGTTACATGTATGTATGTGTATTAGCATATGTGTGCCATGTGTAGAGGCCAGAGGATAACATCCTGGGTCTTCCTCAGTTGCTCTCCACCTTATCTTCTTTGAGACAAAATCTCATTGCACCCAGAGCTCACCCACCCATCAAACCACAGGGATCCTCCCTTTTCTGCCTCCCATGTGCTGGAAGTGGAAAGCAGATGAAGTTCTGGGGGAGGGTGCACTGTTGACATGGGTATGGCCTGGTCAAAGAGGCCAATGCCTCAGACTCAAAGGCATGGAAAGGCCTCACTCTGGTCATGGTATGAATGTGCAGGAAAGGCTAACCATCAACTGAGAGAGTAAGTGTAAAAAGCTCCCACTACAGTTTCTTCCTCTCCAGGATGACACTGCTCCCCTACAGAGTCCCTACCAATATCAGGTAACCCAGCCCCTCACTGGTTGCCATACAACACTGTGTATCCAGGCTACTGGTGCATCTTCACCTGAACACACAGCTCACTGAATCCAGATTTACGTCCCTGGTATCTGTCTTCATGGTCTTCTCTCCAAGTCAGGTTCCCAGGACCCAGCTGTACAGGCTTCAGCAACTGGGATTACAAGCAAACATGATGGCACCCAGCTTTGCATGTGGGTGCATGGATCCAAATTCGGATTCCCATGACTGTATGGCAAATACTTTACCAAGCGAGCTGTCACCCCAGCCTCTGGCTTGAATTTTTTAAAATAATGATTTTTGTTAGCAATCTTTGAAGAGTAGCAAACCATATCAGAAGAAGAGCACTAATTCAGGGGTTTACTACTGCTTTAATTTTTAAAATGTCTCTAAATAAAATCTCTTAAATTTAACAGTTCATAAATTTCTTAATCTCTTTAAATGTTGATGAAAAGCTAACTTTCTCATTGTACCATACAAATCAACAGTTAAGCCCACTAATTTTTACATTAACTCAAAACTAATTAAGTAGAACTGTCTTAGAGAAAAATTTAGAAAGTTTCTTTTACTAAATTTTTCTCAAAATGGTATTTCACTTGAGTAGTTCTGAGAGAAAATGGTGCAAAATTCATTTTTAGTCAGTATGTAAAACTAACATGTATTTCCAGAGAAAAGTTAGTAAAATACTGGCTCAAATTTCATTCCTGTATTTTGTTTTTTTCTTTTTGTTTTACATTTTTAGGTTTCTTTCTTTTTGAGAACATGGTTTTGCCTTATGTGCGTCTATGCATGATGTGCATGCCTGGTACCTTCTGAGGTCCAAAGAGAATGTAAGATCCCCTGGAACTGGAGTTACAGATGGGTTTGAACCACTATGTGGGTGCTGGGAACCAAACTCAGATCCTCTAGAAGAACAAGTGCTCTTAGCCACTAGCCAACTCTCCAACCCCCATTTTGTTTTTTGAAATGTGGTCTTGTGTAACTCAGGCTGGCCTGGAACTTGCTACATAGCTCAAATGACCTTAAACTTCTGATCCTTTTGTCTCTACCTTGGGAATTCTAAGATTAAAAGTGTGAATCTCTACATCTGGTTTTATCTGGTCCTAGTGATCAAGCTCGGGCTTGACACATGCTAGACAAGTGCTTTACCAACTAAACTATATCCACCACATTCCCTGTATATTTTTATAATTCAGGAATTTGATATTTATTGAATGTGATGTTTTTAACAGAAAGATTATAGTGTTCTCTCAAGGAACCTACGCATGAGAAAATTAAGAGTACAAAATAAGATTATTACAAGGAGTTGATACATGTGATATAAAAAGTAATTTTAAGATGGGTGTTATGATGCACACCTTTAATCCCAGCATTTAGGCTGGGCTAGACAGAGAAGCCCAGTCTCAAAACGAAACAAAAAAAGAAAATTAAAAGCGATTTCCACGTGTACTCAGATAAATTTGTTGGCACTGTAAAGACTGAATACAATAATTTTGTGTGCATACTACATGTACACAAACACAGAGTGAATGGAGCACTACAAAAAACTTATAAAAAAACAAAAAAAAACTTATGCTGTCTTTCTTTCTACTCACAAATTAAATGCAGATTTATTGGAAGTTATAAAACTATAAGGAAGACAATAATGGGCAAACAAATCACTAAATATTCTTTTATAAAAAATATTTATTTATTATGTATACAATATTCTATCTACATGTATGCCTGCAGACCAGAAGAGGGCACCAAACCTCATTACAGATGGTTGTGAGCCACCATGTAGTTGCTGGGAATTGAACTTAGGACCTTTGGAAGAGCAGGCTATGCTCTTAACTGCTGAGCCATCTCTCCAGCCCCTAAATATTCTTTCAATGGAATGCTCATCCCTCCAGAAATTACTTAAAAATAGTAATGGTACTGAATTTTTTCTTTTTTACTATTTTAAACTTGGTAAAGATGGATTCAATGTACAGAAAACTGAGAATGCTTCAAATAATCTCAAAAGAGATACAAATTATGTCTACTGGAATGGAACAATTGAGGTCAAAAGAGATACAAATCTTGTCCACGGGAATGGAACAATTTGCATGTGCTTTGGTGTCACAAGTGAAGATATTTTGGGTTTCTGGAGCAGTTTAACATCTGACAGCCAACATGTCAAGTTGATGAGACCTGAGATCAACTGAAAGCTAAACCTCTGGGTTACCTGTGAGGTGTTTCTTTGACTGAATTATTGACGTGGAACCCCACTCTAAATGTGCGAAGACCTTTCAAGGTGGCCCAGATGTAAGGGGATCCAAGAGACAAGCTTTGCTTTTTGCATACTTGCCTTCATGTCTCACTGTCCTGTTCACCTAAGGAGTTCATTTATTCCTTCACTGCTACTGCTATTGCCATTCTTCACTAACATCTGAATTTCCAACTTGAACAGAAGACCAGTGACTCTCTAAGAATTTCCCAAACCTTCCAGGACAAACTGGGACTGGCAACTAAAGCACTCAGCCTTATGAACTGAGAAGCCATCAGTTCTCAGGCTCTCCAATATGAAGACAACAACCTAGACAGAATTGTGTAAGCCCTTCTAAAAATCCCTTTTTATTAGATATTTGTTCTAACAGTTCTATTCCTCTAATAAAACCCTTAAAGGATTCCTTCTTTGAGTTAAATATATCTTGATGTGTTCAACCAGTAGTTTTGTGAAAGTCATGCTTATATGCTCTTTTAAAATGAATGTGAACCCTACCCTTCCTCAAAAAGATTGAAGGAAAGATGTGTCCACAACTGATTACAGTCGTACTGAGATCTGGAGTACAGTATAGGAATACTAAAGTGTAGTATAGATCACACTGAGAATTAAAAGAGTCATTTTAGCTCCAGGAGGCTTGGGAAAGCCTTCATCTAACAGGCTTATCCAGCCTTCTGACATTACAATATGGCATTGTCCTCTACAAAGTTCATACTCAAAAGCCGGGCGATGGTGGTGCACGCCTTTAATCCCAGCACTCGGGAGGCAGAGGCAGGCAGATCTCTGTGAGTTCGAGACCAGCCTGGTCTACAGAGCTAGTTCCAGGACAGGCTCCAAAGCTACAGAGAAGCCCTGTCTCGAAAAACAAAAAAAAAAACAAAACAAAAAAAAAAGTTCATACTCAAGAGCCATTCTACAGAAGAAGAAAAGTCACATAAAAATCTCATAATGGGGACTGGCTAAATGGCTCAGCAGATAAAGGCCTTTCCTGCTCAACAATGAAAACCTACTTGACAACTTAGTTTGATCCCTATAACCCATACAAAGGTAGAAGCAAAGAATCAACTTCCACAGTTATGTTCTGACTTCCGCACACATCTTTGGCATGTGTACTATACACATAACACACTCAGACAACACACACACACAGTAATAATAATAATGAATAAAATTTAAAAACTAAGTGAATTTTGAGTGTCACACAGTAAAGGAACAGAATAATGACAAATATTAACTTTTAAGTTAGATAGCAAAATATTATATGGTGAACTAAAAACAAATCAATATTATTAAGCTATTTTCAAATTACAAGAGGGCAAGTCTGAAAAATCAGAAACAGAACACCATGTAGAACAAACATATCACCATCTAGAACTTCTTCATAAAATTACAAAATTGTAACTTCAGTAACTTTTCTAATAGCTCATCTGTTGGCTGAACAAGAAAAGCTGATTACCAATAGAGGCAACTCAATTATGACTGACTATATCAGCCCAAGAAATTCAAACTCAAAAAATTCAAGCCCAGAAAATATGAACTGACTTAATCCCATTTTAGGAAAACAACTGTTTGAAAAGTTGAGTTAATATCAGTAGTTAGTCTAAAAAAACTAAGCAATAATGTTCCTTCCCTCGATGAATGGCTATGTGTAACCAGTAAGTTTCAGATTCAGATTCTGAGTTTAGGGGAGATGAAGTCTTGGCCCTATGAGGAATGTGCATTGCACATCTACAGGACAAAATGTTCACAAATAACTTAAATAAGCATTAATTCAGTACAATCCAAAGTAGAATTTACCATAACTATATCATAACTGATTTAGGCAAAAATATGTGCAGAAGAAGGGTTGGTTGAACATATTTTAGTTTCTACTATTGAACACTAAAATGCTTTGGTAACTTAGTTTGTTACAAAATTGGTATTTTGAAAGCAACTTAACCTACAATTACAAAGCAAAATAGTTTATAAAGTCATTTGAATGGTTAGTATTCCTAGATCAACATGTAGTCATAAACTACTGTATATACTTCCTAAGCTATCGAATCTTAAGGAGATTTTCTTTCCCATGAAAATTTGTAATGAAAATAATTTTCAAACTCAACCTGCAGGCTCAGGGCAGTATTGTTCAGATCATAATGCATGTGCAAAGTGAGTTCCATATAATAAATGTCATTTAACTGTGTAATGAAGTGCTTCCAACAATGTTTCAATGAGAAGTAGTTAACATGTAATATAATGATATTAAAAGGCAAATATAAATAAGAAAATCTAGTAACTATATAAATACAAATAGCAAAATTTGATCAATTAAGATAATATACTTGGAGCTCAGGATACAGTTTGATGCACCTGCCTGGCATGCACAGAGCCCTGGGTTTCCAATCGCCACTTCAAAAGATGATTATGCTTGTAACCTGTTATCAATAACTGAAAACCTATCTGAATGAAGTTACCTTTTACAAACTGAAATTTTTGAATTCTCATAGACCAGCATTGATAGATAAGTGTTTACACTATATTTTTATGACATGGAATATTAACTTTGAACTACAATTGAAAATAGTTATTTTAGCTCATAAAATTTTTCATTATTTTTGCTGATAGACCCCAGTTACAGATTTTTTTAAATAAGTAAAATGAGTGGCTGAAACATGTTTCCTGGAAAATTACACTGATGATTTTTTGTACCTTATTTCTCAACTAAATTTGGTTTCCCAGCAACTCAGCAAACTCAATTTTTTAGGGTAATCAGTTCAAAAACATGAAGTTATCCATGACATCATTAGGTCACAGTCATCAGTAAACATCATTCCTTTAAATCTATAAACCTAGAACTAAACTCTAACCTCACTGCAGCCACTACTATCTTGAGTCAGATGATCACCACTTCTGGCTTACTGTAGCACACCTCCCACACTCACACACACACACACACACACACACACACACACAGGTCTCTTGTATTATTATTGTACCCCTCACTGGTCTCCTGGTTTACTGGAGCACTCTCTCACTGGTCTCCTGGTTTACTGGAACACTCTCTCACTGGCCTCCTGGTTAAATGGAACAACCCCCCCACCCCCACCAGTCTCCTGGCTTACTAGAACACCCCCCTTCCTGGTCTCCTATCTTACTGGAGCACTCCCTCATCAGTTTCCTAGCTAACTGAGGTACCTCCTCCCTGGTCTCCTGGCTAACTGGTCTTGTGGTTTACTGGAGCACCGTATCACTGGTCTCTTGACTTCCTTTTTTTGCTTCTTAATACTTATTTTCAATCTGGACTTCCTTTAAAAGTCAAGCCAGATCCTCTCACTCCTCAGCCATAAGTTCTTCTGTGGTTTCTAACCTCACTCAGCAAAAGCCTAAGCCCTTGTCATTAGATCACATGGAAGCACATGATCTGTTCTCCACCCCCAGTACACTTCTTCTGACTTGCCCATATTCTTCCACCAACTCATTTAATTTGAGCTACGCTATTTGTGTTTCTTTCAGCTTTCTTTTTAATTCTATGACATAGCCTTTATTTAACTTGTTCTTTCATTGTCTAATATGTTCCCAGATACACATACTATTGCTCCTTTACATTCTTCAGTATCTGCTCATACTTCACCTTCTCGCAAAGGCCACCTGTAGACAGCGATTGTTATTTCACATTGTAGTCTACCTCTCTACCTACAGGTTCAAAAACAGTACCTGAAAATATCTACTCACTAAGCATACAAACCAACAAAAAGTACTGAATTGTTTCCTGTGAGTAATGTAGCAATCATTTTTCCTTACATATACTACACACACACACACACACAGAGAGAGAGAGAGAGAGAGAGAGAGAGAGAGAGAGAGAGAGAGATAAAACATTGACTTACCATTGCACTAAGTGTTTCTTCCCAATCAGGCCTCTCTCGAGGGTGAACATTTCTATGTAGCTCTGGAACAAAATCATCTTCTTCAGACTGTATTGAGGGCTTCATTTTCCTAGAGAAAGAAACATGAGAGACTTTTATAAGAATTTCCATTTCAACAAAAACTGTCGAAATGAACACAATCCAAAAGGCAGTAAAAAATACCTTCAGATTTTAAATTTAACTCAAAAAACGTGAGTGGTAGATGGTGATCCTTAATTTCTACTCTGGCTTCCAGAGATCTACCCTGATATACCAAACACCTGCTTCCTATTCCAGAAAATAACTATAATAATTACTATACAAGGCCTGATTACATCTATTCAACATAATGTGAACCTTGAAAATGATCTGTTACAGAAATCATTTACTCTGAAACTGTGTCTACAGACTGTGCTAAGCATTAGTAAACCTTCATAAGGGGTCTGGGAAGATGCATGATGAATGATGAGGCTCGTTAAGGGCTTACTGGACAAGCACAAGGACCTAAGCAGCCAAGACTGTATGTAATACACTGTTCATGTACACACATACAACACCACTAACACAAAAGTCCCTGTGCAAATTCCCCTCAAATCAATATATTAATGGTTATGTGCTCAAAGATGTCAACAAAGCCATTCAAAATGAAGGTTAAGAAAAAAAGAAAGAAAATCAGCTGAGAACTGAGTAACTCATCAGCAGCCCAGCAATGCTGAAGAAACAAGGGACAAGATGGCAACACTATGTGCTCTAAGCTCTTGACTGAGACTCCAAGAAAGCCATGTCTCCGAACTGAGCCCGAGAGAACAAGAAGTAACATTAAGGTTGTAACCAAGCCACACAGGGTCAGAAGTGCTAGGGAAAATACTCAAATTTAGAAAATAAAAAAGTAAAACAAATAAAAACAAGATCTATTGAAAATTCCCCATCTACATTACATGATATCCAATAATAAATTAAGAGGCAAACTAAAAAAAAAAAAAAAGTAAGTAAAAAGTTAAGGCAAACTCTCATCTAATTCAGATTTTTAAATTACCGAAAAAATAGAGGCAGTATGGTCCATTTGTAGAGTCTGCTCCAGATAAAGGAATCTTTAAGCAGCATCACTCCTGGTCCAGCAGGAAATGACAGATAAAGGGCCATCAAGATGATTTAGTTCTAACTCCCAGACCCACATGGTGGAAAGACAGAACCTCCATGCATGTGCTATAGCATGTGTGCCCATGTACATATTATATACACACATACAATAAATCAATAAAAATAATTAAAATTATAAGAGCTTGCTAAGGCAGATAATCTACAAAATTGAAACTTTCCTAGAATGCATCAGATAAAAAGACTCAGGGCAGGCAACCAGAGTAAATTCTAGAGAAATTAAAAGTATGGGCTTTTTCATGATGAAACAGATCACAGGCAACTACTTGCCTAGGGCCAAGCAAGGGAAAGAGAGATAGACTAGCTGGTAAGAAGCATTTGCTTAATTTTTTATTAAGCTGCTTAAAATATTTATGACTCATATATTCAGTGAAAATGAAAGAAAAACAGATAAAAGTGAAGATTTCAACAGGGGATTGGAGTATTGAGACACTCATGTTCACTCTAAGACTAAGAAATATATATGCAATTACAGATTCATTAGATGTGGGCCACAGGGATGGTTCAGTAGGTAAAGGTGCTTGCTGTCATGACTGATACCTGAGTTTGATCCCCAGAATCGGATGGAAAGAGAGAATCAACTTCTGAACATTATTCTCTGACCTCTACACACTACCATGGAGGGCATGTGTTGTTAGAGCAGTAAGAAAACAGATGAATACAAAAACAAAAAAAGGTAGTTTAAATTTTTTTTTAAAAGGAATTCACTAGATATGTTTAAAAACAAACCTGACTGAATAGTTAACTAGAAAACAATCATCAAACTTGAAGAACAAAAAAAAAAGGAGAAGAAAATATAACACAAAAAATGGCAAATAAGTCAGGTGGTGGTGTGTCTTTAAATTCAGAGGCAGAGACAGGAGGATCTCTTTGAGTTCTAGGATAGCCAAGGACAGCTAAGGCTACATAGAGAAACCTTGTCTCAAAAAAATGTAATAATATAAGCTCTTACATATTTCTAAATTGATGATAAAAAGTAAATGATGAGATAGAGAAAGGAACAAAATCAGCATTTTAAAAACAATGTCTGGAAAATTTTTTAACTAATAAAAGCCATCAAGCTCTCAACTCAAGCCAAAATTTAATTTTAAATTTTTATTTATTTTTAGTTTATGTGTGGGGATATTTTGCCTGTATGCATGAGTGCACATTATGTGCATGTAGTACCTGTGGAAGCCACAAAAAGCATCAGATCCCTGGGGATTGGTGCTACAGACTGTTGTGAGTTGTCATATGGATGCTGGGACTTGACCAGAGTCCTCTGGAAGAGCAGCCAGTGCTTTTAAGTTCTGGGTCATCTCTCCAGTCCTCAAGCAGAATTTTTTAAAGCAAATTCTGTATAACACAGCTAAACTACTAAATATAAAATTCTACAAGAAACTCAAAGTCAGTACAAAGGACAAACTGACTTCAAAGAAGCAAAAATAATACAAAAAAGTAAAGCGAAAGCATGAGTCACTGTAATAGGAAAACACTGTAACCTAGGATCTTCTACCTTTCCAAACATCCATTGGAAAAAAGCAGGTAAGATAAGCCATGTTCAAAACGAAACTGAATTTACCAAAAGGAAAGGAAACTAAGTGAACAAAGTTGAGAACTATAGAAACTAGAAAATAGAAAAGATTGACAGACTAATGGGTGGAAGAATGCATAATTACAACCCCAGAATTTGTAAGTCAGGGCCACACTGTGCTACAAGGTGACTTTGAGGCCATCCAGGACAACAAAGTGACATACTCAAAAAGTCAGTAGTAGTAGCAATGCTTTATGAGATATGTATTTGTGTGTGTGCACACACACATTATATAAGTACAAAAACAGAAAAAAAATCTCTGGGAGCCGGGCAATGGTGGCGCACGCCTTTAATCCCAGTACTAGGGAGGCAGGCAGATCTCTGTGAGTTCGAGACTACAGAGCTAGTTCCAAAACCCTGTCTCAAAAAACCAAAAAAAAAAAATCTCTGGGCCTGTGTATGAGGAAGTTTCTAAACTAGGTTAACTGAGTGGTGAAGAAACATCTTAAAAATGAGCAGAATCCATGGCCTGGGGTCTTCCTCGCACTTGCTGAAAAGGAGAAAGGGACTGAGCAACAGGACTCCCCACTCTGTTCCTGACTGTAGATGCAATGTGACAGTCACCGCAGGCTCCTGCTGCCATGACTTCTCTGCCTCCACTGACTATGTGCCCATGAACCAAGAGCAAAATGAGCTCTTCCTTCCTTCAGTGGCTTTGCCAGATACTTTTGGAAGGATTGGAAGTACAAGGTCACCCTCAGCTACAAAGTAAGCTTGAAGCTTGAAGCTAGACTGAATGTATCAGACTCAGAAAGGTGGGATAAGAATAAATCATATATACAAAACCAAAAATGAGAAAGGTTGATTATTCTTCAATATCTAAAAAAAAAAAGACAGATGGAAGTGGGGGGAACACACTGAATACTGAAAAAGGAGTCAACCATAACTGGAATACAAATGGGTAATATAATGATTCTGAGGACATTGTAAACAATTTTATTTCAATGCAGTTAGAGTCTAATTTAAATGAAAATTTTAAGTCCCTGAAGCATATAATCTACCAGTACTAAAAAAAAAAAAATACAGTCTTATAGTTGTATAGGTAGTTAAATCTGTAAGAAAACTCTGGGCTCATGTGTATTCATTTGTGCATTATTTCAAGCACTGAAGGAATAAATAATAACACTCTTAAATACATATACTCCTCCATATTACGAAATAAACACCTCTCAAGCCATTCAATAAGCCAACCAAGTCTTACAGCTGATATCACTAAACAAAAGCTGACAAAGGCATCACTAGGAAAGAAAATGAAATGTGACACCATAAACAGAGCTCCATAGCAAGCTAGTGGAGGGGGGAGAGAAAGAAGAGAGAGAGGGGAGTTCAAAATTAAACTGGGTTAAGATCTAAGATCTAAGACCAACCAGACTCTGAAAGGTGGGAATCATATACGATTCTAACAGCTAACATTTGGCACCTATCATAAGTTTCAAAGGGGGACTATTTTAAAGAACACAGCTAACATAATTCTTAAAGGTGAATTAGGAAAAACAGAAGATGTCTCTGGTAACACTATCTGAGGCCCTACTCAGTTATTGCTGCCCTTTTTTTTTTCAAGTTACAAAAAGAAAAATAAACAACATAAAATTAGAAAAATAAAGACTGTAATTATTTGACATATACATAGGTAATATGAAAGTCTCTATAATTTAAAATTATAAGAAATTTAGCAATATTCCTGAATAGTCAATATGTAAAAATCAAGTATATTACTATATAATACTGTATGTTTACAATTATTTGTGCTCAAAATGTAACCAACACACATATTTTACTATATTTCATAAAATAGGCTACTACAAAGTAAGAATTAGCACTGCTACTTATACCAAATGAATAAATTTCACAAATGTTCAGCAACAAAAGCCACCACCCATCACATTATACATAATTCTATTCAGATGAAGCTCACAAAACAACAAAATTCATCTACAATGACCCAAGTAAGAATAAAGAAAAACAAGAAAACTGTGGAACACTAGAAAAGTTATCTTGATGAGGCTGTGTGTAACTGAACGTGTAGAAAGAGGGACAAACTGAAGACTTCACTATATGAACATTATATTGGAATAAAAGTATAAAATAAAGGCTCACTATCAGACAGTAAAGATTAATTTACTAGACATGAATGTGTTCACATATACTGTGTCTCATAATAATTAACTGACTTCATAAAAACTTGGTATCTACATATTACAGGAACTCCTGTTCTCTGCTTTTAAATTATGAACAACTGTTTGCTCTTCACATGTTTGAGGGCAGCCTCACCTTTTACAGAACATTCCACTGCTTAAGAATTTTCAACTATGAAATCTAAAGTACCTATAGCTATTTTTTTACAAGCTTCTGTAAAATAATTTTAGTCTTGAACCTGTCTGTATACAGTAGAACAAAATGAGAAATTCCCTCAAAAAGAAAGGTATCAGTTAAACTGCCCTGCTGCTTCTCCTGAGAAAACTCTTCACATCTTTAACACACACTGTTTGTACCAGTTCCTGATGCAGGAGGTCTTTCTGTATATGTGTTGCTTTTATTGGTTGATGAATAAAGCTGTTTTGGCCAATGATTTAACAGTTAAACAAGGTGGGAATTTCAAGTAGAGATTAAGAGAGAAAGTAGGTAAAGTCAAAGAGATGTCATGCAGCTGTAGGAAAAAGATGTCTGAACCCCTTAACAGTAGGCCACAGACTCATGTTGATACACAGAATAATAGAAATGGGTTAATTTAAGATTTAAGAGCTAGCTAGAAATATGCCGAGTCGTTGGCCAGCCAGTATTGTTATTAATATGGCTCTGGGAGATAGCCTACACAGCAAATCTGATCACCTCGGCTCATCTCAGCTGTGGCTGAAGTAATTCAGTAGTAAGTCTGAAGCCCTGAGGCTTCTGTGTATTCTGTACACCTACGACTGAGACAAACTACAACCTGACACTGTAGAGTATGACATATCACTATCCCACCTTCGGAAGACACTAAGAGCTGTGACTGCAAAGCCTCTACATATAGGAGCCTGGGGCTGGAGAGGTAGCTCAGCAGTTAGAGTATACGCTGTTCCTTTCAGACAATCCCAGTTCAGTTCCCAGCACCCACTTGGTAGATAAAAACAATCTGTAGCTCCAGCTCCAGGGGATCTGACCTCCACAGGCACTGCATACATTGGTTCAGACATACTTCCAGGCAAAACACCTACAGACATAAACTAAAAATAAACCAATGTTTTAAAATATGCAGGATATCTTTTCTGGATAGTTTTTATAGATTAATATATGCTTAAATAAATTAGAAATATTCAAAATTCGTAAGAAATTTTTAAAACAAAATTTCTAGCACTAATGGGGCTAGTTACATTGTTGAAAATGATATCCAGATTTTCTAAAGCTAGTTGTTGTCAGCCTATTCACTTCCAACTAAAAATGTCTGATGTTTTAATAGTCATTACAGTTTTAGCAACCAAAGTTCCCAGTCCAGTATCCCCCACTACTGAATGGTACTATGTGCCCCACTGGCTTGGGGGAGCCCTCTATACCATCTCTAGGCTTCTCATCCTATGTCTTTTCTTTACAACTCAGCACTACAGATTTCAACTACTATGGAGTTATTCCATAATATTCATTTACCCAAGTCATTTATGGTTTTCTCTTTCCTAAATCATTCCATGACTAAGTTAATCAGCCCAAATCAATTTACTTCAACATTTATTCACCTATTTATTATACTGAATGCACAATTAGATTGAACTAATATCTTTATGGTATTACACAGTTTCATTCTGAACAAAGTATATTCTTAGTTTATTTCCTGACTTCTTTTATGTTCTTTGGTAAAGTCTTATATTATACTGTTATGTTTGTTGTCATTTTTAAACATGTCTTAAAGAATCAGATTAGGTTGATTTGGGGCATCTTTTTAAATTTATTACTTTTTTCTTCCATTATATCTTATAACCTACTGGTATTTGACAGTTCAATATGCTATTATTAGATATTTTACAAAGAGAAAAAATGGAATGTGTTGCCACATCAATTGCTCTAGATATAGCAGTTTTCCTAGAAGCCCTACTTCCCAGTCTGAAGACAGCAAGGCAGCCACTCATATCCCCAGAAATTCAGCATGCTCAGCACCAAGCCTTTCAGAGAAGTTTCCTATCAAGGGCCTTAGGGGACTGGGGTGGGAAAAAAACAACTTTTGCACTGTGCTTTGCATTCCAGACTACATATATGTGAAGAAACAAATGTCTCTCCCCAGTCTGCAAAACTTCTGTAAGTTCAATAAAGGGAAAAGAATTCTGGACAAAATAAATCCTGGCTGACATCATCAGGCCAGACTGATCAATTTCAGGAAGACTAAAAGCAAATGGGATCATCCTGATTGGTAAACCAAAGTCTCACCTAAGGCAGGGATGAGACTGAACACATAGAAGGCAAAAGTATCCTACAAAGCTTTCCTTACCAAGTAGGGAAAAGAGAAGAAAAGAGAGCCAAGACAGAAAAAAAAAAAAAACAGAACTTAGGTAGAAGAAATTACTTTATTTAAAATAATTATAACTGAATGAGAACATAGAAAAGAAAATGAATGATTGTCAAAGAAAGCAAACGAGCAGCAGAACTTCCAAAGTGTCCAGGAAGGGTCATCTGTTCTTGTTAAGTTCATTTCCTTTTGAAGCACAGTCTATGTAGCCATGGCTAGACTGGACCTTGCTATGTAGACTTGCCCTCAAACTCACAGAGGTACCCTTAAGTTCTGTGATAAAAAGAGAGTTCTATTTTTTTAAGGTTAACTATGGTACATTTATGAGTAAAAGTTTCAGTATGTCAGAGCTTTAATTTAATAAGTATGATAGTGTAATTAACTGAGAAACTTTGAGTTGAGAAAGAATGTAATGGTTAGGGGGAATCTTAAGTGTCCTCCCTCCCTCCCTCCCCCCATCCCCGTGTGTGTGTGTGTGTGTGTGTGTGTGTGTGTGTGTGTGTGTGTGTGCTGAGAATAAACCCAGGCATACTAGACAAGTATTCTAACACTGACCCATATGCTAACCTATATTTTTAACATAACTTAATAAATCAAGAATTTTTAAACTATTTACACTGTTTTTATGCTCTAAGGCCTTTTTGAACATCAAAAACCTCATGCAGACAAGCATATACCTTTCTTATGAAAGGTTCACCTTGGGCACCAACCCAAAGGGCTGAATTACTGAAATACCAGGAAAGTCTTGCACTAGCATGCCTTGAGGTTAGGACAAATTTATTTCACAAATCATAACAACAGAATAATGGATGAGCTCCAACATTGCATACATTTTCTGAGGCTAGGGATGCTTACACCAGACTCTCATGATTATTATTCTAACATTGATAAGAATATGTTAACTAAAAACTGTATTTAATATTAAACAAATATTTTGAGGACCAAACTGAACTTCAAAGCAACATAATTCTTTCTGGCAAAATATACACATTGTGGCATTTTGTATGAGATATTAAAATGAGATGCCTATAAAAGATCTATTTTATACAATGGACATGAGTATAGAGCTGTAATTATTTGAATGGTTAGGTTTTAGTATTTTCTCTCCATCTTTCCCAGTTCATAAAAACTGGTTGGTAATCTCAAAATCAAAAACTTCAGAAGACAAGAATGATAAAAACTGGGAATTGTGAAGTCTTCTAGTAATAAATAAATCACTCTAATATAAAAGTAAACCCATAGAAGAAATGAAGTCCCACTACCCAGTCCTACTGAACATTTCAGCATCATTGCAGAATCATTCCAAGCAAGGCAGATGGGATAAGCCAGTCAAGCACATGAGATACAAGTTCCATAATGTTTAAGACCAATACACCCTCCCTGGTCCACTCAGTAAGGTGTGTACACCACCCTGTTCTGCTAAGTGGAGTAAGAAGTTTCTCTTCTCACTTAAAAACAATGGTCTAGAAGGCAGACACAAGTAGAGGTGCTTAAGGGACTCAAAATAGTGGGTTCATGGCTCCACCCTAGTGTTGACTGCATATCTACACATCAGTGATACAGAGAAATACCTCAAAGGAAGTTCAAAACTGTGGTGCCTCTGAGAAGTTATTGCTTAAGTAGAGAGTAGCAGAATAGACCAGATAAATCGCAAACCTTTTCTACAATGAAACTCATTCATTACACTTGGACTCAAATCTTTAGATGTCTTTGCAACATGATAATGTTGGCTAAGCAGATCTAAGACATAAAACCCCACCTGGAAAACATTTTTTTTAAAAAAATGACTATTTTATAGACTTGCTATACAGTTAACAGATATACAGCCTAATATATTTTTATGTAACTACTCTAAATAAAATTTCTCTTTCCTGACAAGATTCTACATTTACAATCTTCCTTTTCTGGGTTATAGTTCCCTTCTCACTTACAGAAAGCTCCTTTTAATGATCATTCAAGGCTATTCTATCCTAAGGGCTCAAAGACTTTCTAAATAGTGTAAGAACCACTGTTCAGGGGGACAAGGCAGATAAAGCACACAACATTAACTCCATAATACAAATGAGAAGTCAGAGGAGCAGAGATCGGCATCCATAGCCCTGAACCTCACAATGGAGAGTGAACAACTCCTACAGTGCTACCAGAAAAAGTTCTGTTTCCTGCTCCCAAGTCCAAAGATAAAGGCTATTGTAGAAGCTAACAGACAAGCATTTGCTCTTCTCTCTGAGTACAGCACCTTCCCTAAAGCAGACAGTGGCTAGAGTCACCAAGAACCCACATTCCAGATACCTGATAACTCAACATTAGTTCTCTCACCCAGGACTCCTCTAGTGACATGGTATCATTTTTTAGGAGTATATTTAAAACAGAACTTAGGTGCTATTCATGAGAGGAGAAGAATATACAATCTTTTGACCTCATCTCATTTAGGAGACAGAAAGAGACAGAGAGACAGACAGACATAAAAAGAGTGCAACCAAGACAACGATTTGGAAGTAGGTGAATTAGCACAGGTTTTAAAGAAGTCGAAACTTTCATAACTATAAAACTAACTTTAAAAACACCTCTCCTCTAGTAGACTGTATTACTTGTTTCTCGGGAGTCAGAGCTGTAGCGCATCTCATCCAACCCTTCACCTTCCACACCCACATGCATTTTTCTGCTTGGCGTTTCAGCAGGAACATGCTGTGGATGTTGTGAAAGCCTGCACTGCCTTGTTTCCTCATGCTTTACTGATGAATAGGGCGAGAAACACTGTGAAATGGAGCCTAACCCACATCTCTTTCTGGGATTTGTAAATAAAATCCCAAAGGCATATCTCGTTTGGAAGAGTGATGGTGATATTCAGACAGGATATGCAGTTGTAAACAACAACAAACTCCCTATGGTTTCATGGTTTCCTAAAACAATACCTACAAGTAGCTCAGTTTCTCAGAATGACTATGTTGTCAGTACTCCCTAAGACAAGGGTTCAGCCTTACAGACTTACTTTTAAATGTCAAAAGAAAATCATAGGAGAATTCCCACTGCTTAACAAATAAATCTAGAATTATAGTACTTCACATACTATAAAGTATCAACAGAGCCAGGCCCAAGTTGTACCTTCCTTTGGCAAATCCACAAAGTATCACAATTTTAATGAAGACGGTTTTACTAAAAAAAAAAAAAAAAAAAAAAAAAATAAATAAATAAATAAATAAATAAATAGAAATACATTTTAAAAAAGTATACTGATAGGAGATACACAGACCACAATAAACACCAGTAGATATGTGTAACATCAGCACCATTGAGAGAGATGAGGCTTATGCAAATCTGCAAGGCTAAAAAATATTATAGTGCAAAAAAATGAAATGAAAAAGAATGATATGAAATAAAAGCTCATTTTCATAGTCTCAACATTTTAGAATATACTTCTCATTTGTTTCAACCATGAGTAACAAATTTAATGTGATCTATCAAGAGCTCCTAACATTTAATGGCTCCTTTCCTTAACTAAGATCTAAAAATAAATTCTAGATTTAAAAAATAAAATCCTTTAACTTCAGAGGGAAACACATATGCACACAAAGTTTGTGTTTGAGAGAGAGAGAGAGAGAGAGAGAGAGAGAGAGAGAGAGGGAGGAAGGGAGGGAGGGGGGAGGATACTTGTTTTGAGTATTAAACATAAAGAGTTGATGAACTGATAGATAGTCACCTGCCTAAGGACTATTAGGTAAAATTACAAAGATATCTAATTGCCCATGTTCATTACGGTAGTGGGTGTATGTAGCTCAAACTTCAAATTTCATCAAGAGATTTTTTTTAATGACTATAAATGTGTTAAATTCTTAACCATGTATGAAACAGACTTCCTAAATTCTGTAACAATGCAATGAAATTAAGTACTGTCAGTTTCCTCCAGCAGCAAAACCTCTAAACAGAGGCCACAGAACTCTCAACCAGGAGGCATCCTACAAAACCTCAAGTATTAAGTTTCTACCAGAAATTCCAAAGCCCAGAAAGACATGGGTGTGGGTGAGTGGGTAAAAATGAGAATCAAAGCCACAACATAACTTATGTGAATTTAGTTAAGATATTTCATATATGTTCATAAATGCAGGCAACTGTCCACACACACACAACACACTTTAGAACACATTACCAAGAAAAAAAAGTGAAATATCCATTAGATGCAAATGAATTTGATCTGAAGATCAAATCTATTAAGATACAAATCAGACACAGAAAGGGGTAGCAGTTCATTATGAGTCTCTACTTGAAATTCCTGAAATGCTACTATAAAACCTGTCTAACACCTTCTCTTCCTGGTGTTGGAACAAGTAGTTGAAAATATATTTTACAAGCTCAGGGCAAGTTGTGGAATGAAGAATGCTATAGCCAATTGAAAAGTTGCCCTCTTCCATTCCAAATCTATCCAGAGAGAAACAGAATAGACCGAAGAGGAGGACAGAACAGGCAAAAGATTGAGAAGAGAAGAACTCCTAAATTACCTGAAATTTTCTTTCGTTTCTTCGTCTTCATCATCAGTCAGCTGGGTTATAACTTCAGAATCCAGCCAAAACACACTGTCGTCCCCCAAAGAGCCACTCTCACTTTCTGTCTCCATCTCGTACTGAGATCCTCAAGGCATGGGATATGAAGCACCAGTGTTCAGGTTGGTTAGCACTACTGCTGCTCACTCAAGAATGTGGCAGCTCTAGCTGGTAAGTGATGATGCTGGTTTCATTGCAGCTGGGAGTACAGACAGGAAATCCCAGGCAGCACACTCACTGCATATGACTATGCACCTGTCATACCTTAGACCCTCCCACTGCCTTAGGCTCTATGACCTACATAATAAAAACCAGAGTCCAAATCAGGGTGATCTTTCAATAATTATCCACTTTTAATAACTATTTTTCTTATGTCGTTTCCAGGTAATAGGTATTTTCAAAAAGCAGGTTTCTGTTTGCAACTCAGGCTTTAATATGATAAACAGAAAACTCAAAAGGCTAACTACAAACATCTGTGTCCTGTGCTAGGCTCCATGCAAGACACAGTTACACACCTCACAGTTAGGGAGGATCACAATTAATAGAGAAAATATGCAATGTCTAGGGACCTTCCCAGCTTCCTGCCTTCTAATGTTACGTATCTTTCCTTCCTTTGCTCAAGTGACCAGAGTGATAAGAGAAAAATAAGCCTGTTCAGGGCTCATCTAAGAAAAAAAGTGTAAAAAGGTGAAAGACACTGACAATTATTATATGAAATAAAAACATTAAGACATGTTCACACATTTACACTGGAAAGGTCCATGCTGGCAATAAAATGGTTTACTAGGAAGTAAGTCCAAGTATTGGATCAGTAACATTGCAAACAATAGAATCGCTTCTTTGAAAAAAAGCCATGCTGTTAGCAACCACAGATGTATCCTATAGTGGTGGGTACTTGTCTCCTACCGAGCAACAACAAACATGGAGCCCTGATTTTTATGCTAGGTCCAAACAGACTTCAGAAAAAGAAAAGGACAAAACCAACATCCAAGAGTTTTCTCATTTGAAAGCTCGGAAAATTAACTTCTGGGTGATTTGGCTTATATAGTACCTTTTCCTCCCTGGAACTTATAGAATACTCATTGACTTAATGCTGCAGCTTTGACAACTGATGAAGGTTTAGTCTCCTGCTAGAAACTAAAATTTATTGGCAAGCCTGAAAACAGGTATAAAAAATGAATTGTTTCTGACAGGGATTTGGAAAAATTCCCTAACACTTTACATAAAAACATCTTGCAAAATATTCAAGTTTCTACCTAAGACAAATCTTAGCAAATTCAGATCTCTATAATCACTTCAAAAATGAGAATATGACCATGGGTATCACTCTAACAAATTTCTTATCAGCTAACAAAGACTTTGAGGGTGTGAATTAAATTTCTTCTTTGTGCTATACATTAACATAAGTGCCCCCCAAAACAGATATTTAAATCTAAAAATTAAATTACTGAACATCATAAGAAATTCCTTTCAACCAACCATCTTACAGTAGAAGTGTCCTGAGTATAATTTTATAGAGTTCTCACTAAATTTTTAGAAAGTCATAAAAATCATAAAACACAAATCAATCTTCTTATATAAAAAATGTTTATATCCAGCTGGTAATGGCTCAGTGGATAAAATGTCATCTACATAAATATAAAGACATAAGATTAAGTTCCCTAGAATCCACAGATAAAGTCAACTATGGGGGCTGAAGAGATGACTCAGCAGTTTAGAGTACTGATTGTTCTTACAGAGGACCCAGGTTCAATTCCCAGCACTCAAATGGATGATCACAACCATCTCGTCTGCCCTCTTCAGGCACCAAGTTACACACATGGCATACCAACATGCATGCAGGCAAAACACCCATACACATAAAACAAATATATGTTTTAATTTTTAAAAAAATTTTAAAGCCAAGTATGGCTGCATGTGTCTGTAACAATGGGACCAATGGGAGCAGAAAAGGTAAACCCTTTCAGTCTAGCCCAAACTTTAAACTCCAGGTTCAGTGAGAAGATTACATCTAAGAAAATAAGGCAGGGAATGATAGAGTTGGACATCATATCAAATTCTGGCCTCCACACATGTACACACAAATGACTATATCTACACACACACGGGGGGGGGTGTTCATAACTTCTATAACAATAATACCAAACATGAACACAGTCAAAATGTAAAAAAGAAAATGGAAAGAAAAGAAGCACATCACAGCTGGTTAGTTTTTTTAAATATCCAATCAGTTGACACAAATCTCTAAGACCCAAGAGCCCAGAGGAAAATTGATAAAAAACAAAATAACCAACAAAACTCACAAGATTTTATCACACATGAAAAAGCACTTAATGTAACACGGGAACAAGGGAAGAGGGCCCACAAAGAGAGATCTTTAAAATTTTTGCACATAAGTAAGGATTTTAAATGTTTTTAATAAGCAGGTTTGGTGGTGCACACCATTCATCCCAAGGAAGAGGCAGGCATTAGGATGAGTTCCAGGTCACCCATGGCTCCACAATGAAACTCTGTTGCCTGAGCAGGGCATTAACTAACAAATTCCCACCACCAGGCATGAGAACCCTGCCCCCCTTTTCCAAGTTGGTCAAGGGAATCCAAGAGACTCCCAAAACTCTATAGGCTAATGATACTGTCATTGATGCTTTCTGGAAGTGGAAGGTAAGTCTCTATTGCTGTATTTTGGACACAAAACCTGGAGGATTAGAGCTGGACCTGAAAATCTCCCTAAGGACTATCTTTAAAACCAAGATACCATGCAAACTTCCAAAGAAGAGGAACAACCATTAATCCTACTGAGCTGTGATGTCTATGAACCACGACAAAGACCAGTAATACACATTATCCCGTAGGGTGCAACAGCAGCACACATACATGTCTTAGCAGTAACAGACAACTCTGAGTGGAATCCTGCTTGATACTGGAAACCTAGATAACTACCTGAGGCTAGTGAAGTCCTGGATCTTGGAGCATACAACCATCACTTTACTAAAACAACATAATTCCCAACTACCTTCTAAATATTTATCCTTATCCTCACAGGTAAATATAGGCCTCACCCTCATCAAAAGGGGGAAAAAAAGTCTATAACAGAGACCAATACAGAAAACCACAACCAATCAAAGCATAGGACAAGGGGCCATATAGTGCTCAGTGCTCAGGCCTAATGGGTACATTTACAACAACACAATTCCTGCACCTAAGGCTCAGAGATCATAATGAGAGTTGTTTGGAGCGGGGGTGAGGGGGAGAGACTAGGACTAAAGACAGTAAGAAGAAGAGGAACAGGAAGTATGCTGTGAGATGTGAGATTGTGTCTTTTAAAAATGTCCGAGAAGCTAGACCCATGAAGTTTCATCAACACAGCTGCCTATAGGACAGCTAAACAACCTATAAAACATCCTAAACAAGGATGACACTGAGACAACCTAACATGGAAGGGAGATATATGGTTGGGACTCAACCCTTGACAAAGAAATACAGGCAATTGAGCAATGTTGGGAGTGAGAGAACTAGTCTTCCCTAGGAAGCATTCCCAAATTGGTTATCTAATGCCAAGTGATTAGCGCTGAAGTCATCTATACACAAGTAATATTATACAGACTGAGCAGGGTGTTTTATATATTTAGGAACATACACATATACATGACAACAGTTAAAGAAAAAAGGTCATAAATTTTGAAGAGCAAAGGGTACATAGGAAGGACTGGAGGGAATGAAAGAAGAAGGAAATGATGTAATTATATTTTAATTTCAAAAAATGTAAAGATCTTGAACTGAAAGGTGATAAGGGAAAATCAATATGCATGTAGGTGAGAGATTAAACAGGTGCATCCTCTATGCAGGAAGAGCTGGTAAAACCCACCAAAATACAAAACAGGCATCTACTTAGCCCAGTAATATTACAAACAGGAACGCCCATGGTAGTACACTTTATGATAGCAAAAGAGAACACCCCACACAGCACTTAGGTCTGGATTAACATTGAATCACATAATTAACTCACGGATGATGGAGGAAGGTCATTGGTTAAGTAATAAAGAAACTGCTTGGCCTCATAGGTTAAAACATAGGTGGGAGGAGTAAACAGAACAGAATGCTGGGAGGAAGAGGAAGTGAGCTCAGACTCGACAGCTCTCCTCTCAGGGGCAGACGCGATCAATGAAGCTCCAACCCAGGATGGACATAGGCTAGAATCTTCCCGGTAAGTGCACCTTGGGGTGCTATACACAGATGATTAGAAATGGGCTAAATTAATATGTAAGAATTAGCCTAGAAGAGGCTAGATAGAAATGGGCCAAGCAGTGTTTAAATGAATACAGTTTGTGTGTTGTTATTTCGGGCATAAGCTAGCAGGCGGCCAGGGTGCTGGGGATGCAGCCCCGCCGCTCCTATTACAACACACGGAAAAGCCACAGTGCACAATGCTACATAGGTAAGAAGACAAAGCAGCCTAATGCTTATGATGAGAACAATTAGCAGAAACACTGTGAAGGCAAAGAAAAAAAAGAGGCAAAGTGTAGCACAGCACATACAGGTGCCACCATTCTGCTTCAGAGAAAGATGCCCATACAGATGCGCAGATCTTCCACTGAAGGAAAACAGGAAAGAAAACTTGAGTTTTCACTATATTGTGCTATACTTTATTTTATATATTATATTGCCCTTGCAAAAAATTGATCTTTGATGTCCCTCAAGAGGTAATTGTGTTTTTATACAGCTATAGTATACAAAATCTTGATTCTCTCCTATTTCTAAACATTCTCCAATCCCCCTAGTCACTTTTTCTTTTACCCCTTCTTTTGTTTGTTCAGTATCACAGCTGACCTTCCGCACTTCTGCACGTCCTTTAAACATGATAAACTGTGGACAGGTTTTATGCAAAAGACAGACGGAAAGTTGGCTTATATAAAGCACTCTGGAAACAGCCTATTTGGGTCCTTCTACAATTTAAGAATCCCAACTCCAGAAAGCCTGCTTCAGGGGCAGTCTTTATCCCACAGGAACCAGGTAGACTTCCTAAGACATTTAACACTTTTGACCTGGCATCAGATTTTTTTTTTTCAATTTATGTTTTTCAACACATGTTTCCATCTTCTGTTCCCCTTTCAGAAGTCAATATAGATCTAGCAGAACAAATAAATGACTACCAGAAGGGAATGGGGAGAGAAACAGAGTGGATAACTGAAACTAGCAGACAATAACTCCAAACTCCTGATGCCATGTTCTCCTCATTTGGTTTTGTTTGTTGTTTTGTAGTACTGAATCTAAGTCCTCATGCATACACGATCCACCACTCTGCTGTATCATCAGCACTTTCTGTTGACTTGTTTAAACCCAGAGCAAGCAAGCTTCACTTTCAATTAGGTTTGGTAGGCAGCAAGTTGTGCACTAATTCACAGGAGTTGTTAGTAGTGAGTTTCGAATCATTCCCACCAATGATGTCAGTAGAAATCCCACAAATGATTTAAAAATCCCACTAGGGCACCTCCTAAATGACTCAGAGGGTATAGGCACTTGTCACAAACCTACATGGTAGGAAGAGAGAACCAACTTTTAAAACTTGTCCTGTGACCTCCACACAAGTCTTGGCATATGTGCACGCATACATTCACAATAAAGAAATGTGAAAAAAAAAATCCCGTTAGAAGAACTTCTTAAAGAGAATGGTGAGAATGCTATTTGAAAAAGGGTCTTGTATGTAGCCCAGGCTGGCCTAGAACTTACAATGCAACCCAAATTGACCTCAAATTCATGGCAATCCTCCTGCCTTGGCCCCCTATTGTGATGATTACAGGCATGTACTACCACAATAGACTTAGAAATGTGACTTATTTTTCAAAGAGCAGTGGTAAAGTCCTACAGCGGCAAATACTAAGCCTGCAGCAGAGCTAAGCCCTCTGTTTTTTGGGTTTTTTTTTTCTTTTAAGACTAGTCAAGTGCAGTAGTGAGAAGGGGGAAAGTGAAGAACAGGAGTTCAATCTGTAACTGACTGTGAACAATCGAGATAACTCACTACCTTCGGACCAGCCCTAAGCCCTCTGCATAAAGCTGACAGCCAGTTTAAGAGGCAGAAACCATGTAGCTACCACAATACCACCCGGCCTGGCAATAGCACTATTACAATAATGCCACTATTGCTGCCATAGTGACATGTCTGTTAGATGAGCAACTCATCGCTTCCTGCCTGAATCTAAGGTCACTCCATGGGAGGTAAACCATGTCTAGCACTGTACATGGGTCAAAAGCTCATGGCTGTGGAGGCTACAGAAACCTCTGCTGCTGTATTGCTAAGTGGACATGGTATTGAACTGCCTTCTGGATATTTATATTTATAGCCATAGATCAGTATTTCTCTCAGCCTTTGTCAGAGAAGCTTCTACTCACAGGAGAAGTCAGTAGAAATAGAGAATCATAACCAGTCAAACTTCTAAGAATAAATGACTGTTTAATGCCCAGTCTTAAACAGAGCATCTATTTCATCCCTCCAAGGCTCAGGAACATCAACGAAATGGAGTGAAAAGGATGTAAAGCCCAAAGATGTGGAGAAGCATTATGAGACAGTCTTCAGAACACAACATGGCTGTTACACTCATGAACTCACAGTGGCTATGAGTCTAAGATAGGCCCATCAACATTCAGTAATGGAGGGGAGGGACTCATGAGATCTTATACCTCCTTGAGTAGTTACTGGAAGTTAATGGTCATTAGGGGAAGGAAAGACAATTTTTTCAGTGATTTAGTTACTTGTAAGTTGCCCATGCCTCATTCAAGAACCTCTAACTAAACTGTATGGGGGGCAGGGAGGAAAAGCATACACTATAAGAAAGATGAAGACAGGAGGGGGGGTGTTGGGAAGAAGGGATTTAGTTAGAGTGGGGGGAGAAGATAATGGGCAGTGTGCAAACGACCAAAATAATTAAAACATATATAAAAATGTCAAAAATAGTAAAAATATTTCCCCCAAAAATGTGGTAAAAACCAACACGATTGCTGTACTGCAAATAAAGATACTCATATTCATCACCCAGGGATATGCATGTCACAAATCTGCACTGAAAATGCTTTTCATGTATTTGTGAGTCTAAGGCAGAAAAGCTCAATTTCTAGGCCAGACTGGGCTATACAAAGAAATTCAGGGAGGGAGGGAGGAAGAAAAAAAGAGAGGGCAAGAGAGCAGGAGGGTGGGAGAAGGAGGAAGAGGGAGGGAGAAAGTACAGGGGGAAGAAAGGCAGGGGAGAAAGAAGCTTTTCAAATATTATACACTCTGACCTACTCAGGAGACTGAGGCAGGAGAATCTGAAGTTCAAGGACTGCCTGGGCTACAGAATAAATTCATGGCCACCCAGTATATCTAAAAAGAGAGCTGTGAATGCAGGGTCAGCAATACCTATCCACCATATGTATGGGATAATGTGCAGTTCCCACCTCTGTCCACTTCCTCCTATTAGCCTGACCCTCCCTAGTCCCATAGCTTTATTTAAGCTTTTATCTTTCAGGGAGATTGTGAAGGGTGATTTCTTGACCACATTCCACGCCCCACCTCACCCCTCATTTACACAGTTCATGGCTAGACACAGTAGAAACTGGTACATAACAAGGTTGAGCACAAAGGGAATCTCAAGACAGCAAGAAAGCAATAGAATAGTAAAACTCTCAACTCTCTCATTTCAACCCTCATTTGTTATCACCACAAAACAGAACTGTTGTTTATAAAAACTGTTCAGTATAATGCATGGTACAGTCAATACATGCCTCCTTTACTGGGTGCCGAGTTCCAGAATAGTTTACAAATCACTCCAAATATAAAAATATTAAGCTCACACATTAAAAAACTTCTAATTCTAAATGGGGATAGTATTTGGGTTAAGTAATACTAGTCTATCAAATAATTGTAAAAGGGAAAATTTACACAAGAATTCTATTTCCAACGACTGAAGGTTTTCTTATAATGTACAAAGAGTGTAATGCAAAATGTACAAACATCACTTGTCTTTTTATATTGACTAAGCAAGCATTTTTTTCACAAAGCAAGCATTCTAAATATATCATTACTTAATCTTTAATTTTCTTCAATACAGGAAGAAGTTATTGAGGCAGGTTCTGACTGTGTGACCCTGGCTGGGCTGAAACTCCATATGAAGACAACGCTGACCTTAAACTCACAGAGATTCTCCTGCCTCTATCTCCCGAATAGCTGAGATTAAAGATATGAATCACCATACCCACCTCTGAATCTTCGTGGGTGTTCCTTGTTCTAAAATAATTAACTCTGAAAGAACCACAGTTCCCTTTGTTATTGTAGATTAGTCATGGTTCCTGGTCCTTAGATACTGATATGTGCTTCAATCCCAAATTGTATATGTACAGGACAAACCAGGTTAAGAATATCCGAGCAAATCCATTTCACAACAATATTAAAATTAAAGAACTAAAAACACCTTCTCTGGATACTTTAAACAAAACCCAAAAGGTCCGCCTGACTAGAAAATATAAACAATCATGGAACATACTTTGTGCCATTAAATACAACAGTCTAACTTTAACTGCATATGCTCGTTAAATTAATTCCTTTCCTGTAAAACGGCCACCTTAACGCTGAATCACCCCACTGCAAAATATATGTTTTAAAAACTATGTCACAGCCAGACAGTGGTGGACTCGCCTTTAATGGAAGCACTCATGAGGCAGAGACAGGTGGAGTCACTGAGGTGAATAGCTGAGGCTACACAAAGAAACCCTGTCTCAAAAAACAAACGAAACAAAAAGTTCATTTTCAAAACCCTATGAACAAAATCAGAGCGTTAATCGACATACACCTGAACCCAATATTTAACCATAAAATTTACAAATGGTGTGATTTTGTTGAGTTAAATTAAGTTGCAGTTTGGTAATCTCAACACAGAAAACAATAACTACGTAAAGTTAATGTATGAGTACAAAGCAATGTGTGTAATAAAAACATTACATGACGTAGTATAGGCAAGAACATCAATAAATGACAGCCATTATCACAACTGAAACCACAAAATCTTTTCACACTTGTGATTGTATTAAAACTTAGAAAACATTTCAATCTGTAAATCTCTAAATATTCAACCTGCAAATATCTGACTTCGAAAACTGAAATGTCTACTATTATTTTACGAGAGTAAGTGATCTAACAAATAAAAGGAAAGGAGTCCCAACTAAGTTACTAGGTTGTTTTCTTATTATTTGCATCTCTTTCGTAATTGTGAAATGTTGTGGATGGGATCTGCAATGTCCCCTTGCTGCTGGCACTTGGGGAGGGTGTATAACATTTAGGACACTGAGCCTCGTTGTCAGAAGTCAGACACTTGTAAATATTGTGCCTGGCCTCAGGGTTCTTCCTTTGGTTTCTGGTCTGCCATGAAATGCACAGCCTCTACTATGCATTCTTGCCACCATGATGTATGCTGCTACTCTGGCACCCCACCCCCACTGTGATATGCTAAAAACATGAGCTAGAATAAAATTTTTCCTCCCTTAAGTGGCATCTGTCAGTTATTTTGTACCAGATGCAAAAATAGATAATACTTTAATGACAGCAATTAAACAATTATATAGGAAGCTCATCTCTGCCATCACCACATTCCCAGTGAGGACTACAGAGGAAGTACAGTGCTCCCCCTTATTCCCAGGGGTATAACCCTAGAGACCTGTGAGTACTGAAACTGCAGGCAGCACCAAGTCACACAAAACTTATATATTCATAAAATCATTAAAGCTGAGATGGGTATCACTTTTTCATTCTTTTATACTTTTTTGACACTTTTGAGTTGTTCACAATAAGTAAAATATTTAGATTGAATTTTGTGATATCAGTTTACTGTTTCCCCTCTCCTTGGGTCATGATCTTTTACATTTTCACCTGAAGGCAACACTTCTCAGCTCTTCCTCAGCATAGTGTAACTACCAAACGACTACTCTTGTGCTTTCAAGTCATTACAAAATAAAACAATGCTCCTGAACATGAGCACTTCACTACTGCCAGAGTCAATCTAATGTTAATTCCTTTCGAATAAGAATCAAAAATTCTCCCTACATGAACTTAACCCTTTATTCTTGCATATTTATCCTAGTTTGATGTTATCCTTCATAGCAATTACTACACTCCTTGAGCCTTAGTATGTACTCAGATGCCATTCAATTTAAATATTTTAACCTTTTATTATGGAAATTGCAGGGTATCAAAAAGTGTAAATAAAAGGATGACAAACCAACAGCTATCTATTGCCCAGCCTTAGAAACTAACTATGGACCAGCAAAATGGCTCAGTGGATTAAGGTACTTGCTGTGCAAACCTGAGTTCAGTCTTCAGATCCACATAAAGGAAGAGGAAGAGAATCAACTCCACAAGCTTTCTCTAACTTCCACATGCATACCGTGGCATTCACACTGCACCATGCACACACACATATAAACACAATAGCAATAGTAGTAGTAGTAATAATAATAATAAATACCTAAGGGCTAGCAAGATTATTCAGTGTGAAACAATACTTGCTGCCAAGCCTAACATGGAGTTCGATCTCCAGAACTCACAAAGTAGGAGAGAAACTGGCTCCTATTAAGTCTTGGTCTCAGTTTCTCTCTCTCCCTCTCTATGTCTCTATGTGTGTGTGTGTGTGTGTGTGTGTGTGTGTGTGTGTGTGTCTGTCTCTGTCTCTCTCACACACACACACAATAATACACAGTAAAATTTTAAAATAATTAATTTGGAAAAGCTCCACTCCCAGATTTTCCTACTTCACTGGTCTCAATGGGTAGTATGTAAGCAAATTCTAGGTATCGTTTAATCCTTATATAATTCAACATGTCTTTAAAAGCAAAAAAAAAAAACTGTATGTATGTATGTGCACATATATATGGAGGGCAGATTAATCTTGGATGTCATTCTTCAGGTGTGAACTGAGACGGGTTCTCAGATGCCAGTGAGACCTAGAGCCATAGCTGCTGCTGCCTGACTAGAGCTGGGGTCATAAACTCATGTGAACTCGCTAGGCTTTTTTTTTAAGTGGGTGCTAAAAATTGAACTCATGTGCTAATGCTTGAACTCTAAAACCTTTTTAAATAATATTATGTTTTTAGAGACGTAATAATCCCTTACCTGAAATGCCAGTCAGTAAATAGCTTCCAACTGTCATTAAACTTTTTCCCATCTTTTTATCAATTCACCTGTTCAAATCAGAAACAATCCACCCACATTATGACAGTCAGCATGTCTCTTAAGTCTCTTTTCACTGAAGGTTCCCCACCTTCTCCATTTCTCTATTTACTTTCATTCACCCCTTTTAGGGAGTCAGAAAAGGATGAGAATTGAATACCTGGGCCCCGTGTGTGGCATAAAATCATAAATTCTTAAAAGCTACAAGAATAATCTAATATTTTCTGGCTATTTGTTTTCTAAAATACGCTCAAACAAACAAGACATACATGTATGCACAAGTCTCTATCTATCTCTTTACCTATCTATCTATTTTTCTATCTGTCTGTCTGTCTATCTATCTATCTTCACATGCAAAGACACAGTGTGACCAAAGGCCCATAGATAATCGGTTCTCACAATGCTTTACCAAGTATAAACGGGCAGCTCTTCAAGGCCTGACATTAAAATGTTTCAAATGCCATGTGGTTTATAACATAAATGGACTCTTTTTTTTTTACTGCTCCTAACAACATGTCTGTCCTCCCACAGCCAGCAAATGACAATACGTGCACACATATGAAAAAAAAAAACATGTTGGGTATCATTGTCTCTTTAGCTCCTACTGTTTAAGAATAACAGAGAATCAATGCAAACTATAAAATATCCTTACAGTAGAGGATAGAAAATTGGAATCATTCTTAGACTAGAAAAACATTTAACATCCTAGGATGAACTGACTTTTTATATGACAATAGTTGGAAGCAAGAAATTTAGGGTGCTAAATTTAGAGGTTAGACTATGAGAATCCAGAGACCAATGATAATTTACTGTAACACACAGCCTGAATTATCTGAGAAAATATGGACTCATGGTATCAGGAATTTAAGACAGTAAGACAGAAATACCCATGATCTTCCAAGTCCATCCGGTTCAGTCTTACCAAGAAGTATTACATTATCCCCTGACCCACTCTCCAGCAAGAAACCTGATACGGTGATATAAAAGTCAGCACCACAAGAGAGATCTGCAAGCAATCACAAACAAACCAGAGTTCTCAAGAGAAAGGACAACGCCCCAGAGTACTAGTTTTCTCATTTACACAGCCTGCCATGATGCCTATCTATTCTGTTGCTTCCAAATTTAAACTCTAAGTATTAGTATGATTTATAAAATATTAGCTTAAATTCATATAGGAGCTTACTATCCAAATGATTCACACTTCAAACATAATGAGAGATGACAAAAAGAAATGAAGTCAAGGGAAGGGTGGGAAATTTGCATTCAAAACATGGAATTTAGGGAACCAAAGTTTCAAAATTATCCCACTTAATAAAGAATAGAGCAGTAAAACAGGTGCAATAACACATCTCAAGAAATGATACACATTAAGAAAGCACAATCACAGCACTATTACTGTGTTTTCTGAAAATCCGACTGTATTAACAGAAAAATCCATGGCCTAAACACAAAAATAGGCATACTCTCAGTAACTATGATTCAAATACACTCAGATGGCTTTTCACTAACAAGTTTGTTTGTATTCAGAATATCAAGTCTATGGAGGATTCAAACCTTCAGGTGAAAATTATTTTAATTCTAACTTAACTTTGTTGAAATCAGTAGCAACAAGGTAGAGATTAGGAAAGAGAGCTGCTGAGAGGCTAAGTGAGAGCACAGGTACACGCACAGGCTCACACAAGCGCACACGTACACATATGCATCATGCATGCAGACAGGCAAGCAAATGGAGATGAAAAAACTATGTATGCTCAGAGAACAATATTTAGACAAACAGCAATATTTGTCTATCTAGGAGGGACCTTTGCTACACATGTGTGCATAAAAAGTAAGTTCTGCCGAGTGGTGGTGCATGCCTTTAATCCCAGCACTCGAGAGGCAGGGCAGGGAGATCTATCTCTGTGAGTTCAAGCCAGCCTGGTCTACAAGAGCTAGTTTCTGGACAGGCTTCAAAGCTACAGAGGAACCCTGTGTCTCGAGAACCCCCCGACAAAAAAATAAAATTAAGTTCTTAAGTCAGAAGTATTAGAAAGCTACAAACAAAAAATATCCACTGGTCAAAAACCACAGGTTTGGGAGCTAAAGAGATGATTCCTAGATTAGAGGCCCGTAGTTCAATTCCCAGCACCCATGGCAGCATACGACCAGTCCTAGGGGATCTGACATCCTCTTCGGGCCTCTTAAGGCACCAACCATGATGTGGTTCACGGAAGTGATATATTCAAGCAAAATACCCATACACATAAAAGTAAGTTTAAAAATAAATAAATACATAAAATCAGGTTTTCCAAAACTGAAACACTGGCTTTATTATCCTACAAAACACAAAATGAAGCTATGAAAACTACTAAGAATGGTGGCCCACATCTGTAATTTCAGTGCTCTGCTACAGCAGAGCGGATTGGAGTCTGATACCAACCTGGGATATGTAAAAAGACTATGCTGGCGGCGGGGAGGGGGGGGTTATTCTTTAAAAAGTGGCAGAAAGATGAGGAGATGGCTAAACCAGTAGATGCCTGACGAGTGTGCAAGTCTGAGTATCTGAGTTCAGACCCTAGAAACCATGTAAAAAGCCAGGTACCGCAGTGTGCATCTATAATCCCAGTACTGAGGAAGCAAAGATACAAGGGTTCTTGAATGTCATTAGCCAGCTGATCTAGCCAAACCTATGGTCCCAGATTCAAGGAGAAACCTGTCTCAAAAAGTAAGGTGAAAGTGATTGGGGAAGATATTCACATCAACCTCTGGCCTTTACGACATGTGACATGCACATATTCACAGAAACACACCCACATGTTGAACCACACATACACACACAAAAATAATGTAGGTAGTAGCAAAGGAAAATTAGTATTTTTTTCTTCTCTAAGAAGAATATTTTTTGTTGTTTTTAGTTTCTTGAGACAGGGTTTGGTTTGTCTGTAGCTCTGGAACCTGTCCTGGAACTCGCTCTTGTAGACCAGGCTGAACTCGAACTCACAGAAATCCGCCAGCTCTGCCTCCCAAGTGCTGGGATTAAAGATATAAACCACCACCACCCAGCTCTAAGAACAACTTTTAAAATCATAAAACTTAGGAGCACAAAATCAATTTGGTATAAGAAGACTATTATATTTGATCAAACAGTAATTTCAGAAAACGATATCACTTATAATTTTGCAAAATCACATGTGAAACAAACTTAAATTATTAACCAGAATGTCTTAGAATATAAGTAAGGATATCAACAGTCTACAAAGAATTCTTGAGATGAAACATAGGTGACAGGATATTCAGCATCATGGAACTTGGACTATGAATCAGCATAGGGAGTAACCACCAACTGTTACTGACATCTCTGCTAGGCTCCCCTCTCTGAACAAGAAACAACAAAGCTGGGCACAATGGCACACCTGAAGTGCCGGGTACTGAAGACAGTGAGGCTGGAGGCTCACTTGAATCCAGAAGTTCAAGTCAGATTTCAGTCAAATTTGAAAACAAGAAAGAAAAGAAAGGAAGGCAGGCATCTGGCTAACGTACTCTCTCATGCAGATGTTTGTGATACTAAAGAACCAGGTGAGTAACTTTTTCCTACTTTACAAAACAAAAGATCGATCAGAAAAACCAAAGGACCGTTCACAATAATTAGCACACACTGGAACTGTATAGATCCAGATATTTGCATAAAGATCATCAAGTCTGAAGTCAGCTAAAAAAGTTAAACTCATGTTCACGCACTTCTGTTTTCAATCTTACAATTCTGTGGTCAATAATCATATATTTCATTTTAAATCTTATTCCCCAAAGGTCTAGCGACCTGAGAAGGGAAATGACACTATTCCTGTATTACATCTCAAGAAACAGATGTGTGGCCAAGGTCACATAAATTCACAAGGGGTATTCATTCACCTCCTAAGTCACCTGGGAAGAAACACTTAAAAAGTCCCTTTCACTGAGAAAATTTCAAGTTATTTTCCCAGACCAAAATATCCTGCAATACTTCCAAAAGTATTGCTCTAAATACTCTAGACTGCCTTCAAATACACAGGAGAAATGGGCAGAGGAAAGCTCATCTGTCCAAGCACATCCGGGGAGTATGGAGTCTGACCGCAGAGACTGTTCACTCACCCACTGCACCATTCTCCATCTCACCTCGGAGCCAAGCACACGCTCTTCCATGTACCACTTTTTCTATCACATAAACTGGACCAATCATTTGTGTAACATTATGAAAGACTGCATGTTAAAAGTGTTTCCTACAATATAAAATTTTATTTAATTCCTTAAAGCACTTTCAGAATTTTAGTCTAACATTTATATTTTAGTAATGTATGGTTTATTTAATTCAGTTGAGATTAGGTACACTATTTCCTTTTTTAAGGGAATATTTTTTCTTTTATTGAAAATCATTTTTTTTCTCATATAACATACCCGATAATGGATCTCCCACCCTCTACACCTCCCAATTCCTCCCCATCTCCCTCCCACCCGGATCCATCCCCTTTCTCTCTCTCATTGGAAAACAAATGGGAGTCTAAAAGACAATATTAAAATAAAAACTAATACAATGAAACAGAACAAAACAAACAGAAGGAAAAGAGCCCCCCCCCCGCAAAAAAAGGAACAATAAACAGATACAGACAAAGAGACCCATTCATTTGTACCCAGGAATCTCATGGAAACATTAAACTGGAAACCATAATACACACAAAAGACCTGTATGGTAAAAAGAGAATATATGTATGTATGTACATATTTATACATATATATATATGAGATTTTTTTTAAAAAAAACCTTGACATGACTTATAAGACAAAGAACCTTTAAAGTCATTCAGAGTCTTAGAATATGTTAAAAATGTAGGCAAATTCTTTGTTAGACTTATAACATGAATGGTTTATAGTCTAATTCTATAAACCAGTTCTATAAAGTGGAGCTGGACTTTGGGAAACAGACTCCGTTTCTGAGGTAAGTAGAATGTGTATTACATTTCCCCAGGAACTGTACAACAAACTATATGCAAATATGAATATTATGTGTAGTATTTGAAAAGTAGATAGTTGTTTTTAACATATTCTAAGACTCTGAATAACTTTAAAGGTGATGGGCTAATTAATTTATTGGAGGAAATTTCAAGGTAGCAAAATATTCAGGTCATGTCATAGATATTGTTGGCATTTTTGGAACAGATTTACATACAGGAATAATTAGGGAGAAAAAACGGCAGAGCAAAAACACCTACAGTTTGATCAGATAAGTCTGTGAAGCTGGACTGAAGCAGCCGTTATTTCTTAAGAGATAAATATCATTTATAACTAGGTATAGGCTGGAGAGATGACTGAGCAATTAAAAAGACTCGTACTCTTCCAGAGGACCAGGGTTCATGTCAAACATCCACATGGCAGCTGACCATCTTTAACTGCAGGTCCAGGGTATCCAGTGCCCTCTTGTGGCCTCCACAGGCATTGCATGCTTGTAGTGCACAAACGTTCATGGAGGCCTAAGACCCATATATTTTTATAAATAAACTTTTTAAAAACTGTCATTTCAAGTCCATGGGATCCTGCCCCTTTCTGAATGGAGAAGGAGGAATGGATGTGAGGGTAGAGAGGAAGCAGAGAGGGCAAAATGGGAGAAGAGTAGGTAGAGAAACTAATTGGTATGTAAAATAAATGAAAAATTTTAATTAATAAAAAAATGTTATCTTTTCATCCATTCCAATGAGGTACTGCAGCAGTGATGACAGCAGCAACACTCTGGAACAACAGAAAAGATGGCTTCAGGAAAACGAGGAATTGGCCAGACCCCATTTGGAGTCGAGGGCACGAACAAGTAACTGGATTTTTAAAAACCTTCTCTTGGAGGTGGGGTGCCTTCAGGACACCCTGATGACACATGGCCACTAATAGAGTTGTCTCCCCAGTACTGCTTTCATGGTGCTCATCCACTTGGGCACTCAAAGGCTGCCACTACTATGGCCCCAGGGTAGTTTGGCAGCCACTGGTACTAACAGCAGACTCTGGGATTACCCACATGGTACTAGTTTTACAGTCATACAGAACATTTACAAGGGTTATTGAAATTCCTACCCAGATTTCTTATGGGACGCCTAAGAAGCAAGACAATGTATGACAAGGTCAAGGTCCTACAGTCAGCCTGGGAGGTGACGGTGAGAACGCAAGCTAGAGTCTCCAGAAAGCTGACCTTCGCACATGCATGTATGATGGTTAGGAGGAACTGCTGGTTAAAACCATCTGCAGTGAGAAGCAATCGTAACTGAGCAAAGTAAGAAACCTTCATGCAGACTACAGGCCATAGCCAACTCCTCAAGAAGCTTTTAACTGAGCAAGGCTGTTCAGAACTCTTAACCCCACGTCAACTAACTGTTGGGTGACACTGGGGAAAGGGACACATTTCCTCACTCACATATACACATGGCTTGGGGGTGGGGTGAACATACAATTGCACTCTAATTCAGATTTCTCTCTCATTAACTTTATGGCTGAATTTTAATTTTTTCTTTTCTTCTTCTAGTTGGAGCATTACTTTTAAGAAAAGGAAAAGCTTCGTTTTGAAAACTATACTTTATCTCACCAGAAATAGAAACAAGCTTCAGCTATGTGTGCACCGGAATGGACACAGAAAACTTATGTTCTCATCCTTTTCCATGATGCTCCCACAGGATGTGCCGAGTATATCCTTTCCGAGGGTTCTCGTTCTGACTGAGGGAAGGATAAGGCACGTGTCTGTACTACTTCCACACAATAACAAGCAAAAAACGCTTGTGCCTATGTCTCAGCTAGGAGCTGCTCTGCCATCTGCGCTCCACACGAAGCACAGCAAGCAGAGCACTAGTCGTGCCCCAGCCACACCATATTCTCAGACCAGCTCTTGGGCTTGCTGATAACACTCTTCTGTCCTAGAAATAATCATTTCTCCAGCAACTTTCAAACTTTTCTGATTTTTAGTAACCTTAATAGCACTGGCATATTATTTATGAAAATAAGCATTAAGACTCCTAGCCTCAAGCTTTAACAAATCAAACCACAGCTCTATTTTTGACCGCATAATAATTAATATTCAGACTCCTAAAGGAAAAAGTAAAGATAAGCAGAATCTGTGTACAAATAAAAACCTAAAATCCCAAAATTATTAATGTTTGTAGCAATCACTAACACAAACCATGTTCACTCTCATTCAGCATAATTTAGCCTTTTAGGCTATCCAGATAACTCTTTGCCAAGGAAAAACTAAATACTGGCAATCCTATGTTCAGTCAAATCTATTCACCCTCAAGCTTCCAGAAAAACAATGACAAAGAATCAGATATCAGGAAAAGGAAGAGTCCACATATAGGTATTTGCATAAACTGCCTAAGAAAACTAGATCTACCAGACCAGATCATGTAACAATGATTATGTTCTTCCTGTATTTGATTGGAACAGGCTCTGTAATTCTGTTAACTTTGAAAACCAGTATTATTAACTGAGATAATGCAACTTAAGTCCTGCTAGAATGTTCACTCACCATGTGCTATGTCCAGGAGAACACAGAATAAACAAAGTGAAACAGATAACTCTGGGATTGAGTTTAGGGCCAAAGAATGGAAGGGACTGTGTGTGGCATGCGATCAGGAGTTTAGGAAATCATGGCCGATATGGACATAAAAATGTATGAATAAGCTTTGTGAGCAAAAGAGAAGGCAGAGTAAATTAATCTTAAAACATTACAACAAAAAACAATAGGTCACTTTTACAAAAGAAAACCCTCACTTTCAGCATTAATACTGAAGATGGCATGGCTTTCTGAACAGGGAAATCCAAATATTACTCCCAATACTTCTTAAGGTCAGAGAAATTAACTTCATGAACCATTAAAGGACATAAAGTATGTTAAGGTCACAAAGCCAAGACAGAGGGTATCATTTTCAAAGGCAAGCACAAGAAGACAGAAGTAGGTATAAGGTAAAAGTACCAATTAAGAAGATATAAAGGTACTCTCTAGCCCCAAATAAGCATACTACAGATACCAAATAAAAACTGAATTTTAAGAGAACTATAATCATGCCCACCCCCAATCTTTCCTACCCAACTACTTTGCTTTCAATAGATGGGAAAATGGTATCTGTTTCTCCAGCAGCTCTGCTTTTAAAATAATCAATAAGTTATATTAAAAAGACAAAAAACAAAAAACCACCAGCTGATAACTAGGAAACTAGGGAAGACTGATTTAAATTTTACCTTGTCTTAGTCAGATTTTTCTCAACAAGAGCTTCCCAGATTCCAGACTCCAGTCAGGATTACTGCCAGATTTACCTGTTATCATGGGACCACAGAAATAGCAGGGCTCTTGACTCAACTCTAGATCTAGAAAGTCCAGGCTCAGAAATCTGCATGCTGAACAACTTCCAGATGACTGATGGCTAGGTTACAAGTCTTAAGTCTGGGTCTGTGGAGATTTTGCGAAGGTAACGATCTCACATATCTAAGTGGCTGTCTCAAGGCTTAAGGACACAGGAGAATTACCCAGGGCAGTTTTCAAACAGACTAAACTCTGAGACTCATCAACTAAATCAGGGTTCTCCAAAGGCAGATAGAGGGCATCAATATGCCCTACATGGTAACTAATTCCAAGTGATGTGCCCTGCTGCACTAAAAGACGTAGGAAACTGCTTCCAACTTAAAGTACAAATACATCCGAAATTTCATGACATTTTGTAGTGGCATTTCATTTGTATTTTAATAAATAAATCTTGCCTGAAGAGCAGAAAAGCAAAACAGCCACACTCACCATACACACCAGGCAGAGGTGACACACACACCTTTAATCCTAGTAGCCACAATGACACACACCTTTAATCCCAGTAGCCACACTAGCTTGTCATAGAAACCAGGCAGTACTGGTCCACGCCCTGAATCCCAGAACTAGAGAGGATTATAAAATGGAAGGAGACAGGCTCAGTCTCATTCTGAGGTTTCCTGAAGGCAGGATCACCACATGTGGGTGGGGATGGAAGGAACTGGAAGAAATGGAGTTAAGGGAAAGATATGGACAAAACTCATTATATGGATTTATAAAATTTAAGTAGTAAACTTTTTAATGAGAAAAGGAAAATTTAAATGGTATATACTAAAAAATATCTAGCAGAAAAGATGCTCCTGGGCCATTAGGCTAAGACTAGCTGTAGGAAAGAAAACTTTATGGAGGAACAAAGATATTAAAAAGATATGAAACAAAGAAGACAAATAGCAAGTATACATCGTATCTTATCAATAACTTTTAATATACATTTAATGTATATGAATTACATTTTCCAATAAGCATTCTATTAGTAACATGTGTGTCATTTACAAGAGATATTTTAAATAGAAGTACTGTGTAAGGTCATTCTGTCAGGAACAAACCATATTTATCACAGGGGCCCCACAGGACATTACATAGTGGCCTAGTGTCTAACAAAAGATTTCTCTGAACCCATTCCCATCATTAAGCCCCACATGACTATATACAGATACAAACAAGTTACAAGACAAAAAAGACACTCCAGTACAAAAAAAAAAAAAAGACAGCTGGGCTGACTACATCAAAAAAGGTAACGTCAGATACATGAGTTCCAAGTCACCTGAATATAAAATAGGATGCTGCCTCAAACACTCACATACACACATGCACACACTAATTCTCCCCCTCCCCTCTGTGTGTGTGCTTCTAGCAGTGCCAGGTGTAGTGGCACATAAATGTAATCCCAGCACTGATGAAAGAAGAAGGAGGTTTGCCAAATTCTAAACCAACCTAGCATTCATAATGCGACCTTATCTTTAAAAAAAGAAGAAAAGCCACACAACAAAAAGATTAACACTACTGACAAGTTTTTAATACTGGTTATAAACTATTAAACAATACATGTGATTTACTTAATTGCCACTTCCACCCATACAGGAACATTTGGCCATGCTCAGTTCACATAAAAGTAAAGAGCAATCACTTACCTTAGAACAAAGAACCAGGAAACAGAGAAGTTTACATTTAATACCATATTCTTTATACAAAACTGCATTGTCTAGACTAGTTTCAGGATTCATGAAAATCTAAACTATCTATCTTTTTTTCCTGTGTGTGAGAGCAGTGCATGAAAGCGGAGGTAGACCAGACTACTCCTCAGTGGTTCTCTATCGTATCAGATCAGTGAGAGACAGGTTCTCTCACTGAACCTATAGCTCAATGATTAGGCTACACTGGCTGGCCAGTGAGTCCTCAGGGCTCCTCCTGTATCTGCCTTCCTAGAGATTACAGCTACAGGCCATGTTACCAGATTTTTACAGGGGTATTGAAGGTCTGAATTCAAGTCTCAAGGCTTGGTCTATAAGCCCTTTCCTAAGCCATTTCCCTGATCCCTCTAAAACATATAGATATACATTAATGTGTGCATGTGTGCGTGCAATCGTGTGTGTGTGTGTGTGTGTGTGTGTGTGTGTGTGTGTGTGTGTGTTGACATTGGTTTTGTTAAAGAAAGGGTTTCTCTGTGTAGCCTTGGCTGTCCTGGAACTCATTATGTAGACCAGGCTGGCCTTGAATTCACAGAGATCTGCCTCCTCTGTCTCCTGAAGGCTGGGATTAAGGGTGTGCGCCACCGCCACCACCACCCCCTGGCCCCTCCAAAGTATATTTTAAAGATAGAGTCATACTAATAAATTAGTTTTTTGCAAAATTTTGGTATTTATTCATGCCATGGTTTTGGCTTAAATCTTATGCGCATTCCCCATAGCTTCAGTTTTCACTACCTTACTAACTTTACATACTTATTAAAAGTGTGCACTCACTCACACAGTACCTGGGAACCCAAGGAAACCATTGCTACAAATAAAATGCAAACTATGTATAATTAAAGCATTACTCATATGTAAATGACTAAAAACAAGTATATATAAATATTACTTTTAAAATATTCTCCTAAATCATGTTTACAGTAATTTAATCATTAAACCTTGAAAGTCTCCATAAATGTATAGTTGAGTCAACTACTTCAAAATACCAATGAAGGAATGAATACAATGTTCACATTTGCAATGTTGTAAAGTACCCCATTAACAACACAAAATAGTTTTGCTATCATGTTAAGGTTGGAGTTTGTAGAGAACAAGTACACAAAGGTAGCATGGCAGGGAGGTTGCAGACAGCATACTCAGACACCAGAAAATAACAGTATATCTGAATGCTCTAAAATTGTCAATTTTTTGGCTTTGCTAGGACAATCGATGTGAATAGCAGATATCCTTCAGGAATCTAGCCACATACTAAACAACAAAAATACCTTTCATTCTTGGTTAATTACATACATGTACATACTTACTTTTCTTATTTTCATCCCCCATTGCCCTCTCATTCCTTCCCACTCTCACTGAAATCCTTCTTCCCTGTAGGCCTCTATGTTACTTCCATGGTCTGGTTTTGTGTTTGTTTGTTGAGTGTTTTTCGACAAAAAAATGTTTTTAAGATGCTAAATAAACTATACAGCTAGCTGCTCTGAAAGAATTGGAACATTAGTAGTACTTTAATAAAAAAATACTTCAAAAGAGTTAAGAAAATTTTACATGATATTGCATATCCAATTCAGGTTAATTTATAAAAATACGAAAATAAGTTCATTTTTCCTAAATTAATACCTGTATAACTTGAAATGGTTCAGATGTTACTAAAAGAATGAGAGACAGGAAATAACTCTCTCTTAATCTCCCTCACTGTGGCTTCTAATAACAAGGAAAACCATACCGTATATAAAACTGTATGACTAAATTTACTTGATTTACTTCCATTTTTGTTTATTTTTGTTACAAAATACCTTGCAAGACATTTTTGTTACATGTCATGACAGCAAATCAACAGTTCATTGTACACATTTTGTCTTTAAATAAATCTTTTCACAGTATTACTTCCCAACAGCATGTAATAAGGGAGCATTTCATAGTGTGTGCTGACAATAAAACATGTTAAAAATAAGATTATAATAACCTTGATCTAAAGGATTTCATTTTCATGGAATACCACTTTTATTTTAAAAAACTACAACCACTCAAACAATATTTAGTAGTTTCTTAAAAATAAATTAATTTGCCAGTTCAAGGAAAGCACTCGTTACAAATGATGAGAGCTGAGCTTTCATTGAAAGTCACACTGTGGAGAGCTGGTGGAGCCTTTCCATGGCCTGAAACAAAGGCTCTCCTGACATGACACAACTCTGCAGGTTCAATTCCTCACACTCCAAACCAAAAGAAAAGAAAGTTACTCTCAGAAAAAAAATTATCAGACACCAAACGTGTGGCACCTGGAATTACATGTGCTTGCTACCATGCTCAGCACTGTGGTCTTGCTTTGGTTAAAATAAAATTGGTTTTATAGTGAAACTATGGAACAGGTACATTATTAGAGTTCATTGTATTGTCTTCACTTTTATCTATGTTTGAAATTTTTTATAATGAGAAAATTCCTGGCCTAACCAATTCCTGGAAGTAAGTATACATGACAAGTTTTCTATTTGTATTAGTTTGACTACAAATTGATACAATTAAATTATTAAGGATAACTGTCTAAAATTTACTAACATCAATTGTATATACACTTCAACTGAGCAATTCAATATTAGGATACCTCAGAGAAGGCAAGCATATACACACAAGGAAACATATGCAAGAAGCTTCAAAGCAGCAGTTTACAGCAAAACTGCAACCACCTAAATGTCTTTAAGTGGAATGACAAGTGAGTACAGAACATTAATACCATGAAAATACATGTGGAATATTAGTTTAAGGTGTGTTACATTTGTTTATGCTGTGAAATATTTGTTTAATGATGCAAAGATGTGTTGCCTTTTTATGTTGCATTTATTTAACTCTGTAAAGCTGTGTTACTTTGCCTGTCTAAAATATCTGATTGGTCTAATAAAGAGCTGAATGGCCAATAAGTATGCAGAAGAGAGATAGGCTGGACTTTCAGGCAGAGAGAATAAGTAGGAGGGAAAATCTAGGCTTGAAAGGAGAGGAGGATACCAGCCACACAAGCAGCCACGGAGTAAGAAAGGAAAAAAGATACATAGAGTAGAGAAAGGTAAAAAGCCCAGAGGCAAAATGTAAAAGAGGAGGAATGGATTAATTTAAATTAGAAAAGCTAGCTAGAAACAAACTAAGGAAGAATGAGTCTCTGTGTATATTTAGGAGCTGGATGTAAAAAGCCCAGAGGCAAAATGTAAAAGAGGAGTGGGTTAATTTAAATGTAGATAGATAGATAGATAGATAGATAGATAAATAGATAGATATAGATTGAATAAGACAAATTATAGCTTCACATACTGACATGCAGAATACAAAACATGATCTATATGCCTGAGGTCAATTTTTTTTAATAAAAGTATTAAGAGTGTTTTCTGAAACCCCAGGTTGGGCTGGGGAGAACTACTCAGAATAAAAACTATACCAGGAGTTCGTGCCAGAATAACTGGGTTTTAGAACCAAACACAAGCACATAACTGTCACTGTCTTTGAACTCCCATTCTATCATTCCCTTGTTTTTCCAGGTTTTTAATGAGGACTTCACAGGTTTTGATCAGTATAGAGCTGAATGCCAGCCTCTAAATCATTTCCAAGTCTGAATTCCCAGTCCCAGTGAATCCTTCATATTTGAAAAAAAAAAATGATCTGTTATAAATATAGGAATCTTAAAATGGAATTATCTTGGATTCAGTAGACTCTAAACCCAAGGACAAGTGTCCTTTATAAGAAATATCAGAGAAACACGCGCTGTCCCTGGGTATCCTAAAACAAGGAAACATGGGGACTGATTGTGGTACTGAAGCAGAGTTTCGTCAAAGGAAATTAGACTTTGGTGAGTCAGTATAACATGACGTGATGTATAAAAACTAATCTGGTAAAATGAAGTCATTACATAAAAGTTTTTTAAAGATTTATTTATTATGTATTCAGTGTTCTGCCTGAATGTATGCTTGCATGCTAGAGGAGGGCACAAGATCTCATTACAGATGGTTGTGATCCACCATGTGGGTGCTGAAAATTGAACTCAGGAACTCTAGAAGAACAGCCAGGGCTCTTAACCTCTGAGCCATCTCTCCAGTCCCCATACTAAAATTTTTTATTACATTTATTTATTGTGTGCATATGTGCAAACTTACCACAACCTGTGGGGGGGGGGATACATGTGTGAATATGCCATGGCTTGTGAGTGGCAGTCAAAGGATAACTTGGGGGATGTAGTTCTCTCCTTCTAACGTGGGCTCCAGGGTCAATATTAGGTATAGTTTAGGCTGTCTGGCCTGGCCCTTCTGATACAGCAGCACCTGTGCACCCTTATGAGCGCAAAGCAAAGAACAAAATATAGCTTGTAAGACAAGAGCAGATGTTCCTAGCTGGGAGCCAGGGAAAGACAAGAAGACAAAGAAGGAACTGGAGAAATGACTGCTCTTACTAAGAACCCAGAACCCACAGGGAGGCTCACAGACAGCTGTAACCCTTCTGCCCTCCATTGACACTACATGCACATGACTCAAAGACATACACTCAGGCAAAATATCCATACACATAAAAAAAATTAAGTAAAAAAAGGGGGGTTGGGGGCAAAAATTAAAGTTCAGTAGTGGAGAGTGTACAGAAAGTGACTGGCTCTCACATTTGGCACAGCACTGCAGATCACTGGCTCACACAGGCAAGTTATCATCAGCCAATACTTCTGAAACTACTGCGCAAACTGCTCATAAAAGTCTGTTTTTTACATTTACGGAACTATGTAAATGAAACAATTACCTCTCCCTCAAATCCCCAAACTACCTCATCAGTACATCCTGAAGCTCTACCTACAATACTTCCTAAATCTGTCTCTCCACAGCTATTCCTGCAGCCCAAACTTCCAGCACATTCCATCTGACCAGCAACATCATCTGCTTAAACTCCCCTCCCATCTCAGAAACAAAGAGTTATTTTCTGAATTCACCTATTAAACTCTCCATGGTAGCATGGGACTCCATCAACCTTTCTCACTTTTGCCTGGACCACAGTCCTGCAGTCTGGAAGGCTCTCCCACTCATGCTGCAACCCCTGCTCACTCCTGCAAGTCCTCTGTACTCATTGTTCAGTTTTTCAACCCAGCAACCTTTCCAGCCAGGTCCATTTGAATGGCCCTCCCTAGCTAAGGCCTTGAATGGCCACAGTAAGGAAAGCATCTCCACCCCAGCCACTTGTCAGCCTTCTTATCTCTAACAATTAGGAAATGTCAGAGAATACCTTTCTTCATTCAGCTCCCAATACTTCTCTTCATTCTTTTCCTTAGCTCTACAGATCATTGTGAACAAAAGAGACAATGCATTTTTCAACACTAAAGTAAAGGCTATAATGCAACAACTCAAGCACTGGTAAGAGATCTGGAAGGCGGGGGGCGGGGTACAGACTGGGACATCAACATTCAACAGACTATCAAGCAACCCTAGACAAAAATGACAGCACTTTTACACTCTGAGAGTTAATTATGTATCAAAAATTTAAGACACAGAACTCCTACAACGAGGCAGAGACAAGAATCAGCTAGAAGCCTGCAATCTAGCTAACACAGAGTAGGCAATGCAGCAGCAGAAATAAGAGATCGTGTCTCAACAAGGTGGAAGGTAAGAACCAACTCCTGAAAGCTGGGCTCTAACCACCACACCTGTACCAAGGCACACACTCAAATTCATACACACACCACCACCACCAGCACCACCACCCACATTCACACAGAGACAAATAATTTTTAAGTGAAATATTGCTTATGGTTCCATTTCAAAGTTTGATATTTCAACATAAATGATTACATTAAAAACTGATCATCTTCAGTGGGACCAGAATTTATCCCCAGTGCTTTTTGGAAATCATCCCCTATGGAGGGATACCTTGCTCAGCCATGATACAGGGGAAAGGGGCTTGGTCCTGCTTCAACTTAATATGCCAGACTTTATTGACTCCCCACAGGAGGCCTTACTCTTTCTGGAGGATGGGTAAGTTATGAGACACGTGGCAATATGTAGATTAATAAGAATGGGTTAATTTAAGTTGTAAGATATAGTTAGTAATAAGCCTGAACTATTATTGGCTGATCATCTGTAATTAATAGAAGCCTCAGTATGTTTATTTGGGAGCTGCTGATGAGACAGAAAACTGCCTACAGGCTATCTTGATACTACTAGTCAAATAGAGGAACTTGGTAAGTATATAAAGGAAAACAAAATGGCATGTCTTCCTGGAAGATCAATTTTTTAAATAATTTATTATTCTTGACCAGGCGGTGGTGGCACACGCCTTTAATCCCAGCACTCGGGAGGCAGAGGCAGGCGGATCTCTGTGAGTTTGAGACCAGCCTGGTCTACAAGAGCTAGTTCCAGGACAGGCTCCAAAACCACAGAGAAACCCTGTCTCGAAAAAAACAATAATAATAATAATAATAATTTATTATTCTTATTTTATGCTTATTGGTGTTTTGCCTGTGTGTATGTCTGTGTGAGGGTGTTGGGTTCCCCTGGAACTGGAGTTACAGACAGGTGTGAGCTGCCATATGGGTGCTGCGAGTTGAACCTGGGTCCTCTGGAAGAGTAGTCAGTGCTCTTAACTGCTGAGCCATCTCTCCAGCCATGGAAGATCAATTCTAATACCTGCTATACCTCCATAATATTAAATATGATATGGCATATGCAGTATAAAATTTATGGAGATTCTGAAGATGAATAAGGAATTTCAAGGAAATTTAGATTCACTTAACTCACATTTGGCGTTAGGAATGCCTTTGTGGGGCTGGAGAAACGATTCAGTGGTTAAAGAGAACTGACTGCTCTAGCAGAGGACCCAGCCAGATGTGATTTCCAACATGTACATGTCAGTTCATAATTGTCTGTAACTCCAGTTCCAGGGGATCTGACACTTTCTGGCCTTTGTGCTCACTAAATACAATTAATGCATAGACATATGTATAGAAAAAACACCAATATGCATAAAATTAAAAACAGGTTAAAAAATGAAGCAAAGAACAAAAAAGAAATGACTCAGTGGACATTAACAACTTGCCACCTATTATCAGCTGGTGTTCCTCCAGGTGTAATATACATACATATAAAAATGACTCTACTTATAAAGGCTCAGTCTCAACGCCTTACAGACAACACTGAAGATTAACCATCTTAATATCCCTAGCTATAAACAAAACAGTAAGTCATTTTCACACAAATAGTACACACAGGCAAGTACATATTCTGCAAGGAAGGTTTGCAAAGCAACTACTACTTCTTGGGGGATTTTGGTTGTTTTTTTTTTTTTTGAGTTGTTTGTGTTTCTGTTTGTTTGTGGAGCTGAGACCCCAATCAGTATCTCATGCAAGCTAGATATATGTTCCACCACTGCTTCTCCAGCTTCCTGATGGTCAATTCTCATCACCTCTTCCACTTCACAAATAATGGTCTCTCCATATAATCCTTGGTATTAATGGTCTTTCTGCCACAGCAGCATTTATCAGTATACTGCCATAAAAGCAAACTATCAGAAAGTTTCAACATTGCATTTAAGTTTGAACACATCCCAATGATGATGTGCACAATTCCTGTAGTTCACTACAAAGCAACATGCTACCTGTGCTGGCTAGTTTTTGTCAACCTGACACAAGCTAGAGTCATCTGAAATGAGGGAATCTCAAGTGAAAACCTGACCTGTAGGCAAACTTGCTATTTTCTTGATTAATGACTGATGTAGAGGGCCCAGAACATTATGTGGGGGAGCGTTTGCTACCCTTGGGCAAGTGGTGCTAGGTTGTGTAAGAAAACCAACTGAGCAAGACATGAGGAGCAAGCCAGCAGCAGCATCCCTTGGTCTCTGCACCAGCTCTTTTCTCCAGATTCCTGCCATGACTTCCTTTAAGGATAAACTGTGATAGGAAAGTGTAAGTAAAATAAACCCCTTCTGCTCCAAGTTGTTTTTATGTTCTTTTTTAAATCACAGAAATAGAAATACAAATTAAGACAGCGTCCCTTCATTTTAAAAACACTTAATTCCATTTTCTCACCTACAGACTCTATTAACCGCCCACGTCCCCACAGTTCTCATCACAGCTAGAGTAGAGACGTGCAGGATGCCCAGTCAAGTAATACCACCTTTTCTACAGATAACGGCCACAATACAACCACTAAATACTCTATTAAATAAGCTGTGTTTTCAACCACCAAGTCTTTCACTGTGCACAAACTTAACAGCATTGCCACTATAGCATGTGAAGTCAGTGCATGGACTCTGTAGTAACTCTGAGAATGGAGGAACCCTCATAACAAAGTCTTTTCTCTCTGGAGCTGAGAACTGGTGTTCTGCTATCTTTTGAATTTTGTCTGCTAACAGTTTTGGAAACACAGTCCAAGAGCTCACCATCAACTGTGATGCCAAAGACCATGGTGGAGGAGCTAGAAGGATAGCTCAGTATATATTACTTTTGCAGAGGATGGAGTTCATTTTCCAGCACCCATGCCAAGTGGCTCACAACCTTCTGTAACTCCAATTCCAGGGGATCCAAGTCCTCTGGCCTCCATGAACACCCACACATGTGCACAGACACATACAGGACAGGCATACACAATCATCACATTCATATAATTGAATATTTAAAACTAAATCTTAAAAAAATGGAGGGGTTGACAATGGTTGTCATTAAGTGGCTAGAGGGGACAGCAACATCTGTAAATCTTTACTTATCTCTTACTGCTCTAATACAGTGTCTAGTCAATATCAGAATTAAATATCTAGAAAGGGTTATAGGCACCAAAAATAATAAAACATGCCTGTAATAGCAGCCAAATCTAAACACCTTACATACTCCAGGCACTATACTGGGCACAATACATATAATATTCCATTTGTTCCTCATAGCAGCTGTATTAAAAAGGTACAACAGATTGAAGATTTACTTGAAATTGCCAGGAGTATCTCAGATTTCACGTTCTTATTTATATTTTCAAATGCATAATGAAATGTTTCTTAGGAACAGAACACAAGTCTTAACTTTTAAAATTATTCATGTTTCATAAACACCTTTACACATATCATAAAGGTAATTTTATAGAATCCTCTCAATGTACCTGCATTTTAACTACAGCCTATCAAATGAGATCAGGTATGGAATTTTCCACTTGGAACATTTTGTAGCACTCAAAAAATTTCACGTTTTTGAAAATTTTAGGGTAGGGATGATCATGATCAACCTATACAGCTTCCATTTTATAAATAAAGAAAACTAGAACAGAGAAACACTTATTCAAGGTTTAACCATAATCCATTTGTAAATAATTCTATAATTAGCATCTCTGTAGATACTGTTAGTTCCTTAGACTATTTTATTCTATGCTAAAAATTGTAACAATCAAATAGTACAGACACTTTGACAGTTCTTCATATTTATTTTTGTGTTTTCTAATAGGGGTCTTAAAGAAACCACCAATAATATGCATGAGAAATGGTTTTCCTGCTCATAGTTAAAACCAAGCCAAGAAGGACAGGCTTCATTCCTGACCCTAAACTGCTGAACTCATTACCTCATGGCCTGTGTCTGGGTATTATTATAATGTTGTAAAAAACAATGGGCCTAATAAATTTATTAGAAGTTATTTTTGTAATATTTATGAATAAAAACACAATCTACACTCAGATATTCATTAAACTTCTGTCACTAAGCCTCCCATTTAGTCAAGAACCTGGTATTCACAGCTCACCAGATCGTGTTCTCCCTTAGCAATGGGGTTATTCCTAGAGATCACTAGAAACAACTGATATTGAGATTCAACTTTTGATGTGTGTGGTCTGCTTAAACAATTTCTAACCCAACCTTCTGTAAGCTCTTGTAGACCAGATTGGCCTCAAACTCACAGAGAGCTGCCTACCTCTGCCTCCCGAGTGCTGGGATTAAAGGCATGCACCACCACAGACCAGCTCAGATATTTTTAAGGCTTTAAGAGGTTAAAAATATTACTACATGAAAATAAACCTATATATTAGAATAGAGATTAACTCAGAAGGGTCAATCTCAAGGAATCTTACAGTTTACAGGTTTTGAAGGCACTGAACTGACATTAAAATCACCATTTCTACCCATAACTGATATTAAAAAGCAAAACTGATGCTGCAGAATCACAATTACAATTATGAACTGCTGCTGACTTGGTCACAAGAAAGCAGCTTCCCAACGTAGCCACATTCTCAAGCACATGAAAACCTATCCAAACCATTTTCAATATATGCATTCTTGAAGGGCTACAACTCAAGAAAATGACTACAAAAAAATTATAGCAATAAACGGGAGTCAGTATACTCATTCAAGAAACGTGACTGAATAAGAAGCAAATGGAGATTCAGAAACATCTGATAACCACAAAAACTGATTCCTTTATTTTAAAACCTTTTTATGAAACACCTAGAGGCAACAAAACAAGCACTTTGAAATCCAAGACAGCCAGAGCTAGATCGCTGCTTTGCACTTAACAGGCTATTTGATATCAATTAGCGTTCTTCATTAAACCTGTGGCAAAAACTCTGCAAAACAGCAAGAAGGCAAACTTCTCTATCACTATTGCACTTCAGTCACAGTAAGATGATGGAATCACTCATTGCTGGAGTTCTTTATGCTGCTATTTTCTCTCATTATGCCACAGAAATGCCACCTCTGGAATTTAAAAAAAGACATCTCAGTTTGGATGTTGAGTGATTACTGCAGGATTACTAGCTTCAAACCGTGAACACTTTTGTCTTAGTATTGGCAGGTTTGATGAGTAAAGACAGCACTTTACCAAAAGCAGAACACACAAAAAAATTCACCACACTGAACTAGGGGAGAACGGAGTTTAGAAGAAGCACATTGTTACTAAGAACGCATTCTGATTCCTCCTCCTTCCACAAACCACTTTGATTTGCTCTAATGAACATCTTCATTCCTATCTATACCAGATGCACTTCTAAAACTAGTCTATGTCTCAGTTGTCCAGGTTTTTACTACCTTTGGGTTTCTGTCAAAAATATTCCTGGTGTTTGGAGGCTGGAGAGATGGGTATGAGCTCTCACTACACTTACAGAGGATGAGGTTGGTTCCAAGAACCCACCTGGTACCTCACAATCATCTGTAACTCCAGTTCCAGGAGATCCCACACCCTCCTCTAGCCTCCACAGGCAGTAGGTTTGCACGTGATGCTCAGAAATTCATGTAGGCAAACATCCATACACATAAAAGGAATAAATAAATCTTAGAAGCTCTGTGGTATTTTTTATCCATTTTAAAAGCAGTTATATTAACTATTATAGGATTAAATACAGAATCGAGAAAGAAGAAAGTTAACTAGTTACCTCTATCACATCTTACTTAACCCTCAAAGAAAATCCTGGAGGAGGGGCTGGAGAGATGGCTCAGTGGTTAAGAGTATTGCCTGCTCTTCCAAAGGTCCAGAGTTCAATTCCCAGCAACCACATGGTGGTTCACAACCATCTGTAATGAGGTCTGGTGCCCTCTTCTGGCCTGCAATATTCTATCTGTATACATAACAAATAAATAAATAAATATTTAAGAAGGAAAAAGAAAAAGAAAATCCTGGAAGAAAAGCAAAGCAGTCTCTCTAGAGTCATGCAGCTAGTGACAGTCTCAACCAGGGTCTGAATGAAGCCAACTTTAACTCCAGACAGTGTCCTTACCTTATTCAAGACGTTCTTAAATCTCAAGGATAGAGTGAAGCAGTCAGTAGTAGAGCACATACTTGCATTGGTGAGAACCTGGTGTGCATTCCCAGCACAGTATCTTACTAAGATTTCAGATTACAAAATTAATGTTTATTCATTGTCAAAAATTACATGAAATGTACAAGGAAAACTACAACCTCCCATTCTTCTGCCTTTTAAATATAACCACTGCATATACCTCAGGATCTTTCTTTAGAAAATGGAATCTCAAGTTGCTGGAAATAGTTTTATTCTTTACCTTTTTAAACACAGTGCTGGGTACTGAACATGCTAGGTAAGTCCTACACACCCAATCCTTCTGTTAAGGTTTTCAGGGTCTTGCTAAATTGCCCACACTGGCCTCAAGCTTCTGATCTCCCTAAACCTCCAAAGTAGCTGAGACTATAGGGACACCCCCATTGCACCCAGATCTCCCAGGCCTATTCTTTACCTACTCTGCTATATTCCCGCTTCTATAATGTTCTACTTTTTCTTTTTATTGTGAGTATATATGATTGGGATGGATATGCCACAGCACACATGTAGAGGGATCAGAGAAAAACTTAAGTTGGTTCTCTCCTTTCACCCTTCCACGGGTTCCAGGAGAGGCTTGCACTCCAAGTATCTTTACTGGCTGAGCCATCTCCTAGCCTTTCCCTCTTTTTAAGACAAAAGGGATTATGTAGCCCACGTTTATGTAGTCATGGATGGCTAAACTCTGCATCCTTTCCCAAATGTTACTAGTTCTATTCTTTACCTTTAATTATAAATGATTTATAAATGCATCTACTCAAAATTTAATTAAAACTTTAAAAGTATAGTTTCACCGGGTGACGTACGCCTTTAATACCAGCACTCGGAGGCAGAGGCAGACGAGCCTCTGAGTAAGCCACAGAGCAAGCACAAAGCAAGCCACAGAGTAAGAAGTAAAGAAAGGTATATAGGATAAAGATAAAATCCCAGAGGCAAAAGATAGATGGGATAATTTAAGAACAACTGGCTAGAAATAAGCTAAGCTAAGATCAGGATTCATAAGAAAAAATAAGTCTCTGTGTGTGATTTATTTGGGAGCCAAAAGAGCAAAGAACCAAAGAGTAAAAAACAGTCAACTACAGGTATAAATTCTACTACTGCATTATTTTTATCTTTGTTTGGTGATTTTGTTTTGTTTTTGAAACAGAGTCTAACTATAGCTCCAGCTGCCCTGAAACTCACTAAATAAAATAGGTTGGCCTGGAACTCACAGAGATCTCCTGCCTGCCACTGCTCAACCTCCCAAATGCTGGGATTATTGGCTTGCACCACCATATCCAACTTATTTTTGCTCTAAAAATATATATACATATTAATGTATACAAAGTACTAGAAGCTAAAATATTGCAATGAATGCTAAAACTCAACTTTGGACTTTGCTTAGATCAGAGAATATCTAATAATTTAAATTAGTGAGTTGTGATTTCTTATGTATTGGTTAAAGTAATTCTAACACAGAAGACAACAAGTAAAGTGACCCTATCTTGAGAAAATACCACTAAGAAACTCCAATGATGATAGTGATAAGATAACAAAGTTGGCCAAGGTGTAGACTACTTTTCTCAGGAACCTGTACCTCGGTGAAATGTGCTCCAACAACCTGGACTGTGGAGTATAACTCTATAACTCTGCTAAGTGACTCGTTTTCCACCAACTACATCATCTGAATATAAAAGGTACAGAAAGGGTTACAGAAGAAGGCTCAGCAGGCAAAATGCTGGTGTAAGCATGAGGACCTAAGTTTAAATCTCAAGCACCCACTATGAATGTATGTATGTGTATGTATGTATATATGTATGTATTATGAAGGAAAGTATGTATGTATGTTTATTTGCTTTGGGGGGAACAACTGCAGCCACATGTGGCCATGTACACCTGTCCCCAGCACTGTGAAAGGTAGAAACAAGAGGATCACTGGAGCTCACTGGCCATAAGCATAGCTCCAGGTTCAGTAAGACATCCTCTCTCAAGGAAATAAGGTGGACAGTAACAGAACAGGTACTGATGTCTCTCTCTGGTCTCGGTGCACTGCCACACAAGAACAAAGTGGACAGTAACAGAACAGGGTACTGATGTTTCTCTCTGGTCTCTGTGCACTACCACACAAGAACAAACAAACAAAAGGAGGCAGCAGCTGCCCTTGTTTGCTTTCTGTTGCTGGGATAAAAGCCATGACCAAAACAACATGAAGGGGAAAGGGTTTATTTCACTTTCAAGTCATAATGCATCATTAAAAGAGACAGGGCAAGCAACTCAAGAGAAAAAAATGCTGACTGACTGCCTCCCAGGCTCACAAGTCAGCTTCACTTCTGATGTGGCTGGGGCCCAAGGCCCAGGATCACAGCACAAGCAATGTGTTGTGCCCTTCACATCAATTAGCAATCAAACAAATTCTCCATAGATATGGCCACAGCCAAACAATCCATGGAGTCAATTCTTTATCTGAGGTTGCCTCTTCACAGGTATCAAGTTGAAAATCAAGACTAGCCATCACAGACAGCCTACACAAATAACACAAAAATGGTTTTATGAAAACACAGAAAATAACATCTAATTTGCTTATAATTAATATTTAAATGAAACTATTTTTGAATGATAACTTTAACCAAAATCTGTCTAATGATCATACAAAATGGCATCAATGATAGTTGGATTATATTTATATCAAAGTATTATCAAAGAAATAAAGCAGAAAACAGTGAACGCTAAAACAACAGCAAAGTGTCATTACCAAATTGAGCCTCAATGACAGGGTCTCAAATATATGTTATCACCATCAAACAAAAGGAAGCATCAATTCTAAACTAATGTTCAATTTATATCTACAGTATGCTTTATCACCTTGAAACATCTTTACTGCCACACTAATTGGTTAATTTTCAGTGTGGCAACTTTCCTCTGATCTATAGTCGTAAGCGTGTGTGTGTGTGTGTGTGTGTGTGTGTGTGTGTTAACAGAAGAATACCAAAAACATCCACTGAGACCTAGTCTCAAAAAGGTGGTTCAGAAGGGTCACTAGCTCAAACCAGCCTGGGTTTTACAGCAAGGATTTTTGTTGTTGTTTTCAGTTTGATTTTTTTTGTTGTTTTTTTATTACTTAAAAAAATACCAATCCAAATTTCCACTCCCTCTCCTCCTCCCACTCCCAAACTATTCCCTCCACAGACCCTCCCACCCTACCCACCTCCAATCCTAAGAGAGGGCCATGTGCCCCTCCCTGAGGAAAGTTTAAGGCCCTCCCTACTACATCTAGGTTGAGCAAGGTTTACATCAAAGAGAACAGGGTTCCAAGAAGCGAGTACATGCAGTAGAGACAAATTCCAGTGTCACTCAGTGGCCCCTCAGTCTGCCCTAACTGTCAACCCCCTTCAGAGCTGGAGTTGGTGAGCTACCATTAGCTCAAGCAACTGTCTCAGTGGATGATCCCCTCATGGTCTTGAATTCCTTGCTTATACTCTCACTCCTTCCACTCTTCAACTGGATTTTGGGAGCTCAGTCCAGTGCTCTGATGTGGATCATTGCCTCTGTTCCCATCTGTTGTTGGACAAAGGTTCTATGGTGAAATTTAAGATAAGCATCAGTCTAACTACAGGGTAAGGCCAGTTAGACACCCTTTCCTCTATTGTTTAGGGTCTTAGCTGGGGTCATCCCTGTGGGTTCTTGGCCATTTTTCTAGAGCCAGTTTTCTTGCTAACTCCATAGTGGCTCCCTCAATCAAGATATCTCTTTCCTTGCTCTCATATCTGTCCTTCCTCCATCTCAACTATCTCATTTCCTCAAGTTCTCCTCAACCCCCTTTCCTCCCCTTCCTTCTACCCCGTCATCATGCTCCCAAATTTTTGTCTGTTTCCAATTTTTAGGAGGGTCTATATATGTTTTTCTTTGGGTTCACCTTATTACTTAGTTTTTCTAGCATCATGAACTATAGGCTCAATGCCCTTTTTTATGCCTAGTATCCTCTTATGAGTGAGTACATATCGTATTCGTTTTTGGGGGGTCTGGGTTACCTCACTGAGGATAGTGTTTTCCAATTCCATCCATTTGTATGCAAAATTCAAGATGTCAATATTTTTTGCAGCTGAATAGTATGCCACAATTTCTTTATCCATTCTTAAGTTGAGGGGTATCTATGTTGTTTCCAAGTTCTGGCTATTACAAGTAATGTTGCTATGAACATAGCTGAACAAATGCTTTTGTAGTGTGACTGAGCATCTTTTAGGTATATTCCCAAGAGTGGTATTGCTGGATCCTGAGGTAGGTTGATTCTCAGTTTTCTGAGAAATCGCCACATTGATTTCCAAAGTGGTTGCACAAGTTTGCATTCCCACCAGCAATGGATGAGTGTTCCCCTTGCTCCACATCCTCTCCAGCATAAGCTCTCATTGGTGTTTTTGATTTTAGCCATTCTGACAGGTGTAAGATGAAACTCAAAGTTGTTTTGATTTGCATCTCCCTAATAGCTAAGGAAGTTGAACATGTCCTTAAGTTTCTTTTGGCCATTTGAAATTTTTCTGTTAAGAATTCTCTGTTTAGTTCAGTACACCACTTTTTAATTGGGTTATTTAAAATTTTTGATGTCTAATTTCTTGAGTCCTTTATATATTTTGAATATCAGTCCTTTGTCTGATGTGGGGTTGGTGTAGATTTTTTCACATTCAGTAGGCTGCCTTTTTGTCTTACTGATTCTGTCCTTTGCTCTACAAAAGCTTCTCAGTTTCAGGAGGTCCCCTTTATTAATTGTTGCTCTTATTGTCTGTGCTACAAGGGTTATATTTAGGAAGTGGTCTCCTGTGCCCATGTGTTGTAGACTACTTCCCACTTTCTCTTCTATCAGGTTCAGTGTGTTCAGATTAATATTGAGGTCTTTAATCCATTTGGACTTGAGTTTTGTGCATGGCAACAGATACGGATCAATTTTCATTCTTCTACAGGTTGACATTCAGTTATGCCAGCACCATTTGTTAAAGATGCTTTCTTTTTCTATTGTATAATTTTTGCTTGTCAAAAATCAGAGGTGTCTGTAGGTGCATGGATTAATATCCGGGTCTTTAATTCAATTTCATTGGTCAACATCTCTTTTTTTTATGCCTGTTTTCATTACTGTAGCTCTGTAATAGAGATTGAAGTCAGGGATGGTAATGCCTCCGGAAGTTCCTTTATTATACAGGATTATTTTGGCTATCCAGGGTTTTTGTTTTTCCATATGAAGTTGATTATTGTTCTTTCAAGGTCTGTGAAGAATTGTGTTGGGATTTTGATGGGGAGTGCATTGAATCTATAGATTGCTTTTGGTAAGATTGTCATTTTTACTATGTTGATTATCCAAGAGCATGGGAGATCTTTCCATTTTTTTGGTATCTTCTTCAATTTCTTTCTTCAAAGACTTAAAGTTCTTGTCAAATAGGTCTTTCACATCCTTTGTTAGTGTTACCCCAAGATATTTTATGTGATTTGTGGCTATTGTGAAAGGTGATGTTTCTCTGATTTCCCTCTCAGTTTCTTTATCCTTTGTGTATAGGAGGGCTACTGATTTTTTTTTTTTTGAGCTGATCTTGTATCCTGCACTTGACTGAAGGTCTCAGCTGTAGGAGTTCTCTGGTAGAGTTTTTGGTCACTTATATACACTATCATATATCATCTGCAAATAACGAAAGTTTGACTTCTTCCTTTCCAATTTGAATCCCCTTGATCTCCTTATGTTCTCTTATTGTTATTGCTAAAACTTCAAGAAGTATGTTGAAGAGATATGAAGAGAGCAGACAGCCTTGTCTTGTTTTTGATTTTAGTGGAATCGCTTTGGGTTTCTCTCCATTTAATTTGATGTTAGCTGACAACTTGCTGTATATTGCTTTTATTATATTTAGATATGGTCCTTGTTTCCCTAATCTTTCCAAGACCTTTATCATGAAGGGGTGTTGAATTTTGTTAAATGCTTTTTCCGCATCTAATGAAATGATCATATGGTCTTTTTCTTTCAGTTTATTTATATGATGGATTACATTGATAGATTTTCGTATGTTGAACCAGTCCTGCATCTCTGGGATGAAGCCTACTTGATCATGATGGATGAATTTTCTGATGTGTTCCTGGATTCAGTTTGCCAGTGTTTTATTGAGAATTTTTGCATCCATGGTTCAAACCCAAAATGTCTTTCATGAGTTCCTCTAATGAATGCTTGATTGCCAGCTGATGGGCTTTGGGGAAGAGACTAGTTCTAAAGGCTCTAGTAATGGGTCAAGGTATCAATGGATTCATAATGTAATATTATGAGAGATAGTGAAGATTAGGGCCTAGTCAAAGAAAGCTGGTCAGTGGAGACATCCTTGTGACTCTATCTTGCTCTAACCATTCCTATATTCTCTCTGCTTCATATAGTCTTCCGCTATATAAACTACTCTGCCTAGCCTTCCCACCATAATGGACTGAACCCTGTGAAACTGTGACCCAAAATAAATCTCCTCCCTTAAGTTGTTTCTGTAAGGTTTTGGGGTACTATATTAAGAAGAGTAATGGTGTCTTTTCTAACTATACCTATATCACAATAACCCCCATACGAGTAAACATGCTGTTTTTACTCAATAATTTGTCAACTTCTTTCTTTGACATGGGGAACCAACCACATTGAGAAAACTACTGATGATCATTATAAATTAGGAATTTCTCCCCAGTACAACACCACCAGTCTGTAGTTTCAGTTCTCAGAGTTGGCAGGGGCACCTAGCCCAGTAGTTCAGAGCAAGCTTAGGCAATACAGTGAAAGGAAGAAAGACAAAGATAAGCAGGAAGAGCCAGAAAGGAGAGAAGAAAAGAAGGAAAGAAATCAACTCTTTCTGTTAACTAAATAAACACTGTAAAGTAAGCCAAATATTGCAGGAGTATCAGAGGAACAAGTCAATAGCTTATAAAACTATTAGCTACAAAGGGCAGAAATGATATTTCAAATCCAACTGTATAAGAACAGGTTCAACTGTTATTTGCATACAATCACTGTTTCAATACACTGAAACAAAACTATATATTATCACAAAGCAGTATGACTGTTTTTGAGCGTATACTGAGGTAAATAATCATTAAGCCTAAAAGAACTCCAGTCGTGGTTAAAAACATGAAAGCCTTCCAAAATTCTAATCCCTCTCGCCAGCCACCACTTCCCAGCCACTTTTTAGCCAAGCTGTAAACAAAACCAAGGAGTATATCGCTTAGAGAGCTCCAGAATTCCTACACATGCATCTGAGCAAAATGATCTGGCTTCAAAACAGGAGCTGGCACGTGAAGTACACCTGAAGTCCCATCTACTGAGAAAACTAAAGCATAAAGGATCTCCTGAGCCATTCCAAACAAACGGGAGGAATTAGAACACAGTAAGGTTGAGGTCTGACCAAAGAACACCAAGAGGCTGCTGTAATCACAGACAGTACAACTACCAGAACTAAAGCGGTGGAGCTGGAGAAAGGTTCAGTGGTTAAGATAACTCGTTGCAGGGTGGGGGGGTGCTGGAGAAATGGCTCAGAGGTTAAGAGCACTGATTGCTCTTCCAGAGGTCCTGAGTTCATTTCCCAGCAACCACATGGTGGCTCACAGCCATTTATAATGAGACCCAGGGTCCCCTTCTGGCATTCAGGCACACATGGAAGGAATGCTGTACACATAATAAATAAATCTTTAAAAAACAATATAACTCGCTGATCTTCAGCGACCCAGGTTCAATTTCAGCACCCACATGTGGTTCACATGTCTCTAACTCCAGTTCCAAGAAATCCAATACCTTTTTTTGACACAGATGCACCAAGTACACCCATATGCAGGTAAAACACCCATATGCAGTTTGGGGGGGGGGGTTGTTTTGTTTGTTTTGTGTGTTTTTGTTGTTGTTGGGGGAGTTGTTTGTTTGTTTTTGTGGGTTTTCTTCTTTTTGAAGACAGGGATTCTCTGTGTAGTTCTGGCTGTCCTGGAACTTAACTCTGTAGACCAGGCTGGCTTGAAACTCAGAAATCTGCTTGCCTCTACCTCCAGAGTACTAGATTGGATTAAGGGTGTGTACCACTACCACCCAGCTAATTTTTTATTTTAATTAAAAATAACTGAAGCAGTGACAATAGAAGTGAAGAGACACTGACAAACTAATAGTGGTTTAAAAGATGTAAACACAGAACTATATAAATAAAATAAGCCCAGGTGTGCTCTGGAGGATTGGACTGCCAGGTAAGTATCCATTCTTCCTACTACAATAAAAATCTGTAACAACATAAACAGAATTATATTACTTACTTCTATATGCTATGACCAAATACCTGACAGAAGGAGGAAGGGTTTGTTTACATGATTTAAGGAGATAGGATAAGATGAAGCGACATGAATGATGCACGAGCTGTGATGTAATGACAGGCTACTAGGTAAGAATTACTTGTATAGTAACCTGTGATAGCTGATCTGGTAACATACCTCACTAAGTGGCTGCTGAGCACATAGCATTCTCTGATATCACCACAAAAAGGGAAGCACAGTACAGCAAGTTGCAGTGAGAGAAGAGATCCATTTTCTTGTAACTTTTATCATAGCGTATTGTTATAACTGTTCTGTTTAATATTACTATTATTGTTTCACTAAATGTAACTTATAAATTAAACCTTATTACAGGTATATAAGTCTACAAAAAACGGTACAGATACAGCTCAATGTCGTAAGCATGAACTGTGAGTCCCAAGTTGTATCTACCTTACACAAACATAAATACCAAATTATATTGTTACCAGCAAGCAAAGTCACCAAATCCAAGTAAGACATGCAAAGAACCTCCTCTGCTCAACTCTGACTGGAAAGTTCTATCTGAATCATATCTGTTTCACTTGCTTTTCTATTCCAGCATCTACACAGAGTTTGAAAATCAGCATGTACTCAGTAAATGCCTAAGCGGCAAAGGCTGTCATTCAACTCTCCAGGCAAAAACATATACCTGATCTGTGAACACAAAAGAAACCCCACCCACTCTACAGTTGTGTAAATAGACTGCCAAGCAGCACAGCAACTCTGAGCTTTCATCTAAGTGAAATAGAACACATTAAGCGATATTTTATCTGTACAAGATTAATTCTACGAAAATTACATTATAAATGAGGTGCATTATTATAAGTAATTTACAAAGTGTTTAAATACATAACTCACCTTCAGTTTCAACTTCTGAATCAAGCACGCGCTTTGCTCTTATAACTCAGCATTCGGTAACCAAATGGGAGGAACAAAAATCCTTCATATAGCTCCTATGCACATAGATCTCTAATTATTTGTTCACCTATTTCTAAAGTAAGAAAAAAGTTTCCCAGAGTTCTTATGGCAGCCACATATTTCAATTTCTGAGCTGTACAGCATACATTCCCTTACCCAGGGATCTACATATCTTCCACCTACCTATAGTCTCCATTCGCCAAAGAAAACAAGAAATACTAGAGGATGGGAAAGGGCTGAATGCACATAATAGACATGAGTTATGAAAGAGGATATGACATGTGCTGACTAGTTTCGTGTCAACATAGGTTAGAGTCATTTGAGCGAAGAAAAGCTCAATTGAAAAATGCATCTATAAGATCAGCTCTATGCAAGCCTATAGGGTATTTTCTTAATTAGTTATTGATGAAGGAGGCCCAGCTCACTGTGGGTGCTGTTATCCCTGGACTGGTGATCCTGGTATCTATAAAAAAAAAAAAAAAAGCAGCCTGAACAAGCCATGAAAAGCAAGGCAGTAATCAGCACTCCTTCAAGGTCTCTGCATCAGTGCCTGCCTCCAGGTTCCCACCAATTTGAGTTTATGACTTGGTTTCCATTAGTGAATTGTGACTCAGGATGTAAGCCAAATTTCCTCCCCAAGCTGCTTTTGGTCATGTATTTCATCATAGCAATAGTAACCCTAACTAAGACATAATACTAATTGGCTTTTCTAGCTCTAATTCTATCATTGATTTTTTTTTATTTTTGGTGGTGAATAAAATGTATTCAATAGTGAAAATGTAAAATCCAATATGAAACTCTACAGCTTCAGAATGGCTATCCTAACTGTAAAAAAGTTTACATATATATGTAAATATATTTAAATGTATTTAAATATACACACAAAAGTGTATATATTTTGGGTTTGGTTAGTTATTATATGTGATGTTTATTCAAAGCTTTTTTAATTTAAAAACTTTATAAAAATAATTTATTTTAAAATAACAAAAGCTAAAAATGATGAATTTTGTAAATAAATTATAACCATTTTACTTTAAAACCTTGCAATTTCTTCCACATGAATTAACATTAAATGGAAAGGAAAAGAAGGCAGGTTATTAAAAAGAACATCTTCAGATTGACAAAAATCAGACTGTTACTAACAAGGACTATTGCCTTTAAATGTCATGTTAAGATGACTCACTCTTCCAGATGGACGCAGTCACTATTCTCGTCTCATGTTTTTGAAACAAACTAATTCCCAAACACCACATCTACAGAGATGGTCATAATGGTATACGAAACAGCTGATTACTTACAAATGAGAAAATCAAGTGTCAGTGCAATTAAATATACACATTTGAACTAAGAATGATTACTGCACATTACAGTTATTGATGCTAAAATGAGCACTGATTTTAAGAGTGTGTATAATCTATGAACCACAAAAATATTTCCACTTCACTTAAACAAATTGCAAATCCATTAAAAGGTTAGAGATGCTGACTGGGTTCTCTATATGGTTAAGGAGATTAATGCCAGCATGCCAGACAACAGGCTGAGGGATATAGATAGATAGATGGATGGATGGATGGATGGATGGGGTGTGATTTAAAGGCATACAAAATAAATATACCTCCACCTAGCCAGATGGCAATTCCCAAAATTAGCTGAGACCATTTTAAAGAAGAACAAAACTAGAGAATTTGACAGTAAGAGTTAGGAAACCCAGAGAAGGGAGGGGTGTGGAGAAGAATATATAGCTCAATAAAAACAATCGAAAAAATAAGTTAGGAAACCTGTCATAAAGCTATAATAACTGGAACAGTGTGGTTTTTTCAAATGGAGAAAATCTGGCCAATGGAACACACTAAAACAGAGTTGACAAGTATCCCCTATATAAGTGGTTACCTGATTTACAACAAAAAAGATCATCTTTCTAATAAATGATGAAGACTCAACTAAACATCCATTTGGGGAAAAAAAAAAATTCTCCGTAGCATTTCACATCCTACAGTAAAAGCAAGTACAGAAGGATGCAGGTGGAACGCAAAGAAGCATTAACCAGGAAGGAAAACATGGCCATCCAAACTACGCATACATTGGACCTACTCTTCAAAGGATTCTTAACATAGGCTGAGGGTGTAGCTGAGAGGTTGTCTCCTATGCAAGAAGTTCTGTGTTCTAGCTCTGGTGCTACATAAACTGGGTGTGGTAATGTATTGCCAGTAATTCCAGCACTGGGGAAGTGGAGGCCGGAAATCAGTTCAAGGTCATCCTGTGTTACACAGCAAATTCAAGGCCAGCCTGAAATAAATGAAATCAGACTGAAATCAAACCTTATCTGATCAAAAATGATAACTGAAAAGCATCTAAAATAGTGAAAGAGTAACCCAAAGAGTAAGAAAAGATAATTCATAATATAAATATCTGACAAGAATTATAACCTGCTATATTTAAAAAAAAAACAAAAATTAGACAAGACAACCCAACAGAAGGGTAAGTAAAAAAAAAAAATATGAACAGGTACTTCAAAAACCAGAATGACTAGGTTAAAAACAAGTGCCAGTGAGAACAAGAGTCAAGAACCCTGTGTGTTGCTGATACCCTCTCATCTTGCTATTCTATTCTCAAGTACATACACAAGACAATGCTTACACATATTAACCAACCATACGATTACCAAAACACATGTACTAGAACATTCTTAACAGCACTATTCACAATAATCAAAGTAGGAAACAACCAAAATGCCTACCAACAGTTAGGGTATATTTACATAATGGAATGCTATACAGCACTGAGGATAGTGTATAATTATACATAATAATATGGATGCTGAACAAAAGGAACCAGACACACACACAAAATAAGTATGTTCTGTCCAACTCCAGTCTACAATTCTGTCACAGGCAAGAACTAATCCCCAATGTTTAAAGTTCAAACCTGAAATCCACCAAGCAACAGGGGTGTTTGTTGTGATCCTCATCAGAAGCTAACTGCACATACATGCTCAGGTGGCAGTCATGGAGCTACGCATATGGGTAGACTTAGAATCCATCACCACATAGGAAAATGAACAGTGAACATGGGCATACAGGAGGATCTAGACTATAAGCTCCTATCTTGGACCAGCCCAGACTGATCCTAATTATGCTATAGTTACCGAAATTCTCTCCAGTTAAAGAGAGTGCTATAGTTTCTATAGGTTATATAAGTAGATAAAGCCAGAAGACTTAAAGATGAAATGATAGTGGAAAATACTACAGATTATTTTTGAATGTCCCTTGCATTTCTCAACTCTCCAGCAAGTAGCCAGCATCCATCTGGCTGGATATCCAGCTTAGTCAATCAAGTCTAAAAGAAGCAATTCCAAAAATTCAAAATAAAAACCCTTGCAAATTAAAATCAGAAGTCTCCAAATTTCCTGACATACTGTCACTGGGGCACAGAAACTAATTCATCTGTTAGAGACAAAGGTAGACACATGTTAGACGAAGTCCAAATTACAATGGCTACAACAAGGTAAAGGGTACTCTTCCCCTGGGCCAGACAGGCAAGATGGCTCAGAGGTGTGGGAAATAAGATTGATCCTTTCTCTGTAATAATCAGTTCAACACTAATGAAAATGGAACACGTTTAATACACCATTCTGCATAAATGGACACTAGGATAGAGAAAAGGCAAAAATGGTGGACGTGCTGATTCATACAAGACAGTGGTTTTAAGTCCCTGAACACAAGAAATTCCTGCTCTCTTTTTTCCATAGGCCAGTAGGGATTCACAATCTAACATAGACCCCTTCTTTGTTTGTTTGTTTGTTTGGTTGGTTGGTTGGTTGGTTGGTTGGTTTGGTTTTTCGGGACAAGGTTTCTCTGTGTTATAGTCCTAGTCCTAGCTGTCCTGGAACTAGCTCTTGTAGACCAGGCTGGCCTCAAACTCACAGAGATCTGCCTGCCTCTGCCTGCCTCTGCCTCCTAAGTGCTGGGATTAAAGGCATTTGCCACCACCGTCTGGCTACATAGACCCCCTTCTTAAGTTCGTTGTTTTATTGGTTTAGAACATAAACCCTATCCAATGAGTAATATGGGACTTGACACTGCCCCTTTTTCTGATGGTAGGCTCAGTCACATAGCAGGCTGCCTGTAACTTTCCAACTTTCAGAGTTTTGAGACAAACAGCTAGGAGAGAGAATACCCTAGAGCCTCCTACTTACCTTTAACTTTGATGAACTCTAAGCATACATCAGACTGAGAATGGATCAGAACAATGTATTTCTTAAGGAATATAAAGGAGCTTACCTCCCAAGCCTGGAGAGTTTTTATCTCCTGAATCCACGTGAGGTAAAATGAGAACTGATGCCACCAAACTGTCCTCTGACTTCTACACAAGCACATGCCTCGAGTGTACACATGCAGCTATATGTGTGCGCATGTGCATAAATGTACCATACCCACAACCACACACTAATTTTAAAAAACTATTTTTATAATTTTAAAGGTTTATTCTTCCCATGAAAAGCAAGTTTGGAGGGAGGCACTTGTTGACACTTGGCCTTGCAGTTCACAAATACTATACAAGAAAGGGATGGGCCTCAATGGCATAGAGCTGTCATATGTACATACATTCAACCCCAAGTTCAGCTCCTTCAACATGAAAAACATAACCATACACACACATTCATTTTTAGCCTATATAAAGGCTAAATTGCTTGGCCTTTTCCAGATGTTTCCAAAATGTTGCTATAGTTTGTCATCATGTGTACATCTAAGCAGAAGGAACAAGAAATGGGCTTGGGGGGTATCATTCCCATCAAGTGTGGCACTACATATCTGTAATCCCAGTATGTAGAGGAGGCAGAAGCAAGATGACTGTCAGTTTTACAGACCAGCTTGGACTAAAGGGAAACCCTGTCTCCAAAAGAAAAAAGCAAGGAGGGGTAGGCTTTTGCCAGGAAAAAAAAAAAAAAAAAACCTGTGACTCTATGACTTCATTCACAATTTCCACCTCCATCTCACTGACCAAGGATTGTCACATGGCTACTCCATCTGGGGAAAAAAAAAGCTAACAAATACATAGAGCGACAAAGCGAGGAGGTGTGGGGTAAGAAAGGCACATAGAAATGACTGCCACTGCAGCGATGTGTGCCTAATGTGTTTGCCAACTGAGCATATTTCTTTAACAACTGACAAGTCCTGACTCACACCCTCACAAGTTTTCTGTGGTATAATTCTGAAAACTTTTTTTTCCCAAAGCTTTTTTTTTTTTTTGGTACTACTTCCAAAAAGAAGAAACTGTAACAGCACCACCAGCCCTATAACTAAAGGGCTAGGCAGAGGGACCAGTGTCCAGAGTGTCAGATTTCAAGCCTTTTAAGCAAATATTTACCAAAGAGTTGAATATGTTTTCTACAGTATTTCTTCATGCTGTAAGACAATAGCGGATCAAAAACAATGTAACTAAGGGTTGGAGAAATGACTCAGCAGTTAAGAACATTGGCTGCTCTTCTAGAGGACCTGGGTGCAATTCCCAGAGCCCACATGGTGTTTCATGGTCATCTATAACTCCAGTTCCAGGAATTCCAATGCTCTCTTCTGACCTACGAGGGCATCAGGCATACATGCTACAGAGACATACATTCAGGCAAAACAGTCACACAAAATAAATCATTTTGAAAGATGAGGGAACCTGAAGAGATGGTTCAGCAATTAAGAGCACTTGTTTCTCTTGCAGAGGAGCCAAGTTTGGCTCCCACCACCTACATGGTAGCTCACAACCATCTATAATTCCAAGTCTAAAAGACCTGATAGCCTCTTCTGATGTCTTCAGGCACCAGTCATGCACAACCATAGATACAGGCAAAACATTCATACAAATAAAATAAATCTAAAAAGAAAAAAAAACAGAAGTATCAAAGAGAATGTTACTTTGTAACAATATATTTCAAAATAAACACCAAGTTTTCAGTCTGAGCTTTTCTGACCCAAGATTTAGGTTACTCACATTAATTTACCATTGTCCATTTTACAGAAGTAAATATAGCTGTCCCTCAATATACACAAGGGATTGATTTGACTCCCATGAATTCTAAAATATATGTACACACAAATCCTTATGTAAAATGGTTAATATTTTGCTCAACTCTATAAACTTAAACCTTCTATTGTCGATGTCCCAAAACAACATAAATAATAATATACAATTCGCTGTTAAGCACATACTTTCAATCCCAGCACTCGAGAAGCAGAGGCAGGTGGATCTCTGTGAGTTCAAGGCTAGCCTAATCTATAGAGTGAGTTCCAAGACAGCCTGGGCTACATAAAGAGACCGTGTCTCAAAAAAAACAAATAAATAAAATAAAATAAAATATGTGAATAGCTGTTAAAACTGTATTGTTTAGGGAATACTGACAAGAAAAAGTTCATACTTGTTCAGCACAGATGCAATGCTTTTCTTTCAAAGAGCTGATACTGACAGTTAATTGAATCAATGGATGCTCAACTGCAGTTCAGAGGACCTCCTATGATGTGGCACTGTTTGTGGATATGTAGATATCAGAACACAGACCTTTCCTTCAAGCATAACATATAAAAATTACTACAATCAGTATTTCCCACACTTTTCAGTACTCTTCTTTAGCTTCCTCTTACATAATCCATCCATTTTAATTAAATGGACAACTCAAAATCAGTATTTTTGCATACAATTGTAACTGAACATACTTCATGTTCATTTTTCTTTCAAATCCAGGGTTTTGCACATGCTGGGCAAGCCTTCAACCACTGAATCACATTCAGGTCCAGGGAGAATTCAAAAGCTGGGATGTAGCTCAGTGGTACAGAATTTACCAAGCCACAGATTCATCCCCAGCTCCTGGTAGGAGAGAACAGGATATTCAACTCATGCAATATTATTTGGCTATTTTATGGCATTCTGTCAAATGTATCCTCTATTCTGTACTATAGTTTACTTGTTTTTTAAACAGCTATCACATTAAAACCCAGACCTATGAATATCATGGGACTAATTTTAATTTAAAGAAACCAAAGCCGGGCGATGGTGGCGCACGCCTTTAATCCCAGCACTCGGGAGGCAGAGGCAGGCGAATCTCTGTGAGTTCGAGACCAGCCTGGTCTACAGAGCGAGTTCCAGGACAGGCTCCAAAGCCACAGAGAAACCCTGTCTCAAAAAACCAAAAAAAAAAAAAAGAAGAAGAAACCAAACATAATACAAAAGATATACAAATTTGTAAAGATATACAAATTAACCCAAATCTTTTGAGTTTAGTTTTTGTTTTGTTTTGTTTTCTTAATCTACAGCCATTTAAGTATGGTACCTTTCACCTAATAAAACAAACAAACAGGGCTGGAGAGATGGCTCAGAGGTTAAGAGCACTGACTGCTCTTCCAGAGGTCCTGAGTTCAATTCCCAGCAACCACATGGTGGCTCATAACTATCTATGATGAGATATAGTGCCCTCTTCTGACATGCAGATGTACATGCAGGCAGATACTGTATAATAAGTAAGTAAGTAAATAAATAAATAAATCTTTTAAAAAATAAAATACACACACACACACACACGCACATGATGTTCAAAGATCCTAGCCTAAGTCCAGTCTCCATCACCTTTAGGCCGAGTGTGAACAGCTGCTGTCTGCAGCAGTATGTACCTTACACACTTGTTTATCCCCATTAGTCTCCTCATCCCCACTCTTTCCTTCACAGTTCCCGTCACTCACATCTCTGACTCCTAAAGGAAGGGGTCTCAGATAAATGACTCCTGAAAATCGTCTTATCTTGGGTCTTTAAAACAGGCATAGAGTTTTTATATTTTTAATAATAAATTGTTTTATCACATAAGAATAGTTAAAAAATAAAAGAATAGCTAATAAATCAATACTTGAGGTTAAACCGCCAAATGATTTTTCATAAATGCAGTGAATAAAATTCTCCATCAACTAGTTTAAATTTTATGTTAAGCTTTTGATTGGTAGATATTACTGAAACATTAATCATTCTCTTACCATAACTAGCACACTAATTTTTCCCACCTTGCATCTTATCATTCCTTACCTAAGACAAAGCAGCTAATGATGATTCCAGTTATGCAATATGACCCCAGATTTCTGAACCATATCCTAACCAGAACATTAAGGTCTGGTACTCACTACTGGTTATAAAGAAAACTATGGCTTCTCTCTCTCTCTCTCTCTCTCTCTCTCTCTCTCTCTCTCAAAGCAACTTCTGTCTCTCCCTTTTCCCCACTTCTCCCCTTCCCCCTCTCTGTTTCTCTCTCTTTCTCTCTCCTCTTCCCCCTTCTCCCCTTCCCTTCCATAACCCAATATATATATATATATATATATATATATATATGTATATATACATATATATATATATATCTTCACACTGCAACAACAATAACAACAAAAAAGAAATCTACTTAGAGACTGGAGAGATGGCCCCGAGGTTAAGAGCACTGGCTGCTCTTCCAGCAGTCCTGAGTACAATTACCAGCAACCACATAGTGGCTCACAACCATCTCTAGTGGGATCCCATGCTCTCTTTTGGCATAAAGGCACACATGCAGATAGAGCACTCATACATAAAATAGATAAATAAATCTTCGAAAAAAAGGGAAGAAAACTACCTAAATGTATATATTAAAAAAACACAGACACAGATGCATCATTAATGGGAGAGGAACCATATCAAAGAACATGTAGTGTCTAATGATTAATCAGGGTATTAATTTCAAATACCAACATCTCTGTTTACTAAAAGACATCTACAAGACGGCATGAGTCAAAACAAGGTGTTATCCAAAATCTTCTGTAAATTGTTTCCAATGACAACAGATTTTAAATAAAGGCTCAAACTTGATCATTAGTATATATAGTATATACTAGTATATAACCAAGAGCAGTGTACCAAAGGCTGACCTGCTCCGTTACTTGCAGACATATTTGATATAGTATCTGCTAAAGACATCTGCCAGATTTTTGTTAACCACCTTGGAAGAAAAACGGGGAACAAAGTAAGTATGCAACTGCTCACTCATCTGAAACATTCGTAGGTTTTACTCCCAGAATAATGCCCAACGTCTAAACGATATAAAAAGCAAGCCAAGTAATTAGCGTGACCCAGATTCAGGACTTCTCAACCACTGGAGCTGGAAGACAGCTGTAAGCAGGGGCATAACAAGAACTGCTGAGGAAAAAGCCACAGGCATGCACCATCCTTCTTAGTATATGAAACAGCAACAATTAATGCTGCCATTTTACAGGGAAAAGCAATGTTTTTAATAACTACCACTTTGGGATACGAATATCTAATTATATTTTGCTTTTCAGACCCAAGATTCTTCTGAGAACAGTAGTAATTTCTTCCAATGAGACTTTCTTGGTGTTTTGTTTTTCTGGAGTAGGACCATTAAACAATTCTGCAGAAAACAAGGAGAAAGAATATCCCAAGTCTACTGGCAGCTTTTCTCATCTTCAAACAATTCCTCCTTCATATGCACAGCCACAGAAGTCCAGAGGTCACTGGCTTCTTTGTACTCAGTTCCATGGTTGTTACAAACAAACTGTTGTCCTCATTCCTTCAGTGAAATGGGCTATAGCAACTGCAGCCTGAGTTACATCTGAAACCTGCGTAAGTCAGGCTACTTCAACTCTGAGTTATCAAGCCTCTTTTGTGAAAGGAAGTCATTTATTTACCTAGGTATAAAGTAATAATAATTCCAGTCAAACACAATCATTGGCCCAAATGGCTTTATGATTTCTTCTGATAATTATCATACTTCATATAGCACTGTTTTTGAGATCTTTGTTAGCTTCATTTCTCTGAGGTTTTTCTTATCCGTGTTACTTTATTCAATTACACATAAAATATAGAAATGTATTATGGACCTTTATACTATGATATATAAATCTTATGTTACATTTAAAGTTTAAATCTTAAAACCATTGCTTTAATCCCAGCACTGGTGAGGCAGAGGCAGAAGCAGGTGGATCTCTGAGTTCAAAGCCAACCTGGTATGCAGAGTGAGTTAGTTCTAGGATAGTCAGGGCTACATAGTGAGACTCTAACTCAAAAAAAAATTCAAAAAAAAAAAAGGAAGAGAGGAAGAATGGAAGAAAGGAAAAACGGATAGATGAAAGAATAAATCTTAAAGTTATTAACTTTATTTGCAACAGATAAAAGTCTAAAACAATCAGCTTTTATAACCAATATGTACACTATTTAGAATAATATACTTAAAACATAAAAGTAGGGGGCTGGAGAGATGGCTCAGCGGTTAAGAGCATTACCTGCTCTTTCAAAAAAGGTCCTGAGTTCAATTCCCAGCAACCACATGGTGGCTCACAACCATCTGTAATGAGGTCTGGTGCCCTCTTCTGTTCTTCAGGCATACACACAGACAGAATATTGTATACTTAATAAATAGATATATTTAAAAAAAATTTAAAACATAAAAGTAATGTTGGCTTTCTTTATATACTTTAATAAGAACTGCTTAAAATGACTAAACTGCATATTTTTAAGTAAATTACTATTACTTTAACATGCTACTAGGAGCTCCAAAATCTACTTTATTCTAGCTGGATAATTATCTAAAAATTACTTCCAAAAATTAGCCAGTGATAAAGCAAAGGTTACCTGAGCATCTTTGAAGCATTCTTGTTTTTGTACAGCCACCCTGCAAACTTCTGAAGAAACACCAAAGAACTGAACCATGGCATTGAAGGAAGAAAAAGCTTTGCAAGCACAAACTTAGGACCATTCAGCCACAGAAACCTTTCCACACCTCCTACCTAACCAAGGCAAACACTCTACAAGGATGAAAATACTATCCAAAACTTACTAAGACACCAGCAATGTGGGAAACACTGCAGTCCACTGAGAAAATGAGCCCAATCGTTTATATTTTTTTATCTTAATGAGCATAAAGTGAAGAAACAGTTGAAAACTCCGAAAGAGGGACACAAAGATCACAACAGCAAAGGTCACAGAAACATTGCTGAAACTGAATCATGCTTAAAAAACTTTTAGGAATTTTTTTAAAAACTAAAGTAAAACAGGAAAGTTATCCAAGATTTTATGGCATAAAATTCAGTAACGAAAAACCAGGCATGTTGGCACACTCCTTGGGAGACAGAGGGAGGCAGGTATCTAAGGTTAAGGTCAGCCTGGTCTACCGAGAGACTTCCAAGACTACAGAGAAACCCTGAGAGGGGGAAGCAGGACTGTCAGTGACCAAAGAGAATCTACAAACCATTGTCACTTTTATAAAGTCACTGAAGAGGGTGTTTTCTGCTTCTCCTATAGTCCACAGTCCCAAAGCAGTAGGAATAGCCAAATATTTTTGTGTCACTGAAGTAGTTAAAAGTAGAGTGAAGGATTTTCTGAAATTCTGCTCCAGTTCAGACTTCCCTTCCTGTTTCTGAAGAGGCTGTCCTACAAAAGCTAAGCTCCAGTTACAAAAGATGGCTTCTCCACAGAAGCCTGCTCCTCACTTGCTTACACAGAAACACTGAAAGAATAAAGCCAATAAAAAAGAGTTTTCTTTCACCTCCAACTCTCTCCCAGGCTCAACAAGTAGGAAAAACTTATCAGTTTTCAGGAAATACTGTTGAGCAAATAAATACATGGAAAATTGCTTCCTACTCAGAGCAAACAGCTGAAGTAAACTGGTCTTCTTTTTTTTTGTTTTTGGTTTTTTTTTTTGTTGTTTTTTTTTTTTTGGTTTTTCGAGACAGAGTTTCTCTGTGGTTTTGGAGCCTGTCCTGGAACTAGCTCTTGTAGACCAGGCTGGTCTCGAACTCACAGAGATCCGCCTGCCTCTGCCTCCCAAGTGCTGGGATTAAAGGCGTGCGCCACCACCGCCCGGCTAAACTGGTCTTCTTAATCAAGGCAATTTTCAATTTAAATGTCTCACTAAATGACTTCCAGAATATTAATAAAAAATCATAAATATTCAAAATTATTTAGCAGGCAATTATTATATCTGCTGTATGGAAGTCTTTCTGACAGTCACAGAGACATCTCCAGCTCTTGTGTTGTAAGAAAACTTAAGGAAAAGTAAGAAGAACCCCCACCCCCAGAGCTCAGTTGTGCTATACTGTGAAGACACTTAACACTACCACACAGTGCACCTCAACATACTGGATAGGAAATTCTATACTGTGTACATCTTACACAAAACACACAGCAGGGGACTACTCCACAGGGTACTTGTGAGGAATAAACCAAGTAACTTCTAAGAGGGGCAAGGAAGGGTTCCTAGTCTCTCAATAATAATTAAATTACCAATAACAAGAACTACTGGTCGACTAAAGCAGCTATTAACTTCTCATTCAATAAAACGGAGTCTTGAATCATGGTGGATATCTTTTAAAAAATTCTCTTGGAAACTAGAGCTTACTAAGAGGCGTACACACCTGGAAAATTCAGGGACTCTTGACTACTTAGACCGACACAATGAAACTGAAATTTATGGAGGTAGATGTGGTTATCCAGATCAAGGAGACATAATATCAAGCCTGGAGAAAGCACTGAAAATAAATAGGAAGCTCTGGACATGCCTTCAACTCAGAAACAGTCGAAAACAGCAAACTCCTATTAAAAATATTGCTAGGCAGTGGTGGCCCACGCCTTTAACCCGGCACTCAGGAGGCATAAGCAGGCACATCTCTGAGTCTGAGAACAGCCTTGTCTACAGAGTGAGTTCCAGGACAGCAGGACAGTCAGGATTATGTACAGAAACCCTACTCAAAAAAAAAAAAAAAAAAAACACCTGACTTAGGGGGCTGTGGAGATGGCTCAACAGCTGCTCTTCCGAGGACCTGGATTACCTTCCCAGCACCCACAGCAGCACTCAACTGTAACTCCAAATCCAAGGGATCTAATGCCCTCACCTAGTCTCTGCAGGGACCAGGCATGCTTGAGATATACAGACAAATATACAGGCAAAACACTCATACATATAAAATATTTTTTTAAAAAATCAATGTTGAACCACTTCCAGCTACAAGGTATCTCTTTATGAGCTGTTGATCAGGGAAGCTCCTAGAAACCTAAAAATAACATAGGCTGTTGCCTCTGCTCTGGGTTATTTACTAAACAAGATGGTAAAAACCTATTGTGAAGTCACTACACACTCGAGTTCCAGGATACAGAGAAATCCAGCTGGAAATGATCTGTACGATTCTTGCTAGCTAGCTCTCATGTGCTAGAAGCTGTTTGCAAGACTCCAGAGGAGGGGGAAATCATCAATGGGTGTACCCAGCTGTGGACCCTGTGTGTCACAACACCAATCTAACAGGCATGATATACCCACTAGTAAAGTAATGGCATGGTTGTTATGGGGATAGCCAATCAATTTCTAATTGGATCTGAGGCTGGCTCCATAAGAGGGAAATCATACCTGTTACTGCAAATCTGGTCAAAAGCTGGGTAGGATGTAAGACCTAAAGGGAACCTACTACTGTTGACATGTTGTCAACTGTCTTCTGAATATTTAGTTTCATACCACAGATCCGTGCTGTTCTCAATCTCAGTCGGAGAAGCCTCTCTTCTCATAGGCAGCAGCTACTGCAGAGACTCTTAACTAGTCAAAGTGCTAAGAAACAACTGAGTGCTCAGTTCCTAAACCCATCTAGATCCCCATCCTCTCCCCTGCTCTACAAGGCTCTGGGAATACTGCTGAAGAGGGCAAAGGTCGGGAAGGAGTGGTATGAAATGTCCTGTGCACACACACAGCTACTGTACTCAGGAATCCACTGTGGGTACTTTGCAGTCACAAGACATAAGACCTAGCCAATCTTCATTCTAACGTGGGTGAGGGAGGGGTTCATGGGCTCCATCCCTAACTGGAGGGGGTGGGTGAGTAGTGTAGCCTCTGCTAAATTGCCTATGATCCAGGTAAATCCGTTCTCATAGAAGATTACCAAGGCAATCTACAAAAACCAGTTCAGATACACGTTTCAAGTCAACTTTTCCTATTAAAATTGTAAAAAAGTAAGCATTAAAACATAAAAGGCTTAGCATTCACTGCTTTTATAAGCATAAAACCTTTAATATTGTCTCCGGTTTTTTGCCAAAGATGTAGTTCACTGGCAGAGAACTTGCCTAACACACATGAAAGACTCTTGGTTTTACCCCACAAAGCTGAAGCTAACATTCTACTGCCTATCACCCTGTCCAAACCATGAAAAGGAAGGTGGGCAGAGATGTGCTGACTACTCAAAATTCTCAGCAGTTTCTGAACCTTGGCACAACTGACATTTCATTCCAGATAGTTCTTTGAGAGGTAAGCAGGGGAGGTTTCTCTGCTTGTTGAGTATGCTAGAGAATTAATTTCTCCAAATGTAAAAACCAATCTGGAAGACATTCCTTTCCCAAGCCAAATTCAGTATTTATAAAATCACATGGTTTGCAAAGTAGTGCTGAGAAAAACCCACACTTCAAGTTAGCTGACCCCAGCCCTATGTTCTGAATCTACTCTCTCCCTAGCAGAGCATGCCAAAATTAGTTAACCATGTTTCTTTGAATGACACCACCACCAAGACTGTTGTAAAGTTTGAATAAAAGGACATCAGTAAGGATCAATAAAAGTATGCACTCAGTGAAAAGGAAAAATAAATTTATATTTTGGGGTTAGCATTTTAAAACTAGTTTTTTGAAAATATATTGCATGTTTTTACCTTAATGTATTTTAATCTTTTATAAATACTTCAGAATGATCATTTCATGGAGACATGTGCCCCCCCTCTTTGCCCCTCACCACCTGCAGCAGGCCAGCTGGCCCTGGGGCCATAAGAGTGGGAAAGCTAGCCCTGTCCCTCACCAGCTGCAACACTTGAGAAAGCAGGCCCTGAACTTCACCTGGGCAGCATAATAGAGCTGACCCTGTTGACAGGGCATGGGTGAGCCAACCCTGAGAGCATGAGAGTAGGAGATCTGGTCCTGACCCTTTTGACTGCCATGTGGTGGCATGGGCAAGGAAAGGATGCCCCTCATCACCACCTATAGCAGGGGAGAGAGCTGCCCTAGGGGCAGGGGCATGAAAGCAGAAAAGCCGGCCCTGCCCCCCCCCACCCCCCGCATCAGCTGCAGCACTCTGGAGTGGGCCCTGCACCTCACCTGAACAGCATAGTAGAGCTGGTCCTAGCAGCATGAGTTGTGGGTGAGCTGCCCATGACGATGTGAGAGCAGGCAAACTAGCCATGCCCCTTCTTGCCTACTGCACAGAGTCAACTAGCCACGGCAGTGCTGGAGAGCTCACTCTGGCATTGAGAATGCAGGACAGCTGGCAGGCTGACCAACCCAGCTACCACCCAGACCCAGAGCCAGGGCTATGAGTTGGCCCACACCAACATCTACCCCATCTATGATCTGGTGGACCATGTAAAGAATCCAGTCCTGCAGATCCAAAGCTGCAGAATCTCCATGACATAGGAAGAATCCAGTCCTGCAGATCCAAAGCTGCAGAATCTCCATGACATAGGAAGAATCCAGTCCTGCAGATCCAAAGCTGCAGAATCTCCATGACATAGGATAACAACGGAATATCCAAAAGGACTCCCAGCGAGGACCCAGTATCAATAGTATAGCGAGAGTCAAAGACCTAGAACCAGACCAATGACTTATTGCAACGAACACTTTCAAGTACAAATTTATGGACTAAAGAGTATCCTGTGTGACTCACTGTGTCACACTACAGCTTCCATGACAATATTTTTTTTCTTTTAAATTTTCTATTATTGTATTTTGGGGCAGAGGTTGCAAGGGCAGAGGGCAGATACAGAGGGACTGGGAGATGTATGGGATTAGGATGTATAATATTAAATCCATAAAGAATTAATAAAGTTTTCAAAAATGACCATTTCAGGCAAATATTACTATAATAACCAAATACAAAACCAACCTAAGAAAGAGAACAATTAATATAGTGTCAAGATTCAAGATGTTACATTAACTGTCAAATTTCATAAAATATCATTTATTATATATTAAATAAACTTTATATTCGGGCCAAAAAACAAAGTGACTATATAATGAAAATTAGAATAGCAATGTTCTAAAAAAGAGAAAAAGAGAGGAAGAGAAGCAGGAGGAAAAGAACTGGCAGAATGCCCTAAATCTGAAGGTGATGGGGGGGATGTAAGGAACACGATTTGGGTTAGTAGAGAGAATATACCAAAAAAAGAGTGGAAGGAATCGAGTTCTAGTTTCAGCTGGCCTACTTGAGTGAGAATGTGTTGCTAGACAAGTCACTTAACCTGATTTTTTTCCTCATTAAAAAGGAGAAGAAGAAAAAAAAAACACTTTGACAGCGCTAACATTGTCAAGTGTCACACACACAAAAAAGATTCCTTTAGAATGCTTTTAAGGCTGTACATAAAATCCCTGGTATTATGAGACTTGTACAGTCATATATCAGCCTAAAGGCAAGGGAGGTTTCCCAGCCTTTTACATCTTACAGTACATAACAGAAATGACAGTACTGGTGCAAGAACCCTGGGGTAAATGGGTCATGCCACTGGAGCCCAAATATGATCAACCTAGTTCCTGTTCATCTGTCCTGCCAGTCCTCTCTGAAGACCAAGGAATCATTATTTCTGACCCATCTGTGCACACTCAATACAAGACTTGGCCCACCAGTTACAACACTTTCAGTAAAGCACCAAGTCCAACTGGGGGCACTCCCTAGTAAATGACTTCAGCAAACAAGATAAAGTCCACAGTCTAAATAGGACAGATCGACACCACCTTGAACCTAATCAACTGGGACACCTATCCTGGGCCTCAGGCTTTAAAAAGCCTTATACCAAGCTGTGAGTGGTGGCACGTGCCTTTAATCCAAGCACTCAGGAGCCAGATGACACAGACAGATCTGAGTTCAAGGCCAGGGGTCTACAAAGGGAGTTCCAGGAGACCCAGGGCTACAGAGGGAAACCCTGTCTGAAAAAAAAAACAACAAAAATGTACCAGCCCTTCCTCTGGCTACACTCCTATGGGGCCCGAAGTTCTTAGGACCTACAGAATGTGTTCGTAAGCAACCTATATGCCTTCTCCTTAACTAAGACCCCAGAACGCCACTCCTGATGCCAGTGTGTGCCCAGGCCTCTTCCTTGAGCTAATTCTCTCAAGGGCACCATTATATACAGCCCTAGACCAAGGGCTGATAAAGTGCTGCTGCGTGAGTTCGGGCTGTAGTGCTCACACAGCGTACATATCACTGGCACAGGAGGCTAGTGGAGAGGAGGTTTCAGGGAAGAGACTAGTTTCTGTACTTCACCATGTTCTCAAGCAGAACTTCGCAATCTTAATCTCTAAGACTGATCCAAATCACTGTAAGGCAGACAATGGGACTCCTTTCTCTGTTGGTTTGATTTATAACTTCAGATTTTAATCATTTAGCAAGATGACTTCCCCCAAAATGTTAGGTATAGACCTAGAAGCAGATCTAAAAACACTGTTACATGAGGAATAACTGAAGAAAAATATACACTTAGCCTGGAAAGGAAAAAGGCTACTAAGAAGACAGAAGAGCCATCTTCCATCAGCTAAAGAGCTAGCCCATGAAAACTAAACAGACCTGTAATAGTGGAAATGCAGGGAGCTGTGTTCTAACATAAGAGAAAGAAGGTTTGCTTGGTTGGGTTTTTTTTTTTTTTCCAAAAATGTTTTTAACTTTCTTAAAAGATTGGGCGAGGGGAAACTGGGGAGACGGTTCACCCACTTTTTGCTCTTGCAGAGAACCCAGATTCAATTCCCAGCTTCTGTATGATGGCTCACAAGCATTCTTAACTACAGTTCCAGGGGATCTCCTACCCTCTTCTGACCTCTGTGTGCACCAGGCATGCAATTGGTGCATATATACGCATGCTGACAAAACACACACTTAAGTAAAAATAAATTCTTTTTTGTAAATAAAAATAAATCTGATCTGGTAGGCTGGAAAAATTGCTCAGTGGATATAAAGTATCTGATATGTAGACTCAAGGACCTAAGTTCAGAACCTTAACACACACTAAAAAAAAAATGACAGTGTGTGCCTATTTAAGTTCCAAGTTCACTGAGAAACCCTGTCTCAAAAAATATGGTAGAGAATGGCAGAAAAGACACCAATCATAGACCTCTGCCTTCAATTTGCACATATTCTCTCTCTCTCTCTCTCTCTCTCTCTCTCTTTCACACACACACACACACACACACACACACAAATTGATCTGAGGAAGCCGTAAACCTGGGCTACATAAGGAAATTCAGGCTGGCCTGGACTACAAAGTGAAGACCTGTTTTAAATTCTACCCTCTCTCATCAGAAAACAAACCCTCGTTCTTTGAGGTTATGGAGAACATGATTACAAACTAAATCTATAATCAAATAAAAATAAAATGAGATGAGATTAAAAAAAAAACACAAGATAGAGGTGGTTGCTATAGACAGGTAACTACAATGGCCTCTCTGGTGGAGAAGAAAGCAGACATTAACTAATATGGGTGGGGTGGCTTTTTTTTTTTTTTTGTCCTAAGGATTGAACCTAGGGCCCCATGATCCTAGCTCCTGAAAACAGCACATTTTAATCAAAGAGAATAGCAAGTAAACATACCTAAGAAAGTATATGTGTTTACTGGGGTAGGAAAAATGAGTATCATCCATGTATTGTAATATCAAAAATAAATCAGGGTAACACCACCAAATGCTGACACAGATATACAATAGGGATCCCCATTCACTGCTGGAGGAAATGTAAGATAGTATGGCCACTTATGAAGGGAGGTTTTGCAGGACTAAACATACTCGTACCAGATGATCCTATCAACTATGCTCTTTGGCACTGCTCAAAACAGAGCTGAAAATAGATCTACATAAAACCTGCACATGGGTGTTTATAGCAGCTTTATTCAAAATCACCAAATCTTGGAAGCAACCGAATTATCCTTTAGCAAAGGAATGCATAAATGAATTGTGTAACATGCAAACAATGGAGTATTATTCATTGCTAAAAAGAAATGAACTATCAAGCCACAAAAATACATGTAAGAATCTTAAATACATTACTAAATAAAAGAAGCCAGTATGAAAAGGCTACATTAGGCTGGAGAGATGGTTCTGTGGTTAAGAGCTCTGGCTGTTCTTTCAGAGGACCAGAGTTCAATTCCCAGCACCCACATGGCAACTCACAACTGCCTGTGATTCCAGGATCCAACACCTTCACATAGACTTAACATGCAGGCAAAACACCAATCACTGCACATAAAATAAATTAAAAAATAAAAAAAAAGGCTACGTTAGAGCTGGAAAGACGATGTAATGGTGAAGAGTGTTTACTACACAAGTGTAAGGATCTGAGTTTGTATGTCAGGACCCACATTTTTCAATAAATAAATAAATGTTGGGTATGAACCCTGATTGCTCTTTGGGCTGACGAGGGAGGGGGACTTGACCAGGGGAAGGGGAGGGAAATGGGAGGCGGTGGCGGGGAGGAGGCAGAAATCTTTAATAAATAATTAATAAATTAATAAATAAAAAAAGAAAAGAAAATTTAAAAAAACATAAAAAAATGTTGGGCATGGCCACACATAGGCCTATAACCTCAGTGCTGTGGGAGGCACAGACAGGAGTATTCTTGAAGTTTCTTAGCTGCCAGCTTAGTTCCAGATTCAGTGAGACCCTATCTCAAAGGAATAAGGTGGAGAATAATACAACAACCCATGCACATACACATGCGCATACAACACATACATGATGTGAGCATACACACAAATACTCTCCTGATGAAAGAAAGGATGGTGAGGCTACACAGTACATGTTTCTAACTATAAAACATTTTGGAAAAGTCAAAACTGTGAAAACAGTAAAAAAGACATGCAGCTATTAGGGAGAGATAAATATGCAGTTGAGCATGCAGACATAAGAGGACTTTTACAGCAGTGGTACTATTCTGTATGGTAAAATGGTGAATACATCATTCATTACCATGTGTGTACCAATAAACCCTGGACTTTTGAATGATGTGTTGGTATGAGTTTAATAAATGCAACCACACCAGAGCTGCTAAAAATGGAGCTGGGAGACAGGGGAGTCGGGAAATTTGTATGGGACATTTTTATCACTTACTCAGATTTGCTAAGAACCCAAAAATCTGTCTACATGGCTCAGTGGTAGAGTGTTTGCCTAGCAAGTGTAATACTTAGAGTCTATCCCCAGCTTCATTAAGTGGACTTATTGACAGATTGACAAACTATAATAAACAGTTTTTTTCTTAAAGGAGGAAAATCATTGTGAATTCAGCATAATGACCAGGAGAAAATCGAAGAAGAAGCTGGGGATCAGAGGATGTGCATAAAAATGCTGAACCAGAGTATGTTATTATTGAAACTATTCTGTATACTGGAGGATGCTTAGCAGATCCAGACTTCAATTTTCCTAGATGCCAGTGGCAATTCCCAAACTGTCCCTAAACACTAAATAATGTTCTCTTCCTGGGTATATAACCACTGACACAGATCAAGCTAAAGGTTTTGCTTCTATGTTAAAATGTAAGGGTTTTGCCTTCTGTACTCAGTGTACTGGAACCATTCAAAGCGAGACTGTTAAGATCTGACTAACATTTACCATTACTCTGGCCCCTGTGATGAGGAATGTAAGGAGGACAGAGTCCAGAGCAGAAGCAGAGAAACTGTTGGCAGGTTTCCAGGAGAGAAAGTAGTTTGACCTACATTGTAAACAGTGAAAGAAAATCAAGATGGAGTCAGGACCAGACTATACTGTGACGGCTGAGCTTGGTAAGTCTTTATGTGAGATAAAGAGAAAAGGTCAAAGGTGACTCCAGTAGTTTTGGTCTTCACAGTGCATGGATGATGGTGCAACCTACTGAGACAGGGAAGACATGAAGGGAGAAATAAAGCAAAGGAACTTACAGTCTTGTTTTGTCCATGCTGTCCTCAGAGGCATCCATCAGAAATTGAGGAAGAGACATGAACTCAAGTGGTATGGTGGTTTGAATGAAAATGGTCCACATAAGCTCATAGGGAGTGGCATTAATAGGAGGTGTGGCGTTGTTAGAGGAAATGTGTCACTAGTGGCAAGCTTTAAGGTTTTAAATGCTCAAGCCAGGCCCAGTATCATTCTCTCTTCCAGCTGCCTGTGGATCCAGATATAGAACTCTCAGCTACTTCTTTGGTACAAGGTCTGCTTGTGCTCCCATGACAATAATGGACTAAACCTCTGAACCTATAAACCAGACCCAGTTGAATGTTTTCCTTTATAAGAATTGTATAGTTAAGGTGTTTCTTCAAAACCATAGAAACCCTAAGGGGGAAGAGACCAGAAATGTAACTCAAGTGACCTCTAAACCATGAAAATGGGTGAGTCACCTGAGAACCAGAGGTATTTCAAATTTTCAAGCTGGAATAAGATGACAGAAAAGGACACAGAAGAAACAAAATGTGGCTGTTGCGCAGTAGCCAGAGGGAAATATCAACAAGATGCAGGTAAGGTACACCTGATTGCAAAATACCAATTTCAAGGCCTGGAGATGTAGCATTGTGGTAAGAGTTCTTGCCTTTTATGTATGTGGTCTGGCTTTCATTCCCAGGAATGAAAAACAAATGACTGGTTAAAAATCCTTTTTTAATATTTTGTTGAAATAAAATCTCCTTTTGTAGCTCTGGTTGTCCTGGAAATCATTAGACCAAGCAGGGCTCAATCTTGTGACAATCATTTTTCTGTCTTCTGGATGTTATGACTATAGATGTGTGACACCCTATCTGGCAAAAAGGTGGGGGGAGAATATGTTCTTATGTAATCTGGGCTAGCTATGAGCAGACTATGTAGCTGAGGCTAACTTTGAACTTCTGATCCTCCTGCCTCTGCTTGCCAAGTGCTAGATTTGTAGATGTGTACTACCAAACCTGCCATGCCTTCGTGTGTGTATGTGTGCACGTGTGTGTGTGTGTGTGTCTTTGTGTGTACAGGTAGGTATAGGTAGGTAGGTAAGCAGAGAAAGAAAGAGAGATTCAAAATCTCTTATGTACCAGCCTGTCTTCAAACTAGCTATGAAGCCAAGGATGAACTCTTAACTCCAGATCCTCCTTCCTACCCCTTCTGAACGCTGGAATCAGAGGTATGTGCCACTTATGTACAGGTTGTTTGACACTGGGGATCTAACCCAGGGCTTTATGTATCCTGGGCAAGCACTCTACCAATTGATCTACACAGCCAGATTAAAATGTATTTAAAAAAAAGCACAATATCAGTGGAATCGTGGGACAAGAGTATGAATAAATCAAGCTAAAGAAAATCCAGGAAGAAAGGAGAAACAACAAATGTAAACAACTCTTCAAAATTTCTGCTTCAAAAAGAACAAAGCAATTGGGCAGCAGAAGAAAGGCTAAGGTAAAAGCAAAGGTGGTTTAAAGCAAGTGACTTATTCAATTAACATAACAATGACTGGATGGAAAAATATTATTCCTCTCAAACTATCCACCTAAGAAAAACAAGCAGTCCCAAGCTAAGCCATGGCTCTATTGCAAAAATTATCAGGGACCTATAGTATCTATCCACTGCCCTCAAAGGCAAAGCTCTCGGCTACAAGGTTGAATAGTATGTCCATACTAACAGCTCTGTGTTAACATGCTACATTCTCATCCACAAAAAGGAATAGGAGGAAGTGGAAGACAATTAGCTTCCTCTGTTAAGGCTATGACCTAGATATCACACATACCACTTCTGTTCACATCCATTTAGCCAGAACTGAGACACATATCCATGCCTAGCGGTCAAAAAGAGGCTAGAAAATGTCGTTACTAGCTGGACAGATACGTGTCAAGATAAAACCTAAGGGAAGCTATAGAAATGGCATCTAGAAAACAATTAGTTACCAAACTTGCCAGTAACACACTCATGCGTGCCTAAAAGAGATAGGCCAGGAAAGAAAGAAGAGCAAATGAAAGCCAAGAAGGTAAAATCTGTGGTTTAAACTGTGTCAGGAACACAATCCTTTTGCTCTGTCATTTCTCACAAGGCTGCCTTTTCAGAAGGAAGGCTGCCCCTTCCATGTACTTCTAGTAAATTAAAATATGTAAAATAGGTAATTTCTAGGGCTGGGGAGAAAACTCCTTAGGTAAGAATACTTATGGTGTAAGGATAAAGACCTGAGTTCAAATGCCTAGCACCCATCCATGTACAGGTGCCTGAAACCCCACCTTTAACAAAGAGAGACAGATTCTTCAAGTTTGCTGGCTAGGAAGCTGAGCCAAAATGACAAGTTTCAGGGATAGTGAGAGACCCTATCACAAGGAATAAGGCAGAGAACAACAGAGGTAAATACCCAAAGTCCTCCTCTAGGCCCTGGATGCACACAGGTGGTCACAAATGCCACACAAGAGTAAATAAATGTGGTAGTTTGAATGAAAATGTCCCCATACGCTCAGAGGGACTAGCACTATTAGGAAGTGTATCCTTGTTGGAGGACGTGTGTCACTTTGGGTAGGCTTTGAGCTCAAGCCAGGCCTAGTGTGTTTCATTCTCTCCCTGTCACATGTGGATCTCAGCTCCTTATCCAGCACCATGTTGGCCTGCATGACACCATGCTTCCCAACATGACTAAATAATGGACTAAACTCTGAACTGTAAGCCAGCCCCAATTAAATCCTTTCCTTTATAAAAGTTACCACGGTCATGTGTCTCTTCACAGTAATAGAAACTTGAAGACAATTAAGTAAATAAATTTAAAAAAAAAAACTTAAAAAAGCAACTTCCATCTAATATGGCCTGGACTAAGTAATTCTCATTTAGATATTAATAGATTCATTCAGAGCTGTTATTTCTGGGCCAAGAAGAATGTGACCAAATTTCAGAATTGGAGGTTGTCAATACAGCTCATCCTGCACATGTTCAAGAAGGCAGGCCACAAAACAGCCTCATTCCATTGTCTTCTTCCTTGTGTTTTTGAATGCTCCTCCTAACAAAGCTTCCTAGAGCAGAGACCAAGACACCTTCTTCCTTCTCTACTTTCCACTGTAGAAGCATCATACAAAATCTGTAGGTGTACTTGATAGCCTACTGATAAGAGTTGGTTTCCCTCATTCTGGGGTGAAGACAACTACTGAATGTGAAGGACTACAGGGACAGCAAGACATAACCTGTCAGGTTCCCCTTGGAACGGTCAACAGAAAATGTGCAAAGTGCAAGATAAAATAAAGGTCCTCACTTAATTAAAAAAAAAAATCACAGAATCAAAAACTGTTGACACACAGGAACTGGGAGCATAGACCAATCCTCAGCATCCCCCACAAGGGGAGGGAGGATGAAGAATTTGGGATCAAAAAAAGGACCTCAGCAACCTCCAATCTGACCTCTCAATTTGAATCTGAAGAAAATGAATCTGAGAGACAAACCATATACTAAGGTCACAAGCTGCTCACAACAGGGTCAAAATAAATGCCTCGGTTCTCCAGCTTTGGATTCAAAACTCCTTTGAACCTGTAAAAGTTGCTTCATTAGGAGGGACAGTCAGTATTTAATACTCTGGGTAATTACTGAGCTTAAATGACATATTATTTAAAGCACTGAAAATGTTTATTGGCAGAATCCTTTGACCATCTACTTTTGCAATGAAAAGAGAAACAGGAGCACAGTCAGGTGACCTACCCAGGATAAAGGCTGGGCTACAAAAAATAAAGATCCTACTACTTCAGACAATTGAAGGGCATATCTACTGCAGTTATCACCCAGCAGATGCTTACAGACAACCTGAATCTAGTTTACCATGTTCTGATGATGGCAATACACCTTTGTTTTCAAAGTATACCATCTCTACAAGAGCCAAGATTAATGGGATACAGCATTTAGGCAAAGCTAGCAGGCTGGAGAGATGCCCTAGCCGTTAAGAGTTCACACTGCTCTTCCAGGAAACCCACAAACAGATCCCAGCACCCTCATCAGGTGGGTCATAACCTCCTCTATCTTCAGCTACAAGGGATACAATTCCCTCTTCTGACCTCTTTGGCACCCACAAATGTGGTATACACATACAAATAAATAAAAATGAAAAATAAATCTTTAAGAAAGGAGAAAAACTAGTTAGAGGATGGCCATGAGCCAAATCATTGAGTAATTTCTGAAAATACAATATTACATTCACTTTGAATATCCTAGTTCATGTCTTTCACGTGAGACAGTAAACCAGATACCCTATTCCTCACTTAATTTTCTCTATCCCACAGAGGATTCCTTTAACTATCAAGGAAGAGTCCTTGTCCAGGTATACTGTTAAACTGTAATTACTTTATCAGATCCCACTCTTTAGTACCTCAGGGGATATTTCTGCTCAACCTTCATCTGCCAGATTAAGAAATCTCTGGTTTTTATTGGGTTTTTATCTGTAGAGAGAATGTCACTTTACCTTAGACTTCACACACACACAGTGCTGACCCACTATGGAAGACCCCCTCCACCTGTAAACCACTGTTCTACCAAGAGCAGTGTGGGAACTTAATCACCTCCTCTACCTCCCCTGGTTCATATCACTTCATTTAAGGATCATACAAGGCCAGGCAACCACCCAATTTCCAGGACTGCAAGAACCACAGTGACCCCAATTCTACTTTGTTTAACTGTCAGAACAAAGGCCTTTTTCTGCTTGCTCACTCTTCCATTGGGATTAACATTAAACAAAACAGCATTTGAGATGTAACTTCTATTTCTGAACTGTAAAAGAATTTAAGCCAAATACTTGAGAAAGAGTTTAATATCAAGGTCTCTAAACAGCATAAAAAATTAATTTTTATTATTTTAATTCCAGAGAGAATGTTACAAAGATGTTGCTGCAAATCCTAAGAATTGGAGTACAGCATACACACAGGGACAGTTATCTTCCCTGGCCTAATTAAAACAGGTCTTTCTCACACATCTTTCTAAAAGAAAAAAAAGCCAATACCAAAATAGAAGTGGTATTTAAATTCATCTGAGGGTATTGCTAGGAAATTATCAAGAAGCAGGACCTTGAAAAAACAGATGCATCTTCCCCTTTCTCTTAATTATCTAGTATATATTTAATAAATACATATTACAATACATAAGACATAATTCAAATTATTTATTGTTAGTTGTTAACTAAACTAATAGTTTCGGTAAAAGAGAAAACACCATAAAATTCCAAGTAGCCTAACACTCAAGGAGAAAAAAACTCTATAATCTGAGCTCAAAATTATTACAGTATTTTAGACTAGAATTTACAGCCATCATGTTCACTTAGTTAGTGCTTACTGTTTACTCAATGTTGTGTCGATGTGACAAGCACCATTCATTTAATCCCCATGACAGCTTCCTAAGGTAGACAGTAACTATACAATTTCCTAGTTATAATAGAGACAACCATATCACCAAGATACAGGCTTATGCAAGACCAAAGGTTTTTAATATTATATGGATACAAGTCTATCTGGCTCCAAACTAAAATTTAGTGGTTATCCAGAAGTCGGAACTTCAACTTCAGGAGGTTGTGGCAGGAAACAACACCTGTGCTAATTACAGCAAAAAAATGTCAAGACCTTTCTCTGCAAAGGACTCAGTGTTAAAGATTTCAGGGTTTGCTGGATGCACTGCCTCCAGAAATGCTCAGCTCTGCTATTCAATGTCAGGCTGGCCATCAGTAGCACGTAAAACAAATGAATGTGACCATATCTAATAAAACTTTTCTTGTGGCACCAAGGATCAATCCCAGGGTCTTCCACAAGCTAAAGCAGGGCTCTATAATTAAACCACTGAGTGATAGCCCCAGCTCCCGGTATTTTTTTTTTAATTTTTCAACCTTTTAAAAACTTTAGAATTGCTCTTAGCTCATGAGTCATTTAGGCTTGTAGTCTGCATTGGGCCAATCCCAACCTAAATAGTGCAAAGAGGCTGGAGGAATGGCTCAATCAATAAAGTACCAACTATGCAAGCATGAGGACCTAAGTGCAGATCCCCAGAACATACATTTGAAGAAAAGAAAGAAAAAGGTTAGCATGATGGCCTGCATGTGCAATCTCAGTGCTGGGAAGGTCCCTGGAACTGACGTGTCAGTCTAGTCTAGACTAGCTCCAGGACAATTAGAGATCCTGTCTCAAGAAACAAGATGGATGACTCCTTGTGGAATGATACCTGAGGCTGACCTCTGCCCGCCATACACACATGGACACCCACGTGAGCGCACACACACACATAAATACAGACAAACAAAATTTGTTCCTTAGACTGCTACAGATCAAAGCCTGGGCCTTCACCGTACCAAGCAAGCACTCCACCATTACATATCTAGCCCTATATAATAATTTTATAACTTACAAATGCTTACTTATTAAATTCTTAGTATTCTGAATACCCTAAAGAAGCCCAGAGTCTCAATAAACTTAACCTTTCTCAGAATAACTAAAAATTCTCAAAAATCCAAAACTATAGTTATTGCATAGGAATCGCCTCAGAAATAAGTACCACAAAAGCTTAGGACTGGAAGAAATCTAAAACATCCTTGTTCGTTATCTACATGCTGTAAATCACTTTTAAAATATTTACTAAGGGCTGGGGATCGAACTCAAAGACAGAACATTTATTTGCCTAGTATGCATGGGTCCCTGGGATCAATCCCTAGCACCACAAGAAAATATCAAATTAATGAAACAGTTTGCCAAGCCAATTTGCCAGGTGAGACGGGACTGTATTTAACACCGTTCGTGTGTAATCACAGCGCTGCCTCACTCACAGCAGGTTTTACAAAGCATTTCCACATGCTTTCTACCACCCAACCCTTCACAACTATAAAAAGAGGATAACACAAGCTTTCCCACACCTATTTTATAAATAAATAAAAACAGGTTCTGAAATGCCAGTTGAGCCCAAAGAGAGTATAATGCAACTAAGCTACTGTGCTGGTCAGTTTTATTTTGTCAACTAGACACTATCTAGAATCAACTATCTAGAAGAGTGAACTTCAATTGAAGAACTGCCTCCATCAAAGTGCCTGCCTGTGGCATGTCTGTACAGGAGCCATTTTTCTAATTAATGACTGATGAGAGAGGGTATCTCTCACTACAAGCAGTGCCACCACAGGACATGTAGTTCTGGGTTGTAGAGAAAGAAGATGTGGGGGGAAAAGAAAACGGAAAACAGAAGATGAATAAGCCATAGCAAACAAGCCAGTAAGTGGCATTAAGCAGCATTCTCCCACAATCTCTGCTTTAGTCCCTCCTTCCATGTTCCTGCCCTGGCATCCCTCGGCTATGGACTGTAAAGTGTAAGTTAGGCTAACCTTTTCCTCTCTTGATGACCAGTGTTTCATCACAGCAACAGAAAAGTAACTAGAATAGTTACTGAGTAGCAGAACAGCCATGGCCGATCTTCAAGTCCACTTGCATGTTGACTGCTTCCATGGATATCAGATTACATGTTCACTGGTTAAACCCTTAAAATTCCCAAAGATGCTAGTCTTAGCCTTTAAAGATACTATGTTTAGTTCGTCTCATCTTCCTTTTGCTACAGTCTTAATGAAGAAAACATCTGCTAGTTCCTGACATTTATTAAATTCATCTATAGGCAACAGTGAGTCTATATATACTACCCACATAAGAGGATATTTTGATGGAAAAAAACAATCCAGTGGGGGTTGGAGATGCAGCTCCGTTGGCACAGAGCTGGCCTAGCAGTCATGGAACACCATATAAATGGGATCTAGTGATATGTCTCTTCCACAGCTACATATCAAGTTTGAGAACAACCTCGGCATCCCTGAGACCTTGTCTTAAGAAATGAAGAAAAAAGTCATCCAGAGAGGAAAAAGCAACAGTAAAAAACATCTCCGGTATAACATCGAAAGAGACAATGAAAAGAAAGAAGCAGAAATAAATGGATTGTCATTAAAGTCTCGGTCCGACTTGGCTAAGCTTCTGGTGATTGAAAAATAATGTGGGGTTGGGAAAAGGAAATAAAAGAACCATAACTACTACTGGAATTCAAACCAACATCAAAGGCTCTAATGACAGCTGAGCCTGCCTTGCTGGTTCTCAGCCTCTCCCTCGGAAACAAAACTGTTATATAACTGACCAAGGTTCTTCAACTAACACTTCCTCTCTGTCCCACATCCATCTTTTGTTCCCCACTGTGTCACCCTGCCCCCATCTCCACAGGCAGGATCATAAGCAATCTGGGCAGCCACCACAGCTACAGCTGGACAAGCCTCTGTCCAAAGTGCTGCTTTATTCCACGGACTGCTCCACAGACCTCGAGAAGAAGAGATTAACTGGCTTAAGTACAGTTCCAACCTCACACCGTTACAGATTACTTATTCTGAAAAGCATCACCGCCATGTCCAACTCTAGGAGGAATCAGACTCCAGACATTCCTGCAAATGGAAATCACACCGTCATCATACCTCATCTTCACAAACAACCCCCTGAAAAAGAATACACAGTCGAACTCTTGAAAAACTCTGAGGATGTGCTGTGGCAATTGCTGCGCCTATTGCTTTCCCACTCAAGGCCAAGGAACAAATGTGGATTCTGACTTCAATTCACTCAATAATGAAAAACAATGCATTCATGAACCACAAACATCGTTACTCAAAAATATCCCAACAAATCCAGTCACTGAATCAAACTAGCTGTTTGCGGACTCGAAGAGCCAGTTACTACAGGCACCGTTTGCCTTTTCTTCTTCCAATAAAAGCACACAAATAAAGGCAATGTTTGCAAAAGCAACCAATGTATCAGAAAAGTTCTGCCCATTCAGATTCACTTAAAAGGTCTCAATCTGTGCAAATACAACTCTGAAAGAATGGAAAATAAAAAGGGATGCTTTATAACAATGAAACACGGCCCAGCTATCCATGTAGCATCATGCAATGCCTCGAGCAGTTTACAGCTTCACTGTAATTCTACATAAGATCAAGATTATAATTATCCGAATTCTATTTCCTAAAGGATAACTGTGAGACCATCCCAAGCATCCTTAGATGGCCTCCTCCTCCCAGCCACCTTCTCTAAGTCTCGGCCGCAGGTGAGATTCTAAATGGTCCCAGACTAAAGGTAAGAAACAGGGTGGCTTTCTCCCTACAGTGTCCTGTGTGCTGTGCACGAAACCTTTAACATAAATATTTACTCTAGTCAACAAAATGGGAAACGCAGTACACGGAGGTGGCGGGGGTGGCGGGGGGGGGAGAGAAGTCAAGGGAAAAAGGGAGGCACTAAGTCACCACTACTGTTCAACTATAGCAGCAACTTCAACCAATTAGGATGAGAAGGGAAACTCTACCGGAGTCTCAGGGAGCCAAGACCGCTGACTCCGCGGTCCCCACGCGCGCCGGGGCTCCTCTGGCAGCAGCCGGGTCCCCGGGGAGGTGCGCGGTCGCCGGCCTCGGCCTCGGGCGGGAAGCGCCACAGCAGGCCCGGAGGCCGTCGGAATGCCCGGTTTGCCGAGGGATGAGAACGGGAGGTGGCGGGCACGCTGTTCAGTCGCCCTGGGGGGCGGGAGAGACCCAAGATGCCCCCAAGGGCAACGGATCGCAACGTGCACGTCCAGAAGCACCGGTGCCGGCCAAGCTGGGAGGCCCCGCAGCCCTGCCGGCCGCGCGGCCCACGTCAGCGGCGCCCCCGGCCAGCCCGCCCGCCCGCCTGCCCGCCCGCGCCTTACCGAACCCCGCGGCCCCGCCGCGCCGCCGCGGCGTCGCTGCGCGCCGCTCTCCGCTCCGTGTCTGCCCTCCGCGGGCTGGGCCCGCCGTCTTCGTCCGCCGCCGCCTCTGCCGCCGCCGCCGCGCTTAGCGCCGGGCCGCCCAGGGCCGCCGCGGGGGCTCGGCCGGGCGCCCCCCGCGCCAGCGCCTCATCCCGCCACGCCGCCCCGTCAGGCGCGGGGGCGCCGGCTGCGGGCCGCGGCCTCGGGTCGGCACCTCAGGCGCGCGGCGCGCTCCCCTCCCGAGGCCGCCTCGATCACCGGGCCGCCGCGGCGCGCTGCAGAGCCCCTCGCCCGCACGCCTCGGGCCGCCCCCGCCCCGCTGGTCCGCGCCCGCTCGGCCTCCGCCTCCAGCGCTCCGCCTCCTCTGCACCCGCGACGCGCGCAGCGGGAGAAGAGGCGCGCCGCCGCGGGCGCGGGCGCGAGCACGCGCGCGCGAGGAGGGCGCAAGGAGCGCGCGCACGGCCGCCGAGGCCGCGCCTGCTGTTGTCCAGGCGAGCGTGTGCACTGCGGGGGGCGCGGCTGGGGGCCGCAGCGGGGTGGGAGCAGGGAGCCGAGTTGCTGCCCTGGACCTTGCACTTCGGCTGTCCGCATGGTCCCTGCGTCCTGCGAGGGTGCTAAGATTCCAGAGCCTCGGCAGGAAAAGAGACCACGGCAGAGGCTTCTCTCCTCCCCTTGCTGACCCCAGAATCTTGTCAGTGCACCCGGGACGGGAGGGGTCGTTGCCGCCAATCGGGAGATCTCGACCCTTGCTCTCTCTGGCTGATTTGGGGCTAGACTGAACTCGCTTCGCTTATATTTTGGAATTGGGCTGTGTAGGGTGCTTAAAAGTTCCCTCAGTTGGCACCTTCATCCAGAGTTCTGGACCAGCAAATTGAAAGTGGTGAGAGGAAGGACAAGAAAGGGTGAAAGAGTAGGGAACTTGAAGACGCGTGGTAAGACGGCAGATCTGGAGGCAATAGAGGGACTCCCTGGGAACCCTCTGCCTGGATGCCATTGCCCTTGATTCCCCCCGTCACCCCCCCCCCGTTCTTTTGTTCCGCCTCCAAAGACTGTGCAGAGCTTCCACCTGCAACAACCATCAGTATGACAGAATGCCTGGAAGATAGCAGGATAGTCTACTGATTTTCCTCCACCGCCATCCTCCCCCGCTTTTTTTTTTTTATATATACCCTCTAGTCCTTCTGACTCCTTCCATGTCTTAATGTTGAGGGCAAAGGGAGCAGTTAACCTACGTAACTTGCTTTTACGTTCAAGCCTATTAATGCCAAATACTGCATCGTCTAATGTCACTGCAGTGATTGGGTCCACTCAGCGTTCAGTCATTTTAGTGGGAGTCATTGAATGTAAAACATGGCCTTGACCGCAATTAGCTGAAATTCAAGGGCACACACGAACCAGGATTTCACCACATCCTGGAGAGAGATTAGAGAGTGAATGCGAACAGTAATTCCATTTTCCTGGAAGTGTCAGTAAAATCAACAACATTTCTTTAGGATAAAGATCCTACATGTTTTCTAGCATAGACTCAGGAAAGCAATGGAATGAGAATTTTAGAGGCACGAACTGGGGTGGGAAACATCAAGAAGCCATGTTTGGTAAGTGTATCTCAGCCACCTACTGGAAGAAGCACAAGCACCTCTGTCCTAAGGTAAATGAGGAACTCTGGAAACATTCTATAATTGTAAATTCTATCTTTTACCAAATCACAACTGCCCCTTTTGGTCACAGAGAGCAATGTCTGCCAGAGAGAGGCACAAGCATGAATCTGGTAACTTACGTTGGTCTGGGGATTTGGTGAGCATGATATACAAATACCCTGGAAAACCCAAGGACATCAGAGTGGAAGAACTAGGTCACCACAGGAGGCAAATTTTTCCGAAGGCCATGGCATCTTGACTACTCTCAGCTGAGATCCCCCAGAGTCTCCAGTTTATTCAGAAAACCTCCGCTTGCTAAAGTTTTACATAAACCCTTAAATACTGAATGTTGGATGGTTTGTGATCCAGTGTTGGGATTGGGCGATATATAAAGGAGTTAGGGTTTACATATACGTTCGATGATACAAAATTCATTTTGTTTTAAATTCTCTTAAATGTTTTGGTAACTATGACTTTCTTTGTGTTTTATCTAGTTCAGAGAAAGAATCAATGCCAGGTGTTTTCCAAACACCAGCGCTGAATAGGCAAGTTCAAGAATTCTGATCCTCCTTTATCTGTTGCGAGACACACTCCCTCCCTCTGGATAGAATCACCCAAAAGTCCTCCTGACAGTGCTTATCATTGCTAAACCTGCATACAAGCCTGAGGCTTTGATCACTGGGCAGTTCTGTAGCCATCTGACCTTGGTGTTTTAGATGTTTATAATCAATTACCTCTGTCTTCATAACACGCTCAGTGACTCAATATATAAATCACAAAAATTGCAACATTCCCTAAAAATTAAAAAAAAGAAAAAATCCATCCAACTATAAAAATGGAGCTAAATGATAAGATTTGTTATCTGTTTGTGACTTGCTTCAGTATTTACAAGGTGAGGGGAAGAAAAAGGAATGCATGCTCCCCCTCTCTGGAACTGTTGGATGCGCCAGGCTGGCCTCCTTTCTCAGCCTTGGCACTGTCGTCTTCCAGGAGGTGGCATCTGGGCTCACTCCCCGCATCTCAGATATGTTGCATTGCAGTCCCCTCTAGGCTGTGAAGCCGAGTCACAGTGCAGACGAGTAGAGCCAGCCAAAAGAGCAGCCTCACAGGTGACTGTAACACTTACCTAACCTTGAGTTTTAGAAACGAGCCTGGGAATTGAGCAAGGGAGAGAAAGGAACTTATGTGAATCCCGAAACCGAATGCTCAACAGCTAACTTGAGACAAGCAAGTTGCTAAGAGTGGGCCGAGTTTAATAGAGAATTTTCCCCAGCTGACAATTGACATTGCCTGGCTTATTTATTTTTCTGGCCAGGAGACCAGCTCCATATTACATCCCCATTCTAAAAATGGGGATAGCAACAAAGGAACTTTTTAAAAAAGATTTGCTATCAGCTTGGCAGTGGTAGCTCATGCCTTTAATCTCAGCATTCAGGAGATAGAGGCAAGCAGATCTCTGAGTTCAAAGCCAGTCTCATCTACAGACCGAGTTCCAGGACAGTCAAGATTACTTTGTCTTGAGAACCCCTGTCTTGGAAAAACAAACAATATTTGCTCTTTAATGTAATAATTCTCCTAGCTGTTCGGCAACATTTTAAAGGAACATGTGGAGTCCTCTTCATTGGGGCTTGACAAATCTTGGTATATTTGAAATGATAAACTTATCTTCTTGCCCTATCACTTTTACTTTATTACCCTCTGCCACAATAATTTATAATTTTTACTTACTCAGCAATGTAGAGATTTTGCTTATTCTCCCACAAAGGGCTTTTCTTTCTTTCTTTTCTAAACCTTGACACCAGCTGCACCTGTCTGCATGTTTGCTTTTGAATCATTCAAGTCCTTTGTCATCTCTGATGTCCTCTAGTATTCTAAACGTTGACTTCAGAGCTCTGACCTTGGGCTCTTCCTATTCTCTTTCCGCACTCCCATCCTGGGCAATCTCCAGCTTCAGGCTTTAAATAGAACTCCATGCATTGACTCTGACCTCTCCCAGGGCTCCAGACTTAAACATCCAGCTGACTCCCAGACATCTATGCTTGGATATTTCAACCTTGATGTATCTGAAACAGAAAAGTTCTTAAGACAGAGTCTTTCTGTGTAACTCAGATGCAAAATCATCATGTAGCTCAGGCTAACCTGGAACGCATAATCCTTTTACTTCTTGAGTTCTGGCTTTACAGGTATGCACCACCACGCTCAGCTCATATTGTCTCTCTCTCTCTCTCTCTCTCTCTCTCTCTCTCTCTCTCTCTCTCTCTCTCTCTGTGTGTGTGTGTGTGTGTGTGTGTGTGTGTGTCTCTGTCTCTCTGTCTCTCTCTCTCTCTCTCTCTCTCTCTCTCTGTGTGTGTGTGTGTGTGTGTGTGTAGGGTAAGGATCAAACCCACAATCTTACACATCTTACACATGCTACTTGACAAGCATTCACTATTACCAAGCTACATTCCCAGTCCTAAAAGAGAACAATTATTTATATTCAAAACAAAACCCAAAGTTGCTTTCTCCAAGGCCTTCCCATCCCATTGCCCAAGCACCTCTTTCTATGAAGCAGCACATGGGTTTTGTCAGCAAATTCTTCCTGTTCCACCCTCCAAACTGAACCCAATTCTTTCCCTCTTAGCTACTCCCATCTAGACAGACCCTCATGACCGCTCTCCTAGTGAGCTTCCATTCTTTCTTCCCCATGGTCTATTCTCGGTTCAGTCCCATGAGAATGCCTTCCAAATAGCTAAGAGGACACCATTCTTGCTTGAAGCCTTCCAGGACTCCCTGCTTCTAACCACACTACTGGTGAAATCTGATCCTCTTCCTTCAGCCTTTCCAGTCCCTAAGCCCTGCCTGTCTATCCAGTTGGTACTTTTTCACTCTTCACCAACTACCTGACTCTGACCTCTCCCAAAGCTCCAGACTTATACATCCCAGACATCTATGCTTGGATATTTCAACCTTGATGTATCCGAAACAAAAAAATTCTTAAGACAGATCCTCTCTGTGTAACTCAGATGCAAACTCATCCCACTACTCCTCAGACCTTCAAGGGCAGCTTCATTTCCCTGGCTTTTAAATTAACCTCCCGAACTTCCATCTCAAATAGTCTGTCTACTCTGGCTTCTCCTTTCTTTCTTTTCACAAAGCGCTTACCCCTGTGTTGGTTTTGTGGGAGACTGATACTTAGTATTTGTCTCTTTCACTGAAATGTAAGGACTGTAAGGTTAACAACTTTCTTTATGCACCATTGTGTCCATATTGATTAATGGATAAATGGCACTAACAGGAAACACAGGAAAAAGTAACTCACTTATCTATTGTTTCTTGTTACTATGTACAAATGAGGACAGCTTCAAATTACAAAATTAAATAATTGGCAAATCAAGGCAAAGCATTCTGAAAGTCTAAGAAAATATGAAGAGTTAGCAAAGGTGTGTGTGTGTGTGTATATATATATAGGAATGGTTAATTTTAAACACTTTTTAAAATCAGCATTAAGTCCCTGAGCCTTTATAAAGTATCAGAAAAAAAGTTTTCAGAAATAGCAATGTGGTCCATATAGGAAAAGTTTATCCCCTCTCTATCTTCCACCCCTTACTCTCCGTGTGGCAATGTTGAGACATTTTCTGTAATGTCCTGACTTGTTTCAAACTTGTGGGCTTAGGTCATCCTCTTGCCTCGGGCCTTGGATTACAGCCATGTACCACCTGCCCGGCTGTTAGAACAATTAAAAGGTGGGAGCTAGTAGAAGTTGCTTAGGCCACTGGAGGCCCTGCCCTTTGGAAGGGATTATGGTCATTTTTCTAGGACCCTGCTCTCTCAAGAGCAAGTTATTATAAAAGAGTAAACTGGATTCTTCTTTTGTCTCTGGTATCCTATCTAACCATGTGGTCTCTTCCTGTCACATATATTCCGGCCATAGTGCCATCTGTCACGATGTAACGCCATGGTGGGTGGGCAGGGGCATGCCAAAGCTAACACACACTGCTCGGGATTTCAAACGCCCCAAATTATGAACTATATAAGCCTGTTTTCTTTACAAATTACCCAGTATTAAATATTTCCTTAGAGCAATGAAAACCAGCTTAAAAGACAGGCCGAAGCAACCTGTCCACGAGGATACCACCTAGTCAGATCCCGTACTCTGGGGAATCAGAAAGACAACACATAATTAATTGTGTAGTTAGATGTTGAGGCGGCCCAGGAAATCAAAGCAATGACACTGAGATGTAGACATTCCTATAGAAACGATTGGTTCTGTTTCTTAGCAAGCACAATCAAGTGGAGCTTTGTGCAAAGTTTAGTGGACAAAGAGGAAACTATCACATTTTTGGGTACGAGATCCTTGAGAGGCAGCAGAATATCTTGGAGGGGAGTGTGGCACAGAGCAATTTTGAAGCTGTGTACCCCAGCAAGCTTGCTGCTTTAGAGGGCGTGCTTACCTGAGGTGACTCGGGAGAATCTACAAATCCTTTTGGTGACTGTGAGAGCGGTGAGATGACACTATGAGAAAGCACACACATGCACACTTATGTGCACACACACACACCCTTTTCCTGTATATGCACCGAATGCTCCACTCCTCCCTCCAAGCTCAGCTCGCCTGAATCAGCACTCCACTCAGACACGTGGTGATGCTTCCAACCCCAAAGCCTTTTATTAGATCTAAAGAACTGTAGCCAGTGTGGAGGGAATGCATGGGAAAGTGACTTGGGAAAGCGAAAGATCAAAGAGAGGTCACTCAACCTCAGGCTGCTGCTTTCCCAGGGTGCTCCCAGCAATTCCCCTCCCACAATCTTGTCTTTTATGACTTCCAGTTTCAGTACTGAATTCATTTCAGACAGTCTTAAAGCATCTGGGTTTTCCTGACACTTTCAAAATACATGTTGGCTGAGAGGTTCACCTAGGCTTCTGAAACTGAATGCAGAAAATCGGAGGTTTCCCAACAGCTTGAGATAATCCTATATGGCATTTTTTTTAATCACTTGTCCTTGGCTTAGGAAGTTGTTTTGTGTTTAACTTTAAATACAGATGATCCCTGGATGTTCTGGAGGCTAGGGGTCATAATATATCAAACAAAACAATAAAACTACCCTATCAAAATATTAGTCCCCTGTTCCCCACTCAATTTTTCCTCTATGAATTTCATGCTGAAAACAAACAGCATTACTCCTCTGAGTGATATAAAAGGCCAGTCTCCAGCAGAGCTGGAAACACACTAACTCACCAGCTCACTCCTTCCTTGGGTCACGCTCTAATTTCAAAACCATTTCTCTGTAGTCTTTGATGGATTTAAAAAAATAAAAAGCAATGGCCCTGTTGCTTAGGGCAATGGGATAGTTTGTAAAGTAGTACAACAGACGGATAGTGTTGAGCAGGTGAGAATATGGTAATTTAGTTGCTTTGGAATGCTTCTCTGGGGTGTTCAGTAGAAGACCGAGTGTTTATGCAAGTATGAGACAGTGTTGACTTTGAGCGAAGTTTAAGCAAAGAGAGATTCATAAAGTCTATATGATAATAAAGAGCGCCTTTGGGGCTGAGGAGGTAGCACAGTCAGTCAATGTCCTCAAAAGATCATGTAAATAATACAACACCAATAGACAAGTTGAAGTGGATGGAGAAAAGCTCACTAGGTCTCAACCCAGACAAAGAACTAAGGCAACTAAGGAATGTTGAGAGCAGGAGAAATAGTCTTCCCCAGGGAAGAGCACACCAATTGCTTATCCAGTACCAAACGGTCATCCCTAAAAACATACATACAAGTAACATTATATGGACTTAAAATGTTGCATTTATATATTTAGGAATATACTTACATACACATACATACACGCATGTGCTTAGACACCTATATATGTAATAACTATTAAAGAAAAAGAGGCCATGAATTTGAAAGAAAGCAAGGGGAAGGGAGTGAATGGGAGGGACTGGAAAGAGGAAAAGGGAGGGTGTAATTACAATCCCCCCAAAATATATTAAATAATGAAGTGCAAATGGTCAATACATACATGAAAACAATTTTTTAGCCGTCAGGGAAATGCAATCAAAACTACACTGAGATTTGGTCTTACACCCGTCAGAATGGCAATCATCAAGAAAACAAACAACCATTACTGGGAGTTGGGAGGGAAGGGTTTACATCCTTTTGGTGTGGAAATAAATGAGGCCAGCCACAGTGAAAACAGCATGGAGGTTCCTCAAAGAACTAATTAATAATCCCTATGCTTGGGAGGTAGAGACAAGAGGATCACGAGTTTGAGGCAAGTCTGGGCTATGCAGCATGTTCCAGGATATCCTTGAATACATAATAATACCCTATCTTAAAATGAAAGAACAAAAGACTAAAACTAGAACTACCAAGTGATCCAGCTGTCCCACCCCTAGGAACACTGGGAATGTACCCTAGTAAGTTTAGTCCAACATGCTACTGAGATACCTGTATGTATACTGTTCATCTTTACTGCACAGTATTCACAATGGGCAGGCATACAAACAGCCTACAAATGACTGCATAGTGAGCATGTAAGGCTGGGAAAATGCTTCAGCAGGTAAAGACACTTGTCGGCAAGTCTGATGACCTGGGTTCAACCCCTAGAACTCACAGCAACAGAAGGAAAGTGTTCCGAAAAGTTGTCCTCTGAGCTTCACATGACTCTCTGGCATGTGCAAGCATACACACACACACACACACACACACACACACACTAATAAATAAATAAATAATACAAATGTTCTGGAAAGAGAATGTAGTCCATGTATCCAATGGAGCCATTATTCATTCATACAGAAGCATGAAACTATCTCATTTGCGGAAAAATGGATTGAGCTAAAGTTCATTTTAAGGAAATTACACCAGAATCAGAAAAGACAAGTACCACGTTTCTGTCACATACAGAATGTAGGAGAGGGGTGTATGGGGTGTAACATAAAAATTGAAGGGGGGCTATTTAAGAAAGAAAGACCAGTCGGTGGGAAAGGGGATAGAGGAGGGAAATGGGACATGAATATGAACAAAGTTACATAATAAGCTTGAGTAATAATTGTCTTGATGAAACCCATCATTGTATCCAATAAATATATGTTAATAAAAAAAAAGAGGTGGCACCCAGTGAGAGGCTGTTAGGTCACTGAAGGGGAGCCCTGTGACAGTAAGAGCTCAATCCCTTTCTTTTCTTCTTGGCCATGAGTTAAGCAGTTTACTCCACCAGGCATTAAAAGTGGTCCTGTGCCAACTCAGGTCCTAATTAATAGGATCAATTGATGAGGGACTAGAACCTCCCAGACGATAAGCCAAAATAGACCTTTCCTCTACATAAACTAACTTTCTCAAGTATTGTAACAGAAAGCTTCTCAACAGACCAGGCTCCCCTCCCCCACGAGAACACCCACTTTCACCCTGTTTCCTCACATCCACCACAAAGGGTAAGAAAACAAGGGTCCTTGCACTTCCGTTCCCATCACTGCTTCACGTTAATTGGCCGTGTCCCTTCCCAAGTCCACTGAAGATATCAAAGACAATACTTCCACACCCAGGTACAGTGATTCAAACTAGGCTCACCTACAGAGATTAAGCATTACAACTAACAGTCATTTCAAGCATTTAGTCTTCACTGAGATTTTTCTTGGTGGGGGAGGGAGCGAGGGAAAGGTTGCTCATTGGTTTGTTTGGTTTGGGTTTTGGAAACACAATGTCATTAGGCAGCTCAGGATAGATTGGAATTCATGATTCTCCTGCCTCGGCTTTCAAAGTGCTGGGATTCCAGGCATGTGTCACCATGCCCAGCACTCCTTTCTGTCTTTTGATGGCCAGAGTAAGAGAGTAGTTTTTCCAGTTAACCCATTCCATAATCAATAGCCCCGCCTCCAAACTAACCCCAAACCCTCTCTGCCCACCCCACCCCTCCCCACCCCCCTCGTGGTTTCTTAGACCAGTCAGAAGCTTCCTAGGTATCACTGTGATACTTCAATAGTGTCCTTTAACAGAGAAATGATTACCCTGTTTTCCAGGGCAGGTCAGGAATTTTGTCTTTTCTTTTTACCAAGGGAGAAAGCTGACTCCAGGGAGACTGGGAAACCCCACTGAACCGCAACTTTCCCAATTAAGTTCTCACCTGTACAGTAGGGACCATGCTAAAGGGTGGGCAGAGAAAGGCAAACAGGGAGTGCCTCTGATTGGCAACGCTTGGACTTTAAGAGAGATGAAAACAATAAGGGCTAATCTATGGGCATACAGACAGCAAACAGCTGTGCAAACATTGGGCAGCGGCAGAAATTAACCACGAAAGTAAATAAAGTGTTTACGTTATGTAAAAGTCGCACAGCTGCGGTTCTTCTTGACTAGGGCTCAGAAGAAGAGGGACAGGAGGCAAAAAAGCTTGTTTTTTTGTTGTTGTTGTTTTTGTTTTGTTTTTTTTTTCTGTTGGTGATGATGTCAGCAGGAAGAAGCAGAAAGGTCACATGTGGCTCAGGGAACAAAGACAAACTATTACATAAACCCTCATCCGCAGGTGCATAACCTCTAAACCTTGGTCTTCGGAATGCACTGAGTTGGTTTCTCAGAAGTTGCTCTCCTATGTAAGGCTGTGCTTTTGAGAATCTGTGTCAGTAACTAATTTTAAAGTGCTAGAGATGGCCCCAGCGGCCAGCAACAGCAGGAGCCCAGTGAAGAGGCCTGAGAGCTGCCGCCAGAACTGCCCTTCCTCAAAGGACAGCTGGATTTCCTACCTGCATTCAGGGTCATCAAGTGAACTGCAGTAGCCCACTGCCATGGGAGACCCTGCCTGCTAGCCTGGCATCGTGGAAATGTCCCCGGCCTTCCAAATGAAGAGACACAACTTTAATCAGCCCAGACTCCTGGGGTCGACACCTGGTGCACTGGACACATGAATGATTGAGGACTTACTACGATGCTCCTGAATCTTACTTTAGATGCCGAAAAAGACGAAGATTTGTTGTGTTTAAGTGGAAATAAATGTTTGTCCAGAGACATTATATCTAGTAGTCTATATTTGAAAAGACAGTAAAGATTTTAAAAGACACAAAACAATGCAATCTTATTGGTATAAAATTAGAAATGATAGTGGAAAAGTCATGGAAAAAAAAACAGAACCACAATTTAGACATGAATCACTGTTAATATTTTAGTATACAACTTGGTATATAGAGATATATTAAAATCTTTACAAGGGCCAATAATATACAGTAGCTTAGAGGAGTTGCCTTCAAGACAGATAGCCTCCCCCACGTGATAGAGGAAGAATGGACACAGTAGAACTGTCCTCTGCATGCATATCATGACATGTATGTGTGTAAACACAAATCAATAAGTAAAATATCAGTGAAATATGATGAATTTTTAAAAATTATATCAAGAAGACCATACTGGAACTATTGTATATAATCTACTTTTTCCTTCATAGTATCATTTAGCTTTTTCATGCCAATAAATGCTTACATTATTTTTATGTAATCATATATCCATACCATATTCTCTTTCATAGCCCTCCACAGCAATGACTGGTGGATTATCTTTTTTGTTTGTTTGGTTTTTGTTTTTTGTTTTTCTGAGACAGGGTTTCTCTGTGTAGCTTTGGTGCCTGTCCTGGAATATGCTCTGTAGCCCAGGCTGGCCTTGAACTCACAGAGATCAGCCTGTCTCTGCCTCCCGAGTGCTGGGATTAAAGGCAGGCACCACCACCGCCCGGCTGGCGGATCATCTTTGCAGCTGAAAGTGTGTGCACATTGTAGACTCCTGAGAATTAGATGTCTTCTCTCCTACTAGGGATGTAGCTTAGAGGTAGAGTACCTGCCTAGCATAGGTCCTGAGTTCAATCCCCAGCAACACACACACGCACACACACACACACACACACACACACACACACACACCAAGCCAAACAAACAAAAAGCCTTCCCTCGCCCCAACTGATACCAAGAACTCAGAGATCAGTGTTTAGTTTAAAAAGTGAAACAGTGCCGGGCAGTGGTGGCACACACCTTTAATCCCAGCACTTGGGAGGCAGAGGCAGGCAGATCTCTCTGAATTCCAGGCCAGTCTGGTCTACAGAGCAAGTTCCAGGACAGCCAGGACCATTATATAGAGAAACTTTGTCTTGGAACCCTGCCCATGTCCAAAAAAAAAAAAAAAAAAAAAAAAAAAAAAAGTAAAACAGCTTTAGAAGAAACTGGTTTTTTTCTTTTCTTTTCTTTTCTTTTGATATAGTCTCAGTGTATAGCCCAGGCTGTCCCCAAGCTCCTCCCCTTCAGCCTGTTGAGTGCTGAGATTGCAAATATCATTATACCTGAGCTAGAAGGCCTGTTTCTTTGCCTCTCTCTGCCTCTTTGATACTTCCCACTTGCACATGAGAAGTCCTGGGATGAGTTTTAAGACGGATGCTATGCCTGATCCTGTAAAAGAAGCCCTGAAGTTCATGCATGCTCCAGTAGAAATGTTATGGCTTTGTAACTGAATAAAATCTTCAAGCAGCTTGGAACATAGTTAATTCTGTCTGACGCTAATTACTCCCTAGATCTACTTTATTGCAGGAAACAGACTCAGTTCTTAGCATATTCTCTCGACCTGGTCCACATAGTCATTAATTTTATTCTTGAGTTTCATATATTTTGTTCATGTTTTTGTTTGGATTTCTAAAACATAAATCTAGTTAGTTCATTGTTATTTACTGCAGGGTCATTGAATTATCCTTATGGAGACATCAATTTTAAAAAATGCTCTGGGTTGGAGAGATTGCTCAATGGTTGAGAGCATTAACTGTACTTCCATAGGACCTGGGTTTGGTTCTCAGCACCCACATCAGGTGGCTCAGAATTCCAGCTCTGGGGGGATTCAACTCTTTTGGTCCACAAGGGCACCTGTATTCATATGCATAAACCCCACCATACACTTGTATGAATGCCATTTTTTTATAGCTTCTAAGCAATATGATTGTAAGAAAGGGTCCTAGAATTCTGAGCTGGTGCATTGTAACCCACAAAGAGACAACCGTTCTTCTAAGTTATCAATCCAGAACCTTCTCCAACCGAAGCAAATGTGTCTCTGAGCTGTCTTATCACAGTGTACTAGCTACCTTTGAAAAGCTGAGTCCAGGATGAGTGAAGTTTCTGTTTCAATGTAACTGAGAGAGAGAGAATAGAACAAAGGAGGGGAAGAAGAAGGGAGAGAGAGAGAGAGAGAGAGAGAGAGAGAGAGAGAGAAAGAGAGAGAGAATATGAATGAGTTTTTTCTATCTCCAGGAAAGGGATCTTCAATGCTGAGGGCTACCAGACATGTAACAAGTGCTGGTTTGGTTTCCACCAGAGATCCAGGTAGCTGCTTTGTGAAAATGACAGACTGCTTCCATTCCTCCCACTGCATATCTGAAAACCAAGGATGATAATATATTCTGACTCCTTCCATTGCAGAGACATAAGAATGAGCTCGTTTACATGATTACTTCAGACTATCTTTTATATAGCCTATATGTTCACTCAACCCTTAAGGAGAAGCAACTGTGCCAAGGATGCTTCTTTTCTGTACTGCTCTCTTGGGAAGAGGACTCAATTTTTCAAAGTAAGCAAGCATGAGAAGGCGGAGGCTCTGCCCACTCACACATAGTTGGAATTTCAAGCTTAGCAATTAATAGCCAGCTCCTTGAGTTGGAAGCTGTCATGTCTATCATGCTACTTTGTTTGTTTGATGTTTATTTGTTTATTTTTTTAATGTGCATGGATGTTTTGCCTGCATGTGTGACTCTGTACCACATGCATGCCCATCATACTACTTTAATTGTTCTTGCAAACCTTACTGAGCATGCCTTCTTTACAAAAAAATAAAATAAAATAAAAATCACAGAAACTTACTTTCCATCTTCAAAGGCTAATGAGTGAAAATGATTTTAAAAGCAAACATAAAGATGTTTATAAAGTGAATATGGACCCAGAGGAGAGTGATTTTGAACAAATATTCAATTGTTTTCCATTACTCCATCTGGGTCTGTTCACAGGGAATTTGGAACCTCTTCCTGACAAAGGATGGAGGACCTCATTGCACCCCTGGGAGGTCCACAGGAAAAGGGAGGAAGAAGGGCAGTATTTTACAAAATGTGGTAAATAAAGCCAAAATAAAGATAACATGCCTTTCAAAGAGAGGCTGGGACCATGAACCAGCACAGGGAGTCTGGAAACCACTGCATTGAACTAGGCAGCAGAAATGGAAGCCAGAAAACAGAGCCAGCAGGCAGAGTGACAAGAAGAACAAGGCAAGGAGCAGCAGGGACAAGATCCACAGGAAGAGTTGTCCCGGACTAATACTTGGGATAAGGACTCAAGGCACTTAGCTTCTTGCTTGTATGGCAGGGTGTGGGGGAGGGCTGGCCACTGAAGGGCTAAAGAAGGACAGATTGGCAAAACGCAAACCAGCTTGATATGCAATCACCCTGGAGTCCTAAGCACAGAGATAAACACATAACACAGCATAGTATTAATGTGAACATGTAGGCATGGGGCATAAGAAATGTTTTACGTATTTGATCAGATAAGTACTCACATCTGTGAGACACTTACTTTGCTCCATGCTAAGCTATTCACATTAATTATAAGTATGTCACTTAGCATTTTCAACAATAGATTCAATTAAGTACAATTATATCTGCTTTGTAGCCTAGAGACATGAGGCAAAGATTGGATGACTTCTCTAGAGTCACACACAGCCCTCAGCATTCCAGGCCTCTAAGCCTTCAGAGGCCAGACCTTCTCAAATTTGGCAGAATTAGATATGCATATTCTTCCTTCCTCCTAATATTTTGATTTAGTCATTCTGGGGTGACCAGGACTCGGCTTGTTAACATCCATCACCACTAGTATCGACATAGTTGCTCAGGTACCCAAGTCACTTCGAAATATTACTCTACTCACCAGCCAAGATTGGCAACAAGCAGATAGTTAAGAAGCCTAGACGTAAGCCATATGTGGAAGAGGATTCACCATCAAGTTCATAGACTTGATAGCTTTTGATGATCATGGTTGTCTGTCTACTTATTTTCCTCCCCAAACATATGTTTCCTGTCATTCAGAAACAGCCAAAATTAACACATCCAGTGCCTAGCACAATCAAGCTTCCTCAGCAACATGAACCTCACAGATCCCACTCGCTACTCAGCCCCAACTCAGGGTTACATACAGAGCCTTCCTCATTGTTGCTAAGACTGAAGTAACCTGCCACGGAAGTAGTCAGTGCTCAGACAAGAGATTCCCATCTTACTGACTGTGGCCTGAGCAAGACTACAGTAAGAACTTGCCTTCCCAATATTCCCAAAGACAGCTTTCAAATAGCAGGGCCAGTTCTCACAATTACTCACCAAAGTCCAATGATAGAAACCACAACTACGTCCCCAATAACACTGTCATCCACAATACATATTTCTCTTACTTTTGATAAGCTCTTGAATTCATGGCTCCAGCTTCAGAGGAGAAATCCATCTTGCTTATGAGGACTTTTCCTCTCCAAAGGTGCCCCGCCCCCTCAGAGCTGACAGATTTTCGGAAAGAGATTGTGAGATGTTTCTTCAGAGAAATCACGGGACGCTGGACCAAGTTGCTTTGCAATGGTCGTTTCTCCCAAAGTGAATGAGCCGGTCACGGCGCAACCGATAATCTCCGTCGGCTGGAAACATCCGCGTCTGTGTCCTCTTCCAGTTTCCTGGGTCTTCTCTCTGCTTTCTTTGCTGCCTTTCCACTTAAGTTTGTCTGTAAGCGCCTTTGTGGCCTGCACTGCAGGCCTCAGGCCAAGGCAAGGGGGAAAAAACCGGATTCTTTTCATCTATTCAAGTGTGATCTGGGGCAGACAAGCCTGCCGCACAGGCGAGAAGCACAGAGAAGCATTCTGTATTCAGCGTTCAGTCCACAGGGCCTATCGTGGAGCCTGCCCTTGGCAAAGCCAGCACAGTGACCAGGGCCATTTTGGCAGAAACAGGAATGCTACTAGTCTGGCCCCTCCTGTCACCTGGACAGGGCAGCACGGTCCATAGGGCAGGAACTGGGCAACCTGTTCCAAGCACTTTTCCCAAGATTGCCTCCAGCTTTAAAAACGTCCTTTAGCTATCCAAACAGCAACTTTTGTTTTTATTTTTATTTTGCAATGCTGGGTAAATTCAAAAGAACATTACAGTCACTATATATTGACACCATCAGCATAATGGTACCTGCATGGAGCATTAGAAGCAAATGGAGTACACTTCCTGTCTTCAACGCAAGAGGCAAGAGAATGAACATAGGCCTCAGACAGACTAACAGGAGTGGGGTGTCAGGTGGAAATGAAGGCTGAGCTGTCCAAGGATATTTTTCCTATGTATCTAATTTATTAAAATACGCTTTCCTGGGCCCCCTTTGGAAAGTGTTGGGCTGGCCAAGGCTCTCCCCTTGAGGTGTACACTCCCAGCTCTTGTTTCACATTAACTGTGGTGATATTATGCAAAGCAAAGGTGCTTGCTCTAGCATTCAATGGTATTCTGAAAGGGCTTTATGAGGATGAGAATTATATTCATTTTGGCAAATTGGCAGCAAGATTATTATTCACCTAATTATAATAGCATTATATATCTGAGGGGAAAATTAACCATAAGGAAAAGTATGAGGGCTCAGCAGTTAAGAGCACTTGTCACTCTTGCTGAGGTCTTTGCTTCAAGTCCCCATCTCCACACAGTGGCTCACAACCATCAGTAACTGCATTTCTAGGGGATCCAACAAGCATGCATATTCCTGCACGGAAAAACTTCCATACACATTAAATAAAAATTTAAAAATGGTATGAGAATTCACTAATTTGATCAGTTACAAGAGAAACACAAAATAAAAAGTAAAACTATCAGAGCTGGAGAGATGGCTCAGTGGTTAGAAGCACTTGTTGCTCTTGCAGGGGACCTGGGCTCAGTTCCCAGCACCCACATGATGTCTCACAACCATCCACAACTTCAGCCGCCTCTTCATTTTTGTTTTCATGTTTGTTTTGTTTTTGCTTTTCAAGACAGGGTCTCTTTGTGTAGCCTTGGCTGTCCTGGAACTCTCTCTGTAGAGCAGGCTGCTCTCAGCTCAGAGATCTGCCTGCCTCTATTGCCCAGGTGCTAGGACTAACGATGTACGCCCGTCCAACCCCTTTTCTTATCTCTTCAGGCACATGTGGCGTACTGACATACATACAGGGGAAACACTCATGCACATAAGAAGAGAATCAATACACATCAATCTTTTTCATATTCTAAAAAATAAACATCTGGAAAATAAAAATTAAAACATTTCCCACTATCAATAGCTAAAACACAAACTACCAAAGTATGATGGGCAGAAAATGTATAGCATTTTGATGAAGGGAATCCTAAACCTCTGAGGAAAAAAAACACAGAATCTAAATCTAGTGAGTAATTCCACAAGAATTCTCTGAACAACTATATAAATATCACAAATTTCTAAAAAAATTCCACTAATATTTTTGGGTGGTGATGAAAATTGTGTTTAAAAGGGTAATTTTCAGTGATATGGTAGCATATATCCGGCAGATACTGAAAAAGCTCATGTCAAATATTTCTGTCATTAACTAATGAGGAAATCAGTGTGACAGCATGACAGAGGTGGAGAAGATTTGAAAGAAATCATTGCTACAAACTATCTCATACAAAGAAATGTTGAGGTTACTAAGTCTGATTTCTCACTGCCTTGACGAAATAGTCTGACAAAAGCAGCTTAAAGGAGAAAGTGTTTATTTTGGCTTAGCGTTCTGGAGGGCTAGCGTCCATAGCAAAGTCAATATGGCAGCGGGCAGGGAAGGGACGGTGGGAGGAGCAGGTTGCTGGCTGGTCAGATTGTATCCACACTCAGGAAGCGGAGCATGAACAGGAAGTGGGACCAAGCTGTTAAAGTCTCAAGGCCCGCCCCCAATGGCCCACTTCCTTTATTGAGGCTCCACCTCCTAAAAGGTCCACAACCTTTGGAAACAGTACCACCCGTTGATGGCCAAGGGTTCAGAGATATGAGCCTTGGGGGGGGGGGGGGGGGACAGTCGATGAGGGTTTTTCCAGAGGTGTTTAATTGAGTGCGAAGAGCCACCTGGAATGTGGGCCACACTATCCACGGTGGCTGCCTTGCAGATAGATGGAGAAGAAAAGGCTGGCTGAGCACCAGCGTTCCCCTCGGTGTCCCTGACTACGGACACAATGTGACCTGTTGCCTCATTCTTCCACGACCACAGCTGCTCTTAACTGCCACACCTTCCCAGCCAAGACAAAATGTGCTCTCCAACTGTGGCCTAAAAGAAACCGATCCTTCTTTAGGTTAGTGTTTGCCAGTTATTTTCTCATAGCAACAGGAAAAGTAGCCAACAGAGCAAGTAATGACAGCATCTGCATTCTTATCCAACAGGAATCAGCAACATATGTCCCCACCGTCCTAAGACAGCCTTTGTTCCCATATGACAAGAAGAAGTAACACTTTTGTGTTATTTCCCAAAAATCTTCCCAAAAATTCTAAAGTTCATTAGAAAAAAAAACTTGATGGTAGCTAAATGGTTTTTGATAACACAAAATGAAATAAGACAGAAACAGAGAAAAGGCAATTTGCCTTACCTATCTAAACAAGGCCTATAAACCAGCAAGAGGAGGCATGCCTTGCCTCCCTAGGAGCTCTGTGACTTCAGAACAGACATTCTTACAGGCTGTCCTTGTTTAAACTTGGGCAGTGTGTGCTTGCCCAAGAAATCTCTCCCTCTCCTCTCTCTCTCTCTCTCCTCTACCTTTCCCTTCCCCTGCTCTCAGTCCCACCATTTCTAATATTTCTAATCTAATCATCACAAAAAACCTAGCAAGCTTAGCCTCTTAGCCCAGTCCCTTGTCACCCTGCACTACTGGTCTAAACCCTAAGCAGGCAGTAGCAAGAGGACATTGCTTACCCATCACCAAGGTGTTACTAATGGCTTTGTTTCACTTAAGTGACACTTTTATTTTGGGAAATATATAACCTGTTTGGGTAAGTGTGATTGATGGTTTGGATGAGAATGGCCCCCATAAGCTTACATGTTTGTAAGCTTACATGTTACTTGGTCTGTAGTCTGTAAAACTTTTTTTTTTAAAAGATCAGGAGGCGTGGCCTTGTTGGAGGAGGTTGTGTCACTGGGGGTGGGCTTTGAGGTTTCAAAAGCTTCTGTCAGGCCCGGTCTAGCTCTCCGACAGCAAAGAAGAAAGCATTTAGCTGGAGGCTTGCTTACAGTTCCAAGGTGTGTGTCCACGACCATTATGGTGAGTACAAGGCACACAGGCAGGCTTGGTGTTGGAACGACAGCCGACACCTCACATCTGATCCACAAATTGCAGGCAGGGAGACAGACTGGACCTCATGGGTCATGTGATGGATTGTGGATTTTGCCTTTTTAAGCCTCTGCAAACCATGACTCGGAGCCATTTTCTAAAAGTCCGAATGGACCTGGCCAGAGCCCATCCACCTGACCAGTATTTAATTAATGCTTGCTTCCAATTTGGCTTTAAAATCAGGTAGTAGTCTTATTCTCGACCGGTGGGATTAGCAGTACCTTCTCCAGCCTACCTCTAGAGTTCTTGCTAACAGTATAAAATCAAAAGATAGGCTGAGAGTGTAGCTTAGGGATGGAGCCCTCATCTAGCAGGCAAGGTGCCTTGGGTTCAGTCTAGAGCCGCAAAGACAAAAGACAAAGCAAGGTCCAAACAGGGTCAAAGGTCTCTAACAATAGTTGTACAAAGAGTTCTTATTAAGAGTGGGGCTTGTTTCTGACTGACCACGAATTATAGCCTAACTAAATTTCCTTACTAGAGTAGCTAAATTCTGCTTTAAAAATAAAAATAAGAAAATAATCTGTTTTAGTTGTCTTTTCCCTTGGAATGCCACTTCATTAGGGAAGTTTAACATCCTTGGTAACAAGGTGTGGTTGCAACACTCCAATGTGTAGGTTTATTTTTCTTAATCAGAACAAGACAGAGATTTCCTCTGGGGAATTTTGTAACTTTTTCAGGACACAACAACAAAAACAAACCCCAATCATGTGTCTTTATCTTACCGAACTGTCTGCGAGAGAGAAAATACTGAGTCTGTCTTAGGCTTTACCTTTGAATCTGAGACCAGCAGAACAGAACTGAAAAATCTCCCTCTTCCTGCGAAGGTTTTGCGCAAGCCAGATAGACCTTAAGCTACTTTGGATTGACCAGTTTATCTGCCATGGAGAGAATGAGGTCAGAAAATAATCAAAACATGCACGCACCTGGAAGGCTGGAGTTGTAATATTCTTCAGTATTTAGTCTTATTTGTCCTGCAGTCCCCTCTTGATCTACCATACAAACGAATATAAAATTAACTAGAAACAAATACAGTCATCTTTCAGAGGGTGTGGGAGATTGACTTTAGACATGCTCATCCCCTAGCCCATGGACATTCAAGTTCATATAACCTGAACACCTCCCCCTAAGTGTGCTAAGTCATTTCTAGATTACTTATAATACCTAGTACAAGATCAGTGCTATGCAAAAATTGTTATTCTGTTCTGCTTAAGGAAAACAGCCTGTAGGAATTCAGTAGAATTTCTTTCTTTCCAAGTGTTTTCAGCCTGCGGTTGGCTGAATGTGGATGCAAGTCCTGCCAAAGATCTGACTGTATCTCACCTGGAATACACTAGGGTATAAATTTAAATTGAATGCTTATTTACGGCAAGTCAATATCTTCTTTGATTTCTCTTTAAATGTTCCAAAATAAACTCCTAAACTATTGTCAAGTACTTTAATGGCCCATGAAAGTTTAGATCCATGTTTTACTTCATGCATTTTAAGTCAAATTTGTGGATTTTTTAAATCATAGAACTAATCCCTCACTCCATTTTTTTCTGAGGCTTAATTCCAGAGGTTTGCACATATTAAGCAAGTATTCTCCCACGAGGTGTACTCCCAGCCCAATGTAAATTTTCTTTTTTAAACAAAGAAATTTTTTTCTCACTAGGGCTCCTCACTGATCATAAAACTATTTCACATATTAAAAGTGGCAGCACACCACACTTGGATGTTGTATTGACATTCGAAACACTAAAGGAGGATGGCCTGAGGCATGTAGAACAGACAGCTCAGTACAAAGTCTGAGCTATCCTGCTCACAGCCTCCGACCCAACCCGTCTGAGCATGTTTGGATGAATGACTGGCCAAGCAGGCTGCCCAGAGTTCTCCTTGGGTAAGGAACTAAGAGTTTGGAAGAGAGGGAGAGAGAGAGAGGAGAGAGAGAGAGGGAAAAGGGGAGGGAGGGAGGGAGAGAGGGGGGGAGAGGGAGAAAGAGGGAGTGAGAGGGAGGGAGGGAGGGAAGGAGGGAGAGAGAGAGAGAGACTTAGGAATGCTGAAGTGGGATACCAGCCTTCTTCTGACACCCGTGTGCCAGTAACAGAATTTCATAAACACAGAAGAAAGGATTTTTTTTCTAATGTCTTCATGTAAAAAATGTAAATATTTAGAAATTATTTAACTTTAAAAGACGTGTCATAAACATTACTACATGTTCAAAGGCTACTAGAATCCAGACTGGTGATGTGACTCAGAAGTATGCCAAGGCTAGGAACTGCCCGGCTCAATTCTGCCGTCATCTTCTGCCTCCCAGACCAAAGATGACTCAGCACTTGATTTTTTCCCCCTTTCTATTGCTGTTCAGATTCAGCCGTTCAATCCTTTGCTTCACAGGAGACCAGAAAAGTGTGTGGCACCTTCCGGCTTTATCGTGAAAGATCTTCTAAAAAGACAAGGGAAGGGCTGTTTACAGCAACTAAATTCACCAGGTGGAGGACAGCAGGGGCCTGAGGCAAGGCTCCGGGGTCCACCTGGAAACTGTTTGGCTCTCACAAAGTAGAGTCAACTGATTTTTTCCATTAGGTTGCTTCTGAACCAGGCAATATTGCTAAAGAAGTGCAGTAAAGCAATCTACACGCAAAATGTAAGTTTGCATATGGGCAATAGACAACATGCAAAATGAGTGCTTGAACTGCCAGGTGATGATGGCCTTTAATCCCAGCATTCCAGAGACGGAGGAGGGCGGATCTCTGAGTTCGAGGCCAGGCTGGTCAATAGGGTGAGTTCTGCCAGAGCCAGGACTACACAGAAAAAAGAAAGAAAGAAGAAAGAAAGAAAGAAAGAAAGAGTGCTTGAACTAATTTATAGCCCCACCCACGCATTACAAAGCTTCTAGAAGAAGTCCAAAATAGCAAAGGTCATTCCATGTGTACACTAGATTCTGTTTTATGTTTCTGTTCAGTCATCCATAGAGTAAGCCGTCTCTACATCTTCATGATACTAAAATAGTATCCGTTTCACCTCCACTCTTGGATATCGTGCTCACATTCTAGGAAGGAAGAAGCATAGAGGACAAAAGCATTATTTATCTGTCCTTAAAGAACATTCTCAAAAGTCTTGCACAGAAGCCGCTGTCTTTCACTTTAATGGCAATAACTCTCATATCAATCGCCAACAACCAGACATACCGGGAAATGCAGTTTTGTAGCTTGACTCTGCCCCCCTAAAGTATGTCAATGTTCTGATTATAACCAAGAGGTGATCCGGTGTGGTGCACACACCTTAATCCCAGCACTTTGGGGGAAATGGAGGAAAGAAACTCAGGAATTCAAAGTCATCCTTGGCCATAGAGCAAGTTTAAGGCTGGCATGGGCTACATGAGATTTAACTTTAAAATTTTAACTTTAGGGCTAGGGAGATGGTTGAGCAATTAAAAACTGGCTGCTTTTCCAGAGGACCTGGATTCAGTTCCCAGCACCCACATGAAGGCTCACAACCATCTGTGACTCTAGGTCCAAGGAATCCAATGCTTTCTTCTGGCCTCCAGAGGCACCAGGCAAGCATGAGGCACAGACAGTCCTCCAAGCAGAACATCCCTTCACAGAAAATAAGCTAATATTTGAAAAATGAATTTTGAGGTCAGACACGGTGGCAAGCACCTTTAACCCCAGCACTCGGGAGGCAAAGGCAGGCAGATCTTTGTAAGCTCCAAGACAGCCGAAGCTGTTACACAGAGAAACCCTGTCTCAATAAAAACCACAGAAAAAAATTGATTTCTGATACAACATAAGATTTTTATGTGAAAATTCAAGGCGTCAAAATAATACTGTGTAACAGGGGTGGTGTTGGGGATCTCCAGCTAGGGGCCCCATCCCACGCTCTGATCTCACTTCTGCCATCCCAAACCCCATCCCTGAGAAAGTCTGCCAAAAGTCAGGCCCTTTTTGAAGCTGGTCATGACCACACCAGCAGGCTATATAAGACCTGCTAGTCATATTTGCCATGTGTGCCATGTGCCATTTCCCCTGCCTTCCCAAGGGTCCCCAGGAGTTGCTTTCCTATGCTCAGATTAAACCTGGATTTACTAATTTGACCTGATCTAACTTATTACATTGGCAGCGGCGTTACTTCTGGGGGACTTAAACTTTTCCGGTGGGAATGGATATTTCTCTGAATTAATTTTAGTAGATGGGAAAGAGATGGAGGGAGGTACACTGGGTTCACTGTTGTTCAGCAACTGAGCAGGTGGTTGCTGAAAGATTAATAATGACAACCCCTACAGGCAAAGCTCAGCAGAGAGCTCCAAAGGTCCTCCTGGGATCTGGTTCCTACTGGCTAGCTCCTCAAACTCTGGGTCAACAAAGTCACACAAATTAGAGAGGGAATGTGCACGATTGAGAGATACTTTGCAATTGCAATATTCTACATAGAAACATGCATTTCTTCTAGAGACATCTTCTGTAACCCTGTGGAAGACTGGCTTGAGCTAATAAGTGAGCCTGCTGAGTCCACGGATTTAATTCCCCTCCAGAAGCTGAGAGACCATGAGTCAGATAAGGCTGTGATCCAAAGTGAAAGGTTTCTGCATCCCTATAAGCCTCTCCACCGACGCAATAATCCAAATCAGACCAAATCAGACCGAATTAGAAAAAGCCCAGGTTTAATGGATACAAACGCTCCCAGATAGCTTTCCAGCTTCCCAGAGAGAAGATGGGAAAGGAAGACCAGAAAGCCACGTTTGTTCTCTGGGGGAGGGTTTAAATACCCTATGGGAGTGGTCTTGAGCATCTCTGGGGAGGGGTCATTTTTTGACCTGCTTTCTCAGGGATCAGAGTCTGGACTGAGGCAGCTCCAGGAGAGGGGCTTGGGTGGAGCCTCCACCTGAACACAATGTACTGACATCCTGGAAGTATGAGGCTGACCCTCCTCACACCTTCCATTATTTGCCTGATCTCTCTTTCTAGAAAGCACGACACATAAAAGAGAGTAGGAGGAAGGAAGTAGTTCAGGAAGCAGATAAAGCTTTTCTCCAGCGGAGTGTGGGATAATCTGAAGGGACCAAGGCACACAGGTCAGGAAAATGGAACTCTGGAGAGGACTGCTCATCTAACTCCTCCCTGCCTTTTGCTTTGTAAGTTAATTGATTGTCCAACTATACAAATACATTTTAAGGTCAGTAAATAGAATCAGCTACAACTTAGATAAATAATATATGGAATATGAAGTATATTGCTGGTACAATGTAAATAAGGACAACTATTTGACAAGCTGTCAGAACCTAGCGAGCACTCAGACTCATCAGTCAAATATATATAAATAGGGCATATTGAAGGCATTTATACATACAATAATAACACACACAGATGTCTATATATTCACAGACACACATACATATATAGAGAACTACCCTACTGTCCATAACAAGAGAAATGGACAAACAATATGTTAAAATAGTATGCCATGAAATAATATGCTGATATCTCAAGTATTAAGATATATTTGATAACCTGAATGATATTAAAGCACAGTTTTTAGCTTCATATGAAAAGAGCCAGGTGTGGTGCCAAGACCCTATCTCCAAAAAAGTAGAGTAGGAGAGAAAAAAAGAGAGAGAAAGGAAGATAGATTGCTCAATGGCAACGTGCTTTCTTTGTCTGGCATTCATAAGGCCTTAGATTAAGTCCAGAGAAAGAGAGAAGGACAGGCATACAGAGAAGGCCGGCAGTGGTGGCACAAGCCTTTAATCCCAGCACTCGGGAGGCCGAGACAGGTGGATCTCTGCAAGTTTGAAGTCAGCCAGGTCTGTAAGAGCTAGTTCTACAACAGGCTCCAAAGCTACGGAGAAACCCTGTCTTGAAAAACAAAACAAAACAAACAAACAAACAAAAAGAGCAAGAGAGAGACAGATAGACAGACAGACAGAAATAGGGAACAATTTATGTAAATTAAGAACACATAAACACAAATTTATAAGATTTCAGTGAAGAGGGCTAAGACTGTAGCTTAGTGGGTAGAGCCCAGCCTGGATGAAGCCCTTCTCAGCACAGTATAGCCAGGCATAATTGTGCACAGCTGCAGTACAAACAAAGGATCAGAAGTTCAAGCTCATCCTCAGCTACATTTTAGTTTGAGCCAACCTGGAATACATAAAGCTATGCTTCAAAAAACAAACAAACAGCACTCAAGAGGCAGAGGCAGGCAGATCTTTGTGAGTTTGAGTCCAGCCTGACTCAAACTAGGACAGCCATAGCTGTTATACAGAGAAACCCCGTTTCAAAAAACCAAAATAATAATAATAATAATTCTGTGAAGAAATGAATGAAGTGGGGCTTTTGATAAAGAAAGAAACTGACCCATCAGGCATGAGTGAAGTCTTCCTAATCTAAAGATTAATGTACTATGAATTCATTCTTTGGGCCTAGATTGCCCCTAGCCTTACTCCCCTCTCCTCCCAAAAAGAGTCACTGGGAAAAGATGCACCCTTAGTTCTCTTATATCTGTGAGTGTATGACTAGCACTGGAACATGTTATTATATAGAGGAATATTTGTACACTGGGTGAAGATGTGGTTGCTGTGATTGGTGTAAGAAAAAGATGAATGGCCATAGCTAGGCAGGAGAGATAGTGGGACTTCTAGGCAGAGAGAGGAGGAGGAGATACTCGAGGAAAGGAGAAGATGCCATTGAGATGCAGAATAAGTCAGACACACAAAATGGAGAGAGGTAAAAGCCATGTGGTAGAACATAAATTAATAAAAAAAAAAATGGGGGTAAGGGCTGGAGAGATGGCTCAGCAGTTAAGAGCATTGCCTGCTCTTCCAAAGGTCCTGAGTTCAATTCCCAGCAACCACATGGTGGCTCACAACCATCTGTAATGAGGTCTGGTGCCCTCTTCTGGCTTGCAGGCATACATGTAGGCAGAATATTGTATACATAATCAATCAATCAATAAATAAATAAACAATGGGATAAATTAAGGTTTTTTTGTTGTTGTTGTTTTTGGGGGGGGGGGATTTTCAAGACAGGGTTTCTCCGTAGCTTTTGGTTCCTGTCCTGGAACTAGCTCTTGTAGACCAGGCTGGCCTCGAACTCACAGAGATCCGCCTGCCTCTGCCTCCCGAGTGCTGGGATTAAAGGCGTGCGCCATCACCGCCCGGCATAATTTAAGTTTTAAGAGCTAGTGGAACAAACCTAAGCTAAGGCTGAGCCTTCATAATGAATAAGAAGTTTCCATGTTATGATCTGGGACTGGAGGCAGAAAAGAAAGTCCAACTATGCCTAAGCTAAGATCAAGCTTTTATAATTAATAATAAATCTTTATGTCAATATTTGAGGGCTGGTTGACTCCATGAGAATGTACTGCTACATTTGGTACCCAACATCTGGCATGTAAATTCACATAAAGCCTGAAAGAGAAAAAAAATTAAAAAAGGTCCAAGCATGGAGTAAGACCTGGCTTTCGGGCAACCACGGTCTTTGGGTAGGATTACTGCTCATGGCATACAGAGACACAAGGTCCTTTAAAAGGCTCTGTTATATATCAGGGCACTCTAGCAGCCAGTGTGCAAGGAAAAAAAAAAAGCCTGGTCTGCGCATCTCAGAGTCAGTAACTTCCAGAGGTTTGGGATAGTGTGGTTCCCATCGGTACCACTGGCTTGAGGCTAGGCTCCCAGGGAACTAAGAGGCAAAAAGATACAGTTGCCAGAGCCACTCAGCAGTAGCCTGGCCATTTAAGGTTTGGTTCACATAAGACAGAGAAGGCTGTAGACATGCAAAAAGTCAGGTCCAGACCAAGAAACCTCTAAACAGATATAATAAGTTTGTATATGCTTTGGTGCTAAAGAAAAGAAAATAAGCATAGACAGTCATAGGAAAAAATAGTTTAAAAATAATAATGTATTTAAAGAAAAAATAGAGTAATGTAAAAAGAATAGACCATTTAAAGATGGAAAATACACAGGGTGTCTGGATCCTAGATGGTGCTTTGTTAACTTTGACTCTTTAAAATGCTAATGAACAAAAGCTGGCAGCAGCAGAGAGATATTGGGCTGTGGGGGAAACTACTGAATTAAACCATCCTATATATTTTAAGGGTATCTTAACTTTAAAATGGAAGTCAGAAAATATGTTGCATTGGCGAGAGGTTATGCCTTTGATTAGGGGAGCTCTCCTGAAAATCTTGGCTACAAACATGGAAAGAAATCAAGGAAAACCTACAAGACAGGTGACGTGTATGCTGATCCCTCAACATAGGAACAGCTCTGAGACTGGATGAGACATGATAAATCTTATTGGATACAAAGTCTTCATGACTTACTATTCCATAGCATCCTTCCATATGGATTAATACATATTAATAATACAATTTGGTTATGCAGTCCAAACAGACTTATAAAGTTGACAGATGACTTTTTCCTGCTCAAACATAGAACAGAAATTCTTCTTTAGCTGACTTGTGCACACCACACATTCAATACTAATGTTAATGCAGATATGTTACCTTTAAAAGTTTGTGTGTTTTCAGAAAGAAAAAAAAGGACCAAACACCAATGAAGACAAGTAGACCAGGTAATCCAGTCTATCAGAATGCCTCTGTTGCAGTTTCCTCAAAATTCTACATCCTTCAAAACTGCTGCCTGAGATGGTCCATCCTCTCAGACTACTCCAGCCAGGACTTCAGATAAGCCCTGCACAGAGACTAAACAAAAAATAATATTGCTAGTTATCCCAGGACTTGACCATTATCCCAATTTTCTCTTGGTCTCCATAAGTGCCGTTGCCCCAGACAACAATAAACAGTCTAGAGAACACAATGTCCACATTCTCAAGACATAGGGTAGGTGGTTCTGGTCATTTGGTGGGTTATGGATATCTGTCATTGTTTAGAGGGGGGTTCATTCCAAGTTGTAATTGGTCATGGTCAAAAAAAATAAGAAAAACTAAACAAAGGAGGTTTGATTCAAGGATTTCTTTCTGAAAAGAAAGAGGAGAATATATAAATGATAGGATAAAAGGGGAGATTATTTAATCCATTTTAAACTAAAAATAACTACTAATCTCAAATGTTTTATATTTTGTATATTGATATAAATTTTAGGTTATTTTTGTTTTAACATACTGCTTATATGTTTGTACTCTTGTTTAGGGTATTGCACCTATGCAGCTCATTTTAAAATGTAATGTAAAATTCTGGTTCCTAAAGGCTATTATTACAAACTGTTTAGGATAATTAAGAAATGGTTAGTAGTCATCTATTAACAATCAAATTTGTAATCATGTAGGTATGCTTTCAAGGTGAGAGAGAGAGAGAGAGAGAGAGAGAGAGAGAGAGAGAGATTTTAGATAGTAAGATGGTCTTCAAACACTTCAGAGACCTACAAATATGGTATTTAAGATGTTGACACATCTGTCCCTAGCAGTGCTAATTTACTTCAAAAAGTAATGACAGGCATCAAACTTTGGAGTTTGATTTCAATGTGGAAAAGCTAGCAATTTGGGTAAGAAACTGCCCTTGTCTTGACTGCTGACAGTATACTGTCCAAATTGGACAAGCAGGACACAAAGCAAGGTGACTGCCAAACTTTTCCAAGGTGAGATAGGAGAGTTTTTCAAAATTCCTGCTTTACAGAAAAGTCTTTCAGATAATCTAGGCTAAGTATGCAGCCTATAGATACATAGGCTAAAAATGGATGCTCCAACATTGCAGAGGAACCTTGGGTGACTGCCCAGGCAGCCAGCTGTTTCTGTCATTTCTATAGTTTTGGAATTTTCTTGCTCTACACTTTCTGTTTACTTAGATAATATTATATCCTCAGCATCTGGTGATCAGATAAGGTTGAAGACTAGATAGTTATGCCTACAGTTTTCTTTAGTTAGGACAGAAAGTGAATTAGATACAAAACTTTCAACTCACCAAGATAGGATAGATAATGGAGTATTTCCTCTTTATTTGCCAAATGAAAATTTGTATTTGCCAAAAACAAATTGGAAATGTAGATATTACCCAATAATTGTTCTTATTGTGTATAGTTTTACTGTGTTGAGCTAAAACCTTCCCTTTTATTTAGACAAAAGGAGGAAATGTGGAATATTTGTACACTATGTGAAGATGTGTTGGTGTGATTGGTGTAATAAAAAGCTGAATGACCAGTAGCTAGCCAGGAGGTGACAGGCAGGATTTTCGGGGAGAGGAAGGTAGAGGAGAAGGAATCTAGGCACACAGGGATTTGCCAGCCACACACAGAGGAAGCAGGATAGGCAGTATGGAGATGAAGTAGTAATGCCACACGGCAGAACATTAATGTAAATGGCATAATTTATTAGAGCTAGTTGAGCACAAGCCTAAGCTAAGGATGAACTTTATTTTTATGATTAATAAGTCTCCGTGACATTATTTGCGGGATGGCAGTCCCAACGAGAACACACAACTACAGTTACCATAATAAAAATTTCACTGGGATTCCAAGAAAGTTAAACATGATTTGGAGTGCTCTTCAGATGCAGTAATAAAATACTGGCCAAGGTAACTTATAGAAGAATTCATCTTGGCTTTTGGTTCCAGAGAGGGGGAAGAATCTATCATGCTGGAGGCACGGCAGCAAGGTTGCTGGAGGATACTGAAAGCTCACATCCTGTACCATAAACATGATGAAGAGAAAGTGAACTGGAAGGGAGGGAGGCTTTAAGCTCGCAAATCCTGTCCCCATTAATATACTTCCTCCAGTAAGACTGCGCCTCGTAAGCCTACCCATACAGCGCCACCAACGGGAGACTGGGTGTTCAAATGCCTGTGTCTCTGGGGAGCAGTTCTCATTCAAATCATTATAGATAACATACTAGATATCCAACTAGCATATACTCAGGTGTTGGATGCTTAACAAGACTCTGTAGCTAGTACAGTGCCCCCCACCTCCCTGTCACATATACACAAAGTTCATTTTCTCATAATCTTTGTGTTCAGTTGCTGTCATGGCAAAATGAAAGAAAAAAATCAAAATTATTCCATCATGGACTTCAGAGTTAAAAAAAAAACCAGTTAAAAGTTTCCACGGCACATTTAATCCCAAATGCAGGGGTACATAGTACTTTCCTGTTGACTTCAGCTCTGCACCGAAAATAATCCATGTACTGATTACAGTTTAGGAAGCTTATTACCCCTGTGGTCAGCGCTAGCCAAACTCAATGCATGCCTTTTTCTGACCATCACTTGCCAGAGAAACCGGTCCTGCCAATTCACGGATTACCAGGCAGCATGTGCTGGGGAAGAACGCCAGGAGAGCCAATCTACGTGGTAGGGAAGGGAAGAACAGCCAAAGCATAATGACCTGAGCTGGCATTCAGTCAGATCATGGGGACTGTGCTGGCCTCCGATCAAAGGTCTGGTGCTTTGTACTGTCAGGTCTTGGGCAACAATGTTCTGTCATAGTATAATCTGAAGGAGTAATTTAGAGTAAGCTATCAGGAGTGGGGTATTGTTTGCAGCCAAATTTGTAAAGAATGGAGGTCTGGAAGATATCATACGGTCTTTCTATTGTAAGGGCAGGAACAGTTAAGACAATGATCTGAGGCCTCTTAAAATGAAAGGGAAGAGCGATCTAAATATTCTTTGCTACAAAACCATTTTAAACCCATAAGAAAGTCCTTTCCTGAACAACCTTCTGATAGCTTCTCCATCTTGCTACAGGGTATGATTTGCAGTCTCTGGCTCAGCTACTCCCAGCTTCACAGAGGTGAGGTAGCACTGAGGACTTGATAAACCAAAGCAATCCTCATCCATCCACTGCAGATAGAGTCTGCCTGAAGTCTAAGGTCCTGCCTGATGGTCCTTTAAGATCTCCCCCAGACTTAGAGGATATCACTATATGAATAGGTGGAAAGTTTAGATTCTATAGTTCAGAGTTGTAAAGACTTTTAGAAACCTGTCAGGCCAACTTGTTTTCATCTTTGTAGAGAGAAGAACTGACCCTGAATAGCAGCTCGCTCACTGCCTCTGAACATGCACCTATAGAATACCAACTACATTCCGGGAATCCTATTAAATACTGGGAGTACATAGTGGCCTAGAGAGTCATGCAATGTGCACACTAGTAAGAGCCAGTCTTCCTGGATTCCGCTTTATCATCACTACTTACGAGCTGTGTGACCTTGGTCAAGTGACTTCTTACTGCTCCAGTCTCATCTTCTGTAACATAGGGCGATGGTAAGTATGTGTTCAAAGGATTGTCACGAAACTTAGAAGAGTCAGCAGACTAATCTATGCGGAACGGAACAGTGCCTGGCACACAGTATGAACTCTATACACGCTTGCTAGTTGAAACATCAGCCATTTGCCCTCTGGACGCTCTCTGTCCTTTGTTTAGTCAGACAGCCGGCACATTAGAGAACGCTCCGCCAACCAATCTAACCAGTTCTATTTAAGTGCACAGACACGTCTGCTTTATCCTTGTCTAGCTCATGTCTTCCTCTGCAACGCTCATAATGGCGAGCATTGGTGTCTCATACGGTGTCTGCAACACGGTCGACTGTACCAGTATTTGATGAGTAAACAAATGGATCGTGGAACTAAAGGAGCAGAAACGGACATCCTGAGAAGGAAAGATTTAAATGGCGCCTTAAGGGATGAGAGAGAAGCAGCATTTCTTCCCAAAGAGCAGGGACCATGGATTCTAGATGGGTGGAGCAACCGGAGCAAAGCCTCAGGAGCATGGAGGAGATTGGCTCCTTCTCTACACACAGCCACTCTTCCCACTTACGGATTGTACCCAGCTACACTGGGAGTCTGCCAAGCTCAGCTACCCATGTATCAGGTAGCAGCCATTTGAGGAAGCCAGGTGCTCATTTAGATGCTCTGGGAGTTATCAGTTCTTCTCTCCTCTAGCACATGTCCATTCCATAGGAGTTGGCTGATTTCAGAAACCCAACAGGAATTGACAATGAACACATATTTACTTAGCCCATCTATTCATTGCCAGAGTTTAATTATACCTCACCACTGGCATCTTCACTGTGAGTTCCTTCCATCAGGAACACGACTGGAGCGTTTACTTCTCAAAATTGTAAAACATTTTTTTTTAAAGTTAAAAGCCCTGATGGTTCTTGTGGCAGGTATCTGGTGCCCATCAACATGCATCCTTGATTTCTTCTGTGGTGACTGCATCCTATGTTGTTGTCTGGGCACAGGGACACTCAGAATAGACATTTTCTCTCTTGCTTCAATACAAGGTCAGGTGATAAGTAGACATGGGGTGTTCAACTCACCCCAAAAATGAATTGAAAAGGGGTGACATTGTTATTTACAGCCTCTCCTCTTGGTGGGATGTTGATATTGAAGTCACCTTTCAGATCTTGCAAGGTGACCCCAAGTGGAAAATGTCTCAGGGAGTTAAGTAAAAGAATGGATCTCTGATACATCTTAGTTACTCTTGTGTCATTGCACCACGAGAGACAATGGAAGGTCCCAGAGTTCTAGAGGATTCAGACCATTATGGTGGAGCTCATGGAAGCTCCTTACACCATGGCAGGCCAAGAGGAAGACAAGGCTAGACTATGGGTCAGGCCCTATCCCTCAAAGGCCCACCCCTAGTGACCTACTTCCAGCAGCTAGGTCCCAGGTAGGGAGCAAGTATTCAAAACACAAGGCTGCAGGGGGGACATTTTGAGTTCAAACTATAACGTCATGGATGGAATAGAGGCCTACATCAGACTTCTTTTATGCAAAAGTAGAATAATTGTCTTTCTTACTTAAACCATTGTTCCTTTGAACTCGGTGTCGCTTTGCTTCTTGGCAATGCACCTACCCTAACTAGAATTGCTTTTAGGTTCTCCATCCGGCCATCTCATTTTTTCCCCTCTCATCAGGTCCACAACTCTGAGAATAAAAACTAAAATGTAGCAGCAAATAAGGGTAATGATGGCAGTAATAATTACAACAGTGGCTGCGTGGTATACACTTTGCCTCTTCCTTCCTCACCCCAAAATATCACACATTGTGAATTTCATGGCTGCTTCTATTATTTTCGGACTGTCTCATTTGAATTCTGTGAATGTGCATGGTTAAGAGTCATCCTATGAGTGGGAGAGGAAGTGATAAAATATGTACAAAAGGAGCCGAAATGCTATAGGAGGAATTTAGGTAGAAGGAGACAGGAGATTGCCCAGCAGATAAGCAGGGACAACTACAAAGCAATGGTATGTGACGATGGGGAACTGTGTTCAAGAATAATTTCTATGGCTTGTTGAGAAAATAAACAGGATATCTTTTCAAGCGGCTTTCAAAACAATGTGTAAATATGAATGTATTTGTATGTGGATGTATTGTTAAAATTACTTTCCTGGGGGAGTGGTAAGCAACATCACCCCTTTCTCCTAAGGTCCCAAAGGCAAACTAAGGCACAATACTGCCCTGGGGAACCAATGACATTGTTGAGCTTCCTCACAGAGCATAGAAGAGGGGTTCTTTGCAGGGGCATTGGTGCTCCTATCCCCCTCTTAAAGGTCATATCGTGAAGGGATGAGGCATTTCCTGTAACCACTATAGACTCTAGGCCCTCCCTGAGTTCACATGCAAATAAGGCAGAGTTGCATGCAACAGGTATTCATGATTTTCTATAGCAAATTTATATGCTTTGTATAAATTTTGAGGAGTGTGTGTGTGTGTGTGTTCAAGAATGTGTATGTATACATGTGTGTATGCAAGTGCTTGCGTGTGCAGAGTCCAAAGAACAACCTCGGGTATTTTTTCCCCGGGGCCATCCACCTTGATTTTTTGTTTGTTGTTCTTGTTATTTTTCAAGACAAGGTTTCTCTGTGTAGTCCTGGTTGTCCTGGAACCCGCTCCATAAACCAGGCGGGTCTTGAACTCACAGAGATCAGGGAGGTGCCTCCACAACCCAACTTCTACCTTGATTTTTGAGACAAAGTCTCTAAGTGGCCTGGAACTAACCAAGAAGGCTAACCATCTGTCTCTACTAAGCAACACTGGGTATGCAAATTCATGATGCCATGTATTGCTTTTTCATGTGGGTTCTGGGAGACTGAACTCAAGTCTCCATGCTTGCACAGTGCACTCTTTATGAACTGAGTTATTGCCCTAGCCCAAGTTTGTGGTTTTTAGAAAAAAAATTTTAGACAGTGGTAGAAATAGGAACAAATACCATACTTGATTAATGTTTCTACGTAGTATTGATCAGAGAGAGCAATGTCAAATTAAGCATATATAGCAAGCCTTAATACCACAGGGAAAAACATTGTGCTGTCTAAATTATGACAGCTTGACACAAGCTAGAGTCATTTTGGAAGAGAGAGCTTCCATTGAGGAAATGCCCCCACCAGATTGTCCTGTGGTGTGTTTTCTTGGCTGATGATTATGAGGAGGACCCAGTTCACTGTGAATGGTGCCGTCACTGAGACTGGAGTCCTAAGCGCTGTAAGAAAGCAAGCTGAGCAAGCCAGGGGGAGCAAGCAAGTAGATTGCAGTCCTCTGCGGCTTCCACATCAGCTCTTACCTCCAGGTTCCTGTCCTGTTTGAAGACTTGCCATGTCTTCCATCAGGGATGGTCTGTGATGTGGAAGTCTAAGCTAAAATAAACCGTTTCCTCCCTAAGCTGCTTTTGGTCATGCTGTTTTATCACAGCAACAGAAACCCTAACTTAGACATATATGAAAGGCGTTTTCTTATTCACATAAAGGGGATACCTTAACTCCAGCTGTCCTTTCAACATGCCACTAAGAAGCCAGGATGTCCTTTCATATAACAGCTCATGATGCCATCTTACGAGTTGCCAAGACTACCAGCCCAGTGACATGGTGCACACCTTTAATCCCAGCAATCAGGAAGTAGAGGAAGGCAAATCTCTTTTGAGTTCGAAGCCAGTCTAGTCTACATAGTGAGTTCTAGGACAGCCAGGGCTATAACACAAAGGGGCGATGTTGCTTACCTCTCCCCCAGGAAAGTAGTTTTAACAATAAATCCACATACAAATACATTCATATTTACACATTTTTTTGAAAGCTGCTTGAAAAAATATCCTCTTTATTTTCTCAACAAGCCATAGAAATTATTCTTGAACACAGTTCCCCATTGTCGCATACCATTCTTAAAGTGGAGATACCTGTCTGCACAAGATACCATAGTCTGAAGACAGACATGACAAAGGCTAGCCAGGAGACAGAATGACATTACCATAAGAGTTGAAAACCATATGTATGTAGTAAAAGCACTGTGAATACAAGGCATACTTTAACAACCTGAGTCCTTCAGTGTCTTAGCCTCTGGCGGTGGATTAAGAGATGGTGCTAGCAAGGGCCCAAAGGGAGGGGGCTAAGAGGCAGGTCTTGCCTACCACGTCTACTGAAGAACTCTCTCATTCTGTGTTTGAGCTTCAGGGCAAACAGTTTGCTCTCTTCTTCTCCTTCTTCCTTTCTTCCTTCCTTTCTTCCTCCCTCCCTCTCTCCCTCCCTACCCCTCTCTCTTCCCCTTCCCTCTGCTCTTTTTCTTCTTTCACTGATCTTAATTTTGGGTCTTATGTAGACTAAGCACACGTTTTACCACTGAATTTACACCACAGTCCTCCCTCTCCTCTCTGTTTCTCCATCTGAAGTTTCTTGGGACCTACAGAGACATTTCCACCTTTGGGAGGCTGTTTTCAGTAAAACAAGTTGCTCGGGCCCTTGAGTTCTTATCAGTTCCAGCCTTATAGGTGCCTTAATTATTAACACCGCTACAAGAACTCAGTGATGGAATGTCACCTGAAAGTAAGAACATGCCCTGAAGTAGGCAAAGGATGGCCCTTTGTCATGGCAAATGAGAGCATCTCAATATGTCCCTTGAAAATTCTTGTGCCTTGAACCTGAGTATGCCATTGAAAATCATTCACACTTGGTCCTCCAACTCCCTTCCTGCCCTTAGGAAGCCGGTGATGGATTGGTAAATGGTTCATCTTATTGCACTGGGTCTTGGTTAGTTTTATGTCGGCTTGACACAAGCTAGAGTTATCTGAAAGGAGGGAACCTCAATTGAGAAAAATGCCTCCATAGGATCCTGCTATAGGGCATTAGTGATTGATGGGGGAGGGCCCAGCCCCTTGTGGGTGGTGCCCCTTTGGGGGCAGGGCCGTGAACAAGCTGGTAAGCGGCACAGCCGCTCCATTAGCCCTCGGCATCAGCTCCTGCCTCCAGGTCCCTGCCCCACTGGAATTCTTGTCCTGATTTCCTTTGATGGTGGGCAGTGATAAAAGGAAGTGTAAACCAAACAAACCCATTCCTTCCCCAGTTGCTTCGGTCACAGTAGTCCACCATAGCATTACTGAGACAGACTGCAATTCATGCCCAAATTGCCTATTTGCTACATTTGGTAGTGAGTGACCGTAGCCTCGGCTACTCTGGGAATAAACTAGGAGTATTACCTGAGCCTGGGAGTTAGGACCAACCTGGGCAACGCCATAAAAACTTGTCTTAAAAACAAACACACCTAACTCACTTATTTGCTAAGATTTCTGAACACAAAACCAGGTATGTTCCCATCTCCCCAGGAATTAGGTACTGAGAAAAATGGGGGCAGGAGATTATATATACTTATGTATGTATATATAAGACATTTAAACATTTACATTCTAGGATTTCGGTTTAACCAATCTTTCTCAAATTCCTTTGGGCCATTAATCTTACAAAATCTCTACACCATAAATATATCAACTTACTTTGATTTCTAGACTGGTTGACTTCAGGTTCAATGAACCTGAATGTTCTAGTGTGTCTGCGTGAGGATGAGGAGAACACATACAGATGGTACCCAGAAACTCAAGAATACGTAAGCCTGTCCAAGAATCATTAACACAGCTTGGGAGTCCAGAGCTGGGAGCTCAGGTTTCCTGGATGTGCTGGAGGGTGGGGCCGGTTACAGAGAAGGAAAAGCTGCTGTGTGGAAAGGTGCTGGGGCCAGGAACAGCCTGCTGTCTGAAATAACACAGAGAGAGTGAGTCAACCCCGTGACATCCTTTACATCAGTGGTTAAGGATGGGTGTGGCTGGCCTCCTGGACACAGGTAACCAAAGGACACGGGATGCAACCCAGTGCTGACACCGTGTGCTAATTCCAGCACAGACTGGCCGACAGCGGGTCCTCTGTCTGGGGGACTACAGACTGCAAAGCAGGGAGGTAATCTTGGAGCTATTTTTAGCACAGCATCTCAGGGCATAGAGGACTTAGGACGTGCTTGCAAAGGGAATTCATCGGATGGAAATGCAGGCATGTAACCTGCTTCACTTCCTTTTCCCCCCAAAGAGTCCTTTCTACTGCCTGACCCGCAGTGGCCTCGCTTCCTACCTCTGTGGTGAACTGATGCAAGGGTCCTAAGGCCTCTGTGCAAGAAATGCTCAGCCACGAATGAGACAACAAAACTAGAAGACTTGGTTGGAATCAGCTGCTTTGGAAAACCGAAGAAAAACAAGTTTCTTAATTCTTCCGTTTTTAACAAGTGCCCCAAACAGGCTCAGCTTGGTTGGAAATACTGGCACGGTGGAATTCAGAAGAACCTTAAACGAAGCCACAGACAATTCCCCTTGTGCTGCAATGGAAACCCCATGCTCTCACAATACCTAAGGGCTTTCCTACCAATAAAACTCCTTCGTGGAGGATGGTGCCATCAGAAAAACTCTGACTGGCTGAGTGTTTTGCTGGCAGCCAAAATTTTTCCAAGAACCTTTTTAGGTAGCAGACAAGGTATTTGGTTTTGGCTTTTCTTCCAACACTTTCATCATCATAATAACTAGCATATACTTTCTTCCCCCGGAGGCTGTTTCTGCAGAAGGTCAGAGTCCACTTTTCTGGAGCATCTCAGCGCGTACATACCTCTTGGTCTGGCAGTCTCTGACTTGGTAAGTGGGGCAAGCAGAAAATGAAGATGCTTACTTCCTCTTTCTGCCGTGGGCTTTCAGATTAGACAGAGCAGTGGAGGTTTTGAAGCTCAGCCAAGAAATGTCACAACAGAGGATGGGAAAACCAGATTAAAGGAGCCCAGGGAGCAGCAGGAAGCCTTCAAGTTTGAGATGTTTATTAATTTCTTGTGTGCAATGTGTTAAGCTGGGCAGGTGGACACTGTGCACAAAGAAAACACAAACACATCAGGCTGCCTTGACTGTGTGCTACATACACAGAACACTACCAGTTCTACACTTGTGTATCCCAGGGATACACAAGCAAAAGGAGCCTGTTTTCCCTGGGAAGTCAGGACAAGCACAATGACTCCCGTGAGGCAGGATTCCTTCCCCTCCTATTCTCTGGCTTACTGGATGACAGTTTCTGGCTAATATGCAGCTAGGCTTAGATGAGAGATAGAACCAGAATCAGAGACGTAGCACTAGCCCGCCTAAGTTCAGTTCTCAGTTTAAAAAAGAAAAGGCAGGGCCTGGAGAGAGATGGCTCAGCAGCTGAGAAGACCGGCTGCTCTTCCAGAGGACCTGAGTTCAGTTTCTTGCAACCAGCTTGGGCAACTCTGTTATACAGAGAAACCCTGTCTCAAAAACCAAAACCAACCAAAACCAAAACAAATGAGCAGACAAAAAAAAAGAAAAAAAAAGCCAAAACAAAAACAAACAGACCAACAAAACCCAGAAAAACAAAGGGCAGAAAGGCTAAGATAGCAAGGTATTAACTTTGAAATCCAGAACAGTGGAGAAGCCCATTTAACATATCAAAGTGGACCTGGCCTCCAGGTTCTCCCAGCATCCCTCAGTCCCTCCCAGTTACAGGGTAAGGCTGGCATACCCCACCCTCTACCCTGAACTCTCCAGTCGAGGGGTTGGGCTGTCCTCCCCCAGAGACTTTTCCCTATAGAATACAGACATTTTGGTTACCTCACCATTTGTATTTCAGTCTCTTCCCTGATGTTCTGGTTCCTCTCTCTCTTCCCCTCACCCCTTCCCACATGGCCCAGCTCAGTCTGGTCATGTCCTCTCTGGACTCTCCCAGATGTCCGTGTCTCTGGCTCTGCTCTCCCTTTTATCTGTAGTAAACTTTCTCCTCCACCTACCGAGGTAGTCATGCCCTTTTCTTTCCTTTTTTTTTCTTTCTCTTGTCTGTGTTTTTCTGTTCACACGGTGGTGAGGAAGCACAACCGATGCCTAGCCAGGCCTCTTTATTTCCACTTCTCCTTCCTCCTTCCATTTCTGCCTCCCTTTCTGCCCTCCCACCCTTCAGAAGGTGGACTGAGAAGCTCCGCACAAGGAAGTTAACTTGACTGGTGACTCCCATAGAGGCTTCTTGTTAACAGATCCACACATCAAATGCTCTGGTACCTACCATGTGGAGACTGCAGGAGAACTGGCCAGCAAATGGACTCTTTCATCCCCAAGGTTTCCCCCTTTCCCTTCTCTAAAACTCAAAGACCCCCCCCCAATCATGTGCACACAGTCTCACCTCCTTGGAGAGATTGCAGCCTTTCTGCTTCTGGGGATGTCTGTCTGCTTTCTTTTTATTTCCAAATGGCCTACATCACTTCAGATCTAACACTTCCCTTCTTGTTAGTGAGAACTAAAAACAGATGCTTACGCTGGGACCCAGATCACCTGATAGAACTCTTACCTACCAAGTTTCCTGGGTGTGACCCCCAGGTATGGGGGACGATCACCTTGATTGACCCTGAGCAATTATTAGAGAGGGAGCCTTGGATATAGAACAGTTGGTAAGGTAGGCACCTAATATGCAGGGGACATGGGTTCGGCCTCCAGCACTGTCGTAACTGTGTACTCTTGCAGTCACTGCGGTTGTAAAGTTGAAGCTGGAGGGCCAGAGGTTTGAAGTCACCTTTGGCTACGTGGAGACAAAAAGTTCAAGGATGTCTCATTGAAGTCCAGAGGAGGGAATAAGGTAGGGGCGGTTTCCTAAAAGACTTACCTGTTTGTCCTGCTGTACTCTGGATGGGCTCTCTCTGGGGCAGCACGTTAGTGCCCTCTTCCATGGGGCTCCAATTCAGTGAGAGTTTCTTTCTTTTTTTTTTTTTTTTACTATTTATTTATTATGTATACAATATTCTGTCTGCATGTATGCCTGAAAGCCAGACAGATGGTTGTGAGCCACTATGTGGTTACTGGGAATTGAACTCAGGACCTTTGGAAGAGCAGGCAATGTTCTTAACCTCTGAGAGATGGCTCAGTGAGAGTTTCTTAACAGTGGCTAGAAAAAGCGGAGAGAACAAGATGGCAAATCTTTCCCCAAGAAGTAGGAGGAGGATGACATCACTAGGTGAAACGAGGGTACCGAGGCAGCTGATACAGCTAAATCTTTCTGTCTTCACAGTTTGGACTTCAGAGCCCTGAAGACAATAATAGGTGGATGTGAGTTTCCTACAACACAGAAAGCCAGCCTTTGAGAGATGGTGAGCCTTGGTGGGGTCAGAGAGACAAGCTAGGTGGCGGTGTCTTCTCTCGTCAGGTCACGCAATCATAGATGAGTGAAGGAAGCAGCAGGTGTGTGATTTGTTGGCCATTGTTTGGCCCCTGATATCTGGAAAGACACTGTAAGGTCTCTGGTCATTTTCGTTTGCTTTTAAACTGACCCACTGGAGACGACACTGGTAGTTAGGCAGGTAGTCACTCACTGGTACAAACCATCACCCAGCGTTGGTCCAGTCTTCAGCCTGGGTCTTTCTTGTCCCACCCCCTCTGGCCTTCTGCCTCTATGATGAACCTTAGGTTCCTTCCTGAAATCAGTTACTGCAGTAATGATATCAGCTGGCCTCTAAATCCACAATTGTCCCTTTAAACTTGGCCGGCTCAGCAGGCTTGGCTGGCACAGAAAAGCCTGTGACAGACAATTGTATTTATTCCAGGCAATTGTCCCAGACTGGTTACTCCCTGCTTCCTATGCACCTGCCTCTCCACGCTGTCTGTTCTCCCAGTATCTGAGGTCATCCTTACTAAACACTGGCTGAGAGTGGTGCTCCTGGCTCTGTCCAGAACAACCCAAGGGTCTGGGCTAACTCAGCCCCTGGGGTGGGGCAGACAGTGCAAACAGGAGGTATGACGTGACATATAGCCATTGACTCCTGGCTTTGCCCGCTAACCTCTACAGCTAACTAACTACACAGTAGCAGCCGCTAGCTTCAGGGTTCTTCCCCAGCACCAACTGGCTAGACCAGGTTTATCAGGTCCCTTTTGAGAGGGTGGTGTGAGGAATGCAGGTCCTGCCCTAGGAAGGCTGATCCACTAAGGAACTAGAGGGCAAGGATTCTGAAGCCCCAAACTCAGCACTTCTGGTAACTGCACAGAGGGGCAGGGAGGAGGCGGAAGTAGCCACAAAAGGTGATCCCTGAGTCCATTTCTTCGGTCTCAGGGACTCTGAGGATCTCCCTGACCCTAACTCTAAAACCCCCGCTGATAGCCACCCTATTGTACCAAGCCCTGGTCTTTCTCTGCCTTGGTAAGGCTTCTCAGGGAATAATGTCTGGGCTTCTGCTTGGGGTTCTCTGACTCTGCGCTCTGTAGGTCACTTCCTTCTTGCCTCTCTCTCTTTTTCAGAGGCTGGGAGATGCACAGTAGTAGGGCAGACTAGAAGTGGTGGGGAGTAAGGATGGGAGCGGAGTTCAGAACAAAATAATGAAATCACTACCCTGAAATCTCTGGGCCCCAGAGCAATGCTGAGGCAGGGAGTGAGTGGCTGCAGTTCCCCTAGAAATCTGGTTCTTTTGTGCCACCTTTACTGATACAGGGGAAATTGAGTCCCTTTCGGGGTTCTTAAAATGACTTAAAATAAAATGACTTAAAAATACACTCAAATAAAAGTTCAAGGACAATTTGTTTGTTTATTTATTTATTTCAAGGACAATTTTATTAAGAGTTTAAAAGCAAGGACTGAAGAGATGACTCAGTGGTTAAGAACATATACTGTTCTCTCAGAGGACCTGAGTTCGGTTCCCCCCAGCATCCATGATGGGGCTCTCACAACCATGTGAGACTCCAGCTCCAGAGGGTCTGACACCACTATTCTCCAGATTCCTGCATTCACGTGCACAGATCAACACACAGACACATAATTAAACATAAAATAATTTTAGTCAGGCATGGTGGCAGCACTTGGCAGCAGACAGACCTCTATGAGTTCAAGGCCAGCCTGTTTTCAGAGTGAATTCCAGGACAGCCAGAGCTGTACAGAGAAGCCCTGACTCAAAAAAAAAAAAAAAAAAAAAACCAAGCAAACAAAAACCAAGGCAGGTAAAGTGTAAAAGTCATCACTTCCTGGAGGAGGAGAGAAGGAAAGGTCACACCATTGAAGTAAGCATGGAGGTCAGACACATGGCAGCCCAGCAGCCCAGAATGTGTCAAGGAAAGCATGCTTAGAAAAGAGAGAGAAGGAAAGGAAAGTGCATGCAGAAAGCTTACGACCCTTACATGACTGCTGCCCATAAGCCACTGCGTTAGGAGTAGGGATTCTGGGAAGGGAAAGCATGCCATCTCACTAAAGAACTAATTGTTCTGAGACTGGAGAGATGGCTTAAAGGTTCAGAGCACTTGTTGCTTCTCAAGAGGACCTGGGCTCAGTTCTCTCTACCCACGTGATGGTTCATAACCATCTATAACTTCAGTTCCAAGAGATCCAATGTCCTCTTCTGACCTCTGTGAGTACCAAGTACACACGTGATACACACACAAACGTGCATTGCATGCACAAACATGCAGGCAAAACACTCATACAAAAAGTGAAATGACAAAATCTAATAAACAAAATGTGCTTTTTGTTTTGTTTTGTTTTGTTTTGAAATATCTATTCTACCTGTCTCTTTAGCATGCTTTAAAGTGAGCCCACTTTCCTAGGGGTAAAAATATCTTAGCCAAAGTGACTGAACTAGCCCAGATTGAATGCTGCGTCTCCAACCAGGCCAGAAAGACTACTCTCTTAGAAAGTGTCGGAGTAGAGAAAGGGGAGGAACAGGACGGAGTAAATTCTTGCACTTCTGGGTTACGGCCCATACCGCCAACAAGCCAGGACCCACTCCTCCTCAATAAGCCAACCAAAGGAGTCAAACTAATAGTGAAAGGCAGAAAGAAAGAGACTTATTCACTATGGCCATATGAAGAAGAGGGACAAAGAGACCCAGCAGCTCCTACAAGTCTGCCTTCAAGGGTCCACGTGGTGTTTATCTAGAAAACAAGGGGCAGGCAAAACTAAAGAGTGGGGCACGGTGTGGTCCTTGCCTACCATTGTCTCAGCTATAGGTCTGTCCTGCAAGGTCTTCTAGAAAATTATAAATTTTTTCCCTGAGATAAGTTCCATGTCTTCATGTTCCAGGTCAGATTACTGGCAAAATTATAATTCAATGGTCTGATAGCACAAGAGGGGCACCCTGACTCTCTCTTTAGAATGCATATATTCCTGATGGACCAGTTACATTATCATGTGTCATCAAAACTCCCTGAGAGAGAACCCTGGAAACCCTGGAGATGGTTTGGTGTAGTGGAATTCAGCCACGTAGCCATGTAACTGTAATTAGGCTATATGAGTTCTTTGGTCTGAGCTTCTTCCTCTATAAACCACAAATAAAAATCACAAGAATCAGATTTTTTTTTTGTTTATTTTACTTTTTTTAGTTGTTGCAAAAAAAAAATTCCCATTTCCCTCCCCCTCCTCACACACATCGCCCCTCCCCCCACTCCCCTCCCCCCTCTCCCCCACCCCATTCCCACTCCCTCTAGAGAATGAAGAGCAGTCCAGATTCCCTGCCCTGCAGGAAGTCTAAGGTCCTCCCACTTCTATCCAGGACCAGGAAGGTGAGCATCCAAACAGGCTAGGCACCCACAAAGCCAGTTCATGTATTAGGATCGAAACCTAGTGCCATTGTCCTTGGCTTCTCATCAGCCTTCATTGTCCGCCACATTAAAAAAGTCTGGTTTCATCCCATGCTTATTCAGTTTTACAGTGTTCTAAGGATTACATTTAAGCACTACCAAAACCCTGCCCACAGACTCTTCGTAAAGAGTCTTACCATCATGCCTCAGTTTCGTTGTGGTTTAAAAGAAAAAAAAAAAACGGGGCTAATAAAATATCCATCACCTTGAGTTGTTTTGAATTCTAACCAACTTAATATTTATAAGAGCCTTAGGAATGTGCCTAGAACACAGCAAACTCCATGTGAATATTAAATAAAATTATTCATTCCACTATTTTTCAGTGCTTTGCCCAGACAGATTCTTCATAATTATTGCTGTTAAGTTTCAAACCTAGGACAAACAGCTGAGGTGCCTATTTAACATCAGAACAGATCTAGCCTCCAGGTTCTCCCAGCATCCCTCAGTCCCTACCTATTACAGAGTATGATTGGCATACCCTGCCCTCTACCCTGAACTCTATGATCCAGGGACTGCACTGCCCTTCCCTCAGTTCTTCCCTATATATAGGGAATCCAGACATTTTGGTTACCTGTGTCCTTTCTGTACCTTTGTCCTTTTGGCTGTTGCACCTGGTTCCCCTCTCTTTCTTCCCCTAACCCTCTCCCTACATGGCCGGGCTCAGTCTGGTCATGTCCACTCTGGACTCTCCCAGATGTCCCTGCCTCTGCTCTCCTTTTATCTGTAATAAACCTTCTCCCCCACCTACTGAGGCAGTCATGCCCTTTCCTTTCCTTTTTTTTTCTTTCTTTTTTTGTTCATTTGTTGAAATTAGTTTTAATGCATTCACCAGGTCTGTGAAAGAGTTGATCCTGGCTTCTCCTAAGATGGCTATTGTTTCAATTGTTTCCCTCCCCTGCTAATGTTGCAAGCTGTACCTTGCTAGAGTTTCAATGCCCGTGTCCCTTCCCAAATCCATGTTGAAACTTGTTCCCCAATGCAACAGTACTAAGAGGTGGGGCCTCTTTGAGGTAATTAGATTGCAAACGCTGTGACCTTATAGACAGGATTAATTTGTAACGAAAGGGCTAGAGGGAACTGGCTCAAGCTCCTTGTGTCCTTCTGTTCCTCTTGTCCTATGAAGATGGCTTTTATCCCCTCTGGAGGGTAAGAAACAAGGCTCCATCTTAAAACCAGACACTGCTCTTAACCAAACACCTGACACTGCTGGCTCATTGGTCTTGGAGTTCCCAGCCTCCACATGTGAAAATGTAGTTCTGCTGTCTATAAACTACCCAACTGTTGATAGTTTATTAGCATCATTGACAAACGGAGGCAGGCTCATCTCCATCAGCCCTCTCTTCTTTTCTCTCTGCTCAGTGTTTTTTTTCTCTTCCAGGAAAGGAGTTGATTGGCCAGTCCCACATGGACCAGGTAAGTCTGTGAGCAGGCACCATAGTGCAGCTTGCACCTTCCATGTCTCCTACCTGCTGCCCTGCTTCCAGGATTTCCTTTTGTGATTTTTTTTTTCGTTAAAATACCCAGGAATTCCCTGAATATTCTGTCTAATCCTAATTAAGTGCATGGTTATTAAATTTGTGTGAGGGATTCAAGAGCATGTTCTGATGTATAAAGCCTAAGAAAGAAAGAAATCTACCTGAAACACTGTCAGGTATTCAGGCAGTCACTTGTTTGGCTCCCTTTCTTCTGTTAATTGATGGCTCTATTCTCTTGTAAGTTTACACACACATACACACACACACACACACACACACACACACACGCACACACATAGATTGTGAGAGTCAAAGTGTTGTGGAATATTAGTTGCAGATGTGTTACATCCATTTATGCTGTGGAATATTTGCTTAATGATGCAGCGATGTCTTGTATTCTTTTGTGTTGCATTTGTTTAACTTTGTGAAGCTGTGTTACTTTGCCCATCTAAAATACCTGATTGGTCTAATTATGAGCTGATTGGCCAATAGCTAGGCAGGAGAGAGAAATAGGAGGAGCTGTCAGGCAGAGAGAATAAATAAGAGAAGAGAAAAGAGGAGGGAGCAAAGGAGGAGAAGGAGAGGAGGCTACCAGGGGCCAGCCACCCAGCCACACAACCAGCCGCGGAGTAAGAAGGAAAGAACAGTAAATAGAATAGAGAAAGGGAAAAGCCCAGAGGCAAAATGTAGAAGAGAAACTTGTTAGTTTAAGAGAAGCTGGCTAGATACAAGCCAAGATAAGGCCTGACATTTGTAAGACTACGTCTTCGTGTATTTATTTGGGATCTCGGTGGCAGCAGGTCCCCAGAGAGTAAACAAACGAACAAACAAAAAACAAAACAAAAAACCCAGCTATACCAAAATTTGTTTTAAGTTTTAATTATTGTGTCTAAGATATCCATGAAACAAAAATGCCTCTAACCTCTAAGCCCCTCACCCAAGGACAGATATTTCCTGAAATGCTGGAGGCTATTGTTAAGTTTTTACTCCCCTAAATAAATTCGTTTGACCCATCTGTACTGGGTGAGCTTGATCACATGTAGGTGGGAGGCACATAGAGAAGAAATTTGTCAGGGTTTATGTTTGCCCCTGATATGGTGGCCTTGTGGGTTTGCCTTTTTAAGCCTTTGCAAAATGTGACTTGGGGCCATTTTCTGGCAACCCAGAAATGGACCTGGTCAGAGTACATCATCCTGCCCAGTATTTAATTAGAGCTTGCTTCAGATTTGGTTCAAAATTATGGCAGTGGTCTTGTTCTTGCTTGGTACTTTTCACCATGTATTAAGTCCTTGGCAAGTTCTTTTAGTCTTCCCTGTGTTCCCCCACTTCATCTTCAAACCCCCTCTCTCAGACAGCTGGTGTTATGTCTTGGAGATGAGGATGCCCAGGATTAGATAAATTTAAGGCCTATTTTATACAACTAGTGACCTTTGACCTGACCCTCTCACCCTCCCTCTGTATTCCCAGGCTCTCCCACATTCCCACACGAGTCAGACTTGCCTGCTCTCCAGACTTCTCCTGTCTTCTTTCTAGCATGTAGAATATTTGCTGATAATTTTGGTGGCCAAAGGAATTTAAGTATAGCATTTCTCTAAATGACAGGTCTTCAGCCCCACCTTCCTCTTTGTATCTAACGCAGCGGTTCTCAGCCTCTAAGTCATGACCCCTTTGGGGTTGAATGACTCTTTCACGGGGGTGGCCTAAGACCAATCGGAAAACACAGATATTTATGTTACTATTCATAACAGTAGCAAAATTACAGTTATGAAGTAGCAACAAAAATAATTTTGTGGTTGGGGTCACCACAACACGAGGAACTGTATTAAAGGGTCGCAGCATGAGGAAGGTTGAGAACCAGGGCTCCCAAACATCTTTTCTGTTGCACCTTCTCCACAGTGACAACCCCTTGCTGCTTCCCGCTCTACGACCTGTCACCAACTCTGAGAGTTTCAACCCAAGAACTAGAACAGGAAGTGTTTTTAAACAGCCTGTCCCACTCTCTAAATAATTAAAGAAGATACTATCAGGGAGATCAGGTTTTTATTAGCTCTTCTCAAATTCACTGTCACTCCCGCTCATTCAAGGCTGGATTGAAGGTTGAGGCAGACAGTGAAGAGAGAAAAGAGCCCTCGCTTGAACAGTGTGTTGGGAGCACATTGCAGCCGGGCATTCACCTTCTGCCCAGACTCTTCACCAGTGGAATAAAGAATGAGCTTGACTGACGTGTTATGCTGCTTTGGAAACAAACGTAAAGGAAATGAATGAACGAAGTAATGAATGAACTAATTGTTGAGCCCTGGTAATAGTGGGTGTAATGTGGGCAGCGCAGGGCTTTGAGAACACTAGCTCCAGGCCCTTGCAGGCTGCACAGCGGCTCCACAAATGGAAAATAAGCAGCAGGGGAAAAAATGTCTAAACCGTGGAAGTGGAACACAACTTCCATTCACACATATCTTCCAAACCTCGGGCTCAGCCACACTGCCTGTGCATTGTGGGCCCCTCAGAGGGGTAAGCAGGCCAGGAGCCCACCCTACACTGCGGTGTCGCCTAGCAGCACATAGGACAATAGGGAGGAAATTGGTTTCCCAGGAAGCAATTTCTCTATCAGCATCGAGGTTGTGCACTTGCAAGAGAAGAGGTTAGACTGACCACTGGAAGGATTCCATCTGCTACCCAGAGTCCTAATTTAGATAGAAATCCTGTTTAAAAAGGACGCTATGAGATCTAATTTTTTAATGTGGAAGTGTGTTGATTTAGAGATTAATAGTCTCCAGGCAAAGGCAGCTAGCTGAAAGTGGGCACCACCCACCCGGAGCCCTCGAGCTGACTCTTCCTGGTGTCTTCTCTTACTAAATATAAAGTGAGGTCAAATGGCACATGCATAGGGGTTAGAAGCAAATTGAGGATCCACTAATAAATATTTATGCTGCCTAGCTCATCACGGGGCTTGTGTAGATCTTTGTTAAACTCCTGTCAGTTTGACTGCTTGCCCCGACTTAGACCAGGATGTGGTTTGCCAGAGAGGTCATTAGCTTTGCTCCTTGTCAGTTTAATATTCTGTTTCTGGAAGAAAAAAATAGAAAATTTTAGGAAATATCAGCTACTTTGCATGGAATGATATGCTCTGAAAAACAAAAAAACAAAAACAATAAAAAAAAAAAAACCTCTCTGTGTAATTGTCCAAAGGCCTTCTGCCTCGGTCTGCAAGACCTTGAGCCCCTCAGCTTCAGCTGGCTTCCAGTGTGGTCGCTGGTGTATAGGGGAGAGCCACACCTATTCTGTATTACAGCAGGGACTGTGGGTCAGTCCAGTCCATCTGAGGGAGTGCGCCTGGAACAATGGTTCCTTTTTGTCCTCTGCCCACCCACGCCTGTTGACTCAACCTTGAGACTTGAGAAAACAGAAAACATTTCTGCCCACCACCTCCTCCTCCTCTGTCAAGTCACTGAGTGTCTCCTGGCTTCCGGGGCCTCAACTGTGAATGAGCAGATTGGACTGGGTGATTTCTTGCAGTCGGGACCACTAATCCCTTTTATCTGGGGCAATGCCAGTTCCGGTCACCCCTCTCTGCCTCTGGGAATGCACCAGGGGTTGTCAGACTAATGTCCTAGTTTTGGATTCTGAAATGTCACTGTATTTATGATTGCTTTCCGCACCGGCACTCCACACCACCAGGATCCCACTAAGTAGTAACCCTGAGTGACTGCTCTAATTATTTTCTCTATGACCTTGGACAGGATGGTCATTCGCTCTGAGAGTCGGGCCCTTCTCTATGGGGTTAGGGATATAAATTGGACTTGATATGACTAAAGATGTTTGATATAGCGACTAGGGACCCATCTGTTGTCAAAGGTGCTGCAGAGCCCTTTGTGTGTGAATAAGACCTATAAATTTTTTTGTTTGTTTTGTTTTTTTAGTAGTGCTGGGGATATTGTTCAGTGTGGAGAGCTTGCCTAGCGTGCTGGAAGCCCTAGGTTCCATTCCCAGCAGGGCTGGGGAGACGACGGGTTAAAAGAGGCCTAAAGACTGTTTTCCTAAGTAGATTACCAGCCCAAGGGATGGTGTCTCTGAGGACAGTGACACGTTGCCTGGGACCATCTTCCCAGCTGCCTGCTCTGAAGAAAGGAACCCTACAGTAACTGTTAGCAAACTCGGAGACAACTTCCTGTGTAGCCCTTCCTCTGGAGAAGGAAGGGAGAGTCTGACTGAGATCCTAAGAATGCCAGCTCCTTGTGCTTCTTTGCGTCTGTAATTCCACTAGCAGAGAAGCGTCTAGAGATGGAGAATTCAGGATTCTGAATTTGTGACCAGTGACAAGCTAGTATTGGAACAGTTATTCAAACCCTTTGGATCCTGTTTTTGCATACAATGGGCTCCAAGCTTTCCTATTTGGAGAGTTCATAGAATTTCAAGTGCTGGAGTTGAGGCAAGTGTGCTCTATCCCTCCTCTTCCAGGACTTCAGTGCAGTAGGACTTTTTCAAGGTGTGTTTTGATATACTTTAATCTGGGCCTCCATCGACATGTCCAGTGCTTAGCTGTGTGTGCCAGACACATGACAGGTACCTGTCTGGGATTTAGATTTCTGTTAGGTAACAATGGGGTGCTCTGTTGCTGTTCCTGCTTGAGTTTTTGTTTACCTTATACCAGTCATTTTTCCTTAACTTGTCCCCCTACCAGTTTTTGGATCTTTGGCAAAGATAAAGCAGAAAACAAGAAGCAGGGTAGAAATTCAGCTGCAGAAACTGGGAACCAGCAGCCCAGGCGAGAGGTCAGAGGAGGCAATGGAAGCTGGGGGAGATACCCCGGTTTCCAGACTGACCCCTAGGAGTTTCTCTGGCTCTGCTTTCACCCTTGCCTTTCACATCTCCCCCATCACCATCCTGCAGAGTCTCCTTCTGGGTCCTTCTCAAGGTGACTTGTCCCCAGCATCTCTTTACTTCTGCCCAGAGCCACACTCACCAGAACAGCTCGGCTCAAAGGCGTACAAGAAGGACATTGCCCTTTTCACTGGTTCACAACATCCAGTCTGTCCCCTTTCTGTGAATTTACAAACAGTTAGGGACTGCTTCTCAAGGAAGTTTACACATAGAATAAAAACACTTGGGAGAACTTTGGAAATATGTGTGGCTTCATTTCAACAATAAACAAATTTCAACTCAAAACCTGGCCTGACCTACTTTCTAGCTGGGTAACTTTGGGTCAGATACTTAGTTTTTCCATTGGTAGGATGGGAGTGGGGAGACCAGTACCCCAACCTTTTAGTCTTTTGTAAGAATTAAATGAATTCTTAAGTTAGTCTTCATAACTATTCCATGCTCTCTACTGTCAGAATTTAACCAACCTGTTCTGTATTTTTTTTCTAGGTGAGAGATTTCAACCGCACAACTCACTCCCGCCCTACTGCTTCCTGATGCCTAATGGCCCCTATTGGCATCAGGACCAAACTCTCGTCTGGACTCCCTGAGGTTCTCCTTGGGTCAAGGCTCATTTTCAGAAGAATGAGATGTGTGAGAGGAGAGTGCAGATTGCAGATATACCATGAGCAAGGCCTGGGAAGTGGAACAGAAAACAGGGAACTCGGGGGGCCAATCTGGAGTGGGTTACAGTTCTGTCACTCAAGGTCTGTGCTCCTTCTATGATGATGCTGCGAATAAGCCACTGGTCCTTGGACAAGACACCAAACCCTGTCTGCTTTTCTACTTATAAACCTTTCAGAGAGAGGCTGGAGTGATGGCTCAGTGGTTAAGTGCACCGGCTGCTCTTTCAGAGGTCACAGGTTTGATTCTCAAAACTCCCACGATGGCTCACAAAAGTCTGTAGCTCCAGTTCTAGTGAGCTACACACACCCTTTTAGACCTCGTGGGCGGCAGGTACACAAGTGGTGCACACACACGCATGTGGGCAAAGTAGCCACATATATTTGAAAAAATTCAAAGGTGAGGTTTCGGAGAAAGTTGAATGAACAAATAAACACAGCTGGTCCTTCGTAGTCACAGCTTCCACAGTCGTAGATTCAAGCAACTGTAGTTAAAATATATTTTTTATTGATGTTTTTGGTGTCTAGTAACACACTCTTCTTGTCCCAGAACTCGGGGAGAGGAAACAGAAGGATCAGGAGTTCAAGGCCATCCCAGCTCTACTACAGATGGAGGCCAACCTGTATGGAGCTGAGTTGTAGGAACGCTTGCTTAACATGCGTGAGGCCCTTAATTTAATTCCCAGTGTTATATCAAGCAGTGTGGTAAAACGTGACTACGATCTTAGCATTTGACAGGTGGAGGCAGGTAGATCTGACGTTCAATATCATCCTTGGCTACATGGAGAGTTCAAAGTTATCCTGGGTTATATACTCTATCTTAAATAAATGAACGAATAATTAAATAAGTAACTAAAACATTGCATCTGTACTGAGTATGTTTTCCCTGCCACTATTCGCTAAATAATACCATAAAACAACTCGATTTATGGTATCCTCATATTTCATCTAGAGAGAATTTAAGCTGTACAGTTGGGTTATATGCAAATGCTAAGGTAACTTACATATAAGACTTAAAATTTTGGTGCCCCGGGCTCTGGAACCAATTCCCCATGGAGGCCGAGGGACTCCTGAGAGAGTGTTTAGGACAGTTCCTGTCTTTGGCTGGCACTCAACAACTTGTCTTTATTCCAAGGAAAAGCAGAGGTATACTGACCCAGATGTTGTGGTATCTCAGAGCCGGCAGAAGAGATAAACTTGGTAAAGGTAACTGAGTAGTATAAGGAATATGGTTGAGGTGTTTGGGGCTTGAGACTAGTGTAAGAGGTCAGCAGAGTGAGGAAACACCGGCTCAAGTAAGATTGACAGATGAGACGATAATCAGACATGGGGTTAAAAGAAAGCTCCCAGACAGCATTGCTAGAATGCTGGGTCCGGGAAGCATTCTATGAAAAATACCTTTTCATCTAAATTTGGAAGCTACCACATACTGCCCCCTTTTTGGAATGTTACAATGTACCTAGATGTCCTGCAGTATAGCAGCATTGAAAATTCTGATAAACCAGGTATTTCTGTAATAGTTTGATCAAATGCGTCTCTACCCCGCATCTGTAATACAGATGGCTCCTCTGAGAATCCGTGCTGGCTTGGACTTCCTTTGGAATCCACTGCCCTCAGGTAAACACATGGGAACTGTCTGCGGTGACTGCCGAGAGAACGAACTCTCTCAAGATAGCACACACCAAACAATATTGATATTTTCCTCTCCTCTTTTGTCTGTGGTCAGGAGTCCAAGAACTCTTGTTTAAAATTAAATGCACATTTCCCTTTGCTTGCCTGGTGTGAAGGCTACCTCCTACCCATTTCCTTCCCTAGCAGGTTAGCCTATGCTACAAAGAGCCATCTGGATACAGTATTGCAACATCCACTCCTTCAAGGGACCTCCTTTGTATCGTGTCTCCCTCACAGAGCTTTACTTTCAGGTTAAAAAAAAAAATCAACTGAGTCCTCTACTTAGTTTCTTTGGGGTAATATCATTATTATAGTTTTTCCCCTTCTCTGGAATCAAGGCTGTTTCAGCTCCTCAAGGACTTCTTGGCATTTCCGGGAGGTTCATTATTCTCTTGTGCTTGAAGGATGTGGCATCCTGTTTGCGCTGCAAACAGCAAAATGAAATTTCCCCCTTAGGACACTCTCAGAGCCTCGGGGTCACTTCTGCCAAAGGAATCCCATCTGTACTGGCTCAGCATCCTGGCCCCGAGAGACAGGGCTGGGATGAGAAGGGAAGCAGGAGCAATGTTGACCTTCTAGGCTCGTGTTTGAGTTGTCACTGTGAGTAAATACCAATAAGAGCAGCACACACAGAGCCAGCAGCAAGGAACCAGTGTTAACCATTGAGTGACATGAACCTAGACTGCACAGCACAAGCTGTCCCGGTTCTTTTGAGTCTTATCAAGACACTTTGCTGTATAAGCAAAATCACTAAGGGGCCCTCTGAAACCCCAGTTCTCTTACCTCTCGTTGCTGAGAAACCCCAAGTTTCTGAGCACATACCAGCAACATGTCAGGGCTTGGTTACAGTAAAAGCTCTGCCCTTCTTAGTCCTGGACCTTCAAACATGACCTGTTCATGCCTGCCTTGGCAGAGTGGGGTCATTAGTGTTCAGAAAGGAGAGGAGCTTGGGAGTCATACACAGAGAAAAGTGACCCTACTTGCTTTGAATATGGTCTAATACTAGCTTGGTGCACATAGGTCTGTTTCTCCATCTAGATGACTCCCACGGAGGTACCAACAGTTTTTTTTTGTTTGTTTGTTTTTCTTTGTTTTGGATTGGTTTGGATTTTCAAAACAGGGTTTCTCTGTATAACAGCCCTAGCCATCCTGAAACTAGCTTTGTAGACCAGGCTGGCCTTGAACTCACAGAGATCTACCTCCCGAGGGCTGGAATTAAAGGCGTGCACCACCATCACCCGACAGCACCAACATTTTTAAAAACAGTCTATCAGGCCGCTCAGAACTGACTGCACTAAGAGGCTGCCATTGTCTTCTTTCCTTAAGATCCTCCTTCCAAGCCAGGTGTGATGGGGCACACCTGTAATCCCAGCCCTGAGGCAGGAGCATCATGATTTTGAGGTCAGTTGGGCTAAATTAAAAGACCGTCTCAAAACAAACAAACAAAATCCACCTCCAGCTCTTGGTTACATAAGAAGGCTCTTCCCCAGGAGACAGAGACCTAAACTTGGGAATTTAGACTGGTGGAGTTGATGCTGTAGATTTTGAGTGCGTAAAAAGCAAGTTTGCAGCCAGTGAAGTGGCTCAACAGGTAAAAGTGCTTGTCCCACATGTTTGACGGTCAGTATTTGATCCCTGGCATCCCACAGTGGAACGGGAGAACTCACTCTTGAAAGTCCTCTGCCACAAGCACTATGTGGCACACTCATGCCCGCACTCACGTGAGTGCACACACACACACACTCCACGAAAACAAAAACAAAAACAAAAAATGTGTAGTTAATTTGGTTGGGTGGTGAGCTAGTGAAAGAATCTACCCACGCTATCATTGCTATTACCAGCGTTTCCTTTCTAACTAAGAGCAGCCCGTATCATTTTTGTGTCTCTGGAACCCAGGCTAGAGTGTGACAGAGAAGGTATTCCCTTATGGGGCTGGGAACATGGCTCAGGTTAACAGCATTTGCTGCATCAGTACGAAGGGCTGAGTGCAGATCCTCAAACATTAGCCAGCAGGGGCTGTACTTGTGCCTGTAACCCCAGTGGTGTGGTGGGCAGAGACAGGAGGATCACTGGGACTTTTTGGTCACTAGCCTAGCTCCACGTTCAGGAGGGGCCCTACCTCCAGGGTAAAGGGTGGAAAATGATACCTGACATGCTCTTACGGTCTCAGGGCAGTCACACATCCAAACACATATTATACACACACACACACTCACACATGCACACACTCACATACTTACACACATATACTACACACACACACACACTCACACATCCACACACATATACTATACACACATGCACACTCACACATCCACACACATATACTATACACACACACACTCACACATCCACACACATATACTACACACACACTCACACATCCACACACATATACTATACACACACACACTCACACATCCACACACATATACTATACACACACACACTCACACATCCACACACATATACTATACACACATGCACACTCACACATGCACACACATATACTACACACACACACTCACACATCCACACACATATACTATACACACACACACTCACACATCCACACACATATACTATACACACATGCACACACTCACACATCCACACACATACTATACACACATGCACACACTCACACATCCACACACATATACTATACACACATGCACACACTCACACATCCACACACATACTATACACACATGCACACACTCACACATCCACACACACATACTATACACACATGCACACTCACACATCCACACACATATACTACACACACACACTCACACATCCACACACATATACTATACACACACACTCACACATCCACACACATATACTACACACACACACTCACACATCCACACACATATACTGTACACACACACTCACACATCCACACACATATACTACACACATACACTCACACATCCACACACATATACTATACACACACACTCACACATCCACACACATATACTATACACACACACTCACACATCCACACACATATACTATACACATACACTCACACATCCACACACATATACTACACACACACACACTCATACATCCACACACATATACTATACACACACACACTCACACATCCACACACATATACTACACACACACACTCACACATCCACACACATATACTATACACACACACTCACACATCCACACACATATACTATACACACATGCACACTCACACATCCACACACATATACTATACACACATGCATACTCACACATCCACACACATATACTATACACACATGCACACTCACACATCCACACACATATACTATACACACACACACTCACACATCCACACACATATACTACACACACACACTCACACATCCACACACATATACTATACACACACACTCACACATCCACACACATATACTATACACACACACTCACACATCCACACACATATATTATACACACACACACACACACTCACACATCCACACACATATACTATACACACATGCACACTCACACATCCACACACATATACTATACACACACACACTCACACATCCACACACATATACTATACACACATGCACACACTCACACATCCACACACATATACTATACACATGTAGGCAGCTGGGGCCATAAAGATCTGAGTGGCCTGTGTTGCCACCCAAGACCATGTTGTCATCCAGGCCTGAGCTGCTACTGAGGACCATGTCTGGGTCCCTGGCCTCATAGCAGCCAGGGTCTGGGTTGATGTCTGAAGCTCCTGTTTCCACTGAGGATTGTGTGGATGCCTGGGGTCAGGTCAGTCACCTGAATTTATGTTGGTGTTCAAGGGCCATGCTGTATCCGGGTGCACACAGATCTGAGTGGCCTGTGCCGTATTTTATGTCATAGTGAAGTCTAGGTTAGAGCTGCAGCTGGGGGCCATGTCTGGGTCTGTAGCCATAATGCAGGGTCTGTGTTGATGTCCTAGGTTACTGTTATTGTTGAAAGCCATACAGATGCCCAAGTGTGTCTGAGGGCCACACTGCTGCTGGGGCTGTGCAGATCTGTGTGACTTGCACTCCCACCAGATCTGGCTACTGCTGAGGACCATGTCTGGGTGTTAAAGTCCAAGGCCTGCACTACCACCAAAGGTCACATGGAAGCCTGGGTTTGGGACCACATCCTGTGGACTTGTTGATGTCTAGGGACTGCACCACTCCACTGCCAGAGCCATCCTGATCTGAGTGGCTGGTGCTTCCACACAGAGCCAGAATATGGTCCAGGCCTGAGCTACTGCCAAGGGCCATGTCTGGTCCATGGTCCTGCTGCAATTGGGGTCTGTGTTGATGCCTGTGGCCTGTATCACCACAGGGGGCCATAGGAACCATTTGTGATGAAATCAGAGGGCCATGCTGAGCCACCCTTGCCCCTCACTGGCCCTGCCCCTCTCTGCACACTGCAACAAGAAACCTGGCAACTGAACTCAGGAGGGATGGGCCCACCCTTCACCACAGCAAAGGAGAATTGACCATGATGGATGGATGTAGGAGAGTTGACTCTACCCCCTTACCTTTGTGGGGTGGCACCAATGGCCCTGAATGACAATCTTAGCTACCACCCAGGCCCACTGCAGGGTTTTGGGTTGGCCCACCCTAACATCTGTTACCTGCTGGAGTGTGTGAAGGGATTGGTCCTGTGGAATGATACCTGCAGGAGCTCCACGACTTGGGGCGACAGCAGAATACCCCAGAGGAGTATCAGTGAGGCTGTGGTGAAGATGGTGAGCCATAAACCAGAGACCTTGGACCAAACCAATGCCTCATTGCGATGAACATTTGCTGGTAAAGCTGATTGGACAAAAGGGTGTACTGTGTGACACCTCTCCCAATGCCACCAGGATGAATGAAGAGGTATTGGAGAAGCAGGAAAGAAGGAGAAGCAAAGAGATTTTTGCTTGCTTTTTGTTTCGTTTTGCTTTTGTTTATTTTCTGGCTTGTTTTGGTTTGATTTTTTTAGAATTTTCTTTTTTTGGTGAGGGGAGGTATAGGGGGATTGGGAGGTGAGCAGAATTGGGGCACATGATTTGAAGTTCCCAAAGAATCAATAAAGAAATTATGTTAATGCTAAATAAAAAATACATGTAGGCAAACCGTTCATACAAATAAAATAGAAATAAACAAATCTTTCTCCCCCCAAATGCAAAGTAGGAGGAGGAAGTGTTCGATGAATGATTGTTGACAAATCTCCTCCTTTAAAAACGGTTTCTTCAGCTGCCCAGTGACTTTCTGTTTGATCGTGTTTAGTCAAATGCGGGTTCTCAACTCATGGACTACTCCATCCCTTGAAGAAAAACTTCTGATATTTCAGAATATTCTTCTTAGATGCTCTGCTAAGCAGCTTTTTATTGCCGAGAGAAAGTAGTTGATGCAAACTTTTTTTTTCACCAACACAATGCTTTCATTGATTCTTTGGGAATTTCACATCATGCACCCTGATTATACTTACACCTCAGTCCTTCCTGCCTCCACCCTTGGGACTTCCCAAAATATAAAAAAATAAAAGTTTAAAAATAGAAAAAAAAAGTGCAAGTAGTCCACTTTGTGTTATCTCCATGCTCTCTGGAGTGTGGTCACACGCACGGTGGCCTGCCCCTTAATAGAACCAATTCCTTGCCCTCCCACACCCCTGCCAGAAGCCATCAGTTGTAGGGAGCCACGCTTCAGCATCCTTATCACACTTTAAAGAGTTCTCCCCAATGGTTTCCTGTTTAGGCTCTAACTTTTTTTATTTTTTGGGTTGGGGAGAGTGGGGTAGGGGTTGTCACAGAAGCCTTCCACGTCCCTCCTTGTCAACTGTGTCTCCAGTCATTGAGACCACTGCTTCCTTGCTCTTCACAGTCAGTGTGAGCAAGGATCAAAGTCTCCCACAGCGCAGACCACGGACCCAGACAAGACCCACGGAGGTTGTCATAGCCTCAGGTGGCGGTGCTGGCCACTCCCGTCAGTATGACCCCAGAGGCAGTACGGCCCACAGACATCAACATGGATTCAGGCTACAGCACAGACCATGGAAATTCTCATGGCCCTCTTTGGTAAGATGGGTCCCAGACATCATGAGTAGCATCGTGGACTCAGACACGACCCTCAGACTTCAGACATCAACATGGCCCCAGATGACTGCACTGGCCACTCACATCAGCCTGGCCCTCTGCAGCAGCATGGCTCGTGGACATCAACATGGATTCAGGCCACAGCATTGACCACAGACATCTGCATGGCCTTAGGTGGTAAAGTGGACCAAGGACATCAATCTAGCCACTGGCAGTATCAGGACGACTGACTCACACATGGCTCATCAGCAGCACAGACCATGGACATCAGCATGGCCCCAGTGGCTGCATGGGCCACTCACTTTAACATGGTCCCTGGCCTGCAGCAGGTTCCTCAGGCATCAACATGGCTTCAGGTGGTGCCACCAACCATGAATATCTGCATAGCCTTGGGTGTTAACTGTTCAGTTGGAACCCCCAGTTCACTTCTGCTTGATCCAGAAAGCCCCATTTCTCTCGCTCCAAACCCTGCCCTCTCAGAGAATCTCCAACAAAGAAAAGGTGCCAAAAACTGTAATTCTACATTTTTTTTTGTGGCTGCAGCAACTCCTCCCCTGAAGTTGCCAGCAGCCCAAGACCCCACTTAAAGTGGTCAGCTTTTGACCATAATTGGGCACAAACCCAGCATGGGGAGGATGTGTCATAACCCCTCACCTACAGGGTATATAAGCTCTTTGTTTTAGTTTGGGTGTGTGACTTTCTCTTTTCCAGGTGTTGCTTTGCTCAAATGTACCTGTTCTTTTGCTTTTTCTATTTGGCTTGATTTGGTTTATTGCATCAGCAGAGAACCCTATTATTGCATTACAGAAAACCTATTAGCGGCACGGCACTGGCTAAAGCCATCAACACGGCCCCCAGCTGTATCAGCACCACAGACTCACTCATGGCCCTCAGTGGCAGCATGGACCATGGGCCTCAATTTGACCTCAGGTGGCTACACAGGAGACTGATATCAACATGACCCCCCCCCCCCCCCGCCAAGGCAGGAAAGCCCAAGGACATCACCAAGGCTTCAAGCACAAACTGAGGATGTCCACATAGATCTTAGGCTTCACCATGGCCTGTAGCAGCAGCACAGACCACAGACAAACACCAGCATGGCCTCTGGTGACATCACAGACCATGGTGGTCCTTTGAGGAGCTTCAGTCCATGAAGTGAATTGTTCCTCATCTTGACCTCCACTGTTGCCCAGAGCTGGGGCAATTCCAAGGCCAGATGGCAGGTTCCGAGGCTGAGTCTGAGTTTACATAAACTCTAGGCTCCTGTTACCGCCATTGTCTCTCTAGTCTCTTTCTCGGTGAATGTACCACTCCATTTCCCGTCTTTCTCACCTCTCCAGAACATATTTGTTCACCCTAGCGGCACAGTTGGCGGCTTCCATCACCCGCCTTGCAAGGCGGGGAGGCCACAAGCCATTTTTACAGGAGAAAATGATCAGTTTGTTTCATGGTTTCAAAGGCTTCATTTAGTCGACTGGTTCTATTGTTTTAGATCTGGAGCGAGGTCAGGCATCGTGGTGCTAAGGGCATGGTGAGGCAGAGCTGCTCACTTCAGTGTTGTCAAGAAGCAGATGACACAAAGGAAGGAGGTGGGGACACACTTCTAAAAGTGCCCAGCCATCTGCTTCCTCCAGGTAGGTGCTCCCTTCTTAAGTTTTAATGCCTCCAATAATGCCATTAAATTAAGAATGCTCAGTAGTCACAGATTAGGTCAGAGTCCCAAGATCTAACCACTTCTCAATAATTCACCAGCTGGAGATGAACCCTTCTGTATGTGAGCTTTTGCGGGGGACGTGTCACTGAAATCTGCCTTTCTGTAACCTGTAGTGATTCCTTCTCCTTCACCTCCTGGGGCAAAACAGTAAGACCACCATGTATTATCATGCAGTACTAGGTTTTCTCTCTCTTCTATGCTAAACATCGTAAATAGTTTGAGCTTTTTCCAAGATAATGAATTTTCCTTTTTTATCAAAAAATTAAAACTAACAAATAATAATAGTCTAGTGTATGAGGCACAGATGAGATGGTCCAATAACACATATACATTGTGGAATGTCTGAATCAAAAAAATTGGGATGTTTGTACTTGACACTTGAAATCTACTCCGGAGCTATTTGAGACACACAGTGCATCTGGATGATCTCTGGCCACCTTGCTGCACAACAGAGCTTGCAAAAGCTACTCCCCCATCTCTCAGAACTTGGTTTTCTTTGTTTACATTCTACCTATCCTCTATACCTCCTGTAACTTTCCTGTTTTCTCTTTCTTTTAACAACAGTTTTATTTTATTCTCTAATGGTGTTATAACTAGAACCCAGCGCCTTGCACATGCTAGGCAAGTAAATCCCCGAGTGCCTCCCCAAATTTTCATGGTGCTGACTACCCTCCTGACCTCTCTTTAGTCATCTTCTCCTCCTTCTCTTCCTCCTTCTCAGTATTACTGCTGTTATCATTTTGGGGATTGCCCAGACCTGGACTCAAGTCCAAGTATGCCTGGATTGCAGGCATATCTCACTGTGTTCTGCAACGGCCTTCTCAGCAGCTATTTATAACTAGGGGAGTGTTTTCCCTGAAGTCACTCCTATCTATTAACAAACCTTTAGAGGTGCGCTCTAGGGACTGCCCTGCAGGTTTCAGTGCAGTCAGCTCCTTTGCCGCAAGTGTTCTGTTCCTGTGCATGGACTGGAGCCGCACTTGGATTATTTAGGAGGACATTGTCATGGAAGGCTGATTCTCAGGATCTAAGTAACTGGAGGTCGTGGTAACCTAGCTTTCATAAAAGCAGTGTAGAGAAATCTTAGTTAGGAAATAACACGTTTGGGGGGGGGGGGAATGAAACTAATTTGAGAATTATAACAGCAGGGAAAATGGGAAAAACAAATGGGAATTTGGGAAGTCAAGGGATAAAATCCGCGGAGATGTCACTAAGGAAGGGGCTGTGCACAAAGGCATGAGCAAAGTTGAGAAACAGAAAAAGTGCAGAACTTCCCAGCTCACAACATTCCCTCAATTAACCCAAAGCCCAACGGTTAAACAGTCTGAAATTTGACAGCATCTAATCTGGTCTCAGGCTAAAGTTATTTTGCATATGTGACTCTCCCCAGCCATAAGACTAAAGTTACTAAGTTTAGCTATCAAAGAAAATTTATCCCATTTAAATTTCATATCAATGTGCTTCTATTCTATGAGTTTTGCATTAAAATGTTCTATACTTGCTCTTCTACAAAATGTCTGGTTAAAGTGGAACAAAATTACAGTTACCAGTTATGTCATTATTCTGGCAGCCTATGGAGCACATTCATTACTTTATTTAATTGAAATAGATGAAAATTTTCACCAGCAAAAAAAGCTGATGCAGAAATATACACATGTTTTCACATATGCGTTCTTCCCCCAGTCAGTCAGCAGGATGATGTACTGTGAATTTGCTTTCTTTTCAGCCAGTTCGAAAAAGCCTGTAACTCTTTACCTAATACTCTTTTCCTCTGAAAAGTCTCCCCCCCCCCCCTCTCGTTTCACACTTGCCTGAAATGGATTGGGAGAATTGGGTTTCTATAGCTAAGGGACATCTTGGAGATGGTAGAGTTCAACACTTGTTTATTACTAAGGAGACAACTAGTCACCGATTTTCTTGTAGTCAAACAGCTTTAGCCAGATACATCTGTCTGATAGATGCCAGGGACAGGGGAAGACAGGCGGAGGACAGAAGGGGGCTGTCATGGTTTCCATTAGACAGACTGCATGGGTGTTGATAAATATAGCACTAATGTCACCTATCTACCAGCAGTCTCCGGAGAAGGAACGTTTATGAGTATTGCTCTACCTTTATGGTAATTCTCTTTGTATAGTTTTTGTTTGTTTGTTTGTGTTTTGTTTTTCAAAAACAGGGTCTCTCTATGTAGGCGTGGGTATCCTGGAACTCTCTGTATAAACCAGGCTGGTCTTGAACTCACTAGATCCACCTGCCTCTGCCTCCTTAGTTCTGGGACTAAAGGCCTGTGCCACTATGCCTGGTGTTCTTTCCATATTCTAAACAACAGCAGGCTAGTGCTCCAATAGAAAGAAAGCATTCGGTCCCGCATGAAAAACGATAGTCCATCATTACTGAAGCCAGGTCTAGATTGAATACTTCGAATTGGCCTCAACTTTGAGGATAGTGGTTACCAGAGTCCTGCTAAGGAACACACACAGGACAATTCAGAATAACTACATAGGCCAGGTAGTCAATGCCACTGACTGGAACCGAATATTGACTACTTCTAAGAATAAGTAACTGTTGAGTACAGCTCTAAACAGGCTGTGCTGGCTAGTTTTAGGTCAACTTGACATGAACTGAGGTCATCTGAAATGAGGAAATCTCAGTAGAGAAAAGGCCTCTGTAAGATACAGCAGTAAGCATTTTCTTAATTAGTGATTGATGGGGGAGGACCCAGCCCACTGTGAGTGGTGCCATCCCTGGGCTGGTCCTAGATGTCAGGTTCAAAATAGATTCCAGACAAATGACTATCTGTAGTGCCTAATAGCATACCAAGGCCCAAGCTAGCCTCCAGGCTCACTCAGTACCTGAGGCTCTTCTCAGCTCTTCTCGTACCACCCCCTGCCCTACATTTCTCTAGTCTATGGGCTCTTGTGTGTTCTTCTACTGGCTTCCTCTCTTGCCCTCTCTTGTCTCCTCTCTCTCTCTCTCTCTCTCTCTCTCTCTCTCTCTCTGTCTTCCTTTGTCTTTCTCCCTTACTCCCTGCCACCCCTCTCATGGCCAAGTCCACTCTGCTGACTATGTTCAGTTTACTACTTTTTAATCTCTGCTTAGGACTCTTCCAGAATCTCTGGCTGTACTCTCCCTCATATCTACAATAAAAACCTTCCCTTCAACTATACCTTGAAATAATCATGTCCGCATTATATGTATATGGTGTCAAAACTCTTAGTTTCAATACTAGGTCCTATGAGGAAGTAGACTGAACAAGCCATAATGAACAAGCTAGTAAGCAGCACCCCTCCATGGCCTCTGCATCAGCTCCTGTCTCCAAGTTCCTGCCCTGTTTGAGTTCCTGTCCTGGATTCCTTCAATGATGAACTATAACATTGAAGTGTAAGCCAAATAAATCCTTCCTCACCTACTTGCTTTTTGGTCATGGTGTTTTCTCCCAGCAATAGAAACCCTAACTAAAACACAGGATATCTATATTACTCCCTCACAGACTCAAGAAATGTTGTAGAAAGTGAGGTGCAAAGAATGTATGAACTGGAAGTAGGTTAGGATGGAACACTTTGAAATGCTGTCTTCTGGACATGACAGGGCTGCTTCACCTATGAACCCAGAGCAACATTGGCTACTTGCACAAGACTGGGCTCATTGACATTCCATCATGGATGGGAGAGGAGGTCATAGGTTCCACCTTTGCTAATAAGCTATAGGTACATAAAGGTTGTTGTTGTGGTTTGAATGAGAATAGTCACATGGGCTCATATGTTTCAACTCTTGGTTGGCAGGTAGTGGAAATGTGTGGCAAGGATTAGGAGGTGTGGCCTTGTTGGAGGAGGTATCTTATTGAGAGTGGATTTTGAAGTTTCAAAAGTCCATGTCATTCATAGTTAGCCCCTTCTCTTCTATCTCTGTCTGTCTATTTGTCCATCTCTCCTTCCCTCTATCTCTCATTTGTGAATCAGATATAAGCTCTTAGTTACTCCTCCAGTGCCGTGTCTGCTGCCAACTCCCCATCACGAGGGTCAGGGACTAATCCTCTGGAACCGCGAGCCCCAAATTACATGGTGTCTTTTATAAGTTGCCTTGAACATGGTGTCTCTTCACAGCAGTACAAAAGTAACTAAAACAGTTGCTGAAAGAGAGAAATTCCTATTCCTCAGTGGTGTAACCACCAGTAAGTTTCCCTTGCTCAAGTAAGCCCAGCAGGCAGTCTTTGCTAAATGTAGTGGGCTATATATAGAGATACAAATATATAGGTATACAAACAGTCATGAAAGCAGAAGGGGTCTATTGGAAGAAGGAAGGAAAAATGAATGAAGAAATAACTGGGAAATTATGATAAAATATATTAAATACATATAAAGTGGTGAAGAAATAAACACAATTTTTTAAAAAGTTGGAACCCTTATGATCCTTCACTTCTCATGTCTGAACATGGATGCACTGGAGAGTAAACCTTTAATGTACAACTCTTTGGGATATTCCTTGTTCAAACCACAATAGTGTATAAGAAGCATGGGTGAATTTGGGGTTTAGAAGTATATCTCATGCCTAAGACACCCCATTATATCGATGCAACTTTTCTAAAATACATAAAAACTCTGAAACAGTTCTGGTCACAAGCAGTTCAGATGAGGGACACTCAATCTGCATTTGCTACCACAGGAATGTTTATGGAAAGAATGGGAGGCTGACATAGTCTCTGGAAATGTGAAGGCAGTTTTATGGAGGAGGTAACATCAGAGTTGAGCACTGATGCCTGTGAGCGCCCTACAGAACTACAGAATGCATTGATACAGGGCCAAGGACTCGTGATAGAAGATGGGGTGGGGCTAGAGAATGGCTTAGTGGCTAGGAGTACTTGTCACTCTTGTAGAGGATTCACCACGCATGAGGTGGCTCACAACCTTCGGTAACTCCAGGTCCAGGTGACTGAATGCCTTCTTCTGACCTCTTCAGGCACCAAGTGCAGGTGGAGTTTTCTTTTCTGCCCACCAGTTCTCAAATAACCAACATGGAGGCTTAATATTAATTATAAGTGCTCGGCCAATAGTTCAAGCTTGTTATTAACTAACTCTTACATTTTCAATTAAACCATATTTTTATCTATGCTTTTCCATGTGGTTTAGTACCTTTTCTCAGTATGGCATGTCCATTTTGTTTCTCTCTGAATCCATTCACTACTCCTGAGACTCTGCCCTTCTTCTTCCCAGCGTTCTCTGTTTGGCTCTCCCCCTGACTTTATCCTGCCCAGCTATTGCCAGTCAGCTTCTTTATTAAACCAATCACAGTGACATATATTCACACAGCGTAAAGGAATATTCCACAACCCAGCATTCATGTAGCATGCATACATACATGTAGGCAAAACACACATAAATTAAATAAATCTAAGACAATCAAGAGGATGGGGCAACTAGAAAACTGACTACTCCTGGGATGCTTAAGTGTATTTGTTTCCTTCAAATATTGCAAAATTACCAAATATACATCCTTACTGTGTTCTGTTCTGAGTGTGGCCTTACTGAACCAATTAAAGCATTTTTACAGATGTGCGGCCATGAAGACATGGGTGAGCAGACTCATACTGCGTTCCCTGCAAGTCGACAATTGTCCTTTGTAGCTGGTTTGGGAATCACGCTGCTCTTCGTTTTGCAAAATTCAGACTCACAGTTCAGACTGAAGTAATCACAGACTGAGGCCTTTAGGCGTATATAAAATGGCCACCTCAATTTTATAGCCAGGCATCCTGAGGCCTACAAAGTGACTTGTGTAATCAGTTGGCATCAGCACATTGCCCACTCAGTCGGCGTTAGACTGAGAGTGTGTGACCACCACAGGCTCAGCTGTGACCCTTCAAGGTTTATGTACTGAGGCCCTAAGCCCTGGCACCCTGGGATCTGACCAGATTTGGAGGCCTGAGATAGCAGAATAGGTTCTAGCCTAGCCTGAGGGCCACAGACGAAGAGGAGATAGCAGAACTGATAAGCACAGGAGGAAGGCTGTGTGAAAACCAAGGGAGAACGTGGTGCCTCTGTATGCCAAAGAGAGATCTGGGAAGCCAGTCCCACCAACTTGGACTTGCAGCCTCTCCTCAAGTGTGAGGAACCAGTCTGGGCTGTGTAAGCTTCTCAGTCTGTCGCAGGTTGCTATGGCAGCCCTAGCAGAGGGAGACCAGTGTCCTAACAGCAAGGCTCATGCTCCTGTAGCTGTTTGGCAGCCTGCGCTGGCAAGTATTACGGGGCAATGCAGCAGCTCTCTGCATGTCCTTGGCTGCTGGGGGGAGGATGGAAACAACCTGCCTGGTGAGTAAGACCTTTGACATGGCAAGGCTCCCATCCTCACAGACAATATTCTTGGAATGACTGTTACCCTAGGCCGTCTGTACAATGTACAGCATTGCTCAGGCAATTTGGAAGGTCAATCCAGTGATGTTTGTAGTTGACAGTAACAATGCTGATGATCTAATTGGGACACAGCGCCTGTCCCTGTTACAGGTTTGTTTCTATGTCATAACTCCTGGTCCCAAGCATAGATTTTTACTGTGTGTCAAGAATATAGCAATGAATTCACTTTTGTATTCTTTGCTGCTGAGAAAAAAAAAGTCCTCATTAGATAATGAGAGGAAGCATTATCGGCAGCAACCTACACAAACAGTTCCTCCGCTCCAGAGGCCACACAGGGCCTTTTAATTGGGGCTCCCAGAGTCTCCCCAGTCAAGCTCCCCGTTGACACACTGCCATCTGCTGGACCTGGGCCTGTGCAGCAGCTTTTGTAGGCTGAGGCTGCCCGTGTCTGCACATGTTTGTTCCTCTCCCCTGCTGATTTTCCTGACAGCTGTCCAGATCTAAAAGAGAGCACAACACAGGCTTAAGCCTCTGTAAAATACTGACGAAGACAACGTTTTTCTCTGCTTCCCAGTGTTGAGATGTCCTCAGCAGGGTGCTCTTCCTTCTAGGGAAGAAATGCTAGTTCCGGGCCCCCAGTGAACATCTCTTTCCTCACCCCCAGATTTCTTTGATTTGTTTAGACCTCAGGTATTTTTGTTGTTGCTGTTCTTTCTGAGACAAGTTCTTTCTGTGTCATCCTGGATGTCGTGGAGCTTGCTGTGTGCAACAGGCTGGCCTTGAACTTACAAAAACCCACCTGCCTCTATACTATCACATCCAGCTATTATAAATCGCTTCCTCTTTCATTTGATATTTAATTCTTTTTTTTTTCAAGTCAGGGTTCCTCTATGTAGCCCTGAATGTCCCGGAACTCACTCTGTAGATCAGGCTGGCCCAAACTCAGAGGTCTGCCTGCTTTTGCCTCCCAAGTGCTGAATTAAAGGTGTGCGCCACCACTGCCTGGTTTCTCATTTGATTCTTAAACAATTTTTTTTTGTTTTTGTATATTTTTTGTGGGTGGGTCTAGAACTTTAATTTCATTAAAAATAAGCATCTTGAGTATCAATTGTGAACAGACTAGGAACTAAGGAAAGACAGAAAGACTTTGGACCCAGGACCAAAAGGGGCAACTTAATAAGGACTCAAAAGGCCCAGCACCTGGATCTCCCCATGTTTTCAGGGACTCACAGAATGATTTCACTTATATTTCAGTAAGCTACCCCCAAATTTTGGGAGGCAGAAAATAAAGCTTTTATACTAAGGCCAATGTTTAATCCCATTTTCATACTTAAAAAAAAAAAAACCGAGCTGAGCATAGTGCTACAGGCCTATAATCCTAGCACTCCAGAGTCTGAGGCAGGAGGATCATGAGTTCAAGACTGGCGTGGGCTACAAAAAAAATTCCAAGTAAGCCTAAGGGGTCTCTATCTCAAGAAGCCAAAAATGAATAAATAAACATGTTGAATGATATTATAATTCTTAGTTTTGTTTTAAATTTATTTTTATTTTGTAACCGGTCCCAAGACCTTAGTAGGCCCCAGACCTTAGCACAATTGATGCCATGGAGAAGCATCACGCCTTGGAACCCAGCAATACCTGTCAAAAGGAATGAAAGACCTGATCCATCCAAGTTTTAAACATAGGGACTGTGCTTTGCGGCTTCTGTGGTTCCACTCTGGCTGTCCTTGCTTGGGTGTGTCTATGCAAGATGTGTTTCTTTTTGTCCTTAAAAGTCCACCCAGAGAGAGGCTCAGGACTGCACACAGGTCCAGAGCAACGAGTTTCATCACCAGCTGACTAATAAAACCTTTATTGATACCTCACAACATTTTGAGTGTGTGTATCTCTGTGTGTGCATGTATGCGTGCTCTCTGTGTGTTCAGGTGTCTGGAGAAGCCAGGAGAGGATACTGAGTCGACTAGACCCATCCAGTGTGGGTGCTGGGAACTGAACTTGAGTCCTCCATGAGAGAAACAAGCACTCTTAACTACTGAACTATCTATTCAACCTCCAGAATTTTCATGGAGAAACTCATAAGGCCAAATTATCTATGACCTAAAAAGACTATAACACAGCCCTGTAAAAGAGAGATTCTTTTTTTTGAATTTTAACATTGATTATTTATTTGTGTAATGGCTTTCCATGTTGGCATTAACAGTGTAAACAGTGCCACACATAACCATCAGGATACCTCGATTAGACTTTATAGGACTATAGTGAAACTGGTTTAATTACATTTAAAAAGTTTTCTGAAAAACTTTAACCAAAAATCACTTTAGGAAATAATTTCAACCTTATTGATGGGCAATTTTTTTCTTTATCGGCAAAGTTTTTCAGAGAGATTCTTTTTTAAAGTAGTTCATTTATTTTAATTTTATTTTTATTTAATTTTCCTGCATATATGCCTGTGCGAATGTGACAAATCCCTTGGAACTGGAATTACAGGCTGTTGTGAGCTGCCATGTGGGTGCTGGGACTCGGACGCAGGACCAAAAGATTCTTTAAAGAAATCAGTTATGTGTGAGAAACAACGCGGGACAATGGACGGAGAGGGGTTTTCTTTTGTTCCTAAATGGGATTGAAATGATGTTTGATCACATCAGGAAAGCTGAAAGTAATTGCTTGGGGGCTCAGACCTGAGGGCTGGGAGCATCTGATGACGCTCTATGAAGACACCATATCATTCATTCCCCCATGATCAGCATGCAGGGGAGTAATAAAGAGTGCTGAGGGAAAGAAGTCATTCTAAGAAGGAAGAAAACAGCTGTAATACACTTAACTATGTAAGAAATCCCCATTCTTTCTATTGGGGAAAATGACTTATAAGATGCCTATTACTGTTGCAACAAATATTCTCCATTCCGCTGGTTCTCCTCTCTCCACCCACCAGGTTCTGCTCACCAGCTACTGCAATAACCATTCTGAGGCTTAATAATAATTACATATTCTTTGACCTATTAACTCAAGCTTATTAACTAACTCTTACATCTTAAATTAACCCATTTCTATTATTTTATACTTTACTTCGAGGTTCGTGGTTTGTTACCTTTGCTTCTTGGGCAGCTACATTTGCCTGCCTCCGCCTTCTTTCCTCCTCTCTCTCTGCTTGGATTTCCCACCTTGCTATATTCTGCCCTGCCGTAGGCCATAGCAGCTTCTTTATTAACCAATGGCAATAAAACATAGTCATAGAATACAAAGGGGAATCATATCACTTGTGCTTATTTTTTATTTTTTATCAGGGAAGACCTTGTAGGCAGGGCCACCAGCTTGATTGTATGAAATGATACCTAATAATAGTAGGTTTTATTGTTCTTGTCCAATGATTTATTTTGTGAAATGGAGTTGTATATGCTGTCCTTGAATTTATAATCCTACTTTAGCCTTCTGAGTGCTTGGATTACAGGCTACCATATTAAGCCTTCATTGTGGCTTTAGTTTGCTTATCACTGATCACTAGTGATGTTGATGTCTTTTCAGGTCCTCATTTGCCATTCTTACTGATTTTTTTGAGAAATGTATATTCAGTTCCTTTGCCTAAAGAGATAAAAATTATTTGTGCTAATACCCACAAGATCCTTAGGAGAAAATGTGATGATAAATCTTTACGACTTTAGTCTGACAATATGTTTTTCAGTTACTATACACATAAAGTCATCAAGAGTTAGTTTTGTGTTTCCTGCTAAGAACTTTATTGTTTAGCTCTAGTATTTAGGATTTCAACTTATTTTGCGTTATTTCTTGTATATGTTGGGAGGTAAGGTCCCAGCTTCATTCATGTGCATGTAGCCATCCAGTTGTCTCAGCATCATTGCTTCCTCCAGGATCGTTTTCAAATGGTTGTTCTTCTGCCTGGAATGGTCTTGGACACCTTGCTGCTCATAGGTTATATAGACTTTCAGTCTTACTATACTGACCTATATGTTCATCCTTTTTTTAAAATTTGTTATGTATACAATATTCTGCAAGCTAGAAGAGGGCACCAGACCTCATTACAGATGGTTGTGAGCCACCATGTGGTTGCCGGGAATTGAATTCAGGACCTTTGGAAGAGCAGGCAATGCTCTTAACCACTGAGCCATCTCTCCAGCCCTGTTCATTCTTTTAGTACCACACTTTCTTGCTCACTCTTGGTTTGCAGTAAACGTTTTCTGTTTGTAGTGTGTGTGTGTGTGTGTGTGTGTGTGTGTATGTGCATGTGTGTGTGTGCATGCCTGTGCATGCATCTGTGTGTAGATCAGAGGTCCATGTTAGCTATATCTTTATCCTTTTCTACCTTATGTTTATTGAGACAGCATCTCCCTCTGAACTCACTGATTTTCTAGACTGGTTGGCCTTCTAGTGCCAGGGATTTGCCTGTCTTCACCCTCATATTGCTTAAGTTTCAGACACAAGAGACTATACCTGTCTTTTAAAAGAGGGATTAGAACTCAAGTCTTCACGCTCGCATGGAAGGCATCTTGTTCAAAATCATCTCAGTCCCCTGCTGTAAGTGTTCAAGTTGGGAAACTTAAGCCATTTCATTTTGTTCTTCCTTTTCAAAAACTCTTAATTTTGGGTGTCTTGCAACTTCATAAGAATTTTAAAAGAAGCTTGTTAATTTTTTTTTAACAGAGAAAGCAGTGGGCACTCAAATGGGGATTACAGTGAACCATAGGCCACTTTGAATAATATTAGAATCTCAGTAGTGAGAATCTCTGCCTCTTCATTGGATTGTTTGATTCATTCATATTTAAGGCTATTATTGACATAAATTTACGCTTGTCATTACAAGATTCTCTATTCCAGACATAGGATACTCTCAAGGTTTTGTTAGTCTTGATGTCTCTAATAAAGCCAATCTCTTAATGGCTGCCATCACTTCCTTCTTGATCTTCAAGCCCAGAGCTGTTGTGGAGTGGGTATTCCTGATTGAAGAACAACAGCCGTCGTTGACTGACCTTCTATCTTCAGAGTCCTTAACCATTGTAAATTTTGTTTCCAGGTCATTTGCTCAATGCAGCCTTTTACTGTCAGTGCTAATAGTGGATATTGGACACTTAAGGGATATGACAATTAAGCACAAGAGAAAATGATACATTAAACTGTTTTCATTATTATTATTTTGAGACAAGGTCTTCCTACGTAGCTCATTATTTTGACTCTGTTCCTGTGCTTCTTTACAAGACACCAAGAATATTCTTTTCCAGCACTACCTTTGCCAAAGACCCAGGTTCAATTCTGAGCACCCGCATGGGGTAGTGTATGGCCACCAGTACCTCCAACTCCAGGGGGCACTTGCCCTTGTGTCCATACCAACTCAATATACATAATTATAAATAAATATAAATATTTTACAAACTAATGTCTCAAAGCCTTTACCTTCCTCCTTCTCCCCCTTCCATTCCCCTGCCTCAGCAACTTTCCTGCTTGGGAACTCTGGACCAATGACGCCACCTTCCCCCCTTCACCTCACTGTAGTAAGAATGTGACAATCCTTCCCTGGGAATCCAGCTTTCGTGGCCTAACAGACAGCCATTCTGGGAAGTCAATGGTTCCACAGGGATTTCTTCCTTTCTTCTGACCACAAATACCAGGTGATTGCTTCTCTATTTGCAAGGATTTCCTAGTGCATAAACCACTCTATTGACAAATGTAATAAAATCAGGGCTGTGTTATAGAAATGGTTTTTGAGGTCAGTGCTTGGTATCTTCCCAAGAGGGCTGCTCTTGGCTGTTGTAGTCTGAGCTCTTGTCCTACACAGCAGCCAGTTTGTGGCTTGTCTTGGACCTTGAACAGCTCCTGTCACCCACAGTTTTTATGTAGCACCTACTTCCCCAAGCTCTATTGTAAATGAGCGAATTCTTCTGGGGAGGAAATTAGGAATTCCCTCTATCATGGCCCATTTTTTTTTTCTCCAGGTGACTCCTCTGAGCCAGTCTGGTGCTTCTGGGTGAGGACTGGGCACAGCAAGCTTCTCTGTGAAGGACACCGCTGCCCCTAGAGTGCTCAGTGGTGGGGATGAGGGCGGTTTCCAAGTGTCCTCCCATCTTGCCTCTTCTGACACAGATCCAGTACTGCATTGGCCGTTGCTAAAGTGACAGGGCTCCAGTCTTTCCTGTAGGCAAAGCCCAAGGTTGGCCCTCCCTTTCGTAAGTGGATTGTGCAGCAGAAGGGAGCCATCTCTCTAGTGTGTTCCCACAGGACTTGACCCTAACAAGAAGTCCCAGAGACGGAGCAATTCTTCCAGAGTCAATACCATGAGTCATAATTCCCAAGCCTTCTTGGCCACCAATGCCAGACTTCCCCAAACTATGAGAAAATCAAAAAGGAGTATGCAGTGACTGAGCTGGAGGGAACTCACAACTCAGCTGTTGTGAGACCACTGTGATTAACATGACCAGAGAGGCCTCTGTGCCTGCCTGTGCAGTCTGGTCCCTGTTCAACACACTTTTCTTGGACATCCGCTGCCTGTGCTTACTCCGTGAAGTCCAGGGACAGGAAGACTCTGGGTGATGGGATGGGAGTCCAGGCCTCTGCCTGAATATCAGCTCCCTGATTTTCTGCATCCAGTGGTCACTATCTGCATCATTATTGTCCCCTCCACCCCTGTGGCCGCCATTCAAGCCTTTTCACAAAGAATGCCACAGTCTGGATTCTAGTCCTGCCCAGTGCTCCGTGGTCCACAGCTGGTTTTCCCCCTAGGCTGAAGCCTTGACCCCTTACCCTACAGATATGCAAATGCTACCTTCACACATCCGTCCATAGTGGAGTCAATAAAGTGCATGCGGTGGCAAGGAGAAAAAAGAAGTCATGGAGACAGGATGGGAAACTCTGGTAGCCTGATCCTCCAGAGAAGATTTTCTGACTGAAAATGGAGGGGGCGGGAATCTTGTATGCTCAGCTGCAGTAGCTGTAGTGGAGTGGGTACGGGGTGACGGGAGAGGGCATGTTGCCAGGGTTGTTAGCGTCAGACCATAGGCCCTGGCAGGGCACAAGCTGGGCTTGTCATCCCATTCTCAGTAGGCCAATTAAAGAAGCAGATAATGGTGGGAAGCAGAGAGAGGAGACTTATTCACTGTGGCCGCATTGAGAGGAGATAAAGGGGTCCAGTGATCCCAAAGTCCATCTTTGGAGTCCTAACATGAGGCTTAGGTTTAAGTTGAGGACACTAGATATGTTATGCCCAGCTAAGAAGAGCTGGTCAAGGCCTGGCTCTGCCCACCGCTGACTCATTTTTGTCTTGGGTCCAGTATCTCCCGCAGGCAGTCAGACATGCTGACTCTCTTTCAGGGAGACAAATTCCTCCTCTGGCAGTATCTGCCTTTTGCTTCTCGCAGCAAGAGACTCCTGGGGAAATTCCAGTTTCTTCCAATCCATTGTTTCAATATTTCAGTAACCAAAAGGAGGGGATTTTTAGACTGATCCCATTCCTCTCAGGGCAGTTACAAGGAACTGGCTGTGTTTAGACCACAGACTCTTCCCCTGGCACTAGACACTCTTGGTGGGCTGTTTCTTCATTTGCCATTTGCCCTCAGGACTATTTCTAGGAAACATAAAAGAATTCTTTCTCTAATAACAGTTTGCGTGAGTTTCACCGGAGAGCTGCACAGGGCTGTGCTTCAAGGTGTGTGATGTAGAGACATCTGTGGACCCCAAACTCAGAGCTAACGCTTTCTTTTCTTCATACTTTCTTTAAAATGCTGCTCACAAGTTCGAGGCCAGCCTAGTCTACAAGAGCTAGTTCCGGGACCGGCTCCAAAGCTACAGAGAAACCCTTTCTCAAAAAAACAACAAAACAAAACAAGAAAATGCTTCTCACTTTGGGCCTTCCCAACAATGTTTTCTTTTCTTATATTGAAAGTAGCTTTCTCCATGCAATATATTCTAATTACAATCCCCCTCCTCCCAGTTCCACCCTCCCACTGTTAATCCCATTGGTCGAGAGTAAGACCACTGTGACAATCTTAACCAAGTTTGAAGTAAGCTTTAATTTAATACTAACCGCGTAGATGGACTCTAGTTAGATCCATACCCAGGTTCTCAGGCAATGGCCACGAGTCAAGTTTTACAGGTTCTTTAAAAGGCAAAGCCCATAATTCACCCCATTTCCCATCAAGTCCAATCAGGGGAAAGCACACATCCTGACATAGTTCCAGCCTATGTACCTCCCACCTACATGGGATCCAGCATATCCAATGCAGATAGGTCGAACAAAGAGGATAAACAGAGAATTATTTTTAGCTGTCTTAAGCGCAAACAGAACCCCTAACTTGCAAGGTCTATTGCTCCTGATTTGGTTTCACACCTCCCTTCCCATCTGTATCCACCCCTTTCTGTCTCTCTTAGAAAACAAAGGCCATTGGGAGGTGATGGTGCACACCTTTAATCCCAGCACTCAGGAGGCAGAAGCAGGTGGATCTCTGTGAGTTTAAGGTCAGTCTGGTCTACAAAGTGAGTTCCAGGACAGCTAGAACAACATAGAGAAACCCTGTCTCAAAAAGCCAAGATATATAGATAGATGGATGGATGGATGGGTGGGTGGGTGGGTGGGTAGATAGATAGATAGATAGATAGATAGATAAATAGATAGATAGATAGACAGACAGAATCTAAGGAATAATAATAAAATGAAATAAGATAAATCAGTAACAAAGACAATTAGAATATGACAAAACAATCTAACAAATGAGCCAAAGGAAAAAAAGCACAAGAAACACGTATAGATGCAGACACACATATACATACATGCACATACACACACTCAGGAATCCCATTAAAACTCCAAACTGGAAGATTTAATATAACAGAATAGGACTTTAAAGTGGGAAAAAATAAAACAAACATTATGAGACTTATGACTTAACATTATGAGACAAAGAACCTCCAAAAAATGCTGATGAGTTTGTTTTGTATTGACTATCTACTGCTGGGATAGTGAAATTCCCTTGGTGAAAACTAATTATTCATGTGCAAGTGTTATCAATTGGAGATAGCTTCTGGGCTAAGGATGGGGTGTGTGTCCACTTCTCCTTTCAGCTCCAAGACCTCATTTGGTGAAGATCTATGCAGGATCTGTGCATGCTGCCTCCGTCTCTAAGTTTGTATGTGTGCCTGTCCTGATGTATCTAGAAGACACTGTTTCCTTGGTGTCCTCAGTACCCTCTGACTTTTACCCTCTTTCTGGCTCCTCTTCCACAGAATTCCCTGAGCCCCAAGGGGAGAGAGTTGATGGAGACATCCCATTTAGGGCTGAGTGTGCCAGAGTCTCTCTTTCTCTGCCTAACCTCTGGCTCTGGGTCTCCGAATTTGTTCCCATTTGCTGCAAGAGGAATTGTCTCTCACAATGACTAAGCAATGCATGAATCTATGAATATAGCAGGATGTCATTAAAAGTCAATTTATTGCTTCATTCCTTTAGCAGAACATTAATATTTGGTTTTCCCCTAGATCCTTGGGCTATCCAGTCTCAAGTTCTTGGCCACCCAAGCAGCGTTGGATGTGGGTTCTACTTTAAGTGGGCCTTAACTCAAATCAGATATTGGTTAGTTCCTTCCACAAGTTTTGTGACACTTTTGCCCCAGTGTGTCTTGCAGACTGGTGACTCCTGAAGATGGAAGCATTTGGTGTCTGCCTCTCTCCTTTGGTAGTGTGCAGACGACCTCCCAGTGCTATGAATAGATACTGTAGGGGTGAAGGCACCAGCTCAACTTCTCTGTGTTCGATGAGTTGTGGAGGTGTAGTCTTTAGCAATAGGACTTTGGCATCAGTTTCTGGAGAGTTATCACCAGCCTTGGCAAAAGCCTGGGTTGTTTGGGGGTTCCCACAGGACACCTTTGGCTAACAACTTGATTAGATGTAACCCATTACTGGTACCGGAAGCTTCATTTGGTGCTGAGACATGCAGTTGGAGCTCTGTCTTTCTCGTTATTTGGTGATTTCATTCAGGTTGACTTCATATATGTATGTATTATAGGAAGCTGCTACTGTGTTAGGTTTCTGTATGGCCCTTAGTTTTAGCTGTTTCTCCTTCAATTATCCCCTTCGTCCCATTTTCCCCTTCCTGTTTGATTCTTCCATTTGAGTCCTCATCCCTGTTTATCCATAACTACCTATTCCATTTCCCCTTCCTAGGAAGATCCATTCCTCTCCCCTATCCCTTTACTTTCCACTTAACCTCTGGGCCTAAAGAGACTGTAGTTTGCTTACCAATGACTTAACAACTAACATCCATGTATAAGGGAATAAATGCATACCATATTTGCCTTTCTGGGTCTGAGTTACCTTACTGGGGATGATTTGTTTTAGTTCCATCCACTTACTGCAAATTTCCTGATTTCATTTATTGTGATGGATGAATATTTCCCATTGTATAAATGGGCCACATTTTCATTATCCATTCATCTGTTGACAGATACCTAAGTTGTTTCCAACTTTTGGATATTATGAACTGAGCAGCAATAAATATGGCTGAGAAGTTGTCTCTGTAGTAGGATGAAGCATCCTTTGGGTATATGCCCAAGAATGGTATAGCTGGATCTTGAAGTAGATCAATTCCCATCTTTCTGATGAACCATCACACTGATTTCCACAAAGGCTGTTCCAGCACGCACTCCCTCCAGCAGCGGATGGGTGTCCTCCTTACTCTGCATCCTAGCTAGCATGAGCTGTCTCTTGTTTTATTGAGTTTGGCCGTTCTGATTGGCCAAAGATGAAATCTCAAAAGAGTTTTGCTTTATATTTCCCTGATGACTAAGGATATTGCACATTCTTAAAGTGCTTTTTGGCTAGTTGTGTTTTCCTCATTTGAGAATTTTCTGTTTGTTTCTACACTCCACTTTTAAATTGGGTTATTTGTTTTGATGTCCAGTTTTTGAATGTTTTATTTATTTTGTGTATTAGTCCTCTATCACATGTGGAGTTGGAAAAAAAATCTTGTCTAGCTTCTGATTTTAGTGGAAATATTTTGAGTTTCTGTTTAGGTTGATATTGGCTATGACCTTACTGTAAAATGCAGTAAGTAAAGACAGATGATTTTTTTGTCATGTTATTGGACATTGGTTTCAAATATTTTATTGAGAACTTTAGTATTTATGTTCGTAATGAATATTGGTCTGTAATTCTCTTTTTTGGGAGATCATTGTGTGGTTTTGGTATCAGGGTAATATTAGCCTCATGAAAACAATTAGGAAATGTTCTTTCAGTTTCTGTTTCGTGAAATAATTCGAAGAATATTGGCATCAATTCTTCTTCAAAGTGCTGGTAAAATTCTACAGTGAATGTATCTGACTCTAAGCTTTTGTTGTTGTTGTTGGAAGTAAAAAAAATATTTATTTTTATTTATTTATTATTTGAGTTTTCAAGACAAGGTTTCTCTGTGTATCCCTGGCTGTCCTGGAACTCACTTTGTAGACCAGGCTGGCTGGCGTTGAACTCATAGACATCCATCTGCTTTTGCCTCCCAAGTGCTGGGATTAAAGGCATGTGCCACTACCACCCAGTTGTATGGTTGGGGAATTTTAAATTACTTCTTCTATTCACTAGTGGTTGTGGGTCTGCTTAATTTGCGTATTTCATCTTGATTAACTTTGGTAGGTTACATATGACAGGAAATGCATCCATTTTTTTAAGATTATTTAGTTTAGTGAAATACAGATTTTTTTGACATTCCTTTTTATTGATTCTTTGGGAATTTCACATCATGAACCCCAATCCTACTCATTTCTCAGTCATCCCTCCCCTCTTGTAGCCTCCCTCCCCCAATTAAAACTATCAATTAAAGACAAAACAAAGCATAAAAACAAAACAAAACTCTTCTCTGTCTTTTCTCCATCTCCATCCATCCAGTGGCACTGAGAGCTGAGGTGTGTCACACAGTATATATACCCTTTTTTCCCCACTCAGTTTTACTTGCAAATGTTCATTGTGTAATATATTGTTGGTTAGGTTCAAGGTCTCTGGCTTCTGGTACACCGTCAATACTGGACCTTCACTGAGACTCTTCTCGGATATCCTGCTGTTGCCCCAGCCATGGAGACCTTGCAGCTATGGTTCTACAGGATCAGTTCCTTCACGCAGTTCCTTCATGCATTCCTGCATGTCATAGACAGGGTAGTTTTGGGGATGTACCAACTCAAAGTTCCAGATATAGCTCTGGGTTTTAGCTGATTTGATCAGTCTGCGTTGCTGGGACTGTCCCCTCTCAGGTGAGGGGCTGAGCTAGCTCTTCTATACTAGTACCACTAGCGCAAGCTCTCCCATGCCTGTCGTGAGGGGTGGGGCAACCTCTCCCGTATGGGACCAGTTCTTCAGCTGCAGCGGCCAGAGAGAGGCAGGGCCAGCTCCCTCAGGGTCAGCAAAGTGTGGTGCTGGCTCAGCACAGCCCTCAGATTCCAACAGGAATGGTTCCTATGGCCCCTGTGGTAACATGGTCCACGAAGATCAACACAGACCCTGACTGTGGCAAGACCATGGACCCAATACAGCTCTTGGCGGCAATTGGGGCCCGGACATCACTATGGCCCCAGATGGCATCCCAGGCCACTCAGATCAGCATTGTCGCTGAGTCAGTGTGGCCCTCAGAGACCAAGAAGGACCCAGGTTTCAGCCCAGACCCTGGGTATGCACACAGCCTTTGGTGGTAACAGGAGTCATGGATACAAACACAGGCCCTGTCTGCTGTAGGGTCACAGACCAGACATGACCTTGGCTGCAGTTCAGGCCCAGACACCATCGTCCCAGATAGCATCCCAGGCCATTCAGATCAGCCTGGGTCCATTGGCAACATGGCTCTCGTACACCAGCATGGACTCAGGTGACTGACCAGATCCCAGGAAATCCGACACCAGGCCTTCAGCAGTAACTGAAGCCATGGACATCAACACAAACCCTGGCTTCTGTATGGCCCTTGGGAGAAGCCGGGGGCTGGACGTCACCATGGCCCAGATGGCAAGCAGTCACCGCCACCTTTCTTCAGATCTGCCTCTTTCCACAGAACATGGACTGGTCTGCTTCTCTCTCTCTCCCATTTCCCACCATGCATTTGTTCATCATAATCGTGCCTACCAGGTAGGCCTGTGGGCGCCTTCCCAAAACACAGATTTTTAAGGTGTGTTCTCACGAGTCTCTGAATTTCTCACTATCTGTTGAAATGCTCCCTCCTTTTCATCTCTGTCGTATTAATTTGGATCACCTCTCATTGTCTTTTGCTTTGCTGCTTGCAGAAAGTGAGACCTAGTTTTCATTTCACTTATGTAAGAATCCAGGGCATTGAAACAACCTCCATCTAACAGTTTTCCATAACCCATTTAAAGAACCATAGCTGTTTTTTCTTTTCTTTTCTTTTGTCTGCGAGATCCTTGGAGCCCAACAAGAGGCCCTGCTGAGGGGATCCGTAGAGGTAAGTGAGTGGCCACAAGGCCTGAGGGTTACAGGGAACTGAGTCCAGGCCCTCTCCAATTCCCCAAGCTTCTCTGGCCATCCAGTGGGGTGTGTTCCCAGCTGATGGCCTTCTTTACCCCATTCCACCCTGCCCCCAAGCACTCCTATTCATCTGCCAGGTCCTTGGATCCCCCAACTCAGCCTGCTTCAGGGCTGAGGGGTCCAGGGAGCCAATGGGGAGTGTTCCTGCTGCTGGGGCTTCTTTGTACCATCCCACCCTGCCTCCCAAGTCTGCCTTCTTGTCTGCTAGGTCCTTGGAGTCCGGCAAGAGGCCCTGCTCTTGTGCTGAGGGGATCCGGAGAGGTGAGTGAGTGGCACGTGGCCAGACAGCCCCAGGGTACTGAGTCCAGGTCCCCTCCAAGTCCCTAAGCTTTTCTGGTTATCCAGTGGGGTGTGTTCCCTGCTGCTGGCTTTCTTTACCCCATTCCACTCTGCCCCCAAGCACTCCTTTGATGTGGGAGTGTCATATATCAATCTGTTGATTTCATTGGTTAAGCAATAAAGAAACTGCTTGGCCCTCATAGGTTAAAACATAGGTGGGAGGAGTAAACAGAACAGAATGCTGGGAGGAAGAGGAAGTGAGCTCAGACTTGACAATTCTGCTCTCAGGAGCAGAGACGCCATGCTCCTCTCTCCCAGGCAGACGTGCGATAGCTCTGCTCTCTGGGGCACACATGATGAAGCTCCAACCCTGGATGGACGTAGGCTAGAATCTTCCCGGTAAGTGCACCCTGGGGTGCTACACACATGACTGGAAATGGGCTAGTCCACGTGTGAGAGTTAGCCGAGAGGAGGCTAGATATAATGGGCCAAGCAGTGTTTAAAAGAATACAGTGTCCATGTAATTATTTCGAGGCATAAGCAAGCAGGCGGCCAGGGTGCTGGGGATGCAGCCCTGCCGCTCATATTACAACACTCCTTTTCATCTGCAGGGGTCCTTGGATCTCCCAGCACAGCCTGCTTCAGGGTGGAGGGGATTTGAGAGCCTGCTCCAGTGCTGAGGGGACCTAAGAGAGGGCAGACCAAGAAAAACTCCTAAGTACACAGTCAGCCACAGCAAAGATTGGATCAAGACGCCAAAACTCTGCTGGCCTCATTTGAAGGAAGAGATGGGCAGGTGCCAATGCAAGAATTCCTCCAACATCCTGAAAAGTAACATGATAACACCAGAATCCAGCGAACACGCAGTGGGAAGACGTGAATATCCTAACCCAGAAAAAGTAGAAGAAATCGACTTTAAACATAACCTTATGAAAATGATGGAGACCCTTAAACAGGAAGTGAAAAACTCCCTTAAAGAAATGGAAGAGAAGACAAACAAAAAAATAGAGAAATTAATAAACTCCTCAAAGATACACAAGAAAAAGCAACCAAACAGTTCAAGACTTGAAGACCGAAATAGAAGTAATAAAGAAAACACAAACTGAGGGATGACTGGATATGGAAAACCTGGGTAAATAAACAGGAACTACAGAAATAACCAACAGAATACAAGAGATAGAAGAAAGAATCTCAGGCGCTGAGGATAATATAGAGGAAATAGACTCATTGATCAAAGAAAACAGCAAAACCAACAAATTCTTAACACAAAACATCCAGGAAATCCATGAAAAGACCAAACCTAAGAATAATAGGGGTAGAAGAAGGAGAACAATTCCAGCTCAAAGGCCCAGAAAATATATTCAACAAAATTATAGAAGAAAAGTTTCCCAACCTAAAGAAGGATATTCCTATGAAGGTAAAAGAAGCTTACAGAATAGAACACCAAATAGACTGGATCAAAAAAAAAATCCCTTCGCCATATAATAATCAAAACACAAAACATACAGAATAAAGAAAGAATATTAAGAGCTGCAAAGGAAAAAGGTCAAACAACATATAAAGGTAAACCTATCAGAATTACACCTGACTTCTCAATGGAAATCATGAAAGCCAGAAGGTCTTGGATAGATGTGCTGCAGACATTAAGAGACCATGGATGCTAGCCCAGACTACTATATTTAGCAAAGCTTTCTTTCACCATCAATGGAGAAAACAAGATATTCCATGACAAAAACAGATTTAAACAATATGTATCCACAAACCCAGCCTTACAGAAAGTAATAGAAGGAAAACCTCCACCCAAGGAAGCCGACAACACCCACAATAGCACAGACATCTGACAATCCTCCACCAACACAACTCAAAGAAGGGAAACACACAAACACTACCAAAAAATAACCAGAGTTAGCAACCACTGGTCATTAATATCACTTAATATCAATAGACTCAATTCACCTATAAAAAGGCACAGGTTAAGAGAATGGATACGAAAACAGGATCCCACATTCTGCTGTTTACAAGAAAGACACCTCAACCTCAAAGACAGGCACCTACTCAGAGTAAAGGTTGGGAAAAGGTTTTCCAAGTAAATTGATCTAAGAAACAAGAGGGTGTGGCTATCCTAATATCTAACAAAATTGATTTCAAACTAAAATCATTCAGAAGAGATGGAGAAGAAATCTTTATACTCATAACAGGAACAATTCATCAAGATGAAGTCTCGATCCTGCATATCTATGCCCCTAATATAAAAGCACCCACATATGTAAAAGAAACATTACTAGAACTCAAATCACATATCAACCCCACACACTAATAGTAGGAGATTTCAACAGTCCTCTCTCATCAATGGACAGGTCAACCAGACAGAATTAACAGAGAAATAAGAGAACTAACAGATGCAATGAATCAAATGAACTTAAGAGACATCTATAGAACATTCCATCCAAACAGAAAAGAACATACCTTCTTCTCAGCATCTCATGGAACCTTCTCGAAAATTGATTACATACTCGGTAACGAAGCAAACATCCACAGATACAAAAAATTTGGAGTAACCACCTGTGTCTTATCGGATCACCATGGAGTAAAGTTAAAATTTAATAACAATTCCACTCCCAGAAAGCCTACAAACTTATGGAAACTGAACAGTCAACTACTGAACCACCCCTGAGTTAAAGAAGAAATAAAGAAAGAAATTAAACTCTTCCTTAAATTCAACAAAAATGAAGACACAACATATTCAAACCTATGGAACACTATGAAAACAGTGCTAAGAGAAAAGTTCATAGCACTATTTGCCCACATAAAGAAAACGGAGAAAGCTCACATTAGAGACTTAACAGCACCCCTGAAAGCTCTAGAAACAAAAGAAGCAGACTCACCCAGGAATAGTAAAAGACTGGAAATAATCGAATTGAGGGCTGAAATCAACAAAAATAGAAACACAGAAAACAATCCAAAGAATTAATGAAACAAGGAGCTGGTTCTTTGAGAAAATCAACAAGATTGACAAACCCCTATCCAAACTAATCAAAAGGCAGAGAGAGAACACTCAAGTTAATAAGATCAGAAATGAAAAAGGGGACATAACAACAGAAACTGAGGAAATTCAGAGAATCATTAGGTCTTACTACAAAAGCCTGTATGCCATAGCATTGGAAAATGTAAAATAAATGAACTTTTTAAAGAGAAATATCAAATACCAAAACTAAATCAAGACCAGGTGAACAATTTAAATAGACCTATAAGTCATGAGGAAATATAAGCTGTCATCAAAAACCTCCCAGCCAAAAAAAGCCCAGGACCTGTAGTGGTGGGAGCGGCAGGGCTGCGTCCCCAGTACCCCAGCTGCCTGCTAGCTTATGCCCCGAAATAATTACACAGACACTGTGTTCTTTTAAACCTGCTTGGCCAATTAGCTCTAGCCCTTACTGGCTAATTCTGATATCCCGATCAACCCATCTCTAATAAACTGTGTAGCACTGGTCTTACCGGGAAAGATTCAGCATGTCTGACCTGGCAGCTTGCTTCATCGTGTGTGTCTGCCCAGGAGAGGGGAGCATGGCCTCTGAGCTCACTTCCTCTTCCTCCCAGCATTCTGTTCTGTTTACTCCTCCCACCTATGTTTTAACCTATGAGGGCCAAGCAGTTTCTTTATTATAATTAACCAATGACCTTCCTCCATCAAGGACCAGGTGGTTTTAGTGCAGAATTCTACCAGAACTTCCAGGAAGAGCTAATACCTATATTCCTTAACGTGTTCCACATAATAGAAACAGAAGAGTCATTGCCAAACTCTTTTTATGAAGCTAAAGTTACCCTGATACCAAAACCACACAAAAACTCAACCAAGAAAGAAAATTACAGATCAATCTCACTCATGAACATCGACTCAAAAATTCTCAATAAAATACTGGCAAACCAAATCCAAGAATACATCAAAAAAATCATCTATGATCAAGTAGGCGTCATCCCAGAGATGCAGGTCTGGTTCAACATACGAAAATCTATCAATGTAATCCATCATATAAATAAACTAAAAGAAAAAAATATGATCATTTCATTAGATGCTGAAAAGAATTTGACAAAATTCAACATCCCTTTATGATAAAGGTCTCGGAAAGATTAGGGATATAAGGATCATATCTAACTATAATAAAAGCAATATACAGCAAGCCATCAGCTAACATCAAATTAAATGGAGAGAAACTCAAAGCGATTTCACTAAAATCAGGAACAAGACAAGGCTGTCCACTCTCTCCATATCTCTTCAATATAATTCTTGAAGTTCTAGCAATAGCAATAAGACAACATAAGGAGATCAAAGGGATTGGAATTGGAAATTCGAATTGGAAAAGAAGAAGTCAAACTTTTGTTTTATGCAGATGATATGATAGTGTACATAAGTGACCCCAAAAACTCTACCAGAGAACTCCTACAGCTGATAAATACCTTCAGTGATGTGGCAGGATAAAATATCAACTCAAAATGATCAGTAGCCCTCCTATACACATAGGATAAAGAAGCAGGGAGGGAAATGAGAGAAACATCACCTTTCATGATAGCTACAAATAGCATAAAGTATCTTGGGGTAACACTAACCAAGGAAGTGAAAGATCTATTTGACAAAACTTTAAATCTTTGAAGATAGAAATTGAAGAGGATACCAGAAAATGGAAGGATCTCCCATGCTCTTGAATTGGTAGGATCAACATAGTAAAAATGGCAATTCTACCAAAGGCAATCTATAGAAGAGAGAAGGGGAGGGTTGGGGAGAGCTTGGGGGAGTAGTGGGATGGTTGAGATGGAGAAAGGACAGATATGGGAGCAGGGAAGAAGATATCTTAATTAAGGGAGGCATTTTGGGGTTGGCAAGAGACTTGACTCTAGAGGGGTTCCCAGGTGTCCACGGGGATGTCCCCGGCTAGAATTCTGGGCAGTGGAGGAGAGGGTGCCTGAACTGGCCTTGTCCCTTATTCAGACTGATGACTATCTTGAATATCACCATAGAACCTTCGTCCGGCAACAGATGGAGATAGAGACAGAGACCCACCTGGACTGAGCTCCCAAGGTCCAATTGAAAAGCAGAAGGAGGGAGAATATGAGCAAGGAAGTCAGGACCATGAGGGGTTGGCCCACCCACTAAGACAGTATGCCTGAGCTAATGGGAGCTCACCAAATCCAGTTGGACTGGGACTGAAGGAGCATGGGATCAAACTGGCCCCTCTGAATGTGGCTGACAATTGGGGCAGACTGAGAAGCCAATGATAATGGCACTGGGGTTTGTCTCTACTGTATTACTGGCTTTTTGGATCCTATTCTATTTGGATGTATACCTTCCTAAGCCTGGATGGAGGCAGGCGGGCCTTGGACTTCCCACAGAGCAGGGTACCTGCCCTATCTTAGGACTGGAGGGGAGAGGGTGAGTGGGGGAATGGGAGGGAAGTGGGAGGAGGGGAGGAAGTGGAAATTTTGAATGGTATTATTTATAAAGTAATAAAAAATTAGAAAAAAAAAAGAACCATAGCTGTGGTGGTTTGAAAAGAAGTGGCCCCCAACTGGGCAGTGGTGGCACAGACAGACCTTTAATCTCAGCAGTTGGGAGACAGGGGCAGGCAGAGCCCAGCCTGGTCAACAGGGCAAGTTGTAGAACAGCCAAGGCTACTCAAAGAAACCCTAAGTTGTAGGATATTTAAGAACGTTGTGAACCCTGATTATTTACCGGAAAAACCTGTTTCTAATTGTCCTATGGCTCAGCCCTAGCACACACCTTTAATCAATCCAAGAGCTTTCTGCTTGAATATTGTAAACAGCATTAAATAAAGTCAGCACTAGGTCAAGAGGTGGAGCAAGCAGTCAGTTGACAGGAAGCAAACAAGAAGAAACACAGAGAGGAAATCTGGATGATGCCTAGAAAGATGCACAAGAAGTAGGAGGGAGGGACATGGAGTCTGAGGGTCTTGTTTGAGAAGGCTGAGAAAAGAGAGGCTTGGGGTGTCGGCTGAGGAGGAAGGTCAGCTGGGTCTTTCTCTGCCGCTCAGGCATCTGGTTCCTGAACCTTTATTGGTAAAACTGAACAACTGAGATTTTAATAAAAACAACCTTAACTTGAGAAAGAAAGAACAAAAGAAAGAAAGGAAGGAAGGAATGAAGGAAAGAAGGAAAGAAAGAAGGAAGGAAGGAAGGAAGGAAGGAAAGTGTTTCCCATAGACTCACATCTCACATATTTAAATACTTGGTACCCTGTTTGGAGCTCTGTTTGGGGAGGCTATGGAACCTTTAGGAGGTACAGCCTGACTGGGGTGGTTTTGAAGAGTTCCTCAACTTATCCTGCACTCAGTTCCTTCTCCGTTTCCCTTGTGTGGGTGGGGATGTGACTGCTCAGCTCCTGCCATTGCAGGCATATCTGCTGCGTGCTGCTTGCTGCATGCTGCTGTGCCTCCCTGCAGAAGGGACTTACCAACCTCAAGCCAAAACACACTCTTTCTTTCATAAGTTGCTTTTCTGATTGTGCTATTTTATCATAGCAACAGAAGTAACAAATATAATGGTCTAGCAAAGATGATTCGTAAAACTAATCATCACAGGTTGTTAGCTGGGCACCCCTGCATATCCTTAAACCAATGAAATAGAACAAACATTTAAAAATGCATACTTCCACTTAATGTGATACATTTCTCCAGCACACAACCAAAGATACACTAAAGAGTTCTCCAGAAGAAAATCAAAATCTTCAGTGTTTACTCTTCTTAATATCTCATAACATAACATAACACAAATACTGCTGTTTTATCTATTATTTATACATCTTATGTTATACTGTTGGAGATACGTGGACACAAAGTGAAAGTAATCAGGCAAAGCAACTTTTAGTTTTACTGGATCACTTGGAATTTTCTCTTACTTTTTTATAATTTATTTATTTTTTGGATCTTTGGGAATTTTACATCATTCACCCCAACTCCACACATTTCCCAGTCCTTCCATGCTTACCCTCCACTAATGTTGTCTCCCCTAGCCCCGACCCCAGCAAACCAAAACCAAACCAACCAACCAAACAAACAAACCAAAACCCATTTAGCTCTTCCATCTTTCCTGCCTTTCCAGCTCATTTGCATTTGCTGTAGTGGCCTTGGGAGCTGTGGTGTGTCGAGCAGTAGACCCTTTTGCCCAAACAGTTTTACTTGCAAATGTTCATTGCAATAAGTTGTCGGTCTGGTTCAAGGCCTCCGGCTTCTGGTACACCATCAATAATGGATACTCTCCAGATACTCTCTGAAATACCTCTCAGACATCCTGCTGCTGCACAGCTATGGTTCTGTAGGACCGGTCCCTTCCCGTGGTTCCAGCAGGTCACAGATGGGGTAGATGTTAGCGTGGACCAACTCAAAGTCGTGGATGTGGCCTGGGTTGTTGCTGAGTCTGAGCCTCTAACAGCATCACACACCTCAGGCAAGGGCCATGAGGGGTAGGACCAATCCTCCCATGGCCGACTGGTGGTAACACGACCCATGGACGTCAGCACAGGCCCTGGCTATGGTAGGACAGCAGACCCAGACATGGCCCTGGGCTGCAGCGGGGCTCAGCTGTCACCAGGGCCTCTGGTGGCAGCACAGGCCACCCAGATTGGCCTGTTCTTCACCTCCTTTGTGTTTTCAGTTCCACTTCTCTCCACAGTACAGGAACTGCTCCGCTCCTCCTTCTCGCTCATTTCTGCTCCACAGACCTGTTCCTCCGAGAGGTGTGTGCCAGGACTGGGGCTGTCTTCTCTCTGCCCCCCCCCCCGCCTTTTCTCTTACCCCCTCCCAGTACTAATAGCCAATATTCTCTGAATAGCCAGCATTCTCTTAGACTGTAGTTAAGCTCAGCACACTCAAGCTCAACACAGTCTTCTCTGTAGTTTTAGCCTTTTTGTGGAAAATAGGTTTAGTCTGCCCACCAAAGCCCGTCTGGTTCCTGTCCCAATGCCGCTCCCCCTGGGCATGTAAAGAATTCTTGCTCATTTTGTACTGTGTCACTTCGTGAACTGGTGCTTGTCGCTTTTCTAGCGTAATGTCCGGTGGGTCTTCACAATGTTCACCATGTGCGTGGGAGCAATTGTCACAGAAAGCCAGATGATTTGTTTTTTACAAGGGATCTTATGAGCTGAGGTTCCCTGAAAAAAAAAAAATTCCCACCTACACTAAAGAATCTGAGGATTGAGTAGAATTTCATGACTGTGTAGAGTTAGTTGTGTAGAGAATGTGCTGGAATCCAGAGCCCAATTTGGGACATTTGAAGTCTCTGAATAGCCATCCGCTGGCTGCTGATTGCACTGTCTGATCTGTCATCCCGCCCTTCCTGACCACCCTCCCACTGTGTTGTGTCAGAGTCTGGATTTGTGACTGTCTTTTGTTCTGTAACTATGAAAGTTCAAGCAATCATTTCCAGGAGCGGTGTGTGATTTGATGCAGCCCGAGTCAGTGTCCCAGGTCATCTACCCTCGAATTTGGCTCGTAATAAACTGCCTTTTATCCCTTCGAAGGGAAGGTTTACTTTGCCCTCATATCATGAGGAATAACTGGAGAGTTAAAATGATAATCCTCCTGCTAGTACATGTTAGGACTTAGTCCTTTTGATGTTGTGTTTACCAACACCTTGCTAAATACCACACTAAAGAAGTAATCTACAAAAGAAAAGTAAAAAAATAAAAAGCCCCCAACAAATTGTAAATACTTGTGCTTCAAAAAAATTTTAAAAAGTGGAAAACAAAACAAAAACAAGCCCAAAGAATGAAAGAGAATATTTTTAAAGGCATGTCTAATGAGAAACCCTGGTTAAGCCTGGACCAATGGATTGCTCTTGTTGCTCTTCCAGGGAACCTGGGTTTCCATCCCCAGCACCAATATGACAACTCCAGGCCCAGAGGATGCAACACCCTCTTCTGACCTCTAGGGCACTACATGAATGTGGTGTACAGACATGCTTGCAGGCAAAACACCCAGACACGGGAAATAATAAAGTAATTTTTAAAAAGAAAAATAAAGAAACTGGTTGGATACACCCAAAAAGTGACGTGAGATGGTAGGTAGCTTGTGTGACATGTGAACCTGTCGTGGACAGTCCACTGCCTGGGCCAGCCCAAAAATGTGCTGAGGAATTCAGCATGTGGCGGCCGAGGCATGAGTTCACCACAGGTGAATGGGCTTGATCTGCATCTTGGGAGAACTCCAGAGTGGACGCCAAGAAACACAGTGGAGCGCTGGTGAGGAGAACCTTTCCAGGTCCAAATAAGGCCAGCAGATGGGCGTGGTCATGTCAGGCCCTAACTGAGAACCCCAGTACTGGTGCAACAATAATAATTGGTGGAGATTTCTCAGAAGAGTTCTGGAGAGACAGAAAAAAAGAATAAGAAAAACCAAAGGGTGTGCTGACACCTACTGGTGACTGCGCAGAAGCGCAACTCAACAGATGTTTGAACTTCACAGGACTCAGCGTTTGGTACACCCGCAAATGCGTTTTACAGGTTTGAACTGGAGCTGTAAATCGCACCTCCTGCTTCTGCAAATTCAAAACCAATTCCACAAAGGAAGCAATGTTTCCATTTAAAAAACAGAATCTTAAAAATGTATTTACTTATTACTCTGTTGCGAGCGCACACACAACTGTGGAATCTGTTCTCTCTGACCACCTTTATGTCAGTTCCAGGCTCGGTCAGCAATCTCTTTTGCCTCCTTGACCATCGTACCTGCCAACTATAAATAACTGTCAAAATCTCTTTTATTTTGTTTAAAAATCATTAGTTTATATTGTTCGCTCAGGCTTATGCTTATTCTGTATGTTTCTGTCATTTATTTCCCTTCTACACACCATCTGTGTGCTCACCCGCTCATTCGACCTCATTTTCTCTGTTGTGTCTCTCCCATCCCTCCCCCTTTTACCTCTTACTTTCGGTGGCTTTAATAAGCTTTCTTTTCGAGAAGCAGGCGGCGGCAGAAGCACGCTGCAGGTGGTGGGGACCGGCGCAGAGGCAGATGCAGGCGGCAGGTGGCGGGGACCAGTGGGGACAGGCTCAGCGGCAGACGCAAGGGGCAGGGACCGGTGCACAATACTGAGAGCAGATCGCCCCACTACAATTAAATCAAAGAGGTAGGCCTTTTGTTGGCGAGGTCCCTGGCAAACGGGGAGCCTGGTCCTGTTCCTGAAGACCCTTCTGAGGGGTGAGAGGGATCTTGGCCCCCGGCAGGAGCCAGGAAACAGAGCGAGGGCATTTTTTAAGAGGAGCCCCTGGCCAGCAGGGAAACCTGATCCAGTTTTAAAAGACGTATTAGATAGCATCGATAGGAGGAAATGAGCAGGCGCCAGGGCAAGAATTCACCCAATAATCTGAAAAACAACATGAAAACACCAGAACCCAATGATCTTACAACAGAAGGATTTGAACACCCTAACACAGAAGAAGTGGAAAAAATTGACTTTATGAAAGCAATAGAGTTGCTTAAACAACATGTAAAAAACACCCTTATAGAAATGGATGAGAAGTATAACAAAAAGTTTGAAGAAGTGAGTAAATACGTACATGATACCCTGGGAAACCAAGAAAAAACGATCAAACAGGTAATGGAAACAGTTCAAGAATTGAAAACTGAAATGGAAGCAAGGAAGAAAACACAAACTGAGGACCAGCTGGATATGGAGAATCTAGGTCAACGAGCAGAGTCTACAGAAACAAGCATAATCAATAGAATACAAGAGATAGAAGAAAGAATCTCAGATTCTGAGGACACCATAGAGAAAATAAACGCACAGATCAAAGAAAACAGCAAAGCCAACAAATTCTCATCACAAAACATTCAGGAAATATGGGACACAATAAAAAGACCAAACCTAAGAATAATAGGAATAGAAGAAGGAGAAGAGTCACAGCTCAAAGGCCCAGAAAATATTTTTAACAAAATTATGGAAGAAAACTTTCCCAACAAAGATATTCCTTTGAATATTCAAGAAGCATACAGAACACCAAACAGACTGGATCAAAGAAAAACATCCCCTCGCCATGTAATAATCAAAACACAAAATATACAGGTCAAAGAAAGAATATTAAGAGCTGCAAAGGAAAAAGGCCAAGTAACTTATAAAGGTAAACCGATAAGACTTACACCTGACTTCTCTATGGAAACCATGAAAGCCAGAAAGTCCTGGATAGATGTACTGCAGAAGCTAAGAGACCATAGATGCAAACCCAAACTACTATACCCATCCAAGCTATCATTCACTATCAATGGAGAAAACAAGACATTCCAGGATAAGAACAAATTTAAACAATACGTAGCCACAAATCCAGCCCTACAGAAAGTAATAGAAGGAAAATTGCAACCCAAGGAATCCAACATTGCCAACACTGCCTACAATAACTCAGGCATCTAGCGACCCTTCACCAGCACAACTCAAAGAAGGGAGACACACAAACTCTACTACCAAAAACAATAAGAATAACTGGAGTAAACAACCACTGGTCATTAATATCACTTAATATTAATGGTCTCAATTCACCTATAAAAAGGCACAGGCTAAGAGATTGGATACGAAAACAAGATCCAACATTCTGCTGTTTGCAAGAAACACATCTCAACCACAAAGACAGACATCTACTCAGAGTAAAAGGTTGGGAAAAGGTGTTTCAAGCAAATGGTCCTAAGAAAAAAGCAGGTGTGGCCATACTAATTTCTAACAAAACTGACTTCAAACTAAAATCAATCAGAAGAGATCGAGATGGACACTTTATACTCATAACAGGAACAATTCATCAAGATGACATCTCAATCCTGAATATCTATGCCCCTAATATAAAAGCACCCACTTATGTAAAAGAAATATTACTAGAACTCAAGGCAGACATCAAACCACACACACTAGTAGTAGGAGACTTTAACACACATTTACCTTTGTTAGGGAAATGGTCACAACGTGGGCTTCAAGCAATAAGGCAACCCCACAAGATTAACTTCAATTAATCTCAGTGGTCCTAGAAAATAGACTGCAGCTTCTTCTTTGGAAGTGTTATTGGAGGGAAGAAGCTAAAATTTTAGAACAACAAGGAAAAACAAACAGACTTGAGATTTCCCAAGATCAAATTCTGAATGAGAGACTTTACTCTGATCCTCAGGATCAAGCTCTTTACCATGAACACACCTTGTCCCTATGTAGCACAGTAGCTTTAAATGCTTGGGACAGGATTCAGGAATCAGGAAAGAGAATTGAATCATATATTAGGGTTAAACAGGGTCAGAGAGAACCCTTTAGTGACTTTTTACAAAGATTAACTAAGGCTGTACAAATAGGAGTAACAGACCCAGAAGCTAGATGTGTACTAATTGGATCTTTGGCTTTTGAGAGTACCAACTTAGATTGTAAAAAAAATCTTTGGACTTGTAAGATCAGATCAGCACCAATGGATGAATGGATCTTGCATACAATGAATGTTGAGACATTTGAGTATAGTACTGAAGCTTGGATAGGAGAAGCAATTTCCAATGGCATGAAGAGACACCAAAATTCCAAATGCTTTAATTGTGGTAGAATAGGACATCTGAGAAGGGACTGTAGACATGGAATTCTTAGGAATAATATCTCCTCTGGGAATGGCAAGAATAGAAGGACTCAGCCTTCAGGTATATATAGGAGGTGTGGCAAAGGCCAACTTTGGACCAATAAATGTAGGTCGACAAAAGACAGACAAGGCAACCCAATACCATTGGGAAACTCCTTGGGGGGGCCTCTTGCAGGACCCCATGACAAGCATGGTCCAATAATTCTGAGTACTGTGTAGAGTATGTCTCACCAGGAAAATTAAAAAATCCAGTGCCAACTGTAAAAACCCATACTGGTCTGGATGATGGAATAGATGTGGAGGATGAGTCAAAAACTCCAGTAGGAAATAGGAAACATATATTCTGGCAGACGTCTATAAATGATCAAAGACCAAAGAGTTGGAGATCTTTACAGTGTTTTGACATCAGACATGGAGATGCAGAGTTTGGAGTTTGCCCAACTGGTTTTCAGTCTTGCTTTAGTCCAAAATTTCCTCACTATACTTCCTTCCCTATGTTTTGGAATGATAACGTATATCCTTTCTCGTTATATGTTGGAAGTATGTTATCTGCTCTTTTATTTTGACTTTTATAGGTGAATACAGGTAAGAGATTGCATGAATCTCAGAAGAGACTTTGAACTTGAAAACGTTGGTGAGACTGGGATAGACTATGGGGACTTTTGAAGTTGGGCTGAATGAATTTTGCATTATGATAATGTTACAAGTTTATGGAGCCAAGGAGTGGAATGTGAGAGTTTGAATGTATTTGTCCCCCATAATCTCATAGGGAGTGGCACTATTAGGAGGTGAGACTTTGTTGGAGTGGGTATGGCCTTGTTGAGGAAGTGTGCTAATGCGGTGGTGGGCTTTGAGGTTTCCTATACTTGAGATACCACCCCGTGTGTCAGTTGACTTCCTGTTGCCTATAAGATGTAGGACTCTCGGCTACTATTCCAGCACCATATCTGCCTGCACGTTGCCATGCTCCCCACCATGATGATAATGGACTGAACTTCTGAAACTGTAAGGAAGCCTCCCCAGTTAGATGTTTTCATAAGAGTTGCCACGATCATAGTGTCTCTTCACCGCAATAGAAATACTAAGATAAGCAATAAACTTCTTCTTCTGTAAGTTGCCTTGGTCATGGTGTCTTATCACAGCAATAGAAAAGTAGCTAAGACAGTTTAGTCATCTTATGTTAGGTTTCTGAGGTGCTGCCAAACTGCTTTCTAGAGCAATTGCACCATTTAACTTTCCCAGCAGCCTCGTCAAAGCAAGGGCTCCAATTTCTCTATATCTACACCAATACTTTTTTATTGTTTCTTTTTAGTGGTAATATGTGTGAAGGATTATATCATTATGATTTTGATTTATTCATTTAATTTTCCTAGTGATAAATAATATCGGACATCTTTTCTTGTCTGTGTTTGACATTTCTGTAACTTTATTGGAGGAAATATATTCAAGCCATTTTTTTGAGACAGTTGGACTCAATTCACTGTCTAGCACAGGCTGGGCTCAAATTCCTGGCCACACTTCTGTTTTAGCCTCCCAAGTTTTGGGATTATAGGTATGAATCAGTGCACTGGCTCCCCTTGGAATGGAGTTCTTAGGGAATTTAAATATTCTGAATATTAAATCGAAACATTCTTTCTTTCCTTTCCTTTTCTTTTTGAGACAGAGTCTCCCTGTGTAGCCCCGGCCGGCCTAGAAGTGCTTCTAACCCAGCGAGGTATGCCTGTCTCTGGACCTGCTAGGGTTAAAGTCATGTACCACCATGACCCACACTCACTCTATTTTTGAGGACTAGACTTGCCTGATGTTGCTATGCAGTCTAAGGTAGGCTTAAATTCATAATCATTTTGCCACAGCCTCCCAAAGACTGGGATTATAGGAATGATCACAATGCTTGGCCCGACTCTGACTTCTTTGTTTTTCTCACATTAAAGTAATCCTCGAGTCTCACAGATTGAAATTTCTCAAAACCGCTCCCATCTCTCCTTCACTTCATCTCCATCACTTCCGAAAATAGCTACTCCCCACAGACCTTAGTATCATAATATCCTAACTGGCTTCCCATCTCTCTTTGTCACATCTGCATGTGTCTGCTTACATCACTCCTGCCGTGGAGGTGACAGGGCTTCTCTAGGCTTGCAGAATAAGGTTAAGTGGATGACAGTTTGGGAGATGCTTTACGGTCCTGCTCATCTTCTCACCTGACCGTCAGCTGACCTTACCCTCTCTATAACTGCACTCCCGCTCGCTACACTTGCCACCTCCAGGCCACCGGGTACTTTCTTTCACCTGCCTCTCGCCTTGAATGACTTCCACTTTCCATTCACTGCTTGCTAACTTATATCTTCTTTCAGACCTTAACTTAAGTGGAAGTGAGTTTTTTCCCCTTTTCTGTTTCTGAAATTCTTCCATGATCTCCTTTGAGACTGAGCTCTGACTACACTAGCTCCAAGCACACTCTCTAGGACATAGGACATAGTTACTTGTTGATTCATTTGTCTGCTATTCTGAGGTGGGACTGTGCACTTCTTAACCCATGTTTCTCTGATAGCCCCCCCCCCCCGAGGGCTTCTGGGAGAGAACTGATGGTCAACAAATAATTAGATACATTATTTCTATATTTAACTAATGTGCATTTTCTCTGCCACACAGAATTACAGCACACAGCCTTGATTGTGGGAAGGCAATGCAGCGCAAGGAAAAATGCTGCTATTGAACAGTGTGGTATTAAATATCAGGAAACAACAATGTCCTGGTCCTAAGCTCACTTATCTGATTGGCTAAATCGTCACTGGGAATGCGGTATCGAAGCCAGCTTCTTAATGATTATCCACAGTGCTCTGTAGTTTGTGCTGGTTTCAGCCAGTCACATGACCTGGAGCATTGCTCTGAAAGGTTCAGCAGGGCTGGATGGCTGTAGAGACATACAAACTTGCTATTCATGCCTAGCCAGACTGGTTAGCTTGCTATGTCCTATTGCAGAACAGGGGCGAATAAGGAAATAGGCATTTCATGTGAAAACACCAGTGTCACTGCTGCCAAGTCAACAGTGGCCTAGGCATTTCTAAGACCAGGGCTTTTTCTCCATGGTAGGAAGGGTAAGGTGTTTTCATATGTGCACCCTGTGTTTTTTTTTTTTTTAACATTTTGTACCTTACATCTTCGTATTTCAGCTACACTCTCTACTTCTTTTCCCAGAAGGTCTACAGGCTTGGTTAAAGGAGACCATGTGTATCTGTAAGTTCAGGGTGATGTTAAGCACAGCCAACCCTCAGAAGCTGGGTGTGTTAAAATACGGCCCGAAGTCGGCACACATAGACTAAAATACATTGTAAGTACGTAGTGGAGATCATATTGGAGATTTGCTGAGAATACCAATGAGGCCTCTGAAGCTAACTCTCTCAGGCCAGTGGGCTTTTAGTATTGCTTGAGGTTGGACTTGGGCTCACTTAAATTATTTTTGATGCATATTCGAGTCCTTGACGGTGGGGATTACTAGAACCTACATGAAGGTAGGACCAGCAGAGAGCCTTTCTTGTCACGGCTAAAGCTGGTTCCGGATCTGGGAAGAACAGTGGGCAGTGATGCTTCCGACACAGTGTTGAAATCAGCCCCTTGAGGATCCCTGGAGAACAGAAGTTAGTAGAGTTGACTCGGTACCTCAGGAGCCCTGCCTTCAGGGACATTCCCGTGTCCTGCCAATAGAGGGAGCCGTAACTCCACCTCACAGACGACATCTCTGAGAGAGGGCAGTAACCACCGAACTGCTGCTCTGAGATGTGGCCTCTGCCAGGGGCTCCTGAGGGTTCCAGGCAGAGTCAACAGCTAAATTTGCTTGCTGATAACTCTCCGCCAGGCTCCTCGCTGTATTGCTGGCCTGGGAACGCTCAGGAGAGCTCACAGCAGTCCAATTGGCAGTGTTGACTTCACACACTCAGCTGATTTCCTTGCTCAGGAAATTTCTGTTAATTCAAAAAGGCAATTGGAACTATTTATATCTAGATTGCTTCATAACCGAAGCTTTATGGGCCATGAGATGATTAAGGTTTCTACACATATGTTTTCCTGAACACCTTCTTCTTCTTCTTCTTCTTCTTCTTCTTCTTCTTCTTCTTCTTCTTCTTCTTCTTCTTCTTCTTTTTGGATTTTTGAGACAGGGTTTCTCTGTAGCTTTTGGTTCCTGTCCTGGAACTAGCTCTTGTAGACCAGGCTGGCCTCGAACTCACAGAGATCCGCCTGCCTCTGCCTCCCGAGTGCTGGGATTAAAGGCGTGCGCCACCACCACCTGGGTTCTGCCAGTCTTCTTAATACTCAAATAATTTCAATGTCATCAATGGCTTGGCATATAAAACAAAACCATAGGGCAGACAAATGAACAGTAGAAATTAGAATTCTTTTTAAAAACATAACTGGGGTCAATAAGAAAACATTGTCCAACATAGGGCATTCTTAACTTGGACCAAAAGAAAAAAACCAAACCAAAACAACAACAACAGCCGGGCGGTGGTGGCGCACGCCTTTAATCCCAGCACTCGGGAGGCAGAGGCAGGCGGATCTCTGTGAGTTCGAGACCAGCCTGGTCTACAAGAGCTAGTTCCAGGACAGGCTCCAAAACCACAGAGAAACCCTGTCTCGAAAAACCAAAAAAAAAAAAAAAAAAAAAAAAACAACCCAAATAACCTGGATTTGGCACTCAGCTCTAAAAACTGAGGAGTCTTTGGAAAACCCGAGGGAAGCGAATGATTTCATGTCCTTCAATGTAAAACAGGAGTAGTGCACATATTAGTTTTCCATGCATAGGATTGCTTGAGGCGTCCAGGAAGCGATGCAAGCAAAAATACTTCTGTAAGACGGGCGGTGGTGGCACGTGCCTTTAATCCCAGTACTCATGAGGCAGAGGCAGGCGGATCTCTGAGTTCAAGGTCAGCCTGGTCTACAAGAGCTAGTTCCAGGACAGGAACCAAAAGCTATGGAGAAACCCTGTCTCGAAAATCAAAAAAAACCAAAAACTTCTGTAAATGTATTCTACAAATATAAGATATTAAAGTACACTTTACGTGGCTAAACTTAACCACACAACTGTCACATCTTTCCTTTTTAGACAAAGTCTCACTGTGTAGTTCTGACTAACCTAGAGCTCACTATGCGAACCAGGCTGACCTCAAATTCACGTTGATTTGCCCACCCCTGCCTCCGTGTGCTGAGGCTAAAGGTGTGTGATTTAACTCCATATAAATTGCTTTACATAGATAATACAAAGTAAAATAGTGGAAATATTTGTTTAAAATTTCAGATAAATCCTGTAAATATCTACCAGCAAGAGATTATCAGCTAAAATTCAAACATGTTTTGAGCCATGTCTGCATGTATACACAAGCCCATGAACAATATTTCAAAAATTAAATTGTATTTTGCATATGATTTAAATGGACTTTTTTTTTTTAAAAAATGGACTTTATCATTCGGTATTCATAATTAACAGTTGTTTACCTTTATGTCGGACATTTTTTAAATGTGTATCTTTTTAAATCCCACAAGCTTCAAGAGATCTGTGTGTGTGTGTGTGTGTGTGTGTGTGTGTATCAAACACAAGAAAACCGAGGATCAGAAATGTAAAATAACTATCTCTAATTTCTGCAATCTCAATGAATCTTACAATTCACATGTATCTTTCTGCTCATGACTTTCCCACTTTTATTGTAAAACCAACAGCAGACAGCTTGTTGGAAAATGTCAATTCTTGCTGGCATGGTGGCACTTGTCTATAATCTCACTTTAGAGACAGGCAGTAGAATCTCTGTAAGTCTACAGAGTGAGTTCTAGGACAGCCAAAGCTACATAGAGAGAGCCTGTCTCAAGATACAACCAAACCAAAACAAAACAAAAAACAAAACAAAAACAACCCAAACAACAGCAAACCCAAAAACCCTCAAAACCCAAAGAGAGGTCGATTCTCACATGCCAGGCATCAACAGTTTTCAGACACGTTTTCTTAAACTCCAGGAGAAGTTGAGGACTCTGGTAGGACCTTAATGACCATATCACACTGGAGAGCCACAACTTTGGTTTCAGTTGCTAGAATGGGATTGCTAGATCGCTTCTGAATTTGCCATGATGCCAAGCTACCCTCCGGAAGTGTCACACCAGGGCACATGCCCACAAACAGGATGGGAGTCGCCTCTTTTCTGTGTGTCTAACCGTGCTCCTTGTAAGTCACTTTTCGGTTTGTCATTAGGACAACAGCTCATTTGTAGGCTACTAGCCTCCGTGTGTCCACGGGCAGGTATGGCATTCTCAAGTTGGAACTGCCAGTCTGGCATGTTCATCTTGCTTGTCAGTAACTCTGAGGTTGCCGGGAGTTGGGAGTCATAGCCTGTTCAAGAATACACTCCCACCTCGTCAGCGTTCTTTCATGCTCTGCTCCCAGGCCACTCTCCGCATGGCCCACGTTCCTAAGGTTGTACTAGCCACAGGAAGGCTAGCGCACAAACAGCATAGGAGCTGGTTGTATAACTCAGTGTAGGATGCACACATGGGATGGACTCCATCCCAGCGCCCACTCTGCTCAAGGCACGTGAGCTCCAGAGTTGCATCATTAGTCTGAGTGATTAATAAAATTATTTATTTATTTGAATGTATTTTCTTTATATAGGTGATATACCTGCATGTATGTGCACCGCATGCTTGCCCAGTGCCCTTAGAGGCAAGAAGAGAGGGGTGGATCCCCTTGAATGGGAGTTACAGATGGTTGTGGGCCACCATGGAGGTGCTGAGAATTGAACCCAGGTCCTCGGGAAGAGTAGCTACAGCTACTAATCCCTGAGTCATCTCTCCAGCCCTTACCTTTTTTTTTTTTAAAAAGAAACAAGGGTCTACTCATGCTGAGTTTCTAAATAAAGTATTCCCCCCCCCAAAAAAAAACAACAAAAACCCCACTTCCTCCTACTGAGAAAATGGGTTCCTTTAAATTCCTTTGCCCTTGAAAGCTTTTTACCTTTAGGAGAAAGTAATTTTTTAAACAAAGCAAAGCAAAAAAAAAAAAAAAACAACCCTAGTTTATTAGCAATTAACTCTGAGCCATTAAGCTGTAGACATCTAACAAGTTCCACACAGACATCAGCATAAATGATTACGCGCTCTGGAATATTCAGAACGAAAGTGAGTCACCCCCGACCTTTACACAAAGTTTATATTGTATACATGACAATAATTGTTTCTAATCGTCTCTGGCTTTCTTTTTTCAGTTTAAAGCTATATGCAGATAAGAAAGCTATAAAAATTAGACACAGGTAATTAATTAGGCATAGTCGTCTGTCTTTAATGTACAAATCAATATGAAAATGTTTTCTTTTTCTAGTGAGTTTCTTCAAGAAAGAATCTGTATCGTGGTGCAGATTTCTGAACCAAATCACTCAATAGAACGTTACAAATCATAGGATAGTTCCTTCCCAAGGAACACATGGGAAAGGAAAATCAGGACGGCGTCCTCGGAATGCCAGGCTCTCGGGGCTTTCCCTTTCCTTGTTCTTTTGGGGCTGTGGCTATATGATTCATAAAGATAATGATTTGAAATTCCTGGTATCAGTTGAGGATGTCACATGAAAGGCTGAGGAAATCAAAGTTCTCTGTTGATCCCAGGCTATACTCTATCGTATGGAGAAGCATTCCACGCACGAAGCTTCCAGCCAAAAAGCTGCGCGCTAGGCTTGCTTTAGGCAATGAAAGCACGCGTGGAGTTTTGTTACAGCGAGGACATCAGTCTGTGATTGCTAGCGTGGCTACTTTTCTTTTTCAGCATTCAGTGAATACCAACCCGCTTTGGTCTGTTGGCTTGGTCCCAACTTCTAGAATTTAAATAACACGGAATTGTCTCACAGACATGAATCAGTCAGCTTCACACTCATTACCTCGTAGACTGAAGATCTGTCAGAATACTTTGCAAGCATTAACTGATAAAAATCACAGCCTCTTTCAGGAATTATGGACTGTATTATGGTTTCCGAAGAAAAAACCAAAACCGGTTGGAGCTATATCCACTCAGTGTCTATGCGAAGAAAACAAGCCCTTGTTCTGCCTATACAAATGAGTAATCGGACTAATTTTTTTTCCCCCTGACTTGGCACAATCTCTTATTGACCTGATTGAAACCACCAGATGTTCTGGCAGCTCCTGGAGACATAATCTAAGTAACTCAATAATTGATCTAAGTAAACGTATCAGAATGTGCACTGGCAGTGGAATCAGGGAATCTCTGTTCCATGATGACTTAGAATTTAAAAAAAAAAAAAGGCAGTCTGCTCACAGAATTGAAATGAATAGAGATTGGCACCATCTCATTCATTTACTTCGGTAATTTACAGCCTGCTTAGGTCTGTGCATTCCTATAACTGTTGAAAGACATGAAAGAAAACCCGAAGCGTCACAGAAATGGAAAAATTGTCCCGGGGTTGTCTGTTGGAAGTTAAGTTTCTCCACAGGGGGAAAAATTGATTAAAAAAGAAAAGACAAAAACAGAGATTCCTTTGACTTATTTTCTAAGGAAAGACACTTTAGCATTTTAAGTTTTGGATTATTTCCTATGGTATTGTTTTGTTCCAGAATGCTTCATCCTTTCTGTTTCTCTGCTTTCCCCTATATTATCATCTTCACAGATGATAAAGAATATTCCTTATAAGTAGATCTTAGAAACAGAAACAATTTACATCTTTGTACATGCAGCAAAGGATGGCTGAGAGTAGGAAGAACCATGCTTTGGATGTGAAGCTGTGGGTTGCTGAGAATGCTCAGGTTTTTTGTTGTTATTGTTTCCTCCTGTAGTATGGGCAAGTTCTTTTGAATTTGATTAATAAATACTATTTTAAAATGTCTTTTCTTTCCATTTCTCCGCTCACCATTGGAAGAAAAACAAAAACAAAGCCACAATGACAAGAGAGAGAAAGAGAGAGAGAGAGACAGAGAGAGAGAGAGAGAGAGAGAGAGAGAGAATACAGAGAAAGAAGCCCACAGCCTCACACACTCACTGACACACACCCTCTGCACTTAGACCAAAGAAGGTGATTAGCAGCAGCTGTGTCCAGGACTCTGCACAAACTTCCTCTTTCTTAAGGGCCTGGAGTGCAGAGACCATTACACTTTGATTGGCATATTGCCCCCAGTGTTCTTGGTAAATATTGTTCTGAATTAGCAGGGTAATGATCCTGCCAGCAAAGTCTCTTAATCATCCATTGCTTTCATGAGTGTTGTTTTTCTTCGAATGCTCCGAAGGCCTACTGGCTCCACCAGTCTCTTCCTGTGCTGGCTGACAGGGACCCTTCTGTCCTCATTAGCAAAACAGCCATACTAATGACCCAGGGACTGCTGACTGTCTTTGAAACCCAGCTCTCTTGCCTACAAAGAATACACACAAAATCCCATCCAAAACTACTTGAGAACAAGAAGAGACAAACGTATTTTATGAACTGGTTTTGATGAGATGTCTCCTAGTGGATCAATCATAAGGATCATAAGTGCTGGGTAAACTTGTCAGTAAAGTGCTGGGTAAACCTGACCATGTGCTGGAGGGCCAGAAGCTTTTAGGCGCCCCAGGTAGCCAAGGCTGTTTCTTTACTTTAGTCCTGCCCTCTATTCGTACCCTCGATTTCATTTAAAAAATAAATAAATAAATAATAAGAAAAAAAATCTTTTTTGAGCAAGGGTTTCATGTATTCCAGGCTGACCTTAAACTTGCCTTGTAACCAGGATGGGCTTGAACCCATGATTCTGCTGCTCTCTGTGACGACAGCGCAGGCACACACTCTCATATCTGGTTTAATGTGGTCCTGAGCACTGAAACCAGGCAGGCATTTCACAAACTGCTAAGTTCCATGTCCTGTCTTCCCACTCCTAATACCTTGGTTGATTCTGGTCTTAGAACACTGAGAAAATCTAAGACTATGAAGGAGGAAAGGCAGGTCCTTGTACCTATTAAGGAACAGTTTTGCTTTGTTAAAATCACTTATGTTATTGAAACAGTGCGGGTGTTAGGGACAGTAGCAATTCTTGAGCATTGGGAACATGGAGTCCCACAGTATCTTCCTCAAAACTTGCATCTGCTCTTCTTATACACAGGTAGGTGGTTGAAGGCCAGTGGTCAGAGAATAGCTCGGTGTCTAAGCTAGGAAAGGAACCCGGATTGGCCTGGCTGGAAGGTTTATGTTTCTCACCCCAGAAGCAATTCCACCTTGTCTCACACTCTGCCACTTTCTGCTGCAGCTTTCTCCTTAGCGAAGGGATAACAGGTGGGGAAAAGCACTGGCAGTGACGATCCAGGCTTCCCGTGGGTTTCCGCACAATATTATGGTAAACTTCACAACACCTAATTTTAGTACTCTGACTACAGCAGTTGGGATGACTGAGGCACATAGATCATTTGCAGAAAGCTGTCCAGATGATATCAGCATAGTACAGGTGAAAAGGGGAAACACAGCCAGGTAGTTATATAATCTTAGCACTTGGGAGATGGACGTGGCAGGAGCTGGAGTTCAAGATCAGCCTTAGCTACATAGTAAGTGCAAGGGGAGTCTGGATACATGAAACATTATCTCAAAAAACAAAGAAAGCATTCAAGCCGGCTCACATGCACACGTGCGTGCGCACACACACACACACACACACACACACACATATGCGTGTCTGTATTGTGAAAAATCTATGAATCTTAATCTGTACACTAAGCTTCTCAAATTTGGAACTACCTGTGTCATTTACTGAACCTTTTCATCTTTGTATTAATGCTCAGTGCATTATAGATACAGCTATTGTCTTACTTTTTTCCAGTTTAAATGTGGCTTTGGGGCAAGGCTCGAGGGCTGTACTCCATCCTTTCTAAGCTCATTGGTCAAGTGGATTGCATCTGCGGCCTCTCTTAAAAAGGTGCCTTACAGTGGATGAGAGCAGTTTTGTAATTAATATCATCATTAAAAAGATCTGGCCTCCCCGTACACCTCCTTCAACTTGTTATTTGAGGCTGCCTGGTCGGGCTGCACAGACAGCAAGCGGTTTTGGCATGAACCTGGGGCCCAGGGGAATATTAACTTACAAGACTTTCTCTATTTTGCTTTTACATGTCTAAAACTATTTCGAAACTTAGTGGCTGAAATACAAGTTATTAAATACACGTGACCAGACTATAGGAAATGCTTTCTGCTCCCTCTGTCCCCTTTGAAGAAGTGACAGCTGGGGAACGAACTGTGTATTAGTCATAATTATACCCGATTGCATTATAATCAAGATTATAAAGGGGTGGCTAACAGGTTAAGGTGATAGCACCTAAGGTGGGTCCTACATGTAATTTAAGGGTCACGTTTGAAATTAGAGGAATTCATTCATTAAACTTCAAGAGTTCTTGTTGAGCAGAGACGTCCAGTGTAAGATCTAAGGGGGAATGGAGTCGCTGGTTTTCAGATCACCCAGTCCAACTTTTATCCTCCTGCTCTTCTCTCCTGCTGGGCTGTGTCAGGAATCAGGGGCCAACAGGGGGAGGGAGTGTGATCCTCTGAGACCTGTCTTCCAGGGTGTGAAGTTTTCTCACCTTGTATGCTCATCACGCAGGGTAAACAGTCTGTCCCTCTCTGTGTGTGTTCCTTTGTGACTGCAAGGGCAGACACTGCCTGGGCATGGTGACCGGGATGCTGAAGGGTGTCTGCCAGTCTCCAGCAGCTGGAAAAGGTTTGAGCCCCTTTGGCAGATGTTTGTTGTTTCAGCCACTTCATTAACTTTGGAAACAAAACCCCTGACTATTCTGAACAGAGTTCCACTTCATGATTGACAGCTGGGGTGTGCTTCCTCCCTTGGAAATGCTGTACAGTCTAAGAACGGCAGAGAGGGGTTGGAAAGAAGGAGCTTGGAGAAATTGGGCTGCATGCCATTGCTCAAAGCCCAAAATTAACAAGGAAAGGGGAGAGACTCGTTTAAAGAGAAAGACAAATTTAGTACAACTAATTAAGATGTGATGTCCCATCAAACACATTATATAATTCCGTTTCCAGAGCTTGCATACAATCATTTATTCAGGACACACTTACTGAGAAAGGACCATGTGCCAGGTGCTATGTGAATAATGATGGTAAAAGATGAATAATGTTGAAGAAAGCATTGGCCGTGAGGAATTCATTGTCCAGAGGGTGAAATAAACATGCAGAAGCAACACAGTGAAGGCAACGCTGGGGTAGGGGCAGAACAGCTAGGGGCAGGCCTCCAGCTGAGAAAGGAGGTCTTGGGAGGAGGTTGTATTTGAGAGGGGTCTCTAGTTTTTCAGGCAGAGAAGGGGGGAGGGGAGAGGTGGCAGAACATTCCAGTTAAAGGCAAGGCCAGCCTTGTGAAGTAGAAACTAGGATTAGCATTTGGAAATGAAAAGACAAGGTCAGTTTAGGAAGGGAACACCAGAGTGCCAAAGACTCCAGATTCCAAGATCCAGAACCACGCACTTCTCTCTCCAGAGGAAATTTGTTCCCACAGACCTCTTCGGGTCTTCCTAGTGGAAAGTGGGAAAACAGAAAAACAAAGAAACTAAGGCACTGATGGGGGCTGCTCTACTTCTTTGGCTATCGAAATTCACTGGATTCAGGGCCTAAGTGAATTTTATATCCGTGGCTCTGTGGAAGTAGGGAGTTAGAGGGTTGAAAGACGGTTGCCTTGGGGGAGACGTGTCAGGGCAGAAGCCAATCCAAGGGCTGAGTCCTGCCCGCTGGGTAGGGGGTTCGAAGCCCTGTGTCTGCAGATGAACTTCCGCAGGAAAGGGGTACACAAATGCCACTCCCGACCCGAGTTTGGAAAGAGAGAAGGTGGAGAAGAAGATGAGAAAGGAAGAAAGAAAAAGAAAGACGTGCTATGGGGGAGAACAGAACAGGAAAGTGAAGGGGGGGGCTAAACCTAGAGGCCCCAAATGCGAGAACAAATGAGGTAAAAAGAGAAATGAGGTGGGGGGGGGAGGAGAAAGAGTTAGTGGGAGAAAGAGTGGAAAGAGTCAAGAAAAAGGTTGGAGGAAAGGAGTGCAGTGGGCAGGGTTCCTGCAGGGTGACCTAGAGCGTCCACCTTCCCTGCGCCCACGATGGAGCCTGCTTGCTTAAGCGCGACAGCTGCCACTCTGGTACCAGGCTCCCTAGCGCTATGAGCCCGCCTCGCTGTCACGTCGGTTAGACGCGGATCCCGCACAACATTCAGCTTCCCTGTGGTGGCCAATAGTGCGGCACTGTCCTGGGGACAAAGAGAGCTCTCCAGGATCGCCCTGGCAGCGAGCGTTGCGCTCCAGTCCCTGGCCCGGTTTTCTGCGCAGCGCAGCGGGCCGCGGCGTTGGGAGGCAGCGCTCAGACTGATCAGGGACAAGTGCTAGGCCCTTGATTCCCCCACATCAGAAAGGCCATAGGGTCCGGGGATGAAAGCAAGGAAAGCGTCACCACTGGGGTACCTAGCTGCAGTCCTGGCGGGTTGCCTCCGTCTGGAGAAGAAATAAAAGCAATTCCAAATGGAGAGGGGGGAAACGGTATCGGGAGGACGCAGACACGTGGGAAATAAAGACCGTCAATAAGGGCTGCGGGTCATAGCAAACGCTCGGTTATGATTCCGTCTATTAAAACCTATTTTCCCTAAGTGCTTAATCATTAGTTCAACAAGTTTGCTCCTTCGTGAGTTTAACCACCCGCCTGGGTGCGCGTCTGGACTTGCTTTCTTAGCTAGTCATGCTCGGAGCGCGCAGCCCGACAAGAACACTCCTCGAGACTCATGGTCACCCCCAGGGTGAGAGCACCGAGGAAGCATCACCGGCTGTCCGGGTCCAAAATTCTGTGCCTCCGTGTCGGTTTCCTTCCCAGGTCGCCTAAACCGCTCCAAGGACACAATCTTGGGACCGAGCGACTTGGGAGGTCGCTTTCCAGGGCGGCGCGCATCTAGGACAGCGGGAGCTGTCCCAGGCGCTTAGGTGCCCGCCGGTCCCTCTCACTCAAGGACTCTGTGATTGAAAACAAAAGTTCGTCCAGACAGTGATTGGGACAGACTCTGAGATCAGGACGTTAAAATAAATAGATGGATAGATAAATAGGTAAATAAAAATTAAAAAAAAAAAAGACAAACCATCTCCAAACACCTGAAGTCTGTCATGCCTGGGAATGAAAACCGGGACTGGGCACTAGAAAAAGGCAAAATTTAGGCTGACTGTGGAAGAGCCGCGGACACGCCACGATCCTGCTGTTTTGGCCCTTTCCAGCAAAGCAAATCGTTTTATGACCAGAATTTAAACACACACAAATACACATTATTCCTCCAGTTTATTATTGGGGTAACGGACTGTGCTAAAGTCATTTGTAGTTTGGGATCGTAAGACAATCAAGTTTATTTAAATGCCCCCATGCCGGGAGCGCGCGGGTGCAGCGCGGGTTTAGGAGCTGCGGGCTGAAAAGGGGACGCCGCGGTCCTGGGAAACGGCCCACGCGAGGACAAGTGAGACATAGAGGTCGAAGGGAAGCGCGTGCTCTGGGGCCCAGAGCCTCTGGAGTCCCGAACGAGGACTCCACTATTTTGTGGTAAGAGAAGGGGACGTAACTATCCGCAGGGTTGTGGGGCAGGGAGCGGTGGCCCCTTTAGCAGCACTGGCTTTAAGCGAGGACAGAGGGAGACACGGCTCGGAAAAGCGGCCGCGGGCTCCTGGGCCGCAGGAGGAGGTGGCGCGCGCCGGCCGTGCTGCGCGTGCACATACATGCACGCACCCCCGTACACACACCTGGAGCTTGGGGGGGGGGATGGGGAGAGAAGAGCCGACGCGAGTGTCTTAAAATAGAGAGCTAACGTGGGGAGCGCTCGACTCGGACTGGCGGGAGGAGGTGAGCTGGAGCTGCCGGACCCTGGGTGCGCAGTTCAGCACCCGGGCAGCGCGGACGCGCAGGGGCGGGGTGGCGGCCGACGCCCCTCGGCTCGCGCTCCGCACCTGGCCCTGCAGGAAGTGCGCGCTGATTGACAGCTGCGGTGTCCCAAAAAGGCTGTAGTCAAAGATGCTGCTCCGCGGGTGGGTGTAGACGCAGCAGGCGCGCCCGTGCCCGCTCTGGTCCGCGCGCCTCACCTGCCCCCGGCGCCCCTCTGGCTGCGGAAGAGCGGGGCTCAAGCCCCAGCCCGCGTGCCAGCCCCCGCGGTCCGAGAGGAGCCAGCGCTCGCAGCACTCAGGTCGCCAGGCTCTAGTCCCGGCTCACCATGCATTGCCACGCGGAACTGAGGCTGAGCTCACCCGGCCAGCTCAAAGCAGCCAGGCGGCGCTACAAGACTTTCATGATCGATGAGATCCTCTCCAAGGAGACCTGCGACTACTTTGAGAAACTTTCCCTCTACTCTGTGTGCCCGTCGCTGGTGGTGCGACCCAAGCCTCTGCATTCTTGTACCGGTAAGAATCGCTGGGAGATAGTGGGCTGTGGTAGTTTCTCCCTTTTGCGGTCGCCTCTGCTTTCCAACCCGAGAGCGAGAGGACCAAGAGATTTCTTTCCTGCGTCCTTGCAAGGAGAACAGACCCGCCAGCGGTGGACATTCAAAAGCGGAGCGTTTGCAACCCGGCCAGGGCAGGTACTGCTCCCTGGATGGGAGATAAGTTAAGATCAAGCAGCCCTGGCAGTGGGACGCCTCTGTAGCGCCCTTTCCTGTTTCGTGGAGAAAACACCCTTCTTCCTGGCACTATGGAGTTCCAATGAGAAACTTCAAAGCATTTGACCAGATTCAGTGCCTAGGTGGTTTCGCGCAGTGTGTTTGGCGGTTTCAACTTGAGTTTGGTGGTCGTACACTTAATGCCCTACTTCTTATGTCTTCTTTGTAATTTTACAAGTAAATCGGTTTCCTGGGCTTCAAAACTGAATTCACCGAACTTTACTTAAAATGATCTCCCTCTGGGGAAGCAGTTTTGGACTATGCTGAGTTTTGACATAGGCAGGGGACCAAACGCTTGTTTGGTTTTAAGGGACTAAAACCAAAACTAGTAACAGTAAAAGCATCCCTCCAACCTGGTTTCCTCTCGCCACAAAAACTAGACCAATAGGAAAGAGACAGAATTTAGTAATAATACTGAAAAAGTAGGTCTGTAGGAAACCAATCCAAAGACGTTTAAAACATTTTGAGTGTAGTGAGAGAAACTCCCGGGGTTCAGACTCACTTGGCATGGTGGGGATTCAGGGATTTGTGGTGTAGATACAAAACCCGTGGGAGTAGCTAAAAAAAAAAGTTAAAAAAATTCTTCTAAAAAGAAGTTCTTGACGATGCTTCCCATAAAAACAAACACTTAGTGCTTCTAAACCAGAGGGGCCTTGGCGTTATGCTTGTTGAATGACTACCATAAAGTAAGGTCAAGAAACTACACTCTGAAAAATAAAAGTGTGTGCTAGCAGTGTTCTCAAAGACTTCCTTACGGGAGCTGTTGGGATAAAAATCTGCTAAACATAGTGCTTGGGATCCCACTTCTCCTTTGCTTCTCTGACAGTCCTGCTAAACCCGTCACCAAACCTAGAATAAATACAGCAAAGGTTTTCCAAAAGCAAGATATTCCTACATTTTTTGGCCAAGAAATGAATATTACACATTTTGTCAGCAAGGCAGAGTTAGATCTTATGTCCCCAACAAGTCTTATAAAACTGGATGTTACAAACAAGGAAATAAGTAAGATACACAAAAGAGAGTTTAGAAACACGGGAGGGACCCGTCATGTAACATCTTTGCTTTCCTGTGTCTGCTGTATGTGGTGCCTCCCATGAAAGTCGTCTGTGGATATACTGGGTAGGGAGAAGGGGGCTCAGTCTTCTTTTGAGAACACAGTAATGCAACTGCCATCAAGGATTTGTTTCTGTGGTAAATCCTAGTGCACCCTGTTCAGTCATTGCCCAGGAGAGAGACTCCGGGAGGAAAATACAATTCCTGAGGACCTAGGGGTCCTTTAGTACCTGCCGACTTCCACGGACTCTGCCATAATTTTAAGGCAACTTTTCATGGCTTGTAGGAGTCACAGAACTGGGTCATGAAAAAAAAATGCTGGAAAAATAGAGGGAGAAAAAGGCCCAGAAAATTGTCATGCAGTCATCTAGGCTGCGTGATTTATTGAACCTTGTGTGGGAAATAAAACAGACAAAATGTAATGATTCAAAGGCAGTTTCGTGAGTGTTAATAGTGGGTTGACAGGCATGGCAGGCTAGTCCTATGCTCCTAGAAGTTCCTTAATGGTTTGCGGCAGAAGGGGTTATTGGCAGTGACTTTCTTCCTCTGGATTGTTTCTTTCAAAATGCGCCTCGATTTTGCTCTTGTTGAGACTTAAAATATAGAAAGTAGGATTTGCTAGTGGAATTAAACTCATAAAACCTAGCTACAACAATTCATGCTTTCAGATCGTAAGCCTTCAGCGGGTTTACGATTTCAGCGGAAGCCTTATGTGTAAGATCATGGGAAGCCCATTAGTGACTTCTCTGGGGTCTCATGCTTCCAAAGCCTTTTCATACTTTTTAACTGTCAAATGTCTAAATCTTAGCTGGGATAAGTACAACATTTTAAAAATGAATTAAAAATAGAAGTCATAAGCTGCTGGTATCTATAATGAAACAGTAACTCATTTTTCTGGATAGAGACAGATATTTAGCATATGTGGCAGGAGCAATGTACAAGAAATTCAAAGTAAGTGAAAATTTATACTGAAATTAACGTTACCAAATTTTCCCATCTTAGTTTGCCCATGTCCACTAGCTTAAGTCACTGCAACAGAAGTGAACTTTGTCAGGCAAACTACTGAAAACTAAGACTAAGAAAATCCTTCACAATTGACTTACCAGCATGTCTAATAACCACACAGGACAGGGGCAGAACAAAAGCCGCGTTTAAAAAACTTCTGTCTAATTAGGCAGTCTGTGTTGCTAGATTTGGTAATCCAAGTTGCGGCGCATGATATCAGATCTCCTCCGGCAGATGAGTATGCATTTACGCGAACAGAAGAATGGAAGGCTTTTTCATTAGGCAGATAATCGCCTGGAAGTAATTGATTACTAAACATTTTACTCTTGACGGAGTACTCATCATTAAGAAGTATTGTTTAACAGGCCCTTTATTGAAAACACAATAATTATCCTCTTTGAGAGTAGTCTCTAAATGTTGTTTTCCAGTAGTTCCCCCTAAATCACCTTACTAGATCCCGGGGAGAGTCCTTCTCTTTAAGCCAAACTAAAGAAAAGTTTATCATTAAATTACAAAAGAAAACAAAATCTAAAGAAAATCTCCATTTAAACAAAGTTTGCTGTTCACACTGTCAGCGAGGTATAGAATATTTTTGACTTAATGTGTATGTGACCCGTAGGTTTTATGTTTAAATCTGCTGGCAGCAATCCTCACACAGAATCAAATATATTGCCAGCTGGAAGTCAGTAATCATCTCTCAAATATTAGAATGGAGGCAGTGATCGAAAGTTTACCCAAACAAGGTACACTTTATGATTTCATAAATACGGTATACCTTTTGGGGTATGTTGTTGTTGTCTGTTTTGGATCAGGATGAACTCTCATTGGTTGAAAGTCATTTGGATAAGATTGGCCCCTCACAGTGGACTAGATTGTGAAGTTGTTGGCACTGGAACTTTTGAAAGCTTTGCCTCTGTGTTTAAATCTTTAGAGACGGTCAGAGTTTCTAAGTCTGAGAAACGTTCAGGGAAAACAGGTAACTTCTTCCACAAACACAAACATGCAACAGCTCACCCTGAGGGTTCTCCTGTGAGGTGATTGATAAACACACCTACGGGATTAATCACTTATAATTTATTGTTTCTATTTAGAATGAGCTTACATTTCCACTTGCTCATCTTGGGGAGGAGCTTACCAATATTTGGACACTTTGAGACCTGTGACTTTCAATTATTCTGGTACAATCTGTAGTCTAGCTCCTTCCCCCTTCTTGGGCAGGATGGTTCTGCTGAATCTATTCATGACCTTCAGAGTTGATCCTTTAGATCTGGCCATGACTTTGGAGCTGGCAGGGGTCGAGAGGTCAATCTATCCAAGTGGAAGATAGATTCATTGATTTTTTTTTCCAGAGTCACAGCATCACAGTGGTGTTTTGACATAGTTCAATCCACCTTTTACGCAGTTGTCCTTGTCAGGATTCTCAGAAATCAGGAAGACTGTTGTATCTTGGTCACACACCCTGGATAAGCTCGTGCAGTCGCACCCAGAGGCCAGTCAACCAATCAAAAGGGACATTTGGGACAGGGTGATTATCTTAGGAGGTGGCATTGAGAACATTTTATCCTCTGGTGGGTCCGTGAGAAACAAGTTCTTTGGGGTGGTGTCCTTGTGCACACTTACCACAAAGACCGGGTTGTCACGACGGTGAAGAGTTCTCCGAGGCCCAGACTTGCATGACTCTGTTAGAGAGCCAGCAAGGGCTTCATGAGTTTCCTTCCACTGATTCCCCGAACCTCAGGTCTTTCAGCTGGAGACCAAATCCAGTAGCGTTTTGGGAACTTGAGAACTGGGCCCTGGAATGTTGATGGGGAAACGTAAACCAGGGTCTGGGAAAATGATCATTATCAGTTCTGCCAAAGGCAAGCAGACTTTTATTAGCAATTACTCATGCCAGTTTCTCGATTCCCATTTAAAGGGAGAACACATTGAGGGGCAGCGTCGGGGGCATCAGGGTCAGAATACATTTGCAGAGCAGCTGTTGACTCACCCACCACCTCTTAAGTTTTCTGATTTCTCTTTAAAGAAATTATATTGAGATGCTGAGGGGTTCCTTAGGAATTGGCTCTAAGAGCTTATGAATTATTTCCTAGCAGTTTCTGTTGCTGCTGATTTTTCTAATTGCAGATGGAAAAAGGATTAGAAATTTTGTGCAGACTTAAAGTGCCTCTTCCAATGTCCTTTATAACATTGAATTTGATAATTTAATTAAGCAAATATTTATATTTGCTTAGAATACCCAGACAGACAGGTTCACTTATAAGGCCTGTTGCATATATCATTCAGGATATTTATTCTTTGAGATGGAGACTGAAATTATAATGCAAATAGAGACAGACAGTATAAAACTAATTTTAGCACATTGTAGGTTTTCCATTGGTCTGTATGAGAAGCAGTAAGAACTGAAATGGTTGTTTAAATTGTAAAGAGAGATTAGAAAGAAAAAAAAAGGAAGATAAAAGAGAAAAGTGGATTTCTGTGAAGTCTCGAGGCTGCTCAGGTTCAACCTTATGCCACAGGATAGCTTAGAGCATTCTGTTCTATAGACCAAATCAAGGTGACTTCTGAGATCACTGTCCACAAACAATAAACAGGTAACATTGATTACTCAGATTCATCCTTAAGTGGAGTCCCCTGGAACGTGGTACTGCCCATCATCGAACATTCATGGCAAAGGGTAAGCGGCTGGAGAAATGTCATACTCCAAACATCTTGAGGGTCTGTTTCTCCTTCGGAATAGGAGGGCTTAGCGTTGCAAACTTGGCAGGCTGCAGGCAAAGGAACAAACGAAAAGCAAAGCAGGTTAGATGTCCCGAGCTTCACTCGCTGTACCCTGCCTGTTGGCTTGTGTGGGAGCCGTCAAGCCAGCTCTCCCATTTTGCCATTGTCCCGTCCTGGATAAATTTTGTGGCTTCATGGCTGAGCTAGTTTGCCAGCTCTTAACTGGAATATGATTGAAGGGTTTGGATGCGAGAATTTGGGTGATAGGGGATATGCACATCTTTTAGGAAGCACTTGCGTGGCACTTCTGTTGGGTGGAAGAGCGATCTCTAGCGTGTCTCTTGAGATGGGTTCATATTTGGATTAGCCAGCATCTTTCTTCCCACCCAGGAACTTGCTAAAGCCACAGGTGCTCACTGAGTGTTCACAGAGCATTCTGCAGCAAGACACATGTCTACTGCAAGCTGCAGGGCAGGAAAGAGAGGACTGAGGGTTAAGGGAATTCTCAGGGGGCCTACATGCCGGTGCCTGCTGTTTTAGCCGCCAGAGAGCTGCAAACGGTGTCTCTCACAGCAAGTGTGGCAGATATAGAATCAGCATTAGGAATCATTACTAATGAGGTTCTGATCTGGACCTTGCACACACTTCATGGCATTAACAAAATAAACACTCTCCAGGAGAGTGTTCACTTGTTTTTTTTTTTTTTAAACAGAATGTCTTTGTAAATTCTCAGGATTTAATTTATTTTTATTGCAATTTAATAATAGTTAGAAAAATAGTCTTGTTAAAATAAGTGCTCTAAATAAAAACACAGTTAATTTTCCATTACAGTGTCTAATTACTCATCCTTGCTAGAGCATTTTATATGGCAGTTTAAGTTCTTGAAAGTGGAAACTTGGCACTCATGTGAGGAAGAAAGCCTTGCACCTAGATAGTTCCAGAAGGCCGCCTAATTATATTTGGGCCGCAGCTGAGCCCCGAGTCAACTCTGGAGAGGAGAGAGAACCTCGGAGTGTAGTTACTGAGGAGTTTCTGGTCTCTGAGTGCCAGCTCAAATTGATTGCAGGGGTTAGGAATCATGAACTTCAGAGGCTATGAAAGCACATCTGAGGAGGCCCTGCCAATCAATCACCAGCGGGTGCTGATGTCAGAACTGTGCCATAGGTGTAGCATGCAGCTCTATGTATTTCCTGACTCTACCAGTTAAGGCTACAAAGACGAGCGCAGCTGTTCCCAAAGGAAAGGTCAGCTGCCAGTGACGCGAGTCCAGAGGCGATTGATCACAGGGCACTGTGTATGGCAGAGTCCAGGCACAGCACACATCTTTTTTTTTTTTTTAAAAAAAATTAGGTCTCACTACGTATTCTGTGTCAGATTGGAATTCACTGTGTAGTTCAAGGCTATATCTCATTTGCAATGCTACGATCTCAGCCTCCTGAGTGAGGGAAGGCAGATATGTGCCACTATGCCCGCTCAGTATACTTTGTTTGAGTCAGGGTCTCACTGTGTAGCCCTGGCCCTGGCTGGAACTCCATTTGTAGACCAGGCTGACCTTACACTCACAGAGATCTGTCTGCCTCTGCCTCCAAAGTGCTAGGATTCAAGGTGTGTGCTACCATGCCCGGATTCAATATACTTTTGATTATTCCTTTTATTACACATGACTTGGTTTTTCAGTAAATGCTATGATTGTTCTTTCCCTTTGCATACGCAAGATCACTCAAGATCCCTGTGGTGGCCCTGTGGGGGAGTGGAGTGACCTTGGGAATAGTGACATTTATGAAGGCCTGGCTGTGTGTCCACTCCAGGAAATTCTTGGGCATGGCAAGCCCTGTCAGCCTCCACCACCCTGTTTTTCAAGAGTTCCCTTTACTCTGTGACAAAATAATTGCTGAGATTCAAGATAATGATCCTGTCACAAACAAGGTGGCAGTCACATGTGTATTGATTGAGGTTTAGTTTACAGAATACCTTGTCTTGCTGACTGTACTTTTCCTGAATGGACACTAGAAACAGACAGTATAGCCTCTTATCTTGTTGATTGAGCAAGAGGGATTGCAAAGAATCTGCTCTCTGAGTCTGGCAGTAATCATCCAGACCAGACTAAAAACTTGGGAGAAGTGGCAGAAAGACTTTATGCTTCGAGCCTCCTTATTCACTTGCATAACCATAATCATATGGGGTTGTGTCCGTCCTCTCCTTCCACCACGTGAGCCCAAGCAATCAAACTCAACATTGTCAGGTTTGGCGGCAAGCACCTTTACTTACTAAGCCGTCTAGCTGGTCCAGTAATTTTTTAAAAATCAACTGTTATATTATAGCACTGGAATAACTGCTTTTTAAGTCAGTTCTAAAGCATCCCTGAGAGGGGGCACTGTTACCTTCATTTGCTAGTGAGGAACTCAGGAAGTTAAGTCGCGTTAATGGTCTAGATGACCAGTAAAATGCAGAGATGCTCAGCCTGACTGTGTCAGGAAAATGTAATGGGATGTTTTACAGCCACCAGGGAGGCAAAGCACAGGGTCTGGCTGTCTTAGTCAAGGATGGAGATGGAAAGAAGTAGACCTTCTCCAATCCCAGACAGACACTGGTGATTAGGGTGTTACTTAGTTAGTATAATTATCTTTTTTTTTTGGTGGTGGTATCAAATTTGGGACTTTGTTAGGGCCGAGTCAGAATGCCAGTCTGAGTTGGATTACTACAAAAAGCAGTTGGCAACTCCTGGTAATGCCACAGATGTGAGCACCCTGCAATGCGGCGCCTCTAGGAGTCATGGTAGATGTGTACCAGGGCACGCATAGCAGTGTTCATTTCCATGCTTTTTAAATTAGGGAAAACTAAAACAAACAAACAAACAAACAACCTAACTGGCATATATAAAAAAACATGTGCTGTAATCATGCAATAAACTTTATGTAGTAATTAAAATGGATCATTTTTAGAAATAAAAATCCTGGGGATAAACAAGCTGTGGATTGGTGTGTAGAGTCTGCTACAGTTTATAGAGTGACCGAAAACATTCGGGGCAGTACAGAATATTAGTGGGCGGGAGGATGGCAGTGGGGAGAGCTACCCACAAGTTTTTATTTTCCTATGTAATTGTTTGCCATTTAAAAGGCCTTCTGTGACTCAGTCTAAGCATTACAAATCTGTCACTTGGTTGTGGGTACACAGATGTTCATGATATTACTCTTTGCACTTCTGGGTATAGTTGAAACTTTTCATAACGTAAACATTGAAAAGCGATAGGGGATGGGACCACACATATCCGTGAAACTCTTAATCTTGTGGAACTTTTGATGGCTTTCTCAATAGCTTTTCCATCCCAAGATAAAAGCTTTTAAATACAGAGCTTGTCGACAGTTTCACAGTGGGGACACAAGGTCAATTTATAATTAGATACATGAACAGCTCATACTACACAGCCACTGTGACTTTTGAAGCTGGATTTGAGGTCTTGCCCACCTTCCTAGCCTGGTTGACAATGTTGTTTCTCTCCAGGGTAACTGCTGTACCCCATCAGTGCTTTGGCATGCGAGCAAAGAAACTCTGAACTTCTGAAGGAATTATTAGAACTCTTAACTCTTAATTGTTGTTTTCTGCTAATATGTGTTGATAATTATGTAAGTCTGAGTTATTGGGATTTCTTATTGTTAGCAATGCTTAAAGTCACAACAAACCACCTCTGCGGTTTACTTTTATAAATATTTGCTGATATGGTGACGTACTACCCTTGACTTTTGGTCAGGTTTTCACTGGTACTGATATTTTGATTTGCAAAAATTGTCTATGATAGTTGAGATTAAATTTCAAAGAATATAATGTTAAATTATAGTTTCTTTGGCAATGGAGGATAAGTCTATTTGTATGTCATCTTAAAACTTCTTTATATTTTGTAACCATGATTTAATTTAAAAACTGTTCAGTGTGTGGTGTCAGGGATTGTTGGAAGGGATGAATGTTACCATGGCGATCTCCAGAGAGATGTCTGTTACCAGTAATAAGTGGTCATCTTGTTGTTAGAGGTGCTAATCTCAACCACATTATTCTGTAATGGCAGCCATAGTGGCAGATGCTTTATTCAGCTCTCCTAGCAGTCTAGACGTTTTAATTATCATTGCATGATACGTCTAATTTAGAAATACTGCTTTTAGGCCTTTTGGTAAAAAAAAAAAAACAAAAAAAACATAGCCTTCTGTGAGCTTTGCCCTCCTTTATGTGAAGCCATTAGTACAGTTGAATTTGCCAAAACATCCCCCACTCCCCAGATGATGCCTTTATGCCCAAATAAATGTATGAGCAAAGATACAGCTAACATCTCCCAACATGGGAAGAAGGGTGTGAACAGATCAATAAGATGTTGACAGGGGCATCGCTCTTACATAAATATAGTATGTTGCTACAATTGTTCTATTTTATCACTATCAGTCACCTACATATATATATATATATATATATATATATATATATATATATATGCCAGCAGAACACAGAGGGATTGGTAGTAGTTTCGTTTTCATACATCCATGGAGGGTACTGAAACACGTCATCTTTGGATCTTTGGGGTAAGGATAAGGATTGCTGAATCCAAAGAACTTTCATGCAGCCATGTGAATGTCTATGAGAAAATCACAGGGGCCATCATTCTGCAAACTATGCAAGTCTGCACATTGGCATCACATCTTATAGTTCTACTTCTAAACCTTCATGTTGAAACTACCTGGGACAGGGCCCGGAGAGGCGGTTCAGTGATTGGCAGTACTTGTTGCTCTTTGACAGAACCATAGTTCTGTTCAGTGCCCACATCTAGCTGCTCACAACTTCCTGTGCCTCAAGCTCCAGGGGATCCAATGCCCTCTTCTGGCCTCCTTAGACACCTTCACCCCCACAAAATGCACACAAAGGAAAATAAAATAAATCAAAGAAGGCACTGCTTAAGCTAGGTGTGGTGGTGAATGCCCTTAATCATAGCACACAGGAAGCATAGGCAGGTGGATCTCTGAGTTTTAGACTAGCCAGGTCTACACAGCAAGATCCCGCCTTCTCAAGGCTACTCTGTGTGAAAAAACAAATTATCAAATAAAAAAGAAAACTACTTGAGACAACAAGAGTTAAGAAACAGGATATTCAGGGAATGGCGAATGCATGGGCAAACTGGGGGGAGAAAAGGAATTTTATCTATGTTACTTCTTTTTTCATGATTAAAACTTTTTTATTGAGCATGGCAGTGGTGACACACAACTTTAATCCCAACACTAGGGAGACAGAGGCAGGCGGATCTCTGTGAGTTTGAGGCCTGGTCTACAAAGCAAGTTTCAGGACAGGCTCCAAAGCTACACTGAGAAACCCTGTCTCGAAAAACCCAGAAAAGAAAAAAGAAAAAAGAAAAAACAACTCTTTTTATTGAAAAAAAAATTGCTTTTCCTGGATATCATCATGGTAGCTCGTGAGTGCTCTTAGCACATTTGAGGGCTGTGACTACTGAAAGTTTATTTCCCAGGTTGCCTGTTCATATCACAGCATGACAGATCACCTTGCCAGAGTTAGCCTTGTGTTTTCCTACTGGAATATTCTGTCTTTGATGCTTGTAGCAATTAGCCGAAACAGAATGTGTTTTGCTGTTTAAGGTGTTGAGGATACAAAGGCAGCTGTGTGGCAGGCTCTGCGCTAAGAACTTGTAGATGTAAGGGCAGTTAGCCTAAGTGGAGACCCTGTATGAAATGGTTTCCATCACTGCTTATAGAAGTGACGAGAATATGGCAGAGTTGAGATTAGATTATGCGTCTCTTTCAAGGGAGAGTTGCATACTTCATGTGATTATTAGGCTTGTAAATTAGAATTCAAATCTGTCCGCCATTAGGCAGGCTTCATAATATATATTTGTGTATGTGTGTATTTATAATATACACAGCAAAGTCCAAAGTTTTCCCTGTGATCGAGGTTTCAGTGATTCCAGAAAAATCCCATGAGGCAATGAGATTTTGGGTGGGAAATGAAGTGATCTGGTCATCAGGAGGTTTCCGATCTGCTGCCATCTGCTTCTGTGACTCACTTGTTGTTGGGTGACATTCGCTGAGTCTCTCTCGGGCATCACTGAGCTGTGATTCACTGAGTAAGGCTGCTCACAGAAGAACCAGGGTGGAATCTGTATTCCTTCATTGTCATGAGTGGGTAGAAAATGCTTAACCTCTCAGACCCAGTCTCCACGTAGTTCCACAAGCAGGTGGGGTGTAGTGGGATAATTCAGTACATCATGCAGTCTATTGTGAACAAAACCTGCAGTGGAGGCATGCCGTGTACAGGTTTTTTAGTTAGACAGTCCTGGGTTTATATTTTATTGTCTGTGTGACCTGTCTGCAAACCACGTAACCTCTCTGACACTCTATTTCCTCATCTGTAAAATAGAGATAATAATGACTACACAATAGGGTTAGTTGTTCAAGTTAAATAAGATATGTGTTTATAAAGCTCTTAAGCATAGTTCCTGGAAACAAAGCACTCGGTAATTGATAGCTTGTATTAAAAATAATTATCTTATAAAAAGAATGTCTTCTCAGTTGATTGAGGCACAGCCCTTTAGGGAAAGATTACCATTATTTATGAATTAAACTCAAGCAAAATTAACTCTCTCTCAAAACCTCCACTTTATTCTGTGAACCCTCCTGGGTGACATCATGCCTTTTAGGGCCTCGTGGGTGGTCTGTGTGAAGTGTTTGAGTTCAGGTCTTCCTGGATAGGTTTGCTTCATTCCTTTCACCTCTCTGTGTTACAGTGGGAGCTCAGAGTTTCGTAAAGTTAAATGAGCGGCACACACAGGTCAACCCTGCCGCCTCACACAATGAGCTCTGTGACTTTCTTTCCATAGGAGTGGCTTCGGATTAATTACCCGTAGGAAATGTTTCATCACGGGGTGTTAGAGACTCCAGGACTGTACTAGGAAAGGAGAGGAACCCCTCAAGGAGTTTGACTTCTTTTCTTCACAAGAGTAGAGTTCAGGGGTTGTCTTTTGGGGGAGAGCAGAAGTTCATGTTCTTTTATATCAGAATCCCGAGGCGGAAATCTCTTGACGGAAACATTTGCTAACTGGACACATGGAAGAAAGTAGCAGTTTGAGGGTGACTTGCGCATTCCTAGCTTATTTCTCGGTCTGCGATTTGGGGTGCATTCTACACGAAGCCCCTATTTTATAATTTTGAATTGTTGGTGAATGCTTTGGTGATCTTCTAAGTGGTCATGGTGGATGGCCTTTGTGTGGAAGGACTGCCTAGATTAAGAGTCCTGCATGACTCTTTCTGGAATTGTGTCTCAGAAGATCACTGGTATCTTAAAAAGTCTAGAATCTGCTGGCGATACTTCATTTGGTGATTCCCTGTGGTGTGAGAAAAGTCTCCTGACAAGCAGTTCTGACTCCTGTGGCACAAGGGAAATACAGGCAGTGCAACTGTCCAACCACTCAAATGCTGTGTCCTATAAACAAGACCTAGTGTCCTCTTCCACGTTCACAGCACTGGGGCTAGGTGGAGGACAAGATAACACGGGTGTGCCACCATAGGGCGGTGTTTGCGAGGAGGGCGGTCACGTCTCTGGTGGACTTTCAGCCGTAGGCTGAGTTTTGACTAGGTGGGACAGGATGCAACTGAGCTTATGGATCTTCAGCAGCTTGTTGAAAATATTCTGTGAGACTGTGGATCCAGACAAAGTGGGGTGTGTGTGTGTGTGTGTGTGTGTGTGTGTGTGTGTGTATGTATGTGTGTGTATGTGTGTGTTCTCATGGGCGGACAGCAGGCAGGAATGGGGAGGGGGTGAACGAGGAATGCCGGCAAATGGGGAATGAGAAGTTAGGCGTGAGGAAGCTGGCCAGTGGACTGCAGCCGGTTCCGGTTCTCGAGGTGCTTGCTCAGCACCTGCTGTCCTCAGGAGACAAACAAATGCTAACGACAAGCCTGGAACACTGTCTTTGGAGACAGCCCTGTGCATACGTGCTCCTCTCAGAGGCGTTCCTGCCTGCTCACGGCAGCCGGGATTTCTGAGGGGGCAACAGCCTGCTCGGTCACACATGTAGCCTAATTACTGCACACATTAATGATGTGTTAAAAAGGGTCATCATCCTGGCTCACCAGAGATCCTCAGGACTGGATTCTAACCCAGCCACGGGAGTCAGACAGTACCACACAGGAAACCGGGTGCCTGGTGCACACAGACAGTGCATAAGCAGAGATCAAGGTGGAAACTCTGCCAAAACCACCTTTCTTCCTGGGGTGGGGATGTAGCGCCATGGCAGAGGGATTGCCTAGCATTTGTGAAGCCCTGGGTTCCGCCTGTAGCACTGCACACAAACCAAACCAAAACAAACCAGTACCGCCCACCCCCATACCTGGTTACTGTGGCCCTTCCCTCACGATAATGTCTGAATGCTTTACGTTCTATTATTGATAAAACAAGCCCCGCCTCCCCATTGTGTTAGGGAGGAATGACTAAGGAAAATTAACTTAGCTCAGAAAAGATAGAAACATGATAAGCATACAGGAAGCTAAATGGTCTTTGTAATTATATATATTACTGTGTGCTGTAGGCTGGCCAAATCTGGCCCACCATCTATTTTTTGATATTATGGCCTAAGAATAGTTTTTCCATTTATAAATAGTCACAAAGACGTCAATAGAACATTTCACGATCTGTGAAAGTTTTCTGAAATTCGGCTGGTGCCCATACGTAGAAGCTTCACTAGAGCTTACGTGTGCCCTCTGGTTTGTTTGCGTATTGGGCATCTCTCGCGGTGAGCAGCAGAAGCAGGGAGCTGTGACAGATGTGACAGCGTGGCTCACAAAAGCTCTAAGTATTTATTTTCCAGAAAAACTGCCAACCCTTGACAGAGGCTATTAGAAGAGGAGTTCCTAGTTGCGAAACAGGGCGGTTACTGATCCGCAGCATCTGATGTCATCTCAAGCCTCGCAAATAACTCTCTTCGTCCATCGAGGTCCCTGGTGCTGCTGTCATGCTCGGGTGTGTGAAGGGCTGAAGGGGAGAGCGTAGTGGGGATCTTTGCAAAGACTCTCAGAGATTGACATAGGGCACGAGCTCTTAGGATGAGCTCCCAAATTTTTCTCGAAATGATTCTGTGCTGAGAGAACAGTCAAAAAAAATGCTTCCAATGAAGTGGGTGAGTTTCAACCACAATAAAGTGGTTGGAATTCAATAAAATCATTTTAGGATTCCCTCTTCGCTGTCTCAACCCACAGTGTTTCTCCTGGAGGGAATCTGAGGGTGACAAGTGAGGACAGACTGAAGTATCAACATGACTGATGGTTTCAGCTTGAGAACCGGTGACGGTTCGTGTGCTTCTTAATTGGCTTGAACTTGTTACCCATCCCTAGACATAATATTAAATGCAAACAAAAGTCATGTAGTCATTTGCCACAACCCTGGCTGGAGAGAGAATTCACAGCGGGGTGAGGCAGTTGACTGTGCTTGTCTGTCCTGCTGTGGAGTGGATATCTCTCTGTCTTTCTGTGCCTGTGAGTTCCCAAATGTCTCGGTCAGGAGCTCTCAAATCCTTCCAGGAAGGGCAAAGTGTGATGCTTGCTCTAGCTCTTCCATGGCTCCCTTGCTTCCCTTTAGAAGGCTGACTCATGGGAGACAGCCTTTGTGCCTACCTCTTCAGGGAACAGGGTGTGTGACAGTATGCTGGTTTTCCATGGCTGCCTCTACCTTATAGGGTTAACCCAGACTCTATAGCTGCCTCTACAGTATAGGGTTCACCCAGACTCCATAGCTGCCTCTGCCTTGTAGGGTTCACCCAGACTCCATAGCTGCCTCTGCCTTGTAGGGTTAACCCAGACTCTAGGCTGATTTAGCCCTTACCACTAAACAGGAGTTGGAGAGTCATAAGGTCAGTTATTCTCAGAGGAATACATTATTGATTTTGGTGGGTAGAATTCCACTAAGTACGGATTTTCTTTTTCAGTCTTAGGTGGAGTTCATAAAATGACAATGGTGACAAACACACATCGTAGCAAACACTTGCATATGCCTACCTTTTGACACCTGGATGTTCTACATCAGCTCCTTTATGTAATTCCTACCATAACTATCTTGGACTCAGGGTAACTCACCTCATTTGATAGAGAAGGGATCACACGAGACCTCCCTCACCCTGAAGGAATAGGATGGAGGAGAAGATGAAGTAACTCTCCATGTTGGACAGGGTTACTCACATTGAGGACAATTCTGGGTTTCTGCCACGCTAATAAGGAAAGCCAAGCAACACTCCCAAACAGTATGGGTAAAGGGACAGAAGACAAATCCAAACCTTAACACACTGAGGGTACTGCTGCCCAATTCAGAGCTTTGTTATCCAAAATAAAAATATATTTGAAAAAGTTTGGTGCTGCGTAGAGAATAGTAGATCCTCAGACGTACATCTGTTTTGGAATTTTCCTGTTTTTGAGTGGAACATTTTATTTATTTATTTGTGTGTCTGTGTGTGTGTGTGTGTGTGTGTGTGTGTGCATGCATGCATGCTCTTTAGAGAGCTATAGTGGAGGTGTGAGGGCCAGAGGATAGTTCTCTCCTCTGTGTGGATACTGGGAACTGAGCTTGGGTTGTTGGGCACATTTCCCAGCTGAGCTGTCCTGGAGACTCTTCTGCTCTTAATTTGATTGTTACTGATTTGATTTGTAAAATTTAGGATTTAAACTATCCCTAAAAAGGATTAAGGCATCTTTTAATTTTTCTTCTTCTTTTAGAGACCTTCAAATCTCATATGGCTGAAGTCCTAGGAATGTGTTTTATACCAAATTTCCAAAACAATTTTGTGTTGCTCCACCCTGACCCACCATGCTTTGCCAGTTAGGTACTGGTTAAGGATGCAGGTGATTAAATACATTTCCTATCACTGTTGCTTTGTTTTAAAGTTGGGTTGAGGGTGTGGTTCAGTGGTTGAGTGTGTGCTTAGCATGCACAAGGTCTTGGGTTCAATCCCAAGTCTGAACACACACACACACACACACACACACACACACACACGTAAAATTATCAATAAAATACAAATAGAACATCAAGAATGACAATAAAATGAGCAATACTATGCCCATCAACCTGTTTGGAAAAGAGCATCTTTGCCTGATGCCTGTCCCTTTAGAGGTCACAGTGCCTCAGCTCTCTGCTACGGCTGCTTTCCTCTGTAGCTTTGACATGTTTGTGTCCCTGTCATGTCCTACTATGCCTTGTTCACTTTGGGGTGTCACACCAGTGTAACTGAGCGTATCTTATGTGACTCCCCTTTTCACATACTATTTCCAAGGTTCCTCCTTGCTGTTGCTATGGCAACAGTGCACGCATTTTCATTAAAGTGGACCGAACATATAAACATGCCACGCTGTGTCCTCACCTAACTGATGGACTTTTGGAATATTTCCTGTTCTTAGTGTTGTACATACTGTTGCTTGAAACTTCTTGTCAAACTTTCCCCCAGCTCATTAACTTCAAGAGTCATTTAAATAAAATATTTCTTCTACAGTTCGTAGTTGCCAATGGCAATTATATCTGTCCTGTATACACAAAGATGTAGTTTTAATTTGGGGCACAGATTTACCAGTTAAATAAGTTTTTTTTAGTTGGTTTATAGGTTAATATTGTCCATAATTGAATAATGATTTGCTCAATTTTCTTTTCTTTCTTTTTTTTTCTTTGTGTATTTCAAGACGTGGTTTCTCTGTAGCTTTGGAGCCTGCCTTGGAACTTGTTCCGTAGACCAGGCTGGTATTGAACTCACAGAGATTCACCTATTTCTGCCTCCTGAATGCTGGGATTAAAGGTCTGTGCCATCACCTCCTGGTTTTTGTTTAATTTTCTCAAGTAAATCAAAACATTTATGATTTAAAAAAACACCAAGAGATGTGTATTTAATAGTTAATATGTTTACATTTCATAAAATGAATAAACTTAACATATTAAATCGTGGTTGAATGTGAAACACTTTCTTCTGAAAACTAAACATTCAGTGAGCTTTTCCATACCGGTCAACATACAGCATTAGCATATGTCCATCAGATGGTCTCTGCACCACTTGGTTATTAACAGACTGGAAAAGAAATTTTTATTTTTTCACAAATTTTTTTTTCAGTTAAAACAGTAAACCATAAAACCATTCTGGAATAATCTCCAGAGTTATGCAGATGCCCTGAGTTGGAGCAGACCCAGATTGATCCACCGTTCTGCTCTGACTGGAGAAGAGCAGGGCCCCCAGTAATGACGTCATTTAGTGAATGGAGTCCTGCTGTGTCTTTTAAATGTGACTCCTCTAAAACAGCTCTGTGACTTCGTCATTTCTTCTCCTGTCGAAAGCGACAGGCTTCTTTATACCTAAGTATTTGCCTCAATGCGAATTCATCCGAATATCTAATATTATTTTAAAATACTAAGTCTCTAATACAGTCTTGACACTTGGAGGTGTGACGATTACACCAAGTTTTCTCCATGCTGAGCCTGCAGGGGTCTCACCTTGTCCCTGCTTCCTGCTGGTGACAATATTTCCAATATTTCTTACAACTTGCTCTCTACCAATGGTTCCAGGCGAGCCCTGAGCATGAAGGCGCCTGTTGTGTCAACAGAGGCACAGGGCTCTCCAGACAGTTTGTCCACCTGCTGTGCTGTGCTGTGCCCTGTGGGGTGGGTGAAGTGGGGTGGGTAAGGCTTTCCTTCTTAAGGAAGATCCTCGGGGGAGTCCATTTGGATTAGCCTGAGTTGGTGGGAAGTGAGGGCCTCCGTTTAGGGCTGGGTGCGAAGCTTTTCATCTTCTTCACATCCCCTAGCCCTCCCTGTCACACCCCTGGGGCCACCTTCCACTGTGTCCCCATCCTGAAATAGCCATGGTTTAGCATGGAAGAAATGTGGTCCCTTAATCCCTCAGGAGCTGGTACATTCTACATTTGCCAGGGGTGGGCTTTGCCTTTCTGCTCCTTGAGGAGAAATCTCCACATGCTCAAAATCTATTTAATGAGACATTAGAGGAATGCAATTAGGCTTGGAGCTTGCTACCTCGGGCTCAGCTGTGGACAAAGCATTGCACCTCTGAAATAACTTTAAATAAAAAAAATCAACATGTACTTCTTTAGATTTTGCATGAGAAAGCCAGAGAACAGAATGGCCAAGAGCCCAGGGGCCCTACCAACTGCGAGACCCCTACTCCTGCAGCTTGAACTCGGTGTCACCGCCTTTTTTGGTCCATTGTGTTAGTGACTTTCATTGCATCCTCTCTGCTAGGAAAGCTAAGATTTCTTTGGGCAAAGGTCTACTTTCTTAATCTTTTGTCTCTAGCATTCAGGATGCATTTTGGCACCTGGATGCTAAAACCTCTGTTTTCCTTGCTGTGTTGGGGACCAAGGGAAGAGCTGGCTTTGGCTAGGCAAGTACCCTCTCAGGGCTCGGTCCCCAGTCCTAACAGTGTGGACTTGAGCCTTAGTAAACTGCTGAGAATTATCTTTGCCTGATGGTTCTTGGCCTTTGCTTTTTTACTGTGAACAACTCATAATTTTCCTTGCTCCTTCTGCCCGCATGAATCTTTTCCAGGCTTGGGGTCCTCTGATTCTACACATGCAGTTCCTCCCAGCTTTTTTTTTTTCCCTTTTGGACTAAGTACTTAAAATATGCAGCTGGAGTTGTTGTCTGGAATGTTCTGCTTCAACTTTAAAATCCTTAATATTTAAGGCCTTATTTATAGACATTAAAGTGTCTGCTGGCTATGTGTGTGTGTGTGTATTTAAATTCTCTAAGTTCATTTTGATTGTATTTCATCCTGGGGGATAATAGTTCATTTCAAGTTAATCTACAAGACTAAAGTGTAGCCTCTTTGGGTGGATGTGGGGGAATGGGAGCGAAATGGCAGCTGTTAAGTGTGCATAGCAACTCTTCACAACAGCTTAAACATGAAAAAGAAGTCGGAGTAATAGAATATGCTGGAATTTGATGAGGACACTGAGAGCTGTGGGATGCGGGATTTGAACTTAGGGTTGTAGACAATAACTATTTCTTGGACCGGAATTCTTGAACCTTTGCCCCAGGATGTCCTAGGAGAAAGACTGGTGGAGTTATCAGCAGAAACATTTACTCATAGGGCTGTGCGTGCTGCCTCTGTTCCTAGTCTACTCCTTTCTTCTTAAATTAAGCTTCTATGAGAAGGACAACATAATTGGTGTCACCTTAGTGTTCTATAAAGAAGAACCACAGAACCCTTCAAAGGCTTTAGAGATAAGATTTACCAAGAAACAAGGAAAATAAAACCCTCATCACTTAATGTGTGTAACTGCAATTAAACACGTTTTTATGAGAGACTCTGGTCTTTGCTGGCAGATAGTGGAAAATTCCCTGGGAAACTCATAGCATTTAAGAGTGCTAACCCACTTGGAAATGAAATTATTAGTGAGATCATTAGCCTCTTTTAACTCTCAGGAAATTGTCGAAGCATTGCAGGGTTTTAAAAAACATTTATTCAAAATCAAAGTTCTAACAAGTTAATAAAGAAGTTACAGTACAGACCGGCTTCTTTACTTGAAACCTTTGACCAAATGGCACAGAACTCAAAGTTTTAGGAAGTGACAAAACACCAAGAGCTTAAGATTGTAGAGTAGTAAGGGGGCTGGAGAAGTAGCTTTGAGGTTAAGAGCACTGGTTCTTCTGGAGGACCTGGGTTCAGTTCCTAGCGCTGACATCAGGTGGCTTCAGCTCAGGGAAGCACCAGCTGCAGCAGCTTCAAAGGCCTCTTCTGGCCTCCAGGGCACCTATACTCATATAGACCACAAATACACACATTAATAATAATAATAATAATAATAATAATAATAATGAGTCATAAATATTTTAGAATTTGGATTTTGAGTTAGAGTTGCATAACTCATAAATTCTATGAAAATATTAAATCTGAAATACCAACATTTTGGATAAGGGACACTCAACCCATATCTACAAAAAAACCCCACCCTTATTGAATTTGAATCCAGCTCCAAAATGATGGCGCGATCATACTTCTTGATTAAAACAGTAAAAAGCTAATGGCCTTCACTATTTCAACTAAAACTTAAAAAAATGTACTTGCTCCCGACCCCCGCTGTGCAAGACGTGGAGATGGAGTATCAGCCTCTAAGTCCTGCTATTTCTCTCATCAGTGGATCTGACGAGGCTATGTCAGTGTCATCTGACAGATTCTGTGTTGGGAGATGGAGGTGCTGAAGAGGCCCTGAAACCCCACTGTTATTGGAACAGTTAGGGAAGATAGCCTTGAAGCTGAGCCTGCAGAGCAACAGGCTGGTTAAAAGGAGTGGTCCAGGAGAGGCAGAAACTTTCTAAATGATTGCTCCCGTTCTTATTCTGAGTGGGATAACTAATACACATGAACACTTGTGGTGGCTGAGGATCTCAAAACTTTTAGGCTATTAACTTTTAATTTTTTATCACTAGTCTTCACACAGTGTCATAAATGTCCCATATAAACAATTTAAGTAGAGTCTGAGTGATAATTTAGTTGCAAATGTGTATTTCCATGGTATGTTTGTAAACTTGTATTAATGCCTATGGGCACAGTCATGAGTGTGTATGAATCCTTACTTAATGCTACTTCATGAATTTCATACTTTTTTTCCCCTCTTTGACATAGATGCCTTGGAGGGTCACAGTAGTATCTACATCTTTTTGATGGAACTGTGGCTTGGGCTTTACCAGGAACAGAGGCTCCTTGACTTGTGGCATTTTCTCATAGCTTTGTAATGAGAGTGACGTGGATAGGTGGTTTCTCTTTTGAGCTTTTTCCTCTTCTTGTACAGAGGGACCAACCTCATTGTAGAAGCCCCTTGATTCCTACACATCAGCTGAGAACAGAAAATCCAAAGTAAGGGTCTGCAGGTTTTTAGCTGTTCCAAACAGAGTCCCAGCAACTGTTTTCCAATTTAAACTTCAGAGTTTAAACACTCAGAGCTTACAACAGAGCGTTAGAATCCGAGTCGTGAGCTAGATGGAGAAGCACATGCCTTGAGGGCCAGTACTTAGGAGACTGAGGCAGGCAGATCTCTGAGCTTGAGATGACCCAAGGCTACAAAGTGCATTTCAGGACAGGACAGCCAGGACTACACAGGGAAACCCTGCTTCTTCAACAACAACAACAAAAGAAAAGACAACAAAACAGAATCCTTGTTGCAGCTGATGAATAAAAAATTCTGTATGAATTCTGTTCCCATTGGAACTTGCGAGTTTCACGTTTGAGTATTTTTTATTTGAATCACACACATCATTTGAACGTGTTCATGTGTAAAGAGTACAGTTTAGAGTCGGTGCTAAGAGCTGAGTGTGAGCGAGTCCCGTTCCCTACAGTCAAGGGCTGTGCAATGACACTTACACTAATGACTGACTCCATGCACAGGTGTGATGCCATACGATTGTATTTCCTAGTGACACTATCGCTGTCTTTGTATAAGCACACTATACTGTTTACACAGGAAACTACCTGGCTGTGAGGAGGTGAGAGCAGGGCTCTGTTTAGCTGTGAACTTCTTCTTCTCTAACACCGTGACTCAGAAAAAACATTGTGTGCTACTTTATCTCCCTAAGCGAGCAGCGTGGGATTGTAAGTCAGCTATAGAGATATTGCTAAAGAGAGAAGCGTGAATAAAGAGCAGCATGAGAGACCTTGTCCCTCAGCTCACGCCTGTCCACATCAGCCCACCAGCGTTGCTTCTGTAGCTTTCCCCAGCTCTGTAGGCTTTCGGAAGTGTGCTTCCTGACTTCTTGTTATTTGGAGAACTTTCTGCATAGGAAGACATTCAGGTTGATCAGAGGTCAAACTGGCAAATAGCCAGGAGAGCCAACAAGGCAACCTTGACTCAGCTAGCTCCTTTTCCTTTAAAGACAGAGAGCTGACTCTTTGGTTAGAACTGCAGAGCTTACAGCAGAAAGTCACTTAGGATTCCTCTCAGAATCATTTTGATTTGGTGGAGGAGAGATAGCAGCTGAGGTTCATTCCCAAAACATTCATCAAGAACCTACTCTTTGCAAGGTTGGAGAAGAATCTAGAAGGATGAGTTACTCCCTCACAGAGTTTTCTGACTCATAAAGGGATACAAGTAAGTAAAAAGTCAGTTCAAATACCCAGGAACTCTTTAACCGAGAGACAGTAAGCATGGAGGCTTGGAAGGACATGAAAGTGCAGAGAAAGTAGATGGCCCAGAGTGCACTGTAGGGATGAGAAAAGGCTTTAGAATGCTTTCCGGATGAGCAAACCAGAGCTCAATAACAAAGGATGAATAAGAATTAGCTAAGGTCAAGCTGTAGTGGCGCACGCCTTCAATCCCAGCACTTGGGAGGCAGAAGCAGGTGGATCTCTGTGAGTCTGAGGCTAGCCTGGTCTACAGAGCGAGTACCAGGACAGGCTACAAGCTATAGAGAGAAACCCTGTCTCAAACAAACAAACAAAAAGAAAGAAAAAAGAAAAGAAAAAGAAAGAATTAGCTAAGCAAATGAGATCATGAGGTGAAGCAGGAGACATTCTGAGAAAAGAGAAAATGTCACCAAAGGTGAAGTGGCTTGAAGCACATACATTTGAGACTCTGGACAAGCCTATGGAATTTGAATAGAAAGAAAATATAGAGGGGTGAGATTGGAGAGCAGAGGCCAGGCCATGTTGTATAGGCTCTGGAGATTCATCAAATGGACTTAAGGGAAAAATATGCCTGGAGTTATATTCGAGGGGTTTTTGGAAGATGATCTTGGCAAGGACAAGAGTCAGCATGGGAGAACCCTTTTGGGGGCATTTGGAGGCCTCTACCAACATACAGGCAGGAGACGAGGAGCCACGGTGGTGGTGATAGAACCCTGGAATTTAACAGGAAAGAGAGGTCAGGAGCCTGAGCAAACTCAGCAAGAGGATTAAAGGAAATCAGTAGAGTCAGGGCCCCACTGGATAAAGACTGACGGTACCAAACCGCGGCTCTGGCTTGAGCAGCCCTTGAGCTTGTAAGGACTGCAGACTCACGCTGCATACTTGGAGGTGTTACTTGAGTCTGCAAGAGGTTGCTGATGACCTTGACATACTGTTTCATTGCAATGGTTGGGACAAAGGTAGCACTACTGAAAATTTACTAGGACTGAGAAAGTAGAGAAGATATAGTCTTAAGAAACTCAACTACAGTAGGAAGAGACAGTTGTTAGAGATGGATATAAGTTGAGAAACACATTTTTATTCTGTCAGTAGAGCAATCAACTTTAGTTGATAGGAAAACGGAGAGTTTGAAGCTTATGAAGAACTCGTAAGATGGACATACAAGGGCTCTAGATCAAGACAATAATAAAGATATCTTTATTTATATAAAACTATTTCAGCCTTCAGTAGTTTGATCCTGAACTTTTTGTAGTTAAGAAGGGGTTGCATTGATTATAGACTGGCATACAGGAGGTAGAGACAAAACAAGAAATAGCAACTAACTCTAGCCAGAAGTTTATGTATAGTAGGTAATACAAGCTTGGTGTTTTTGACCCAAATTACCCATGACACTTCGTATGTAAAGGTTTGTGATGAGTATTAGCAACATTTAATGAAATAATGACCAATTTCTAGCACACAGGCGGACAGAGGTTTTGTTTATTGATTGAAACGTACCAAACATGCAGAAGACCGGTGTCTTTACACAGAAGTGTGTGATCAAGTGTGAGTCACCACGGTGTGGGCTGACATGAAGTAAATGTCGCTATGCAGCGATGAGGCTTGGCTCTGAGGCCCGGCTCTGCCTTGTGTTGCATCGAGAGACATCGGTGTACATTCGTAACAGCTCATTTCTAGAGGACAGCCCTCATGTGGCTCTCAATGTGATAAAGTGGTCAAATGACTTAGACGCTTTGAGCATTTGTTTTTTCGTTTCTAAAAAAAGGCGAGCTGATACCCACTCTCCAGGATTGCCATGGTGATTAAATGAGCAAGTGTGTATGCAGACCGTCAGGTGTGCCACATTAGTGCCCACAACACGATGCCCAACAGCTGTTCGGATGACATGTGAGTGAATGCAGAAGCCACTGCACGACCAGGCGGCCACTTACATTGGAATGTCACAGCCTCCCGAACTCCAAGAAAGGGGTTCATGGGAGCATTCTTTTATTTATAAAATTTTATGATAAAAATGCACCGTTTATGAAAAGCATTTATTATTATTATTATTATTATTATTATTATTATTATTATTGAGACAGGGTTTCTCTGTAGCTTTGGAGCCTGTCCTGGAACTAATTCTTGTAGATCAGGCTGGCCTCGAACTCACAGAGATCTACCTGCCTCTGCCTCTGAGATACTGAGATTAAAGGCGTGCGCCACCACTGCACTCTTATGAAATGAAAGGCTTTGGAAGCTGAAGGAATAAATTCACTAAGTTTGTAAGTACTGAGTAAATGTTGGTGGTGAGATGACCAACTGGATGTTTAACTCTTTTTCTTTCTCAGATTCCTAGTAGGTTCTCTGTATGAGAAATGGGCCTGCCAGTCAACAGCTTGCTAATGAAATCCCTATCCTATATAAGCCACCGCAATTCACCAGGAAGAACCAGAATAAACAGCAAAGGGCAGAAGGTCTACCAAAGGGGAGAGATGCTAGGAAGAAGGATCAGGCTAAGTGAGAGCCAAATAGTTCCTGCAAAGGAGCAGCTCAGAGGAGGGGAGCCCTGCCACAGAGCAGCTCTGAGTAAATGCATCTTCAGAGAGAGAAACCTTGGAAGGAGGTGCGGTGTGCAGTTCCCGCCATTCTGCCGTCACACAGACCTGCTTTGCTTAGTCTGTAGATTTCCTCAGTGGGGTTGTCACCAGTCATCCACTTAGAAGTGTCTTCTACTTCCTCGGTGGGTGCAGGAGGACAATGCGGCAAGCTCGCTTTTTATTGTGGAAATTGGGGGTTCCTGTGTTGGATCACAGTGAAAGGTTTGTGTAAATGTGGATCTGCCTTGGAGGCCACTCCAGGCTTGCTCAACGGGAAGCGCTGGTTTCTCAGCCTATGCTCCTGGACCATTTCTGTATGTCCTACCACCTTTGGCCATGGTCCCCACTCGGCACTCTGAGAGAACCTCCCTGCTAGTCTGTTGTGCCATGCCTTGCTTCCGTACTGCATGGCCATTTTTATGGTTACTGTGCTGCCAACTTGTATTTCCTGTTGTAGATCATAGGCGGAGTTGCCAGAACCTCGTTGAGAAAGCAGTGACCTATTGGTCACCCTGCTTCTTTCTGATATAGCCCTTGGTCTTTTCCATGGTTATGGCATTTGATGTCAACATGCAGATTGTCCTTTCCAACATAGAAAGGTCAGCAGGTGTAAGGACAAAATTGAAACCAGGATCAGGATCCTTGCCTGGAAACCTGTCCCCTATAGTGATTGGATAGGAGATTCCGTGATGCAGTTCTTACCCAGCCCATCCTGAAGTTTCCCAAAGGAAAAGAACTATTGAGACCCAAAGTCACATCGGCTGCCGCACAGCCTTTTTTGTTATGGTGTTGACTGCTATGGTCATTACCATAACTCCAGACAAACCCGGGGCGGCTTGGAGAGGGCAGTAGCTGTGCCACAGGCCGATGAGACGAACAATGCACTATTCACAGCTCACAAGGGCACGCCTGTCTCTGCAGCCAACCAAAATGGTGGTGGATATGAATGTCACCCTACAGTCTTGCTTTCGGTGATTAGAACCCATTAAAAGGATGACACAGTAGAAAGGATGAGCGACAACCCAGAAGGTGCCAGTCCTTTCCTTTTGGCCCAGGAGAGAGAGCAAGTGTTTGCCACCTTCCTGAGTCCACTATAAATGGCTGGATAACCTTTAGTTTGCCAGTTGACCTTTGCCGGCTTGCTTTCTTCCTTTTCTAAACCCCACCCCTTTTGGTTCATAAAGCAGTGTGGCGCTGTGTGCTCTGAGATAGCTATACGGCCTCAGTAAACCCGGTGTGAAATGCTGTTTCTTTTGAGAGTTTTGGTGTTATTCCATGGCTCACTCCCAGGAGAGCAGAGGCATGCCCATCTGGTGTGAGCAGTGAAAGGAGGGTCCCAACAGGTGCCGCCACCAGCCTGCTGCTGGGGAGCCGGCCCGCGGCCAGCCAGAGCTGCAGCCTTGTTATTTTTTTGATCTTTGCTTAGATGGAGGGCTGGAGTGTAGCACTCTCCCAAGCTGGTTAGGGACTCTTTGATCTGCCTGTGCCTAATAGGCAGAACTCTCTTCTCCGTTTCCTCTAACGACGAAAATAAACAGACGAGTTGGGTTTGTGGACAGCTGCATAAACAGAGCAGCTTGGAAGTATGTAGAGAGTATGTGGGCTGTATATACATTTGCGCATGGATGCTCTCGATCTGCATTCTGCATCCTTGGGATCAGAGCTTGATCTGAGGGAGATTTCTATCTAATGCAGGGAAATCCAGGCTCTCTTATGATCCGAGGGATCAAGGTCTCAGGACACTGGGGCAACAGCATTTCACACAGACGTGTATCATTTCTGAGACATTACAGTTCCATAAGGCCCATGATTGCCAGTGGCTCTGCTTAGGATTTCTTTAATCGACCTTTTATTACAAAAAGGCCTTAGATGTTTTTGCACAACTGTAAGCTAACTGATGCACTCTGAGCACAGTGGAGACAGGTTATGTGCCTTAAACGCGTGTTTGACCTGCATCATCACAACTCCCAATGGTTTCATTGGACCAGAACCCTTAAGTTGAGGAACCCCTTCGGTGAGATCCCCTTTAATGTCATAAGGCTGCCCACAGTTTGGACAGAAGCCTGAGGTGCTTTTTCATGTGTGGTGAGTCTAAACTTGGATGTTGGAGTTTGCAAGGCTGAACCCAAACTTTCCTTTCCCCTCCCTTCTTCCTTCCATCATGCCCGCCCTCCCTCCCTCTCAAGAGGCTCTTTCTTTTGACTTATGGGATTGCCATTTGCTTCCTTACATAGACACTGAGCTCTGGGGAAGCCTCTCTCTTCTCTCTCACCAGCCTCCAGAGGCTATGTAGACTTTCTTTCTGTTCTAAGATCTGCTTCTTCACAAATAAGTTTAGTCCAGGCCACTATTACCAGGTCTGGTATCCTAATGGATGATCTACCCACACACTGAATGAAGACAGAAAGAATTGAATTTTGAGATAACACATGCTCTAGGGTAACACATGGTTTAGGCATGCCATTTAGGACCTCGGGAGATCATAGAAGAAGCTGTGACTTCTAAAAGTTCACATACTTTGAAAACTTAGAAATTAGATTTTGTGTGTCACCATAAGTCTCCAGTTATCTTTCATGACCTTTCCTCTCAAACCTGTCATGAACAGTTTTGTATTTTAGCCTCCACCGTGATGCCCCTGCTGCCTGGAATGCCGCCATGACTTGTCTGCTGGTCAGATCTTTTCAGAGTCCAGCTTATTTGCCATCTTCCATCAGGACACTTCAGTCAGATGGTTTCACTCTTTCTACTGAATATTTAGAACACTTAACATTCCTAATTCTGCTTGCTTCACTTAATCCCAGAATGCAAGAGCCTGAAGCAGGGGAATTGTCATGAGTTCAAGGCCAGCCTGTGCTCCATAGTTGTTCCAGTCAATCCTGAGCTACAGAGTGACTCATTGTCTCAAAAAACCCATAAATAAATAAATAAATAAATAAATAAATAAATAAATAAATGGATGGATGGCATTAACCTATGATAACCATGTATTCACCTAGTATCGCCTGTGCCCATAAATCTTAAGTAAAGATGTAAAGAGATCCTCATTAATAAGACTAATATAAATATCATTTAATCCTCATGATAGTCCCATGGAATAGTTTTTTTAAAAAAACTTTTTCCCTCATTGCATTTTAGAAAAACAGGCCCCAAAGACATCAATTCCTTCATAGCTTTCCAACTTGTTGGTGCCTGAGTCTGAGCTCAAACTGCGGTCTGTCTGACTCCAAAACCGTGTTTGGACCAGTGAACTGTGCTTTCCTCTGGTGAGCCCTCTGGAGCCATCAGGAGGTTCAGGAGGTAAAGCCCAGCCCCAGCAGGAGATGCTGAGATGCCTTCAGGCTAGTGGGGGAGATGGATCCACAAGTTCCATATTGGTGACAGGCTCTGTAAGAGGGGCACCTGCTGTAAATGTACCCAGGGAAGTAGAGGAGCAAGGACACTGCAAGGCATTTCACCAGTGAGAGGAGAAGGGACCGTGGTGTGCCGTTCATCCGCAACGTTGATCCACCTGTCACCATCCCTTTTCATGGGCTCAGCAGAGGGACATCTGTTTCACAGTCAACTGTGACCCCGACCTTGGTTTTAGCATTCATGTAAAATAAAGGCTGTGGTGGTGGGAATGGAGGTGAAAATGATGGTAGGCAGAGAGGCCATATGAAAGCCTAAAAAATATGTCTATATATTTTGTAAATAAAACAATTAGGTTAAGGAGCTGGAAAAATGGCTCGATCGTTAAGAGCATTTGCTGCTCTTGCAGAGGACATGGGTTTGGTTCTCATCTCCCATAAGGAAGCTCACAACTGTCTGTAACTTCATTTCCAGGGGACCTGACACCCATTTATGGACTCTCTGGGCACTAGGCACACATGTGGTACCTTCAGGCAAAACACTCACAGACATTAAAAAAAGGTTAAGTTTGAAATTGCTAAAGAATAAATAGAATATATTCTAATTAAAGTTGGGTTGAAAATGTTACCCTGACTCCTTCCCCGGCTCCTGTTAATGAAGCTTCAGCTCGGTTTGGTTGTCTTGAACTATAGTCAAATGCCACCCTCTACTCTTCTGTACTCCACAGGCAGCTACTGTGGTGTTTTCCGTGTTGTGTTTATTATAATGCACTGTGGAGAAGAAGCAGGGAAGCACTGAAGGGCATCTAGTGAGAAATCTGACAGTGTCTACAGGAAGCATGTTCTTGGATTTGCTCTGCACACATGTGTTTTTCCACATGTTCTCTGTTGTAGACTCTCTGAGTCCTAGAGCCTGTAGCATGGGCCCTAAGAAGTCACTTGGTTCAGTATTCTGTATACTGTAGGGCCTTTAACCTCAGGCCACCATACTGGTGACAACCTCTGCTTGGGTGCAACTGGTGTGGAGGACTCTAGCTTATTTGCCTAGTTAGTCCCCGGGCACCGTCACAGGACACATTTGATAAGGCTAAGCCTCATCTGTTTTGTGGCTTTCTTGAATTATAATCATTCCAAAGCTTACCTTTCACCCGGCCTTACTTCACAGGCAGCTGCTAAGGTGTTTCCCATGTTGTATTTATTTATTTATTAGATACATTTATCTGATAAGCCACGGGTATCTATGGACTTCTAAGATTTCTCCTATGTACCTTTATTTTAAGATACCACCCTGGACTAGGGTATGTTTTTAGATTCAAGTTGAGACCAATAGGAAAAGCAAACAGAAATTACCATAACATAATGTTGTTCTGATGAAAATGTATGCATGCCACATGCTCCCTGACTACAAAGGAAAGCTGTGCTTTCTCACTTGCAGTGGGAGAGGACCAGAGAAACATTTCTGTGTCTGGTACCTTGGTTTGAACTTGGAACATAAAAGCGTCCACCAGTACCCCGTTTCCTCAAGATTCCATCATGTCTCGGTAGTGCCACAGTTGGTGACCAAGCCCCAACACATGGACTGCAGCATGTTTACAAATGACTATAAAATGTTTAGATGGTGCCCAGCTCTGCTGTTGAGATATTCCAGTATGCAATTTTTGCTTTACTCTTCTTAATGTATTTGATAGCTGTGTGTTTTTAATTTATTTCTTTTTTATTTGTCTATTCATTTACTTTTAAGATAGGATTTTGCTGTCTAGTCCAGGCTGGTCCTGAAGTTGTGATCCTCCTGCTTCCTTCCCTTGAGTACTTGGATTAGAAGTGTGCACGAAGATACCCAGTTTACTGCATATGTTATTTTCGCAACTCTGCCTTATGAATCATTGTTTTTTGTTGTTGTTGGACATAATATTAAAACTATCTGTCATCTATCTACCTATGAATCTACTTATGTATCTATGTACGTATGTATATACGTATGTATGTATGTATGTATGTACGTATGTGTATGTATGTATGTATGTATCTATCTATCTATCATCTTCACATCTATGTATGTGGAGACATGCATATGTCATGGCACATGAGAAAAGGTCAGAGGTTAATTTATGAGCATTGGTTTTCTCCTTCTACTGTATGGGTTTCGAAAGTGTATTTAGGGCTTGGCAGCAAGTTTTTTTTCCCCTGCTGAGCCATCTCAATGGCCCCCAGCTATCATATTTTTGTGTTCTAAAAGTTTGTTCTTATCCTCTGATAGTTTCTTCTATAAATAAAATAGCATCCTATTTCATGAATATGAAAATTTTCTCATCTCTTTGAGGATGTTAATGAGTTTTCTTTTAAGTTTTTCTTCTACTTCCCTGAATTGTCTTTAATTGCACCAATTCCCTTTTTCTCCCTATTTCATTTTTGACTTTCATGTTTAAGGCTTACTTCAATGTTTAATGACTTGGGCTGTGTCGTTTTATACCAGAATGGAACTCTAAGCCACTGAGTGGGACGGGTGTGTGTTTAAGAATGGCTGAGTGCACGCCCCCTCAACAGGTGTGCTTCCCTATGTCCAGGCAGGGGGAGGGCAGTCCAGCTGGTGGACACAGCATTATGAGTGCTAGGAGTTCTTTCGCCAAGGCTGTTCTCTCCCCCTCTGGAGAAGGATCCCTCAATTTCTGTTGGAATGTGACCTGAGATGTGTCTAAGGGGTCAGGAGAGCTGAATCCCAGCAGGGTTCATAGTAAGTTTCTGCACAAGATGCCCAACAAACCTGCCTGCTCTGTGGTCTACATCGATTTGTGGAATCCAGAGTCCTTATGGATCCTGGACTGTTGAAACCATGCTTTCTTCATGATATAAGCTGTGTTGCCACATTATAGACGTGTCTGAATCATCACAAGATTCTTTACAAGTAAATTCTTGGACAGGCTTGAATACGATCTGTGCTTGACAGATCCAGGCTCTCAGTGCAGCGGGAGCATGCTGTATGGAGTGTGGACATCCGAGACAAGCAGAGGGGATCAAACTGAGGATTGTATGGATGAGGAGTCAGGGGCAGCATCTGGCACCAAAGTCTTTGGGGAGCTTGCTTAGATTATAATTGAGTTGTGGGTTCATGTGTTCAATGGGATTGGAGAGAACAGAAAGAACTGGATGGGGTCCACACAAGGGTACCAGGTCTGGAGAGAGTAAGCTCACTCACACAAAGACAGGGACCAAGAGCTTCACTGCGGACCGCAAGGTTATTTAGCAGTCCCTCGATAAGAACAATGGTTTGAGTCTGATGGTAAGTCACTTCTCAGGTCTGGCTGCACAGTACAAACGCCAGGACCCACCCCAGGTCAGTTAATCAGAAGTCCTTGGGTGATTAAAAGTTCTTCAGGCCATTTTGATTTGGAACAAATATGAAACCCTTAAGAGTGGGGGAGTCTTGTAGAAAAGAAGCAGATGTGAGAGACTCTGCTTTTAAGGTGATCTGTTGGAGCCCATAACGTAACACTCAGAATTTAAATTATAGTATTAGATGTCTATAAACTCCAAATAGGCAGCTTGTGAACTGTGATACAGGAGTTGACAAGATGGTTCGGCTGGTAAAGATTCTTATTCATCCAGCCTGAGGACCTGAGTTCGATTCCTGGGACCCACATGGTGGAAGGAGAGAGCCCACTCCAGCTAGCTTTCCTCTGACTTCCATACACACTCTGTGGCACACACTTCTTCATTTGCAAAAAGAAAGGAATGGAATGAAATTCTTTTAAAAGTGAAAAAATATATTCGTGCAAATGAGCTTAGAAGAGGGAGACATCTTTATAGCTGGGATTTCTGGAGTGCGCCACCTAACTGAGGGCTAGTTATGTGCCTGGTCTAAAATATGTTCCGAAGTAGAGACAACAGTCTGTATTCTGTAGAAATTTCTATTTTAGATTGAGGACAGTAAGAAGAACAAGCTTGAAGAAATGGAGTTATTTGATGCTAAATTATGTTTGGGAATTTGAGTGCAATATAGATTTGAAGACAGCTTGGCTATGTTTGGAAAAGGTTCCTAGTTGCACATCTAATTTGAGTTTGGCCATGAAGAACTCCAGACAACAGCTTAGTGATGTAAACAGGGAGCAGAGAGCATTGTGGTTTCCCAGTGGCCATTGCTCTAAACTTTTTCTTGAAGAACCTCTTACTCTCCCTGCTGTCCTTAGGAGGCATGTGTTGTTTTTATCTCTGCTTTGCAGATGGAAAAGCCAATTCTTCTCAGTTGGAGTTTTTCTCTAAAATGGGGCTGAGTGGCTCTTTGCTGGGCCCATCAGCACCATCTGTAGAACGAGAGTAAGAAGAGGCGAGCCCCGTCTGGACCACATGCTTTCTGAACCATGACTCAGTGTCTGGTTAGTGTCAGAGGAGACCTCCACCTTAGCGTTTGAGACAGGTCTCTCACCGAGCCTGGCATTGGCTGGGCTGACTGCCTCCTTGGTGCGGGAGTTCCAGATATGCGTGCACCACGCCAGGCGTTTTACCTGGGTGCTGGGAATCTGAACTCAGATTCTCACGCTTGTATGGCGAGCCCTCCGTCCATGGAGCCATTTCCCAAGCTGACAGTTTGTCCACCACCATTTCCCAGAGTTCAGTCTTATGTTTTATATACTGTAGAGTACGTGAAGGCTTTCGAGAGAGAGGGGCAGGGCACGAAGATGGAAAGTATTGTTTTGAGAGACAAAAAGTAAATCCAGGAGACATAGAAGGCCAGTTAAAAAGATATCTCTGCAGACAAAGCTGAGAGGCCTGAGCAGTGGGGGAAGGGAAGGCAGGGAAGAACAGGAAAAGTTCTTAGACAGCAGGTCTCAGGCTGGCACCCCTGTGAGCTTCCCTGTGTCTTACAGTTGAGACTCCATATTCTTCACAGACTTTTAAGGAAAAGGCAAATGGCTTTTCTTAGCTGGTGTAAGTTCTGTCTTCATTCTAGGCTTATCAGGACGACACGACCTTTGATTCAGCTCACTGTTGTGTATAATTGAATTTTGGCCTCTGTGACTAAGCTGTTTTATATGCCTTATCTAAGAAGTTCTGAGATAAAGGGATTACATTAATTAAATACAATCAGATTCTGATGCCGGACTCTGACAATATTTCTCAACAGGCCAGCAAGTTGTTTTTCTTATTTCCTTGTGTTCTTTTCTTTCCTGTTCATTATAGCTACCCAGTTTAATATACCTCTTTCTTGAAGAACTTCAGACCACCTTCTACCAAATGCCGTCTTCTCTGAGCCTAGGGCTAGAAACGTCTGCATGTCCTTTCCCAAGCTTCCATAGTGTTGTATTTCTGAATCTCACCGGTGCCTTTAAATTGTGTTAGCACGGCATGCAAATGACCTCAGTGGGGAGAAGCAGGTAGTGAATCAGGGTGTGTTTGTACCTCTGTTGTGATTGTAGTCATGTGGTAGCTTGAGAAAGACCCTGGGCCTTGCTTACTCCCGTCAAAGGTATGTGGAGATGCTACCCAAGCTAGGTGTGAGAAATTCAAATGCATTCTTACTAATGATTTTCATAAGGGCTAAAGAGTTTAGGCCAAAAATAATTAAAGCGAACAATAGTCCTGTCAACAACACTCCCAAATAATGAGATAGCAATTATCCACTGAGTGAGCTCATTGTCCTTTCTGGCTCCAGGCACCAGGCATCTCATGATAACTGATGTTCACTTACACCTTTGCTTCCTACTGCCCTTTTCATTTTGATCTCTTTAACTTTTGTTTGTTTTGATTTAGTTGTCTGTTCTTAAGCAGAGGACGACTCCCAAGTCCCCCTCCCTAGCCTAAGCTCTGCAGTACCTGTGGCTTTCCTACTGTGGAACTTCCTTGGTTCCCTCCCTGTGATAGGCCCCATAATTAGGTTCTTAATAGGCAGTTTGATGGTGCTATTGATGATAATGATGAGTTTTAAGTGGATGCCTGTTGCCTAATAGGCCCGCTTCTTTGATGTCTTCTCTGGCTTGGTTGTGTGGGCTCTGCTGGCCAGCTGCTCACTTCTTGGCGATTTACTCTCCACTCCCCAGGTCAAAAGCATCAGAAAGAGCTTCCTCTTGCTTCCCTGGTGGAACCTGCAGGGAATCATGGGAAGGGGGCCTCTTGCTTTCTCATAGCTGGCCTGACACTTCAAAAATCCTCCTTTCTATGCCGAATGAAATTGAAGAAATGAATAGATACTGTAATTTTTAAAGGCCCGTGGATATATTTCATAATATATATCTTCATTTCTGGTGAGAAATAGGTTCTCTGATGCCAAGGTCAAGAGAGTGATGTACTAGGGAGGACTGGGCTCATGAACAGGTTCCTGACAGATCATAGTCATGATTTACATTTGTGCTGCTTTTTCCTTTTTGGATTTTTCTTAATCAAATTTACACCCTTAATGCAGGTACAATAATGCCTCTAGAGTAAATTTACTAAATTATCATTTTAATAATTTTCTCTTTTATAACAGAATTTCAGAATGATTCTAACATCCATGTTACTAGGAGGACAAAAGAGATCCAACATTTATATGAAGACAGGCTCTTGTATAGACAGGCTTGGCTTAAATTTGTGATATTTCTCACTTTGATGCCTGGGTATTGGAACTACAGGTGTAGACTATGTATGCCTAGCTAAAATGCATGCTTTGAAATTGTCATGGTAAAAAATTTCACTGTGGTTGATTTATTTATTTCCTTTTAAAGATTTCTTTTCTTTTTATTGTGTGTGTGTGCATGGTGTTTTGCCTGTATGTATGTTTGTGTACCATGTGTGCCTGGTGCCCACAGAGGCCAGAAGAGGGCATTGGATCCCCTAGAACTGGAGTTACAGATGACTGTGGCTATGTGGATGCTTGGTTTCCAACCCTGGTCCTTTGGGAAAGCAGTGCTCTTAACTGCTGAGTCATCCCTCCAGCCCTGCTGCATTTTAATCTTATCTCTTCTGTTGTGAGAACAATTCTTGAGCCTATAATCCAAAGCCAAGCTTTGGAGGTGGTTACACTCCTTTTAGCTTTGATTGTTTTGTGTGTGTGTGTGTGTGTGTGTGTACTTGTGTTCCTGAAGCACTTATTATATCATCACCAGTTTAAAAAGTAAATTTGACTTATTAAAGGAAATCTTAAGCAATATACATTCTCACATAGTCAGTGGGCAGACAGCTCATGGAAAAAGAGAAAATTCCTGAGCATCTGGCTGCAGATCTGAGTTCATCACCTATGTGTGTGTGCTGGCTCAGTTTTCTGGATTTGGTAACGGAGTTGTTATTTCTATGTTCGATGGATTTTAGAATGTCATTGTTTAAACCTAAATTGTTCTCTGGTAAAGACAATTCTTTGTCTCATTCTTACCTGAACTGGAACCTGAGTGCCATGGTTCCCCCTCAACAGTGAAGAACCTCTCCACATTGGGCCTCTTTATCTTTTAGAAACCCGTGGGCTTTTGGTAGCTTTTTTGTATGTAGGAATATACATGTCTGTTTTGGGGGACACATATTTCTGTGTTTCTCTACTCTGCAATTTATTATTGTCTTTTGTGGAGCAATTGTCATCTAGAAAAAATTAAATACATTCTTTGACTGTGTCTTCCTTTTGGGAATCGGGTACCGTGTCAGAAAAACCCTGAAGGCCTTGAGACAAGGTATGACAGGTATGACTAGTCTTAAGCAATGTAAGATAACACTTATCATAGCTGTTGAACCCACTTTGGAGTCTTATCCATGTCTGAAGGCACACTTAGTGTTTAGGGAGTGTAAGTGTCAGAGAGGTGAGCTCCTGGTGAGCTGTGTTCTGGAATTTTGTGAAGTGGTATTATATAATTAGAAAAAAGATGGTTACTAACCAAAAAGTCTACGTTCAAATCCCAGACACACGCCCTAGTCACTGGGTGGTGTTTATGAGGAAGAGGGGATGAAATACACATGGCGGGACTCGTGAACTTTCCTTCCTCCTTTTTCTTCTATGATCATTGCCCTTAGATTAGAGGTGTTATTTGAACAATGTGAAGCTGGTTGAATGACTTGTTGGACTTCCTTTGTTTCAGTGAGATCGACCCTTCAAGAGTCTGTTATTATCACTATTATTTTTTAGTTATCAAACAATGCCAGCATCAGTACTTCTGTGTTGTCAACCAATCAGAAGCTTACCCTTTCTCCCTGCATATGTATTGATCTTAAGGAAAACATTCTAAGCAGAATGTCATACACTTGCTGGTAATATCTGAGATAATTAGCGATGACATTCTAGCCCACAAGCTTCTGATAAATAGATTACATGAAGCGGTAATCTATTTATAAGGGGCGGTGGTACTCAGCATTCGGTGGCCCTTGTCCACGAAGGCAGTCTAGTGAGATGAGCAGTCCTCTCCTCCAGAGGTCTGAGCGCTGGTGCCTGAGTTCGGACGCGGACTATCTGTGTGGCTCTCTCTGTTCAGTGCTTATTGCCGCCTTAGAAAACAATAGCTTCATGTTTTGTTTCCAGTGTGTCATTAAGTATAAGGCACAGGACCTCAAAGTCTCAATTGTGCAAGTCAAGAATTATGCAGATAGAGTCATTTGCCTCCAGTAGTTAATCAGGATCACCTACGGGGATATCAGATAAGTAAACAGTTTATCACCCTACTTCCTGTGGGCCAAGCAGAGCTGGAAAAGTTTACCTGCATGTATTACTATTCATGCTCTTTGGATTCTTGTTTAATTCAGCTAGTGTTTGTTTAGTTGATATCCTATGAGAAATATAATAGAAGGGCAGGTAGCAATATAAAGCAAAGAGTTCAAATCAGACTCAGAAATATAGAAAGACTCTTGTTTCTCAGTGTGACATACCAATAAAACCACTGCATTTTGGTACCAAAAGAGCCATAAAATCATCCGCCTTCCTATTTACAGATGAGGAAGTTTCGGAGACTGAGTAAACTGCACAGAATTTCTGCAAGGGATGAATCTTAATGTATAAGATTTGGTTCTTAGCAAAAAGCCTAGAGCCATTTTGCTGAGGGGAGAAACTGGCCTTGGTCCTGTTTGGGTACCATGATGTGCACTATTGCTGTTGATGGTGTTGTGACGTCTTGTTACTGTTAGCTCAGTGGGATGCACACCTCCAGGAGTAGGCCTCGGACATGAGGGAGTACTTATGCGACGTGCAGGTTTCACGGCTGGGACACCCTGGCTTGAGTAATAGAGAAAGGCAGAAGAATGCTTTTATTCTTTCTGCTGACATCCTGTCAGTGGGCTCTGCAGAGATGGCACAGTGACCAAGAACGTTTGCGACTCTCACAGAGGACCCACGTTCAGTCCCCAGCCGTACGAGAAACTCACATCTTCTTGTAACTCCAGCTGCAGGGGATCCTGTACCCTCTTTCTGGCTGCTATGGTCACCCACATGTGTGTGCCTACATGCAAATAAAAGTAAAATAAATTTTTAAAAGATCCCACCATTACACAGGACTTTCCCTTTCTTCCTTACCTCACACTTGAGACGTTTTTGCAACTGTTTTGTCTTTTGACCACAAGCTGCCTTTTAATAAGATGCTTGAGAGGAAAACTACCCACAGAGATCATAGGACTGGGTGTATGATGTCAAAATATTCTGATGGAAACATCCCAGTACTGCTCATCACACTGTGGGAACTGTTCTGATCCCTAGCGATCTTTTTGAACCCTTATGAGACCAGGGTTTGGTGGAGAGTATCCGCCTTAGTGGCTTGTTCCAGAGGGCTTCTCACTCTTCTTTACTCTGTGGGACCTATTTCAGCATAGGAGCTTCTTTGGAGTGTGCTTGAGGAAGGGGCAAGTCCCTTTTCTTCTATTTTCTTGACTGCTGTGCCTGTGTGCTTTTTTCTTTGTAGTTTTTAATGGCGTTTGGCAAATTTGTATGCTTTTGAGCGAACATATCTTACGTTTCTACTTGTTTCTTCTTAGCTGTTTGTTATTTGTGTTGGAATCTCAGTCAAATGCACCTTTCCGACCTCAATTAGGTCTGTTCTTTCAGGAAAATCTGCGCGCGCGCGCACGCGCGCACGCGCGCGCGCACACACACACACACACACACACACACACCCCGCCCGCCTGTTGTTTGCTTGGGCCCTCCTGCTGCACACTCCCATGCTGACGGAATTAAGGGTTTGGGGAACAATTCTTCATTGATTCTCATACTTACTACCCAGTGTTGCCCTATGACATGCTTGGAGTAAAGTGTTACTGCCGTTTTAAAAAGAGAAAGTAGAAGCCGGGAAGATGATTTGACCAAAGCCCCAGAGCCCCGTGGGTCAGAGCTACTTTCCCTGGGCTTAATCTCTTGACTCTTGTAAAATCGGTTCAATGGGAGTCCAAGTTCCACAAAGATAAGCCTTTTGATTTTGTCTTCTGATACAGAAATTTGCAAGTTGATGAGAAGCAGATGGGTAATAAATTATTTTGTAACTTAAGGTCTGAATTAAGTAAGGGTGAACAAGGACACAAGCGAAAGGTGTGGGTACACGAAGGTAGGAGTGATTAATTCTGTCTTTGGTAATAAACAACAGCTGTTCTGGGCAGCGCAGTCGCAGTCAGCGCTGCCCTGCGAGGGGTGAGTGACAGCAGGTGTGGCTATAGGATGGCTGCGGGGGAGGAGGAGGGGAGGGAGGAAAGACCAGGCCTTTTCTCCTGTGTCCCTGGCAGAGGGAGCTGGGGACGGCTGAGGACCCACAGTGGCGGGGTGCGGTGGGGCAACCTGCGTGTTCACAGAGCAGAAAGGTCCAGAAATCCATCCTCTTGGGTGTCTTCATTGATCTCAGCTTCCAGCATAGCCTGATATTTCGTGGATATCTGCGGAGCTGATAACATCACAGGTCGAATGTGACAAGACTGAGCTTGCATGCATAACGAACAGAGAGGGTGAGGCAACCAGCCTCCCAGGGTTTCTCTGAGTCTCTGCTTCCTTCCCAGATGTGGTTTTTCCACATCTCCTTGACTCCTCCAGTGCACCTCCTGCCTTTTGTTTTGAACCTTTATGAATCTTCTTCAGGGTTTTTTGCTTGCTTGCTTTATAGCCACGTAGATGGCTATTCCATACTCCACACCGTGGCCGTTTCATGTGGGTTTTTAAATAAATTTCTTCTGTGCTTCAAATTCATCTACACTTACCTCATTAAAAGCCAACACCTCCTTTTAATGAGGGAGTTAACAGCTAAGAAATTTTGTTGGCTTTTGAGTCGGCTTCTCGAAAAAGCTTCTCTTTTCTTCAGCCACGCAAAGCTGTGACCGGAGTCCAGCCTATTTTGTTTACTGTGCTGGCCTGGAAACCTAGTGTGTCTTAGAGTTAAAGGGCCATCCAGCACCTCCTTGTAACACTTACAGCCACTGAACTTCGTGTCCAGTTCGTTTACCCTCAACTCATTCGCCACAAATTCATTTGAACTACTGTGTACTTGTTTTCCTGCGCTTCATGGACACTGACTTTGGTTTTGTCTGCTGGATCCTGAAATTCACCTTTCCTTCCCCACTACCTTGACAAGGCCCGTGTCTTCGAATGCTCAGGCTGGTCAATGAATTGGTTTTTTTGTGTGTGTTGGTATGTGTGTGAGTGAGTGTATGTATGTGTGTTTGTGTGTTTGTAGATATGAGTGTGTGTATGTGTGTTTGTGTGTATGTGTGTTTGTGTGTGTGTGCATGTGTGTGCGCATGTGTGTATGTGTGTGTATATGTATGTGTGTGTTTGTGGATGTGAGTGTGTGTGTGTGTGTGTGTGTGTGTGTGTGTGTGTGTGTATGACGCTGGGGATGAAATCCAGGGCTTCTTGCTTGCTAAGCAGGTGATTTGCCTTTGAGCTACTTTTCTACCTCTGTTATTTTTTTCCCTATAGATTAGCAAAGTCAACTGCTTCTGGACTCTGGTGGTTTTAGAAGACTTTCTGGCCAGCTTACACTGATGTCTTTGCTCTCTGGTTGTGGTCAGTCCCAGCACATGGCTTCCAGGGCCTTTGAAGCCTTTCACTGGGTAGAGAGAAGCTACTTGACTCTGGGTTGCTGGTTTTTTGCATTGCATTTGAATACACAGAGGGCAAGGGGATATGCCCATGGTTCCTTAATAGGTCTGCTTTTTCTTTTCTTACTTTTGATACTGAGGTTTGAACCCCTGTGTACCAGACAAGTGCAAGTGCTCAACCACTAAGCGATCTGCCTAACGCGGAAGCAGTTAACAGCTATCTGACTACACTTCCCAGGCTAGCAGGGCCTTGAACCTGCAATCCCCTTATCTCAATCTCCTGACTAACTGGGATTACAGGCCTATACCACCAAGCCAAATTTAAGCCTGCTTTTTTCATAAGAAAAATCAACCACACCAGAATCTCTGTTCAGTGGACCCAGGCTTTAGCTGTGGCCCTCACATAGGGGTTTTATACAAGATAAATAAAGTGAAATGAGTCTGCTTAAAAAAAAAAAGCGTTATTAATGGGAAAATAAAAAGGAAGAAAGATCAACCTGTTGCCCACGGGGGCTTCTTATATCTTAATTCATTTAATTCTCACAGTCAGATAAGGGAAGAGCTGGGATTTGTTTGACTTTATAGATGATGACATTAAAACTAAGGAATATTTGATCTTTATCTGCTCCATATCACTCTGAGAGTTGGAAGTAGAGGCCCTGTCTCCCCAGTACACCCCCCCCACACACACAATTTACCAGCCAGTTGGGGGAAATGAGATCCTATTGGAATTATCTGATGTGAGTGAGTATGTGAGTCCCCACCCCCATCCCCCAGGGAACTCAGGGCTGTTGCTTCCTGATTGTCCCATCCTGTCTCAGGCTAACCGAGCACACCTCCCTCTTTTTCTTTGTGTGTGCTGCTTGGGTTGCTCTGAAGCGTTCTACACATATATAGGTCACACATTCCTGGGACATAAGTGAGTCAATCAGCAGCTTAGAGATTCTTATTCATTCTGACTTTTGACCCTTTCTGTGTCAGCCATAAATGTGGGTGTGGAGAGGCAGTTTGGGAACTGTATGTTGAAAAAATAAAAGAGAAGCCCAAAGGAGATTTGTGGAAGGTACTATTGTCTGGGCTATAGTTCAAGTACAGCCATGGCTGAAGGTGAGATATGCTAGGAATTGGCAACCCTGGATGATGCCCTTGCCTGACTTTGGTGTGTATTCGCGTGTGAGCTCACGTACAGTATGTGGAATCTGGAAGCAGGACACTGGTTCTAGGTCACCCTGCCCCTGTGGATATGAAAACACAGGGATGGACATATTCCTTGTATAAAAAGGTATACTTTCTCTTTGATAATGTAAGCCTTTCCAGATGATTTTAATGCCTGACATAGTGGAAACACTGTGAAGTGGTTGTTACACTTAATTGTTTAGGGAATAATGGAAAAAAAAGTGTACATGTTCAGTACAGACTTGATTTTTTAAGAAATATTTTCAACCTGTGTTTGGGTAAACTCATGGATGTAGAATTCATGAGTCCAGATTATGACTACTCTCTTTAACTCATCTTCTCAAACTAGTTGGTCAACCACTAATATACTCAGGTTTTAAAATCAAAGGCAGAGTCTTAGAAAGGCCAAACATTCGGCAAGGGAAGTGTTTCTAGATACAGCACACACACAGGAAAACACTGTTTAAGTTGGAGAAAAAAAAACTATTAGAAAATGCATCGAGTGTGGTCCCGTTTACACTCCTTTTGTCACCTGAAAGTGAATTTGTTGAAATGGGGTGTCCGGGCTGTGACAGTCATCACTCCCTCTCACGCAGATAGCTGCCTGAGTTTCACAAGTGCTTGTGAGCGATCCAGGGTAGCCTGACAGCTGTCTTCAGTGAACATTCCTCGTGATAATTTCTAGGAATTATGCTTTAATTTGTAAATTCCCCCCACTTTTAGGTAAAATGTAGGCACATTGACTAAACCATCTCAGCACTTTGATGGGACTATGAAATGTTGATGCAACTGGTTTATGAAACTGAAGCTCTGAGCAGAGTTATTTTGATGAAAATTGGGTCGTACAAGAAAAGACAGGAGCAGCTGACTCGCTCATACTTCGCCTCTCTTTTCTGTGTATGGATTTACCCTTCAAGAGACTCAAGGCTTGATGCACACACACTACCCACCAGCTCTTATCCCAGTCATGCTAGTCCCTTCTAAACCTTAGAGATACACACCAAGTACCCATGACCCTGAGTTCACTGCAGCTCTATTTGTCATGGTAGTGGTCCTCCATCTGTGTGTGTCCCCAACCTCAGAAGTGCTCTCTGGGGGTAGCTGGATGTAATTTTTGTCACTGAATTTGCATTAGAATATTCAGTTAAGATTCTTGCAGATTTGGGTGATTCTGATGTTCCTTAAAGTGCTGTGCCCCACCAGGAAAAAGAGAGAAAGAGAGAGAGAGAGAGAGAGAGAGAGAGAGAGAGAGAGAGAGAGAGATTTTAAAGGTTTCCCTAAATTAACCCATGAGGTTAACATAATTTTACAAGAGTATTAATAGTATTTGCTTCTTCGCTTGTGTGTGTGTGTGGTGTGTGTGTGTTGTTTCTTAAAAGAGACAACAAGTTGATGGTAAAGTTTATTAGACAAGTAGTGAATGACAACAGTCAAGAGATTTATGAACAGAATAAAGGAGAACTTGTTCTATCTGATAACAAAATATGCTAAGACACATTTTAAAGTTAAAGTGAATTTGTTGTTGTTTGAGACAGGCTCTCTCTGCCTTCGGACTTGTTAAGTATGCTGGGATGGCCTTGACTCATAGAGATCCACCTACTTCTGTTGTCAGAGTGCCAGGAGTATGCACCATGTCTAGTAATAGTCAAAGTGAAATTACTCAGTAGAACAGACTTCAGAATCAGACTGGCATAATATTAACCAACCATCTCTAGGGCCTTAAGTGGCACACTGTATGTGTAGAATTACATTCAAAGACGGTAGAAGTCTGTTTTGTGCTTAGCATGGAGCCAGACATAGTGATACATACAAAGCAGGAGGCCCTTGGGTTCATAGCTAGCCTGGGCTACATAGCAAAAGACCTTTTGTTGAAAAGAAAACCTTGGGTAGGAAGATCCTATAAACATTCATGGATGTTTTATAGTACACCTCTTAGCTAATGCCCTTTCTAGAATTATCTCTTGTAGCTTCCACTTTCATCTAAGTTGCACATTCCCAACACCCTCTAAAATGTATTCCGCACTCTTGTTTCCCCCTTAGCCTTCCCTTCTCTCCTCCCCTATCTTGTATTCTCTGTGTGACTCCTGTGTAGAGGACACCTTGGGAAGGGCAGTTCCTTCCCCAGTCTGGCAGCTTTTCTAGGAAGCAAGAGTCCCAGGATTCTGGTTATGGGAATTCCCTTGCAGGCTCCCAGAATTCTGATGAACAAAAATTCCCAGCTTCTTTTTTTTGGGGTCATTTGCTAAACCTTAAACCTGGCATTTTAAGCTGTAGAAAAGCCCGGTATTATGGTGTTAGAATTGTTCCAAAGGAACCGACCCCTCACCGCTCTGCGTTTCTGAATTGGCGCACATCACTAGATTTGGTACACAAGTGTTTGCATGCACACAGCAGCGCGTCTGCATTTATCTCAGAGACTTGGTGTCACAGACAGGGAGGGGGTGTCTTCTACCTTAGGGGCTCCTGAATTGATTTGAATTTCTTTTAAAAATCATGTGTGTTCATTTGTGATAAAAACAAAATGGTTAAGATACTCCTAACAGCCGGGTACAGTGGTGTCCACACATAATTCCAACACTTGGAAGATAGAGGCAGAGGATGATGGTTATCTCCAGCTACATAGAGACTTTAAGGATTGATTTCATGGGCTATATGAGACTCTCTCTCGAAAGACAAGAGCAATAGCAACAACAACCAAATAAACAAAAATTTATATTTTTGAATTTGAGCTTAGCCTTTAGTAGCCAAGATATTTCTGCAGCCCAAACAAAACTTCTTAAAAGACAGGCATGTTAGTTAGTGACACAATGCTTGCCTAGCTCATGTGAGGCTCCAGCCTCAATCCCCAGAACCTGTGGGCAGGGGGCAGACCCTATATACAGATTCATGGCATCTTAATACAAATGTACGGAAGTGAAAGTTGCCTAAAACAAAACAAACAAAAACAACAAAACAAAAAAAAAAACCTGAGCTGTTTTCCATTTCTTTTTTTTAAGTTTGTGTTTTGTAAAATTTCATTACTATATGGATATGAGTTCTGATGAAAAAAAAACTGTCATGATTACTGGTGTTTTCAAACGCAAAGCCATTTCATCACCGTCAGCTCCTTTGCACTGTGTTCCCTCTGTAGTCAGCACCACCCTGTTCCTACTTCTGGCGGTGTCCTCTTCGGTCACAGTCATGCAGTGTCCAGAGCATCAGGGATGGAAGCAGGCAGCATTTAGCGCTTTACTTAGAACCCTGTGCTCTGTGCACCTGAAGTGTTCTCTTTTTATTTCTGAGCAGTATAGGGTAGTCATTGTGAATTCTGGTTTATTTACCCCGCTCTAGCTAAGGGGCACTTGGCGTGTGTCCAGTGTTGGGCATTTGCTAATACGCTGTTGTAAGCATTGGCTTGTAGGTTTTGGGTGCTCTTCTCACTTGGATCAACACCTCAGAGCTTACTTTGTTGGCTCAAACAGAGTCTGTGTGTTTGACTTCGGAAGAAACTGAAGATTCAGCAGTGCATCAGAGTCCAGTTGCTCCCCTCCTTGTCAGCCCTCGAGTCTAGCAGCTCATAAAAGGTTGTGGACATTTCTAGCCCTGTATGGTAAAATTTCAGGCTATAGTTTGCATTTTCATAGTGACTAATCATCCTAATCACCTTTGATGGTATGCTTTTACATAAAATTTCAAATCTTGTCTTTAAACCTCTTTTGGCCTGCAGACATACACACAGATAGAATATTGTATACATAATAAATAAATAAATAAATATTTTTTAAAAAAAGTATACTTAAAATATGTATGGTGAATTGTCACTGTCTAGCCCCGGCTGGCCTCAAATTTGCAAACTTCTTGACTCAGCCTCCCTGGTGTTGGGATTACAGAGATTACGAGGGATTACACCACACTTTGCCTAATTTTCATCATTTTTTAAAATGAAATCTTTCATATACTCTATATACAAATCATTTATCAGTTGTGATACATACCCCCTCCCCCCCATCAATCCGTGGCATGCCTTTTCCTTTCCTTAATAGTATCTTTTGCATGGCAAAAGTTAGAACACAAAGCAGCGCATGTCACTGTGAAATGTTCACATGAGTGTGTCACTATACTGTGTTCTCAGGGATCCCCTTCCTCCATCACACTCTCCCAATCCCCTGGCCTCCCCACTTCCTGGCCCTCTTTCTCTCCCCACAGTCTCCACTTCCGTGTCAATGTATTCTGCTACTCGTCTCGAAATCCCTTGAGATCTCTTTTGCCTCTTTCTGTTCTTCTTCCTCTCCCACCTCGCACCACACACACGCACGTGCACACGTACACACACACACACAGAATTTAAATCTAGATTTCACATATAAAAAACATGCTGTATATGAAAGATTTAATTTTGGCTTAGATCAACTTTTTTTTTCCGTTTTAAAATGCATTGTATTTTTGGTGCCACTACTAAGAATTCTCAGCCTACTCCAAAGCCGTGAGACTTTTCTATGTGTTTGGGATCTATGGTCTATTTTGAGTAAACTTTTGTATAATTCAGGAAGCATGGGTTTTCCCCCGCCCCAAAACTGTTGTCTTTTTCACTGTAGAAAAATCCTTTATTTTTTTCACACTTAGTGAAATTTATTCTAAAGAAAAGAAAATAATCCAGCCTATAACTCAAGCATCTTCCAGCATGAAGAAAAAGTTCTGTAGATGCTTGATGTGATGAAGAGTCCCTTTTGCCTAAGAGGACACCTAGTTGGCTTTCCAAAACCAAACATAGTTTATACTTCAGTTCTCTTTGCCCAGCTTCTTAGAAGCTCAAGAAAGACTGAAAATATATCACACTTTAGAATGAGAATGGAAATGAAGGCTCATTTAACTGAATTCTGCCTTTTTTAAACTTACAAAAATAACACAAGTATGTGGCAGAGTGTACACACAGCAGAAGTGTCATCTGGGTACTGGAACACCACCGGAGCTGGCTTTCTACTTCTTCCCCATTTCCTAGCTGTCTGGGGCTGGCATCTCTCCCTCCTCATGACCTCAGACGTTGGGCTCAGTCCTTGGCTCTCTTATTTTCTTCTTCTACTCACTCTCTGGGTGATCTCCCTCAGGTCGTGGCTGAAAATGCCACATACACTTCATGAGTCAAAGCTCCTCCTGCCTCCTGCTTCCCCGAATTCCAGACTGCTTTAGCCAACTGCCTCCTCAACACATCAGAGATGGCCAGTAGCTACTTGCCTACCACAGGAGTCTTGGTTTCCCCACCCACCCCTTTGGCTAGGCTTTCCCGTTGAGGTGAAGTTCAGTGTCGTCCTTCCATTTGCTAAGACAAAGGAGCCTGGATGTCACTTGAAACTGTCCACCAGACCTTTTCCCACTATCAGTGAAGTATTCCCAGTATTGGATTGTACCATGGTCACAAATGTTGCCTAGGGCGGTGGTTCTCAACCTTCCTAATGCTGTGACCCTTTAATATGGCTCCTTACATTGTGGTGACTCCCAACCATATGATTATTTTCATTGTCACTTCATAACTGTAAATCTGCTACTGTTATGAATCATAATGTAAATAAATATCTTATATGCAAGATATCTGATATGTGACTCCTGTGAAGGGGTCTACCCCCCAAAGGGGGTCATGACCCATAGGTTGAGAACTGCTGCCTTGGGATTTAGCCTCTACTCCTCAGTGGTTTTGTAGCTTCCTTCCTGACTGCTGAAGCCTGCTCTCTGCAATAGCCATAAAGCATTAATGACGAGGGCGGATCATGTCCTTTCCCAGTCAGAGTCTCATGGGAGGCTTGTCATCATTCTCGGTTGCATCTCCATGTGGCCTGATCCCAGCAGGTCTCTCTGAACTTTTCTGTTCTTCTCACTTCTGCCTGTTTAGTAGTCTTTGAATCAAAGCTTGTTTCTGAACAGGTTTGCGCATGCTGGCTCTGTGCTGTGGTGCTCAACCCTGTGTCTTCTCCAGACTCCAGCACACTGAGATACCCTTATCCTCCAAGAAGCCACTGCTCTCCTCAGAGGCCTTCCCTGACTCCTTTCCCAAGGACCCTCCTTCCCTACCTGGCTGCCTGTCTTCTCTCTTTGCTGTATCTTTCTTTGTAGAGTTCACCACTGCCTGTGGGTCTATTGCTTGCCTTCTGCTTACCTCCTCTACCAAGATGTAAACACCACGAAGGTGGAACTTTGATTGATTCATAGCTGTAACTCCGGCTTTTGGACAGGTGTGGCCCATAGTCCATGCTCAAAGAGTATTCTGGGAGGATCTCATACTCAGTGAGATCAATACCAGTCGATTCCTTCCTATTCTATTTTACTTCCTCCTTTCCCATGGAGGTTGCTATTATTATTCATGAGGGAAATTGCTTTTTAGTTTTCAAAAAAAAAAAAAAACGCATTTGTAACAGTGGTCACACAGCTTTTCTGATGGCACAAATCTTACACTATATCTTTCTCACTTAATAATGCATTTGGAGAATTAGTTTATCCATCCCTCTATGTATTTATCAGATTATACAGATAGCCCACACTACAAATAGAACCAAGTTCATTGTCCTGTCAATAGGTCTGTAGATTGTGTCCCCTTTCCACTACTAGTGGATGTGTTGGGACACACAGCTTGGACAGGAGAACTCATGTGGAGTTTTCTGTGAGTGACTTGGTAGATGTTGATGATGGGACTGTAAAATGCTCTTTCTTCTTTTGTATTCCCAGCAACTGTATATTGGTACCTGCTATTCCGCATCTTTGTCAACACAACATATTATGCCACTTTATCAGAAAAAAAAAAGGTCAACTCCTTTACAAATGAGATCAGTAATAAAAACCATTTTCTAGCTGGTAAACTCTTGAATTCCTAGATCTGAAACTTGCTTCACAAAGAAAGAATAAAGTATGGAAGAAAGTATAGAAAGTGATTTGAGATGAGAAACATTTGTCTTTGCAGAAGCTTCCAGAGACTTTCTTATGTAGAATTGTTTCTGGTGTGTGCTGAGACATCAAATATCTGCTTCCAGGATCTTGGTTTTCTTTCCATAAAGTACTATTTCTAGATGATTTTTTCTTAAATTAACATTTTTTATTTTCATATCTCAGTGTGTGAGTGTGTGCAAGTGAGACCAGAGGCCTAGGATTTCCTGAAACTAGAGTGACAGACAGGTGTGTTCTGCCTGTCAAAGGTACTGGGAACCAAACTCAGGCCCTCGGGAAGAACAAAAGTGTTCTTACCCACTGAGCCACTGTTCCAGCCCTGATTTTTATTTTCTTTCTTAAAACGAATCCACAACACAAAACCTCAAGTGTTGGAGTTGGCTTTAGGGTTCGTGGAAGTTGTTGCACTGGGTGATTTATTGTTACTTAACAGCCTTGCGGTTTCTGCCGGGCTTCGCTAGAGCATACGCAAAGAACAAGAACAGTTATCTGTTTTAATGACTCGGCCTGGCGTCCAGAACACAGGCACAGGAATGAATACAAAGAGCAATGCCAAGTCAGAGGAGAGCCAGTTCACAGCAGCACCCGGGGGCTTCTGTGATGTAGTTGGTTTCAGCCCAGGACTAGTGTGAATGTTGGTTGACTCTCGTTTGCTCTGCCCTTGTGGCTGCCAGCAGGGATGCACTGAGGTTCAAAGGGCAAACCCCAGTCTTCTCTGTTTCCATCAGCTGTCGAATGTGGGACGAGAGATTCTTGGGTGGCATCAGTATGTCAGAACTGAAGAGCTCTCTGAAGTTAGCTACTCCAATTCTCTAGATGATGAAACAGGTCAGAGAGACAAACTGAGATTCATAGGCGATAGTCCAGACGCTTTAGAACTCTTCCTTTTAAACGGGGAGAGTAAAGCGGGCACTGTCGTGTGTGCTTTATAGACTTAGATTGTTAGCTGCAAAAAAGCACTTTTGCTTTGAAATCCCTAAGAAGCAGTGTCAAACCAGTACACATGTCCCTGAACCCTTGCACCCACCACCTGCCCGTGGCAGACATTGTTAATCAACCTCAGAAAGTTATAGTCTAAGACCCCTCCTTCTACAGTGCTGCTGGTAACTAGTCGATATGGAGCCAAGTTTTTATGTGAGTTGAGCACCTGTTGGTTCCCCCTTATAAACGTGTGATTCATGACCAGATGCTAAGAGCCCTGGACCTGAAGCCAGAAGACTGTGGTTTGACTTCTCGATCTGCTTTTCCTGGTTATGTTGTATTAGGCAAGTCACTTAACTGTTCTAGACCAGTTTGCCCTGACATGAGGGAGTTGAGTGGGGTAATCACTAAACATCCCCCTGCTCTGATGTCGTTATGAGTCAAGGCACAGAGGTTTTGACTGGTGATTTTATAAGTTGACCATGACCATAGAAGTTTTTTGTTTGTTTGTTTGGGAAATTTGCATATTACAGATCTGTTACTGGAATTTAGAAGTACATGTTTCTAGCCTCTTGGCCACTTGCTTTTTATTTGCATGGTTCCATTGATCTCTATCCCTGAAACTAGAATTTAGGCGTTCACAGTGGGAAAGGGAGTTATTTAAATGAGAGGACAAGAACCTTTCTTGGCTAAGTGGGGCACAAATGGCCTCCCACACCAAGCTGGAGCAAGGCTCTCTATAGTTGGCCCACCCTGCAGTTCAGGACCTTGAGTTGCTTTTCTCTTCATTTTGCTTGCTCCGCTGGAACCTTCTGATGATCTAGAGGCCCTGTATTCATGCAGGTCTTAGCAAGGGGTTCTCTCGGGATTCCTCGTCTTGGGTCTCTCCTGCACTCTGCTCCATGGTGACATGATTTTTTGTTTTCCAGGCTCTCCTTCCTTAAGGGCGTATCCCCTCCTCTCTGTGATCACCCGACAACCCACAGTCATCTCCCATCTGGTTCCCACGGGCCCAGGAATCACCCCAGTGTTATCGCGCCATGCAGTCCCCACCGAGGCTGCCGCCACCGAGCCCCCTGGTGGTGAGGCACTAGCCAGCAGCGAGTCCGAGACAGAACAACCCACACAGCGGCAGAAGAAACCACGCAGGAGTCGCACCATCTTCACGGAGCTGCAGCTCATGGGCCTGGAGAAGAAATTTCAGAAACAGAAATACCTGTCTACTCCAGACAGGTGAGGGCATAAGGAAGGCACTCTCTGTAGGTACCAGCCTGGAGAAGCGGTTTGCCCTTTGTGGGGTGTGGATTCGTGAAGGGCACTTTCCATTCTGGCTTCCACTCTTGGTCCAGACTCTATTCCTTTGCTCAAGTCACGTCAACTTCTGGGTAGAAGAGGCAGCCATCTAAATCTAGTGCTCAGAGCCTGAATGCAATCTCTTCTCTGTCTCTTCTACGCATTAGACAAACCTCTTCAGTGTAACAAGCTAGGGAAAGCTCTGCAAATAGTTGCCCAGGCTCTAGCATCTTGAGCAGGGGGTCTAGACCTGGCCACCGGGCTGTGACTTCAGTCCTTCCTTGCTGTCTTGACACCTACGGGACTCAGCTTGCTGGCCTGGCTTTGGCTGGGAAAGGCCAGGATTGGTCCAGGTGAGGAGGTTTCTGACTCCGCAGTGTGTCCTAGCAGGACTGAAAGCAGAGATCGCTGTGGAGCGGGAGCGAAGTCTCCTCTTGAGACCCCTTTGCAGTTCATGTGGGGGTGGTTGTAACCCTTGCTTTCTGGAGAGGCCTAGTGCCTCACCCTCTGTCTTTAGGATCTCAAGTACAAAATATGCTGAGAGGCATCTCTCGCCTTGCTGCCTTATCTCATCCTGAGATGGTTAAGCTCAGGGATGAGACTATTTCTTGGGGGACTTTTCCAAGCCTTTTTAAAAATATATTTTTTTTCCTTTGCTAATTGCTTTGTGTCTATTCAGTTGACCCCAGTCCTGTGAGAGAACAGGGGTAAATGTAAATGAACGCCTGAAGTTATTTAGGACTTGTTTAGGAAACAAAATGGAAGTGCACATCCCCCCTTCCGGGAGAATATGTCCACTGGTTCCACAAGCCAGCTGCTTGCTGAGGATCTCTTGGGTGCTGGCAAAGTGGGCTGGCAGCGGGTCCAGAAAGCGGTACATGGAGCCCTGCTTTGAAGAACTCCACAGGGGAAGAATAACTGCAATTGCTCTAGCATAGCGAGCCGGTACCAGTGGCAGATGCTGCCATAGAAACCTAAAGATATTGCTAAGTGTGACAGGGAAACCTTTAAGAAGAGCATTGGTTCCAGGAGAGACAAAGCATCCTACAGAGGAAGGGATGCCCTTAAAAGGCTTAGACTCTTGTCTCACTGGGCACGTTGTAGGAACTATAAGCATGGGTGTGAATAGGGTAAGAAAGACCTCAGGTGCCTGGCTGAAGAGCAAGGTTTCGCAGTTGAGGCAGTCACTGATCCATAAGAGCCAGATTTACAATTTAGGATCATAGCTTTGGTAGCACCACGGCTGGTAATTGGTGGGGCAGAGAAGCCAGCTCTGAAAGAATCTAGGGATAGCTGCTGGATGTCATACTGGAAATAGAGAGGATGGGGGATGCTTGAAAATGGAATGGGAAGCACTGACCCTGGATGAGGGAGAAGGGTGGAAGTTGAGCACCCTGTGGTTCCTGAGTGAGGTGGGCCACTAAGAAACAAGGCTGCTATTCACAGAAGCTGAAAGGCCAGGGCAGGCTGGGATTGCTGGGGAAAGTGACCTTTGCCTTGAACATTCACACTGTGAGTAGCAGTTGGTCACGCAGGTCTGTGGATTGGAGAATTAATCCATGTGCTCCCCAGGTAGCAGGTAACTAACTTTATGTGTAAACAGGTAGAGCGGCCATCATTATTAGATGTAGGGTTGAGTATCTAAGAGCCTTCAGAAAGGATGGAAGAAAAGTTAGGCTTATTTCTCAGAAGCTAGAGAACTTTGAAACATTTAGAAATGTTAGTTCTTAATAAATCTGTTGGGGCTTCCTGATACTTGCCCCCCCGGCATCTCTCAGGTGACCCACACAGAAGTGACTCACTTGCCTAGGGAGGAGGATACCATCTGGCTGGCATTGAGGCTGACGCCTCAACCCGCCCTCCCTCCCTCTCACATGTTCCCTGCTTCCCTACGTGACCGGAGCCATGAGCACTCCCTCCTCCCACAGCTCCTGCCCTCCTCTTCCGTGTTTGTTTCTGCAGTTTCCTAGGTGACCCATTTGAGTGAATATGCAGGGAAGTGAGAATTTGTAGTGGTGGCAGGTAACGAGAGAAAGCTGATGACAGCGAGACATTTCCGCAGCCAGTGTGAGTCAGGGATGCATTTTTCCCAAGTGAGCTAACAGCATTTGCTAATGCCGGGGCAGAACTATGAACCTTCCACTGACTAGTGCACCTGATGGCCTCAGGTGAACCAGGCTCAGGAGAACCCCACAGCAGCCCGAGAGGACCAGAACTGGGGCATCCCCCTGGGTTGCTGGTTCATAGGAATGACCGCTTAGGGCATAGCTCTTCACTAATGAGAAGAGCTAAGTGCTGTTGGCACTGGGAACTTATTGCTTTTCTCGGTTGTAGAACGCTCAGCTGCCAGTAGCCCCTCTGCAGGGATGACCAGGTAGGTGTGTGTGGATGTAGTTTTAAGACAGGCTCAGCATTCCTTTGAGGGCAGGTTCAATTTTTAAAATTATTATTAGAGGCTTAATTAATATACCCTATTCAGAGGTCCTGGGAGTCATGCCTGTGAACACCAAGAGTTGGCTGATACCAGGGTCAGAGTTCCTGCCAATGCTAGATCTCCTCAGGTAGAGAAAACTGCAGCTGAGGCAGCACACCTGGACTGCCTGTGGCTTAGGTTTTTTGAACCTGTGCAGGCTTGCAAGAAATAGCGGCCCTAGGTCTGCAAGTGGCAATTCTCAGAAACCTGGGAACCTTCGAGCAGTGGTGGTCACTGCTCAGGCTGATGTCCAGGTCTGAACTGCTTTGCTGAGCAGGCTTGGTGCTCCAGGGAGCTTGCAGGCTGGCGGCTCAGTTCTCTCAGATCTCACATCTCTTTACATGGTGCCAGGTAACCACATAGGTCCCTGGCTGCAGCCTTGAGGACTAAGGGTAGGAACCTGACTAATTGCCCCTTCCTCCATGTGCTCCCTGGGAATGCTGGCTGCGCCCTCAGGCGGTGGCGTCCCTGTGTCCCCTTGGCAGATCTGCTTTGTAGAGAAGAATTGTGAGGTGAGAAGGTGGCCCTCACACAGAAGGTGGCCCTTACAGAAGGTGGCCCTCACACAGAAGGTGGCTCTCATACAGAAGGTGAGCCCTCACACAGAAGGTGGCCCTCACACGGAAGGTGGTTCTCATACAGAAGGTGGTCCTCATACAGAAGGTGGTCCTCACAGAAGGTGACCCTCACAGAAGGTGGCCCTCACAGAAGGTGGTCCTCACAGAAGGTGGCCCTCATAGAAGGTGGTCCTCACAGAAGGTGGCCCTCACACAGAAGGTGGCCCTCACACAGAGGTGGTCCTCATACAGAAGGTGGTCCTCACAGAAGGTGGCCCTCACACAGAAGGTGGCCCTCACACAGAGGTGGTCCTCATACAGAAGGTGGTCCTCACAGAAGGTGGTCCTCACAGAAGGTGGCCCTCATAGAAGGTGGTCCTCACAGAAGGTGGCCCTCACACAGAAGGTGGTCCTCACACAGAGGTGGTCCTCATACAGAAGGTGGTCCTCACAGAAGGTGGCCCGCACAGAAGGTAGCATACAAGTCAGCCAGGGGTGGATTTCATTCTCTCTCCAAAATTCAGGAGTCATTAAAAACAGAGCTAGAAGACTGTTTATTTCAGGCTTTTGGGGACACATGGTCTGTCACAGCTACTCCATCAAGTCTTCTTATGGAGCACAGAGGTAGCCATAAGCAATATGAAAGCAAACAAACTTATCTGTGTTCCGATAAACTTTATTTAAAAGAAAGTCAAGTGTCAAGAAGAGTTTGGTTCTATTGTTGAGAAATCCTAATCTCTCTCTAAGCTTTAAATCTTTTACTTGTAAAATGGGAATAACCACACCCACTTCAGAATTGATAGCACGGGGCAGGGGCTTAGTGTGTGTCTGGGATGCTGTCGTGCTCTAGGAACGGTTGCTGTGCTCTTGGGATTACCTCCCACTGCACACTCTATGGCAAAGGCTTTGCTGTTGGGGCCTTTCCAAAGGCCACAGAGAGAAGCAGGGACACGATGAGCGTAGAAGGCAGGAGGGACTCTGGGTTTGATGCTTGGACTCTTTATGGTGTTCTGTTCCAATCATTGTAACAATTTAGGGCAGCTCCAGTAAGTTCCTGGGCCAAAGAGATGGCTCAGAGGACGAGCCACTTGCTTCACAGGTATGAGGACGAGTTCAGAGTCCCAGAACCCACATCAAAGTCAGACAGGTGCAACTGCTCCCTATAATCCCAGCATTTAGTAGGAAGAAACAGGGGTTGCCCAGGGCAATGGGAGAACTCTGGGTTCAGCAAGGTACCCTGTCTCAATAAAGCAAGGAGTGTGATGGAAGAGGAAACCTGACATCGCCTTCGGATGTCCACACATCACACCCAAACATGTGCACACGTAACCATATATTCATGGCGATGCAAAAATATCTCTGAACCCTGCTTCTGGATTTAGCAGTGTTGTAGTAGGTACTTCTGTGAACGTAAAATGAAAGACTTGGTCTTGAGTTGGGGAGGCTGAAGTAACGTGTTCTCTGAAGAGAGCTAACAACATGGTCTATTGGGGGACTGCTGAATATGAGGGGTCATGGGAGCTGGGGGGCTTGCTGGAGGTGGATCTGGACTGATGCATGGAATTCCCACAGAAGTATAGCTTTACTTTTTATTTCCCGTGTTTGGGGCTGATAATCCACGGTTTACAGAGGATCAGGGTGAAGACTGAAGGCTCAGATGTCCAGGCGACAGTTTGAGATTCAGAAGCCAGTGTCTGGGGCTAGCCAGTATGACCCCTCCTCTCTTGTTCCCTCTTCTATCCCTCACGCTTCCTTTGTGTCTCATGCCTTCTAGGTTGGACTTGGCCCAGTCTCTGGGACTCACTCAGCTGCAAGTGAAGACTTGGTATCAGAACCGCAGGATGAAATGGAAGAAGATGGTAAGAGAGGACAGGGAGTCGAGTCCAGAGCCATCCTTAAGGGAAGAACCCTGCGCTGTGGGGGGCAGGGAGGACTGGTGGCAGTTTGGTTAAGACAGGAAGGTCTTCCACCATGCTGGCAGGGAGGGAGACTGAGCTTGACCTTATCTCCTAACCAGAGAGAGATTTTTTTTTTTTTTTTTTTTTTTTTAGTTTTCCTAGAAATCAAAGAAGAAAGCTTCTCAGCTGCTCTTCTGAATCCCACCTGCTGGTACTTCCAAAGCACTCTGCCCCCTCCCAGCAGTAGTGACAGTCATAAAAAAGACATGTGTTTTGTACGTAGGCCCTTAAATGTAGGAATCTTTAAAACTGGTCATAGTTACCTGGGTAGCAAGATAAGTCCTTCTCTCTCTGGGGATTCTGATTTCAGAGACTCATGTCAGGGCTGGGGCCAGGCCAGGTTATAGCAAAGCATGCTCCCCTCAACCAATTCCCACCTTCCAGTGATCTATGAGTTTATGAACCCGCCATGAGGCCGGAGCCCCCACACTATGCTCACTACCTTGAAGTCCCCACCTCTGAACATTTGAGTTTATGAACCCGCCATGAGGCCAGAGCCCCCACACTGTGCTCACTACGTTGAAGTCCCCACCTCTGGACATTTCGTCTTCGACATCGTGCTCTAAACACACGTGACCCCCAAACACTGCTGCTCCTCTGCTAGCCATGCTGGCCTAGACACCATGGGAAATACAGTAAATAAACTATAAGCCCTGCTCACAAGGGAATTTGTTATGAAGCTGGAGGAAGAAGGCCCAGGAAGAAGCAAGGAGGGCAGAATGACCCAGGGCCGGTTATTTCTTTTTTTTTTTTTTTTTTTTTTAATAGTCTACTAAAACTATTTATTATATAGCTGCTGGCATTTTCTTTGGGCCACCCACCAGTTCCCAGATAAAGGCACAGAGACTTAATTATTAATTATGAATGCTTGGCCTTAGCTTAGGCTTGTTCCACTAGCTCTTTTATTTTTTTTTTATTTTATTTTATTTTTTTTTTAATTTTTTTTTTTCAGTTTTTAAATTTATTTATTTATTAAGGATTTCTGCCTCGTCCCCACAACCGCTTCCCATTTCCCTCCCCCTCCCCCCGATCATGTCCCCCTCCCTCATCTGCTCGAAGAGCAATCAGGGTTCCCTGACCTGTGGGAAGCCCAAGGACTGCCCACCTCTATCCAGGTCTCATAAGGTGAGCATTCAAACTGCCTAGGCTCCCCCAAAGCCAGTACGTGCAGTAGGATCAAAAACCCACTGCAATTGTTCTTGAATTCTCAGTATTCCTCATTCTCCACTATGTTCAGCTAGTCCGGATTTATCCCATGCTTTTTCAGACCTAGGCCAGCTGGCCTTGGTGAGATCCCAATAGAACATCCCCATTGTCTTAGTGTGTGGGTGCACCCCTTGTGGTCCTGAGTTCCTTGCTCGTGCTCCGTCTCCTTCTGCTCCTGATTTGGACCTTGAGATTTCTGTCCGGTGCTCCCGTGTGGGTCTCTGTCTCTGTCTCCTTTCATCGCCTGATGAAGGTTAATATTCCTGAGGATGCCTATGTGTTTGTCTTTGGATTCGCCTTATTTAGCTTCTCTAGGAACATGAATTATAAGCTCAATGTCCTTTATTTATGGCTAGAAACCAAATATGAGTGAGTAGTTCCAAAGAAGCCAGCTGCAGACGGAAGTTGAAAGTGCAGGAACGTGAAATTCAGATAAATAGAATCATTCTAAAAATTCCATAAGGCTCTACACGCATGAAACTTACGGTGGAAACTGGGGTGGGGGGGGAGTTGTCGTTCTTTGAAGGAACCAAGTTTGGGAGTGAGAGGCGCTAGGCTGCATTCCCGTGCATGCCCCTCCCTGCCCATTTGGGGCACGTCCCTTTGGTTCTTTTCCTTTTAAGCTCCACCACCTACCTCTTTCCTCATCAATCTTCATCATGGAAATCAATGTCTCCTGAGTAGCAGAGTATTGTTTAAATTGGTTATCAGCAATCTTCTCATGAGTCATTTGAATAACGAACTGACAACCAATCCTCTGGGCCAGCACCGCCCAGTCCCCCGTGGGACAGTGTGTGTGCCTTGGGCTCTGACATCACTTGTTTTTCATCAGCCACTGTACTGCTGGCACAGTGCTGGGGTAGTTGATGGTGATTTTCAACCCTACACATCAAAGTGGAAGGAACTCTACAGATTTAACCTCAGAGAGGGTTCTAGGCAAACCAAACTCCGGGTCCCTTCAGGAGAGAAGAGAACCGAGCTTCTAGTTCATGTTAGCAATAACATGGACCAGTTAATTTATAACCAATAATAGAGACAAAGTGACAAGTTGAATCTGTCTCATGAAACCTTAAAATCGTTCTGTGACCCTTTGTGTTTCCATATGGCGGCTGTGAGTGTGGTGAGTCAGGAAGCGCCAATGGACCATGAGAGGAGAAAAAGGTGTTGAAGGGGCAGGAAAGATGGGGTGAAGAGTACAAAGGGAAGCAGAGGATGTGAGGAATGGGGGGAAGGCCATCACAAACAAATAACATTTGGAAATACTTTGTGAAATCTAATGCTTTGAATGCTAGTTAAAGTATTAATCAAAACACACAAAATATAAAAAAAATATTGAAAAGTCAAGTCAGGGCCACAGACCTGAAAACTAAGTTACACAAAGTAACCAGGGCACCAGAGAGGAAGGGATGATAGGTTTCAGAAGCAGGAGAGAAGGTAGGGCTTTGTGGGAGAGATGCCATCAAGCTGTTTTCAGTGGCTGAATGGACATGTGTCCAGTGATGGTTGGGGATGGACTGCAGGCAGAAGACCTAAGCTTGGGGCACTTAGAACCCTCAAAATGGCGGGAGCCACAAAGGCTTGGCGTTCCATTGTGAGTGTTGAGTTTTGACTCCCTCCGAACAGCGAGGCATTGTTGAGCTCTAGATTGCTTCACAGGTTTTCCGCCTAAAAACTCTTTCAAGGCTATCTCTTCAGGTACTGAGGAGGGAAGAGAAAGATAATTGGGTAATAAAGATGTCTCAAGGCTAGTAACCTAATTGGAACTGGAAAAAGATTAGTATTTGATTCTCAGACTCACTCCTGAGGCTGCCAAGGACAAAGCTGCCAAGAGCAAGATAGGATCTCTGACGAGTTTTGACTGGTCAGCATCTGTAACCTATAGCGGGTTGGGTAAATTCAATCTTGCACATGAGATGGGGTGCTTATCCTGTATTCTATTTCTGTGGCGCCACATAATTCATATCTGCCTGGAAACATCTTATTATTCAGTGGTCTTTCTTCCGAAAGAGGACCCAATCCCACGCCAGAATGTGGGTGGATTGTACTGTCATGCTTTTTAAATTTTATTTTTAATTAAAAACAATTTATTTTTGGTCTAGCTTTTGCATTGTCTCAAGAGAGTCAACAGTTCAGTGAGACTGTTACCAGCTGTTACCTGTATGACCCTGGACACGTTCTTGTGTGTCTCCTTGGTAAAAACCTCACATCTACTTCAGAGTGGTGCTAAAACTGAGGTGACATCTATAAAATACATAGGACAGTGCTTGCCAAACAAGATACAGACAAGGGATATTAGCTGCCGTTATTATTGCTTGTTATCTGCAAAATCCATGTTTTCAGATAACCTGAATTTTTGGAGACCACTATCAGTAAAGTCAAAGGCTTCCAGGGCCCCTCGAGTTGCCCTTTTGGTTGAGAGAGTCCTGGGTTGTTGGTCCCCGGTCAGAGTTTGGCACTGGGACACAGTTTGAGGCCTTGGGTTTTCAGGCTGGGGCAAGAGTAATGTGAGCAGTAACGCCCTGGGAGAGACTGACGCAGGAGAACCCAGACATTTTCTCCTGGTATCACTGAAACTGTCATCAATTCTGTGGTCCCCACTGTGCTGGAGGGAGGAAGGGGGAGAGAAGCAAGACTCTGAGTTCATAAGCCTGGCATCTGTTGGAAATGCAGATGAACAGAAAACATAGTGGTATGTGCTTTATGTTCATTGCACATTAAATAGAATCAATTGCTGGTCAGCCTGTTAGATTTGAGTGATTAGGAATCTTAGGTTCAAGGCCAGCTCTGTCCGTGGCTCACTTTGACCCTGAAAGCCCTTTATGCCAATTCTTTCTTGATTGGAAGAGGAAGGCAGATTCACACTTCTATACTGCCATCCTGTTCTGTTGTCTGAGGTGACTGCCTGAACACCATCTAGGTACCTCTCAAAGAAAGCAATAGACCAATCTTGACAGTCTCAGCTACAGGACAGTCACATGCTCCAATTTAGAGTTCAGAGGAGGACTGGCGATAGACACAGTTAGTGAAGTACCTTGTTCTAGGTGTTTTCATGAGAGACAGAAGCATGTGATCTTGTGTCCAATGGGTTGCCTAGCCCATCTGGACTAAGGAACAGACGGTCTCTAGGAGTCAGTGAGGAAGCCCCCAGAGAGGGCTGCAGGGTGCATGCCAGTCTGCAGTCCTGGCGCAGAGTAGGTGCGGGATAATTGCATGTCTCAGGTGTGCTGGGAGGCAGGGGCCAGAGGTCGATGTGGAAAGCAGCCAGGAGGGTAGTTGTCTTCTAATTACTGCTTGCACTGGAATGTTCTATTCCATGTAGAAAATGGTTTGATTGTTTTGACTGTTTTTCCATGCTGTCGGAAAGCAGCCAGGTGGGGTAAATCCAAGCTGTGTGGGTGGTGTCCTCTAATTGCCGGGCTTTCCTTTGCCAATTAGGTGGCTTCCTTAGACCTGCCCTTTTCTAACTTGATTACTGCATGGGGCAACTGCTTTTTGTATAACCCCTTTCATACCTGGTGGAGCTGCTTTCAACATGTAGGTTCCGTCCTGGCACAGCCAGGCACTTTCAAAAGTACTGATGACATCAAAATCAGATACTGACTTACCCAAAAAGGAATACAGGGGTGTCGTGTCTCCAGAGGTGAATTCTGTTAATGTCTACACCTTGCTGAAGGTTACTTCGTATCTCCATGGGAGCTATCTAGTCAGGTTCAAATAAGCCAAGAAGAATTGCAGCTGGAAAGAGGTGTTCGTTGAGAATACATATTGTCCTGGCCTTTGTACATGAAAACTAACTCAAAACAGATCACAGATCTACACAAGAGCTAAAACAGTAAAAGCTTAGAAGAAAACCTAAGTAAATATTTTTGCCTTAGGACTGAACAAGGCTTTCTGATATAAGACACAAAATCAGAGTCAACACAGAAAAACTAAGCTGGATTTTATGAAAATGAAAACTTTTGTACTGTGAAGGGTCTGTCACAAAGTGCGAACACTAGAGAGAGAGGAAGTGAAAAAAAGAGCCCTTAGCAAGAGAACAAATTTTTCAAATGTTTTATCTGATAAGGGACATGTATCTAGATTTTTTTTTTTAAAAGAAAGCATCCCTTGTGATGTATTCTAAGGAGACAATTTGAACAGACCTACCTCCAAAGCAGATGTACAAATGGTTTTCCCATTCCACATGGTCAACCCTGAGATGGTGTACACACAAGAAGTAAACCGACTGAGCAATCTGTACTTATATACTTAAGAGAAAATGTGTATCAACAATTAAAAGAAAAGAAGCCCATGAATTTGTGGGAGACCAATGTGGGGAGGGATACATGAGAAGGGTTGGAGGAAAGGAATGGGGAATGATGCAATTATATTTTAAAATTTATTTTGAAAAGATGTACAAATAGCCAATAAGCCCACAAAAGGCTGCTCAACCTTGTTCACATCAGGGAAATGCAAATCAAATGAAATCCCACTTCACACTAGCGAGAATGGCTATAGTCAGGAAGGCGTAATGACAGACATTGGTGAGGAGGTGGAGACTTGAAATCCACACACATGGCTGGCTGGAATGCACAATGGTACAGCTACTTTAGAAAAAGTCCCTAGAATGTTAATCATAGAGTTGCCATATGATGCAGCAATTACATGTCTGGGTATAGACCTGAAAGAGATCAAAGCAGAAACTTGCAGAGATATTTGTTCACCCATGTTCATAACAGCATTATTAACAGAGCCCAAAGGTAGGAGTAACCAACCTTTGATACAGACATAAAGTGAATATTATTTTCACTACAACATGTTATGATTCTATTTAAATGAACTGTCCAGAATGGATTCATCTGTAAGGAAACACGAAGACTACTGATTGCCAAGGCACAAGGCAAAGATGTTGTGGGGAGTGCAGATTTGGTGCTAATGGGTATAAGGTTGAAAATGAGGGAAATGCTCTAAAATTGCCTTGCAACGATAGATACCCAAGTTGGCAATTATACTAAACATTGTTGAATTGGATAGTTTAAATACACAAAGCATGCTTGCAAATTATGTCTCAAAGCTGTTTTAATAAGAACTTAAAGTTTGGTGAGTTGCTGTACTCATTCTTGAGGTTTAGCCTAAGAAGGTCCTCTTCTGTCCTTGAAGAAAGAGACAGTGTTGTTAAATACCCAGTGAGTACATAGAAAGATTCCGGCAGCTGAAGTGTCAGAAGAGATTTAGAAGGTCCTCTTTTGTCCTTGAAGAAAGAGACAGGGTCAATAAATACCCAGTGACTACACAGAAAGGTCCTGGCAGCTGAAGTCTCAGGAGAGATTTGCCCCTAAGGCGCTTCTGTGCAAATGGAGAAGACAGAGATCTTCTATAGTTTGATCTAGAATGGCCCCAAAGGCCCATGTATAGAAGGCTCCATCTCTAGCCTATAATGCTGTTGGGGGTGAAGGAATGATGGAAGATATATATATATATATATATATATATATATATATATATATATATATATATCTAAAATATATATATACACATATATATGTTTAAGTATATATATATATGTATATCATATGTTTTGTTCATATCTACCTCCCATCCCCTAAGTTCTATTTATATTTTAAGATAGGGTCTTACGTAGCTCAGCTCGCCTTGAACTTGTTATATAGAGATGATCCACTTGCCTCTACCTCCCAAATTCTGGGATCACAGGTGTATGTCACTATGCTGAGCTTTTTTTTTTTATTTATCATCTTTCTTCAACTTTCTAAAGTGTTTATTGAGAAAGGTTCTATCCATAATAGCTGTCAAAGGCCTGCTGCGTGCTGGGAGCCAGTGGGAGGGGCCGGCAAATATGCATGCAGAGGTGGTGCTTTTATGAAAGTTCTCATAGGGCACATGGGGAGAGCATGTGATTGACTCAGGAGAGCAGGGCAGGTAGGCTTCCAAAAGATGTAATCCAGGGAGAGGCTGCCATTCAGCACCTTCCTGGTGTCTCATGTACACAATGGGCTCTTCCCAGTCACCTGTGGTAGAAGGTACGCTGAGCCCCATTTTACAGATGAGGAAACCGAGACTGAGGTTCCTTAAAGAGTTTCCCAAAAACAAAGTTGGAAAGTGGCTGGAATTTAGCGGTTGCATCTCTTTCTATGGTGGCCAATTATCTCTTTCCACAAGACAGGAGGATATATTTTTAACTCCTTTTCTTCTGATAACAGAAATTCTAATGAATGATCCTTGGTGAAAATTTAGAAAATAGCATAATATAAAGAAATGAAACGTTATCCATGATCTCGATCCTGCAAACAAGGCAGCATATAGCTCTCTATCCTCAAAACTGAACTATGCTGTATTATGGCTAGTTTTTAATAAAAATAAAAATATATTTATAATGTTTCCCAAGCTGAGCCTCTCCTCTATAATAATTGTTTTGGTTATCAGAAACCTCTCTTTGGAATTGATTGTAATTATCTCATATTTAGGGTACCCACTCTAACTTTTGCTATTGTAATCAATGTTGGGTTGACTATGTTTTGCAGATCAACCTTTTTGTAGATATGGGTGAGTGTTGAGAATTTATCCAGAGGAATTTCTTTTTTAAAGGGGTTCATGTTTTAAAGCATTTAGCTTGAATCGTCAGATTGTCCAGGCTCCATCTTCACACAAAGTGTGTTTATTCTCTTGCTTGCTACAGATTTATCACTTCGATAGTTATTACATTAGCATTTGAAGTTTAATTGCTTTCCTCACCAAATAAGGTGACTTTTTTGCCAAAGTATATAATGCTGTCTAAATGTCCACTGAACATGGAAGAAGTTGACTTTAGGGGATGGTCTTAAAGTACATGTGGTCAAACCCTATGGCTTTGCTATTGGCTGGAGAGACCGTACAATGCTGTGTGAGGGCGAACCAGGACCAGGAAGTTGCAGGCTGAAGGGATTTCTTCGATTCAGTAATTTCTCTCTCCCTTTATCCCACATAGGTTCTTAAAGGTGGACAAGAAGCACCCACAAAACCTAAGGGGCGTCCCAAGAAGAACTCTATTCCCACATCAGAGGAGATTGAAGCTGAAGAGAAGATGAACAGCCAGGCCCAGAGCCAAGAGCACCTGGAGTCCTTGCAGGGACAAAAGGAGCCCTGTGATACCCAGGAGCCCAAAGCATGCCATATCCCCCTGGAGGTGGCAGAAGCACCACCTCACCAGCCCCAGGAGTTGCCAGAAGCTTCTTCTGAACCCCCACCATTAAGCTAAGCTAAAGTTGTTTGGGGGAAGGGGGATACTGGGGAAAAGGGAAGAGAGAGAAGGCAAGGAGACTCAGGATAGGAGACTGCTAAAGCCTAGTCGCCTGGGTGAAGGAGCGCCACCTGGCCACCTCCTCCCAGTGGCATTTTCATCTTGAGCATTTGATGAAGACTTGTTTTCCTTGGGTCTTGCCCTTCTTGCAAGGCTGTGTTAGCCACAGATACCCCCGAGTAAGGGAGCTAGCGCCTTGGAGCTGTTTGCCCAGGCTGGGGCGATGGCTGTGGGGTTGAGTACAGCAGCCTGTCAGTGTGAGGAGCTGGGCTGGCCTGCAGAGAGGGCTGCTCTTCTCCCTCCCTGCTTCCCTCTGGGTAGCCAGTCAGCAGTGCAGAGAGGTGGGTGGGAGCGCTCAGGAAGCCCGGCCAGGCTCCTTGCTGACTCAGCGCTTATTTCTGTAGTTTTAAGAGAATGGAATGTTTTGGGGTTCTTTTTGGAGGGTGGGGTGGGGAAGACTGTTGAAGGCAGGCAAAGAAAGAAAAGAAAAAGAAAAAAAAATGAGTTGGAGGGAGTTACGAGTTACTAGGGACATCTCTGAGTCCTGCTTGCCTGTTTGGAGACACGTGTGCCTTTGTACCTTTATAAGATGGTCAGGTGATAAAACCCTTACGAGCCTTGGTTTTCCTGCCTCATTAAGTTGACATCCCTGAAGCTGCAAATGCAGATACGTTAAGATAACTTTTATTTTTTAATTAAAAATACATCTTTCAAGAGGATTGTCTTGTTTTCTTTTCTTTATTATTTTGAGAAGTGTCCTATGAAAAGAGGGTAGCCAGGTACCCTGGACCTTCCTTTCCCTATCTACAAAGCAAAAGGTTGGACCAGACCACTAATGCCAAAGTACAGGAGCCACAGCTGTGGTCACGAGTCAAGGAAGATGAGCAGCTAGGCTGCCCCCACGAAGCAGCCCCATGCCAGCAGCTGTGGATCTGGGACTTCAACTTTCAAAAGTTGTTGTGACCTTTAAAAGTATATCTATCTGTTTTATTTGCATGTACGTGCGAATGGCTACATACATGCTTATATCCCTCTCTCTCTGTGTCTCTGTCTCTGTCTCTCTGTGTCTCTGTCTCTGTGTGTGTGTGTGCTGCATGCTCATGCCACAGTATGTGTGTGGAGGTCAGAGGGAAAACTAGGGGAGTCGGTTCTATCCTCTACCATGTGGATTCTGGTGACTGAACTCAAGTCACTAGGTTTGGAGGTGAGCGGCTTTACCTGCTCACTGTCTTGCAGGCTGGGCCTGTTTTACCTTTCGAGTAGCTAACTAAGTTATATGCTATAAAAGGTCAAAACTCATTTGTATTGGTTTCTCTCTTGTCCTCTCACCTTTTCTTCATGGAGTGTCCAGTTTTTAAGAGAAGAAAACTTAACAGACCGCCTAGCTGTGCTAAGTCATATCAAATTTAAAAGTGATGCCCTAGACTGGGGCTGGTGGCTGGTGGGTACAGGCTTTCTTACATGCACAGGGGCCTAGGCACTACTCCCAGCATCAGAGGAAGGCAAATGAGATGCAGTAAGGATGCCCCACTTTAAATAAGACCAGGGAAGGGCCAGGAACCGAGTGTCCCAAGGAGGGTTCGTCTGACTCTCACACACTCTGGCTGGGAGAATCTTACAGGGCCATCGTTAGGGTTGTTTCCCTGTGGTGCCCTTCAGGACTCAATACCCAGTGGCTAGCCAGCCACCGATTGCTGTCAACTCTGACAAGTCGAAGGCTTGGCGGATACCAGTCAGCTGCTAAGAGAGCCTCGACTAGGAGGCAGAACTGATTACTATTTCTGAAATAGTCCTATAACACACTTCAGAGCCCACCAGGAAAAACGTTGCCTGTGTGCACACATCTGGCTGCCTGTTTCCCTCTGTTAGGGCAACTGCAGTTTTGGTGTCGCCGTGGCAGACTTACCCCTCTGCTACTGAGTAGAGTAGAGAAAGCCCTCTTTCTTTTCTTTCCACTCCTGTGAACAGACAAAGGAGTTAAGGACTTGGCCTCCGAGAACCAGTTTGTGCAGACCACACCCAGCTGCCTGTGTGAGGTGGTTTGTAACAAGTGTACAGAAAGCTGTCTCGCTCACCTCTACCCACCCCGCAGTATAGTTGTACAATCCGCCAACCAGGTGGTGTCACAACAAGACAGGGAGTATGCACAATGGCCAGAGTAAGCTGCGGAGGGCAGCCGGGTTAGACTCTGAGGGCCGTTCTATTGACCTCACTCCAAGAGACGCCTCTCAGTGAGATGCCGGTTTCCTAGGAGGGCTTTCAGTCTCTTGCCCCGGGTGTAACCTTCTTCCTTACCGTGCTCTGACTATGACTGCAACCTTATGGACCTGTTTGAGTGCATACAAGCCGCTTTTCCCACGTGCTGGGTTCCAGGCGCTTCTGACTCCAGCTTATTCCTTGGCCCATCCTCTTTGGTTTGTTTCTTGCCTGGAGGGGTTGAAGACATTTCGCTGGTGAATTTAAGACCTGGGATTATCGTTCCTTATGTTTGGGAAGGCCCAGCCCAAGGGTACCTCCATTTACAAGCTCTTGGCTTATTCTCAGATGTGCAAAGCTTTTTTCTTTTTCTGATGAATCAAAGATGAGACAGGCGGGACCTTTATTATTATTTTTTAATTGACAGATACAGATTATACATACCTTAAGCATACCTGATGTTTCAGTCTTCACACAATGTAGAATGGTTACATTAGGCAAATTGGCATTTGCATTAACTCATATACCATTATTCTGTGGCTAGACTAAGAAAATCTATTCTCAGTAACTTAATTACTTAATACTCTAAAACCTGTAATTGCCATGTGTGCAATATTCTTAAACCTACTAATCTTAACTGAAACCTTTTTAAAATTTTTATTTATTTTTATTTCATGTGCATTAGTGTTTGACCTGCATGTATGTCTGTGTTAGTGTATTGGATCCTCTAGAACTGGAATTGCACACTGTTGTGAGCTGCCATAGGGTGTTGGGAATTGAACCCAGGACTTCTGGAAGAGCAGCCAGTGTTCTTAACCACCGAGTCATCTCTCCAGGCCTATGAAATCTTGAATCCTTTACCCAAAGTCTCTCCTGACCTAATCCCCCACCTCTAACGTGGTAATTACCATGGCAACAATGTACTTCTATCATACACTCAACTTCATTAGCATCCACGTACCAAGTAAGGACATGCCATGGTTGCCTTCGATTGCTGTCTCCCTTTTCCGCTTAGTATGATGACCTCCAGGCTCATTTCTTTTGTCCCAAATGATATGATTTTCTTCACTTTTGTGCCAAACAGTATTTCATCATAGCTATGTACGAGTCTCTTTAGCCACCTGTTAGTTGGATCCTAGGGTTGACAGCGTCTCTGCCATGTGAGGAGTGCTGACGTGAATACATGCAGGCCGATGTCTTTCTCCAGCAGTGGAGAGGAAAGGGCTTATGCTGTGTTTGTAAGCCGAGCTCTGCTCTTCCTCCAACTCTGCTTTCTCTTTGCACATACTTCCCAGGACCAGTGCTAGGCATCCAGGTGCCAGCTTCACAAGTTTCCTCTGGGACGTCACAGTAGGTAGCTTGTTCTAACGAATTCTGGAAGAAATTACTGAGTGGTTTCCCCAGCATCGCCTCATCCTCAGCATTTCTTAGTGCCTCTTAACCTCCTTTCTCCATTTGCAGGTCTTGCTAAGCAAATGCAGGACGATGCTCACCAAGGGCTCAGAGTTTAATGTTATAGGTGGCCTCTGGTCAATGTCCGAAGTTTTCCAGAGGAAGAGAAAGAACTTAGGCAAGTCTTTCAGAATCTGCCTGGATCAACTGACCCAAGAGATTTTGATGTTTGAGCTGGGCAGTGATGGTGTATGCCTTTAATCTCAGCACTCAGAAGGCAGAGGCAGGAGGATCTCCATGAGTTTGAGATTAGCCTGGTCTGAAGAACGAGGATAGCCAGGGATACACAGAGAAACCTTGTCTTGAAAAACAAGCAAACAAAAAAGTGTGTGTGTGTGCATGCGTGCGTGCTTGCATGTGTGTGTGTGTGTGTGTGAGAAAGAGAGAGAGAGAGAGAGAGAGAGAGAGAGAGAGAGAGAGAGAGAGAGAAAGGAGAGACCCTGCTCTGGGAGGCTTGGACAGAGCCTTTCTCCCCATGTTTCTAACCTACTGCTGCCTGTTTGGATCACCAGTCCTCAAACAACAACATGGAGACTTATTATTAATTATGAAAGCTTGGCCTTTTGCTCAGGCTTTTTTCCAACCAGCTCTTATAACTTAATTAACCCATATTTTTAATCTGCATTCTGTCACATGACTCAGTCATTTCTCCTCAGTAGAACACCTCCAACTTCCAAGTCTGCTGTTGAAATCTGCTTGCCTACACGCCTCCTGCTCTTCCTCTCTCTCCCTGGAATCCTACCTATCCTCTCCTGCCTAGCTATTGACCATTCGGCTCTTTATTACACCGGTCACAGCAATACATCTTCACACAGTGTACCCCATAACATACCCCCACACCCCACAACAGCTGTCCAATCAGGCTGTGAAGTGGGCTGATTCTTTCAGTTTTATGCAAGCCCATTGGTAAGAGAGAGACCAATGCCATTTGTCTTGCAGTAGTGCCCGGTCCCAGTCCCTGTAGAATCTTCCTTATAAGCTTGGCTTCTCTCTCCCAAACAAGGGCCTGCGATGGGCATGCCATTGGTCCCATTGAGGGTTTCTGAGGTGATTTCTCTGGCTCTGCTTCCACTGCGTGGATTCTTTCTGGGAGAAAACAGACTTCTGCTTTGAAGCCCACTGTAGGCCATCAGTGAACTCATCTAACCACGTGACTGTGTGCTGGGTCACTGTGTGTGCCAGATGGCACCCATGCTAACTTTAAAGATTTGCTAAGATATACCCAAACCACGCAGAATTCAGTAACGCATTGGGTCTCACAGTATGAGCCATAACCCCCAAACTCATCTGAACAGATTCATCAGAAGCAAGTTTTAAGTAGATCAGTTTGGAGTTTTTGCTCCTGCCTAAGTCTGTGGCTAGGTGAAAACCTACTCCTCTCACAATTGTCTGTAGACATTTCCCCGGCTTGACAGGAGCCAGAGATGAGTGTTGGGACAGAGCTGAAATGCATAAGTGCTTCGTTGCCTGCACTGTTGCTTTTCGACCCGCTCCCATGAGCCTCACTGCTCTCTCCACGGTTGTGTTTGCTGCCTGCTATGCTCTCTCCAGGGACAGAGGCATCCCTCTTCCTTGGCTCAGGTGACTCTGTGAGACACTGGACCCCAGAGTGCCCTGTGCCCAAGAGGCAGTGTCCTGTCTCCACTCCTTTTTCTCACACCTCAGCAGGACAGTGTGAAGTCACCTCCTAAGAGTGTTCTGTAACTAACCCCACCTTCTCGCCAGTCCAACCTGTTCCCTCCTCCCTCGCCTCTTCTTAATGCGCCTTTTGTAAGTGCTGCTGTGTCCTGCCATTTTCCCAAGAAGGACTCGATTCTTTTTTGTTCCCCTATTTAGAGCATAAATCCTTTGAGGCTGTTTCTCAGTTTACTGCTGACACTTCCTCTTTCTCTGCTGAGGTCTCCAAAGGCCTGCAATGGTGCAGGTAGAGGGTCTGTGCTCTCCTGGATTCCTGCTAAGTTGTTATTGTTATCTTTGTTGTTGTTGTTATTGGCTCTACAGAAATTTGCATTGCTTACTGCCGTGCAGCCTAAAGCCCCTTATCATAAAGCACTTCTGGTCCCTGACCATCCTCAGAGCAGCAGATCTGTCCATGGGGTTCAGGTTGTCTGTAGTTTTCAGTCAAAGAAAAGAGCTTCACTACCCTACTGAAATCCTCCCAGTACCTAGGGAAAGAATGCTGGGCACTTTCCCCTGGGGAAGCTGTGCAGAAAGAAGGGTGACAGGGAATCCATATTGATGGCCCTCTCCTTTGGAAAGAGTCTGGACAGGGCTTTGAAGAGATCCTTAAGTACTTTCCATCAAGAGTCCTGGGCAGTGTGAGCCGTGTGGGGCCTGGGGGAAAGGCAATACTTGCTGAGTATTTATCTAAAACAAAATTTAAAATCTGTCTAGAACAAAATGATATTGGATAGCTGGTGGGGAGTCATGGGGCTGTTTGGCCTGGGATAGCAAGAGGCGGAGTGGGAAGAAGAGCCCTAGAGTTGGGTAGAGTAGCTGGAAGGTGAAGGCAAGAATGTCTGAGCCATGCCTCTAGGCTTGGCTTTAGGATAGAGGCAAGCTCCAAAGCATGGGCTGGACCACAGTCAGAGACATGCTTTCTGTTCTGCAGAGTGGAAGCTGGTGGGGATGGCAGGGATTTGAAAGAGATCCCCGAGCGTGCAGAACCCGGGGCTCCAGAGAGCCATTAGTAGCCACAGCCACAAGCCGACAAGCATTTTAGCATGTGTTTTTGTGCCTACGTCTAAAACAGCACTGAGTGGGGGTTAAGAGTTGGACAAAGAGGAAGAGGAAGGGTGGCTTTGCCCTCAAGTGAGTTCAGATCCTAGGGAAGTTTATAATCTGTGGGCTTGAGGATGGGGCTATGTCTCCACTGCGTAGACATGCTCCCTTTCCCTGTGTTGTAATGGTGTTCATGACAGCTTACCTTACCGTGCTAGGCTGGCTAAGAAAGGGTTAAGGTCTTCTGCAGGCCCCTTGTACTCCTGGAGTGGTGATGCAACAGGTGTTTGCTAAGTTCACCTGAATGTCTCTAATCCCAGTTTGTCTCCCAGATCCTGGGCGGAGGGTGATCGGGGTAGGCAGACAGAGCCTGGTAATGCCATGTGTAATCTGGGTGTGGAGCCCAAGGTGCTTCAGCACCAGTCTGGTTTTGCCTCCTTGCATTCTGCCCTCATCTCTCCGATGGGCAGTGGACGCATCCTTTCTTGTCCACCATTCACAACCCATCCAGGTGTGCTCTGGAGTTGGTCTCTACCTGGCTGCTTTGGACTGGTCTGCAGGTCAGCTGCGCCTGGGAGGGGCAGGACGCCTTGCTTTCTAAGGGTCTGTGTAAATCTGTGTGACGGTCTCCTTTCGTGCCCGGCAGCCTGCCTGACTCCTTTCTTTCCCAAACCCTCTTCCATTCTGTTTATTTTTGTTGCGGATTTATTAGACACACCGTTAAAGTGCCCATTTAACTCTGTGAACTGTCATCATGCCTGCTTCATGAATAAGTTCATTCACGGACAAAACCCTTTAAACATTTTTTTAAGAAGGTGGGGGAGGCACGGGGGAGAAGAGGAGGAAATAGTGCCCCAGGTCAGTGAGGAGGCCAAAAGCACCCGAAACCCAAGCAGAGGCCCCTCCTACAGCTCAAGAATGTACCAAAGGCCCTCAGAGGTGCCTGGATTTACCCTGTTCATCAAGACGTGTGTCATCGCTCCTTCACGATGCTGGGGTCTAGAGTTCATTCCTTTGTTTTGCCTGCTAGACAACACACAATTTGAGGCAGGCTGAGTGGCGGCTGTGCACCTGTTCAAAAACGCCTGCCAAGAACCTCAAGACATGCCAGGCCGAATCCTCATCCCTTTGGGATCAGACAGCAGCTCCCTTCATCCAAATTCCCTGGGTTCCTTCAGTGTCTCTCTCCTTCAGGTGGCCTTTCTTTCTCACTTGGATCCTCACTCGAGTAAGTCGCTTGGCTGAAAGCAGCAAGGTTCAGATCGGCTGTCTTTTCCAACATATCCCGACAACACACTAGGTTCTACAGTGGGGACTTTCCAGTGCCAGGCTAATTCCCTTAGCAGACCAAGGACGTAGGCCTCATTGCCGTGTCCGTTTTAGAGATGGGGAAACTGAGACCTAATATGGCTAGGGAGTTTGTGCAGCTGCTTGACGCAGCTAGAGATCTGCTGTTTCCCCACACCAGGCCCCAACCTAAGAAGGTTGATTCCAGGACAGAGGAGCATGGCCCTGGCAGGCCCTGTGCGCCCTCACACTCCCGGCAGGCCGTGCGCGCCCTCACACTCCCCGCAAGCGTCTTTGCCTCTGCTCCCACACAGCGGAAATAAGGACCCCATTCCTCATAGGTTGGGGTGAACTCTCCCCCCCCACCATAAACATGACAAGTCGGCGTTCTTTCTCACCTCTTTGGTTATGTGTCCAGAGGCTCAAGAGACTCAAGGGGTGCTGAAGTGGGCTGCCGTTTGCAGTAACCTTGGGAGCAGGTACTAACATCCGGACGAACTTGGAGGGAGAAGTCTCATCTAAAGCAATGAAACAGGACTTCTGACTTGCAGTGTTCAAGGTTGTGGCTGTTTATATCAGGGAGGGAGGAAAATCTGGGACCAGAGGACCACTCAAATGTAGAGCTCCTTCTCACAGCTACAGATCCAGAGGCCACTCTTCTCCAGGTGTCCTTGGAGTGACCTCTGAGATCCCAGCAGTCTTCACGTACTGTTCCCGTTTCCAGGGTCAGCCCCCAATCACCCCAGGCCACCTCTTCCTTCCCCCGGCTGTCCACTTCTTCATCGTTCTGGTTTTTATTCCAGCCACTGCTTTCTTTTCTCGGGCACTTTGTTTTCAGTTGGTCTTCAAGGCAAACATGGTAGAAGATAGGAACTCCCCACTCTATACGATCCCATGAAAACAGCCACTCCCAATGCAAATACGAAGAATCCTCAGGGGCACAGCAGCCTGCCATGGCTGCTCTGACTGCTTTCTGGGATGGCAAATGCTGGCTCTTGTCATCAAGGCAGCTGTGTGTGTCCGGATCCTGGAACATGGCTGTGTGGGTCGCAGGAGCCAAAGACATCAGTTTCCTTATAAAGGTGAAGGGACTTTCCAGAATCAGGTCAGTTTTAGACTTAGCATCGAGCTCCATGTAAAACACCAGACCATGGTGGTAAAACACCAGCTAAGGCCTAGTGGTAAAATACCAGCTCAGACACTGTGGTAAAACACCAGCTGAGACATGGTGGTAAAACACCAGACCACGGTGGTTAAACACCAGCTGAGACACTGTGGTAAAACACCAGCTGAGACATGGTGGTAAAACACCAGACCACGGTGGTTAAACACCAGCTGAGACACTGTGGTAAAACACCAGCTAAGGCCTAGTGGTAAAACACCAGCTGAGACTGGGTGGTAAAACACCAGGTAAGACACGGTGGTAAAATACCAGGTAAGAGAGGGTGGTAAAACACCGGCTAAGGCCCAGTGATCCAAAGGCAGCCTGCTTTTCCTGTCAGGAGAACTAAAAAATGTTCATAGTGTAATGAAGGATCTGGGAGCTAAACTCAGGTGAGTTTGAAAAAACATTTTTACTCATTTTTATTAGTGAACATTAATGGCACAATATGGAGATTTTATTATGACAGTTTCATATCTGTATATGATGCCCCTAGAGAGTATTCATTCCCCATCTTCCCTCCCTTATGTTCCCCTATTTCTTCCCAAACATTCCTCTTTTTATTTTCATGTTTTTACCTTAAAAAATCTAGATTCTGTATATGAGAGGAAACACATTGTCTTTCGGAGTTTGGTTAATTCGGTTTACCCTGAGGATTTCTGGTTCTTTATATTTTTCTATAGAGGGCAGACTTTTATTCTTTACGGCTGGATAATATTTAATTAGTTGTGTATATATCACATTTTATCTACCCATTCACCTGATGTGGCCATCTAGGATACTTCTACAGTTCTGGTGTGGTCAATACTGCTCCAGCTGCAGGTATGGTCGGCGGGGGGGGGGGGGGGGTGGGGAGGGGGCTACTGCTCCTGTGTGCTGATGGATTCATTTGTGGGCATTCCATGGAGCATCACAGCTGGAGAACATACAGCAGTACTTTTAGCTTTAAAGATTCATTTTTAAAATGTATGCATAAGTACACATATATGTATGCGTATCTGCTTTAGTTTGTGTGCACCTTGTTTGTGCAGGTGCCCTTTGGCGCCAGAGCGCATCGGCTTCCTTGGAACTGGAGTTACAGGTGACTGTGAGCTAGGAACCCAGCCTCGTCCTCTTTAAGAGCAGTGTGTTGGTTAGATATTGGTCAGTTTGACAAACTAGAGTCAGTCGGGAAGAGGGAATCCCAGTTGGGGAATTGCCTCTGTCATACTGACCTGTGGGGACATTTTCCTAGTTAATGATTGATGTGGGAGACTCTGGTCCACTGTGGGCAGTGTTACCCCTGGGTACTGCTTCCTGTAAGAAGGCAAGCTCAGGAAGTCAGTAAGCAGCCTTCCTCTGTGTTTTCTGCTTCTGCTCCTGCTTGAGTTCGCACCTTGACTCCCTCACTGATGGATTGTGGTCAGGATGTATAAGCCAAATAAACCCTTTCCTCTTTAAGTCACTTTGGTCTTGGTGTTTGCAACAGAAAGCAAACTGGGATGGGCAGTAAACATTCTAACCATGGAGCCATCTCTCCAGCTCCTATTTTCCTCCGTTTGAGGAAATACCACACTGGTTTCCGTACTGGATGGATCGGTTCATGTTTATCAGCAATGTATAAGGGGTCCTTCCTCCACAGCATCTTTGATTTGCTGTTTCATCTTCATTAATTTTTTTATAGCTATTTATTTTATGCGTATGAATGTTTCGATTGCATGTATGTCTGCACACCATGTGTATGCCCAGTGCCTGAAGACCTCAGAAAAGATCTTCTGAAACTAGAGTTATGGATGGTGTGAGCCACCACATGGGTGCTGGAAATCGAAGCCTGGTCGGTTGCAAGAACGAATGTTCATAACAGATGAACCATTGCTCTAGCATCTTCTTTTATGCCTGTCTTATGTTTCCAAGCTGGCCTAGAATTTATTATGTGGCTGAAAATAGATTGGACTTCTGATTCTTTTGTTTCCACTTCCCAAATTCTGAAATTACAGATATGGACCAACATTCTAGTTTACATGATGCTGAGAATTGAGCTCAGCTCTCTGTGCATCCTAGGCAAACGCTCTACCAATGAGCTGCATTCTTAGCCTCTTTTCATTTACTTTTTAAAAAAAAAATTGAGGTTTTTTTTATTATTTTAGAATTTTATACATGAGTACTGCATTTCCATAATTTCCACCCCTCCCTCTTCCTCTTCCTCTACCTCTCCTTGGGTCCCCTGTAAGCAACTCCCTGTTAAGTTCGTGACCTCCTCTATAAGTACTATTTTTACACACACACACACACACACACACACACACACACACACACACACACTACTGACCCCATTTATCTTTACTCTTACGTATGTATGTTTAGGGTTGACCCTTTGGGACTGGATAATGTCTCAGGGTCCTCATCCCTACAGAAGACTGTTTCTTCCTATCTCAGCAGCCGTGATGGCCTGTAGGCCTCCATCGAGGCACGAGCCCTACTTGTCACCTAGTGTTCCACTGTGCAGGTCTTGGTTAGGCAATGATGTTGCTGCTGTGTCTAGAAAACACAATTTGGCAGCAATCATTCTGGTCCTCTGGCTCTTACGTTCTCTCTGCCCTTGCTTTACGTTGTACTCTGAGCTGTAGATGTGCCAGTTGGGTATAGGCTCCCCGATGGCCACTTAGTCTCTGCATTTTGACCAGTTCTAAGTCTCTGTAGTTGCCTCTGTCTGCTGACAAAGAAGCCGCTTTGATAAGGAGTGAGAGCTACCATTTGGCATAATGTTGGCTGTAGTTTGTTGTATGCATTCTCTATCATGTTGAGGCAAGATCCTGCTACCCCTAGCTTCTTTGGATATTTAATTTTGTCAAAGGCTTTTGCTGCAGGTATTGATATGATCATGTGACTTTTGTCCTTGATTCTATTTGTGTGCTCTGTTACATTTATCAGCCTGCAAAGACTGAACTTCCCTTGTATCTACAATGAAAACAGTTTGAACACATATTTTAAATGTGTTGTTGAATCAGCTTTGCTGACATTTTAGTGAGTATTTTTGTGTTTGTGTACATAAGAAAGGTCATCTAAAATCTCTCCCCACTTCTTTTCTCCCCATGTCTTCCTGAATCTTTATCCTGTTTTGGTATCACAGTAATCCTTGCCCCACAGGGCGAATTTGGAAGTGTGTCTTTCATTCTTATTCAGTTTTATATTCTGAGGAGACTGGTGGTAGGTAATTCTCATTTAAAGCTCTTATAGAATTTGATAGTGACTCCATTCAGCACTGGCCAGGCCTTTGCTGGGAGACATTTTATTAATGCTTCAACCTTATTGCTTGTTACTGTTCTGATTATGTTGTTAGTGCCTCTTGGTTCAGTGTGGTCACATATGTCTAGAAACATCTCAATTTATTCCAGATATTCCAATTTATTCCAACATATGTTCTCAAAATATTCTCTAAAAATCTTCTGGATTTCATTGACATTTTATAACAACCCCCCTTTTTTCTCTAATTATTAATTTGGGTCAATTGATTTTATTGATCTTATTTATATTTTCAAAGAACTTATTCCTTGTTTCACTGATTCTTTCTATTCTTTAATTTCTGATATGATCCTTACTCTTTCTTCCTGTCTACTAATTTTGAATCTGACTTGCTTTTATTTTCCTAATGATTTGAGGTGCATCATTAAGGCATTTACTTGAGATCTGACATTTTAATGCTAATATTCATAGCTAAAACTTGCCTCTTATAACACCATCTCTGCATTCCAAAGGGTCTGCTAAGTTGTGTTTCCATTTATAGTTCATTCTAAGTGTTAAGGATATTTGTTTTATTTTTGTGTATGTGATTATGCATGTGTATATATACTTTTTGTACATGAGAGTGCATGCATGCCATAAGGTATGTGCGTAGAGGACAGGAATAACCTTGGGTATTAGGTCATCTTTGCATCGATTGAGGGGATATCTCTGTGTGGTTTGCTACTGCTCTGTGTATTCCAGAATAGCTGGCTCATGAGATTTGGTGTGGGGGATGGGTGGTTCTCCTGTCTCCAACTCCCTACTCATATTAGGGGACTTAATATATAATATGTAATATGAACATATTACAAAAACATGTTTGCTACATATGGTTTTCATATGGGTTCTAGGGATCTGAATTTGGATTGTCAGGCTTGTATGACAAGTGCATTTACTTACTGAGTCATTTCTCCAGCCTGATTCTATAAAATTTCAGATTCTTCTGCCTTCTTCAGTGGTACTCATCGAAAGGTATCCTGTTCAGTTTTCATGTGCTTATGAGGTTTCTTTTGCTAGATCTATTCTGTTACGATTTGTTAAGAGATCATTTGATTTTTAAGTGAATTTCAGTATCATATAAAATGTGATTTATTTTGGACAAAGTGTCATGAGTTACTGAAAAGAGCATGTATCATCATTGTTGGGTTAAATAATCTGTTAAGTCTATCTAATCTGTGGAACAGGTGTAACTTTGAAGTTTCTTGTTGAACTTTTTTCATCTGAATGATCTATTAATGTTAAAGTTTTGCTTTGGTTTTTTTTGTATCTGAACCTCTCTGTCCATTATGCTCAGTTATGTTTGCTTTCTGAAGTCAGTGTACCAATATTCTTTGGTGTATTTATTTTATTATTCAATATTAATTGATTCAACCAATTTATTTATTTGAATTTTTGAGACAGGGTTTCTCTGTGTAGCCTTGCATGTTCTGGAACTCAAAGATCTGATTTTCTCTGTCTTCTGCTGAGACTGAAGGTGTGAGCTACCATGCCCTGCTCTACATTCTACATTCCATGTATTTAGATCACACATATATATATATATATATATCTTCCTTATATAATGTACAATATATATAATATATATGCATTTAGACCTTCCATATTCATATGTGATGACCTTTATCCCTTGACTACTCTTGGTTTGCTTTCTGCTTGTTCAGCTATGACAATGACTTCTTTGTTTGCCCCTGAATCCCATTTGTTTGGAATATCATCTATCCTTTCAGTTCCTACCCTTTTCTTCTTTGTCAGTAGGATGAGTTTCTTGAAGACAACAAACATTTGGGGCTTGCTTTTCCATCCATCCGTTCAGTCTGCATATTTTAATTGGGTAGTTAAGACCATTTACATTGACTTATTATTGCAAAAAGCATATAGAATTTCTCCTCTCTTCATCTTAGATATTTCTAGATTACTTAAGAGATTTTGACTATTTGCTGGTTCTCATTTGCTTTTCTACACTACTAGTAAGTGTTTTTATTTTCTGAGCTTTCTTATTTGTATACATCTTTCTTCCTCTTCTCCATGTGTATGCCTTTAAGTTTCACCTGTAACAGTCACTGTTCCTAAGATGCTTTAGTTTGTGGTTATTATGGAAATTATTTCTCCTTTGATGTTGAAGGATAACTTTTCTAGATATGGTAATCTGTGTTGTCAAGGACTTGAAATAGATCAGTTTTATAGCTTAAACTACATCATTTCATGGTCTCCTTGCCTTTGGGACTTCTGCCAAGAAGTCTACTCTTATTCATATGTTTATTTTATAAGTAACTTGGGCCTTCTCTCTTGAAGTTTCTATTTCTTGTGTCCCCCGTGGCATTTATTTTTTACGCTGTATTTATTTTATTAACTTTTCTTCATTTTTGAAATTGAAATTGAATTCCAACATTTCTCCCTTCTCTTTTTTCTCTTGGAAGTTCAGAGTCTAAGCCTTCCCATGTACTCTTTTCTCCCCACTCTCCTTCAGACCCATGACCTCATTTTTGTTATTGTTATTACATACACATATGCATTTGTATATTGTCTTATTTAGGGTTATTACTGCTATGGTGAAACACCATGGCCAAAAGTAAGTTGGGGAGGAGTCTATTTTTCTTACACTTCCACATTGCTGCTCATCATGAAAGGAAGTCAGAACAGGAGCTCAAACAGGAGTGGAACCTGGAGGCAATAGCTGATGCAGAGGCCATGAAGGGGAGCTGCTTACTGGTTTGTTCCTCATGGTTTGCTCAGCCAGCTTTCTTAAAGAAAGGACCACCAGCCCAGGGATGGCCCCACCCACAACAGGCTCCATCAATTACTAATTAAGAAAATTTCCTAAAAGCTTGCCTACAGCCAGACCTTATGTAGACATTTTCTTAATCAAGGTCCCCTCCTCTCGAATGACTTTAGTTTGTGTCAAGTTGACACAAAACTTGTGTGTGCATGCGCACGTGCACACACACACTGCCAAATATGATTTGCTGAGTCCATATAACTTTACTTATGTGTATGTGTTTCAGAGTTGACCTTTTAGTACTGGACAGCCAATTGGTGTGTTCTTCCCTGGGGAGGACCATCTCTCCTGTTGGCAACTTCATTCAGCTGCCTATAGTTCTTTGTGCTGTGTTGCAGCTTCGTGGGCTTTTCCCTGTCCAGTTGGGCATGTTCCCTAGTGCCATCTTTGTTCAGCTCATGTCTGGGTGCTCATTTTAACTGTAGTAGAACATCATTTCTGTTTGGGATCCTAAGTGCTTCCTATACTTAAAAGTCGAAATCATTACCAAGGTTTGCAAACCTTTCTGCTACAATATCATTGAATAGACTTTTCTATGCCTTTATTCTGTGTTCTGGCTCCCTCTCCTATACTACAGACTGTAAGTTTGATCTCTTAATCGTATCCTAGCATCTTGAATGTTGTGTTGATGACAACCTTTCTCTCTGCCATCTGAAATCAAGAACTCCTCAACTTTGTTTTGTGTCTCTGGCATTCTTTCTTCTACCTGGATTGATTTAACCATTTAGTTTTTGAAATTTGATTCACTGAGTTTTTTTAAACACTATTTTTTAAATTTAATCACCATCATTATTTATGATTATTATTATTATTATGTTCTTTGCCTGCATGTTTGTCTGTGTGAGGGTGTCAGATCCTGTCGAAGTGGAGTTACAAACAGGTGTGAGCTGCCATGTGGGTGCTGGGAATTGAACCCAGGTCCTCTGGGAAAGCATCCAGTGTTCTTGACTGCTGAGTCACCTCTACAGTCCCATTATTGAGCTTTTTATTTCCAGAATTTTATTTTGTTTTTTCCTCTAGAATTCCTGTCTCTTTGTTGCGTTTTCCTCCAACCTCCAGTCTCTGTAAGTTCTCCAGCCAGACTGGCACAATCTAATGATCCCTTGGGCCCAGACTTAGAGCTCAGAGTCCTGCCTAGGAGCAAACCACAAAGGACAAGAGATGAGCTCTGGAGGCAGCCCATCGGCCAAGAGCTCCTAGCCCTCAACCTCTCAGGTCCCTACAGGCGATGGACTCATTGGGTAGCTCTCTGCTACCTGCCCTTCTCAGCAGTTTTAGGTTCAACTGTTCCTCCGCTCCATCTCTTAGCATTTCTCACCCATCTCCTGTTGCAAGGTGTTCCCAGGCTCGCTGACTTCCAATTGTCCCCTACTTTTAAGTCCCCATAGTAGCTCAGTCTCAAACAATGAGCCCCTTCTCAAGAAGACAGCCATTACACACTCTGAAACGCAGGGAGCAGCCCAATGACATTTGTGTCTGATATTAGCCTGCCATACTAGAGAAGTCGTGATCACACCAACTGGTCCCACTTGATTCAAGGTTTCTCCTGTTGGCCAGGAATGCCAGTGTGCTGCTGGGCAGACTGGCTTACTCTGTGGCTGTGCCTTTGGTTCTCCCCTCCCGCCTCCAGAGGAGTTTCTGGCTGTTGCCTATTTCCCTCTGCCTCACTTTTCACATTTGAATCATATTTGTACTGATAACAGTAATGAGTAAAACTTAGTAAATCTGACACAGGTATTCTTCATCATTTTCCTGGCATTGTCAGCTTTCTGAAAGAACCAACTCAATTTTTGAAAGATGAATTAGGGAAATGTAGCTGGTATTGGCCTGGGATAAAGGCCCTGTTTGAGCTAGGAGCAAGTATGCCTCCCATGTTTCTTTCATCTATGAACTTCTCCATATTGTCTGTCTCCTTGGCCCTTTTGTAATTTATTTGTCAATCAGATTCACTGTTTTCATGAATGTATGAACTTTAGCCATTGACTGCTAATATCGGTGTGAATTCATTTGTCTCCAAAAACAATTGCTTCTTAGCTCTGCCTTTTGAAAAAAAGGCAAGCAATAATGGCTAACCCAGTAGTACTTAGATGATCCTCTTCAAAATGTCCTCCCTCCAAATAATAGCTAGGAGTCTTAGAGAGGTGACTCATCCCAGATCTAGAGTGGGACTTCTGCAAGTTTGGCCTGAAATGTCTTGTTAGACCAGGAAGCAGTGGGGCTGTAGAACACTACTAAGTCATGCCAAAGGAATGGGGGCCAGAGGAGCTGGATCCAAGATGCTTTCATTGACTGAAGTGGATGATGTGAGTTGAAACCAGTAAGAATTATAAGCATGACTGAAGTACATTGGATATGCACAAATCCATGTATTCAGAATTTAATATAAAATTAATTCATCCCCAAAGAAGGCTAATAAGAAACCAACTCATGCTTTTGAAAACTAATAAGGAGATGACATGAGACATTTATCTTCTATGAAAGATGCTTCTAGTGTCTAAATAACTAGTGACAGAAAGCTGTTCCCTGGGAGCTAAGAAATGATGTGAGCGATCATTGCCAATGGATATTAGAGCCACAGGGAAATAAGGAGACATTAACTCTGTCCCAGGAAAAGTCCACAACATAATTTAGGACAGACTTCTGCAAAACAGGAATCAAGCTAGACTCTGATTGAACTTCTAGACCAAAATGTCAATATGTCAATATATATATATATATATATATATATATATAACAAAAGACTGAGGAATGTGTTAAAACTTGCCCCAGAGACACAGCCCGCAGAATCCACACACTCTAATGATGTACTTTATGTAGACTTCCATAGCTTCACTCTCTCAGAGCAAATCACTGTTGACGTCAGCCCTGGTTTCTGTTAGTGTAACAAAATACGCATGCTCTTTTTATGAAGAAATGAAATGAGGTTTACAGCTGTGGGAGCTGAAGTTCAAATACTAGGCTCATTTGTGGGCCTCTCCTGGCTGTGCCACCTCCTGGAGGGTGGTAGGAAATGAAAGATAAACCAGACAAGAAGCCAGAGAGTGGTTAGAGGCCCAAATCCATGAGCTTAAGATCAGTTATTATTATGGCCTAACAATGAGCTGTACCTTTTTTTTTTTTTAAAATCTCTTCCATACCACCAAAATGGAGGCTGAACTTCCAACTGTAAGCCATGATCTATATTCAGAGGACCTTGTGCAGACCCGTGCAGGTCCTGTGTCTGGTACTCCATCTCTGTGAGCTCCCATGAGCTTTGATTATGCTGATTTAGAGGGCTGTGTTTTCTTGGTATTCTCCATCTCTTCTGCCTCTGACATCCTTTCTGCCTTCTCTTCCACGGGTTTCCCTGAACTCTCAGGGGAGGAATTTGATGGAGACAACTTCTGTAGGGTTGAGTCTTCCAAGGTCTCTCACTCTCTGCATAATGTCTGGCTGTGTGCCTCTGTATCTGCTTCCATCTGCTGAAGGAGGAAAGTTCTCTGAAGATGGCTGAGCAAGGCACTAATCTATGAGTATAGAAATGTCATTATCAGCTATTCTGTCACTACATTTTCTTTTTTTAGAACAAACAGTAGTAATTGGCTTTACCCTAGGTTCCCAGGCTATCTAGTATCAGGTCACCCAAACTGTGTTGGGTATAACGAGTTCCATCTAGTGGAGTGGGTCTTAAGTCAAATCAGATATTGATCATTTACTCCCACAAGCTTGGTGCCCCCACTGCCCAAGCGTAACTTGCAGGCAGGACACCATTGTAGCTCAAAGGATTTGTGGCTGGGTTGGTGTTTCCATGTCTCCTTTAGTAATGTGCCGAGTACCTTCCTGTACCAAAGATGCTAGCATGCAGGGGTGAAGGCTCTTTGTAGGCACAAGCTTGACTTCACCATATTCAAGGAGTTGTGTAGCTGCTGACTTCAGCAAAATGGAGCCTTGCTGTTAATTTGTGGAGTGCAAGCCTATCGTCTGGGCAACAACCTGTGTTGTTTGGGAATTTCCATGAGGCATCTTTGGCAAAAACTCAATTAGGTGTAACCCAAACCTAATAAGAGATGGCTATCTGGGTCTCGGTCTCCCCCATTATCTGGCTATTTCATTAGGATCACCTTCGTGTGTGTGTGTGTGTGTGTGTGTGTGTGTGTGTGTGTGTGTTAGGAAGCTTCTACTGTATCAGGTTTCTATGCTATCCCACAAATGGCCCTTTATTTTAGCTGTCTCTCCCACATTCCCTCCCTCATTCCCCTCTTTTCTCTGACTCCCCATTTGATCCTCCATTTTAATCTCCCATCCATCTATAACCATATATTCTATTTCTCTTACCTAGCAAGGCCTCTCTGTACTCTCTAGTCCCTTACTCTATACCGACCCTCTGTGGTTCTACAGATTGTAGTTTGATTATCATTGTCTTAAGATAACAGCTAATGTCACATATAAGCATATACATACCATATTTGTCTTTCTGGGTCTGCGATACCTCACTCAGAGTGATTTTTTCTAGTTCTATAATTTACCTGCAAATTTTATGATGCCATTTTTTTAATGGCTGAGTAATACTCCATGTGTAATTGTACCACATTTTTTTTTAAATCCATTCATCTGTTGAGGGATGACTAAGTTGTTTCCACTTTCTGTTTTTTATTTAATAGAGCAGCAATGAACAGCCTCACAACAACTTTTAATTCTTGCCATTTTAAATTTAACTTACTCTGTAACCATTATCAAATACCCCCAGAACCTCCATTCTATAGGTGCATTTTCTCAGACAATATTAGCTTTGTCCTTTTTGCTCCGAATTCATCTTAGATTCTACATCCTGCTGGTGTCAGATCTGTCTTCCCTTTTTATATTTTTGCCATCACTGTCTGCAGAGGGAGTCTGGTTGCTTTGGAGGAAATCCCATGAAGAGCAACAGACACTGTTACCTCTTCAAGATGAGCCTTCTCTGCCACGCCCTGACACTTCCTGGAGACTGTTTTTCTGCTTAAGAAAACTTTGTATTGTGTCTGCAGCGACTAGTTCATGCCTCCACCTCATGTTCAGCGGACAATTTTACTTCTAACTCTTCATTAAAAAAAGACATAGAGGGGACTGCTTCAATTTCCTGTTACAAAACCTACAAGCCTTTCTCTCTGCCTGCCTCCTTTTTCCTTCCCTCCTGTTACTAAAAGCTGTTCTTCCTCTCTGTGAAACTACCCCTTCCACCTGTGTGTTGGATGCCCCTTTCTCAATTTCTGAAAATTTATCATATATCCCTCCTCTTTCATCTCTGTGCCTACTTCAGAAGTATTATTTTTAAACAGTGTTACTGACAGATAATTGACATATAATAGACTTTAAATATCGCAGGTGTATAATTTGACAGGCTTTGACATATGTGTATACATGTAAAAGCCACCACCACAGTAAGATAGTGAATACATCCAGCACCCCAGAAGGTTTCTTCCTTGCCCTTTTCTAATCCCTTCCTCTATCCTCCCTGCCTGTCATCCACAAATAATCAAGCATCTGCCTTCTGTCATTATAGATTAGTTTGTTTTCTAAAGATTTATAGAAATGAATCATACTCTACGTACCCTTTGTCTGGCTTCTTTTAGTCAGTGTAATTATTTTGAGATTCATGTTGTATGCATAAATCATTTTTTATTGCTAAGTAACATTCTAAGGCATATAAAAACAAACGTAATTTATCCATTTACCAGTTGATGGACACCGGAGGGTGTTTCCATTTTCATGTCATTATAAATGAGGCTTATGTGGATATTAATGTACTACTTGCATTCTTTTCTCATAGGTAGTTCCAGTTCCTAAAAACTGGCTGGTAATTGTGCAACTTAGTATTTAACTTCTTGCAAAGCTACCAAGCTGTTTTCCAAAGCGATTGCATTAGTTTTGATTCCTACCAACAGCGTGAGACAGTTTCTGCCCTCTGTATCCTCACCAACACAGGATACTCACTCTTTCTACCCGGAATGTAGAAGTCTGTACTGTTTTTTTAAAACTATGATTTTAATTTACTTTTATTATTTGAGACAGGGATAACTGTGTAGCATGACCTGCCTGGAGCTGACTATGTACACCAAGTAGGCTCTGAAGTTGCAGTGATCTGCCTATTCTTCTTCTAGAGTGCTGGATTAAAGATGTATGACACCATACCTGACCCACTTAAGGTGTGCATGTTTTTATAAATATTTTTATTTGATGGTTTTTAGCTGTTTTTCTTACAACACATCTTGATCATTTTTTCTTCCTCCAACTCCTTCCAGATCCTTTCCACTTCCCTACCCATTGAGCTTTATATCTTTCTCTTTCAAAAAAATAAAAATAAAACCACATATACCCACAAAAAAGAAAATCAAAAAAATAAGCAAAAAAAAAAAAAGACAAGAAATACCCCAAAACACAACAAGAAGTTCCACAAAATACAGGAAATTACTTATGTGTTGGCCAACTACTCGCGGGCATGGACTTTGCTCTGGAGTGTGGTTGATATACCCAGTGCCCAGTGATACCCCGTTAGATAAAAATGATTTTCCCCTTTGCCAGCAGGTATTAGTTACAAATAGCTTTTTGGCTATAGGGGGAACTTATAGCCAAAGCTCAGAGGCTGTTGCCACCATGTCTCAGAGATGCTAGGCTACTTCTCCATCTTTGAGCAGAACTGGGCATTGCCCATATAGTACTGGTCTTGCAGGCATCTGAATACAATAGTTAGAGGGTTATTGAGGGCTGCATCTAGATTCCAGAAAAAAATCCAAAGATGACATGTACATGCATTAGAATATATGTGTGCTGGGATTCCTTTAATAATTTATAAAGACAACCTTGATAAGAGTTTAACTGCAACTTAATATACAAATAAATTTAAGTAGCCTTATGGTTTGATTGCAAAATATTCCCCCATAGACTCATGTTTGAGTATTTGGTCTGTGGGTGGTGGTATTGTGTTGGTAGGTCATGCAACTTTTGGGATTATGGCTTATCTAGAAAAATTATGTTGCTGGGGACAGACTTTGAAGGCTTACTTGTCTCTAGTTCTTCTGAAGCTCTTTGATTTCTCATATGCCCAGATATAACAATCCATACTGCAAACTCCTGCCACCATGGACAGAGCCACCTGAGCTCACACACCTCCTCTATCATAATAAATGGACTAATATGTCCTAAAACTATGATCCAAAATAAACTGAAGTGGGAGCCCGCAAGGTCTGGTCAATAATTTGTTAAGGGGTGCAATGGAAAAACAGACTCATACTGAACAATGCTGCTGCTGACCGAGCTGCCCTTGTCCTGACAATTCTGCCCAAGGGCGATAAGGACCAGCCTCAAGGCTTGCCCCTGCTCTGACCACCCAAGAAAGAGTGCACACCCTCTTCTTGGTTTTATCAGGTCACATATCCATAGAAAACCATGCCCATAGGGTTAGTCACCCCAAATGTCACTGGCCAAAACAGACCAAATTTCCATAATTCCCACAACAATAAACTTATTTTTATTAAATTGCTATTTTAGGCATTTTTGCTAAAGTGGCACGAAACTTACTGAAAGAGAAAATTGGTGCTGAGGAGTGGGGTTATTGGCTGCAATACACAACAAATGTGATTCCTTGGTCTCTAGAACGGTTTTATATGAGGGATGTGGAAGAGCTTGGAGATGTGATCAGAGCTTACTGGGCCGTTCTGGTGGAAGTTTGGAAGAACATTTTATCTGCAGAAGTGAGTACAGTAAAGATGGTGCTAGTGAGTTATCAGGCAGAAACAGGGAGTTTAAAAGGAAATTGAGTGGAGGCCCATTATGGTCCATTCTGGTGAGGAATCTTTGTACATTCTGTCCAGGACCCGAAAATTTGAAATTAATTTAAAAAGAGTGAACTGATTTATTTGAAAGAGGAAATTTTAAGTCAGCACAAATTTAGCTGTGTTTCCAGTTAGATTTATGGTGAAAATTCAAAGCAAAAGGTGGAAGATAAGAATATAAAAGAAGTAGAGTTTAGCAAGAAATCGACACGAAGACATTTAAGAGCAGACAAAGCAGGTGCAGACAAAGTGGTTGTAGTAGTTAAAGAGATTAGTATTGAGAAGAGTAGCCTCAGACTTTGCTAGGATAACAGCAAAGGTAACTTTAGAGCAAGACCCCACCCAGCGAAGTCTCCAAGGTGTCAAAACGTGAACTAATTAGAAAGGAGAGTGTCTGAACAAAGAGAGCCTCCAGGGCACCTCTCTGAACAGGGCTACCAATGGAAATGCTTGTCCTGCTTAATCCACATGGACACTTGTAGGCTCTTGTTGCTATGGCTACTTCTCAACCTACCAGTGCACCTAGACATCGCCCATGCAGTGATGGTTTTCCAGGCACCAGAATACAACAGTTACAAGGTATTGAGGGCTGCACCAGGGTTCCAGACAAAAGGCAATGAAGACTGGCAATATGTGATAGGATCAGACCCTCTGAAGAAAGGTTCTACAGTGCAGATGTATAACGTTGTGAGAGTGAATGTCAAGATTTAATAGAGACTCCAGAGAGTTGGAAATATCAGGAATGTGCTAAAGATGCCAATGAAAGTTGCAGGCACCAGGTGGAGCAGGCCCGAGAGGCCAAATGTGATGTAGGGAACAGAAATGGAGTTACCTAAGTCCATCATATCCCAGATGAGTCTCTGACACTGGACATGAGATTCTGGGTTTTATGTCTACCCTGTTGCATTTTAATCTTGCTTTGGTCCAGTCTTTCCTTATTTTTCTATTCTTCCCTTTTGGAGTGGAAATGTTTGCTATGTGACATATTGTATATTGGGAGTATGTATTTTTTTTTTTACTTTAAAAAGACACTCACAGCTAAGAACTTGCCTTGAATGTCAGAAAAATCTTTGAACTCTTGAACAGTATTGAGACTGTTAAGAGTAGAAGTTCTTGAATACACTGGCACAGGAGACCACTTCCTAAATATAACCCAGCAGTACAGACACTGAGAGAAACAATAAATGGAACCTTCTGAAACTGAAAAGCTTCTGTAAAGCAAAGGACATGGTCTACAAGACAAAATGACAGCCTACAGAATGGGAAAAGATCTTCACCACCTCAGACAAAGGTCTGATCTCCAAAATATACAAAGAACTCAAAAAATTGGTCATCAAAAGTACAATAGCTTCTATTTATGAGTTCAGATTAATATGAGCATAAATGGTGTTCACATTTAGACTTATGCTCCATTCTTATGTATATATGAAAATTCCCAAATCCAAAGATCTTTGAATTGTGAAGCACTTTTGTTCTTGAACATTTTAAATAAGAACTACTTAATAGGTATTTGCCTAACTGTTGATGCTGTCATGTCAAGCAGGAAGGTAGATCTGGTCTCTGTTACTCCATCTTGGGTGGACACAGAAATTTGTTTTTACATATCAGGAATAAAATGTTCTCTTGAGCGTACTTTTATCTCTAGCAATGGATCATGCCATTTTCCAGCGATGCCTTCTGGGAAAAGCTGCATGGATTCAAAATCTAGATTTCTTTACTCTTCTCAACTCCAATCCGGATTCTGGTTCATCACATCACTGAAAGAGTTTGTAAACACTGAACTGTCTTTAGAGCTGGGGATAATTTTTGGACATGGTCTTACTTAACTTTCCCGCACATCTGAGCCATTTCTCACTCTTCAGTCTGTTGGATGACATTTATTCATCTTTTCTCCCATTTCAGCATTGTTTCCTTGGCTTCCTTTAAAGGTTTATCTTAATCTATGAAAGTCATTAAGTTCTTGTATGTCTCTAGATTCTCCACAAGTCCTCTGTTTTCTCTAGTATGTGTATTTATTCTATGAGATATCTCTTGTACACCCAAAGCTTCAAAGATAACTCAGCTGCCGGCTAGACATGTGTACTAAGTGGCTGGAAAAATACATCATAAGCTCAGTATATCCCAAATTTAATCCACAATATTCCCCCAGGTTCATTCTCAGAAAATAAAATAACAAAAAGAGATTTTGCTGTGCTCCTGTGAGTGGCCTTATTATATACCCAGGAACTGAATTGGAGACCCAGGAAGCAGTTCTATCCCTTCCTATCTTTTACAGTACCTCTATTGTCTAGAGCTGCCTTGCTTGGCCTGCCTTGACAGCTCCTATCCCCACACTCTTCCTCTGGCTGCTATGGGACTCCAACTATGGTGGCCTTCTCTGGGGTCACCTTCTCTTCTCTCATTGGTCTGCTGTGCTCTTCTCTCCTCCCCAGTACTGCTGCTGTCCTTTCCCTTCCCTGTTAAGCTCTGCTCCGTGTTTTGTTTTTCGCCTCACACATTGCTAGTTTAGGAAAATCAATCACCACAGACTTTCTAGACCAGCTCAAAAGTTCTTTTTATATGCTCTTTATCTTGTCTTTAAAGCACCAGGCATGGTTTACAATGATATATCTATGTGTATTTTCTTAATTTCTGCCTCCCACTGTCTGGATTGTAAGTACTCAGGTGGTAGACATAATGTCTGCTTTTGTTTGCCATTAGAGCTTCAAAGTCTCAAAAGCTCCCTGACTAATGATAGATCCTTGGTATTCTCTTGAATAAGTAAATGAATAAGAGTTCAGGGCCTGTCTTTAATAACTAGAGTCAGGTGGTAATTACTTATAGCCGCACTCCAGCATCCAGTTCACCATGACCAGGGCAAATCTTATATTGCCACAAAGTTCAAAATGTTAGGTCTCCATCGCCCTAGATATACCCACAGTTCACAGTTGTCTCTGACTGTCCTCAGCCCTCCCACACACCCTTCAGTAACATCAGGAAGGGCAGACCCACCCACCTGCCCACTGTGTGTCCCATGGCAAAGCTCTGAGGCCTTTGCACCTCTGTCCCTTCTGTTTAAAGTTAGTTCTATTTTTGATTGTCTAATCCCCATGGCTAGTTTCTGAAGCTGGTTATGACTGGTAGGGGGATGGAAGGCAGTTCACTAGAATCCATGGGTTTTCCCCAAATCAACACAATACAAGCGTGGAACTTATCCACCAGAAAAGCCTTGTAGAGTGATTTCTTGGCCTTGAAATTCTCGTTGCTTCCCTGCTCTTTCCTTTTCTGCAACCCCTGGCAACCATGGTCCACTGTCTCCATAGCTTTGCCTTTTCTAGCACATCACACAGCTGGAATCATATGGTCCAAGTCCTTTCGTATTGGATCCTTTAGTAATGTGCGTTTTAATTTTCTTCATGTGTTTTGAGGCCTTGAGAGGTAATAATGAAGAAATTTACTATATATGTCATGTGTGTATGTATGTATGTATATATATGTGTATGTATATTCTGGTTGGGGCAAGACACTCTCAATGTAGTTTTTGCATTTCCCTGATGGTGCGTTCTCTTTTGAGAACTATATGCTCATTTCATTAATTCATTTATTGGTTGGGTTGTTTGTTTTTTTTCAGTGGTTTTGAGTTATTTGTATGTTATATATACAAATATAGTATATCTGCATAGAATTATTTGTATTAATGCTGTCATGTGTATAGCAAGCAAAGAATCTCTCCCATTATATAGGCTGTCTATTCACCTGGGTTGTTTGCTTTGCTGTGTAGAGGACTTTAAATTTAGTGAAGTCTCATTTGTGAGTAGTTTAGAGTTTCTAGTCTTTCGTTAATGGCCATTGACCCATTTAGAGACAATTTTATAGAGGGTGAAAGGTAAGTATCTCATTTCATTCTCCTACAGGTAGATATATAAATGGAGACTGAGCTTTAGTTTCCTAGCCACCCAGACCCGAATAATCACACAGAAACTATATTAATTACAGTACTGTTTGGCCAATAGCTTAGGTGTATTCCTAGCTAACTCTTACATCTTAAATTAACCCATTTCTATTAATCTATGTATCACCACAAGGCTGTGGCTTACAGGTCAGGTTCTGGAGTCTTTCTCCTTCAACAACTACATGGCATCTCTCCGACTTCATCTTCTTTCTCCCTACAGTCAGTTTAGTTTCCCCACCTAGCTCTATTTTGTCATGCCATAGGCCAGGGCAATTTTTTTTTTTTTACTAACCAATGGTAATAAAACATATTCATAGCATACAGAGAGGAATCTCACATCATAGATACCAGTTTTTGATGCCATCACCTGTAGAAGAGATTGACTTTTCTCCCATGGATACTTTTAGGATCTCTGTCAAAAATCATGTGACTACATCCGTGTGGGTCCACTGTTCTGTCCACTGATCTACATCCTTGTTCTTGTGCTGGTATTGTGTAAATTGTTTCTATGTGAACTTTCTCTGGGGAGACAGGAACAAACGCCTATTCAGCCCAGATTGGGCACCGCAGTACAAGTCCACCAAAGCCCAAGCTCACGGGCCAATTAGTTTATTGACTTGCATACAGAGCACGTGTGAAGGGCTACTTAGAGGGAACTGACTCCAAAATAATTGCACCACAGAAAAGTCTCACCCAGCCTTGGGGACAGCTTCTCCATGGCAGCACAGTGGAGTCCCCTCTTCCGTTAACTTTCCGCACTCAGCATGCACAATCATTTCCTGAGACTACTAGACCACTTGTAACATATGCTGAATTTCATGCAGAGGGAGGTATAGGAAACAGCGGCTGGAATCTCAAGTGAGGTTCTGATGACCTTCAGGACACACATCTGTGAAGGGAATCTAAAAGACCCGAGCTTGAAGGGCTCCTGGACTCGTCACAGCGGCTCTGATGGAGATGATAATGGCCGCTCTGCTCAGAGGACAGTGCCATGGATCGGCAGTAGAACTTGCAAACAGGTAGGTGACGGCTCCAGCACTGTTCTTTTGCGCAGGATTACTTTGGTTATCTTGGGTCTTGTCCTAGATAGCCACAACTGCCAGTTTGACAAAGATCACAGTCATTTGAGGAAGTCTCACTTGGGGGACTGCCCAGATCAGATTGGCCTGTGACCAGCATCTGCTGTGAGGAAATTGTCTTGACTAATGATTGATGTGGGAGGGCCCAGCCCATTGTGGGTGGCAACATCCCTGGGCAGGTGGTCCTGGGCTGTATTAGGAGCTGAACAGAGAAGCAGAGAGCAAGCCAGTAAGCATTCTTCCAAGGCTGCTGCCTAAGCTCTTGCTCTGACTTCCCTCAATGATGGTCTATGACCCAGAGGTGTAAATTAACCCTTCCCTTCTCAAGCTGCCTTTGGTCTTGGTGTTTACCACAACAACAAAAAGTGACCAGAACAGGTCTTTTGTACACTCATATAGATTTTAAGATTTTCTTTTTCTATTTCTGTGAAGACATTGGAATTTTCCTGGAGAATGCATTAAATCTACAGATTACTTTGATAGCAAGGCCATTTTCATGCTACTATTCTTTCTAATCCACAAGAATGAAAACTCTGTCTTCTAGTTTTCGTTTATTTGCTTTTGGTTTCTTTCATCAGTGCTTTGAAGTTTTCACTGTAGAGGTCTTTCACATCTTTGCCTAGCTTTATTCCTGGTTTTCTTGTGGCAATTGTGAATGGGATTGTTCCCTAGTGTACAGGAAAGCAGCTGGGTTTTTATACTCATTTTTCATCTCACCTCTTAGAAAATACTCATCAGCTATAAGAGCTGTCTAGTGGAGTCCTCAGGGTCCCTTATGTGTAGGATCACATTGGCAAATAAACATTCTTTGATGTCTTTCTTTCCTACATGTATCCCTTTTATTTTTTCCTGTGTTTTTTTTTTCATCTTTATTTTACACCTCGGCTTCACCTCCCCACCACCATCTCCTCTCACTCCTCCACTCCCAGTCCCCTCCTCTTCCATTTCTATCCAGGAAAGGGCAGGTCTCCCATGAGTATCAACAGAACATGGCATATCAATCTGCAGTTAGACTAAACAGCTCCCACATGTTAAGGCTGGGACAAGGCAATGCAGTATGAATGGAGAAAATGAACACCTTTGTCTTACTTTCAACTTTAGTGGAAATACTTTGAGTTTTCATCCACTTAGTATAATATTGGCTATTCTTTTGTTATATGTGTCCTTTATCATATTGATATATAATCCTTCTGTTATGTTTCTTGAGGACTTTTATCATGATGTTAGATTTTGTCCAAACCCTTTTCTGTTTATTGAGATAATAATGGGATTTTTTTCACTGAGTCCATTCATGTGATTTGGTACGTTATGTAATTTGTCCATTGAACCATTCCTGCATCTATGGAATAAAGATAAAGCCAATTTTATTCTGGCAAGTAGTCCTTTTTTTCTATGTTCTTAAATTTGGTTTCCAGGTATTTGAGAATTTTTGTGTCTGTGTTTATTTGGGAGCTTGGCCTATAATTTTTATTATTATTATTTTTGTATCTTCATTTGGTTTGGCATCATGTGTGTCTTTATCTTTCTCTCCTGTCTGAAGAATTCCTTCAGCTATCTTCAGTAGCCCAGCGGTCACAGGTTCTTTCAGTTAATTTCTGTTAGGAGAGTCCTTCTTTCTCCTCAGTTATATCAATAGCTTTGCCGGGTGAGTAGCACAAGTCAGTCAATTACTGTCCCTTAGTACTTGGATCATGACATTCCATACTGTCCTGGCATTTAGGGCTTGGGAAATATGCTGTAGTTCTGATGGGTTTCCTTCCTATGTGACTTGGCGCTTATCACTTTTAGCTTTCAGTGCCTTTCTTTGTTCTCTAATTACAGTGTAATGTGGGTGGTTCTTGTCTGTGCAGCTGGTGTTCCAAACATCTGCTGAGAGAGTGGTCCTCTCTCTTTCTAGATTTGCAAGGCTTTTTATGATCCTATTGATTACATTGTTGATGACCTTAGGATGAAAAATCCTTTGTATATGTGTGTATATGCGCATGTGTGGATGCATATGTGTGTGCACAAGCATTTGTGTGTATGTGTGTGCACATGCATGTGTGTGTGTGTGCATGTGTGTGTTCCATACTGTATGCGTGGCTGTCAGAGAATAACCTGTAGGAGTTAGCTCTTTCTACTATTTAGAGTCTAGGGATCAAACTCAGGCTGTCAGGGTTCCACATAAGCATTCTTCCTCCCTGAGCCATCTCTCTTACCAGCCCCATTTCTAAAATTTGATTTGTTTTCAGTATTTCTATTTTTTCCTTAATTTTTATTTCATATATTGTATTTATTTCATTATTTTGCTCATCTATTTGAATCCTTTTGCAATTCATTTAGGTTCATTTGGTTCCTTTAATTTTAAGGCTTATAAAATTTATGGAAAATTATAGTTAAGAAAGAAAAAGAAGAGGAGATGAGACAAAGAAAAATAGGAAAAGAGGTGGGCAGGAGAGGAAATGTGTGTGAGTTGTGTGTTGGAAGAGTAATAGAACACACACAACAACAGAGTGGTTAGAGAAACATGCAGGACAATATAAAGCCTAGCTGAGGAGTAAACAGACGGAAGCAAGACCACCTTGCGGCATTTACACAGGAGTGGAAATTTAAAAAGGAATAAAAATGGCAAAAATAATCAACAGAAAAGAGAACATGGGGGAAAGTACTTCGGTTCAAAATGCCACATCAGTTAGGACTTCTTCCTCGATGGGAAGGATTTTGAATACTTTCCCTCCCTGTAGTGTTTCTTGAAACAAACTAAGCTAATGGAGGAAGTGTGATTTGGAATTCCAATTCAAACCTAGGAAAACTGATTGGGGTGTGTGTGCATTGCTCCAGTGGAGTTGAGACCAATTGCTTTGGGTTTTCCCACAACTGTTCTGTTGCGTGGTATAGTTCTCAGTTCCCTCCTTCCTCCTTTCTCGGGATTCCCAGAGCTCAGAGTTGGCTGGGTGGATTAGTGTAAGAATGTAAGGCTAGAATTGAGCCTCTGCAGAGGTCACATCCACGGCAGCATCCTCTTACAGACACTGACAGGCATTGTCTGTGACACCGCGAGTCCCTAGCTAACAGACATCCATGGCTAGGATCTCCCTCCGGGAAAGTGAGTTAACATCAATGTGGGCATTGACTGTCACATATTCTGGTCCCCACTCCATTCCTTGCTTCTTGTCTGGGTATCAAAGAGCTTCGCTTCAGTCTTGCTCTGTGAATTCTCCCTAAGCATCTGAAAAGGTATAAGAACATGAGTTCTGCCACAAGGACTTTGGTGTCTCCCTGCAGAGAGCACCACCATGCTATCTGTTTCTGGAGATGGGTCTTGACATCAGCTCAGAATTCTTGCCATGCTATTGCCAGACTGCCTATCTGACTTTGGCATTAGTGACTCTTCCAGTAAACACTTACTCTTTAGTAATCCATCTCAGTGTCCTCTGAGCCCCTGCAAAACCTCTCAGGAAGTCCTTGCTGTGGGCTCCTGCTGACTTCAGCCAAGAAGTCTGCCTCAGCCTTAGCATCCAACTCCAGTCTAGGCCTTCACAGCCAGATCCCCTCGCCAGTCCTGTCCCCTACCAGGCTCTGCAGCAGCTCTTCCCTGGAACTGTTCCTAGTGCTAACGTGTGTAGGGAGAGGATGGTGTGAGTGGTTGTGTGAGCGGCTCCCACTGACCTCAGCTGGAGCTCTTTGAGTTGAGACTGAAGCGTTGTGTCTTCAGGCCTCACCACCAGGTGTGTGTCCAGCTCTTGGTTGACCAGTTAACTGTTCCTGTGACGCCAGTGTCTGTGAAAGAAGTACTTCTCTGGTGGCTGGCACTGACCTCATCAGAGATGCTCAGTTCATCTAGGTGTGGGTTCTCGGTACCTATGACTGCTTTCTCAAGAAGATTCCATCTGGTTTGATAAATTCGGTCGCAGTTATTGACTCTTGTAGGAGTAGAGATTATGTTTTATCCTAATTTTTTATTTCCATTGAGCTGTATGGATGGGACATCAATCCGTGAACTTGTGCAAAAGTCATGTTTTCAGATTTGCAAGAAATTGTCAAGATGCCATTCAGAATGACCGCACCATCTTTTATTCCCACCAGCAACGAGTGAGAGATTCCCATCGTTCCACAGTTTTGCATCCTCCACAGTGCTTGTTGTTATCAGTGTTTCACACTTTGGCTACTCAAATAGGTCTCTAGTAGATCCTCATTTGATTTATACGATGCCGGAATCTCCAGTGAGAAGTCTGTTCAGGACTTCCATTTAGATAGAGCATTTTGAATTATTGCGTGTTCGTTGTATATTTTGGATAATCTTTTGTCAACTCTATCTTTTGCAAATATTTTCTCTAAGTTTGTGTCTTGTCTACTTAGTCCCTTGACAGTGTGTTTTCCTCAGAGTGAAAGTTTTTATTCATAACAAAACCCTCCCCTCAACTGTGTCTTCATGGCATCATGTGAAGGCTATTGGCAGACTAATACGCAGCCTATCTTCTGAGAATTCTATCTTTGACACTTTATATTTAGCCTTCTGGCCTACTTTAGGTTACTATTTGTGAAGAGCATAAAGTCGGCTTAAAATTAAGAAAAACTTTTTTTTTCATGTGTATGTCCAGGTATTCTCACGTCTTGGAAAGACTTAGGAGCTTTGCTGCTCCATCAAACATCATTTGATCTTGCTTGTGTGGATCTGTTTGTCTTCTGCACTCGGTTCACTGATCTGTTTGTCTTTCTTTTTATCAGTACTCACTGTCGTGACCGCCCTAGGAATCTGAAGAAGTCTTGAAATCAGGTAATGGCAGTCCTCCAACTCTGTTCTTTGGGATTGTTTCTACAATTCTAGGTAATTTACCTCTCCTTGTAAACTCTAGAATCAGTTTCCCATCTCAGTAAGATAATTTGCTATGAGTTTGATTTTGATGCCATTGAATCTATGGATATTGTTACGTTGATTGCATTTAAAGAAGAAAAAAGAAGAAAGATTACATGTTAAGAAGAATCTAAAGCATTCCTTTGTTTAGAATTTTTCAAGGGATTTCTAGTGATCTAGTAGAGACTTGAGATGTTCTGTTATATTGGTTCTGTGAAGCCATAGCTGTCTTATTGTTAGCTGAGTATTATTTGGCAAATTTAGGACCTTGAGGCAATTGCCCTAGGACACTGTGCGTAGGTTTGCTTAGTCAAGAGGTGTTGACGCCACTGTATACACAGTTCAGCTAATATTCTCATTGCATCCTTTCGTGGCTGGTTTTCTAGACTCAGTCTCTAGGTCTTCAGACTCCTCCCACGGTAAAGTCAACTACATTTGAGCCTTCCCCAACACCACAGTAGTCAGAGATAGGAGTTGCTTTCTGAATCTAGTCTTCTTTGGCCTTTCTGCAGTGGACAGTGCTGGCCATGGGCTTCCTAAGCTCTCTTTTTGTGTCCCTTATGGCCCACACTGTCTGTTCAGCAACAGTTTCTGAGTCTGCCCCTTAAGACCTCTCTTTCTGTTTCCACCCCAGTATTGGCACCCTCTAAGATTCTGCCTCAATTTTCCGTCTCCTGAAAAAACTGTTCTTTAATATGGCTTTAGCTGCTGACCATCTTACAATGATGTTCAAATCAGCATCTTTGATTCAGGTCATTGTCTTGAGAGGCTCTATCTCTATCTGCCAAGGAGAAGTCTCTACCTGGATATAACTTAGGAATCTCAAACTTGAGGCCATTTTATTCCTTCCTAAATCTCACTTTTGATCTTTTTGCCTTTCCTTACTTTCTGGTAACATGAACCACATTCACTCAACCACCCTCATCAAAATCCTTAAACCTGTACATTAAATCCTCTCTTATTACTATGTTTCCACATCCAACTGTTTTATTGTTGATGTTGTTACTTTACATCCCAACTGCAGTTTCTCCTCCCTCTCTTTTCCCAGTCCTCTGCCACCACTCTCCTCTGTTTCTCTCCAGAAAAGGGCAGGCTGTTGTGGAATAGTAGTTTAAGATGTGTTACATTTGTCTATGCAGTGTAACATTTGTTTAATGATGCAAAGATGCATTGCATTCCTTTATGATGCATTTAACTCTGTGAAACTGTGTTGCTTTGCCTGCCTAAAACACCTGATCGGTCTAATAAAGAGCTGAGCCAGGGAAAGGATAGGCATGACTGACAATCAGAGACAATAAATAGGATAAATTTGACAAGAGAACTTTCAAGAAAAGAAGGAGAGGAGGACTTCATCCAGCTACATAGTAAGCCATGGAGTAAGAAGTAAAGAAAGGTATATAGAAATAGAAAAAGATAAAGGTCCAGAGGCAGAAGGTGGTTGGGATAATTTAAGTTAAAAAATAAAATAAAATAAAATTCTGACTAGAAACAAGCCAAGCTAAGGTCGGGCATTCATAAGAAAGAATAAGACTCTGTGTGTGATTAATTTGGGAGCTGGGTGGCACCCCTCAAAGATCCAAAAGAGTAAAAAGTAACCAACAGCAGAAGGCCTTTCCTGGATATCAGCCAAACATGGCATATCAAGTTGCAGTAATACTAGGCACCTCCCCTAAGGCTAGCATGGCCCCTTTGCAAGGATGACCCTGAGATTTCTTAAATACTGCTGGTGAGTGAATCCATGCGGGCCCTTGTTGATTTTGCCGTGACAACAATCTGTCAATTTGTTTCCTCTTCTATGCTTTCACTTCCTTCTCATCATTCTTTACTGTGTCCCCAAAGTAACCTTTTAAAAATACATGTCTAGACACATAACTCCAGAGCTTACATACCTTTAAGGTTCCTGTTAGACTGAAAGATAACGTCTAGATTTCCGTGCATGGCCCACAAGGCCTTCATGATTTGACTTACTCAGGTTTACATACTTCTCCTCTCACTCCTCAAGACTGGCCCCTCCCCCACACTCCAGCCTCAGGAAGCTACCTGGAGTTTCCTTTATACCCCAGAGTTTCAGGCTTAAGTTGCTTCGGCATGTTCTTTTCTGAAGATGCCAAGCTTGTCTCAGATACTTTCCGGACTCCAATGCGTCAACGATTATTTATGTGTCTATGTCCTCTTCCTCCTCCCCGCAGGGACTCGACACTTTTGAAGAGTAAGACATTTTTACAGTCCTCTTTGTTTCCTAAGAATCTACCCTGGTGGCTGAAAATGTTTGCTAAGTGAATAATGAATGGATGAATGGGACGAAGTGACAGTGACACTCTTTGCTAAAAACAAAAGTCGTGTTGATGTGAGATGAGAGGTGGTGAATTATTTTGGGCAGAGGTGTGGGAAGAGCTCTGAGGAGAGCCTCCCACACTTACCAGAATATCCCACCCCACTAAATCCAATGACTCACAGGACAGAAAGGAGCCTGGGGCAGGATGGCAGGCAGGACACACACAGTATTTTTGATCCTGCTTCTATCAATGGCATTGCCCAAGACAGTGCCTCTCACAAACGATTCTGGGCCTCATCTATACACTAAATGGCTTGAGACAGCTCATTTCTAAGCACCATTCTGATTCTCATGGGGTATTTTTCTGTATCTAGTTATAGAATGGCAATGAATAAGCAAGGCTCAGATGTGAATCATTTAGGTGGGTAAATGGTGCAAGGGAGGGGACAAAAGAAGGGACATACGCATCCATGAATAGATGGGTAAATGGCAGGAGGGAGGGGACTAAAGAAGGGACATACGCATCCATAAAAGTTTGATTTGTTTTTGCCTTCAGAAGGCAAAGCAGGTCTTGAGGCAGGAGAAAGGCACAGATTGAACTAAGAAGAGATGGCTTTAAGAGTAGACCTGAAAGCCAGTCTGTCTTATTCTTTTGCAGTGCTGGCAAGAAAACCAGGCCTCAGCTGCAGTAGGCAAATGCCCTACCGCTCAGCAGAAGTCCTAGCAGGAGGTTGTTGAGAAAAGGAAATGAGAGTAGATCAGGAAAAGATGTTGAAAAGGTTGAAATGAGACCATGTGGAAGCAGGGTCAGAAGTTCTTAGAAATTTCACTGGTGAGGCAGACCCAGACTTCTCGCAGCTGGACAGACTCACTGTCCTGGTGTTGCCTTCTTATTTGCCTCTATTTGGTACTGGGTTTGTTTGTTGTAGAAACAGCAAAAGCTTAAAGAGGCGAGGAGAAAGCAGGCCCTCCCTTCATTCCCAGTCAGACCACATGCCTCGCAGTGAACGTAGTGAGTCAGTCTTTGCTGCTGGCTACCTTCGTTGGGGGTTGTCCTTTCAGACTAATGGCTACAAGAATGCTAAGGGTAAAGGAACACAAGGTCATGTTACAATAATAAACGCATAGAGCCAGGTTAAGACCCTGTGCCATCATCATACATGGGCTTCACAAGAAGATAAAAGTATAAGATAATCTGAATATTGTAACATCAAGGGAAAATGATACTTCAAAATATCAAAACATTGCTTTGTATAGGTCATCCGGAGGCATAATCTAATGCAATTCATCTTTCTCTCCCTGGCATCATTTTCTACTGTTTGGTCCTTGTTGGGTTCCTATGAGTAACCCACACTGTTTTTCTTTTTTGAAATAAGGTCTTTTAAATTTAAGGTTGGCCTCAAACTTCTGATCCTGTGTTGTTTGGGGTTTCCCATAGAGCCCCTTTGGACAAAAACTCAATGTGATGCAACCCATTCCCAGTATTAGAAGCTTCATTTGGTGAGAAGAGAGGTACAAGTTGGGCTCTGTCTCCCCTATTATTTGTATATTTTTGGAAATTTTTGCACATTCCAGAATCTTTAAGGAGCATGCTAAATGCACATGCAGCAGTTGGTCCAGCACTTTCTAGATTGGAGTCTACTAGTGCTCAGAACTGGGTTTCTGCTCTTGAGTGCAGATCCCAAGCTAGAAGCAATGTTAGGTATAGAAGCAGCTGTGAAGAGCTGCAGAAGGAGAAATGAGGAGTCAAAGGGAGGAGAAAAGACACAACGGGGAGTGTACGTTCTCCAGGTCTAAAATGTATGCTGTATGCTGATGGTGTAGATTTTGGAATATTGGCATATGTGCAATGAGATATCTTTTGGAGGGGACCCAAATATAAGCACAGAATTCATTTATATTGTGTTCATATATTACACATTATGTTACCATGTTTTCAACAATAGTGTGATGTTTTCCTCTTGTGCAATCAATCACTGACATTAAAAAAAATCCATATTTTACAATGCCCTTGAATTTCAGATATCCAGATTAAGAGTGTTAACCCGAAGACGTCAGTGATTGTATTTTTCAAATTTTTTTCATCAAGAGTTTGGGGAAGTACCTAAGGCAGAGTAAATGCTATGTGAGCATTTGATGTGTGGGGCATGAAAGGATCTAAATGCTTTCCCCCCAATATAAGGAAAGAAGCACTGAATCAAACACAGTCAAATGCTGAGTTCCTCTGTGTTGTTTCAAAGCAGGACAGAGATTCATAAAGACAAGGGGTCCCTGGGAAAGACTGAATGTGCGTGCTTGCCCGTTAAGATGCCTCACTAAAGGATCTACGTTTCCAGCCCATATACTTATACCTTCCCACGGCTTTCCTGTCTCTGAAGCCAGAGACCACTTTCCTTGGTCTGGTCGCCTTTCTGAGGTGTAATGCTGCTGCTTCTGACAGCAGATTCCTGAGCCATGGCAGAGTCACTGTTCTGCGAGAGGTCCCCTGTGCACCTTAGGAAACATACTTCTTTTCTCTTGCTAGTCTGTTTTTCATTACAGGAATTTGTTTCAAATATGAATAGGTGAGTTGAATTGTATTTTCTTCCTGAATCATTACTAACCTTAGTGAGGCCCCGTGATGGTGGATTTTATGGGTCAACTTGGAAAGGCCATTGGGTCAAGTTGTTCAACCACTAGTGTAGACATTGCTGTGGAGGTGAGACGTGGATATAATTGACTTAAAGTCAGTAGATCTCAAGTGAACTCTTTATCTTTGGTAATGTGGGAAGGCTTCATTGCATCGGTTGAAGGCCTTAAGAAAAAACACCAAGGTCCTCCTCAAAAACATAATAAAGAGTTCCACCTCCAGTCTACCTTCAAACTCAACATGACATCATCGTCTGCTGGCATTTTCAGTCTTCCAACGTGTACTGCAGATTTAGGATTCGCTAGCATCCTCTACTGCATAAGCGGGTTCCTTAAGCCCTAGCCCTCGCTCCTGAGCGTGCACCCCACTAACACAGATTCTGAGTTCCACGTACAGTTCCCAGTATACAACAGAAAGGAAAATAGTTCCGTCATATGTTCTCTGCCTTTTTCCCCTGTCTCTAACTGATTAGAAATGTTCCTCAAATGTTGGTAATCTTTGTCTACAGAACAATGCACCTGGCTGTCAACTGGAATCTTGGTTAGATGGACTAGCCACCTTTCTGTTGCTGTGGCAAAACATTTGACGCAAACATCTTAAGGGAAGAAAGGGGCATTTTGCCCCAAGTGTTCAGTCCACTGTGTCAGGGACCACTTGGTGGCAGGAGTAACTCATTCCTTGGCCATAGGAGCTTGCACCAATGGCCCTTTTGCACAACACAGATCAGGAAGCAAAGAGGCAGCAAGAACCAAGGGCAGGGGTAACCTTCAAAGCCCTGTACCTGCTTCCACCAGTGAGACCCTGCCTCCTAAAAGCTCCATAGCCTTCAAAACAGCTTTATAAACTGGGGAGCCAATTATCACAACATAGGCCTGGGGAGGCATTAACCTAAATTTTATTGCAGAAACCATATTAAATAGTTCGAAGTGGAGGGATTCATTAAAGAACTAATCAAGGGATATTGTCAAAAATTCAATGATGCTAATGTCTGGATTAAGTAGGTCTAAAGCGGACATGGTAATGTTGACTATAACCCTAGTATGGAGGTGGCAGAGGCACGAGGATTATGAGTTTGAGGACAGCCTGAGGGCATATAAATGCAAGGCTGGGGATTTAGCTAGGTAGTAGAGCAGTTTGCCTAGAGTGCACAAGGCTTTGGGTTCAATCCCCCACACCACACTTACAAAGCAAGGCCTGTTGTTTTTCCAGTTAAGAAAGATGTACACTAAGGCAACTGTCACTGACATTTATGGCACAGAATCTATAAAACTGGTACACGTCCTCTTGAGCATATCTGGGAGTCTCTTTGGAACAGACCCCGAGAAGGAAGAATTGCTATTGTGTGCTGTGTGCACAACTTCTACTCGATGGGAATCGCCAAATCACTCTCCAAAGTGTGCAAAGGGCAGCAGTGAATGAGACTGCTATCATATCTGCTCTGTGCAATCTAATTGCTGCGGAATGGTATCTCATTGTCTGTTAGGTGGATGGGTTTTCCCTTGTTTGTCATTCAGGTGTATTCCTCTGTGCATCATCTAAAAATATTCTTTTCTAAATTTAAAATGTGCTTTTCTTTATCCTTTACATACAGTGGATCACAATGCAGTTGCTAAATATTAGCCGATGGCTTGTTTACACTTTGGGTCTCATAAGCTCTGTTTTCTTCTATAATCCCTAGGTTTCTTTTGTAACAACTGGAATCTCTGGGTGTTGTTTTTTGTATATCACATGAAGTAAGATATGGTTTTCCTCTTGTACAGATATGTGTCATTCATTAAATGGCTAATCCAGTTTTCACTGGTTTGTAAAGTCTTATGAGACACACATGTATGACTGTCTGAATCTCTATAGTGAACTTTATAATCATTTACCTCATTTGTCTTTTGTCTTCATGAAAATGCACACTTATATAATTATTTGGCTTTCTAGAAAAAGTCTACCTGGTCAATTCTTCCTTACACCATCTTTACCTACATAGTTTTTTGGATTTATAAAATATGAACTTTTAAGTGAGTGTACCAAGCTATCTGAAACAAAGCCTTGTTAATTTGAAATTATATTGGGTATGTACATTAATTTAGGGAATATTATCTTTAAAATCTTTTTAAAATTCTGGGGAATTAGCTAGGTAGCTAGAAGGCAGAGGAGGTGTACCTCTGTGAGTTCAGAGCTAGCCTGGTCTACATAGGGAGTTCCAGGCCAACCAGAGCTACATTATGAGATCATATTTGTAAAGAAAATGGCCTTGAAATTATCTTTTAATGATTAAAAATGTCTCCACAAACATCCAGAACATAAATATAAGAATCATCCCCAGATACTTTATATTTGCCGTTGTTGCTGTAGGTAGTATCTTTTCATAATTTTATTTTCCATTTTCAGTGGTGATCTTCTGTAAGACTATGGGTCATTTCTGTATAGTGGGTTCTACAGAATATTGTTAGGGTCACTCATTAGTGCTAACTGAAACTGCAGATGCCTTTAGCTATTGCAGTAGACAGTTTACTCTCTGCTACGACGACAGCTCTTCTCTAGTTTCACAATTTCTCTCCCTTTCCCACCCCCCTTCTTTCCTTTCCCACCATTAAACTGGATAGGAAGGATCTTGTTGTAATATGACCTCAAGGCAGGGAGAGCAGCTGGGATGCTTGCTTTGGTTTGCTTGTTTTTTTTTTTTTTTAAAAAAAAACTTTCAAGAGAATATTTATAATTAAATATATTACATTTAGTGAGTGTGTATGTGTGTGTGTGTATTTGTACGTGCATGTGTGTATGTCACAGCACATGTGTGGAGGTCAGAGGACAATGTGCCCTGGCCAGTTTTCTCCTTTTACTATGTGGGTTCCAAGGACCAAACTCTGGCGGTCAGGCTTGGTGACAAGTGCCATCTCAACAGTCTTCTGAGTCTGTATTTATTTATTTATTTATTTATTCATTCATTCATTCATTCATTCATTCATTCTTTGACAGAATCCTTACTATCACCTCAGTTTGGCCCAAATTCCTGACAGCCCTGTGTCAGTCCCGCGAGTGTTAAGACTCCAGGCATGACCACTGTGTCAGGCCAAAGGGAGTGGTCCTATTCTGACTTTGTTTCCCTCATGCTCACCTTCAGAGGGTTCGAGCATCTACACTCTAGCAAGTCAACAGATTGTGCTCTGTTTCCACCTGATGATAATTTACTTAAAATTAGCTAGCATATACTCATTACACACAGTGATTTTTGTCACTCAAATGTATCATGTGTTTTGATCATAATCACCCCATACCTGCCACTTTCCCCACTAATTTCCCTTCCTTGCCTCAGATAGTTTTTGCTCTACTTTCATGGTGTGTGTGTGTGTGTAAAATTTTAAGTTTTTGTATATGGTCCATGTATTAGAAAGAACATATAACAGTTATCTTTCTGAGTCTGACATATTTTGCTAGGCATGACAATCTTCAGTGTATTCATTCCAGCACATGACATAATTTTACTCTTTATGGCTAAGTAGAACTCTATTATGCATATATGCATGACGTGTATATATTTCACATCTTTATCCTTCACCTCTTGGTGGGAAACTAGGCTGATTCAGGAACTTGGCTGTTACGAGTAGTGCTAAAATGAACAGAGATGTGGAAGTTCCTCCGTGGTACCCTGACTTAGATTCCTTTGGAGTAGCGATGATAGAGTGGAGGAGTGGAATTATATGGTTATTATATTGACAGCTTTTGAGAAACATTGCATTGATTTTAATGATGACCTTATCAGTTTACATTCCCAGTTGTGTATAAGAATTCTTTCCCCCTCCATCCATGGCAGCATGTGTTGCTCTCTTAAGGATTACACCTGACTGGAGTGAGATGGATCTCAGGGTAGTTTTAATCTGAATTTCCCCGATGACTAAGGATGTCGAGTGCTATTTTCATTGGCTGTTTGTACTTCATCATCACAGAGCTGTCTGTTGAGCATCATTTGTTAAAGACACAGTCTTTTCTTCAATGTGGGTTCCATCATCTTTGTCAAAAATTGGGAGTCCATAGCTGTGGGTGTTTGGTGTGGACCCTCAGCTCTGTTTGCTTTGTGTATCTGTCTTTGTGCCAGCAGCGCACTGGTTTTATACTATGGATCTGGAACCAGATATCAGGACGTCTCCAGCGTTGCTTTTCTTCCTCAGGATTACTTCTATTTAGGGTCTTTTGTGTTTCCACAAGAACTTTAGGGTTGATTGTTTTCTAGTTCTGTGAAGAATGCCATTGGAATTTGTAGGAGGAGGCGCAGTACCTGTGTGGTCACCTGTGGCAACTTCTCTGCACTGATTCTGCTGAGACATGAGCAGAGAAGTCTTTTTGTCTTCTACTGTCCTCTTTAAATTCTCTCTTTAGTATCTTGAAATTTGCACTGTAGAGGTATTTCTGTGCCTTAGGTTTATTCTTAGGTATGTTTTATATTTTAGTATTAGGTATGATTTGTCATGCATAAACTTTATTATATTGAGGTTGTTGGTTTTATTCCTAGTTTTTTTCCAGGGCTTTTTTTTTCAATAAAGCACTGTTGGATTTTGCCAAAGGCTTTTCCTATATCTATTAATAAGGTCATGTCATTTCTGTCTTGGATATATCTGCTCAAAAACCCAAAAATATGTTAACATATATTTACTGGTGTGTATACATTAAATCAACCTTGCATGTTGCATGTCTGGAATGAAACAAACTTGCTCAAGGTAAATGAACTTTTTAAAATATGTTGTTATACTCAATTTGCAGGTATTTTATCGGGAATATTTCTTTTGTTGTTGTTGTTGTTTTTGAGGCAGGGTTTCTCTGTGTAGCTATGGAACCTGTCCTGGAACTCTTTAGGTCTGGCCTCAAACTCACAGAGATTCTCCTGCCTCTGCCTTCCAAGTGCTGGGATTAAAGGCATGTATCACTACTGCCCGGCTTGTTGGGACTATTCTACCCTTGCTTATTGAGGAGATTGCCCTGATTTCTTATTTTTCTACAGGTTTTAAAAAATTTTTTGAGACTATAGTATAATTACATCGTTTTCCCTGTTTCCTTCCTCCTGTTCTCTTTCAAACATGTGGTTCCTTTCTCATCAGTTGTTTCTACATGTGTATGCTTGTCTGTATGGGGAAGAACAGGTCTCCCATTCTCAGTATTGCTTAGTCGCCTACAGTTCGTTATGCAGGATGGGGATCCCATGAGCCTCTCTTCCTTCTGCATTAGCTTGTCTGTTGATATTGTCCTCGTTCAGGTCTTGTTTAGGCAGTCATGTTGGGACTTTATAGGTGCAGGTCCTAAGATTCCAAGGAGACACTGTCTCACAACAAACTCCTTGCTCCTCTGGCTCTTCCTACCAATCTTTCGTCCCCCTCTTCCACAATGACCCCTGAGCCTTAGGCGCAGGAATTGCATTGTAGATGTGTTGGTTGGGACTAGGATCCAAAACTCTGCATTTTTATTGGTTGTGGTTTTCTGAAACAGTTGTGAGCTGTTGTAAAAAGAACTTTCCTTGATAAGGGCTGAGGACTGTACTTCGCTGTGTGGATAACGACAAATATTTAGAATGCAGTTAGGGGCTATGCTGGCTTAGTAAAGTAGCAATCTCTTCCAAGATCCATGACTTCACTATCTCTGGGTAGCTGGCTAGGTTTCCAGTACCAGGCATGATTTCCCTCTTGTTGAGTGGGTCTTCAGTCCAATCAGAGAGTTGTTGGTCATCAGCCAGGTATGCAGGCCACAACTGTACCCTTGCACCCCTAGGGTCATCCTCGCATGCAGGTTGTCATGCTTCCCAGGTATTATAGCTGGCTTCCCTCCTTTGGAATCTTTCATGGTACCTTCTGGTACCATGAAAATTGGTCCTCAGGGAGGGAGCATTTAGGTCAGTTCCAGTCAAGGGACCTCTGGGCTCTGTGTCTGAAGTGCATAGTATCTTCAGCAATAGGGACATAATTTTCCAATTTTGGAGGTCAACCAAAAACTACAGCAATAGTCTATAATATTTTAGGAGTTTTTTGGGTGACCAGGACCAGCAATTCAAAAGATGGCTTTATACCCAGTGTCAGGATTTTTGTTCTATGAACTTTTTCTTTTGAGAGTTAGTTCCCCCTCTCCATGTTTTCTTTTGAGAACTCTTGGTCCAGACCTCAGTCCCATTTTTGAGTGGGTCGGTTCTCTTTTAGTTCTCTGTATATTCTGGATATTAACCCTCTGTCAGATCTATATTTGACAAAGATTCTCTCAAATTCTGTGGGCTTTTATTTACCAGAGTGATTGTTTCTTGCTGTGTAAAAGTTTTTAGTTTTATAAATTTGTCTCAATTCTTAGACAAATGGATCCCTCTTCAGAAAGTTCTTTCCCATACCGGTATCCTGTAGGATATCACCTATATTTTCTTCTAGCTGTTTCAGTATCTCAAGTTTCCCATTTTTGATCCATTTGAAGTTAGTTTTTTTTTAAGTTATAGATGGGTTTAATTTCATTCTTCTATGTGTAGGAATTCAGTTTTCCCAGCACCATTTGTTGAGAATGTTTTCTTTTCTCCAGTGCATTTTATTGGCATCTTTATCAAATATTAATTGGCTGATGTCTCATATACTCATATTTGGTACTTCAATTTTGTTCTATTGATCTGCAAGTCTGTAAGTCTGTGCAGGTACCATATTGTTTTTTATTTTCAAGGCTCTATAATGTATCTTGAAATCTAGAGTGGTAATTCCTTCACTATTATTAATTTTTATTTTGCTCAGGATTGTTTTGCCTATATTTGAAGCTAAGTTGTGCTTCTTGTAAACAACAGATAGACAAATTTTTGTTTCTTGGTCTGTTCATTCAGTCTGTGTCTTTTGATGAGAGAATTGAGGCCATTACTATTTAGAGTTATTGAAATGTGTCTATTAATTGTGATCAATATGTTGTTGGTTTTTGGTGTTGTTATTTGTGTTCTCAGTGGAATTTTGTTTTTTTAGTAATTATGACTTCATATTTCTTTCCACATCCTCTTGGCTGCTCATTCTTCAATTCAGCTCCAAACATTGCTATATATGTTTGTGTGGTATAATTTTTTTTTTTTTTTGGTTTTTCGAGACAGGGTTTCTCTGTGGCTTTGGAGCCTGTCCTGTTCTGGAACTAGCTCCGTAGACCAGCCTGGTCTTGAACTCACAGAGATCCGCCTGCCTCCCGAGTGCTGGGATTAAAGGCGTGTGCCACCATCGCCAGGCTTAAACCTGTTTATATTGTAGAAATCTTTTCTTTCTTTTTCAACAATGGCAAATAGTATTGCTGGGTATATTAGTTTAGGTTGGCCTTCATAGTCTTGTAAGACTGGAAATGCCTTGCTCCCAACTCTTCTAGCTTCCATAGTTTCCACCGAGAAATCGGCTGTTGTTCTGATGAGTTTTCTTTATATGCGACTTCTGCCTTTTCTCTTAGAGCTTTCAATACTTTCTTCATTCTGTGTACTTAGTGTGTGAACTATAATATGCCACGGGGATTTTCTTTTCTGATTTTGACTTTTGATGTTCTGGATACTGCTTGCAACTGTATGGGTATATCTTTTCTTAATTTGGGGACATTTTCTTCTATGATCTTGTTGATGATCTGGTCTATGTCATTGACTTGAGATTCTTCTCCCTCATCTATGCCTACAATTTAAAGGTTGTTCTTTCTATAATGTCCATATTTCCTGAATGTTGCTTTCCTGTAGTTTTTAAATTGTTCATGTTTCTTGCTTGTTTGGTCTAGATCCTCCATTTTATCTTTGAGACCAGGAATTCTATCTTGTACTTGATTCATTTAACTTGTAGGACCTTCCTTAGAGTTTTCAAGCTGGACTATTGGGTTTTTCAGTCCCTTCTTTTCAGCTTGAGTCCCATTCAATGGTTCTATCTCTTTATTGAATTCTGTTTTTAAATCCCAAATTGTCTTCATCATCAGCCTTATATTTACATTTTCTTGGGCATCATATAGGCATTTATTCTCTTTAAGTTTTTCTCTTCAATTTCATTGAGTTGTTTCATTGTAAATATCAAAAATCTCAGGATGAGGAACCTGGTCTTCCTTCTGGATCACAGCTGTTCCTTTCTGGATGAAATATCTGCCATTGCCTCAATAAGTGCCACTAGTTTAGTGGCAGAAGCCAATTTTGTTCGCATTTACTAAATTAACCATCGCTTATTGTCCTCTGACCTGGAAATGAAAATACAATTCCTGATCCTCATTGAGAACCAATGAACTGGGAGATAAAAGCCTTGGGAATCCATGTTTTTTTTTTTTCATGGGTGTTGTATGTGCCCTGCTGGAAGGAATCCATGTTTTGAATGACAGTGCACAAACTATCCTCTGAGGTATTTAAATTATGCTTTATACTATTGGGAGGGTCTGGTTACATGAAGATAGAAACCAGATAGCAGCAGGAAGTGGTTTTCAGAGCACAAACAGTATGAGCCAAGGCACGGACTCTGAAAAACAAACCTAGAAATGAGTAGTAAACCAAAGAGGAAAAAATGCCTGAAAAAGTAAGACATGGGGGTCCCATAAGAGTGTGCAACAGTCAATTATCTTTCGGCAGAACAAATAAGGTCCCACTTAAATGTGAAAGGAGGTGGGTCCTGCTTGGATTAATAAAATACAACTTAATAAAAAAGATTTGGTTAGTTATGACTAGCTTTTGGTTATTTCAGAAAATCATGAGAATAAAATTTTATTATATGGAAAGCTATGATTTTTGTTTTGTTTTTAACCTTAGGCTAAGAAAGGCTTGGGAGAAGCAAGAGGTAGTCACTGAGCAAAATGACATGCTCAGGGTGGACCCAGGAAGGGAGCCACTGTGGGCTCACGCAGTGAAGGGGCTGTTCGCATAGCTCCAGGATGAAGTAATGAGGACCTGGATGGGGTAAACACAAAGGGTTCACTGTCAGCACAATAGTTTGTAGTCTTTCTATGTGTCAGCTGCCTCTTATTCTTCACCACATGTCTGATCCTTCCAGACCTGTCCAAGCCCCCGTGTCTGTGTTAGGTTACACGTCCTTGAGCCAAGGGCCGTGCCTCCTGCTTCTGTTTCTCAGAGCCCTGGTAGAGCAGATGGTGAGAAGGTATTTGATGAATGTGTCTTGCTAATGATGATCTTCCTACACAGCTCTTCTGGCTAGGAAAGATTCCCCTGAACACAGAGATCTACTTCTCAGGATCAGATTACATCCTGAATGAAGGATGGTAGAGGAAAAGACCAAAGAATAGCCTGCTAATAACTCTGGAAGATCAGATTTAAAGAGGTGGCACCTTTTAATCCCAGGGGGTACTGCTTCCCCTGTGAATTCTAATGTTCACATCCCAATCAGAAGAGCCCTGGCTGTGGTCCTCAGCCACCTGACCTCTAGAAGAATAGGGAATATTAGCTCTTCCAAACGTGGGCGTGATGTGCTGGTTGCTGGGAGGCGGGGGGGGGGGGGACTGGACCCTATAATTTTAGCCACAACTTGCTTCCGTCTCTTCTATGAGTATTTGCTGTGACCAAGATTCAGAGGACCCTAATCCTGACTTGGCACAGCAGGGTCCTAATATTTGCCAAGGATCTCCTACCCAGAAATTCTGCTTTATAAATAGAGGAACCAGTATGCCAGATTGTAGCAAGGGTTATGGAGGGCTATCACACAGGGACAAAGTGATGGTATTTCCAAGGGGCAGGGAAGAGATTCTTGGCATCAGATACAGGCTTCTTGTTCCAGACAAGACTGGACCATGGAATCATTTGGCTGCTTTCCATATTGTTTGCACTTTCATTTAATAGAAGGAAAGTCATACATGATAACGATTCAATAATTAGCTAAATTATCACCTAACCTACCCACTTAATGCTTGGTGGCCTCCTTAAAGGAGGGACTAAAAAATTACAGGACACAGACTCAGTTTTAGCTTCTAAACCTGGTAGGTGTTTTGTTATGTATGTGGTGTTATTAATTAAAACTAGGTCTTCATGAATGCTGTGAAAACATTCCACCTGAAGACCCAGCCCTCTTGCTGAGGGTTTAAGACAGAAAAAGACGTATTACAAGCTGAAGATTTTAGCTCTGGAGATGCCTACAATCAGCTAGTTTCTATGCTACCTCTTGTAGCCACAGGCTGAAGTAGCTGAAAAATTCATGGGAAGCTGACTGCTCAGACTTAAGAGGATTCTCAGGTCAATGTCAGGACACTGACTGGGAACCACTGAGCCATGGAGAATTAGTGCGGAGACATTTGAGAGCATGTCAATATAGAAAGACTCAGCAGGAGAAACCCACCCTTCCTTCTGCATTAAAAACCATTCCTTTCTTAATGAAATGTCTCATTAAAAGCTGTTCGTCCAGTGGTAAAAGCCAGTTGACCTCATGTCCTACATTAACCACCTCTCATTGCCTTCTGACCTAGAACTAAAGTCCAGTCTCAGAATATGCCATGGAAGTGATTGCAAAGGCAGTCTGCGAATAGGAAACAAAATAATAAGATTGTACTGACTTACAAGGTCAAAAGCCTGAAATACAAATGATAAGGAGATGAATGAGAATGGAGGACAAAAATAGAATTTTAAATTTAGACCAAATTTGTTAATATGAGTTTTGTTTGTGGTGATCTGGGGTTTAGTGTGCTACCAGGGATTTCTGTAATTGCAATTGTCTCTCATTTAGTGGTCAGCAGGGCTGTGTACCACATGGTAGTCAAAGTCAAAACGGGGAGGAGAAATCCAAAAGATTCTGCGTGAGAAAGAACACTGAAGTAGATCTAACATGAGGACGACCATCCACCCAATCATAAGTATGTCCTTGAGAGCTCAAAAGTATCCATGACCCAGAGCCCTGGGACAGAGGTAGTGAAAGGACTGAGGATGTAGCAGCTGCTTTCTGCAGATGGAGGATGCATGTGGAGGTTAGGCCCAAGGAAAATCTTTCTTTGAGTGAATACGATCAAGGCTACTAAACAGAAATAGTGATCAAGTACAGGATTTAACCAACAGAAGCAAGATTGGCTAAAATTCTAATTGAATTCAATGATAGGTAATGAGAAATTCAATTTCTTCCAAGATGGGAAAGTAGAAATCAGATTTACCATCTTATCTGAAATACATAAAAAGCAATATATATGTGTATATACATATATATGTATGCATACGTATATCCACAGACAGTGATTTAACATTGAAAACCAGATAACAAAGGAAAGTAATTCCAAGAGATGGGAACATATCACTGGTGCAAGTTGATGGGGATGATATCACCTCATAGGTCAGAAGAGTTTCTAGAGAACAGAGCGGAACTTGGTGATATTAGTGAGTTGAGGAGGCAAAGCTGGGAGGGCGTAAGGAGAGAAGAGAGAGTTTACAGAGTCAAGAATTTTGAGGATGCAGCTGCACAGGAAAGAGGTCTGCAGATCTGCAAAGGGCTCTTCTTCACCAGAGTAAGGGCCAGTTGGTACCCGGGAGGCAGCTACTCAAGAACGGTGAAAAAATCACACTAGAGGAAGAGAGAGGATGATAGCTGGCACTCACACAGGGCTGGGAAGGGTCTCAAACTAATAATTCATGTGGTAGGATAGAGTATTCGGCATTTTGCTTCAGTAATAGGGAACATTGATCCTAGTTCTGAGGCCACAGGATTAATGCAGAACAAGGCTTGACAGGGTCAGACCAATTCTAATGACTGTTTCTAAATTCTGGGACAAGGTTCACAATACTTCCAGGAATGTAAAAATAGTCAGTGCCAAAATAAAAATATGTAATTCATGGTATGTTATCAAAACCTAACAGACATATAATCAACTATTGAATTCTTATTTGATCTACAGAAACATACTCATACACAAGCAAATGCATATGCGTGAAATGATCTGAAATAACACCAAATGTGTAATTAGAGAAGATTACTCAAAATAGTTATTAGAGTAGTATTAATAATATCTGAAATGAGAAATTCACTGGATAGAAACTTAGACATTGTGCAAGAAATATTTGTGAACTTTTCAACATGGAAATAAAAGCTATCCAAGATAAAGCAATGAAAGAAGACCAAAAAGAAAGGAAGGGAGGGAAGAAGGAAGTAAAGGAGGGAGGTAGAAGGGAGGGAGAGAGGGAGGAGAAAAGGAGGGAGGGAAGAAGAAAAGAAGGACAAAAGGCAAAGAAAACAAGCCGAAGCACCAGCAAATGCAGAAAACTCTTATCCACACAATACTTGGAATTAAAAGGAAAAAGAGTAGGTATGTAGCAAAAAAAAAAAAAAGGGCAAAAAATTTCTAAATTTGCTAAAAATTTCACACAGATCCAACAAGTTTAACAAATCCCAGGCACAAGAAACATGAAGGTATGCTGCAGTTAAACTAATTCAAACTCATGATAAGAAAGATAGCCTAATACAACCAGGAAGAAAATACATCATTATACAAAAGAAGAAAAAGCAACTGCAGATTTCTTTTTGAAACATTATAAGCCAGAAGAGAGTGAAACAACATCTCAGAGATACTGACAAAAACAAACAACAAACAAATAAATTAACCCCCTTTCTCCTATACCCAATTAAAAATTATCTTTAAAAATGAAGGTACATCCCGAAACTGAGATGCTTCTGTAAAGCAAAGGACACAACCAATAAGACAAAATGGCAGCCTACAGAATGGGGAAAGATTTTTACCAACCCCACATCAGACAGAGGCTGATTTCCAAAATTACAAAGAACTCAAGAAATTGGTCACCAAAAGAACACACAATCCAATAAAAAATAGTGGAGTACAAACTTAAACAGAGAACTCTAAACAGAGAAATCTAAAATGGCTGAAAGACACTTAAGGAAATGCTCTATACTTAGCTATCAGAGACATGCAAATTAAAACAACTCTGAGATTTCATCTTAACATCTGTAAGAATGGCCGAGATCAATAACACTGATGACAGCTTATGCTGGAGAGGTTGTGGGGTCAAGGGAACATTCCTGCATTGCTGGTGGGAGAGCAAGCTGGTACAGCCCGTTTGGATGTCAGTGTGGTGATTTCTCAAAAAATTAGGAAACAACCTTCCTCAAGACCCAGCAATACCACTTCTGGGTATTTGAGTGAGGTAATCCAGACCCAGAAGGACAAATTTTGATATAGGAAGTCCTGTATATGTGTTGCTTTTATTGGTTAATGAATAAAGAATCTGCATTGGCCTGTGATATGGCAGAGTAGAGCTAGGCAGGGAAAACTAGAGTACTTCACTCTGTGTCTCTGCCGGATGTGTCACACAAATTCCAATTGTTCTTAATAAAAACCCAGAATTAGATATTAGGGGGTGAAAGTTGAGAAAAGAGAGAACAGAGTGGCAAGAGACAAGGTTTATTTTATTTTATTTTTTAACATTTCAGATTTATTTATTATGTAAACTAATTCCCCTTTTTATTGAAAATAGGTTCTTATACAATATATCCTGAATAGAGAATATATTATTATTCTTTTTGTCTTATTATATTATATTATTGTCTCTTAAAAGCCTGTTTTTCTTTTCTTTTTTGTTTTTTAAAATTTTTATTTATTTATTTGTTTATATTGAGGTCTACATTTTTCTCTATTTCCCTCCCTGCCTCTCCCCTCTCCTTCAGCCCTCTACCAAGGTCCACATGCTCCCAACTTACTCAGGAGATCTTGTCTTTCTCTACTTCCCATATAGATTAAATCCATGTTTATCTCTCTTAGGTTCCTCTTTATTGTCTAGGTTCTCTGGAATTGTGATTTGTAGGCTGGTTTTCTTTGCATTATGCTTAAAAACACCTATGAGTGAGTACATATGATAATTGTATTTCTGGGTCTGGGTTACCTCACTCAATATGATCTTTTCTAAATCTATCCATTTGCCTGTAAATTTCAAGATGTTATTTTTTTCTGCTGTGTAGTACTCCATTGTGTAAATGTACCACACTTTCCTTATCCATTCTTCAGTAGAGGGGCATTTAGGATGTTTCCAGGTGCTGGCTATCATAAACAATACTGCTATGAACGTAGCTTAGCATATGTCCTTGTGGTACAATTGTGCATCCTTTGGATACATACCCAAACGTGGTATTGCTGGGTCTTGAGAAAGTTGTTTCCTAATTGTCTGAGAAATCACGATACTGATATCCAAAGGGATTGTACCAGTTTGCATTCCCACCAGCAATGGAGGAGTGTTCTCCTTACCCTACATCTTTTCCAGTATACATTGTCATTAGTGTTGTTGATCTTGGCCATTCTTACAGTTATAAGATAGATTCGCAGAGCTGTTTTGATTTGCATTTCTCTGATGACTAAGGATGTTGAGCATTTCTTTAAGTGTCTTTCAGCCATTTTAGATTCCTCTGTTAAGAGTTCTCTGTTTATGTCTGTACTCCACTTTTTCGTTGGATTATTTGTTCTTTTGATGACCAATTTCTTGAGTTCTTTATATATTTTGGAGATCAGACCTCTGTCTGATGTGAAGTTAGTGAAGATCTTTTCCCATTTTGTAGGCTGTCTTTTTGTCTTGTTGACCGTGTTCTTTACTTTACAGAAGCTTTTCAGTTTCAGGAGGTCCCATTTATCAATTGTTTCTCTCAGTGTCTGTGCTACTGGGGTTATATATAGGAAGTGATCTCCTGTGTCAATGTGTTCAAGTGTACTTCTCACTTTCTCTTTTATAAGGTTCAGTGTTGCTGGCTTTATGTTGAGGTCTTTGATCCATTTGGACTTGAGTTTTGTGCATGGTGATAGATACGGATCTATTTTCATTCTTCTACATGTTGATATCCAATTATATCAGCAACATTTGTTAAATGTGCTTTCTTTTTTCCATTTGATATTTTTTGCTTCTTTGTCAAAAATCAGGTGTTCGAAGGTGTGTGGATAAATATCTGGGTCTTCTATTCAGTTCCATTGGTCCTTCTGTATGTTCTTATGCCAATACCAGGCTGTTTTCAGTACTATAGCTCTGTAGTAGAGTTTGAAGTCAGGGATAGTGATGCCTCCAGAAGTTCTTTTATTGTACATGATGTTTTGGCTATCCTGTTTTTTTTCGCTTTTCCATATGAAATTAAGTACAGATCTTTCAAGGTCTGTGAAGAATTTTGCTGGGATTTTGATGGGCATTTCATTGGATCTGTAGATTGCTTTTGGTAAGATTGCCATTTTTACTGTGTTAATTCTACCTACCCAAGAGCATGGGAGATCTTTCCATTTTCTGGTATCTTCTTCAATTTCTTTCTTCAAAGATTTAAAGTTCTTGTCATACAAGTCTTCCCCTTGTTTAGTTAGAGTTACTCAGAGATATTTTATGCTATTTGTGGCTATTGTGAAGGGTGATGTTTCTCTGATTTCTTTCTTAGCCCATTTATCATCTGTGTAAAGGAGGGCTACTGATTTTTTTGAGTTAATCTTGTTTCTTGCTACATTACTGAAAGAGTTTATGAATTGTAGAAGTTCCTTAGTAGAATTTTTGGGGTCATTTATGTAAACTATCATCTTATCAGCAAATAGTGAGAGTTTGACTTCTTTTCGAAATTGTATCCCCTTGATCTCCCTTTGTTGTCTTATTGTTCTAGCTAGGATCTCAAGAACTATATTGAATAACTATGGAAAGAGTGGAAATTGTAGTAAGAGGGGCTTATTAGTTCCCAGCCACCTGGCTAGCTTAGATTCAAAATAATCACACAGAAACTGTATTAATTAAATCACTGCTTGGCCCACTATCTTTAGCTTCTTATTGGCTAAGTCTTACGTATTAATTTAACCCATCTCCATTAATCTGTGTATCACCACATGACAGTGGCTTACCAGCAAAGTTTCAGCATGTCTGACTCCGGCAGCAGCTCCATGGTGTCTCTGATTCTGCCCTTCTTTCTCCCAGCATTCATCCTAGCTTTCCCTGCCTACCTAAGTTCTGCTTTGCTATAGGTCCAAAGCAGTTTCTTTATTCATTAACCAGTAAAAGCAACACATAGACAGAAGGACTTCCCATACCACTTCCCCTTTTCTGTTTAAACAAAAAAGAAGGCTTTAACTTTACCATAGTAAATATTACATATAACAAAACAGTTATTAAGCAAGAATTAGTTACAATATTTATATCTAGTTTATCTTTTATCATAATAAGGAAAACTATAACTATAAATACTTCAACTCCATCAAAAACTCCAGAAAGATATTATATTACCAATGTAAACTGGAAATGCATTGTAGCAACTTTCGAAACTCTAGAATTAACAGAGACATCTCACTACCTGGACAGTCACCCAAAGTTTTTCTGTACCATTGGAATATTCATCTTTAGCCTACAGACCCATAGTATCTAAAAGACTTTTCCATGAAGCAGGAGATTTCAAAGACAGTTCAACCTATATTGGCAGTTTTCAGTCACTTTCTTCTGTGTTCTGTAGAATGTGTAGCAGACTCTTTCATGAAGCAGGAACCCCAAAGGACTTTCTCACTTTTAGGCAAGTTCAGCAGTCCTTTCTCTGTGGGTCCTGCATGTCCAGTTAAGCAATCCAGGCAAGAGCAGTTTCTTGCCCATGGCTAAGGAGCCTCTTCGATGCTCATCTTCCTCTTGAAGTAATTGGTGCATGCTCATTGTCATGAAGAGTTCTAACTTCTTAAAATATTTTAAATGCCATATTCTGTAGGTCTCTGAAAGATTTGGAGACTAGTTATCTAACCAAAATGTATTTTGATATGCCTAGAAAATCTAACTAACATGACTACAAGTTTGCCTATTATAGATGAGTATCTATTAACTTATATTTCTTAATTATGCATTACATTTTTAAATGAGCTCCACAAACACAATACCTTAATCAAGGTCAGAAATACATATACATATAAAAAATTGACCTTAAATTTGTATAAATAAACCAAGATCCATACCAATGCAAATTATTCATATCTATATCATATCACCGTTTAAATGTAAACAAACATTTATAGACAATAATTGGTAATATGGGCATAGTTCTGTCCAAACTACTTCCTGCTGTTTATTGAGCGAAGTGTTTTTGAGGGGTGTTCAAGGCAATTTTTCAGGAGGTCTTGTTCCATCAAACCACACCTGTCTGGAAGCAATTCACAAGTTCTCATCCTCTGTGGAAACAAGAGAAGAACCTCTTTTTCAAAGCAACATATCCTTAGACCCAAATTTGGAAGTCAAAATATCTTTATAATATGCATGCTGGTTTAGCTTAGCAGCCTATACAATGATATGTCTCTCTGTATTTAGCTCATTCACAGTCAAAAAATTCAACAACAATAATATACATAACCCAGATTCTCTGTGAGTTTTCCATTTTTACATGGCTTATTTTTCTTTATTCCTTGTAATCTATGACTACCTGTACTCTGTGTCTTTAAAGACTTTGTTCTACTTTTTTTTATAAACCATTTATTTCCTTATATAACTCTCTATACTCTTTTTTTCTCTGCCAAGCCTACGTACATTTATCCAACATTGTGACCCACTTAGAGTTCTTTTCCATCTAGATTTTTCTTTATTGGATATCTGTAATTCTTTACTGTCCAGGAGTGCTTCTTAAAATGCTAAGTACTTCTTAAAATTTAAGCTGTACCATTACTATGGTATATACTGTACTTACTGCTTTCCCACCCAGGGTAAAACTTAAGCTGTGCCCTTACTATGATATATATGGTTCTGCCTATTTGCCTGCCCAGTCCAGCATGGCAGAGCCACTCACTGCCTCTGAGAGCCACACACACCTAACCACTTCTGGTCACACAAAGCTAGTCCAAGTTGTGATCAAGCAAGCCACAGAACATTGTTCACAAACCCCATCCATATAGTTGGTCTCCTGAAAGAGCCAAACATCATGCTGGCAGCATGGCCCAGAAAACCGGCAGTTTAAAACAGCTTGGCTTCTTTTTTTCCACAGCTGAGTCAGGAAAACCTCTCTTAAAGGATCTGTGGCAAGCTGCAAGCAAACAGCAAGAGGCTGTATTAAACTCTATATTTTTGTGTCTAGAATTAAGCTCTCTCAGGTTTTAAGTGGATTTTAGTTGGTCACATTAGGCACCAATTTGTAGCAGGAGGGACTTGTTGGTTCCGGTCACCTGGCTAGCTTAGACACAAAATAATCATATAGAAATGGTATTAATTATATCACTGCTTGGCCCATTAGCTCTAGCTTATTATTTGCTAACTCTTTTTTTTATTTTCGAGACAGGGTTTCTCTGTAGTTTTTGGTTCCTGTCCTGGAATTCGCTCTGTAGACCAGGCTGGCCTCAAACTCACAGAGATCTGCCTGCTTCTGCCTCCCTATTGGCTAACTCTTATTAGTTAATCTGTGTAACACCATGTGACACTGGCTTACCAGCAAAGTTTCGGCATGTCTGATTCTGGTGGTGGCTCCATGGTGTCTCTGACTCTGCCCTTCTTTCTTCTAACATTCACCCTAGCTTTCCCTGCCTACCACCTAAGTTCTGCCTTGCTATAGGTCCAAAGCAGTTTCTTTATTCATTAACCAACAAAAACAACACATAAGCAGAAGGACCTCCCATACCTGACAACCTTGTCTTGTTCCTGATTTCAATGGGATTGCTGGGAGATTTGCTCCATTTAGTTTGATGCTGGCTGTAGATTTGCTGTATATTGCCTTTATTTATGTTTAGGTATGTTTCCTGTATCCCTGCTCTCTCTAAGATCTTTATCATGAACGGATGCTGTATTTTGTTAAAAGCTTTTTTTGGCATCTAATGAGATGATCATGTGTTTTTTTATTCTTCAGTTTGTTTATATGGTGGATTATGTTGACAGATTTTCATATGTTGAACCATCCCCGTTTCTTTGGCATGAAGCCCACTTGATCATGGTGTATGATGATTCTGATTTGTTCTTGGATTTGATTTGCCAGTATTTTTTTTAGTATTTTTGCATCAATGGTCATGAGTGAGATTGGTCTATAATTCTCTTTTTTTGGTAATATCTTTATGTGGTTTGGGTACCAGGGTAATTGTAACTTCATGACAAGAGTTTGACAATGTTTCTTCTGTTTCTATTGTGTGGAACAATTTGAGGAGTACTGGTATTAGTTATTCTTTGAAAATCTTATAGAATTCTGAGCTGAAACCATCTGGTCCTGAGTTTTTTTTTTTGTTGTTGTTGTTGTTGTTTTTTTTTTTTTTTTGGTTGGGAGATTTTGATAACTGTTTCTATTTCTTTAGTAGTTATAGGTCTGTTTAATTTGCTTATCTGGTCTTGATTTAATTTTGTTAAGTGATATTTATCCATAAAGTTGTGTATTTCCTTTAAGTTTTCCAGTTTTTGGAGTACAGGTTTTGAAATACAACCTGTTGATTCTTTGTATTTCCTCCATGTCTGTTGTTATGTCCCTCTTTTCATGTCTATTTTGTTGATTTTTTTAAAGAACCAACTCTTTGTCTCATTGATTCTTTGTATTGTTTTCTTTATTTATATTTTGTTGACTTCAGCTCTCAATCTGATTATTTCCAGCTGTCTAGTTCTCTTGGGCGAGCTTGTTTCTTTTTGTTCTAAAGTTTTCAAATGTTCTGTTAACTCACTAGTGTGAGATTTTTCCAGCTTCTTTATGTAGGCATTTAGAACTTTCCTCTTAACATTGCTTTCATTGTGTCCCATAAATTTGGGTATGTTGTATGGTCATTTTCATTGAATTTTAGGAAGTATTCAATTTCTCCCTTTATTTTTTCCCTGACACATTGATGATTCAGGTGAGTGTTGTTTAATTTCCATGTGTTTGTGGGCTTTCTGGAATTAGTGTTGCTGTTGACTTCTGGTTTTAAACCATGCCGATCTGATAAAATACATGGGGTTATTCCAATTTTTTTATATCTGTTGAGGTTTGTTTTGTTACCGAGTATGTAGTCAGTTTTTGAGAAGGTTCCATGAGGTGCTGAGAAGAAGATATATTCTTTTCTGTTTGGATGGAATATTCTATAGATGGCTATTAAGTCCATTTGAGTCATAACATGTTAGTTCCCTTATTTCTATTATTTTTTTGTCCAAATAACCTGTCCAGTGGGGAGAGGAGAGTGTTGAAGTCTCCCACTATTAGTGTGTGGGGTTTAATGTGTGATTTAAGCTTTAGAAGTGTTTCTTTTACATATGAGGGTGCCCTTGTATTTGGGGCATATATGTTCAGTATTGAGATTTCCTCTTGGTGGATTTTTTTCCTGTGACTAATATGAAATGTTCTTCTTTGTTTCTTTTGATTAATTTTAGTTTGAAGTCTATTTTGTTTGATATTAATATAGCTACTCCAGCTTATTTCTTAGGTCCATTTGATTGGAAAAAATTTTCCCAACCCCTTATTCTGAGGCAATGTCTGTCTTTGAGGTTGAGTTGTGTTTCTTGTATGCAGAAGAAGGATGGATTCTGTTTTCATATCCAATCTCTTCGCCTATGTCTTTTTATAGATGAGTTGAGTCCATTTACATTAAGGGATATTAATGACCAGTGATTGCTCTCTCCTGTAATTTAGTTTTCATTGTTGGTAATGTTAATTTGTGTGTTTCCCCATTCTTTGGGATTTGCTGCTGTGAGACCATCAATTGTCTGTGTTTTTGTTGATGTAGCCAACTTACTTTCTTGGGTTGGAGTTTTCCTTCTAGCACTTTGTGTAAGGCTGGGTTTGTGACTAGGTATTAGTTAAATCTGGTCTTGTCATGGAATATCTTGTTTTGTCTTTCTATGGTGATTGAAAGTTTTGCTGGGTATAGTAGTCTGGGCTGGTGTTCATGGTCTCTTAATGTCTGCATAATGCTTGACCATGACTTTCTGGCTTTCATTGTCTCCATTGAGAATTCAGGTGTAATTCTGATGGGTCTGCCTTTATATGTTACTTGGCCTTTTCATTTGCAGCTCTTAATATTCTTTCTTTTTTCTGTATGTTTAGTGTTTTATTATGTGGTGAGGGTACTTTTTTTTTGACCCAGTCTATTTGGTATTCTGTAAGCTTCTTGCATCGTCATATGCATATCTTTCTTTAGGTTAGGAAAGTTTTCTTCTATGATTTTGTTAAATATATTTTCTGTGCATTTGAGCTAAGCTTCTTCTATCCCTATTATTCTTAGGTTTGGTCTTTTCATGGTGTCCCATATTTCCTGGATATTTTGTGTTAAGCTTTTGTTAGATTTAATGGTTTCTTTGACTGACATGTCTATTTCCTCTATTGTATCTTCAGAGTTTGAAATTCTCTCTTCCATCTCTTGTACTCTGCTGCTTATGCTTGCATTTGTGGTTCCTGATTGTTTTCTTATGATTTCTGTTTCTATAATTCCTTCGGCTTGTGTTTTCTTTATTGTCTCTATTTTAGTTTTCAAGTCTTGAATAGTTTCTTTCATATGTTTGATTACTTTTTCTTGGTTTACTTTAAGGCATTTGTTGATGTCTTCCCAAAAAAGGAAAGAAAGAAAAGAAAAGAAAAGGTTTATCTTTTAAAACACAAACAAAATATTACCACATATATTTCTTTATCCCTAATAAAAGCCTTAAAAAAAGTAAGATATGGAGAAGGGCTGTGAAAGTTTGTCTTCTAGCCATGGCTTAGCCAATGCAGTCAGGACTTCACAGTAATAAGTGGTGGCTACAAACAGCGCACCCACATATAAGACCAGGCCTATCAGCAATCAATCATGGATTGTGGAGGAGTTTATCAGGTCCTAACCTTCTCAGCTGAAGTATTGGGATCTTGGAGAAGGGCCTGTCATTGTCTTTGGTTTGTCCCCACTAAAGAGCCCAAAGGCTCCAATGGACAGTTCTACATTCAGGGTCACACAGATGATACTGGTTAAACTCAATGCACCTTAAAAAACAACAACAACAAAATAAAAACCCAAACAAGAAATGTGTGTGTGAAAGGGACCTTTAGGGAGTGGGTAACAAGAGTGGGATATAGACTAGACAGGGAGGGGCCTACAGCAGTTAGAGGGCACTTTATATATATACGAGACTGTCAACAAACAGATGCAATAAAAGTTACTTTAAACATGTAACTAAGCAAAAATCATAACAATGCATTATGTAATTTACAACATACAAGGTTCAGGAAGAGAGACGTGGACATGGTTTCGATAGTTTGTGTGAAATAGCACAATAGTTTCTGTTTGTGATGCAGCAAAGAGGTATGCTAGAAACCTTAAGGCAACCTCTAAAATGCATAAGTCATTGTGTAAATAGATTTCAACACACCAAATATAATATGTAGCATTATATAGTTATATATAATAATGTACATCACCTATGTTATTAGGCTCACGAATATATAGGATTTTTGTCTGCTCTGTTAATCAGTCATTTATTATTAGGGATGACTTTTAAAAGGAATTGTAAAAATGCTCTCCAGGAGTAGACATAATAAAAAAAAATGAGACAAAAACAAGTGGGACAAATAAAAGTTCAAACTTAATCACCAAATATATGCATATAGTCACAGCACTTTGACCAAAGGCAGAAGCTCTCTAGTGTGAATGCTGTCCAGCCCTGGTGTGGCTCTCCTGGAATTCTGTCAGCTACCTACTATTTTTTAACCAACTCTACACAATCTATTTTGTGTAATCCAGCCAGGGTGGAACGTGTTTGTAAGTACAAACCCTGACTAGGGAAACAAAACCCTCGGGCATGTGTTTTCCCATGTAGCTTCTATAGTGAGGAAGGAAAGTAAACAGGGACAGTGTCTTAAAAATAAACACACAATGGAGTTAGGCAATATAGCATTCTCATGTACTTAACACACCTTTTCAGTCTCTCTGTAGAGATTGGGCCCATCATGAGAGCAGACATCCAGTGTACTGGCACTGAAATTCTGAAGGGTCTTCCACCTTCAAATATATTTGTAGTATAATTCTGTTTTTCAGGGTGTGAGTGTGTGTGTGTGTGTGTGTGTGTGTGTGTGTGTGTGTGTGCTATGAATGTTTTCTCCTCATCTATTGATGGGGAAGAGTCTTCTGTTTTGTGTTAATTTCATTGGTTAAATAAAGAGACTGCCTTAGCCCTTTAATAGGACAGAAAATTAGGTAGGCTGAGTAGACTGAACAGAGTGCTGGGAGAAAGAAGCTGAGTCAAGGAGTCACCATGATTCTCCCACCCAACACAGCTTCAGGTTAAGATCTTCCCTGGTAAGCCACCTCATGGGCTATACAGAATATTAGAAATGGGTTAGATCAATATGTAAGAGCTAGCCAATAAGAGGCTGGAACTAATGGGCCAAGCAGTGTTTAAAAGAATACTGTTTCCGTGTAATTATTTTGGGTAAAGCTAGCCGGGTGGCAGGACGCAGCCCGCCGCTCTTACTACAATCTATGGCTCTTTTCTTGAGCAGAAGACAAAAGATTTTAATCTTGGTGAAGTCTAGTCATCAAACAGTTCTTGCAAGTTACTACTTTCTGAGTCCCACTAAACAGCCTTTCCCTACTTTTTTTCACATTGATGTTCTTTCTTTCCCACTTAACAAATTTATTGCTGTGAGAAAAAAAAAACACAATGACAGGTAGCATTTGCTGTGTCCAGCTGTGACTAGATGGCTTCATCATGACACTGAATGATTGTGAAATCCTCTGAAAACTAGGAGTGTTTCATTTCTCGATGAAGAACAGCTAAATACCTTGCTAAGATCAGATTAGCCATATTAGAGTCAAGATTTAAACCTAGTTCATTGTTTTGCGAGATGTGGCACAACCTGTCATTCCAGCAGGATGCTGAAGCAGGACTGTCAGCTTCACAGCCTGGGCTACATGGTGATCCCTTGTCTCCTAAAAATAAAGCCAGGCCAGTAAGGAAGCTCAGTGGGGAATTTTCTGACAGACACAAAGGCTTGAGTTGATCTCTAGGATGCAAATGCTGGAAGGAGAAAACCAACTCACAGAGAGAGCTGTCCTTTGAACTCTATACACAGGCTCAGCATCAGCATTCCCCCCGCACACAGAGGCCATAGTGCATAGATAAACACATACAAAATGTCCATGGTCTGTCCACAGGATTACATCTTCTCTGCTTCCTTTCTCCACAAAGATCAAGTCCAAATGACTCAGGAAGATTCTGGGTTAGCAACATTTCGAAAGATCACTTTGTCCATTGTGGATAGAACTAGAAAAAAAAAAAATGATCCTGAATGCGGTAACCCAGACCAAGAAAGACAAACATGGTGTATGCTCCATGCATAAGTGGCTATTTATTATAAGACAAAGGATAACTATGCTACAAGCCACAGACTCAGGCAGACTAGGTAACAAGGAGGGTTCATAGGGAATTCCTAGATTTCCCCGAGAAGGAGAAACAGAAGAGATTTCATGATGGACTAAAGGTGGGTGGGGATAAGAACATGATCTATCAGGTTGGGAGCACGGAGCAGGATAGTACTGAAAGAGATGCTGGAGAGGAGGAACATTTTGGGGTCAGGTAAAAACCTGGCACAAGGGAGTCTCCCAGGTAAGACTACACCTAGCAATAGCAGATATGTCTCCTGAACTGGCCATCTCCTGTGACCAGATCAGTGCCTAGCCCAATTGTCATCTGAGAGGCTTCATCCCGGAACCATTAGAAACAGATGCGGACCCACAGCCAAACATGTAGCAGGCGTTCTTGGACTACATGCCCCCAAATCGTGACACAGAGACTTATTATTAGTTATGAATGCTCAGCCTTATATTATACTTGTCCCAGTAGCACTTATACTTTGTATTAACCTGTTTCTCTTTATCTATATTTTGCCTTGGGGCTTTTAAACTTTTCCTTCATTTTGTATGTCCCACTTTCCTGCTCTGTTCATGTCTGTCTGACTGGCGGCTGCCTGACAGGCTGGCCCCTGACTCTCCCTCTCTCCCTCTTTTTCTCCCTCATTCTCTCTAGAGCCTAGATTCTTCCTACTACTTATTCTCTCCGCCCTGCCAGCCTCACCTATCCCTCTACTGCCTAGCCATTGGTTGTTCAGCTTCTTATTAGACCAATCAGGTGCCTTATGAAGGCAAGGTGAAACAAATGCAGCCCATCTTTACGTAGTTAAACAAATGCAGCATAAACAAACACGACACACCTTTACATAGTTAAAGTAATATTCCGCAACCTAAACAAATATAACATGTCTTTACATCATTAAAATCATATCCTACAACGTAAACATTAGGAGAAGTTTGGGGACTCCTGAAAGAGGGAGAGGAAGGATTGTAGGAGCCAGAGAGGTCAAGGACATCACAAGAAAATTCACAAAATCAATTAACCTGGCTCATAAGGGCTCACAGAGACTGAACCGACAACTGGGGAGCCTGCAGGACCTGACCTAGGCACTCTGCATATACATTACAGTTGTGTAGCTTGGTCTTCTAATAGGACTCTTAACAGTGGGAGCAGGGGCTGTCCCTGATTCCGTTGCCTGCTTCTGGGACCCTTCCTCCTACTGGATTTTGGATTGCCTCTTCCATCCTTAATAGGAGAGGAGGTGCCCAGTCTCACTGCAACTTAATATGTCCTGTTTTGTTGATATTCATGGGAGACCTGCTCCTTCCTAAACAGAAACAGGGGGAAGTGGATCTGGGGTAGAAACAGAGGGAGGTTGGGGGAAGGAACTGGGAGGAGAGGAGGGAGAAACTTCAGTCGTGATGTAAAATAAATTAGTAAATAAAATTATTTTTTTAAAAAAAGAACACTTCAGTTCAGATCTGGCACTAAATGTAGCTGTGAGTGTAATGAAAACCCACAGGGGCTACTTCAGCCCCACAAGCCCATCTTAAAGAAAAGCCCTCTGCAGTTGTCAAGCTGATGTGAGGCCAAGAGACAGCAGCTTCCAGGGAGCTCCCTTAACCCTAGCATCTTGTTTACCTCTGTGCATCGCAGGAATAAGGACAGGTAGAGCTGGTCCCTTGTCTGCGTTCCAGCTGTGGAGTCCAACAAATGTAGGTGGAAAATATTCAGGAAAAAGTTACATCTGTAGTGAACGTGTGGAGACTGCTTTTTCTTTTCTCATTCACTGAGTGATACAGTAGAGACTGACAGCATCTGTGTTGTATTGGGTCTTATCAATACTATTTTGTATATTAAAATATTTTTAATTTGTATATTTTATTTGTATACAGTGTAAGTTACCTGCAAATACCAAGCCATTTCTATAAGTAGATTTTGGTACCCACAAGGGTCTTACCTATTTCTCCTAATGCTGAAGAGTAATTTATACAAGAATCGCTGGACAGGAATCAGGCTGTCCCCCTCTCCTGTATGTGAGCTCTTCTCTGGCAGGCAATATATTTTTCTGCATCTTTGGATGCTTGGTACTTAACTCAGCCCTGATGTTGAGTGGAAAGACAGTGAACAAATGGTGGTTTGGTTTTAAAATACCACTCCTAAAACTTCAAATGCAGAAGAGCCACGTGACTTCTTTTAGGATCAAAGGGCCACACTCCCCAAATCCTAACTTTTCCATAGGTTCCCTTCCTTTAGCATGTTACAGGGAGGCTGAATACCATCATTGGTGAAGAACACAGCCCTCCAAGTCAAGCACATCCAAGTTCAAATTTCTGCTTCTACCACTTAATGAGTGAATTGCACAAGTGACTTAAGCTCCCTAAATCTCTCGGGGCTGCTAAAAGGATTAAAGTAGAGAATGCATCAACAGAGCTCGAACAATGGAAGGCACAGAGTAAGTGTTCAATAAAGATGCTATTGTTGCAGAAGCTATCCTATAATTTATTCTTGCCTAAGCGCAGGTCAAGTACCTCCCCTTCCCTTAATGTCTAGCATGGAATTTATTTATTTATTTATTTATTTATTTATTTATTTATTTTGGGAGATGAGTCTCACTACGTTTCCAGGCTGATCACGAACTCTCGAATTTAAACAATCCTCCTGCCTCAGCCACTGTCACCAGCTCTACAGAAAGTCGTTAACAGTCTTTCTGAGTTAGAGAGGGCTGTAGACTCCCATGCATCTCTAAGAAGTATCCCAGGACAATCTGTGTGTTCTTCATCCAGATCCTCTAATAGTAACAATCACAGCTTCCCTGACAGTCACGCAGTATAGAGGTAGATAGAGCATTTGATTACCAGAAGGATCTCACAGCTTCCCTGACAGTCATGCAGTATAGAAGTAGACAGAGCATTTGATTACCAGAAGCATCTCTCATATTACTCTTCTATATCTCACACACTTCAACCCATCTTCGTTCCTAATACTTGACACTGATCTTTTCTTCTCTAAACGGCTTAGCCATCGCCTGCTGAAAGACATCGCGAGTTTACAGTTTTGAGTAGCTGTTAACATTCACTTACAGTATTTGAATGACGACAGTCTTTATTTCTTTGGGATAAATATGCAGAAATACAATTGCAATGATAGCTGGATTTTAGCTTTTAGAAAACTCTTTCAGAGTGGCAGTAACTGCTGCATTCTCACAGGCAATCGGCGAATGTCTTGCTCTCTGTATCGCCAGTGTTTCCTGTTGTCATTTTAAAAATCCGTCCTGACTGTTAATATGGTAGCATTTCACCATGGCTTTCAACTTCCGTTCTCCTAGTGGCTAGCTGTGGTCGTTATCTTTTCACATGTTGTTTGCCCACTGTTTATTTTCTTCAGTGAAATGTCTGTTATGTTCTAATTATGTTGTTTACTTTTATACACTCTCTCTTTGGGTGTCTCCCCCTTCCTCTGTTTTTTTTTTTTCTTGAGGCATGGTTTCCCTGTGTATCCCTGGCTGTCCTGGAACCAGCTCTGTAGATCAGGCTAGCCTTGCAATCAGAGATCCACTTGCCTGTGCCTCCTAAGTGCTGAAATTTAAGGTGCGCACCACCACCACCCAACAATCATTTCATCTTATTAAAACATGATCTTTTGTAGACCAAACATTTCTAAAATTGATGATGCCTACTTTATTTTTTCTTTTATGGGCTATACATTCAGCTTCTTCCGCTTTCTAACAGATAAGTGTTTATCTTGGAACCTAAATGATTTCTTCGTTTTGCTTTTGCTGTTTTGTTTTTTGTTTGTTTGTTTGGAAAGAGGATCTCACTGTGTAGCCCTGTTAGCCTGTAACTTGAATTGATCCTCCTACCTCAGCTTCCTGAGTGCTGGGATTAGAAGTATATAGTACCACACCCAAGCTGAATAATTTTCTTTGTAAAAAAGATGATGTGCTTTTAAAAACAAATACATTTATTTATTTGGTGTGTGTGTCTCTATATACGTGTATGCATGTAGGTGTGCCATAGCACATGCATGTAGGATCAGAGAACATATTGAGGGAGTCTGTTCTCCCCTTCCATCAGCCATATGGGTTCTAGGGGTCAAACTAGGTCATTAGGGTTGGTGGCAAGTGCTTTTAATTCTGAGCCACCTTGCCAGCCTTGAATGGTGTATTTTTGCCATTCTCTGATATCTTGCTTTTATATTTATTTTATCTGTCTTTCAACATATCCCCTTTCAAGCAAGTTTGATTTCAGCCTGGTCTACATTGTAAGTTCCTGTCCAGTCAAGGCTACATAGTGAGTGATACCCTGTCTCTAAATAATGAATAAAAAATAAATAAAATTAAAAGGTAGAGGTTCTATATATTTCAAAAGTAATATCCACCAATAAATTCTGAAACATGGGACTTGTTTTATGTTCATCAGAAATCCATATAAGCAAGGTCCAAATGTATTTATACATTCCAGCAGTTGACTCCTGTATCTTTTGTTAATCCCTTGGCCACCAAGGCTTGGAAAGGCTTTTCATTTACATTACATTCAATATTTGTCCATGTGATGAATGAGGTCAGCTCACTTTGCATTCACATATGATCTCCATGATGGTGAACAGGACAGTCACTATCTGCTGAGTTCTGGTTATAGGCTAAGTAGTGAGAATACGGCATAACCAAGAGGGTATGAACTCAAGAGAGGCAGAGCCTTGTTGGGGGATGGAAACCACTGTTCTTCCCAGCCTCTCCTCTCCGGAATGAGCTCTAGACAACCAAACGACCAGTGAACCCTTGACACGCTATGGGACAGCAAAAGCTCCAGTTCTCTGTTTTTCTATCCCACAAATGTCTCAAGAAGAGAAAATGTTACAAAAAGCTTGTTTCAGCTCCGCGAACTGCCTCATCTTGGGCACAGTGGCCCTTGAATTATGAGTGTTTTGCTTGTGACGAGCGCCATTAAAACAGCTTTGCTCATTCAACAAAATTTCAATGCAGTGAAAGAGCATCTCTAATACATGGCACTCCATCAAAGCTTACTAAGAGAATCTAGTTTAGATTAAGGGTGGACCTATGGGTGGGAATTGTAATATATTGTGCCTTAAAGTTATGTTTGCAGAATCTAACAAAAGGGCCTAAAAACAATGGGCCCCTCAGTATGAACGGTCACCCAAGTGTCTGGATTGTCATAGGGATCCTTGAAGAAATGGTTCATCCAGTTCTGCAACCTATCATGTACAGAGTGGACCTGGGATTCCTTGTCATACCAGAAAACAAGAATGCTGTCACATGTCACATGTTCCTTTCTTAAGGGAGCCCCAGAGTTACCCTGAAGTTGCCCCTCGCCACCAGCACACTGTAATGAATCGAGGTAGGTCACAGATGTCTATGAGTAAGTGGAAGACTAAGCCTTAACGGTGCACTTTGGAACACTGGTAAGTAAAGCAGAATATCAAATATTTGCCTTGTATTTCTTATAAGAATTGTGCCAATTTCCTGAGTCAAATAAAAGGGAACTGGTTTGGGTTTTTTTTTTTTTTTTGGCTTTTGAGGACAATGTATGAAGGGACAATGGTAGAATCAGAATGGAGCCCTTGCTGAATTAACATTCTTACACAAAGGTCACAAAACATCATAGGGAAACAGACATGGTCCATGCCATGAAAGAAGACTCTATCTTGTAGGAGATGACTTCCTCCCTCAAAAAAAAAAAAAATCAAACTCAAATTTATTCAAGTCTTGTGATTTAACCAGCAAACAACAGCAGAAAGATTTGGTTGTTTTTTGTTTTTGCTTTGTTTTGTTTTTCAAGACAGGGTTTCTCTGTGTAGCAGCCCTGGCTTCCCTGAAACTCACTCTGTAGACCAGGCTGACCTCAGACTCACAGAGATTCTTCTGCATCTGCCTCCTAAGTGTTGGGATTAAAGGTGTGTGTCACCACCACCCAGTGAAAGATTTGTTTTTCTTTGCTTTTATTTATTTGTGTGTGTGTTGCATGTAAACCCATGCACCTTTTCACATATTAAATATATCAAAATACTAAAATCAATAAATACCCAATATTTCGTAAATACCTTTATTTTTGTTTTATTTTGTGTGTATATGTGTTTTGCCCACATATGTGCATGTGTACAAAATGTGTGACTGGTGCTTGCAGAAGTCAGAAGAGGGTATCGGGTCCTCTGGAACTGGTGTTATGGATGCTTGTGAGTCACTTTGTAGGTGTTGGAAAGCAAACCTAGCTCGTCTACAAGAGCAGCAAGTGCTGTTAACCACCGGCCCACCTCTCCAACCAACCCTGGAAACAACTTTAAAGATGTGTTCACATTGGGAACACTAGCTGCTCTTTCAAAGATGAGGTTACTGAAGCCCAGAAAAGATAAATAACTAAATGACAGTCCCTGGTGCCAAGTACTTCATGCACACTATTGCATTAAATCTCTACAGTAATCTCACTAGAAAAAGAGTTATCTCACCTTGCAGATGAAAGATGTCAGCTTATAGAAACTAAATAACCAGCTAAGGACTTCACACAGCTGGTGTGAAGAGCTGAGATTCGAACACTGGATGCTCTTGTTCTTTCCAGGGCCTGTCGTAGTAACCCATTCCAGCAGAGAAGAATGGAGGTATGAATGGTACTAACAGGGCATCTTTGCTTCTCCTGCATGGCATTGGCTGTATCTGGGACATGGGGTCAGGTCTATCGAAGAGCTCAGAACTATGTGTGTGGCAGGTGTCTTTCCCTGTACAAACAGTCATCAGACAGAGAATCAAGAAGTTTCGGGGGGCTGGAGAGATGGCTCAGCGATTAAGAACGCTGCCTGCTCTTCCAAAGGTCCTGAGTTCAATTCCCAGCAACCACATGGTGGCTCACAACTATCTGTAATGAGGTCTGGTGGCCTCTTCTGGCCTTCAGGCATACACGCAGAAAGAATATTGTATACATAATAAATAAATAAATAAATAAATAAATACGTTTTTGTTTTTTTTTTTTTAAAAAAAGAAGTTTCGGGATGGGGAGGGGACATTGAAAGGAATGTTTGGATGCTTGAAAGCTGTAAGGGTTTTTTGTTTTGTTTGGTTTTTTTGTTTGTTTGTTTATTTGTTTTTTAGCTTGGAGACTCTAGGGATAACACAGTGCACCTAGGATGAAGAAGTTAGATCCACAAATGAGTCTTTAGTTAGACTCCAGGAATAAGCTATGACCAAGGCAAGTACAATAGAGCAGAGTCACTCTCCTGATTATGCACAGAACTTGGTACCTTGGGAAAAGTCAAGGCATCTGGTGCTAAACATTAGGAACCTAGATAGAGGGGAGAAGGGTGTTCTCATGAGGTTGTGATTGTTGTGTGCACTTAGGACAAGCCTAGAGTTCCAGACACTTGGGGGTGAGCGTGAGGAGGGCTGGCAAAGCTACTGTCGAGACAGAAACTTAGATTGCAGGTCCCCAGTTCACAAAAACGTTAAGGCCAGCTGACAATAGCAGCCACTTTCCTACTAGAAAAAACAAATACCCACTAAGTGCTGGATTATTGCTTGCCTCTGGATATGAAAATGATGGTACCCTCCCGGTGGACTGGGAGTCAGTTGTGGAGATGAGACAGAGAGAACATTGCAGTTGGAGAGAACACAGAGGGGATCGGGTTGACCCTCCTTCACCCCAATGCTGATAAAATGAAGAATGTAAATCCTTTGTTCCTAAAGTCATGGATCCATGAAAAACAAAGTTCAGACTTGGCCCAGGGCTTGCTGATACAGAAATTTTAAATCATACCAGCTACTGCATATTATAGAAGTAGCCCATGTGAACATTTTAAGTACATGTGAGCCCTGGTATTGTTAGGGAATTGATTCCAGGACCATCCATCTTCTATGGATACCAAAATCTGAGCATGCTCGTGTTTCTTATAAAAATGGTGTACACACCACACACAATCCTCTCATACACTTTAAATCATTCCTACATTTTAATATCAAATACACATAAATACCATGTAAATATGTACTGTAATGTTTATGAAATAATAATTTAAAATGTCTATATATGTTCAATATTGATAAAATTGTTTTTTGAATAGGTCCTTTTTTTAGTCTCTCATTCTGTAGGCTAAGTTGGCCTTGAACTCCTGGCAGTCTACCTGCTTCGACTTCTCAAGTACTGAGATATATTACTATGCCCAACCAAAGTACCTTTTCTTGTCTTATCCCCTTCTTTCTTTCCTTCCTTCCTTCCTTCCTTTCCTTTCCTTTCCTTCCTTTTTTCCATCTTTCTTTCTTTCTTTCTTTCTTTCTTCCTTTCTTTCTTTCTTTCACAGGAGGGGACTAAACCTAGGGCCTCACACATGCTGGGCTAACCCATTACTACTGAGCTACAGCCCCAACCTAAATCATTTTGATATACGATTGTTTGGATTTAGGATATGGGGCACAAGGAAATTGAGAACCAAGCACCTTAACTTTGACTCTTACACAACTTAGTGAATATAGTAATACCAAGATCTGAAGACATACTTCGAAGTTTGAAGTTCATGCTCTGGACACTCCATGACACTGGCCCTCCTACAACTGCTTGTCTCCTTTTGTTACATCTGATGGTGAGATCTCCCAGAAGAAGAATATATAACCAGTCAGATATGCACCTTCCCTTGCTCCTTTCTTAGGACTCAGTTTCTTTACAGAGTTTGACAGTGCCTGTGTTGAAAAGTGAAGCGCTGTGCTGGCAGTAGGATCCTCCTTTAAATGACCTTGAAACACCCTGGGTTTCTGCAAATGTAGGGTCCATAATGGTGTTTGAGCACAGAGTCAGGCCAGAAGTCAACTCTAAGCATTCATTTTGAGGAAACAAAAACAAAGTTTACAAGTGGACATGACCTCTCCCATGAGCACCTGAAATTAAAGCTACTGGTTTGAGAGTTCTCTGGAGGCAAAGGAGTTAAAAAAAAAAAAAAAAAAAGACTTTGAAAGTGCAAGACCACTTTCACCTGATTAACATAGATTCCAAAGTTATCCCTGAGGTCACAAACAAGTCCCCATCCATCCAAAACCCCTCCCGGAAGCAGGTGCCCCATCTGGGCTCCAGCTTCTTGGCTCCTACCATCGGCTTTTGGGGAAGAGGTTGACATTCACTAACAAAGGCATCCTTTGAAAAGTCCAGGAACCCAAAAAGCAAAGCACAGGCTGAAGTCTGGCTCTACCTGTTTGGCTGTGTGGTGTAAAGGCTGCAGAGGAAGAGGAGTGGCCAGGCAGGGTGGCTGACAGAGGCCACAGTCTGTCTCTGGCTGCAGAGCAGCCAACTCCACTGACAGGTCGGACCTCTCCCACTGGTTTACGCTGGGACCAGACAAAAGAAGAATAGAAAGCAGGAAAAGGGTGGAGGCCCCACATAAAAATTAATTAACACTATCTATTTTTCTTTCCTTTTGAAAAGCTAATCTCTTAGTCCAGAGCACTGTGTGCCCTTTGCTGAAGGGCAGGTAGGGTCAGAGGGAATCCACCCATTCAGGCTCTCACTTATTACATTTCCATTTCTCAATGGCTCTTTGTGTGGCAATCTTCAGGTGAAACAGACCTCTCTGACCAAGCTGAAGCAAGCATGGCCCAGATTAAGTACCTATCCCCAGGAAAGCTTTGGTAGGCATTGACTGGGGACTGCAGCGGTACTGGGACATTGGGTTTGGAGCTTCAAAGGGAAGATGGAGGCTGCAGCTCCTCAACTGCACCAAAATATCTCCTTACCCAAGCATCCTCTGTGTATCATCATCATCTTCCGTCCTTCTATGTAAGGATCAGGGAACCAGAGGTCCAGAGATTTGAAGGTCTTTCTGATCCTCTTTTTATTATTATTTTTTTTTTTTTATTTTCGAGACAGGATTTCTCCGTAGCTTTTTGGTTCCTGTCCTGGAGCTAGCTCTTGTAGACCAGGCTGGCCTCGAACTCACGGAGATCTGCCTGCCTCTGCCTCCCGAGTGCTGGGATTAAAGGCGTGAGAGTGACCCTTCTTTTATACAATGACTACGAGAATGTCTGCTCTTCCAATGCTCATCATCTGGAGAGAAGGGGGAGGAACTGAAAAATAGGAAGAAAGCAGGAGTTACTAGAAGCCAGCTGGAAATTAGGAAAGCGCTCTTCCTATTTTTAACTCTTCTATCAGCTTTGCCATCCACGCTGGTGCGCAAGCCCGATGGGAGGGGCTTCACAGATGCCTTTCCTTCGTCCAGCTTATCACCACAGACAATATCTTGCCTGGGCTAGAGGAATGTTTTAAACTGATCTCCTATATTGTTATAAATTGTATTTTCAAACTATACTGTAATTGTCTTTACCAGATACAATATTCAATCATTTTTCTCCCTTACTTCAAAGGCTCCCTATTGTTTTTAAAATAAATTCTAAATACAGAATTCAAGGATTTCCATGATCAATAAAGCTCATATTTTCACTGAAGCATTTCTTCCAGTTCTCATTTTTTTCTTACTGAGATCAAAGGATGTGTCATAATTTGTCTTCTGGATTTGACACATTCCCCAGAACATCTTCACTTGATTCTGCATTGGTTACTTTTGTGTTGCCACGAACAAAACACCCAACAGAGGCAAGCAAAAAGATACACGGTTTATTTTAGCTCATGGACTGAAGGATCTGAGTCCATCATACATGGTGTGATGCCATGTTGGTGGCAAGATTTTGCTGTAAGAAGAGAGACGAAGAGGGGAGAAGAGAGACTAGAAGCAGGAGTAGTTTGTAACTCTCAAGTCCTGACCCCTAGTGATCTGCTTACAGGTGGCTTTCATCTCATAAGGCTTCTGCACTCTCTTGACACAGCACTGCTAAGTAGACACTAGTGTTCAAACCAATGACCCTAAGAAAAACATCTCATATTCAAATCAGCATTCCATCCCTAGCTCTCATAGGCTCATGGCCATCTCATCATGCGAGATTTGCTCAGTGTAGTTTCAAAAGTCTCCATGGTCTTAACAGTCCTAACACATTCAAAAGGCTGAAGTCTCTTCTTATACTCAAGGAAAACTCTTAGCTGTAAATCCCTGTAAAATAAAAAATGTCACATGTTTCCAACATACAGTGACATAGAGTAAATATTCTCATTCCAAAAGGGAGGGATAAGGAAAGACTGGACCAGAGCGATACTGAAACCCAGAAGAGGGCACACCAAACCCTGAAGCTCCCTCCATATCTCACTTGTGAGGCTCCTCGTGGCATCAACTTGGCTCCAATGGGCTTGAGTAGCTCTGCTAGCCTAGTCTGGCCACCTGCACCTTATATAGGTGCTCTTGGGCTGACTGCACTCAGTGTCTCCAGCTTTTTCTCAACAGTTAGTTCATATTCCAGGTATCTCCAACATCTAAGTTTTCCATTGCAACTTAGGTTTTACCTTCAAGTCATGGAACATTGGCATCTCAGGGCCTCTCTGTAGAGCCTTCGTTTTTACACACAGCTTAGCTTCAGTGACCTTTTTATGGAATCTTGGTACAAGCCTCCATGACCCAAGAACTCTTGCTTTCTGAACTCTTTTAAGAACCAGTACCACATGGATATCAAGTTCTGCTGCTAGCTCAAGATGTAAACTGACTTTCATTTAACATAGATGCAAGGCCTCTGATTGTGTAGATGGCTAAATTTGAGAAAACATTTCCCTAGGCTTCCTTTTTGGATCATGGTGCCATTGCTGCAGTATTGTCTAACTCGACACTCTTTACTCAGGCATATTTTTAAGTGAAAGTTCTCCCAGATGAATTTGTAGATTGCACACCAGTGACCAGTTATTTTAATGAAGGACCTTGCCCTCAAAACACCTCTCCTGTTGCTACAGTGTAAAATACGAAGTGTGAGCTTGTCTTCAAGGGGGACCAATGTCTTTAACAATTGCAGTGATTTTGTCCACACCCAGCTTGTTTGCAACTTTGAGTGTGTCCAGGCCGCCTTCCTCACCAAAATGCACACTTTCGCATCTTTCTACCCTAATTTGTGAATTTTCACCTTAGAAAAAGCCTGGATGCTGTACTGCCTTGAAATGTCTTCTGTGCAGCAAATTCGTTTGTTACTTTTAAATTCATTGTCACTCAAGTTTTTAAGACACAGGCAGGGTGCAGCTGAACAGTTTGCCAGAATATAACACAGATGGCCTCTAGCCCATTTCCTCGTTTCCCTCTGTAATTTCCAGAGCAATATCTTGTCTGCCTGCCTTTTGATCAGCAACTAAAATGACCCCAATTTCTGCCTTATCCATTGTTTCATTTGTGGTGCCAGGGCCTCGTACATGACAAAAAGGATCAATTTTCTTGATTAGTTCTTCTTGCATTGTTATGAACAAAATCACTTTCAGAAGAAAGTTAAGGGATGGAGGATTTGTTTTGGCTTGTGGTTTAAGGGGATGAAGTCTACCATGTCTTGGAATGACTTCTGACTCTGTCCATGGTGGCAGCAGCTAATGGTGAGTTTGCAGTATTCCCTCTCTCTCTCTCTCCCTCCCCCCCTTTCTCTCTCTCTCTCTTCCCCACCGTGCATGTGTGCATTCATGTGTGTGTATGTGTGTGTGTGATGTGCTCACCTATGTGTTGTGAAGCCCAGAGGTTAACGTCGCGCATCTTTATTGTTGTACACATTTTATATTTTGAGACATGGCTCTCTCACTGAATCAGAAGCTTGTTGGCTAGCCCCTGGGAAGATGCCTGTCTCCACCACTATGCATTTGTATGCCTCACTTTTAAGTGTGTGTTGAGTATCAGAACACACATACTCAATGCTTTACCAATTGAGTCATTCACCCAGTCCAGTTGTACATCTTGACAGACAAGAAATCAGGCAGCCAAACTGAACTTGGGTCACCTCTTTGTCCTCAAGTCCCTTTCCCCAGTGGCTTACTTCATTCAATTAGGTGTTACCCCTACAGATTCCACAACTTTACCAAACAGTTCTTCCAGACGGGGAACAAGTGTCTCCTTTGGGAGTCAACACTCCATATCCAAACTGTACCATCACCCTTCAGATCTCAGCTTGGTCGTCCCTTCTGATGGGTAAAGATCCATCCTACATGAAATTAAATGCTTGCTTTTTGCCTCTTTTATGACAACTGTTTCTATTGCCAGTTATGAGCCAGTGTCTCCATGGATTGGGCTGTCAGCTCTTTGGAGGAGGTGTGGGAATAGAAAGGAAAAAGGTTTCTTCATGCTTTTAATTTGCATTATCATATTTTTAAAAAGAGAATAAAGTGAGAAAGAGAAATTATAATCTCAGTGATACAAACAATCCTGAGTGACGTTCCATGTGACATCACAGTGTTTTGGTAAGGTGAATATAACCAAGGCTTTTGTGCTCATTTCCCACCTCAGTATCACATGGTCACTGGATATAATCCATTATTGACAAAATAATGTGTTCAACATGGGTGGAAATGCTGGTGACTTTGGCTACTGGAAAACTGTATGTCATTCTCTATTTTGGATGGTACTCTGTAGCATAGTGAATATTTGCTTTTTGCATGAGTTTAGGATGAACACTCCAGAGTGTCTCCTTTCCATTGGCAACCCTATATCCCTCTATTTGCATAGCTATTATAGCTATCATACTCTTACATGAGTCAAGAGGTGACAACAAGCATTTATTCCCCAAAATTATGAAGTCTAAAATCAAAATAATTGAAACCAATTTTCTCTTACACATTCTGCATTATAAAACTAAAGAGCTGTATTTTCTCTTATATGCTCAAAGTCAATTAATGGAAAAGAGTAGACAAGATGGCTAGAGGAGGGACCCATGATGGCAAAGGCAGGTTTTCATGCATGCACTCCGTGACACTGGTCATAAGCCAGTGGATGGAGATGGGGGTGGGGAGAAGACCGCTGATTGGCTGTAGTTTTCAGGTGGCAGAGTTTAAGCATTAGAGTAAGCATGGCTACCCGGGTAAGTGTTAAGCTAGCCCAACCCATCTGTGTAATTCAGAGGAACATAAATGTAGGTAGGTACCAGAAATTTGAAGGAGTGCTGTCTAGGAGAGAAACGAAGTTGGAAAGGAGTAAGACACAAAATGATGGGAAAGAAGCAAACTGGTTGGTACAGGGAATGGAGCAGAAGGGGTTAACACTGAAGTCTTCAGCAGAAGATAGGACCTCAGACGGAAAGTTAAACACTGAGGCAATTGAGCCTCAGCGAGACTAAGCAGCAACTAAGCCAACGGAGTACAGTTGTGAGTTCTGGTCCTGAGCAATCTTCTGGGCAAATCACATCTCAGGAAGGTAAAGACGATGAGGCTTCGAGAGAGAGGGTGACTTGCCCAAGGATACCAGGATGTTTCCATGAAAACAAATACAGATCCCTCAATGTCTGCTCAGACCTCCCTTCCAGGTCATCCTGCTTGCTACCACAACCAGAGAAGAGAATAAAATCAGGTGAGTGGCAGCACGGGCTTGAAAGAGTGCTTACACCTCATCATTTCATTGGTAACCCATGGATAATATTGACAGAATGTCACAGGGAGGGTGAGACACTTGGGAAACCCAAGTCCTTCAGCTGGAGAGTCCAAGCAATTACTTACTTATTAATTTAGGAGATAAGGGCATGGTTACTATAAGCTTAAAGGATCATTACAAAAATAAAAGTGTAATTATTATAACAATGGTGAGGATGATCTATTAATCTGCAGATTCTGTGGAAACATTGCTCCACCCGCAAATAGCTTACTTGCTTCAAAAGGAAATAAGCTCACGATGAAGCTGGGAATGGAAAGGAGGGGATAACAGGTGCATGAGGTCAGAAGGGAGAGAATGAGCTGAAGAAATGCATGCTCATGTGCTGGAGACAGTCTGATGGGCAACACAGTTCATGAAGTCAGATCACTCACATTCAAGGCTGGGGAGATGACCCAATTGAAAAAAATATTTCACAAATAGGAGAACCTGAGTTCAGATCTCCAGGACTGCAGTACCTGTAATCCCAGAACTGGGGAGGCAGAGACAAGAGGATTCATGGCACTCACTGGCCAGACAGACTAGCTGAACTGGTCAGTTTCAAGTTCATTGAGAGATCCTGTCTTAAAAAGTAAGGTAGAGAATGACAGAGGGAGATACCCATTGCCAACCTCTGACTTATACACACACACACCCCAACACAGAACCCTCACATTTATAGCTAGGAATTTAAGACAAGAGAATTTAAGGGAATTGACTCCTATCTCATAGTTTATCTAAATTGGATTAGAACCTGAGTCTTTTCCCATTTAGGTCTCTGCTGGCAAAACAATATTCAACACAGGTGCTGGGCAAAGTACCAAACTGAGTTAGTAGAGAGGTCAAAAGACAAGCTGTTGGTATAGTGGTTGCACAGGTTTGCATTCCCACCAGCAATGGATGAGTGTACCCCTCACTCCGCATCCTCTCCAGCAAAGGCTATCATTGGTGTTATTGATTTTAGCCATTCTGACAGGTGTAAGATGGTACCTCAAAGCTGTTTTGATTTGCATTTCCCTGATCGCTAAGGAGGTTGAGCATGAACTTAAGTGTCTTTTGGCCATTTGAATTTCTTCTGTTGAGAATTCTCTGTTCAGTTCTGTGTCCCATTTTTTAATTGAGTTAATTGGCATTTTAAAGTCTAGTTTCTTGAGTTCTTTATATATTTTGGAGATCAGACCTTTGTCTGTTGCAGGGTTGGTGAAGATCTTCTCCCAGTCAGTAGGTTGCCTTTTTGTCTTAGTGACAGTGTCCTTTGCTTTACAGAAGCTTCTCAGTTTTAGGAGGTCCCATTTATTCAATGTTGCCCTAATGTTTGTGTTGCTGGGGTTATATGTAGGAAGTGATCTCCTGTGCCCATGTGTTGTAGACTGCTTCCCACTTTCTCTTCTATCAGGTTCAGCGTGTTCCAATTAATATTGAGGTCTATAATCCATTTGGACTTGAGTTTTGTGAATGGTGATAGATATGGATCTATTTTCATTCTTCTACAGGTTGACTTCCAGTTATGCCAGCACCATTTGTTGAAGATGCTCTCTTTCTTCCATTGTATACTTTTAGCTCCTTTATCAAAAATCAGGTGTTCGTAGGTTTGTGGGTTAAAGTCAGGGTCTTCTATTCGATTCCATTGGTTGACTTCTCTGTTTTTATGCCAATACCAAGCTGTTTTCAATACTGTAGCTCTGTAATAGAGTTTGAAATCAGGGATGGTAATGCCTCCAGAAGTTCCTTTATTGTATAAGATTGTTTTTGCTATCCTGGGTTTTCTGTTTTTCCATATAAATTTGATTATTGTTCTCTCAGTCTGTGAAGAATTTTGATGGGATTTTGATGGGGATTGCATTGAATCTATAGATTGTTTTTGGTAGAATTGCCATTTTTACTATGTTTATCCTCCCAATCCAAGAGCAAGGGAGATCCTTCCATTTTCTGGTATCCTCTTCAATTTCTTTCTTCAAAGACTTAAAGTTCCCTGGGGGAGTGTTATACATTGATCTCCAATCTGAAATGCCCCTCTGGATCAAGAATGGAGGCTCCTAAGCCTCTGGAAATTAGTGAAACTTACAACACCCAGGAAGTTTATGAAACTCAGGAGGATCAGGAAGGTCAGAATGTGTCAAGATTCACAAGACCCTTTCCCAAGGCAATGAAGGCAGTGGCAATTGTGGGGAGTGGAGACTCTCGCCACCTATTTTGAGATGTATGCCAGGGAAGCATCATTAAACCTACTCTGCTGTGCTTTTTTCTGCTATAGTCCTTATCCTGGGAAGATGTGAAGAAACGTCTATGCACCCCAGATGGGGCACTAAGGACAGACCAAGGAAACAAAGCTACCCAAGTCTATTGTAGTGAGTTTATTGGGGTCGCTTACCAGAGCATTGCAATCGCGCCCCAGCACAGATGAAGACTCTTGAGAGCTGCATCTCTGGAACTCTTTGCCCAATGTGTGGTTGGCCTGGTTGGCTAGAGTAGACAAAGGTCGTGAGCTTACTTTGAAAACATGCATTTGTAGATGTAATGGCGGCGGGAGTGCATCATGGTGGGGAAGACATGAAAACAGGCAGGGAGTGCTGGGTGTCCAGAAGCTGGCAGATCACTTTTCACCACACACAGAAAGCCAAGAGGGAATAGCAAGTGGGATTGCCTACAGGGACACACTTCCCAAATTGTTTCGCTTTTCCAATCAGCTCCGTCAGCTCGGGACACATTAGTCTATGGAAGAATTTCATATTCGAACCTCCACTATGATTAAGGAGGGAGGCTATGCATGTGGTACAAGAGATCACATCTTCCTCTGTGAACCTGAAACTGGTCTAAAATTTTACCTTTGTCTCTGTTTGTCTCCGCTTCTCTGTGTCTTCTGTCTGTCTGTCTGCCTGCCTGCCTCTCTCTCTCTCCGTGTATGTGTTTATGTGTGTGTAGACAGGTGAGTAGGTAAGAGGATAGTCTTTGAACATGAGTCCCCATATTTTCCCCTTATTTGAAAACTCTTTTTGCTGCCATGGAGACCAGGCTGCTTGGCCTGTAAATGTCTGGAGATCTCATCTCTGGCTTTCACTTCCTGGAAGCCTGCAGGGATGGGGGATGCCCATGCTACTGGTTCTAGCACCTTGGCGGGCTCTGGGCAATGAAGACCCTTGCCGTCAGGCTTTAGTGGTGGGTTTTATCCATTGGGTTATCTCTCCAACATTGAAGTGCATGTAAAACAAACAGGAAATTGAAAAGGTAGGGAGATGTGTGGGAGCCAGACACACAGAAAGAAAGCTGAGTGAATAGGGTTTTGCTGCTGCATATGTCTGCAGCCATCGGAGCTTCAGAAGGGGAGTGAGGTGTCTCCCCAGACTCACTGCATGGAGGATGGTCCTACCAACACCTGGACATCAGGGTTTTGGCCACCAGAAGTGTAAGAGGATAACTTTCTGTTGTGTTAAGCCACTCAGTCGGTAGTAGTTAATTATGACATCCCTAAGACCTTGTTCATAGGTATGTATGGACCGAATATTGGGCCATAATATAATAACTGTGATGAGCAGTCCTTTCTCTGAATGTCTACCACTGGGTCCCTAGGACCTGTCAGATATGCTCCATGGTTCAATGTCTTCTGCCCACTCTTGCTTTCTTCTTTCTTCCATTCCGAGGCTTTAGTCTCTAACAAACCTCTCCCACTCCATACCCATTGCTGCTGGAGAACCTGGTGTTCCACACACAGTAGATACATGTTAAATGGGTAAGTTGAATTGTCAGTGAGTTCCTGTGAAACAATTGTGTCTCGTTCATGGTTAGAATGTTAAGACCTATCCCAGTGCTCCCCACGTAAAAGATGCCCAACAGAGAGAAATATTCCATGCACATACATACAAAAACTGTTACACTTAATCCAATGACTGAAACAAATGTGGGTTAAATATTTTTTGTGAATTATTTCTAAGTTTATACTAGGGAAGGGAGGGAGGGAGAGAGGGAAAGAGGGAGGGAGGAAGGAAGAAAGGAAAGAAGGAAGGAAGGAAGGAAGGAAGGAGAGAAGAAAGGAAGGCTGTCGCAAATATGTCATGAACTTGGCTTAGCCAAGTTACCAGGCACTTGTGGGTATAGCTAGAAAGGACACAACCTCCACAAAAGACAGCTTTTCCCCTGCAGGGCAACATTTTTGCTCTCATAGAGCAAAAACTCTCTCATCAACATGTGTAAGGAATTTCACCACCCTGCCCCCTGCCATTCTGACATAAATCCTCATGGATAAATATTTTTAATGTGAAGAGCAAAAATAAGACAGAAGAGACGAGTCCCAACAAGGCAGTGGTATGTGGGGGAAGGAGAAAGAGCTGTCACTCTGGTCACTGTGGTTGACTAAGCCCTGGTTCAGGCTAGCTTCACATCCCAGCTTGTTTCAGGAAAGTTGGAAAGTTCAACTTTATAGAGGAAGGAACTGAGGCTGCAGGAGAGCACGTGATCGGCTTACAGTCCTGCTATGGGTGAATGATAAAGGCAAGGCAAGGAGCTCAGAAGTCTTACCTGGAGCTCTTATGGAGGCAAGAAGAGGGGAGGAAGGAAAGGAGGAATAAGGGCGGGGGAGCCAGATGAATGGGTCTCAGTGTGGGTCAGGGAGGGGATAATCCGGCTCTGACTGGGTCTTTTGAACAGAGCACATCTCTCTTCCCTCCAACAACTCTTCACCTTATCATCTAGAAAACATTATGTGAGTTTCTCAAGAAAACAGTGAAACCGGGACTAAACCTACAGGCTGTCTCGCTCTGTTATCTAAGTTCTCTCCTTCCAGTGTATGGGTTCTGGGACTGGACTCAGGTTGTCAGGCTTGGTGACAGGTGCCTTCACCCCTTAGCCACCTGGTCAACCCAAGACCATATGTTTTCTGGGGTGGCATGTGACAAGGGAGTATGTTGGAGAGTCAAATCTGGTAAAGAGGTGGTGGTAGATGGGTCGTAGAAAACTGGACAAGAGAACAGGAAAGGGGTGAGTACACCATCAATTCTGGACCTTCACAGTAACTCCTCTTGGATGTCCTGCTGCTGCCCCGTGTCATGGAAGTTCTGCAGCTATGATTCCACAGGAACACGTCCTTCACACACTCCAGCAGGTCATAGATGGAGTAGATGTTGGGGTGGGCCTGCTCAAGCCCTGGATGTGTGCCTGAGTGATAGCTAGATTGGTCAGTTTGGGCCACTGGGGGCAGTCCTATTGTTTGAGGTTTAAATGCCCCCTCAAAGCCATTTGATAAAGGCTTAGTTGCTGAATGCTACCATTGCCCTTGGGAGGTGGCGAGATCTTTAGGAAAGGGGGTCTAGGAAAAGAAATCTAGGTCATAGAGAAGCCACTAAGACCCCAGCCTTTTGAATGCCACCTCTCTTTTTGCTTCCCAGCTACTGTGAAATGGGCAGCTCCCACCATGATGTGCTACCTCCCCATGAGCTGGAAAGCATCGAGTATAATGACACAGTGATGGAACCTTTGAAGCCATGAGCCAACATGAATCATTTTCCCCTAAGAAGTTTATCTAGATCAGTGGTTCTCAACCTGTGGTTCACCACCCCATCAAAGGTCAAACAACCCATTCACAGTCACCTAAGACCATTGGGAAACACAGATAATTATATTGCAATTAATAAGAGTAGCAAAATTGCAATTATGAAGTAGCAACAAAATAATTTGATGGTTGGGGGCCACCACAACATGAGGAATTATATTAAAGAGTTGCAGAATTAAAAAGGTTGAGAACATTTGGTCTTGATATTTTTGTCATGGTAGTAGTTTGCCGACTAACAGAAAATTAGTTATCCTCAAAGAGGATCATTGCTGTGACTGTATCTGATAATGTAGTTCAGGAGCCTTTGGACACAGTTTGCAGGAGGAAGTTGGAAAAGTTTGAGGATGCAAGTTAGTCAATGCCTAGCATGCTATGAGCGTGGCATGGGCTATTGTTGTGGTGTCTCAAGAGATTGGAATGTCATGAGGAACGCAGAGAGTCTATTATGCTGCCAAGGTTTCAGATGGAAATGAAGGTTCCATTGGGAACTGAACTAGAGCCCTTCAGGTTGTATTCTGACAAGGAACCTGTTTCTATTTGCCCATTTATTTCCCATTTATGTGAGGCTGAGTTTAAAAGGTAATAGACTTGATTTTCTGACAGAGGAAATATCAAAGCAGCATGGCATTCAGGTAATGGCACAGTTGTTACTGAATGCCTTTAGCTATGTTTACAGTAAGAATTGGAGGTGTAAGCAAAGCAGAAAGAAGAAAAACTTGAAGCTCAGCAGAAAGAGAATGTGTTTAAAGGTATGATCAAGGAAGAAGCAGCTGCTAAAGAGATTTATGTGGTGCTATGCCCAGGAAAATACAAACAGCACTGACTAGACTCCATGGTTTATGGAAAGAGTATATGAAGTTATTAGGGGACATGATGTAGGAAATGGGAGGAGCTGAGGGGGAGATGGATTGGGTCTGATCATAATGCATTTTATATGTTTATGGAATTCTAAAATAATAAAAGAAGGAAACCACTTTGCATTAACTAATAGGAAATACCTCTGGGGTGTAAAGTTTTTCAGGCCTGACAAACCTCTCCACTGACACAATAATCTGAATCAGATCAAATTAAACAAAATGAGAAAAAGGTCAGGTTTAATGGAAGCCAGCGCTTCTGGGTGGCCCTTCAGGCCTCTGGGAAGGAAGACCAAGAAACCACGGAGGAGAGAAAGGATAACCAGAGAGATCACATGTTTGTTCTCTGAGGGACAGTTTAAATAGCCCTTGGGAGTGGTCTTGACCCTCTCTGGGGAGCACTCACTGTTTGATGGGCTTTCTTGGAGGTGGAGTCTGTACTGTGGCAACTCCTGGCGGGGGGAGGGGAGCTTGAAATGGATCTTGCCACCCAACATTCCAAAATGGATGCCAGGAGCTGGGTGATGCTTCCAGTCAAACATTCCAGACATTTTTGGATAACGATGATAGGGGCTGAGGTGCCGTTTCCAACCAAGCATGGGGTATCTCAGGAATTAGCAAAATACAAATCACTAAAGACTTAAGAATTTTTGTTTGTGACTTGAGCTCCATCACACCCTAATTGCACAGTGCTGCTGAGGGAGTCATTCCTCTGAGATTTGTTTCCCCAGTGCTTAGCCACCAAGGCACTCAGAGACCAATACAGTTGTGATCCAAGCAGATTTGGTTATTGTAAAAGCCAATGGTAGACTTCAGCAGTGTCCAAATGATGATGATTTTGTACACATGCACAATACAAGGATGGGGTAAGAGTGGCTTTTAACATCCTAGAAGGTCAGACAGTATGTGCAGTGCTAGAGTTCTTGCAAACAACCTATAAAAGGATGTTGACAGAGGTTTCTGTCCTGCCCGATCCTACAGCCGTTCATCCCCAAAGAAACACACAGAGGTCTACATTAATTATAAACTGGTGGGCCTATCATCTTAGGGTTCTTACTAACTCTTACATTTTAAATTAGCCCATAATTTATGTCTGTGTTAGCTGCATGGCTTGGTACCTTTTATCAGTGAGGCATTCTCATCATGCTTCCTCTGTGTCTGGCTTCCTCTGTGTTAACTGCAAACTGACTCTTTCCTCTTCCCAGAATTCTCCTGTTCTCATTGGCCAACCTCTACTTACTGCCAGGTTGCCCCTCCTATACGTCCTGCCTGGCTACTGGCCAATTAGCATTTTATTAGAGTAATACAAGTGACAAATCTTTACGAAGTACAAGACCATTGTCCCACAGCAAAAGGACAAAGGGTGGTCCTATGAGAGTGAAGCCAAAGCTGCAGTGGAGACCCAGCTAGAGGCCAGGAATGCGGAATGCCTGCTGAGGGAAGCTACAGGCCATGCACAGGGCCTGCCTAAGAGAACAGCCATGTGAGCAGCAGCCAGCAAAATTGCAGGGCAGACCTTCTGAAACCTTTGAAGCTCACATCCTGGCACCGTGGGCCCAGGATGCCAGACCCAGAGCTACAGTATTTAGTGCTTGCCCCATAAAGTTCTAGCCTTGTTTTAGTCTGGTTCTTCCTTTCTTTGTCCCTATTTCTCCCGTTTGGAATGGAAACATTTCCAGGTGCCAGTGTATGTTGGAAGTATGTGATTCTTCTGCTTTTTTATGGAAGCTGAAACTTGAGTTTACCTTGTGTTGTATGACTTTTCCTAGGGAGGTATAAAAAAAATATCTGCTTCCGTGCTCCCCTATCCAACCTTCCTTTATCCCAATCCTCCTTTTTCCCCAAGTTCCCCCCATCCTCCCCTTCTCCCTTTTTTCTCCCCATCTCCCCTTACCCCCATCCCACCCCACCCCCAAGATCCCAATTTCTCCCCGGCAATTTTGTCTACTTCCCATAGCCAAGAGGACAACTAAATGTTTTTCCTTGGGTTCACCTTCTTACTTAGCTTCTTTAGGTTCACCAGTTGTAGACTCCGTGACCCTTATTTATGGCTAGAAACCAAATAGTGAGTGAGTACATCCCATATGCATCTTTTTGGGTCTGGGTTACCTCACTCAGGATAGTGTTTTCTATTTCCATCCATTTGCATGCAAAATTCGAGAAGTCATTGTTTTTTTACCGCTGAGTAGTACTCTAATGTGTATATATTCCACACTTTCTTCATCCATTCTTCCATTGAAGGGCATCTAGGTTGTTTCCAGGTTCTGGCTATTACAAATAATACTGCTATGAACATAGTTGAACAAATGCTATTGTCATATGATAGGGCATCTCTTGGGTATATTCCCAGGAGTGGTATTGGATAAGGGAGCACGGAAGCACAATTCTTAGTTAAGGGAGCCACCTTAGGGTTGTAAGAGACTTGAACTTAGAGTGGCTCCCAGGTGCCCAAGCCGAGGTCCCCAGTTAGTTCCTTGGGCAGCTGAGGATAGGGAACCTGAAATGACCCTATCCTATAGCAATACTGACGAATATCTTGCATATCATCATAGAACCTTCATCTGGTGATGGATGGAGATAGAGACAGAGACCCACAATGGAGCACTGGACTGAGCTCCCAAGGTCCCAATGAGGAGCAGAAGGAGAGAGAACATGAGCAAAGAAGTCGGGACCACAAGGGGTGCACCCACCCACTGAGACAGTGGAGCTGATCTATTGGGAGCTCACCAAGGCCAGCTGGACTGTGACTGAAAAAGCATGGGATAAAACTAGACTCTCTGAACATGGCGAACAATGAGGGCTGATGAGAAGCCAAGGACAATGGCACTGGGTTTTGATCCTACTTCATGTGCTGGCTTTGTGGGAGCCTAGCCAGTTTGGATGTTCACCTTCCTAGATATGGACGGGGGTGGGGGGGGAGGACCTAGGACTTACCACAGGGCAGGGAACCCTGACTGCTCTTTGGACTGGAGAGGGAGGGGGAGAGGAGTGGGAGGAGGGGAAGAAGGGTGGGAGGAGGGGGAGGGAAATGGGAGGCTGGGAGGAGGTGAGAATAAATTTTTTAAAAATAAAATAAAAAAAAATATCTGTTCACTCAAATTGGGCACAGATGACAGGCCAAAGAAAAAAATCCTACCCTAGTCTGGCTTAGCATGTAGCTTGGTTTATTGGGGTTTCTCACAGGATGGTGGATGGGGAGCTGTATTAGTGGAAATTTCACTCAGACATGAGTTGCTGCACCGCTGAAGACCTCTGGACAACTTGCATGCCACCTCTCTTCAGGAATTGTTACTGTTCATATAACTTTGGAGAGTGGCTTTAATGAATTTGATAAGTCTCATGAGTTTCCCTAGCCTTCTAAGTTTCTCCCCTCTCTCTATGAGAAGATGTTAAATTCGGAGGGAAAAGATACACAGCTCCTTGAGTTTCAGAGCAGGCCTGAGATATTTAAGCAATGCTAGTACTATTAAGATTTCAGAGACTCTTGAAAATGTGCTAAATATGTTTTGTATTATGTGATGGATATGAGCTTCTGGGAGCCAGAAGGAAATGCTATGGTATTGATCTTACATGTCTCTCAAAGGACATGTGCTGAAGGCTAAGCCAACCAGCTTATGAAAAATTGGGCCATGAGGGTGGGGTTGATGTCATCAGAAAAGAGTGAGTTCTGCATCTTCCTGCCATCTTATCCTGTGCAGTATCCTCAGTCCTTGGATGTACCGGGCTCCAGAACAGTTGGTTTCCAAACCCTCTTTATTATAAGTTCCTCAGTATCTGGTGCTCTGCTAGAGAATCACAAAACAAACCTGAAGAGGCCTTTCAGACTAAATTGATATAAAAGATGTTGAAAAATGAAACAATGTTTTCACCGCATATTGTGAGTCCCATCCCTATAGCTTTGCTGAGTGCAGTCCAGTTGGTCCAAACCTGGAGTTCAGCTCCCTGTCAAGCATAGAAAGTACCTCAGTGTCTCTGATCTCACTTAGGCCCACTACAAATCTGCATACCAGGAAAGTGAGTAAACCACTTTAAAGAGTTGTTTACAGTGTGCAAACACGCCTCAGCTCAGTTCTTCTTGGATGACCTCAGTCTCTTTGTCTGTCAGAGAATAGGATGAATGTTCTCTGGTGTGAGAAAGCATCATTCAGAGCCTCTGTGATCTCATGTACCATTATTAACCAGCCAATAAACATCAAACAAACACGAGAAGTAATAGAACCAAGGGGAAAGTCAGATAATGAAAATCCACACTTAAGTCATAAAAAATAGTGTCTTTGCTTTCTACTGCCACCACAGAGGTAATGGCAAAAGCAACATGGGGAGGAGGGGGCTGATCTCACCCCATAGGCTGCAGTCCATCATTAAGGGAAAGGAGACAGGAACTCAAGGCAGGACCTCAGAGACAGGACCAAAGCAGTAACCATGGGGCCTGCATTAATTATTAATCGAGAAAACGCCCCACAGACTGGCCTACAAGTTAATCTGATGAAAGCATTTTCTCATTTGAGGTTCCCTGTCCCCAAATAACTCCAGTTTATGTAAAAAAAAAACCAAACCAAAATCAAAACAAAACCCTAATGACACATAGAAAGTATCCGGTGCAACTTTGATGAGAAACATTGACTGAAGTTGAAATGTTGGGGTCCTCTTAGGGTCAGGAAGCAAGGCTCTCGCCTGTGTGCTGTCCAACACTAACTCTCTTTGACCTCAGTTTCTTCACCTATGAAATGCCAATGCCAGTCTCAGTTCTGGTCCATGATGTCATCACAAAATTCTGGGTTTTTCAAGTCTTCCTCCTTCTCCAATGGCATCCTGACTCTTCCTGTACTCATTAAGCGTAGATTTCTCATCAACGTACTTTCTATCCTGGGTTCCTTTAAAACCCTGTGTGTGTGTGTGTGTGTGTGTGTGTGTGTGTGTGTGTGCGAGAGAGAGGGGGGGGATGACATTCTCTCCCTAAGAGTGCTATTGGGTTCTCTCTTTTTCTTTCCTTAACTTCAGTTTTGAGACAGGGGTCCACGTTGGGTTGGGGGTGTGTGTGAACTTTATTGAACATAGAGCATGCGCAGGGAAGATGGGCATCTGCATGAGAGAGAAGGCCGCCGAGGACAGTTGATACTCAGAGGGGCTGACCAAACAAGCATGTCAGGAGTGATTAGGAGATAGAAGTTTTATACTATTGAAGAAAAACAGCCACAAATATGGTAAAGAAGAAAATTAGGATGCACCCTATGGCATTGGGTTGAAGATGTATCATGTAAATTCATGGTTCCCAGTATACAGCAAGAGGTAGAAATAAATGTGTATGTAGGTATGTGTGTGTGTACACGCGCTGCTGTGTAAACTCCCATGCACCTGTGGGTCATGATTCTGCCTACTGAAAGGGACTGGGAAGAGTGACACCCAAAATCAAGGGTGTACATTTAGGGCCCAGATCCTGGTTTCCAAATACAGACATCAGTAAAACAAACCAGAGGACCCAAAGGAAGCATGTTTCTCTTGGGGTATGGCCAGGAAAGCACAAAGCAAAGTAAGGTACAAAGTCAGGGGGAGCTCAGGGCACAGGCAGAGGCAGATTGAAGGGGCTCCTTCTAGCCAAATCAGAGATAACCGGAGCCCAGAACAAATAATAGCAGCAGCAGTAACCTGGTGGGGAAAAATAGGACACAGCATATTCAAGCTGAATGTATTTATAATTGATTGATATCCATGTAACATTTAAATTATTAAGTGAATAAATTTATAATTTGATGAGGAAGGGGAGGGGGTCAGTCATGAGACGTGGCTACCATGTGAGAGGACGTAGTGGGAGGAACCCTGCACCATCCTGGGACATTCCTGTCAAAGATGTATGGTCGAATCAAGACCAGCAGCCAGATAATCCCAAACCGGAAGTTCTACTCAAGAAACGGCTTGTAATGTTCATAGCCTTCAAAGGGCTTGAAAGTCAGGGACAAACCAAGGGCCTCATCTAGAACAGGTGCAGGGAGACATGCGATGTGCAGCCTAGACTGGATCTTTATGAAGGGCCTTCTCAGAACAATTGTTGAAACTGGCTTGGCATCTGAGGAATCGATGTTTTCTCTTCTAACACAGTTCTACTAACTTCCTGGTGCCGATTTTGTGGTTTTGTGGGAAAGGCTGAGGAATTTGAGAGTGATGGGGTCTCAGGTTCATATATCTTGGGTGAGTCGGTCGGGACAAAGAGTTCTTTGTATCACATCGAATGGTGCTGTGCGTCTGAGCAGGCTGCTCCGTGTGCTCAGACGCTCTTGTTGAACACTTGCTGATTACTGAGCCCCCGGGATGCAGGGACCTGGTTCTTCTGAAGAGACTCCAGGAGTCTGAGCAGAAGCCCTTTGTCACAGGGATTTACCTTTAGCAGTCAGAGACCTGCTCTGTGAGCTGGGCAAACCACCCCTGCTCCCCAGGACAGTAAAGTGGGTCAGTCCACACTATTCCAAGACCTAGCTTAGAAGCATGACTGAGATTGCGTTTCTAGCTTTACCAATCAGGAGTCTGCAGTCCTGAACGGATTGGTGCATGGCAGAGCCTCAGCCTGCTTGTCTAGACTCTAAATCCCTGCTGTTTGTACTGCATGGGATTTATTCTGAAGGTTAACAAAATGTGTAGGAATGCTTTACTTGCCAGTATATAAATGGTTTTGGATAGGGGACCTATGCCCTACGATATACAGAGTTTGGGGTTGACTAGGAAACCTTCCTCAGTGTCTCTTCTCATTCCTCTCTGGCTATAGTACATGTCCGGACCACAAATGTATCAGCATCCATGGTTATGCTCCAATACAAATTGGGTCCAGAAGCTCTACAATGACGTAGAGGGGGAGAGGGTGAAATTTCCCTTTCATACACAGTCTACGTGCTCTTTTCCGGCAGATGCTGGGGGCCGGCATTCAACAGGGCAGCGCACATGATAGCAGTCTTAGTGGTGCAGGGTCCTGCTCTTCATGAGAATTTTACAGACTGCATAGGCACTGGAAGGCTCTTGAACACAACTTCAAAACCTTTTCTGCCTCCCCTTTCGATCTAGCCGTGATGTGGGGGCAATCCCAGGCAGACGTTGGCAGGGTTTGCACCGGTGAAATCTTTCAAGGCTCTGCTACTTGCTCTGTGTTCAAGCATAGACCACGTGAAGTATGAGGAAGTTAGAGTTCACTGGGGTGGAATATCTCCTATTGTCACCGAGTGCCCAGTTTAGGAGCCATTTCCTAAGGCTCCCCTGAAGGCCATGATGGATTCATTCCAGAGACCCGTTCCTCACATCCCCCTCTGTTACAGTTCCCTTTGCCCCACTCCACCCCATTTTACTCTCTCACTTGGTGGAATCACATCTCCAATCATTTGCTGGCAAGCTGTAGTGAACTCTCTTTTGGGGATGCCCCTGGCCAAGATAGAAAAAGCTCTGTTTACCCAAAGACCACTGTAGAGCCTGGAGGGGCGGGGCATCAAGCCTGCCCAATCGTGTGAAGACACTTGGCTTGCTTTACTTTGCTACCCTGGCTTTCTTCAAACTGACCATCCTTAAAGTAGAAGAGAAAAGCCCTTCAGAGACTCTGAAACTCCCAGCCCTGGAGACGATCCTGGATTTTAGGCTTTCCAATGTTTCTTTACCTTTAGTAAACATCTTTCTTCAGCTTGTTCATTCTGTCTGCGGTGTTTAGTGAACACACATCAACTCTGCCTGCTTTTCCAAAGCTAAACTGGGAAGCAGAGAATCCTAACGGAAGGATGCACATCCCTTCCACAGCACGCTGGCTGGGAGCAGGCACTGGTGAAGGAATGTCCAATGCTGCTCCATTGGAGAAAACTGATTTCCTATTCCCAGAAGACATGGGAGTATGTAAATAGCTCCTTTCAGCTATGACTTTGCATTAGTTCCCCTTTTCAGTGCTGGGAGTTTATTTGGTTTGAACCCATGCAGGTCCTGTGCTGCTGTCACTGTCTAAATGACTCCGTATGTGTATCAGACTTGTTGTGTCTGGAAGACACTGTTTCCTTGGAGTCACCCACCGCTCCTGGCTCTTAGAATCTTTATATCTCCTCTTTAACGTAGAGTCCCACGTCTTGAGGGGAAGAATTTGATGAAGACGTTCCATTTAGGGCACAATGTTCAAAAGTCTCTCACTCTGTACATTGTTCAATTGTGGTTTCTATTAATTCTTATCTACTGCAAGAAGAAACTTCTCTAATGAAGGCTGAGTGATATATTGATTATTGGGAGTCATTTATTGCCATGTTTCTTCAGCAGAACAATAGTACAAGGTCCATGACCTATCTAATTTCAGATTTTTGGGCACTTTAGCAGAGTTACAGGTATGGGTTTCATCTCATAGCATGGGCCTTAAATCCAATCAAAAAAGTGGTTGGTTACTCATGTAACCCTAACATTTGTACCACTATTGCTCAATCTGTCTTTCAGGCAGGTCTCTGTTGTAGATCCTTTGGTTTGTAGGTGTGTGGTATTAATGGTTGCATTTCTCTTCTGGAAGCATGGAAAGTTATCAACTCTTTTAAGCATTTATAAGTCAAGGTCAGAGGAGCAGTGGTTCCTGCATCCACCTCTATCACTTATATTAATTTCCTGTGTCTGCTGTGACAAACTTTCACAATAGTGTGTGTTAAAGTAACATAAATGAATGGAGTAGGCTGTGCACACCTGTGTTCCCAGGACTTGGGAGGCTAAGGCAAAAAGGTCTCAAAGTTCAAACCTAGTGTGGGCTACAAAGTGAGGCCCTGTCTTAAAAACAAATCAAAATGAACTCCTAGAGTTTATTAATTCATTGCTTTTGAGTTCGGAAGGTCAGAAGTCTGAAATGGATCTCCTTGGACTAAAATCAGGGTGTCAGCAGAGCAATCTTCTCTCTGGAAGTCCTAGAAAGAATTGTTATCCTCTCCTTTCCAGCCTTAGGGGTCACCCACATTCCCTGCCTCATGGTCCCTTCCTCCACCCTCAGAGCTGGCAGCAAAGAAACTTCTGTTCTCTTGTAATTGTGACTCTCCTCCCTCCATCTTCATTTTTGATGATCTCTTGGTACTCCTGGGTCCCATCAATACGACCCAGGGCTAGCAGTTCTCCCCTGCTGGGTTCATCACTGAATCTCATTGTCCCCAGCAGCCATCTAAGGTGGCAAAACCACAAGTTCTGGGGATTGTGTTGGGGCTATTTCTGGGAGTGTGTAGAGAACTATCCTGTCCTCTGAACACTGTCCCCCTGAGATCTTTGTTATGCAAGCTCACATATTCCTTTAGAGACAGGAGGTCCTGCATCTTCCACGCCATGACTGGACTTGATAGTCTTTGTGGAGACTGGGAACCCCATTGCTCCCTGGTGTGACCCCCAAACCATTGGAATTCATTTCTCCTGCGGTAAACCCTGACACAATTGCATTCCTACCAGGAATTAAGGCATGGGGCCCAGGCATTATAGCTCTGTGTATAAATAGAAATTCTCTGCTTTGATTCAGAATCATGTGTCGAGCAAGAAGAACAAATGCTTTTTATGTTGCCAGCCTTAGACCTCTTCACTGTCTGTCTTTCCAGGTAGGTGCACACATCATGATGATGATGAGAGATTATTATTAATTACAGCACATTTGCTGAGCATAGCGTGGTTCTAGGCATGGGACTAAAGGCTGCTTTGTCCTAGGTGACATAGCTGGCTGGTGCTGGGCCAGGGATTGTAGACACTTCTGTCTGAGTGGTGTCCTTCAGCTACTTTGCCATGGAACAAGCTACAAGACAACTTCAGAAAGAGGGAGGAAGGAGACAGGCTACTTGGGCATGGGCATCAGTGCTAGGTCTCCAGAGTGAGTCTCCTCTGTGGGACACAAATCCCCACTATCTAAACTGAGGGTTTTGGTCATTTTCTTGACACGGAGTGACCAAATGGTCACTGTCACTTCCCCTCCTGTTCCAGGTTTGTTAAAGTCTAACTTCCATTAGCCAGAGCCCACACCCTGAGCTGCACTCCAGGTCTTGGGCCACAGTGGACCTCAGACTGGCCTTGAGGTGGGTGAGTGGCATGTGACACAAAGAAAAGATTAATGAAGTAGCCTCCTCACTCCTTCTCCTTCCTGCCGCTCATCCTTCCACAGCATCATCGCTGTCTCCTGGGAGTGAACTAAGCATGGGCGTGCAGCCCACAGCCCTGTGCCAGGAAGTTCCTGTCCTCAGTAGGCATCTCTACTCCGAGCTCTGCAGCTCTGTGCCTTCGCCTTCCTCTGTACTAGTCTGTATTGTGTGGGGCCACCATGAAGTACCAGCTACTCTGGGAAGGTTTGCTCTGAATTCTGGAGCATAGTGCTTGCAGGAAAAAGTCCAGCATGGACTCAGGTTCACAATCTAGATTCCATTCAACCATTCAGGATGCACCATGTTTATTAGCGACCACATCAGTGCTGTGCTTGGTGATGATAATACAGAGCAGAGAGGGAGACCCAGGAGCTGGTGATTTAGCAAGTGCCAGTCAGCTGCCACCATAACAGATGCCTAAGGGAATCAACTTACAGTGGGGAAAGGGTTCTTTTGGCTTTTGATTTGGAGGTTTCAGTCCATGATCAGTGCCTTTGAGTCCTGTTGTTTTTTTATCCCTCTCGCGTGCGAACTGGGCCCCTGCAGCGGATCATGATGGAAACAGGAGATGGAGCAAACCATTCATTTTATGGGTAGAAAGCAAAAAAGAGTGGATGAGTGAGGGTCCCAAGTGAGGGCGCCATGATGTCCTCTGAGGACAGGACCCAAAGGCTCTAACACACAGGCTTTTAGAGGACAATCATTCTCAAACTATAGCACGGGGAAAGACAAGGCATTGACGGTCGATGTTTATGAGGATGAGGAGTGAAATGACCTTGGTGCAGAGAGCTCAGGAAAGCACATTCTCCCACAGGGGCTCAGGGGATGCAAGAGGATTATGAACTGTTTTCCTCTCAATTAATGGTCACGAGTGCACATCTCGCCTTCTCTGCAAACTGCATCTATAAGACCTACCTCACCCCAGACGTCACTTAGCTGTGGTGTCCTTCATGATTCCCAGCACTTGAGCCTGCATCAGAAAACCCCACAAGTTTTAACAGCAGGAACAGGGTGTTGCTGGCAAGGAAGCTGACCCTCACTCCTTAGCCTGCTTGGCCTTTCCCAAACACTTCCTGCTGACTGTGTATAAAATGGGACTTAAGAATCTCTCGAGGCTTAACAAGAACATACATACTTAATGAATTTGTTCTGCTCCAGTTCCCTTGCTGTGGGCTGTTTATCAGTATTCCCTCTCTGAGCTGCCCCAGAATATGCCTGGTTAGATAATCCTACCCCAAGTAAAAACCAGGTGGGGATTTTATTCCTGCATAACTCCGTGCTGAGGTAACCCAGCAGAGAAGTATCAGCAGAAGTTAAAATGATGCTTTCTTTCTGAAAAAAAAATGTTCACAATTAATTCACCTTAATAAGATGAATCAGGGGCTGGAGATCAATGGTTCACCAGCTAAAAGTACTAGCTGTCCTTGCAGAGGACTGGGGTTCAGTTCCTAGCACCCACACAGCTGCTAATAACCACCTTTGTCTCAATTACAGAGGATCCAATGGCCTTGCCATTTGTTGGCATTGTATGCATGTGATACAAGACATGTATGCAGGTAACACACACACACACACACACACACACACACACACAGAGAGAGAGAGAGAGAGAGAGAGAGAGAGAGAGAGAGAGAGAGAGAGATACAAAGATGAATCCCAATCCACATGCATTAGATCATGTTCTGGGCAGAGCGTGGGTGCTGGAATGGTGTGCTGGAAGCTGGGGCGTGGTGAGGCCCTCAAGGATAACAGGAAAGTAAGGAAGCAATCTGTCTAGAGGTAGCTATAGTCATTGTCCTCAAAGTGCCAGGTCCTGGGGGTCTGTGTTCGCTTGTCCTCCTACAGTAGTGTAGATAAGGCATCTGGCCTCCACACTGAGGGTGAGAAAATGGGTACCAAAAGTTTCACTTGCAGGTGTGATGGACTTGATGATTAGATTCTCCCACAATTCATTTGAAGAAATCCAAGCTCTAATTGATGGTAGGTGATGGAATCTTTGAGTTGATTGGATCGGGATAGCAGACTCCTCATTAATGGGGTGAGTGTCTGTATGAAGGAGGTCTGAGGGACCTCAGCATGATCCTCCCTCCCAACATGAGATGACACGCAGAGAAGTCACCATCCATGAATCAGAACATGGGCATTCATCACATCAGATCTGCAAATGTAAGTTTCTATTGATTGAAAGCCACCTAGCCAGTCTCTGGCATCTTGTTACAGCGGCCTGAACTGATGAAGACAGCAAGCTAGTTATAGAAACAGAGTATGACTCCACGGGCTTTTTGTTGTTGTTGTTGTTGCTCCCTGGCCTGGCTCACTTTTGTGCCTGTTTGTTTCTTCTTTGCCATGACAGCATGCTGATGGAAATCAAAATGAAAGTCTATCTTTCTACATAGTGACATAAGCACACCATAGGACAGACATAATCTGTTACAGGGCTGCAGAGGGGATGAAGATGGTGCCCACACAGGGACTAGCAAGGTTACCTATAAAGTTAGGTTAAATACGGTAACTTTAAAAACTGTATTGGATCCAAAAGGATCCTTAAAAATCAATCATTCCAGCATATTCTGGTCATAATTTTGTTGGGAAGGGTGTGTGTGTGTGTGTGTGTGTGTGTGTGTGTAAAGGCCCAAGAAAGGTTGAATATTATATGCTAAAGGCTCTAAAAAGTCCCATGGTGAGGAAACCTATTTAATTCAATGTTTCTCAACTTCACTTGACAGTGTCACTCACACACACACACACCCGCTTTGAAAACATCTCCAGGAATCCTGAACATGTTTAAAATTATTCCTCAGGCCGGGCAGTGGTGGCGCATGCCTTTAAATCCCAGCACTCGGGAGGCAGAGGCAGGTGGATCTCCTTGAGTTCGAGGCCAGCCTGGTCTACAGAGCGAATTCCAGGACAGGAACCAAAAAGCTACGGAGAAACCCTGTCTCAAAAAATAAAAAAATAAAATAAAATAAAATAAAATTATTCCCCAGATGGTGCTGGGAGCTTGATATTGTCATTTTTCAAGAAAAAGAAGCAAAGACCAGAAAATGTAAGCACTGGGTCCAACGTCCTAGACAAGCAAAGCCAGCACTGGGCTGTGACATGGAGCAGTGTTAACAGCACCATTGAGGACGGGTAGTTTGGGAAAGCCAAGTTAGGGCTGTGGCTAGAACCCTGGGAGGACGGTCACGGGGCTGTGGACAGCTGCATGGATGGGATAGCCTCCAGGCTGTGGATAGGTTCACAGGACAGTCACGGGGCTGTGGACAGATGCATGGACAGAATAGCCTCTGGGCTGTGGATAGATCCATGGGAGAACAGTCATGTGACTGTGGACAGATGCATGTGTGAAGAGGGATGCTCATTTGGAGATTGGTAAATGGACTGATTTGACCCCTGTATAATGTGTGGCAGAGCTAGGAAGATGGTCCAGCCCAGTGGAGGGGCGGCACAAGGGTCAAAATAGGGAAGAGATCAAAAGCCACCCACTCAGCCAGCTTCAAGCAGAGCCAAAAAAAAATTTCACTAATAATAGTACAATTTGGTATTGTGGGAGTTTTAATTGCCTTATTGATAAGAGTCACATGGCTTAACATTTACCCACTTAAAGCTTTCAGTTTACTGGGTACATTATACTTATATATCTGCGTATAATTACCTCAGAAAGAAGAACTGTGTGATTTACTATCACTTTTCTGTCTCTCTTACCCATCATCCCTGAGAAGCCCCACATCTCCTATCTCTGCAGACTGTTCTGTACTGAGCGTTTTATGACTGTAATTACAGTCTGCATTGGCTTCTGTGACTGGCTTCTTTCGCTCAGCACAGTATGTTTAGAGTTTCCCCCATCTTGTAGTCATCCCTTCATCATGGCTGGATACTATTCCATGGTACTGAGACACCAACTTTCATTTGCCCATTCACAGCTCATCTGAATTACTTTAACCTTTTGTACTTTCTAAATAATGCTTCTGTAAACATGCATCTCTAAGTTTTAGTGTGGACATGCATTCTCATTTCCCAGGGGTACACACCTAAGGGTGGAGAGGCTGAGGCATGCTAGTATTGAAGATCTGGGACCTCAGTCTTATAATCTTGCACCCCAACAAGAGCACACTGATCATTAAAAATTGAAACTTTATGTATTTTTTTTATGTGTATATCTGAACATATGTATGTCTGGGCACCATGTTTGTGCATTGCCTGTGGAAGCCAGGGTCGGCATCAGGTCCCTGTGATTGGAGTTATAGACAGTTGTGAACCACAGTGTGGATGATGGGAACCCAATCTGGGTCTTCTGGAAGAGCAGCCAGTGTTCTCAACCTTTGAGTCCCCTCTAGCCCTGATTCTGACCTTTGAGGAGTATTTCCTAGTGATTTCCAAGATCACTTCCTTCTGGGGAGCAGATGTCCCCAAAGTGTTAACTGCTGTACTGAAGGGAGCTGGTGACACAAATTTGTCCTGGGCATCGAGGTTCTCAGAATTTGGACCAGCAGGGAAGTCATTCCAATCTGAATCATTTATTTCCCCAAGCATGGAAATCTTGACTAACGCACACCTGTGCTCACAGACCACGGGCAAGTAATTAGCGGGGTGCTCCGGGCACCCCAGCTGCTCTGGCCAACAGAAAGAGTTGGTGGAAGCAACCCAGTGAGAGGCGGCAGAGGAGATAAGACAGCTTCCAAGGTGTCAACGAAGCTGCAACAACCTCGGTTCCCTGAGTCAGTCACAGCAGGAACCAGCAGCCCCCAGCAGGAAGGGCTCCACAGTAATCTGCAGTGCCCACTCACCGCCTCCCTTTCCATGGCCCCATTCCTTCCTTAGTCAATGGAGCCCAGTGCACACTCCTATCAATCCCAGTTATTTTGAGCTTTCTGCTTCACCCCATAATTCGCCTCCCCTTAACCTGAGTTAGCTATACCATTCAATCACCACCTCCTTGTCATGTTGCTGAGCAACTATCCTGAACCCATGGACAGGCACCATACAAAAATATTTCTGAAATGTTAAAGCCAAGCGGAACGCCAACATAGCCACAGCTCCATCTTAACTCTGCGCATGAAAACTCACTAACCCTGTGGACAGAGTAAAATCAACAAAGGTTAGCAGACTTCTACAAGTGGCTTCTGAAGAAGCCCAGGGGAAGAGGGGAAATCAGACTCCTCTCTTCATTGCAGTGAGGTGCACAGGGCATCAAATGTGCTACTCTAAAGCATACAGTTCTGCAGCATTAAGCAATTTGCATATGAACATCACCTCTTCAGGATACCTTTATTTTCCAGCTGTAGCTTTGAATAGGTTCCCTTGCCATCTCCCCAACAAGAAATGGTTCCCATTCTATATTCTCTGTGAATGTGACACCTTGGGTCCTCCACGTGAGTGACATCCATTAATGTTTGTCTTTTATAACTGCTTTATGCACTTAGCATAGTATCTTCAAGGTTCACTCCCATGGGAGCCTGGGTCCACCTCCCTTCTGGTTTCTGCTCATCGTCTTGACATTCCAGCAGGCAACAAAGACTCTTCATCTCGACACAGGCATTCTACACCATGGGAACAGGCTCCAGGGGGCATACGCCTTGCTTCTGTCTCACTGACGAGAGTAGTCATCACCAATTATGGAAGAGGACCTTTGTCCATGAGTGGAAACGCAAAAGATTGAAAGGGAAATGGGAAGAACATAGAACCAAAGTCCCAGAAGTGGACATGAATTCAAGTGTGTGTAGAACCTTCTGGACCTTTTTGTTACAGGTAGGTGATCTCTCCAAAACACACACTGGAATTGGAGAAAGGTCATGGCTTTCTGGTACCAGTTCTCAGTGTCTTGGGACTAGCCCCTGCAGATCCGATGGTTATAAAGCCAGCCTACCCTTTGTGTTCTGCTAACCCCACGCATGCCTGCTTGCTCGCCTGCTCTCGCCAGCATAAGTTGAAGCAGCACCAGAAGCTGAGCATATGCCAACCTTGTTTTGGACTTTTTCTTATAAATTAATTCGTTGTGGGGCATTTTGTTACAGTCATGGAGAACAGAGAAGCTTTCTAAAAATCATCGTGCTGTACTTGAAGCCTGGAGGGCGGCCTTGGGGGCACCCTTTTTTCTACGACACTTCAATTGCAGAATGGCCCCTTACATGCCAGGTGCTTCTGGGCTTTCTCATGGGCTGGTGAAGTTGTGTTTGCAGTGGATAGTTACCAGCTCTAAGAATGTAAAGCCCAGCATTGGCTTTAGCTCCAACTTGAGTTTCAGGGAGCTCATAGAGCAGGACAAGACCATCATGTTCCACATCTAAGAAAAGCATTTGGGAACTCAAAGGAGCCTAAGAAGGGCCAAGCTCATCTTTCTCTGCAGAAACAGGTTCAAAGGCTGGAAGACCAGCCCCAAAGCAGTACCGGTGTGAATCTGAGTCGCCGATCTTCCCAGCTGATTTTTGTAGGTCACTTTGGAGCCAGCGAACTCACCTCCCAGTCCTGTTGGGATGCATCAATACCCAGCGGCCAATGTCCATTTTGGAACACTCTGTGAAGCCCCCTCTGTCATTCTTCCCTATTGGTCCCACTCTCTTCTTGAGGTTTCAGGATGTCGACTCCCTCTTGCTCCAAGATGCCTTTGTTCTCATTATCTTTTAAGATTTCTCTATTTGTTCTTATTTTGCATGTGCCCGCATGAGCTGTATGCACACCTCATGCACGTAAGGGCGTGCCATGGTCAGAAGAGAGCACCGGATCCTCTGGAGTGAGAGGTGCTTGGGAGTTGCCTGATGTGGGCGCTGGGAGCTGAGTCCTCTGTAAGAACACTGAGCCCTGAGACACTACCCCAGCCCTGCATCTCATTTTGGTTACTCCCTTTCTACGCAAAACTCCCGTGAGGATCCAGTGCAAGCCATCTGTGAAGGAAAATTCAAATTTTAAGAAGAAACAATTCACAGGAATGGATTTAACATTCCAAGACCTGAGTGACCTTTGCACCTGGGAAGCCAGTCTGGGTCCACCCCACATCCTTCCTTATCCGCTTTTGTCTTGGGGCCACTCGACTTCTCTCTCGTTTCCAGAATGTGACAAAAATGCCCTGAAAGGGACACTCCAAGATTTGAAATTATTACCCTATCAACTCAGGCTGGTACTCATGGCAAGAATTTTGGACAGATCTGTGCAAAAAAAAAAAAAAAAAAATCATTGAAAGTTCCTACTTTAATCTCATTAGTGCAGATTTGGCTGACAGGTTGTGAGCCACCCTGGGGGTGAGACCTGAGCTGTGCAGACACTTACACGGGGCAATTTCCTTTGCACCTGGAGAGGAGAAATCAAGATTGTCAGAGCTGGCTTTGAAAGACAGGAGATCAGCGATAAGCCCTGAGCAGGCCTGGAAAGGAGGAAGGACACATTCCAGTGCTCTCTGGGAGGGAGTGGAAGCTGCTGGAAGAGGGGAGGAGCAGAAAGAAGAAAGGTGAGGGTGGGCAACTGGGATAGCTCACAGCTCTCCCAGGGGAGATGGAGGATCAGGGCCATCACACCAAGTCACTGCCTCCCCAGGGTCGCAGACAGCAGCAGTTCTCAGTTCTGTCCCTGAAGAGTTAAGTCCATACTGCACTTACTTCTTGTGTCTGGCTACAGTGAATCCCTTTATCCTAGGGGCCACGTTCTCACACTCAGTGGGTCTGCGAACTGTCTCTTAGTCCAGAGCCGTACACAGACCATGTCTGTTCCCATACTCGCACACCTAGAATTGACATTAACATAAATAAGCACAGCGAGAGGTCAGTTTCAAAAGCTAATGATAAAATAGAACAACCAGCACCATGCCACATTGGGAACGAATAAGACTCACTAATTGTGGATTTTTGTGACTTTCTAGTTAACGTTTTGGGCAACAGTTGACCGTGGGTGGGTGGTACCACAGGCAGTCGGGGACTGCTCCATTTCAGTGGAGAGCAAGCAATGCATCTGGGAATCTGGGATTAGCACCGTCCCTTATGTCAAGCTGGATCTTTATCAAATAAAGATGTTAAAAACAAAATCAAATGAATTAAGAAAAATAAACATTAAAAGCAATTACACTTTTTTTTAAAAAAAAATACATTTTAACACAAAATAAAGAAGGCTTTTTTTATACTCATCAGCTCTTCAGTTCCTCAGTTCCACATGGGGAACTAAAAGTTCCTTTCCACCTGTTATGGCATGAGTGGGACCTTAGTGGGCTCCAAGGAGGGTGGAGGGTAGAGGGGAGGAAACGAGAGAGAGAGAGAGAGAGAGAGAGAGAGAGAGAGAGAGAGAGAGAGAGAGGCCTGCTCGCCTCAGAAAAACAGCAGGAAGAGAGATCGGGAGTGGGCAGAGCTCTTCTCTTAAAGGATCTTTGCACCTGCGCACAGACTAGGACCCTGTGCTGGCCAGGGTACTGCCTGGGTGCATCCTGCCAGATGATAGGGCACCGCCCCCTTCCCACCCATCACTGCCAGGAATTTCCCTTCCCCAAGATGCGCTTGAGTGGGCCTTCAGAGAAGTCAGTACACGCTGCCTCTTTACTCTATCCCCTCTGCCCCCCACCTCACCCCCCACTCTGTTTCATGCTAACACCCTTGAACGTCCCCGCATAAGCGTTCCCCATTTTCCATACAGAATCTCTGCCTCAGTGCCTCTGAGACAGTACACATTTCTATCAGCGATGCCCAAGTCATGTTACCTGATTGGCTCCCTCCTCCTACTCAGAACTCCATGAGAACAGACATGATCTGGAACCCAGTTCCCTAGTTCTGAGAATCACACACAGAGGCACCCCTGTGGGGAAGCTCAACCACCATAGTGGAGGAAATGACCAACCATGTGTCCAGGACCTTGTGGCTCCAAGTCCTTATGGGATAGACTTTTAGGGAACTGAGTGAATCCAACAGACAGGAGACAGTGTAAGCCATTTGGAAGCTGTGTGACTCAGTGTGGGCTTAACAGTTGGAGGGAATTTATGGGAAGGGAAGCCCAGAGCGAGTCTACAGACCAGTGTGATTTCATGGAAGAGTTGAAATTCCACCTGCCCTTGAGAGAAGCGAAGAGTTCAGACTGGCAGAGGAAACTGAAGGTAATCACACAAGAGCACAACACAGGGCTGGAGGCTTGGGGGGAGGGGTGGGGAATACGCAGTGCAGAAACAAGCCCGATTGGGGGTACAGTCATGGTGGTATGAAACCAGGACCCCACAGGCAAGCTCCAGTGGGAGGCTGGAGGAGGAACTTTAACTAAGCATCAATCAGCAGAATAGGGCGGATCAATGGGCGGAATGGGACACCCTACTGGAAAGATTAGGCCTCCTACAGTGCAATGCTCATTTTACAGGTGAGAAAACCGAGGCACAAGACAGGGCCGTGGGGAAAAGCAAAGGTTTCTTTTTCAGAACTCCTTTTTAAACGATTTGTGAGGGGTTGGCCTTTGCTCTCAGTATTCTACGTGTACACAAGTCCCTTAGGCCACAGGCACCCTGAGAGAGACCAGCACCATGTTTATCCTCACTTGTACCGTAGGATGCTGAAAAGTTGAGCAGTTAGTTATCCAACGTCACCAGGCAAGGTGCCTTTGGAGTTGATCTCATGGGGTACTAGCGCTCTCAGAAAGACCATAGGATTTGGAATCAGAAGACATGCATTTCCATTCTGGCTCCACCCCAGGAGTCATGTGATCCCAGGAAAATAACCTAACCTTGCTGACCCTCTGTTTCCTCATTAGCACAAAAGGGATAATAATTCCTACCTCATAGGATTTCTGTGAGGATTAAGTGAGATTACAGCTGTCAAGTTCTTGGCAGGTAGTATGTGCTTAGTAAACACGGATCCCTCCCTCTGCCTCATCTCCTGACTTCCATTAGCCTGGACACCAACTCTGTGGGCCTGTGGCCACCACGCCCAGCTTCTCACTCCATCGATACAGGTATCCACCACTGGATAATGGTGCTTTAGGCCAAAGAGCCCTGCCCAGAGGCAACTGCGAGGTGGATATGGGAGTGGAAGACAAAGCCTGGCTTTTCTGATGGGTTGTCACTGTCCTTACTTGGCTCTGTCCACCCACTAAGAGTGAGGATGGGAAGCCCCAAAGTGAACAGGCGCAAGATACAGGCTCCACAGAGGATGTTCACACTGGCCCAAGTCCATGACACCCTGGGTTTCTTGGGTTCCTTACTCCCTTCCTACCCTATTCATGCCAACTCTGCCCTTGTGGTGAGCCCTGTTGCTTTCTTGTTGGGTTGGAGACCTCTCAGTAGGTACAGGGAGACCAGTGGGTGGGGCAAGCAGCCATCACAAGAATTGTGGTTGCCTGGGATGGTGACAGGATGGCTCTGAGACAGAACGGGACTCGTCAATCTAGCATGCTGAGATAGTCCCCCATCTTGTGGGCCTCTGGAGTGCCATCTGCTTGGCAAATACGAGGACTTCTAGAAGTCAGAGTCTAGGGGCTGCTGTCACAAATGAAGCTGATGCCCAAGTCCCTCTCAAACAAAGGCCATTTGGAGCAAATGAAAATGGAATACACTGGTGTGTAGTAGGATCTATTGCAGGTGATGGAGGAGGACTTGGGGCAGACAGCAGGGGGTGGGACCTGGCTTGGCAAAGCACCTGGTGTGGGCAAAGGAGCTTCCTGTGTACTCTCTGTCTCTCCATGTCTTTCGCCCATGAAGTGGGTGAAACCCAACCTCCCACTCAGGGGCCTAGGCTAAATCCCAGTCTCCCTTCCAGCGGTGTAATTGGGGCACATTATTTGACTTAAGTTCTACATCCAAATAGCAGAGATAATAACACCTACCTCATTAGGGGGGCTTAATGGTTCAAAGGAACTCTGTTAGAAAGCACACTAGTCCCACTAGCTCAGGATTGGTGGTCCTAAAAGGTTGGCTAATACCAGGAGCTGGAGGGACCTTTACCAGGAAGGCCAGGACCCTTTAAGGCTCAGCTCTGATGCCAAAGGACTAGGTTCTCTGTAGTGGTATTTACATACAGTTTACTATGTCGGAAGAGTGTTTTGGGTGCGTTATTTGCCTGGAGCGTTTGGGAAAGCCATGGGGGTCCTGGTTATGGAAATCCAGTCTCATCTGTTTCTAGCTGGACTGTTACCATCTTGTGTAGGTCGCCAGCCTCGGGTTCCACTTCTACAGGGTGCCTCCTGTCGATATGGCGGATCTGCAAACTTCCTCCAGCACTCAGATCTGCTGTTCCAGAGCACCGATCCATTTATGTAATCTTAATAGTCCCATGCTATCTTTTCAAGTGTGACAGGTGGCTTAGGAGGTACAAGAAAAATAACTCTTAAATAATTTCAAAGCAAAACAAAGCAAGCTACGCTCACCGGGTTGGGTACGTGTTCCATTTCTTGCCCCGTCCGCCCACATAAAGAGCAGAGACAAGCTGTGCCTTTTCTTCCCTTCTGTCAAGTATCATACTCATAACCCGTACATCTACCTGGGCTTTTTTTTTCTTTTTTTTTTTTTTGTAGGCTGTGTGCCAACAGCATGGATAAGATCTTAGGAACGTTTATAATGTCACATACTTATGCAAATCGGCAACATGTTTATAGCAACGGGCACCACAACAGGTTTCCATTAGTGAGAAGCCAGGCAACCTGAAGAGCTTGGAGCTCCCAGAATGCAAAGCTCTGGACTTGGGGGAGGGGATAAATTCATTACAAGGGCAGCCCCTGGCCTGTTCCATGGCTTCTGCCAGGCAGAGACTTGGAGGCTCAGCTCAACCCATCTCATACGTTCATACGTATTCTGTCCAGAGAGAGGGTATAGCTAGATTATTTTATGGTCTGCTGAACGGCTGCCCACCAATCCAATTCTAACCTCTGCCATATAGAATAGAGGCCAACCTCTCCAGTCTGAGCCCTGGAGGGAAATCAGAACACAGGCCACAAGGGCAGACAGTAGGAATGGGCCGTTAATGTGAGATTATATGCGTGATCTGGTTTCATAGACCAGCTCCACCCCTAATTACCATGGCATTTTGGGGAAAATAGTCTCCTTGGTCAGTCTCATTGTCTGGCTCTGCCGTCTGTCTCGTCTGACTGCTTCGGGATTAAATGTCTGTGCCTGACACTGGAAGAGCATTTAATTGATGGACATCATCACCGTGTCGCTGTCCTCATCATCATTATCACCATCACCTTCTTCCTCTGCAACATCTTCTAGGCTGCATTCGGGGCTATCAATAGGTGATATCTGAAAGGGTGGCTTGTGTGACCGCATTGCTTATGAAAATCCTCAGCGACTGAGGGACACAGAGCGTCAGTATCGCTACCTCCAGACTCCTCCGCTCCAAGGACACCTAGACTTGGCGCTGCTCATCTCTCCAGCTGACTCGTTCTCAGAACCTCTTTCTGCTGGTGACCTTTCTGGGTACCAGTTAGCTAAGACATTCTTTGGGAAAGCTCCGTAAAGGCATAGAATAGGAGAATGGAATTTCGAAATGAACTATATGAGCCAGGCCTAGGGCACGGTTATAATCCAAGGTAGTCTATATGAGGGGCTGGTCAGGAAGATCATGAGTTCAAGGTCCCCCATGCTGGGCAACTTAATGAGACCCGGTTTCAAAACAGAAAAAGCAGAAAGAGGATCAGGTGGATATGAGCCCTTGCCTGGCATGAGTGAGGTGCTGGGTTCAATCCCCAGCCCTGCAAAAACAGAATTAAACAAACAAATGACCCAAAAGACAGTGAATGATGAAGAGCCAGACATCTGAGTCGTGTGCATACCAAAGTCATGGAGAGAACCGAGGGTGGATGTGGACAATACGTGCTGGGAACTCACAGGAATGCCCACCCTCATCCCCCGATGCAGAAAGACTGTGTGACTTGTTTTTTCTAGACACCTGTGCACATTGAGTCTCCAAACAATTGTGGAGGGCCAGGGTTGGCTGCACCATCCCCGCGTGACAGCTGACCATACTTAGAGCAGGGCCATTAGAAAGTGGTCCACCAGAGATGTAACCTGTTGCCCCACTCACCCTCCAGGGGTGTTTTAGAGAGTGAGTAGGTTGATTCACATTTACCCTTACAAAGCATTCAGACTTAGCCTGAGGTACTTAAATAATTAAGATCATTTTGAGCTTATTTTAGGCTTCAGGTATCACTAGACTGTTTTCATTTGCGTTCTCTTTCCAACTTTTACATTTAGAGCGTTGTAGAAAAAAATAAAATAAAAATTTCCCTGTGGAGAAGCATAATTGGAGCCTTACCAAAATATATTTTAAATGAGGTTTAGACTTAGCTGAATTTTGCTAAATTGCTATTTCCTGTTCCTCCTTCCCTTGAATCCCATCCCTATCCTTAAGGCTCTGTGGCTTTGTGGGAGGGCTCAGTCTTCTCAGACTTGGCCTCATGTATTGCCCTATGACCACGGCACAGAAATGGCTGAGACCAGCCTGCTCCTTCCCAACGTCCTCTGAGATGAGGAAAAATCCCAGAGACCTGCAAACAGTGCTAGGAATGGCACCCCACTCAGCATCATTCAGTTTGGAGGAAAACTACAGGGATAATAGAAAGTGCCTTGGGCAGGGTCGGCTGGTGGTGCTCCTGTGGTCCAGCCATGACGGCTGTGGGGAAAGCCTCTGCACTGTCCTGAGTTGGTGCAGCTGCTCTACTCTCCACCTTGGGGGTTATTGCTTATCTGTTCTCCCCTGATGTTTACACTGACTAGAGACTTCTTCTTGCCAGGAGGAGTCATGCAAAGGCAGTAACTACTCAGGCCAGATGGCTGGGAGCCACTAGGGACAAAATAGGAGGGTGCCTGTCTCCTCCACGCTCATCAGAGGCACCTGGGAAGGCGCGTGGAAAAAGCCTTTCGCGCTTCTCTGCTTTGAAGTCTGACTTTTGGTCTTCGATTTTGTTTTACTGGAGGTACAAATCCAAAAATCAACCAAAGGCTTGCCTGTAAGTTCCACAAGGAGGGATTCCTTACCTAACCCAGTGAAAAGTCATTGAAGTGCACCAACAGCCTCCTCTGAGTTCTGAGCAGGTATTCTAAGCCCGCCACATGGTGCCAGACCTGTGATCCCCTCTGTCCTAGGACTTCTTCTTTAATGAGGCTGCACATTCATGAATGGCTTTTCCGGGCCTTTCAGAGTACCAAGCCCCAACTGCTCTTCATGACCTCTTCACGGCCCCTTCATGCCTTCAAAACCAGTACCACCTGGGAGTCTCTTACATATACCAAGTTTGGCTGCCAGCATGAGAGGTAACATTGGCCCCGTTGGACTAAAGTCTCTATGTGCTGATACTGAGGAAACGCTTGCCAGACAATTCCACTTTAATGATTTTGATCCCTTTTAACCACTGTTGATTTTTTACTAGTGAAGCTGCATCAATTATGCCAGCAAAGCAAAGGTTTTACTTAATGGTTCTGGTCTCTTGTTAATCAAGCCATTTATTGAGAGCCAGCTAACCAGAACCACAAATTCTCAACTCAAACATTAAACAGCCCTGATGAGTCTTTAGGGGACTCTCAAACTTCCTTCTGAAGCATCACAAGCTAGGCTCCCGCCATCTTACTGAGCTCATGTTTATCTCCTTAGTTCCTGGGCTGACTAGTTTTATATCAATTTGACCAAAGCTAAGCGCCATTTGGGAAAAGGAAAGTAATTGAGAAAATGCTCCCACCAGATGCTGCTGTAGGGTCTTTTCTTGACTGATGATTGATGTTGGAGGGCCCAGCTCACTGTAGGAGGCACGCTCTCCGGGCTGGTTTTCCTGGTGCTGTAAGAAAACAGCAAGTCAATAATCAGCATTCCTCCATGGCCTCTGCATCACTTCCTGCCTTGAGTTCATGCCCTGACTATCCTTCATGATGGAATGTTACCTGAAAACGTAAGGTGAAATTATGAAACGGATGTTTTCTCTCCCAAAGTTGACGTAAGTCTTTGTGTTTTCTCACAGCAACAGAAATCCCAAGACAGGAATTGGTTCCAGAAGTGGGATACTGTTGTGACAGACTTGTTCATGGGTTTTGGGGAGGATTGTGGTAGCTTTTGAACTTTGGCTGGAAAAGCCATTCATTGAGTGCTCAGAGTTCAGTGAGCTGTTTCCTGGGAGCTTGAAAGAATAGTGAATTAAGAATTTGTGGGCTTAATAACCAGCTGTGATTAAGAAAAAACCAACATCATTGAAGATCATAAACCTAGAAATATTTCTTCAGGGTCAGTACACGGAAGCTGTGGTCCAGAGGGGGCAAAGGCTGCATCTCAGGTTGGCATTTGAACTTGGTAGTGTAAGAGTCACCCGGGTTGTGCTGGGTTTGAAGACTGGAAGGGAGTCATGGAGAGTACTCAAGGCTTGGCACTGTGTGGCTGCATTGGAGTCACTGGAGAGAAGCCAGGGAAAGTCATTGGTGAGTCGCAGTAGAAATTCCAGGATTGAAGGGGTCACGGAGAGAAGCTGAGGCTTGGTAGCATGTGGCACGATCACCATTTCCTGCACAGAGCCCAGGAGAGGATACTGGTGGGGGTACAGCCCAGATGCAGTGCAAACCTTGACATGATGGTGGTATCAGTACCATGGGATGACCGCCAAGGACAGGGCAGCTGTGGCACAATGCCAGCCTGAACCTACAACACAAGCTGTGTGCTATGGATGGCTGTGGTAACAGAATGGACTTGGTGCTTTGGAGGCCAGGTGTTCAGGAGTGAATCCCAGACATTAGCCACTAAGTTATTTGCACTGTTGATCTGATTGTAACTGCCTTGACTCATTGTTTTTGAAATATGAAAGTTTGTAATTTGATTTTTATTTCACAGAAGCCCACAGTTAAGAATCTTTGGGATTTGGGGGAGAATTTGGAGACAGTTTGAGAGAGAATTTGAAGTTTTAGAGAGACTTTGGATATTATAAAGAGAATAACCTTTAAGGTATTTGAATTTTTAAAGACTGTGGTACTTTTAACAGGAGGATAACTATATGTTTTTCTTTGGGTTCACCTTCTTATTTAGCTTCTTTAGGATCACCAATTATAGACTCCGTGACCTTTATTTATGGCTAGGAACCAACACTGGAGCACCGGACTGAGCTCCCAAGGTCCCAATGAGGAGCAGAAGGAGGGAGAACATGAGCAAGGAAGTCAGGACCACGAGGGGTGCACCCACCCACTGAGACAGTGGGGCTGATCTATTGGGAGCTCACCAAGGCCAGCTGGACTGTGACTGAAATAGCATGGGATAAAACTGGACTCTCTGAACATGGCGAACAATGAGGGCTGATGAGAAGCCAAGGACAATGGCACGGGGTTTTGATCCTACTTCATGTTCTGGCTTTGTGGGAGCCTAGCCAGTTTGGATGTTCACCTTCCTAGACATGGACGGAGCGGGGAGGACCTTGGACTTTCCACAGGGCAGGGAACCCTGACTGTTCTTTGGACTGGAGAGGGAGGGGGAGAGGAGTGGGGGGAGGGGAAGAAGGGTGGGAGGAGGGGGAGGGAAATGGGAGGCTGAGAGGAGGCGGAAACTTTTTTTTTCTTTTTCTCAATAAAAAATTAAAAAAAAAAAAAGAACTTGGAGACCATGGAGGAATGCTCCGTACTGTCTTATTCCTCCTGGGTAGTTCAGTTTGCTTCCTTAGACAATCCCAGGAGCACCTGCCCAGGGATGGGCCCTCCCACATCAATCACTAATGAAGGTCACTAATGGTCTCTCAGGCCAGTCTGGTGATTATATTTTCATAACTGAGGTTTCCTTCTTCCCAAATGACTCTAGCCTGTTCCAAGTCCACATGAAAACTAGTCAACACATCATCTTTACTTCTTCTATACTTTTTAATTAAAAATTTTTGTGCAGTGTATTTTAGTTGTATCCTTGCCCCTTCTCCAACCTCTCCAGGACCTCCCCAGCCTGCCACATGCCATAATGTTTTTCTCTTAAAAACAACAACAACAACAAGAGGCACCAAAGAATTAAACACACACACACGAGAGAGAGAGAGAGAGAGAGAGAGAGAGAGAGAGAGAGAGAGAGAGAATCAACCAAACAAGTCACACCATGTAGTCTGCTTTCTCTTGTTTAGCTCTTTTCTGAGCATGAAGCCTGCCCTGGGTGTGGTCGATATGCATGAAGCCTGCCCTGGGTGTGGTCGATATGCATGAAGCCTGCCCTGGGTGTGGTCGATATGCATGAAGCCTGCCCTGGGTGTGGTCGATATGCATGAAGCCTGCCCTGGGTGTGGTCGATATGCATGAAGCCTGCCCTGGGTGTGGTCGATATGCATGAAGCCTGCCCTGGGTGTGGTCGATATGCATGAAGCCTGCCCTGGGTGTGGTCGATATGCATGAAGCCTGCCCTGGGTGTGGTCGATATGCATGAAGCCTGCCCTGGGTGTGGTCGATATGCATGAAGCCTGCCCTGGGTGTGGTCGATATGCATGAAGCCTGCCCTGGGTGTGGTCGATATGCATGAAGCCTGCCCTGGGTGTGGTCGATATGCATGAAGCCTGCCCTGGGTGTGGTCGATATGCATGAAGCCTGCCCTGGGTGTGGTCGATATGCATGAAGCCTGCCCTGGGTGTGGTCGATATGCATGAAGCCTGCCCTGGGTGTGGTCGATATGCATGAAGCCTGCCCTGGGTGTGGTCGATATGCATGAAGCCTGCTTTGGGTGTGGTCGATATGCATGAAGCCTGCCCTGGGTGTGGTCGATATGCATGAAGCCTGCCCTGGGTGTGGTCGATATGCATGAAGCCTGCCCTGGGTGTGGTCGATATGCCCACTGTCACGAATTTTCTCTCTCACAGCTGTTATCACTTGCAAATTGCTTCTTGGTTACTGATGGGACTTTGTGACCACTTTCCATTCTCGGTGCTGGGATTTGGTGTGGTTTGAACTTATGTGGGTCTTGTTCATGCTGTCACAGTTTCTGTGAGTTGACCCGTCCACCCCGTTGTGTCTGGAAAATGCTGCCTTCTTAGGGTCATCTTACTCTTGCAATCTTTCTGACGTCTGGTACTCAGGAAGAGGGAGTTCATCTTTATTTTTTGATACAGGATTTTACTCTGTCATCTAGGCTGGCCTAGAACTTGCTATGTGGCCCATGCTTGTTTTAATCTCATGGCAATCCATCTGCCTCCGCCACCCAAGTGCTAACATTGTAGGTGATTCGTCACACCTTCTTGCTGAGAGTAACATTTTGGTGATTACTTTCTCTGTCTTCCCTTATATGTAATCGCCCCAGAAACTCTGTAAAGTAAACATTCTTAGTCCCATCTTCTTGATAAAGAAGCTGAAACTCAGAAAGCATTGAGTTCCCCCCAAGGACGGTCTGTGGTAGATCTGAGCCTTTAAACCAGTTCATCTCGTTCTACATTTATAGTTTCTAGGGAAACGAGGGAAGCAAAGAGTAAGGAAGTGGTACCCCCAGATTTTCATAGAAACCCCTCTGTGAAACTGCCAGTGTTGAAAGATAAGCAGGCATGTGCGGTGGTGGCGCAGGCGGATCTTTGTGAGCTCGAGGCCAGCCTGGCCTACAAGAGCTAGTTCCAGGACAGGCACCAAAACCACAGAGAAACCCTGTCTCAAAAATAAAAAAAAAAAAAGAAGGAATCTAATTTGGCGTTTCGCTCCTGCTAACAGACAATGGCTAAGTGTGGAAAGTGTGCCTTCTGTCTTCTGTCTGCTTCTTGGTGCTCAAGGAGAGAGAGGTGAATACGTTCCAAGTGTGCTGATGCCCACAGAGGTCAGAGCTGGTATCTAATCCTCTGCTGGAGTTGCAGGCAACTGTGTGTGCATGATGTGGGTGCTGGGAACTGATAGATGAATGTCCATCAAAACAGCAGGACAAGCTTTGAGGGACTGCTCTATCCCTCTAGGCCCCTAGTTGTTATTGTTTTAACAACTTAATGCCCTGCTAGAATTTCTGTGGAATTGCATGGAAATTATGAGCATGAGATTTCATGTTGGGTAGCGCTTGACTCCAGCCCTGAATTCCCTGGAAAATTTAACTTTTTGTGTGAAAATCAATTCCTGCCTCACACCGTTAAGTTCAGTTCTAGATGGATAGGGAATCCAAGTGACAGAGGAAAGCATTAAAACTCTCAGAATATGACTTTGGCAGCCTGAGACTGGACTCTTATCTGGGGAGGAGGAGATGACATGCCTCAGGGGTGGGTGGAGTCAGCAGTGGGAGTCTGGGGTTCCTATAGCTCTGGGCTGGGAATAGAACTTTGTTTCTTTTGCATGTGTGTACACACATGTATGGTGGTATACGTTTCTGTGTGTACCTGTGTGTGGAGGTCAAAGGTTGGCATCACGTGTCTTTCTCCATCACCATTTTTCTTATATGTCAAGGCAAAATCTCAGCCCGTCTCTGCCTGCCACATGTTGGGATTACACATGAGTCACCACATCGACCCCATGCTCACGTGGTTGCTGGGCATTTGAACTATAGTCCTCCCTTTTGGAGCAAGTGATTTTTTTACCTGCTGAGGTGTCTCCCCAACTCTAGAAACAGACTTTATAGTCAAGATGCTTAAATTGTTAATTGTCAAATAATAGATACATAAATTGACTATTAAAACTCAGATTTTTCTCCATAAAAGTAAACAGAGACACAAACTAAAACTTTGAGAAATATTTCAAATAAATATAGCTAATAAAATATTAGTTTTAAAAATATATATAAAGTATGGGAACTGGAGAGATGGCTCAACAGCTAAGAGCACTTGTTGCTCTTGCAGTTTCAATTCCCAGAACCTACATGATAGCTCATAACCACCTATAACTCAAGTTTGGGGGATCCAAGTGGTCCCCTGGTCATCATGAAAATAAATATAGACATACTTACATGTATAACATAAAATACAAATTTTATGTTTTTAAAAATTTAAAAACCACTTATACACATAAAATAAAAATTGTATGTCTATGCTTGTGTGTGTCTCTCTGTGTGTGTTTATAAATAAGAAAGCCACTCACCTTGATAGAAAATGGGAAAAACCGAGAAAGAGACATTCATAGAGAAAGACACACATATGTAAAAGGATGCTCAGCTCCCCAGTTATCACAGAGATTCTCTCTTAACGCGGTGCTGGTGGACAGCCGCTGGTGTGGAAATGAACAGGATCTGGTACTGAGTTGGCAAGAAAGTGGGAAACAACTTGGAGGGGGAGGGGGAGGGAAATGGGAGGCAGTGGCGGGGAGGAGGCAGAAATCCTTAATAAATAAATAAAATTAAAAAAAAAAGACTATGTGCGCTCAGTGATTCTCACAGGTACCCTCAAAATATAAACTCAGGGAAGTTGAGCATGAAGAGACACTAGCCCACTACAGCATTTGGCTCTGGTGGGCCTTGCTCCTCTGCCCCATTCCCCTGCCTTGCTAAAAACCCATTATATTACCTTTCTAAAGCTAGACACCAGGTCTGTTCCATTATTTGGCCACTTCTTCCTCCGGAGGCTGACTACCAAGGGGTTAGCTAATGAAGTATTGAAGCCCAGCAATCGGAAACCCGCTTTGGTTCACCTAACTAACATTCCCAATTAAAATTAAACACTTCATCCTAACACAGGGCTTCCCCCTTTACCTTTATAAAAAGCCATTTGCCTATGTGTCATGTTTGTCTCCTCTCTAGCCAGAGGCAGTCCTTTGTCCCCTTGGTACAAATATCTCTGCCCCTTTGCCTTGTCCCCTTCTCCTTTACCCTCATCCCCTATATCCCCTCCACCGCGTCCTAGGCCATGTTAACCAGACCTCCCCTTCTTCTCCTCTTATAAATGACACCCGCAATGTCATTTGCTGCTGTTTTCTGCCTTAGTCAGAAAGCAGCCACTTTAACTTTTCTTCCTTACTTAATTAAGGATTTCTCTATGAAAACGGGGGGTTGGGTGTGGTTTGTGCCTAATCTGGGGTCTGGAAGGGAACCCCATTGTGTGGGAGTCCCCTTCAGAGACCACCATATAAGGAGACTGATAGAAAATAATCACAACTGAACTTTCCAAAATAGAAAAAGAAAACCCTCTGGAAGCAAACTAAATGCCACAGAAGAGAGGGTACACAGAGAAATATAAGTACAGTCACCAAAAGGACTATTCTACAGTCTGAAAACAAAAGCTGCACATTGACTCCTTCACAGGGGTGAATCTAAGTAGCAGCAACGTGAGTGAAGGAAGGCATTCTCCAGGGGACTTCAAACAGCACATTGCATTCTTCATAAAATTTGAAAATGATACAAAATTAAAATTAAACTAAGTAACACTATCCTGAGTGAGGTAAGCCAGACCCAAAAAGAGGAACATGGGATATATTCACTCATATTTGGTTTCTAGCCATAAATAAAGGACATTGAGCCTATAATTAGTGATCCTAGAGAAGTTAAATAAGAAGGAGAACCCAAAGAAAAACATATAGGCATCCTCCTGAATATTAACCTTCATCAGGTGAGAAAAGGAGACAGAGACAGAGACCCACATTGGAGCACTGGACAGAAATCTCAAGGTCCAAATCAGGAGCAGGAGAGAGAGCACGAGCAAGGAACTCAGGACCGCGAGGGGTGCACCCACACACTGAGACAATGGGGATGTTCTATTGGAAACTCATCAAGGCCAGCTGGCCTGGGTCTGAAAAAGCCTGGGATAAAACCGGACTCACTGAACATAGCGGACTATGAGGACTACTGAGAACTCAAGAACAATGGCAATGGGTTTTTGATCCTACTGCACGTACTGGCTTTGGAGGAGCCTAGGCAGTTTGGATGCTCACCTTACCAGACCTGGATGGAGGTGGGTGGTCCTTGGACTTCCTACAGGTCAGGGAACCCTGATTGCTCTTTGGGCTGACAAGAAAGGGGAACTTGATTGGGGGAGGGGGAGGGAAATGGGAGGCAGTGGCGGGGAAGGGACAGAAATCTTTAATAAATAAAAAAAAAATTAAACTAAGTAAAGCTAAACAATACACAATTTAGGAACGCACGTGCTGTGTAAGAAAGAAATCCGTCCAGTGTGAGAGTCAGGGAAGTAATAGTCTCTGAGCAGAAGATGTCATATGAAGACACAGAGGGTTGTACGGTAGCCGGAATACTCTGGTTTGGGTTTGGGCAATGGAATAGATAGAAGTGTTCTGCTCTTTGGTATACATCCATACATAAAATACTGTAAACTATGGCGTATTACCTTCCACATCTCTGTCACAATACATGACAAAAGCAACTTATGGAAGGAAAACTTCGCTTTGTTCCAAAGTTTGTGGGTACAGTCCACCATGGCAGGACGGTGATGGCGGCAGGAACATGAGGCAGCTACTCACATTGTGTCTGCTTCAGGGAGCAGAGAGCGGGGATTGTTGGTGACTGCTTGCTTTCTCCTGTTTTCTTTGGTCCAGGACCCCAGGCCGTGGAAGGATGCTGTCCACATTTAGGGTTGGTCTTCCCATTTCCTTTAACCTAACCTAGAGATTTTCATTGGCATACCCAGAGGATCATCTTTTCGATGATTCTACTCCAGGTTGGGTTAATATTAACTTTCACAGCTAGCTTTTGCTGAGTCAGTGGGGATCAGGTGCCATGCCCCAGTGATCCAGTTCTGTGACCCTAAGATCCAAGCAGTCAATTAATAAGTAAGAAACCTGGCTCCCCCACATACGAATTTTTATGACCTGTGGTGAGTTGTTCAGTGTGTCTTCGGATTTCTTGGCTATGGAGAAACAAAACCATGGGTTAGTACAAAAGCCAACTAAGCAATAAATGAAGCGAAACTACGGAATGACACACTGAAATGAGAGGCGTGTGCGGGGTAAAATGGGAATTACAATAGCTTTATTGAGCTGTAACTCTCGTCTCATAGGGCTCACTCATTCAAAGTGAATAATTCATTATCTTATAGTATACTCAGAGTTGTGCAATTATTACTGAACCCTACTTTCGATTAATTTCATCACTCCGACACTCCTGTCCCCATCGCCAGCCATTTCTATTCCCGTCCCCCATCAGTACAATCTACATCCATCTCTATGGGTTTGTCCAATCTGGGCATGTACTATAAGTAGAATCCTATAATATTTTTAGCTTTTTTAGAACGTAAATCTGTAACAGTGTAGCATGTGAGTCTTTACTGCTGCTAATGTTATGCAGCTTAGCAGCCCACACCGACGACGTTTGCGGTGATGGCCTGCGGGGAGATAGAGACAACAGATTCTTTTTTTTTTTTAATTTATTTATTAAGGATTTCTGCCTCCTCCCCGCCACCGCCTCCCATTTCCCTCCCCCTCCCCCGATCAAGTCCCTCTCCCTCATCAGCTCAAAGAGTAATCAGGGTTCCCTGACCTGTGGGAAGTCCAAGGACTGCCCACCTCCATCCAGGTCTAGTAAGGTGAGCATCCAAACTGCCTAGGCTCCCCTAAAGCAAGTACGTGCAGTAGGATCAAAAACCCATTGCCATTGTTCTTGAGTTCTCAGTAATCCTCATTGTCCACTATGTTCAGCGAGTCCGGTTTTATCCCATGCTTTTTCAGACCCAGGCCATCTGGCCTTGGTGGGTTCCCGATAGAACATCCCCATTGTCTCAGTGTGTGGGTGTTCTTAAACAGAATTAGGGAAAGAGGTCCCGGACAGGCTGATCTCAAATTACTTTCACTTTTACCCAAGCTGACTTACTTCCCAGTTCTGGTCCAAAAGAAATGCTCTTTGGTGGGTTTGTTCCAGCCAGTGACTCTTTCCTCCATGGGGATTTCAGGTTCCCTGCCTTTGCTTCATCCAGTCAAGTCCTTGCTGCTGCTTGAAAAGACCACACAGCCACATGCGCTTCCTCACACACTGCAAAATCAGTAAAAATCTGCATGGGAGTTCTTCAAACAAAAATTGAGATGTAAGTAGCCTATGACCCAGGGGTATAGTTGGAATCCTATAGATACTTTCATATTCATGTTTACCACTACAATGTTCACAATGGCTCAGACGTGAAACCAGTCTAGAAGTTCACAGTTAGAGGAATTGATAAGCAAAATGTGATATATAGATACAATAGAGTTTTAGTCAGGCAGAGGGAAAATAAAATCATGCTATTTGCTGAAAATGGATTGAAACAAAGACCATGATATTAAAGAAAATAAGGCAGACACAAAAACGACACATATATATTTTCTCTCATATGGGTAACATATATATATTATGTATGTAACATACATGATTTATATATGACATGAGAGTAGAAAGAGAACTGTAAGGTAGGATGAAGAGGTCTAAAGAGGAGAGGGGGAACAAGAGAGTGTCCTAGGGACAGGGAAGGAAGACAAAATATGCTGTCTCTCATACGTGGAATCTAGACACAAGCGTATCGAGGCTCTCTGTCTCTCTGTTTCTGACATGAAAGGAGAAGAGACTACTTGGAGGGAGGAAGCCGACCAGCAAGTGGGGTGGTGGTGATAAACGTGAGCAAAGCACAGTGATTTAGGTGTATGAAATTTTTATAACGAAACTGGTGTTTTATGCTCAGACTAAAGACATTTTAAAACTTGGGGGAGAGAAACAAAGTGATCAGTTAAACAGCAACAATGAACGGGACCCACAGCCAGGTCTGCCTGCTTCTGAGCCTGGTGCCTTGGTCAATACCCACCCAGTAGTGCCTCCACTTGTAAGAAAATGCTGTACCCCCTCCACTCAAAAAAACTTTTTAGAGTGAGGATAATAATTATCTTGATTTCATATAATATCTTTTTTGTTATTCTGAGAAGGCTAATTTGCAATTTCCTTTAGAATCAAGTTGGGTTAAAGGCTTGAAGCATTCTTTGGCTGACTAAAGTTGTTCAATATTAAATCATTTATTTCTAAAAAATACTTACCTGTGGGGAGAGTAGCAATTACCACTTCAGAGAAGATGTGTCAGCGAATGAGTAGCAGACTGTTGACTTAAGAGTTAGTAAAACATAAAGAACTCGCTAAGTCTCTAATTATTTGGTGTTGAGCTAAGGACACACTCGCCTGCTCCAACTGCTGTGGGTGCTGGGAGGAAAATGAGGCTGTTTCTTTATGGCCACTGGGACAGACTTGCTCTGAGCATCTAGCGGTTTCCACTGCAAGGAAATAGATGGCAGATAGCAAAGAAATGGTTTGATTTAGTTTAATACATGCATACAAATACAACATGTCTGCTGTTTCCCCCGTGGAGATTGCAGAATGTCTAAATTGATGAGACCGATGTTTTACTAAACAGAGAAATGATTTCCCCTTGGTTGTACATTTATTTGGAGGATGCTACGTTGCTCTGGGAAATACATATATTCCCACAGAGAGACATAAATGGCTGGCCTGTTCTTCCCTAGTTCGCCCCAAGGGAGCTTACGGGGCCTGATTAATCAAGGAAAGCATCACACATTCTTCGACAGTTCAGAAATCCCTGGGGTTGAGTTGAGTTTTAGGTGAAGGGTTCACGTCAGTGCCAAACTGGTTTGCGCCCTCTCATCACTGTCCATACTTGACAAGACCAGCTTTTGTACCCTGCTCACTCTGACAGCCAGGGAATAAGCGCATCTGAGACCTGGAGGAAGAAAACGCCTGGGTGGCACTCCCTGCGAGCACGGGGCTTATTTCTTATTAAATAGCTCCGTGACCTAGTTCCCGGAGCAGCAACTTCAAAAGGAGCCCAACTTCCAAGTTTACGTCTTTGTTCTTGTCCCCCAGTTGCCTTTTCATCGCCAACCTCAGGAACCGGAGCTCCCAAGTTTGTGCCATCCATCTTCTAAGAAGATAGACAAAGCAGGGCACGGAGTTCAGTGGTGCTTTTGTTCCAAGGTTGCACATTTATCCCAAAGGGATGCTGTGGTTCTCAGTCTGCTCTGAATGAAGTGCAGGGAAGAGAGGCAGTACCTCTTAATTTACTTAATGAAGAAATAGCCGCTTCCCATGCAGAGAAAAACATAGTAGGTGTGGGGCAGGGGTGCGGTGGGGTGCGGTGGAGGTGCGATGGGGGTGAGGTGGGGGTGCAGTAGGGGTGCGGTGGAGTAGGGGTGGGGAGCACTCTTACAAGCTAGAGTCCAATGATAGGAAAAAAGCCCCTGGCAGGTAATTCACATCTTTGTATGCGGCCTCTGTTTATTCTTACCTGAAGCAGGATGGGCTGTTGATTGTATGGGAACTTAAAGCAGTGAAAACAGACACTTTAACTTTGCAAGATCTGCCACAGCCCAGATTGTTTCTAAAACTCACTAGAACACAGGCACACTGAGAGGAGGGCTTTGTTTGTTTGTTGGGGTTTTCTGTTTGGTTGGTTTGTTTTGCTAATTTTTTTATTTTTTTGTATTTTGAGAGATAGTTTCTCTGTGTAACAGCTCTGACTGGCCTGGAACTCATTTTGTAAATTGTAGAAGTGACTGGCCTCAAACTCACAGAGATCTGCCTGTCTCTGGCTCCCAAGTGCTGGGATTAGAGGTGTGCGCCACCACTGCCTGGCAAGAACAGGGTTCTTGTAGCCTAGAACTTACAAGTCTTTTGGGAAATTACTAAGTGAATGACTAGGATTGCCATCACCCTGCCTCCAACTGCAGATACCCTAAAAAGAAGAGCCCCTCTTGGCCCGTCCCTTGGCACAGAAGCCCATCACTACCATCACCAACAACGTCTCTGTCACTACTAGTTCTGCTCATTGTTCTGATAGCTATCACAATTTTTTTTTCTGGCAGGAAATTCACATCCATGTCTAAATTGGATTCCGCGCTAATCTCAATAACCCTATGAAGCTTGGGGCTACCCCTCCCATGTTACATACAAGGACACTAGAGTTTGCAGAAGTAACCTGCTTAGAGTCTGAAAATAGCAAAGTCAGAGTCTCAGCATACTGTCACTATCATTATTATGCTACTCCTAAGATGTAAAAGGGAGCATGATGTCACTCACATGAGAGGATCTAAATGGAAACAAAATGTTCATTTGCCAGGAAAACACATCCCTGACCAGCCTCACCCTGAGCCAAGCACTCCCACTATAATGCTGTCTCTTATGGCACCAAAGCTGTCCATTACTACCGTGGTCTATTAGAACTCACTTGGATTTTATAGCCCATGACCACATGCTTGATTAGGTTCTCAGTTATTATATGTGTTAGGTATGGAAATCTTATTTTCCTTGTAGCAGAATCTGTGTCTTCCATCATAGGTTGAGCCATTACTAGAACATTCATGAGAAGTCAATAACTTGGAATTAGTCTCCAAAAGCTTAAAGACTGTAAATCATTCCTGATACTACATCCTTATTGATTTATTCTTGTAAATAGTTAGGAACTAGATTGTGCCTGCCATGGAAGTGACGCCACTTCACCATCTAACTATTGCAAGTTCACATTATGACTTTATTGATGATTTATATAGTCAAATGCCTTCTAGAAAGGAGCTGTCATACCATTCTAGATGGGCACACGATATGAACCCTCCTTGGTATTTTATGTACTGAAGGGATCAGTGGTCTGCAGCAGATAACAAAACAAACAAAAAGTAAACACATCTCTTACAGCATAGTGCAAAAGAAGGCAGACTGGGATGTGTGTCCTTGGAGAAGGCATGACGGGAAAAGACAAAAACAACCGTTTCTCATCCTCCTCTGTAGAGCTATCATCTCTATCCTCTGGCTCTTTCATTCTTTCCATGCCCTTTCAAGGCACTCCCAGAACCTTGAGTTGGGGAAGAAATGCAGGCTTCTTGGGGAGACAAGTTCTAACATAGACTTGTTTCCTGAATGTTACAGTATTCACCTACCAGGAAGGATATGCCTGCTGATGCAACCATGGCAAGATGGTTAAGGAGGTGACCAACTGTCTTCTGATTGGATTTGAAGACCATTCCAGAGGAGAGAGTTTGTGCCTGGTACTATAAACCTGGTTTGGCCAAAAGCCCATGTCTGAGAGGTGGGACATATACTGTTGTTGGCTCAATGGTCGTATTGTCAGATGGATTTCTAGATATTTATGCTTACACTCAGATATTTGTGCTGCTCTCCATCTTGGCCAAAGAAGCTTCTTTGATAATTCTTTGGGTAATAGTTAATGCTGAGATTAAAAAATGGTTAAAGAGCTAAGAATAAGTGACTGTATGTGCTTAGTCATAGAGAGATCATGACTATTTACAAACCTGACAACTCCTATTTATTTCCAAGCTCCTGTCCTAGTCCAAAGCGCCATGTTCTTCAGTCTAATAACTAATTGACTGACTGACTGACTGATTGAAGGAAATTGCCTCCTCACCAACCTCTTGCCTCCACTCTTACACCCTACAGACTATTCTTTATGCAGCAGCAACAGTGAGGCCACTGAAACTGGAGTCTACTTGTGCCACATCTCTGTTTGAAAATATTCAATGACTTCCCAGTGAATGTCAAAGTCCTTGCAGGGGCCCACAAGGCCCTCTGTGATCTTAACTCTGTCACTTCGATTATTTTCTTTCATTTGTTCAACTCCAACTCCAATCATCTCCTTGATTTCCCTAAATATATCACATCCATTTCAACAAGAAGTGCTTAAACATCCAGGTGACTTAATCCCTAATTTTGTTCAGGTCTCTGCTTGGATTTTGCTTTTGGGTCTTACTTGACCCAACCTCACCCTCTATTCCCTATTCTCTATTCACTGTCTGCTCTATCACTGGATTTATTTTTGTCATTGCATGTAACATCATACATGTGTGTGTATGTGTTCTTTTGTCTGCCCAACATTACTATAATCTCTATTGAGGCTGTGATTTTATGTTGCTTTTTGTTTACCAACTTCAAGAATTGTGCATAAAGCGGCTGTACAAATTTGCACTCCCACCAGCAATGGAGGATCATTCCCCTTACCCCACATCCTCTCCAGCATAACCTGTCATCAGTGTTTTTGATCTTGGCCATTCTGACAAGTGTAATGACAAGATGGAAGGAATCTCAGAGTTGCATTTGCATTTCTCTGATGACTAAAAATATTGAGCATTTCCTTAAATGTCTTTCAGACCTTTGAGAGTTCTCTGTTTAGGTCTGTACTTCATTTGTTTTATTGGATTGTTTGTTCTTTTGATGTCAAGTTTCTTGAGTTCCTTGTATATTTTGGAGAACGGTCTTCAGTCCAATGTGTGGTTGGTGAAAAATCTTTTCCCAATCTGTAGATTGCCGTTTTGTCTTGTTGACCATGTCCTTTGCTTTGCAGAAGTTTCTCAGTTTCAGGAGGTTCCATTTATTAATTGTTGCTCTCAGTGTCTGTGCTACCAGGGTTTTATTTAGGAAATTATTTCCTGTGCCAACATGTTCAACTGTACTTCCTACTTTCTCTTCTATGAGGTTCAGTGTGGTTAGTTTTATGTTGAGGTCTTTGATCCATTTGGACTTGAGTTTTGTGCATGGTGATAGATATAGGTCTATTTTCATTTTTCTACATGTTGATATCCAGTTATGCCAGCACTGTTTGTTGAATATGCTTTCATTTTTTCCATTTTATATTTTTAATGTCTTTGTCAAAAATCAGGTGTTTGTAGGTATGTGGATTGTTATCCAGGTCTTCAATTCTATTCTGTTAGTCCTCCTGTCCATTTTTGTGTCAATACCAAGCTATTTTCTTTAAGGTAGTTCTATAGCAGAGTTTGAAGTCTAGGATGGTGATGCCTCCAGAAGTTCTTTTGTTTTACAGGATTGTTTTGCTTATCCTGTATGGTAGTTTCTCAGGAAATTGAGAAACAATCTACCTCAAGACCTAACAATAATGCTGTTGAGTATAGACCCAAAAGATGCTCAATCATACCACATGGACAAGTGATCAACTATGTTCATAGCAGCATCATTTGTAATAGAAAGAACTGAACCTGGAAACAACCTAGATGCCCCTCAACTGAAGAATGGATAAGGAAAATGAGGTACATTTACACAATGGAGTACTACATAGCTGTAAAAAAAAATGACATCTTGAAATTTGCAGGCAAATGGATGAATCTAGAAAAAAACCATATTGACTGAGGTAACTAAGACTCAGAAGACAAATATAATATGTATTCATGTAAACAGAGACTGCTTGTTTGTTTCCCAATCACCCAGCTGCAAATAATGGCACAGAAACTATGCTAACTCTTACATCTTAAATTACCCCATTTTTATTAATCTGTGAATCACCAGAGGCTGAAGCCTACTGGTAAGGTTCTGGGTTGGAGGCTGGTGTCTATCTCCTCCGGCAGAAACATGGCATCTCTTTGACTCAGCCTACTTTCTCTCTATATCTCTGACCGGATTTCCTGCCTGGCTTAACTTTACTAAGCCATTGGCCGAAACAGCTTCTTTAATAACTAATGGTAATAAAACATATTCATAACATACAGAGGGGAATTCCACATCATATTCACTCATAAGTGGCCTTTAAACATAACAAAAAAAAGCAAACAAACAAACCTACAGGCCACAACCCCAGAGAAACTAGACAACAAGGAGGATCCTATGAGAGACATACAGGGATCTACATAGGAAGGTGAAAAAGACAAAATCTCCTGAGTAAACTGGGAGTGTGGGCTCACAGAAGAGGGCAGAAGGGAAGAGGGGAGGAAGGGAGGAGAGAGGAGAAAAATGTATAGCTCAATAAAAACCATTTTAAAAAAGAATTGTGCACATTGTGAAGTAGAACTTTCATTAATATTTATGGGATGAAGACCTCATTTCCTAAAAGAGGTTGTCTTCCTTGTCTTCTTTACTGGATTTAGAATCACCAAGGAAACACACTTCTGCGAGTGTCTATGAGGGAAGTCTGACTGTGAATGTGGGTGGCACTGTTCCATGGGGCCCTGGAATTTTTTTAAAAAAAGGAGAAATCAAGATGAACAATAGCCTTCATAGATCTCTGCTCCCCGGTGGTGGGTGTGATGTGACGGACGGCTTCACACTCCAATTGAGAGGATGACCCCTCCGTGACAGACTGCACCCTCAAACTGAACCCAAACAGAGCTTTCCTTTCTTAAGTTGGTTTTTGCCACAGTAATAAGAAATGTAACTAATAAAAAGATGATTCTTTTTTTTTCTCAAAATAGGAAAATTTATTACTGTGCTTCCACTGTCAAAATTTAGGACCTTGGTCTTTCCTTCTTGCCTTTGTACAGGGCCAAAAGGGACACGTTGGCTACTTTAACAACCTTAAAGCGGACTCCAGGAATATCACCTACAGCATGACCCTTTCGACCAAATCCAGCAACCAGAACTTCATCGTTTTCCTCAATGAAGTTCAAGCAACCATCATTGGGGATGAAAGCTGTGATCTTCTTGCCGTTCTTGATGAGCTGCACCCTGACACACTTTCTGATAGCAGAATTTGGCTGCTTGGCTTCAACTCCTACTTTTTCCAGCACGATTCCCTTGGCATGAGAGTCACCTCCAGAAGGATTGGCCTTCAGGGCTGTGCCCAAGTGGGCTTTCTTGTATTGTTTGTCATGCCACTTATGGTACCGTCGGTGGCTGCGGAGCTTTCTGGCAGTACGGAGACCACAACACTTGCCCATCTTGCCGACGCCACGGGGTCCGAGAGAAAGAGCAAAAAGATGATTCTTAAAAAAGAGATAAGACCTAACTAGTCATATAAAGAGGGGGGATTATTTTTTCCTTTAAAAACTTTATTTATTCTTTGAGAGCATCATACAATATTTATCATAGTCTTTCCTATCTCCTAACTCTTCCACGATCCTTCCTCCATCCTAACTACCTAACTTTATGTTCTTTCTCTCTCTTTGGGGGGCAGAGGTGGGAGGTAGAAAAAAAATTTTAAAAAGGCACTAAAAATCATGGAGTCCATTTTCTGTTGACCATCTGTCTTCTCCTGGGCATGGGCCTACACTGGAATGTGGTTGATAAACCCAGTCCCGCTCCACTGAAGGAAATGTCTTCCAGACTATAATCTGTAAATGACTTATTGGCTAAGGGTGGGACTTTGTGCTCATGTCACATCCGCATGCTAGGGTTTCTGACTGGCTTGAGTTTGTACAAGTCTTATGCTCATGCGTGCTCTCACTGTGTGTATCTTCCCTGTGCTGTCTGAAAGAGCCTGCTTCTTTAAACACACACACCATCTCTGGCTCTCACTAGATTTGCCCCCTCTTCAGCTTGGATCTCCAAGTCTTGAGAGGAAGGGTATAATAAAGTCATCTCATTCAGGACTGAACACTCCAAAGTCTCTCACTAGCCCGGCAGTGGTGTTGCACACCTTTAGTTCCAGCACTTGAGAAGCAGAAGCAGGTGAGTTTCTGAGTTTGAGGCCAGCCTGGTCTACAGAGATGGTTCCAGGATAGCTAAGGCTACACAGACAGACCCTGTCTTGAGAATAAACAACACCATTTCTCACTCCTGAATGTTTTTCAGTTATGGGTTTCTGTGTTAATTGCCATCCACTGATCTGTAGGTATAGAAATATGTCATTATTAGTTGTTTTATTGCTATTTTCATTTAGCAGAATAATAGTAATAAATTCTCCCCTGAGCCCACAACTTACCTAGTCTCTTAGGCTCATTAACATTATCAGGCATGGGTTCCACTTTATGGAGCCGGCCTTGACTCTAGTTTTTTTTTTTTAAGTGGTTGGTTGCACTAAATCTCACATCACTATTTCGTCAGTGCGTGTATCTTGTAGGTAGATTGCTATTACAGTTTACAGAGTTTGTAGTTGGGTAAGATTGATTCTGAACGGAGCAAACAGCAACTCAAAGTCATAGAAGTCTAAGGGAATATGGCAGATTCAGAAATGTAAGGAATTCCTAATAGTGTGGAGGGCTCTCTCTATTCATTTCCACGCCAATTTGAATATGTTTTGCAAAATGGAACCCTTTACTTCTAGAGTTACTAGATTTTCATCTGACTTGTTTTAGGGCTGTGATTCCCAACCTTTGAGTCGTGACCCTTTTGGAGGGTGCATATCAGATATTCACATTATGGTTCAATATTACAATATTGCAATATTACAGTTATGAAGTAGCAACAAAACAATGTTGTGGTTGAGGGTCACTGCAACATGAGGAGCTGTATTTTTTTTTTTAAGGAATACAGCACCAGGAAGGCTGAGAATCACTGCTTTAGGGGCAAAGCCTTGGGGACTAAGAAGGCTGATGTTAGGTCCTCCCCTTTAGTTGAAGAGCTCCCACCTGAAGAATAAAAACCCCCAGGTGAGGGGCAGAGAAGAAGGAGAGTGCAGAGGAAGGATGAAGGTGGGGCTCTCAGATGGGGGGGGCGCAACTAATCACTCCGGAAAGGCAGGGCCAGGAAACCATTTTTGGCAGGTAACGGGCTTCTACCTCTGTGACTCAGCAGCCTGCAGCTCAGCATCCTAGCTGAGTCCCCAAGGCCTGATGAGTGAGGTTGTGTAAAGCTCACTGAAGCACATTGCAAAACAATTCAGCATCCCAGCCAGCTGCTTTAAAACCGGGCTCAGAACTAATCCAAAAAGAGAGTGTCTTGATCCAAGTTCACAATGCATGTGAATCAGTCACCAGCATCTGCCAGAAGGCCCTGCCTCTATGTAAACTGGAAAACCACCACAATTCCGTTGGGTGCAGCCTATTCGTAAAGGGCCACTGGCTTCCAAAGACCTGCAACCTCCACCGTGAAACTGCTTCGTGCTTTTCTTGATTTTATTCATTGAAGCGTCTCACGGTGCATTCCCAGGGTGGAATATTTACCTCACTGGGTGTAGGAAGCTCAGAGAAGCCAAGTCTTTATTGCAACCACCCAGCAAGTCACTTCCTGAGACCAGAATAGAGACCCAGATCTCCCAGCCCTATTATGGTCACTGGATGGTGACTCAGAGAAGAACAAGGGCCATGCGGCAAGTTTACATGGAAACTGCAGCAGGCAAAGAAGATGGGCAGGCATGGGGGTGGAACCCTTGGAAGCTGTCAACACAGCATGAGAAACAAAGCACTCATTTTGCAGGAGGTGTATTGGTGCTTTGGATTTCCTTTCTCTTTGAAAATAAAAGGCAATATTATTTGGATTTGTGATGGAGTGATCACGTAGATTATACACATATTTGAAGTTTTCTTTTCTTTATTTATTTGTATTTTAAGTGCATTGCCGTTTTGCCTACAAGTTTGTCTCCGAGAGGGAGTCGGATGCCCTGGAACTGAAGTTACAGACAGTTGTGAGCCACCATGTGGGTGCTGGGAATTGAACCTGGGTCCTCTGGAAGTGTTCTCAACCACTGAGCCATCCCTCCAGTCCATAATTTCTAAAATCTGCTGGATTTCCCATTGTTTGGCTGAGTAAAGAGAGATCCAGAAAGACACAGAGTTCCTAGGTCAAGCAATTAGTTCATGACAAAGCAGGATGGGGCCCTTATATCTTAAGAACTGAGAAGTGACCCTCCATTCTCCTAAATGCCAGTCACTCCTTGCCTTGTCACACCTTGAAGCAGAGTTATCACTCCCTTAAAACAGTAGGTCACTCCTCCTCTTAGGGTTCCTGCCCTTGGCCCTGAGACACCCTTTAGATGCCATGCTGAAAGGGTGGGCATCACCCCATGCAAACCTGTCACCGAAGACTTAACATTGGGACCTTTCACTCACTTGATCTTGGAGCCAAAATTAACAGAGCCGTAAAAAGAAATGCTGGAAAAACCAAGAGATTCTTCAAGAGGCGTTTGCAGGGAGCAAGGAGTCTGACTGCACGGTCACAGCCAGGCCCACTTGGGGCAAGTGTCTGAGGGAAACATGTTGGGAACTGTGCTCTCAGGCTTTTGGCCTTCTCTCCTATTGAGTGATGGTCATGGCTCTTGGCAGAGAAGATGCTGCCAATAGGAGTCTCTCCCAGAACTCACCCACCAGGTGTTCTTCCCATCAGCCACATCGGCTGGGCAGGGAGTGGCTCAGCCAGGGCACTGGGATGGGCAAGAAGGTGTAGCTCTCTTCCCTGCGGTCCAGGTGTCAACAGATGGGATATAGATCTGCCCCTCCCTTCACAAATAAATAGAACTTTAATAGAATGAGTAATCCCACACGGGATAGACCAGACTGCTGGTTACATCAAGTTGTCCAGTCAGGGTCAGACTTATTTGGTCCTGTCACAGATCCTCTCATAATTCTTGTGAGGGATGATTTTCCAGATTCGAGCTTCCCACCATGTAGCAGAGAGATTGGTCCCCCTATCCACTAATGTTTCAAGACGCTATGTGCTTCTGAAGTCCATTGGCAAGTGTTCCACCTCCTGGTCCTACAGCATTTAAGCTTGTGGTTCCACACAGGTGCAACAAAGCGCAGTTGAGCCCTCCCATTCAGGCCCAGGAAGCATCGAAAGTGCCGCTGAGACGTTTTCATGAAGGAGAATGCTTGCTTCCCTGATGGAAAATGCATCCTTCCAGGACCTTCCCATCTCCTCCTAAGTTCCTCCTGACCTCAACCTAATGTAGAGAGAAATAAGCTCTTGGGTCAGTGTCCTATTTCTCTTATCTGCCTTTCAGTATAAGGCCTCTGGTAATATGGGTCCCAACAAGTGTAAAGGGTGGGCGGATCAGGGCCAGGTAGACCAGTTGTCTTCTACAGCTGCCAATGGCAGAGTATACAAGGTCAGCCTACGAAAAGTATCATTCAGGAAGCCTGGGCTTTAAGGTGCTTGTTAGGTGTCATCTAACCTTTCCAAAGCTCAGTTTCTCCATCCATTAAGTGAGGCTGGCAATACCATTTCTGCTCTGCCAGTTGTTAAAAGTTATCATAAACAGAGGTTTTCACAGACTCATGGGTATTTTCCGGAAAGCAGTGGCCTCTGTGCGCTGGTGAGCAACCCTAGTGTTCAGACAACTGGACTGACTCAGCCACTCCTGCCCACTGCTCTCTGCTGAGCAATATCTTGGAAAGCAATTGCTCTCTGAGCTCACATAGCTAACAGCAAGCACTGTTGGAAGAAGAAAGGGACTGGGTCCCAACAAGGCAACTCACTTGTCCCAGTTCATGATGGTGGTCCCCTCACCCAGCGGGAAGTAACTCTAATTGAGACAGCACAAATTCAGGCATGCCCCCAGTTGATAAGATCCTTCTGGGCCTTTGAGCTTGAGTAGACTGAACACCCGCTGAGAAGCCACGGGGCTGACAGTTCTCCCCCTGTCTGACTACACCTTAATCTTCTTGTAGCAGGAGGGCTGAAGTCTTTGACTTACACAAGAGCGGTTTCTCTGCACAAGGTCACTAAGGGGTCAGCCGTCAACTCCTAAGCTAGAGAAATTCACCTCTGATTTGAGTCTCCAGGTGTTTTATCTACCACACAATGAATTGGCACTTTTCGCTGAGCAATGACTCCTGGGCCCTTTAGAGCTTGCATTAAGCTCTCTGACTTAATCACTCTCCCGTCTAATGGAAGCAAAAGCTGTTTAAGTGGTCACAGCTGCCAGGAACTTAGCTGAAAGAGTGAAACTTTCTGAGCAGGTCCCGCAGTAGCTGCGCTAATCTTCGGCCCTGCCACCCTCCCCCGCGCGAGTCTCAGGCTTGTTTTGACAGCACTGGAGCTGGGTCTCATGAGAACAGCAGCAAGTACCTTTCCCTTTCCACGCTTGCACTGCTTCAGCCCATTGCTCGCCTCGGGGGCAAGGAAGAAACAATCAAGCATTGTCTTGTTCTGGACTGGTGTGTCAGAGCCTCTTGGAATAAATATTATTTGCCTGGGAGGGGAATTGGCTGCAAAGACAGTGAAATAAGTAAGGGCTGGGCGGAGGGGAGGGAGGGCGGCGATGTTTGGGTTTGGTTTATTATTAGTTTACTCTTTTTCTCCTGTAGTTCTGCAGATTGTTTTCCTTCCTGACAGGCCATTAAGCATAAAATCCGTGCTGTGCAGGGCCTCTGCCAAGGAGAAACACAAAGAGATTTTTCTGAAGCATGTGTCCTTGGGTTCGCAAAGGCCCTTGTTCACTCCCTCGCCAGCTCTGGGCAAGAAAAAGGTAAGCAATCTACTGAGTTACCTAGGATGAAAAAGACATTCTGGAATCTTCCACTTACCACCCAGCTTTCGCCTCCTCAACAACCCAGTGTGGAACCTGATGTGGCTGACAGCTCTGCCCTTTATTCCTCAGGGTTGGAAGGTCGGCAACTACAACAGCCTCTGGTGTTGACTGGACAAGTACCCCAGGCAGCCAGGCCTACTCCATCTCTACTGATCTACACTAAAGGCTTTATGCCGCCCTCCCCAGCCCTTTATTCCGAAGAGATCCAAAACTCTCTACACTGAAGAATTAAGGCAAAACGGTCAATAGGCAGACACTTGGTGTTTCACTCTACCTAGGCCAAGCCCTAGCCATCTCAGACAAAGTAACACAGAGAAAGCACAGAGGTCTGCTCCTTTGTACAGCCACAGCACTGAGGTCAATGAACTCCCCCCTCTGTTGTGTGCAATCAAAACTCCCCTTCCTGATATGCTTCAAGCAAAATCCCAGTGTTCCCTAGGGAGCGCAGGGGGAAACAGGTTGTCTAATCATCAGCTGTAATAGCCACTAATTATGGAGAACTTGCCACCTGCTGGCCGCTGTGCTAAATACTTTCCGTATAACCCTTTACCAAAAGAGATTGGTAAACCCCTGAGAGCTGTGCTTTTATTAGTCTCATTCTGTGGATAGGAAGCTAAAGCCAGGACAGCTAAAGTATTCGTGAAGACCATACAGATCCTATAAGAAGGTTTCCAATGCATTATCTGCTCCCAATCCGGACCTCCTTAGAGGTCTTCCTAAAAGTGGGAATGGATTTGGAGGACATTGGTACCCCAATACACCCAGACCATGCCATTGCTAATAAAGGGGTTCAATCTGTAGCTGTGACAGCCTTGGGAAAATGGCACCAAAACTCTGGCTTTGCAGATGTATGACTTGGGTCAACCATCAGCGTGCGAGGAATCTCATGTTCCCAGAGGGCAGAGACCCTGTCTGTGTACTTTGCTTAATTATTTCTGTATACAAAATAATTCCATGCCATGCTCAATGCCACGCACAATTAGGGATTTAATACATGCTTTTCTGGGGGAGATAAAGATCTCATCATCTCAGCCAGCAAAATAAACACTGCCTCCCTTCTCCCAAAGAGGAACAAAGAGCCACAGGAGGCTGTGACACCCCAGGCAGCTGGCACAGTTGTGCAGACAGCATAGGTAGGTGAGTCTCGCACACCTGGGTTTGGAGTCTGACTCAGCTACATACTAACTGGCCCCTGGGGAGAGGCCACTGACTTCTGCAAGGCCCAGTTCTCCTGAATGGGGGACAAGGTCACACAGCACCTACCTCATATAGGTTACTGTGAGACTTAGATGAGAAGATGCAGGGAGGCACCTCATAGAGGGTGGGTATTTCACATCAGTGTCCTTCTTCATACCCAGGAGTCTGTCTTCTTCCTTACCCAGAGATCTTAGCACCGAAAACATTTTCATTACATTCTGCGACACAGTGGCTTGTGGATGCTGGAGCTCTGGCCAGGAGCAAGGACCTCCACTTGAGGGCCTGGATCTTCATTGGTTCTCCTCGGCGCTGGAGACATTCCCACCAACATGTGCTACTGATGGCCCGCCATGTTGACTGGCATGCTACCACTGCTCTTGTCCAGACGTGGGTTTCCAGGGGCTTGTCTGAAAGCAGTCTGCAGCTTTTAAGATGCGGAGATCACACAAGTGGGGTTCACCAGCCGCTGAGAGCACACTGTGGGTGACTCATAGCTGCTTCTTTATCATATGGTGGACAGCAGGAAACCTTTCTGCCCAGCCCTACCAGTTCCAAAAGGGGACCCATCCAGGGTCCTCAAGATGCAGGCTGGAGGGGAAAAAATAAAGAGGCTAAACTCTCTCCTCAGTCCCTGCAACATCTGTTTTCTGAGTTCCTACTACAATAAACCCTGCGCCTAGACAGACAATGTCTCCCTACCACAGAACAATAGGAAAAGGAAAAGCAGTTTTTTTATGTCTTATACTGGCTCACTGGATCCACACAACAACACATCAGACAGGACTGCCATTCCCAGCCTGCAGGTATCTTGGAGGAGATAATCTCAATGACTGCCTAGCAAACAGTAGAGGAAGTAGCCATGGCCTTGCTGTAAGCACAGTTCTCTGTCCTCCTGCCCTTGAGTCCAAGAACTAACCTCTGTCCCTAGTTCTTCCCTAGCGCCAGCAGGGCTTCCTGGAGTCAGCATGAGGGGGATTTCCCCAGAGCCCTGAGTTAAAGGAACATTGATGCGCTTACATGTATGAGGCAAAGGCTAGGTTATGAACGTTGGGAAGCCTACATTCAAGTCCAGCTGTTGTCACGTGGAAGAGCATGTGGTCTGAAATCAGTACTCTCCGTGCCTCAGTTTCCACTTCTGCCAAATGAACAAGAATACATCAGCTAACACGCATAAAGCGTCTAGTACTCTCCATGCAGGTCCAGAATGATGGAGGGGTATTGAGATGAGTGCTGACAGTCCCTCTCTGTGTTTTGTGGGAGATGGCAGGTGTGAAAACATGTTGTAATTAGCAAATGTGAAGGGTGGACATTCATGGGCTGAGAGGGGAATCTGAAAAACGCTTGGCTTCTTTTTTTTTTCATTTCTTTCTTAAAATATATTGTATTTATTCTTTGAGAATTTCACACATATATATGCTGTATTTTGGTCATCTCTACCCTCTTTTCTGCCTCTCCAACTCTTCTTGCACCCCCACCCTGGTTCCCTCTCAGTTGTGTGTCCTTAGATTTTTTTTTTTTTTTTACTAACACATTCAATCCAGCTAGTGCCGCCTGTATCTGCGGACGTAGGGCCATGAGCCAGAGCATGGCAACCTGTCAGGTGCCACATACCTGAAGGAAACTGGCTTGCAAGCTTCAACAGAAAGCACCGAAATACTTTCCCCAAAGCAGCTATTTGTCATGTGCTTCTGTTTCATTTTTATGTCCAATGTGGCTGTTCGCCTTCACTTGTGTGTACTCAGTTATCACATACCACAGGCACTGTCTCACGTACATAGCTTCTGAGTGTCTTAGTATGAACAGAGAAGACAATTAGGCTCTGTCTCTCCTTCTCGACTAACCCAGATGCAAGCCTTCGCAAAGGTCTGGGGGAAGCAGGCCGGCCAGGGATTCACTGCCGGCTGCCAGGCATTAGTGGTAGCCCTACCAGGCATGGCATGCCACCCCTCCATACCTTCTAGCAAAAGCTCTTTGGACTGTCTCTCACTGAGTTCAGGATGGTGTCTGACCAGATTGCCAAGCATGAGGGACTAGGTGTAACTCAGTGCAGGGTCAAGCTGGACACGGTGAGTAAGGAAAGTATCTTAGTACAACCACTGCCTTAGGAAGCTCAGTCTTGCTGGTGGGATAAGATCAATGAAAGAGGAATGAAGAGAGAAGCTCGAAAGGCAGTAATATAACAGAGGGTGGGTGTAGATGTTACTAATAGAGTAGAGAGAGATGGACAACAGCTGGAGCAGGCAGGCAGGAAGAGGTCTGCTAGTGGGGCCTCGGCAGCTATGTAGGAGTTGCACTGGGAGAAGGGAGATGGGAGATGGGCATCTGGGAGGTAGGAAACCATTAGGGCTATTCACAGGGGGAAACAAAACCAACCTAAGGGTGGTAGAGAGACGCCTTCCTCCCAGCCTGCTCATTGCTTTGTAAGAGCCCGGGAAAGAATTCCTCATGGACACGGAGGTCATTTGAAGGTGGTTGGGTTCCTCCTATTCTACTGTTCACATACATAGTTTTATGGGAGCCTTGGTGACTCCTTCAAACTCTGTCTCCTCACCAATAAAGTGGGGTGGTGATTCCTGTTCAGCAGAGTGGATTAAAGGGAACCAGGAGAATGGAGGGTGATGTTCCTTTTCAAATAGCCCAGGCTCCAGTCAGTGTTCTCCCTTTCTCTCTCCCCCCCCCCCCCCAATGCTCATCTCTTCCCAAGGCTTTAGAGGTTAGGTTGCTTTGTCCACCTCTCCTCTGGCTAAGTTTTGCACGGTGGCTAAGCAGAGTCTTCTGGAGGGCCTGTGTGCTTCTCCTGCTCTTGGCAGTGACTTACATACAGCTGATGCCTGATATAGTTGCTTAAGCCCACCTTCCCAGAAAGCCACTTGCACCCCAGTCATGGTTGAATCTAGTAAATGCCCACCCGCCCCCAAAGCTCAGGGGCTCTGAACAGATAGGGCTTTCTGAATGGAGTAGTTGTCTGTGTGTGTTGAGGTGTGTACCCTGCTCTCACCGTGCCACTCTCTTGAGGGGACAAAAGTGTGGGTATGGCCAGGAGAAACTCCAAAGTGCTGGCTGTCCCAGAAGACACTGGTGGCCTGGTAGGGAGCTGCCCAAAACTGACGGAGCATGTCAGAGGTTGATCGGAGAAGGAAATGAGCCTGCTGACCTCTGCAGCCTAGCATTAGGGACTGCATTTGTAAACAGAACAAAGGAAGGAGGTTGCTAGGTTTGCAGATAAACAAACAACCCACTGAAAATGATTTGGGAGGAAGGAACATTTAATCAATCAGCCCCGAGGGACAGCAGCACTGCCTTACAATGTTCCTGTGCCTGGTTTCAGGCCACTGAGTCCAAGTTTCTGCCACAGACTCCGGTTTCCAAAGAGCTCCGTAATTGTTTTCTACCTGTGCCTTGCCCAAACCACTGCCAGGCGTGCAGAGCTCTTCTTCCAACCCAACCTAGATATAGAGAAGCGTGGGAGGGGAGGCCGGGGCAGCTTTGAGCCAGCGAGCCCTTGGAGGGTCGCGGGAGCCACAGGTCTGCTGAGAGCTCTGAGGTTCCGTGGGGAGCAGGAGCAGGGGGGTGTAGCTCCCTGAAACTCTTCAGCCTGAACATTTGCTGGGCTGTCCCAGCGGCAACACTTCTCCAGAGCAGTTGTGGGCCCTGGTCACGGCACTGGGCTTGGGCTTGGGAAGATTGCTAGAGACGGAGCAGTGCCTGCGCTGGCATGGGTGTCTTGAACAGTGTGAGCAAGGTGTGAGCGCGCAGGCATCGCATCCTGAGTAAGTGCGTTATGAGTGTGTGCACCAGGGGGGACAATGTTATGCGAAGGTATGAGGTGCATTCTTGGAAACAGTAGTCTGAAGGGGGACCCTACTAGAGAATTCTCAGCCAGAGGAATTCCAGATGCTGTTTGATTGAAGCTCCCTAAAGTAGGAGCTCCTGGAGGAGAGGGCGTTTTATTTGTTCAGTGCTACATCCCGTTGTGATACCTGGTACACAGGGAGGGCTTTAATAGATCGTTGCTGAATTACAGAGTGTTGCCAAGGAGGGATAATGTAGGATTGGAGAGAAGCCCGAGCTTCCTCGAATGTCGTCAACCTTTTGCCGGCTCACGGGGCTCACTCACGTTGGTCCTATGCTTCCCTGCTGTGCGAGCAGAAGACAGGAAAGTGGCTATCAAGGTGGCCTCCTACTCCTGGGGGGAGGCAAGTGAGATGATGCGGCCTGGCACCCTTCCTCCACTCCCCTGACCCTCTGCTCCCCCACTTTAAGACAGCAGCTGTTCCTCTGGCCCCCCAAGTTTGTTGTGAAAAGCTAAGACAGGTGGAGAAAAATGATCTGAAAGCCACAACAGGTCCCCCCCAATCTGAATGTCCCCTATGTGGGAGGGGTTAGTTAGGGTTTGAGAATCTATCAAAACACATCTCCTCTCTCCCCATCCCCAGCAGATACCTGGAGGGGAATTTAAAGGTTGTGAAAAGTGCAGGCAAACTTCCTTTGAAAACATTCAGAAGTTCTGCCAGGGTCTCTTCTGTCAGGAGTAGGACTCTCCAAGGGATTAGCAAGTGGTTGTGACCAAACTCAGCTCAATAACCCTTGCCCCTCCCCTGGGAGACATACTGCTGCCTCCAAGGTCTCTGTGGGGATCAGCTAGATACCACTCCCACCTCCCCCGCTTCAGCTGCAGAGGAGGTGTTGAAAACCTACACTGTGGTAAATGCCTCCTCACCCAGTCATGAAGGAAAAAAAATCAGATTTCACCCTCCTGGATGTGTTTAAGGACCCACCAGGAAGAGCAGACACTGCGGGTAATTAAGAAATTTTTCTCTGACATATGGGAAGACGTCTCCTTTCTTTTCTTTGCAGGTGACTGAAAGAGGTTTTTTCCTTTGCTGTGATAGCGATGACGCAGCGGAAGCTAACCACACCACCAAGGTCATGGTTCACACGTGGGTAAGCCGATAGCTTGCCGTTCCTGGCACACCTGCCAGTGTACTCCAGATCGCCAGGTCCCCTCCTGCAGCCCTCCCTAACGAAAGTAAAACCTCAGCGCTGTTCAGTGACAGCAGCTCCCTAGTCAGAGGTGGCGAGCTATACCAGAGCGAAGGAAAGGCCCCAGGATTGGCAAAACACGGGTTTGTTTAAGAGGAATGAGATGTGTTTCCATCCGAGCCTGGTTAACACTACCTGTCTCTGAACTTACAGGAAATAGCACAAATATAGACAACTCAGGAAAAAAAATTACTCAGAACCTAGAGAGAATTTTTACTTTGATAGCAAGGGAAAGTTTCTGAGATTTATATGCCTTGATCTATTCTAATAAATCTTCCAAAAATCGCTGAAGAATAAGACCAAAAGCCCAAGCCTAAAATTGGAATCAACCAACATCGTCCATCCACCCCGATGTATTCCATCTAACACCCCCTAAGTTCCACCTCTAGATAGCCGTGTTCCCCACAGGGCAGACAAGTCTTCTGGGATTTTCACTCTGCTAAAAGAAGTACTAGAATTATATATGGCTGTAACTAGTGACCTGCTTTGGCACTTCTGCTTAGCCCTCAATATATCAACACACGCATTCTCTCATTTAATGCAATCCTTAAAATAACACCGGGTGTCAGAAGGTGTTGCTATGCCCAGTTTCACTGAAGAGGAAACTAGGCTGGAGAAGGTGCAGAGACTTGGGAAACATCATGCCACCAGGGCGTGGAGCAACAGGATGGAGTCTACCCTCCCAGGTCATTAAAAATGACTGTCATCTCCTGGGGCTCTTTATGAAAATGATCTCATAATTAAATTAACACCCTATTGTTGATCTCTGAGAAAAGTGACAAGGGCTGCCCCTTCCAAATGCATTTGCATTTCAACACAAAATAATTCAGAATTCAAATGGAGAAATCACAAACGATAAAAAAAAAAAAAAAAAAAAGATCGGGCACCAGTACCAAGCTAGAGGCAGCAAAATAGAAGGGCTGAAGATGAGTTAGGATCTCAAGTCATGAGCGAACTGGCAGGAGGTTTCTTTCTAGTAGCTTCCACAAGCCGCATGGATGCCTCCGTGCCTCTAGCCGGCGCCCCCAATCTACGCTGCATGCTGCTGACTGTTGGAACAGACCTGGATGTGGAAGCGTCAGAATGCGCACCATAGTGGAACGGCTCCCTAAGTGTAGACCCAGCGCCAGCAACAGATACCCAAATCCTAAGACCCTGCTAAACCAGAAATGCCAAAAAAGCTCCCAGTCACATGTACTCTAGCGTTTTATAATTTGGACCTCACAGGCACCCCCAAAGGCTCCCGTGTGGAAGACTTAGCTGCTGGCCTATGGTTTTAGTGAGAAGTTGTGGAACCTAGTGGGAGTTACGTCATTGGGAATGTATCCTGCAAGAGACATGGGGAGCCTGGCCTTTTCCTGTCTTAGTCTTTGCTTCCTGGGCACCGTGAGGAGAGCAAGCCCACCTGCTGTCCTGCTACCATGATACGCTGTAACACCACAGCCTTCAAAGTCGTCAGGAGGCCAAGTGGCCGCGGACTGAACATTTAAAACCATGAACCAAAGGAGACCTTCCCTTCTTTGTGTGGGAGGTTTGGGTGTATATGTGTGCACCTCTACACCTCAAGGCCAGAAGGCAATGCTGAGTGTCTCAGTCGTTTTCCGCCGTAATTTTTCAGTTTCTTACAGATCTGAATCATGCTGAGTCAGCTGGATGGGTCACTCCGCAAGCCCTGGGATCCTCCCATCTCTGTCTCCCCAGCACTGGGATTACAGATGTGCGCCTCATTCTTCTGCCTGGGAAACTCCTATTTATCATTTCCAGCCCTTACCAAGACCTCCCCTCTGGAGTCTCCGCCTATTCCTTCCCAGCTGAGTTCTACTTACTCCCCCCTGACCCCTGCTGGGCCTTAATATGTCTTAGCAGATTGGCTACATGAAAATATTCTGCTTGACCCTGACAGTTGACTATAGTCTTCTAGGGGTAAGTGCATACCAGGGTGCCAGGAATATGACAGGTGCCTGATACATATGCATTAGGTAAATGAATAAGTTAATGCATGAGCTCAGGTATTATATCATCCTTCCCTGAGAAACCGAGAGAGGCAGCCTAGCTGCCCTGGGGCACAGAGCTGTCTGCATTGGAACCAGGTCTGGCTCCAAGGCATCCTGATTCTTGCTTAGGTTAATAAGTAATCATTGGGTTTGTTTCACCCAAATTCTTTGCCTTTAGGTGAAGAATTGCTAATAAGAGTCTTTTATTTGGCTACTCTGTGATGGATAATTAGGCCAAACACACAGACATGTAAAATCCTTCCCTTTGGGCCATTAAGATATGATTTGGTGAGGTCACAGCCTGGTCTCAGTTATCTCTGCATCTCTGAGCTCCTATTTATATATGGCACCAACCTATCACAATGGTATCTAGACCAACCATTAAACTATTTATAATACCCAGGAACCAATTTGTGGCAGCCGGCAATTAGTCCTAGTCATGTTTTTAATTTTTCTTCCTTTGAAGTTTTAATAGTTGGTTATTATGAGGTCGTCTGTACAGCCTCCAAGGCTGCAGGCTGCTTGAAGTCTGGCTGCAGCTAGAGAAAAGTCGAGTCTACAGAGAACCTGTAAGTCATCTAATGTGACTCCTGATCTGTGTCTGAGTCTTTCTCCAGGCAGAGTTGGCATGACTGCCATCTAGAATACAACCGCTGCTCATTTATTCCCAGATACTTCATGAGCTTTTTTCGATGATTGAGGTACAGGTGGCATACAAGGAAAGACACGGCACCTCCCATTCTAGAGCTTTTAGACTTTTGGGATGAGGGGAGGAATTTGCAATTGGGGTGATGAGCCTGTGACAGAGGGATCTGGAGAATGGATGGTTGTCTACAGAACTCTCAGAGTAAGGGGTGCCCAGCCAGCCAGAGACAGAAAACTGGCACAGACGGGACATGTAGACAAGAGGGGACGGGGTACTTCTGCAGAGCCCTGTTGCTGTAGCACAGGGTTGCTATGGCAGCTGCATCTGGATGAGATGCCTCAGACTCTCACTATACTTGCAAGCTCACAATTTCTCTCCTTACTTCATTCACTGACCCACAAGTTCCTTGGGGAGAAACCACGCTTGCCTTTCCACTCGTTCTATGTCTGTACACAGCTGCCAGGCTTGTGCCTATAACCGATGGCAGAACCATAGTGACAAAAGTTTCCGGGGCACTTCAGTCGCCATATCCTATGGTCCTATTCATGCAACAAGATCTAGTGTGAACTTCTTTTAGTTCTTGGATCCTTGCCACATTTGCCAGCATGGACCTTCATGTTCTGGGAATGCTAGGTACCCCATGATACCATGTGCCATAGCGCCCTTCTGTCTTATAATTCTTCCTTCGCTGTCTTATTTGTAGACTCTGCTTTCTCTGCCTTTTCTCTAAAGCCTGATACTAAATGTGGTAATCTCTGGGTCTGGGCTAATTCCCCAAAATTCTGTCTTTCCTCTGACACACACACACACACACACACACACACACACCTCTTAATAGCCATAGAATCAGCTAATTCTGGTCAATGCTCATGGACAGCTCTCAACACAGACATACCCACAGGGGGTCTTTGTGTGCTATACCCCCAAGTTGTTCATTCTGCGTTCTCCATCTTGCTGGATCCTGTCATGTCATGGTAGAAGCTGGAAGCCAGCTTGGGCTCACTGTTTTCTACAAGTGTGCTCCCTGTGCCCAGGCCTTTGTTCTCATTCAGGGTCTTCATTGTCCTTCCTGGAAACCACCATAGTCTCCTGATTCCATCCTGCTCCCTTCCGACTCACCAGCAATGCTGCTGGCCGAGTGTTTTTCCTGTGTTCCAAATTTGGCCATGGACCTCCTCAATAGTCTTCATCCCTTGTAGCAACAGATCTTAAAGTACAACCCGGGCTTATTCAGGCTTGGCAATTGGTTTTTGTGTTCTCAAAGTTAGTGAACTGAGTGTGCCACTTCAAGGAAAACAACCAACAGTGTTTGCTTGTTTGGCAAACAATCAGTCAAAGATAAAATAGGAATTTGACTTCTGTCATCTTGAGCATGACAACATCCCAATACCTGGTGATTTTCTTGGTGAGACTGGTGGTGACTTTGACAGAAGCGTGGCTTTGTTTGGAACCTTGTGCAATGAGATACACACGTGTTTAAAAGAATCATATGACTCGCTGAGCTAACATTTCCAGAATGATCAATTTTGGGAAGACAAAAACGTGCATATGTACAGATGATCTACCAGGGTGCATTTTAATGCAACAGAATCTGAAATCTTCATCAGTGTGGCCTCATGTTACACATTGCAGCTAATCTTGAAGAAAATACCACTTATGACAGACTGACACCTCTAATCACAGCATTCCTGTGTAATCTCCAGGCCTCACCATGGGTAAAAATGGACATATTTTGAATGATGAATGAAAGGATTATACTGGGCTTATTGCTGTCACTAACAAGTCCATGTTGGACAGGCACCCACAGGTCCTTTGGGGCACTTGTACACACAGTTGTCAAGAGAAAATTCCTGGAAGGAGTATTAGGTCAAAGAGTTTATGTATCTTCATTGTTACTAAGTGTTGCTAGGCTACTTTCCAAAGTGCTTGTAAATACGAATCTAGAACCAGCAATGAATCAGAACTGGTCTCCCCTCATTCAGCACTAATATCATCATGCTAATCATTTTCACTAAATTGGTAGCTCTGAAGTTTGTTATTCTCCTAATTGTTAATAATGGTAAAAATGCTCATTCAACAGCTCATTCATGTTACCTTTCCTATGAGTTGTCTTTTTGGAAGTATCCTTTCTTATTTCTGTGTGTGTGTGTGTGTGCACGCACGTGTGCATGTGTGTGTGTGTGTGTGTTTCTTCCATTACCTTCCAATTCCTTCTAAATTCTGTATACTAAATCTGGCCCGCTTCTGCATTTTTGCAAATTACTTCCTGTGTCTTTTAATACCATCTCTTTCATTTTGGGGGTTATAAATTTCAATGCAGTCAAATCTAGCAGTCTTTTTCTTTACACTTTATGCATATTGTTTAACAAATGTGGGTTTATCTTTTCTTAACCCTTTACATTTGACATTATGTACACAAATTTCCAACAAGATCTGTTAAAAAAAACTATTGTGTATAGTTTTATCTAAAACAGTGAGTTTTAATTACCAAGTCTTTAATTCTGCTGAATATAACATATATAGTATATAAAGCATATATAATACACTTCATAATAAGATACAAAGAAGGATCTACCTCTATTTCTTCCCAATTGTGACACAAATCCACTAGTTAAATATTCCATCCTTCATTTGACACGTCCTTTCTGTGCATATAGTCTTTGATCTTTCTCAGAACCTTTTATTTCATTCAAGGGTTAGAAAACATTTTTATGTTGAGAGTCAGATGATCATTTTCTGTTCCATGTACCTTAGAATCTGGGACAGCCACTTCCCTTATTGCAGTGCAAAAGACAAACACACACCAATAAAGAGAAGTTGTGTGCGAATAAAACTTTGCTTACAAAATGGTCAGTGGGCCAGATTGGCCACAGGCCATAGATTGATGACCTATAATCTATGTGATTGTTTGTGCCAATATCACATAGTTTTAATTATTTATAGCTTTATATGTGTTTTGAGTTTTATTTCAGTTAGACTTTTCTTTAGCAATTGTACTTCTTTTTAAATTTGTTTCATATCCCTGTGTTTTCATTGAAGCACTTATTCATATTCCCTTTAAGGTCCTTGAACATAAAATTGCTATTTTGAAATCCTTGCTTGGGTGTCAGCTAAATTGCTTTTCTTGGGGGCCTATTACAATAAGCTTGCTGGCTTCCAGAAGAAGCATATTGTCTTGGTTGTTCATGTTTGTGTTTTTGTTTGGGACCTGGGCATCTGGTGTTATGATGTGTGTGGTGTTTCTTGGTGTAGATATCTAGACTCCCTTTGTTGCATGTTCAATTCTTTGGTTGATATCACCCCAATCTGATGAATTGTGGACGAGATGATCAGCTATTTGTCTTGGGGCCACTCTACGTTTCTCTGCTCAAACTCCAAATGGCCCCAATCTGAGTTTCTGGTTGGAACTCTGAGTTCAGATTTCCAGACATCCCAAATCAGTGCAGTAGGTGGCGTGGGTGGGGTGCTAGTCTTAGCAGGCAGGGACAGGATTGACTCTGGGGGCTCTTACGTGGAATCAGGGAGTGACAAAGAAATGGAGGCCTCCTCTTTGTAGCTGTTCAAATGAGCTGTCTCCCTCCTTCGTTCCCTTTGGCATTGTCAAATATCCCCATGGCCTTTAGGTCACCTTAGAAATTCCTTTAACATTCTTTATTTTGCAGACATGGAGTAGCATGCCTATCTTCCTAGTACTCGGGTACCTGTAGATACCCTGAGCTCTACAGCTAGATCCTGCCTCAAAACAAAACAAACAAACATCAACAAAACAGCTGACTGTAAGGAGGCGGTGTGTGGCTTCTGTTTTTATTAATTTCTTCAAATGAACGGCTAACATTTTGGTTTCCATGTCTCTTCTGCCTGCCTTTTACTACTATCTTGGCTATCTGTGTCTTGGGCTTGGCTGCTACTGTTTCCATTGTCACTATAATATTTCATTGACAATTAGGTATAATGTATCACAACAGTGATATCTTGCTTGAACTAGAGATAATTTAAAAGTATCCACAAAACTAATTTAATATTTAATTTCTCTGTGCTTGAAAAGTCTGTTCTAACTGTATAAAGTGGATGTTTTGGGGAGGATGGGTTTGGGAAGATGGTATTGTTGAAACTTTTTTTTTTTAACGTGGAAACTTTCCAACACCATTTCTTTCCCAGTCCAATGGCCTAAGTGCCCTTATGAATAATTGATTGGCAAATAATTGTGTGTACAGCTTTATTTCTGTACTCTGAGAATCATTGCATTGGTCTATATTAAAGTTTCAAAGTTTTTCAAATAGTGGTCCTTTAAAAATATTTTATTATATATATATATATATTTTATACATATATTTATATATAAGTGTTTTGCCTGTGTGTATGTCTGTGAACCATGTGTGTGCCTGGTACCTGTGGAGGACAGAAGAGAGCATAGCATGCAGACAGTTGTGAGACATCATGTCGGTGCTGAGAATCAAACCTGAGTCCTCTGGAAGAGCAGCCAGTGCTCTTAACCTCTGAGCCATTTTTCCAATCATTCATGACCTGTTTTACACAAGAAATCTTTACATGATCCCAGGTATTAAAGTGATAAAGTAGATGTATAAATCAAATGTTTGCTGATCAAAACTCGTAAAGAAATTCATTTAAAAATTTGTCTGGTTGGGGTTGAAGAGATGGCTCATTGATTAGGAGCATGAACTGCTCTCCTAGAGGACCAGGGTCAAATTCTCAGCACCAGCACCTACATCAGCAGCTCACAGCTCAACCATGTGTGACTTCTGCTCTGGGGGACCTGACACCTCTGGCTTCTGTAGGCCCTGCACTAATACACACACGTGTGTGTGTGCACATTAAATAGTGAAAATTAAAAATTTAGAGTACTTTGATTATATCTGTGTGTATGAAGAGAGAGAGGGGGGGTAACTTTTATAATAGTCTCAAAAAAAAACTCTTGGTATAATCCTATCCAAATAAGTGAAAGACTTACATAATAAAAAAATTAAGAAATTGAAGAAAAAAATTAAAGGAGATAGAAGCTCTCCCATGCTCATGGATCAGTAGAATTAATATTGAGAAAATTGGCATCCTATCAAAAGAAATCTACAGATTCAATGCAATCCTTATCAAAATTCCAACATAATTGTTAACAGAAACTGATGAGACAACTTTCAGCCTCATGTAGAAATGCAAAATACCCAGGGTAGATAAACAATCCTGAATAATAGAAGAACTTCTGGAGGGACCACTACCCAGATTTCAAGTTCTACTGTAGAACTATCACAATAAAAACTGTATAGTATTGACATAAAAACAGACATCTTGATCAATGGAATTGAATTGAAGACCCAGACATAGTTCTATATACCTAGGGTCACCTGATTTTTTGCAAAGAAACCAAAACTAAGACTGAATCTTCATCAAATGGTGCTTCTCAAAATGGACAACTGCATTAGAATGTAAATAGATTCACATTTCATATCATGATACACAAAATTGATCTCCAAATGGATCAAGGACCTCAACATAAGACCAGATACCCCAAACCTGATAGAAGAGAAAGTGGGAATAGCCTTGAATTCACTGGCACAGAAAAAGACACCAATAGAACAGGCATTTAGTCCAACAATTAATAAATGGGACCCCAAGAAACCAAATAGCTTCTGTACATATATATGAGACAATGGATTTACCTGTGTATATAATATTATACAATGCTATGGGTAGAAATTTCACAAGTAAATGAATAATAGATGTAAGGAAATAAAAATAAGTTAAAAGATTTGAGTAGATACTTCACCAATGAAGATACATTATGGCTAATCACATGATAGATTCTCAAACCTATTAGTCATCATGAAATATAAAGTAAAACCACAATTAGATATCACTTATACCCAATAGCATGTTTACAATTAACAAGATCAACCACGCCAAGTATTGGCACACATTGTGAGGCAATTAGGAGTTGTAAAATGATATATGCGCAGTAGAAAAGTGTGGAGATTCTTAAAAATAAACATACCAAGCATATGAACCAGTCGTCCCACCCCATGGCATTTCCCCAAGAGAAATAAAAAACATGCATGAAGACAAAAGCTTATACAGGGATACTCATAACACCCAATAGCCTCAAACCAGAAACAACCCAAATGCTCATCAACAGGTGACTCAAGCAAATCCAGAATGTTCACTGTGCTGCAGGCCAGCAGGCCTCGTCTCTGCAAGGGATCCCATGGAACAGAGAAGAACAAATATCTCTGATGTGAGGAATGAAGGACACGGTGACCACCCAGAATGCTTAGACTGAATATGGATCCTAAATGGAAAGGGAAAACAGAAAGCATATGACCAAGGCAACTGAAAAAGATGTGGTGACACACAGGATGTAGCAAGACAGAGAATGACGCTGCCTTTCCAAGACACGGTGGTAGGGTTATGGCTTTTGTCCTTTGGAGATGTCTGCTGAAATATTCAGCGATGGAGAATCATGATGTGTGTTGACTATTTTCAAATGATGTACCTAAATATCAGTGAAGTGTGAGCTGGGCCTGGTGATGCACATCTTTAATCTCAGCACTACAAAGGCAGAGGCAGGCAAATTTCTGTGGTTTGAGGTTCGGTTGGTCTACTTAGCAAGTGCTAGGACAGCCATGGCTACAAGAGATCTGGTCTTGAAGGAGGTGGGGAGATATATATATATGTAATGAGGAGGTGGGGAGGAAAATGGGGAATGGAGGGGGGAAAGGGATGGAGAGAGGAAGACAGAGAGACAGAAGAATAAAAGTTATAATTTGCATTTTCCTGATGGCTAAGAATTTTGTACAGTTTTCAAGTATTTCTTGGCTGTTTCTATTTCATCTGTTGAGAACTCTCTGTTTAGTTCTATACCCCATTTTCTAGTTGGGTTGTTTGTTTTCCTGATGTTACGGCTTTTAAATTATTTATATATTCAAGATACTAACCCCTTATTAAATGTATAATAGGTATCTTTTGTCATTCTGTAGGAAGCCTCTTTGCTTGAGTGATAGTGTCCTTGTAGGGGGAAATGTATCGCTGGAGTGGGCTTTGAGGTTTCAAAAGCCCATATCAGACCCAGTCTCTCTCTCTCTCTCTCTCTCTCTCTCTCTCTCTCTCTCTCTCTCTCGACCTGAGGATCAGGATTCAGGATGTCACTCTCAGTACCACGCATACCACCATGTTCCCCAACACGATGATAATGATCTTCGTCTCTGAAACTGTAAGCCAGTCCCAATTAAATGTTTTCTTTTATAAGAATTGCGGTGGTCATGGTGTCTCTTGACAGTGGCAGAACAGTGACTAAGACAGTCACTTTCTGCTTGGTTATTAAACACCTCCTCCACAGCTGGATACCCTCTGGACTTCACATGTTCACAAAAAAAGGAAGAGCCTTCATCTTCATCTCTCACATATTCCTTGTGGTGAATCTGCTAATCCTGTCTTTCCCAAGTCTCTGGTCAGCTGGTCAATTGGTTAGCAACTTCCCCCAAACCAGTTTTAAATTCACACCTCATCTTCCCCACACACAAAAAAACTATATCTGCTTCCAGGTGTGCTGTCAATTGGAGTGACTTCTCTTCATGACAGTCTTTCAGGGAATCCTGAGGGGAATTACACTGCCACGTAGGTGCCTTATATTTCTACCACTGCCCATGTATTTCACAGACTTACTTTAACAATGGGCCTGCGAGTGTTTCTTCTTCATTAGTAAGCCATAAAAATGTTCCACAAGGTCATAGCTATGCACTGAGTCTGTGATGACAAAGGAGTCAGTGCAGATACTATAGGATAGAGCCTAAGTCACCTGCCCATGTCACTTATGTGAGTCCTGTCTATGTAACATGTTGTATGTATCCAGATTTACAATGTAGAGGACCCAAGAAAAATCCTTTCCGTGGTGCATGTTTCTAATATGGTTGCTTTTGCCAGACACTCCCCTTCCCCAGGGGTGTAGTAGCAACCAAACTGCCTCTTGTCCTAATTAGCAGAAAATGGGGAGCATTACTGCCCACTCCTGGGGATGTCTGCTGCGATTGTCTCATTGGTTCTTACTAAAGGCCCCCCAAACCTCTCTGTCTGTGAGAGACACCATGGCTACCACTGGGACTGGCAGGTCATAAAGCCCAGTGGAAGGATAGCTTATGTTGTGATATGGATCAGTTTTTGAGTCCTTTGCTCCAGGACTCATTAAAATGGATACATTTATAAATTACCTGGTAGTTAGGTCTTAGAGGAACATTTAAGTGAAGTGTACGTTTACTTTTTAATCTAAAGAGGCTCATCAGGCATTATGCCTCTGTCTTCATGGTGGGTAGTATGATTGTCTCCTCACTTTAAATAAGCCCATGGACTTTTAAATTTATTTTTCTGTTCCCTGAAGTTTCCTGGGGGGTTATCTCCTATCTCCTGGCATGTATATGTCTGATTAAGATATTTATGCTATGTGATACTTCCTGCTCACCAGATATAATTAGCATACTGTCATCGTTGTAATGTTCCAGAATTGGGCGTTGTGGAATATCAAGTTTCTCAAGATCCCTCAGTATAAATTATGACAAAGAGTGCTATGCCTCTGAGGAATGGCAGTGAAGGTGAACTGCTGACCCTGCTCTATGAAAGCAAATGTTTCTTGTCTATGTCTGGTTGTCTTTATTCGTAGAAATATAATAGAAAGCATTGGCTGTAACCATCCAATCAGTATGTGGGAAAATGAAATGACTGGACAGTTCTCGAAAGAAGAAATACAAATAGTGAATAGGTACAGGAGAAAAAAATGTATAATGTCTTTAGATGTTGGGCAAATATGAACTAAAGCTATTGCAGCTCATTACATTCAGAATGATTTCCAACAAGTAAACAAATGGAAGAAAATGATAAAAAGATTATTGGGAGAAAGGAACTCTTATATACCTCTAACAGGAATGTAAATTAGCGCAGACACTACAGAAGTTAAAAACTGAAAATTGAACCACCATGCCTTCCAGCTATACTGCTTCTGGAATATATCTGAAGGAATCAGAGTTTAGTATACCACAAAGTTTCTTGTACACCCATGGTTTAATATAGGATGCCCTTCTGTATGTTGAGAATATGTTTTATTACCACTTGTTAATAAAGAAGCTCATTTGGCCAATAGCCAGGCTTGGAGGGAAATTCAAGCCGGGAGTGGGAGGGAAGAAAGCCAAGTAAGAGAGACACCAGCAGCCACTGAGGAAGCAAGATATGAGGTAACAGGCCATTAGCCTTGTGAGAAAATATAGAATAATAAAAATGGATTTATTTAAGTTGTAAGAGCTAGTTAATAATAAGCCTGAGCTAATAGGCCAAATAGTTTGTAATTAATATTTAAGGCTTAGAGTGGTTACTTGGGAACTGGGGGTGGGAGAGAAACCTCCAGTTACAAATGGCTACCAATATGAGGCTCTCAAATTTCCATAGGACCTGAGAAAGCTTTAAAAAAAAGTTCTAACCACACAGAAACAGAGCTGTACTGGGCTTTCTAGTCTCATAGTCTCAAGTCAGCAGCAGTACAGAGATGCATCTTCCAACAACTGCCTACAAGATGGAGCTGGCCACCAGCTGCCATGAGCTAAGCAGTCTCACACAGGTCTCGATACAGAGAGGCCAATCAGTCATGTGCTGTGTTGAGGATTTAGCTTTTACTCATACAGACAAAAATGGTCTGTGGGCCCAATGCTCATGGCAGCACTGTGGGGCAAGGGTAAGTGTGATGCTCATTGCCACCACCCCATGGTGAAAAGCTGAATGGTATGGAGCCAGCAGCCAAAGCAGACACTTTGGACCCAGCCACACCCACTTTAAAACAGTTTAAAACAGTGATCATAAAAGATCACAGATACACAATAAAGAATTACATACAAAAATAAACCTTTAAATGGGTTACAGTGTGTTTAGTAAATATGTGTAGGCTTAAGAGAGAGAGGAAAAAGAGTATAGGTAGTTATAAAAAATAGTTTTAAAAAATAAAAATAGAGTCTTTAAAGAAACAGTAAAAATAATATAAAATTATAAGCCACATGAAAATAGAAAATATATAGAGTCTGGATTTTGTATATTATTGTGTTTTCTTTGAATTTTTTAACTCTTAATGAGCTAACTGCAGAGAGATATTTCATTGTGGGGGCTGCTAAGCTAAACCAACATAAAAGTATCTTAACTTCAATATTTGGTTCTCAGGATATGTTGCTTTGGAAAATAAGTTCTGCTTTTGTTTACACAGACGATGAAAAGCTGTGGATTCCTTTCAGGCTAATACAGTTTGATGAAGCAAGATCCCCTTGAGAGGTCTCCCATGGGAACAATGACCCAGGTGATCCAACATCCAGACCAACTTCAAGACTACGGACTGAAATGGAGCAATCACACAAAATACCCTAGTCAGAATGTAATCATAATTCTAAATTTTCTCAGGATCCCCATAAGATTACCAGTGCCCCCAATCAGCAGGAAGTAGTATAGAAAACTATACCCAAATTCCCAAAATATTGTTCATAAATGTTTATTTTCATTTAAAGGGGGTTTGTTATAAATGGTTCATGGTTATAGTAGTCAATTTTGTAGTCAATCTTTTTCTAAAAAAAAGGGGGAGATATGATACAGAAATGATAAAAAGGTAGATTATTAAATCTACTTTAATCCAAAAAACAAATTGTTAATCTCAAAATGCTTCACATTGGTGTGGATTTTGTTTTACTGATATAAATTTAAGGTCAATTTTGTTATACTATGTGTGTATTTATACTCTTGTTATTATATTTATGTACTTCATTTAAAAATATAATGGATAGTTAAGAAATATAAATTAATAGTCATCTATAATAGTCAAACTTATAGGCACATTAGTTAGATTTTCTAAAATATGCAGAGATATATTTCATTTGGATTGGTATTCTTCAAACACTTCAAAGACCTACAGAAAATGGCATTCCAAATGTTTTAATAATTTAGACATTCCTCAACAGTGAGACACATCTGCTTCTGGCAGCACTAATTACTTCAAGAGGATAATAGGCATTGAGGAAGCTCCTTATGGAGTTTGCTTTTTTTTTTTTTTTTTTTTTTTTTTTGATTTTCGAGACAGGGTTTCTCCGTAGCTTTTGGTTCCTGTCCTGGAACTAGCTCTTGTAGACCAGGCTGGCCTCGAACTCACAGAGATCCGCCTGCCTCTGCCTCCCGAGTGCTGGGATTAAAGGCGTGTGCCACCACCGCCCAGCTGGAGTTTGCTTTTAATGTGGAAAGACTAGCCATTTGGGAAAGAAACTGCTCTTGTCTGAACTGCTTGACTGTATGCTATATAAATTAGATATGTAGGACCCACAGGAAAATGACTTCTAAACGTTGTCAAAACAAGGTGGGATGGTCCTTCAGGGCTCCTATTTCACAGAAGAAACTGCCAGACATTCTGCAGGACACAGAGGAATATGACTGAAAAACTGCCAAGATAAATGGGGTAGTCCTTCAGATTTTCTGTTTCACTGAGAAGTCTGCCAGACACTCTGGGCCTGTAGGCTAAGATGGATGCCCCAACATTACAGAGGAGTTTAGAGTTAATGTCCAGGCAGCCAGATATCTCTGTCATTTCTAGAGTTTTAGAAGTTGCTTACAAAGCACTTCCTGTTTACTTAGATTATATTATAATCTTCTGGGTCTTTGATAGAGTTTAAGACTAGATAGTTATAAATTTAGTTTTCCTTAGTTGTGACAAAAGATAAATTCGATATGAAACTTTGGACTCACAATGACAGAATAGATGATAAAGTACTTTCTTTGGTTTTGTCAAATACAAATAAACTAAATATTATAGCTGTACTTCTTGCTTGATAACTATTTTGTTATATGTAATTTTACAGTGTTAAAGTTAAAACCTTCCTTTTCAATTAGACAGAAAGGGGAGATGATGTGAGATGCCTTTCTGTATTCTGTGAATATGTCTTATTACCATTGATTAAATCAGAAGCTGATTTGGCCAATAGCCAAGCAGAATATAGCTAGGCAGGAAATCCAAGCCAGAGCATGGATGGAGTTGGAGAGACTCCAGCAGCCACCAAGAAAGCAAGATATGCGGTAACAAGCCACTAGCCTTGTGGTAAAATACAGAATAATAGAAATTGGTTAATTTAAGTTGTAAGAGCCAGTTAATAGTAAACCTGAGCTAATATGCCAAACAGTTTGTAATTAATAATAAGCTTCAGAGTGGTTATTCAGGAACTGGCAGGTGGGAGTTACAATGGTTATTTTTGCACAAATCAAAATAATCTAGCTATGGGACCAGTCTAGATGCCTATCAATAGAAGAATGGAGAAAGAAAATATACTGCAAAATGGAATTATATTCAGGAATAAGGAAGAATTAACACATGTCATGTAAATGAAAACAGGTAGAATTAGAAACCATCATGCTAGTTTAGTCCAAGTCCAGAAAAGCAACTATTACATGTTTCCTCTCAGATGAGGGATCTAGGTGTAAATGTTTATGTGTAGGCATGAAAGGAGAAGGGGAACTGCGTGGGGAGAGGTAGAAAAAAGATGGGAGAAGAAAGAAGATAAAGAGAAAAGATTAACTCTGAGATAATCCAGTCCCTCTCACAGATCCACATTTTTTTGGTCAACAAAACACGTTATTTAAAGTAAGATGTCATAGGTATCACCACCCCCCCCATGCCTTTAAAAGTTCTTGATGAAAAAAATAAATGTAAAATGTCCTTATGAGAAGTCAAGTCTAAGGGCTCTGTTTTGGCCCACCCTAACCTAATAAGCTCACATCCCTTGGGTCAGAGATGCAACATTCATGTAATGAAGCCTGCCTAAGTTCACTATACAGTCTTGAGTGGGAAAGGAGGACAGGTTAGCTTCTGTAACTCATCAGCCTTGAAATAAGATGGGTTTGTATCTTGAGTCCATCTGTTAACCAACGCTGGTTTTCTTCTGCTCAAAGCATTGTGTTCTGGAGCATTTTAGAGCTTTAAGAATAGTCATCAGCTCAATACAGTGCCTAAGAACATTCATCCATCAGTTCTCAGTTGTCCAGATAAGCCTGGGTTCCTGAAGTTTGAGAAAATATTTATTGTATGTGTGTGTGTGTGTGTGTGTGTGTGTGTGTGTGTGAGAGAGAGAGAGAGAGAGAGAGAGAGAGAGAGAGAGAGTCGGAGGGCCCTCTCCTCAATCTCCAAGTTTTGTATCTTTGGGACTGCCATGTCTGAGATTTGGCATGAGGCTGTGATACCTCCACTATAGTGACCATCATCATATTTCTGCCCTCCAGACCTAGATTCCTTCTAGTTGTTCATTTCATCAGTACTTCTGTAGGCTGACTGGTCATTGTGTTCCTTGGGGACTCTGATCAGTTTGTCATCATATGAATTCATATGACTAAAAACGCAGTTGCAGGTCTGTCTTTGTCTGTCTGGAACAGTAGAATGTATACCATCAATTGGGTGGACTGACAAGCACCAGCAGTGCTGTGGGAGCACATTCTGCTCCTTCAGCCAATAGCCTTTAAGATACCAGCCCACTTGGGCATGGTCTCTTATAGTTTAAAAAGCAGCAGGAACCTTGCGCCCGCTCTCTTGCTTCTGGCTCCCATTTTGGCTGTTAGACTCTATTTCATGTTTGCGCTGAAAGGACTGTTGTTTAGGATGGTGTTCTGTAAGATTTTCCCTTAAATAATAACCCTTTTTATAATCAATAATTCTGAACTGGTGTGGGATTGTTTTACGGCATCACAGCAGCTTATCTCTCATAGTTGTACAGGCTGAGTAGCCTGACCAAAGTCCTAGGAAACTGTCTGATGAAGGTTGGACTCCCATGACACCTTCACTATGTCTTCACATGTTGAAGGAAAGACCTGCCTCTTATTTACATTTCAAAGCATAATTTTTATTTACTCTTTGGTAATTTCACACACATATATACTGTATTTTGATCTTATCCACACTCAACTCCTCCCTGCTGCTTCCAGAAATCCTGCAGTATATACTCCACTCACATTCAAGTCCTCCTCTTTTGTAATCCTCAGAGTCTAACTAGTATTGCCTGCATGTGCATGGGTGTGGAGCCATCATTTGAGCCTGAGCAACCTCCCAACACTCATATCCTTTAATAAAAATAGCTCCTTCTTCCCCAGCAGCCATCAGTTGCCAATAACTGCTCTGCTAGGGATGGACCTCATGAGCTCCTCCCCCATCCATGCAGGAATGATTGACTGGCTTGATTTTGTGTAGCTCTTATGCACAGAAGCTCACGAATACAACATCCATGCCATGATCAGAAGACAGCTTTTCACGGCAGCACACCTCCTGGAGCCTTATAAGGATAACCATGTTCCTGAGCCTGCACCTTCATGATCTAGCCAGAGGACAAAGTCCCCAAGCCTCCCTCTCTCCCCTCACCCTCTCTGGTTGGTCAGGACAGAGTTTCTCTGTGTAACAGAGCCCTGGCTGTACTGGAACTCACTATGTAGACTCGTCCAGCCTCAAACTCACAGAGATCTGCCTGCCTCTGCCTCTCAAATGCTGGGCTTAAAGACATGTGCCACCACACCCGGCAAGTCCCTATCTCTTAATATCATCACTCTGGAGAATTCAACATATGGACTTTGGGACGACACAAGTTTTTACACCACAGTACCACTCTCCCAGCAACCTATAATGACCATTTTGTGCACCCCATCTTTGATAGCTAAGCACTGCCACCCACAATCCTCCACCATGATGCAACACATGATTTCTGCTAAAAGCAGAGAAACTCACTCCATCAACACCAGCCACCACAGTCCCCAGCCCCTGGCCTGCAGCTCCAACCCACTCTCAATAGTTCTTGCACTTTCCCGAGCAATGCTGTTTTTATATCTTACCAAAGGGCTATTCTGCGGGACTACCTTGGGACCACTGAGTTGCTCATGTAAGTTCAGTCACACATCTTGTCTGAACTTACATAGGATGCTTTCCCTCTATGATTGATTGCAGGCTTCTGACACTGGAGTGGGATAGATGCTTTAGAATCTGTCTGAAATGTATAACGTCAGGCGCGTGCCAGACCTACAAATTCAGAATCTGTATTTATAACAAGATCAACAGGTGGTTCTTCTACAATGTAAATTTTGAGAAACTCTATTATAGATTATTGTTGAGACCAGCCTTCTGTCAAATACATTTCTGGTGTCCTAGTCAATATATATTTAATCTAGGATGCCAGGTGACTGCTATAATGACAATGAATTCAGCCCAATTTCATCTCCTATCTTCCTGTATATCGCAGCTTCAAAATCTGTTATTTCTGCTATAGATTCTACTTAGAAGAAAACACACAGAATAAAACTAGCAGAAAGAAGCCAGGGCACAGCCACCATAAGGTATACAGGGTCCTGAGAAGACTTTTTTTTATCTGCAAAACTTCTTTTTTATTGAGTATTTCATATATGCAAATAATGTGTTTTGATCAAATCCACCCTCTATTCCAGTTTGTTTTATGTTCTCAAACCTTTCCCTTCCTCTGCTTTATTTGTTGTTGCTGTTGTTGTTTTGTTTGTTTGTTTTTAAACAACTCACTGAGTCCAATTAATGTTCCCAAATACATGCATGGTATAAGGTTAGCTACTGGAGTCACATCCCTGAATAAAACCAACACTCCCTCTCTCAGCAACCACCAATTGCCATAGCTCCTCAGCCAAGGGTGGCATTTCATAAGCCCCTTCCCATCCATGTTGGGATTTGGTGGCTTGATGTTCTGTAGGTCTCATGCATGCAGTCACAGCAGCTGGAGTTCACATATACATGAAGCCCTGTGGTGCACAGCAGCCCTGCTTTGTCCAGAAAACACTACTTCACTGCAGGCATCTACTGATTCTATTTCCTATACTCTTTCCACCTCCTCTTCTGAGATAAGCCCTGAGCCTTGGGAGGAGAGAGTGCAAAATAGATGTCCCGTTTAGGACCAAGCACTCCACAATCTCTTATTCTCTTAATTTTGACCAGTTATGGGTCACTATAGTAGTTTCCATCTCCTATAAAAAGAGGCTGCTGCAGTCAGGATGGCTAAGATCCAGAACAGCAAATGCATGTGGAGAAAGGAAAATAGTTACATTCACTACAAACTGTAGCGGGCACTGTGGAAGTCAGTGGGCTAGTTCCTTAGGAAGACAGAAACCTGATCCAGCTATACAACTCATATACCCAAAGAACTCTCTACCTTATTAAGATATACTTGCATGTTCATTGCTGCTCTGTTCACAATAAGCAGGAAATGGAAGTAGCCTAGATGTCCATCAACTGATGAACGGATAATGAAAATGTGGCACTATACACCATAGATTTTATTCTTTTAATTTATATTGTTCAAATAATTTGATAAGATTTTGTCTGCATAAACAATTCCACTTAAAATGCATTGCAAAATTCATAGTTGCATATGATCTGGTATAATTTCTAATACATGTAACTCTGCCACCTGTTCACAGTACGGATTTCCTTAGCTCTGCAGATTCCCAGACATTGATTGTCTAGTGCAGTTACATCACTGCTGGTGGCTTTGCTTCGTCACACGCGCCAGGGAGTGCTAGCTGCCAACAGCTCTCTCAATAATCATTACTGCGCATCATTTATGGGGACCTAAGTACCAGGGTAAACACGACATGGGTTTTCTTATCCTGTTGAATTTACCATTCAGAATTCTATAACTTAAACATAGGATAGTGTTTCTTTCTGTCATGCATGGAGCTCGTTGGACCTTAAAAACTGCAGCCCTAACTGGTGCTTCTTTAGTGTTAAGTACAACCCTGTCCTTCACACATCATCAGCAAAAAAGAGAAAGAAGTAAAAGCTTCTTGGAAGAGATGATGTCCCATTTGTACCTGGGAATGTGGCCCTTGGAGAGCCTGGCTTAAGACTGATCCACTGAGCTGAGCACACGACACATCTTTGTTGACCCCTTTCTGTCTGCCTCCGCTTAACTCCTGGTCATAGAGAGCTCCTCTTAACTCCTGGTCCCTTGCTGTACCAACTTCTACCCTGCCTCCCCATTCTGCTGTTGCACCGACAGCTTCCGGACCATAGCAGCGATCTTTCGGGATTTTGTTCTTTTGTGTTGTTTTAACATTTCCTTGTTTATCTTCTGAGCTCAGCTTGGTTTTTAAAATTTCACACCCATAGGCTATCTAGAACTTCTGGGAATTTTCACTGGGAGAAGTGCCGTGCTGTTTTGGCCTGCCGTGTTTCCAGAAGCAGAAGGAAGGCCTCCTTGGCTTTCTCTTTCAGGTAAACCCATTGAATTCATCCTCATTTATCAAGCATCTACTGAGACTCTTCAGTGTGTCCATTCATCAGTTCCTACTTGTAAGAAACACAGTGAAGTTGGAGTGATGGTCACGGTTAACAGTTTATTCAATTTGTCAGAGACTAGGAAAGTAATCATTGGAACATGGGCCAGGAGGTGGGGGTAGAGGTGGAGGGGTGGGGTTTGAGAAATGGGGTAGAGGTTTTATAGTGCTGGGGGGGGTGGGATTCCCAACATTTACAGTGAAGTATGTATGTTTTTCTAAGCCTACCTTAAAATACAATTGAATTGTTTTAATAAGACAAGAATTAGCTTTAAAATGAACACAAGGATACTGTTGAGTCAAGGGAATTCACGGACATCAAGACAAAAGTAAAGGCAGGGATTCTGAACTGCAGAGGCAAATCTTAAGACTGGAAACTGTGACGGAACTGCGTAAGAAAGAGGCAACTGTGAGCTAATCATTCATTGCTTAGGGCTATTTCTGTGTTGTGAATGAATTCTGTGCCCCTGTCTGCTGGTGATAAGTCATTCTTTAAAAAAAATTAAATAAACAAATATTAATAATTCTGTATGAAGTATGCATCATACAAGCTCTAAGAGCACTTGCCAGGAAAGAACAAGTTAGGAGCAAAGTGAATATCCAAACAGGCCATCTTGTCATCCACACCCAGAGGGTGCCAAGGACATGTTAGAAGACCTGAGCATCGTGTTCCGTGAGCATTACCCAAGGATCGCTGGCATCTTCTAGTGTTTACATCTGTATTAGACACTTGGTTAACTTGCAGATATTTTAATGGAAGGCTACAACATTCTAGTAAAAAAGCAGAAAGTTATCGAAAATTTGAACTAATCAAAGTGACGTCTATTTCAATAGCCGTAGGAACGCAAAGACGAACAGACAAAATAGTTTCCTTGATAAAAAAGGGAATGAACTTAATTGAAGCAGTATGTTCCCTAAAGGCCAACTCAGAGATGATTCTGAACACATCTTCAACCAACCAATTCAACTAATATCAAAACAACGTGAAAGACACTTTTCTATATCTAAAACATGGTTCCCTCCCAAAGATCAAAACCCTTCAACAACGACATGCATACTCAGTTTTAATTTGAATGGTCTTTAAATATTAGAAACTTGGAAGATGATTTTCATTTATTTATTTATTTATTTTATTAAAGAAAAAAAAATTTCCGCCTCCTCCCAGCCTCCCATTTCCCTCCCTCTCCTCCCACTCCTCTCCCCCTCCCTCTCCAGTCTGAAGGCAGTCAGGGTTCCCTGCCCTGTGGAAAGTCCAAAGTCCTACCCCCTCCATCCTGGTCTAGGAAGGTGAATATCCAAACCGGCTAGGCTCCCACAAAGCCAGAACATGAAGTAGGATCAAAACCCAGTGCCATTATCCTTGGCTTCTCATCAGCCCTCATTGTCCGCCATATTCAGAGAGTCTGGTTTTATCCCATGCTTTTTCAGTCACAGTCCAGCTGGCCTTGGTGAGCTCCCAATAGATCAGCCCCACTGTCTCTGTGGGTGGGTGCACCCCTTGTGGTCCTGACTTCTTTGCTCATGTTCTCCCTCCTTCTGCTCCTCATTGGGACATTGGGAGCTCAGTCCGGTGATCCAGTGTGGGTCTCTATCTCTGTCTCCATCCATCGCCAGATGAAGGTTCTAAGGTGATATGCAAGATATTCATCAGTATGGCTATAGGATAGGGTCATTTCAGGTTCCCTATCCTCAGCTGCCCCAGGAACTAACTGGGGATATCGCCCTGGGCACCTGGGAGCCCCTCTAGGTCCATGTCTCTTGCCAACCTTAAGATGGCTCCCTTAATTAAGATATGTGCTTCCCTGCTCCCCATCCAACCTTACTTTATCCCAATCATCCCGTTTCCCCCATCCTCCCCTTCTCACTTTTCTCTCCCCATCACCCCTTACCCCCCTCTCACCCCACCTCCAAGATCCCAATTTTTTGCCCGGCAATCTTGTCTACTTCCCATAACCAGGAGGATAGCTATATGTTTTTCTTTGGGTTCACCTTCTTATTTAGCTTCTTTAGGATATCAAATTATAGACTCACTGTCCTTTATTTATGGCTAGAAACCAATTATGAGTGAGTACATCCCATGTTCATCTTTTTGGGTCTGGGTTACCTCACTCAGGATAGTGTTTTCTATTTCCATCCATTTGCATGCAAAATTCGAGAAGTCATTGTTTTTTTACCGCTGAGTAGTACTCTAATGTGTATATATTCCACACTTTCTTCATCCATTCTTCCATTGAAGGACATCTAGGTTGTTTCCAGGTTCTGGCTATTACAAATAATGCTGCTATGAACATAGTTCATTTTTTTTAAAGAAAAGTCTTAAGACAAAGTCTGGCAATGCTTCCCAAACTGGTCTCTAAACTTGTGGTCTCAAGCAATGCTCTTGCCTCTACTATCTAGAATGACAGATAACACAGGTGCCACACGTCCAGTTTACATCTGTATTTTAAATTTTTCTTTCTGTGTCATGTTCTGTGTGTTAATGTTCTGTTCTAATGCTTCCTTTTATCGAATCATATTTATTGAAATGTATCATAATGGAAATATATAATTAAAATGTATAAATTTATCACAGTATTTTGGTCTACCTTTAGTAGTAGTAGTAATAGCAAATTGTTTGATATATCTCCTTCTTGCTCTGTGAGAAAACTCAAATTTTTAGTAGAGCCCTATTAAAGAAAAATTATTTGTTCTTTATTATTACCACCACCGATTATGATAGAGACGCACGTAAGTTAAGTGTCATGAAAATATTGAGTACCTATGAGTTTGGGAGTTTAGCGTCTGCTTTTCCACCAAGAAAGTCGGTGTCTGTCAGGAGTTTGGAATCACTACCGTGTTCTGTGATAACGGTGAAGAGAGACAAGGCTAGAGAGACTTGTAAAAAGCAGTATCATCAGGATCAAATGGTTGATTAGATGGAAAGACAAGGAAAGAAAGGGGAATCTGAAGACTCTTTACATCTGGATCTGTGGGGTTGAATAATAAAGGCTGTGATGGGTGTGAGGTGGCGGGGAGCCTCCCTGAGCAGAACTGGTTAGGACACATGCAGGGGGCTGAGTTCTTCCGGTGTCTGGAGCTGGCAGAAGGGTTTGCTCTGGGGAAAGAGGGCTGAGACACACTAGCAAGCATGAGAGTTTCAGTCTCGGACAAGTCAGCATTTGTTTCCAACCATCTGGGGCTTGTTTAATCTCAAATGTAACAGAAGAGGTAAGTTGGAAGGAATATGGGATAATTATTTTACGGCTTTCCCGTCTCACCTTAGTCATTCTGCAAACACGACGTGACAGCTGCCTGTGGCTTTTAGCCTCTTGAGGTACCAGAGTGACAGATTTATATTCCATAAAAGTAAAAGACAAATGTCATTTTTAAAAAATTTTTTAAGTGGGTATGGATGTTTTGGCTGTGTATCTGTACACCACAGGTGTGCTTCGTGCCTGCAGACACCAGAAGAGGGCATTGGATTCCCTGGAACTGGAGTAACAGATGGTTGTGGGCTGCCATGTGGGTGTCAGGAACTGCACTGGGACTTCTGCAAGAGCAGGAAGTACCCTTAACACTGAGCCATCTCTCCAGCTCAGCCATTTGGTTTTACTTTAAATTTAAACCAAAATTTTCGTGAGGAGCAGATATTAGTTTTTATCTCTCTTCCGTTGTCTTCCATACACACAGAGGGACGTTTGTGAAAATAAATATAACCAATCAGGGAAATAATCCAGCATGGGTGAGACAATGACCAACTTTTTCATATCAATACAAAGCGGGGAACCTTTGCAGCACGGTACTCCATCTGATTTATTTTTTAAGCGTTGGAGATCAGAGGCCATATTCCGATGCATGTATTACAGAGCTCAGAGTTACGGGCAAACGCTCCAGAGTCGGCTACATGAACGTTTGTATCTTGATTCTCTTGCTTCCAAGCTCTGTGACCTTAGGTGAGCTTTGTAATCCTTCTAAGCTTCAATTTCCTCCTGCAAAGAATGAGTCACTCTTGACTTCTCCAATCCCCTCACCTCCTTCAGCCACACACTCAACATTCCTTGTGCTCCTAAGTCCTCTCCATCCCACTGCCAGTAGACAAAGGTATGGGCAGCTCTTGCGTGGACCATTTTGAGAGCCTCCCCGCATCAATCCCTTGAAACTCCTTCTTGCATCTTAGCCAGTGGAGTGACTTCAAGTTGTGAGCCAAATTAGGTCACTCTGCTGCTCCAAAGGCTGTAGGGTCCTCTGCAAAGTCACCAGAGCTCTCTGTGGCCACTGCCATCCCACAGAGGAGGGACTGGCAAGAGTCTCTAAACCTCCTCTGCCTTCTGGTCTTTGGACAAAGTGAAGACATTTTCCATCTCCTCTACTCCATGAACTTTGACCATCTCTTTTCAGCTTTCATCTCTCAGCCCGAAGGTCAATTTCTCAACAAGCAGCCCCCTCCCTGAGTGTTCTTTGTCAGTGCGCCTATAACACAGTCAGCACACTTCTGTCATCAATACACACATCTGTCTTGGTCAAATCTGGCTGCTCCCTTGTCTGGGACTACAACTGGATACTAAGCATCTTAGGGACAGTCACCATGTCCATTCTGTTCACTGTCGCACCCTGCACATTAACAAAGCACTTAGGAGCGAGCAAGTGCTCACAAAATGTGTTGCATGGACAAGGACTTGAATCAAACTTCGTGCTTTCAAACCTGGTATGGTGTCTCAAGCAGGCTTTGCTTTCTGCTTACCATGCCGGATTCCTGCCAGGTGCTGATGACATGTAACTGAATGCTGACTTACAGCAGATAGCGCTAAAAGTTATTTTCTGCATATTTCCTACCCATGGTCCCTAGACAAAGCAATGTCTCAAGCCAAATTATGCAAGAACATTGTGATTCTGTTTATCTAAATAAGTCTTTACTCTAAACTCATTTATTTAATAATTATACCCATCTAGAACATATATGTGTATTTGAGAGCTTTGCATGTCTAATATATTATTGCATAAACATAATTATTTTATAGTTAATTAAATACTTGATACACTTTTTAAAAGGGATAAAAGAGGAACATGGGATGTACTCACTCATATTTGGTTTCTAGCCATAAATAAAGGACATTGAGCCTATAATTCGCCATCCTAGAGAAGCTGAATAAGGAGGTGAATCCAAAGACAAACATATAGGCATCCTCCTGAATATTAACCTTCATCAGGCGATGAAAGGTGACTGAGACAGAGACCCACATTGGAGCACCAGACTGAAATCTCAAGGTCCAAATCAGGAGGAGAAGGAGAGAGAGCACGGGAAAGGAACTCAGGACCGCGAGGGGTGCACCCACACACTGAGACAATGGGGATGTTCTATTGGGAACTCACCAAGGCCAGCTGGCCCAGGTCTGAAAAAGCATGGGATAAAACCGGACTTGCTGAACATAGTAAACAATGAGGACTACTGAGAACTCAAGAACAATGGCAATGGGTTTTTGATCCTACTGCACGTACTGACTTTGTGGGAGCCTAGGAAGTTTGGATGCTCACCTTAGTAGACCTGGATGGAGGTGGGTGGTCCTTGGACTTCCTACAGGTCAGGGAACCCTGATTGCTCTTTGAGCTGATGAGGGAGGGGGACTTGATCGGGAGAGGGGGAGGGAAATGGGAGGCGGTGGCTGGGAGGAGGCAGGAATCTTTAATAAATAAATTAAAAAAAAGATGTTTATTAATTATGGCCTGGGAACGTAGATTCTTTATCCCACATTCCATGTTCCAACATAGTCACAGTTTCATAACCTTTTTAGTAACAGAACAGAGGAAATCATAAATCATTACACTTTTCAGATACATTGGTGAAAACATCAGGTAGGCGGGTTACAGCAGAATGGAGAAATCTCTGCTCTGGGCCACAGATGTTATCAGATGGCATTCTTAGCCTTTTGGTTGGTGGAAGCTCATGATATGTTTATACGTTCCAAAGAATATACCCAACCAACAGTCACAAAGTTATTAGGTCACATTTACATGTGCGTAATAAATGGTTATTAAAGGGTCAAGATAATTGTCAAGTAGGTTCTAGACCTGCAGCATTCCAGCCCCTCCGTAACCAAAGTTCTAATCGGTCTATGGCCAAGCAGATGGGTTTTCTTTTTTATTTATGTATGTATGTATGTATGTATTTATTTATTTATTTATTAAAAATTTCTGCCTCCTCCCCACCACAGCCTCCCATTTCCCTCCCCCTCCCCCAATCAAATCCCCCTCCCTCGTCAGCCCAAAGAGCAATCAGGGTTCCCTGACCTGTGGGAAGTCCAAGGACCACCCACCTCCATCCAGGTCTACTAAGGTGAGCATCCAAACTGCCTAGGCTCCCACAAAGTCAGTACGTGCAGTAGGATCAAAAACCCATTGCCATTGATCTTGAGTTCTCAGTAGTCCTCATTGTTTACTATGTATCAGCAAGTCCAGTTTTATCCCAGGCTTTTTCAGACCTGGGCCAGCTGGCCTTGGTGAGTTCCCAATAGAACATCCCCATTGTCTCAGTGTGTGAGTGCACCCCTCACTGTCCTGAATTCCTTTCCCGTGCTCTCTCTCCTTCTGCTCCTGATTTGGACCTTGAGATTTCAGTCTGGTGCTCCAATGTGGGTCTCTGTCTCTGTCTCCTTTCATCGCCTGATGAAGGTTAATGTTCAGGAGGATGTCTATATGTTTTTCTTTGGGTTCACCTTCTTATTTAGTTTCTCTAGGATGGCGAATTATAGGCTCAATGTCCTTTATTTATGGCTAGAAACCAAATATGAGTGAGTACATCCCATGTTCCTCTTTTTGGGTCTGGCTTACCTCACTCAGGATAGTGTTTTCTATTTCCGTCCATTTGTATGCAAAATTCAAGAAGTCATTGATTTTTACTGCTGAGTAGTACTCTACTATGTGTATATTCCATACTTTCTTCATAAGCAGATGGGTCTTCTCTCCAGCAGTGTTTAGCCATAGCTCATCCTGTTAATGGAGCATCACATTGTATTTACTGGGGGAACTGGTGTGTTTTATTCTTCCACTGGAAAATCTTGTTGGTTTTTTTTTAAGTCAATGACATTGGCAGCTGATTTTAATCAGCTGCTTATATGTTGTTTCTTATTTTATGTTGATGCTTTAATAATTATTGTATCAAGTTGGATTTTAACGGGAAAATTAAATTCACTGTCTTTCAAGCAGATGTTTCTGCAGACATCGGGAAGGTATTTGAAGCCATTGTTGACCCTGTATAGCCCGGGGGAAGGAAACATGTAACTGGGGACCTCACCACAGAAAAGTTCATGACTCTCGTAGCTGCTGCCACCCACGGTCTGTAACATGGTAGAAAAAAATCTCACATCTGAGGCCTTCTGTCTGCAGCTGCCTCTGGAGAACCCTGATCCCCTCTCCTCTCCTCCTATGCCTGCATGTTTGTGTGCATGGCCTCTCCTGGACACTCCCAGAGAAGGGGGTTCAGTGAAATTCAACTGCTGGCTTCTCCTCTGCAGAGATGCCCGTCAAGTGGCATATCTCTCATGCCATTGTGATTCAACAGTTCAGCACACTGGCCCTGCGCTCACCAGAAGGTGGTCGCACCGATAACAGTGGTGGACGAAATAGACTCCTCGTGCACCTATTTTTACATAGAACTGCAGAAGCTGGCTCGGGGAGACGCCTATTGAGCAGCCTATGGGATGCGCTTTCCAGTCACGGCTGAGCTGATCTCATTACTTACTGCGACTCTCCACTGGGTGCATGAGTCACATGCTTATGTCCTACGCACACATGCATGAAAAAAAACAGGCCTCTACAGACCTGGGAAAATGAGGCCGTCTCACACTGTTAGATTCTATACCTGCCAAACATGCCATAAATCTAAATGATGTCAATGGAATCAGATTTTTCCAGGAGCAACTAAACCGCATTCAAACAGTCCAAAGACCAACATCCTATTAAAAATGATCAACACACCACAATCAGCTAAAAGAAAATTGTTTTCTCTCTCCACAAGATAATGAATGTCAAGCGTCAGAAAGCATAGAGCTACCATGCATATATATATATACGTATATATATATGATTTATTTTATCTTTATTTTACGTGTGTGAATGTTTGCCTTCATGGATGTATGTGCACTATGTGTGTACCTGGTACCCATGGAATCCAGAAGGGGTTGGGCTTCCTTGTACTGCTATGTAGGTTCTGGGAGCTGAGCCCGAATCTCTGCAAGAGCAATAAGTGCTCTTAAGGGCTGGACTACCTCTTTACCCACCAAGCACAAATATCTTTCATGTTCCTCTTTGTTCAGCTTACCACAGTGAGTATACAGTGATGCTGTATTTGTTCAGGAAATCATTGGGTGCATTCTGGCAAGATGGCAGAAACTCAGGAAATTATAATACTGTTTTGAGAAACAAACACAGGGACACGTGTTTGTTAGTGTAAGACTGTTTACAGCCAGCCTATGTGGAAAAGCATGAAAAACGTGGCTCCTTGAGTTCTTGATTTTACTTTCTGAACTACTGTCTCACATATTACAGCCAGTCCCTGATACACAGACCAGAATTCCTCCTTGCAAACTGCCTTTTGAGTCGGTGTGATTCAGGTGGTGGATGCTGTTTGCTTTGTGGTCCAAATGTTCATTTGTCTGTTGTCTTCTATTCTTCCCCTGTCCTCTCTCCTCCTTCCATCTTAGTGGCTGATGCGAGTTGTCTTCTCTTGAATTGTCTTTATTCTGGAACCAAGGGGTAGGTACTGGGGAGTGCCAGGGGGCTGTACAATAGCGGACTGAAAAGAAGGCAGCAGAAATAACATGCCAGGGGGAATCTATTGCCAAGGAGACAATAGACTCCAGGCCTTGTAGGGACTTAGCACTCTGCTGAGAAGCATGGCCTCGGCATCCCAGGAGTCACCAACAAGGCAGGTTTTACCAAGTATCTGGGAACTTTGGCATCACCATCTGTGAATTGGATGTGTAAATTACCATGTCTGTTCACTCACGTTCTATATAGTAAATTAGGCATTGTCTCCTTGCATAAGGAATACAATTTGTGTCACTCACTAAACTGCAAAGATAGAACTAGGTAGGGGAGGGCAGTGGAAGTTTAGGTGGGAATGACAAACTGTACACACTTACTTGAATTTTGATAGCTCCAGAAAAAGGGGAGGGAGACACTTGGGTCTGATTAGATGTAAAGAAATACTCATGAAGAAGGCTGACTCTCAAGAGGTGTTTGAAAAATACGAGCAAGAGGCACAGCTTGGGAGTTGCTCAATACAATTGGCTAAATACTTCAAGGCCCTGAAAAAAATGCTGATTCCGGTTACAGGAACTCCTCCATCCTGCCTGGGACCTCCTCCCTCCATTGCCCGCGTCTCCCTCTTGGCCTCTGGGACTTCTAGCCAGCATGGAACCTTTCTGACCAACTGGTAAGGATGAGGGTTCCTCCTGCGGAGAGCCTTGTCTGGGTCTGCACCTACAACCAGGACGGAAAATTCTACTCCTGTAAAACTGCCCGGGATTTGCTTCCCTCTGTTGAGTTTGTGCTAGTCAACTTCAATTGCGGGCATTTAAAAGCAGTGATTCTCAACCCGTGGCATACCAAATACCCTGCGTGTCAGATATTTGCATTACAATTCATAACAGTAGAAAAATTAGTTATGAAGTAGCAATGAAATAATTTTATGATTGGGGGGTCACACAACATAAGGATCTGTATTAAGGGTCTTGGCATTAGGAAAGTTAGAACCACTGTTTAAAAGGAAGAACCTATGTGTATGTTTTATACCATTTTGCTCCCAAGTGGTGCATTTAACAGTGGATTAACTGCTGAGAGAACCAGATGGCCTTGGATATATTAAAAGTTGACCTCATTTCACATGACTTCCAGCATTGTTGTTGCCTAGGCGATCTCTATAAACGTTCTACATTTAACACTGTAAATGTAAGAGGGACCAGGGAGAATGTGTTGAAGGATCTCATTGGCCCATACTGAGCTCAACACTAGCCTGGCTTGTCCCAACCTGAGCCAATCTCTTGCTGTCTTCATTTTCCTCTTCCTGGGATAAGGAGTATCTTCTGGGATTTCCTTCCTGGACTTGGCTACACTCAGAGACCCTTCAAGAAGAAAGGATTGATCCACCGCTCCCACCCCAGCGGCTGAGTCAGACTCTTCCACTGGCTTGCAGGTAGAAGAGGAGCCAACATGAGAGCCCCTCCCTGCACCTGGAAGATACAAGGCCAGGATGCACTAAATAATTCACTCAGGCTACAGGAACTGGCTGGGAGAGCTGAAAAGTACATGAAGCCTAGGCCCTGGGCTCCAGGCTGCTGGACATGAACACAGCAAGTCAGCAGGAAAGGACCACAGCCCTGTAGGCCAACCTCTCAGTTTACAGAAATCTAGAATTTCCAGAAAAACAGTAACTTGTTCCCTTATTCTAAAGGAAACCTCACTGTTCGGGTTCAGTTTGCTTCCTTATGTTTTTTTTTTTTTCTAAGCACATAGGTTAATTCTCAACAATGGTGTGGAGCTTAATTCTCAACAGTGGTAATTGTTCAAGAATTCTAAAGGCCGAGAGACAACTGGCAACACGAGTCCACCCTGCTCCATACTCGACTGTGTCAACGCCACCTTCAAAGTCCCAACAAATGGTAGAAGCAAAAAGCACATTTCGGCTAAATAAACAACACGAGGTACGTTTTTTAAAGTCAAAGGCTGGCTAGCTCATAGAATAATCTAGAAGAAGGAAACTAAGCAAAAGAAAATGCTACAAAATGCAAGCAGAATAATAGATTAAATACATGAAAGGAAATAATAAAACCCTGAATTCTCAAATCTTTGTCTTCAAAGCCCGGATAAGTGTGTTGTTAATAACAAATTTATTGCTTTTTCATTAGCTTGTTTTTGTTTACTTCCTTTCTAGTCTGCTGATACACATTTCATTGATGCCCAGACTTGACAAGTCCCCCAGCTTCTGCTTCTCACATTGGTGCCCCAAGGGCCTCTTCCATAGGAAAAGTTGAGGCTCAGTGTTAGAAGCACGTGACATGCTCCAAGGAAATACCAGGAAACATCCATAGCAACTTAAGAGCTGGGAGGTCTCTCCCTCCTTACACCATCAAGCAGGATAGCCCCTGGTGCCCATGGGAGCCCCTCTGAAGCCTGGTGACAGGACAGGAACCACTGTGCAGTCCTTCCAGGGATCGCAAGATGCCCGGCACAGAGAAGCAGCCACTGCTGTGTGCTTCCTATGACTCATCTTGTGCTGTGTGTACAGAACCCTTTTCCCCCCTCTTCCCTCTGAGAAGGGCACCTTGCCTGCTGGAAAGTTACTCCAGGTGGGGAGTGGGGCAAAGCCAGCTCCCACCGTTTATAAGCACTCTGGAGCCTGGGCCATTCCCCGGTGATTTACAATGTTTGATTTCTCGCCGGGACAGAGGAGTGCTCTGTAAATCAAACCTGTCTTGGTTTGTCAACCTGTGTCAGTGTTCGCTGAGTCCTCCAGTCAAAGGCAAGTCGGAACAGCGTGGAGACCTTGGCATAGGACTCGCCCCCCCCCCCCCCCCCAGCTTCCCATTTTGATGAAACAATTCTAGGGTGAGGTTGGCCCTAGGAGTTATTTCTCTGACTCATATTCCCCTTTGCTCTTTTCACACACTCAGAATGCAGCTACTTTGAGTCCCTCGTAGCCCTGAGCAGAGAAAGAGGCCAGAGTTGGGACAAAGCCCTGCTAGGGTCCACTCCCAAGGCTGAGAAGACAAACAGGGAGGTGTCTCTCCCAAGCTGATTTCTTTCATCACCTCAAGCCATTTGGGGACACCATTACCACACACTTGGTGAAGAGGCCTCAAACTGGTTCCAGCACTCGAAGATGTGAACAAGCCTACATACAAAGCTGACATAGAATTAAGTCAAGCCAAGAGGGAAACAGCTGGTTTGGGATCTGTTCTTTGGGTGAGACGAGGAATTTCGGGGGACCCTACATCTTTAGAGACTTGGGTTAATGTGAGAAACAGATCTTACCTCAGGAAAACATTTATACGGCCACCTCATTTCATACTTTGTTTTTGATTGAAAGTTCTTGGAGACATAGGACTCACCTTCAAGAATCTCACAACTTGGAAGGAACAAACACCAATAGCTTCAACACATCTGCAGGTGCAAACACAGAGTTCTGCATAAGGCGCCATCTTTTCTTTCCTGGGATGTAGACAACTAGCATACACACGTGCTTACTCGGAAGACAGACTCTGTATCTTTAGCTGTCTCTGTGCACGGCTGGGATCACAGCAGTATTTGAAGTGGAGAAAGAAGACCTCAACTAACTGAGAGTAGGGACGTTTGTGCAAGGGCTCCCGTGCCCTGGCACTCTCGAAAGGGACTTTCACGCTTCAAATTTTTGCAAGTCCTGATTCATTCCACATGTAACAAAAAAAAAACGTGAGTATTGAAAAGTTTTTAGAAAGACACAGCACCCGACCTCCATAAGAGCTGGTCTGGGTCACATTTTCTGAGAATAGAGAAAATGTCGATTATCCACATCTCAGGATTCTCAAGTTCTCCGTCCGGACCTTGACTGTCCTCCTATGATTTTGAACAAGCCTCTGACTTTGTATACCTCAGAAATCAATTGAATAAAATAAAGAAATTGGACTGACTGAAAAGTGAACATGGGTATCATTAGGATGCTTCATCTGAGTGGCAGCCATTCACTGATGTATTCATTCATTCTGAATACACATTTCATCACTATATTCGGATGTTGCTTTCTTTGGTTGAGTTCTGGAATGTCACCCCAAAGGCTCAAGAGTTAATAAAACTTGGTCCCTGGCTTGTGACACTATTGGGAAGTGGTAGGAACTTTAAGAGGTGAGACCTGCTGGTGAGCCTAAGGTGACTGACTCCCTTTAAGTGGAACTGTGGGAGCCTGACGTCTTATTCTTTCTCCTTAGTGTCTCAGCCAAGGGGAAAAAGCTTTGTTTTGACTTAGACCACCATCATTATGTGCTATCTAGCCACAGGAACAAAGGCACTGAGGCCAATAACCTCCAAAGCCGTCAAGTTATAGCTGCCACGTGTTTGCTACAGTAGCAGAAAGCTGGTCAGCCCAGTGCCCACTTTAATAAGCAGATGCAAAAATTATGTATATGCAAAGGACAAAGATGAGATGCACCCGATCTGAGGGATCTGCCTTATGTATAAGAGACCCAAGTTACCCCATTAGCAAAAATTCATGGAAGATTGATGCTAATATTCCAGTAAAGTATATCAGGATTTTAGTTTTTGATTCTGCACCTGGAGGACTTGGAAGTGGTCCCTCTATCCTAGCAACAAGCAGAAAGAAAAAGAAAGAAGGAAGGAAAAAGAAAAGATTGACCCTTTTAAAATATGTAAGAGAAGTGAGTTACTACACCAAACAAACAAACAATGTCCCCCAGTCCAGAGAATCACAAGTTGCCAGAGCAAAAGCCACTGGCAGCCAGCATCTATCCACCAATCACACAAGCCGTCACTGTGAGTAGCTGGAGGCTCAGCACAGAGTAGCCAGCTTCAGTCATGTAGAGCCCTGGCCTTAGTGAGTTTTGTCTCCAGAAGCTCAACCCGTTTCTTATAGTGAATTTTGGAGAAAATAGTCTCCTCATGTTTCCATCAGGAAGGACAGGAAAGAACCATTCTGAACACTTGGTACTCAACAAGAAACAAATTAGTAAGCCTGCAGAGATGTCACCAGAGTCCGTGTGGCCAGTGAGGAAACAAAGCACACAATCCAAGTACGTTCTGACCCCCTCTACTACAGACATTGTGAAATCCCAGCACAGGGCACAGAACCACCAAACTAATGCGTGAGGGAAAGGAAACAGCTCAGGGGAGACTAAAACCTTTTCAACTAACTGAGAATGAAAACACATCTTAGCAGAGCTTGTGGGGCGGGTGGAACTGATATTAGAGGGGGGTTGACAGCAATTAGAAAATGAGAAGGATCTAAGGGCTTTTCTGTTTTGTTTTTTTTAAGTATCAAATTCTACCCTTAGGAACTAGAAAAGACAGGAATAGATTAAATCCTCAACAAGTAGATGACAAGACCCTCCCCCCCACCGCAAATATAGCATTTTAAATTAAAATGGTAGAAAATCACAAACAATAAGGAAAATGTGATTCTTAGAAAAGATCAATAGAGCCAGGAGGAGGTGGAGCAGGCCTTTGATTCCAGTACTTGGGAAACAGACAGGAGGATCTCTATGAGTTCGAGGCCAGCATGATCTACAGAGCAAGTTTCAGGACAGACACTGCTACACAGAGATACTCTGTCTCGGAAAAAAAAATAAAATAAAAGGAAAAAAGAAGAAAAGGAAGGAAGGAAGGAAGGAAGGGAAGAAGGAAGGAAGGAAGGGAAGAAGGAAGGAAAGAAGGAAAGAAGGAAGGAAGGAAGGAAGGAAGGAAGGAAGGAAGGAAGAAAAGATTAATAGAGCCTTGGAGTATCTAAGGAAAAAGAGAGGACATAAATTATTTATTTGTAAATAAAAGAATGGAGATAACAAAGGATTTTTTTACAAACTACTATGCCTGCGAACTTGATTACCTAAATGAAATGGATGAGTTCATAAAAAGACATAAACTGTCCAAACTCAAGGAGTAAGAAACCGTCAGACAGGCCTGGCTGGTAGGACGAGTGCAGTGGATAACGTATACCCTCTAAAACAGAGAGCACCACTCCAGGTGAGCTCACTGCTGAATTCTACAGAACACATACAGAACAGGTAAACCACATTCTGCAACCTTTTTCAGAACATGGAAGTGAAGGAATCTTCCCTAATCCATACTATGAGGCCAGCATCATCCTCATGCCCATATCAGATAAAGATTATGATAAGAACAATACAGGCTAATCCCTCTTGTTAACAAAGATATAAAAATTCTCATATTAGCAAGTTGAATTGAGCAATATATAACAATATGCATATCTAATGTAGAAGAGGACTTTACCTAAAATAGAAAGGTCTGATTCAACAGAAATTACATGACCACAGCAATGGAATACAGAAAAATGTTGAAAAGAATGCTACACTCATTCATAATAACAGATCTCTGTAAACTAGGAACAGAAAAGAATTCTTCAACTTAAGGACTATATATACACACAAACACACATATGCAAAATTCCACACCTAATCCATGTGACATTAAGAAACCAGAAGTTTCATATGAAGATAAGGAGCAAAGCAAAGAGGTCTCATTTCACTGTTCTTTTTCAACACTGCACTGAAGGTCCTAACTAATGCAATAAGATAAGAAAAGTAAATTAAGTTTGAATGTATTATTAAGGAAGAAATAAAACTATCTTTTCTCAAAACCAATGATTTACTGCATAGAAATCCCAAGGAACTGACAAAAGCTCTTGTAATTAATAGGTAGTTACAGCAACATTGAGTGTAATTTAATAAAAAAAAGCTAATTGTCACAGCAATATATATTATATATATAAAATCAACACATATAATATATAATGTGTATCATACATAACATATATATAGATGGATGGATATGTGTAATGGTCTGTCCTATCCCTTTAAGAGACAAGCCCTGCCCACTCCCTACCTGTCCACTGAGGCAAGCAGATCTTCCTTCCTCTTCCAGCCTGAACTCCTTCTTTTCTGTCTCTCTCCCTTCTCCCCATTTATCTCCTTCCCACCCTGTTTCTCTCTCTCTCTCTCTCTCTCTCTCTCTCTCTCTCTCCCTTTCTCTCTGCCATTCTTTCTGCTCTTCTCCCTTTTTCCCTTCCCCACTTTCCCTTCCCCTCCATAACCTACTAAATAAATACCCACTTTCTCTGCATGGCATGGCTAATAGATCTCTGTCTCTCACCTGCAGCGCAGTTCCCTGCCTAAGACATGCTGCCTTCATGGTGGCCCGCCTGCCTTCATGGCCCACAATGGTCTCATACCTGCTTCTCACTGCCGCCACTGGGGGACCTGCAGCGTCTTACCATAACAATGTGTATAATATATTTACAAAGTATATGCAAACTAAAACACACTAGTCATATTACCATACATGATAGTGAAGCACTTTGGTGTATATTTGACAAACTTGTGCTACATGAAGAAAACTATAAAATCTGGATGAAATAAATAAAAAGAGTTAACTAATTGGACATACAATCATATTCACAGATGATAGGGCTCCATGTTGTTAAGACATCATTTCTTTCCAACTTGACCCACCGAGTCAATATAATCAAGATCAAAGTCCCATCAAGTTCTGGTAGGTATCAACAAATGAACTCTAAAGTTTATATTGATCAAGAGAATACCTATAAAAATCAACAAATTTTTGAGTAAAAACCACAAAGGTGAAGGACTGACACTATCTGGTTTAAAGACCATAAAGCTATTATAATCAAGATAGTGGTATTAGCAGAAGTAGAGATAAAGAAACCAGAGGAACAAAATACAGAGTTCAGAAATAGACCAACATAAAGGCCATCAACTGATCTTCAAAAAGGGAAGGAACACAACACAGTGGAGAAAAGATAGACTTCAGTAAATGGTGTTTGAATAATTGGACATACACGTAAAAAAACAATCTGAACATAAAATTAATACTCCACAAAATCAATGCAAAAATATCAAAGATAAAGTATGAAATATTAAACTTTAAGATTCTTAGAAGATAGGACAAAAACCTAGGTGACCTTGAGTTTGGATATAATGTGTTAGTTGTAAACCAATGACACAATCATTGGGAATTCATTAAAGTTAATTTTTATACACTATAAAACAACTGTTAAAAATGGAAAACAAAACAGAGTGGGATCAAATAGAGTCACAATTCAATTTATATATCTGATAAAGGACTACTACTGAAAATGTCACCTTAAAACTCAACAATGAGGAAACCAACAAGCCAATTTAAAAGTGGAACCGCGGTGACAGGCACATCACCAAAGAAAATATACAACGGTAAATAGCGTATGAAAAGATGTCCCTAATCATATGTCATTAGGGAACTGAAAACTAAAACAACACTGAGGTAAAACTACACCCCTGTTAGGACAGCCCGAATCCAGAACTAACAACAGCAAACGCTGACAAAGGGGTGAACAATGGGGCTCTCATCCACATCTGGTGAGATGGAAGGACACAAACCCTTTGGAAGACAGTTTTCTTGTTTCCCACTAAACTAAACACACTCAGACTGTACAATTCAGCAATTATGCTCTCTAAGAAGGACTGAAAAACTTATGTCCACACAGATCGTTTAGGCACAGATATTGGTAGTGTCTTTGTTATAATTGCCAAAGCTTGGGAGAAGTCAAGATGCTCTTCAGTAAGTGAACAGTTAAATAAATTTATGTCAAGATATTCAGAATCCTCAGATGAAACAAGGGCTGAAGACAAACTCATAAACCACCTGAAGAACTGTCTATGGGGTGAAGGAGTACATTTGAGAGCCAAACAAAGGCAAGAAGCAGACATAGGACCTTGAATACATAGGTGTTGATGATAAGAATTGTGATCTATGGATATTCAAACAGATTGAAAAGTAAACAAGAGGGTAAGAGACACAATTGCAACAGGAGTCATTTGGGGAACAGTAAAAGAAATTTAATATGAACTTAAGATTTAAAATTCCAGGAGCTGATTCACTAGGCATAACAAAAACAGCAGTGATAGTTTAAGAAGCTGACCAATCGTGCAGTCTGTGTCCTAACATTTGCATTTCTTGTCACAGAACCAAAAGAAACAAAGTGGCAATGATAATGTTTATAGTCACAGAGCAAACACTTGGAGCAGGCACTTGGAAGCAAACCAAGTGCCCATTGACAGGAGGGTGGAGAAATCAGATAAAATGTGACATAGTCGCATAGTGACACAAAAGAACGCTATAGCGCAGGCAAGACAAACCTGTTACAGCCCCATAGAGCAACTTCAATCTCGACATCTCTATGACTAGAAAACAGAAATACGTTCAAGAGGCTATTTTCACCATTTTTACACTGCAACCAAGTGTCGCAAAGTTTAAAAGTTAGAGCTAAACAAGGGACTTTCTAGAAATTTTAGGAACATCAGCAGTCTTTAAAGTGATAAAAAAAAATTCAAAGTGTCTATCATGGAATAGAAGGGTAGAAGGATATGGCTTGATAGGAGATATGTTACTAGTGAGAGGAAAAGCACGAGAGGACTATGCTAAATAAACAACAAAAGCATATTTATGTAATTAGTCTTCTGTTATTTATTATGACAAAATATGTAAAAAAATAATTAACTTATAAAAAGAAAAGATTTCTCTTGGCTTACAACTTCAGAGACTTTTTTCCCCGCTGAAATTCCTTTTACACAAGCAGGTTGCTTCTGAACAGACAGCTGAGCTTCAGCAGTATGTCTTACGACCCACTGCACAAGCCATGCAACAACAACCACAGCCTGCTTATGATCCCCTTGCCTGTGCTATGGTTACAGATTGCAATATATCCCCACCAGCAATTTTAGAGGCATCACTGTCTCAAGAGGCAGACCCCATTCATCAAGGAGACATGCCACTCCTTGCATATTGAGAGAAATGACCAGCCTGAGTGTCATTCTTCCACCAAGGATGCTCCCGACTCAGTTTAACCTTTGTTGTACATCCTGTCATCCATCATAAGGAGTACGTATCCACCACACAGCAAGGGTGTGTAAGGAGGCCGGCAGAACTTGGCCTGGTCTGAGTAATAGGAATGAGTCCCTGTAAGAAGGGCAGGGTTATCTCCTCCATCTCCCTATAGATTGTCACTAGTACAAACTGCTAACCTCATGCTGGGAAAGAGCCTATCCAAGGGAGGATACCCCAGGCAGGACCAATCAGGGATGAGAGGAAATCCAAAAGGCTATAAAAAGTCAGACTCAGAGCCCCACCACACCTTCATGGGCACCCACCTCTAGGGGACCTCTCCCATCCCTTTGATGGAGCTGTTTGTCGGTTCTGATGAAGTCTGTTGTTTTTGGTTTTGCTCTCTCTGTGGCTAGTGCTTCTCAGTTCCCTGTCAATCTGTGACTTACTTTACCCCCGCTGTGACTGTCACTTTCTATCCAAGACCTTCACCATCTTACTTCTCCTCTCAGGCAGCCTGCAACTTATTTTTTGTCAGGGACCCTGACTATTCCTACTTACACTCTGAGGCAGTGGTGCTATCCTTGATGATGCTGCCTTACCCAAGACCCCTGCAACAGATGCACACCGCTCCATACCACATATGGAAAGGTAACCATATCAGGATTGCCCCCTTGGACGCTCCACCCCCAGACACATAATCTTCAATCACACTTCTCATCTCCCTTCTAAGGACAGTCAACTGTCTCCTCCCCAGCTCAGTTTTGAGCCTCTTGGTCCCTGGTCCCTTTCTCTGCTTCCTGGGGGAAAACCATGCTGGGTTTATATTATTTTCTTCCTGGTAGGAACTCATATCAAAGACTACTTGAGCCTGGGGTCGTATTTTGACATTCTAGATCTCACAGTCCTCAGCTATGAAAACAGGGAGGTTGCATCAAAGACCTTGTAAAGAGTGTACTTAGTTCTGCTAGTATGTGTTCAGGTATAGGAGAATGTGCTGGATTGTGGGCAGTTTATCAGAGGCCCTGAAGAACCTGATCTTCCCTCCTCCAGCAGCCATCAATGGCCAATAGCTCACGTGCTAGGGGTGGAACTGCACAAGCCCCTCCTACCCAAGCTGGAATTTTGCCTGACTTGATCCTGTGCAAGTCTTGTACATGCTGTGGTCATGGAAGAAGGATTTGGAAGATCCAAACAGCGAGAGGTGGTGCCTGTATATGAAGAGTATTGACTGCACAAGACAAGGATGTCTCGGGTGCTCACAGCAGCAGAGCCTGCACACACAAGGACTGCAGTTCTCTATAGGACAACTTTCAACTATAAATTCAATTTTTCAAACAGTTATGGAATCATTCAGATTTTCTATTTCTCCTTGCATCCATTCCGGCAATCAGTTTCTTTCGAGGAATTTGTTTATTTCATCCAAGTTAGGAAACTAACTCTGGTAAACTATTCATATTTACCTCTTTATTATCTCTGATAATAAAATATTTTTCATGATAGTGTTTAACTGGCGTCTTTTCTTGATCAGTCTAGGTAGAAGGTTTCAATCTTATTAATCTTTTTAAAAACCACTTTCAATTTCTTTGATTCTTATTTTTTATTAACTTCCATTTTGATATTTTTCTACTTACTTTAATTTCCTTCTTTCTTAAGTTTTATAAAAGTAATGTAGATAACTGCTCACCTTTCTCGTCTGAAAGCATCATCTTAAGCTTCATGTACTGCTTTAGAGGTCTTCACTAACTTTTTTTCATTTTGTTTTCATCTCAGCATTTTCCTAATTTCCTTGAGATGTTTCTGTTTGATATGTGGTTGTTTGGAAGTATAGCAACACATTGCTATATGTAATGGTCTATCCTGTCTCTTTAAGAGAAAATCCCCATCCACTCCCTCCCCTGTCCACCACTGAGGCAGGGAGATCTTTCTTCCTGCTTGCAGCCCAAGCCCTTCCTTTCCCATCTCTCTCCCAAAGAGGTAGCTGTCTGTTGTGGCTCCTCTCCTCTCCCCCTCCCCGCCTCTCTCTCCTTTTCCCCCATCTCCCCTTCTCCCCTTTTCTCTTACCCCTCCATAACCCACTAAATAAATACCCACTTCCTCTGCATGGCATGCCTACCCATCTCGTTCTCTCACCCACCATGCAGCTCCTGCCTAAGACCTGCTGGGCCTCATGGTCCACGGGCCACTCTGGGGCTTCCAGCCTGGGACCCACTGCCCACCACCTGCCACTGCCCAGGGACCTACAGCATTGTACTTAAACCATAACACTATGGGTAAGGATATGTTCTAAGATTTCATCATTATGGAGACATCATACAGTATGCCAAAACAATGATAGCTATGACCTTACTAGGCAAGGTAGTTCTAGTATCATCATGGTATATATGCTCAAACACCGACAGAAACATGTGGTATATAACTATATGCTGTTTAGTCTTCACCACTGGAGAAAGTTCCCCACCGCTCGTGGGTGTATGAATATTCACAATTTGAGTGTGAGCTCATGATATGCCACGACACATATTTGGAGGTCATACAGCGTCGTTTGAGACAGTTTCTGTGTTCTCTACTACATAGGTAGGCTCTCCTCTCTCCACCTCTCTTCTCACTAGAAGAGAGCTGGAAGTACAGACATGTGTTCTCATGTCTGACTTTACATTGGTTCTGGAGATCTGAATTCAGCACCTCATATTTACAAGACTTTACCCACTAAACCATTTACTAAGTCCCCAAATATTATTAATGAATTTTAAATTTAATTACCCAAAAGTTGGAGAACACAGTTTCAGTTTCAAAAACATATTAGCAGTTGTTTAATTGTTGAATATACCATATATCTTGATTACTATTATTATTATGTTATCCCTTAACATAATAAAAGGTATATATGATAAACTGGTATCCAACAATGAAGAAAAACATGATGCAATCACCCTGAAATCAGGTCTAAGTAGGGCTGTCCAATATTCCCACTCCTTTTTATTATTGTACTTAAAGCACTAGTTGGAACAAGGAAGAGAAAATCAATAAATCTGGAAATCAAAAGGATTCAAAGTGGAGAGGAAGAAGCCAGTTCTCCCTATGTTGTAGCCACACATTTGGTGTGACATCGGTCAGAGTCCAGCCTCAAGGGTTCCTACGCTCCAGGGTAGGGGTGTGGTTTGGAAATGTTAGGCAGAATAAAAAGAGATACAAAAGAAATACAGAAACATAGGATAGTACCTGGAGGGCAACTCAGTAAATCCTGAAACTGCCCCAAGTTTATTTCTTTTAATCTTTAAATATCCCAATCCAAAAAAAGGGGAAGAAAGCAAAAGATTTTTTTATCATGATACAAGAAACAAACAAAGTAATTACCATCTTATTACCCAAACACCAAGTAACCACACCCTAGGTCAAGATAGCTTTGTTAGTAGCCACACCTTAAGTCAAATCTCCTGTCAATGACCTGAAGAAGCAAGAATAGGCTTAAACTCTCTAGTCTTCAGTCAGGGTGAAATGGAACCACTTCTGTGGGCCCTTATAACCCTATTTACAGATGATATTCTGCATAAGAAATCACAAAGATTCTACCAGGAACTTATAAAAACAATAAAAATTCATCCAAGTGACTGAAGAAAAAATCAAATTGCAAAAACCAACAGCTTCTCTATAAACCAACAGTAAATACCAGAAAAGGAGGTTGTAGGCAAGCTCTCATTCACAGTAGGCTCAAAGAAAATAAACTGTCTAAGAATAAACATAACCAAGGAAGTGAAAGACCTTTATAAATGAAGACTTTAAACTTCTGAAGAAAAAAAAAATAAACTTCTGAAGAAAAAAAAAACCTTATAAGATAGAAAGGCATCTCATGCTCATGGGTTGATAGAATATTGTGAAAATGACCATTGTACCTAACACCATTTACAAATGCCATACAATCCCAACCAAAGCTCACATATCCCATTCTTCACAAAAATAGAAAAAAAACTAACCTAAAATTTATATGGAATCACAAGAGACCTTCAAGAGCCAAAACAATAATGAATAGAACTAGCAATGCTTCAGAATTGTCATTCCTAACCTTAAGATATGTTATAAAGTCTTATTAATAGAAACAGTATGACATTGTCACAAAAACAGGCATGTAGACCAATGGAACAAAATAGAAGACCCAAACATGACTATGTGTAGCTATATCCATCTAATATTTGACAGAGATGTCAAAAAGATAGACTGCAGAAAATACAGACAAAGGGTGTGAGGAAATTTGAATATCCATATATAGAAGAATGAAAGCAGATCCATATCTATCACTCTAAAGATAAACTCCAGGTGAACCAAAGACCTAAAAGTGAAACCTGAAACACTGAAATTGCTAGAAGAAAACATATGCAGTACCCTACAGAATACAGATGTAGGAAAGGACTCTCTGAATAAGATCCCATTGCCCAAGGAATAAGGTCAACAATTGACAAGTGGGACTTAAAAAACCAAAATGCTCCTTCACAACTTAAGAAATAATCAATCAAGTGAGGACTAAGTCCACAATGGGAAAGACTCTTTGCCAGCTATATAACTAAACTAGAAAGAGAATTGTAGGAGAAGGCCCCCTTTGTTTTATCCCAGCGTCTGGCTAACTTACACCCAAAAAAATCACACAGAATTTATATTAATTAAATTACTGCTTGGCCCATAAGCTCTAGCTTCTTATTGGCTAACTCTCACATCTTGATTCAATCCATTTCTAATAATCTGTATGTCACCATGAGGTAGTGGCTTACCAGGAAAGATTCAGCATGTCTGACCTGGCAGCTTCATGGTGGCTCTCTCTGACTCTTCTTCCCAGCATCCAGTTCTGTCTACTCTGCCTACCTAATTGCTGCCCTATCAAAAGGCCAAGGCAATTTCTTTATTTGACCAATGAAAGAAACACAAATGCAGAAGGACCTCCTACACCAGAGAATTATCAAAAGAAGGAAAAAATGGCTAAGGAATGTCTCAAAAATTTTCATTATCAGTCAGGCAGTGGTGGCACATGTCTTTAATCCCAGCACTAGAAGGCAGAGGGAAGCTGATCTCTGTGAGCCTGGTCTACAAGAGCTAGTTCCAGGACAGGCTTCAAAGCTACAGGGAAACCCAGTCTTTAACCATAAATAAATAAATAAATAACAGATAAATAGATAGATAAAATTCACGATCCCTAGCAATTAGGGAAATGTAAATCAAACAGTGTTGTGATTTTATCTTACCCCAATCAGAATGGCAAACATCAACAAAACAACCAATAACAAAGGCTGGACAGATTGTGAGGAAAAGGGAACTCTTATTCACTGCTGGTAGGATTGCAAACCAATCAAGTCACTTCAGAAAACAGTATAGAGATTCTTCAAAAGGCTACAGATAAATACCATATGACCCAGCTAGACTGCTCCTTTGACGTATGCCCAACAGAATTGACATCCTACTCCACAGATACTTGCTCAGCCATGTCCATTGCCCTATTTACAATAACTAGAAAATAGAAAAATATAAATGTCCTTTAACTGACAAATGGATCATAGAAACATGGTACATGTACACAATGGAATACTATTCAGCTGTAAAGAAAAATGAAATTTGTAAGCAAATGTATGGAACTGGAAAAGATCATACTGAGTGAGGTGACCCAAGCCCAGAAAAACACCACATGTTCTTTCTCATCTGTGACTCTAAACTCCAGACCTTCATGTTACCTGGAGTAACTGCAGAATCCAGGAAAGTCTAAAGGGACCAAGTAGAAAGGGCAATAGAGAGAACAGCAAAGTGAATGTAATTTGATAGGAAAATTGGGCAAAAATTAGGAAAGGGAAGGGAGGTCAATTTAAGAAAGGGGGAGGAGAACAAAACAATAATAAGATTGTTTGAAAAAATCATAACAATTGTATTATTTATCTAAAATTACATAGATACATATGTTTATGCATATATGGTTAACAATGCTCTCTGTAAGAGCCAAAGACTAGCAAAAACCCAAAACCAGGCATGAGAAAGTCCCCTATGAGCTGCTGGTCAGGGGAGTTCAAGAGACTCCCTCAACTTTATAGGCCATTACTATTGACCTTGGTTACCTCTCAGAGATGGGAGGTAAGTCTCTCTTTATGAAGACACCATGCATTTCTGACAGGACTCGAAGGAGCTAAAGTGAGTCTGACCGAAAGCTTCCTCCCTGAGGACTAGCTTTCCTGGTTCCAGAAGGTGCTATGAAAGCTCCCAAGGGAGGGAAGCAAGCAACAGTCCTATCTAGCTATGAAGTCTATGGACTACAACAATGACCAGCACAGCATGAACCCTACAGGCACAATAGTGGCACACATACCATGGTAAGTAGCCAACAGCTCTCCAATTGGACTTAGGGCCCACTCAGCAAAAAAACAAATAATGTCTGGTACAGGAAGCCTAGCCAAACACCTGGAGCTAATGAAGCCATGAATCTTAGAGGGAAGCCTCTAATCATTACTTTACAAAGCATAGTTTCTAACTGCATTTTAAATATTTAGTCTTATAGCCACAGGTAAGTGTAGCTTTCACTCTTCAGCAAAGAAACTTCTCTTTGCAAAGGATAGAGACCATTACGTTAAAAAGCAGAGAACAAGTGATCATATGGTGCCTAGCCCCAACTCACTGATTTATAGCACATTCCTGCATCTAAGGCTCAGGGAACATCATGGAAGAAGGGTCAGACAAACTGTAAGAACCAGAGGTGTGAGGTTGTGTCTCCTAGAAATATTAGGGAAGCTATTTCCATAAAGTGTTAACAACATAGCTGCCTACACAGGACCTAAACAAGGATGACACCAACAGACATGTTAATGTGGTAGAAAGAAATTTCATGGGACATCAACCCTAGACAAAGAACTACAGGCAACTAGGAAATGCTGAAAGCAAGAGAAATAGTCTTCCCCAGGAAAGAGTCCCCCATGATTGTGCAATACCAAGTGATCAGCCTTGAAATCATACACATGCAGTATATTGACTGAAGTGTGTGTGTGTGTGTGTGTGTGTGTGCTTAACAATTAGAGGAAGAGAGGTCAGAGGCTATGAATTTGAGAGATATCAGAGTGAGAAGGACATGGGATGGGTTGGAAGGAGAAAAGGGAAGGGGAAATGATGTAATTGTATTTTAGTTTTAAAAAATAAAAAAATATTCATTCAAAGCAACTCTTTATACCAGCTTATGATACAAGGTTTTGTTGGTGTATGTTTGCCGTTTCTAGCCACCTCATAGGATAGTTCTCTTAATTAATATGTACAAGACTGATTTTTAGAGAGTACAGGTTTGAGTTACCAGTTTTGTAGCAGTTCCGGCCCTTAAGAGGGTAGGAGAGACCAGTAGTTCAGAGTTGAAGGCCAGTAGAGTCTGGACAGCCTGAACAACATGAGACCCTGTCTCAAGCCCCATCTCTCCCAAATAAAAAGGAAATAAGAAAAAAAAATCAGTTCCCTTCCATTCTAGACCCACATGGACTGCATGGACATAAATAATTAAAACATTATTGTGACTTTGGCTCATGCTAAGCAAGCACTCAACAACGACTTTCAGCCCATGTTATGATTTTAGCCAACCAGCATGGCTGGCACTTCCAGGTTCCAGGTCCACGCATGTGCAGATTAGCCCTCAGGCAAAAGCACCTAGCCACCCCGGGGACCTTAAGAGGCCCTATGTGACCCACATGTGGCATGGTTACATCACCTACATAAGACGCAGGTACGTAAGCCCTTGTGGGCATGTGTGAGCTCCATCATCTGCGTATGACGTAGCTATGTCATCTCCCTGTGCGCATGTGCTAGGCAGCCTTTAAAAGCTGGACGCGCTCTCTTCAGCCCTCTCTCTCTGCACACCGACTTCACCAGGCCTCTACACGTCTCCTCTAATAAACTCCTGAGCAGTTTCGTTGTGTGTTTCGTGCTTCCTTCTCACTCGTGCCAGGGACTCTCACCCAGCCCAGCCCGCTATGCGTTAGTCTCTACGACATTTCTAGACTTCAAGGCATAGTAATCACTTCCCTGTTGATAGTCACATTGGGATTTCTATCTCCATTGTACCCTCTTATAACTAAAGGACAGAGCTATTGAAGGTCCAGGCCCTGGCCAGAGCTCAGAACATTACAGCTTCCAGTGTTTCTGCTGACCTGTCAAATACTAAACAACTCAGACTTCCTAAGGCAGCCCAGCTTTGTGAGTTCTTTGTCATCATCTGCCACTTTTGGAGGGAAGCTTAATGTTTTTCCATCATCAACACAGGAAACACTGATCTAAAAATAATAACAAAGCATTTGAAAAGTTCTATTTACACAGATATAAATCTTTTTTCTTAATTAAAACTTAGTTAAGGTCATACTACATGAATGTTAAGCATAACGTGTTCCACGGCAGCTTCATTGGCCTGTCAGGTCCACGTCTGGGGGATTACCCAGCCCACGGTCATGAATACGAGAGACGAGTCTGTGGAAGCCCTTTCCACAGTGAGGATTTATCTTGAATTGTGTATTTAGGATGATGGCCCATATGAACAGTTTCACAAAGAGGACATTTTTATTAAAGGCTTCTTATCTTCAGTGAGAGAAAATAATAAAATATCTGAATGTTTTCTTTAATCCCTTCAGGATTAAACTTTTGGAAACTACAGCCATCCCTTGTTGGATATTAACATGCAACCCAACTTGAGCTGCCATCTCCCTGTACTTTGTCCCAAGTGGGTTTAGAAGTATATCCTTTAGCAAAGATGGAGAAGATACATTCACCCATGTTTGGTTCTTACAGGTCCCCAGAGGGCTGTCTGCAAAAACAACAGTGTCATGCTGTTGGCAAGATTTCAAATGACACTCAATTCGGTTGGTAATTGTTTTTTACTGGAGCCTGATTTATTCAAGATGAGGTCCAGATGCCTGCAGTTAAACTTGGACACTCCAAGTGATTTCACCAAGCCAGCATCTTTGCAACCTTCTAGTGCCTCGTAAGTAGTGCACAGATTTGACTTGTGATATAAACATTTGTCACTTTCATCTCTATGATAAAATTCCTCCTGGCTTGAAGGCCATGGGCAGTTCTGTGATGTAAAGATCTATATAACCTAGTTTGAGGGTCTCCAACATCCTCTTCCGGGATGGGCAGACCATCTCTGTGATATGATTTGTAGCTCACGTCTTTCTACAGTAGAAAATCTCTTTCCTCTTCCCCCTCCCTTCTGCTGTCTTCTCTAATGTCCTCACTGATTTCATGCTCATTGTGGTAAAGGTCATCCCCATCAATATATCAATATCCTGCATCAATGACTATTTTATTGATACAAGGTCTCCATAGGAATAGGTTTAAGATCTGAGTAGGTGCCAAGCCCCATGACTAAAATGCTATTTCTGTCACTTAGAGGTATTTGGGGGTTCTCATCACTGAGCTTCATCTTGGAGAAGGAATCCGAAACTTCCACTTTCTAGAAGTGATTCTGGCAAGGTCCTCCTGATGCCACTGAAGGCAAGTCATCCTTAGTGTTTCTCTTCCAGAAAACAAAGCCACCAGGTTTCAGGCAAATGAAACATTGCCTACAAGGCTACTTTATATTTTTGGTTGTGTGCCTAGCCTTTAACAGCTGAGCCATCTCTCCAGCCCAACACGGCTACTTCAAAAGGATTGCTTATATGATGTTTCAGCGAGTATGGTCCTGCATTCCGCCAGCAAGCTCAGATGGGCATTACAGTGGAAGAAGGGGTGTTTCACTAGAGCTTTCCAGTGTCCGTATCTCACACGGAGCACCCAGTTGTCTCCAGGATATCCAAAATCAGTGAGACGAATCTCAAAGGATGCCAGACATGCATTGTTTTTATCCTGAGGCTTTTTCTTCGAGTTTTCAGGTGTGTCGATTTGATCTGCGCCGATACCTGGATCTTCTTTTCTGGCATCCCCTGAACCTTGGTAGTCCTGGAGAACATCAGTGGTTGTACAAGTGACTAGATGTCAGCCTAGAATTCTCAAGGCTTAGAAAGATGTGGCCTCTATTTGCCTCTGGGGACCCTAACAGTTTTTGACGTTCCAGCTCTCATGGTCCTCAGCTATGAAAATTGGAAGGTTATGCAGAGGCTCTCCGAGGCCTCTTCCAGCATCTGTGATGTTCATTCTTCTTATCATTATGGGAAACACTAGGGAACATTATCTATACAGGTCCTGAGAACCAGCTATGGAAGGTGCTAGAGAGCCACTCTAGAGGCTCATCTGCTCCATTGTAACCCCCTTTCCTCACCCATGATGCTGCCTCAGTGGCATTAGTGACAGCAGACCCTCAGTACGTCAGTCTGAAGTAGATGCTAGCGCATCACTAGGGATTGGATGGGCTGGGCTCGGAATCTCTTCATCTTTCCTTTACATTTTGCCCTTGCTTCATGACAGCAGTGGGCACCCTGTTGAAAACAGCCATAGAAAAGCAAATACTGACTCTTGAGGATACGACGTAGGACCTCAAGAAGACAACACATTACCCGAGAAATTCTAGAGCTGAATTCTCCAGTATGGCAGCCACTTGTCACATGACCCTGAACTGTGGCTAGTCTTAACTGAGATGTGATATAAGCTATAAGGCATAGTGTAAAACATAAATAACAAATGTATTAATAATGGAATAATTGTTGATATGATCATTTTAATGCACTGGGTTAAAGTACAGATTTAAATTCACTTTTGACTCTTATAGTTCTTCAGTTAGGCTATTAGACAATGTAAAATTCTGGATATGGTTCACTTTGTGCTTCTGTTCTCTAGAGTCATATAATTTTATAGCTTTTGGTGATGGTGGTAAACCCACTTCTCAAGAAGGAACTCACCGTGGTTACATATTCATCACCCATCATGTAGTGTTAGACAGCCGATAAGAATTTTTAAACCACTTAAACAAAGCTAGTATTTTTATGGGGTTTTGGGGGTTTTCTTCCTTCTTTTTCTCTTCTCTTTTCAAATCACCGGGGATCTTAAGCGAAAGTGATGACAGGACACAGTAGGTTAGAGAGTACGTCTTTAGGTGCTAACTTGGTTTGTTTGTTTTCCCTGAAAGAGAAACACGGCCATGAGTCAGTTGTTTGTCTAAGACAATGAATTGCAGAACACCTGTTCACAGTTATACGTCCCCACCTTTGTTGAAATTAAACACACGGGGGAGGGGAGGGAGGGAAGGAGGTCCAATTGTCTGGTATGTACCAGTGTTGGGCCATCTTCCTTCTGGCTGGATTTCTGTATTCTTTATCATCAGCATCAGCATCCCAGTTAACGCTCCCCCTTCACTTTCTGTCTCTTGCAAACTGTGTGAACCAGACTCTTGCTTCCCTCACACAGCAACTGTCTCATAAATAACGGGAAAAGAACGTATGAACTGGATTGGCCTCATGACGTGTTAAAACGCTAAGTGTGCAGGTGATGGGGTGAGGGGGATCACTGAGGGCATCGAGTAGGAAGAACAACTCCTAATTCTCTGGAGGAAAGGATGGTGCTTGTGTTTAGAAAAGAATTCCTGCAATCAGAAAGGCCATCTCTTTCTCATTTTGTCCAGGCACTGGCTTTGGGATTTTGTGTCATCCCAGCAGCCAGGAATGGCAATCGTGCATACTTAGCTTACCCCATTCCCTCCTCAGTACTCTGTGAGGTCCCACCCACTTCTCCATCACACTCCATAGATAGCAAGTGTGGGCTCCTAAGTCTGGAAGGAGGAAAAGAACAGGTTTCTACCTAATACCACTGAGAATCCTTTTAGGGATTTCCACAGAAACTGTGCTGGGGGTGGAAGAAATGGTTTCTCATTGGTATGAATCCTATTTTAACACATATTTCCTGAGAACCACGTTCAGAGACTCCTATTGCCTCTGGGTTGACTACCTTTTACAGTACACACAGAATGATCTTCCAAAATGTCAATATGACCACATACTTGAAACTGTTCAGGAAACCTCCCATGATTAAAAACCCTTGGCGTGTCCTGCAAAGCCTTCCACACCCAATTCTTTTCTATTTTTCTAACATCATCTTTCACCCTAACACTTGCGACCCCCTTCAGACACATGGGTCTTTTACTTTGGCTTTTACTGGTGTGATGTCTCCAATATGTTCACTGTAGTGTCCCACAGACACTCATGTGTCACAGTTCTGTGACTACTGTATGAAGAAGACAAACACCCTGAGCCAAGGACTCAACTCCCAGAATGTTTGTCCCTGCTCACTAGGCCTGATTACACACACAATCATGCACACACGTGCATGCACACACGCACGCACGCACACACACACACACACGCATACCCTCATTCATGCATGCACTTGTGTGGAGGACAGAGAACAAGATGTGTAAATTGGTTTTCTGCTTCCACCCTGTGGGTTGCAAGAACTGAACTTAAGTCGTCAGGCTTGGCAACAAGCACCATTGCTCACGAAATGGTCTTGTCGGCCTCATATGGGTGATTTTTAAAGATGTATTTTCTTTATTGGTTTTCTACACATAACTTTTTGTTAAGTTTTAAAATTGCCCTAATCGCAGCACTATACATTCCAAATTCTTCATCTCCTTCACTCTCTTTATTTCTTCCTTGGGCCTGAAGCGCAGTGTCAATCTGCAAACTCTTTTGGGTTAGCATCATCAAGTACACTGGCTACCCCAAATGGTATTTAAAAAAATAACTAAGGCCTGTTTTGAAAGAGACAGTGTTGCCTGAATTGGGGTCAAGTTCCTTGTTCTGTACTGTACTCATGGGGATAGGGGAGCAGGGAAACACAAATCTTAGTTAAGGGAGCGACCTTAGGGTTGGCAAGAGACTTGAACCTAGAGTGGCTCCCAGGAGCCCAAGGCGATGTCCCCAGTTAGTTCCTTGGGCAGCTGAGGATAGGGAACCTGAAATGACCCTATCCTATAGCAATACTAATGAATATCTTGCATATCACCTTAGAACCTTCATCTGGTGATGGATGGAGATAGAGACAGAGACCCACACTGGAGCACTGGACTGAGCTCCCAAGGTTCCAATGAGGAGCAGAAGGAGGAGCAAGGAAGTCAGGACCACGAGGGGTGCATCCACCCACTGAGACAGTGGGGCTGATCTATTGGGAGCTCACCAAGGCCAGCTGGACTGTGACTGAAAAAGCATGGGATAAAACTGGACTCTCTGAACATGGCGAACAATGAGGGCTGATGAGAAGCCAAGGACAATGGCACTGGGTTTTGATCCTACTTCATGTTCTGGCTTTGTGGGAGCCTAGCCAGTTTGGATGTTCACCTTCCTAGACAGGGACGGAGGGGGAAGGACCTTGGACTTTCCACAGGACAGAGAACCCTGACTGCTCTTTGGACTGGAGAGGGAGTGGGAAAGGAGTGGGGGGAGGGGGAGAAGGGGGGAGGAGGGGGAGGGAAATGGGAGGCTGGGAGGAGGTGGAAACTTTTTTTTTCTCTTTTTCTCAATAAAAAATTTTAAAAAAGAAAGAAGCTAGAAAAAAATTATAAAAAAAAAAAAAGAAGAAGAAGCCGGGCGGTGGTGGCACACGCCTTTAATCCCAGCACTCGGGAGGCAGAGGCAGGCGGATCTCTGTGAGTTCAAGACCAGCCTGGTCTACAAGAGCTAGTTCCAGGACAGGCTCCAAAACCACAGAGAAACCCTGTCTCGAAAAACCAAAAAAAAAAAAAAAAAAGAAACAAGGGAATAGTTTTATCTTGGCAAGCCCAGAGAAGCCTTTCAGATGCTGGGACATTTTGACTGAGGCTTCAAAGATGACCAGGCACAGGGAACAGGAACAAACACTCTAAGAACTGTGCGCTCTTAAGTTTAGGGGCTTTTGTCTTCATCTTGGCAGCCACAGAACAACATGTAATACATCAAAAGTGTCTGTAAAACTGAAGTGAACGTGTTGGAGACGTCACATCAGTAAAGAAAACCCAGGGGTCTGGTTGAGCTGCAGGTGTCAGAGTGAAAAGATGATGTTGGAAGAACAGAAAAGAACCAAGTGAGGAAGGTTTTGCAGGACATGCCAAGGGTTTCTGAGTTCTATCCTAAAATTACAGTGCGGGGGAGTTACTCGAGCAGTTTTGCATGTATGGTCATAGGCACACACACATATGTACACACATATACCCAAATAAATAATTGTAAATTTAAAAATGTTTTAATCCATCTGTAGAAGATAGAACAAAATGGAACGTGGAGGTGGGTTAACAAAAACAAATAGTAGCACCACAGACTTAATCCCAAGCAGGCCAATTAGCACACTCAGTGTGAAGTTGGCTAGACAACCTGGCTAGAAGCAGATACCATTTGACTGGGTGACATGAGGACGCGATGCTGGGCTGCTCAGGAGAATCCACTTTAAACATAAAGACACAAATAAATCTATGTAAAACCGGGCCTGGTGCCTACAACCCCAGTACTCAGGAAGCTAAAGCAGAGGGTCATCATAGGTTTGGAGGCAGCCTGTGCGTCAAGAGAAATCCTCACCTAAACAACTGATCAACACATAAGCCTCGCTAACATTACTCCAAATGAACTGGAAGCCATATCACTATCAGACGATGGAGGTTTTAAACCAAGGAACATTATCAGGGATAATAAGGGTCACTGCACAGTGGTAAAGGGCTTTGTTCATAAGAATGACATAAACCTTTTGCCCTGATTACAGAGATTCAGAGAAAGTGCCAGAGAAGTAAATGAACATATCACTGAACGTGGAGATCTCAATGCCTCTCAGTAATTGTAAGGACAAGCACACAGACCGTTGATATGGAGGATATAGAAGATTTTAATACCTCTGTCTACTAAATTGAGCTACACAGCATTTTCAAATGCACATTCCTTTAAACAACATTTGCCATGACTTTCTTGGCCATTAATACACTTAAATTTTTAAAATTATAAAAGTAGGTTCTCAAGCCGGGCAGTGGCGCACATCTTTAATCCCAGCACTTGGGAAGCAGAGTCAGGTGGATCTCTGTGAGTTCTAGGCCAGCCTGTTCTATAGAGCGAGCTCCAGGACAGGCACCAAAGCTACACAGAGAAACCCTGTCTCGAAAAACCAAAAGAATAAAAAAAAAAATAGATTCACAGACCTAAATGGGATGTCATCATCAAAACTTTCCTTCCTGTGCTCAGAGAACCCTGTGGAGAGGAAGTGTAAAGAGTGTGAGAGCCAGTGGCAGTGGCAGACACTAAGGAAGCAGCAGCATCCAGACAAAATGGAACTGATGCAGCATGCACATGGCCTGCAGAGGTCTAAGCCGTATGGGGTCCCTGCGCTGAGAGGGGACGTGGACATGCCTGTGGACATGCCCCTACCCCTAACTCAGAAGCTATCTCCAATGGCAACTTCTCACAAAGGAGAAATTAGCTTTCTCCATTGGGGTCTCATCAAGTACAGAAACCACACTTCAGGGCAGGCCCATGCCCAGCAGTAGATAGCTAACACAAAATGAACTTGATGGCATTTGGGAGGCATTTTGTCTCATAAGTCTTTGGACATTATTTTTAAACTTAAGGTCTTTGGCTTATACATTGTGGTTTTCAATTTTGTGTTTTTATGTGTGCAAATGTGTGTGTCTCTGCATCTGTATGTGTTTCTTGTGCTTTTTTCTTTTTAAACTTTGTGTGTGTGCATGCATGCATACGTGTGTGTGTGTGTGTGTGTGTGTGTGTGTGTGTGTGTGTTTTGTACTATTTGTGTTTGGTTTGGTTTTTATCTTATTTTACTTAGATGCCTGTGTTTTCTAATGAGAGAGAGAGAGCAAGAAAGGATATGAATTTGGATGGGTGGGGAGGTGGAGAGGATCTGAGACAAGTTAGAAGGGAAATTATAATCGGAATATATTGTATGACAAAAACCTATTTTCAATAAAACTAAGGTATAGAAAAAGAAAAGTTCTTTGACCAGAATGAAATTAATTATACATTCATAACAGAAAAAAATTACATGAAATTCTCCCCAAATATCTGAAAGTTGAACAATGAACTTCCAAGTAGCCATGACCAAGACAGATCACAGAGGAATAGAGATTATTTTGAATACAATGGAGATAAAAACACTAACATATATAAAGACTATGAAAAGATGGGAGGTGAATCAGAAAGAAAAATATGATCAGTGATTTCAGTTATCACCTTACCACACCTGAAGAGGAAGAGGAAAGGAAATCTGAAATAAGCAGAAGAAAGAAATAATAAATTACATCAGGGCAGAGATTGAAGAAGTAAAGCACAGAATGAAGGGCCCAGCGAAACAAGAACTTGGCTCTTTGAGAAGGTGGGTGAGATCGATACACTTCAAACTTAATGGGTCAGGAAAAAATGCACCCCCACACTGAGACAATGCGGATGTTCTATCAGGAACTCACCAAGGCCAGCTGGCCCGGGTCTGAAAAACCATGGGATAAAACTGGACTTGCTGAACATAGAGGACAATGAGGACTACTGAGAACTCAAGAACAATGGCAATGGGTTTTTGATCCTACTGCACGTACTGGCATTGGGGGAGCCTAGGCAGTTTGGATGCTCACCTTACTAGACCTGGAAGGAGGTGGGTGGTCCTTGGACTTCCCACAGATCAGGGAACCCTGATTGCTTTTCGGGCTGATGAGGGAGGGGGACTTGATAGGGGAAGGGGGAGGGAAATGGAAGGCGGTGGCGGGGAGGAGGCAGAAATCTTTAATAAATAAATAAATTTAAAAAAATCACCAACACCAGCAATAAGAGAAGTGACTGGGCTATGCATTCTTTAGGTTCAAAAATATAAGGAAATGATACTGTTTGTTAATCAATTTGTGATTTTGCAATTTTAACCACTTAGGCAAATTTCTTAAAACAAAAAAACTATCCATATGCACTCAAGAAAAAATAGATAACATGGAGAGAAGACACACATGCACTGAAGGAACTTGATTTATTTATTTGTTTTGTTTTGTTTTTGTTTTCAAGACAGGGTTTCTCTGTATATCCCTGACTGTCTTGGAACTCTCTCTGTAGATGAGGCTGCCTTCGAACTCATGGAGATCCACCTGTCTCTGCCTCCTCAGTGCTGGTATTAAAGACGTGTGCCACTATCGCCAGTCAAAGGAACTGGATTTTTAAAATATATTTTTAATTTACACATAGCAATTGTACATATTTATGGCCATAGTATGGCACTCCAATGCATATACATAGGTACGATAATTAGATGTGAGTGATTAGGAAATCTGCTATTCCAGACATACTTCAGCTCTTCATCAGGAGCATTCAAATCCTTTCTACTAACTTTTTGAAACATTCAGTTCATTGTTGTCCAGCACAGTTATCCATCCTAATGTATAGAAATACACATCATAGAGTACAGAGTATGGAGTGGATGACAGCTCCTTGGGTAAAGTACTCACTGGACAGGCACGAGGACCTGAGTTCAGATTTCCAGCACAGTTGTTCCTGTAACAGCGGCACCAGGGGTAGAGACAGCAGGCTTTTGGGGCTCAGTGGTCCGTCAGGCTAGCGTAAGCCGTGAGCTTCAGGTTCAGTGAGAAACCTTACCTCAAAAACCAAGAAGGAGGACAATAAAGAAATACAAGTATTGTTGATTTCTAGTAGTCTCTATGGATGTATACAGGGGTGCACGCACCCATACACATACCAAACACACACACACACACACACACACACACACACACACACCCTAAAAACAAAGAAGGAAGTGGTCATTCCTAGAAGAACGATGCTAGAGCTGTCACAATGCCTGATCTTAAGTCATATTACAGAGCTGTGGGATCACACACAGCATGGTACTGATGCCAATTAGATACACATAGCCATGAGGCAGAATAGAAGTTAGAGACATGTCTACTGAAGAAAGAAAATAAAGTATAAATAATATATTATTCACTGGTGCGCAGTGATTGTACATATTTATGGGGTATGGTGTAGCATGCACGCAGGTGGCAATGATCAGAGACACACAACCGGCAAGGCTGTGATTTCAGGTTCAGTGAGAGGCACTATCTCAAAAGAGTTAGGGGCTGGAGAGATGGCGCGTGATTAAGAGCTCTGGCTGCTCCTGCAGAAGGCTCAGGTTTGGTTCCCAGCACCCACTGCACATGTGTGGTGCACAGACAGAAATGCTCACAAATAAAAACAAAACGAAATGAAAAAGACATGTTTCCTTAGTATAACCACCTGTTTTACAAAGATGTCAAACACACAGGAGAAAGGTGACCTCTTGACCAAATGGTGATGGAGAGGCTGGATCACTGGGCCAAGTCAGTAAAGCAACGGGACAATCTATAGGATGGGAGAAGCCTTTGCAAACTATACATCTGACAACCCGTTGATATCTAAAATAAATAAAGAACTCAACGGATAATGTGCACCTTCAATTCTATCACTCAAGAGATGGAGGCAGACAGATCTCTGTGAGTTTGTGACCGGCCTGGTCTACATTGAGACCTTGTCTCAAAAATAGATATAATTTATGAAGAACTCAAAACTAAATATAAAAACACCAAACAATCCAGGCAATAAGTGAGTTAGTAAAAGGAATAAACAGTTCTCAAAGATGACATAAAGATGAACGATAACTGCATTTAAAATGTTCAGCGTCCTTGGAAATCAGGGAAATGTAAATTAAGACTGTATTAGGATTCCATGATGCCACAGTCAGAACAGCTATCATTAAGCAAATAACAATAAATGCCGGTGAGGATGTAAGGATCCTTATACACTGCTCATGGGAATGCAAATTGGTCCAACCACTATGCTAACCAATACGGAGGTTGCTCTAGAAATTAAAAGTATAACTTCCACATGATCCGGCTATACTACCTCTGACCGTATGCTTGAAGGCCTGTAAGTCAACATATGCAGAGATAGATGCACATCCATGCTTACTGCAGCTCTGTTCACAACAGCCAACTTACAGGATGAGAAAACCGGAAATACATACACAGCGGTGTTTCAGTCAGTCGTAAAGAAGAAATACACTGTATCATTTGCTGGAAAAATGAACATACCAGGAAATTGTAGTAAGTGAAAGGAGTCAGACACAGAATAACAATAGAGTATGCTTCCTCATTTATGGGTCCTAAAATTCTTTATTGAATTCTATAAAAATTAATGAAACTGAGACTGGAGATATGGCACAGAGGCTGAGTAAGAGCACAGGCTGCTCTTACAGAGGACTAGGGTTTGTATCCCAGCGCCCATATGGCAACTCCAGTTCCAGGGATCTGTTGCCCTCTTCTGGCCTCCATGGGTACTACACATACACAATAATTTGTTTAAACAAAGTGTGTGTGTGTGTGTGTGTGTGTGTGTGTGTGTGTGATGAAAGCACACAGAAACTAGGGAAATAAAGGAGACTAGTGATGGGGGAAGGCGGCATGGTGAAAGCTGAATAAATTGTTTCTTTGAAGCACAATACTATGTAACAATGAATGCACAATTCATGCAACAATAGAAATATTCAGGAAAAACTGTCAGTGCTTCTATCCCATTGAGTCTTCTTCTGGCTTCTAAGGGCACTGCACCTAAATCACACACAGACAGGTAAACAGACAAAATATCCATACACATAAAGTAAACAAAATAAAGAAAAGTAAAAGTAAAGCATAGTCTCTACTAGATCAAAGAATAACTTCCAACTGATCGGCAATAAATGAGACAGACTCTTCAAACCTTTGTAACTGTCTGGGTAGTACAGGTACTATTGAGAGTCGTTTGTTCTAATATGTGGTCTATGACTCTGGTTCCTGACATGGAGCCCCGGATCCTTTGGGTTGTTCTGAGCTACAGGACTATCATTTGTTCTGATGAGGTGACTTTTGATGGGTTCCTTGGTGGAGGCTGATCATCATAAAGGCCAACCCATGATTAGAAGTTTGGGGTTGTCAGCTGTACCCCATCTTCTATGATTGAGGTAGCAGCTGGTCATTCCTGCATGGTTAAAACCTCCACCTATCTTCGGAGCCCCATATCCATAGTTCCTAGGCTGGCAGCAGCACCCAGCATGTGGTTCTTCTGGACTCTCTCTGGATGCCTGTTCACATGTATCCTTTATTGTCTCTTTTACTAAGTAACAAAGAGGGATCTCAGCAAACTGTGGAACCTGAGAAGGGGCTTATGGGAACCCCAACTTATAACTAGTTACTCAGAAATACAGGTGGCATCCTGGGACTGGTAGTTGCTACCTGAAGTTGAGGTAGAGGACATTCGCATTGTGTCCTTAGTCTCTGTGATCCACATTAGCACCGGTTAGTGTTGGAATAGATTGCAACCACAGGACACCTGGTGCTGCTGGAGAACTCCACGGTGTGGGGAGAAACACTCACTCATTCTGAGCCCCAAGCTGTTGTGTGTTCAGACTAGGGAAAACAGGTGTGCATGAGACACTGGTAGAAACATTGAGTAGACAGCGATACAACACAAGTCCCGTCAGAGTCCAGAAGTGATACAATAACACAACAACAGGGGATGAGATCACCAAAGAAGTCTGAGGCCCTGGGCAGCTGACACTTAGGAGCTGGAGAGACAAGAGCAAGCTTTCTTCCTTCAGAAAAACTGGCCCTTTGTGTCTGTCAGGATTTTACAAGCTCTGTAAACCCTTTAAACACCATGGCTCACTCAGTGGCAAGTCAGCAGATGGATTACAATGTTAAGGGATTCCCTAAGTATAAAAAAAATTGTTAGAACAAAAATAAATAATATCAATGGGAAGGCAATAGAGTCAAACTGCTAGGGAGTGGAGAGACGCTTGGTTAGGTTGTTCTTGCAGAGGACTTAAGTTCGGTTTCCAGTATCTATGCCACAAAACTTGAAGGTAAGACCCTACTGCTCAAAGACACCATACACTTGGGACACAGAACTTGGAGGAACTGAGCTGGAACTGACCATAAGCCTCCCTCCTAAGGCCTAGCTCTGCCAAACCAGTAGGTTATCCTCTAGGGTCTATGATCTCTCCAGCCATGGGTAGTTGTGTAGGTTTACAGTACTAGGCATAATACCCACCTACTGAGAAGGCCTAAGGGCCAATTAGACAGCTGTTGGTTCCCGCACAGATAAAAGTACCACTGTTGCTCCATCTGGGATACCTTGTCAGGACTAGCATTGGTAGGGTTTGTAGACTTTATGGCTGGACTGGACTATTGATTCCTTTTCTCCTTTGGTAGCCTGCACAGCACCTTAAGGTTCTGTGAGAGCTAGGAGTTGGAAGGATTTGTGCAAATTATGTAAATACAATACTCAGGTATGTAATCCTCAACATTTAAATTAAAATTAAAAGAATTCTGGGGCTGGAACCCAGATGAGCAGATCAGAAAAATCTGGGGCTTAATATATAGCTTCAAGTTCTGCGAGGCAAGAAAGAACAGCGGAGGTTATTGGACCTCCATAACCAACAACTCAAGGAGCTTTTCTCCCTGTCTGGCACTGAGGTTTCTATTAGATAGCTTATGGCCCTTGGAGGGAACATTACCACCCCATAAGGTATAACTACATCTAAACTATGTGTGTGTAGGTATATGTGTGTGTGTGTGCATGTAAATGTTTCCTATAGCTTTTTCAAACATGCCTAGTGGTATTTTTTAATTTGTATTCATTTACTTAAAAGGGATATTGCTGTCATAAGCCTAAAAGAGTCAGTGGCATCACTCTGAAAGTGAGCAGCTAAGCAAAAGTGAAATTAAATGAGATTAATAAATAGCCAGATACTATTGCCTGCTTTCCAAAGGACAAGGCTGCAACCCGCTTTCCCTTTCGTAATGGAGATGAGACAGCGTTAGGTCATACGCATACTCCCCCAACCCTTTCACTAATCAGCTCTGGTAATAAACGGTGTACCATGTGACCTGATTTAAAAGAAATGTTAAAAGCTCAGTTAGTCCTCTCATTGCCTTTGATCTCTGACTTGACCTTGACCGATACAGACTGAAAAGTTGTGTCCCTTCACAATCCAAAAACTGAAACCTTCACACTCAAGGTGACAGTGGTTGGAGGTGAATTTGTTTGAGAGAGCAAAGCCCTCACAAATGGGATAGTGCCCCCCCCATAAGAGGCTCTAGGGGCATTCAAAATCTCCCTTGACCTTCCCATGTGACGCTGGGTGAGAAGACAGCCCTCTGTGAACCAGGAATCGGGCCACACAGAACCCGCCAGAGCTTGGCTCTGAGACTTCCAGGCCCCAGACTTGTGAAGGGTAAATTCTCACTGCCTGTTAGCCACCCAGAACGCCATAGCTGTTATCGCTGCTCAAACATCAGGTGGGGGAGAGCAGGTGGAAGGTCAGGTGGTAAACACAGCAAACGGAAAACCATCCTTAATGAAGTAATAAAAAGAACAATTCTGTTCTTCCCAAGGGAGAGATGGAGAGACATAGTGGAGAAAAAAAGAATGTGTGGACCAGTTCTCTGGGCCTTCTGTAAGAAGTTCCCACAAACTCGGTGCCTTTGAACAGCAGAAATGGGTTCTCTCTCAAACCCAAAGGTCAGAAGCTCAAAGTCAAAATGTTGTCAGGCTAATGGCCGCCCCATCTCCAAGGCCTGTGGGATGATGTTTCCATGGCTCCTTCCAGCTGCAGATGCCACATGTAGGTGCCTTCCAGCTGGCTCGTGGCACATGTGTGTAGCCTTTTATTTCTCCCACGTGTCCCTTCTCTGCTGTCATACGTTTCTTCCTGGATCTAAGTGCCACTCTAGCTCTAGAGGGTTCATCTGAATATTTCTGACTTCATTATGTCTACAAAGACCCTTATTCCTGGTAAGGAACATTCATAGTCTCTACAGGGTCTGGAATCTGCTCACATCTTTCAAGGGTTCATGCTTAACCCACTATAAGACAAGAGGGCAGGAAAGCAATCAGCATAGCAACTTATTAGGATGAAATCAGTGGACTTATTAAATGCATGGACGTCAAATATGCCTTTTGAAATTATTTAGATTTCTGTAGTAGAAAATCTTGGATTTCCCCCTTAAGTCAGGTTATTGCGAACGCACACCTATATAGACTATTTCTGACTCGTGGTGGTTGGTGTGGTTGTAGTACAAAGGCACACCCACATAAACTATTCCTTGGTTGTAATGGTTGGTGTGGTTGTTAACTTGGTGGGAGTAAGAGATATTTTATTTTTTAAGGGGAGGAGAGGGCATGCATGTGCAGTCCATATATGGTGGTTCTGTTGAACTTGTCCATATTGGGTTTCATGGTCTAAGTTGATGAGGACAACGGACCAGGTCTCTTCCTCAAGAGGGCACCAGATCTCATTACAGATGGTTGCGAGTCACCATGTGTTTGCTGTGAACTGAACTGAAGATCTTTGGAAGAAGAGGCAGTGCTCTTAACCACTGAGCCATCTCTCTAGCTCAGGGATGGTCAAATGTACCTGTGTACTTGGGTGTGCTTGGGGTGTGTGGAGGGAGTGTTCCAGAGAAAGCTGGCATGTGACTACTAAGAAAGATCTCCCCTAAGTGTGGTAGCACCCTCCCATGGCGGGCTGTCTGAACAAGAAGCCCAAGGGAAAAGTCAGTGTGCATCCCCACAAGCCTTTCTTCTTTCTGAGTATATCTATTCTGGGGGCTAGCATCAGACTCCAGCCTTTTCAGCTTTGTGAGGTGGGCTCAACACCAGTAACTGCTTGAAGATGACCCAGTACCTCTCATGTGTATGTGGATGCACGCGCGCTCGCAAGCACACACACACACACAATGCAACTTCTTCCTGTTCATGCACACATATGCATGCATGTACGTCCATTTTCACCTGTGCCTAACTGAAAGTAGATAGTCTTCTTCCTTTCAAGAAGTGTTCTCTGCAAGACCCCTATTTGTCTTACTTCGTTTTTCCCATTCAACATTTTTAATACAAGCAACATTATTCTATTTTATTTCTTCAAAATGCTAGTCAATATCGCATTGTGTGCATATGTAATATAGTTTGCTGTTCACCACTGCATGTCCTAAGACAGACTCCTAAGACACATGCATCTCTTCAACACTACCATCAGTGTGGTAAATATTTATGATGCCTTCTTGTTTGCTATGTAGACTTTTTCTGCTTTGGAACTGCCTGATTATGAGGTATTTATACAGAAAGTACAATTAGGCTAGCTTTCAAAACTAGCTGCATCAATACATACTTCTAGTCCATGGAGGCAAGGGGCAGGTTCTCATTTTCCCCTATCTTTGCTCTTAATTAGTTTAATAATGTGACTTTTCCTAATCTTTATCAATCAGACAGGTTTTACTCTTTTGTATGACTTTTCTGATAATTGAACGTATTAATTACATTCCCACACACCTATTGACTACTCATATTTCCATCTCTGTGTATTGCTGCTCATAAGACTTTTCCTAACTTTCAACTGGTATTTGTATATTTCTTGCTTATATGCTAGATGTGCTTAGATTAAGCCTCTGTTTTTCTTCCCTGTTATAATATGCTCTGTTTTCTCAACTTTCTGTCGCTGTGTTATAGCATGAAATATTAGACAGATATTAATGTATTCAGACAAACCATCTTTTCCATTTATGTGTTGTTCATGGAGTTCTTAATACACTTGTGTCAAAAATATGTTCTTCCAAATGTCTTCATATTGGCTTTATAGTTTTTATTTCCATATTTAGATGTTTATCTCACACAAATTCTTTACTTTCTTGAACGAACTAAAATAAGAATTCAAATCAATCCTTCTAAAGAAACTGTGTTTCTTTTAGTAAAACGAATATTTACTAATAAGTGGCTAAAAGGAAAAAAAGATATCCCTAAATTGGCCAAAGACACAAGTAACAATCCCACCAAAGGAATTCCAAACACAAAGGAACATGGATGAACTCACTAATAACCCAGAAACAAAACTGAAACAAAAACCATTTTAATTTTTCAAATTAGCAAAGATTGAAAAGTTGAAATGTTTGCTGTTGGCAGACAGCTGGGAGAAGAGGTCTTCATAAGCTACTGATGTTTACTAAGCTGATGAAATAGTTTAGAAACTTGCCAATATCTAAAGCACTTGAGTTCTGACTGCATCCTTGACTTACTCTTCTGTATGAATTTAGCTTATATAAATAACCGTGGCAAGTCCGTATAATCAGAACAATGACTGATACAGGGAGAGGCTGCTGAACTTTGACTCTTAAGGAAATCCCTATCAGGCACAGGCTGACAGCAGAGATCACGGAACAATGATCACACAGAGAAAATGCAGACTTCGCCACTGCTAGGAAAATCCATTATCCAAGCCTGCAGTGAAACCTATAAAAGTCATCCTAAAGGGCAATCAGAGTTATCACATCGTCATCTGCAAACTGAAGTCTCAAGAAAATGTGTGGATTAATTTTTTTACTGTAGGATTGCCCGGTCATGTACAAAACATACCAAGAAGGAGAAAAATATGGACCACCCACAGAAAACAATAATTTGATAGAGCCTGTCTTTAAGGAAATCCAGACAGCAGACTTATTAATCAAAGGTGTTAAACCAAGTGTTCTAAGTGTGTTTGAGGAAGTAAAGGGAACCATAAGCAGGAAACTAAGGGATAGCAGGCCAACAATGTATAAACAGATAAGTAGCAAAGCACTATAAATTATCAAAAGACATCGAGTTCTAAAGCTGGTAATTATAATAAGTGAAATAAATCTCATGACAGAAATTCAGCAGCAGATTTGAGCAAGGCGGAAGAAGAAGCAACTGGGAATTAAGGCATCAAAAGTACCAAATCTGGGAAGCCAAAAATAAAGCTATTTTTAAAAAATAGACCCCAAGGGGTCTGTGAAAGACCATAATTACATCAATATGTCTGTGAGAGTTATAGAAGGAGAAGAGAGGCAATGTGTATTAGAAGAAATAATGCTTGATGACTCTTGAAGTCTATAAAAGTCATGACCTGTTGTAAGAAGACTGCTTGGTCATTCCTGACTGCTCAGCCCTGAAATAATCACACAGAAACTGTATTAATTAGATAACTGTTTGGCCCATTAGCTCTAGCTTCTTATTGGCTAACTCTTACATATTAATTTAACCCATTTCTATTAACCTGTGTATCGCCACATGGCTGTGGCTTACCGGCTAAAATTCTGGTGTCTGTCTCAGGCAGGGCTATATGGCTTCTCTCTGACTCCATCCTTCTTTCTCCCAGCATTCATTTTATGTTTTCCCGCATAGCTCTGCTCTACCCTATCAACAGGCCAATGGTATTCACTGCATACAGAGGAGAATCTCACATCACCTCCCCTTTTCTGTTTAAATAAAAAAGGAAGGTTTTAACTTTAGCATAACAAAACAGGTATCAAGCAGGAATTACAGTTACAATTTTTATATCTACTTGATCTTTTATTATAACTAAGGAAAACTATAACAATAAATTCTTCAAATCTATCAAAGACTCTAAAAGGATATACTATTACCTAAGTAAACAATAAGTTTATTGTAAGCAACTTCTAAAACTCTAGAATTGACAGAGAGAGACATCTCGCTGTTTGGAAAGTCACCCAAGTTTTTCTTTACCATTGGGGCATCCATCTTCAACCTATAGTATCCAGCAGACTTTTCCATGAAGCAGAAAATTTCAGAGACAATTTTGCCTATATTGGCAGTTTGTCAGTCACTTTCTTCTGTGTCCTGCAGAATGTCTAGCAGACTCTTTCATGAAGCAGGAAGCCTGAAGGACCATCTCACCTTTAGGCAAGTTCAGCAGTCATTTCTCTGTGGATCCTTCATGTCCAATTTACTCAGCTTACTATCAAACAGTTCAGGCAAGAGCAGTTTCTTGCCCAAATGGCTAACAAACTCCATAAGGAACCTCTTCAATGTCCATATTCCTCTTGAAGTAATTGGTGCTGCCAGGAGCAAATGTGTCTCACTGTCATGAAAAGTCCTAACTTCTTAAAACATTTTAAATGCCATATTCTGTAGGTCTCTGAAAGATTTGAAGAATATCTATCTAACTGAAATATATCTTTATAGATCTAGAAAACCTAACTAACATGACTACAAGCTTGACTTTTTTTTTTTTTGATTTTTGAGACAGGGTTTCTCTGTATTTTTTGGTGCCTGTCCTGGAACTAGCTCTTGTAGACCAGGCTGGCCTCAAACTCACAGAGATTTTCCTGCCTCTGCCTCCCAAGTGCTGGGATTAAAGGTGTGCTCCACCACACCCAGCTACAAGCTTGACTATTATAGATGACTCTATTAACCTATATTTCTTAGTTATATATTACACTTTTAAATGAGCTGCACAAATACAATACCTTAATCAAGAGCAGAAATATACCTAAAACAAAATTGATCTTAAATTTGTATCAATAAAGCAAGATCCATACCAAAGCCATATCCATCTCTATATCCTATCCTCCTTTAAATGTAAACAAACATTTATGAACAATATTTGGGAATATAGGCATAGTTCTCTCCAAACTGCTTCGTGCTATTTATTGGGTGAAGTAATTTTTGAGGGGTATTCAAGGGGTTTCAGGGGGTTTTGGTCCATCAAACCACATTAGCCTGGAATGAATCCACAGGTTCTCATCCTCTGTGGAAACAAAAGAAGGACCTCTTTTCCAAAGCAGCATATCCTTAGACTCAAATTCCTAAGTCAAGATACCTTTAAAAGATACATGTTGGTTTAGAGTAGCAGTCCGCAGAATCAAATGGCTCTCTGAAGTTAAAAAATTCAAAGATAACAAGAGAGCTGGTATGGCTACATTAACATTAAATGAAATAGACTTTAAATCAAAAACTATAATGAGGTAAAGACAAAATATTTTGATTAAAGAAACTTATTTATGAAGAAAATACAATAATTATGAACATATATATGTACCAAAAAATATCAGAATTGAAGAGAGATGCATAAAGATGTAAACACAGTTGGAACTTGTGTTCCTACAAAATCCAATAAAGAAGTAAACAAGCAGAGTGCTGTAGAACAGTCCATTGCGGACACAGGAGGGGCTCCTGAGAACCTCTCCCTCCCCACAGTTGCTGGCAGCAGGAGAATGTTATTTTCTTCAGGGGTTTTGGCACTGAGAAGTTGCCAGGGACCCAGTAAATAACCTCTCATCCATGTCATGCAACACAATTAGACTCCAGGGGTCACAGTAAAGCAAAGAAGGCTTGAAGGTTGGGACTTGGAGGGGTTCGGTAGAAGGGGAAAGAGAGAGAATGATAAGGAAGGGTAAAAATGGCCAAAAACATTATATACACTATAAAGTTGACAAAAATAAAATCTTTTAAAACAAAATTTGATTTCTGAACATTACGAACAATCTGAAAGGAGATTAGGGGAAAATTCTATTTGCAAGAGTAAAATTCTTAGGAAGAAACACAGCCAAGAAAGAAAAAGACTTGCTGTCTATACACAAATCTATGAAGTGTTGCTGAGAGATTGGAGAGGCAAACAAACAGAAGCCATCCAGAGCAGACTGGATTGAGAGGAGCCTGGGAGGTTAGAAAAGCATATATCTCTGTCAGTGAGGGAGTTTACAGGGAGGATTAAAGAAGAAAGAATGGAACAGTCTGAACGTGCGTATAAGCTAGAGGCTTGTGGAATGATAGAGAAAAAAAACACATGCACACTATCATCTGTCTGTCTGTCTATCTATTTACCTACCTACCTACCTACCTATTTACCTACCTATCTCTATCTCTATCATCTCTATTTCTCTCCCTCCTCCTCACTCACTCCTTCTCCTTCTCTCTCTCTCTTCCTCTCTCTCCCTCCCTCCCTCCCCCACCCGGCTCTCTGGCTGCTGTGGTGTATAAGATATTCTACTGTGTCATGCCCTCCCCAACATGACAGACTGAGCTCTCTAATGCTATGAATTAAGCATCAATAATCCTTCTCTTAAGTTGTCTGACTAATGTAGCCGGTGTTCACAGAATGGAATGTTCGTTCTGCCCAAAATGATGCAGAGTTAATGTGATTCCTATCCTGATGTCACGCTTGCAGAAAGAGAAAATCGCAGGTGTGGTTCAGGGGAAGTCACAAGTTTGAGGCTCTCCTGGACTATCCTGAGCTATAAGCTAAGGCAAGCACATGTCTCGAAAACAAACATGTAATTTGATATATAGTCTCAACAGAACCCTAATTCCCAAAGCCATCTGGGAAAAAAAAAGGCAAAAAGAATATGATGCTGATATAAAGCTAGAACTTCATTCCAGAGAACCAGAAACAATGATTTTCAACAGAAAGGACCATTCAATGCAGAAAAAGAATTTTTTTAAACAAATGGTGCTAGGCAAATTGGAATCTTAAGAATAAAGAAATCAGAACTTTGCCTGCCAACACATACAAATGAACCCAAAACAGATAGATCTCACTATACAAGCTAAAACTAGAAAACTCTTAGGAGGAAAACTCTGCAACACTGGACTTTGCAAACTGTCTTGGGTATGATACTAAAAGCATAGGCAACAAAAGAAAAAATAGACTCCCTCAAAATTAAAACGTTTTTGTGTATCAAAGGGCATTAATAAATGAAATGATAACCACTTCACTACAAACTCTGTTGTAAATTCTATGTGATAAGGAATTAATATCCATAATATATAAAGAACTCCTACGACTCAATAACAAAACCTCACGCATGTGAAAATGACTTGAACAAACACGTCCCCAAATAAGATACACGAGGAAAAGATGCTCAACATCATTAGTCATTACGACATAACTGAAACCACAGTAAGTTTCCCGTCATACCTGCTAGAATGACTCTACATTAAAAAAAAAAAGTAAAGAAGATATGTTGTCAAGGATGGAAAACAGAACTTGGGCATGGCTGCGGGGACAGTGGTACAGCCTCTGCAGAAATCAGAATGGAAGTTCCTTCTAACTTAAGCATAGATTGCTATATGAATTGGCAGTTCCACTCTTGGGATCAAAATAACTGGAAAAAAAAAAAACAAGGATCCAAACAGACAGGGTTTTTTGGGTTTGGTTTGGTTTGGGTTTGGGTTATTCTTCTATTATATATTGCATCCCTATTGTAACTTCCCCTCACTCCTATCCTCCCAGTGCCCCCCACCTAAGATCCACCCCTCTTCCTTCTCTTTAGAAAAGGCGGGCCTCCCAGGGATATCAACCAAACATGGCATGTCAAGTTATAACAAAACTAGGCACATCCTCTCATATAAGGGTGGAATGAGGCAACCCAGTAGGTGAAAAAGAAGTCCCCAAAACAGGCATAAGAGCTAGAGACAGCCCCTGCTCCCTCTGTTAGGAGTCCCACAGGAACACCAAGCTACGCAACCATCACACATATGCAGAGCACGTAGGTCAAGCCCACACAAGCTCCTTGCCAAACACATGGTCTTACGCCAATATCCATAGCAACATTATGTATAGTACTCAAAAGCTGGACATAATCTAAGTGTTCACCAAGTGAACTGGGTAAATAAAATATGGTTTATACGAACTAGAAAATATTAGTCAGCCATGAAAGAAATGCAGCTCTGACATGTGCTACAACGTGAATGAGTGGAAATGAGTGAAATAAGCCAGACATAGAGGAACAGTGCTGTATGACTTCACTCACACGAATGTGGACGATGGGGACAGAGACGGAAAACAGATTAGAGGAACCAGGGCCTAGGGAGAGGGGGAATTACTGCCTACTGAGTAGAGAGAGGCCCTGTGGAGTGAAGAAAGCTTTGGGATAGAGAGTGACGATGGTCATGAAATGTGACGATCATCTCTGTCCAGGCTGAACACTTAACATTCTAAACACAGAGTTTAATGTTGGTATATGTAAAATCACAGTAACATGTTTTCAAAAAAGAAGTGATCCTTCACACAACAAAAAGGAAATTATGAATACATAACATCATGGATAAATCCCCCAAACATGATGCCAACTGAATGACCGACAAAAGGTCGTGCAGAGAGGAATGAGATTATTACTGAAGAAAGATACCTTGGAAGATGTTGGGGTAAGAGAGAACTGAATGCAAGCGACCAACAAGGAACTCCTCTTGGGCATAGAAATCGTCAAGTCTTGCTCTAGTGGTGACTGCAGCCCTTGGCAGGAGCTCACCGCCTAGCTGTGCCCACCACACCTGGCTGTGCAACTCCTGCTCTTCGTATTTGTCAAAATTCATTAATTAACACTTAAAAAAAGAAGGACTTTTATTTCATGTAACTTTTAATAAAATAGAAATAGCCCTTGCAGAAATCTCAGCTTATGCTGCAGGAACTCTGGCTCCAGCAGTCTGGACAGAGGCATGGCAAGGAGACATTTCGAGCCCCCAGATCCCTGCCTAATGGGGACCCACTCTCTGGCTGAAGGAGGCATGGAGATCAGTTAGGGCAATGCACCAAACTGAAGGAAGCAGTGGCCAGCCCCTGCTGGACAAGATAGAGCACAGCCCCTGAGTGTCCTGTTCTCTCTTCTCCACTGTCCTGGGTCCCTGGGAAAAGGGCCAGCCGCTCCTCCCTCCTTCTGGACACAGCAGAATGAACAGATCGTGGCACACTCACTGGCATTGCTTTCAAAGTGGAATTGCCCTTCCTGACACCTTCAAATAAACGGGTTCAATTCTGGAACTGCAGGCTTTCCTTCCATGGCCACCCTGATGCTGCACCCACATCCTGCCTTGCCACCGTGCAAAACGCACTGCCTGCCTCGTCTTGCTTCCCTCCCACTAGAGACCAGTCCAGGCCTGTCACTTGTTCCCTCTCCCAATCCTAATCCTGCCAGCCCAGAAGGGGTGCTAGGGGCAGGCCTTGGGCTCCTGCTGCCATGGGAAATTGCACTGCCCCTGGTCCCAGCCAGGAGAATTAATTTCCTCGGAAAGAGTTGCTCTCAGCTCTTTGGGGGAGTGGCCATCTCTCCCAGTGACAATGGCTCCCACTTCCAGCTGCACATAGGGACCAGTTTCTATGGAACACACTAGAAAAGGGCAGGGGATGAGATGAAGCAGTCACCAGAAACTTGCCAGCAAGCACACCTAATGTCTCCTTTTAAAACTGATCCAGCACACAAAAGGTGTTGAAAATCTAAACCCCTCTCCAGAACCCCAGTTACATGAAGGGATGTAGAATTCTACCACATTCGAGATTAGCTTCTCTCTGTCCCACGGGCTAAATCATGGTGACCTAGCCATACAACTTGGAACGCCTCCCTCTCCTTCCCATTGGAGCTAAATTTGGCGACTCAGTCACAATGATTAAAAAACTATTACCAGGCCAGGATTCGTGGTGGTCACCAGGATTAAAGTCGTGGGTTGTTTTGTTGGGAACACTCAAATCCCAGTCAGCTCACTGCCTCTCGACATTTTGTGTGGTTATCTGATTGACAGCAGCAGACAGGGTAGAGAGTTACACTTACAGAAGCCCGCGCTTTGGTTTTTGGGTCCATTACCCTTCTTCATCCTCCTGACAACACTATAATCCAGGCATTGTCTCCATTGACTATTTTCAGAAATGGAAGCCCAGAGAAGGCAAGGGACTGGCTGGCCAAAGGTCGCATTACTCATCTGGAACAAAAGCAAAGACTCAAATTCATATTCTTCTCATGATACCTGGTTCATTCTGCAAGGCAGTCAACAAACATTTATTATAAGAATGAAGACCCCGGGGGACCTACTAAAACTGAGAAGCTTCTGTAAAGCAAAGGACATCATCAACAAAACAAAGCAGCAACTTACAGAATGGGAAAAGATTGTCACCAACCCCACATCTGACAGAAGACTAATCTCCAAAATATACAAAGAACTCAAGAAACTGGACACCAAAAGAACAAATAATCCAATTTTTTTAAAAAAAATGAGGTACGGAGCTAAACAAAGAACTCTCAATGGATAAATCTCAAATGACTGAAAGACACCTAAGGAAATGCTCAGCTTCCTTAGCTATTAGAGAAATGTAAACCAAAACAACTCTGAGATACTATCTTATACCTGTCAGAAGAGCCAAGATCAAAAACACTTTTTCTGATGACAACTTATGTTGGAGAGGATGTGGAGTAAGGGGAACACTCCTCAATTGCTGGTAGGAATGCAATCTTTGTACAGCCTCTTTGGAAATCATTATGATGACATCTCAGAAAATTAGGAATCAACTTACCTCAAGGCCCAGCAATACCACTCTTAGGCATATACCCAAAAGATGCTCAATCATACCACAAGGACTTTTGTTCAACTATGTTCATAGCAGCCTTATTCATAATAGCCAGAACCTGAAAACAACCTAGATGCCCCTCAGCTGAAGAATGAATAATGGAAATGTGGTACATTTACACAGTGGAGTAATACTCAGTGATAAAAAAAATAATGACGTCTTGAAATTTGCAGACAAATGGATGAAACTAGAAAAAAACATACTGGGTGAGGTAACCCAGACTCAGAAAGACAAATATAATATGTACTCACTCATAAGTGGCTTTTAGACATAAAGCAAAGAATAGTAAGCCTACAGTCCACAACCCCAGAGAACCTAGACAACAAAGGAGACCCTAAGAGTCTACATGGATCTAAATAAGAAGGAGAAAAAGATGTCCTGAGTAATTTGGGAGCATGGGGAGGGAGAAGGATAGAAGTGGAAAGTGGAGGAAGGAAGGGGAGTTGGAGAAAATGTACAGCTCAATTAAAAACAATAACCTATAAAATGATGAATACCTGGAGGCAAAATAGACAAGATGCACCAATTACATACACGTTTTTAAGAGTGAAGGATGAAATGAAGATCGCGGTGTAGGGAGAACATCCATTTTACAACAAACAATACATGTGTGCTGAGGGTAGAAGATGCTAAGAACGGGCAAGTGGGAGGGAAAGAGGGAAGGCTTGGGCACAGCCATGCTCCCCAGCTGTTCTGCTCGCCTCTTCATGGTCCCCCACTCTTCTGCTCGCCTCTGCACTCATCACTGTGGCCTTTCAGCTTGGGTGAGCACTGTGGCTCTGAGTGGTTTTGGTGTATTTTCTCCTTATAGGTTCATAGCATCCCTTGAGGCATGTTAGCTTCTCCACTTCACAGATGAGAGAATTAAGGTTCTCTGAGGCCGAATTCCTTGTCAAGACCACATACCTAAGGCAATGGGCAATCTGAGGCCCTGTTCAAATCCCTAAGGACTTCACAAGCCCAGGGTTCTCACTTGCTCTTAAATAAAGAGAACCACTCCTTCACTGCAATAATAAAAAGCAGCATTCAGAGGGGCAGAGACATGGTGGGGTTGGGTTAGAATTAACTCTTCACTGTTGTCAGCTTCTGGAGATTAATGTCCTAGACCCTGTAGGAGGGTTTGAGCACCTCTACCTGCCCCTCCTGACTGACCACACCTGGTCTGTCTGTGCAGAAGTTTTCTGCAGGGCAGCAGCTGTGGAATGTGGTATCTCAGATCCCTATAGCAGCTTCCTTTCCCTTGCCCTGCTTAGGGAGTTCTAGAAACATCTTGCTACTCCAGGAGCAGGCATATCACAGCTCAGAAAGGAACATGTGTTCCTGGCATTGCCCTTAGCTGAGGAAGACAGAGCTGGGCTGTCTAGTCTGAGGGGTTACCAGGACATCCCCACAACAATACTAAGCAACACTCTTGCAGTTTGCAAACCATAGCCTGGGAAGCCGTTTTAAATACGTCTGCCCATTACCAAGTCTAAAGAAAGAATGGATGAAGACATAAGCTCATCCCAGGGATACAGGCTGCCTTGCATGGAGGGAAGCCTGGGTTTCCTTCCCCCAGGGACCTTTCCATCTTCAGATCTCAGTCTTTATCTCTTCCCCCTCCCCAGGAATGGACTTGCATCTTCTGCTGTCTGCTCAGCCTTAGAGCCACACACTCCTGTGATCTGGTGACTCCTTCCTTCAGGATACCCGAGTGGTAACAACCATAGACGAGACAAAGTACACTGAACAAGGAGGCAGAAGGCGTGGCACTGAGTGCTGATGACTTCGCCCCTCATGAGTTAGGTGAAAATTAACAGGCGGGTGATTCCCTCACTGTCACTGGAGCGGACACACAGAACACACATATAGAAGCGCTTTGTAGCCACTCATTAGCCAGGAAAGGCGAGCGGCTGTGGGTAAATCCCAAAGAGCCCTTAGAGAGAGGGCGCAGCCTGGCCTGAACAGTGAGTAGATACTAATAGCAAATAATAGTAGTAAAAATGGTAGAAATAGAGAAAAATTAAAAACCCACCCCCCACGACAACCCTTCAGAAGAGATGGGGCCTCAGAGCAGAGTCGCCCAGGGCCCGACCAGTCAGCTCAGCAAGCTCTGGGCTTAGGACGGAGTGGATGCTCCATCAAGAGGACACAAGCCTGCTTGGGGTGCTACCTACTCACTTCTGCCTGCAGAGTGCCCAGGCCCTCTACACTCAGGGTCAGCCTTGGCCTGCAGGACAGTCTTGGCTGCTCAAGACTCCAAGACAACCTAGGTACTGGGAAGTGCAGGCCCAGGCCCCTGTCAACCAGGCCCCCTTGTGGGTAGAGGGATTGCTGCAGGACAGTTGGGTTTGTTGGACAGTGGATGTAGTCCCTGTGGGAAAATTGAACTTGGACTTAGAAGGACACGAAGTCTCATTAATGTCATTCCCCTAAGAAGCTGCACCAGATTCCAGCCTCTGGGTTATGTGGAAGTCTATTTGCTAGACATCACAGAAGCTCGCCCAACTGTCGCCATAGTCACTGAAGTTCACTTTCTAAGACCATCTCCTTAAAGAATTCCAAGGACACCTTGGTCTTCTAATGTCACAGGGTCTGTGATTCTGCCAAGTGTCGGAATGCTGTACCTGCATCCCAGGTCTCCCAGCCTCTCTGCATCAGTCCCTCTCTACCTCAGGAGACTCAGGCATGGCCAACAATGGGGGCCCCTCACCTGACTAGCCTGCAGGCACTTTCCTCTGCTGGCTGGGTGTACAAGGCTGTCAATGGGCCTGGCTCAGAGCTCTGCAGGTGTGCAGAGCCGTGCCAGCTCCTGCCCCTGCCTGCACCCTCCCACACCTCTCCTGCTGTCTGCCATCCAGGCTCCCACCACACCCTCTTGAGTCCTGGTTTACTCCTCCCCAGGGAATAAGCAGAGTATGGGGCACAGGGCTACTGTGGTGTCCCTCAGTGCTTAAAAGAGGCCAGACTTAGACTGAATAGCCAACAGGAAGGAAGTAGTGGCTGAACAAAAATGAGTGAATCTCAGGCCCCATTGAAGGGCTGGGGATTGAATAAAATGTCATCTTTTTCCATGTGGGGTTCAAAGTCAAGTTGGTGGGATATAGTCATTACTAGAAGGTGCACTCTGCTTGTAGAGATGCATCACTGGAGCTTGCCATAAAATAGCCGTGATTATGTCTTCACTGGTCAGGGAATGTTCCTCCAGGAGAGGTTTTCAGGGTCTCCAGGCAGAGCATCCCAGATATGAAAAGACACAAAATGTCCACACTGGGACAGAACAAAGTGGATTCCCTAAGGGGCAGGGACCACCAGTGTTGACATAGCTGGAGCCAGTGTAGGAGCAGACAAGGAGAGAACGGGAGGACAGGCTGACGGCCTGGTTTAGAATATCAACCAGGGTCAGACTCTGATGATGGCTGTGGGAGCGCATGACTCCCAAGGCTGTTTTTCTGGAAGAATTTCTTTGGCAATGTTATGGAGAAAGGATTTAGGAAGAGGGGTCTTGGAGGCAGGGTGCTGGGAAGAACCTGTAAGCAAAGTTCAAGAGAGGGACAGAGAGGACCCGCGTTGGATCTAGAGTACAGACAGCAGACTCAAAAGGCACTATGGAGAAAAGAGTTGGGACCTATTGGGGAATGGGGAGAGTATTGAGAGATGGGCACACAAGTGAGGGCATCTTTCTGCCACCACCTCTTTGTAAGCCTCACGCCCTCAGAGGACAAAATCCTACCACAGTACACAGACCACAGGCCAAGTTACACACATCTCAGTGGCTCCTTCTGAAAGAAAGATGTCTGTAGAGCCCAGCATGGACCGGGTGAGCTCATCTGAAATGGGTTAGAGGGGTAGGGGCCATGAACACTGAGCCAGTGAATTGGGGAATGAGCGAATGAGTGAGAACATGAACGACTTCCTTAGCGCTTATCCTAGGATGGATTCTGACTGACAGGTCCAGAGGGGCGCCCCTCACATGCCTTCTCCCCTGCTTGAGCCCACATGCGTGCCCAGGCTTTGCTAGCTGCCCGGGCTCCCCGGCGATGACTGCATGCTTAGGACAGAGGTGGAACTGAAGAACTTGAGAGACAGAACAGTAAAATCCTGTAGATTTCTCACCAGCTTGTTGATTACCTTGGAAGAGACTGGAAAGTCATTAGGGGCTTGCTAAGTGACATCACTCCCTTACCTGGAGATGATGGACATGACCTCCAAGCAAAAGCAGATAGAAGCCCAGAGCTGACATTACTGAAGAGATTAATTCCTCTACACAAAGCGAATTTTCCTCCGTTTTTTTTTCTTTTGCACAGGCAGCAATTCAATAAATAATTAATGCTTGTTAATCTTTTAGCTATTTCTCCCACTGTAAAAAAATTAATTGGTCTTCCATCATCTATTGCATTGTAGCCCGGAGGCATCTGGCCTCAGTCCACCGCCCTGCCATAACACGCCCCTCCTGGTACTCTCTGGTGTATGTCAGTGACACTCGGCAATCAAGCGTAGCCTCCAGATTCAGGGCATGAATAGGAGCATACAACTGTGTGGAAGGCTTCTTTGCAGAGCTTCACAGAAACATTGCCTCTTTCTTCAGGTCACTCAGGTAGTTTGTGAGCACTCGCTCTCACACACCTCCCACTGGCCTGAAACTCTGACGCTGTAAAAATAAGACAGGACCAGATGAAGGATGCCGGGGGCAGCATCTCTCTTCAGGTCTTCAACTGGAAAGGGCAGAGGTCTCAAAGTGTCTTTCTGACTCTTGCATTGTTTAGTGGGAAGAAGACTACCAGATTCCTAGGAACTGAGATGGGGAGGGTCAGAGTAAGACGTAAGACGCCTTCCAATGTCATCTTTCCCCCAGGACAACCACTGTGTCTTCATTTGAAATCACAAACCAATTATACCACACTCTACAAGAAGGTCTCCTGGATTAAACCTAATACCCAACTCGCCCTTCAGCCTCAGCAACAAAGTTCCATCAATGACTAGTCTGTCCTCGCGGTTTTCTCAAAGCTCTGAGAGAGTAGTCATACTTGTCCCACCCAGGAAATCTGGGCAGCCATCCCGCAGATCCAAAGGTCAAGCGCGACAGCGGCTCCTGTCTGAGCCTCCCCCATCATCAGCTTTTCTTGCTTCTGAGTGTTGTGTCACCTATCTTTCTCCAAACTCGGGGTTGTCTCTGTGAAGCTGCTTCTCTGTCTAGGCTGCTGAAAGGATCACATTTGACGCTGAGCAGTAGACAGCAAGCCAGTGCGGTCAGTTCTACGGTCTGTGTGGTCTTCTTGCTCTGGCGCCATCCACAGATGGACGCAGTCTGAATTCTAATTCCCGTCTCTGGCTTCTTCAGGAAGCCCAATGACAGAACACCACAAGACAGAGTGAGGATGGCCTCCTTAACATGCAGCCGTCTGCCTTTATTGGTGGGAAAACAGGTTTACACAGCAACACACATGGCTGGGGCTTTTCTCTTTATGAGGGGCAGTCAACACCAGACTCCTAACTCCACCTTGACATGGGATTCCCTGGCAGTAGCATTTCTGTGGGCATTCCTTGTGCCAGTCATTCATTTAACCCTCACACCAGACCTTGGGGGGGGGGGGTTGAGCATAGCTACCATCTACATCGGACAAGCGAAGATAAGCTAAGCACTGAGAGAACATGGAATTAAAAGGGCAATGGCAGACTAATGTAAATCCACAGTCTGTTCTTCATCAGTCAAATGTGATGCCCCGATCCTCTATTCTCTCAAGGGCAAATTCTCTCTAAGGAAAAAAATGATTTGAAAAATAGCCCATCAGCCATGAATTCACCGAAGGAAAAGGCTCAGTCCCTGTCTTCAGAAGTGTGTTCGTTCTCCCTGCCTTCATACCTCTCCTCCTCTTATCCTCCAAAACAACTAAGTCCTACATGCATTAGTGGACCTGAACGAGACAGGCTCCCATGTCTAAGGTCTGGAGTGATGCCCAGAATCACTTTCAGAACTCAAGCAAGGTGAAGTCATTCATGCAAGAGAAGCACAAGAGTGTTACAGCCTAAGATAGTCTGGGGGTATCCCTGTGGGAACTTCTATGCCCCCCAAATATGAGCTACACAAAGATAGCATCCACGCAGGGCAGGATCAGCATAGAATGCTGAGAACAGCAAGAAGAGGGTTTTGACATGGGTGAGGAAGACATCTCAGTGTGGGAGGTGGTGACAGCAATGATGGGAGTAATATGGAAGATTAACCAAAAGCATAACTGTGTGAAACACAGCAGGACCCAAAGCTTTTTCTTATGGTGAGGCAAAAAATATATAGAAAGGTGAGTACCATTCCACTATCAGCGTCTGTGAGATCAGCTCTTGTAGGTTCCACATGAATGTGATCAAACAGTATTGTCTGACTTCCTTTGCTTGATAATAATCCCCAGTTCCACCCAAGTTGTAAATGATAAGATGTAACGCTTTTATGGCTTTTCCCGCTAGGGCTTCTATTGCTGTGAAGAGACACCATGACCACAGCAATTCTTATAAAGGAACAGCATTTAATTCTACTGGCTTACGTTTTCAGAGCTTTAGTCCATTATCATCATGGTGCAACATGATGCATGGTGGCTTGCAGGCAGACGTGGTGCTGGAGAAGGAACTGAGAGTCCTTCATCTTGACCCACAGGCAACAGGAAGTGATCTGAGACACTAGGCATAGCTTGAGCATAGACCTCAAAGTCCATCCCCAGAGTGACACACTTCTCCATCAAAGCCACATCTCCTAATAATGCCATTCCCTATGAGTTTATGGGGACCAATTACATTCAAACTACCACAATGGCTAAATAGTTTTCCACAGTGTGTATGCACCACCTTGTCTTTGTCCATTCATTGTTTGATGGACATCTTGCTTGATAGCATATCTTGGTGACTGTCACAGATACCTCTTTGCTTTGCATATATACCCAGTAGGAGGCTTTCTGGTATCCCACTTTTAATTCCTTTAGTAATGTCCCAGTTTTCCATAGTGGCTATATTATTCATGTGCATTGCTGTAAATAATATGAAGGGTTCCTTTATTCTCCCCCTTCCCAGTAACACATGTTCCTTTTGTCTTTTAGACAGTAGCCATTCTGGCTTGAGGGGGTGGGGCTGTACTGTGGTTTGGCTGTGTGGTTGTTTCCTGAGGTCCAGGAGAGTAAGAAGGAGAAGAGACAGGGAGGTTCATCAGAGTTTGTTAGAGTGAAAAACAGTACACAGTAGTTAGACCTTGATAAGCAATGAACCATATGCCCTAAAAGATTGGATCTGTATGTACTAGAAAATCAAATGATACCTTATTAGTAGGTATAAATTTTATGTCTTATATGTCTGTTAAAAATAAAACCTTCAGGAGTATACAGCCCTCCAGCACAGATACGGTTCCTTCACCTGAATCCCCTCAGAGGCTCTTGAAATAAATCACTTGATAATAAAAGGTAATCCCCACTCACCCACTCCCACACCGGAACAGAGTCAACAAATACCAGGGCTATATGAAAAGGAAAAAGTATGTTTCATTTTCTAAATGAGTTTTAAAGGGGCTTGTTCCCCTATTTCCTTTCTCCTTTGCTTAGCTGTCCAGGCTTAATGAGACACTCCTAGGAAAATGCAAGGGTGCCGTTTCCACAAGGAGTGAGTCTCTGGGATTGGTGAAGGAGCATGTCCTGGAACGAGCAGGTTTTTAAGCCAAAGCAGATAAGAGCAAATGAAGAAAAGTGCACTTCTCTTTGTCCTTAAAGGAACTTCATCCATAGCATAGCCTCCTCCTCGGTGGTAATAACAGTGATAGGCTGGATTACTTGTTTAGCTAACGTTGTCTGCCTCACATCCATCATGCTGCGTATTCCTGCTTTCAGTCTGTTCCCACCGAGGGTAACTTCCGATTTCTGCCATCGAGTGCATGCTTTGTATTCTGCCTTCGTTTACGGCTTGATTTTGGTCTATTTCAAAATATGTACGACAAAAATGTTCCTTCTGATTTTTAACTCAGTACAGCTTAGGGATTGTCACTGATTTTTTTCTTTCCCTCTTTTTTATTCGTTTGTTAAAAGGTCTTTTGCATATGAATATAATAATGTATTGACGTCGCTGATGCTGTGACTCTAGGGAGTAAAAAAGCCCTACTGTGTTTTCAAAGGCTATCAAGTCTTAGTCCAGCCCTGGAGAGGACATCCTCCCTCACTGCATACTTTTATACTGTCACACTTTTATGAATTGTGTTTGGGTTATCGTTCTGGACTGGACTGTTAAATGCTGTGTTTGAGGCTGGGTTGTCATTTTTATAACTGTCTTGGTATTTTATCACCATTATTTATTACTTTTGATATACAGAATAAGCCGCATGCATTTATAGAGCAATAAGAAGATGTATTTAATGTGCCTTGTTTTTAACTGAGTAAGAGCCGAAAGCATGAATCAATAAAAGCTGATTAAAATGGTCCAAAAAAATAAAAATAAAACCTTCAAAAAATATTGTCGCTGTAAGCTAAAATGGGTCTTTAAAGATGGACACTATTATTTAAAATCTAAGAAAGAGGTTTTGCCCTTTTGTCTACCCCTCACCCTTACAGTGCTGTTGATGCTGACTTTAATCTTGGCTCTATGTCCCATCTGTTAGTTCTCCCATACTCCTTATCAGACATGATTAACATGGCTCACTCCATTTAGTTATAAATGGGTACATGTTCTGCTGTTAACTTTTAATATCTTATCCAAATGGGGAAGGGGGAAATGTTAGAATTATCCTGGTAGTGTTGGCTGCTGTTGGATGCAGCTCTCTGAATTCATGGATTCAACACTCAGCACTATTGCCTAAGGTAACTTTGGCTCTTCAGGAGAGCTGTGTTTCTTCAGGGAGTCTGGTGTGTTCAAGGATATAGAAATCTAAGCACCAGAAAACTTGATGTGAAAAGAAATGAAATGAACCATCGTAGCAGTTCTTGCTTGCTCCTTATTGATGATTGCTGTGGAACAATCTTTGTATATTGTTAATATGTATTACTCTCCTTGGTTAATAAAGGGCTGACTGGCCTATAACTGGGCAGGAAGAGATTGGGCGGGAGAGTTAGACTAGGAGGATGTTGGGAAGAAGGGTGGAGCCTGAGAAGTCACTAGTGAAGACAGATGAAGCAGGAGATGAACATTCTGTGCTGATAGAAAGTACCATCACATGGCAGAGGGTACATTAAAAAAATATGGGTTAATTTGAGCTGTAAGAGCTAGTTAGTAACAAGCATAAGCTATCAACCAAGCTTTTATAATTAATAGCAGTCTTTGTGTGGTTATTTGGGAAGTAGTTGCGGGGCAGAGAAAGTCTGCCTGCAGATGATGACAGATGGACAGATGAAGCAACACTAGCATCTCCTCTTGTTTCCACCCTTCAGAGAGCACCATCCTTGTAGGGCACCATCCTTGTAGGGCACCATCCTTGTAGAGCACCACCCTTCAAAAGTTCCCAGGCCCTCCTCACAGGCAGGCCTGCCATTCCCCAGCCTGGATAAACATTTGAATCATCTCAATCCTGGTGTCACCCAAAGCCATCAGGATCTCCAAGAACTGTGTTTGTTCCTGGGATTAGATGGGAAGCCACTAGATTGGAAAATATTGCTGATGTTTCATAACATTAGTGCTGCTGAAGAAACGTGGTGAAGAAAAAAACCAAAGCTCAACATGTGCATGGCCTGCCCCTTTTAGGCCTCACTGATAGTAACCTGTCTAAATTCCATTTCCACCAACCTCAGGACCTCAGTGTGCAAAGGTAATCCCAAGCGTCAAGATGGCTGTAGGCTTTAGCATAGTGTTATGGGGTTCAGGTGCAGAGAAAGTGGAGGTATTTCAAACCTCCACACAACCTTTGTAGGTGGCATACAGTCATTCCATACCATCAGCAGACTCCAGTTCTCTCTACAACTTAAAACATTTACCTACCCCCAAGAAAGTCACCAACATCCTAAGGCTTCTGAAGTCTAATTGATTGCTCCAAAATGGATGGAACCTTTTCCAACAAATTCCACAAAATCTTCTATTAGTAATCTGTAGTCACTGCTACATACAAAGTCCTTGACTAGTCAAATATACAATTTTAAGGTGGCCCTTTGCATCTTACAGAACATTCTCATACCCAAATGAAGGATAAATGTGTGGCCAAGAAGGCAAGAAAGGTTTCCAACAGAGCCAAAGAATTGAACCTGGGAGGGTGTATCCATTATATCAGATAGGTAACACATGCTGACCAAAGATCAGGGTACGACACAGGATTTGTGTCTTCACCTCTGGGGGGGGGGGGGTAGTACAGGGTCAGGAAGCTGAGAGTCATGTCGATGTGTATGTCTCTGGAATATTCTTCTACAGAATGATGGCATAAAAAGTTAGGATGTTACAATGGGCCAAAGACTCATGAACTTCACAATTTTATAATCGCCATTTTGCTTTTTGGGGACAATCTACTTGAAATGGAGCTTCAAGCTGAGAGAATGAGGCCACCAAAGCAGGGCTGTGGAGGAGCAGAAGACCAAACAAGCCAGCCTATTAGAGCCTATAGGTACCATCATGTTCTCCACGCCCTTGGCAATCCCACCAACCATGGGAGCAAGAGCTGACATCCACCCTGGCTCTGTCCCTGTTTACTGTGAGGCTTTGGAAGACCATTTAACTTCTGTGAACCTTGAATTCCGCTTCTGTGAACTGGAGATCAGAGCATCCGCCCTACTTAGCTCAGAGGCTTCTGTGGATGAGGCAATGCGTGGAGCACTTTGTCAGGGAGAAAACACTAGTGCAGCACAATGGGCTGTTGTTTCCCCTCTAGGTAAGCAAACATAGGCCTTCTCTGTCTCCGGCCTCCTTGCATTTTGCAGGTTGGCTACCTCTCCTATTCATGGGCTCTCAATGGTCTCTCTCTCTCTCCTCTGCAGTGCAGGCTCATTCCCAGGTAGTGTGAGTCAACCATTGGGAGACATCTCTGATTCTCATCCAGGTCCCCTGGCCCTGAGTTTCAGCTTTTCGGCTCCCACAGGTCATACAGGGTCATACAGAAGATCCCTTGGTCAGTCTTCCACATCTTCCTCTTGTGTCAAGCCTCAGAGTCAACCAACTGTAAGAGGAGCAAAGTCTTGATTGGAAATGTGATTCTGTTACAGAGTCTATACTGCTATTGTTTACCTAGCCTATTGAAGTTCTGTTTTCTGTAACGTACTTTCTTTGTATCTTATCCAGAACTAACTTGCCCAGAGTCCAGGACCGCTGGAGTCATCAGGGCCAAGCCACAGACCTCCTGGATCCAGGGAGAAGCAATGCTCCATCCCACATTCTGCAAAAAGAACAGAGAGTCCGTTCTCACCCATCTCCCCTTGCAGGCCCCATGCCTGAGTTTCCCTCTTTCTCCAGAGAAGAGATCTCAGGTTGTGAAATACCATGATGGAAAAACAGCCACAGGGCACCAGCTTAGCAGGATTGTATCCAAAACCATTATGTCATGAAAAGTTTCTTTCCCCAAGTACATGCAGGCTGGTTTCCAGCAATTATCCCAGCTCACTTTTTATAGAGAGATGGGGCCGAGGAGAAGGGGGGGGGGGTTACAGCTCAGAAATGCACAATCCCCCATTCATGTCTCCTGGCTCCAGATTATCTCACGTTAGTAAAGGGGTTCTTCCCCAGCCTGAGGCTCTGGGCTCTCCCCAATCTGTCCCCCTCACCAACACCCTTTTACTCATCAGGAGGGATTTTGACATGCAATTTGCTAAGTTGGTATTTATCATATTTTGCAGAGCCTTGCTGGGAGTAAGCTCCCTCAAGGCGGGAACGAAAACAATTTATCCCTATGTAAGATAAGCAATTACCCTGGGTACCCTCATGTGGAGCAATGCAACTGGGAGATGTTGGTGTGATGGAGAGAGATGGACACCAGTCTGAGTTCCATCATAAAATAGCAGATTGTGTAGAATCTAAGGCATGGTGCTGGCATGCCACTTAACAGACCCAGTCAGCCTCTAAAAGGACTGAGCTGTCTGTGTGTCTGTCTGATTCAGCTGAACATGGTGCCTTAGAGAGAGGGATGAAGCTAAAACATGTTGGAGTCATAATTCCATTGCTGTAGAACAGAACCAAGGAAGGTAACTATGAGGTGGCACGGAGGAACAGAGGCAAAGGTGGTGAGAGGCAGGTGCAGAGGATGATGGGAGATGGGAATCCTCTGCAGCGGATTTGCAAGAAAACCAGCACAATGATTGGCCGACCACTGTAGGGGCCAGTTCCCATGGCCTGGAATTAGCTAGCCAGAAACTTGAAGAAAGAAAGCCACATAAATGAGGTCACCACCTTCTCTCCTGTGGCAGAGAGGTTCAGCAGCAACATGGCCTTTCAGATATCTGTGTGGGTCAAGAGTGGCCATGATACATACAGCTAAACATGACATGGCAGAAACAGCACCCGGACTGCCTGCCACGTCAAAGAATCTATAACTTGCTACCACAGCAGCATTTTCATTCTGATTGTTTTTATAACGTGAAGTCAGTAGTCTGTTTTAAGACCCTTGTATGGTGTCGGGGGCGGGGTGTATAGACCTGTCGTTTCAGCAATGTAGCTAGAGCTTGGGGCGGAATGTTAACCAAAACCAACTAGATAGAGAGAGACCAGTGTCACCCAGTGGGTCCTTTCACATCCTTGAAAACTACAAAGGAAAAATAAACATAAAAGTTGAACAAAGAAGAGGGATTGCTTAGGACTGGGAGGGGATGTGAAGAGAGTACAACAAAGATAGAAGGATGGAGAGAGGTGATCAGTTTATGTAAACATCGGTGATCAGTACAATAACAGCAAAAGAAACAAAAAGGCAGATGCTCTGGGTAATTCCAAGAGCTGGGGGAAAGCACTGCTCCCCTACCTGGAGAGTGTTGTGTTACAGCCAGTAACAGCTTTCTGGAAGAACTTTTAAAGGCGGCACAGATACAACTTGACCATGCAAAGTGTGAGAGGCAAGGTCTGGCCATGAGTATTTATTTTTCCTATGCACGGTATTGCTTCAGCAGCCATATCCTTCTGGGGACAGCGCCTACGGCAGGGGGAATTCCCATACTGTTCCAACCCTCCTCACCAGACATTAATATTAATGCTTGCATTGATATGGTATAGATATCATGAATAAGTTTCCTGGTTTCAACACTGCAGCAAAAACAGGGAAAGTCCCAGGCATGGAACAAAGTTCATCCGCATTACTTCCCTCTCGTATTGTTCTCAATTATTTCTTGGCATCAACATCAAGAGAACCGAGGTCTTCTGTAGAGGCCCTCAGAGAACCTTCCATGTGGAGTGGAAGGACAGGGTTCAAGAGCCCTTAAGACTAGTATCAAAGGGGACTGATTCAAATATGTCATTACTTCAGTTCCAAGATCAGCACAAATACTTGAGCATAAATCTTTACGCACAAGGCCATTCTCTGACCTAATGACATAGCATAAAATCCAAGAAGTTAATGTGCCTATCTTCCTGTCACCTAACTCATCATAGCCATTGAGGGTGTGCTGACCATTTCAATAATGCTAGAGCCCACCTGTGGTGGCTGTGTTCCTTAACACCTTTCTAAAATGTGTCAGTGTTGTGCCTGCATGTTTGTGCACCATGTGCAGTCCTGGTGCCTGCAGAGGCCAAAAGAGGATCCCCTGAAACTGGAGTTACAATGGTTGTGAGCTACCACGTAGGAGCTAGGAACCAAACCAGGGTCCTCTGCGAGAGCAGTCAGGGCTTTTACCTGCCAAACCATCTCTGCAGCCCCTCCCTGGTTTTCTCCATCCGCTCTTGACCTTCCTGACTGCGATGTGGTTGAGAGCTGTGAGTTATTTTGTAGACAGTTTTTTGTGACTGGTTCAGGGATGTTTTGGGATCAAGAGTGTCACACACATACATGCTCTCCTTGCATTCTCTTTGATGACTGACTGTCATTACAGTTGGCCTTACGTCAGCTGCTGTGAACTTGTATCACCTAAATGAGATGCTTCTCCAAGTTCTCCACCAAAAGTTGCTCTTTTTCTCTTTGCAGAGACTAAGACACTCCTGGGCCACCTTCACATCCTCGACATGGCTTCCCGGGTGAATTAACTACCATGATGGCTACCAGCTGGTGATTTTCCAGTTTTACCCTTCCTTACGAGTGCTTTGGTTGGAAGAAGACTTCCTTCCTTTCTTTCTTTCTTCATTTGTATCTGTATCTGTCTGACTCGTGGATTTCATTTAACCCAATTGTATAGAATCCATTACTAACACTCGTTTTCATGACACATAACAGCATGCTTGGTGGTTGGGAGTCCCTTCAAACTGACTCCTTTGTGCTTCCTCAGCTTTGTGCTTCCTCTATGTTGCAATCCTTCTTTAAATACTTCCTGGTTTTCTAACACAACCACACATGGCAGCCGCCTTCTGGACTTTGTCAGCCACAACCTTAGAGCTGGCCGTTTCTCAAGGGAATCCTGTCTCCTCTTAGGGAAGAGGGGATTCTGAGGCTAAATTCCACAACTCAGAAATAAGCATTAAATCTTCTTATCGCTATTGGGGTATTCTTGCCCTCCAATCCTCTCTGTGGTACACACACACACACACACACACACAGAGAGAGAGAGAGAGAGAGAGAGAGAGAGAGAGAGAGAGAGAGAGAGAGACTGCCGTATCAAAAAGTATATTCATAGTTATTGAAAGTACATAAGAAAAATTTAGCAAAGTTACATTCTAAATATACAAATCAAACCTCAATAAAGCTGTAAAGGAAGATGAAAGCATTTGTGTCTGGTGAGAGTGAAAAGGTTTGGAAGTATGCAGAGAGGGAAAGTCACACAACATGAAGTTAATGTGTGCTAAGAGAGACATACATGGATCTAATGTACACAGGAAGTAGAAAAAGACAAGATCTCCTCAGTAAATCGGGAGCATGGGGACCATGGGAGAGGGTAGAAGGGGAGGGGAGAGGAAGGGAAGGGAATGGAGAAAATATATAGTTCAGTAAAGACAATAAAACAGGGGAAAAGTCAATGGGAGGCTTTTGCTGTGACTTCTGCCAATGAAAACCACTGGAAATAGATGTTTGTCTCAACCCCTGAGGAGGATCCATGGAGCATGGCAATAAAGGGGGTTAGGGAGAACTGACTGCAGGAGTTTATGCATGATTGGGGGTGCTAAGGAAGGGAGGGCTCACTTGACATTGGACTGTGAGTAGAGTAAGCTCTGTCTCCGAAACAGAGGGAGGTGGAGGGTGGATCTTCTGGGGAAGGACTCGCAATAAATCTTATCTGTAGGGAGTGGAGGCGGACAAGGACAAAGCCGTATTTGGAAAGAGTGGGAGAGTGGTCATTATTTCCCCAGCCAGTGTTGATCACCTTTCACGAAGCACAGTCATTGTCTACGTTAGACAAGGTAAGAAGTGGCTTGGCTTTGCCTTTTTTTATCATGACCTCGCCGTGGGGATTCTGTGTGGTTGTGTGTATCCAGTAGGCTCAGCTGTAAATGCCAAGCCAGCCTTTGAATGTCGCGACCCCCTCCCCACCACCACTCCTGACTCTGTCTCTTTCTCCATCTCTGCCTCTCCTCTCTCATGTCTCTGTCTCTCTGTCTCTCTCTGTTTCTCTCTGCTAGCCTGTTTGTTGCAAGCTATCACGAAGATGTTAGGAATCAAACCCAGGTTCTCTGCAAGAGCAGCCAAGGCTCTAACTGCTGAGTCATATCTCCAGTCCCTTCGCTTTGGTTTTGTTGTTTATCCATTTGTGTGTGTGCACACATGTGTGTATGTGCATCTGTATATATCTTGTTTTCTGGTTTTTTGGTTTGAGATGGGGTGTTATATAACCCAGGCTGAACTCCAGCTCACCATGTAGTTGAGAATGAGCCTGACAATTGCCTGCCTCCATCTTCTAAGTGCTGAGATTGTAGATGTGAGCCACCACTTCTCGTTCATATGGTGCTGGGAATCAAACCCAGGACCTGTGCATCCGGGGCTCTACCAACTGAGCTACATCCCTGGTCTCTAGAACTTAAAAGTTTAAAGTAGCCAGACACAAGAGGCCCTGACTTGGGTCCAGAGACCCAGCATAGAGGCTAAACTGGGACAGGCACCCATCTTGGGACATATGAGAGAGACTATGGACATAACTGCCTCTCCTGCCACCAGCCCCATCTCCAGAGGAGCCATAGCAGAACTGTGAGTACAGAAAGGACAGTAAGGATGTCAAGTCCCTTCTGCACTGCGGTTTCCCAACCTGATGCAAACCCAGCCTCGGGTCAGGGGTGTTTAAATAGTCCCATGGACTTAACTTTGTACTACTCCAAGAGATGTTTCTCAATGTTTATAAAGACCAGGCAAGTTTCTGCTGATGCTATCAATAAGAAGAGGAAGGAAAATCAGACAACCAGGTAGCTCCAGGCCAGCCTGGGCTACAGATCAAGACACTGGCTTAAAGGGTGGAGGGAGTTTCCAGACAAGACAATGGTATAAAAAAAATGCAGTTCCTTGTAAGTGTGCCAGCACACCCCATAGTGCTGGCACAATGACTCAATGACCATTGACTCAATAAGCCATTACATATGCACAGTAATGATATACTGGTATTTTTTTAATTAATAGACTTTTGTTAAAGCTTACCAAACATTTTCTCTGTCCCTCACTACCCACAGTTTTTCCTGTTATCAACATATAGCATTTATGAGACACTCATTAGCCAATATTGATGCATGATTATTGACTAAGACCCGTGTTTATTTTAGGGAGCATCCTCTGATTGCAGCTTCTGGGTTTTGACATCACACCAAAATGTTGGACAGTTGGAAATCACACCGTATGTAGTCTTTCCAGGCTGGCTTCTTTCTCTTGACAATGTGCATCTCAACTCCTCTGCCTAATTTTGCAGCTTAAGGCTTCATTTCTTTTTACCAGTGAATAACACTCCACTGTGTGGATGAGCTGTAGTTTATTCATTCATCGATTGCAAGACATTTTAGCTGCTTCCAGCTGGGCAATAAAGAATAAAGCTGCTATAAACATCCACTTGCAGGCTTTTGTGTAAACCTAAGTTTTCAAGTCCTTTGAATAAAAACCAAGGAATGTGACTGCTGGAGCTTATGGTCGGAGTATGTTTAGATTTGCAAGAAACTGTCTTTTGAAGTAGCCACGGGATTCTGCGGTTCCTGCCAGCACCGAATGAGAGCCTTTGTCATTCTGCTTTCTTGCCAGCACTTGATGCTGCTGGAACTGGATTTTAGTCTCTCACAAATGGCCAGTGGCTTCTCATTTGTTGTTCACTTGTGTGTGTTTTAAACCAGTTCTCCAGAAAAGGGAAAAGTTTGCTCCCTTTGTGAATCTTCATGGTGTAAATAGTCCCATCGTGGGAATATAAGTAATATAGCCATTATGAGAAACTGTACAAGTTCTAGAGAAAAGAAAAAATAGAACTGCCATATGACCCAGTGTCTGGCTTACTTTCTGTTGCTGTGATAAAAAAAAATGACCAAAGCATCTTGTGCAGGAAAGAGTTCACTCTGCATCTTATAGATCAGTCTGTCATGAAGGGAAGCCAGGGCAAGCGTTCAAGCACGACCTGAAGGCAGGAACTGAAGCAGAAGCCATGGGGAAGGACTGACTACAGACTTGATCCCCATGGCTTGCTCAGCCTGTTTTCTCATAGCACCCAGGACCACCTGCCCAGGGGTGGCTCTGCCCTCAGTAAGTTGAATCCTCTCATGTCAATAATTAATCAAGAAGATGTCCCACAAGCACATCCACAAGACAATCTGATGGCGGTAATTTCTCAATTGAAGTTCCCTCTTCCCAGGAGACACTAGTTTGTGTCAAATTGACAAAAACTGGCTAGCATACTTCTGGATATCTACATAGAAAACAAAGTTACTTTCTCAAAGAAACATCTCCACTTCAATGTTCCTTATAGCCCTATTCACAACATCCAAGATCGGGAAGTCACCTAAGTGTCCACCAACAGGTGAGTGGACAAAGAAGAGGGGATGCACACATAACAAGAGTTACTGCATTTGCTACAATGAAACATCACTCAGTCTTTCAAAATAAGTAAACGGCCACTTAGGACAACATGGATGAGCCCAGAGAACACTATGCCAAACAAATTAACTCGGACACAGGAAGCCAAATGTTGCCCGACTGCACAGGTGAAATCTTTAAAAAATCACACTCATAGAAACAAAGAGGAGTGGGTAACTGCTGTGTGGAAATGATGTTGGCCTAAAGGTATTAGCTTCCAATTATCTGTGAGCTCTAGAGGGCTATGGAAGTGTCAGAGCGAGCGGCGTCCTCTGAGATACTTTACAGGAAGAGCAGACCGTGTTCTCATCACAAAGGGCAAACAAAGCTGTGCCCACAGCTGTGCCAGCCTAGCTGAAGTCATCATTTTACCAGGCATCTGACATGTGTTTACAAAAATACCACATTGCATACCCTGAATGTATACATTGTTATCTGTCATTTATAGCTCATTATAAGTGAAAAACGGAATTTTTTGAAATTCCCATCCCAGCCAGTTTCCAGCAGCCATGATGATGTCACTGAAGGCAAAGCTATTCCCACTACCCAGTATGGACTAACATCCTCCACAGCCATCTTGATGACGTGTATTTAAGACCTTCCCTGGGTATCGTCAACTAGACGGCATTACTTGACTCAAAGTACTTAGAAGCTTTATAAGCAGCTTCCTCCCTCTAAAGATCCCAGAATCTAGAGACCCTATCGTAATGACAAAAATGCTCAGAGAGGCAAGTGGACACCTAACAATCACTGTGTCGTTCCCATCCATGTACCTGTGCCCCCGTGCATCTCCAGAACCCCAGGAACCTTCCCACAGTCATGTGAATGGGCCTACACCCTAAGGATAAAGCCCTGCATGCTGCTCATGCCTTCCTCATTATTCTTCTTGTTGCTTCCCTTTCTTCCTTGCTTTTCCATGATTCTCTTGTCCTAGGTAAAGAATTTCGCTGGTGACCATTTGGCAGCTTCTTTAATTGTGACACCGTGCTGTAGTAATATGGGCGGCGGGCCTGCTTTTTGTCCCGCCCGGCTCCCGCACAGCTAGCTTTACACCAGAAATAACAACACACAAACTGTATTCATTTAAACACTGCTTGGCCCTTTAGCTCTAGCCCTTACTGGCTATTTCTGATATCCCGATCAACCCATCTCTAATAATCTGTGAGAACCGGTCTTACCGGGAAGATTCTAGCCTAGTCCATCCTGGGTCGGAGCTTCATGGCATGTGTCTGCCCGGGAGCGGGGCATGGCATCTCTCTCAGGCGTCTGCTCCCGAGAGGAGAGATGTGGAGTCTGAGCTCACTTCCTCTTCCTCCCAGTGTTCTGCTCTGTTTACTCCTCCCACCTATCTTCCAACCAATGAGGGCCAAGCAGTTTCTTTTTACTTAACCAATGACCTTCCTCCATCATTGTGCAGTACATGCTGACTTCAAACTTGAGATGTTCTTGCCTTGCCTGCAGAGTGTTGGAAATACAGGCATGTGCCACCAGACTTGGCTATTGGAAATATAACTGAGATAGAGCAATACTGGTCTAAAAGGCATGGGGTGATCTCCATTCCCTCATACAGTGTCTTCTTCTGGCCCCTAACGCCTATGGATCACCCCCACTGCGGTCATTCTAGTGTCCCCTCTATTCTCATGGCCAGTGGGACTTCTGTGGCACCTGATACAGGGGCCGTGCTTTCTAAATTAAGAATATACGTGGACACACATAGTATTACCTTTCAAAACCTCCATGAGGTTCAATTATGTAGCTGATTGTCCTCTTCCTAGGGCATTTTTCCCCTTAGTCACCAATAACTGGAGTTGGCAATGAATGCCTGGTAACTTACTCCTCAGCAATTCTTTGACCAACACTAAATTTAGCCTTTTTATGTGAGATTATGCTTTGAAGTGTGACCAAATGAAAGTTGGAGCCTCGAGAATAAAACAGGTGCGGCCCTGAAGTCAAAGCAGGGGTGTGAGCGCAGGCCTCCCGGGTGCTGCGCCCAGTTCTGCCCTTGTAATCCTTAATCTGCCTTCACAGAAGGGGCACTTTGGCATAATTAGTAACCAGGATTAGTAGGGATGATCTTGCCAGAGGAGTTATTTATCTGAAAGAGAAGCAGCTCTCCTCAGCCCAGAAGGCCCTGTCAGTGGCTGCCCCCACCACACCGTAAGCTCCCTGCATGAAGCCTGATCTGACCTCAGGCGTGTTGCACAAGACCTGTGAGATTAAGTTCCTCATCTGTTACCTGAGACCACAAGCCTTTCATGATGGACAGGTGGTCTGGCTCTGCAGGAACAGCTATGGGCTAGAAGCAGACGACAAGGAATTTAAAACTAGTCGTGTCCATGGGTGCCATGTGATCTTGACTAAGCAAGCTACTTCACTTGAACTTGTTCCTCTCTCCTTGCTAAATAAGGATGCTGAAGGAGGAAGTGGAGAAGAAAGAAGAGGGGGGGAGAAACAGAAATTTGCAGCGTGATGTCCAAGAAGAAAGAAGAGGAGGGGAGGGTTAGAAAGTTGCACCATGAAGTTCCCTTGCTCTAAAAATTCCGTTAGGGCTGGCAAGATGGCTCAGCAGGTGAAGGCACTTGCTGCCAAACCTGATGGTCACATAACGAAAGGAGAGAACGGACGTCAGCTGTCCTCTGACCTCCGCTTGCACATCGAGGCATGAGCAAGTGTGCACACACACAAAAATGTAATAAACAGAAAAGGTAGGATGGGATGGGATGGGATGGGATGGCATGGCATGGCATGGCATGGCATGGCATGGCATGGCATAGCATAGCATAGCATAGCATAGCATAGCATAGAATAGAAATGTTCTTTTAAAAAGAGAGACTGTTAAACCTGGTGTGAGTCCAAGCTCATTGGCCTTTGGGAAGTCAGTCTTCCAACACTATCTCATCTCTATATGATGTTTGTGTTCTGACCTACCCTCAGCCTCAATGACCTCCCCCAACACACATGGGGGTTCACTTCTATATAAATGAACTTCTAGAAAACTAAATATGGAGAAAGTGTTAGGGGTTGACGTCACTCCACACACCTCGAAGATTTCGCTTTCCTGCTAGTTTGCCTCTACAACCTCCAGAGCACAGTTTTTTAGTTTTGTTGTTCTTTGTTTGTTTGCTTTCGTTTGTGGTTCTGAGGATGGGACCAAGCATGCTAGACAAACACTCTTCTCTGGCCTCTGTGAAAGAATGGGCAATTCCCCTCCAAAAATCCATCTCAGATTCTGGCTCTGCCAAGGGCCCTTTACACTTTGCCTTCAGACCCAAAGCACTGATCAAATCATTTCTCCAGAGATCATTTCCTCCCAAGGGGAACACTGTTAACTGGTGACATACAGGAATGTTCTTTCTCTATCATCCATCATTCAGGGGTCATAGCAAACCTTGAGAAGTGCAATTTTACAGATGGGGGACCTAAAGCCCAGAAATGTTACTAGCATTGCACATCAATCAGGCTGGCCCAAAACCTGTCTTTTTCTTCTACCCCTTGCCCTCTGTCTGATACTGAAGAGCCCATGAAGGCTGGTCCTGAGGAGCTTCTGCTCCCTGGGAGCTGTTGCCTGTCACCCCTATCCCACAGCAATGGCAGAAACCCTCTGATCAGCAAGTCAGTCTCATACTAAAGGTTCCCATGCACGGCCCTGGCTGTCAGGGCATTGGGGGCAGACACTAGCCTATTTCACTGGTTTTCTACTCATCTTATTCCTCCAGGTCTGTGTCTAGGAAATAATGAACAAAGGCAACAGAGGTGGCCCTGGTCCCTGCCTCTTCTCAGCCTGGACAGAATCACAGGCGTCCAGGGCTCAAGGATCTGGGCAGGGCACCACCAGGCAAGTCCTGTGACACCAGCCATTCAGTCATCAGTGAGACAGACAGACCGCAGGCACATCCTGCTCAGAAGTGGAAGAGGAGACTTCTTCACAGAACCTCAGTTCACTTAGAAAACAGTATGGGCATCTCTTCCATCCTAGGCCATGGTGGCCACCATGAGGGACTCTGCCTTTTCAGGACTATCCACTGCTCCTGTGCAGCCGAAGCTACCTTCATTCTGGTGGAACTAACTGAGTCACCCTGGATACAAGGCCCTGCTGCCTCTGGACAGTATCTGCTGTCTTCCTCCCACATGTGTTCAGATCACTGGCTCTGAAGAACTCGCTGATCCCTCTAAGGAATCCTCATTTTCCTAAGGCTGGCGACTAGTCATTCTATTTCCAGATTTCTCTCCTATTTATTTTCCAAAACCACACAATCAGGTAGGTTGGGAAACAGCTCAGTAGTAGAGTAAATGCCTTGCAAATACAGGGCCCTAAGTTCTGCCATTAACACAATTAAAGAATGTAAATAATAGAATAAGAATAAGCAAGCCCTGAAACGAGGTGTGAACCCTGCTGGTGGAATGGAAGACCCTATGACATCTTGACAGGTTTCTTTATGCTACCTGCCTACCTGCCTGGGTCTTGGATTGAAGTTGCTGCTAATGGTAGATCCCTGAATTGCATCTGGCACCATTTGAAGGTGACTGTGTGAAGGTCTCCCCCACGAAGAGAAGTTCCTCCTCAAACTGGAAGACAAGTCCCCACTCTAAGGAGAACTAAACATTTCACCCTAATCAGCCATGAACAGCTGGTCCCTCATAGACCATGCCTGAGCTCCGTGTTAAGGCCAGAATTCCCTAGCTCTCAAGAACAGAGTGGAAATGGAATTGTATTGTGTTTTGTAAATTGGTGTAGGAAGTCCTTCTGTCTATGTGTTGCTTTTGTTGGCTAATAAAGAAGCTGCTTTGGGCCTGTTGCAGTGCAGAATAGGGCAAGGCCGGAGTTCCAAGCAGATTGAGAAGGAGTGAGTAGGCAGAGTCAAAGAGATGACACGTGGCTACCAGAGGAGAAAGATGTGAGCTACCAGCCGAAACTTTGCTGGGTAAGCCATAGCCACCTAGTGATACACAGATTAATAAAAACAGGGTTAATTTAAGATATAAGAGCTAGCTAAAAAGGTACTTAAATTATTGGCCAAACAGTATTGCAAATAATATAGTTTCTCTATGATTATTTCAGATCTGGGCAGCTGGAAAGGAATTACCTTTATTTCCTATAAGTTTTACCACAGGATTCAAATATCAGAACATAAACAAAATAAAAATTAATACTCCCTGATGCTCCTCTTTCTTAATCCCACTGCCCTGAAGAGTCCAGTTAAGAGTTGAGGGTATTTAAACACACACACACACACACACACACGTACTCTTACCGCTCCACATAGAATTTCTTTCATTCAAACGGAAACAGACTGTCCTGAACCCAAAGGCATTTTCCCCTCTTCAGGAAATGTAAAGCTAACTGGACGAGGAATAGCTTGTTTCATCCTTCTCTTACTAAAGAATTCAAACTACTTCTAGCCACTCGGTTCAACACAGCACGGCAGCAAGCACCTCTTGACACACATTTTCATCCTGGTGTTTGCCCATGGGTGAGCTTCCTGGAATTCTTACAATCTTATTCTAATTTGCATTTTAAAAATTAAAAACGAGGTTGACTGACTCTTTGCAGTTCTTCTACAATTCATTTTAGACATGTGTGGTCCAGGCTGACCTAGACTCGTAATTATTCTACCTCAATCTCTGTAGTGCTAGGATTTCAGGCAAACCTTATCATACCTACCTTCTTCTGTAAATTTCTTCTTTCCCCCTCAGATGTCTGCCAGTTCAGATGTGTGTCATGGGACTGAACACTCTGCCTTCCACCTCTCGAAACCTTTATCCGCGGCCACCACTATTCTGATCTGTCATCGGATCAACTAATCCAGAGAAGAAAGAATGTGTATAGAGACATCACTGCCATCCAAGTGGTGGTGTGAGGGACACATCTAGAAAGTTTAAGGAGTGCCTCAAATAAAAATATACAGAGGAGTATAGCAGGGGACTGAGAGACATTATGAATGAGCACAATGGAAGATCCTTGTCATTACAGATTCCCGGGGTATGAGATTCTGTCCCATCTCTTGTCCCTCCCTGAACTGGGTGGCAAAAGGTGGTGAGTGAGCCAAACAGCATCACTGGTCCTCATTCTCTGATGCCATACTGCATTTCAGAGCTCCTGGAAGCCATTGGGAAGTGATGTGTCTGATTGGGGATTAGGGAAATATGATCATGGAGACCGTACTGTGTCACATCTGAGCAGTCACCCTTGAAACCCCAGCCCAGCTCTCCTCTCTGTTCCCTGTCTCATGAAGGACAAGCCGTAGGACCAATAACTCTGCTCTTCGAGTGTATTATTATTGCTACATGATGGATAAAACCAGAGTCGTAAGGGAACACCCCAGCCTTGCCATGTTGTTTCAGTCTATAATATTTAAGAGTTCTGCCTGGTTCTCTTCAGTGCCATCTCCTTGGAGCCTTTTGGAGATGGGCTCTGGGACTGGATAACCAACAAGAATGATGATTGAATGGTTTGATTAACTCTTCATATTTTATTGGGAAGATCTTATTTAAAAACTCACTTTTGAGGACTCAACTCCCAGTACACCGACAGAGGTGGGAAAAAAAACTTTGGAGTGAGGCTTCTGCTCCCCCTCCCTGCTCAGGGTAGAGCTGTGTCCAGATTGACTGCCTTCTTTTCCCTGTAGCTCTCTTGCTTTCCCCCAGGCACTTCAACTGCCCTGGATCTCTATGGATTTCCAAAGTGCTCTCTTTCCTTCCTCCCTCCCTCCTGTTACAAGGAACAGGCCCCTTGTTTGTCCCAGCTGCTCGGCTAGCTTACACCCAAAATAACCACAGAAACTGTATTAATTAAAACATTGCTTGGCCATTAGCTCTAACTTCTTATTGGCTAACTCTTACATGTTAGTTTAACCCATCTCCAAAAATATGTGTATCGCCGTGTGGCAGTGGCGTACCAGAGATTCTAACCAGTGTCCATCTGAGGCGGAGGATCCATGGCTTCTCCTCACTCTGTCCTCTTCCTCCCAGAATTCAATTCTGTCTTCTCTGCCTACCTAAGTTCCACGCTATCAACCAGGCCAAGGCAGTTTCCTTATTCATTAACCAATGAAAGCAACACACAAACAAAAGAAACTCCTACACCACTCCCCCTTCCTCCTTCCCTCCCCCTCCTCCCCTCCTTTTTTACTGTAGAGTCCACTTTGTCTTGTTATAACTGTTCTCTCTCACCAAGTACACAGAGGCAGCATCAAGTCCACCATCTTATTCAAAATTTTCCAAATGCTTGAACCTTGGCATTGCTTGTGGGTCAGTGAGGGCAAGGTTAGGCTTGTATGTCCTCATAGGTGACCGCCATTGTCTCTTCAAAGCAAACATACAAACATCATGCATTAAAGTTCATTTTAGTAGCATAAAATATCTCAGAGTAACTCTAACCAAACAAGTGGAAGACTTGTATGACAAGAACTTTAAATCTTTAAAGAAAGAAATTGAAGAAGACACTGCTCTTGGGTAGGCAGAATTAACATAGTAAAAATGGCAATCTTACCAAAAGCAATCTACAGATTCAATGCAATGTCCATCAAAATCCCAGCAAAATTCTTCACAGACCTTGAAAGAACAGTACTCAACTTCAAATGGAAAATCAAAAAACCCAAGATAGCTGAAACAATCCTGTACAATAAAAGAACTTCTGGAGGCATCACAATCCCTGACTTCAAACTCTACTACAGAGCTACAGTACTGAAAACAGCCTGGTATTAGCATAAGAACAGACAGAAGGACCAATAGAACCAAATAGAAGATCCAGATATCAATCCATATACCTTCGAACACCTGATTTTTGACAAAGAAGCAAAAAATATCAAATGGAAACAAGAAAGCATATTTAACAAATGGTGCTGGCATAACTGGATATCAACATGTAGAAGAATGAAAATAGACCCATATCTATCACCATGCACAAAACTCAAGTCCAAATGGATCAAAGACCTCAACATAAATCCAGCCACACTGAACCTTATAGAAGAGAAAGTGGGAAATACACTTGAACGCATTGGCACAGGGAACCACTTCCTAAATAGAACCTCAGCAGCACAAACACTGAGAGAAAAAATTAATAAATGGGACCTCCTGAAACTGAAAAGCTCCTGTAAAACAAAGGACATGGTTAACAAGACAAAACAACAACCTACAGAATGGGAAAAGATCTTCACTAACCCCACATCAGACAGAGGTCTGATCTCCAAAATATACAAAGAACTCAAGAAATTGGTAGTCAAAAGAACACATAATCCAATTTTAAAAAATGGAGTACAGACCTAAACAGAGAACTCTCAACAGAGGAATCAAAAATGGCTGAAAGACACTTAAAGAAATGTTCAATTTCCTTAGTCATCGGAGAAATGCAAATCAAAACAACTCTGAGATTCCATCTTATACCTTGAAAGATAAAAACACTGATGACAACTAATGCTGGTCAGGTTGTGGGGAAAAGGGAACACTTCTGCATTGCTGGTAGGAATGGAAGTTGGTACAGCCCCTTTGCATGTCAGCATGGTGATTTCTCAGAAAATTAGGAAACAACCTTCCTCAAGACCCACTTTTGGGTATATATCCAAAGGATGCTCAATCAAGCCACAAGGACATGTGCTCAACTATGTTCATAACAGCATTGTTTGTTATAGCCAGAACCCAGAAACAACCTAAATGCCCCTTGATCAAAGAATGGATAAGGAAAATCTGGTACATTTACACAGTGGAGTACTACACAGCAGAAAAAAAATAATGACATCTTGAATTTTGCAGGAAAATGGATGGAGTTAGAAAACATTATTTTGAGTGAGGTAACCCAGACACAGAAAGACAATTATCACATGTGCTCACTCATATGTGGTTTTTAAACATAAGCAAAGAAAACCAGCCTACAAATCACAATCCCGGAGAACTTAGACAACAATGAGGACACTAATAGAGATTTACATAGATCTAATCTACATGGGAAGTAGAAAAAGATAAGTCTCCTAAGTAAATTGGGAGCATGGGGACCTTGGGGGAGGATTGAAGGGGAGAGACAAGAGGCAGGGAGAGGAGCAGAGAAAAATGTAAAGCTCAATAAAAATCAATAAAAAAAAGAAAAAAGAACATTTTAGGCTAGGAAGGTAACTCAATGGCAGAATACTTGCTTAGTGTGTAAAGCCCTAGGTTCTAGTCCAAAACAGTTAAAGAAAGAAGAATGGAAGGAAGGAAGGAAGGAAGGAAGGGAGGGAGGAGGGAGGGAGGAAGAGAGGGAGGAGGGAGGGAAGATAAAAGAAAGAGAAACAAAGAAAGTGAAGTCACAGGGTTTTAGACTGCACGTAGGGGAGGAAAAGAATTAGCAAATGCTGATGAGCTTCTGTATTTAATTCCTAGGCCAAACTTGTGTGCTTGGTGTGGTTCCCTCCCCACTGTCATCAGGGAACACACAGAGGCCTCATGGTGAGCAAATAGCAAGCAGAAGAGTCCCATCCTGCTATGTCCAGACCACTTCTAACACACCTCATGGATTACATCATCTATCAACTATCTTCCATGGGGCAGTTCATGAGCAAAGCTAATTTGTCATGTTTTCTCTATCTTTTTGTTCTAATACACACACATCCCAAATGGGCAAAAGAGAAGGAATTGGAAGACAGACAGTAAATCATCAGCCTGCCCCAGAACATGCATATCAGTGGGAATGCAGAATATCAACTTGCAGTTGGGACAGAGGACTAAAAAGGGGACCATTCCTCCCTCTCCAAAAGAGGAACACACCCCCCTTCATGTGAGCGAGCTTATTATCACTGTTGCCTTTGGGACTGACAACATGCTAGAGAAATAAGATAGGTAAGGAAAGACTGGCAGAGTCAGAATCAGAGGAAATGTCAAAGCTAGCCGTACGGAGACAGGAAGAAATGACACGCCTCAGTGAGCCAGGAGCTAGGTTCTATGTGTAAAACAGATACCCTTTGCAATCTGTGAGGGCTTCGGCCTGCTTGCCTCTAGCTTCACTGTGGAATGGCCAGCCATGGTGTGGTAGGATGTGATTAATGATCTGCTCCTCAAGAAAAATAAACTCAGCCGGGCGGTGGTGGCGAACGCCTTTAATCCCAGCACTCGGGAGGCAGAGGCAGGCGGATCTCTGGGAGATCGAGGCCAGCCTGGTCTACAAGAGCTAGTTCCGGGACAGACACCAAAAAAGCTACAGAGAAACCCTGTCTCGAAAAATCAAAAAAAGAAAGAAAGAAAGAAAGAAAGAAAAGAAAAGAAAAGAAAGAAAAGAAAAATAAACTCCCTGAGTTCATGCACATTTCCGTGGTATAAGTATGACCCCTGTGCTCACTTTCAGTCTTTGGTGTGATATCACTGGCAAGCCTGAGCAGCTGGTACCAGGACACCACCTGCAGCTTTGGAAGTCTAAGAGAGAGAGGGGTCCTCAGACCAAGGAAGAGGGTCAGATCCCACAAGAGGGAGGAACAGACATCTTGGACAAGCCTTCCCCAGGTATAGTCTTCTCATCTGCCCTTTTACACAGAACTGAGGGTGGCACTTAACAAATAAAGCACTAGGGGGACAGAAGTTTATGTTTGGGAATCATCTGTTTCCTTTGCGATTTGGCCGGTTGTACTTCACCTTGTTTGGTTTGTCAGCGTTTTGGACTAGGGCTGTAGCTCGGCGGCAGCGGAGCGCTTGCCTTGCACCCAAGGCATCAGCATCCCCCGTTTGTACTTGGTCTTCAGAGAATCATCTGCTCATTAACCCATTGATTGTGTGATTTAGTGGTATTTTGGTTTTTTAGTCGTTTGTATATTCTAGATACTAATCCTCTGTCAAATGTGTATAATTAGCAATTCTTTTTTCTCCCATTCTCTAGGCTTGACTGTTTCCTTTGCTGCCCCGAAGTTTTCCATTCTGAAATCCCATTTGGCTACCGCTGCCATGGCTTTTTGAGTGATAAGAGTCCTTTTCAGAAAGGCCTTGTCTAGGCCTAGATCTTGAATTGTTCATCCTGGTTTCTTCTCTAATGATTTCACAATTCCAGGTCTCGCATTAAGTTCTTTGATCCATTCAGAACTGACTCTTGTGCACATCAAGGAAATGCAAATTAAAACTGTTTAATACATTGAGATTCAATCTTGACTCAGTCAGAATGGCTGCCATTTAGAAAAAAAGTTAACAATGATAGATAAGAGGAAACCTTTATGTAACTAGTATAGACATCAGTATGGTGGCTCCCCCAAAATCTAAACATACATTTATGGTATGACCCAACCGCCTCCCTCCTGGGTATTTATTTACCAGAGGCGCTGTGAGTCAGGGCACACAGAGGCACTTGCATAGCCATGTGTATTTCATCACCATCACAACAGCTAAGTTAGGCAATCAACCTAGCTATGCATTATCAGGGGACTGCGCAAGGAAAATGGGAGAGGGCTGGGGAGATGGTTCTGCAGGGAAAGCTCTTGCCATGCAAGGGTAAGGACCAGAGTTCCAATCCTCCGTATCCATGTAAGTTTTGAGAGGGTATGGTGTAATACTGGCACTCAGAAGGCAAAGACAGGGGATCCCTGGAGCTTATTATTGCTGTTCCCTTTGAACTGACAACATGATAGAGGACTAAGATAGGTAGGGAAAGACTGGCAGAGTCAGAATCAGAGGAAATGTTCCACTAATCTAGATTTGTGGAAATGCTGAGCCCTAGGTTAATCTGAAAGAGTCCGCCTCTGTGAATAAGGTGAAGAGTAATTGAGGCTTTAAGACTGTATACACTCCTACACCACACACACACACACATGTACACACATGCCTGTACACACACACTTACAGGCACGCACACATACACACACATGCATTCAAAAACTGTGATGTACGTACACAGTGGAATTTTATTCAGCCATAAAAAACAACAAAATTGGGTCATTTACAGAAACACAGACATAATCAGAGGTCATCACATTAATCAAATTAAGTCAGACTCAGAAAAAAAATTATGCCAATCCCCCCATTTGCGGATTCTAAATTGTATACAGATACATAAAATCACGTCTGTGTTTCAAATGGCACAAAAGCAGAAGAGAAAACTGTCGAATGGAAGGGATACGCCAGGATAGGTGTGGGTAGGAAGGGTAGGGCAGTGGGAGGGTCATGTGGTCAGAGAACATCACATACCCGGATGAAGACACCCTGATGTCATCTGGTACTATCTACAATGGACAGATGCCAGTAAAGAAAAAAATAGTTTGTTTGTTTTCAAAGAAAACAGGGCCATTTTCTTCTGTTGTCTTGCCTGGCCTTTATTTCAAAATCTGAGCCAGTGTGACTGATAGACCTCCACCTTCTAGCTATGGCCTAATTCCCTGGCCACCCTTCCAATTGGCCACTCATCAACCTCTGGTATCAGTATAGGAATTTTTCTAGTAGAAAAATCTACTCATGCCACTCTCCTGATTGAAAACGCTCCTCCTGTCCCTTTCTACTTCCTCCCTCAATGTCTAGCTTTCTTACCAAACGTTAAACTCCCCGAGGGTATGGACCTTGTCTGCCTGGTTTCTTGTGGTGCTCCAGCGCCTAGAATGGTGCTTGGCATGCAGGAGCACTGGATAAATATTTGTTAGCTGACTCTCAAACTGCTATTAACGTATTCATCAAATATTTTTAAGCTCCTCGACATGCTAAGAACTGACTAGGGCCCTGGAGATGTGGAAATCAATAGGTATCATTGATGCCGTCCAAACGTCGGCTTCTTCTTGTGCACAGAGACTGGAGCCACAGAGCGAAGATTCCCACAGCTCTCCTGGAAGGGCAGCCAGGTACCAATGGAAGCAAGACGAAAACCATGGATTCCAGCTATAAATTATACAAACACATGGCATTATAAAATTATTTTAGCACATCAAATATTAAGTCATTTGTACGCTCTGCAATTACTTTATCTGTCATCAGCACACTCGAGCTGTTTGAAGCGGTGACAGACAGAGGACAGCCATGCCAAGTTTTCCTGCAGGTGCGCATCTGGGCTACAGGGGAGGGTTCCGTACGTGCAGCAAGGGAGGGGAAGGGAAGGGTGACTGAGGTTATGAAACTAAAGCTGATGTTAGAGGCTTGGCAGAAAAATAGAAAATTACCAATTTGCATCCCGGCGAGCTTCAGGGCGCTGCACTCCCTGAGAACTGGGAATGCGAATTAGCTAGGCAGCTTGGGGAAGGGAACTTGCCTGCTGCCTGCATTGCTGCATAAGGGGGAATTCAAGGCTTCTCCTGCTTTGTCCTGAGTCCTAATCTATTCTGAGGGCAGCAACCCAGAGGAAGTCAGGCAAAAAAAAAAAAAAAAAAAAAAAAAAAAAGCAAAAAACCCTTAGGGAGGAGGCTCACCCTGAGAAGAGCACCTCAGAAGCCATCCTGGGGAAGGCTGGCATGCTGAGAAGACATGATCACACAAAATATTTGAACTGAGAAGAATGATTTTTCAGAACACGAAGGTTACAGAATTTAAGACCCACCCATACTGAATGGTACCTTCAAACCCAGCCCGTGGCAGAACTCCTCTCGTGAGTTGTTTTCTCCCTGGGATTTGCCCAGATCCGTTTGTCCTCATCTCCTCCCCCAAGATTCCCAGAACTTGAGGCTCTGCTCCAGGGCCAACATCCTTGGCTGCTTCTGGTGAGTGGCAACCTCTGCCGCCTACTCTGGAAGGCTCGGCCCGTCTCTGCTGAGCTCACCAATTCCACCCTCAGAGACTCCACCTGCCAACGCCCTCTTCCACCTGTCTGCATCCAAGCATGTTGATTTTGAGCCATGAACCCTTAGCTCTCGTTGGTAGCTTTGGTATCTCAGCTCGCCCCTGCTTCCCTCCATAGTCTCCCCTCAATGTCTGGAGAATTTGAGAACACACCGGTAGATTGACATCCCGTTCCCCTGCCACTGCACCCCACTCCAATCCAACATACATGTAGTTGGAATGTGAACGTGTATAAGAGAAAATTCATCTGTGGATTTCTTTCACTGAAGCTCAGATCTACTGGGCACAAGATGGAGCTGGTTCAGTTCCACCTTCTAAGTAGAAGAACGACTTTCAAGGCATGGCATGAAGGAACAGAGGTCACTATGAGACATAAATTCCACCCTGTGGAGTTGCACAGTCTGGGCTTACAGTTCTGAAAGCAACTTTTTTGTTTGACTATGGCGGAGGTTTTCCAGTTAGAGAAAAACTGGGCAGGGCATTGCTTACAGAGCATGGATGGATATCTTCCCATCTTCCAGGGATCTCTAAGATGAGGCAGTGGGGTTCCTTACAGAGAGACAATCACTAAATGGTGAGAGTACCAGGAAATAACCGACACTTAGCAAACTGAAGTCAGGGGTTGACCTAGAGCTGTCAAAAGCCTAAGCAGGCTGACGGCTCCTGAGGCAGGAGGATTGCAATGTTGGGAGACTGAATAAGCATATGTGAGCCCAATTGCTTTGAGTTGGCTTAGTATCAAGATTTTATTTGTTCTGAAATTTCAATAGCATTAGAGAGAAAAAGAAATGAGTCTTAGGTTTAATCTCAAAGGGGGTGGCTTTTTGAAAATTGTGCAACTTTGTTTCTAGATAACATGCATTTGTATCAGAGCAAAGGCTGCATTGAGCTCAGCGCTTTCTTCTCCCTTCATTTGTTCAGTCTGGTAAGCCCTAGTCATTCTTCTTCCTTTGTGGGAAAAGCTTGCCGAGAGGCCCGGGATTATGAAGATGAATAAGCCTAGTCCCCAGCCCTGAGAAAGGCATAATCCAACAGTCAGGAGCTGGCAAGAAAGGGCGAGATAAATCATTCTCACATGGGGCTGGTTCTGCTATGTCGAGGGCAATGGCCAAAAAGTAGAGGAAGTGGGCCTGGGATGAGTCAGGGAGACTCACAAGAGCGCCAAAGGTAGGTAGGGTCACTGAAAAGCAGCAGCCAAGGAAGCAGATGACATGTGTGAAATATGGTGGCCGGGGCATCACCAGGTGCTCAGAATTTCCCCCAATGATGATTTCTGAAGAGCCACGAGGGAGTGGTGGCAGCTGCCTCAGGGATGGCGAAGGGTGGTGACAGGGACTTGGAGAACCTGGGTACCAAGCTACTGAGTTATAGATTTGTTTAAAGGTGACAACGACCCATTAGATAGGTTTCAGGAGGGGGTGACAAGAGTCCTGAGACCTGGAGAAAGCACCTTGAGTGTAGACTGGAGAGGAGTAGCTCCACACAGGAGGCGAGGGAGACGTTAGGAGGTGACTGCCATGAACGGAGTCTGTGCCGCAATCTCCTCCATGTTGGCCCGGCTGACACACCTCGGTGTCCACCCCATAGAGCTGTGAGTCTCACCTGAAGTTTCATAAGATTTCCATCAGGAGAGGGGAATGAAATTGGGGTGAAAGGGCAGTGACTTTGGGGGGGGGGAGCAGAGAATCAGCTTCTACAAGACAGGGAAACACAGAAAGATCAAAAATCAACTTTAGGAACGAGCTTAAGGCCTGGTGATGCAGTTGCATGTTAGACGGCTTGCTTGGTGTGTGCAAGGCCCTGGGTCCAATCGCCAGCAAAGGGGGAGGATGAAAGAAGGGAGGGGTGGAGGGAAAGGGAGAAGGAAAACAAAAGAGAAACAAAGCAGAAATATCCCTTCATTCCATGAAAAAACTTTGCCCTGTTTCCTTTAAGAATATATTAAGGTTATTCAAGAAACTGAAGATTCCAGACCTCTGGCAGAGGAGCCCTGGTCCTAAGGTCACCTTGCCAGTACTCCCCTGTGAGTCCCCGGCGCCACCGTGCCACCGTGTTTTGTACAGAAGCCAGCTGCGCTCAGTTTCATGTGGTCATAAAGAGAGCTGACCTCCCTGACTCAGCGGTCCCGACAAGATCTCTGCCCCAGGAGGTCAAGCTCCCTGGCAAGCCCAGCTCCTTTGCCACACCTGATGTCAAGAAAGAATGATGCATCCTCCTGAGTGGATAGGGCTGAATGGGGAGACCAAGCCCTTGTCAGTCAAATGCCAACAGGGCAGTTCTGAACCTGCCGACTGGCTTAGTCATCACCTTTATAAAACAAAATACTCCAATAATTAATACAGGGCAAATTAATTAAAGGAAGTGGGAGCATTGCAAGGCCCATTATGAACTGGGTGATAATTATTAACAAACACAGGAAGAGGTTGAGCAAGAGCCCCTGCCTCCCGCTTCATTGGCAGTGAACTAAGCCTGAAATCTCACGTGTCAAAGGTCAGAAACAAACAAGGCATTGCGGGGCTGAGCCCACCCATTCACAGGACTTCACCCACGTGATTGAAGCACCCAGGGACCGTCTAGCTTGGTTCTTTCTCTGACCATTCTACCCACTTGAGAATTTCCTAGCATTTCTGTCTCTTGATGAGTTATGACTCTGGTGCTCCACAAGTACAATAATGGGTTTCTTAAGTTTTCTGGTCCCAATGAGGAGCAGAAGGAGGGAGAACATGAGCAAAGAAGTCGGGACCACGAGGGGTGCACCCACCCACTGAGACAGTGGAGCTGATCTATTGGGAGCTCACCAAGGCCAGCTGGACTGTGACTGAAAAAGCACGGGATAAAACTGGACTCTCTGAGCATGGCGAACAATGAGGGCTGATGAGAAGCCAAGGACAATGGCACGGGGTTTTGAATCTATGTAATGTGCTGGCTTTGTGGGAGCCTAGCCAGTTTGGATGTTCACCTTCCTAGGAATGGACGGAGAGGGGAGGACCTAGGACTTACCACAGGGCAGGGAACCCTGACTGCTCTTTGGACTGGAGAGGGAGGGGGAGAGGAGTGGGGGGAGGGGAGAAGGGTGGGAGGAGGGGAAGAAGGGTGGGAAGAGGGGGAGGGAAAAGGGAGGCTGGGAGGAGGTGAAAACTTGTTTTTTTTTTCTCCTTTTCTCAATAAAAAAAAATGGAAAAAAAAGTTTTGTTTGTTTTTTTTTGGTTTTTCGAGACTCAGTTTCTCTGTAGCTTTGGTGCCTGTCCCAGAACTAGCTCTTGTAGACCAGGATGGCCTCGAACTCCCAGAGATCCGCCTGCCTCTGCCTCCCGAGTGCTGGGATTAAAGGCGTGCGCCACCACCGCCCGACTTAAAAACAAGGAATATTAACCAAATAATAGTCAAGCATTTCTCCGGCTTATGCCTTCACACCTCTTTAAAGTGCACTCTCCAGCCCTGGGTGACATCCTACCCGGAGGGACAAAGGGCCACATTTGTCTGGACCAAAGTTTGTAAGCAACTGGAAATGCTTTCTCTAGCCTCGTCTCTCTTTTCCCATTTTCAAAATTCGTATTCCACGTTACTTTCGAAGATCCACTCAAAGCGACAGGCACGAGGATTGAAATGAAAAGAGCAAAATTATGCATAAGTGCAGGTGAAACCATGTGGCCTCGAGAGAACGCACAGCAGTCACCTGGAAAGCCACTAACATAAGTGCCCAGTGAGGTTGCACAATCAACCTTCGAAACTGAAACACGAGGTAAAAAACTTCATCTACACTAACATGGAAACAAGAAAATACCTAGGAATAAAGTTAACAAAAGTTCCACGATGTTTGCACTCTGAACTCCAAAAAAAGCCTCCAAAATAATTTTGAAAGAAACACGAGATCGCCTAGATAAACGGAAAGATGCCTTGGATTGGACAGTGTGATGTTGTTAAAGCAGCAACGGTTCCCACACGAACCTAAAAGGTTCCGATCTGACGTCTTGAACTCTTCTTTCCTCCCTAATGTGCAGGCAGCAACTGCCTTGTGGCTGTGCTGTTTTTCTACCCTGGCTGATAACAGAACAGATCTCTGCAGCAGAAGGTCGGCCCCAAGAGGTTAGGCTTCTCGACAGCATGGGCTCCCTTGTCACGCCTTGCATCAGAAGGAATGACGTTTCCACCCAAATGCGTCAGGCTGAATGTTGAGTCCGCAACATTCAAAAGAAGGAAATATCTGCATTCGTTGTTGTTCCCCTGCCCTGCTCCACAGTAACCGAAGTCCCCAGGTGAGGAGGTCTTCGTGTCGATCACAAAGGCTGTCTGCAAACCTAGCATAGTGCCTAGGAGAACACGAGACTGAAAACTGTGTGGACTTCCGGGGGTGAGCTCCCCAACAGCGTTGCACCCTTCTGTTTCCGTCTGTATCACTGCCGCACTTGGTACGGTGGGGACTACTGAGAAGCCACAAGGGATGAGAATATCGCTCCTGCAGCAGGTGACCCCACAGGCTGGGTGTAATCTGAGCTCTGAGAGTCCCCTGGTGTGCTTGGGGACTTGCCAGCACCTGTGAGGCGATAAGAATAGACAGACAGACTTGAGTTTATGACCCAAAGCTCTGAGCAGTCCTAGGGTTACAGGCCAGGCACTCACACCTCCCACTGAGGGTCCCAGACCACATCTCCAGCACGCTCAGACTGATCTCAGATCGCAGGCCAGCTAACCTTGTGTTCTGGGTATGCAGTGAGCAGCATGTTCTGCTCCTGGTGGAAAACCTTCGGCTGAAAGCCTAGCCATTAGTCCTGGTGCCTACTCTTCCCAAGGGCTGTGATCCACTTCTGGGACTGTACCACGTGACAGAAGGTGACAAAGCCAGTTCTCGGCTATGAGAGTATTCTGTTCTTCCAAGGCTCCAAGTAGGAACTGTGCTCTGCCGCTGCCTCTGCTGCGAGCAGCTGGCCTGCAGAAACTCAAGGACTCCCAGAAGGAAGTGTTTCTTCAGTGGAGTTGAGAGACTCTTGCAAACATGCCTGGTAATAGATAGCATCTCGTTAATCCAGGTCTCTGGTTAGAGGCCAACTGGAGTTTTATCTCTTTCTTCAGTGATGCTTAAAGTGCCAGGGTATTTTAGCTGTAGGGCAAACAGAGCCCCCACCCCAGGTGGAGTGGTAGGTAGGTTTCTGTAGCTGCCTGTCCACACAGGCAATGCAGTCAGATTAAGTGAAGAAGATGGTCGCAGTGGAAGAAGGTTTCTTCACCTTATCTGTCTCGCTTGAGGGGGCACAATAGGATCGGTTTTCCTCATTTGTCGGTGAAGCCAAGGGTTTGGAAATCGATTCTGGCGACCCTACCGAACATCGTGTCATCTTCAGTTCCCTGTAGAGCACACCAGTCCACACCATCTCTCCCTGGTGTGGGGGTAGCCAGTCCTAACTGGAGTCCCTGCAACGCCTCATTCCTTCCACACATGAGCCTCCCTGAGCCTTCCAAAGGTTCTTGTGGTCCTCGGTGTTGAGTTCAGACCCCTTCCCATCCTTCCAGCCTATGTTATCCACTCCTCCATCTCCCATCCAGGAAAGCAGCCATGTATGCCTTTCCATTCCCTGCATACCATGCCCCCAGCCCTACACGCTACTTCCTTTGCAGTGACGTCTTTCTCCCAAGGATTCCTCCTTCCGCCATCACATCCACAACTTTCAACTTTCCTTTGCACGTATTAATTCCTACTTTTCCTCATATTCTGCTGCCTTTGGCTCTTCTCTGACCCCTTGGCTACGTCTCGAATACATACTGTCCTCCGTCTGTAACACCTTTGTGATGGCCAGCAGCCCATGGACCTCACAGCCTATCCATGTCATCTTTTTTTTACCATACCCGATGTGTTCCTGGATTATCCAGGGTTCGCCGCGTGGGAAGACCGCACCCATTTTTCAAAACAGCTACAAACTCCCCTCTGTGCTCGGCTCCAGGTTTAGCCTGCAGCACTGCCTTCATTGCACACCTGGGACCCTCCTTGGATTCGTTCTCTCTACGCCTTTTTTTCCTGACGTGTCTACCACCATCTCCTTTCTTGCTCACTTATGAGTTCAGCCTCAGGTTCCTTCCCGAGATGGTAAATTCTATTTCACTTAGAACTCGGGTCCCCAGAGACATTGGGAATGATGAAAAATTGCCCGCTTGACTATTTAAAGTCATCGGGAGTCCTGGCATGCCCCCTAGAGGTGACGATAGTAAAATGCTTTTATAACCCATCTGTTCTGCCAACCATTACCAGCGTTGCAATAATAGTCAAGACCTTATTTGCTTAGGTAATATATAAAGAAACAACATACTTGAACTTAGGGGACACTATGAAAGCAGTCCTAAGAGGAAAGTTCATCGCACTAAGTGCCCACTTAAAGAAAACAGAGAAAGCACATATTGGAGACTTAACAGCCCACCTGAAAGCTCTTGAAAAAAAAGAAGCAGACTCACCTAGGAGGAGTAGGAGACTGGAAATAATCAAACTGCGGGCTGAAATCAACAAAATAGAAACACAGAAAACAATCCAAAGAATCAATAAAACAAAAAGCTGTTTCCTGGAGAAAATCAACAAGATTGATAAACCCCTATCCAAACTAATCAAACGGCAGAGAGAGAATACACAAATTAATAAGATCAGAAATGAAAAGGGGGACATAACCACAGACACAGAGGAAATTCAGAGAATCATCAGATCTTACTACAAAAGCCTGTATAACACAAAACTGGAAAATGTAATAATAGTCAAGACCATGAATGCCCGCGTTCACAGACGAAATCCCCAGAGTCACCTCACAGATGAAACCCCCAGAGTAACCCTGAGATGGGATGTGTCTTGACAACAGTTGTTCAGAAGTCCGGGACACAACCCAGCCTCCCTGTGTTGCTGCCAATCATAAGCGACCTCCTTAACTTAGAAGTTCCCAGTCTCTCTACAGACTGCCAGTATTCCCTTCAGCCCTCCTTTCTGATGGGAGAGCCCGTGGTAAGCATGCATGGAGGGCCCACAGACTTCCAGATGATCTTGAAGAGAAGCAGTGGTAGAGGTACTGACCCACAAGCTGCCCCTGGCCCACTCCTGGCATCCTTAACCCACCCCACTGTAGATTCAAAGAGGGTCAGCTAATGCAATCTCCTGTGGAAAACCCCAGCACCTGGGGCGGACCCTTCCTTTCTCACAGGGATGGAGAAACGTGACTTTCATCGTGCGAGCTTCTTTTACAGCCAGCAAAACGGAAGTCTGAGGCAACCAATGAAGTCTGGGCTCGTTTTCAAGGGAACATTCAGAAACTCTCCTCCTGGGTCTCTTTCCTAGAAACAGGCACAGTGAAATACTATAGCAAAACTATTTGTGTCAGATATCATTCTCTGATAGAACACCTAGAACATTCTATCTAAATTTAGTAATTGTATAAAATCAGAAGCATCCGCCACAGACATTTGTGTAGCACTCACACGGCAAAATGAGTGACATTGTCAAGGTTTGTAAGTCAGATAGATGCATCTCTAGCCCACTTCTGCTGGGTCTAAAGTAAGATAGACCTATTTCACCATCGGGACTCTGGGAGATGTTCGGGTTTGAAAGGTGAAGGGAGCCACGGCACCAAGGAAAAAACATGGCCCTGCCCAGTGCTATTAGGACTCAGCATGACAGGGAAACCCACAGTCCTGCCTGGGGTGCCGAGAAGAAAATACCCGCCCACCCGGCGCCTGTGGCACTGGGAGCCCAGCACGATTACAGTGAGCAAATAGATGGGAGAGAGAGAGAATGACCCATGTCTTATGGACAGAGGCAGATCTGAAGAGAGAGAGAGAATGGCCCATGTCTTATAGACAGAGGCAGATCTGAAGAGAGAGAGAGAATGGTCCATGTCTTATGGACAGAGGCAGATCTGAAGAGAGAGAGAGAATGGCCCATGTCTTATGGACAGAGGCAGATCTGAAGAGAGAGAGAGAATGGTCCATGTCTTATGGACAGAGGCAGAGCTGAAGAGGTGAAAGCCATGAGGAGCAGGCTGATGTAGGTGGCTTGATTGTTATCCATGGTAATGTCTGGGCCTGGGCTGCTGCCAGGGTCCCTGTCTGGGTTTATGTTCTAGAAAAGTCATTCACACATACAGTGGGTTCTAGAACAGTCATTAGCACATGCAGTGGGTTCTAGTACAGCAATGTTATAAACTATACCAGACATAAAGATGAATCGAAACCCAGTAACAGTGGTGACTACAATGCCTATCCACACGGGGCAGGACGATCAGGCAGAAACTGATGAATTGAAAACAGCACAGAATGACATATATATCAAACACTTATTTATTCAAAAGGATAAAGTTGGCAAGCCTTTAGCCAAAAAAAGAAAAGAAAAGATGGATCCATAATAAAAAAGAAGAAGAAGAAGAAGAAGAAGAAGAAGAAGAAGAAGAAGAAGAAGAAGAGCCCATTGTTAGGCTGTGCAATCTCAGTGGTCAGCCCTAAAAACACACAGATATGAGTAACACTAAATGGGCTGAGAAAGGGGTGTGTGTGTGTGTGTGTGTGTGTGTGTGTGTGTGTTTGTGTGTGTGTGTGTGTAAAATCATAATAAAGAAGAAAAGGTCATGAATTTGAGAGGGAGTAAGAAGGAAGCTGGAAGGAGGAGAGGAGGGAGCAGAAATGATTTAAATGTAACACTCATGCATGACACTCTCAAATAAATAAATTAATTAAAAATTTCAATACTAGGGAACCCTGATTGCTCTTCGGGCTGGGGGGGGGCTTAATTGGGGGAGGGGGAGGGAAATGGGAGGCGGTGGCGGGGAAGAGACAGAAATCTTTAATAAATAAATAAAAATTAAAATAAATTAATTAATTAATTAAAATAAAAATAAAAAAATAAAAACCTTTCAACAACCTAAAAAAAATTTCAGTATTATTCTTCAAAGAAACAGAAAAGGGAAATCCTAAAATTCATATGGAGTCACAAAGGCCTCAGGGTACCCAGAATATTCTCAGACAAAAAGAATAAGGTTAGAAGCATCATGTTATCTTTCAGAGCCATCATTTGTGTTTTTAATACATAGATCAAATAGTGGAATACAACAGAAGGTACAGAAATAGAGTCATGTGGCAATTATCACCTGGTTTTTAACAAAGAAACCAAAGACAAACTCTTCAACAATAGTCCTGGGAAAACACTAGATATACATATGTAAAGGGATGAAGCTAGATCCCTCACACCCTGTACAAAAGGCAATTCAAAATGGCCTTAATGTAAGACTTAAACTCCAAAACTGTTAGGGAAAAGTGCACAAGACAAAGCCAAGGATCTTCTAAAAGGTCTCCAGGGAGAACAAGTTGGCTCAGTAGGCAAAAGCTCTTGCCACGGAAGCCTGACATCCTACACATGATTTCCAGAAGCTACAGAAAGGTGGAAAGAGAGAACCAACTTAATAAAGTTGTCCTCTGCTCTCCACACACTTGCAATCTCTCTCTCTCTCTCTCTCTCTCTCTCTCTCTCTCTCTCACACACACACACACACACACACACACACACATACACACACACAGAGTTCATTTCTGAAGTTCTTCCCTCCCTTCACTGAAATGCTGTTATTTCTTCTTTATACTCCTGCAGTGCATATAAGTTGTAGGGTTTTATTAAGAAATCTTCTAAAGAACTGTCAAGATGGCTCAGTGGCTAAAGCCCTCGCCCCAGAGCCCACATAATGACAGTGATCACGGTGGGCCACCTGTAACTGCAGCCGCAGAAAGTTGAAATGAGACTCTTCAGAGCAAGTGGGCTCTCAAGACTAGCCAGATCAGCGACATCTGGGGAGGAGAGGGAGTCACCAGAAGCCCTTGCTTCAATGAATAAGGTGGGAGAGTGATTGACGGTAATTCCCAGTATCATCTCCTGGCGTCCATGCACACATGCATACACATGTGTGTCTAACATATGCCAACATGCAGACACACACACACACACACACACACACACACACCACATGAAAATAAACAAAGAAAACCATACCTTTGTGATTCCATGGGTATCCCAGGGGTTGTATTCATGGCAGAGAGAGCATTCATGACTCAGCACTGCTTCCTCCTCTCCTCTCAGCTTCCCAGTGTTCACCCTGTGCAGAGAAAGATGCCTTCCCTTCAAGAAGAAAAACGGCTGGCTTGATTTCCTAAAGCATTTTACAACATCACTGGATACTAGACACCCATAGCAAAAAGTACAGAACTGAGTGAAAATAATTGAACTGCCAGCCGCCAGTGCCTCCAGTGCCGCCAGTGCTCATGATCCAGCTATATCATCACTCTTGAGCACAAACCTGAAGAACCCTGTGTCACACTACAGAGATACCTGCTCATCCATGTTCATTGCTGCTCTACTCACAATTGCTAGAAAATGGAAACAGCTTAGATGGTCACCAACCAATAAGTACATAATGAAAATATAGTATATTTCTACAACGGAATAATGCTGTCATTACAAAAAAAAATTACGGCGTGTGCAGATAAACGGATAGAGCTGGAGATGCTGGAAACCTCCGAGCAAGGTAACCCAAACCCAGAAAGACAAACATGGCATGTTTTCTAATATGTGGATATTAGCTGTCAATATTCATATATGTGTGTTTCACTTAGAATACCCATAGAGATCAGAATCCAGTAAGGGGCCATGGGGGTGCTTTCAATGAAGGGAAGATATAATACAGTGCTATAAAGACTTAAAAGGGATAATGGAGTAGAATAGGTTGAATTGCATCCGTGTTGCTGCACTAAAACACTGATCAAACTCAGTTTGAAGAATAAAGGGTTTATGTCAGTTAACAGTTCCACATGGCAGATCCACATTGAGAAATAAGAGCAGGAACTCCCAGCAGGAGCCAAGAGGCGGGAACTGAGGTAGACACCATGGCGGAACACTGTTTACTAGCTTGCTCTCCATGGCTTGTTCAGTTTGCTTTCATATACAATCCAGGACCACAGTCCAAGGGTGGCGCTGCACACAGGGGGCTGGCTGGGCCTCCAGCATCACTCATTAATCACAGACTTAACTACCCCCCTTCTAAGACAACTTCAGCTTGACTAAAGTTTGACAAAAAACAAACAAACAAACAAAAACAAAAACTGATATATAGAAAGGGACAAACACTAAAGACTTATCTAATAAAGTCATCCAAAAACCTACCTACTAATGTAGAAGTTCACACACACACACACACACTCACACTCACACACAGTGACAACAGTGCCCCTAATAGATACTACAGGTTAACAAATAAAAAGCCCAGTACCAGGAATGGGTTACTTCCTCTTTTGGCCAGTGAGGTTCCATTGACCCCAGATATTGAAGATGACTGCCAACGCAATGGTTACCCTCTGGAACTTGACAGTAAGGCCGTATTGCTGAAGACATCACATAGTTGAGTCATAGAATACGACTGGAAGCTTCGTCCATTATTGGCTAGCATTCACGGTTGGAAAATGCTGTCCGTGGTACTGGGGAAGAAAAGTAATCATCACTCTTACCAAGCTCTGAACCTGCAAGCTACAATAATGAATGGCCTGTCTAGACACACCCAATAGTGGCATGAACATCACAGGAATAACCAACGACCTCCTGATCATATTAAGGCCTCCTATGCAAGTTATTACCCATACCTAGCACTAATATCAGGGCCAAGACTCTATGGTTAGACATAAGACCCAGGAGATAACCTACTATGATTATTCTACTAAACGGGCCTTGTATTGAACAAATTTCTAATGACTTACCATCATATCCATAGATTAATGTATCTCTCAACCCTTACCAGAGAAGCTCTGTCTGCAGTAGATGGGGATTAACACAGAAACAGAAAACTGGATAAAGTGCCGAGAGTAAGAAACTGCAGGATGCTCAGCCCTAAGTGGGACATCTGTATCACATCCAAGACAGCTTTAATTTACGACTTTATAAGATCAGGTGGTAACCTAGAATGCAGGATTGTTGACTGAGACAAAGAAAAACCTTTATAAAGCCGACCACATGACCCTTCCAAGGCTCAGGGGTCATTAAGGAAGAAGAGGTTGGAAGACTGTAAAAGCCAGAGGTGGTCCATGACCACAAGGAAACAGTGTCCCCTGGACACAACAGGGCAGCTGAACAAATGACCTCACAGTGCTTGTGACAGCAACCACAAGACCTGTGCAATCTCCAGACAGACAAGATCCCAATATGGAAGTGGAAAGCTAGCATGCAATGCCAGCCATGGAAAGGGCTAGAGGAGGGGTGAAAAGGATAAAAAATATGGTTGGTGGAGGAAGGTCATTCGCTAATTAATAAAGAAACTGCTTGGCCTCATAGGTTAAAACATAGATGAGTGGAGTAAACAGAACAGAATGCTAAGAGGAAGAGGAAGTGAGCTCAGACTCTATAGCCCTCCTCTCTGGGGCAGATGCGATGAAGCTCCTACCAAGGATGGATGTAGGCTAGAATCTTCCCGGTAAGCGCACCTTGGGGTGCTACACACATTAATAGAAATAAGTAATCAAGATGTAAGAATTAGCCAGTAAGAAGCTAGAGCTAATGGGCCAAGCAGTGCTTAAATGAATACAATTTGTGTGTCGTTATTTTGGGACATAAGCTAGCCAGGCGGCCAGGAGCTGGGTGGCAGGAACGCAGCCCGCAGCTCCCCCACAACATATGGTGGACACTATTTTCAAAGAGCTAATAACTTTTCTAGAAGATTGTATCCTGATAAAAAGGGAGGCAGTGTCATGTGTTAGGGTTTATAAAGATTTTTTTCCCTGCCTCGGTTGTCACTCTTGCAATCAAGATTGACACCTGGTCCTAGAAAGTCTTTAAGTAAAACTGTCTCGCTTTCAATTAAAAACAAAATTAAACATTTTAAAGGTAAGGATATTGTCCAAAATAGTTTGCACCTCTTTGCCCCAAATCCATGAAGTCACCTGCTTCTGCTCTGTGAATCATGGTAGTCCGGGATCGGGGAGGCAGCATGAATAAAAGAGTCTATGAGCATCAGAGATCAAAGTATGTTGACTGTGATTCTCTGTGAGTCTCCTACAAACTGGAGACCCACGGCTACAATTGATTTTATCCACTGCGGAAAACAAACTTTGAGTGTACTTGTGACCAAAGTATACAAAAGTCAATTAACACAAAAAAGAAACACAGTGGGATACATCTAATACAAATACAAACAAGTTCATATTTGTATAAGATACACTCGGATGCAGCTTGAGTTTTTTCTACCTAATGTACTCTGGAAAGTAGTTCCTAAAAATCTTTTTAATTCTTTTTTATAGCTGTATTGCATTCAGCTATAAGATCACACTGCAACTTGTTTGATTATACCTCGTGTTATGAATATACGAGTGCATTTACTCCTGCGCTCATGCCAGTGTGAAAATTGTTTATAAAGGAAATCTTCAAGGGTCCTACTGTGTCAGAGATTATATGACTTCCAAATTTTGACGGATATTGCTAAATTGCCCTGTGGTATCCTGTCAACATTAATGTAAAAGGTTTCTTCTATGTCCCCACAGTGGTGTCCACAGAGGAGTTATCAATTCTTTTTTTCATTCTGATAGGTGAGAACTGATCGTGTGCGTGTGTGTGTGTGTGTGTGTGTAATTATGGGGTATGTACATGTTTGTTCATGTGCACTCCTGTGCACGACGTCAGAGGAAAGCTTCAGAAGAGCCCTCCATACCATTCCTCTGCACTCAGAGATCAGGTTTTACAGCTGGTTAGCAAGCCCAGCAATCCTCCACACTGAGGCCAGGTTAGAAGCACGTGAGCCACCACAGCCGGCTTGTTTTGTGGGTTCCAGACTCTGGTCCTCATACTTTCACGGGATCTTCTTGTCATCCAGCCATCTCTCCAAGCTTCCTCAAGTATGTTTCAAATGTTTCAACTTGCACTGTTCCTACAGTATAGGGTTTGAGCCTCGCTTGAGTATATATAGGGACCTTTTGTACTTGATGTCCTGGAAATGATATGTTCACAAATTTCTATCCATTCTTCTTTGGGGTTTTTAGTATTTTGCAGGGCAGTGCCTATGAGTTCTTAACTCAAACTGGCTTTTCTGTAATGTGGGTTACAAGTCCTTTCTATTTTATTATATTTTTAAATCATATTTTTGCAATTCAGAGAAAGCGAGAGTGTTTGGTGTGTGTATATGAACTAGATGTAGACATCTCTGCACACCGGTGGAGGCCAGAAGAGGCTGTGTGGTGTCTTCCTCTTCTCCACCGTGCCCCTTTGAGACAGGGTCTCTCACCTGAACCTGGAGTATACATACTGTTTTTCCACCAATATGGTGCTCAGCAAGCCCCAAGGATCTTCCTACATCTGGCCCCCCATCCCTCCCCAGTGCTGGGGTCACCGGAACGCTTGGCCACAGCTGGTTTTTCACGGGTCCAAACTCACGCCTCCATTTATATAGTAAGCGTTCCACCCCACTGAGCCGTCTCCCTGTCCCCACAGACTCTTTTTTTACATTATTTAATTTACTTATTTTCTCTAGCTTTGCGATTTCTGAATCAGAGTCACAGTTAGAAGCATAACACTCCCTTGACGGTTATACAGCTTTTCTCTCAAATTTCTTCACTCAAGTATCCATCTACTGGTTACATTGATTTAAAAATAAATAAATAGAATTTTGTGCCAAACTTGAGGGGAGCCTGGCGTCTGGGCTGGCAAAGAAGTGGCCACCACAGCCATGGTGGTTCATCCTAGACCTGCATCATCTTTGTGTCCCACAGCATGAGCATCAATAAGAATGGAGACCTGTCCTGGTTTCTGCTCCGGAAGGAGTTCAAATCCTTCCAAAGAGAACCACAGCCTTCTCCGTGGGAGGTAAACAGAACCCGGTAAACAGGTGGGGAAACCTGGATCTCTGTTCCTGAGGAAAGCGGGCTGGTAAAGAACAGAATTCACGTAGTTCTCAGTGGAGACCTCAAGGGACCACCACAAGGGACTCATTTTTTTGTCAAAAGTCCGGACAGTGCCTTAAAACTTACTGAACAACCGGAATTATCAAATAAAGTAGACAAGGTTTGGACAGCCAGAGGCAGTTCTGTTCACGAGGGAGCCATGAATCAGCCAGAGCACCTCAAACTGTTTGCAATCACGACAAGGATCATGCAGGAATCTGAAAGTGGCATGGTTTTTCCAGAAATTGATTTGGGAAGATATAAACATCTCCCAGAATGCACAGGTGTCCTTTCTGAGGTCCAGGAGGAAAGGGGCATTAAGTATATAAACTTGAAGTCCAGGAGAAGCCTAATGGAAGCTGACTTCAAGTTGTTCTGTTTTCCTCCTAACATCGCAGTTTTGACAAGGCCCTGGGCCTGCGGTCCGCTGCAGATCTACGGAGCAATTATTTCTTTAGGGAGGGGTAGCTGGGAGTGCTTGCTTCATAATGCTGGGAATGGAACCTGGGGCCTGGTGTATGCTGGGCAAATGCTATGCTGTTGAGCCCCAACCCAGCCCCCGTATGATTCTAAATAATGTTTTTATTTCCCATTCACCTAACTAGATTGTATTAAATATTCTTTAAGGAAAAAAACAAGAATAAATAAACAAACCTTTCACTCATTTGGAGTTGTTTGTTACTTTTTCTCTCAAGGAGGAGGAGTCCTGTTTCGTCTTCCTCTGCCATCGCCCTCCTAAATAACATCCCTTTCATCCTACCCTGAACTTGGCCTGGCCCTGCTTAGACATCACAACAGCTGCCGCCAGCACAGACTTGAGGAAAGGCAGTGGCCTCTGCCTCCCAGACCGACCAGAATCCCCACCCCCACCCCACCCCACTGTGAATCTGAGCTGTCTGGGATGAAATGAATTCGGCGTAATTACAAGGACCCACTGAACGCATTCCCGTGGTGGGAACCCTCAAAAGGAGTTGCCTTGTCCACTTAAAATTCTTGGGAGCACTGAGAAGAGTCGCTCGGAAAGGGAGAGAAATGGACTTTAAAGGGTGATGTCAGGGCTTCACCATGTGCTTTTGGCTGGTCAGACTCGGGGTAAGGATTTGGAGGCGCTGTGGGAGTATCCGTTCGCTACTCTCCCCTAATCCTCTCAAATCGCCAGGCTCTACAGCTGTTGGTGCACCAGATAAACTATTTGTTCAATTATTCTTGGCCGGGATAGGGCGGCTGGCCTCAAAGGCTATGGGCTTCATAATTCCGGCTACTTCAATCAGCCAGGCCCTCCCCGGGGCTGCCCACCGGAGAGAGTGCCTGTTTGAAGCCAGGGTGCTGGGCTAGTCTTCTTTCCACCCTTTTCATCTCCACGCAGACGGCGGGGCGCGGATACCTCCCGGCGGACCCCGGCAGGGAGCAGCATCAGCCGTGGGCCCCGTGCCAATGAACAGAATCAAGGCGATAAAATAATTACAAATGAAAGGGAGATTAGCGGGCACTGTGGAGACAAATGCTTCCAAAATGGTTCTAGAAATCTCCTTGGTGTGTTCTCAAAGGGGACTTCGCTGCAGCTGCCGTCTCCATGGCAATCAGGCAGCAGATGCTGGGCTGGGAGCACTCTGGACACTTGTCAGAGCCACCCAACACCAGCCCGGGAGGGAGATGTAGGCTGGTCACCTTGGCATCGCGGAAATGCACAATTGTATTTTCCCCAAATTTAGTGCCCCTCCCCTTCTCTCAGCCTCTGCAGAGTCCCACTAAGTGGATGGCAGCTGAGGAGAGACTGGTCCTGTCTGGCAGTTGCTCTGAGAAATACTGAGGGGGGGGGAGGGGGAGGTGAAGTCTCACATGGCTAAAAAGTCCTTTGCAGCCAAAATGTCCTCTCACCACTCAGTTCATTTTCCCTGCAAACTTGGATTCAGTGTCTTGGGAGACTACATCAACACTGACAAACGACTTGGGATAACTCTCGCTTTACAGCCTACTGCTTCCATGGCTTCACGCAGATCTCCTCCAATAAGCAAAATCTAAGCTAACGGGATTGACAGTTGTGAAAGCTGACTCAGCACCAGCTGCACGCTGCAGCAAGGACTCCAGAACGTCTCAGAGGGCCTCTCCACCTAGTGTGACACACAGTCTAAAGCAAGGCCCAGCAGAGACTGCAGGATATCTTCCCCGGAGCTGGTGGCCAGGTACCTCAGCAGTAGTACAAGCTAGGGATGTGAGCGAGTGTCTTCTAAATCCGCAGCCAGTGGATAGTGGGGTACTGAGTACCCCAACTCAAAATTCCAAAATATGAAATGCTCTGTAGTCCAAAACTTGAACATCAACATGACACCCCAAGTGGAAAATCCTACTCCTGACCACATGTGTTCTTAGCAGGACAGTTCCAGCATTCATCCACAAAGAATGCTTAAACTGTATGAACTATGCTAATGCCTGGCATTATTATATAGTGACTACAGAAGAGCGGACAATGGAAATGAGTAGAAAGGATCTCCTTCCCTCCCACATTTGAGACCCCAGCACTGCCTCCAAGTGGTTTAGAGTCTGGTTGAGAAGGTTGAAAGGACACGGCCAGGAATTACTGCAGAGTTTTAAAAAAAAAAAAATAGAGGCAGGAGCAACCAGCGAGTGTCCAGGTGGGTCTCCCAGGCCACAGCCTCCACTGAAACAGAATGTTTTTCCTGTGTGCATTTTTTGCAAAGAAAGCTTCAAAGTTCTCATGTGATGTTCAAACGGATCTGAAACAAGAATGAGAAAACAGGCTTAAAGTGAGAACCAGGGAAAGAACCAGGGAAAGCACAGGCATCCTGCTTACATAGACTCAGCCCAGTGCACACCCACTCCCAGGGAGACTGAGCAGCTCCCAAGGTCTGAGGCTTTGTCTCTAGGTTGATGACTTACTCCAACTCCCTTTATATGTGTCCACCTTTCAGATAGAACTGTGGAATACAGATAGGTAAATCAGACATAAAGATGTCTGAGTTGAACAGGTTGATCCCGAGTTATCTTTCCTCCGGGTCCCCAGCTTTGACATCCTACATCGGGTCAGAAGTTTCCTGCCTTGGGCGTTCTTGAGCCTGTGGTATGATGGGTGTCCTCGATTTTACACCCTCCCCAGTCACATCCATCCCCCAGCTGCACCCCCACCCACCTCTGCTTCCGGTGCTGTCACGTAACTGTTTCCTCCAGGTAGGACATGACCATGGCCATCCTGAGTCAGAGCATCTTGGATGACCTGCACGAGTCTCTCATGGGTTCAGAGTGGGGCTCCAAAGCCTTCCCAAGATCCTCACATACTCTGTCCCTCTCCTGGGTTACATAGGAGGCAGACAATATCTGTGGCAGAAGTCTCCTGTAAGGTAGCCTCCCAGAAACCTCCACGGGCACTCTTTAGTGGTACAGCTACACACAAGCCACACAGGAGACTCAACAGTGGTGTAGCTACCGACACATTTCTCATAGGACTTCTTGGGGCTTTGGTTCCCTTGAGTCACCCATGATCTTGTAAATAATTCCAATCAACTGATTGGTTCATTAAACTGATCTTTGCCAGTCCTTTCTTTAGTCTGTCTAAAAGGATTGTATCCTGGCAGTCAGGAGCCAAGGGATACCACAAAACCACATCGTGCCACAAACCTCACACAAGAGATTTATTGGGGTGAAGGACAGAACAGTGACTGCCTCTGACTGGAAACAGAGACAGCAGGGATCTGGGCAGAGGAGAAGGCTTTTATCGGGCTTTTGGAGCATGCTTGAAATAAGCTAATTGAAAAGCACAATATTGTTTGACCATTAATACTGAGTCATCGGAGTGAGGGTTTTCAAGGTTCAGGATCCCTGCCTCAATCCAGGAGCGAGGTGCTTTTCCCTTGACCCTGGTCAAGGGCTTGGGGTCAAGTCAAGGGCGGTATGTCCTTTCCTCTGCCTTTTTTCTCTGCACTGTCAATACCCTCTTATCTGGGGTCAACAGATGTGTCTTTACATCTTCCTAGGAAAGTCCTGGGACAGCTGTCACCCTTGGTTCCTTTCCCTCCTTCTCTTTCTCGTTCAAGTCACCTGCTTACTCATTGAGACATCCCTTTCAAAACCTACTGGTGCAGAGCTGCCAAGGACAAGGTCCAGCCACAAGAAACTCCCCCAGCTCTCAGAAGATTAGCCACCAAGTAAGGAGCCCACAGAGGCTCTGCTGTAGGTCCACACTGCACGAATGAAGCTTTGGGCTACAAGGTGTAGGTGGACTTTTCTGTCCCATCAGTCAGTTCCCAAATAACCACATAGAGACTTCCTGTTAATTATAAATGCTCTGCTGATAGCTCAGTTTGTCATTAATCAGCTCTTATTACTTAAATTAACCCGTATTTCTTATCTAAGCTCTGCTGTGTGGCTCAGTACCTTTTCTCACTACTGCAAATTTATCTCCTACTTCTCCTGCGTCTCCCTCATGACCCCTGAGACTTTTCTTCTTCCCTCTCTCTGTCTGCCAGTCCTGCCTGACCTCTACCTGTCCAGCTATTGGCCAGTCAGCTTTTTTATTAAGCCAATCACAGCGACATATATTCACACAGTGTAAAGGAATATTCCACAATAGGGGGCATCAAAATTCACTCTGCTTCGCTTGAGCCCATCTCAAAGCGAAAGCTACAGTCAGAAGAAGGAAATTCCAAGACTGGATGTGGGTGGCTCTGAGGTGCACATCCTGTAGTTGGTTCCTCCTAGATTGAAATTCTCCATCCTAAAGAGAAGCTCTTCAAGACAGAAAGTAAACATCTCAAAAAAATAGCTTCAGGGAGTCCCTGAAACTGACCAGATTCACTACCCACAGAGAGTATATAAACAGCAAAGATTGTTGAACCTCGTACTCAAACGTGCCCTGGCCTACCTAAAAGCACCTGAGGCCAGCCCAATTTGCCCAGAAGAAACAAAGACCAGCAGATCCACCTGGAAGAGGTTTAGACCAGCTGAGCTGCTGGAAAAGGTCACTTCAACCTGTTGAGCTGCCTGCAGGCTATGCAGTGTGTTCCAGGTTCCCAGCTTCTGTGAGCTGTCACCCATGCTGGGTGGCTTTGGTGATGCAGCTGTCTTTGAGTCATTTCTGCTCCTATAAGTTTATCTCACCCATACTCCTGCAAGTAACCCCAGTAATATTCACTGGCTCACCAAGTTGAACTTTGGTGGTATCAGTACTGTGGTCTGACATGGGCTCCCAATTTGGGTGAGTAACTGTGTGTGTTGTGTCTCCCCAGGGAAAGTTGTACAGCAGTGCACACTGGCAGTGTGTCTTCTGAAGAGCCAGTCCTCTTTCTCAGGTCTGGGAACACAGTGGCTAGTCACTCTCAGGCTGGCCTTGTTATAACTTCATAGACTTCTCATGAGGCAAACCAGATCAGAGGAGAGGGGTTTATTGACCTGAATTCAAGACCTCTGCAGCCATGGTCCAGAGAGTTGTGAGAGACCTAGGAATGAGACAGTCTCTGAGCCTTGCCCTCTCCCCTTACAGTTAAAAAGTCAGCGATGCCTACGCCAACATATGATCTACCTGTGGAGTACGAGACACTCCTCAGATCTCAGTGGTAGAAGTGGCGTTTTTCCGTATTGACGCAGGCATAAAAACAGTCCAGAGAGCTGTCATTGTCGGGGTGGAAAAGTCTTAAGTCAGCTCTCCATGGTCTCCCACCTTTAGGCTGCAAATCAAGTTCTGGCTTTGACGAAGCCTTCACCACCTGGCCCGGGCCTGCTCTGCTCTAAGGACTGATGTAACGTCACTTACTCCGCATGCCTTGTTCTTTAGCTTCAGCATTTGGTTTCTGGCTCCAACAACTGATCACAAGCCCTTGAGAACAGACGTCTCATCTTGGTCAGTATCTCCCTGTACCTGTCACCACAGTGGATCCTCATGCACCCAGTGGATACCAGAAACTACTTCAAAGGGAGTAGTCTAGGAGAGGGGAGTCAGAGAGGACCACCAGTTTCTGGATGGTCGAGTACTTACCTAAATGCCAAGTGCTGTTGGAAGCACCTGTGTTATTGATCTCATTTCACAACCATCTTTTGAGGTGACCTGTGTTACAAAAGAGGTGATTTAATTACAGGCATGAAGCGAACTTCCTGATGTCATGGCTCAACTCAAAGTCAAAGCCAGGATTTGAACCTGGGAAGTCTAGTACCCAGACTGCCCTCTGTCATGTGTCCTATTGCTAAAGAGGGAAAGCTGTCCCTTAGGAGTAAAAGAGAGTAGTGAGGACAGAGAAACAGAGGAAAAGAAGGTGGATGCTTACTTAAAAACAAACAAAAGCAGCATTCTTTACCCAACTCAATTCTTAGGCCCAATGGCACCTCCACTGTAAGGACAGCATGCCTGGTCCCTGAGTCCCAGCTCTGCCTCCAGTTACTAACAGGGCCACTCTGCCTGCAAGGCATCTCTCAGAGGCGTGTCCTGCCTCTGCACAAGATGGACAGAGAGCATGCATGTGCCAATGGTGACTATCCCCAGATCCGAGAGCCTGGGCTGGTGCCTGGGAATGGCCTGTTGGGTGAACCCCAGGCAAGCTGTGACCCTATCTGACAAGAGAATTCTCACTGTTCTTAGATAGGCAAATCAAGCGTCCTTGCTCGTGTCCCTCCTCACCATCATCTTGTTTGGGAACTTTGCAATGTTGACTTACACGAAGATACTTGAGGTACCAGAGTCTCAAGCCTGCAAATACAATCCAAGCCACGGAAACCGCCACTCTGCGAGAGGTGACCTGCTGGCAGATGTGGCGGGACATACCTATAATCCCAGTCCTAAGGAGGCTAAAACAGAAAGGTTATGAGTTCAAGACAAGCCTGGGCCACATAGTGAGACCCTGTCTCCAGACGAAAGTGGAGGACAGAAAGGAAGAGAAGTAGAAAGAGGATGGGGTGGAGAGGAGTTCGCAAACATAGCCCTAGAAGAACCACTGCTGGGGAAAGGAGGGTTGTTTTTATAGGTAGCAACTCTGTGTGTGTGTGTGTGTGTGTGTGTGTGTATCTATGTGTGTCTGTGTGTGTATATCTGTGTGTGTGTCTATGTGTCTGTGTGTGTGTCTATGTGTCTGTGTGTGTCTCAATGTGTCTGTGTCTGTATGTGTGTGTGTGTGAATCTCTATGTCTGTGTGTGTATCTGTGTGTGAGGGGTGTATCTGTATGTATGTGTATGTCTCTATGTGTGTCTGTATGTGTGTGTATGTGTATCTGTGTGTGTATGTTTATGTGTCTGTATGTCTGTGTGTGTATCTGTGTGTGTCTGGGTGTGTATGTCTCTATACGTGTCTGTGTCTATGTGTGTATGTGTCTGTGTGTGAATCTGTATGTGTACAATGAAAAGGCATCAGATCAATTGCTTTATACTAATACGATGTCAACACTGTTCAACTATGTGAAATGGTGTGTGGTTTAATCCTCCCTCCATCCACTCAGCAAGTACCTGTGGAGCGTGGCTGCTGTGTGCGAGCCTTTGCTCCCCAGGCTGTGTGGTGAGGACAAACACTAAGGTGAGGGAGCCCTTGAGGAGAGGAGACTTTGTCTAGCCAGGTGACAGGGAAAATGTGCAGAGTGTAAGTTTTAGATGCATGGGACAGATGTCTATAGAGGGACTCTGCAGTGGAGACATATATCTATACATGACATAACAGTTTAGCATAGCACGGCACAGCAAGGCATTCTCAGCAAACTTGCAAGGCTGGTTCTACTGCCCACATTCCATGACTGAGAAGCAGCCCCAGTGAGCACTGACACCACCCATAAGCACCTCGGGCTCCTCCCCTTCTACATCCCAGGCTGTGGCAGGGCCCACCCCAGACCCACAAGCTGTCAAGAAGTGAATCAGTGGTTATTGCATTTCCTCTCTTCCTGCCCTTTTTCTGTCTCCCTGGGTAAGGTATGTTCTAGAAGGAAATCCTATCACGTACAACCTATATCAACATGGAAGACATTCTGCCATGTGAAGTAATTTAGCCATGGAGAACAGTGTGGCTACGTGATTCCACTTACAAGACATGTCTCTCTAGCTGTCAATTCTGTGCAAGAAGAAAATAGATTGGTGGCCCCTGGAGGCTTTGGAAAAGGGAAGTAGGAACTTGCCAGCAGGTGTAAGGTTACAGTTACAGAAATAGGTAAGCTCTAGACACTTGCCACCTATAACGTCTAAGGTTTTAAGATGTGGTGTTTATGGTGTTGTGCACTCAAAACCTGTTAGGAGGTTGGGCCTCGTATTAGTGTTTTTAATCCCAAATTTAAAAAAACGGTTTTTTTTTTTAAAAAAAAAAAAAAGGAAACTTGGAGAGGTGGTGGGTGTGACATTTACCTTGACTGTGGGATGATTCACAGGTAACAAATGTCCAAACTCACAGGATTGCATGCGTTAAATATATACAATTTTTATTTCAGTTTACACTGCAATGAGCCTATTTAAAGGGTAGCATTTTCTTAGATTCTCCTCCATCCAAAATTTCCTGCAGTCCTTTTCTAGCATTCAAACGGACCAACTCTGACCCAATTCAATATGTATGATGAACTTCCCTCTTCTCTCCTGCCTTTGAGAAAAGAATGAGCTTTCCAGTCAGAACCCTGAGACATGAACAAAGGGCCTCTTCTGTACTCCCTGGCTCCCAGCTGGCGTGCTTTGAGGAAGGAGGATGCTGTCAGGATGGTTTTAGGGGAAATGTCCTGATTTTTTTTTTTTTTATGTCACAGGATTTGGCATGCGCTGAGGCCAGAGGAGCCTCCACTCTGAGGTGAGTGGATTCGTGCAGGCTGTTACTTTCGGTTATTTTTCTTATGTCATTTAGCATGTTTTCCAGGTTTATCCACCTCAGCAATGCAAGTAGTTCGTGCTAGCCCTGGATGGTGTGTTCACAGACAACTGTCTTTCACTGACTGACAAAAGTCAGGACGGAGCAGACATGCCCCGTTGATCATTGTGCCTAGCTTCTTCAGAACACCCTTCATGCCTGCTTTTCCAAGGCCTGGCACCCTCTCTCGCCTCTGAGAATGGAAAGAGCCCGAGAAGCTAGGTGACGGTACTGTTATGAAATGATCTTGAACTGGCGGTGTAGGATCAAAGACCTAGCTCAGAGGACGAGGGGGATGAAGGGATGAAATGGGTCTTCCCACTGGCTGCTGCAGGAGAGCCGAGCACAGGCTATAGAAAGTGCCTCAAGGACTAAGTTTATACTGTTAGAAAACCCTCGCTGTCTAGAGGCCCGAGAGATGAAGCTGAGAGTCCCTGTTAAAGAGTAAAGGAATGATGGTTTTCCTTTCTTGGTGATAAATCAGTCAGGATCTCGCCGCTTAATTAGCCAGGCGCAACGCAGTGCCCCCTGGTGGCCATATGAGGTGTTTCCTATTACAAAAGTATGAACGCAGCACCATCTACAGGACGGTTTGTAACGTGCAGCCTTCCAATTTGCTTCCTTTAACTTGGCACTTGTAAAACAAAACGAGAATGAAAATAAAAAGCAACTACTTAAGAATGTGTGCTCCTTGTCACACTGATGTAAACATCGGGCTTCGCACGGCCATGAGGGAAGCATGGACTCTCATCAGATTCAGGCGAAATGGGGTTGTTCGTGACCTTTTGAGCTTAATAAAGTTAATCCCTTAAAGCTTTACTTTTTCTTATCTGTAAAGAAGAGGGTACGTTGATCTTGCAGTATTAGACAAAAGTCTAAATGAAATAATGCACATGCAATAAAAATCAAAAGTAAGCTACGGAGTGGGTATAATAAATAGGCTTCAAATTACAACAAAAAATTCACCTAGAAATTGGAAGGGAGGGTGTTGTTGAAATTGCGAACTATTTCTAAAATGAGTTCTGTCAAATGAAAAACAAAAGGAACTCTGTGAGTATTTTTTAAAGTCTTTCCGCTCTCTAGAGTGATTGATTGAGTCTGACCCGCCCCCCCAAAAACTCAATCCAGCCCTGGGCACAAGGCCTGGAAGCAAGGTTCTGCCAACAGTGTCTCCGCAGCAGGAACTGAGTATCTGCCCTGTGTTAGACACTTCCGGAAGTGTCCTTATCATGGGCAAATCTAACGCTCCCCCAGAAAGCGCTTTGCCAAGAGTCTGAGAATGTCTACTTTTATACTTTCTCATGCACTTGTGAGAGCAGTCAGAAAGTCTCAACGCCGCCAGGAGCAGCGTGAGCTCCTTAGAAGGCTCTGGTGTATGGTGGAATAGTACTGAGCAAGAAAAGGGGCCAAGAGCCATGGAGAGCACAATAGGGGTGAATGTCGAATCTGACCGGGAGCGTGGGGGGGGGGGGGGATCCAGACGAAAATGCTGCGTTATCATAATGTTCTAGAACAATGAGGTCTTCTTTATGGTGGAAATCAGCACAGCTGGGGAGTGGGGGGAGGGGAGGCTGAGTACAGAGGTGTACTAGAAGTGTTGGGTGGCGAAACTGGCCTGAATTCTGGCCTGGAGGTTGGTCACACAGGTGTAAACAGGCAGCGTTTTCCTGAGTCCATTGGACCCTCTGAAAGCAGTTTTTACAATTTCAGGATATCGCAAGTTGGTTCACGTTAGAATCACAGAGTCCACCATAGTGGAAGCATTTACACCACAGAAATCGGCAAACACCGTCAAGGGGAGCTTCTTCACCCCACTAGAGAACCAAATATCTAACAAACACGTGCACAGCCCTCATTCCACTCATGGAAACTGCCAAAAGACACAAAATCTATTGTATACCATTGTATGAAAATTGTATCACAAGTAATCCTACCTCAAAAAGATGCTTCTCCCTTCCAACGTTTGCAGAACACAGCTGGTGCAGAACTGAGCAGTTACTCACAAGAGGCTGAAACAATCATTGCCGAAACTGAACAACAGAACCTAAGGAGCTGGAGGTTGAAGCTCAGAGATTGTCCTAATGTAGCTTTTGTCAACTGGACACAACCTAGAGTTATCTGAGAAGTGGGGACCACAACTGAGGGCACCTTCTAAATTAGTGATTGCTAAGGGAAGGCCCCACCTGTTGTGAGGGAGGCTATCTCTAGGCAGGTGATCTTGGAGTACAAAGAGAGCAGACTGAACAAGTCCTGGGGGGAGAGGGACAAGCCAGTCCCTCTGGAGTTCCTGCTTCATTTCCAGCCTCAAGTTCCTGCCCTGAGTTCTTTCGATAATGGACTGTAAAATGGAACTCTAAGGTGAAGTAGACGCTTTTCCTCCCCAAGTTGCTTTGGTCAGGATATTTTATCACAGCAACAGAAACCCCAACTAAGACAAAGACAGCATTTGGCCTGCCATACTGAAGACCGTAGGTTCCATCCCCAGCACTTTTTGCCCAGTCAAAATGGAGCTAAAGCAAAAAAGCAGATCAAACACACAGGTTTCTGGGGGGAGATGTAGAGCAGGAAAACACAGACTTGCTGCACAGGCCGTAGATTATTAGCCTTCCCTTGGGAAGAACCTAGGCACCATTCCAGAGCCCACCATCCGTCCTCTGTCATTTAAAAAAGAATGTTAATCATGTTTGTCTTATTCGTGGGCGTGTCTTGCCTGCCTGTGTGTTTTTGCACTTGCATGCATAGCTAGTGCCTGCAGGGGCCAGAAGAGGGCATCTGATACCCTGGGACTGGAGTTAAGAATGGCTGTGAGCTACCATGTCCGAGCTGGAAACTGAACCCCAGTCTTCTGCAAGAACAGGTAAAGAGCTAATCAAAGCTGACCCTTAAAACCAGAGTGTTCTTTTCCCAAATGGCCTACAGACCCCTAGGCAACATCAGCTTTCTCCAGAGTCTACCCTGCCTATGTGCCCTGAAGAATTTGGAAGCCAAGTTCTCAAAATATTTCTTGTCCAGCACTCCACATAGTCACCCATCAATATGAAGAAGGCATTGGTTCTTGGTACCCGAATCCGAGATGCCTGGAGTCTCTTCTGTTGATTGCATGCAAACTGTGCCTATCTTCCCATAAACTTCATCTCTGAATTACTTTAATGCTTAATCCAATGTAAATGCTATATAAATAGTTGTTATACTGCGCTATTTAGAGACTAACAGCAAGGAAAACAACCTGTACATGATCAATAGAATTTCAGTTTATTTCAAACTCTTTTAGTTCGTGGTTGATTGACTCCATGAAGACAGACCTACAGTAGCAGAGAGGACACTGACTATGTCCATATAGATGCTTTATTGATTCTGTTTCTCTGTGTGTTTTGACCTTCTATCCTGCAACCTTGTCCAACACACCAGCCTAGGGAGGTGTTTGTAGACTTCTGGTGCCCTAGTTTGCTTTAATTGTCCACGTGACACAAGCTAAATTCATCTGAGAAGAATGACTCAATAGAGGAATTACATAGATCAGAATGGCCTATGAGCACATCTATGGGGATTTGTGTGTTACAAGAAAGCTACATAAGGGACGACAAGATGGCTCAGAGGTTAAGGGCACTTGCTACTTTTACAGAGGACCTGATTTTGGTATCCAGTACCCTCACTGAGTAGCTCACACCTGCCTGTAACTTCAGTTCTGGGGGATCTGAATCTGATCTGAATCTGATGCCTCCTTCTAGCCTCTACAGGCACGAGATAAGTATTGGCATAAGAACAGACATATGAATCAATGGAATTGAATTGAAGACCCTGACATTAATCCACACACCTATGAACACCTGATTTTTGACAAAGAAGCCAAAATTGGAAAATGGGAAAAAGAAAGCATCTTCAACAAATGGTGCTGGCTGGAGGTCAATGTGTAGAAGAATGCAAATAGATCCATATCTATCACCATGCACAAAATTCAAGCCCAAATGGATCAAAGACCTCAACATAAATCCAGTTACAATGAACCTGATAGACAAGAAAGTGAAAAGCAGCCTTGAACACATTAGCACAAGAGACTACTTCCATAATATAACACTAGTAGCACAGGCACTGAGAACAACAATTAATAAATGGGACCTCCCGAAGTCAAAATGGCAGCCTACAGAAAGGGAAAAGATCTTTAACAACCCCATATCTGACAGAGAACTGATCTCCAAAATACATAAAGAACTCAAGAAACTAGACATCAAAACACCAAATAAATCAATTTTAAAAGGGGTACAAATCTAAACAGAGAATTCTCAACAGAAGAATCTCAAAGGGTTGAAAGACATTTAAGGAATTGTTCAAAATCCTCAGTCATCAAGGAAATGTAATCAATAAGAATCTGAAACATCATCTTACACCAGTCAGAATAGCTAAGATCAAAAACACTGATGACAGCTTATGCTGGAAAATATATGGAGTAAGGGGAACCCTCCTCTTGCTGGTGGGGGTGCAAACTGGTACAGCCACTTTGGAAATCAGTAGGGCAGCTTCTCAGAAAATTGGCAATCAATCTACTTCAAGACCCAGCAATACCAATCTTGGGTATATACAAAAGGCTGCTCAATCATACCACAAGGACATGTACTCAACTATATTCGTAGCAGCATTATTTGTCATAGCCAGAAACGCAGAAAGATAGACAGGGCATGTACTCACTCATGAGTGGATATTAAATGTAAAGCAAAGGATAACCATGCTGCAATCCACAGCCCCAGAGGGGCTAAGGAGCAAGGAAGATCCTAGGAAGGATGCATGGATAGCCCTAGGAAAGAGAAATAGATAAGATCTTCTGGGTAAAATGGGGGCATGGAATAGAGGGGAGAGAAGAGGGGAGGAGAACATGAGGGAAAGGGATGGTCGAGTTGGGGAGTGATGGAGAGGGACAGCAATGAAAGAGATTTCTTGATAGAGGGAGTCATTATAGGGTCAAAGAGAAACCTGGTGCTAGGGAAATTCCCAGGAATCCACAAAGATGACCCCAGTTCCCAGTTAAGACTCCTAGTAATAGTAGAGAGGGTGCCTGAACTGGACTTCTCCTAGAATCAGATTAATGACTAACCTAATTGTCATCATAGAACCCTTCATCCAGTAACTGATGGAAGCAGATGCAGAGATCCATGGTCAAGCTCTGGGAGCCCAGTTGAGGAGAGGGAGGAGAGATTATCTGAGTGGGGGAGGGAGAAGGTGTCAAGATCGTGATGGGAACCCACAAAGACAGCTGACCTGAGCTAATGGGTGCTCATGAACTCTGGACCTACAACTGGGGAACCTGCATGGGACCGACCTAGGCCCTCTGCATGTGGGTGACAGTTGTGTGACTTTGTCTGTTTGTGGTATCCCTGGCAATGGGACCAGGATCTATCCCTGCTGCATGAACTGGCTTTTGGAGCCCATTTCCTGTGGTAGGATGCAGCCTTGATGCAGCAGGGAGGGACTTGGTCTTACCTCAACTTGATATGCCAGGCTATGGTGACTCCCCATGGGACGCCTTACCCTTTCAGAGGAGTGGATGGGGGTGGGGGGAGGGGAGGTGGGAAAGAAGGAGGAGGAGGGGAGGGGAGAACTGTGGTTGTTATGTAAAATGAATAAAAAATTAAAAATTAAAAAAAAGAGGAAATAAGATATCAAACACAAGCTGAGCAAATGCAGAGCTGGGGCACTGCAAATGCAGCAGAAAGGAAGCCTTGCCTTGTCTGTAGCCTCCAGACACTCCTACCCCTTGCTGGGAACTCCACTCTCAGATTGTAACTTCAATGAGACAGAGGCTCCCCACTCCCAGAGAACGGCATGGCACCCGTGCCCAGGAGCTGTGAGTTCTGATACACAGCATAAAAAAAATGTTCCCTTGGTGCTCGCAGAAACGCTGGGCTAAGGTTTCAGTTAGGCAGGGACTCTGTAAGAAAACAGGGTGTAAAAAAAAGCCAGTGTTAACTCATGAAAGGCCTCTATCTATCTATCTATCTATCTATCTATCTATCTATCTATCTTTGGGGTTTTTAGAGACAGGGTTTCTCTGTAGCTTTGGAGCCTGTCCTGGAACTAGATCTTGTAGTCCAGGCTGGCCTCAAACTCACAAAGATCTGCCTGCCTCTGCCTCCCAAGGGCTGAGATTAAAGGCATGCACAGCCGCCGCCCAGCGAAAGATTTTTTTCTACATAGCTGTGAAGCTAAGAGAAAGGAAAGCTCGCTATCTATCTATCTATCTATCTATCTATCTATCTATCTATCTATCTCTATCTCTCTCTCCCTCTTCTGAAGAAGCAGCTTCTACCTCTCTCTCTCTCCCTTCCCTTTCTTCCTCTTCTCTTCTGTTCCCCCTTCTCTCTCCCCTTCTCCCTTCCCCTGTATAACTCCTTACTCTTACGCCATTCCCAATATCCACTAAATAAACTCTATACCCAAGCTCTCTCTGCATGGCATATCTGTCTCCCACCCGCCAGGGGACCCACGTGGCCTTGGTTCACCCACCACCACCCCTCATGGGACCAGCCTCGGGTCACCCACATCATGAGTGATAACATTAGTGCTTGGCTTGGCTAGGCTCTCTCTGCGTTTCCTCCCACCCATGGGCGGGCAGCCTGAGGCATGCAGGAACCACTTTCCAACTTCTGTACCTACTCCATCACTGCAAATGTTAAGCTCCCCTTCTCCAAGTCAGCTTTCCCTGACACTCGTCTCTGCTGATTCCCCACGGCTAAGGACTGGGATCTCGTTTCTCATCTCCTTGGACTGTTGTCCTCATCTTGGGACACTTGGAGTGGTCCTGCCTGGTCCTCAATTCCTGTGCCAACGGGCCTTGGATTGGCCTGACTGATCATGCAACCCTCGCTCTGTCTCGAAGACGTTCACCAGCAGCTAGCCTTTGGGTGTCATCTCTCATATGTCCTCTGCCATAGAGAATACAATCTGTCCAACCACCCCCCTGGGATGTCTTTTACAGACCCTAAAACCTCTAAGCTTAATGCCTTACTTGCAAATTCCTAACCTCCCTCACCTCTGCACTAACGAGTAGCCTACCAGCAGACCCCAACATGGGAGCTTTCTAATTTCTATCAGCAAACAGGCAAATGAAAAAGTTTCTATCCAGCCATGCTTAACTCTGTCCACTTTTCCTTTGGCTGGGCTGCCCCATCCACCCTTTCCCTGTCAACATTCCTTTTCTTGCTCACTTCTATTCTTTCCCTGCCATCGCATCCTGGTCCCGCAGGAACTAGCAAAACTGGCCAGATCCATAAGGTTGCTGCTCCAGTCCCAGCCCTTGCTGCCCAAGGCTGGTGGCACTGAGTAATTTTCCTATCTACTTCATGTATGAAAGAATGTGTGAATGGTGTGGCCACACAGATGTGATTCTGTTTTAAATTTATTTTCTACATGGCCTCTATGTCTCTCTTGTTATTTGCATCTGTTTAAAATTCCCACTGTGGCTCTAAAAACACGGTTTCTCCATGCAACATGTGACCACCGCCATTCTAACTAAGGGCAAGGAGAGCAGGTCAGATGACCTCACTGCATCTTGACTAAGGGCGGGGCAGGTAACAAAGTCGCCATCTTTACTGAGGTACCCCTTGCCTTGTCTTGTCTTTTACTTATGTTTTTGTCTCTAATTCCTCTTACTGACTCTGTTACATGTGTGTTTTGTGCAGTGGCATGCTTTCAATAGGGCCCACCAGAGCATCCACTTCACCCAACAACTGTTTAATGTGTGTGTGTGTATGTGTGTGTGCATGCATGTGACTTTTGAGTTAACTTTATGTGTGAACATATCTTAGCTTTAATTTTGTGTGCATATGTGTATAAAACCTAAATTCAACTGTGTATATCTGTACATGTACTTACTGCTAAAAAATGTTTTAAGTAGTCCCAGTCCTAATGAGCTCTGTTCATTGTATCTTATTCCAGGTTAAGAAAGCAATAAGTCTCAACTATTTTAAATTGGTATTTAATACAACTCTGCTTTAAAATGTATTAGATAGATAGATAGATAGATAGATATAAAAACTTAAGGTTATAAAAATCTATTTCAGATTTACAAAAGCACCCTTTCCTGTAAACTGTTCTCCACTATTGTCAGTTCTACTGTTAAGTTTGTATTGCAAACAGTTTTTTTCTTCTTTGTCTTTCACATATATAAATCTCACCTGTTAAGTCAAGCTTGGAGTCAGCTCTCCATGCAGGTTCTATAACTGATCATAACTTATCTATACCCAATAAATAGCCCTCAACTGCTCAGAGATCTGGGGAATGTGGCATTTAAATTTTTAATTATTAAAAGGATTTTCATAACAGAGAGACTGGTTGGCTCCTAACAGCAGCACCCCATTTTCTCCAAAGAAGACAGAAGACAGATGGGCACAAAACAATGTCCATCCACAATTTGCTTCATCATATGAAAGTTCTAACCACTGGGAGAAACTGCCTTTCACCTAAAATCCTCAAGATCTCCAGACAGTATGAAAAAGAAATAAATGGAATTGATGGCCTAGCTGTTCAGGGCAAGGTAGGCTTGTCTTCCTACAGATTTCCTAACCCACAGGATCTTCTAAAGCCTGGCAGGCCCTGTGCTAAAGGCAAATACAGCCCTAAAAGTCCCTGCCCTCGAGGACCATGGATGACACTGAGGAGTGGCTCTAGGTAGCCAATCGAGTAAGTTCTCTGTCGTTTTTAATCGGTAACTCAAGAAAAATTTTATCCTTCTCAAAGATCTCTGATGCAGTTTGGCAGCTGAGAGGTTTTGCCTCTTTGAAAGGACAATCTCACCAAACCAATTTCAGTATAACTTCTTACTATGTTTTAAATAAAAGGTGTTTTAAGACATACAAACGCAAGTTATTAAAGTGTGAGGACAAATGCAAGTTACCAAATTTCTCTCTCATGCTGCCATTCATAGTCTTAACATTATCAAGAAAATGCTGACAAACTATTAATCCAGCTTTAGCAGAGTGTTGCTACTACCACTGCTGCAAGATCAAGGTTTTAAATTCTCTTTGGTCATTTTTTAAAAATACTTTTTATTGTGCAAAAATATCCATCACAGTTATTTGGGCATAAATATGCTGCTGTTTATACAATGTATGTGTCTAAAACTTTTGCCTTACAAACTCAAAGAATTATTGTGAGTTCCAGGGAGCTGAATTGAAGGATTCACCTTAAACAGGTCAGATAGACCCCTCTCAATTCCCTGGTCCTGATACTATCTTCCTCTTCAATTACCAGGATCTAAAGAAAAAATAAATTTCTTCCTAAACTTAACCTTGTTCTCTGCTAGGCCAACAACCTTGCCAGTTCCACACCACAAATCCTAGACAGGAGTAAAGTGACCAGCTGCCCCAGGATGTGACCAGCACCCAGCTTTCTCAGCCCCCTGTTCAAGACTTTGATACCCACAAATAAGCAAGAAGCAATCTTGAGAACCCGATGCCCTCATCCCCTTAACCTGCCATGGCTAACTCCTTGCCCTTTTATTGTAAGAAAAAGGTGGGAATGTTGTAAAAGTAAATCTGCTGGCCTGGCCTATCGCCTGGATACCTGTCCCTTTAAGAGACAAACCCCACCCACTCCCAATCTCTCCTTTCCCACCAAGGCAAGCAGATCTCCTGCCTCCTCTCCAGCCAGCTCTTTCTCTCTGTCCATCTCTCTTCTGAAGAGGCAGCTTCTGTCTCTTTCCCTTCCCTTTCTTCCTCTTTCTTCTCTTTTGTCCCCTCCCCTGCCCTCTCCCCTTCTCTGCCCCTTCCATAACCCCTTACTCTTATGTCAATCCCAATACCCACTAAATAAACCCTATACCCTAGCTCTTTCTGCATGGTGTATCTATCTGTCTCCCACCCGCTGGGGGACCTGTGGCCCGGGGTCACCCACTGCCATCTCTGGTGGGACGTGCCTTGGATCACCCACCTCATGAATGATAACAGTTTGTAAGCTAATTCAAGTATTTTTTTAAAGGAATTTGAAAAGAGGTATCTAATATGGGTGGACAGTGCTGTTCCCAAAAGACAGGGTTACTAAATGAAACTAATATTACCATGCACAGGAAATATCCATATGAGTTATTGTGAGTTCCAGGGAGCTGAATTGAGTTCCAGAGAGGTCTCAGAGGCACCCAAAAACATGACAGGTTGTTGGCATTGTTTGTGTTTGCCCATCATAACTAGATGGTAAGACTATTACTGAAGACATCACACACTTCAGTTGCAAACCATAGAAAAATCAGTCAGGAAATCTCTCTCTTTCCTTGCTGGCCTGCTTCTATACTGCTGGAAAGTGTTGTGCAGGCTTCCTGGGGAGAGAAGACATCAATGATCTTACCCAGCACTGGATCCTTCAGGCTATAGTAATGACCTGCCAGCCAGGCGCACCCACTGGGGCACCAGTGATGTGGATGTTTGTGGAGATAGCTACCTGTTTTCTTGATTGACTAGGAGGCCTGCTCTGCAGAGGCGATTCACAACTAAGATTGTAAACAGTGCCAAAATCCAAAGCTAGAAGGACTCTTGTCTTAACCTGCAAAATAGCACTCAGATTAAATGTTCTGTCCTGTAGCCAGCCCACTCCGAAAGTGGGCCATTCCACGGAACAGAACGCTTGCCAGCATTTCTTTAGGATTAACAGACTGGTTGCAAGCTCTGTCCTCAACCTCTTTCCAGTGGTCTAAAGTCAAAGTTAAGGGAGTAGTTATTTGTTGTCCCTGTTGTTCTTTTTTAAAAAATGCTCCAAGATCCCCGCGGCAGTAGGCAGCAGAAATGCTGTAGGTCCCAAATGGTGGTAGCGGGCCATGTGGTGGCAGGCAGCAGGCCCTGGGAGCAGCCAGTCCCAGGCAGAAATGGCTGCCGTCCCAGAGCGGCGGCCCAAGCAGTGGTGGTGGTGGTGGGCCATGTGGCGGCAGATAGCGGGGGCCCTGGGAGCAGCCAGTCCCAGGCAGAGACAGCTGCTGGTCCCAGAGCAGTGGTGGCAGGCCATGTGGCAGCAGGCAGTGGGCCCCAGGCAGAGATGGCTGCATGGTGGGTGGGCAGAAGACAGAAACATGGATAGACACAACATGCAGGGTGAGGTTGAATGTTTATTCAGGGGGTTATGGAGGAGGAAGGGTGAAGGGGGGACGGGGGGGGGGGGGGGGGAGAGAGAGAGAGAAGAAAGGGACAGAAGGGGGGCAGAGAAGTGGGGAGAGAGGCAGAAGTAAAGCTGCCTCTCCGAGAGGAAGATGAAAAAGAGAGCGAGCTCAGGCCGGAAGCTGAAGATCAGCCTGCCTCAGTGGATGGGGAGGGGAATGGGTGTGGCTTGTCTCTTAAAGGGACCAAAACCATAACATTCCCTGGTCTTCCTTATAATAAAAAGCAAGTACGTCAAGGAAGCAGAATAGGAAGGGCCCAAGATGTCCGTGGGCAGGTCAGAGGTAATGAAAGTGGGCGTGGCTTGTCCCTTAAAGCCACAGGAAAGCACAACAGTCCCATTGTACTAGATTCCAACTCAAAAACGAACACAAAGGGGGCTGGAGAGATGGCTCAGAGGTTAGAAGTTCTTCCAGAGGTCCTGAGTTCAATTCCCAGCAACCACATGATGGCTCACAACCATCTGTAATGAGATCTGGTGCCTTCTTCTGGCTTGCAGGCATGGAGGCTGTACACTGTGTACATAATAAATAAATAAATCTTAAAAAAAAAAAAAACGAACACAAAGACAAAAACAACAATACAAAATGACAGACACAGACTCAAAACCGAGAGCCGTGCGGCAACAAACTGATACGAACCTGGGAAGGGAGTGGGCAATAAGGGCCACACTCCCTAGAAACTAAGATGACCTGGTCTCTCCTAGTTTCACAAATTGCCAGTGAAGCGTCCTCCACGACTGGGCCAGGGAGTGTTCCCAGACACGTCTGTCCCACTGCCTGGTCCCCTTCAAATACTAGCCCTGCGCAGGTACAATATTCCTTCAAATTTCATAAACATAAAGCACAATAACAGAAATAGACAAACATAAAACATTCAGACGAGCGCTCTTACCTCCAACCGGGTCAGGAATGGGGCTGAGGGCGACCAGCACTTCCCGGCCAACGCACCAAATGTTGGGTCCTAAAGCCCCACCAAGGAGGAGGTCGCCCCTAGAGACACTCACAACACGGTTGATGCAATAGCAAGAGGAATTTTTATTCTGCCGCGGCAGAGGTCCCCCAGCCTCGAGAGGAGAAGGATGACTGCTTTGTCTATTACAAGCTCTTTTAAAGGAAAAAAACCACAAAATCAGGGAGGGGGGAGTACAAAATCAAAGGGAAAGCCCAAAAATCATTTGTCTACTATTTTGACTAGTTCATTTAACGGTCAGCTAACTCTACTTGATCAATGTTGTAACAGTTACAAGGAGGAACCTTGATCAATGTCATGGTTACAAGGAGGAGCCTTGATCAATGTTATGGTTACAGGAAGGAGCCTTGATCAATGTTATGACGGTTACAAGGTCGTCTCACCCCAGTTCCAGGGTCCGGGTCTTTACAATGGAGATGGAAAGTACTCAAAGCTCTCGTGCACGTGTTGTTGGTTACCAGGGCCATGGTTCCCAGGAAGGGGGGTGCAGTAGTACTAAGGTGCCTCTAAGTCTTTCAGAACCAGTGCACTGGGGCCGAGACTCATAACCCACGCAGGGGAGGAGTTCAACCCCGAGTAACTGGGAGAAGGGGTTTTTTAAGGGAAGAAACCACAGCCCAGTAATCCAAAGGGGTAGGGAGGGCGTCATAGAAAATTCCAAAAATACCACTGATAATCACAAGAGGGCAACTCCCTGTTTCTCAAGATTATTCTCAAGATTACAATCTAACTTTATCTTCAGCTAATTCCTGAAACTGAAATCCTAGATTTCTGATTTTTCTGTCCTGGCTTAGATTTTTGGCTCTATTTTTTCCTGCTTTTTTTTGGGGGGGGGGGGTCTGGATTTATCCAGGTCTTTCATTAGCATTGTAAAAATGGCTAGATTAACAAAAGTTATCGACAGAGTCAATGCAATCCCCATAAACCTTCCAATGATATTTGCCACTAGGAAGAGCAACCCAAAAATATATCTGGAAAAACCGAAGCCCATGCACCGCCAAAACCATTCTCAGCAGACCGAGCACTGCTAAACGTATTAGAAATTAAACTTCAAAGCCACAGAGACCAAAACAGCATGGTACTAGTGCAGTAACAGACATGGCAATCAACAGAATAGAATAGAGGACCCAAATGTAAACCCTCATGGCTAGAGTGTCCTGGTTTTTAACAAAGATTTTAAAAATACGCCTTGAGGAAGAGACAACATCTTCAACAAATAGTGCGTGAGAACTGATGCACGAGCTCCAAATGGGTCAAAGATATTGAGGTAAAACCTGAAACTCTTAAACTGTTAGGAGAAAGAATGGGGAAAACAGTTCTAGATATAGGCACAGGAAAGGGCTTTCTCAAAAGGACTTCAGCCAGGCAAAAAGGCCGAAAATGGAACCTGTGACTTCCTAATTGAGTGAAGAGACAACCTAGAGAATGGGAGAAAAATCTTCCTACCTAACATCTGACAAAGTATTAATACCTAGAATATGTGAGGAACTCAGAAACCTAAACAAGAAAGCAAGCAACCCAGTCAACCAGTGGACTAATGAACAGGATGTTCTCCGAAGATAAAATACAGATAGATGGCCAATAGATACAGAGACGAATGTTCACTAACCTTCGGGAAGATGCAACCTTTGGGGAGCTTCTGCCTTAGCCCAGTCAGGAGGAGAATCATTAAGAAAGAAATAAGAATTGCTAGTGAGGAATCAAACAAGAGGGGACCCTTACTATACCCCCTGGCGGGAATGCAAACAGTCCAACCCATGTCTCCCCTGACTCTGTGTGCAGAGGTGATGGGGTCTGTGTGCCTGTGTCATTGTGATTGTGTGATATCAGATTTATATGTGATAAGTTTTATTGTGGTGTTTAAAACATCATTAGAGTTTCTAAATGTGGTCCCTCCTCTGTGAAGGCTACTCTCCATTCTTTTTTATCTTACTTACTTACTTACTCTGAACCCTCACATACATTCCAATAAGCTCTACCGAGCCCTAGGCTGGCTCCACAGCTGTCCCGATCACTCCCATTGAACTTCACTGCAGTCCTGAGCCATGGACCTGAATCAAGGGCCAGCTTGCTTGCTTTCCACGCTGCAGCCACAAGAGGGAGCGCTGTGGCAGCTCGGCAGACCTAGCGGGAGATGCATCGCCTGGCCAGGTAAATTTCGTGGTGTCAGAAACCCAATAAGAAAAAAAAAAAATGGTTAAGAAACAGGCAAAGGTGCAGGGGGGAAAACAGCTCAAAGAGAAAAGCAATCAAGAAAACTAACCGAGAAATGACACAGTCTTTTGAATTGGGCTACAAGGACATTAAGACAGTTATTATATGCCATATATTCAAGACGCCAGAGAAGAAACCACAGCTGTTGATAATACCTGAAAGATTTCGAAAACGTTGAAGTTGAGGACAAAGGAAGTAGCTCAGCTTGGTGCAGAGGCTGTGGGTTGGATTCCAAGCATGATGAGCAGAGAAGGAAGAGCAGGGGGAGAAGAGTGGGAGGAAAATGGGGGGGAAGAGAGGAGGGGGAGGAAGGGGAAGAGGAGCGGGAAGAAAAGGAGGGGGAGAAAAAGAGGGGGAGGAAGAAAAGGAGAGAGAAGAAAGGGAAGACATAGGGGAAGAAAAGGAGAGAGGGAAAGAAGGGAGAGGGAGGGGAAAAAGAGAAAAGGGAGGGGGAAGAAGAGAGGGAAGGGAAAAAGGAAGCAGTAAGGGAAAGGAGAGGAGAGGAGAGGAGAGGACAGGAGAGGACAGGAGAGGACAGGAGAGGACAGGAGAGGACAGGAGAGGACAGGAGAGGACAGGAGAGGACAGGAGAGGACAGGAGGAGGGCGAGGTGGACAAGGAGGATGAGGAGGAAATGATCTTGTGTTAAGCAAGGCATGATGGTCCACCCTTGGCAAGTCAGGACGGGGAAGTGAGACTATCACAAATTCATAGCCAGTCTGTGCCATATAGTATAACAAGTCTCCATCTTTAATAAATGAATGACTAAATCCATTAAATTGGACTTCTGAGACTAAAACTACAAAGTCGAAAAGAAAATCTACAATGGTAATCATGAAAGAACAATGGATGGGATGAACAGAGTAGACACTGAAGGTAAAAATCAGTGACAAGCCATGAAAACTGAAATACAGAAGTGCTGGTGGCTAACGGAGCGATAGTGCACTGTGAACAACTTCAATCTCTCTAGAATATGAAGAACTAAAAGTGTTTCTAAATGTCAAAAAATGAAAGATGAAAGAAACTTCTAAATTGTCAGTCAGATCATGAGAATTAAGTTTTGTTGGAGGTAAAAACAAAAACACTTGGGCGGTGGTAACACAGGCAGGCCTTTAATCCCAGTACTCGGGAGGCAGAGGCAGGTGGATCTCTGTGAGTTTAAGACCAGCCTGGTCTACAGGGTGCGTTTCAGGATAATCAGGGCTACACAGAGAAACCCTGTCTCAGGGGGAAAACTAACAAATAAACAGAAACCATGTATCACTCTCTACGTATGTCCAGCTTGTGACTCTTTGTGAATTAGTTAGATGCCATCAATCCAAACAAGCTGCTCCTAGGTTTTGCTATGTAGCCCTGGCTGGCCTTGAACTTTCAATCCTCCTGCAAGCCTGGTTATTATAAGCGTGTGCCACCAGGCTCAGCCAATATTATTTTTATCCTATAAAATTAGTACCGGACACAGAAGTGTTCCTTCCGGAAATGTAAAGGTCATTCCATTTATATGAGAGTTCTGTGCATATAAATTGTTACACTCACAAACTAAGAAGAAAAGACATATAACTTTATGAATAATTGTTTTTTTTTGGTTTTTTTTGTTTTTTTTTTTTTTTTTTTTTGGTTTTTCGAGACAGGGTTTCTCTGTAGCTTTGTTGCCTGTCCTGGAACTAGCTTTTGTAGACCAGGCTGGCCTCGAACTCCCAGAGATCCGCCTGCCTCTGCCTCCCGAGGGCTGGGACTTTATGAATAATTGTAATCTTTCTTCATGTGTAATAGTCTTCTAATGAAAAACTCTCACTAAAATAAGAATAGAGACAGCTGAGCTAAAAACTGTGGCCCAGACAGAATCCTGCTTTCAGCCGTGTTAGAACATCAGAGACTGAATTTACTCTTTCCCACTTTGAAAACTAAAAGCTGTGCACAATATACGACGCTAGACAGCGGCGATGCAGAATCGTGGTCACTGAGAGGAAGAAATCAAATGACCAGGGCAATAGAGGTACCACGTCACTGCCTGGAGAGCTTCCAGCCCATCGTAAAAGAAAGAATCAAAATGGAGCCAAACAGGCTCCCCAGAAAAAGAGACAAAGTTCAGGGCACCAGCAGAGCAAGGGAACTAAGCCAAGTGTCAAAGAAGGGAGATCTCCTGGGGCAGCAGAGAGGTCCTCCAGCCCAGGGCTGAGCACTGTGGTGTGCACAAAAATTGGGGGAAGTTGGGGGGAATGGGAGAGGTATGGGCAGAGCCGTCTCAGTTCACCGAGGGCCAGAAACAGGGTTCTCACTAGCTAGACCAGCCAGACCCTCTAATACAACCTGTGGGTCACCACCTCTTTGGCAAACTTCTAGCTCTGAAAAGATATTTACATTATGATCCATAACAGCAGCAAAATTACAGTTTATGAAGCAGCAGCTCGAATAGTTTTATGCTCGGGGTCACCACAACATGAGGAGCTGTATTAAAGGGTCACAGCATTGGGAAGGTTGAGACTACTGCACTGGCAAGTGTGAAATAGCCTCCACCGGGCCAAATTATCTCTTGAAAAGTAGGTCTCCCCTAACCAAGCGAGACTCAAAATCCCCAGACTGCAGCCATCCTGGCAGGAAAGGAGCTATGAAAGAATGTGATCTTCCCAGGGTGTGCAAAACACCGCTGTGATCTAACCAAAGATTAAGACAATCCCTAAAGCTATTTTTTTTTTTTTTTTTTTTTTTTGGTTTTTCAAGACCGGGTTTCTCTGTGGTTTTGGAGCCTGTCCTGGAACTAGCTCTTGTAGACCAGGCTGGTCTCGAACTCACAGAGATCCGCCTGCCTCTGCCTCCCAAGTGCTGGGATTAAAGGCGTGCGCCACCACCGCCCGGCAAATGTGTAGCCCAGGCTGGCCTCGAACTCCTGCCTCTGCCTCCTTCAGCAAATCCTACCGGCATGCGCCACCACAACCGGCTCCATAAAGCTATCTTTTATTTAAAGAGAAGCTGACTCTCCAGCTTCGGTGTGGCTTTTCTTACCTCCTGGCTCCTAAGCCTCAGAGGCCCAGGAAAGCCTTCCTAGCTTGTCCTGCTTTAAAAAAAAAAAAAAAACAAATGATTTTTTTTTTATTACTGTATTTGTGTGCATGTGTACCTGCCAGTGTGGGTTTATGATTGCATGAGTTTGTGGAAGCCAGAAGAAGGCGTCAAATCTCCTGAAACTGAGTCATAGGAGGTTGTGAGCCTGCTGGGAACTGAACCCAGGTTCTCTGCAAGAAGAGTAAACACTCAGCTGCGAGCCACCTCTCCGGCCCCAGAGAATTCCTACTTTTTACCCACTTAACTGTTTGTTGTGTATATGGTGTACTTAACCTCTGACTCATCTCTCCAGCCCTGAGAAAAACAGTTAAATGATGGGCTAGGAAGATGGTTGAGTCAATAACCCTTGCCATGTAAGCAAGGCGACATGAGTTTGATCAACACCTACATAAGAAGGCCAGGTGTGGCAGTACATGCTTGCAATGCTGGCTCTAGGAATCTGGATACAGACTGATCACATAGACTCTTTGGCCAGCTCAGCCTACTCTGCCTGAGGACAAACACCTAAGGGTGACCTCTGACCTCTGCCTACACACACATACACACACACGAACACACACGTGAACGCATGTATCCATACCTCATACACACACAAAGGAAAGAAAGAAAGAAGTGAAGAAAGAACTGTGGGGCCTTGGATCAGCTTTGTGAGTGAAACACTTGTCTTAAGAGCATGAGGATCTGAGTTCACTCCCCAGAATTCAAATTAAAACAAAAATCAGGAATGGTGGCACATGCTTATAATACAGGTGCTGGGAAGTGGAGAGAGGCAGATTCCTAGGACTCACTGGCCCTGTACCACCAGGTGAGTTCTAGGCCAGTAAAAGACTCTGTCAGAAAGAAAGAAAGAAAGAAAGAAAGAAAGAAAGAAAGAAAGAAGCAAATGGCACATGAGGAACACCAGGGGCTACCCTTTGACCTCCACAACCATACTCACATACAAGTGTGCCTACATGCACACAAATATGCACACATACATACATAAAAGTGTAAGAAAGACTCTAGCTTTTTTAATTTATTGAAAATTGTTCATCAGAATGTATTAGACTGGGTGCTTGAGAGTAAAAGAGTTAATGTTTTAAATTTCTAATGCACATACAGTGTAAACATCTATATGTTTATTATATGTATGGAGAGCTGGATCTGGAGACTTAGGCCTGTGATCTCAGTACTCGGGAGGCCGAGAGAGAAAGATCTAAACTTTGAAGGTGGAGTTGAGCTATGTAGTCACTTGAGGCTCAGGGATACATGGGTGAAACCCTGACTCAATAAAAGTAAATAATTGATTAAAACTGTGTGTAAAGAAGAAGAGAGATTTATTATTCTGACAAACTGGCTCATGCAGTCACAGAGTAGGAAGTACCATAACCTGCCATCTAAAAGCTACAGACCCAAGAAAAGCCAGTTTGTTCTTGTCTGAGAGTCTGCCAGTCAGGGAACCAATGGCGGAAGTTCTGATCTGCAAACGGGGTGAACCTTTGACCTTTGTTCAACCCAAGTGCTTACCTAACAGACTGGACGCTGGCCACTTTCATAAAGGTGATCTGTTTTGCAGAGTCCACCAGTCCAGTTGCTAATCTCATCCGGAAGCACTCATACCCAGATTGTTTAATGTTTAATCCAGCCTCGTCATGTCAACAGAGAAAATTTAGCATCGCAAGGCTGGGCAGAGGGCTCCGTGGACATTTGTTACAGAGACACGAGGACTGGAGGTTTGCTCTCCAGAACCCATAACAAAGTCAGGGGTCATGCTGCCTGTCTGAAACCCCAGTGCTGGGGCTGGGGCTAAGGCTCGGGGATGGGCAGAGATAGGCAGATCTCCTGGGTTTGCTCGTCAACCAGTCTGAGCTCCAGGTTCAGTGAGAAATCTGGTGTCAAAAAATAAGGAAGAGAACAAGGAAGGAAGACACCTGACATTGACCTCTGGACTCCACATGCAGCTAACCTGCACAGACGTGCACACACATGTACACATTGTACACACAAGCACACACAAATAAACCATCACAGATCTATTTTTTGCCTTGGTATCTGTCCAAATTTCCTTACAGCCTACATAGTCTCCAAGAAAAGTAATAATGACTTTATAATTCTACTCAACTTGAAGCAACTGAAAATACACTAACCTCTCCTACAGGAAAAAAAAAAAAAAAGGTCAAGTCCTTGAGTGATGGCTTGGACCTTCTCGTTGCTACCCCCAAAACTTAGTACTGTCATATAAAATCAACAGTGCTTAAATAGTGTGACATAAAATCATTATATCTTATGCTAAGGGCACAAGAGGAACGAAAACAAAGGTCCACACATGCACACACAGTAAAATAAGGAAGTGTCACCATCCCCCTCTGTCCTGGGTCACGGGGTCATGACTGATATTTCCAGCTGCCTTCCTCCCCTACCCATTTTGTACTTTCTTTAAGCTTCAACGGGCATCTCAGTTGGTCACGGCTTATGCCGAAAGGGGTGACATAAACCCCTTCTCCTGAACAAACAGGGCATTTAGATCCATAAACCTACTGCTTCTATTTTTAGATTTATCTGTTTTTTTCTATCTGTGTGCATTGGGGGTGGTGTTGGGGAGGGGGGTAGGTACAGTGCACACAGAGGCCAGAAGGAGAAATCAGATGCCCTGGAACTGGAGGGACAGGTGGTTGTGAGCCTCCTATCGGTACTGGAAGTCGACCTTGGGGACTGAGCCAACTCTCTAGCCCCACCCCAACCCTACTCCCAACACACGGGTTCTTAAAAGAAATTAGGAGGCAAATTGATCAAGGGAAATAGATTTATTGCAGTGTGGCCTAGCTGGGGAAAGAGTGGGCCCTGGTTTTCCTCCACCTTTTCCTGAGCAGTGTTTCAGTTTTACAGGAAAGACTAAACAAAAGCCAGGACCAATCATCTGTTCACAGAAGTTGTCAGAACTGTGAAATCTCTTCCATCTCCAGCTGGCAGTGGGGCTTCCCTCATTTCAGTCCTTCAGACTGGGAGTCCTGGGGATTATTTTAATTCGTTGGGGTCCCTCATTTCAACAGTCTGGTAACCAGAGGGAAAGATTCCTTTAAAGTACGGCAGCTCCGACCAGAGAAGTCACACTTCCCTCTGTGTTTAGACCTCCGTCTTGAGAGATCTGAGTGATATGTTGGACTTCGTGTAAAAATTCCTAAAGTCTGCTCCTGCCCTAAAGATGTGTTCTGCTTGCCTTGGATGTCTTGGCATAGCCAAACATAGTGCTTGGGCTCTTTTGTAAGCAACTGTAATTCTATGGGGTGTTGACAGACAACAGAATACAAACATAGTCAACAAGAGCAAATATCTACAGAAAACCAGTTGACTACCGAGCACACATTAGCGTCCGTTTTCAACAGTCTGGTTGTAAATTCTTTAGAGAAGACAAAACTGTGGCATCAAAAGTCTTAGACTTTTCATGACCAGAACATTGCAGAGAACATTGGATGACAAAGAGCTGATAAAACGGTCTCATTATCTTTGCTTAAAGATCTGGTCATAAGGGCTGGAGAGACGGCTCAGCGGTTAACACTGGGTCTTCTTCCAAAAGGTGCAGGTTCTGATCCCAGACCCACAGTGGGATCCAATAACCCACTCCGGTCTGTGAGGACACCAGGCACACAAGTGGTACACATACACGCATGCAGGCAAAACACCCATCTATAGTAAAAGAAATAAATAACAATAAATGCCCTGATCATAATACAATTAGGGTCATATGCACACCAGCCAGAAGAGGGTTCAAATCACCAGTAATGTGTCTTAGAGGGCACAGCTTGGAAACCTATTCTCTTAAACTTTGTATACTAGAAGTCTTATATACTTAATGAATATAAATACATTCAAGTATGCGAAGAAAGCCAACAATTAACACACAGAATTCATTCTACTTTCGTTTTTGCTTTTAATACAAAATTTTGGATTCTTAGCTTATTAAATAACAAGTCTACAACAACTGCAAAAATGAAAACATGAGTCCCTTTTTATTATATTTACTTTATTTAGTGTGTGTGTGTGTGTGTGTGTGTGTGTGCAGTGTGTGTGTGTGTGTGGTGTGTGTGTGTGTATGTGTTGTGTGCCATAATTCGTATGTGGAGGTCAGAGGACAACTTGCAGAAACCAGTTCTCTTCTTCCACTATGTGGGTCTCAGGGATCAAACGCAGGTCAACAAGCCTCATCGGCTGAGTCGTCTCATTGTTTCCAAACTTTAGACTTCCTGAAGATTTAGGGGCCATGACAGTGACTGCAAATAGACTCGTTTTCTGATGTGCAAAGTGTGTCTCGCATGTACAATAAGAAAGTGCTTAGTCAAAGCAAATAGATGCAGAGCCCAGTTCTAAATACCAGGACTGCTCAGATGGCAGGGTTTTCTTCTGAAAGATACTGATAAAAAAAAAAATAGCAAAGATTTAAAAAAAAGTCCTCTTCGTATGTTGAAAGTCTAGATGCAATATTGTATGGAAAAGAACACTTCTGATAACTTTGCATATATTCAGCTTACATACTTTGGCTCTGCCAACATTTGCAAAATATTCAAATAAAATGTAAATTCATAGCTCTGTACATTTCCAGTCAGAGACAAACATAAGTATTAAATACACTAAATTCACCTTAAAATAATAATTATTTATAAGATGATCATCAAAGCATTTTGACATAAGCAGATATTTAAATGAGCCTTGACTTTGTTTAGACTTGCTTTCTTAAATAGTTAAAACTTGACAATATCAGCAGAAAACATAAACAATTGGCTTCATAAATATAAAATCTGGAAGCTGGGTATGGTGGCATGTGCCTTTAATCTCAGCACGTAGGAGCCAGAAGCAGGCAGATCTCCGGGTTCAAGACCAGGTCACCCAGGGCTACATAGAAAGACTCCTGTCTCAAAGAAAGTGAAAAACAGGAAATCTGTCTTCTGAGCCACTTCTTTTCATAAATGTCACAAAGAATGGAATGTTTTAAAGAAAAGCTTGTTGCTTCAGAACCAGAGAATTTGTTTCTAATTTTACAGTGGTGAATTAGTCCTGGCCTTAGAAAATCTAGATAAATTCACATTTAGAAACATTTTTCATAATTTTTAAAGTAATGTAAATGCTCTAGCTGCTTTTCTGGGGCTGGAACGAGCATCACAACCAGAAGCAGCCTGGGGAGGAAGCCACTTATTTTATCTTACAGGTGCCAAGGAGAGAGCCAACTGCTCTTGTCTGCTAAATGGATGCAGTATTACACTGGGCCCCAACAGTGCATTAGCGCATCCCTGAGCCCTCAGCAGAGGAGCTTCTTTTTGTTCTCAAATGGTGATTAGCACAGAGCCCCAACTGAGGTAGACTTAATGGAGATTCTGCAGGACTCTCAGCCCTAATAGGCCATCTATACCACGCCCTTCCTTTTCAGGCTCAGGATCCCTGCAGAAGAGGAAACAGAAAGGTTTTAAGAGGCAGATGCAGTGAATTACAACCGCCAGGAACATTAAATATTAGTCTTTTTATCAAACATTGTAAAACTTGTGTTTACAACAAGGAATTTAAATCTTTCTTCCCTACCTTGTAAGACTTTTGTGTAAATATCTCAATCCCTTCCACACACCCCAAACCTGGTAAGCCCTTGCTTACACAGAGGCTCTGTCACCTCCTCAGAATTTAAGCGACTGACCCCTTTCCACTCTGCTTCATTTTCTTTGTACTGGTTCTCTTAAGTCTAGACAGTTTTGAAAGGCTGTGACCAGATCCTAGCCAATAGGAAAAAGACAGCACCTACGTTTGATAATAACCAAGTTCATCTCTCTCACCCCAGTGCGCTTGCTCTCTGGCTCTAATGTTTACTACATCTCTTGATCAGAGTAAAGTTTTGCCTTGCCAAGAGACTTCAATTGAAGTAATGCTTTGTGTGTGTGTGTGTGTGTGTGTGTGTGAGAGAGAGAGAGAGAGAGAGAGAGAGAGAGAGAGAGCAAACTTTCTAACATTACAAGGAAACAATGTCTTCCAGACACAACAGGGTAGTTGCACATATGAATTCACAGCCGTGTTGACAGTATGTATAAGACCTGTGAAAACTCAAGTCAGACAAACTCTCCAAGTGGAGAAAAGAGATGAGCAAGACATCCCATCATTGGGTAAGGAACTACTGGTGATTGATAGCTGCTGGGATAGGGACGTCAGTTCTCTTTAAGGCTGTGGAGTCAACCACACTCCAGTGAATCCACATACACATAAGAGCATATAGGTAGGGCAAGTTAGATGTGATGGGTTTCTAAAAAGAGAAAGAGGACACAAAGTTAGGTGGGTAGGGAAGTGGGGATGGGTCTTGGATGAGGTAAACTTAGTATGAAATTATCCAAGAATGAATAGAAAATATGGGGAAACAAACTTCTTGTCTTTTGACACTTAGCGAAGAATAACCTGGGAATGAGAGAATGGGATCAGAGTGTCGGACCTCAGGGGTGTGGTTTCTAGGTGAGAAGAAGGGGAGAAAGTTGTGACAGAGGGAATTTTTGTGGGCTACATAAGCAATTCAGAAGTCTGGATTAAACTCAGACTTTTATTTTTATATAAATAGGACCAAGTCAAATGGCTCTAAGGAGTGGGAAGCTTTCCATCCTACTTTGACTACTGTAGTGAGCAAAACATGGATTTACATTAGCCACAAGTCAGCAATGGACTGGGCCAGAGATGACTTGGCATTTCTGAGGGGTTGGGTATTTTTGCCAGTCGAGGCAGGCATGGCTGGCTGCTTCCTGCAGCCCTGGAGGCAGATTTAGGCAGAGCAAAGGAAAAGGCACACAACTGGCAGAGATGACAGCAGTTTTAATAGCAAGAGCGTGGGACAAGGGTCAGATCTAAGAAGGAGATAACATTTAGGAGACTCGCTAGGATAATTTTTGTGAAGAAGGAGAAAATGTGGGGTAGAATGAGGCAATAATGTGGCAGGAGCCAAGCTAGACAAAGGTTTGGATCTAGGGAACCTCAAACCATGTTCCATCGTGCTGGAAGAAATATGAAAGTCTCTTTAATTTGTAAGCTAAACATGCCACTCCTGTGATCAACATTGGCCATTATAGAGGAGGCAATTCAGTCAGTAGAATTAGAGTAGAATGAAAGATGTTTGGGCTTAAGTGAATGACTCTTTGAAAAGGAAGGTTGTCCTGTGACCATCTAGTGAAGTGAGAAAGAAAATTTACAAGCGGACAGGCTCTGTTTGGTGAAGAGGTAACCCCTAGATCAACAGTTTCCAGCCTGTGGGTCATGAACCCTTTGGGGGTCAAACAACTTTTCATAAGGGTCACATATGAGATATTTACACCACTATTCATAACAGTAGCAAAATTAGTTATGAAGTAGCAATGAAATAATTTTATAGATGGGGTCACCACACTTGAGGAATTGTGTTAAAGGGTCACCACATTAGGAAGGTTGATGATGTGGGAGTCCTCTTTGTGTGCTGTTGCGATTACCATAAATGAATAAAAAACTACCTTGGCCTGCTGATAGGGCAGAACTTAGGTGGACAAGAAAGACAGAACTGAATGCTGGGAGAAAAAAGGGCAGAGTCAGAGAGCTGCCATGGAACCGCCAAAGTCAGACATGCTGAATCTTTGCTGGTAAGCCACTACCACATGGTGATATACAGATTAATAGAAATGGTTTAAATTAATATATAAGAGTTAGCCAATAAAAAGTTAGAGCTAATGGGCCAAGCAGTGATTTAATTGATACAGTTCCTGTGTGATTATTTCGGTTCTGGGCAGCTGGGATGAACAAACACCTCCTTGCAACAATTGACATGCCAACTTGGTCAACTAACTCCACATAAAACCTGAGAGGGCTTGAAAAGGAATTCTAGACCAAAAAATATACATATATACAGAGTTTAACACAGCTTCTTGCTGTTTGCTGGTGGCTTGCTGAAGCTCCTTTAAGAGAGGTTTTCCTGACTCAGCAGCAACTGCAGAAAAAAAAAAGCGGCACCGTTGGGCCAGGCTGCCAATGAACTCTGGCTATGGAGCATTTAAATGGCATTTGTGGGCTCAGATGTTTGTGTGCCCGCTTGGGGTCTGGAGGAATACAACTGAAACCATGCCCATGACTCAGCGCTCCCCGCAACTGTCAGGGACAGTCAGAGCACCAGTGGCTTTTCCCACCATTGAACAGTGGCTGTGGGATCAGGTCTACTGGACATGCAGAGGCAGAAAAGCATGGTGGATTCCTGCCGCCATACACAGAGATATTTCCAGCCCACGGATTTAGCTTTAAAAAAAAGTTTATATGTCGCATGGTGCTACCCAGAGTTTAGGTGGTGAGGATGGCTCCCACCCAGTAGTTCTAGAACTGAGGTGAACAACCTCCACCATATTTAAATCCTGAGAGAGGTGCAGCCAGCACCCAGGGCCACTGAGACCAAGCTGCTTAGCATTTTAAGAAATGCTTCTGATCAGAAAATAATTACAGATAACGCAATAAGAGACAGATTCAGCATAAAAGACCTCTAAATGGGTCACAGTGTTGGATAAATGTATGTAGGCTTAGAAGAGAGAAGAAAAAAAGTATAGAGAATCATAAAATAAAGTTAATACTTTAAAAAGGGGGTGTTTAAAGTCTTTAAAAAGACAGTACAGATAGTCATAGATTAAAAAGAGTAAAGAAAAATAAGCCACATAAAAATGGAAAATTCACAGAGAGTCTGGATTATGTACATTACTGTGTTTTCTTTGAATTTTTTGACTGTGAAGGAACTAAGTACAAAGAGACATTTCATTGTATGGGCTGCTAAGCTAAACCAGCATGTATAATATAGAGGTATCTTGACTTTAGAATTTGGATCTAAGAACATGTTTCTTGGGAAAAGAGGTTCTTCTTTTGTTTTCACAGATGAGAACCTGTGGATTGCTTCCAGGAAAATATGGTTTCATGGACCAAGGCCTCCTGAAAGGTTGCCGTGAACACCCTCAAAAAATTACTTTGCCCAATTGTTGACTGAGATGAACCTAGCACACAAGACACACGATGAAAGACCTGATTAACAGCACCCCCAAACAGCAGGAAGCAGTATAGACAAATCTACACCCATATTCCTAAATATTATCTATAAATGTTTGCTTACATTTAAAGGGGGCTATGCTATAGAGATTTGCATTGTTATGAATCTTGGTTTATTGATACAAATTTAAGGTCAATTTTGTTATATGTACATGTATTTCTGATCTTGGTTAAGGTATTGGGTTTGTATAGTACATTTAAAAAATGTAATGTATAATTAAGAAATATAGGTTAATAGAGAGTCATCTATAATAGTAGTCATATTAGTTAGATTTTCTAGATGTATAGATGTATATTTCAGTTAGATATGTATTTTTCAAATCTTTCAGAGACTTTCAGAATATGGCATTTGAAATGTTTAAAAACTTAAGACTTTTGTTGAGAACTACTGCCCTAGATAAAGAGAGGCAACATCCACAGATCCCTATGGAGGGGCATCAGTGATACAATCTGTGGAAAACTCCTCACCCAGTTTCAAGGTTTCTGAGAAGTCTCCCCTGTGGATGGTCAGAAAGCAGGCCAACCTCTTTTTTATTGAGTAGGGGGTCTTCAAATTCTCTCAAATTCATCCAGCTGGTGGTGGATGCAATACGCTCAATGGAGAGGGTCCCTGTAAGTTGCTCAAGAGGAGGGGGTACAATGAGTACTGGGGTCAGCAGGAAGGAGAAGGCAGAGGGGGACTACCATGGGAGAGTCCATACTAAGTTCCCTATACAGGCCACCAGTGTAGTATCAGTGACCAAAGACAGACAAGGGAACGAGCAGCTCAAGAACACCACAGGTTTTTATTCAGGTGAAAAACCCACAGAGGAAGCCTCTGAGCTGAGAACCAGAGCCTGATATCTACTTACAGACTGGGGTCCATATAGGACTCACAAAACTAGGGAGAGAGGTTGAGAAGTTTCATTTTATGGCCTGCAGTAGTTCGATGCTGGGGGTAACCAGTGAGTCAGCTAAAGACTCTATCAGATGATCTAGAAACATCTCTCACAGCTGGTCATTAGTGATAGCAGGTGGCGGGGGAACAACAATAGAGGAGATAGGGCAAGAATGCAGAGAAACAGGTTACTTCAATTCCAGGAACCAAGTTATTTTTAGCTTGGGAATTGTCATTGTTTGATTAAAATGGAGGAGCTTTACAAAATGGCATGAACATGGTTAACCTCTAGGTCAGCAGAGCATAAAGTCACACAAAAAGCAACAATTGTGTGGGTTATTAGAAATAATGGCAGGGCTATGTTTCCAGCCCTTGAGCCCTGAACCCATGAATCTTGTCTATGGGAGAAATGGCATTTTCGTCCACAGGATACGCACTGAGAGCCCAAGTAACAGTCATTTGGAGAACCTGGCCCCAGACCTTTGCAGTACTGCCATCCAGCCGGCCACTGTAGCCACAAGTTTACCTTCCAGATGACTTACCACCTAGATTTAAATCAACAACTTTCCAAAAGTCTCTAAAAGGCCATCAAAACTTCATCTAAAGCAAACTGCTTGGAGATCGTGGGGAACGCAGCAAAACTAGGGGATACCTTGAGTCACAGTCCCTGGTATCATTCTATTTTATATAAAAATGAGTTACTTCTTCAAAAGCAATATTGCGTAGACAGACTACCTTGACAACAGGTGAGAACTTCGGATATCCGCTGATGGTAGCTTTTGCAAAAGCATCACATAAAAGACAAGCAAAACATGTTTACAATAAAAACTCATTCTAGTAAGAACAAACTGTTGAAAGATAGTGTCCAAGAAAACTTCAGGAAAGAGATCCCAGAGCAGCCCACAGACAGAGTTAGCTAAGGAAGGATACAGCTACTTCTTGGTAGATGTGAGAACAAAGAGTTGCTCAGTGTAACTACAATTAACAAGGTGGAAAGGGTAGCAACAGCAGCCAGTGACTGACAGCTAGCAGACAGTCAGGGTCAGCAACTAACAAACCACAAACCAAAGGTGGATGGGGGGAAGGGAGGCTTCAACCACTCCTAGCCATCTCTAACCGGTTAGGAAACCATGAACAGTGAGCGATCAATGTTCCCGGGGTTGCCAAAGGTACATGCATACAAAAACCTCCAGACAAGAAACTTCAGCGACTTCCTACTCTCTTGCAAAACACTCCCTCTTTTGGGAAGTGTGTCTCACTTTTTCTTAATTTCTCAGTTTCTCACTTTTCTTTCCTCCTCCTTGATAAAGTTTGCATAGGCTTAGAAAGTCCACATCTTTAATCTTCACTGACACAAGACAATGAACTTGGAGCCACTATCTCAGGTGGATCTTTGGTGACCATGAATGTCCAGAATCCTAGGTCTTTGGGTCATGCACAACTAGACTATGACTTTCGTATTCAAAACGCTGAATTAATATCATCGCACTGTGGAGAACCATATGCTAATCATACATTTATAGCCATGCTCTCATTGTTTCACTGCTCTGCAGTTAAAGTCCAAGGTTTCTTCGGGTTGTGCAGGGGATCCTGGTGCATGTCTTCTTCCAGGTTTCGGTGCTTTGCTGGTCAGCTTTGGAACACTTCAGCCTGGGCTACATCACGTTACCTTCAACCTGCATGCTCACATGGACATGGCATTCTCCCTCTTTCTTTGTCTAAGGCAATTGTTGCTTTTAGTAGGCACCAGATATACTGGATTGAGATTTCATTCTATCAATATATAGATACATAAATCACAAAATTACTTTTGTGATAATCCTATTTCCAAATTACATCACATTCTGAGCTATTGAGAGTAAGGACTTCCATGGATGAAAGGGGGGGGGCATGGAATTCAATTTACATATCTAATAGTGATATCGTTCAACAAAGCAATAAATTTTTTTTTCAAACATGAAGATTTATTTACAGATCAGAATGCTCTTATTAAAAGAAGCATTTTAACAAGCAGAAGGAAAATGATCTTACATGAATGTTTAAATCAAAAAGAAATAAAGATGGCAGGAAATAGTAAATACAGAAGTAATACTTAAAGACTATTATTTTGCCAGTCTGCTTAGGAGTGGGTCATTGAGATGGGTTACACAGTAAAAGGGCTTGCTGCCAAGCCTGACAACCTGAGTTTAAACCCTGAGCCCCACAATGTGGAAATAGACATACACACACACACACACACACACACACACACACACACATGCACGTGTGTTTTCAATCTGTTTAGCCAGGGTTAGGGTTAAGCTTTAAATTTGTAATTCTAGTATACAGGGGGATGCATCAGGAAAATCATGAATTCAAGGCCAACAAGGGCAACTTAGGGAGTCCATATCTTAAAGCAGGGTACTAGGGATATAACTCCGAACACTGACCTAAAATGTGAAAGTTCTGGGTTCGATTCCCACAATCTCTCTAAGAACATTGTTTACCAGATAATTATACTTTCATGGCATTAGTTACTTTTCTATTGCTGTGATGAAATACCATGACCAAAAGTGATTTATGGAAGAAAGACTTTATTTGTATTAAAGTTCCAGAGAGTCCATAATATAGGGGCAGCATGGCAGCAAGGCATAGTCTGAAAGGTCATGACTTCAGTCTCAGGCAAAAAGCACAGGAAGCAAATTGGAAGTTTGGGTGGGGCTATTCACAAAGTCTGTCTATGGTAGTTTGAAAGAAAATGGCCCCCAAAGGGAGTGGCATTATTAGGAGATGTGGCCTTCTTGGAGTAGGTGTGGTCTTGGAGGAAGTGTGTCACTGTGGAGACAGGCTTTGAGGTCTCATATATGCTCAAGCTATACCCAGTGTTGCCTGTGAGACAAGATGTAGAACTCTCAGCTCCTTCTCTAGCACCATGTCTGCTTGCACACCACCATGTCCCACCATGATGACAACAGACTAACCATCTGAAACCATAACTCCTTTATAAGGGTTACCATGGTCATGGTGTCTCTTCACAGTAGTAGGAACCCTAACTAAGACAGTCCTGGTGACATCCTTCCTCAAGCCAGGCTTCACTATCTGTTTTAAACAGTGGCACCAACTGGGGACCAAGGATTCAAATTCAAATGAACCTATGTAGGAAAATTCTCACTTAAACTACCACATTCCAGTCCCTGACTCCCACGGCTTGTGGCCATATCAATACTACAGAATGTGTTTCATTCAACTCAAAAAGTCCCCATAGTTTTCCATGATCTCCACACTGGTTCAAAATCCAAACTCTCTTCTAAGGCTTAAGGCAATCTCTTAATTATAAACTCCTGTAAAATCGAAAGGCAAATTACTTATTTCAAATGCACAATAGTACAGAATATATTCCCATTCCAAAAAGGAGAACTAAAGATATAAGGAAAAAATATGGGATCAACGTGAGACCAAAACGCAGAAGAGCAAACACCAAATCCTGTATTTCCAATGATCCATGTCAAATGGCTCTACCTGTCCAGCTACACTGTCTGCAACACACATCCCTCTTCGGGGCTGTTTCTACTCTCTGTATGCAGCTCCCATTGGTGGATATCTCACATCTCTGTCCTCGCCAGCATCTCAGGATCACCACTGCAACCAAGGCTTCACCTTCACAGCTTCACACAATGATATCATGGGGTCTTCATGAAGAAACTTCCCTGCCTCATATTGCCTGGCCTCAGCTTGCTGATAGTGGATGCTGTCATGCCTGGTCCCGTAGCCGTTCAGTCTCAAAGAAGCACACAGAGGTCTACATTAATTATAAGCTGGTTGGCTTATTAGCTCAGGCTAATAAAGTTAACTCTTATAACTTTTATTAGCCCATAATTCTTGTCTGTGTTGGCCACGTGGCTTGGTACCTTTTATTGGTGAGACATTCTCACCTTGCTTCCTCTGTGTCAACTGTAGACTCACCTATTTCTTCTTCTCAGAATTCTCCTGTTCTCATCACCCCACCTATACTTCCTACCTGGCTACTGGCCAATCAGCATTTTATTAAAATACAAACAACAAATCTTTGCAGGGTACAAGACCCTTGTCCCACAGCATTAACTGCTCTCTGAAACTATAGAGGAAGAGTTCACAGGCCCTCACCATTGCATCCTTCATGTCTCTAAAGCCAGCATCACAGGAGACTGCACTGTCAAGTCTGGCTGACAGCTTGCCATGACTCCTGGCCCCCTTGAATCAGATTAGCAGCAACTCTTTTATCCAGAAGCTTTCGAGGAGCAGAAAACGCCCTAGGCTCTCTTTCACAAACTGGAGGTTTAGCTGGGTGAGGTCTTGCCACAAGGCATCCTTTCCATTGTTCTAGTATGGAGTAGGATGCATCTCTAATCCCAAGATTTACAACACAACTTTTAGCTTGTGCCTTGGCTGAATATTAGACTTCTTAGTACCTTTCTTTTATCTCCAAACCATATATATTTATTTCTTTCTACCCCACTTCCTTCTTTTCATTAAAGACTTGCAGATGCATTACTAGTGTCTCAGTTGGGCTTTCTATTGCTGTGATAAACACCATAATCGAAAGCAATTTGGAAAGGAAATGATTTATTTCACCTAACAGCCTCACATCACGGTCCTCCTCCATGGTGTCTGATACAGGTCCTGCCTCCAGGTTCCTGTTCTCTTTAAGTTCCTTCCCTGACTTCTCTTAGTGATAGACTGTGATGTCCATGATTGAGGGAAGAGGTGCATGCCAGCAAGCTGCAGGCCTGGTGGCAAGGACATGAAGTTGTAAGATCGCATCTTCAACTGTAAGCATAAAGTAAAGAGAATGAACTGGAAGTGGGGCGAGGCTATAAACTCTCAAGGCCATCCCTAGGGCCTTGTCCCTAGTGACGTACTTCCTCTAACAAGGCTGCAGTAACTCAAAGTGCCACCAACTGAGGACCAAGTGTCCAAATTCCTGAGCCTATGGTGGCATTTTTCATTTAAACCACCACATTCAGCACCTGTCTCCCATGTAAGAACGTTGAACATTGCCCCTCTTCCTTAGCAAGAAAGCCACCAACGAAACTGAAAAATTACTTCTTTTACATAACTAAGCAAAGCTGTGCCGTCTCCGGGGAAACTGCTACTCCTCAGATTGGAGCAACTGAGAAGTAAATGCAGAGCGTCACAACTTGCAGGGCAGAAACAAAGACCAGGAGCCTCCCTGGGAACGAGACTAGAGTTCTTACCAAGCATGAGGGTCACAACCTGTGCCCCGTGTCAGGTCTGACCAGCAGTCCTCAGTAAGCCAATTCAAAGTAGAAAGTGAAAAAGGACGATTTATTCAAGGTAGCCACATTAGAAAAGGAAAGACAGAGATCCAATAACTACCACACCAACCTACCCACCCCACTCCATCCCCACACACCTGTTTTCAGGGTCTTGAAGTGAGATTAAGGTTCAAACATAGCCAAGGGTTTGCACATCTAAAGAGTTCCAGTCAAGATGTGCTCCTGCCCACCACTGATCCATCATTGTCTAAGCTTATGTCTCGTTTATAATTGAGATGCCAAAGGGAATTCTAACATCACAATGTTCTGTGCAGCCCCCATGGCTAAGGGGAGGAAAAAAACGTGCTAAAATTTTCCATGGAGAAGTAGGCAGGAGTCAGGATTAGGTGATGTAAGCGAGGCGGCGGAAGTCCTGGGCTAGAGGATGTCACACTGTCCTCCCCAGAACTAGGGACAATAGAAAACAACTGAGGAAAACCCATCAAATTCTCTGTGCTGGCTAACCTCAGTTGTCAGTTTGACTACATCTGGAATTAACTGTAACAGCTGGGCACACAGGCAAGGGGCTTTTCTTGATTGGATCATTTGAGGTGGGGAGACCAACCCTAAGCCTAGATCGTGGGAAGTGGGAAGACTCACCCTAAATCTGGGCCACATCTTCTGGTAGCAGCCCCCACGAAAGGACATAGACGAAGGCTTGCCTTTTGCATGTCTGCTCTCACTCTCTTGGCAGAGTTCATCTATCCTCTCGCTGAGGCATTGCTTTGTTGGTGCTGGAACCTATGTCTTCAGGACTCCAACACAGACCAAAGACCAGCTGAGGCATGCAGTCTTGTGAACTTACAATTCACAACACTGAAATCTTGGCCTTTTCCTCAGGGAAACAGTCACTGTTGGACTAGCTGGAACACAGCCTATAAGCCACTCTATATATCCCTTGATTATAGATTCATTCTATCAGTTCTGCTCCTCTAAAGAATGTTGACAAATACATTATTCAAGATCTGTAGAACCACAAAGGTGCAGCATGCTGAAAAGGGTAATATAACAGGACAAAGGTTTCTTGGTTGGGGTGTGACTTTGTGTCCACTACCCCTTCTCAGTGCTGGGAATTTTTCTGTTCTGAATCTGTCTAGATTCTCTTCCCACCCCGTCTTCTATATAGATCCCTGTGCCTTCAGGGGAGGCATGTGATAAAGACATCCCATCCAGGGCTGAGAACTCCAAAGTCTCTTACTCGCTGCATATTGCCCTCTGTGGGGTTCAGTGCTAATCACCATGACAAGAAGAAGCTTCTCTGATGAGGGTGAGCAATGCACTGATCTACTGGTATAGCAATATATTAAGAGTCATTTTATTTCTTCAGTAAAATAATAGTAGTGGGTCTGGGAAGAGAGTCTTAATGAGGACCTGTCTAGATCAGGTGGGCCTACAGACATATCTGTAGCAGATTGTTTTGTTAATTGAGGTGGGAAGATCCACTCTCAATGTGGGTGGCACCAATTCATGGGCTGGACTCTGAACTGTATAAGAGAGAAGAAAGTCAGCTAGCTGGCAAGCAGCAAGCAAACCAGCAGCCCAAGTATATTCATTTCTCTCAGCTTTTGACTTGGCATTACTGGGATGCTGGATCCATCTGCTGGCTTCACCACACTGGCTGCCCCTGTGGAACATGTGGCACTTACTTTGTCTTTCTAGAATATGATCTCAAAGAACACGGTATCTCAGAAGTGTGGGCCAAGAGAGATGGCTCCATGATCCAAAGAGATGGCTCCAAGATCCAGCTCTCCTGGAGGACTGGAGTTTGGCTCTTAGCATCCTCTTTGGGATCACAGCGACCTGTAACTCCACCTCCAAGGAATCTGATGCCCTCTTCCGGCCTCCACCCACACGTGTTGCACACACTCACACAGACATACACATAAATAAAAATGAAAAGTAAGCATTTTTTTAAATATCCCTGGCTTGTGAAGTTTCAGAGGGAAGCAAATATGCTATCAGGCCATTCGAGTTAAGGATCTGTGGTTCGGGTTACCTGGGGCTGAAGAATCGACTGTAATTAGCAAGAGACCAGAACCACCACTAAGGTGATACCTCTGTTTTGCTGAGACAACTGATGGCAAAAGTCACAAAATAATCCCACACTAGTTCAGAATTATGGATAATAGAGGGTTATTTATTTAGGGGAAACATACAGATCACTGTCCTAGATAACAGTCCTCTGCACAAATGGGGAACAGGAACAGAGTCTAGCAGCCGGAAATGAGAGCCAGAAGCAAGAGAGCGAGCACAGGCTCTACAGCTACATTTATAGTATAAGAGACCACACCCAAGTGGGCTGGCATCTTAAAGGCTATTGGCTGACAGAGCAGAAAGAGTTCCCACAGCAGACAACCAATGGTGGTTAGCTGGAGCTGAGGAATCAGCTATGATTAAGAAGAGACTAGCAGGGAGGTGGGGAGGAGGTGGAAATTTTTAATAAAAAAAAATTTTAATAAAAAAAAGAAGAAGAAGAGACTAGCATCATTGAGGTGAAGTCTTATGGAAGTGTGTCCTCAGGGCCAGCATGCAGAAACTGTCTTCCAAGAGTGGAAAAAGTTGCACCTTCTGTTGGCAGCCAAACTCGGTGGTCTAGGAGTCACGCAGGTGGTGCTGGTCTTGAAAGCATGAAGGGATCATGGAGAGCAGCTGAGGTCTGGCATTGTGTGGCAGGGCTGGAGTCCCTGAAGAGAGGCCAGGAGAAGCTATTGGTGAAAGTGTAACCAGGTTGCAGTAGGGACCCCAGCATTTGGAGATGCCAGTATCAGGGATACCCTCCAAGCACAGAAGCAGGTGTGGAGAGGAGCCTACCTGAGCCTAGGAGACAAACTGTGTGCTGAGGGCAGAGAGAGAGAAGTGACCCAAGCCCTTGGAGAAATCCAGAAGATTATGATGGGTCCCAGAATTTACAGTGTTAGAGTTCATATACAGATTGTAACTGTGCCCTGGTTCTTCCCCCTTAAAGTAAGAACGTACTTAATTTATTTTTAATTTTATATGATCCCACAGTTGAGAGACTTTGAGCTTTTTGGATAAAAGAGATTTTGAGGTTTTTCAGAGAATTTGGACTTTAAAAGAGATTGGGTAGTTTTAAAGAGAAACTTTTAAAGTGTTTGAATTTATAAGACTGATATTTTTAAAGGATATATATATATATATATATATATATATATATATATATATATTTGGTTTTTCAAGACAGGGTTTCTCTGTAGCTTTGGAGCCTGTCCTGGAACTAGCTCTTGTAGACCAGGCTGGCCTCAAACTCACAGAGATCTGTCTGCCTCTGTCTCCTGAGAGCTGGGATTAAAGGTGTGCATCACCACCATCCGGCAAAAATTTGTAAAATGTTTTATATTGTGATGTCTTTATTAATGTCTATTCTTGGGGATTAACAAGAAAGAAAAGTTAAGGCTTAACAGTGATGTGTTTGTGTGTCAAGCTGACAAGGGGTCAGCTGTCCCGGATAGTGTTATGCCAACTTGATACAAGCTGGAGTCTTCAGAGAGGAAGGAGCCTCAGTTGAGAAAATGCCTCAATAAAATGGACTGTAGGCAAGCCTGTGGGACATTTTCTGAATTAGTGATTGATTTAAAACACTAAGACACTTGGTAAGCTAATTTTTAAAAATTAAGAGTTTCACTAAATGAAATTGGAGTACCAGGGGCTGGCTATCTTCCTATGAGTTCTTGGTATGGCAGGCCCCTGAGATCCCCATGACAGAGCAACAAATGCCACTGCTGTTGGTTTCCAACCAGAACCGGATGGTAAGACCCAATTGCTGAAGACGCCATATGCCCTGGTCACAGAACATAGAGGAAATCAAAGTGGAACTGGGCTAGAAGCATTCAGGCAGGCACAGATTCAGGCTCATACAGCAGTCGGGAACCACAGAAGACAAAAGGAAGACAGGATTCCAACCTGGGCTCTCTCTTGCTTTCTGTTAAATGACACGAAGGGGAAATGCTTTCATTGCTTTTTTTAATGCAACACTGATGCATTGTTGGTGACTCGAGTTTATTACTCATGCATTCAAACTGACCGCATTCTGGTGGTTTTTGTGAGTAATCTTTAATGCATTTAATCTATGCAACATTAGTGTAAATATAATGTTGTGGGACATTTGTTTAACTAGGCAAAGATGTGTTGCACTTGTTTAACTGCATAAAGATGTGCTGCTGTTTTACCTTACCTGCCTAAGGCATCTGATTGCTCTAGTAAAAAGCTGAACAGCCAATAGTGAGGGAGGAGGTATAGGTGGAACTTGGGGCAGGGAAAGTAAGTAGGAGGAGGAATTTAGGCTCAGGGAAAGAAAGAAAAAGAGACATCAGGGAGATACCAGGGGCCAGACAGACAGAGACGGAGAAATCAGAAAAATAGGGCATACAAAATAAAAAGAAAAAAAAAACAGGTTGAAAGAAGGCCTGAGGCAAAAAACATAGATGAATAGAAACAGGTTTTTTTTAAAAAAAAAAAAAAGTCAAAAGAGCTAGTGGGACAAGCATAAGCTAAGGCCAGGCACTCCTAATTAATAATATACCTCTTTGTATTTATTTGGGAGCTGGTTGTGGCCAAAGAAAAATTTTAACTACAATACGATTTGTTTTGATTTTCTGTGTTTGATGTATCTTTATGAGAAACACAGACATAATTGTAAACACCAAAGAGAAGGAGGAAATGAACCACTGAAGGCAAGAAGGGTGGGGTGGAAAGAAGTCAAGAGTGAGACAGGGTTTGGCAGTTTAAAGACCACGTTAGTCAGAGGAAATACTGTTGGTATAGTTTTTATTTTGTTTTCTTCTTTAAAACCTTTCATTCGTTAGCACCAAGGCCAGCAGAAAGGACATCAGTCTTTTTGTAATTTTTTTTTCAAAAATTCTTTTTTTTTAATTTATTTATTTATTAAGGATTTCTGCCTCCTCCCCGCAACTGCTTCCCATTTCCCTCCCCCTCCCCCGATCAAGTCCCCCCTCCCTCATCTGCTCAAAGAGCAATCAGGGTTCCCTGACCTGTGGGAAGCCCAAGAACTGCCCACCTCTATCCAGGTCTAGTAAGGTGAGCATCCAAACTGCCTAGGCTCCCACAAAGCCAGTACGTGCAGTAGGATCAAAAACCCACTGCGATTGTTCTTGAGTTCTCAGTATTCCTCATTGTCCGCTATGTTCAGCTAGTCAGAACCGCGAGGGGTGCACCCACACACTGAGACAATGGGGATGTTCTATCGGGAACTCACCAAGGCCAGCTGGCCTAGGTCTGAAAAATCATGGGATAAATCCGGACTACCTTTTTGTAATTTTTGACTCAACATCTGCTTCTAAGAGCTCAGTGGAAGGAGCATGAAGCCTTCGCCGAGGCAGAGCTGAACTGTGGTTCCGTGTAGTGCTCTGGACTGAAGAGCAGGGGTTGTACACTCTGACACACAGCAGGCTAAAGCACTTCTCATGGCCAAGCTTGCTGAACCTCCAAGTCAGTCCCCCAGAGACTTTTTTATATTCTTCTTCACACATACTGAAAATGTTCAGCAAGTAATTAAAACCATTCAAGGGGCTCAAAAGGAAAGGCGAAGGAGAACTCCAACTCCGACTGTAATCGAAGTAAATTACTCAGGAAGCTATTAAACTATATTATGAGAAACAAAGTGAGAAAATGGGAGCAGACAGATGCTGTAATGAGCATGTCCTAAGCAACAATACACCAGACATCACTATAGCAATTTTTTCTCTGTATATTTTAGCTAGGGCAATCCAAAGTGCCAGTGTTGGGGATGGCAAGTTGGCTCAGTAAGTAAAGATATTTGCTGCCAAGCCTGTTGACCCAAGTCTGTGTGTGTGTGTGTGTGTGTGTGTGTGTGTGTGTGTGTGTGTAAGTAGTGACCTCAGGGCAAGATCTCACTCAGCTAAGTTTCCAACTTGTAAAAAGGGCCTGAAGAAAAGCTTAGAGCTGGGTGTGGAGGGGCACACTTTTAATCCAAGCACTGGGAAGGCAGAGGCTAGCAGATCTGAGTCTGAGGCCAGCCTGGTCTACAGAACAAGTTTTAGGACAGCCAAGTTTAGGGAGTTTAAGACAAAAAAACTGGTGAAGATGTAATTGAATGAGGGAGCCATGTTCCAACCCCAGCAAGCAGCAGAACTTGGAGCTTCAGCCTCATGGTTCTGGGTTTAGAGTTAAGGATAGAAGAAAGGGGTTATGGAATAAAGCCACTGAGGTCAGGCATGTGTCAGGGTGTCCCTGAATGGAGGCCTAGTGGAGAGGCCTTTGCATGAGGCTGTGAAGGTAAAGCCTGCTTTGTCTTTGAGAATCCAAGATGTTAGAGATGCCAGAGCTGTGGGTACCTGCCAACGAGAGCTGCTAACAGGGAGTGAAATCAGCTCAAGAGAAAGAAGTGTGCTGCAGTCAACAAAGCTGAATGGAGGTGGAGATGTGGAGAGCATTATGACATCGGACATGGGGATGCAGAGTTTGGAGTTTGCACAGCTGGTTTTCAGTCTTGCTTTGGTCCAGTATTTCCTCACTATACTCCCTCCCTGTGTTTTGGAATGGTAATGAATAAGGTTTATCCTGTGCCATTGTATGTTAAAAGTATGTGATTTTTGCTTTTGATTTTTATGGAGGGATTACCTTCAAGAGATTGCCATGTGTCTCAGAAGAGACTTTGGATTTTAGACTTTGAGACTATTGGGATTTTTGAAGTTGGACTGAATGAATTTTTTGGCATTATGATATGGCTATAAGCCTTTGGAGGCCAAGGCATAGAATGTGGTGGTTTGAAAGAAAATGCCCCCCAAAGGGAGGGGCACTATTAGGAGGTGTGAACTTGTGGGAGGAAGTGTGTCACTGTTGGGGAGGACTTTAAGGTCCTTTTGGCTCAAGCCTCTATCAGTGTGACTATCAATTGACTTCGGTTGCCTACAAGATGTAGGACTCTCAGCTCCAGCACCACATCTGCCTGCACACCACCAGGCTCCCCACCATGCTAATAATAAACTGAACCTCTAAAACTGTAAGCAAGCCCTCTCAACTAAATCTTTTCCTTATAAGAGTTGCTGTGGTCATGGTGTCTTCTCACAGCAATAGAAACCCTAACTAAGATGGACCCCAAGAAACACTCTGGAGAAATTCCGACCACATCGATGCAGAGCCGAGTCACCTTGGATAGGAAAAGAAGAGACTTAGGGTTGACAAGTGTGGGGTAGCATAAAGGAACTGGCCACTGTCTGAATCATCTGTAGTCACATTCAGAACACGGCCCTGGACTTCTGCTACGAGATGAGATCTGTGTATGCTCACTTCCCCATCAATGCCATCATTCAGGAGAATGGGTCTTCGTTGAAATCCGAAATTTCTTGGGTGAAAAATACATCTGTGTGTTTTAAATGAGGACGGGCATTGCTTGTCCAGCCCAGAAGGATAAATCAGTCATCGAAAGAAATGTTAATGAACTTGTTTCAAATTCAGTGGTTCTGATTCAGCAAGCCACAGCAGTTAAAAACAAGGATACTGAAAAAGTTTTAGATGGCATCTATGTGTCTGAAAAGGGAGCAATAAAGCAGGCTGAGGAGTAAGCCCTAAGTTTTCAGGCTCCAGAAACAAGATCCTGAATTATAGGTATAATTTGGGTGTCATTTGAAACAATAAAAGACTTGTATTGGTTAAACAGACTGGAAATCAGTCTTAGGTGTTAAGTGACTTTGAGGAATATTCTTTTTTTTTTAATTTTTTTTTGTTAAAAAAATTCTGCCTCCTCCCCTCTTCCCATTTCCCTCCCCCTCCTCCCACTCAGGAAGGTGAGCATCCAAACAGGCTAGGCTCCCACAAAGCTAGTTCATGCAGTAGGATCCAAACCTAGTGCCATTGTCCTTGGCTTCTCATCAGCCTTCATTGTCCACCATGTTCAGAGAGTCCGGTTTCATCCCATGCTTATTCAGTCCCAATCCAGCTGGCCTTGGTGAGCTCCCAATAGATCAGCCCCACTGTCACAGTGGGTGGGTGCACCCCTCGCGGTCCTGACTTCCTTGCTCATGTTCTCCCTCCTTCTGCTCCTCATTTGGACCTTGGGAGCTCAGTTCGGTGCTCCAGTGTGGGTCTCTCTCTCTATCTCTAGCCTGTTTGTATGCTCACCTTCCTGGACCTGGATGGAGGGGGGAGGACCTTGGACTTCCCACAGGGCAGGGAATCCAGACTGCTCTTGAGGAATATTCTTAACTCTGGCTATGAAGTCCAGCCAAAGCTCTAGTCTCCTAGAATGAAAGAGTTTTTCATCATATTACCACACAGTGTGTGCATATCCTCTATCAAAGATGTTACCATTCTCCCATTTTAACACTGGATCTCTCTAATGGAGAACATTCCACATATGTTTCCTATGCGCCAAGCACAGTAAGTGCCATGTAAATATGTACCTGCTCTCATATAAATATGCATGTTTGAAGTATCACTCCAACCCTCTATGGTAGATATTACCATTTCCACTTTACAATAGAGAAGTGGAGGAATACAAGGCATGCGGAAACTTATCCTGTCTTCTAAGGAAGATGGCGGATGACACCCCAACAGTCTGCTGGAGTCTCGGGGAAGAAGCTACGGCAGGTTGAATAATGGCTATCAGAAGAGGAGGTGTTGATGACATGTCTCTAGCTTTAAAAGTAGGAGAGGCAGCCTGGCAGCTATCCTGGAGGGTGCCAAGTCTGGGAGTGCTACCTGTTCCTGGTGAGGAAGAAGATGGCTGGCGTCACTGCTTAGAACAGAGGCTTTGGATATCTGAGCTGTGTTTCAGTAATAGACATGTTAAAGAGCATAACATGGGGGCAGAGGCAGACAAAAGGCGTGTGACTGGAGAACTGGCAACGGAAGACCCTGGAAGGAAAGACTCTCTTCTTAGCACTCAGCCCTTGACCAGAATGACCACAGGACACCATCTTTAAAACAAACAAACTCTGAAGAGTCTGCAATTTGACACCAGACTCTTTGTAAACCAAGTGTCACAGGACTAAACTCTGAAACCTCACCTACAGAATACCTCTAGGAAGAAATTTTGACTCAGAAGTACACAGGATTCAATGAGGTCAAACCCAGGTCAGAGTCAGGGTGTACAGGAAAAAATAGACAGAGGCTCAAAGCAGCAAGCCAGACATCAGGAAAAATCACACAGGGGTAGGGCCGGTCTTCCCAGTCTGACTTCTGAAGGATTCCCAAGAATGGGCAGCAGTGTTCTTGCAGAAGACCTGAGTTTAGCTCCCAGGACCCACATCAGACAACTCCCAACTGCTGGTAACTACATCCCAAGAGTGGCATACACTAACAAACACAAATACACATTAATTAAAATGTTTAAAGGGTCTTTAAAAAAATAGAGTTTCATGCTAAAGACAGAGAAAACATTTTCAGTAAAAATCATAGCCTGTATTCCCACTGATTGTATGGGTTGTTTTTAGTAAGATAGCCATTTTGACACTGTTAATTCTTCCAGTTCACCAGCACGAGGAGTATAACCAACTTCTAATATCTTCCTCTATTTCTTTTTATGATCTTTTCATTGTAAAGGTCTTTCATTTCTAATATATCACTTCCTTGGTTAGTTTTATTCCAGGGCACTTGCTCATTCTTGCATTTTCTCTTGCTCTCGCTCACTCTCCATCCCTCTCCCTCTCCCCAACCCCAAACCCACTCTCGTATTGTGAATGAGATATTTTCTTGTGTTTATCATTTATATAGGAAGGCTACCAGTTTCACATATCAATTCCATAGTCTACCATTTTGCTGAAGGTTTTGGTATAGTCTTTAGGATCTCTCTCTCTCTCTCTCTCTCTCTCTCTCTCTCTCTCTCTCTCACCTTTATGTTGTTGTTGTTTTCTTATCTTTGTTTTTGAGACAGGGTTTCTTTGTGTAGTCTTGACCATCCTGGAATGGCTCTGTACACCAGGGTGTAGGAGCTCTTGCGCTTAGACTCGCACCATCTGTGAGTAGGGGTACTCTGACTTCTCTTCCTAGTTGTATCCTTTGTATTTGTCCCCTGGTCATTGCTCTAGTTAAGATTTTAAGCACTATATTGAAGAGGACTAGAGAGGGCAGCTACCCCTGTTTTGTTCCCAATCCTCATGATAATGCTCTGTGTTTTTTCCATTTAACGTGACTCTGGTTATAGAGTTATCTTATACTGCCTTCATTGTGCGGAGGTATGCTCCTTCCATTCCTAACTTCCCATGATTTCTGTCATGGAGAGCTGCTGGTTTTCATCAAGGCCTTCCCTATGTCTACTGGGGTGATTATGTGGTTTCTAGGTTTGAGTCCATTTATGTGATGAATTAAATTTATTGATTTATGTATATTGAGCCATCCCTACATGTCTAGAATGAAACCAACTTGATCATGATGATTTTAGGGGTTCTTTCCGGTTTCATGAGTTTAGTTTAGCTAAGGGTTTGCCAATCTTGTTTACTTTTTTAAAGAACCCACTCTTCGTTTTCTTGATTCTATTTTTAAAATATTTCAATTCTTTAATTTCTACTCCCATGCTAATCATATCTCTATATCTACTACTTTTGGAATGGGTTTGTTCTTGTTTTTGCAATAAATCTTCCAAATGAACTATCTGTAGCCACTCCTAGAATTTATCCAAAAGACCCCAAGTGGATACATCCAAGACACTTGCACATCTATGTCTATTGCAGTGCTAATCACAATAGCTAACTTATATACCAACTTAGGTGTTCAATAATAGAGGAACAGATAAAGTAATTATATGTATACACATATATACATATATATATTCACACAATGAAATTTTTTCAGCATAAGGAAGAATGAAGGTATGTTACTTGCTATAAAATGAATATGGCTAAAGATAGTTATATTAAGTACATTAAGCCAGCTTCCAAAAGACAAATGTTGTATACTTTCTCTTATTTGTGGCTTATAGAGTTCATATTGTTTCATAAAATCATGTATACATACATCAAATGAAAGAAGTTAAATTAGGACAATAAAGGAGAATAAAGCGGACAAACAGGAGGGAGACTAGAAAATAGATTGTGTATCTAAAATAGCTTTTCAAAAAGCTTGAAATTTTCACAAGGCCTCATGGCATAAGCCTTTGATCGCAGCTACTTTGGAGGCTGATGCAGGGGCATTTCAGAGTCTTCATGTTCTAAAGAGTGAGTACGAGGACAGAGTTTATAGAGGAGTGCTGGTCTGGCATGTTTGAGCTCCTAGGTTCAATACATAGTACCACGATAGGTAGATAGATAGATAGATAGATAGATAGATAGATAGATAGATAGATGATGGATGGATAGATAGATAGATAGATAGCTTTGCAGAAGACTAAGTAAAAAGAATGACAAAAGAAAATATAGATTTGACAAAAATATTTGCAAAGTAACCTGAACTTATTCTTGTAATTGCAGCACTCAGGCTGAGCAAGGAGGATGATGGTGTCTAGACTACAGAGTGAAGCCCTGTCTCCAACAACAACATGACACACCTGGTAAAAACTGCTATAAACACCACACACACACACACACACACACACACACACACACACACACACGAAGAATTGTGTGTCTTTCTGTCTGTCTGTGGACATTTGCATGTGAAAGCTGGTGTGCACAGAGGCACTGGGTTCCCCTAAACCTGGGATTGCAGAGGGTGTGAGTTACCCCATGTGGCTTCCGAGAACCAGATTCAGGTCCTCTGCAAGAGCAGCAAGTGTTCTTAACTGCCGAGCCATCTCTGCAGCCCTTCAAAGATTAATTTAAAAGTCCAGTTTCTTACATGTGGCCAAAAACCTTGATAAAAACCTTACCAAAGACAATTGCTAGACAGGGAATAAGCTTGCAAAAATATGCTATATCATATGACTTCAAAAAATGCAAATTAGTAATGAGATCTCATTAAACACTAGAAAGCTGAATTCCAAAACACGACAACAGATATGATCAAGGAAGAAGAGAGCCGGTCTGGTGAGATGGCTGAGCAATAAACACCCGTGTCCTGAGTTCAACCCACAAACACAAGGTGAAGAAAGGGGAAGCAACTCCTAAGATGTTCTCTAACGATATATGTGGCATGGCATTTGTGTGCCTGCATTCTACACATGTGCCCGCGCGCGCACACACACACACACACACACACCGGCAATAATAATATAAATAATTATTTAAAGGATACTGAGTCTTTTATCCCTCCCTGCTCATACCTTAGAGCTAGAGCCAGCCCAGAAACTCAGCCTGCAGAGCAGCTCAACTCTGCAGCCTCAAAGATATGGCTGGTGAAAAGGTGGAGGCAGCTGCACAGACTACTAGACCAGCAAAGCCTGGTTTCTCTGGCCAGTGGATGAGGAACCCAATCCTGCCCCAGCTGTAGGTGGCTGGCAGCTTCCATGAAGCCCAAGACCATGAGGATCCACAGCAAAGGACATTTCCCACGTGGAATCCAAAACAAACTTTAACAAATCATCTTCGGAACCTCTGAAAACTGATAGCAGATCAGAAAAATCCAAACAAAAGCCACTTTTGGAGTATGATAGTCTATCTTGCCTTGCCTTCTGTTGCCATATCTACAAACTACAGACATAAAGGATCTTGGAGGGCGAGTTGAAGAATTCCTCAGCAAAGATATCAGATCACACATATTTTTTTCCCAATAAAAGGAAAGCAAAGTGTACACGAACATTGGGTGGAATTTCTCCAAGTACAGAATCTGCATTTACTGCAGAAACCACCGCACCTCAACCCAGGTATAATGGATGTTCCTTTCAGTCTCCAGACAGTGTTTGAACCAAGAAAAGTGAGTGGTTGAAAGAGCTCTTCGGGACTCTGGTTTTAGTCCTGCTAATAGCATATAATCAAATGCCCTATTGTGAAGAGTAAAGCATTTTCATATTGAGGACATTAGAAAGTTGTATGTACTCAAGAAATCATGAAAGAGAAGTGGTGGAAAGCTGATATTGGAACACACAACTAGGAAGATTTGAAAAGCATTTTTTTTCAAGGTTGAAGAGGTGAGCCAGTTTTGACAGGCAGTTTTACCTTCAGCTGCTAGTATACCTTCCATAAAATATTCTACTCAAACGCCTTTGATCCCATTTGATTAGATAAGCCACCTAGCATTCAGTGCACACTGAGGCTAAATTCAGAATTCATGTGGATGGCAATAAATTCGGTGGGACCCCAGTTCAGCACTTACTATTCTGATTGTAGTTTGCATGATGAGAATTATCAATACTGTGCATTTCTCTTTGATAGAACACAGTTTTTGTTTATTTTGTGCTGGGGCTGGAACCCGGAACTTTGCAAATTTTAGCTAAGCATTAACATTGATTGACATAGCCAGTTTGAAGCATTCAAAAATTGTAAGGGTCCAAAGAAGAGAAACCAATACTAAAAAAAAAAAAATGTTTATTCAACAGATATTCATGGACGATTTACTTACAACAAGGATGAGAATGAGAAGATTGGCAGGGTATTTGAAAGGTGATGGAAAGTCCCGTGTCACAACATTTTGGGTCTGCATAATTGCAAAGGTTGATCATTGTTTAGTAATAAGAAGAGAAAATGGAAGGAAGTAGGTAGGTATTAGAGATAGTGAGTTGCATGAGCATGTTAGGTGAGGACAGTTTTTAGAGATGGGAACTATCTGAACTTAAGAGTCTGGCGTAGAGAACAAAGCTTTGGCCCCACTGACTGTGTGCCTGTGCATGGCAGGTACTCATTCATCTTAGCAGTCGTTAGGAGAATTCCTAACTTTTAAAGCAGTTGCCAGACAGACAGATGTGATGTACAGCTAGCACATCTGTTAATACCAAATCCAAAGGTAGCTGAGGCGGGAGGAACATTTGAGTGCATAACTCAAGATCAACATGACCAATACAGCAAGTGTCCCACTCAAATAATAACAACAACAATAATAATAAACAACAATAAATGGTTGTTTTGATGTTTTGTTTGACTTTAGGAGGGCACAACAGTAAACTTAGAGAAAGAATAAAATCTGAAAATGCCAATTCATTAAAGCATTTTTGTCTTCATATTTTAAAGTCAGAGTTGGATTGTTACTGGGTGGTGATAGCATGCGCCTTTAATCCCAGACAGAGGCAGGCAGATCTCTATGAGTTCAAGGCCAGCCTGGTCTACAAAGTGAGTTCTAGGACAGCCAGAGCTATTATACAGAGAAACCCTGTCTTAAAAAAAAAATTTTTTTTAATTTTTAAAAAGGCACCCATATTCAGAGTTGGATTGTTTTATAGCCTATAATGTATTAATACTTATCAGGACTTTAGTTTTTGCTTTATTTATATTAACAAAGGAGAAAATAGAGGTTTAAAAACAAAAATGTACAGAGCAATGGGAACACTGTTGGTTGCCATTGTGAAAGAAAATTCTTGCAGCCTCTCTGGGAAGGTCGTTTTGAGGTTTCTTGTAAACCTAAATATAATCTTTTGAGTCTGTGTGTTTTCCAAGACAAGGTTTTTCTGTGTAGCCCTGGCTGTCCTAGAACTCATTCACTCTGTAGACCAGGCTGGCCTTGAACTCACAGAGGTCCTCCTGCCTCTCCCTCCTGAGTGCTGGGATTACAGGTATACACCACCACACCTGGATAACACACTCTTTTCAGGGTGCTATCAATTGCCCTGACTAGCACTTACCCAAAGCAATTTAAAACAATCTACATAACAACCTATACATGGATGTTTATGATACTTTTATTCAAAGCTGCAAAAATGGGGAAGCCATCATGATATCCTTTAGTATGTGGATGGATAAATAAACTGATACATTCAGAAGATAAAATATTCGGTGCTAAAAAAAATAAGCCATGAAGAGACATGCTACAAACATTATTTATATTATTAAATGAAAGGTGCCAATCAGAAAAGGGCACATACTTTAATTATAATTAATACTTTAATATGATATTCAAGAAAAAGTAGAACTGTGAAGACAACAAAAACATCATTGATGGAACTAGAGAGATGGCTCAGCAGTTAAGAGCACTGGCTGATCTTCCAAAGGCCCCAGGTCCAATTCCCAGCAGCCACATGGTGGTTCACAACTATCCATAACTCTGTAACTTCAGGGCCAGAAGATCTGATATCCCCTTCTGGCTTCCACAGATGCCAGTCACACATGTAGTACACATGAAAATACCCATACACATAAAATAAAAATTTTGGAAAGATCAGTGGTTAGGAGAGATTAAGAAAAAAGGAAGTGATCAACAGTCAGAGCACAGAGGATGTTTTTGGCAGGGAGATTACACATCATGCTATAATAATAGTATATGACATTGTGAGCTTTAAGTACAGGGTTTTGTGATGGTTAATCTTTATTGTCAACCTGACTGGACTTAAACAGAATCACCTAAGAGACTGAGGGACAGTTACGAGTCACTATCATCTAAATCCTTTTTTGTTTTCTAATCAACACTTCCCAAGATAACCATGATTTCTAATACTATATGTCAATTTTGCCTAATTTTGAAATGTTTATACATAGGCTTACATAACATTACATATACTTTTCTGCTTTTAACCTAGTCTTGTTCCTTTGTAAGATTCTTATATTTTAGTGCATGTAACAATACCCAGCCCATTCTTACTGCTGCACAGTGTTCAACTGAATCAACTCATAGCTGTCTACTCAATCTGTCCACTGACTACGGCATTTGCATTCTTTTCAGTTCGGACTTTGGTGAATAATGTTGATTGTGCCAGTCTTTGGAGAATCAACTGAGCTCATCTTGGGGAGTATATTCTTAGAAGTTGGAGTTGTCAGGTCATAGATTGGTGGGTGTGTTCAAGATCAGCATATATGATAAAGAGGATTTCAGAAGAGGCTTCAGCCAACCTACCCTTCCAGTAGTAAGAGATAAGGACGGTAATTGCTCTATACCCTTGCTAACACTCGACACTGCCACTCATTCATTTTTGCTGTTATATAAACATTCATATCTTACTGTTTGTGTTGGCTAATGTCAACTTGTCTCAATTGAGAAAATGCATCTACACACCTGGGCTATAAGCAAACCTGTAGGGTGATTTCTTAATTAATGATTGATGGACGAGGTCCTAGCCCAGTGTGGATAGGGTCATTCCTGTGCTGATGGTTCTGGGTTCTATAAGAAAGTAGACTGAGCAAGCCATGGGGAGCAAGCCAGTAAGCAGCATCCTCCATGAGCTCCACATCAGCTCCTGCCTCCAGGATCCTGCCCTGTGTGAGTTCCTGTGCTGACTTCCTTTGGTGATGAACAGTGATATTGAAGCTTAAGCCAAAAAAACTTTACCGCGAGGCTGGAGAGACTTCTCAATGGTTAAGAGCACTTGCCGCTCTTGCAGAGGACCCAGGTTCAATTCCCCACACCCACCTGGCAACTTCTAAGCTTCTGTAATTACAATTCCAGGAGATCGGATGCCTTCCTCTGGCTTCTTTAGACACCATGCCTGCACACAGTGCATGTATACACATGCATACACATAATCTAGAAATAAATATTTTTATATTTATTTATTATGTATACAATATTCTGTCTGCATGTATGCCTGCAGTCAGAAGAGGGCACCAGACCTCATTACAGATGGTTGTGAGCCACCAGGTGGTTGCCGGGAATTGAACTCGGGACCTTTAGAAGAGCAGGCAATGAATGCTCTTAACCGCTGAGCCATCTCATCAGCTCAAAAATAAATATTTTTAAAGTTGACCAATGGTAATTTTTTTATTTTCAGATTAACACATTTAAAGGAGTTATTTGTTTACTTATTCATTTATTTAGTTATTTACTGGTATTGTTTAGCTAAGCTCTCTCTCTGTAGCTCAGGCCTGCCGTGAACTTGCTGTGTAACTCCAGCTGGTCTTGAATTTACAGCAGTCTTCTTACTTCAGCCACCCAAAGTGCAGGGATTGCGGATGTACCGCCACAGCAGGCTGAAAGAGAACACGTAAATGAGTCTGTGCCAAGGGAACAAAAGGATGAAACAGCTTGTGTTGGCGGTTGCCCTTTCTCACTGGTGAAGACTGGCCTTGGGAGCCCTGTGTCCTCAAAATTCCCACTGTGCTAATGGGATCGTTGAGCGGACTGCAAAGCCTCAGAGAAGCCACAGGGCAGGAAGCAAGAGACCCGGGTGGAGGGGACATCCTCTCCGTCTGCACAGGACTGACGGAGATTGCGAGAACTATTCGCCACAGAGTAGATAGAAAGAAGAGTTGGGGGTGTGGAGATATGGAAGCGTTTGTTACCCAGAAGGTGCTGAACTCCGCCCATCTGGAGATGCGGACACCCCTCTTCAGCTCAGTAGAGGGGCCAGGGAGCTTCCCAAAGTCATCGCTGAGAGAAGCAAGGGGACAGGCTGCAGTCTCCCCTGCTCAGCTGGCCTGAGGTTATGACTGGGACAATCATCAGTATCCTAGACTCCCTCAGCCCCACTTCAGAAGCAATACGCTTCCGTGAAAGTTATCCACCCCCCACCTCCCTCATGCCTGCTGTGACGCCTACAACAGAACCAGAGTAGCTTTCTAGAACTTTGCATGCTCAGGCACATAACCCAAGGAAACTGGGTTATGTAAGAAAAAGGTGTGCCGTACAATATCATTATTGTGAAATAAATGGACTAATGAAACTAGAAAATGCCTGACCTGACTAGCATGCAGAACACCGTACTCGTAAACAAAAAGATTATGGCTCTTTTATCAGGTACCTGGGCCTTCTCCAGCTAGACCATATGCTAGGCCACAAATCAAACCGTCCACAATGAGATGAGGCTGGAAGCCTATAATAGAAGGAAAACCAGAAATCACGAATGTATTTTAATGTAAAAACACACTCTTGAACAATGAGTTGTTTGCCTTAGCGCAAGGCAGCTCCTGTCCTGGAATGGTTCCTGGTCCCTCACTCTAGACTCTCTTGGCTCCAGGGGAAGGAGCAGGATGCTGAGATGACTAAAGTTGAAGTCACTCAACCTAAGGACAAGACAATGTATTTTCAGGAAAACCAGCGCCAAGGTGATCACAGCCACGCTCACCATTTGGATGTCCACAAACTGAGACCACCCAGGCACCACCTAGGAACAGACCATCCAAAGGAAATTCCTAGTGTTCCAACCATTGTAGATAGGATCACCTGCCAGCACACAGACATCACCGTTTCACCAGAACACTCCTAGACAAATTTCAGCCAATCAGGATTGAACCCATCACCCACACCCTGCTAATATAACTTTTCTGTTTTTTGCCTTTAAACAATACCCTTTAGAAGAGCAGGGTACCTCCTCTCGCTGCTGCGCTGATGAGGCCCCTACCAGCTTGTAATCATGCACACAATAAACCTTGCTTTTACATTTCAGTGAGTCGGTCTCCCTGGTGGTCTTTTGGGGTCCCCGTGGATTGGGCATAACACACATACACACACACACACGTACACACACATATACACAAGAAACCCTGGAGAGGTTAGGAGGTGCTTAGATATGATGAAAATGAGAACACAATATTCTCACCCCTCCAACGTGTGTGTGTGTGTGTGTGTGTGTGTGTGTGTGTGTGTGTGTGTGTGTCTGTGTTTTGTTAAAGATCAAATGTAGGGCCTCAACATTCTACCTCTGAGCTACATACACTCTGGCATGAGAATATAGCCTCCCCAAATGAATGGGGTCCAGTAAAAGCAGCACTAGGGAAGAGAGTTACAGCTAAGAACACTCGCCCAGAAAGATCTCAAGTCAGCAACCTGACGTGACTGCTCTAGGAATCAGAGGGAAAAAGACTAAACTCAAATTTACAGAAGAAAGAAAATAAAAACTGCAGTAGATAATCAAACAGAGAGGAGGAAAATATGGAGGGGGGGTCACATCTAAAAGTTGGTTCTTTGAGGAGGTTAATACAATTGACAATACCTAGATTGACTAAGAAATAAAAAAAATCCTGAACTCATAAATAAAAAGAGGAATTTGCTGTAGATTTTACATAAATAAAGAGGCTTGTAAGAGAGTTGGCAGAAGCATTTTACTCCAACAAACTGGATAACTGATACAGCTTTAATGTTCGTGTCCCTTCCAGAATTCACATGAATTCATCCCAAGTGCAAGGGCATCATGAGCCATGGCCCTTAGGAGGCCATTGAGTCACAGTGATTCACCTTCCTAACAGCATCCGGAATCGTTATTACAGGGCTTGGTGAAGGAGTCACACTCTCCTCTCCCATTCCTTCTGCCATGTGAAGACACCGTGCTCCCCTCCTTTGGAGGAAAACCTGGTCCTCTTACCAGGCATCATACCTACTCAGTATTTCTTGATCTTGACCAATTCAGCCACCCAAATTGTAATAATAACCTTCTGTTTACAAATCACTCCATCTTATTACACCATAAAAGGTGTGGCAACACACCTATTGTGTAAAGATGTTTTATTATTGCATCCCTAATTGTTTATACTATCAGCTGGGTGAAATGTACAAACTCCTTGGAGGAGACAATCTGCCAAAACTTATTCGTGGAGGAATGGAAACCCTGAAGACTTACAGTCAGTAAGTCTGACTTAGTAATCAAAAGAAAAGAAATCTAATAACTTCCCAGTATAGAAAAGGCCTTTACTTAACGGCTTCATGACAAATTCTGTCAAGTGGTTGAATAATTAACATCAAACTTTCCCAAGCTCTTCAAAGAAAAATTGGAGAGGATTCTTCCTAAGTCATCTCGTGAGGCCTGTTACACCAGAAAGCTATAGACAAATGTCCCTTGTAAATACTAACGTAAAATCGTCACCCAGCTACAGGCAAACTAAATCCAATAGCATGCTAGAAGAAGCCAAATAATCCCTATTTTCAGATGATATGCTATGTATACATAGGAGAAACCACAGATTCCACCAGAAAATTTCTAGAAACAACAATGATCTCTTTTTTCCATTAAAATATATACTTATAGTGTATACATACACACACACGTGCATGTGTGATACATGTGTGTGTGATCCTAAATACAAACTGCTCAGTCTGGATAATGTTACTTTATGTGTGTTTTCAGGAATGAGCATTTGGTACTGGATAAGCAACTGGTGTGCTCTTCCCCCTCCCAGCATTCCTTTTTACCTGTAGTTTTTGTGTAGGGTTGGGCTTGTGAGCTTTCCCTCATCCATGTTGGCGTGTCTATTTGTGTCATCCTTGTTCATCTCATGTTAGGCAGTCACGTCGGTGAGACTTTATGAGTGTACCTTCTGACATTACTAGGGGGCAAGAATCTCACGACAAACTCCCTATTCCTCCAACTCTTACAATCTTTCAACCCTCTCTTCCTCAGTGATCCCCAAGCCTTAGGTGCAGGAGCTGTGTAGATTTATTAGTTGGGACTGGACTCCACAACCCTAAATTTTTTTTTATTGGTTGTGGGTTTCTGTAATGGTTTCCATCAGACAGAGAGTTCCAAAAAGAAGAAACAAAAATGGCTAAGAAATATTCCAAAAAGTGCTTATCAAAGCCAGGCAGTTGTAACTCACCTCTTTAATCCCAGCACTAGGGAGTCAGAGGCAAGAGGATCTATGTGTAAATAAATCTACCATGACCCAACTATACCACACCTTGGCATATGCCCAACAGACTTGAGAACCTCCTTCATAGATACTGGTCAGCCATGTTCATTGCTACCCTCCTCACAATAACCAGGAAATACAAACAACCGAAATGTCCCTCGCTGGTGAATGGGTAATTAAAACGCAGATAATAAACATGGAACACTATTAAGCTGTAAAGAAAAATTAAATTATGATCTTCTCAGGCAAATAGATGAACCTAGAAAGATTCTATTGAGTGAGATAATACAGACTCAGAAAGACAAACACTGAATGTTTTCTCTCATCTGTGGTTTCCAGCTCCAAATCTTCAGAAGTGTGTACACAATATAGAATAAGCACAGAAACCAGGGAAATAGAAAGGCTGAGGGGATTTGGGGAGGGTGGCTTGAGAGAGGAATAGCAGAATACAGGTGATTGGAAGTGAGAAACAGAAAAACCGGGCAGGGGGCTCCAACTGGGGAGGGAAAAGGAGGGCAATATAGAAAGAGAAGGGGGGACGAAGGACAAATAACACCAAGGTTGCTTGATGAAACTTCAAAGAATCTTATTATTTTATATTACCTAAAAATCAAACTATATATGTGTATAGGTACATATATGTGTGTGTATACAGTACATACATACATATACACACGTGTGTGTGCATACATACACAAACACACACACACATATGAAACAAAATTTCTAGAGTGGCTGCACCAATCTGCATTTCCAGCATGCCCCCAACAGTGCTGCAGCATGCATGGGCAACTCGTTTATGTTGGGTTTCATGGTCTGAGTTGATGAGGATAACTGACCAGGTCTCTTCCTCAAGGAAAAGGTTCCACCAAGATGCAAACTCAGATCACTGAATTCAGAGTCTATATATATATATATGGAAAGGCATGCCCTTAGTGCTAACAAAGCTTTCCACAAGAACCATAGGCTAACGAAAACCCCAGTCCCAAGCATGTGAAATCTCCTTCAGGATGGTTGGTCAGGGTAGTCCACGTAACTCTCAAAACAACACAGACGATGGATGTTACCCTCAGTTGCCTCACAGAGGTTGAAGCTAAGTCCCCATTGCTGAGGACACTGGATGCTTAGGACACATGATTATTCCAGATGGATCTAACCTGAAAGCCCTCCAGCAGTCTAGCCTCCATGGTACCAGAAAATATCCCTCAAACTGCCAAGAGAGAGAAGCAAGAGTCCTACCCAGCTTCAACACCTATGAACCACCTATGAACCTGTCTTAGTCATTGTTCTATTGCTGTGAAGAGACACCATGACCAAGGCTTGCTTAGAGTTTCAGAGGCTTAGCCCATTCTCATCATGCTGGGGAGATGGCGGCATGCATGGTGCTGGAGCAGCAGCTGAGAGCGACATCCTTTCTTGCACAAGGTCACACCTCCTAATCCTTCTAATACCTTCACTCCCTGGTAACTAAGATTTCAAATATATGAGCCTCTGGGGCCATTCTTATTCATACTACAGCAGAACCACTATGACCATCATGGCAAGACATCCATAAAGGTGTGGTAAGTGGCACTCACACGCAATAATCAACTGCTTTCTAATTAGACCTAAGGCCCACTCAATAGGAGGGAAATCATGCCTATGATTAGAAACCTAGCTAACTTCCCAGGGCTAGTGAGATCTTGGATATTAGAAGAGAATCTACTAATGCCCCTCTGCTAGGCCAACAATATTCTGACTACATTCTAAACCTTGTCCTTATACCCACAGGTAAGTGTAGCTATCACCCCTCAAGAAGCTTCTCTTTTAGGACATTGGTGGCATGTGCCTTTAATCCCAGCTCTTGGGAGACAGAGGCAGGCAGCTATCTATGAGCTGAAGTCCAGCCTGATTTACAAAGCGAGTTCCAGGCCAGTCAGGGCTACACAGAAAAACCCTGACTCGGGGGGATGGAAGGAGTGGGGAATAGAAGCTTCTCCTTACAGTAAGTGGAGACCACTGCAGAAAATCACAACTAGACACGACACATAGTCAACAGATCATGGAGATCTCAGCCCCGTTGGATACATCTACGTCACAGCCCCTGCATCTGTGACTCAGGGAACATTGTGGAGGACTGAACAGAAAGACCATAAGAGCCAGAGTAGAGGATGTCTGCTGTGAGGCCATCTTTCCCAGAAATAACTCCATGAACAAGACCTGGGGGAACAACATCAGTAGATATGCTAATGAGGAGGGGGAAGTCTCCTGGGCCACACCACTGGACAGAGAACTATAGCAACTGATGGCTGCTGAAAGGGGGAAGGAACCCCTCCCGGATGAGCTCCCTAATCAGGTACCCAATGCTAAGTGTTCAGCCCGGAAACCATACACATAAACAACAAGAATGGACTCAGCATGTCGTATTTATATATTTGTGGGTATATTTGCATAGATGTGTAACAATAATAATTGGGGAAGAAGGGACCGAACATTTGAGAGTGAGGAGGACACGGAAGAACTTGGAGGGGCTAGAGGAAAAAGAAGAAGGAAAATTATGTAATTACATTTTAATTTTAAAAATATCTTTATATACAAAGGATTATAAACTGTACTGATTTTACTTCTGTTGCTGTGATGAACCACTGACCAAAAGTGACTTGAGAGAAAATGGTTTGGTCCATCACTCAGGGAAGCCGAAGCAAGAACTGAAGCAGAGCAGGGGTCTGGAGGCAGCAACTCAAGTACAGAGGAGCACAGCTTCCTGGCTTGCTCTCAATGGCTTCTCCATTTGCCTTTTATACAGCCCCTGGACCATCTCATCCGCCCAGGGGAGGCATCAACCACAGTGAGCTAGGCCCTCCCACATCCATTATTAACCAAGAAAATGTCCCCTCAGACTACAGGGCAATCTGATGAGGACATTTTCTCAATTGAGGTTCCTTCTTCCCAGATGAACCTAACTTGTGTCACGTTGACAAAAAAAAAAAAAAAAAAAAAAAAAAAACCTAGCCAGCACATACACCATGACCAAGTAGAACGTATTTCACTATGTATAGGAATGTTTTAACACATAAAAATTGGCTAATGTAATTTAGCACACTAACACGGGACAATGACATGAAACTCAAAAGAAAAAAAATCATACAGTCATTTTGGTTGACGCAGAACAAGTATTTGACAAAACAATGCTCCTGAGAACCGGGCATGGTAGAGCCCACCTGTAATCCCAGCACTAAGAGGTGGACAGGAGCACGGGAGGTCAAGGAAGTACCAGTGAGAATTCCAAGACACGTGTGGTACTCTGAAGAGACCAAATCTAGAGATAATAGGCATAGAAGGAAAAGAATCAGCCAATCAGCAGGTGGTGGTGGCACACGCCTTTAATCCCAGCACTCGGGAGGCAGCAGCAGGATCTCTGTGAGTCCAAGGCCAGCCTGGTCTACAGAGTGAGTTACAGGACAGGCACCAAAAAAGCTACATGGAAAAACCCTGTGTCAAAAAAAAAAGGGGGGGGGCTGGAGAGATGGCTCAGAGGTTAAGAGCATTGCCTGCTCTTCCAAAGGTCCTGAGTTCAATTCCCAGCAACCACATGGTGGCTCACAACCATCTGCAATGGGGTCTGGTGCCCTCTTCTGGCCTGCAGGCATACACACAGACAGAATATTGTATACATAATAAATAAATAAATTTAAAAAAAATAGAAGAAAACGAATCTCACTATAAAGACAGAAAAATATATTTAAAGATCATATAACTTCCCAGAGTTACAAAAGATTGTTAATCCAGACACAGGAAATATTTACAGTCAAGACCAGAAAAAGAAATCCTCATCATCATTTTATAATTAAAACAATAAATATACAGAGTAGAGAAAATATCCAGGAACCATCAAGAGAAAAACACCAAGCCACTTACGAAGGCAGGCCAATCTGAACGACCACAGATTATTCAACTGAAACTTTAAAAACCAGGAGCTCTGGACTGACAGATTTCAATTTTCAAAGAGAACAACCCTGATTATGATACTCAGCAAGACTGAAAGAAAATTTAAAACTTGATGAATGAAAACAGGCTAAAGGAATTTATGGGCACTAAGCCAGCTCTTTAAAAATAGAATTAAAGAATCCTTCAGACTAAAGGAAAGGCAAATTCATCTATCAGGGACTAGGAAAAAATAAGTCATGGTAGAATAATAGTTAAATAATGGAAAAAGAAAGCAAATACTGCAAAAAGAAAAAACACAAAATGATAGGAATCAATACATGCCTCTCCTTTGACTAATAACTCTAAGTGTTAATGGCTCAGTTCCCTAATCAAAAGACACAGAGTACTATACTGAATCAAAAAGCAAGAATCACCTGCTTGCTGCTTCCAAGAAATGTACCTCACCACCAAAGACTGCCACTGTGTCAGGGTAATAGGTGAAAAGGTGTGTTCCAAATAAATGGAGCTAGGAAACAAGCAGAGGTCCATCCTGTGATATTTAGCAAAATAGACTTCAAACCAAAACTAGTGGACATTGGTAAAGACCAGAGGCGGAGCGGCGGCGGCGCCAGACGCGGCGGAGCGGCGGCCAGACCCAAGCGGCTGGGACAGGCGTGCAATAAGGAGAGCAGATCGCCCTACTACAATTGAATCAAAGAGGTAGGCCTTTGGTTGGCCAGGTCACTGGCACAAGGGGAGCCTGGTCCTGTCCTGAAGATCCTTCGGAGGGGTGAGAGGGTTCTTGGCCTGCAGCAGGAACCACGAAAGAGAGTGAGGGCATTTTGTAAGCGGAGCCCTTGGCCAGCAGGGAAACCTGATCCGGTTTCTAAAGGATCCATTGGATAGGATCAATAGGAGGAGATGGGCAGGCGCCAAGGCAAGAACTCACCCAATAATCCGAAAAACAACATGAAAACATCAGAACCCAATGACCTTACAACAGAAGTATTTGAACAACCTAACACAGAAGAAGTGGAAAAAATCGACTTTATGAAGACAATAGAGTCCCTTAAACAACATGTAAAAAATGCCCTTATAGAAGTGGATGAGAAGTATAACAAAAAGTTTGAAGAAATGAGTAAATACGTACATGATACCCTGGGAAACCAAGAAAAAACCATCAAACAGGTAATGGAAACAGTTCAAGAATTGAAAACTGAAATGAAGGCAAAGAAGAAAATACAAACTGAAGACCAGCTGGATATGGAAAATCTAGGCCAACGAGCAGAGTCTACAGAAATAAGCATAATCAATAGAATACAAGAGCTAGAAGAAAGACTCTCAGATGCTGAGGACACCATAGAGAAAATAAACGAACAGATCAAAGAAAACAGCAAAGCCAACAAATTCTCAACACAAAACATTCAGGAACTATGGGACACAATAAAAAAAACCAAACCTAAGAATAATAGGAATAGAAGAAGGAGAAGAGTCACAGCTCAAAGGCCCAGAAAATATTTTCAACAAAATTATGGAAGAAAACTTTCCCAACTTAAAGAAAGATATTCATTTAAATATTCAAGAAGCATACAGAACACCAAACAGACTGGATCAAAGAAAAACATCTCCTCGCCATATAATAATCAAAACACAAAATATACAGGTTAAAGAAAGAATATTAAGAGCTGCAAAAGAAAAAGGGCAAGTAACTTATAAAGGTAAACCGATCAGACTTACACCTGACTTCTCGATGGAAACTATGAAAGCCAGAAGGTCCTGGATAGAGGTTCTGCAGAAGCTAAGAGACCATGGATGCAAACCCAAACTACTATACCCAGCCAAGCTATCGTTCACTATCAACGGAGAAAACAAGACATTCCAGGATAAGAACAAATTTAAACAATACGTAGCCACAAATCCAGCCCTACAGAAAGTAATAGAAGGAAAATCGCAACCCAAGGAATCCAACACTGCCAACACTGCCTACAATAACCCAGGCATCTAATGACCCTTCACGAGCACATCTCAAAGAAAGGAGACACACAATCTCTACTACCAAAAGCAATAAGAATAACTGGAGTAAACAACCACTGGTCATTAATATCACTTAATATTAATGGGCTCAATTCACCTATAAAAAGGCACAGGCTAAAAGATTGGATACGAAAACAGGATCCAACATTCTGCTGTTTGCAAGAAACACATCTCAACCACAAAGACAGGCACCTACTCAGAGTAAAGGGTTCGGAAAAGGTGTTTCAAGCAAATGGTCCTAAGAAAAAAGCAGGTGTGGCCATACTAATTTCTAACAAAACTGACTTCAAACTAAAATCAATCAGAAGAGACCGAGACGGTCACTTTATACTCATAACAGGAACAATTCATCAGGAGGACGTCTCAATCCTGAATATATACGCCCCCAATATAAAAGCACCTACTTATGTAAAAGAAATATTACTAGAACTCAAGGCAGACATCAAACCACACACACTAGTAGTAGGAGACTTCAACACACCTCTCTCTCCAAGGGACAGGTCAATCAGACAGAAACGTAATAGAGAATTAAGAGAATTATTGGAGGTAATGAAGCAAATGGACTTAACAGACATCTATAGAACATTCCACCCAAATAGGAAAGAATATACCTTCTTCTCTGCAGCTCATGGAACCTTCTCAAAAATTGACCACATACTCGGAAACAAAGGAAACCTCCACAGATACAAAAATATATCAGTGTCCACCTGTGTCTTATCAGATCATCACGGATTAAAGTTAGAAGGCAACAACCACGCTGCCCCCAAAAAACCGACAAACTCATGGAAACTGAACAGTCAACTACTGAACCACACCTGGGTTAAGGAAGAAATCAAGAAAGAAATTAAAGTCTTCCTTGAATTTAATGAAAATAAAGGGACAACATACTCAAACCTATGGGACACAATGAAAGCAGTGCTAAGAGGAAAGTTCATTGCACTAAGTGCCCACTTAAAGAAAACGGAGAATGCATACATTGGGGACTTAAAAACACACCTGAAAGCTCTAGAAAAAAAAGAAGCAGACGCGCCCAGGAGAAGTAGAAGACTGGAAATAATAAAACTGAGGGCTGAAATCAACAAAATAGAAACCCAGAAAACAGTCCAAAGAATCAATGAAACAAAAAGCTGGTTCTTGGAGAAAATCAACAAGATCGACAAACCCCTATCCAAACTAATTAAACGACAGAGAGAGAACACGCAAATAAATAAGATCAGAAATGAAAAGGGGGACATAACCATAGACACAGAGGAAATTCAGAGAATCATTAGATCTTACTACAAAAGCCTGTATGCCACAAAACTGGAAAATACAAAAGAAATGGACATTTTTTTAAATAAGTATCATATACCAAAGCTAAACCAAGACCAGGTGAATGATCTAAATAGACCGGTTTCTCGCGAAGAATTAGAAATGGTTATCAAAAATCTCCCTTCAAAAAAAAGCCCAGGACCAGATGGTTTCAATGCAGAATTCTACCAGAACTTCCAAGAAGAACTAATACCTATACTCCTTAATGTATTTCACAATATAGAATCAGAAGAGTCATTGCCAAATTCCTTTTATGAAGCTACAGTTACCCTGATACCAAAACCACAAAAAGACCCAACCAAGAAAGAGAATTACAGACCGATCTCACTCATGAACATCGACGCAAAAATTTTCAATAAAATACTGGCAAACCGAATCCAAGAACACATAAGAAAAATTATCCATTATGATCAAGTAGGCTTCATCCCAGAGATGCAGGGGTGGTTCAACATATGCAAATCTATCAATGTAATCCACCATATAAATAAACTGAAAGAAAAAAACCATATGATCATTTCACTAGATGCGGAAAAAGCATTCGACAAAATTCAACACCCCTTTATGATAAAGGTCTTGGAGAGAATAGGGATACAAGGGTCCTACTTAAATATAATAAAAGCTATTTACAGCAAGCCAACAGCTAACATTAAATTAAACGGAGAAAAACTCAAAGCCATCCCACTAAAATCAGGAACACGACAAGGATGTCCACTCTCGCCATACCTCTTCAATATAGTGCTTGAAATTCTAGCAATAGCAATAAGACAACATAAGGAGATCAAGGGGATTCATATTGGAAAGGAAGAAGTTAAGCTTTCGTTATTTGCAGATGATATGATAGTGTACATAAGCGACCCCAAAAATTCTACCAAAGAACTCCTACAGCTGATAAACAGCTTTAGTAACGTGGCAGGATACAAGATCAACTCCAAAAAATCAGTTGCCTTCCTATACACCAAGGATAAGGAAGCAGAGAGGGAAATCAGAGAAGCATCACCTTTCACGATAGCCACAAATAGCATAAAATACCTTGGGGTAACCCTGACCAAGGAAGTGAAAGATCTACTTGACAAGAACTAAAAGTCTTTGAAGAAAGAAATTGAAGAAGACACCAGAAAATGGAAAGACCTCCCTTGCTCTTGGATTGGGAGGACCAACATAGTAAAAATGGCAATTCTACCAAAAGCAATCTATAGATTCAATGCAATCCCCATCAAAATCCCATCAAAATTCTTCACAGATCTGGAGAAGACAATAATCAACTTTATATGGAAAAACAAAAAACCCAGGATAGCCAAAACAATCTTATATAATAAAGGTTTGTCTGTAGGCATTACCATCCCTGACTTCAAACTCTATTACAGAGCTACAGTATTGAAAACAGCTTGGTATTGGCATAAAAACAGAGAAGTCGACCAATGGAATCGAATAGAAGACCCTGACATTAACCCACAAACCTATGAACACCTGATCTTCGATAAAGGAGCTAAAAGTATACAATGGAAAAAAGAGAGCATCTTCAACAAATGGTGCTGGCAAAACTGGATGTCAATCTGTAGAAGAATGAAAATAGATCCATATCTATCACCATGCACAAAACTCAAATCCAAATGGATTAAAGACCTCAATATCAGTCCGAACACACTGAACCTGATAGAAGAGAAAGTGGGAAGTACTCTACAGCACATGAGCACAGGAGACCACTTCCTATGTATAACCCCAGCAGCACAGACACTAAGGGCATCATTGAATAAATGGGACTTCCTGAGGCTGAGAAGCTTCTGTAAAGCAAAGGACACTGTCACTAAGACAAAAAGACAACCCACTGACTGGGAGAAGATCTTCACCAACCCTGCAACTGACAAAGGTTTGATCTCCAAAATATATAAAGAACTCAAGAAACTAGACCGTAAAAGGCTAATCAACCCAATTATAAAATGGAGTACTGATCTGAACAGAGAATTCTCAACAGAAGAACTTCAAATGGCCAAAAGACACTTAAGGTCATGCTCAACTTCCTTAGCGATCAGGGAAATGCAAATCAAGACAACTTTAAGATACCACCTTACACCTGTCAGAATGGCTAAAATAAAAAACACCAATGATAGCCTTTGCTGGAGAGGTTGTGGAGAAAGGGGTACACTCACCCATTGCTGGTGGGAATGCAAACTTGTGCAACCACTCTGGAAAGCAGTGTTTCGGTTTCTCAGGAAATTCGGGATCAACCTACCCCTGGACCCAGCAATACCACTCTTGGGAATATACCCAAGAGAGGCCCTATCATACAACAAAAGTATATGCTCAACTATGTTCATGGCAGCATTGTTTATAATAGCCAGAACCTGGAAACAACCTAGATGCCCTTCAACGGAAGAATGGATGAAGAAAGTATGGAATATATACATATTAGAGTATTACTCAGCAGTAAAAAACAAGGACTTCTTGAATTTTGCATACAAATGGATGGAAATAGAAAACACTATCCTGAGTGAGGTAAGCCAGACCCAAAAAGAGGAACATGGGATGTACTCACTCATATTTGGTTTCTAGCCATAAATAAAGGACATTGAGCCTATAATTCATGTTCCTAGAGAAGCTAAATAAGGTGAATCCAAAGACAAACACATAGGCATCCTCAGGAATATTAACCTTCATCAGGCGATGAAAGGAGACAGAGACAGAGACCCACACGGGAGCACTGGACAGAAATCTCAAGGTCCAAATCAGGAGCAGAAGGAGACGGAGCACGAGCAAGGAACTCAGGACCACGAGGGGTGCACCCACACACTAAGACAATGGGGATGTTCTATTGGGATCTCACCAAGGCCAGCTGGCCTAGGTCTGAAAAAGCATGGGATAAATCCGGACTAGCTGAACATAGCGGACAATGAGGAATACTGAGAATTCAAGAACAATTGCAGTGGGTTTTTGATCCTACTGCACGTACTGGCTTTGTGGGAGCCTAGGCAGTTTGAATGCTCACCTTACAAGACCTGGATAGAGGTGGGCAGTCCTTGGGCTTCCCACAGGTCAGGGAACCCTGATTGCTCTTCGAGCAGATGAGGTGGGGGGGACTTGATCGGGGGAGGGGGAGGGAAATGGGAAGCGGTTGTGGGGACGAGGCAGAAATCCTTAATAAATAAATAAATTTATAAAAAAAAAAAGGAACAATCCATCAAGAAGATATTATGGTTCTAAACATATACGGCCCAAACAGAGGTACACCCAACTCCACGAAGAAAATACTATTAGATGTAAATAGTAATTACATCGGAATGCACAGATTGATCCTAGTACAGTAGTAGTGGGTGACATTAATACCCCAAATACTTTCATTAATTTACAGGCCTTCCATTAAAAAAATCAATGGAAAATGTATCAATTAAAAGGTCATCACAGATCCAAAGGACTAAAAGGGCATCTACACCACATTCTTTCCAGCAACTGGCTCAGAAATTAAAAGCACTGGCTACTTTTCCAGAGGACCCAAGTTTGCATACTGGTGATGAACCCATGGCTGTGGGGACTCATTACCATCTGCACCTCCAGTACAGGGGATCCACTGCTTAATTCAGGCCTCCAGGAGCACCAGGCATGCACGTGGTATACAGACACGCATGCAGGCAGGCAAAACAGTCATACACATAAAATAAATAAGAATAATTTTGTAAAAATTCAATCCATTCTAATGCTACAAACTATGTATTCTTCTTAGGAGTTAATGAGTTCCTCTCCAAAACAGATTATATATTAGAATACAGAATGAACCTAAATAATACAGAAAACGTTAAAGAATAACTTATATCCTATTTGATCACAGCAGAATAAGATTGAGAGTCAGCAGCAAGAGAAATCCTAGACTGTACCCAAACTCATATCAATTAAACATGATAAATGATAAACAAGTTACTGAAGAAATGAAGAAGGAAGATTTAAGAATCACATGAAAATTAAAACAGCATACTAAAAATCTGTGAGCTACAATGAAAGCAATCCTAAGAGGGACTAGCTCTAAGAGTCATCATTAAGAAATCAGAGAGTGCCAGGTGGTGATGGTGCACACCTTTAATCCCAGCACTCTGGAGGCAGAGGCAGGTGGATCCCTGTGAATTCAAGGCTAGCCTGGTTTACATAGTGAATTTCAGGATAGCCAGGGATATGTAGAGAGATTCTGTCTGAAAGAAAGAAAGAAAGAGAGGGAGGGAGGGAGGGAGGGAGAAAAAAACAAAACAATGAAAAAAGAAAGAGAGAGAGAGAAAGAAATCAGAGCAATCTTAAATAAAGAGCTAAGAGACCAGCCTGGTCTACAAGAGCTAGTTGTAGGACAGGCTCCAAAGGTACAGAGAAACACTTTTCAAAAACAAACAACAAAAAAAACCTTAATGATATATCTTAAGGACCTGAAAAAAGAACAAGTCAAACCTAACAAGAGTAGAAGAAAGAAAATATTATGATTAGGGCAGAAGTTAATTTTAAAAAAATAGAAACAAAAACATACAAGGAATAAATGAAATAAACAGTTGGTTCTTTGAAAAGAAAAGGAAGACTGGAGGAGAAACCATTACATCAAATACCAATGAAATTCAGAAAATAATCAGGTCATGCCTTGAAAACACATAGATGGAACCCATGCCCAACACTGCTTGGTTGACCAAGAATCTGTGACTAGGTAACCCAGGAACCTAGGATAAAACCAAATGCTACTGCTTTACTCAAAGGTTGTGGTAATAAAAGGCATGCTGCTAGTCAGATGGTGGTGGCGCACGCCTTTAAATCCCAGCATACAGAAGGCAGAGGAGGGTGGATCTCTGTGAGTTAGAGGCCAGCATGGTCTACAAAGTGAGTTCCAGGACAGCCAGAGCTGTTACATAGAAAAACCCTGTCTTGAGAAACAAAACAAAACGAAACAAACAAACAAAAAAAAAAAAAAAACCCATGCTGATTTGCCAGGGTTCTCAACCTATGGGTCACAAACCCTGGGCATTGAACAACCTTTTCACAGGGGTTACATAGCGTGCCAAATATTTGCATTGCAATTTACAACAGTAGCAAAATTACAATTATGAAGCAGCAACAAAATAATTTTCTGATTGGGGCTCACCACAACATGAGGAACTACATTAAAGGTGACAGCATTAGGAAGGCTGAAAACCACCATGCTTGCTCAGCTGTCATCCGAGAAGCTTCCTCCTGCAGCAGATGGGAACAAGCATAGAGACACACAGCCAGTCATGTAGAGAGCGAGAGACTTTGGAACACTCAGCCCTGTGTGCAGAAGAGGTGGAGAGGATGTACGAGGCAGAGGTGATGGAGGACACAAAGGAAACAAGGCCCTCTCAATCATCCTGATGAACTCTCATCTGAACTCACAAAGACTGAGGCAGCACACACAAGGCCCTACAGGCCTGTGCCAGTCAAGTCCTAGAGCTGAGTGAAGAAGCAGGCGCATGTCCCTGTCCCTAACCCAGAAGCTGTCTCCAACTGATAACCACTTGCAAATTTAAAAAATAGTTTTCATCAAGGGAGTCTTTCACTGCGGAAACAAACTAAGGGTAGGCTGCACACCCAACAGTAGAAGTGGCCAACAGAAAACAAACTCAGAGGCATCTTTGGAGTTTCCTTGTCTCATAATATCATGAAAGCATTCCTTTTCTTTTATCTTGTTTTTATTTCATTTCATTTTATTTTACTTATATATTTTTTCTCTTTTTACCCTGTAGGTCCTTTCCCTATATATTATGGCTTCCAGTTTAGTGTTTTATTATGGAATTTATTAGGTGTTCAGATGAGTGGGTCTCTGTGTCTGTTTCCTGTGCCTTTTCTTGGGCTCTTTTCCTCATATTTATTTTGTCCTAGTCTGATGTGTTACTTTTATCTTATTATATTTTAGTTTATTACTGTATTCTAGTGAGAGACAGACAGGGAGTGGGTCCAGATGGGAGGGGAGGTGTAGAGGAACTGGGGGGGGGGAGTAGAGGGAGGGGAACCAATAGGATATACTATATGAGCAAAAAAAGCTATTTTCAATAAAAGGGGAAAAAGAAAAAAGAAAGCAAACTGAGTGAGCCGTGGAAGCAAGCCAACACGCAGTGTTCCTCCACAGCCTCTGCTTCAGTTCCTGCCTCCAGGTTCCTGTTTTGGTTCCTGCCCTAATTTCCCTTCGCAGTAGCCAAGATATGAACGCCACTATTGAGCCTCTAGAAGTATTTGCAGGACTGATCATTGCTGTGGTTTGTAGGCAATCTTAGATAAATATATTTCCTTAAGACTTTTCCAAACAAATTTTTTTATGTTAAAAATGAAGCTGCCCAATTATCCAGACATGCTGCTCCTGGGTATAAACCCAAAGACTCTATAGCCCCCTACAAAAGTGCTTGCTCATCCGTGTTTACTGCTGTTCTCTTCACAATAGCTAGGAAATGGAATCACCTGATAAATGGAAAATGAAAATGCAGTACATGTTGACAATGGAATGTTTTCCTGCTAGAAAGAAAAAGCTATGAAATTCACAGTAAATTGATAGAACTGCAAAGTATTAAACTAAACAAAATAAGCCAGGCCCAGATGGACAAACGCCACATGTTCTCTCTCATATGGCGATCCTTGCTTCGACTTTTTAGATTCCTGTGTTTAATTCGGAGTACCTGTAGAGGTCAGGAAGTTAGAATGGGCCCGTGGGAAGGAGAGGGGATAGCAGAACATATGTGATACAAAAGTAGAATAGGAAAATGCTGGGGGCACAAGTAGGAATGGGTGAAGGGCAGGAAGAGAAGGGGCTAAGAGTGCTTTAACTAGAGCCAAGGGTGTATGTGAAGCCTACTATTTCGTAAGCTAATTTTTAAATATAAATAAATAAATAAAATATAAACATTAAAAGTTTTGAGCCGGGCAGTGGTGGCGCACGCCTTTAATCCCAGCACTCGGGAGGCAGAGACAGGCGGATCTCTGTGAGTTCGAGACCAGCCTGGTCTACAAGAGCTAGTTCCAGGACAGGCTCCAAAGCCACAGAGAAACCCTGTCTTGAAAAACCAAAAAAAAAAAAAAAACATTAAAAGTTTTAAAAGAGCACAGGTACCTTTCATGGTTAGTCAATGTTTCCCCAGAATACATTTAATAAAAATCTCAGTGCCAGGTGTGGGATTCTTCCCTGAGCCACGCCCCCTGCCCCCACAATAAAAACACAGGCTATTGCTGCCTCTCTTGGTTGCCCACCATAAGTACATGGTAAGGCCTTAGTGCTGAAGACACAGCACTTTGGCTGTAGGATACAGAGAAATCAAACTGAAACTGACCTGAAAACTCCCTGTTGGCTATCTTTCATAATACCGGGAGGTATTATATACAGGCTATATACAGGCTGACAAATTATCAGTGGGATTATTCATATGTGAACACCAAATTCTGGGTAAGTTGTCCCTGTGAATGTAATAATGATATGAAGTTTATAGGGTTAACCCACTGCTTTCTGATTGAATTTGAGTCCTAGGTATGATCAAAATGGCTTTGGGTGAGCACAGACCCTAGGACAATACCTACTACTGCTGTTTTGCTAGATGGACATATTGTCAAACTGCCTTCTGCATATTTATGTTTATATCTGTAGAGTATGCTGCTGCCAGCATTGGCTAGAGAAGCTTCTTTTGTGGTGGGCAGCAGTTTGTAAAGACTCATAACCAGTCCAAGTGCTGTAAATAAGAGATTGTTGAGTGCTCATTCCTAAACACAACATCCATAGCAATCTCCCAGGACTCAGGGGACACTGGAGAAGTGGGGACAGGAACAGCGTAAGAGCCAGAGGATAGGGAGGAGTGCTGTACAAAGAGGTCCTCTGTATATGATATGGCGATCACACTCATGAACTCAGAGCAGCTCTGGCTACCTACACAAGACCTGCAGAGAATCAAGCCAACAAGATCAGCCAATATTCCAGCAGACAGTACAAACTGGACTCAGTGAATTACAGAAGAGATTGGGAGGGGGTGGGGGTAGGGAGAACACAAGGTGATAGAGGACTATTGGAGTTGTCGGGGATATCCAGGAGAGGGAAATGAGAGGGAGGATTTAGGGGTGGATGAGATCAAAGTACATTTTATAGGTGTATGAAATTGTTGAAGAATAAATTTGAAAAATATTAAAAAAATAAAGCAATGAAAGATGTAAAGATTGTCTTGGTTACGTTCCTGTTGTCATGACGAAACACCATGACAGAAGAAACATACAGAAGAAAGAGTTTCATTTGGGGCTCAGGGACCCAAGGGATAAGAGTCCATGACCCTCATGGCAGGGAGCATGGCAGAAGGCAGGCAGACATGGTACTGAAGCAATAACAGTGAGCTTACATTACTATTTGAAAGTAGGAGGCAGAGAGAGAGAGATGACTGGGAATGGCAGGGCTTTGAAAACCCTAAACCCTGTCCCTACTGCTATGCCTCCTCCTACAAGGCCACACCTCCTAAACTTTCCCTAACAGTTCCACCAGCTAGGGACCAAGCATTCAAATACAGGAGCTTATCAGGGCTATTCCCATTCAAACCACCACAGATAATAAGAATTTGCAACTGATCAAATTAGGAAGAGAAAGGTAAACAGACTAGAAGGAGGAATCTAGCGTGAGTCTTAGATTTTAGGCTGTTGAAAGAGACTTAAGGAGCTGGAGGGTAGTGAATGAGGAATCCAAAGATCGACCTGGTGAAACAGGGTTTGACTTTAGGACTTAGAGACAACCAGTAGAGAATAAAGATCGGAGCTAAAGCCTAAAAGGAAAGGCGTGCAAACACATGCTGGGGTTTGTAGTGCTGAAGCTTAAGGAGCACTGCCTGCAGAGGAGGTGCCCGGCAAGATGACACTCTTAGGGAGCACAGCCTGCAGACGAGGTGCCCGGCAAGATGACACTCTTAGGGAGCATTACCTGAAGACGAGGTGCCCGGCAAGATGACACTCTGAAGGAGCCCATCTATAATCTTGTTTGGGGACTGCACTTCTTCAGTTAAATGATACAACTTTGTGTGTTTCTTTATGGTCTCCATTTTCAATGATGTAAGAATTGCTTGCTAATATGGAAACCATCTTTGTCTTTTTAATATTTATTTATTTATTATGTATACAATATTCTGCCTATGTGTATGCCTGCAGGCCAGAAGAAGGCACCAGACCCCATTACAGATGGTTTTAAGCCACCATGTGGTTGCTGGGAATTGAACTCAGGACCTTTGGAAGAGCAGGCAATGCTCTTAACCTCTGAGCCATCTCTCCAGCCCCTGGAAACCATCTTTGAATGAATTATTTTTATAGCCTTTAATGCTGTGGTAGTGAATCAGCTCTGTGTAAGGCAAGACGAACTGCTTCCTTTCTTCCTTCCCTTTTTTTCAGTTTCTCAAGACAGGGTCTCTCTGTGTAGCCCTGGCTGTCCTGCAACTCACTCTATAGACCAGGCTGGCCTTGAACTCAGAGATCTACCTGCCTCTGACTCCCAAGTGCTTGGATTAAAATCATGGGCCACCCACTACTTGGCTTGAAAGAAGTTTTTAAAGTCTCGCTTACAATAGCATCATGAGGAATAAATATCTAGAAATACACTTGTGATCTTGGAGTGTAGATCAGTGAGAGAAGGGGAGAGGAGAACAGTTGTGTTAGGGATGTAGCTCAGGAGGTAGATTTCTTACCTAGCACGAACTCTTGGGTTCAATCCCTAGCACTACATAATCCAGACATACTAGAATATATGTGTAAATCCAGCTGCAGAGGCAGGAGGAGCTCCATCTAGGGAGTTGAAGGTCAAGCCCTGTGGCAGGGGTCTGGGGAGTTCAGAAGAAGGGGGAGATGAGAGAGGTAAATTCTGGGCATATTAACAAAAACTGAAAGCAGAGACTCAAATGTTCATAGCAGCCTTATCCACAGTAGCCAAAATGTGGAAACAAGCCAAATTTTCACCATAAGATGAATACATGAATAAATACTTTATAAATATGCAATAGAATATTACCAAGCAAGAGAAATGAAAATCTGATACATGCTAGAATATGGATAATATCTGAAAATACTACAATTCATATTATTGTATCATATTAAAGTTAATTTCTTGATTTTTTTGTTTTTAACTACTTCATTGAAACTGATTTCAATGAAGTTAAGGGCAATCAAAATTATACTTTAAAAACTGGCTTGTCTTAATATCTGGATGCTACCATGATCCTTTCCTAAGTTCTGATTTTTCACGGTTAAGAAGCATCTCAGAGCTGAAGAGGCGGCTCAATAGGTAAAGTGCTTGCAGCACAAGAATGAGGACCTGAGTTCAGATCCCCAAGGCTCATGTAAAATGCTGGGCATGGAGGGGGCCCCACACACCCGTCATCTTGCTGCAACGAGGGAGGATCCCGAAGGCTTGCTGGTCCATCGTCTAACTGAACAGGTGAACCAGCTCCAGGTTCAATGAGTGACCTTGTCTCAAGAAATTAGATGGAAAGTGATGGGAGACACCCACCATGGACCTCTGCCTACACACACACACACACACACACACACACACACACACACACACACGAAGTAAGTATCTCTGGGCTGTGGATGCATTTCAATTCGTAGAGTATGTTCCTAGCTTGCCCAAAACGCTGTGTTCAACCTCTGAACTACATAAACCAGACGTAGAGGATAACCTGTAATCCCTGTTCTTTCAAAGCAGGAGCAGAAGGATCAGAAGTCCAAGGTCATCTTTGGCTACCTGGCAAAGTTGAAGCCAGCCTGCGCTACGTAAGAGTCTATCAAAAAAAAAAAGTAAAAAGAAAGAAGAGAAAAAGAAATTTTAAAAGCATCTTTGCTAGTCAGTCAGTAGCTATATAATTAAAATGACACACGTTTGCCTCATGACCTTTGCCTATGAGGAAAATAAAATCTCCCTGAGCAGAAAGCCCAGAGCAGCCCCTCCCAGACTGATGACTGTGTAGGGTTCCTCCCTTTCCTCTATTTCAAAACCTACATGTGTGAGCAAACTCCAGGATGAGGTCTGACTCTTCCCAGTACTAGTCCCCAAGCTGACAATATAAATGTTTATTATAATACCTTTTCTGAAAACAGAGCAGCTTTTCGTAGATTCCTCTGCTGCTTCTTACCAGCCTGTGAAAAGAAATCCTTAGTACTAACATTCTCCTCTTGTCATTAAAGGGTAAGGGGCAGCACGGGCGCAGGGGGAGGGCGGATGCAGAATAAGGTCAGTAAGGGCTAAAGAACTACAAAGGTCATAGCATCTTAAACACTACAGTGAGAGCCGTGCATTTCAAGGGAGGAAGGGAACTCTGCTTGGACTTCTCCCGGAATCTATGCCCACCTGGTAGATTTTTGTCAAATGTATACAGAGCAGATGATGGACGGACGGACGGAAGGACGGATGGATGGATGGATGGATGGATTTCTTTTTCTTTAAAGGCGTCCACTCATGTATGTACTGCCCACCAGAGCCTTCTTTGGCAGCAGGTGAGCAGTTCATGGCCAATTGTCCCATGTATGTTGGCTGTGGTTCCCTGACTGGCAAAATTCAGAGCTATACCTTCCCTACTTCCCAGGACAGGAATTGTTTTACATAGTAGGAAGTTTCCATTAAGAAGTCTGCCTGGATGAGCCAGAAGCCTGGGCTTCAGCAGCACACTCTTTAGGGAGTGCCTGTGGCAGGGCAGGGACTGTCTATGAAGCAGGGTCAAGGGGCGCGAAGGAAAGCGCAGTGTTGGGCTACCTGCTTGCGGGCTAGCAGGGTGGTTGCCAGAGCCTGCAGCGGGCGGGGCCAGGCGGAGCGGGGCGCGGACGCCTGTACCTGCTGGGCACCAGCGGCCACATTCGTGACCGGACCTGACAAGTGGACACCTCTGAGGCTCGGAAAAGGTCAGAAGTTCCGCTGGGGCAGGGGCTCGGGGCTGGGAAAAAAGGAGGCACTGCCTGAGGGAGCTCCACCTAGGAAGGGAGGCGCGGATAGGGAAGGGGAGCGCCGCCAAGAAGGGGACTGAGCCGGATAAGGGGCACACTGGTTTGGAGGCCTCTCGGGTGGAGGAAGGGTGCTGGAGTGCTGAGGATACCTAGTGCGTCTTAAGCCGTTGGTCGCCTCTTTGGGGCTGGGAGTAATCCTGCTCACCAGTTCCTGCCGAAGTTGCTCCCGAGGTCCAGGAATGATTCCGGACCACAACGTTACTGAGAGACGCCAAGGTGCGAAGTCCCGCATCCATTCCGCCTTGGTGAAACAGGGGACTCAATTTAGGTGGTGTGCCTGTTGCGGAGACCAGCTTGGCTTGTGCTCACTTGAACCCCATTTGTCGCGCCTTGTTAGCTAGGGATCCACAAATACAGGAACGAGACACATTCCATAGACCAGGAAATCTGATAATGAGAGACAGTTGTGACAGCCCCACCAGCCATCGTTTGGCCTTGGCCTCTCAAATCAAAGAGTAAAGCTATAAGATTGGCTCTTAAGGAGAACCTGAAAGGGGGCACCTGTCTGAATCGAGAGGGATTGACCTTGGAAACAAGAACCACCCTAAATGAGGGGAAAACAACAACAACAATAACAACAACAGCAACAACAAAACACGGATTTGTCCTGCAGTCAGGGAAAGGTAAGGCTTCGTAAAAATGAAATTTAAAAAAGCTTAAGAGCAGCTGCCTCTCCTAAGATCTCAACAACGGCTGTTTCCGTTTGTTCCGTTCTCTTTGGAGCCTCTTCCCCGCTCTCCGGTGTCACCCCACCCTGGGTTCCATTTGACTTCAGGATTAGCGTAGCCATCAAAGCTGGAAGGCAGATGCATTTATCTCACTACACACCCATCTAAATAGATACCACGGTTTATTGCTCACAAGCAACCTGTGCTTTTGTTTTTGTCAATATGTACTTTCTACTCAGTAGAGGCTGGATTTTGAACCCCAAGAAGCAGCTCTTTATGGGTTTGTTGACTCAATGTGATTACCTGATGTTCTGTAGTTTCTGGAGAAGGCATGGGAAAGATATTCCTTTGAATATGAGGTTCCTGTGATAAGCAGCAAGCAAGACTGTATCTGGTTGCACATATTTGTAACAGTGTAATAGAGACCCACCATTCTTCCTTCTCTCCAAAGGCTTTGACTTGCTCTGAGTAAGGAAAGTGGAACCCGTACCAGTGCTGTATTTCCCCTTGCATTCTGCAGTCTCTTCCCCTGTCTTTCCGGTGGATGCCGCCTGTGATGGCCAAGGTGAAGCTGTTGAGCATCACTTTATCTGAGGTCTCCCCTGAAAAGCTTTGGGTTATAGCTATGACTTAATCTTGGGCCTTAAAGAGCTATGATGCAAAAATGGCACTTTGAGGTGAGCCCAGAAGCAGAGATTAAGAAAAGGACTTCTCATTCTTCCCATTGTTTCAGGATGGCATGAGATGCATGCTCAATTATTCAAAATATGTTGGTGTAAGGCATAATCAAAGGACAACCAAAGGTTATCATGCTTTTCCTGGTTGGACACAGTAGGTAAGGACAGCATTATCACATGTACAGCCACCTTCATACCTGAAGTTCCTGAGATGGCAAACCTTTTTAGTTATAGGGAAACTAAAGTCACTGGTATGTTAAAAAAATAAATAGCTATATAAAGATATTTCCTTTCTGTATGTTTCTACAGATGGCCATAAGACAAACAATAAATTGTTTACAATAGTAGAGCATACTGAAGGTGAGCAACCAGCGGCCACACACAAGTGCTGTGATTCCCTTGGATTTCCTGTGGCTCGCTCTTCACTTGAACTCGGAACTCCCACCCTTTTAACCAGCCAGCTCTCTCTTCCCCAAACCTTCTCTAGAATTGGAAATAGGCAAAATAGATTAAAGTAGAACTGTATGGGTTTCTTCTACTGACCTCCTTTAAAAGTAGATGCACAGGGACATACTCGGAGGTCAGAAGGAAATTGAAAAGGGTCCACCAGCCGCCTGTATGTGGTGCATAGTAATGCCCACACGCGGCAAACCACGGTGTTGCCCTGCCAAGGACTGGGTTTTCATAAAGCATCGTCAATATCTTGTGGGTAGGACAGCAGAATGGGGATTTGTAGAGCACAGAGTGATTTGTGCACTGGGATATAAGGGTAGGGTTCCTATTCCACATGCAAAACTGAAAGCACATCATTCTGTGCCTGGCCAGGGCTGTCCGCTTATGAAATAGTAGCGTTGGAACTCGCACCTGAATGTTCTCTAGAATACTCCAGTCCATACTAGATAATTTTTATTACTATTTTTTCCAATTTTGTGATAGAAGATTATAATTTTTTTCCTACTAAATACTTGCACATTTGTTTTTATGTATTATTTATTCTTTGATAATTTTGTAGATGTTTACAATGTATTTTGGCAATATCCAACCCACAAATTCTTCCCTCCAACTCATTCTGGACCCTAACATACACACACAAACACACACACACATATACACACATACACATACATACATACTTCCCTCTCAACCTTCTCTCACCTTTTTTTTTTAAAGTCACTACATCAAACTAGTACGACAACTTCTCCCATGGGTGTGGAGCCTTCTAGAGTATGACCAACTTACCAGGAGCCACACCCCTGAAGAAAAAAATGACTGTCCCTCCCCAGTGTAGCCCAGTGGTCATTGACTGCTATAGTTCCTCAGCTAAGGATGGTACCTCAAGTGCCCCTCTACTATCCATGCTGGAATGTTGACTTGTTGTGTTGTACAGGTCTTCAGGTCTGACACACATAACCACAATCACTGTGAGTTTGTGAGAAGCATCCATTAAAAAAATCAAAAAACAAACAACAACAAAAACAGATCTCAGCAATTCTCCCTCACCTTGGACCTTGGGCTCTTCCAAACTTTCTATCATTTCTTCTGTAGGTTCCCTGTACCTTGGGTAGGGAGAGAGGTGACATAGACATGTAACCAGTTCTTTTATGTCTCGCCAGCCAGCTCCCGAATAATGACGTGGAGACTTCTTAGTAACTATGAAAGCCCAGCCTATACCTTAGGCTAACTAGCTCTTACAGTTTAAGTTAATCTATCTACATTCTGTCACGTGGTGTTACCTCTTTCGCATCTTGCATCTCCTGCTTCCTCTCCTCTTTCTCGCTCCAGAAATCCCACCTATACTTCCTGTCTAGCTATTGGCCATTTAACTTTCTATTACACCAACAGCAATATACCTTCACATGGTGTACAAATACCCTACAGCATAAGCACTCATTTAATGCTGAATACTCCAATGGTTACTTATTCTTTGCATGTTGACCAATTGCATGTCTCTTCATTAACAACCACCCATGGCAAAAAAAAAAAAAAAAAAAAAAAAAAAGTGTCTCAGATGAGGACTAAGAGCTGCCTTAATTTATGGGTATGAATAAAATTATTTTGAAAGCAGTTTGATACTATATTTAGCATAATAATAGTAGTAGGCTCTCCCCCAGAGCTTATGACCTCTCCAACCACAGATTCCTGGCCAGGTTTATACAAGAATGAGCTCCCTCCTGTGGAGTGGGACTTATATCCAATAAAAAGTCACCAATTATTCCCATAACATTCATGCCACTATTGCAACACCCATATTATCTTTCCAGGCCAGTCATTAATGTAGTTCTCAAGAATTCACAGCTGGATAAAACTATTGATGACTTTTTTCCCTTGGTAGCATACAAATAATTTTTTTAGCACCACAAAAGCTAGTCAGCAGGGAGGAAGTGCCCAGTTCAATACTGGATTGACTGTCTCATGACCAAAATATGTAGTGTCTTCACCAAGAGAGTCTTACCATCATGTTCTGGTGGGTAATCAAGAGTAATGGTAATAACTTGTATTGTTTTAGGGATTGCTGAGCTGCCTCTCACCAACAACACAAAGGGGAGTATCCCATATCAGGCACTGGGATTTTTGTTTAATAACATAGCTTCTGGAAAGAGAATTATCCCTCCATCTAGGGTACTTCTATTCAAACATTTTAAATCATATTTTTCAGTGAGCTTTTAAAATTGATTTCTATATGGCTTTTTCAAATCTCCTAAGTGTTAGTTATCCTTCCCACAACCCTTCCCTTTGCAATCCCACCCGTCTTTACCTAACACTTGCCATTGTTGCCCTTTCTCCTTTCTATCCCGTGTTCTACTATTCCCCTTCCCTTAAGATCTTCCTAAACCCCTGTGCACTTGTTCATTTCTATTTCCCTGGCTTGTACAGGTACCCTAAGTTACACCCAAATCTAAGTCCAAGCTGGATCTACCTATGAGACAGAGCATGTGGCATTTGTCCTTCTGGGCCTAAATTGCCTTACATAACCGAATATTTTCCAGTTTTAATACAATTCCTGCATATTTTATAATTTCATTTTTCTTTACAGATGGATAAAATTCCATTGTATCGATTCCATTTCTTAGCTTGTGTAATTAGAACAGCAATGAGCATAAACAGGCAAGTAAGCCTGTGATGGTTTACAGAGCTTTGGGTATATGCCTCAGAGGGCATAGCTGTATCATATGATACATCTGCCTCTAGCTCTTTGAGGAGTCTGAACACTGACTTCCAAAGTGGCTGCACCTATTTATAGTCTGCCAGCAGTGGATAAACATTCTCCTGCCCAACGTCCTGGCTGTCAATTATTGGTTTTGGTTTTCTTGATCTTAGCCATTCTGAATACGGTAAGGTGAAATCTCAGTGTAGTTTTAATTTTTATTTCTCTGATTGCTGGGGACGATGAGTGCTTTTTAAAATGTTTATTAGTCATATTTATTCTTTTGAGAACTGTGTTCAGTTCCAGAGTCCACTTTCTTAAATTGCACTGTTTACTTTCTTTGTATTTAGTTATTTTTATATTCTACATACTAATCCTCTGTCAGATGTATAGCTGGCAAAAAAAAAAAAAAATCCCCAGTCTGGAGGCTACCTCTTTAGTTGATTAACGGTTGACTCCAGAGTACAGTAACTTTTTAATTTCATGATATTCCATTTGTTATTTTGGTCTTACTTATTGCAAAATCAGGTCCTTTTCAGAAAGGCCTTGTCTGAGTCTATATCTTGAAGTGGACTCTTCTTCGTTTCTTCTTCTTCTCCTTCTCCTCCTCCCCCTCCTCCTCCCCCTCCTCCTCCCCCTCCTCCTCCTCCTCCTCCTCCTCCTCTTCCTCCTCTTCCTCCTCCTCCTTCTCCTCTTCCTCCTCCTCCTCTTCTTCTTCTTCTTCTTCTTCTTCTTCTTCTTCTTCTTCTTCTTCATTTCAGAGCTTTGGGTCTAGTATTCAAGTCTTTCATGCTTTTGGAATTAATTTTTGTACATGGTGAGAAATAATCACCTTTCAGGGCTGGAAAGATGGCTCAGTCAAGAGCACTTACTACTCTTGTATAAGATTCAGGTTTGGTTCCCAGAATTCACACTGCAGCTCAAAACCATCCATAAAAATGCCCTCTTTGGGGCTCTGCAGGCAATGCACAGATGTGATGCACACACATACATTCAGGCAAAACACTAATGCATGAAAAGTAGAATAATCTTTTACCAAAAATTTAAAGAATGAACTTTTATTCTTCTCCAGGAAGATATCCAGTTTTCATTCTTTTACAGGTAAATATCTAGCTTTCCCAGCACCATATTTTGAGATGCTCTCTTTTCTTCAATGTGTATTTTAGTTATCTTTGTCAAGAATTAGGTTGCTAAATGTCTTTGCTAAATTTCCTTTGACCAGTGTGTCTACATTGGGGCAGTGACATGCTGTCTTTGTCACTGTGGCACTGTAGTGGGCCTTGACATCCGGAGTCTGACACCTCCAGCAGTATTTATTGTTTGGGATCATTGACTCTCTGGCATCATTTCTGCTCCCATATAAATTTTAGGATTTTTTTTTCTGTGAAAAATTGAATTGTAATTCTGATGCAAATTACATTGAACATTTGGGTTGACTTTGATACAGTGACCTTTTCACAATATTAATCCTACTGATCCATAATCATAGGTGGTCTTTCCATCTTATGATTTCTTCCTCAGTTTCTTTAATGTTTTAAAATTTTCATTTATAAGACAGACTGTGGTGGTGCACACCTTTAATCCCAGCACTCAGGAGGCAGAGGTAGGCAGATCTCTGTGAGTTTGAGGACAGTCTGGTCTACAAAGTTCCAGGACATCCAGGATTATTACACAGAGAAACCCTCAAAAAATCCCCCAGAGCCGGGCGGTGGTGGCGCACGCCTTTAATCCCAGCACTCGGGAGGCAGAGGCAGGCGGATCTCTGTGAGTTCGAGGCCAGCCTGGTCTACAAGAGCTAGTTCCAGGACAGGCTCCAAAAAACCACAGAGAAACCCTGTCTCGAAAAACCAAAAAAAAAAAAATCCCCCAGAACAATTTTTTTTTCATTTATAAGTAATTCACTTCCTTGTTTAGGTTTGTTCTAAGGAATTTTCTTTGTAAGCTATGGTAAATGGGGTTGTTTCCTTGATTTCTTTCCTGGTGTGTTTGTCCTTGTAGGTAAGAAGGGCACAGACTTGGATATGTTAGTTATGCTGAAACCATTCATCAGCTCTGGGAGTTTTCTGTTGGAGTTTTGAGGATCATGCATGGATAGAATCACATCATCATCCAATAGGACTGCTTCCATTACTGTGTGTATCCCTTTTTCTTACTCCTCTGGTCTAACTACTCCAGCTAAGATTTCAAGCACTGTATTGAACCAAAAAGGAAAGAGCGAGCAGCCTTGTCCTGTCCTCAGTCTCAGTGAGAATATCCTTCAGTTTTTCCCTATTTAACAAGATGGTGGCTATATGTTTGTTGTACATGACCTTTATTGTGTTGAGATATGTTCCCTCCACCACTAGTCTTTCAAGGGTTTTTCTCCCAAGGTTATGTTGAGTTTTGTCGAAAGTCTTTTCTGAATATATTGAGATGATCATGTGATTTCTGTTTTTAGTCCACTCATGTGATAGATTACATTCATTAATAGGTTATATTTATTGATCCCTAAATCCCTAGAATAAAGTCAAGTTGATTATGAGGAACAACCTTTTTTGATGTGTTCTTGAACTCAGTTTGCAAGTGTTACATTGAAAATTTTTGTGTCTATGTTCATCAAGGGAACTGGCCAATAATGTTTGATATCAGGGCAATAATGGCCTTTTTAAAGGCAGTGTTTGAACAGTAGAGGGAAGTGCACAAAGAGCATTGCGTGATATGCAGAGGCTGTGGGGGTGCTAGGACTGAATGGAGATACAAAATAATGAAACCTCCTGCCTGGGTATTATTTTTCAGTCTTTCTGTTCCAGGCTAAACTCATTGATTTTAACTAGTTCTGACTTTCAGGGATTCTCAGTCCCTCTGCTGTGCAGTTTTCTGTGAGTTGGGACCAGCCAAAGGCACTGTTTGCTCAGGTGTGGTTACTGCAACCCCACCCTGTTGGCATGGGCAGCAGCTAGTGGAGGCACTGTTAAGAGGTTGTCTGTACTTCCCACGGTTTCGGTCCTCATAGATGGTGGTCCCAGTGGCAGTTGCTGGGGACCCCGTAGATAAAAATCTAGATTTTGTGGATTTCCTGAGAGAAGAATGACAGCCTGGTTTGCAACCAACTTCAGAGTCCCCATTCTTCAGCTGCAGTGGGCCCTGAGTTGGTTGCTGTCTCAGCAGGTCCATCAGTGGTAGAGAACTCACTCTGTAGACTAGATGGCTTCAAACTCAAAAATCCCCCTACCTCTGCCTCCTGAGTGCTGGAATTAAAGGTGTTCAAAGACAGGGTCTCACTGCGTACCCCAGGGTAAAGCTTTCAAATCCCCTGCCTCAGTCTTTCAATTGGACAAATTATCATTTTGAAATTCTTATTGAAATTAAACCATACAAAAATATAAAAGTATACAATGTATCATAAAATCAGTTGTTCGAAGTAATGTTAATACAAACTGTTTGATGGACACTGAGCACTTAGTCTTGATTCTTAGAACTCTTAGGAGATAATTTAGAGGTACTTTGTTCAGCCCATTTTATTCCCAGCTTTGGTGTTGTAGGGAGAGTGATTTAGAGCTGCATAGAGTCTTAAAGATTATCAAATCCAATCTTCTCAAAGATGAAAATTTGGTTCAAGGAAAATCAAACAAATACCTCAAGTTGCATTCTCAAATTTACTTCATTAAAGAATACCAACCAAGATGGAGTCCTCTGATGTTTACACAATTGCTCCTTTTGGCATGTGATCCCTGGGCAATTTCCTACATACATCAATCACATGACTTCTTCTGATTCATTGTATTGGTCTGAGGTCTGCAATACCAAGCAATATCCTTCCTGAATTCTGGACTAAAATATAGATGTTCCTTGAGTTATGGTTTTGTTATATGTCCTGAAAAACACATTGTAAATGGAAAATGTCATAAGTCAAAAATACATCTACTGCACTGTTCCACGACCATTTACCTTAGTGGCACAGAATGCTGTGGAGTGTAGGTTGTCTGCCCTTGTGATTTCATAGCTGCCTGGGAGCTGTCATTTACTGCTGCTGGCCAGCATTAGAAGAGAAGATCAAATTTCAAACATATGGTTAACTCAGAAACTAGAGTGGGATGAAGAAGAAGGAGGAGGAGGAGGAGGAGGAGGAGGAAGGAAAGAAGGAAGGAAGGAAGGAAGGAAGGGAGGGAGGGAGGGAGGGAGGAAGGAAGGAAGGAAGGAAGGAAGGAAGGGAAAAACTCAACTTTATGTTACTCATCAGCTGCCAGGTCCTTTCGCCCTAATTGGATAAGAATTGTGGGTTTGCAATGGGAAGCATTTCCGGTGATGGCAGACCCTAAGTCTTCAGCACTCAAGACCTGTCTGTGGGCTGGACTGGTGGCCGAGAGACTTACAGTTCCAAACCCTGAGGGCTAGGCACATATGCTCTGGACCTTTGATGCCGGATCTATGGACTCAGGTTGGAGGTTTGCTATTTGAGTCTTTAACTACCAATAACCTCAGGACTTGACAGATACTGCCCTCTTGTTTTCAGGGGCGGTGGCCCAGCATCCGTGAGCAGCAGCAGATAGTACCTTCTAGTATTACAGCTCTGATACAGGTTGCAAGGAATGGGACCCTCGGCTCTCCAGTGACACATTACAGCTCTCAGGCTCCCCAATCCTGGGCAGCTGCTAGCGCTATAGCTCTTGGTCCAGATGTGTAAAATTCTGGGGTTTAGCAGTCCTCTGAAATGTTTGCCATGCCTGGGGCTCACAGTTTTCTTTCTTTGGTTCATCACCTCTACTTCCCATCATTTCTGCTCCATCCATTGTCTGGAATTCTTCCGTGACTCTCCTGGCCTTACTATTGCTGCAACTACTACTGCAGCCTTCAAAACTCTGCTGTGTTTCTCATCCCCACCCTTGGTGTCGCCACCTCAGCCTGCTCTGCTGATAAGAATAAACTACGACGGAGCAGGACCCGAGCCGCGCACCGCTGCAGCCCGGCGTTCAGCCCCCCCATGAACGCGGCCATGCCCAAAAGAAAGGCTGAAGGGGATACTAAAGGAGATAAAACCAAGGTGAAGGACGAGCCACAGAGAAGATCGGCAAGGTTGTCTGCTAAACCTGCTCCTCCAAAGCCAGAGCCCAAGCCTAAAAAGGCCCCTGCAAAGAAGGGAGAGAAGGTACCCAAGGGGAAGAAGGGGAAGGCTGATGCTGGTAAGGATGCCAATAATCCTGCAGAGAATGGAGACGCCAAAACAGACCAGGCACAAAAAGCTGAAGGTGCTGGAGACGCCAAGTGAAATGTGTGCGTTTTTGATAACTCTGTACTTCTGGTGACTGTACAGTTTGAAATACTATTTTTTATCAAGTTTTATAAAAATGCAGAATTTTGTTTTACTTTTTTTTTTAAAGCTATGTTGTTAGCACACAGAACACTTCATTGTTTTGGGTGGGGAGGAACATGTGTCACTAGCAGTGTCTCCCAAGCTGGATGAATGATGGTTCATGATGGAAAACATCTTTCCCTGATAATTTTGAAAGACTCCTCTTGGCTCCCAGGAGAGGCGTCCTGGGGACATGTTGACATGTGTGGGAAAACTCAGTTCATTTTTATATCCTCCTCCCCCTGTACCATCAACATAGACTTAACTCCCTTAAGATCAGAGACCTGTTGGAACCTGATCCCCAAAATTGGTTTTGCCAGTCTGTTGGGCAATCCGGACTTTGCAGTGATATCATTGAGTGTCCTCAAAAGCACAGCGGTTCCTTTTATAGAAGATTGTGGATCTGCAGATTGATAATTCTGCCATTTTCATTTCATTTCCTGAAAGTCAGGGTCGGCTTGTGAAGAGTTGTGAAACAACATCCTCTATGTGAAATGTCAGCCCTCACTCTAAACTCCTCCCCCTTTGCAGAGCATCCAATGAAGACTCACCAGGTTTTATAGTGGCTTTCTGATTTTGGTAGTCATACAAGAAGGGAGTTTGGAAGTTCTTGTATACTGTTACTGATTGTCTGCCCATGTTCTGCCTGGAAAACCATGATTGTTTATGGAAAGTGTCTTTAATAAAGCTGGATACAGTTTGGCTTGGAAAAAAAATAAAATAAAAAAAGAATAAACTACGACCAAGAAAAGATCACCAGAAAGAAACCTTGTACTGAGGACAATGCCGCAATATCTCAACTGTATGAGTGTGCCAGTGTGCACAGGCCACAGCTTGTGTGGAGGTCAGGGACAGGGAACAATGCTCCAGAGTCAGCTCTCTCCTGACATCTGCAAGCTCCAGGGGTGAGCACACTTCTACAAACTGGGTCATCTCACCGGTCCCATGTTCATTTTCAATGGACATTTTCTCTTGCTTTGGGTTCTGCTAATTATAACTTATTGAAGTGACCTTGGTAAAGAATGGCATGTCGCCACACGTAGTGTTGCTTACCTGTAACCCTAAAACTCAGGAGGCTGAGGCAGGAAGATCGTGAGTTTAGCCAGCCGAGAATACATAGTGAGTTTCAGGACAGCCTGAGCAACTTAGAAAGAAAAAAGAGACAAAAGAAAAAAGGAGGAAAATAAATAAATAAATAAAAGCCGGGCGATGGTGGCACACGCCTTTAATCCCAGCACTCGGGAGGCAGAGGCAGGCGGATCTCTGTGAGTTCGAGACCAGCCTGGTCTACAGAGCTAGTTCCAGGACAGGCTCCAAAGCCGCAGAGAAACCCTGTCTCGAAAAACCAAAAAAGAAAAAAGGAGGAAGAAAGAAGGAAGGGATAAAATAGGAAGAAAAGGAAAAGGCAAGCATCGTGGTCTATGAACTCAGCTTGCACAATGGTGGCCTTCTTTGTGTGGTAATTAATTAGGTAGAGCGTGTTTTTTGTTGGTTTATCATTAAATGTATAATTAGTTTCTCAGAAATAGTTCTACTCCAGTTTATTTCTCTTCAAATATATTTTACACTTGTGTATGTGTGTCCACTTGTGAGTGCATGAACTTGCCATGCTGCACACATGAAGGTCAGAGAACAACTTGCAGGGGTCAGTTGTCTCCTTTCACCTTGTGAGTTCAGGGGTTTGGGGTGGTTCTGTGTGTCAACTTAGCACAAAAAAGAGTCATCAGAGGAAGGAACCTTCGCTGAGAAGATGCCTCCTTGAGATCCAGCTGTAAGGCATTTTTTTCATTTAGTGACCAATGAAGGAGGGTGGTATAGAAGGAGACTGCTTGTTCATTTCCCAGTCATTCAGACCTGGATGATCACATAGAAACTATATTAATTATAACACTGCTTGGCCAATGACTCAGGCATGTTTCTGGCTAGCTCTTATATCTTAAATTAACCCATTTCTATTATTTTATATTTTACCGAGGCTTGTGGTTTGTTAACTCTTGTTTCTTGGACAGCTGCACAGCATCTGCCTCCTTCAACGGCTCCATGGCATCTCTCTGACTCTACCTACTTTCTATATCTCTGTTCGGATTTCCCACCTGGCTTTGCTCTGCTAAGCCAGTGGCTGAAACAGCTTCTTTATTAACTGATGGTAATAAAAACATATACAAAGCATACAGAGGGGGATCCACATCAGGGTGGTGCTGTTCCTGGGCTGTTGGTCCTGGGTTCTATAAGAAGGTAAGCTCAGGGCTGGAGAGATGGCTCAGTGGTTAAGAGCATTGCCTGCTCTTCCAAAGGTCCTGAGTTCAATTCCCAGCAACCACATGGTGGCTCACAACCATCTGTAAAGACGTCTGGCGCCCTCATCTGGCCTTCAGGCATACAGACAGAATATTGTATACATAATAAATAAATAAATATAAAAAAAAGAAGAAGGTAAGCTCAGCAAGCCAAGGGAAGCAAGCCAGTAAGCAGCACTCCTTCATGGTCTCTGCATCAGCTCCTGCCTCTGGGATCCTGCCCTGTTTTGAGTTTCTGTCTTGCCTTCCTTATTATTGCAGTAATAAACATCAATGCTGAAGTATGAGCTAAATATAGCCTTTCCTCCACAACTTGCTTTTTGGTCATGACGTTTCTTCACAGCTGTAGAAGTCCTAACTAAGACGAGTTTGGTACCATGAGTGGGGTATTACTATGGCAGACCTGACCATGTTTTGGGGAAGAATAGAGAAGGACTTTGGAACTTTGAGCTAAGAAAGCCATTGAGCATTGGGACCTCAGTGGGATGTCTTTTGGGAACCTGGAAGATAAGAATGTTAAGAGCAGCGCAGAAAATAGAGGCCTGGCTTGCAAAGTTTCAGAAGGAAGTCTAAAAACTCTATTAGGGCCATTTCTTATTTTGAATTAAGATCCTGTGGTTCTGGTTAGCTGAGGTTGAAGAATCAGCTGTGGTTAACAAGATACCTGAATTACTGAAGTGAAACCTTTACATTACTGGACAATTGATTCTGGTCAGGTGGAGCTAAGAAATTAGTGATGATTAAGAAGAGACAATATTACTGAGGTGAAATCTTCCAGGAAGTGTTTCCTGAGAGTGCAGAGAAGTTTTGTTCCAGAGGTGTCCAAGGTTGTACCCCATGCTGCAGCCAGACTTGGTAATATATATTCTGCTTTCCAGTTTGTACATCATGCATTCTGTTAGTCAAGGCAGGGGCAGTTCTTTGCCCAAAGACCAGTTTTTCCAAGAAGAAAACAAACTCCAAGTGGAACTCTTGGGAATAGGTCGCTGCTGCCAGGAGCAATCGTCAATAGAATCCTAAGTTACTTAAATGCCATATTTTTGAATTTGAAGTTCTTTGAAGTGCTTGAAGATTACCTGTCTATGCAGAATATAATCTCTATGCATCTAAAGAACTTGATATAGTCTAACTATGACAAACATGGATAACTATCTACCTGTAATTCTTAATATCTTTATAGCTTTAAAGACTAAGGCTTCATATTTAAAAATCAGCAGTCTTTAAACAAATGTGCATCCTACTGCACGTACTGGTTTTGTGGGAGCCTAGGCAGTTTGGATGCTCACCTTACTAGACCTGGATGGAGGTGGGTGGTCCTTGGACTTACCACAGGGCAGGGAACTCTGATAGCTCTATGGGCTGACAAGGGAGGGGAACTTGATTGGGGGAAGGGTAGGGAAATGGGAGGCGGTGGCGGGGAAGAGACAGAAATCTTTAATAAATAAATAAACGGAAAAAAATAAACAAATGTGCAGCAAATGAGGACAATGACCTCAAAATGTAAACAATATATATACATATATATATATATGTATCTTGATCAGAGGTAGAAATGTATAGTGCAATATGATAAATATATTCTAAAAATGCATCAATATACAAAATATCTTAAGCAGAGGTAGAAATATGCATGCATATAATATGACAAAATAACTTTGCATAGGTGCACAAATATTGTAAACAGAAATGGGAGCATATTCAATATAACAAATATAATTTGAATTTTTACCAATATATAAGAATCTATACCAATGTAAATTGTCTAAAAAGAATAGCTCACAAGTAATACGCTAATCTATCTATTATCCCATCCCATCAACTTTCTTTTTTTTTTTCAAAAGATATCCCTGAGCCTACTTCATTTCCGTTCTATACCATTTTCTTTTAACCAACGCTAATAAATGTCCCTAAGCCTGAGGACAAACTTGGTTTGGAGAGGGGACATGGGTTTTTAGCTATCATTACAGCTATTATGGGGGATGTTATTTCTATGGGATCCTGTAAAATCTAAAATGATGTGGGAGGAGGGGAGGGAGTGGGAACTTGGATTGGTATGTATAATGAAAAAAAGATAGTTTGTTTTCTTTTCTAAAATAAATAAATAAATAAAAACTAAAATGATGGTTAAGTTTCAAGGTTACTGTCTGGTACAACTGCAGATAGTCTCTGCGTGGTCAGTAGTGTCCTTCTGAAGTTCTTATTTGGAGTTCTGGCCAGAACATTGCAAGAAGGTGCACCATCTCAGCTAGCCGAGTTAGAATCATCTTGAGCAGTTTGTAACCCAAAACAGATCTTTTTTTTTTCTTGTTGCTCTTTTTTTTAATTAATTAATTTATTTATTTTTATTATGTATACAATATTCTGTCTGTATGCCTGAAGGCCAGAAGAGGGCGCCAGACCTCTTTACAGATGGTTGTGAGCCACCATGTGGTTGCTGGGAATTGAACTCAGGACCTTTGGAAGAACAGGCAATGCTCTTAACCACTGAGCCATCTCTCCAGCCCCTTGTTGCTCTTTTTTTTTTATTGATTTTTTTTTTGAGCACTACATTTTTCTCTGCTCCCCTCCTTGGCTCTCCCCTCCCCTTCAACCCTCTCCCAAGGTCTCCATGATCCCAATTTACTCAGGAGATCTTGTCTTTTTCTACTTCCCATGCAGATTAGATCTATGTATGTCTGTATGTCTCTCTTAGGGTCCTCATTGTTGTCTAGGTTCTCTAGGATTGTGATAGTGGGCTGGTTTTCTTTGTTTTATGTTTAAAAACCACTTATGAGTGAGTACATGTAATAATTGTCTTTCTGTATCTCGGTTACCTCATTCAATATGATGTTTTCTAGCTCCATCCATTTTCCTACAAAATTCAAGATGTCATTATTTTGTCTGTTCTGTAGTACTCCATTGTGTAAATATACATTTTCCTTATCCATTCTTCGATTGAGGGACATTTAGGTTGTTTCCAGGTTCTGGCTATGACAAACAAAGCTGCTATGAACATAGTTGAGCACATGTCCTTGTGGCACGATTGAGCATCCTTTGGATATATATCCAAATGAGGTATCACTGGGTCATGAGGAAGGTTGTTTCCTCTGTTGAGAGTTCTCTGTTTAGGTCTATACTCCATTTTTTTATTGGATTATTTGTTCTTTTGATGACCAATTTCTTGAATTTTTTGTATATTTTGGAGATCAGACCTCTGTCTGATGTGGAGTTAGTGAAGATCTTTTCCCATTCTGTAGGCTGTTATTTTGTCTTGTTAACTGTGTTCTTTGCTTTACAGAAGCTTTTTAGTTTCAGGATGTCCCATTTATTACTTATCTATCAGTGTCTGTGCTTCTGGGGTTATACTTAGGAAGTGGTTCCCTGTGCCAATTCGTGATATCAGCATGAAGAAGAATAAATAGACCCACATCTATCACCATGCACAAAACTCAAGTCCAAATGGATCAAAGACCTCAACATAAAGCCAGCCACATTAAACCTTATAGAAGAGAAAGTGGGAAGTACGCCAAAACCGATCTTAAAGTGGTACTATCAGCATAATGGCATCATATCAAACAGGGGGAATAGTTGTTGTGGGTCCCCATCTTCTTCCTGGAGACTGTAAAGATTACTACAGGAAAATTTATTGTTCATTATGTAAAACTTAAACATTATTTATATTAAAACAGAAAATTTGAATTTCTATAGACATATATTTAACAAAAGATACTATAGAGACAAAAATAGGTATGGGGAGAAGTAAAATTTTTGAGAGCAGAGTTTTGATAACCTTAGTCCCTAGATTTTATCTTCCTTCTGTCCCACACCAGGTGGCTCCTGATATGAGACAGAAACTCTCATGTTTTTTTTTTAACAACATGTTTGGATTTAAAGAAGGATAGCCACTGTCCAACTTCAAAGCCAGCTTTGGTTTTTAATTGGGAACTACCATTATATGTTTGTAAATAAAATATTACCCTGCAGAGGATATTGGTATCATAAATTAGACTTTTCTTTGCTTGGTGATTTTTTTAATAGCTATCTTTTCTTCTTTAAGAATTTAGATGTCCAAGGTCTCTTGACTTTTCGAAGATGGGTATTTTCCTGCAAATATAAATACCCTGCCCCCAACCCTTATGAGGTTTCCTTACAACCTGTTGATTGTCACCTCTGTGGATAAGCTGTCATTTCTCTTTATCAAGAGGTTTCTCCTTTTTAAACTGAATCTTGATTAAGTTTGATGGTATCCATAGCTTTCCTTCTCCTGGGGAAACTAGAAGTTCCCACAACAGTGGCGGCTCATGCCTGTACTCTCAGCTACTTGGGAGGCTATGGCAAGAGGTTTTGCAAGTTCAAAGTCAGCCTTCGAAACTTAGCAAGGCCACCTGTCTCAAAGTTTTTAAAAAGGGTCTAGAGGAATAGCTCAGTAGTGGAATACTTTCTTCTCATTCCCTAGGTTCAATGCTCAGTGCCACAAATAATACTTAGTAGCTTTTTTAAAAAAACTGTATAGTCAGTAGTAGGATTATTGCTGTGTCAAATACCTGAGATAATCCTCTTATAAAGAAGTTTCTTTAGGCTCACCACGAGCCAAAACCACTGTGGTCTATGACCATTTGTCCTGTGACTTTGGACCTGTGGTGGCTCATCATAAATAGAAGGTGTAACAGATAAAAACAGCTGACCTCATGCTGGGATGGGACAGAAAAGAAGGAGCCAGGGTGCCTATCTTCATGGAAAGTCATCCCAAACAACCTTCCAATACCACTACACCGTGAACCTAGCCTTTAACACACTGACCTTTGGAGACACTGTAAGTTCTAACGATAGCAGATCCAGGCAGACACATAGCTGTTCAGCAGGTGGATTCTGTTCTTGACTCTGTTCCTACTTTAAAGTTGCTGATAATGCTTCTGTGTTTCTTCTTTCCTATTGAAAAATGTGAATCATATTTAAAAACAAGATTTCAAAGCAGTGAAACCTCTTTAAACACACGAAAAACTGACTACTTTAGGATAAATACTTGTAAACCCTGGATGAACTCGCCAGTTCATTATTTATATACTAACTTCTTTATATGTGTGTAACAATAATAATTAAAGAGAAAGAGGCCATGCATGTCAGAGGGAGTGGAGGTAATGTGGGAGGATATGGAGGGACAGAAGAAGAAAATGATGTATGTATAGTACACATGTGTTAAATTAAAAATGAATAAATAAAGTATTGTTACCCACATATAATGGAATAAGTGAATAATTAGTGGGTAATAAGTTCTAATTCTGAATAAATTAGGACCTTTAGAGATATTACATATCATGCCAGAGGAAGATGAAAAGATATCTTAAATGAAAAGACATGGTTTGAGGTGGGGTATTTAGCCAGTTCTGGAAGCTTCCAGAAAACTTTCTAGAGGAGACAAGGACTGAGTATTGAAAACTGAGTTCCTGTGAGTCAGGTGGAAAGAGCATATTAGGTGGTAGGAACAGTGAAAGCAAAGGTATCTGTAAGGTTCATGGTAGAGCGAACAGGTCAATGAGTGGGAAGGAACTACGTCTTGTATGCATTCAGTATAAATTGATGTGGACCACCTCACATGGTAGGCAGTTTGTGAAATGCTTTACACTTGATTGTAGTATAGTCAGGTTTATCACAGATGATGACTAGACAGAAGGAAGTTTGATGGGGAGCAGGACCTGAGCACTGTAAGTAGCCAAGACAAGAAAAACACAAACAAACTGAGGAATAAAATGTGGTTATTGTTGCCAAAACAGAAGGAAACGAGAATGCTAGACTATTTAGGGAAACAAAATAAGCAGCATTTTGAGTGTAGGTGAATGTGGCTTGGGGAATCATAAGAGAGGATGATGAGCCCAGGAGTTCTCCTAGGATACTGGCTTTAAGAGTCCTCGATGTAGAGGGAGCTGCGGGCCGCTTCCCACCACCTGGCTCCCAGCCGCCTTAGCTAGCTTATGTCCCGAAATAACAACACACAAATTGTATTCTTTTAAACACTGCCTGGCCCATCAGTCCTAGTCTCTTATTGGCTAACTCTCACATCTTGATTAACCCATTTTTAATAATGTATGTAGCACCACGAAGTGGCGGCTTACCAGGAAGGATCTTAACCTGCATCCATCTTGGAGAGGAGAGCTATAGCATCTGCTTCATTGCCTTCTTCCCAGCATTCTGTTCTGTCTACTCCGCCTACCTAATTTTCTGTCCTATCAAAGGGCCAAGGCAGTTTCTTTATTAACCAATGAAAATAACACATAGACAGATGACCCTCTCACATCACCTCGAGTTTGGGATATAAGAAGGGAGGCCACCTTGGTGGCAGGGAAGATGATGAATTTGATCTGGGACACACTGGCTTTGAAGGGTCTAAGAAACATCTATGTGCTTCTGTGTATCTGTCACATTAGCAGAGTGTCAGGTTATGAATCTGATGCGCTCACGCTAGAAATGAAGTTATAGGAATGAGCACCATGGAAATGGTACTTAATCTACAGCTATACACTTTTACAGGGAGAATGGGAGATGGAAGTAAGTTTGCATGTAACAAATGACCCCTGAGAAAAAGAAAAAAATTAGCAGAGCAGCCTGCAGAACAAGAGAAAAACTTTTCCAGTTATTCATCTGGCAAGAGGTTAATCTACACAATCAAATAAAAACTCAAAAAAAAAATGTTTGGATGTTCACCTTCCTAGATATGGACGGAGGGGGGAGGACCTAGGACTTACCACAGGGCAGGGAACCCGGACTGCTCTTTGGACTGGAAAGGGAGGGGGAGAGGAGTGGGGGGAGGGGGAGAAGGGTGGGAGGAGGGGGAGGGAAATGGGAGGCTGGGAGGAGGAGGAAACTTGTTTGTTTGGTTTTTTTTTTTGTTTGTTTCTCCTTTTCTCAATAAAAAAAAAATGTGAACACCAAAAGAAGTGATCTGCTGTCAGGTACATACCTATATCCCAGCACAGGAGGCAGGAACAGGAGGACAGAGTGAGTTCAAAGCCACTTAGGTGAGTTCCAGACCTGGTGGATCACATAATAATAACACCCTGTCTCAAAACAGACAAACACAAGAACAACCAACAAGTGGTCAAATGAACTGGACATTCAAGGGCCTCAGAGATAAGAGTATTCACAGCCTGAGAATTTGACTTGAAGGCTTTACAGAGATATTTTCACTATCTCTTCCCTTTCTGAATTCAATGTAGTATTTTCCTTAGCTGAAAGGGGGGGGTGGGGAGAGAGAGAGAGAGAAGAGAGAGAGAGAGAGAGAGAGAGAGAGAGAGAGAGAGAGAGAGAAACCAAGATCAAACTATCAAACTAGACAGGAACTGAGCCCTCCTTGTTCATGGTATTTTTGTTCCAAATGACGATGGTAAGCAATTTCAGACTCCAGTCTGGTCTTACTCCTTCCAAGTGTGTTGTTCTTGAAAGGTGGTAGTGGCTGCCAAGTTTTAGAGGGCAGTGCACTCTAAACCTGCTTCAGGTCACACTGCTGACAGCAGGGATGGGCCTTAGTGGACTTTATGACCGTGGCCACATAGGAAAATCATGCAGTATGCAAGTGATTGTCCACCACACGCCCGCAGTCTGTTACTAAGCAACTCCCAGAACAGTGCAAACAGCAGGTCTGGGTGCATTCCAGATTAAACCTGAACAGAAAATAGTTACTCCAAGTAAAAAATTCATTAATTTAATGTATATGTATTCTGGGGCTGAAAAGGTGGCTCAGCAGTTAGGAGTGCTTGATGCTCTTGACGATCCGGGTTTGGTCCCCAGTTCCCATATAGGGTGGCTCACAACCACCTGTAATTACAGCTCCAAGGGGTTTGACACCACCTCCTGGTTTCCTCCGGCCACACACTCACACAGACACTTAAAATAAATCTAGAAATACATGCACCATGCAAACCAAATGTACACTCCATATCCATTACAAAAATATCCTCAGCCTTCACCATCTTGGCATTTGATGCCCTTCAAGGGGTCAGCTACTGACAAGCAATAAACGATAGTTTTTGTTCAACAGTATATTGCTCTGAGGATAGAATCCAGGTTTCTCCCCATTGATACTGGGACCAGGTATTAAAATCACCAGATTAAAGAGGAAATACCCATTTATAAAACACTTACTCTAGTTAATTCTTAGTTATTTTCAGCTAATTCTCACAATATTCCCCCATAATGGAGGTGTGGTTATAAGCAGATTATAAGCAATGCTCTTCATTATAAGTAGATCCAAATTAGAATCACTTAGGCATTCAAGATAGAATTCAATGGAGGACATCCCAACAGGGTAACTGATGGGAAAAAAGCCATCCTGAATATGCATGGCACCATCCCACGGGCTCCTCTAAAATGAAAGGGTAAAGGAGCCCAGAGGGCTGGAGTTCCTTTTCTCTGCTGCCTGGCACTGACCCATGCCTGAACTGCTCTTGGCTGCCACGCCCTGGCTGCCCTGGTGGACTGAGGCATCTAAGCAAAACAAGCCTCTCTCCCCTGAGTCGTCTATGACAGACATTCTGTTTCAGCAAGGAGAAACTGGATACAGTGGGAGTTCCCATTTTACAAACGCTGAGAAGCACAAATCTAGGAAACGTGACCAAAGGGTTTTACAGCAGACGTGGCAAAACCAAGGCTGAGTGTTCGTCTGACACTCTATGCTTCATGCTTTATGACCGTGCTCCGCTCTAAGGAAACTCTGGGAACCCGGGTGCCTTCAGGAACTAGGATGCATGTATACTGATTTCACACTTCACTTCGATCTTTTCTACCTTGGGCTTTCTCGGGCCATATGTGAGTTGGTGTATACACTTTCCCAGAGATCCTTGGGCATCTAGGATCACTGTGTCGGTCTGATTTGACCTTTCAAGTATACTCTTTAATCAAGTTCCAAATTTCAAAGTTTAATACCTGGTGAGCCCAAGGAAGACAGTGACTCATGATCTTTCTTGCTAATTGAGGTGAGAGAGCAAGAATGATGAATATAGCACTATTCTTCCGGCACTGATTTGCTCTATCAGAAATCAGCTGCTAATATCTGCCAGGCTTTGCAAGTGGCATGGGCCCTTCCTGGAACCACGCCCACATTAGCTGACTAATGCCTGCCTTATTTTCAAGGAAGCTTTTGAGACATTTCCTGCCTATTGTCTTTGTGTCATTTCCCCCTGAGTGACAGGAATACTCCCTTTATTTTCACTCTTTCTAGACTCTAGAAAAGGTTTTATTACATGTGTCATGCTGGATTAACTAATCTCACATCAACACCGCTTGAACAGGTTAAAGGCAAGGTCCTCCCTTGACAAGTCACAAAATGTGCTTTCCAGAGTAGAAAGCTGGGGCTGGAGAAATAGCGCACTGTTTAACACGTAAGCATGAGGGCCAGCGTTAAGATCTCTAAAATGGACGGGAATTCAGACATGATCGTGGCGTAGGAGGTAAAGACAAGAGAATCCCCAGAAACTAGAGGGCCAGCTAGCCTGGCATGCAGGGAAGATAACAAGAAACCCTATCTTAAACAAGGTTGAAGGAAAAACTGAAACAGAAGGTTTACAGAGGCTGGGGTGGGTGGGGGGGAGGAAGGGAGGGAGGCAGGGAAGAAGATCTTTAAAAAAAAGAGTAGAAGATGAAACAAGGTGCCGAGACAATTCATTGGGGAAAGAGTCAACTTTTCAACAGTTTGCTTGGACACTCGACACTGATGTGAAAGAATGGAACTGGAACCTCACAAGTGGAACAGAGTTAGTTCAAAACAAATCAGCTACAAGATACAGGCACTACAAATATAAAACTCTTAGAAGAAAACATAGGAGTGAATTTTTCTTGACCTTTGGTTAAATGGATATGATATCAAAAGTAAAACCAACAAAATTAGGGAAGATAAAGTAGAACATAAAAAAAATTGCCAAGTGTGAGTAGCACTTAATCCCAGGAGGCAGAGGCAGGTGGATCTCTGTGAGTTCAAGGCCAGTCGGGTCTACACAGTGAGTTCCAAATCAGTCAAGGCTACACAGTGAGACCCTGTCTCAAAAGAATAAAATAAAAATTTCTGTATATCAAGAACACCATTAAGAAAGTGAAAACAGCCAGGAGGTGGTGGCACACACCTATAATCCCAGCACTTGGGAGGCAGAGGCTGGCGGAGCCAAATAAATAAATAAATAAATAAATAGAAGGAAAGAAAGAAAGAAAGTGAAAACATAACTTACATACGTAAAGAAAATATTTGCAAGTCATTTCTCTGACTTGTTTGTATCCCAAACACATATTAAAATCTAACAATAAAATGACAACGCAATTACAAACGGCCAACACAACTGAAAGACTGCTCTCCAAAGAAGACATGCATACATGAAAACACATAAAAACAGTCTGAGCGTTAGCAGGCATTTGAGAAACAAAGCAAAAGTGAGATGCAACTTCATACTTTTCTAGGATGGAAATTTAAAAAAAAAAAAAGACAAATGTAAGTACTGGCAAGAATGTGGAGCCGCTGGAGACCTCGGCCATCGCTGCTGGGGTTGTAAAATGCGGAAGCCACTTGGGAAAGCCTGACAGCTCCACATAGGCTAACGGTGGACTGAGGACACAGCTGAGCGGTTCCATGATTACCTGGTTTCTCAGAGCCCAGGCTCCCAACACCAGGAAAACAAACAGAATTACAGGGTTGCCATTGGAGTTGGATTTTTTGAATTTGGGGAAAATCTTAAGTGTACTGTACTGGGTACTGGGGGTAAGTCAAGGAGTTAGAGGAAGAACACAGGCATCGTCAGAGGAAAGAGTGCTGGGGCAATCTTTTGTTGTTGTATCAACAAACCAAAGAATGTTTTGGATAGGTAAACCATTTATACGGTGTGTTAGAGAAGACTGGGGAGGAAAGCATCAGAGTAAAGAATTTTAAAAATTAATTTTCACTTATTTGAGCATTTCACATAATATTCTTTGATCATATTCTTTCCTCTCCCCAACTCTTCCCTATCCTCCCTTACCTCCCTACCCACCCAACTTAAGGTTGTAAAGATGGTTTTTATTTGGGTTGTCACTGTTTTCTTTAAAGTTAATTCCAGTTGACTGATATAGTAGCTTTAGCGTCTATGCCAGGACAATTAATTGGCAGGGATTAGCAGACCAGATCTTTCCCTACAGGTGACAGCCTCTTCCATTTCGTAATAAATCTCTGTGCTCAGTCTGTGGATGGGCCACATTATTAGGTACTGTCTCTAGCTCCTTTTTGTTTGTTTGCTTTTGATTTTTTAGCAGAGGACTGGAACTATTGGTCTTGCATGCTTCCTTGTGAGTAAGTGTCTCTCATCTTCAGCCTTGACTTGATGCTGTACGCAACCCCAGCCTAGAGAGGGGCCACACAGGCTATAAGGGCAGACAAAACTTTAAAAGAGAAGCACATTAGATCATAAGTGTTGGGTTCTTTGAATAATTGTAATGTGGGAGGGAATAAAAATGGCAAAGGAATATTTTTTAAGATATTTGTGGTATCTAAATGCAGAGATGAACCCTGGCATACAAAAGAATGAATGGTTCCACCCTGAAAAGTAAGCAAACTCTCATGTATAGGTCTAGTATATGAAGGAGAATGCCAGGGTTGGGGATTTAGCTCAGTGGTAGGGCGCTTGCCTAGCAAGTGCAAGGCTCTGGGTTTGGTCCTCAGTTTCTCAGCAGAGAGAGAGAGAGAGAGGGAGAAAAAGAGAGAGAGAGAGAGAGAGAGAGAGAGAGAGAGAGGGAATGCCCAGTTTTGTTTTCCACCCTGTTCACAATCCTCTTTGCTTTAGGCCTAGAAGTTACCTGGAAGTTCTGGGTTTTCTAACTGGCAAGGCTACTCCTAGCATTTTAGAAGATGAGGTCATCTCAGTTTCTGAAGGCCAAGGATCCCCCAGCTAGTGACCAAAGGACAGAGCCACTGCCACCATCAAGCCAAATGAGAGTATGCCTCAAAGACTATAGCCCAGAACAGGCCTCTCAGCATCCCAGTCTACCATTGCTTACCTGGCTGGCTGGATCTTCAGATAAGGAGTTCCCAGGAGTGCACTGCCTGAGACTAGTTGCCTAAATCTTCTAGCACAAGAGCTGCTGTCACAGGAATGTCAGGTCACAAACCAAGAGAGAGAGAGAAATTGGCTCTATTTGAAAGGCTTAAGTAGCCAGGCATGGTGGTTCACCTTTAATCCCAGCATTTTGAGAACAGAGGCAGGAGGATATCTATGAGTTCAAGGTCAGCCTAGTCTACACAGTGAGTTCCAGACCAACCAAGGCTCCACAGCAAACCATATCTCAAAAAATAACACAAACTTAAAAAAGGCTAAGAAAAACCAATATGCTTTGGTCTGCAATGCTCTGGCTCGCCACAATCACTGAGGTTCTAGTCCACCTCAAATATTTAACAGGGACACAGTATTTTTCTGGGAACTTTAGTTTATAGCTCCCATTAGCCAAACATCACATTTTAGGCATACAGAGGCCTAATATTCCATGTCCTCTGGTGTGAAGACAGCTTATTCCTAAGATTGGATTTAGATGAAACTGAGAAGACAAGAAAGCAGTCTCAGGAGGTAGAAGAAGCTGGCAAAGCAACTAAGGAAAAAGTTCCTGGATCATATCAAATGTATTGGCCATCATAGTCTGGATCTGGACTTTCTCTTTTGTGCTCTGTATCTGACATGGTATTTACATGTGATATATAACAGAAGTATTTATCTAAAGTTAATTAAGAACTGAGTGCGACCTAAGGAAGCAAAGTAGGGGGTATATATGAAACTGTGAATGAATCCACTTTCTAAAAAAAGAACTAAAGGTCGTAGCCGAGAGAAACAGGCTTTTTATCTTTGTTTATTTAATCAACCAAAAATGCATTTATGCATCAGTTTTATTTAGAGTACTGTATTTTAAGTTTTCTTTATTGAGAAAAATTTGTCATACAATATGCTCTAATCATAATGCCCCCTCCTCCAACTCCTCTCCATCTCTCCACCTACCCAACTCTATGTTTGCGCTCTCTCTCTCTCTCTCTCTCTCTCTCTCTGGTGGCATCAACAACAAAAACCAGAATTTTTTTAAAAAAGGAGAACACATACATACAAAAAAAACAAAACATAAAAACACAAAATTGGAAAGCATAATATGCAAACAAAAAACCAGTAAACAAAAAAAAGTCCAAACAAAGCAACGTGAGACAAAAAGTCTACAAAAATAGCACTGAGTTCATTTTGTGTTGGCTTCTACCGCTGAGCATGGAGCGTGCCCTGAAATGTGGTTAACAGCCTAGTGAGAAACAGTCATTTTCCATAGGAGAAAACTAATTTTTCCTTTGCAAGTGGATGTCAATTGGAGATAACTTCTTGATTAGGAATAAAAGCTTTTATGTCTACTTCCCCCTCTCAACACTGGGACCCCATCTAACTCAAAACTGTGTTTGCCTGTGCATGCTGCCAGGCTCTGTGAGCTAAGATGTTGGGTACTGAATTTCAATTTAGCAAATTCAAGAATCTTTTAACTATCATCAACTTTATTATTTCCTGTGCCCTTTCTTTACATTCCAACTTTCATCACCTTTTCTACATTACACAAAACCTCTAGAATTTGTCCTAATATATTTTTTCTTTTTTATTTTTGTTTGTTTGTTTGTTTGTTCATTGAGACAAGGCTTCCCTGGGTAACAGTCCTAGCTGTCCTAGAACTAGCTCTGTAGACCAGGCTGGCCTCGAACTCACAGAGATGCTTGCCTCTGCCTCCTGAATACTGGGACTAAAGGTGTGCACTACCACCTCCTGGCCTAATATATTTTCATTTTGAATAATCTTTTCTTTTAGGATCAAATCTTATTTTGCTATATAAAATTATTCTCATCCAAAAGCATTTTCCTTTTTCACTAATCTTCCTTACCAACAATAAAATTCATATCTATGGCTTTAGATCTCTTTTTCTTATATGACAGTTCCTTTCTATTTTTTATATCTTTCTTATCCTGAAAATATCTCTTTCTCAATAACACAATTAATTATATTTTAAGTGATAACTCAGAAAACTGTACTTGAAACAAAGAAAACAACACACACGTGCTTTCCAAATGCTTAACAGTCATAAACACAGGCAAAACATTAACGTTGAAGGCATAAAATAAAAATTATATAATGGAACACTATATAATATAATTATATGCCTATATAATTAAAGTTGAAGTTCATAAAAGAGAAATTATATAATGAAACATATTAAGATTATAAATCTCAAGATGTCTTCATTTTTTTCAAGTAATATTATCCTTGAGAATTCCATACAATATATTTGGCCATATCTGTGCTCTCTACTTACCCACCCAACTCTCCCCATCCCCCAGCACCTTGATCAAGTCCGGTTTGTGTTGCCCAACTACACTTGGAAGTAAGGCCTGCTTTGGAGCATGGTCAACCCACATCACTAAAGAAAACCAGCTCTCTCCCAGCAGATAACAAATGCCAGCAGCTACTCAGCTCGTAGTGGGATTTGGGTGCCCATGTTCCCTCCTCCATGCTGGGATTTTGTCTGGTTGAGCTTGAACAGGTCACGTGCACACACTATCATAATTGCTGGGAGTTCATATGCATGACTGTCCTGTTGTGCCTGCAAAAACGTTTTCCTTAATGTTATCCAGCACCTCTGTCTCCTACAACCTCTCCACCCACCCTTCTGAGAGGATTCCCTGAGCCTTGGGTAGGGAATGTGATATGTACATCCCATCTGGGACTGAGCACGCCACAGTCTCTTTTCCTCCACACATTTAACCAGTTGAGGATCTCTTCACTAACTGCCACCTATCGCAAGGAGAAACTTCTCAGATGAGGGTTGAGAGATGCATTAATTATAGGTCTAGCAATGTCATCACTGTATTACTATGCTGCAATGTTACATCCATTTTATATTCATCAAGGCTAGCCAGTAGAGACGAAGCTTCCAGATGAGCACTAGATTTATTTCTTCATGTTCTGTGACTCAAGTCCCCAGTGTCTTCTGCAATAAGAAGGAACATCAAGTTCTGAAGATTAGTCAAGACTATAACCAAGGCCTATAATGCCTAGAGGTTTTAGGGGACCTCTTAAGATGTCTTTATACATCTTTACGCAGTGTAAGAAACTCTCTTCCCACAGCTACCTGTCCCCTTAAAACTGACAAGGCTTTTCCTGCTGACAGCTGTACTCTGAGCCCTGAAGGACAGCCTAGTGATTTGATTCCTAAAGCAAACTTTTTTTTCTACCCATGGATTGTTCTAGTTCAGTGGTTTCGGTGTCTTTTGCTTATAACCACAAAGCTTGACAGCTACATTTGATCCCTGAGTGACGGCACCCCACAAGTTGTCCTGACTAATAGGTTTTCTGTACCCCAATAATAGGGTTCTATGCTGACACGATAAGCCAAATTAAGCCCAACTGACACAGTAAAGAAAGGGTTTATTTGAGCAAAGCAACTCCCAGGTGAGTTCTCCAGTTCCAGAGGTCAAGGCTGGAGAAGTTACTCTCCCGAACTAAAGCAGGGAGTTTATATAGTTTGTAGGTGAGGGATGATGACATGTCCACCACAAGCTGGGTTTGTGCCCAAGTACAGTCAAAAACTGACTGCTTTAGACAAGGTCTTGGACTGCTGGCAACTTCAGGGGAGGAAACTGTAGCAGCCACCAAGTATGCAGAACTTTAGGGTGGGATTTTTTTTTTCCTTTGATTCCTTTCTTTGTTTGGTTCACTGAGAGGGCAGGGTTTGGAGAGAAAGACAGGAATGGAGCCTTTTAGTTAGGCAGGGGAGAGCTGGAGATTCCAACCAAACATTGACTCCCCAGCACAGTGGCATATGTGTGAACACACACACACACACAATAAATGTAATTTTTCGGAGATTTTAAAAATTTTTAGAGTTGTATCTTATCCTGGACTGACAAAAATAAGAGCTTTGTAAAATCTGCTTTTAACAGTTAGAAATAATCTTAAAATGCTCATATGAACAAACATATACATGTATGCTCTTAAAATTAAGCATATACCAATAGTACTCAATGAACACTTTAAAATCTATAAAGAGGCCACATATTTTGTTTTTCATTTTCCCCTTAGGATATAAAAAAACATATAACGACAATTATATCAAAACAATTGCCAAGGATATATATAACAGCAGGTCTACACAATTATGAATGCTGTATCAGGGACCTCAAAGGACAGCTAACATAATTAAGAGAAGGGAGACTTTTGTTGTTGAATCCTCTGCATGAGCTTCCTCAGTAAGTGTGAAAGAAGAGTTTTCATGAAGTCCACCTCAGCTTGGAGAGAGCTTCACCCTGAAAGAAGAGAGGAGGAGAATGAGTCGTCTGAAGACATTTCTGTCAGCCATTGTAGATATGAAGGAGAGTACAGCCAAAGGCCTCTGGAAGAGTCCAGAGTAGGGAGAGAAAGTAGTACACAAAAATGGCCAGTAGATTTGGGCCATGAGAGAAGGAGGGTGGGGAGCAAGAGAAGAGGACCAAGAGGGAGAGAGCTAAGAGAGCTGAGAAGGCAGGGTTATACAGGAATGAGAAGCTGGGGGAAGGGAAACCCAAGACCTGGAGAAGCTTCAGGAGGAAAGCAGGGTGAGAAGAGCTGAAAGAGGCCCCTGCCCAGGAGGATCCATTGAGGCTTGCCTCTCAAGCTCTTAGCCAAACAAAAAAAAAACTAAATATGGACGTAGGGAGCACAACAAGTACAAGCCTCCCACAGGGTGATTTGTCTCCATTTGTCTTAGTTTGAAGAAGGGAGAAGAAACATGGGGACTCAAAAGTCAAATTGTTCTTCAGGTAAGGTATTTATTAACAGCTGTCATGGTGGGGGTCCAAGGCAAGAAAGAGGCTTCAGTTCTGCCAGAAAAACCAACTGTGACCCTAACTTGTCATAGTTAGGGTTTTGTTGTAACAAAACACCATGACCAAGGAGCAGGGCCGGACCTGGAGGCAGGAGCTGATGGAGGACTGCTGATTGCTGGCTTCCTTCCCATGGCTTGCTCAGCCTGCTTTCTTACAGACCCCAGGACCACCAGCCCAGAGGTGGCACCACCCACCATGGGCTGGGCCCTCCCCCAGTGATTACCAACCGAGAAAATACCTTACAGCTGGATCTCATGGAGACATTTCCTCAACTGAGGCTCCTTCCTCTCTGATGACTCTGGCTTTTGCCCAGTTGACATAAAACCAGCCAGTGTTGCTACTCTTAAATGTTCTGAAGGAACGGGAAGTCCTGCACTGAAAGGAATCAGGCTTGATTAATACATGGCCTGTGCTATGAAACCTGCATGTCTTTGGCTATATGACACAGATCAGACAGACACAAGATAGGGGAGTGAAGAGGGCTGATTGTGATTGCAGCCAGGCTGCCTTAGACAGACCCTGTCTGGCAGGGGCCCAGTTTTGTTTTCCACCCTGTTCACAATCCTCTTTGCTTTAGGCCTAGAAGTTACCTGGAAGTTCTGGGTTTTCTAACTGGCAAGGCTACTCCTAGCATTTTAGAAGATGAGGTCATCTCAGTTTCTGAAGGCCAAGGATCCCCCAGCTAGTGACCAAAGGACAGAGCCACTGCCACCATCAAGCCAAAAAGGATTACTCTGAAGCCTTAAAAGCTAATGGACTTTTCAGACTTGTTTGAGACCCCACAACTTTCCTCTTTATGGTCCCTCCTGTTGTGATGGCAATGTTCATTCTATGCCTATTTAGAAAGCAGGTAACTTCTTGTGTTAAAGCATCCCAGGTAGAGCAGAGTTTTCTAAGTCTTACCCACAGCCAGCCGAGGAGATTACCTGGGGTTCTGGAGTCGAAGTGTGTCTTAGTGTTCTTTATCTGTGAAGAGACACCATGATCAAGGCAACTCTTATGAAAATAAAGCATTTAATTGGGGCTTGCTTACAGCTTCAGAGATTTCGTCCACTATCAGCATGATGGGAAGCATAGTGTGAGGCAGACAGACATGGCGCTGGAGGAGGAACTGAGAGTTCTACATCAAGATCTGCAAGCAGCAGGAAGAGAAAGACTCTGGGCATGGAACAGGCTATTTGAAACCTCAAAGCCCACCCCTCATGACACAACTTCCTCCAAGATGGCCACACCTACTAGTCCTGGCAAATAGTACCACTCCATGGTGATCAAACACTCAAATCTCTGAGCTTATACGACTCTTCTCATTTAAACCACCACAAGGCTGGAATGGGCTAAGACTTCAACACTGTTGGGAAGAAGTGAAGATACTTTGCATGTGAGAAGGCTTCCCAAATGTGAAGGGAAAATTAGGCAGGATGTGATAACAAACTACATCCATCAAATTTATTTGCTGAAGTCCTGATTCCTAGTACCTTAGAAGGTGGAATTTGGCAGTAGGGCCTTTAGGAAGCAATTATGTTAGATATGAGGAATTATGTTAGATATGAGGTCACTGGGTGAGCGCTCCTCTAACACAACTCGAGTTCTTATAGCAGGAATGTTTGAACCCAAGCACACACAGAGGGAAGACTATGTGATGAAGACAGAAGAAAGACATGTATCTATAAGCCAATAAATGAGGTCCCAGACCAAAAAAAAAATCATAACTTCACAACTTTAATTTTGGATTTTAATCTTCAGAACTGTAAGAAAACAAATTTCTATTGTTCAACACCCCATCCCCACTGCAGTACTTTGTTGTGACAGGCCTAACAGACCATATAACCAGTTGGGTTTCATATAGTGAACTATTCGACAATAAGGACCTATTAGGATTGGGGATGTAGCTCAATGGTAGAGGGTTTGCCTCTCTTATGCGCTGAATTCCATCCGTAGTCTGGGGTGGTTAGTGGTGACAGAATTATCCCCAAGTGTGTCTGTCAGTCACTTTCTGTTGCAGTGATAAAATACCATGGCCAAAAGCAACTCATAGGACAAGAGTTTACTTGGGCTTATGGTTCCAGAGGGAGAGTTCATAATAGTGGGAGAAGCCGGAGAGCAGGCAGTCAAAGCAGGGAGCGGAGAGATCAGAGCTTCAGCCACAAACACGAGGCAGAAAGCAAACTAGAAGTGGGTGATGGTATAAACTCTCAGAGTCTGCCTCCAGTGACAGTCTGCCTGCAGTGACATGCTGCCTGCAGTGACATACTGCCTACAGCAAGGCTACACCTGCATCTCCAAGGAGCACTAGCACCTGGGGACGACTGGGGCCCAAGTATCAGAGCTTATAGAGGGTATTTCTCATTCAAACCTCCACATTCCACTCCCTGGCCATACCATAATGCAAAATGCATTTGAGTTCAACTTCAAAAGTCCCCATCGTCTTTCACAGTGTCAGCACTGTTTAAAGGTACAAAGTCTCTTCTGAGACTCAAGGCAATCTCATAACTATGATTTCATGCAAAATCAAAAAGGAAGTTTTTGCACTTCACAACATACAATGGCACAGAATATACATTACCATCCCAAAAGGGAGGAATTAGGGCACATTGAGGAAATACTAGACCACAGCAAAACCAAAACCCACCAGAGAATGCTTTTTCTTGCTCATGTCTTCTACTTTTTCATCCATGGATTTCAGGATCCTAGACTGGGGAAAAGAGTAAAAAGGAGAACAGGAAAATGAAGCCAACGCCACCACTCCAGCTGTTAATGTCCTTCTAACAATCTTCCTAGATAACGAAACAGAAGGAGACTGCTGGCTAAACCATTAGGCAAGTTCTCACTGCTGCCATCCCTGAAAAACTGGGACCTGATTATAAAAGGTTAGAACATGTATTGAAGGAAGAAAGCTGGGACTATCCCTTTGTGAGCGCATCTTCTTGTGTTTGTTTCCCTGTTGGTGAACTTTTCACTCCACTGGGAAAGTTCTGTTGTGTAGTGGCCACTCTTCCTATGTATATCACCAAGCACATTGCTGAAGTACTTACTTTTTTATCTGGTACTTATTTTTAAAAAAAATACATAGCATACATATGGTGTTGAGAAAAAAACAAAACTTACTAATCAAAGGACTCATTTTTTTTTTTTTTAATGAAGCAGTTCCCCTTATTTTAGAGGACAGGAGAAGGAGACCTCAACTAGAGAGGAGACCACTGAGGCCTTAATCTATTTACTTATTCAAATTATTAGAAATCTCTTTCTAGTTAAGTTAGTCATTGCCTGGTTTCTTCTTTACTAAAATTGGCTCGGCCTATAAACTCTACCATTTGTTCCACAACGCAGCTCATCCCGGGAGGTAAGCCATTAATCTGCGACTGGGAGGAATCATCCCCCCTCCATCTCTACCCACAATCGGGTCAAGGTGCTCAGCCTTCCATGTAGGCCTGCCTTGCACCACTGTGAACTTTAGGCCAATAAAAAAGCAAGGGCAGAGCTTGGCAAACTGGTACCAGGTGCACAGATGCAGATAAGGTCTCAGCGTTTACATAATCTATTCAGGAGAAAAACTAAGGAGGGCCAGGGAAAAGGAGAAGCCAGTTCGTCTCCAAAGCTCCACCAGGCGCTTGCAAAGCGGGTTTTTCTGCACCTTTAAAGTCAATAAAATGGAGTATCACAGGCTTGATCTTAATAAGAAACTGAGTTAACCATTAAGCAAAATAATGGAAGGAGCCTTTGCAGCTATATCAGAATGAAGATATGGTAGGTAATTTCACCTGCAAAATAGAGGGGGGAAAGATAGATCTAATTCTACACATTAGATAAATCTGCCAAAACCAATCACTTCATAGAATTAGAAGCTATTAGAAGCTATCAATTGTAAGCAACAAATCGAGAAGCATTTATTCTTGGAAAGCTTCTATCTTCAGGTAAGAACATGAATGCCCATAGATAACACACTGGTTCAGTTGATGACTTTTAAGTAAGATTAGCTGACCATGAAAATGTTTACACACAAAGACTAAATTCCAAGTGATGGTTGAGGGGCTGAAAAATTTTTGGCTTTATTGAGCATGAGAAATGAACATATAATGAATACTCAGGAATGAGGAATTTAAAAAAAAAAAACAGCTTTGCTAGTCCGTCATTGCAGTCCCACTCATGGTGAGCACCAGACCAATGAGGAATTTAGCAAGGAGTTTTGCAATCAAGTTATATAAAAGGATTGAGAAAAATCTCTCTACACATCCCCTATTAACATGTTGAGGGGACCTGAGTAATTCGAGTAATAAATGAAGGTCTAGGAAGACAGGAAAGCTGGCCTTCTCTAACCCATATACAGATGGGTTGGCATAGACTGCATGCCATGCAGAATTAAGGTACTCAAGCAAACCTCTACCCAAACAATTCGCTGACTACTCTCAATTATTTCTTATGAAAATAAGGATGAGCTGGGCAGTGTTGGCACATGCCTTTAATCCCAGCACTCCGGGGACAGAGGCAGGCGAATCTCTACATTCAAGGCCAGCCTGGTTTAGAGAGAGTTCCAGGATGGCCAGTGCTACACAGAGAAACACTGTCTCAAAAAACAAACAAAAAAGAATTCATGAATCCTCATTATAGAGCTGGAGAGATGGCTCAGCAGTTAAGAGCACTGACTGCTCTTCCAGAGATCCTGAGTTCATTCCCAGCACCTACATGGCAGCTCGCAACCATCTACAATGGGATCGGATGCCCTCTTCTCTCTGATACTATGTTTTGCCATGCAGGAATACATGCAAACTCTCAAATATATATATATATATATATATATATATATATATATATATATATATTACATGAATAAATAAATCTCTTTTTAAAAAGGTGTAACCTTTATGAAATTAAGTTAATAAATTAAAGGAGAAGAATTATAGGCAAGTAAAGATGGAATCTGCACATCATGCAGGAGACAGATTCCATAATCCAGGCAAGTCACTGGAGTTAGAGCTGCTACAGAAAAATGGGCAAGACATAGAAACAGTAAATGATGAACTACTTCAGCGATCAAAGACAAAGGAAACTGGACCAAATTCTAAAGGGCTTGAATGCTATATTTAATAGACAAAGACTTCAATGCCATTTTTTAAAGTATCTTCAGAGAATTGAAACTGTTTAAAGGATTAAAGGAAAATATAATGAAAATGACTTGCAAACTACAAAAAAGAGTAGAAATTCCTTTTTATTTTGTTTTGTTTTATTCAAGACAGGGTTTCGCTGTAGCTTTGGAGACTATCCTGGAACTAGCTCTTGTAGACCAGGCTGACCTCGAACTCACAGAGATCTGCCTACCTCTACCTCCCAAATTCTGGGATTAAAGGTGTGTGCCGCCACTATCTGGCAAGAGTGGAAATTCTAACACTGACAAGTATGATTTCCAAAGTTAAGAACCCGTGAGAGCAGGACATTATGGTAATGTACATCTGTGATCCTAGAATGTGGCAGGAGTAGCTGTAAAGTGAGACCTATTTCAAAGGTGAGGGAGAATGGTAGAGATGGAGGAGCAGGAAAGAGAGGGAAGGGGAAAAGACGGGGTGGGAGGGAAGAAAGGGGACAAAGAATCAAGTAACTGGAAACACTATTTTATCTGTTTTTTATTTTATTGATATTTATTGAGCTCTACATTTTTCTCTGCTCCCCTCCTTGCCTTCCCCCCGCTTCAATCCTCCTCCAAGGTCCCCATGTTCCCAATTTACTCAAGAGATCTTGTCATTTTCTACTTTCTACTTCCCATGTAGATTAGATCTACATAAATCTCTCTTAGTGTCCTCATTGTTGTCTAAATTCTCTGGGATTATGGTTTGTAAGCTGGCTTTCTTTGCTTTATGTTTAAAAACCACCTATGAGTGAGTACATGTGATAATTGTCTTTCTGTGTCTGGGTTACCTCACTCAAAATAATGTTTTCTAGCTCCATCCATTTTCCTGCAAAATTCAAGCTGTCGTTATTTTTTTCTGCTGTGTAGTACTCCATTGTATAAATATGCCACATTTTTCTTATCCATTCTTCAATGGATGGACATTTAGGTTGTTTCCAGGTTCTGGCTATGACAAACAAAGCTGCTATGAACATAGCTGAGCACATGTCCTTGTGGCACGATTGAGCATCCTTTGGATATATACCCAAAAGTGGTATTACTGGGTCTTGAGGAAGGTTGTTTCCTAATTTTCTGAGAAATTGCCACACTGACATCCAAAGGAGTTGTAACAGCTTGCATTCCCACCAACAATGCAGAAGTGTTCTCTTTTCCCCTGCAATCTCTCCAGCATAAGTTGTCATCAGTGTTTTTGATCTTGGCCATTCCTACAGGTTTAAGATGGACTCTCAGAGTTGTTTTGATTTGCATTTCTCTAATGACTAAAGATGTTGAACATTTCCTGAAGTGTCTTTCAGTCATTTTAGATTCCTCTGTTGAGAGTTCTCTATTTAAGTTTGTACTCCTCTTTTTTTTTTATTGGATTATGTGATCTTTTGGTGTCCAATTTCTTGAGTTCTTTGTATACTTTGGAGATCAGACTTCTGTCTGATGTGGGGTTAGTGAAAATCTTTTCCCATTCTGTAAACTGTCTTTTTGTCTTGTTAATCATGTCCTTTGCTTTACAAAGGTTTTTTAGTTTCAGGAGGTCCCATTTTATTAATTGTTTCTCTCAGTGTCTGTGCTGCTGGGGTTATATTTAGGAAGTGGTTCCCTGTGCCAATGCATTCAAGTGTACGTCCCACTTTCTCTTCTATAAGGTTCAGTGTGGCTGGCTTTATGTTGAGGTCTTTGACCCATTGGGATTTGAGTTTTGTGCATGGTGATAGTAGATATGGGTCTATTTTCATTCTGCTACATGTTGATATCCAGTTATGCCAGCACCACTTGTTAAATATGCTTTCTTGTTTCCATTTGATATTTTTTGCTTCTTTATCAAAGATCAGGTGTTCTAAGATGTGTGGATTGATATCCGGGTCTTCTATTCGGTTCCATTGGACCTCCTGTCTGTTCTTATGCCAATACCAGGCTCTTTTCAGTACTGTAGCTCTGTAGTAGAGTTTGAAGTCAGGGATTGTGATGCCTCCAGAAGTTCTTTTATTGTACAGGATTGTTTTGGCTATCCTGGGTTCTTTGCTTTTCCAAATGAAGTTGAGTACCGTTCTTTCGGGGTCTTTGAAGAATTTTGCTGGGATTTTGATGGACATTGCATTGAATGGAAACACTTTTTAAAAATCTAGTTTGAGGATCAGAGTAAAAAAGAATGGAGACAAATAACAGAGCCAGCAACTCATGAGAAAATATTAAATTTCCCACATACATCTAACATGAGCTCCAAAAGAAGGGGGCGGGGGATGAAGAAATACTAAGTGAAATACTCCCAAATTTGATGAAGAACTTTACATTATAGACCCAAGAAGTTCAACTGACATTGTTTTAAAGGTAGAAACACCAAAAAGCCAGGCATAGTGGTGAGCATGTGTGACCCCAGATGTTCAGTTCAAGGCCAGATTTTCAGTTCAAGGCCAGCTTGTCCTACATAAGACCCCCACTTCAAAACAAAACCAAAACATACAGAGAATCACTCACAGAGATGAAATCAGAGGCATGGCTGAAAGCTGCTGCCAGCAAGAAAATTCTGGAAAGTGGCAGAAAAGGACTCTTTTAGAGGAATTATAATACGATTGGTGGTTGATATATGTATATATTTCTTTTAATCAGAAAGTAACACCAAAAGTACCATGACCTTGCAAAGCCTTAGAGACTGGTCTAACTGGGATGATGGGAAATGAAGAAATGACGCACATACAGAAGAGCTCGTGGGCAATGTGCTCTGACGGAGTTATACCAACAGTAGCCAGAAGACTTGGCTCATTTATTTTATACATCTGAATCGGGGAGGAGTCGGGGCTATTGCAAACATACAGTGAACAAGAAGTGGGTTTTGCTAGACCTCTGTAGGGAGCAATTATCAGAACGCAATTCCAAATAACTGCTTTAAGGAAGCACAGTAAGCTACAATAGAATAGATTGATAAAGGAATCAGAATATCGATAAGAAGAAAACAGGAAATCCAACAAGAAATCAGATGGGAAGAGGCCCCATGAGTGAATCATCAACCCCTATTCCACCACTACAGCCACCAAGCCTGGCAGTGAACCAGTTTGGCATGTGTCACAGCTCCAATTCCCCTGCCCCCAAGACAGGATTTCTCTGTGCAGCCCTGCCTGTCTTGGAACTCCCTCTGTTGACCAGGCTGGCCTTGAACTCTAGAGATGCTGGGCTGCCTCTACTTCCTGAGTACAGGGATTAAAGGGTGTGCCACCACTGCCCGGCAGCTCCAATCTTAAAAATAAAATGACAACAACAGCAGTGGTTAAACAATCTGCTTCGTTAAAGGTGAAGAAATGAAAAAAATTCAAGGAGGGTCTGTATGAGGCGTCCTGGTTAAAAGGCCAGACAGAGGCAATCTCCCTGACAGCCCGACAGCCAGAGACGATGGAATGTAGAGAGGAGAGGCTAGAACAGGATTTCACTGTACTGCTGAGCTTCACTGCTGGTTCTGGGGAATTTAAGCAGTCAAGAACTGTGTGTTCATTACACATCATGAACATGAACAGTGAGCCTGCATGCCTACTATCAACAATCGTCTCCCTTCCTCCATGTTCGTTCAGTCACCACCTAGTTCCTAACATGTTCTTCAAAATAAATCGTTAACATTCAGAATTTTGACAAACGGAGTAAAAGCACATCACGTCTGAGCTTTAATGACGTACCTTCCCAGTTTTACGAAAATGGCACTGTGCTTTCAATTGCACCTGTCTAGATTAACCATCAGGGATAGGGTACCCAGGTGACAGGGACCATCAGCAGAATGATAACATCTCCATCTTTCTCTTATAATAAAAAGGCGAGGAATTAGGCATGGCAGGCTAAGGGGATGGGGACATCAGCTTCTCAAGACTGCTTCCTGCTTATTTGTGAACTTCCAGAGTCTTGGGAGACCTGAGAAAGCTGGGTGCTGGACACGTCCTGGGGTATCTGGTTGCTTAACTCCTGTCCAGGATTTGTGGTGTGGAACTGTCATGTCTGGTGTCTCTTGGACCTGGCGAGGTGTTGGCAGAGCAGAGGACAAGGTTAAGTTTAGGAAACCAATGAAAGATTCATGCAACTCTGGCAGATCCCCTGGTGGGAGACCTCGGTGGGTGGGAGACAGACAGATAACGCCATACAGAGAGAGCTTGAGTATGGAGTTTATTTGGTGGATATTGGAAAGGGTATAAGGGTAAAGTAATCACGGAGGGAAGAGATAAATAGAGATAGAAATAAAAGAGAGAGAGGAAGGGGGGAGAGGCTATGGTTACCCCTTCAAAAGAAGGACAGACAGAGAGAGAAGATGGAGAGAAGGTGCGAGATCACCACGATGAACTCAAGCTCAAACTATAGAGTGGAAAGACTGTTCATGTAAAACAGCTGGGCATGCTGATGTCTCCTTGTGATCACAGTGCTAGGGAGACAGGCAGGTCTGCAGAGCTCACTGGCCAGTTGGCCTAGATAGTGTGCTCCAGGCCAACAAGTCCTGTCTTCGAGTGAGGTAGGTGGCACTGCATACCTTAGGTTGCCCTCTGGCCTCTACACACATATACACACACACATACACACATACATACACACACACACACACACACACACACACACATCTATATGTATTTATGTCTTCATCACTCAATTACCTAATAGTTGTCCCCATCTTTTAGGTGTCCTAAAATACTGATGGCAAACTTCAAGGGCCACGCTCTCCCAGGGAGTTTCTTTCTGATATTTGGGCTATGGTGGTCAGTGAAGTACCCACTGAAGTACTTTCATCAAAAGGGATTGAAGAAGAACAGACTGAGCCAGCAGCAACAGCGCATTGAGATCATCGAAGGTGCAGTCAAGACTGCGTTTGCAATCATTGGTAAGAAGAGAATTTTGTCTATGGTATCTCCTCCCACACCCAGAACCTTCAACCCATTTCCTGGAAATGGAATGGATATCTTCCTAACAAGCACAACAGGGCATGATCTTAGGTGACTGTTTGTCTGTTTTATTTTACTAGCCATTGTGTATGAAGCTTTATACCAATAGCTAACAGGACCTTACATTAGTATATACCCCATGAAAAACTACCAAGTAAACCAGTTTTTGCCCTACAGAAGTTATAGAAACACAACAAATACTACGTGAAAAACAGAAAATACAAATTTAAATGGGGGGTAATTTTTTTTAAAACAAAGGAAAACACTAAATAGGATTTAGTTTAAAATAAATAATCTTTCCCCAAATAGTCTCTTTCTAGACCTAAGAGTGGTTAACAGCAACCCACTGTCATACCTCCCACCCAGGAGTAGCAAGCATTTACTAGGAAGGTTACCCTCAAGGAGGCCAACAAGGCAGGCAACAGAAAGGTTGAGAAGTCCTCAGAGGTCTGTGAAGGATTTTAACCCTGCTTCTTTCTCACCAAATCCCCCACTACCACTCTGCAGCAGGCTCCAGGGACCGGCAGTAACAACAGTAGCAAGTTGTAGCTCCTGGAGCTACACCTGCTGGGGGCACTGGCGAGCTGATCCCCAAGATCCATCTGCAGCTTGTCCTTGGCCTACCATTGTCTGGCCGTGAAGCTTTGATACTAACCCCTCCTGCAAGCCAGATGTAGCCAGGACTTCTTGCAGGCATCAACAGCTCTGTGTGGAGCTAATGGTGAGGAAAACACACTGCCCTTTCATAAAGAAGAAAAAAAAACGACATTTTATCTGCCCTCCTGAGTGGGTGAAAGTGACATTTGTTCAGCACCGCTCTAGGGCTCTTGCCAGATGCCAGCAAGTCACTGTTCTGAGCACACACAGTCCCCACTTCACAGGTCTCCTGTTCTATTATCGGTGGCACTTTCCTGGACCATTTCACTAACCTCCTGATCCCTTACAGGCGAATGCAAATTTGAGCCACTTCCAGGCTTCCTCCAAAATATTTTGGACACCAAGCATAAAGGCAAATCTGCCTTCTAAACATGATAGAAGGTAGAAGGGACAAAAGCCATGAGTGGTACAGGCAATCCCTGCACTTGACAGAGTCAACAGGATGGCAAGTTTAGGGCCACCAGGGCTTGCCAGTGAGAGAGAAAGAGAAGAAACCCCAAAGTATAGCTTCTTCAGTCTGGCTTCACTTCTCTCTCTTTAGGCACCGTGGCTGGAAACTGTGAGGCCTCACAGGCTCAACCGTGTTTTAAACACAGGGCTGTGGTGAGGAAGGGTACCCACTCTATGGCAGCCCCAGCACATACCCTCTCAGGTCTGCACATCGGACACCACTGTGACTTCTGTTCCGTGTCCCTTCAGCCTCATCCTCTCTTGGATCTGCCTGGCTCACTGATGTCCAAAGATTGCAGCAGGCCTTCTTTTGGACCACCGACCAGCTCCCAGATAATGACGCAGAGACTTATTACTTATGAATGCTCAGTCTTAGCTTATGCTTGCCCCACAGCTCTTATAACTTAATTTAACCCGTTTCTCTTCAGCTACTTTTCCCTCAGGGATCTTTTACCTTTCTTTCTTTCTGTATGTCCAAGTCCGAGTCTGCTGGCTGGCGGCTGCCTTTTCTCCCTCGTTCTCTTCTCCCTTCTTAAACCTAGATTTCTCCTCCTTATTCTCTCTGCCCACCAACCCCACCTATCTCCTACCCCTCTACTGCCTAGCTATTGGCTGCTCAGCTTTTTGTTAGAGCAATCGGGTGCCTTAGGTAGGCAAGGTAGAACAGCAACACATCTTCATAGTTAAACAAATGCAGCATAAACAAATATAATACATCTTTGCTCTTCCACAACAGAAGAGCAATGTCTCAGTCACAATGCTGTTATCTCTGCTGAGGAACTCCCTGGGGACCAGTATGTTCTATTTCTGTCCTTGTGTCTCCAACCTCAAACCCTGAAGGAGCACCCAGGGCCAGATGTTTCCATCGGCTCCTCAGAGAAATTTTCTCTGGCTGTAGTTTTGCAGTCAGTCCGCTGACCTTTGTCCACTATCACCCATATCTGGACCTGGCTCATGTCTTCCGGCAACTTCTGCTATCTCCTGTTTGTCTTGTTGACACCTTTGCCATCACCTTTTTTATTTTTACTTCCTGGCAGGGATCCTGGCCGAGCAGTTTGTTCCAGATGGGCCTCACCTCCACCTCTACCATGAGAATCAATGGACAAAGCTCATGAATTGGCAGCACAGCACCATGTACCTGTTCTTTGGTGTCTCAGGAATCATTGACATGCTCACCTACCTTTACTTCAACACTGTGCCCCTGGGGGTGGACAGGCTGGTTTTGGCTATGGCAGTATTCAGTGAAGGTAACTTGGAGACATGGGGAAGAAAGATGGACAAGTTGAATTTGTATCCAAATTTAAAATATTAACATATGACCTTCCTCAGAAAAATCAATCCTCAAGACATTATATGTGCGTATATGTGTTCCCCCGTTCATCCAACTGCTTACAACCCAGCACCACAGCTGACCTACTACATGCACTCTGGATTGCTTGTCATGGAGTCTGCAGACAGACACATTCTTTTATATTCTCAAGAGACCCACAAAACTAGCCGTCTGCATGTGCTTGCTGTCAGTGCTCATGTCAGCTGGCTTCCTGAATGCTGAAGAATCTTGATTTGAGACAAGTATTGGGGGGAAAAATTCCAATAATTGGGAAAAGCTAGAGTGAACCCTCTTAACTAGAAACAAGCAAGTTTCTGATGGCTGTCATTGGTTTGCAACAGGTTTTCTCTTCTATTTCCACGTCCACAACCGACCTCCACTGGACCAGCACATCCATTCGCTTCTGCTGTTTGGTTTGTTTGGAGGGAGTATCAGTATCTCTTTAGAGGTGATCTTTCGGGATAATATTGTGCTGGAGCTTTTCCGAACCAGTCTCCTCATTCTTCAAGGAACCTGGTTCTGGCAGGTATCATTCAAGCTCCTCATATGGTCTGGGTTGAGAAGTCCCCTTGGAAATGCCCAAGAAAAGTCCCCAAGTGATTTGTCTGAAAATGCAGCAGATACAGTAGGGGTATAGGGGAGTGAGGGCATGGTGTCTGGTCTAGGTGACCTTTTAATCCCCACACCACCCCTTGACCTATGCAATTTTTCTCCACCAATAGCTTTCTGGCACTCTGTATTTACTAGAGTACTCATATAAAATGAAAGCCCTAAAGTTTAGCTATTTTTAAATCATCCTATGAAGCAATCAGACTTTGTGCAGGACCTGTGACATAGCGTAGAACACATGGAGACCACTGGGCTGCTTCTTAGACAATCAACCAGAAACTCTCTCCTCTATTCCTCCAGATTGGATTTGTCCTGTTCCCCCCATTTGGAACACCAGAATGGGACCAGAAAGACATGGACAATATCATGTTTATCACCATGTGCTTCTGCTGGCACTATTTGGTTGCCCTTTGCATCACGGCCATCAACTTCTCTCTTGTTTACTGGTATGTTAAAACCAATGCTGTCAAATTTCTCCCCCTAACCAGGCTCTAAGTGTTGGTGGTTCACTCCTACTACTTAGTTACTGCCAACTTTATGCTGAACTCTGTATGAGGTACTCTTCATTTGTAGGGCAATTACCACAATTCTTACTTGCCAGAGAGTGTAAGGAGGCTCAGCTATGTTAAACAGGCTGACTAGGGCATGCTAAATCTAGGTTTCAAGTACAGTTCAGACTTTTGGGGAAAAAAAAAAAAAACAACAACAAAAAACCTCTCTGTAGCTTTAGAGCCTGTCCTGGAATTCGCTCTGTAGACCGGCTAGCCTCGAACTCACAGAGATCCGCCTGCCTTTGCCTCCCGAGTGCTGGGACTAAAGGCATGCACCACCACTGCCTGCTTTCCTGGCCTCAAACAGATTTTAAGCTGGTACATAATAGGAAAATCCTCAAACCAGCAATCTGTCTGGGTTGATGTCCCTCCTGTCACTGGTTTGGTGGATCCATCACCTATGTTCAAACTTGTTTTGCTTACTTCCCAAATATACAGACATCAAAATACGTCTAAGAGCAGAAAGTGCTTTCTAATTACCTTTTAACATAATATAGACTATAAGAACTACTGGCTGCCTGCACTTACTGCCCCAGGCACCACATGTTAACTCCTTTAACCCTCATCACTTTATTATGTAGCTTCATTTGTTTTTAACAAACGGGGAAACAAGGCTATAAAGCCTGAGTAATCTGACCAACTACTAAATGGAAAACTAAAATTTGGCATGTGTTATTATGGAGATCTGTTGCTGTGGAAGCTGCCTCTGCCTTCCCCCGCCCCAAGTCTTATTTCCCCTAGACTAAAGGAGATATATACTTCATCCAGGAAGAACCCCAGGCCAAAAAAAAAAAAAAAAAAAAAAAAAAGTTTCCTCCAGCTCTACTTTCTTGTCAGTAAAATAGATGACAAGAGGGAGGCCTAAATCTAGTCTCAATAATAATAATGTTTTGGTTACCAGTTGATTTTTTCTCTTCTGTAAATAGAATCCTGGAAGTGAAGTGTGTAGATGTGCTATAACCATGTTTAATAGATACCTAAAGAAAGGCTCTGTCATTCTCTTACATCATGGAGTTAGTGAACAGAGGACTTAAGGCTAATTCAATGGTTCTTATGTCTGCTGCAGCTTTCTGACTAGGGTGAAGAGACATGCAGAAGGAGAAATCATTGGGATTCAGAAGCTGACATCATCAGATCACACTTACCAGTCAGCCCTTTTGAGTGGCTCAGATGAGGAGTGACATCAGGCCTTGGGGAAGTGGAGAGAGACCTCATCCTTTGTCAACAATAGCTGGAACAAAAGCAGCTTGTCCCCTCTATTTAAGGTTCGCCCTACTGTGCTCTTAGGGCTCCATATTTGCATTCCTCATCTAACACAGAGTTAGAGACTCAAATACAGGAAATTGGACCTCAGGTGTTTATGTACCATGCTACTTGGATTTTTACACATAATTTAACTTATAAAGTCCATATTAGAGTAATACTATTATAGACCTTTCAGTAGCAAGCCTGTTCTTGTAGAGGAACTGCTCTAGGACTCTGAACACCTACAACAGGAAGTGACCGTGTGGATGAAATAACCCATCAATCTAACAAGCCAGCACATGCTGCTTCTGATAACTTGCCCCTCTTCTCTCAATCACGCAGGTACTTTCTTCTCAAAAATATATTGAGACTTAAGTGATCGACAATGCATTGCCTTCAGTTCAGAGCCAAAATTCTAACACGTTTGTTAAATAATAAAGAAACTCGCAAGCTTTGGTATTTTAAGTGCTGACTTTTGAAACATTCTCTAGTAAGTCATCCCAGAGCACTACCTTTTGGCCTTGATCGGAGACTAAATTAGGTGAAAGATGATTTTCTTCAATCAAAAGGAGCTAGTTGACAACTCAGCTGAGAACTCAAAGTCCTGATTCCTCAACATTATCCTATTGACGAACATTATATAGCAAGTCTGTAGCTCCTAGATACAGAGGGGAAAATCAGATTATGAAAAGGCCTCCAATTTTAAAACAGCTAAAACCAAAGGGTAAGAATTTTGAATTTTTTTATATAGACTTGATTCTGTACCATTGATTCTGGACATGTTGTTTTGTAGAATTTTAACTTTCCTCACCAGGTATTTATTAAACAGCCACTTCCCTAGCATTGAAACATTTGCAAGAATTAATGAGATATCCATCAAGGAATTGACAGTAAGAGAGAACTCCTGAGGCTATCATTAGGCAGTGTGATGTGTAGCGAGATTAAATAAAAACTCAGAGACAGATACTGGTTCAACCTAAAGGTCAGAAAAGTGAAACAGCCAGTCACTGGCTCTTACCTCTACCTCGGTCTGAAATGGCGATCCTGCCTCCAGAAATCCTCAGAATGAGACTGTGTGAGAACTGTCTCCTTCCATCTTATATTTTATATTTCTCTAGTGCTGGGATTAAAGGCGTGCAGCACTACCACCCGGTTTCTATGGCAAACTAGTGTGGCTACTGGGATTAAAGGTGTGTGTCACCACTGCCTGGTCTGTAAGCCTGACCCGGCTGGCTGTTTTACTCTCTGATCTTCAGGCAAGCTTTATTTATTAAAATACAAATGAAGTATCACTATAGTGATGGACACTGTTAAGAAGTACAGAGACAGACTGGGCGGTGGTGGCACACACCTTTAATCCCAACACTTGGGAGGCAGAGACAGGTGGTCAAAGCCAGCCTGGTCTACAACTTGAGTACCAATACAGCCAGAAGTCCTATCTCAAAAACAAAACAACAAATAAACAAACAAAAACAAACACACAGGACTAGAGAGATGGCTCAGCAGATAAGAACACTTCCTGTTTCTCCAGAGGACCCAGGATTGACTCCAAGCACCCATACGGCACTTGACTACTGTCTACAACTCCAGTTCAAAGGGATGTTATCCTCTGACCTCCAGGGGCATCAGGCACGCATGTGGCGCACATACATACATTTAGGCAAAACACCCACATGCATAAACCAAAGGAGGAGCAGAGGAGAAATGGGGAGTTGGTCCTTTAGAAAAGGTACACCAGGCATAGGACACAGTACATACAAAGCCACAATAATACACGGAGAACTAAACATATACGTTAGTTCCTGTGTAAAAAGGGCTTCTGTGCTGGCTGAGGTTGAAGGGCCTTTCACTGTGCAGCACTCTGATGCTGGGGTGCAATTTATCTCATGGGCCCGCACAGCCTCTGCAATCTAAGCATGTGACGTCCTCCTGAGGTTGGTCAGCAGAAGGTCAAAAAGCTATGAACTGGCAAAATCCATCAAAACTGTGACTGGCAAGTCTGGTGTCTTTCTCTCATCCCATACCCCTATCCTTCATAAACACCTAAAAGAGAAACTTCACAAAGTTCTGCAAAGTCACATGTAGGGATTCGAATCATCTGAAAATATTAAGTATTATAGAACTCTGGGCTCCCTTTTCCCTTGGCTTGCCAGTTGAGAGGAACCCAACCCATTCAGAAAGTATTTAAGGACTCATTCACTAACAATAAAAAAAAAAAAAATTGCTTTCCTCAGGTCCAGGTTGGAAAAGGAACTTATTTTCTGTTTTATTCATTTAAAAAAAGATGTGAGACTTCTCATATTGGCAGAAGAAACAATATTCTTGAGAGATTGGCAGACAACAATTAAATATAAAATACTAAAATTTATTTTTGTATCTCTAACCAGTGATTTGGGACACCTTTATTGAAAGATCTTCCATGGCAAAATATTCTTCAACAGTGTTAGAAGTACATGCCGCAGGGCTGGCAAGCACCCCCTGCTCTTCCAGATGCCCAGAGCTCAGTTCCCAGCTCCCACATCTGCATGACTTCTTCTTCCACCAGTTCCCACACATACTCACACAAACACAGATACACACAGAAAAAATAAATCTTAAAGTACAAGTAGATCCGAATGCTTTTCACTAAATCCTGTCTTGGGTACATGGTCTGAGTAATTTTACCAATCTGTCCAACAGAAGCTCAGAGGATCAATGATGCCACTGTATTACAAGAGCTGTTCCCTGCAAAACTAGACTTTTGGGGAGTCAACCCCACAAACTGGCATCATTAAATAAGCCTGTATTTTAACTCTGTATTCGCTAGGATATACAATATATTTGCATGTACTAATCAGACAGGCAATCAGATACCCTCAGTATATAAAAGTTTGGAGTAGATCTGAAGCCGAAAGTAAGAGTGACTTTTATGGGATTTTCTAAGGAAAATCTCAGAGGTTTTAGCCAACAGTAAATATCTCACAGAGTATCTCCTACCTTCCCTTATTATTGTCTAAGAACTACCACATCATTTTCTGTATGAATATGATATCCAAAAATATAAAACACACAAGGAATTTTTATTCCCCTCACTATAGTCCTCCCACTTCTCATCATTTCAGTCCATTCCCACACCATCAAGAGTATGACTTCATCTCATCCTGTCACCTGCGGTTTGAGAGCCAGGCTTCCCACACAACTCTAATTACCCTGCGGTTTCAGCAGGACACCTTAGTGAGTCTTCCTTAAAAGTACAGCACACAGGGGACCTGACTTGGAAGACCTAACTTTCTGCTCTAATGTAGCACCAGGTGGGCCTCTAGCCAGCTGAAGTGAGCCAAGCATGAGTGTGAAGTTCTAACCCTTCGCTCCGATGTCCAGAGAAGAGATTACTACATCACACTTTAGCAGTACCAGGAATCCAACCTGCTAGTTGGTGCTCTCTCCCCACTAAGTTACATCTCTAACACTGGGAACTGACTTTGGTTCTCATCTTAGTTTCCTCTAATTTCCACTCAGATTTATATCTTCTCACTATTAAAGAGGGATGACAGTTCTAATTGTCAAAACTGCTATAAGAACCAAATGTAACTGTAAAGTCCCTCTGTAGCTGAAAGCACTCTAACCCTTTTCGGTTTCTCTGCAACTTGCTAAACAACCCAGTTTCAACCCACCTACCACTTAAACCAGGCCGTTTCCATTCTATGTGGCCTCTGGCTCTACTTCCCCATAAAAGAAAACAATTAAAGGCCCAAGATGAAAGATAATTTTTTAATAATTTGGATACTTTCACAGAGAGACAGGGAAGCCCTGTCCCTACAGAAAGGCGTTCCCACCCACCCCTGCACCACAGCAGGATACAGAAGGTGTGACCAGTGCACTAAGTACGTAGGACTTTAAAACCATCCTTCTGAGCTGTCTGCGGCTCGTAGTGGCTGAGAAGTGTGAAATGGCCAGGAATAAAAACCGCAAACTCAGACTTACTTCTCCTAACACTGCCCCACCTCCACCATTTTCTCTATGCTCCAATCAGGTGGCCAGCTTCAAGGGTCTGGTTTGCAACTGCTGTTCTACAGCAGATAGAATCTCTGGGCTGTACGCAAGTGCACTGTGAGCAGCATCTCGGCCAGCATCCCCTACTGTCTCTTGACAAATGTCAAGGACAATCCCACAAGTGAAGATACAGGGACAACCAAGACCCTGACACCCACCTTTAGTAAGTGGTACCAAACTGGTCTCACTTGACCTCATGGCCTACATTCCCTACTATGTAACCTCTCATTATCAAGTAAGCCCCCAACCTGTTAAGAGTATTATTATGCTCTCATTCTGGCCAAAGGAGTAAGGGATCAGTTTAGGGGCACTAAAGCCCTCATTTCTATTTGATAAAAGATGCACAATAAGTTTTTTTAAAAAAATAAGTTACACAAAATTTTCTTGACACAAAACTCATCTGGACAAGTCACCAAGAAGGTCGAAAACTAAAAAGTAAAATCCTCACACAGAATGAGGCTTATTCGCTGCTGGCCCGCTCCCCAACTGGAAGGCCTGCTCCCTGGGCATCCACCACTCAGGAGGTAAACTCTGGCTTTTGTGACTGTGACCTCCCATGACTTTGATGTTCTCTCCTCCTGGACTAGACAGTGCAGCCCTGAAACCCTAAAATGGAACCTCGTCAGGGCTTCATTCTGGAGTGTGGCTGCAGAACCTAGGCCATAGCTGGCATCACCCTCCACCACTCTGCCTCAAGCAGGAGAGCTCTGAGGAATGAAGCAAACAACTTCCCTGTTCCCTTTCTGTCAGCCAAGATGCATGAGGCCTGGTCTCTTAAAGCTGCCTCTCTTTCTCAGTCACTGTTGTTCAGGTGCTTGTTTAGGAGAAGGAGCGGTGGTCACAACAACAGTGGAGACTGCTTTGGAGGAGCCAGAAGCTGTGCCCTGTTGGAGATGGGATGCGGGAACAGTCTGGATGCGCACCTGCGCACAAAGAGAGGAAATCTGGTCAGTGAACTGCAAGTAGGCACATCAATGAAGGAAAGCAAAGGAAACAGACAAGCTGAGATGGTCAACAGTCAGCATTAGACCTTACCTGTGTGGCCTGACCTTGTTGCTGAAGTTGCTGCAACTGCTGGGCAGTGAGGAAACTCACTGGCTTATTGCCAGCAATTAGCTTAGTACCTGCTGGCATGGTTGTGAGGATGATGTTGCGACCCAGCCCACTGAGACTGTGGAAGGGAAACAGAAGTAAGGTATGACCACACATTGCTCTGGCTCAGACTGAAGCTCCATATGGAATGAAGGACAATAAAGAGGCCTTGTGCTCATTAAAAACCTCAGCATTCTGAATTCAAATGGAATCTTATACTAGGGCTACCTTTCTTCTAAACTTCTATACTCTCCATGGCTGGAGCCTCCAGAGTAGTGGATAAAATACTCTAAACTCTATACTCTGCCCAGCAAGAGACAGGAACCATGAGTCCCTGGCAAGAATCTCTTCCAGTTGGACACATGGAAGGAGAGCTGACAGCACTACAGACAGTACAGGTGTGAGGCAGCCCCAGCAACCCAGCAAGATCCCTGTCCCTTAGGAAAGAAAAAGGCCGTGCCCACATCCCCAAACAGCCTCCTCATGATTAAGAATGCCCAAATGACTGCATCAGTCTTTATCCCTGTTTAAGGCAGGGCCAGAGGAAGTCAACATTTGCCAAACCGTCTTAAGCTCGGGCTCAAATATCAAAGGAAGGATCCTTTGATCCAGCAACATCTTCCAACCATCCCACCCCAACACCCTGCCCCTCCTCATTTTCTACCACTCAATATATCCCCGCTTTAGTACTGCTGTTGTATTCCTCCTACTCTACAACAGAAGCCAGGCACAGAATGGCTCTTTTATGTCTTAATTGTTGCATCCAAAAACAGTACTGGGGATTTGATGTGTATCACTGATGGAAATGTCAGGCATCAAGCACCTTCGCATTCTGCAAAACTGCATTTGCTCTTCCACAAACAGCACTCACTTGGCTCCAAGGTTGCCTTTGATAATGGGGGCTGTGACGACACTCTTGCCCTTCATTGGCTGGCTAATCACAGAGAGAGGAACTGTGATCCTTGTAGGCAGCTTCCCCTACAAAGAAAACAATCAGCATTTGTGAGCTAGAAGGAGATACAGCAAACAGCTAGTTCCTACAGAGAAGAAGCGAGAGCACTAGAGACAGCGCCAATCCTCATTCCCCAAGGGTTCCAATATTCCTGCAGTCAGAACCCAAGTAACTCCAATAAACTTGCTTATACGTTAAGTTATATGCCTGTTTATCACGATGAGCTCAAGCTCTGAGTTTGCCTTAAGTCTCAGGAGACTCTGAACTTAGAAGTCCAGGAGGAATGGAACTTGAGACTAGGTCTCTCTATAGAGCCCAGGCTATACATCAATTCAGTCTTCCTGCCTCAGCTTCTCTAGAGCTAGGATTACAGGAATGCACCATATACTCAGCTAACAGACCCGGACTTTTGAACAGTGCTGGAAACTGCGTTTTGTGTTATGTGGGGACAAAGGGTGCAATGTTATAGTTTAAGTATGAAATGTCCCCCACAGGCTCATATACTGATTACTTTAGAAGATTGTAGACACTTTTAAGAAGTGAGTCTAGTTGGAGGAAGTAAGTGCAGTAGTGTGCTCTTGAGGTTATGCCTAATTCCTGGTTCTCACTGACACTTCCTCTCATGAGCTGAGCAGCCTTAGACATGCTCACTCCTACCACTATGATTTGCTGCTCACCACTGGTCCAGAATCAACAGAGCTAAGGACTGGGACAGAGACTCTGTGACCATGACTCTAAGTTAATGTTTTCCTAGTTTATGGCAGGTATTTTGTCACAGCAATACAAAATCTGACTAATAAAGAGTATAATTCTTTAAAATTTTTTTGATTAATTTTACGTGTGTGTTTTACCTACTGTATATTTGTGAATTGCATGTGTATCTAATGCTAGTGGAAGTCAATGACCCTTCTGACTTAGGCTGCCTAGTTTTTGATGTTTGATTAGTAACAAAATTACCCATCCCACCCAGTACTGGGGATGAAACCTAAAGTCTCCCACATGCTAAGCATTAGGTGTTCTACCACTGAGTCACACACCCAGCAGGTAATTTATAACCATGTGTAAACCTTGCTTGTTTTTAAAAGATAGAAGAGAGATGGCTCAGAGGTTAAGAGCAGTAATTGTATTTTCAGAGGACCCAGGTTCAACTCCCAACACCTACACAGCAGCTCACAACTGTCTATAACTCCAGTTCCATGGGGATCTGACACCCTCACACAAACATGCAGACAAAATACCAATGCATATAAAATAAAAATAACGTTAAAAAAAATACAAGAGGGGCTGGAGAGATGGCTCAGCGGTTAAGAGCACTGGTTGCTCTTTTAGAGGAATCAGGTTCAGTTCCCAGCACCGGCTCACACCTGTCTCCAATTCCAGGGCTTTACTACCTTACACAGACACACATGCAGGCAAAACACCAGTGAATATAAAATAAAAAAATAATAAATGTTTAAAAAAAGATAGCACTAATTGTGCTACCAAAAAGTCTATCAGCTATATATTGTTACATGCGTAGAAAATATTTTCTTCAGTTTGGAACTAGGAATGTAGCTCGTAGAGTAGTTGCCTAGTAGGCTCAAAACTCTGGCTTTTAGCCCCAGTGCTGCAGGGTCACAATTAGTGTGTCAAACTTTCAATATGTGTATCTTCGAGACTCAGTTATCTACGCTCCAGAAATACTTTTTTTTTAATATTTATTTGTTTATTTATTTATTATGCATACAATATTCTGTCTGTGTGTATGCCTGCAGGCCAGAAGAGGGCACCAGACCTCATTTCAGATGGTTGTGAGCCACCATGTGGTTGCTGGGAATTGAACTCAGGACCTTTGGAAGAACAGGCAGTGCTCTTAACCGCTGAGCCATCTCTCCAGCCCCAGAAATACTTTTTAAAAAAACCTTGCACTAGAGCATTACTGTAGCACACTGGCAGCAGAAGCTCTCCTATGTATTTTCACATCACTAAACAGGGCTTGGTCAATATCCGAGAATGGCCTACATTCTTAACTAGGTGTATATACATGGAGTGCTCAGGGAAAGGGCTGGAAGGATAAATACATTATTCATTAACCCTTGTAAGGACAAGAAAATTTTGTATTTTACCCTATGCTTCTGACATTATTCTTTATATTTTAAGGATATGTATGTGTACATGTATACACACACATGCTACACTTTTCTAAATTGTATTCCAAAAACAAACAACACAAATCTATATGTCAAATTGAGTGATATGGACAGATCAGTTTCCTAGTTCTTAGTCTCCTAAGGGACAGGGGCCGAACCTGAAGAACTTTTCCAGGCGGGCCTTGGCTGTACACACCTGCAATTCCAACACTTGACTGAGAGAAGAAAATCAACAAACGAAGAGAGTCAAGACCAGCTTAGGCACATAACAAGTTCTAAGCCAGCCTGGGCTATAGCAAAATCCTGCGTCCAACTTAATACAAGGTAGGGTCATCTGAAAGGAGGGAACCTCAAGAAAAATGTCTCCAAAAATCCAGCTGTAAGGTAGTTTCTTAATTAGTTCTTGATACGGGAAGTCCTAACCCATTTTGGGCAATGACATCCTGGGCTGGTGGTCCTAGGGTATATAAGAAAGCAGGCTGAGCAAGCCATGAAGAACAAGTCAGTCAGCAGCAACTCTCCATGGCCTCTGCATCAGCTCCTTCCTTGCTTGAATTTCTGTCCTGACTTCCTTCAATGATAAACAGCAATATGGAAATAGAAGCTGAATAAACCCTTTCCTACCCAACTTGCTTTTGGTCATAGTGTTTCATATCCCAGCAACTGAAACCCTAAGACACCCATCTCCTTCCAGAAAATAGTTTCCTGAGCAGAAGGCTAAAATCTTTACCATCAACAATACTCACAGACTGGGATGTGGACACAACTGTAGTGTTAACAGGGACCTGTCGCACCGTGGGGGCTCCAGTCCCAATGCTGATGGGGGTGCTTGTTGCTCCAGAAGCCACAGCCACAGTCTTAGACACAGTAGCATTTATACTGGGCAAGGACACCGTTGAAGAATGGACAGTTCCAGACCCACCAGCGACAGAGGCTCCTTGCTTTGCATGTGCTGCAACAGTAATAGTCTGGCCTGCTTTAGGAGGCATCACTCCCAGACCCTGCACAATGCGGATTGTGGCAGCAGGTTTTGCTTCTGAAGAGGCCACTGTGTTCTTTCCCTTCTGATCTGCCACACTCACTCCAAGAGCTGGCATCAAGCGAAAAGCTGAATTCGAGGTTTCTGTTGGCTTGAGATCAGGAGTTACTTTGACCACGGTAGTACCTGCTGGAGCTGATGAAGGAACACTGGCTGAAGGGGTCTTGGCAGGGCTGTCTGCTGCATGGACAGGGTTGGAAGTGACGTGTAAGGTAGCGGAGATGCCTTTGCCTGCAGTGCCACTTCCTGTCCCAAAGAGGTCCTGAGTCAATTTGACTGTGGTAACCTGAGACTTGGCCAATGTGGCCATCATGTCCGGAGTGATTCTCAAAACCGTCTGGCCCTTGGCGTCTGTGGTGATGGAAGAGGGTGGCAGGCGCAGTACATCTTTACCCTGGATACGGAAGTTAGTGGCTGTGAGTGGAATGCTGCTGCCTGTCTGGGGCTTCACGCCAAGCTGCCCAGTTATTGATACCTGGACGGGGAAATACAATACCAATGAAAAGATTCACAGTGCTAAACTGGTGTCATGGATGAGGCAAACCTCTACTCATAGGCATACAATTCATGTATCTTTAACTTTTCATTTTCAAAAATGGTCAACACAAACAAAAGTAAAGAAGAATATAACAAACCATATACCCTTTACCCAGCTTCAAATGCAATTATTTTGTCAATCTTATCTATCCTTTCCTGGCTTTAGCAAGGAATAGAAGAGATTGAGCTGGCGTTTTGGCAGTTACCAGCAGTACAGGTAAGCTGGGAGTTGAGACTTGCCCTCACAAAGGGTTCTAGAAAATAAATCCAAGGCCTCACCACTAAGCTACACCTACCAGCCCCACCCCACAAGAACTGGAATATTTTAAAGTAAACCAAGATACATTATCTTGTTGAATGTGTGTGTATCTATGTGTGTGTGTATATATATATAACTTACTTAGCAAAGGATTTTGAGTTTTTTATTTTCGTTGTCTTGTTTATTGGGTTTGTTTGTTTGTTTGTTTGAGACGGTTTCTCTGTGTATCCCCAGCTGTTCTGGAACTCACTCTGCAGACCAGGCTGGCCTCGAACTCAGAGATCCACCTGCCTCTGCCCCCGAATGCTGGGATAAAAGGCATAAGACACCACCATACGGTGTAAAGGACTTTTTAAGCTAAAAATATTATTCACAATGCCATTACAATGGAGTACTGTCAGCACGTATCTGATCATCCCCACCCCATACCACCCTCCAGTAATTCAAATCCATCTATTTACAGTTAGTCCACGTGTTTTGAGCACTAGCATGGTGCACTAGCTCCAAGAAGGGACTCTGGAGTCAGACTCCCTGAGTTCACCACTACCAGCTTCACGGTACCCAACATGTTATTAATAACCTGACCCTCTGGTCTACTCAATGCCTTCCTCTTGGTAGCCCTTCTACTGGACCACTATCATAGAAAGCAAATACATAAGATACTGGCCATCAAAAGAACAAAAAAATCAAATCTGATTGTTTCATGATTCATCTGTACACAATACTCCAGCCCAAATTCTATGTTGTCTTCAGAAGCAACATCTCTCTTTAAATTATTCATAATTACTTATTTCTGCTTCCTCACCTGACATTCCCTTTAACAATCCAGATCCTGGTCCCAGTCACAGCTGTTGAATAGCTACACACAGTGAATCTCATCCATACTTTACCACATCCCACACAGGTGCTGCCCAATATTAAATCTATATGTCCCAGATTCTCCATACTCCAACTTTATTCCCTCTCAGTAAATGATACCACTATACCTAACTATTCCATCCAGAGCCCACAGGAACACTTCTTTTAGACCCATATTCAAGCACCAGCAAACCACACGAGCTACATTCCCCTCTTGCCACAGCTAACAAACACCCTCCATCCCTCTTACCCAGGCTGCTGCAGCTGCTCTACAGTCTTCTTGCTTTCAATCTTGTTCCCCAAAGTGCACCGTATCCAGTAGTAGCTAGGGATTAACTACAAACCAGATCCAGCACCCGATGAGTTCACAATCTGCCTGTGTTCACCGTCACATCAAAGCTTGACACTGTGACAAACGTCAACCTCACCAAATGCACTGCTTATGCACTAAGTTCCCTGTCACTCCACAAAAGTGTTCCTGATGTACCACACTCAATCTCCAGTCTACACACATAGTACTTTATCTCCAGGTCACCACTACACGGCACAACGACTTCATCCCCTTAAATGTCATTTCTTCAGAGAAGCTACTTTCCATCATCACAGCTAAACTAACACACGATGTCCCATCCATCTTCCATCTTTACCCAAATCACCACAGTTTGTTTTTGTTTTTGTTTTCTTATGATTTTTCAAGAAAGGATTTCTCTGTAGTTTTGGAGCCTGTCCTGGTACTCACTCTGTAGAGCAAGGTGGCCTTGAACTCATGGAGATCTACCTGTCTCTGCCTCCTGAGTGCTGGGATTAAAGGCATGCACCACCACCGCCTGGCTACAGTGTTTCTTATTATCTCATACTGATACAGTTTTTTGTCACCTACTCCTATGACATGTGAGCTCCACAAAGGGGCTTAGTCTCTTTAACACAGCCTAAATTCCCCAAAGACAATACATACCTGTTAAATAAAAATGTTATTTTGTCACTGAGTGGATCTATTTCTTCACCCACCTACCCACGATGCCATGACAGACTGGCTAATGTCTATACAAAACACAGTGGGGTAAAATCGACAAGAGGCACTGCTCTAGTACCAGGTGTCAACAGGCTTCACAATTTTTAAAGTGAGAAGATCACATCTGCATATTCACAGTCAAGAAAAAACAAATGTATATTCCACCTTTACAAGCGACAAACTAAAAACTCTGTAAAATACGCCATGAAGCTAACTGCATAACCAGGGAAGCTACCCCATAAATCCAAACTCCAGCTACCAAATATTGAAATACACAAAAAGAGATGAGCATAAAGTTTGCTTCTGGGGTGGGGGTGGGGCACTCACCTGATAAATCTCCAAACCATGAGACAAAGGCAATAAAGCCTCCTCCATAGGCACCCAGGCTGCTCAGTCTCATCCTATGCCTTAACTCCTTTGCTTTTATCTTTAGGACACCACTCAGAGTCAGGTCCACATACCTGCTTGATGATGTTCTGTCCTGTGACATTCTGGATGACGGCTGTCGTGGAGGCACTTGGAGCAGAGTTCCCGGGAGAACTCATGGCTGGCTTGCTCACTGGGCTGACTGCAGCAGGGAGATTTGTCACTGTAAGCCCTGTCTGCCCAGGTCCAGGCCGCTGTACAGAAGCCGCTGCAGTTTGCCCCTTGACTGGAACAGTTGCTACAACTGCCTAGTTCAGGATGTGAAGTTAAGAGACCAATTAGACACCAAAATGGGATCAGCAGTCATGCAAGGGCCCTGTACAACTCCGCTCAGAAAGTATTCTGAAAGTACCCTTGCTATCAGAGCCTGAAGCTCACCACACCCTGGAATGTACACTCTATCTCCTATATTTGTATCATGTTCACAATGTTTTACATTTAACCTCTTATTTCATTTCCGTATGCTGAAGACATTTTACATACAGGAAAGGAAAATGAAGACAAAATATGTGAATCTTTCAAACAAGTGATCAGTGGCATGGCTAAAGGCACAATGGAAATTTAGAAGCACAATTCTCCTTCTACAGGGCCTTGATATGACAATGAAGATCTTGTTTCTGACATGCAAAACAGAGTACCTAAAAGTACTTTTCCAAGCTTTGAACATTTTCCCTTGAAACTTTGAACATTAAATGAGTTCACTGAACTTCATCATTAATACCAACAATATAAGACTTCCAGGTCTTCCTCAAGCTCTACTTGTTTGAGTCACTGAGTAGCCCACTTCTAGGTCTATATGGTCCCTGTATCCCAATGGCATGCAGCATCCACTTACCTGGGGTACTACTTTGGTTTGTGTAGCAGTGACTGGCACACGAATCTGTGGTCCTGCTGGCATCTGTGGTAGTGTCTGTGCTGGCCCTACTGACTGCTGGGAAACAGCAGGAAGGCTGGGCTGGGCTACCACCCGAACCTGGGGCAGTCCTGCTGAGCTAGAGTGGCTTACAACCCGAGCAGTAGCCTGAGAACTGGGTGGAGTCTGGATGGAAGCTGGGGAAAGCATCGTTCCTAGCTGTGGCATTGTTGGTGAGGACACCAGAAGAACACTATATGAAAAATCAAGGGGGAGAACACAAAACTCAGAACATGCATACAGAAAGACTCTAGAGGGAAAGAACAAGAGAAGAAACACAGGTACTTACCCTGAACTTGACTTAGCTGGCTCAGAGACAGTGGTAGAGCCACTTTTGCTCACTGCCGATACAGGTGGAGGAGATATGGGGGTGGTGGGCAATGCTGGCGTGGTGGGGGTTACAGGTGTAACTGGGGTAGGTGGCATGCTGGAGTCACTGAGGCTCATCTGGCTTTGCTCAGAAGGGCCACTAAGACCCTTCATGGAGCTCTCCTTATTACTGGACTTCTAGAAAAGAAAAAGGCACCTCAGGCATCATGAAGGCTCCTGATGCACTCACTGGGTCAGGTAAAAGCCGAGTGTCTCTGCTGGCACACCTCATCTTAGAACCTCTAAAGTAAACGCCCTCATGAAATAACTTACCACCTTGGATGGCGGCTTGGGTTTTTGCTGAAGAGCTTTTCTGGCTTTAGCTGCTGCTGCTTGAGCTTGATGGATCCGTTCTATAAAAAAAAAAAAAAAAAAAAAAAAAAAAAAAACATTATACAGTTTAGGAAATTTGGCCTTAGCATGCTTAATGAGAAGATCTTTGTTAAAAAACAAAAGCCTCTCCAAATAAAAGTTGTAATCCCACTTCTAGGGAGCCTGAGGCAGGGAAACAGTAAATTCAAGGCCAGCCTGTTACCAGGCTAGACTCTGTCTCAAAGCAAAGCAAACAAAACAAAAAGCTGGACTTGACTATGCACAATTGTTAAGTCCAGAACTGTGGAAACAAAGACAGAATCATATCAAGTTCAAAGCCAGCTTGCCCAAACAGCAAGATCCTGTCACAAAAACAAAGTAAGACAAACCATGGCCTTGTTGGTGGACTGGATTCTGCCTCCATAATCCTATCCTAACTGAATGCTACCAGAGTAACAGATCTGGAACAGAAGGCAGAAACCCCGCATCTAGTCAGCACTCTGAAGGGCTCACATACCAAACTCTTCCTCACTCCGGTCACGATGCAGGTAGATCCACAGCTTTCGCCCAATGTCATATTTCACACAAGGGTCTTTTTCATAATGCAGTCGATCCAGTGCACCACTCACTACAGTGTTCACCTATGAACAGAACAAAAGGAGACATGGGAAAAGTCCAGCCAAGATAATAAAAGTTATCTGGACTCCCAGGAAAAACTAGCAGATGTAAGTCACAGAGAATAACAACCTAGCTCTGTCCTTTCACTGGCTTACTTTGTAAGGAATGATGTACAGCTAAGATACTAATTGTCTTCACTGTAATGCATCCTGTGAACTAATTAACTGTAGAAACCTTTCCTTTATTACAAGAAGGCTGGAGAGATTGCTCAGCAGTTAAGAGCACTGCTGGTCTTGTTCCCAGCACTCATATCAGGTGGCTCAAACAATGATAACTCCAGCTCCAAGGGATCCAATGCCCTCTGCTGGCCTTCATGGTCACCTACACTCACATGGCATGTGTTAATATAGACACACATACACAGAAATAAAATGTTTTAAAATATATCTTTTAAAAAAATACAGTTGTGAATTACTGGGAATTAAACCTGGGTCTTCTGGAAGAACACTGTTCTTAACCATTAAGTCATTTCTCTACCCACTTGGCCATAGTATTTTTATTGGATTATTTTAGTGTTCTTACTATATGTATGATATGAATATAGTCAAACATTTGCCATAGTACGTGTGTGGCAGTCAGAAGACAACTTTCAGGGCTGTTGCTCACCATCTACCTTGTTGAGACACAATCTCTTGCTGTTTCTAACACACTGTGTTTTCCAGGCTAGCTAGTCCAGAGAAAAGGTGAGTCTCCCTTGCCTGACTCCACCCTTACTTTAGAGATGCTGGGATTAAAGATCTGTCACCTCATCCAGCTTCATATACAGACTCCAGTGAAGTTAGGTCATCAGGCTTGCACAGCAAGTGTCTTTACCCACTGAAAAATCTCCCTGGCCCATTGATTTTTGAGGCAGGAATCTTACTATGTTATCTAGGCTTCAAATTCAAAATCGTCCTGCTTCAGCCTCCCAAGGTAGCTGGTATTTATTATAGGTACATGTCATCATGCCTAGATAGCTTTTATTCATTTGATTTGATTTTTTGTTTTGTTCTGATTTTTTGTTTGTTTTTGATACAAGTTTCTCTGTGCAGTTCTAGCTGTCCTAGAACCCATTCTGTAAACCAGTCTGGCTTCAAACTCAAGAGATCCACCTGTCTCTGCTTCCCAGGTGTGGGATTAGATGACTTACTCATTCATTTTATTAAAAGATTTTATGGTAGAGGAAGCACATACAGCTCCTAATGGGTATAAGACTCTGGGGGAAAAAAAGTGTAACTTACATTTCCTAATAGTTTTTCTCAAATACATTCTGAAATGAAGCCAAAAAAAAGCTATTTCACTAACTTACCTGAGTGCTGGTGACATCTGGAGCAAGAAACTGAGAGTCCTTGAGCAGTTCGCAGATCTCTGCCCGAGTGCCTTCTCCATTAGGCAGCCGCGCTGCAGCATCCCGAACTGGTATCAGAAAACGCAAAATCCAGGAGTCAAGCAAAGCTTCCAGTGAATATGACATCTCCTGACCTGCTCTGGTGGGACTGAGCTCCCTAGAATGAGGTCTCTGAGCCTCATCTGCCAGGCGAAGACACACTGCCCTCTAGTGGCTATAAACACTGCATGAACTTAATACACTTTTAACATACCCTATGGGGCAAAATCAGGCCCATGGATACCTTAGAACTGAGTGAAGTGGTTCTCATCCCCAAATAGGACATCACACCGACCCCTTACCAAGGCTCAGGGAGGTCATGAAAGAGTGGGCAGAAAGATTTTAAGAGACAGAGGTTAGGGAGGGTTGCAGGAAACAGCATTTTTTGGACAAGGAGGGAGTTATACTCATGACCTCTCAAAAGCTGTGGTCACTACACAAGACCCGCACAAGATCTACCTAGTCACTATTCCAGCATGGACAGAGGGGTTCAAAAGGTTCCACTTCTGGTTGCAAAGCTGCAGGCAGTCAGGGCAGCCAGTGGAGATAAGTCAGTTTTCTTTGAAGGAGGGATAGGTTACCCCTGCTACAGTGAAGGCCTACACCCACACCACACACACATGCAGATGACACTAAATGAACTCATCAGTAGGATACATACACACATATATAATATACATTTTTAGTGAAAACATAAAGTTGGGAGGGCATCTGAGGTAAGGGACTAGAAAGGTGTTGAAGGAGGGAGTATGGGGTGGGTTAGAGCAAAATAAAATGAATTCATGTATATATAGGATAAAAGAAAAGTAGTTCTATAAACTTGATTGTAAAAAAGTAATTTAACACTTCCTTCAATTATCAACTAACATTATAAATCACATATTGATATTATTGTATTATTACAATAGAAATCAAATACTTTTTATGCTACAGGTATTGAAGACAACAATTCAAATCACTTACATTCACCCCCATTGGAAGTTAGAAAATTTGAAGCATCCGCTACTGGGTACTATCATTCAATATAATAACAAAAACTGTTTTGCATTTAAATTTGTTTTAACGTCTTAATAGTTACTAAAACATGACTGGCTTCTTCTGCAAATCTAAGTATTTCAAGAATTTAAATGCAGCTGGGTTGGGGAGGCACATGCCTTTAATCCCAGGAGAGGCAGAGGCAGAGAGATCTCTGAGTTTGAAGCCAACCTCATCTACAAAGTTCTGGGACAGCTAAGACTACATAGAAAAATCCTGTATCAAAAAGGGGGGGAGGTTTAAATGCATAATTCTAACTCTGGGAAGGAGTTCAGAGGTCTCACTAGACTACCAACAGGACTCATAACACAAAGAATTCTTCTCTTATTTTTTTTTAAAGATTTATTTATTTTTATGTGCACTGGTATTTTACTTGCATGTATGTCTGTATGAAGATGCCAGATCCTCTAGAGCTGGAATTACAGACAGTTGGGACCTACCATGTGGTTGCTGGGAATTGAACTCAGGACCTCTGGAAGAGCAGTCTGTTCTCTTAACAGACTGCCAACTCTACTCTACAGGCCCTCTTATTTTTTGAGACAATATCACTAAGTCGGCTTCAAACTCACTATGTAGCATAGGCAGCCTTTAAATTCACAATAGTCCTCTAATCTCAGCATCCTAAGTACTGGGGTTACAGGCATGTGACCTCTCTCAGGAAAAAAACAAACAAACAAAAACAAAAACCTCTTTAACGAGGCAGAGTGCGATACCTAAAGTATCTACCAGCTTGTAAGCAGAGTTCATCAAGATGAACACGGCTTCAAAAAGAAGAACTAGTTCCTGGCATCCATCTCCCAGCACAAAATCTATGCTGCCACCTCTTAGATTAGAAAACTTATGAGACTGATCCTCAATGGTTGGAGTGTGCGAGGGGTTAAGGTTTGGTATAGGAAAATTCTGAGGAAAGTTCTGGGGTAAAAATAAGAAATTCCTAGTAATTAAGGCATGCATGCCACATACCAAGAGACAGAATGGTGACATAGGCAGGTCGGTCAGAACGCAGCAGGGAATGTTCACGAGCCTTGTTGAGGGAGGTCTCCTTGTCAAACACACCCTTCACTGGCCCCACCACAGACTCAAAGCCATGCATGCGAAAGGTAAATGCCTTATGAGGTTGGCTATACCTGTAACGCTCCTACCAAGAAAAAAGTCAGAAAATTACCATGTCACAATTAGTGGGGTTCTTTCTAGCACTCCCTTAAAATAAATGGATCAAATGAGATGTTACAATAAGGAGGAAACAAGCAAAGAACTATGACCCAACCACAGTGGAAAAAGGACAATCCTCACAACTGGTCACCTAGGAAATGGCAAGGAAGTAAAATGCATTCTGCTACCTGGAAGAAAAGACAGTCGGGAAAAAAAAGTTTCTTTCCCGCCAGGTAGTGGTGGTGCACACCTTTAATCCCAACTCTTGGGAGGCAGAGGCTGGCCAACCTGTTCTATAAGAACTAATTCTAGGACAGGCTCAAAGCTACAGAGAAACCTGTCTCAAAAAACAAAATAATAATAATAATAATAAAATTTCTTTCCCGTTTACCAAATCAGTTCTACCCCAACAAGTAAACTCAACCATCTAAGCTAAAGGACGTGAACATCCAAGGAGCTGATATCAAGGAAAACTCGGGCTCAGTGCTTCTGAAGAGAGCTTACCTGCTCTTGAAACACCCGTTTCTCTTCTCCTGTGCTAGGCCGCACCACATAGTCAGTTCTTCTGGAACATAAAGAATTCTATGTCATCTCTGAGAGCAAGAGGGTCATGAACCATTCCCTTAGCTACATGGGAAAATGTCCCTTCAAAAGTGCTCGTCCTACTCAGTCTACTCTCCAGTTATTACCATACAAGTCTTGTTGATATTTCCCATGCTACCCCATTCTTGGGATCCTCAAGTGTTTGGAATAAACAGAAAGAGAACGGCATCTTTACCTACTGTTTTCAGCATGGCTAAAAAGTGAGCTAAATGACAAAATGTCATTCTTGGTAGAACAAAGCACTTCAAGTATATTTGATGACAAGAATGCTATTTCTGCCTTCCAAAGAAGTTGAGTTCTTAACCCCCCCTATGTGAACGCATATATATATATATATATGTATGTACGTAAGTATGCATGTGTGCATGTAATGGTTACAGTAAGGATGGGCCTCTGAACTCCAGTTTGAACAGGCAGGAATCAGGAACGTGAGATGACTAAGCATGAAGAGCACTACTAGAAGGCAAAGGATCTGAACTCTAGTCAGGGTCCAGACACCACCTTTAGCAAGTCACTCAACTTCATGGATTTCTTTTTACAAGTAAAATGAGGAACTTGAACAGATTAATCATTCTGAAGTGGAAACCAGGAAGGTTATACAGGACACTGCCCAACTACAAGGCAGATCATCTTAGACTACCGTGGTCAGGAACCATTCTTACTAAGCATATATGTCCTCCTCCAGTATGTTGAGGCATATTAGTCCATGGACTTCTAGCGTCTTCCAGTCCACTACAACTCAAACACACTAAAGCAGCCAGCAGACCCACAGCGATAATGTTAAAAGTCGTGGCTTCATGGGAAACCACCCACCATGAGAATATACTCACACTCGAGGGACAGGTGTCATGGCGTCTGAGCTGTCTTCATTCTCCTGCTGAAGAAAGGGAAAACATTACCAGGTAAATGAACTAGACAATTTTTACTAACTTAAGGGCTCTAAAAACCCAAGTAATGAAAAAGTAAGAGATGTACCTTACAGAAGATCTGGTCTTTGGTTTCTAACCACAGGTGGAAGAGAGCAGCTAATTCCTTTTCATTATCTTGAGACTGAACTGCACGGGTGGGGGTACACACAAAAAGTAAGAAATTTAGAGTTTTATTCAGAATCCTGCCTTCTCTTCACCAGCTCTATCCATGCCAGAAAGAGAACATGTCAGAATTCATCACTGGTCCTTCCCACATGTTCATGCCACTACCCTCAGGGCCTGGACTTCTAGACCAGGATGTCACTTGTTCAGATCTTTTCAATAAGTATTTACAGAGTAGTCACTGTGCACCAGGCACCTGGATGAAGTTGAGATTTTTTTCTTGGTAGGAGCGCTACAGGTATAGCCAACCTCATAAGGTCGCATGCATGGTTTTGAGTCTGTGGTGGGGCCAGTGAAGGGTGTGAACATAGATTAATATAAATGGGTTGATTTAAGTTAAAAGAGCAGTTAGAAACAAGTCTAAGCTATAGGTCAAGCTTCCATAATTAATAAGAAGACTCCATGTGTTATTTGGGAGCTGGCAAGCAGGACAGAAAAAGGTTCATTACAGAGTAATGAGTTCATATAAAAATCAATCCTACAAGAAGTAAATGTCATATGAATGCTACAGAAATTTACATGAGGGAAGGATCCTATTCTTGTAGGTGAGAAAAAATGTACTCTCACACTGGCAGAGCAGTAAGAAGACGAGGCAAGAAGAAGCTTAACTCTGTGACTGCCTAGAAAGACTGAACTCTGTGACATCTTCTTAAATTCTTAAGTCACAGCATATGCAAAACCCAAAACAGAGTAAAGATTTGATTGTAAGTCCTACTGCACGTACTGGCTTTGTGGGAGCCTAGGCAGTTTGGATGCTCACCTTACTAGACCTGGATGGAGGTGGGTGGTCCTGGGACTTCCCACAGGGCAGGGAACCCTGATTGCTCTATGGGCTGACAAGGGAGGGGAACTTGATTGGGGGAGGGGGAGGGAAATGGGAGGCGGTGGCAGGGAAGACACAGAAATCTTTAATAAATAAATAAACGGAAAAAAAAAGAAAAAAAAGATTTGATTGCAAGGCTTCAGCTATAAGAAAACATTTGGAAAGGCCCCACAGCCTTGATCTTGGTGAGATTCTTTATATGACATAAAAAGCAAAGGCAACAATGATGAAAAACACAAGTGAGATTGCATCAACTCAAAAACTGTGTACAGTAGAGAAAACACCAGAAGGAAAAAGGCAACCTATAGAATGGGAGAAAATATTTATAATCTACCTACGAACTAAGACGTTAACCGAGCTGGGTGTGATGGTGCACACCCTTAATCCTAGCACCTGGGAGGCAGAACCAGTTCAAGGACAGTCAGGGTAACACAGAGAAATTTGCCTCAAAATAAATAAACAAACAAACAAAGAAAAAAAAACAAGGGGATGGCTTAGTAGTTAAAAGCACTTGCTGCTCTCCCAGAAGACCCAGGGTTCCAGCCTCAGCACCTAGCTACACCAACAGCTCACAACTGTCTGTAGCTCCAGTTCCAAGAGATTCAATGCTTCTTCTGACACTCTTGGGCACCAAGCATATTTACAGTGCATAGACAGTGCAAGCAAAACACCCACACGTAAAACAATAAAAAAGTAGTTTGCCAGGCAGTGGTATAACATGTCTTTAATGCCAATATCTGGAAGGCGGAGCCAGAGGCCAAGCTCCTCCAAGTTGAGACCAGCCTGGTTAACCAAGTAAGTTCCAGGACAGCCAGAACTACACAGAGAAACCCTGCCTTGAAAAATTAAAACCAAAAAAAAAAAAAAAGTTAATCAAAATTTATAAAGAACTTCTACAAACTGATTGCAAAAATAGATCAAGATCTAGATATCTTGCCAAATGACAGTTCACAACAGCCCAAAAGAAGGTACAGGAAAGGGACTCAGTATCTTTAACCACAGAGAAAATCAAAATCACTAACAGTAGCTAGCTACTATTTAAAAAGCCAAAAAATCAAAAAGTATTAGTGAGACCAGTATGGTGGCAGACCTAAACTCCAAGCAGGAGGCAGACTTCTGTCAGTTTAAAGCAGGTTGGTCTGCAAGGGGAGTTCCAAGGCCACTTAGAACTATACAGAAAGAGCCTGTGTCCAAAAAGAAAAAAGTGCTGGCAGAGATGTGAAGAGAACCCTTGTGCACAGCTAGTGAGAGTGTGAACAGGTATAGCCATCATGCAACAGTATGACGGCCCCTAAAAAATTTAGAAAAATGCCCTATGGTCCAGCAATCTCACTTCTTACCAAAAGAAAACTGAAATCAAGGTCTCACAAAGTCTATTCACCCTTGCAATTCCAGCACTTGGGAGCCAGAGGCAGGAGGATCAGTTCAAGGCCATCTTAGCTACGTAGTTAAGTTAAAAGGTTAGTCTGATATAGATGGTCCTGCCCTTAAAAAGAAAAAGATCTCAGTGATCTGCACTCTGAGCTTTGCATCATGCCCAACTATCATAATCAATCATCAACTATCCAATCTCCACTCTTCTAGTGAGGTCCCTGATGACAGCCAGAGAAACAAGTGAAGAGAGGACAGAGGATGCCACAGTAGTAGGAAATAAAAACTGCCACGGGCATCACAGCTCTCACTGGTCAGTTTCACACACCCCATCTCCAAACTCTCCTTCCTTTTGACTTACAACAGACATGAGCTCACTGTTGTGGAGCCGCTATCCCCTTTCCTTCTACCACTACAAGAAATGTGGCACCTCCTCAGAAATACCATGACACATTTCCCCTTCTCTCTTGAATTTCCAAACCCCTCCTTTCTGATATTCTTCCCATCACTGACTGCTCTCATTTAAAAAAGAAAAAAAAAAGAAAAAAGAAAGAAGGGAGGGACGGAGGGAGGGAGGGAGGGAGGGAGGGAGGGAGGGAGGGAGGGAGGGGAAAAAAGCCTCTTAGGGGCTTATAATACTTACCAAGCAATTTCCACTGCTGGGTTTTCTCTTTGAATTCAACAAATGGAGAGAAACTAGAAGGAACCGCTGCAAGAAATGGAGCACATGAACAAGACATACATCAAGGTAAGTATACAAGTAAGACAGTGTTAGCCTCAGAGTGGCCTTCACCCTGAGCTCTTGGAGAGCTTCTGAGTTTTTGTTTTTTATTCTGGAGTGTCAAGAAAGGAGAGAAAGGGTGTGTCTGATGCAAATGTACTATTGTACAAATGAGCAGCTACAGTTCACTGCAAGAATTAATTCTCTAGACAAAAGAGATGATGAACCCCCACAGAAAAGACCTCACCTCGGCTTTCTCCGGCAAGATACTGCAGAGCAGGCAACACCAACTCAGCCCAGTTGGGGGCAGCAGAGAACCAGCTGTTGAGGGAGCTGGCTGGAGAAGACTGCCAGTCCAAAACCCGATCCTCCAGCTGAGGGAGAGGAAAAGAAGGAACCTTTGGGTTTCTCTTTACACCAACAATCCCAGGATGTGTCAGAGCAGCAGGGCATGTATATCGTTTGCCAAATTTCCAATGTACGTTAACTGAAACGATGTAGGAGGAGTCCAGCTGAGCTCCTCTTCCCAACAGTGCACGTCAGTTTGTCAAGGTGACACACGCCAGTCCTCTGGGGAAAGCACCTTCCTTGAGGGACAGCCTCCATCTGACTTCAGTGGGCAAGTCTGTGAGGCATTCTCTTGATTAACTGATATGGGAGGTCCCAGCCCATTATGGACAGCACCACACCTGAGCAGGTGGTCGTAGGTAATACAGGGGAAGTAAGCCACGGGAAGCAAGCCACGGGAAGCAAGCCAGTAAGTAGCATTCCTCCTTGTAACTACCTTGACTTCCCTTACTGATGGACTGGACTGTATGCTGAAATAAAGCCCTTTCTCTTTGAGTTGCTTGGTCCGTGATCTTTACCACAGCCACAGAAAGTAAGGAGAAGCAGAAACTAGAGACCCACACAAGAGCGTAGCAATTGCAAAACTTGAACACCTCTGAAACTCTTACCACAGGAAGGCTAGCTTGACCCTCCAGCAAGATTTCTAACAGAAGAGAGAAAAAACTGGAAAATAGCTCATTGATCCCGAGGCAAGGCTTGATGTCTTCCAGGGGCCTAACAAGAAGGGAAGAAAATGTAAGTGTTTGATGTCTGAGCCCCACACGCAAGGGTGCACCAACTATTCCAATCTGTCCTCTGACTTCCACATACACAACATAGGCATGCGTGCACACACACACTGTTACAAAGTGTTTTTTTTTCTTCTCCAATGTAGGAGAAATCAAAATGACCAAGAATACATGCCAGATTGGTTCAGGTCCTCTGAGCCTCCTTATAAGAAAAGAAAACATGTTACATTTTCCCAGCAAGATCCTGGGGCTCAGCACACACAGTCAGCTCACACAAGTCCCAAGCCTGGACGCAGTCTATACTTAACTCCCTCCTGCCCAGCACAGCCAGTTATCTCTGTGGCCCACTCACTCTTCCTTGATAGACGATATTGCCAGTGGAGAAGGGGCCTGTGAGAGAGCTGGGACCCCTTCAGTATTGCTTAGAGGCTCAGCCAGATCTTCTGCCTCGGATTTAATCAATTTTATTTTCTTCTTCTTTTCTTTTTCCTTCACCTTTTTTTTAAGAACAGCCAAATCATATAAGGCTAGGAAGGGGAAAAAAAACACAACTCATAAAACTGCATTATGGTGAGAAGTCTTTATCTGCATTTGCTTTCTCAAAGACTGTCAAAGACTCAATAATAAGACAATTAGATTTTTTTGAAAACCAATATGACTTTTAATTTTAACACCTAATGATATGCTGTGCTGATTTGGTCTGATTTCATTTTATTCGAGTATTCATGTGCATGGTACATGTGCACGTATATGCATGTTCATGTGCAATGGCATATGTATGTGCACATGAAGGCTAGAAGTTGACATGGAACATCTTCTTCAATCACTCTCCACTTTGATTACAGAAACAGGGTCTTTCTAGCCTACCTAGTTGACTTGCCCAGGAGATCCCCTCTTGGCCTCCAGAGTACTGGAGTCACAGCAGGCTGTGATACTTAGCCAGCTTTTACATGGGTGCTAGGATACAAACTCAGGTCCTCACACTTGCACAGCCAAGTACTGTATCCACTGAGCCCTCTCCCCACACCCTGCTGTGCTAATTTTACATTCAGAGGGCAATTACAAAACAAAGGAGGTCAGCATAAAGAAAGCTATGGTTCCACTTATTTTTGTCACATACAGACAGTATGTCATACAATAACATCATAAGGAATCTAAGAGGGGACCCATAGTCCTTTACCTGCTAGAGAGCCCTTCCTGCCAGCATTTACTCGAGTCATGATGTCACTGAGGGTCAGGTCCCCTGTCAAAAGGTCTGGGTGATCCTAGATACAACATCAGAGATCTGGTTATAGAGATCCAAAACAGAACCCCAAACTGATGGTGACTGTGCCAGTTTACCCAATGGATAGTGTTTCAGGGACACCTGAGGGAATCGTGCTGAATTAAAATATATAGAAACACCAACTACTGGTCTTCACAGTGGTGCACAGAAAAACCTGGCCCCTTTTCTGCTGTAGGGCAGCTGCAGTCCATAAAGCCCTTCTGCATTCTTTCCCATGCTCATAAAATGGTTTAAATACTATTATAGATTACAAGTCTGAAAATAAGATTCTGAAGACTCAAGAGGTCTGCTTGACATCTGTGTTAAGTGTTAATCTTCCTACTTCACCCCTCTGCCTCAGATGGCTGTCTCCTCCACTGCCATTTCTCCACCGTTTTGTGTCTTCAGTGAAATGACAATGGAGGCAACACAAAACAGAAGAGCACAAAGTTTGACTCTTGGCACTGCCATTTACTGGCTCTGCAGGACCAAGGATAAACTCAGCCTCTGGGAATGGGAGAGGAGATCATGATTCATTCACACACCAGTGTAACCACAAAGACTAAATGAAGCTCACACTGTCAACCATGCCTTACAAAGCCAAAGCACTTGACTGGCCTCTCATACCTCTGATGCTAAGTAGCCTCTCTTGCTGCTCCTGTCTCTGACTGCCACTGTCTCAGGACAGCCTAAAGCATCAGACTGAACATTACAAACGGCCACTCCCACCACAATCTTACTGGTTGATGTTTCCGCTTCTCATGGTGCTTCTTTAACATTATCTTCAGGTCACTGTCCCCCAGCTCTATTTTATCTGAAAGTAAATGAACCAAACCACATGGACCAGATCATTCACTACGATGATGCTCTAACTTAAATCTGCCTAGTCACTCAAGACATTCAAAAGGAAGCTACTTCTGATTCTGGGTACTATAAGCAGAGAGGTCTTCACAGTTCCAGGATCAGCATTCCATCATTTCTCTACACGTTGCCCAATAAGTGACTTCAATTAGGTAGCAGACCCATACACACACTCAGGAGGCTTGGCATTCTCCTACTTCCTATTTCAAATTCAAGTTCTTCTTTGTCTTTACAGCCTAGAGAGTTGCTATGGGTCTGGTTCTACATTCTACTGCTAGTTCAAGCAAGACTATTTTTTTTTTTAGCCCAAAATAGCAACTGATCAGCTCCTGTGGACAATTTCAAAATAAAGGAAAACAAGGAAGCCCACCTCTGGAAGGTAACAGTACAGCATGGCACCACACTTCTCCAAATCTCCCACTTCTAAGTAGCACTGCTATTTCCTGACAGGCAAGAATCTAGTCCCTACCTCCCTAAGGGGCTCTCACTTTTCTGTACCATGATGTCTTGAAACTGCAGTAGCATCAGCTCAGTTCTCACCTGCAGTTTTCATATCCGTAGTGGAAAGCGTGGGCACCACCCTCAGGGGCACCGCAGGACTAGGAGAACGTGCTGGAGAGCTTGGAAGCCATGAGCTGAGATCTTCAAAAGAAAATTTTTCTTGTAAATCCAACGTGGCTGTGGACTCCAATAGGGGAGATTGGGTAAGTGGCCATTTGGGTTCAACAGGACTAAGCCAACAACATGGAGGCCAGGGTTCCACATTCCTTTCTGACCCTTCCCCAGATGAGCTGGAGCACACTTAGGTCATTTAAACGGCTCTTCCAGGAGAGAGACTTCAACAGAGTGATGGGGTCGCATTGCAGCAGGCCAACAGTCACTACTACTCTCCTGTAAGGGGAAAAGCAGTTCTCTCAAGTGGCACAATGGGACCAGAGGAAAGGCCCTGTCCTGCAGGGATCTGTCCAAGATGTTCTCATCTAACCTAAGTGCCACATGAGCACAAGAGTAAAGAGTAAGTAGTCACTCTTATCACAATGTCTCCGCAACTCAACCACCAAGAGCTGATGAGTCCCACTCTCCACCCCCAAATGATAACTCAGAGGGCTCCTTTATTGAAAATACATGGCTACCACTGGCTCCAGTACCCTAGAATCCCAGAAGTACCCAAAGACACTCACCCTCTTCATCAGAGGACAGGGCAGTGTCACCACATTCCTCCTTCACTTCCCGCAAGACCTTCAAGTAACGCTGCTGGGTCCGCCACTCACGCTCTTCAGGGCTTCGGGATGGTGAATGGTGCTTGTGGCGAAAGGGAAGAGCAGGGCCACTCCTACGAGCCATCTCCAATAGATCCTATCAAGAGTCCAGAGAGGCCAGGTCATCAGCAAATCTTGCCCTCTGGACAGTCTCCAAGTTCGTGTTTTATTTTCTTTAATGTTAAAAAAAAAGAGCCTAATTCTCACTCCTCCAAACAAAGAAATAAATGATATGATTATGTATAAATAAAATGTACCTAAATTTCTTTGTTTGATCATCCATGATATAAAAAACAAATCTGAAATTTCCTGAGTACCAATACAATGCCACAAGCAGACTGAAGCTCAAGAAATATGCTGCAAATACTTTGCAAAAATCACCTTCAGTCTATATATATGAGCTTTGTGTCAAATCTAATTTTATTTACAACTATGTCTTAGCCCAAAAAATATATACAAGTATTCCAGACCTCTGAAAAAAATCTTAAATTCAAAACACTCCTGGTTGTAAGCACTTCAAGTAAGAAACACTTACCAGGCAGTGGTGACACACGTCTTTAATCCGAGCACTCCGGAGGCAGAGGCAGGCAGATCTCTGTGAGTTCTAGGCTAGCATAATCTGCAGAGCTAGTTCCAGAACAGCCAGGGCCACAAAAACACCCTGCTCCCCACCCCACCCCCCAAAAAAAACAATTTTGTTAAAGGAAAAAAAGACACACTCAACCTGAATTACATGACAAAAATAACCAATTTTAGTGTTGACCTGTTCCACTCAGAATTAATACTTATATTAAACATCCAGGTATTTCTATACTAAATCTCAAAGAACAATTCAAATTGTAATAGGTTACAGTAAGTAAAGACACTTGCCACCGAGCCTGACAAGTTTGTTCACTGGGACCTAAGTACATGACAGAAGAAAACAGACTCGCGTAAGTTGCCCTCTAAGCACCACACATGCTCTGTGGCACATGCACACCCACACAAATAAGGACACACTTGCACACAATTTAAGTAAATAAAAATGTAATCAAGTTAAGAACTCCTAATAACTCTGCCTCAGAGAATTATCAAACTAGAAGGGATCATGAGGCCATGAAATTCTGTTCTACATTTATGTGACAGAGTCAAAGCCAGCATGTATTTGTACATCAATTCCAAAAGCATCCTAGACAGCCTCAATAGCCAATGAGTCTGAGTCCCTTTGCTAATTCTAGGAAGAACTTTGTTTTTCATGTTTCAGCATCTCTGAAATCTAAACAACTGCTCATAAGAGGATAAGAGAAAGCCCAACTTCTGTTAATGGTTCTCTTGGTTTTTACATCATAACCACTACTTAAAGCTATGCTTGCCAGGTCACTGCCCATGCTGAAAACCTAGTTCTGAGCATTACTTACACTTCTGGAAGCAAGAATCTGTTTCAGCAGCCGATGGAAATACTGCTGTTGGGAGTTGAGATACCGCTTGTACTGTGACTTGAAGCAGAGCTGACGATACTTGACCACTTCAGGGTTAAAGTGTCCATCTTAAAAACACAGGTACAACTATAAATGCATCAATCCATACATATGTAATGAGTATACAAGAGATGTGGTTGTGGCACCAAAAAAAAAAATAAAAAATAAATAAATAGACTAAGAGAATCAAGAGAGAGACCCAAAAATAAATGAATGGTGAAAAACAATAATAGCTCCATTAAAGCTGGAAACCATAGCAACTACAGTAACACAATTATCTTCATTAAAACTAGAAATACATAGTCTCTAGTCAGAGAGATACACAGAAATCTGTCTCTTCCTCCATCACTTGTGTGTACACAATCATACTGTGTGGGGGATGCACAGCAGCACTGCCCACTTACAAAAGAGCCCTTATATAGCCCTCTAAATCCTGCCAGGGACCCTACTTTGTTTTGCATGAGGGAAGAGAGTTCCCTCCCACCAGAGATCTGAGCCATAGTAAAACAGACTGTTACCAACCAAAGGGAAAATTGTCTTTAAATTAATAACCATCAAAGAAGAAAACAGCTGTGTATAGTGGTATGCCTATCACCCTAGCCATTTGGAAGGCCAGGTAAGAGGATTATAAACCAGGGCTACTCTGGACAACAAAGTGAGGACTATCTCTTACAAAAATAAAGGAGGCTTTGGTCCAGGCAGTGGTGGTGTGTGCTTTTAATTCCAACACAGAGATGGGTGGATCTCTGTGAGTTCAAGGCCAGTCTGGTCTACAAAGCAAGAGCCAGAACAGGCTCCAACACTACAGAGAAACCCTGTCTCGAAAAACCAAACCAAACCAAACAAAAACCCACAAAAATAAAGGAGACTTGGGCTGCAGCTCAAGGGTAAACCATTTGCCTCGCGTGTGCATGTCAGAATTCAATCTCCAAAACCATTCATTAAAAAAAAAAAAATACAAACTTAATATCCACAAGAAAACAAGAGATTTGAAATGATAGGTCTGTTTACTCTAGCCTTTAGCGAATATCAAGTATTTCAGTTTAACATAAGTAAAGGAAATACCACTGCCCTTTCTGGCAAGTCTGCCAAAACGAAGTCAATTGAGAAACAAGGAAGAGGCTTCAGCTTTTCTCCATAGGTCAGAGAGCAAACTGTGAATCTAAGAGTGACTTCAAATTGTCTTGGAATACTTGAGGTAATAGCCAATTCAGGCAAAGATCACCACAATAGTTCCTGGCCAGCCAGGACTACATAGTAAGAGAGACCTTGCCCAAAATAAAAATTAAAATTAAAAAATTTTAAAAAAATAAAGAAAAAATGCAAGGAATATCTATGTTATTCATTCAGTGCAAATTTTCTTACAGTCAGCTAACAGGACTATGATTATGTGGGAGATGTCCTCTGTGAAAAGATACACATGCTAAGAGTGGTGGTGGCTGTGTGTGAAATTCCAGGGAGACTAAAGCAAAAGTACTGTCCTAAACACAAGGTCAGCCCAGGCTACACAGCAAAACCCCATTTTTAAAAGAGAAGGTGTACACGGTGGTGAGATGTCATGTTTTTCTGTAGGGAAAAGGGAAAAAAAAAGGAAACAGTAAGCTGGTTTCTTTTTTTTTTCCCCCAGATTTTAAAAATCAGTCATAAAGATCTTTGGGATGCTGACAATATTTTGTTTCTTTTCTAGCTCTCTTGGAACTAGCTCTTGTAGACCAGGCTGACTTCGAACTCAGATTCACCTACCTCTGCCTCCTGACTGCTGGGATTACAGGCGTGCACCACCACTGCCTGGCAATATTTTATTTCTTTTTTTTTTTTTTTTTTTTTTTTTTTTTTTTTTTTTTTTTTTTTGGTTTTTCGAGACAGGGTTTCTCTGTGGTTTTGGAGCCTGTCCTGGAACTAGCTCTTGTAGACCAGGCTGGTCTCGAACTCACAGAGATCCGCCTGCCTCTGCCTCCCGAGTGCTGGGATTAAAGGCGTGCGCCACCACCGCCCGGCTTGCAATATTTTATTTCTTATGATGGTTACATAGTTAAGTTCTATTATGTATTTCCTATCATAAATCAATACAATCATATTTTTTAAAAATAGCGTGGGGAGCAAACAAATACACAAAACCACTCTCCTCAGAGGTCACATTAGTATAGGAAAATCAAGATAAAAATGAAAGATATATGTGCCTAAGTGAATGTGTACTCAACTCTAACAAAAACAAAACACTGAGCTACAGACCTCGGAAAAGCTTCTGGGCAATATGAAGAGGGTTTCCAAAGCGGAAGTTCTCCCCACTGAACAGGGCAAGGATGAGCTCATTCTGCTGCTCCACATTGTCTGTGGAAAACTGAGGCAGAAACTGCTGGAGATGTTCACGCTGAGAATCACTTAGGACTTCCTGCCATGTAGAGAGGCTGACGACATCAAAGAATATCTCAGGCTAGGAGAATTTGGAGAAAAAGTAAGCAACAGATAAATAGGCATCTGATGTTTTGTGTCTGCGCAGCCAAATACATAGAGCATAAAACTTACCATTTTATCACTATTAGGTACACAGTTCAGGAGTTTTAGGTATATTCACATTTCTTATGTAGCCATCATTATGATCTTCAGTGTTTTTTTGTTTTTGTTTGTTTTTCAGTTTTACAAGACAGGGTTCCTCTGTAGCTTTGGAGCCTGTCCTGGAACTAGATCTTTTAGACCTGGCTGACCTCGAACTCACAGAGGATCCACTTGCCTCTGCCTCCCAAGTGCTGGGATTAAAGGTGTATGCCACCACCACCCGGCTATCCTCAAGTTTTGTTAAACAGACTAAAATTCTAATGATCTTGACTCAATTCTAAAAATCAGAGATTAACTGGTTATGGCAACACATACCTGTAATACTAGCACCTGGGAGGCTGAGGCAGGAGGACTATGAGTTTAAGTACAGTCTGGGCTGCATGGCAAGACTGAATCTCAAAACAAAATAAGAGTTTATTAAAAAGAGCACACAAACCACAATACAGCAGTATACTCCAGAGGAAAATTATATTCAAGAGAAGCCCATTTGGAAGCTATCTCTGCCAACTAGAGTATGATGGCAGCCATGTGAATTCAACTTAAACTAAGCTGCAAGAAAAAATTAGGAGGGGGATGTCTAAGAAGTGACTAAAAAAACTAAGAAAAAACAGAAAACAGAATTGACTTCAATTTTTTAATTAATATATATTTTATTTTACTTGGCTGACTGGAACTTGCTATATAGATCAAACTGGCTTTGAACTCAAAGGGATACATTGACTCTGCCTCCCAATGGCTGAGATTATAAGCAGGCACCAACTCCAGCATGGGTTTCACTTTTTTTTTTCTTTTTATTTGCATTTGTGTTTTGTCTGCATGTATGTATGAGGGTGTGAGATCGTGGAGTTACAGACAGTTGTTAGCTGCCATGTGGATGCTGGGAATTGAACCCAGGTCCTCTGGAAGAACAGTCAGTGCTCTTAACCGCTGAGCCATCTCTCCAGGCCCCAGTTTTCACTTTTAATTCACTCAATATATATTGGATATATATGTATCAAATAATAAGCATAACACACAGGTACAAAGTAATTCAAGAACAGTTAAAGTATACAGAAGTACACAGTTCAAGAAAGTCTACCTGAGATAATGTTAAGATAGTTAAAGGGATAGGAAAGAGGAAAAATACGCTGGAAAAAGAACAAGCCAGGTGGGTGGTAGTGGTGCACACCTTTAATCCCAGTACTCAGGAGGCAGGGGCAGGTGGATCTCTGTGAGTTGGAGGTCAGCCTCGTCTACAGAGCTAGTTCCAGAACAGCTAGGCCTGTTACACAGAGAGAGACCCTGTCTTGAAAAACAAAACAAGCGAACAAACAAAAAAACAGAGTTAGAACAATGCCATAGAAGCAAAAGAATTAACAGCAAAGAGTAATTATCAATTGAGGGAAATTGAAAGGTAATAAAGGTAAAACAGAGAAAAATACATAGGGCTTCAATGGCATTAATTCTGTACCACCCTAGATGGGATCTACATAGTTGAGCTACATAGTTTTGGGGGAGGTGGAACCTATTGTTTTTTGATGGTTTCATTTTAAGATGGTCCTGACCTAGTGAGCTCAGGTGATCTTTCAGCTTCAGCCCCTAAATATGTAAAAATACCAGTGAATGAATTTACTTACACCTACAGACATGCATGTCTTATCACTACTTTAAATATATACATAATATATAAATGTGCCTAAACACAGGTATTTGTTTATATACACTTATCTGTAATTTTTTTTATTTTTTAATTAACAACTTCAGACCATGTTTGGCTGAACCAAGGAGAAGAAAGGTGTGACAGCAGACAGAAGGGCACATAAGCCTGCTAAGTATTTGTGACTTTAACCTAAAACATGGAAATTTAAGCAAGAAGCTACAGGATAATTCAACCACCAAACACCCTTTCATGAATGTATCCATATCACCTTAGACTCACTATCTAATATCTTTCCCTCAAAACTCATTTTGCACTCAATTTTAGTTTTAGCATCTAACCATGTCTGGCATGAAATAAAGTAAGCATCTGATGATAGAATGGATGTCATAAAGAAATGTCCTTGAAAGAGTACACAAAGAAATTACAAATAATGGTTGGAGATGAAGTTCGTTTGGCAGAATGCTTGTTTCTGGGCTGGGGATATAGCTTAGTTGGCAGAATGATTGTTTACCAAGCACAAAGCCATGGGTTCTATCTCTAGTACCACATAACCCAAACATGGTGGTACCATCTATAATCCCAGTGCTTGTGAAATAAAGGGTCCCAAGTTCAAGGCCATCATCAGTTACTTGGTAAAGTCAAACCTAACCTAACCTGGGCTATGAGACCCTATGAGAAAGGGAGCGAGGGAGAAAGAGAGAGCATAAGAAAGCACTCTCTTAATAGTTGGTAGCCTCCTTACCAATGATGACTATACATCTGACCTGTGAAAGTCAAGGCATGCTGATGTTCTATCCCAAGCCACATATTACTCCTGACCAGGTTACCTACCTTATGGACATAGAGAAACCTGTGTTTGTTAACGATTCACAACAGGAAATCCATTTTTAGAGAAACATAATTCTGCTCTTAAAGTATTTAACCTTTTTTTCTTATTGGTGAAAATTATCTGTTATAATAGTGTTGATTTATATCATGCTATTATTTTGACTTGTTGATCAAACATGTAACTACAGTTTATACTGTCTTCCTTAATCAGAATACAAACTACACTATACTTTTAAAGGTAATAAGGGAACCCTTACTGAAATGAAGTAAACAAAAGGGAGCAAGAAAGGTGAGGTACAGAGGAAAAGGATTCAGAAGAGGTGGAGGGAAATGACTACAAAAATGTTATCACTCACATCCTCCAGAAGGTCTTCAGGCAGACTAACCCTGGTACCACCCAAAAGGCAGTCTTCCATGATCCGTGTACCATGGCCATCTCCACAGGGACCCAGTTCCAGGGGATCTGTCAGCATGTGATCCAAAGAATCCATTGTTTCTTCTCCCCAGGTATTCTACACAAAAGTATACACCTTGAGACAGAAAAGCAGAGATCTGGTTGAGGTAAATATTCAATCTCAAATCTCTAAGGCAGGGGAAGGGTCTCATTCTGCATCCCAAAATGGCCTGGAAATCACTATGTAGCCGGCTGGCCTCAACATGCACCAACCCTCCTGTGCCAGCACTAAGTATGACAGAGTGAGTAATCAACTCTCTTACACCCCATCCTCTCCTCGAGCCATGCTGCTCTCCTCCCTCCCTTTCAATAGCCCCTTTCCAACAATGTTCAAGCCTTACCCAGTAAGACTTTTCAAAATGCTTTTTTAACAGTTCCTAAATTCTTAAGTTTCTTACATTTTCATTTTTTAGAAGAAAAAGACTCAGGAATTGAGTGATAAACCAGACACGGTGAATCAAGAGCATAATCCCAGCATTTGGGAGGCTGAGGCAGGAGAATCACAAGTTCAGGCCAGCCTGGGGTATGACATGAGGCCGTACCAAAAAGCAATAAATAAATGACAGATCGTGGTCCATAACTACAAGTTCCAAGGTCAATAATCTATTAGAACATAATGTCTTTAGTAACTGGCAGGATACCCCAGAAGGTAAAAGTGTGTGCCACACAAATTGATGTCCTGGGTGTGATCCCTAGGTGCCACCACAAAGGAGGTAACTCCTGAAAGCTGTCCTCTGACCTTCACAGGAATGCTGTGACATATCTGCACACTTACATATCTACTTTTTTTTTTTATTTTTCGAGACAGGGTTTCTCAGTCTTAGCCATCCTGGAGCTAGCTCTGTAGACCATACTGGCCTCAAACTCAAAGAGGTCTGTCTACCTCTGTCTCCCAACTGCTGGGATTAAAGGCATGCACCACCAATGCACCCAACCAATGACAATATTTTTAGTGTAAGATTATTTTTAAAAAGTCATAAATTCCACAAACATTAGTAAAGCTCAGATGCTAACTTATATAAGCTATTTCTCGAGGATAAGGTGCCAGATCTCACATAATTTTTACAACTGTGCTTATTATACCTTTCTTACAGATACTGAGGCTCAACATATGGAAATAATTTGCCCAACTCCAAATGGACCTGCCTACAGATGGGAACATCACACACAATACCCACTATACCTCTAGCATATACTCTCAATTAAATTATAAAAACTGCTTGACATGATTTCATTTGCCCACATAAATTCCCGCGGCACCAATCACCAGACCGTTACAACTAGCTGTCAGTGGTCAATCTAATCTTCAGATCCATGTAAATTAATGCAATTCTCCTCTTTCCTGCACTAACTCAACAGGGCTGGCTACCCTTTTTAGAAAACTAAATACAAGAAAGAACATGTTTAGAGAGCATCTTCCCAAAGCTAGAATCAGGTGTGAAACCGAGGCCACAGCTCACAAAGGGCCAACCCACAGTAAACGCACCCTATAGGGATTGGATCCATTCTCTTACCCGCTACTACCAACAAAAAGACCAAAAAGCATACAAAAATGGAAAGATGAACTGTATTTAATCAAAACACCAGATTTCTACCCTTGTGCTGTCATTAATCTGGGGCATCTTACCTCGCCGGGTGTCAGGCTCCTTTCCTATAGGTAGATGGGAGTTGAACTGGGGGCCTCCCTACCATTATTTCCACTCTTGGGATCTTACAGTGAAGAATCGGCCGCTAAATGAATTTACATAACTTTGAAAATCCTTCCCACTTCCCAAGTTCTCAAACGATAACGTGCAGGCCTGTGATCGACCTAGAATGGAAGTACTTTTCCGCGAAATGATTTCAAGTTCTGACAACATTTCAGACGGAAGGATACAGTGTTACAAGGACGCAGCTGTGTGGTCCCCGGGCAACTGTGTGATCCCAACATCTTCAGCACGCTACGAGATGAAGGGCATCCTGAATGCATGTGGCGGCTAAATAACTGAGAAAGGAACAAGATAGGGGGAGGAAAAAGTAGAAGCAACCTGATGCTTGGAACTAAATCCGCTTAACACAAGTGGCATAGACCAACCTACAAAGTCAGTACCCCATCTGACAGGTGCACAGTTTACACAACTCACTCATAAGCTTCTTCCAGTGCCGACGGTTGGTTACGCTAAACGTAGGACCTAGTGACAACTTCAGCCTTGTCACTTATTCCGCACAAGAACTCAAAATCAGAAACGCAGGCGGCTACCTGCGAGCTGGAACCCCGGAAGCCGTGGACTTTTAAGTCTTGGGGTGTCCGGGACTTCCTCGCTCATCAGGAAGGCCTCCTCCCTGCACCTGGGCTAGCCTACCCTCCAGACCCTCGCGAGGCGCCGGCAGGCCAGGCGATCTCGCTCGCTCGGGCCGGAGTCCCCGGTTACCAGCCCCACCTGCGCGCAGCGCGCCGCGGCCCCGCCCTTCCCCCACCCGTCCTCACCCTAACCCTCGCCCACCCGGCTGCCGCAGGCCCACGCGTGGGGCTCGCCGCGTGCCTACGGGGACGGGGATCTCGAAGTCCCCCTTCTTCCCTCCGCTCCGCTTCTTCCCTTCACCCGGCACCGTCCGACTCCCGACGCCAGGGCTCGCCCTCACCTCAGTCGGGTCCGCGGGTCTCCCCCGCTGGCTCGTCCGGCCGCGGGCTCCGGGACGCGCTCGCTCCCGCAAAGGCGTCTGCGTGCGCGCACGCTCAGGGCTCCGGCAGCGGAAGGGGCGGGACCTGTGGGGCGTAACCTAAACGGCGGGGCGGGGCGTAGTGAGCGGGGCGGGCTGGGGTGGATCTCTGTGACTGAGTCTGAACAGCTCCGGTGTCCCGTACGTCCCTTCCACGTCTTTCATCCTTTCCACCCTTTCACGGGCTGCTAAAGCAGAGCACAGCATGATCAGGAGCCGTGCTAACCACTTGTTGTGTGACAGAATTTGTCCTAGGAGACGCAACGCACGTCTGCTCACCACAGGGATTCCATGCCACCACAGTCCAACTTGACGAACCAATGAGTGTTATTAGGGTTACTTGCAGGAGTATGAGTGAGGGGGCTACTTATAGAATCAGAAATGACTCAAAGACAGCTGCCTCACCAAGGCCCACCCCAGCATGCGTGACAGCTCACAAAAGCAGGGAACCTGGGACACACTGCATAGCCTGCAGGCAGCTCACCAGGCTGGAGAATGCCCTTTCCAGCTGCCTCAGTTGCTCTAAGCCTCTTCCAGGTGAGCTCAGCTGGTTTCTGCTTCTTTCAGGCGGCTGGTCTGGTCTAGAGTCTTTGCAGCTCCTTCCATCTCGGAGTCCTCTTTGCAGCTCAGCCTCCTTCCACCTGTGGGGGTCTCTCAGCTTTATCGTTTGCTCTGGTGGAGAGGAGCCTAAAGAATTTGGTCCGTTTCAGGGACTTCCTGAAGCTAAGAACTACCCTGCAGGAGGAGAAAACTCTTAACAGCAACACTGCTCTCTGCAGAAGGCTTTGCTGAGGCCACCGGACAATGGAGGAACTCTTGCAGTATTGAAGGCTGGCCAAGTAGAACGCCCACCCTAGCTGGAGAAGCACAAACCTGGAAAACCGTACTCTTCTCACTCATTATCACTGCTTCTCTTGACCAACTGAGTCTTATTTAGAAACAGCATCTTCTCCAGTACCCCCCAGCTTCGCTCTCTAGTCCTGTATAAACTACCCACAGTTCTTTTTATGACAGTAGACATGTCAGAGGAGCAGGACATGCCATGCTAATGCCCTTCCCGCAATGGAAAATAGTGCTTTTCAAATATAGCTAAATCTTTGTGCCCCTACTGGCTCCACAGATATTCATAGATTCTTTTAGAGTTAGAAACCAAGTATGAACTGATGAGCTATGAAATGTACGTAGGAATGAAATGAGCACTAGGAAAACCAAGTATGAAGCATCGTTCTGCGTGACCAGACAGGACAGCAGCAATACATTACCATTTTCGTCCAACTTTATTTTTAGAGCAGTTTTAGGATTACTGCAAAATTTAATGAAGAATAGGTTTGCCACAAATTCCCTGCCCCTGCCCACACACACATGCACATAATCTTCACCCACACAGGTGAGATACTTTTTCTTATAACTGATGAATCTATGCTGATGAATCTGAGTGATAATTGTTTCACTGCCCACCCCCCCAAATTAATCTATTTTAATTAATAATTTAAAATTTAAATTAATCTTTTCCCCACCTACTCATCTCTACTTCTCTATTTCCGGCATCCACTGATCTTTTAAGTGCCTCCATCATTTTGCCTTTAAGCCTGCCATCCTCCTCCCTTAGACGTCCTAGTAGTGCTAAAAGCACTTTGTGTCACCACTCTTCTCCGTCCAATGAGACAGTAATAATATGGTTTTGGTTTCGGTGGTGGGGATCGGATGTAGGCACCCTGCCTCTGAGCCACACCCAAAGCCTTATATTGTTTTGATATTAATTTGAAGTTCCCTGGTGATAACAAACATGGAGAGTATTTTCATATGTTCATTTGTTATTTGTATTTGTATATTCTTTGCTAAGGTGCCTTTGGGCCATTTTTTCACTAGGGTTGTTTGTTTCTTTTCTCTTTTTTTTTTTGAGTTTATGTTCCTTGTCTATTTTGGATAACAATCCTTTATCAGACAAATCATCTGAAAACATTTTTGCTGGGTCTGACTCTCCATCTCTTGCTCTCACTCTCTCGAATTCTGTCTTGGTGGTAAACACCCTTAAACTGTGTTCTGTTTGGTTTTTCTTTGTTTGTTTTGTGCCATGAGCCATGTGACTTCTTTATGGGACAAGGCCTGAGAATAACACAAATTCTTGTAATTTATGTTTTATTTTACAGTACGAACATGGGGCCTTGTACATACTAGGCAAGTGTTCTACTCAGTATTTACTATGAGAACCTGATGAGCTCATGAAACATAAAACCCCTTCCTTCCCCAATGTTTTGATGATCTCCTGGAATTTTTGATAGTATGTGTGTCTGTCTTTGTGTGTATGGGCATGTGCACAGAACAGGTGTCCGAGGAGACCAAAGGTATCAGATCCCCAGAGCTCCAGTAACAAGTGGTTATGAGTCACCCAACATGGAGTTTACCTTTGCAAGAGCCTTCCAACCCTGCCTTGGAGTTTTTTTTCTCTCAGATTTCTCCATACTGAGCCTCCAATCATTCATCTTAGTTATGTTTTCCTATTCCAACTGGCCTTGGTTCCCTTAGAGGGTTCTACTCTTAAGGATGGGATTTTCTTTTCTTTTTTGTTTGTTTGTTTTTTGAGACAGGATTTCTCTGCAGCTTTGGTGTCTGTCCTGGAACTAGCTCTTGTAGACGAGGCTGGCCTCGAGCCCACAGAGATCCGCCTGCCTCTGCCTCCCGAGTACTAGGATTAAGGTCATGCGCCACCACTGCCCGGCTAGTTCAAAGTTCCTGAATGGCAGATTAGGAATCAGAAACTAAAGGGTAATATTTTGAAGAAGGGAATGTTAAGACAGGGTTTCACTCTGTAGCTTAGACTAACCTAGAACTCACTATGCAGACCAGAATGGCTTGTGCCTATGGGTGCAATATTTAAAAGAAACTATTTAACCATATCAGTAGTCCCTGCACACACACACTCACACACACACAAACAAGAAACATAATTATTAAAAAAATATTTATTAATTTTTACACTTGCTGGGTAGCACAAGACTATTAACACTATAACTCACTGAATATACAATTAAATGTTCACATTTAAATAACAGGATAGAATCAATACTTTCAACCAATGGGCCAGCTTCAACATCTCATTAGGTGTTTTTTAGCTCTTGATGTTTTGAGATTTTTTTTTTTGAAAGGACAATTCCAGGTCAGAAAATAACTCAAGAACATCAAAACAGAAAGTCTTTCCAGAAAAACAGGAATCTTACATGATGAACTATCCATTTTTCTGGGCACAAACTAAACAATAAAAATGTTAAAAATCTATATCCGACCCACTTCACACTGTACTGAATGCAGTCTACAGTGTCACAGAATCTGAGGAAAGATCACCATGTAGACACTGGAACACTGACCGTTCAGGCGGTCAGAAGGAGTATACTCTGCCATCCCTTCTGATACCTTGGGATAATTCATAAAATACCTGATCTTAAAGTGGTGATGTCTTCACTGCCACCCACATCTCTGGTTGATGATATAGTTATGGTATTTATTCCATATAAGAACCAAAAAAAGAAAAAAATAGAAGGGAAAAAGACAAAGTCCTTCAACAGTATTTTTCTTCTGTGTATTTTAAAACTTAAAAAATAACTAACACAAAACCAACATTCCTTCAGTGATTGGCTTTTTATTTTAATCACTGGGCTATTCCTGAAAGTGGGGAAGATACCTTGCTGGCTCAAATTAAAGGGAATCCAACAGGCCAAAATTATTTGCTTATTTATTTTGGTTTGTTTTTGTTTTCCAAGACAGAGTTTCTCTGTATAGCTCTGGCTGTCTTTGAACTCTTTGTAGACCAGAGTGGCCTCCAAATCAGAGATGTACCTGCCTTTGTCTCCTGTGCTGGAATTAAAGGTGTGCACCACCATGCCAGCTCTAACAGCCCAATTTAAATTACAGAAACTAGAACTGTGCCTTTGAGATGGCTGAGACTCTGCAATAGTTAGCTATTACACTACAGGACTTTGGGAACCAGAGTCTTACGTTCTTGTGACTTGGATAACATTTTATGTTGAAAATAGTTACCTTTTTGTTCATTTTCAGTTTCCACACATTTTTGAGGTAATTTTCTCAAGTTCTTTTCATGCCCAAATCTTCAGACATAAGTCTATGAATGAGATCTCAAAAGAAAAGTGCAGAATCTACATAATAGTGACTTCAAAACCAAATGTTTACTTTTCAGGAAGGCATCTTTACCACACAGGAGATAGTCTATTTCTTAATTCACAGACCCAGTTTTTCCTCAGAAATGTAAATAAAATAAATTACTTAACTTCATTTGAAATGAACTTAGGTCTTCCTGATCTGGAGTGGTAAATTCACTCTACAATAATTATTTTTAAAATGGATGTCACAAAGAGTTGTTAAAATACAAGCTTTTAAGATGTCTTCTGGGTACAACTGGAATGTGCAGTACAAAAAAGGGCAGTACTTCCCCACTGGATCCACAGCAAACAAGACTCCAAACAGGACACACAGAAGACAACTATCACACAGAAAACTGCTTTCCTCTCCCAACCAGTGTTAATTCTCCTCCACACCCATCCTTTATCTCATTATTACAATGGTCCCCTTATTTTTATTTGCCATAAGTGGGAAGTTGGTCATCTTATAACAAGATCTGGGTGAATTACAATATGCTTAAAGTTTAAAAAGCTTAGGAATAAGAAAGACCACCTTTCTACCCAAATTCAAAGACTCTTCATTTTTAAGACAGTACTGGAAGTACTAAAATACATTCAATGATGTGAACACAAGTGTGATGCAGGGACTAGCACTGTAGCTCAATGTTGGGGAACCTGCCTAACATGCAAGAGGCCCTGGGTTTTGGTTCGCAGCATCACACACAAAGTGTTATACATACACCTGATGAACCCAGTAGGAGTAAGGAAGTCAGCCTTTACTAATGAGCAGTAAATGAATCCTGCCAGGCAGGGCAAGGTTTCAGCTCTTGTCTGTCTGTCTTTCTCTCTCCATATGTATATGTATGTGTATATATATGTAGCTACATATATATCCTCAATTTATATTTTTAGTAATTTTTCATAGAACTAGTATTTCCTTCTTAAACACAGCTATATAAAACCAGAAACCTGGAGGCAGAGCTTTAATGTAGGGGCTTTTTAAATCCTGTTGAGATCATGCAACCTTTTGTCTTCCAAGGAGTCTACACTTGTGGACCATGAGGCCAGATCTGCTAGGGTCAGCATCTGTGAGGAGCACCACCACTGCCCATTAGGTTTTCCCAAATAAGAAAGATTAAAAACAACTGCCATGATGGTGCCTGACTGTAGTCCCAGCTACGTAGGAGGCTAAGGCAGGAGGATCTCACGAGCCCATGAGTTCAAGGTTGTATTGGACAGCACAGTGAGCCCTCATATAGAAGAGAGAGAGAAAGAGATCAGCAATAAGAAAATTTTAGAAGACAGTTTCTCCTTCAGAACACCACCATCAAACCTTTATCTTACCATTTTAAAGTCGTCATACAATAAGCTGCCTTTGTTAAATTACTGAAAACTCAAATGCATGAGATAAAGTGGTTCTGACCTAATCACACCCATGAAGTAAATACTCCTTCTCTTTTGATACCATAACTTAGATTTCAGAAGTCCAATGACCATGGACTTGGTACATCCTGTGTCCACCTTTGGTATGAACATAATATGCCACTTAGTATTTCCACAAAGGGACAGTAAGGCTTGTCAGTGTGTTCAAAAATGAAAACAAAACAAACAACCAGCTCAAGAGCAAGGCCAAGTTTCTCCATCTGGAAGTCAACTTTCCCCTGAAGGAACTGCATTCCATGGCAGAAATCCCAAGGGTGTGAAGAGTCAATTGGGTAAAGATGACCTTGGCAAAAATCACCCCTGGCATATATGTGTCAAAATTGTAGTTTCCAAACTCTTGATGAGTAATAAATCTTTAAAAAGAGGTCTAGGTGTTTGAAGCTTCAGATTTCGAGTGAGAAGACGTGGTATGAGCACTGGACTCCAGGGGCAGGATGAAATCTACGGTTTGGTGATATGTACTTCGCTGCTCCCACTCCCATTGGTGGTGGTTGTGATGATGTACTGTGTGGTCTGCTGTTGGCTGGGGCTTGTGGAGTCCAGGGAGTCACTGTGTGCAGAGGGTTGAACTTGGACTGCACCGGAGAGGGTAGAGGTTTGCTTTTCCTCCAATTCTGGTTGACTTTCTGCTAATACATAATGACCCTAGAGCAAAAGAAAAAGATCCTTTAAAAGAACTGGAGTCTGGAAGAGAGCGAGGGAACTACTGGAAGAGAGGAGCAAGCATCCAAAGCAATGCTTCAAGGTGACCCAAATAGGTACGTCTGAGAGATGTTTCACGCGCGTGCTTTCTGGAGGATGGCTAAGTCACAGTAATTGACTCCAAGCAGCCCCTTTGCTGTGTCATCAGATAACACAATGAGGAACCTTAGAGACTGTGAAGCGTGCTGGTACCTTACTTGGCAAAAAAGTTTTTTTAATGAAAATAAAATAAAATATGCTTTTTAAAAAATTGCTCCTAAGAATTTAGAAACTTAATGCCAATTAAGTGTTAAAATTCATCCAAAATGAATGATAAGGTCTCTGTAAAGGGGCAAACTGATGTCTAAGACAGGTCTTCAACATTAATGGTTCCCAGCTAACAGAATTTCAAAGTCTAATAGCATTTTAAAGTAATACTAATGGGGCTGAGAAAATAGCTCAGTCAGTTAAGTCATTGCCCAAAAGCACAGAGAGCTGAGTTCAAGTCCTAGAACTGGACCCTCCCCAAAGTATCAGGGCACTCATTGTACTCTCAGTATTATGGAGGGAAATAGAAGTAGCTCCCAGGGCCCTAAAATCCATGAGCTCCAAGTCAGTAAGAGACCCTGTTGCATTAAACCAAGTGGATGACTCCTGAGGAATAACTCCTGAGGTTGACCTCTGGCTGCCCCCAACACACACACACACACACACACACACACACACACCACACACACACACACACACACACACACACACTCACACGATATATTAAATGAGCCCTAAGTTTTAGTTTTCCAAGTAAAAACATTTAGACTATACTAGAACAAAGGCTGGAGAGATGGCTCAGCAGTTAAGGGGATATGTCCTCTGTTCACAGAGAGAACACAAGTTCAGTTCCCCACATCTGTAACTCAGCTCCAGAAAATCTGATGCCCTCTTCTGGTCTCCTGGGGTACCTGAATTCACATGCATGTAGCCTACTTGCTCCCACAAACATACGTTATTAAACAATACTTTTAAATATCTTTAAAAATAAAATAATTTGCTACCCTCATCAAGTATGTGCTTTCTATTTGAGAACATAGGAAAGGGGTTAGGAGTGCAGCTCAGTGGTAGCATGCATGATGTCCTGGGTTCAATGTACAGCACGCACACAAAATAAATAAATATTAAAAAAAAAGAAAGCATGGGAAGAATATATCTTAGAATATAGCTCCTTGCACTGAGTAAATTTAAGGGAATACTCACATTGTCTTTACCTTTTTTCTCATTTTTTTCCTTTGATCATGAGAATTTCATACATATAAAATGGGCATTTCATTCATTATATTAATTTTTTAGATGAGATCTTATTTAGCCCAGGCTAGCCTTAAACTCACTACATAACTGAAGATGACCTTGAACTCTTGATCCTTCTATCTCTACCTCCAAAACACTTGAATCATAGGCATGCACCACTACTCTTAGCTTTGTATTAGCATTTTTAAAGAAATATCATTTCAGACAGAAGGGCAAGATGCTATGACAGGGACAAGTGTCCCTGTCCCTCAAGAAAAGGTTTCTCTGGGTAGCCCTGGCTGTCCTGTAACTCACTCTGTAAAAAAGGCTGGCCACGAACTTACAGATATTTGCCTGACTCTGCTTCCTGAGTGTTGGGATCAAAGGCATGCACCACCACTGCCTGGCAAGATCCCTCATGTTTTAAAGGTTTGGTTCCTAGGTGGCAATCTTGGGAGGTAGTGGAATGGTTAGGATGTGAGACCTCATGGGAGGTCCTGGGGTCACTGGGCACAGGCCCTGAGACACCCGGCTCCTTCCTCTCTGAGAGTGAGTCACTGGGCCCAGCACTCTCACCTTGTGCTACCATGGCCCAAAGCAACAGGACCACTGGCTCAATCACAGAGTGCAACCTCCAAAACCACGAACTGATTAAACCTTGGTTATTAATTATCTCAGGTTATAATAACACGAAGCTAAACAAAGGGAAAAAAGAACTCAGAGAGGAAAACCTCAGGCAGTCTTCCCAAGACTACAGCAAATAACCTCTGACCCAGCGAGGGCTCAATTTCTCGGCCTCCCCTGAAGCAGTTTCAGATATGATTTACTTTCCTGTGGCTCTTCCTCTGGAGTAGGGGCGGTTTATTCACCTAGGACCCACTAACCTTTAGTAAATGAACAGTTTATGGTGAGAACATTTAAGATCTGCTCTCAGCAATGTTCAAGTAGCCACCATGAAATACACCAGATCTCCAGAGTTTTTTCCCAAAAAAGTTTTTGTTACTGTTCTGCATGCTACAGACTAAACCCAGGCTTCACACATGTTCAGTATGTGTGCTGCCACTAAACAACACCCCTACTTCTAAGAGAATTTTTCTTTTTTTGTTGGTTTTCCTTTGTTGTTGTTGTTATTGTTGTTGTTGTTTTCAAGACCGGGTCTCACTATATAGACCAAGCTGGCCTCAAACTTACAGAGATCCAACGGCATCTGCTTCCCAAGTAAAGGCTTGTGCCATTACCCACCTACCCCAACCCCTGCCAAGAAGTCTCTGAACTTAAATATATATATTCTGGGGGCTGGAGAAATGGCTAAATGGTCAAGAGCACTGGTACTTTCTGAAAACCTACATTCCCAGCATCCACATGGCAGCTCACAAATGCCTTTATCTCTACCTTCAGAGAATTCCCTGCCCTCTTCTAGTCTCCACAGGCACTGGATACTTAAGTGTACGGAATATACATACATAATGTGTATATTATGTATGCACATAAATGGCAGACACACACATAAAAATAGTCAATCAAATTTTGAGAAAAAAAATCTTTTCCAAATAACTTAGAGATAGGCCAGCATAAACCCAAAAATAAAAACATAGTACATATAATCAACATGGTTAAATATTGCTCAAGTTAAATAAATATGCTAATTGATGGCAATACCTCTTTATGTAGTTAAATGATGTAAAGCAGCTCGACACTAGTCAAACATGGATGCTCATGACTGTCATCATACAAGTTCCAGGCCATCTGGGGCTATATAGCAAGACCCTGTCTCAACACTCCCCACCCCCCACAAAAGCTCTATAAACCAGCAATGTTAGTGGTACATGCCTGTAATCCCACTACACAGAAAGCTGAGGCAGGAGGATTGCAAAATTAAGGTCAACTTGGCTTTCATAGTTAAACCTTGTCTCAAACACACACACACACACACACACACACACACACACACCATATAATTGATTCATTATATTATTTTTTCCCAGCTAAAGTCTTGTAAAATTTATAAAAAGTCCATAAAATTATAATCATATAGATAGATCTAGGAAGTTTGTTGTCATTAGGAATTGAATCAACATTCCCTGTACACTGTCCTCCTGAGCAATGAACTAAGGATAAAAGAATAAAGGACCAGCTTTCCGAACCATCAACTATGAGAAAACAGACTACATCAACCAGTTTAAAGAAATAGGAGGCCTGGGGAGGTAACTCAGTGGTAGGTCACTTACCCAGCATGTCTGCATGTACAGGTAGGTCTGGGTTCTAATCCCAGGACTTCAAAGGGAAGGGAGAGAGGGAGGGAGAGGAAGAGGGAGAGCGACTATGACCAAGCTATAACACAGCCCTGGCAGACTCACCGGAGTCACTGCTTTCACTTGCCCAGAGGTGACAGGAGTTGCCACACCGCTGTCTGTGATCACAAACTGACCTGGGGGCAGCGTCATCATTTGAATTTCAGATGCTGAAAACAGGAAATAAACCAAAGTCAGTGGTCTTCAGATTTTAGTCAAGTGCTGAAAAAAACAAATGCCTCTCTGCTTATCTTATGGGTTGTACCCGGTAAGTCCATGAACTTAAAAGACAGTAAGTGGAGTATATTTTGTGAACACACACAAATGGCTAGGTACTGTAACACACGCTGTAATCAATACTGGGGAGGCAGGGGGATTTCTATGAGTTCAAGGCCAGACTTGCCTACATAGTAACTCCAAGATAGTCAAGGCTACAAAGTAAGACCCTGTTTCGAAAAGAAAAATTTATATATACCAAAAAAAACCCACACACACACATAAGTTACTAAGTGTTATAGTTTAGTCCATCCGATCCTAGGTATATTTAGAACCTGTATAGCCACAGGGGATAGATCCACCAGGCCCAGTCAGAGCAACAAAATAAGACTCCCCACCTGAAAAGCAGGAACCCCAAATGGTGTATGGTTGTGTTCTTGCCACGCCAACATAATCCAATGCTGAAAATCCTAAATGCACTGGGCCTGGTGGCACAGGTCTATAACCTCTGGAAGCTAACACAGGAGTTTACCTTGTTTTTCTTTGCTGCTTTTTTTTTTCAGATAGGGTCTCATATTCCAGGATAGCCTCAAACTTACTATGTTATATAGAATAATCTTGAACTTCTGTCCTGCCTCCCATCTCCTGAGATAATAGGCATGTAATCCCGTGCCCAGTTTATACTATGCTATGGATTACACCCAAAAACTCCTGAATGCTAGGCAAATGCTCTACTAGTTTAGTTATATCCTCAGCCTTGGCTACATAATGTGGTTGAGGCTTGCCTCAGCTATATGGGACCAAGAGACAATTCTAAGTGCCAAGTTGGAGAACTGCCAGCGCTCACACTGTTACTGAGACAGTTCCCAGGTGAAACCTCATGATGGCGGTCTTGCAACATGACGCCCCCATTTTGCTTTGTTTTTTAGATGGGATTTCTCTGAGTATCCCTAACTGTGCTAGAACTCTATCTATAGACCAGGCTGGCCTCAAACTCAGAGACTGGCCTGTCTCTGCCTCTGGAGTACTGGGATTAAAGGTGTGCACCACCACATCTGGCCTGATATAATTTCTTTCTTCCTCTCTCTCTCTATTTAATAAACTTATTTATTGATTTATTTTAACTGAGTTTTTGAGCGAATGGACCTCTTCACCCATGTGTGTGAAGAGACTGATACAGAGGGATAATATATACAGGAAACAACCAATGCCTCCTCACTCAAAAATGGCTTCCAATTAGTCACCAAGGTTTTAAGCCTTAAAAAGAGTTATAAAAGTTTCCTGGCTTAGTATTTTTATCTTTTATACTCAGATTTGAATTCATGACACAAATGTATCCACAGCTACCTGGTGATCACAACCAAATAACCTGCAATATTGAGGCAAATTAGAAATGAAATTTATGCTAGTGCCCTGTTAGTAGTCTCTAAAGAATATTTTCTATAAAATGGATGAGAGATGCTTAGGAGATTGAATGGTGCTAGCTCTGGGCTGTGATGGAAAATGAGCCTGGAACACTGGGTCTTCCTAACACAGGAAAGGGTCCTGTGTGAAAGATATAAGTCCCAGTGTGAAGAAACAAAGATAAGGTAGCCTGGACACCTGTAAGGGCAACAAAAGCAGGTTCAAGCACATCATGTGTTACAAGTGTTACATATGTAAACTTCATGAATACAAAATAACAGACACACAGAGAGAGACTGGCTATTTTGGGTAACACAAGGAAACTGACTTACTACTTTGAAAACCAGTAAATAGCCGGGCAGTGGTGGCACACGCCTTTAATCCCAGCACTCGGGAGGCAGAGGCAGGAGGATCTCTGTGAGTTCTAGGCCAGCCTGGTCTACAAGAGCTAATGCCAGGACAGGCTCCAAAGCTACAGAGAAACCCTGTCTCGAAAAACTAAAAAAAAGAAAAAAGAAAAAAGAAAACCAGTAAATATAAGTGGTCAATCTGGCATTTAATGTATTCTATTGTGCTTTTCCTATACAAATCTGTATCTTTGAGTAATTTTATGATTAAGACAATTTTTTTCTTTTCTTTCTTTCCTTTTTGCTTTACTTTCATTGTTGTTTTAAGTCATGGTTTCACTATGTAATTCTGTCTAACCTCAGTTAACTATGTAGACCAGGCTGGCTTAAAACTCACAGAGGTCCTCTGCCTCTGCGAGGATATGTAGTAATAGTGTCTTTCCATGTGGCCCTGGATGGCCTGGCAATCCTCCTGCTTCTCTGTCCACCAAGTGCTAAGATCACAGACTGAGGTTACAGTGTGTGCTACCACATCCGGCATAATCTCTTTATCTCTTTATAAAATGTTTCTACCTAATTAATGAGTAGGAATAACAGAATCGAATTAGAGAATCACAACTTTGCAAATCCTGAAGAAATAAAGAAGCTAGAGAATAAACACTAGTGGTTCCTGACACCACAGGAAGAGAAGCAGTCCACCCCTATATCAGCTGAGTGTGGGGTTTGAAACGAATCTGACCTTGATTAAGCCTCTACATCTAGATGCTAGTCTAAGGAAATAAAAGGAAGAAAGTACATTAAGCAACAACATGAGGATGCTACCAGCAAAATCCGGAGTGTGGAAACTACAGGACATGTGACCAGTTTTTTCAATACAGACATGCCGGCTGCAAGGGGAGAGTGAGGACATGTGAAAAGAAACTCTAAAGATGCAGTCAGCTGCAATGGATGGCCCTTATTCAGACCCCAATTCAGACCCCAATTCAAACAAGAAATTTAAAAACTTTTTCAGACAATCAAAGAAATAAGGATACTGATTGGGCATTAGAACGATATTTGAAGACTTTAAAGAATTATTTCCATTTACACGGGAGGTGAGGAGAGAGCAGATCCCAGGATGTCCATCTTCCTCTACATGGTATGGAGCAGCATATCTTGATGATAAATGAAGTCTACCACATGAGTACAGGAATGGCCCTCCCCAATAGCTGATATATTAGAGAATATATTTCAGTCCCTAAAAGTAACATGTTTGTGATAAGAGAATGCTGTGGGACAATGATCTTGTTCCCTGTAAAGATTTGTCATCTGTACTGGTTTAATAAAATGCTGATTGGCCAGTAATAGCTAGGCAGGAAGTACAGGCAGGGTGACTAGAACAGGAGAATTCTGGGAAGAGGAAAGGCTCAGTCTGCAGTCATCACCCAGACACAGAGGAAGCAAGATGAGAATGCCTCGCTGATAAAAAGTACCAAGCCACATGGCTAACACAGACAAGAACTATGGGTTAATGTAAGATGTAAGAATTAGTTAATAAGAAAGCCTGAGTTTAATCCCCAGCAACCACATGGTAGCTTACAACCATCTGTACTGAGATCTGGTGCCCTCTTCTGCCATGCAGGTAGAACACTGTATACATAATAAATAAATCTAAAAAGAAAGAAAGAAAGAAAGAAAGAAAGAAAGAAAGAAAGAAGGGAGGGAGGGAGGGAGGGAAGGAAGGAAGGAAGGAAGGAAGGAAGGAAGGAAGGAAAAAGTTACTTCAGCATGGACTTTGGGACTGGTAGAAAGTTTTAATGGCTTAGTGGCTTTGCTGTGTCCCATAGCAATATGATTTTGATGAAGGAGAGGCTCTGGCAGATCTGAATGACTTAGTCCAGCAGACCCATCAGGTTTATAAAGTACAAAAGCAATCAAGAGCGGATGAGAGAGGAACAAAGTGGACAAAGGAGCCTGTTGAGTCACTCAAATGCAAAGGCAGAAAGGTGGCATTCCTAGTGCTAAATTAAATGTTGTGGTAGTGAGCCTGGAAGGCTTTAAAGCCAGAGCAATGGTTCACAGAAGACATAATGACAAAAAAAAAAAAAAAAAAGGTGGAAAAAAATGAAGCTTATTCTAGGGGAAACCTAGAATCTATCTAAGTAAAATATGCTATATAAGTTGTTCTCCTGAAAGAAAAGTATACCGGATGTGGAGATTATCCACTCAGCCTTGACTGGTTCAGCAGCCAGATGTGACCAATGTAGAGTCGGCAGCCACAGTGCTGGCCTGTCAGAACTAGGAAGCCAGTTCAGTGGCAGGCATAACAAGTCAGAGTGGGGTCCTAGTTTCCACTTAGGCCTGAGTCTAAGAACCACCAAGACTTCTGGGGCTGGGGATTCCATACAGTAGCATTATCCCGGGTTTCCACTGAGGCAGGAAATCATTGTGGAAATAAGTCCACTGAGGGCATATGGAGTAGTATTCTCCTGCATGGTGCTACACCAACACTGCTCTTTCCACAAGCGGTACCAGAGATGGAATTTTCCATTCTATATTAGGCCTTTCTAGTGTTTCTTTTTAGTGTCCTCTTAGTCAAGACCAACTAGCACTTGCTTGGAGTGGACAGCAGCAGGCCTTAGAGCTCATGCATGCCCTCTTAAAACATTGGTTCTATTACATAAAGGCAACTTTGAGCATCTCACACATCTAGAAAAGCACCTTAAAGGACAGTGAAAGTAGCAGTGAAGCCGAATGAAGGCACACTGCATGGGTGGGAGGAGGAGTTTCCTCAGAGCTAAGGTTATCAAGCAGAAGTTCTGTATGAGTGCTTTGTAATAAAAACAGAAAAGACAGCCGGGCGGTGGTGGCGCACGCCTTTAATCCCAGCACTCGGGAGGCAGAGGCAGGCGGATCTCTGTGAGTTCGAGGCCAGCCTGGTCTACAAGAGCTAGTTCCAGGACAGGAACCAAAAGCTACGGAGAAACCCTGTCTCGAAAAATAAAAAAAAAAAAAAAAAAAAAAAAAAACCAGAAAAGACAGACACATATACCCAGGACCAGGCACAGTAATTAGCACACAAATAGGAATTCAGTGAGACCCTGGGTTTGACTCCCAATATGAAAGGAAAGTATTGGTAAAAGGGATGAAACTTCACCACCATATATCCCTACCCATCCTTAAGTCACCTCGTCACAGCTCCAGTAACATATCTAACATTTCGGAAAATATGAGACTGGCATTCTGGATCAAAACACTGACCTAAATTTTGCTATGAAATTCATTTAAATACACGTACCACAGAGAACTGAAAATGAGCCAAGTGGTGGTGGCATATGCCTTTAATCCTAGCACTCGGAAGGCAGAGGCAGGCATATCTCTATGAATTCGAGATATGCTCTATAGGACAGGCTCTAAAGCTACACAGAGAAACCCTGTCTCAAAGGAACCAGCATAGGACCAAACTAGACCCACTGAGTGTGGGTGACAGCCATATGGCTGGGGCAGACAGTGGAGCCACTGGCAGTGGCACCAGGATTTATCCCTACTGCTTGGGAGCCCATTCTCTTTGGATGGATACCTTGCTCAGCCTAGATATAGAAGGGAGGGCCTTGGACCTTCCCCAGAGCAATGTGCCTTACCCTCTCTGAGGAATGGATGGGGAAGAGGGAGAGATGGAGGGAATGGGAGGAGAGGAGGGAGTGGGAACTGGGTTGGTAAGAGGGAGAGAAAGAGAGAACTGAAAATGAGCAACTGATATGTCAATCCAAAAACCTATTATAAAGCTGATGAAATTAAGACACATGGCCAGAGATATCCCCACCCATGGACTATCCCGTTCTTCTTACAATAACCACGGAAGGAGTTCCAAGCATTGGGGAGGTATGTGTGTTGTACAGAGGAATTCTGCTGCTGTAGAGCCTGCCCCTGTGTGGAAGAACTGCCTTGGATATGGGAAGGGCTAAGCCCCTGCTGTGCTTGCTGAGTGGTGGGGCTCAATGGCTGCCCAGCTACCTAGGGAGAAAGAGAAAACAAAAGAAGGAAAGGTGAAATCCCAGTAGACTTAAGACTCATATATAATATTTAAATAAGAGCAGAATTAATGAAATGCAATCATAACTCTGAAATACTATCTTGTTTTCAAAGGGTAACCTTCAAAGATATTAAAACAATTCATTACAATAAAATTGCCAGGAAGGCAAATGAGCAGCAGTAAGCAATTGCTTACGTTAGCTAAGCTTAAAGCAGAAAAGGTGAAACAGTTTGCTGGTCACAAAAGTCATGATTTCCATTGAGCTGCCTTGGCCAATCCACCCAGTATAGAGTTAAGGACAGGCACACACCAGCCATCTGCTGGAGAGGCTGTCTCTAGATTCCGTGACGTGTCCACACACCACTATCTACCATTCAAGGCCTTCTGTAGTCCAACTCCTATTTTCTAACTCTTTCCAAATATCACATCCTGCTCCTAAACTGAGTAAGTTTCCTATAAATGTGTTATAATTTCCCATCTTTTTGTATTCAAAATGTTATTTAGGCCAGGCGGAGGTGGCGCATGCCTTTAATCCCAGCACTCGGGAGGAAGAGGCAGGCGGATCTCTGTGAGTTCGAGGCCAGCCTGGTCAACAAAGGGAGTTCCAGGATAGGAACCAAAAAGCTACGGAGAAACCCTGTCTCGAAAAATCAAAAAAAAAAAATGTTATTTAGAACAAAATGCCTTCCCTCAATGTCAGTGCCAAACACATAGCCCTCCTTCAAGACTTAATTAAAAGCAAAAAAAAAAAAAAAAAAAAGTCCTTGGTTTCCAGCTATCCAGAATTGTTCCTCCTCTGAATTTCTATATCTTTCTCTACCTCCATGAGACAGGTCTAATCTTATTCCACAATCCTTGTCCCAACAGAGAAGCAATTGACCTCCTGCTATAGAATGGAAAGGCTGGAGTTTGTTTTGATTTTAGGATCATATACCACAGAGCTCCCCTGGGAAGCCAGTAACTTAACACAATAATGTTTGCATAACAACATAAAAAGTAAGGGCAACAGAAAAACTAATAAAGAACAAATAAAATGACATTATCTCAAAGGCCAAGAATAATGAATTCCCAGATATTAATCTGATGGCCCCAGATGTCACCTCAACCCTCTGCATCATCTATGGAGAAATATACCTGGGATGATGATGGAGCTGCAGCGGTGGGCTCTGTGACCTGGATGTGCTGCACCTGGATGGCATGCTGCGTGTAGGTCTGTGGATCATGCAGCTGGCCAACATCCACTGTGGACTGCTGAGACTGGTGCGGGGAAGTAGCCTGGAGGGAAAAAAGAATACATACTAATCAAGGTTAAAAGAGATCCCCGAGAGAGAAAGCTCACCTGGGAGGCAAAACTGGAAAGAGGTTTTGAGTTTGAGGCCAAGTGGGGCTATGCAGCGAGACCCTATCTTCAAAACAATAAATTAAAGTCTGGGTGTAGTAGTGTATGCCTTTAATACAACACTCAGGAGGCAGAGACAGGTGGATCTCTGTGTTGAAACCAGCCTTGTCTACTGTTGAGCTCAAGGCCAGACAAGGCTACATCCCTATTTCAAAAAAGCAAAACAAAAATGAAAAAACAAAACAAAAAACTTAAAATAAATAAATCACATAAGAAATTGTGGATGGGGCTGGAGAAGTGGCTCAGTGGTTAAGAGCATTGCCTGCTCTTCCAAAGGTCCTGAGTTCAATTCCCGGCAACCACATGGTGGCTCACAACCATCTGGAATGAGGTCTGGTGCCCTCTTCTGGCCTGCAGGCATGCACACAGACAGAATATTGTATACTAAATAAATAAATATTTAAAAAAAAAAGAAATTGTGGATGACAGGATTACAATGATAACTACCAATTTTCAAACATTTAAAACTATATTGGTTTCAAATTTTTTAGACTAAATTATTTGAAAGTAATAATGTTCACTTATGTCTACTTCCTCTGTACTGCATGTCTAAGGGAACAGCAGTTCTGGGAGATATTTTCTTTCAGTCTCCAATAAGAACTCTAGTAGAGGAACACAGTTAACAGCTCTGTTCCAAATGGAGCTGACTATGGCTGAAGAGATGGCTCAATGAGGAAGAATACTTGTTGCTCTTCCAGAGGACCCAGGTTCAGTTCCCAGCACCCACATCTCACAACCATCTGTAACTCTAGTTTCAAAGGATCTAACACCCTCTTCTGACCTCCACAAGTACCAAACAGAATGTTTTATATATTTATATGTATATTACATTTATAAAATAATAATATATCCTAAAGGAGCTGATTGATGAAGACTGAATCAAAATTACTCCCTAAAACCTCTCATTGGAATAATTATTCAATGCCCACATAGTTATTTCTCAAACTAGCTCATTAAGAAATACTCAGTCAAGATACTAAGAGAAAAGATCCTCTAGAGATACCTATTTCTGGAAGCAGTGTCCCTAGAGCTATACTGGCTGACTATGTACAGGAACTGAGACCTTCTGACTACAGTAGAAACCTCTTACTCTAAGTCCAGAGCCATCATGGGGGGAAGAAGGAAGAAAACAGTGGAGATGATATTCTCCTAATGCCTCAAATCCAGCACTTCTAGGCAGCTGCACCTCACATAGAGACAACAATGCTTTTGTTGACTCCTGCTACCACACTGACCCACTGGCAATATGGTGTTCCCAGAGGTAAAGAGAAATAAATGTCACAGTACCGGAGCCACCTGCACCACTTGAAGCTGTATGTGCTGAGGTTGCTGCAGACCAGACGCTGACTGAGACACAGGAATATACTGAATCCTCTGGTAGTCCCCCTGAGGTGTTCGGTAATCCGTCGTTAAGGTCTGGGACAGTTCTGTCATTGCCTGCGTTAGCAGGTCTGTTGTCTAGAAAGAAAAAAAAAATCACAACATATTAGCAACAACACTGTAGCAATTTCAGTGTTCTTAAATCCTACAACAATTCAGTTTGGCACAAGGGTGCAGCGTGGAAATACAAACTGGCCTGAGAGCCTGACTCTGGACCAGTGGACCTGCTCTGGAGCTTCTGACATTATCACTGTGAAGGACAGCATTGAAAGTGTCCTGCTCCTCCTTTGGCAGAGAGATTTGGAAAGCACTGGCAAGAAGACCCAAGCATAAATATCGGGCTGAGGGCAAGTGGCCACACCGGCATCAACTAATAAAAAGCTTGGCATGCATGGCTTTGGTGTTTAAAGAGAGGATGAGCACTGAAGGGAATACCACGCTCTTCCTAGTCACCTACTTACCACCACAGTCTCTCCAGTGGCACTATCTGTGGTTAAGACAGCTGGGGTGGCGCTGATCACAGCTGTCGTCAGCGGTGTGTGGATGGTGTTGGGGAGCTGGGCATACTCTGGATGTTTCTTTCGAATGTGTTGGACCATCTTGGTCTGGAAAATGAAGGAAAAATAAACAATTACTGCAGCTAAAGCAGGAAAAGAATAAACTTAAGGCCAGCGTGGGCTAAACAGCAAGAACTTGTCTCAAAACAAAGCGAAAAGGACAATGATCAGAATTAGCCACTTTCCCATATGCAAATCCTCCAAATGTTCTTAAAGCATTTATTGGTTGCCTATAAAATGTTGTCTGTTTGTTTCGCCAGACACAATGGCTTCTGCACATAAGGTTCATCTCCTTGGGAAGTTGTAGCAGAAAAGATCAGTTGAGCCCAGGAGTTTGAGGCCAACCTGGGAAATACAGAAAGATCCTATCTCCTAAATTCAATAAAAAAAAAAAATCAAAGTAGCATGAACAACACTTGAGAAGCAACCACACTGTCAAAAGCAATACAAGGGTATAGGATGGGGAGAAGAGGTAAAGAAAAAGAGGAAAAATAAAAACTAACATGATTCTATACCATCAAGAAGGATCCAAAAACCTCACACTTGTTCCCAGGCCCCATGAATGGCTGAAGCAATCAGTCACTCTTGGTCGACAGAAATGACCCCCTTTCAAGAACCATCTCAGGTCCTGAATAGTGACTACACAGGCTGAGCCTGTAAACTGTGAAACATGAACATTCAAATATAAGGCCCTGAGCAGGCCAAGGTAAAGGAAAGCAGCTGAGTTCACAGCTGTAATGTGGAGGAGCCCACAACATTCCTACCCCCCTTTTTGTTTTGCTGTGGTCCCTGCTTTTATAGGTCTCCTAAAGCCCACCAATTCAGCAGCAGCCACGCAAGACACCTGGATGAGAAGTATTTAGAACACTACTGGTGTAAAGTTCTGAGTCATCCTGGGTCAGAGCCTGCACCATACCTTGCTGCTATACTGCTTGGAACAGTGTGGGCAGCAGACAGGAGGGGTGGCAATGGTGCCAGTCAGCTGGGTGTGGGTGCTCAGCATAGGGTCGGGCTCTCCAGGGCCAGCAGGACGAAGTTTCCGAATGCTTGGTGGGAGTTCAGCTCCTGGGTGGTTCTTCAGAATATGGGCTTTGCGTTTGCTGGCACTCTTATAAACCTGCAGTGTAAATAGTTGACCATGAAAGCAAGGTATGAGTCCACTTTCTTGCTTAAAGTAAAAAAAAAAAAATATATCATTCTAAGGAAAGGAGAAAAATGTATTGGCATAGCCCCAAATAAAACAATCAAGAAGCTATGGTATATGACAGGACATGCCTGTAATCTCAGCTCCTGAGAGATTGCAACAGGAGACTTCTGGCTGACTGCCATTTTGTACTATTCCATGAGTCTAAGGCCAGTATGAAGTAGAGTGAAATCCTGTCTTAGGATAAGAAGGGCTGCTAGGTATGATGGACCACAAATATAATCCCAGCTCTCAAGAGGCAAGGGCCAGCCTGAGCTATACAGCCAGACCCTGTCCTAAAAAGACCCAGAGTTATGGATGTGGGTATTTTATTTTAGAATAAAGTGAATCTGATATGGATATGCTAGGTAATTTCCTTGAATTTCCTATATAAATCTAAAATAATAACTATAAAAATACCCTTCATCAAAAGTTTAACAGATAAAAAGCACACCCAGCAGCCTTTGTCTTTCTGTGTGGCTGCAACAGTACAAACAGAGAATTCCACCACAAATCTTTTCACGCCCCACTCAACCTCCTAGGAAGCCCAGTCTATCACCTGTCTTATAAACTGACATACTGTTTAACAGCTTGGAAATTTCAAATGAGTTCATATTCTAGGCTCTTGGTTAACTGTTCTCTATTGTAAATGTCACAGACTGATGGAGGAAGGTCATTGGCTAATAAAGGAACTGCCCTGGCCCATTTTATTGGTTAGGACATAGGTAGGTGGAGTAAACAGATCAAAATGCTGGGAGGAAGAGGAAGTGAGGTCAGAGACTCCACAGCTCTGCTCTCCGGAGCAGACGCCTCAGCAGAGACGCCATGCCCTGTTCCCTGGCAGACACAAGCGATGAAACTCTGACCCAGGATGGACTAGGCAAGAATCTCCCCGGTAAGCGCACCTTGGGGTGCTACACACAGATGATTAGGAATGGGCTAAATTAATATGTGAGAATTAGCCTAGAAGAGAATGGGCCAAGCAGTGATTAAAAGAATACAGTTTGTGTGTTGTTATTTCGGAGCATAAGCTAGCCATGTGGGCGGCCGGGTGTGGGGGACGCAGCCCTGCCGCCCTTATTACTTCATATGGCGCCCCACGTGATGGACTAAACCCACTTAAAAAACCTGAGAAGACTTAAAAATAAGGGAGCGAGAGTTTAACACAGATTTTTGCTGTTTGTTGGTGGCGTGCTGTAGAGAGATTTCCTGATTCGGCAACAGTAGCAGAAAAAAAAAAACGCTGTGTCATTTTAAAGCGCGACTTCCTGGGGCTGTGCCGCCATTGCGATCTCTGTCTGGCTCCTGCAGGAGACAGAGCTTTTGAATGGAGCATTTGGAGTAAAGTGCTACGATTTGTTTGATGGCAACTAGACTCGCTGTGTTCTCGGGTCTGCTCTGCTTGCTAGAGGCAAGCAAGCGCCTCATCTAAGAGAGGCTTTCTGACTCAGCTTTAGCTGCAAAGCCTGCAGCTCATTAAGAGGTCCTGCCACGAAACACTTAAACGGTGTTGAGGAAAAGCTGAACACATGCTTTTCGGTTTTCAGCCGCAGCAGGAAAAAAGCTGCTCCGTTTAAAAATGCCAGCTTTCTGGGCCATCCTGCCAGGGCAAACTCTGACTGTTTGAGGCAGGAGGGCCGGCTACCGAGAGAGGACTTGAGTGTTGTCTGTTGTAGCTCACTTGCTGGCAGGGACCTTGAAATGCCATACAGTTGTTGCAGTAAACATGGCCACAGCCAGTACCTCAGCCATGAGGCTGAAAAGCTAAGGAATGGACTGGATCTAGCTGGCAAAGCCACGCCTTTAATCCTACTGACATTGCTTGGTAAATTAAAGACTCATGTGGTCAAAAAAAGAGAGATATACAGTAAAGAGAGATTCAAAGACAAAGAAAATTTTTAAATGGTTTACATTGTGTTAAAAATATATACAGACTAAAAGTTGAACTTCTTAAAGTAAAAAACAAAAAAAGGAAGAGAGTTGTTGTGTGTGGTAGCACACGCCTTTAATCCCAGTGCCTAGAAGGCAGAGACAAACAGATCTCTGTGAGTTCAAGGTGTAGTAGTGTACACCTTTAATCCCGAATGCCTGGGAACTCTCAGGCGGATCTCTGAGAGTTCAAAGACAGCCTGGTCTACAGAGATATTCCAGGTCAAAGATATACGCTCAAAAAGCAAAAAGTTAACCTAGGAATGTCACAGCTTAGATTCTTAAGTGCCTACTGATTTAAAGGCGCAAATCAAAAGTGCCCTTGGATAGTAAAAAATTGCAGATTCACAATAGGACAGATTCAGACCACTAAATGAGTCACACTGTGGATGAATGTACGTAGGCTTGGGAGAGAGAAGAAAAAGAATATAGAGAATAAAGTTAATGGTTTAAAAAAGTAAAAGTAAAGTCTTTAAAGAGACAGAGTACAGATAGTTAAGAGATTAAAAGAAATAAAGAAAAATAAGCCACGTAAAAATGGAAAATTCACAGAGAGTCTGGATTATGTACATTGTGTTTTCTTTAAAATTTTTGACTGTGAAGGAGCTAAGTACAGAGAGACATTTCATTATATGGGCTGCCAAATGGAACCAGAACGGATATCATGAGGGTATGATTTCAGAATTTGGATCTAAGGATATGATACTTTGGAAAAGAGATTCTTCTTTTGTTTTCACAGAGGATCAGACCTTGTGGATTGCATTTATTCCGATTTGGTATGATGGACCACGCCCTCCTGAAGGGTTGGTGTAAACATCTTCAGAAAATTGCTTTGCTCAACTGCCAACTGAGAAGAAACTAGCACACAGGTTATACCATAAAAGACCTAATTAACGACGCCCCCATTCAGCAGGAAGCAGTTTGGAGAGAAATAACTGCGCCCATGTTCCCAAATATGGTTTATAAACGTCCTTTTACATTTAAAGGGGGATATGATATAGATATGAATAATTTGCATTAGTATAGATTTTGCTTTATTGATAGAGATTTAAGGTCAATTTTGTTTTATCTATAAGTGTTTCTGATTTTGATTAAGGTATTGTGATTGTGTAGTTCATTTAAATACGTACTGTATAATTAAGAAATATAGGTTGTTAATGGATAATCATCGATAATAGTAAAGGTTGTAGTCATGTTAGTTAGATTTTCTAGATATATAGAGATATATTTTAGATAGACATTCTTCATGTCTTTCTAAGAATAGGACTTTTCATGACAATGAGACACTCTGCTCCTGGCAGCACCAATCTACTTCAAGAGGAAGATGGGCATCGAAGAGGATGCTTATGGAGTTTGATAGCCATTTGGGCAAGAAACTGTTCTTACCTGGACTATTGCATAAACTGGACACAGAGAACCCACAGAGAAAGGACTACTGAACTTGCCTAAGGTGAGATGATCTTTTGGGGTTCCTGATTCATTTTGAAAGAGTCTGCGAGACATTCTGCAGGACACAACAGATAGTGACTGAACTGACTTTGAATTTTCCTGCTTTATGGAAATGTCTGCTGGATACCATGGGCCTGAAGGCTGAAGATGGATGCCCCAACGGTACAAAAGAACTTTGGGTGACTGTCCAGGCAGCGAGATGTCTTTGTCATTTCTAGAGTTTGAAGTTTCTTAGTTCTTGTTTACTTAGGTAATATTATATCTTTCTGGAGTCTTTGATGGAGTTAAGAATAGTTAGTTATAGTTATAGTTTTCCTTAGTTATGATAAAGATTATTGTAACTTTTACTTGATAACTGTTTTGTTATATGTAATTTTGCTATGTTAAAGTTAAAACCTTTTTTTTTTTTTGTTTAAACCGAAAAAGGGGAAATGATGGAGGAAGGTCATTGGCTAATAAAGGAACTGCCCTGGCCCATTTTATTGGTTAGGACATAGGTAGGTGGAGTAAACAGATCAAAATGCTGGGAGGAAGAGGAAGTGAGGTCAGAGACTCCACAGCTCTGCTCTCCGGAGCAGACGCCTCAGCAGAGACGCCATGCCCTGTTCCCTGGCAGACACAAGCGATGAAACTCTGACCCAGGATGGACTAGGCAAGAATCTCCCCGGTAAGCGCACCTTGGGGTGCTACACACAGATGATTAGGAATGGGCTAAATTAATATGTGAGAATTAGCCTAGAAGAGAATGGGCCAAGCAGTGATTAAAAGAATACAGTTTGTGTGTTGTTATTTCGGAGCATAAGCTAGCCATGTGGGCGGCCGGGTGTGGGGGACGCAGCCCTGCCGCCCTTATTACTTCAACAGACAGAAGTGATAATAAGAAAACAAAGTCAGTAAATATCTTAGGGGAAAAAAAACAGCTTACATTTCGTCATTTTAATTAATTGGGGGGTTTTCAAGACAGGGTTTCTCTGTATAGCTTTGGTGTTTAATTAATTTTTTTGTAAAAAAATTATGTGTACACATGTATATCTGCGTATGTGCATCTATAATTGCAGGTATCTGCAGAGTCCAAAAGAGGGTATCGGGTCCTCTGGAGCTGGAGTTACAGGCAGTTGTGAACCACCTGATGTGGATACTGGGAATTAAACTCAGGTCCTCTGGGATGGGAGAACAGCAAATGCTCTCAATCACTTAACGATCTCTCTAGTCCCTAAAATATTATTTTGTGTGTGTGTGTATGTATCTTCCTGTCTATAATTGCTTCATATTTGTACAGTACACATGGAAGAAAGGAGAGGGCATCAGATCCCTTGGAGTTGCAAAAGACTGAGCTACCCAAGATAGATGAGGGAAACAGAATCCTTGGCAATAGTAGTAAGTGCTTCCTCTTAACCATGGAGCCATCTCTACAGCCCTTGGCTTACAATGAGGCTACCTTTCAGCCTTTCCTGTCTAAATGAAAAACCCCATAGGCATTCCTCCATGAGGTGAGCTTCCACTATGGTAGCCCAACCAGGAGAGTATTATAAACTTTTACCTTATCACAATACTGACAGAAGTAATCGCGGTTGGGTTTTATGATGGGGAGGGTTAACTCGGGCACCTCTTCTATCTTCATGTCTGGATGCCTCTTTGATAAGTGATTTACCTGGAAAAGAGAGAAAAAGGCACACAGAGAGAGTACCATTACAATCAGAAATTAAAAGCCTTTGGTAATGAGTGCTAAAAGTTAAAAATCTGAAGCAAGAGCTGTAGAGACAGGTTAAGAGCACTGGCAGCATTTCCAAAGGTCCTGAGTTCAATTCCCAGCAACCACATGGTGGCTCACAACCATCTGTAATGAGATCTGGTGCCCTCTTCTGGCATGCAGAAATATATGCAGACAGAACACTGTATACATAATAAATAGATCTTACATGAATTTCCTAAAGAATTAATCTGATGTAAATCTGGCTTTTATTATTCAATTATCTTACTGAGACTGCTGAATGGATACAAAGTAAGGTTCTATATTTTAACTACTATGACCCTCTAACCACCTCGATATTCTGAATGAAATCTATGCCCTGGCAATGCTGAAGCAGGCATGGGCAGCCCGTATATAGAGGTTCTGTTGAACTTGTTCACATTGAGTTTCATGGTCTAAGTTGATGGGGACAACTGACCAGGTCTCTTCCTCAAGAGGGCACCAGATCTTATTACAGATGGCTATGAGCCACCTGTGGTTGCTGGGAATTAAACTCAAGACCTTTGAAAGAGCAGGCAGTGCTCTTAACCTCTGAGCCCTCTCTCCAGTCTCTGCAACTGCACTGGTACAGCTGAAAGCAGTGAAATATCCTGATGTTTCCCCTAATCTAGGACCACACTCCCTGCAGTAAAGGGAAGTTTCCTTACGATTGTTTCCTGAAAAAAGAAGGCACTGATAGGGAACAGTGGGAAGGAGATAAAGACCCTACCAGAAAGAATATTCAACTAATAAGAGAAGGGAAATAAAATAAGACAAGACCAGGAAATCAAGGTAAAGAAAACCAGACTAATAACGAAAAGGGGTAGAGGTCTAGGGATATAGTTCAGCGGCAGAGCACATGCTAAGTAGGTGCAAGGCCCCCGGTTCCTAGTATCAAAAGGGGTTAAAGGAAGGGCATGGAAACTTTCAAATCATCCAAAAAGTGGTTCAGAAGGGAAAAGGGTGTCTGTCACAGAAAGGAAAGAAGCTCAAATTGGAGGGACTGCTTTTCGTCTCCCCTAGCCTCTAACTGATACACCCACAAATCTACTTTGTTAAGGTTCATTGCCACTGACAGGAAGGGTGGATCTGGAGGCAGGAATTTGCTCATCCAGCACTGACCAGCATGCCTCGTCTCCGGAAGCCCATCATGCACAAACGGCACTTGAACGTGAAGCTGTCGTAGTCCGAGGACGTGATGCGTGGTTTGAAGGTCTTGGAGCGGCTGATGCGGTCAGCTTTCTTGGCCTCCCTTTCAGGGTTATGCATCCTTTGCATGTGCTCCCGGAGTTTGTCTTTTCGCTATTTGGAGAAATTTTGTTAAAACAGTGTAGGAGCAAGGATAGAAAATTTTTAATTGAAGGGTAATTTAAAAAAAAAAAAAATCAACACTGATACCTGGGAAACCCATCAGCCACACCAGTCAGGAAAGTAGGTAGGCTAACTGCAGATAACCTCCAAATCCAATCCCCAGTCTTATCCTCAGCTCTGTAGCAGACCACCTACTTCAACATCCTCTTCCTCTCTGCCCCCATCTCCAGTGAATCACACATATCTTCCCCTGCAAAGTTCCCTCCCCTCACCCAGACTTATGCCATTATCCCAGCCCCTAATTCCAGCAGGAATTCTCCAGGAAACCACCAACTAAGCCTGCCAGAGCAGACCAGCAAAGCAGGTGGGCGAGCTTCATATCTTCACTCTCCCTGTCTTTTCCACACCAATTTCCCAGTCTCAGCCTCAGATTGTAGCAGACCACCTGCTGTGACCCTCCACATTCTCTGCCCTCATTCCCAGGGAACTAAGCAGATCCTGGTAGAACACCCTGCTTTCCTCCCACCTGTGGCCCCCTCAGCTCCAACTTCTAGCCCATCTTATTCCTAAATGTCAGTCCCCAATATCTAGAAACACCCTCCCAACAGAGACAAGAGCAGATACCAGCACTTAGAATTACAATCTTCTGTAGTCAGAGGCTGCTCGTTTGTTTCCCAGTCGCCCAGACCCAAAATAGTCACACTGAAACTATATTAATTGCAACACTGCTTGATCATGACTCAAAGCATATTGCTAGTTAGCTCTTATATCTTAAATTAACTCATTTCTATTAATCTGTGTATCACCACGTGGTTGTAGCCTACCAGTAAGGTTCTGTCTGGCATCTGGTGTCTGTCTCCTGTGGAGGCTACATGACTTCTCCCTGTTTCTACCTACTCTCTCCTCCTCTGGCTGCTTGGAATTCCTGCCTTGCTCTATTCTGTGCTACAGTAGGCCCAAAGCAGCTTCTTTATTAACCAATGGCTTTCACAGCATACTGAGGGGAAATCTCACATCACCTCCCCTTTCTGTCAAAATAAAAAGGTTTTAACTTTAATATAACAAGATTACATACAACAAACCAGTTACCAAGCAAGAATTATAGTTACAATATTTATATCTACTTTATCTTTTATCATAACTTAGGAAAACTATAACTGTAACTATCTGTTATTCAACTCCATAAAGACTTCAGAAGGATTTAATATTACCTAAGTAAACAGGAAGTGTATTGTAAGCAACTTCCAAAACTCTAAAATTGGCACAGACAACTTGCTGCCTGAACAGCTACCCAAAGTTCTTCTGTAATGTTGGGGCATTCATCTTCAGCCAACAGGCCCATAGTTTCTGACAGACTGTTCCATGAAGCAGGAAACTTGAAGATCTCTTATACCTTGTACTGGCAAAGTTCATCAGTTGCTTTCTTCTGTGTCCTGCAAAATGTATGGCAGTTCTCCTCTGTATGCTGTGAATGCCATTGGTTAATAAAAAAGCTACTTTGGGCCTACTGAAGCACAGAATAGAGCAAGGAAGAAATTCCAAGCAGATAGAGGAGGACAGAGTGGGTGGAGTCAAACAGAAGCCATATAGCTGCCACAGGAGCCAGACGCCAGATGCCGGACAGAATCTTACCAGTAGGCCACAACCACATGGCGATACACAGATGAATAAAAATGAGTTAATTTAAGATATAAGAGCTAGCTAGAGTCATTGGCCAAGCAGTATTGTAATTAATATACTTTCAGTGTTATTATTTTGGGCCTGGGCAGTCAGGAAACAAGCATGCAGCCTCCACCAACAATCTTCCTGAACCCAGATGCAACTTAAGGAGAGAGATCAAGGGGATACAAATTGGAAAGGAAGAAGTCAAAGTATCTTTATTTACAGATGATATGATAGAATGCATAAATGACACTAAAAATCCTACTGGGAAGCTTCTACAACTAAAAATCACTTTCATTAAAGTGAGAATCCAAAACATCTCAGCAATGTAATTTCCGCACAGGCAATGGAATGACCTTTCCATTCCTCCACACCAGGAGTAATAACATTCACTCTTTGTTCTAACAGTCAGATTTACATAGAGTCAGTTCCACAAGATTACCTGCTAACAGACCACACAAAATTTTCTAAAAAAGACACCATTGATAGCAAACAAATTTGGATGTCCCCAAAGATGGACATCACAAAAGAGATTGGTGAGGAGAATAGGTGAGTCCAGGATTCAGGAACATTTAGTAACTTTATCTAATGGTTTGGAATGTCAGGTGTTTCCCCCTTGGACACTGGCTCTTTCCTGGGTAGTGTCACCTGTTCCAGAGTACTGCTTTGTCAAGTTCTACCTGCCCTCTTGTGATTTTGATATACAAACTATTATAGTCTTTGCCTATGGAATTTTCAACTATGTCTGCAAAAATTAGAAACCTCGTGGACATCACCCCTTCTCCTTCTTTCTTCTTCTTGATGCTTCTTTGTGCAAAGGAATAAAGAATATGTAGCCATAAAGTACTGAGTTAATTTTTTTACCTTCAGATATTTGCTTGCCCTAGACATCCTATTCTGAGCCCTGAGGGGTTGGTACTCAAGGTTCCGGACAGGATGCATAAAGAAAAATTCAAATAGATCCATACTTATACCCTGCATGAAACTCAACTCCAAATGGATCAAAGACTTTGACATAAAATCTGATACACTGAACCTGACAGAAGAGAAAGTAGGGAATAGCCTTGAACTCATTGGCACAGGAAAAGACTTTCTGAACAGAACACCAATAGCATAGGCACTAAGAACAATAACTGAAAACAGAACCTCATGGATCTGAAAAGCTTCTGTATGGCAATGGACACCATCATCTGGACAAAGGGGCAGCCTACACAGTAGGAAAGATTTTACCAACTCTACTTCTGAAAAAAGGCTAATATCCAAAATATATAAAGAACTCAAAAAGCTAGATATCAAGAAAACAACCCAATTTAAAAATGGGGTACAAATTCAAACAGAATTCTCAAAAGAGGAAATAGCTGAGAAACACTTAAAGAAATATTCAACATCCTTAGTTGTCAGGGATATACAAATCAAAACTACTGGGGCCTGGAGAGATGGCTCAGTGGTTAAGAGCATTGCCTGCTCTTCCAAAGGTCCTGAGTTCAATTCCCGGCAACCACATGGTGGCTCACAACCATCTGTAATGAGGTCTGATGCCCTCTTCTGGCCTGCAGACATACACACAGAAGAATACTGTATACAAAATAAATAAATAAATAAATAAATAAATCAAAACTACTTTGAGATTTCATATTATATCCATCAGAATGGCTAAGATAAATAAAACTAATAGATAGTTATGGATAGAAGGGGGACTGGAATGAGAAGATCAAGTGAGGAGGGGAGGGGAGAGAGGGCTAGGGGAGGGAATATGTGGAGAGACATAAACATAAGGGTCATTAGTTGTATAGCATGAAAACCTAATATAGTAGAAGCTTTGTAAAATATATACATATGATGTGGAATTCCCCTCTGTATGCTATGAATATGTCCTATTACCATTGGTTATTAAAGAAGCTGTTTGGCCAATAGCTTAGTAGAGTAAAGTCAGGCGGGAAATCCAAACAGAGATATAGAGAGAAAGTAGGTGGAGTCAGTAAGATGCCATGCAGCTGCCAAAGGACAAAGACGCTAGCTGCCAGCCAGAACCTTTACCGGTAAGCCACACCCTCATGGCAAAAGACAGATTAATAGAAATGGGTTAATTTAAGATATAAGAGTTAGCTAGAAGCCGGGTGGTGGCGCATGCCTTTAATCCCAACACTCAGGATACAGAGGCAGGCAGATCTCTGTGAGTTCGAGACCAGACTGGTCTACATGAGCTAGTTCCAGGACCAGCTCCAAAGCTACAGAGAAACCATGTCTTGAAAAACAAACAAAAAAAGAGTTAGCTAAAAATATGCCTAAGTATTGGCCAAACAGTGTTAATGATATAGTTTCTGTGTAATTATTTGGGTCAGGGCAACTGGGAAATGAAAGAGTAGTCTCCGCTTACATACACACACACACACACACACACACACACACATATATGTGTGTGTGTGTATGTATATATATGAAGATCTAAATGAAATCGCCAAATAACAAGGGAAACAGAGCCCCAACTAGACATTTTGTTATCAAATAAAGTTTCCAGTATCAGGATTAGGTTACATCTAATTGACTTGTTGGCCAAAGGGGTCCCATGAGAATCCCCAACAACCCAGGCTGTTGCTAAGACTATAGGTTGCTCTCTACAAACTGACAAGGCCCCATTGCTGAAGACAACACCTACACAACTCCTCAAACACAGTGAAGCCGAGCTGGTGCCCATAAAGAGCCTTCACCCCTACATGCTAGTGCCTTTGGTACAGGAAGGTTCTCTGCACACTATCAAAAGAAAATATAAACACCAACCCAGTCACAAACCCTTTGTCTACAATGATGTCCTGCTTGCAAGATGTGCTTGTCTAATGATAGCACAATATTTGTGTGAGTAATCAAACAATATCTGATTTGACTTAAGGCCCACTCCAAATGAGATCGAACCCATACTTGATACTACTTGAGTGACCAAGAACTTGACACTAGATAGTCCAGGGACCTAGGGTAAAACCAAAATACTACTGTTCAAAAAAAAGCAATAAATGATATTCTGCTATCCTCATAGATGAGTACCATGATGATGATGGCTGACATCATCAGAGAAGCTGCCTCCTGCAGCAGATGGGAACAAGCATAGAGACCCATAGTCAGACATTATACAGAGAATAAGAGGCCTTGGAACACTCGGGCCTAAACAGGGTGTCTCCATCAAATCCCTCCTCTCAGGGCTCAAGAAACCTTGTGTGTAGAAGAGGAGGCACTAAAGGCACAAGAGCCAGAGGGGATGGAGGACACTAAGGAAATGATGCCCTCTAAGTCAACAGGATTGATGCACATTTGAACTCACAGAGACTGAGGCAGCACATACAGGGCTTGCATGGGTCTGCATCAGATGGGGTCCTAGAGCTGAAAAAAGAAGTGGACACATGCCCCATCCCTAAGCTAGAAGCTAACTTCAATTGATAACCACTTGCAAATAAAAGATTACACTTTCTTCGAGGAAGTCTCACTGGGTAAGTAAACTACTCTTTTTATTTACTTATTTATTTATTTTTACTTTACTCAATGGGAGAGCATGAACACAATCCACCATTACTACAAATTCTGCAGTCAAGTTTGCTGGGAAATCACAGGGGTGAGCTCATCTGCAGTGCAATGGATAAGCTTCGCCCTGGCAAAGCCATATTCGTGATCATGGTATCTCCCCTGCCAGATAAACAAACCATCTTAAAGGTAGGCTGCATGCCCAGGAGCTTTTTGAGACTGTATACCCAGGCTGGTCCTTAATTTGCTACATAGTCTAAGCTGACCTCAACCTCATGGCAATTCCCCTGTATCAGCTTCCCAAGCACTGAGATTTCAGGTAGATGCCTCCATACACAACTCATAGTGGAATTCTTCAGCCATTTCAAACATGATGATATACTGTAAGCCATCAAAATAAATTCCATAATTGATCTATAAGGGATGTACCACAAAGCTTAAGCTTTTTCTCTTCAATGTTCACATTCCATATGAACATACCTCTTACTTGTCCCCTCCCAATAATCCCCAGTTTCTTTCAACTTAATTAATTTTATTGATCATTAGTATGGCAAGGACATTCAAGTACAACAAGCACACTTGAAGGGCAAAGGACAATTTTTAGGGGTAGGTTCTCCCTTCTACTGTGGGATTCAGATACGGAACTCAGATTCCCAGGTTCGTGTGGCCTCTACCCACTGAACAATCTCACTGGCCCTCTTCCCAGCAGCTATAACAAGTTAGCCTAGCCATGTTTAGCAACGCCTCCCAACAACAAATACCTCCAAGTTTCCTGCAGACTTCCCCTTCGTTTCTTCTTAATTCTAGGCAGATTACTGGTTTGGGTTTCATTTTGTTTTCTTTTGTGTTCACTATGTAGCACAAACTGGCTTGCCATTTACTATATAGCTTCGGCTAGCCAAAAATTCAAGCTCCTTCTGCCTCTGCCTCCTCAAGACTGCGATTCCATGCCAAACTACTTACGTCTTTTTGAGTCCTTGAAATCACTGCATTCTCCAGAGCAGTCTAATCCCTCTGCTCCGTCCCCTCAGACATCTTTATGTTTCCCATCTCTGCTGAAGAAGATCTTGCTTAGGTGACTTACCTGCAGGTTCTCATCTGATAGTCAACAACAACAACAACAGCAACCTCTTGATTTAATTAGTACATAAATAAACTGGTCTCTTAGGCCTCTGTCAATAACAATCTCGTTCTACTATCCATTACTTAGAGCATGTGCACAAAGCCATGAAACAAGCAGGTGTCTGTCCTTAGCCTGACTTAATCCTAGGCTGGACAGTTTCCTCTGGCTGCAGGTTGGCGTCCTACCTTAAATTGTTTCCCACAGGTGGAACACAGGAAGTCCTTGCGGTCGGAATGCCGGAGCATGTGCAGTCTCAGCTTGTCAGGGCGACAGAAGGCCTTGTCACACTCAGTACACTGGTAGATCTTTTCAGAGTGGAAGCTGCGCACGTGCTTTTTCACCTGGCAGTAAAGACCAGGGGACACTCAGGCCAAAAGAAAGAACCAGAGGTGGCTATGACGCTAGAGGGCACCAACACACCACTGAGGACTTTGAGGAGCCTGGTTATCATCAAGGGATGACTGCATTCAGGAACACAGGCTGTGCTTGTCACAAAGAAACAGCACAGGCCAGAGTCCTAGAAATCTGAACCTCCCAGGTAACTCATAGGAAGAAAGAGCACCGCCTCGATCTCTTGTACAATTTTCTTTCCTTTTTAAGAAGGCTAAAACGTAAAGTTGCTTTGGATTTTAATGAATCTTGCTAAATATTACCTATAAGAAAACAAAAGTCATTTGTCCTCATTTTTGTTTCTACATATGTAGAGGTAATTCTGCATCATTAATAGCTGACCCTTTCATGTCTTCCTATAAAATCAGGTCTGGGATACAGCTCTGTATAACACAGTTGCCTGCAGCCACATGCACTCGAGGCCCTAGGTTTGGTCTCAGTACTGGAAGAAACGAGTCAGGTTCTAAAGAACAAAAGACAGGGATCAGATACATTGGCAATACTACATGTTCATTATATGGACTGATTTCCTTCCTCCTCGGCTGGGCCATAGACACTTCGCTTTCAGCTAATCGGACAGTTTTACCCTGGATTCAACTCCAGGACTTCAGTTGGGGTGGAGGGTAGAGAAGGACTCAGGTTCTGAACTCTCTCAGCTATAAATAATGCATGAAAAGGCTTTGGGAAGGGATACGGCTCAATAGTATAATGTGTGCTTAACATGGAGGATGCTTTGAATCCAAGAGCCAGCACTGTGTGGGTGGGGGTGATGGTAAGTAAGCTATAGACAGTTTAGTAGAAAATCTACTGAACTGTTCCTTTAAAGCACTTGGCTTCCCCAACATCAGAGTTCCTTATCCATTGCATTATGCCTCAACAACTTTCTAACTGTGTGGAAAAAAACTTCTCAAGACTCTCATTGTTAGAAGAAACACGATTAGGCCAGGTGGCTGGTGGTGCACGCCTTTAATCCCAGCACTTGGGAGGCAGGTGGATCTCTCTAAGTTCAAGGCCAGCCCGGTCTTCAGAGCTAGTTCCAGGACAGGCACCAAAGCTACAGAGAGCCGGGCGGTGGTGGCACACGCCTGTAATCCCAGCACTCGGGAGGCAGAGGCAGGTGAGTTCGAGACCAGCCTGGTCTACAAGAGCTAGTTCCAGGACAGGCTCCAAAGCCACAGAGAAACCCTGTCTCGAAAAAACCAAAAAAAAAAAAAAAAAAAAAAAAAAAAAAAAGCTACAGAGAAACCTTGTCTTGAAAAAACAAACAAACAAAAAAACAACAAAAAATCTATGATTAAATCACAGTTCTTTTGCTTTTGTAATTTCTAAAGAATATTTTATGAGATATTATGATTTAATTATTTACTGAATATAAAAATATTTTTACTCAAAATTAAATTTTGCCCCAGTTCTACAGAAAAGATAGTGCTTGACATGACAGCATCTTATATGCCAACTCTCTTTGTTTCTTTTCAAAATATATAACCTTAGTAAAGTAAAACAGAAAACTAGAATGGTAGAGAGATGCTTCCCATCCAGATATAAAGAAATACGTTCTAAAGATTCTATGTTGTTTTATGAGTAATGGATATTTGACAAAGATTCTTAAAAAGACTTTTTAAAAATAATAACCAGATTTGGTGTTTCCAAGATTTTTTTCTTACATTTATCTTTAGTGCATGTGCACTACGATGAACATCTGGATATCAGAGGACAATTTGCAGGGGAAGTTCTGTTATGATTCGGCCACAGCATGGCTGACACTTCCAGGTTCTAGGACCACGCATGTGCGGACAAAAACTCAGGCAGAAGTGCCTAATGGCCCCGGGGATCTTAAAGGATCCCACATGTGCGTCTTGGTTGCACCATCTACATATGACGCAGCTGTGTGAGCCCTTGCGCGCGTCTGTGAGCTCCGTCGTCTGCGTATGTATGCATGTCCCTCTGCGCATGCCTTTAAAAGTTGGACGAGCCATCTTCAGCTCTCTCTCTGCACAGCGACCCACCTCACCAGATCTGTATACGCCCCCCTAATAAACTCCTAAGCAAGTTTGCTGCATGTTCTATGTTTCCTTCTCACTCATGCCAAGTAATTTCAGGTTCTCATGTGGGCTCCAGGGATTGAACTCGGATCGTTGGGCTTGATAGTAAGCAGCTTTACCCCCTTGGCTATTTTGCCAGCCCAGAGCTCATGTTTATTACTATAAACATAATTTAAGAATTTAAACAACACTGTTCCTGAGAGCCAAGGGAAAAAAAAATACTCTGTATGTGAAAAGTAGTTTGAAAACTATTGCAGAGATACTTCAAAAATTTAAAAAAAAAAAAAAAAGATGAAAATATAGGTGCTGAATGGTCTCGGTTTTCCAAAAATTGAAGTTTCTTTTACAAAAAATTGGAAGCAGACAGGAATCTCAGGCGCACACACTCACCTGGATAAAATCTGGGAACCGTTTCTTACAGGTTGGGCAGGTGAAGTAGCCATCATTGATATGAATGGCCACATGATCTTTCAACAAATCAAGGCGGTCAAAGGATTCTGGGCAAAAAATGCAAGAGTAAGTCTTCTGGTCAGAATGGAGCTTCATGTGGCTCTCCAAGGAGGCGCTGCTGATAAAGCCCTTGTTACAGAGATCACAGGTCAACGGGCAGTTCCCCTCCCGCCCGTGGAAGCGCAAGTGCTGGTCCAGTTTGTCCTTCTCCCGGAAGGCTTTCCCACACTGCAGACATTTAAAAGGCCGGAAGGACTTCCGGATAAACAGATGCTGAAGAGCTGCATTCTGAAAGACACAAACAGGACCGTGTGGTGAGGCCCAAGGGTGACAGCCGCAATCAGACTTACACAAAAGGAGACTGACTGCTGAGAGCCCTTCAGGCTGAAGCTACCATTTGGAGTTTCACTTTATATCTATATGTGATATACGTACATTTCAAAGCTTTTTTTTTTTAAGACAGGGTCTCTCTGTATAGTTCTGGCTGTCCTGGAACTCACAAAGATCCCATGCCTCGGCATCATCCCAAGTGCTAGGATTAAAGGCATGTGCCACTACACCCTGCTCAAAACCTGTTTTCAACAGAAAACTAAAAGAAAGAAAACAAACATAGAACAGAACAAACAAAAATTGGAGATTTGAAAGAAAAAACTTGGGTAAATCATACGTGTGAATGAGACTAGAATATGTCAGTTAAAAGTCCTTGATGAAGGAATCTGAAACATTTCACAATAAAATAACAGGAACTGAAGGGCACTTAGACCTTCCGGAGGGTTGTGGGGGAGGCAGAGAAAGACAAAGATAAGGGGTTTCTTTGAGCATAAAAAATTAAATCAGTGGATTTTATGCAACGTGAATTACTAATATCAATGTAAGAAAATAAGCTGAAAGGGGAAATGAAGATTTATGTGAATGTATTTGTTTGTGGGGCATGACATAAACATACCATAAATTGAAGATATATATATATATATATATATATTTATATATTTCAGATCTTACAGAGGACTAGTTCCCACGGTAGTTGGTCAGTTCTAGCTAGAGTGCCGCCTACCAAAGCTATGCTCCCTGCTGTGCTTCCGGTCTAAACAGGTCAATCTAGGTTTTCCTTTTCAGAACAAATTGCCCTTCTAGGGCTGGTTAGCTGTCTTGCGAATCCACGCAACTGTCAGAGGGACAGAAAAGATAGATCTCCCTGGAATCTGTCACAGTTGCTAGACTAATAGCTGGCGCTCCGCTGAGAGCAAACCCTACAGAAACCTTTCCCACAGAGAACACAGAATCAATATTTATTTGTGCCACAAGGAAGATTCATTCCTATGTTCCTCAGAGCGAGGAGGCAGAGGTCTAGATGGCTTTACAGTGGGGAGCCCTTCAGATCACACCTGTAACTGGTGCTCCTGGGCAGCTTTAAGGAAGAGTCACTGAAAGATTAATGGGGGAAGCAAAATGTCTATTTTTGATTCACGGAAATTTCTGAGCATGGTGCAGTTCACATAACAGGAAACTGTCTCTCCAGGCTTCACTAACAAGGTAGGAGAGGCATTTTAAGATGCATCTAGTCACTTGCGAGGTGAATGACAATTCTGTTGTCTGCCTAAATTGACGGAGGCTGCTTGAAGCATGGGAGTAGAGCCCCACATTTTATCCTTTTTTGTGTTTAGAAACCTTTATAAACTACTTAGTCACAGGAAGTCTCACATATTGGCTTGAAAATTAATACAATATACTTCAGATAAAGCTCTAGAGTTATTCCTAGGTCCTTTCCTACAGCATCCACGAAGATCCTGAAGAACAGATCTTTCATGAATCAGCCACAGTTGCTTTCATTTCCTTAAGCTGCTTGGCAGCAATCTAATCTTTTCACTTTATCCTGACACACTCTTGGCAAGGTTCTTCCTGTTTTCCTCTACTCTCAGAATGCTATGGCGAGATGCCAGGTAAACAGATGCTCTTCTCAAGCTGGCTGAAGATGCAGGATCTGGAGCAGGTCTACCATATGCAAATCTCTTCCTTGATCAGGCCACGGTCAGGTTACCAAAGAAGGCCGCGGTCAGGTTACCAAAGACAGACCTGCTGCACAATAGTGGGTGTTCCCACAGGGGACTCCATTTTTCCTAGTGCCAAATCCAGAGTTCAGCTTCACTTTGCTCCGTTATGCTCCCCAGTCTCCTGTCACTTCTGATTAGCATGAGAGCCTACAGGCATCTGATTTGAATGGAGCAGCCACCTGGCTCTCCTTCCTTGGTTCCATCGCAACCATTATCATCTGGTCGCTTCCACAGAGCCCTGCACACTGTCTGAGTGCTTGAGATCTGGCCTGCTTCTAGAAGAGCTAATGGTACTCATGTTACAGGGCAGTGAAAGTGCTGGGCTACCCCCACCTTTGACCCACTTACAGGCTGGCGCTGCTCTATGGTAGTTTCCCTGGTACACAACGGGCTACCCCCACCCTTGACCTACTTGCAGGCTGATTCTGCTCTAAGGTAGCTCTTTTGTGCATAGCCACACCTGGGCCACTTCTGGAAGAAACCATCTCAAACAGGGAGGCTGCACACAGATGCACTATGAATCTTCTAATCCCTGAGCTCTGTTAGTCAGTGTTACCATACCTTACAGTACATTAGCTGCTCAAACAATGTTAAAACAGTATCTTCCTTCTAGCTCGGCTACGTGACAGTGAATTCTGAGAGAAGATTCTTCATTTGTACAATGGTTCTAATGTGTGAAATGAATAGCTGAGCAAAGTCACACTATTGATTCATTTTCATATTATTTTGATCCTGAGACTAAAGACAATGAATCAGCTTGTTTGTTGGGTTTTGATTATGTGAAAAAAAAAGCAAAAAAAAAACAAATAATTCTTCAGTTTATCATGCAACCAGCTTTCAAAACCTTTGGTGGACTAACCCTGCCCAACACACCCCACTCTCCACTCTCCTTCACCTGACACCCATACCAGAATCGAGATACTGCTTGCACTTGTCCCATAAGGGCACCAAGCACATCTTGTGCCTGGGCCTCTGATCCTATGGTTGATTTCCTATGGAGTTATCCACCTTCCATAGGAAGTTTTCCAAGGGCCTGTCTCCTCCTATCTACAAATTCTTTCCTGACTTCCCCATATTTGGCCCTTTATTCTTCTCATTTCCCAGTGCAGTCATGGAGTGCACTTGTATATTTGACACAGAAATGCGAAGAGCCCTCTGTGAACGCTGGCTCCTTGTTAGCCTACAAGCCCCTAGAGGCCCAAGCTATGTTGGTTGCCCAGATACTGCTGAACATGCAGCCCGAGTCCAGCACCACGACAAAGATCACTGAAATTGTTTCACAGCTGGAAGGGGCCATGGAGATCACTTAGTCCTCGTCTTCATTTGCACAGGAAGACTGCAGCCCACAATTTACTCATTCGTCTATTTGCAAATAAATTCTCATTATTCATTAATTTGCATTTACAGAGGCATCCAAATTGTGTTTTCCATCTGGATTTAGTAAGTACAGGATGCAAAGAACAGCAGGTCAACAAACACTTAAATAACATTCTGTTACGTGAAACACAGGAAACAAACCTACCTGCAGCTCCAACTGAGCAGGCAGCATTAGAGGAGAGAAAAATAGTTACATTACCAATTGGATTGGAAGACTTCCCTTCAGTTGGTCATTACCAATCTGGGTAAAAAGATGGAAAAATATACAGCCCTACTTTTTAGAATGTATGAGGGGAAAAATCAAGACAGATCAACTAATATTAACCTCCAAAGGCTTCACACATGTGGCTTTTGCTTTGATGTAAAGAAACTTGTGCTGGAACCAGTACCCCGCCTCTTGAGAACCAAACAGCTTTTCTATGCTTGCACACCCCCAGCTTGACTACTGTGGAAGCTTTTCTTCTTTTTCCCTTCAAAACAATTAAATGGAGCAAGCATTTTCCCTCAGCTTGGTAAGGCATCAGAATTACCACAGGACAAGTGACGGTAGCTGGGCAAGAGGACTAGTGCAAACTGGGAAGTAACATATAGTGATGAATAAGAAGACACAATTTCTGTCTTTGGTCACACAATTTCTCTTCAAGGCCTATATTTATGAATGTTTGAAATTATATATAGAGAGACAAAAGTTAGATGTATTTCAATTACCATTCGTTTACACGATTTTTCTTTCTTTATGAAATTCTTGAAGTTATACAGAATGAGCTGAGAATTGTTTATATTTCAATTCTAGAACCCTCATAAAGGAAATTTAAACAGTTTTCAGAGCCCTTCGAGGCTATCATGTGACTAAGAATGTGTAAATATACTATTAAATGAAAGGCACTTCCGGGGTCCCTTCTAGCCTACAGGAAAGAAGCAGACCAAAAGAGGGAACAGACCCAGTCTCTCTCGTTCACAGCAAGACTGCGGCCACGAGTCGCTATCCCTGTCTCCGAGGCGCACCTTCAATGCCTGGACTAACCATCGTTAGAAAGAAAGGAAGAAAAGACCAGAACAAACCGAAGCTAGTCATCATCCATCTAGAAAATCTAAAGTTTTACACGTCTCTTTTATGTACAAGACAAGCATCTACAAATCTTTTTACACACTAGCTGCCACAAACACAGGTTTATATCATTGTTTGTTGTCGACATAGACATCACACCAAACCATACTGCTTCCTATACACACCCACTGCAGTTCCTAACTCAGGCTCAAATGCAACCCACAAAATAATAATAATAATAAAGCAGGTCAGAAATGGAAGGCAATGGACCTCTGCAGCACAGTCTAAAAACGAGACACAGGCCTCACAGCTGACACACTGACCAGCTCCCAAACGTGCTGCTCTGCTTTAAGCTGTGCCTGGTGTGTGCCCTGAACCTGACACTTGCTGGTCTCCCTCAGAAACCACAAATAACTACATCTAGTTACCCATAATTTCCTTGAGAGTTATGATTAGACAGAGATGAAGATGGTTGAAAATACTAATATTTTAGGTTGGGAAATACAGCTCAGGGGAAGAACCCCTGTTTAGCCTGTGTAAGGCCTTTGGTTCAACCTATAGCATGAGAAGAAAGAAAGAAAGGAAAGAAGGAAGGAAGGAAGGAAGGAAGGAAAGAAGGAAAGAAGGAAAGAAGGAAGTTAAGTAAAATAGAAATAATTATGGTAGTTAAATATACTTAAGTACCTATTTTGAAATTTTGAGTTCAGAAATATAGGGAGCTCTCCTATTTTAAGTATACTAGTCTATGAGCCGCCCAAATGCAGGCCTCTGTGTGTCACAGCTATGTTGGCTGACTCTAGGACAGCCATGTCAGCTTGCCATAAACAGAAACACTGAGAAAAGCACTTTTGCAAAATAAGGCAATATAAAGAGCATTTAGAAGGCTAGACGCAAGATTTCGAAGTGAATGGTCAACAAAAGCCTTGAGAGAGCTGGCCAAGAGGAGGAGGGTGACCAGCCAGCCAGAGACTGTGTACTTGCCCACTTACTCGGATGCGTTTGGCCCTGCGCATGTCATCCGCTGTCAAAGTGGTCGGGGCAGGCAGTACAGTCTCTTCTTGCTGTGGCTGCAGGTGCAAGGTGTGCGTTTCTGGTTCCTGCTCCAGAGAAGATGGGGTTTCCTGTGGCAGCTGGGGGATTGGGATAGATGCTTGTTCTGGTTGATCTAGTCCGTTCAGGGCAGCTGGCTCAGCCTCATCGAACTGCTCCTTTGTGGGGAAATGCAGCAAGTCCTGAATTTTGCAAACACCAGGAATTACCTCCCTATCTACATAAAGATCAGCAATACAGGGACTATTGGCTCAAATTCAAAATCATTGCTATTTATTTAGTTAAGAGATAGGGTCTTGCTACATTTCTAGGCTGGCCAAAACCTCCTAGGCTGAAACAGTCCTCCTGCCTCAGCTTCATGAGCAGCTAGGACTATAGAATATGCCGCCTAGCCCAGCTACAACTTTAAAAAAAAAAACTGATTAGCATTATGATGCAGAAAATAATACTCTCCCTCTGAGATAATTTGTTTTGACTATCTAGATAAGTGAGTGCAGAATGCAAAATGGTAAGGCATCTCTGGTCCCAGAACAAAAAAACTGACACACTCTTTCTAGAATATCAGTTAAGTTAAGTAAGTAAAGCCGTCCCAGAACACATCCAGTCAATTTCAAATCTTTAGGACAGCAAAGTTAAATCTGTATTATAAGCAACACTTGAAAATACTGTTTTTAGACCAGGCAGTGGTGGCGCACGCCTTTAATCCCAGCACTCGGGAAGCAGAGGCAGGCAGATCTCTGTGGGTTTGAGGCCAGCCTAATCTACAAAGCAAATTCCAGGACAGCCATGGCTACACAGAGAAACCCTGTCTCAAAACAAACAAACAAACAACCCACAACAACAATAAAAATTCCACTGTTCCAATCCTACTTTAGTTAACAGGACAGCACTCTAAGACAGGATTGTAAACACCAGAAAGGTATTCTATCTAGGCACAATGAGGACTCCCCAAGCAAACGTCTACAGAGGAGCCCTGGGACCCCCAGTACCTGTGTCCCGTCGTCACTCTTCTCCCCATTTTCACTGGTGATTTCCAAGCGGATAAATTTTGGAGGACGCCCGGGCCGCCGACCTGGGCCAAATCTCCTCTTGCCTCGACCCCGTCCTCTACCTCTTGTTCTGGGGACAAGAGACTGGGTTACATCAGCATCACATGGCACCCTACAGCATCACTCCCTAGGTTGGTCTTAGTTCTTCTCACTGTATCACTTCCTCTGGTTCTTTTTTATGATGGAAACCACTGTTTTGCTAATGTGTGCTCCTGACATTTCTCATCTTTTCTCTACAAACCAGAGATGTCTTAAAAATTTGGGAGAAAATAAGGGCTAAAAAAAACTGACAACATTTTGCTTTTGAAAGGAGGTGAGAGATGCAAACAGGACAGGGCATGCTTGCCCTACAGCTGGCTCCCAGAATTCAGTCCAGTCTTCTCTTTCTCCTTTGCATCGGCTCCTATTCATTCCCAGAAATGTGGCTAAATTCAAATAACAGTCCTGTTTTCCACAGCTTTCTAGATAGTCAAAACAAATTCCTAATTCAACTGTTCTTGAACAAGCCAACAACAAATTTAAAAAGTCCCCTAGCAGGGCACCTTTAATCCTAGAATTCAGGAGGCAGAGGCAGGTGGAGCTCTGTGATTTTTGTTGTTGTTGTTGTTTTTTGTTTTTCGAGACAGGGTTTCTCTGTGGTTTTGGAGCCTGTCCTGGAACTAGCTCTTGTAGACCAGGCTGGTCTTGAACTCACAAAGATCCGCTTGCCTCTGCCTCCCAAGTGCTGGGATTAAAGGCGTGCGCCACCACCACCCAGCGATCTCTGTGATTTTGAGGCCAGCCTGGTCTACAGGGCCAGTTCCAGGACAGCCAGGGCTACACAAAGAAACCCTGTCTCAAAAAACAAACAAAAAAAAAGTCCCCTGTAACTGAGTCCCAATAGGCAAAGGGTCCCTATCAGATGAGCCTCCTGGGCTGGGGATGGAGTTTAGTTGTAGAGTGCTTCTCTAGCACACCTAGGACTGCATATGCCAGATATGAATACACACTTGTAATTCCAACACTCAAGAAGTGGAAGCAGGAGGATCGGAAATTTAAGATCACCCCCAGTCACATAATAAGTTCAAAGCCAGTCTGGACCACATCAAACTGTATCTCAAAACAATGAGAGGAGGGAGAAGGGGAGAGAAGGGGAGGGAAGGGGAGGGGAGGGAGAGGGAGAGGGAGAGGGGGAGAGAGAGAGAGAGAGAGAGAGAGAGAGATTGGATTGTAGCCAGCAGCAGAGTGCTTGCTCAACATGTGTGAGGCCCTGGTTGAGGCAAGGAGTGGGGCAAGTGGAATCAAAAAGAGCATTATAAACTTATTTTGGAAGATATGTGTGCTGGCTCACCCCAACTGTCAACCTGACTAGACTGAAAAGCACACAGGACACAAAGCACACCTTTGTTGTGTGTGTGACTGTTTCCAGAGAGGGTTTACTAAGTAGGAGAGAGCTGCTCTCAATGCAGAGAGCACCATCCTCTACAGTGGGGGTCTCAATGCTCTAAAAAGGAGAAAGTCACTAGGACGGGCGTCCTCTCACTGCTGTTTGGCACTGGGAGGTGAACAGCTCTGCTCTGTCGTGCCCTTTCCACCACAGAAGACTGAACCTACAAACAAAACAATCCTCTCCCCTTAAATTATTTTTCTCATTTATTTTGTCCTAGCAATGAAGAGCTAACACAGTGTGGGGGGATTCATATAATATTAATAAGATCATGTTTCACTCTTCCATGCGGCTATTAAACAAATAAATATTTTTCCAGGATTTTTTTTTTCTTATTTGCTTTTTCTAAGATGGAGTCTTACTACGTTGCCTAGGCTGGCCAAAACTCCTGAGCTGAAGGGATCTGCCTCTGTCTCCAACTGACTTGTCACTACAGGCACCCAACACCTCACCTGGACTCCAGGAACTTTTAAAAGATTCTTTATTATGGAAAATTCTAGATATAGGTAAATGGAGAGAAAAGAAGAATGAGCCAATATATTCATACTCAATTTTAAGACTTATGAGCAATCTTATGCTATCTATATCCCCACTACTTCCCTACATATATACTCATTAAACTTCAGGCATTCTTTTAGCTGCAAGTACCTCCGGAAGCATCTCCAAATCCTAACAATTCTACATATGAACACATTCATATAAAAACATAATGCCATTATTACACATAAAAATTTGATAGTTGCTCATTGTTAGTAGAATATATCCAAAAGTGGAACTTTCCTGGTCGTGACAAATTTATTTTAATAGGCAGTTAGTTAGTAAACATTTTGTCTGTGTCATATACTATGCAAAGCACCAGAGACATCACAATACACATGACAGCTGTTGCCCTCGAGATCTAGCAGAGACTGTAGGCCTGCAAACCAAAAGTCAGAGTGTGGTATAAAATGTTACATACTTAAAAGCCATGGACACACTTTTAGGGATACTCAAACCTGAGTGACTTGAATCTCATTGTGTTGTCCCCTCCCAAGACATTCACTCCTGTGGTCATAGCCTCGCCACTGTCACTCTGAGTATAAAGTTCCATTATCCCAAGTCCATGCACTGTCCACCTGAAATTATCTTCTCGCTGTCCAGATCACCATCTTTAGTACCCACTTCCAGCCCTGCCCTCTCTTCTTCCACAGCACACACTCCCAGAGCTATCTATCACTATCACTGTTTGCTTTTGATCCCTACTCCTATTGCGCTATGTCCCCTGTGTTGATGTGTGTAAGGAAACCACAAGCCTGTGTCATTCAGCTCCCAGCCCTCTCTCTACTGGTACTGTCGTAGCTGGAAAACAGCACACACACTTGCTGTGGTCTCTTTCCTATTTTGTGACTATAAACCCAAGATAGGTACTCAGTGTTGCAGACAATTATATGGTTCCTCCCAAGACATCTTTTTGCCCATCTTTCAAAATATGGTTTTATGTCAGCTCCTCTTTCCAAACCCTGTAAAAGTGGACCTGTCCCTTTACTACCACCCTTCTCTACATAAGTCTCACTTGACCTGCTCAATAAACTCTAGAGAGACTCCCTGTATTAGCTAGACTGAGGTTCTCTACGTACCCTGAAGGCCATCCATCATACTTTTCAGTAAGTTTAAATTTTGTACCATCTGATCTGGCTCTTGCCTACTTTATCCTACATGACTCTCCCCTGTCTCTTTTTTATATAGTGTAATTAAGCATATAATTTGTTCTTGGGAAGAAATGATAGTAGTGAGAAAAGTGTGAAAATCAGGGATGCATATTACTTCAAATGTATCTGCTGCCTTAAGATTCCCAATTCGGGGGCGTTTACTGACTGTTCTTAAGAACAACTGACTGTGCTTCCAGAGCACCTGGGTTCAATCCCCAGGAACCACGAGACTGCCAAGAAAGGTCTCTAACCCAGTTCCAGGGATCTGACGCCCTCTTCTGGTCTCTGCCAGAGCACACATATGGTGCACAGGCAAGCCACAAACAGATAAAAAATAAAAATAATAAACAGTTAAAAACATTCCTAATTCAGAATCTAGTTAAAAGAGATTTAACTAGGGTAAAAGAATCTCCTAATGCAAGTATGGATTATTATGGAAAAAAATTAACAGAAAATAAAGAAGAAGGTATTTCCCAAGGTATTCAGCAGCCTACTTGGTTATCTGTACATACCTGCATTGTGTACACACACACATGTGCCCCCCCCAAACGCATACATATGTGCACACACACATACACATATTTTTACACATCCAGCAATGGTTGAGAGCCATTAAGAACCAAGTCTGCGAGTCTTTGCCTCATATACCTACCTGGTAAACACGTCTAGTTTCTCATCATGAGAATTGAGGTGCTGCTGCAGTTGCTCTGAGCTGATGAACCGGCGATTGCACTCATAGCAGGGCCAATTCTTCTCTTGCTCTCGAAGGACTACAGCCATGAGAGAGAAATCATAATTTACGGCTATGGTCAACAGACACCAGGAAGAAACAGCTCCTGCTAGCTCCACCGTCTTATTTCACTGTAGACAGCAACTACTATTTGAATTAATTTCCTGTTACCAAATCAGAGGCTGAAGTTTGGCAGAGAAGTGGTATTTAGGGTCTTGTTCTCTACAACTTTCATGTAAAACATCAAAGGATTCACACTATCACACCACCCTCGACACATAAAAAAATCTATAAAGGAGATCTGTGCTTAGATAACTTCCTGGTTCAGATCTAAGTCTCATAATTAAGGGAATGCCTTATCATAACAAACATCAATGTCCAATACAATCTAGCAAACGTCCAACCCTACCTCCCAAGCCTGAATTATGCGCACACCCCGTGACTCAGTAGCAATCCCTTTCCTAGCTGTACAGCCAACCAGAGTGTGCACAGACACCCCTAACACACACACACACACACACACACACACACACACACACACACACGAGTAAATACAGCTGCACTCAACACAGTCACAAACTTCCAACAGTTGTATGCTGGAAAAAAATCTGATCACCTTTATGCTTGGGCCTTTGAATGTAACCTCTAAGTCATTGGAATTTCCTCAATGACAGGGCATTCTTTGTTTTCATTAGTACTACCTGACTTTTCCCTGAGATGGCTCAGGGTGGGAGCTGACCTGGCTGGAAAAACAGGACTTTATGATTAGAATTTCAGTGCTTTGAGCTTCCTGGTGCCAGTCTTAAACAAGTCAGGGAAAGGAAGCTAGAGACTGAGTTCAGTCACATGGTCAGCCGTTCCATGAGTCATGCCTATATAATAAAAGCTCTGGACAACATTGAGCCTTTATGGTTGGGCACAACACATCACTACCCCAGGAGGGTTTATGTCTTGGGGACACAAATACTTCATTCTGAGACTCTGTATGTCTCTTTATTTGGCTGATCCTGGTGTATATCCTTTATTATAAAACTCTAATCATTGATTTAGTACTTTCCCAGGTCCCATGATTCATTCTAATAAATAATAAAGCCTACAAGGGTATGGGGAGTCCCCTAAATTGTGGCTAGAAGTATGAGTGGCATTGGGAACCACAGAACCTTGGAGCTGGTGTCTGAAGTGAGTCTTCCAGAAGACTATGCCTTCAACCCTTTCACCTATGAAATGTGACCTAAGTCTGAGTACTTACCACCATAAAACTAAATCTATAACAAGGTAGACAAACTGTTACTCAGTCAAAAGTAGAGAGACTAACAGCATTGATAATACAAAATTAACATTCTAGATAACAATGTGGATGTATTTTTAAACTATGTTCACCTAGAGGTTAGGGATTTGGCTCAGTGGGAGAACACCTGCTGAGCAAGCCCAAGGCCTTAGGTTCAGTTCCCAGCTCCAGAAACAAAGAAAAGAGTATGTTCAGGCAAAAGATGCCCAAACACAAAAAATGTGCATGTAGCGCAACATGGTTTATGAACAATTCGCTAATAAGCAGTTAGTGCGGGATACTGGAAATCAGGACAGGACGCTTGGGGATTTTTTATGCAGGTGTGTTCACTGTGAAAATTAACCAAGTGGGATACACTTCATTATCTGTGTATCTTTCTGTAGGTATATTATACTTCACATTATCACATTTACAATAAAAACAAGGTCAGTTCTTACCTTGCTATGTGTTCAGATATGATTAATTTCAGATGGGAATCTTCCTCTGACTCTAAGGTTCTCAATGGATAGCGAGAGGATTTCGTTATATTAAATACTATTTTCTAGTACCCAGGGAAGAAATGCAAAGCTGTCATTGTAATTTGATCCTAGGATTAATCGGAGAAGTGTAGCTCTGAAGAAACCTACTCTTGGGAGATACACTGAGACGGGAAAATCAGATGCTACATAACAGTATTATATTCATGTAAAAAGGCACACGCAAAAGGCTAGGCACCTTTCCTTTCTTCTTCAGATATGTCATGGATTTTCTGGTTCACGAACTCAGCATAGGATGCAGCATACCACACCTGTAAGAACCAAGGACACCATCAAGACCCAACAGATGTCACCAGCTGTGCTTTGCATGCTTAAATGACGTCTCCTGCCTGCATGTGTGGGCATTTTAACTAGCACACCCGTTAACAACAGCAGCCACATTGGGCCCCCACGATACCTAGCAGGCAGATGGACCCATCAGAACATCTAGGATCCGGATGCATTGCCTGTTTTCTTCTTCCTTCTTAAAAAATGTTTTTGTTATTTAAAAACTTCACAAGGCTTAGTATCTTTACCTAAATAAAACATCCTTTTAAAGTTCTACATTTAAATATGGGATTTTTATACAACTGTAATCATAGACACTGTCACTCAGCTTAACACTGGAACTGCAGGTGGAACTATACCAAAAGCTCCTGTGTTCTCTGGGGCTGGTCTTCCTTTGTGTCCCCTTAGCTTCTGTTTCTGTTCATTCTCCCTGGCTGCCACCTTCCTCCAGCCCTGTCCCTCTACATATTGCTGCCCCTCAAAGCTGAGCCTAAACCCTGAGTCCTCTTAGTTTCCCCTGGTGTTATACCCATTTTCAACTAACTCCACGTTAATAACTCCTAAATCTCTCTTCTTATTTTTTTTATTTTTTAAATTTTTTACTCCCCCCCCCCCAGGCTGGCCTCAAACTCAATAAGTAGTTGAGAATGGCCTTGAATCTCTGATCCTCCTGTTCCTAGGTCCTGAGTGCTGGGATTATAGGCTTATGTACCATATGCCATCTATGTGGATTGGAAGATTGAGCCCTGGAATTTGTGCATGCTTTGCAAACAGTCTACTGCTGAGCCCCATCCCCAGCCCTTTTATATTTTTAGACAGGATTTCACTATGTTGCTCAGACTGGCCTCCAACTTGTAATCCTGCTGCCTCAGCCTGCTGAGGAGCTATGATTCCAAGTTTGTACTGCCATGCTTAGCTTTATCTCTAATATTTAGGCAAGAATGGCTTTTGCTGTTTTGTTTCTGTAGTGCTGGGAATGCAATCCCTTGTATGTACTAGCAAAGTGTTCTACTGCTGCCAGCCTTCATCATCTCCGATTTTAAATTGTGTACCTCCCAACAGGTACTTAGATTTAAAACCTAAGGCATCTTTTATTTCTCCATTTGCTTCAGTATCTTTATCAAGGACTGTCCTCAGATGTGACACACTATGTACGCAGTGTTTCAGCTACTAGATTCATTCCAATACCATCTCTTGCCTAGAATACCACCTCACCTTCTAACTACCCTCCCTTCTTCCTTGCAATTCCCATTTCTGCCATAGTTGTCTTTCTTCTTCTTCCTCCTCTTCTTCTTCTTTCTTTTTTTTTTAAATATTTATTTATTATGTATACAATATTCTGTCTGTATGCCTGAAGGCCAGAAGAGGGCGCCAGACCTCTTTACAGATGGTTGTGAGCCACCATGTGGTTGCTGGGAATTGAACTCAGAACCTTTGGAAGAGCACTTAACCACTGAGCCATCTCTCCAGCCCTCTTCTTCTTCTTTCTTCTGTTTATTTCATGTATATGACTATTTTGTCTGCATATCACATGTGTGCTTTGTCTGAAAAGACAATCAAAGACCCTGGAACTGGAGTTACAGATGGCTGTGAACCATCATGTCGTTGCTGGAAATTGAGACTGGGCCCTCTGTAAGAACAGCAAGTGCTCTTAACCCCTGAGTCATCTTTCCAGTCCCACGATGCTCTTCTTAAAAACACAATTGGGTTTTGTTTTATGGGTTTCCATTTGGCTTCTTGTTTTATGATAAACCTGAAAAGCATAATAATGATCTCCAAAGAACACTGTAATCTCCCTGCTACATTGCTACACACTAGCCCTTGTCACTACTTACGGCAGACCAAGAGGTCCTACCCAAACAAACCCAGAGCTTGAAAGCCTGGAGCTGTCCTGACTCCAGGAATGCAGTGTTGGTCCTTCCGGTTCTGCCATCCCCAGCCTTCATCTCCTAGCCAGTCTTCCAATCCAGCAAACCCAAATTGGTCCTTGCCCTGTTACTTGCTCTCTTTGCACCATAACACTTACTCTACTTAATACTGTATGTTTTACACCTTTCTGTTTACCTCTCCTTCTAGATACAAGTCTGATAAACACAGAGAAAGCCTGCTTTTTTAAATGTAGGAAACATACAGTATGTATTAATGGCTAAATGAGTTAATTGTGTATAATTTTATGTGCATTAAATATATGAGAGTATTTATATAAGGAGAACTTCTATAGCACAATGTTTTGCACAATGTGTGTTCCACAATTAACTATGCCCCTCTGGTTACAGTTTTATGAAGTTTGTCATTTTCCTACTACAAGTCAGGCAGTGGTGGTGTACACCTTCAATCCCAGCACTTGGGAGGCAAAGGCAGGCGGATCTCTGAGTTTGAGGCCAGCCTAGTCTACAGAGTAAGTGCCAGGACTAACGCAGAGAAACCGTGTGTGTGTGTGTGTGTGTGTGTGTGTGTGTGTGTGTGTGTGTGTGTTGGGGGGAGGGACCAAAAACAAAACAAAACAAAAAAGATCACCTGGGCACTTTGCTGTTGTTAGAAGAGGAATCAGAAAGTATCTCACACCCTGGCACCCAACAGCCTTGATGCAACTAGTGCTAGTGGCCTGCTTCCCACTTCTGCACAGGCCTAGCCTGATCCCTTAGGCTGTCCTTGCCTCCTCCTGGGCTAGGTGACTTGTATACAATTGCTACGTGATGAAAGCAAAGCTCCCAAACCTGTCATTTCCCTCAAGAATGGATTCAGGAATAAAAACTTAAAAGCAACACAAGGTTGGTGAGCATCTGCTGGCTCTCACTAAGGCACCAAGCAGAATCGTCAGGAAGTTCCTGATGGTTTGATCAGAGACCTCATTAATTTCCATGCACAATTCAACTCAGGAGAAAGTCAAACAAATGGGAAAATGCAGTGTCCAGCCTTGCAGACAGGACAGCAGTGTGTGGGTAAACACTCCAGAAGCAAGAGTGTGATACTTACTTTGAAAATATTTCAGGATGTCCAACACTGTGGGCTAGCCTGTAATCCCAACACTGGGAGGCTGTGACAAGAGAGCTAGGCAGTCTGATAACGGGAGGGCTACACAGTGAGTTCCAGGCCAGACATATACAGTAAGACCCTGTCTTAAAAGAATAGTACTTGGGGCTCAATGTGCCCAATTATTCATGCACTGGTGGAGCATAATTTTTAATTGAATTCTAATCAAATATAAAGTAGTTTCTTTTATAATGATGAAAAAATCATTTTATTGATTTTATGAAGGAACTGTAAAAGAAAAATTGACAACAATTTTCTTAATGGAGCATCTTAAAAGCTGTTACGTCTTTTTGTGATATTTATTTATTCATTAGGTATACAATATTCTGTCTGTGTGCATGCCTGCAGGCCAGAAGAGGGCACCAGACCCCATTACAGATGGTTGTGAGCCACCATGTGGTTGCTGGGAATTGAACTCAGGACCTTTGGAAGGGCAGGCAATGCTCTTAACCACTGAGCCATCTCTCCAGCCCCAAGCTGTTATATCTTAGAGTCTGGAAATAAAGTATTATTGTGTTCTAATATATCTAGTTTTAACTTTTTTTGTAACTGTTTCCTCAGATCAACTGAAGGATTTGTCTCACTTGGACAAGACTATTTTTATACTGACTCATAAATACTCATACTCTACAAAGGAATCTAACTCTATATCCAAAGTCTGTTTTGTTTACTTTAGTGTGTGTGTGTGTGTGTGTGTGTGTGTGTGTGTGTATGTGTGAGTGTGTGTGTATACACCTGTGTTCAAGTGCAGGAAGGGATATGTGTACAACAAAGGTCAGAAAATCCCTCAGGAGCTGGTTCTATATTGCCAACTTGTAGATCTAGGAACTGAACTCATGTCACCAGGCCTGTGTCTAAGTGCCTCTCTCTACCAGTCCCTGGTGTCTGATTTGTTTGTTTGGTTGGTTGGTTGGTTGGTTTTGGTTTTTTTGTTTTGTTTTGTTTTTTGAGACAGGGTTTCTCTGTGTAGCTCTGGTTGTCCTGGAACTCACTCTGTAGACGGGGCTGGCCTGGAACTCAGAGATCCACCTTCCTCTGCCTCCCATTGCTGGGATTAAAAGCATGTGCAACCACTGTCTTGCTTGATGTCTGTGTTTTAAAACCTTCATCTTTATTATACTTTACCCATTTATTTCTGCTAATTTAAAGTAACAAAGATAGTAACTCATATCTTATCTTCTGTGATGCTGAGGATTCTAACTTATAATGTTACACACAATAGGCAAGCATTCTCCAACAAGCTATAGTTGAGCCCTTTAAGCACTTTTCAAATCATTGAGAAATTATTTTAACAGGTCTTTACTATTTGTTTCTTCCAAACAAGGTCTCTTCCTGCATTTCTCTGTATGCATCTAGTGAGGCTGAATGTGAAAAACACTCTTCCAATTTTTACATGTAAACATACAAATTGCATTACAAAAATCTCCATTCAATTGCTTCCTTGATTGGGATCCTTCTTTCTTTTCTTTTTTCTTTGAGGCAGGGTCTCCCCATGTAGCCCTAGCTGGGCTAAAACTAGCTATGCAGACCAGCCTGGTACTGAACTCTGCCTCCTAGTGCTGAGATTAAAAGCATCCACCACCACACCCAGCCTTGTTTTATTTTGTTGTAGTGCTAGGTATCAGATCCAGAGTGTTGCTTATGATAGGCAAGTACTCTACCACTGAGCCAGATCCACCGGCCTTGGTTATTTATTATACCTAACTATTCTAATTTGGTTCTGTCCATCATTACCCCTGTAGTTCTACCTGCTATTTCCAAAGAGAAAACAGTACTCAGGATGCAGCTCAGTGGTTCTATACCAAGCACCTAGAGAACAGGGGATGGAGGGAAAGTGAGCAAAATGGTATTTCCAAACTAGAAGCATTCTTTTCAGGCCTTTTTCTTTATTACAAATGTGTTAGAAGCTACACTTGGTAGTATGCACCTGTAATCCCAGAAGTTGGGAGATGGAAGGAGGAGACTAGAAATTCAAGGTATTTCTTAGCTGCATAGCGAGTTAGAGGCCAGCCAGAGCTACATAAGGTCCTATCTCTTAAAGGTGTGAGTTCTAGTAGACTGGCCACAATCCAGTGGATGCCCATGCCCCAGCAGAAATGGAAATCAACGGGTTATTAACTGTTTTGTGGGGTAGGGAGATGCAGTCCGAGCTGAAAAGAGCTAATGGAAGGAAGTGGGAGTGGCTATGGCCGAAGTGCGCTGCATGAAATTATCAAAGAATTAATAAAAGTATTTTTAAAGACTCTAATGCAAACAAAACCTCTATGTCAACTGAGGACAGTGGAATATGCCTATAATAGCAGTACTAGGGAGACTAAGACTAGGAGAATCTTAATTTAAGGCCAGCATGAGCTGTGCAGGGAGACCCCACAGGCTGGGAGTGTAGATGAGGGGGTGACTGCTTGCCTGTCATGTACAAGTACACAAATTCAATCCCCATCAGTGGAAAAGAATAAAAAAAAACAATGTTCATCTACATATAGAATCGTAGCACAATTTTTATTATGTCATTGAGTTCATAAATAAGTTCTAACAATTATTCCCCAAAATTATTTCTGAAATCAGAAGCCAGCACATAAATTCTTTGAAAAAGTTAAGTTTTTATTTTATTTTTTTATTTTTCTTTTATTTATTTGTTTATTTATTTATGGTTTTTCAAGGCAGGGTTTCTCTGTAGCTTTGGAGCCTGTCCTGGAACTAGCTCTTGTAGACCAGGCTGGCCTCGAACTCACAGAGATTCACCTGCCTCTGCCTCCCGAGTAATGGGATTAAAGGCGTGCGCCACCACCACCCAGCTGAAAAAGGTTTTAGATAAAGAAAAGGAATCTTAGACGTACGTCTGAATTCCATTTTACAAAATCTCCCATTTCTCAATTCTTCCTTAGTACATACAATGGCACGCAACTTCAGTCACCCCAGCACCATTACCAGCTCTCACCACAGTTATTCAATGCCTTGCTGTAGGCCCTTGAAGAACACAAAAGTGGCCTATTTCCATACTGTTTCATTGACAGGTTATTGAAAGTATTCAGCACACAGTACAGTTAGCCCTGCTGATTCAGGGTTCTGACAACAACAGAATGAAAATATATGAATAAAATCACTATCCATACTGAAGTGAAGATTTTGTTTGCCATTATTCCTATACATTAAGTATAATGACTATTTATGCAGCATTTATTTAGCAGTAGATATTATAAATAGTCTAGAAATTATCTGAGACACCTGGGAGGACAGACATGGGCTCTGTACATATACTTTCATAAGAGGCTTGAACATCCACAGATTTTTTTTTGTAATTGTGGGGGAGAGGGATCCTGGAAGCAAAAGGAAGGCTGAAGTCACCCAATAAAAAAAGAATAACCAGGAAAGGATCCTTCTATAGAAAAGAGCCCTTATCACCACTCTGGCTAGCAGGCTGCTGAGGATCCAGTTCTGTACCTTCAGTTCCTGCTTGGGCTCCACGTTCTTTATTGTCGTGTAATACACATGGTGGCCATATTGGTAAGCTACCAGGTTCTGTTCTAAGTGGTTCTGGGCTGGGCGCACAAACATCATCCAGTTACAAAGGGTCTCATCAGACAACTCAAACCACAGGTCTTCATGCAAATCCCTGTCTTTTCTGTCTCCTTTATCAAGAGAAACCTGTAACCAAAGAGAAGATATACTGAACTGGAGTCCTCTAGAAAAGCAATACACCTTCTTAACTGCTGAATCCCTCCGGCCCTGATGAGCTATGCTTTTCTTTTAAATATACTTTTAGTTTGTTTTATGTGTGTGCCTAAGTGTTTGACAGTGCACCACATGCAAGGAGCCCACAGAGGTCAGAAGGAGCACAAGATCCCCTGGAACTGCCATTATAGATGATTGTAGCTGCCGTGTAGGTGCTGGGAATAAAACCCCGGTCCTCTAAAAAAGCAGCAAGTGCTGTTAACCACTGAGCAGTGTTCCTCCACTGCCATTTTCTGTGAACTATTCTTTACCACAAAGAATGCCACAGGTTAGACCCATTCCAAGACTAAAAGTGTCTTAGGCAACCATTCCAGCACACACAGAGTACATATAGTCACAGGCTTCTCTGTATGCTAGTTAAAGTCTTCCTTTGGGATTTAGGGTCTGGATATGTAGCCCAGGCTACCCTGGAATTCTCAATCCTCCTGCCTCAGCCTCACAACTGCTGGGATTATAGGTGTGTGCCACCACACCCAGCTCTAAAGTAAAAATTTTTTTCAGCTAGGCTCTCATGTAGCCCAGGTTAGCCTCAAACTCACTGTGTAACCAAGAATGACCTTGAACTTCTGATCTTCCTGTCTCTGCATTTTGAATGTTGGGATTACAGGATAGACTGGACCACGTAAGCACATCTGCAGCCCTCTACCATCATTTTGTTTAGAATAGAAAATACAGTTGGGCATGGTCGCATGTGCCTTGGGAGGCAGAAGTAGGTAGAGCTCTGTGAATTTGAGGCCAGTCTGGTCTACATAGGAAGTTCCAGGGAAGCCAGGGCTACAGAGAAAAACCTCACAGGGTTCCGTTAAGAATTTAATTTTATGTCCCCCCCCACCCCAAGCCCTAAAAAAATTCATTCAGGAATCCTATAATCCTGATTCCTCAGAATATGACCACATCTATGTCAAGACCTTTAAAGAGGTGATTAAGTTAACATGGCTGGCACTGTCAGGGAAGGCTATAATCCAATAAGAGGGAATATGAAGACAAACACAGGGGCAGAACCTGTGAGGACACAAAGTGGCAGGCATTTGAAAGCCAAGAAGAGACACTGCAGAAACCAATCTTGCCAACATCTTGATCTTTGCCTGGCAGTCCTCAGAGCTTTGAGAAGTACATTTCCATTATTTAAGCTACACAGCAGGTTTGTGCAGTGTGCACATGTATGTACATGCGTGTGTGAACCAGAGGGTGATATTGAGTATCTTCCTCAACAGCTCTTCATTTTATTTTAAGGCAGTGGGCCCTGAGCTTGTTAATTCAATTCAACTAACCTGCTCCTAGGATCCCGCCTCCACCTCCAGATTACTGGAACTACACATGGGTCATCATACTTTCCAGGCTTTTTATTATTATTTACTGAATGTGTGTGAGTGTTTTGCCTGCATGTATGTCTGTGCATCATGTGAATACCTGGTGCCTATAGAAGCCAGAAGAAGGCACCGGATCACCTAGGACTAGTATTCTAGATGTTCGGAGCCACCATACGGGTGCTGATGGTCTGAATTCTGGTCCTTGTGCTTGCATGGTCAGTGCTTTATTCCCACAAGCGTCCTGTGATGTTTTAGGATGAAAGCCCAGCATATTACTTCTAGCTCCCAGGACTACTTATCTCCAAATGACAAGGCCTCAAGCAGCAGCCACTACCATCAGGCAAAGAGCAAGCTTCCTAAGCAACTTAAAGCATGCCAAGAAAATTACTAGCAAATAGTTGGTTTGAGGTGGAAACAGATGAGTGCCTCTTGGAAAGTCTTAGCGAACAAGGAAGTGGGAGAAAACCCATTACCTTGAGATGAATGTAGCAGTCTTTCAGCTCCGACCCCCTGACCAGAGGCCCCTCTACAGGGCCAAACTGGGTGCGCTTAGGAATCCGTCTTTTGGAGAACACTCCCCCAAGGAACCTGTCTATGTAGAGGACCAGAGGCAGACTCGCCCTTGCCCGAGTGAGCACAGGCCGGTTAGGGATCGGATGCAAGGGGCCATGCTTTGGGCACACAGAAGAATGCGCGTTGTTACACTCTTCACACCCTGCAAGAGAAAGCTTGAAAAAGTCAAATGCCTCAAAACTTCTTGATTCAACAATAAAAGGGATGACCTTAAAAAAAAAAAATCCCAAACCAACGTTTTCAGGCCAAACTTCAGTTAACCCCTACAAGGGTTCCGTCATCTCATGGTAAGGCATTACTTTCAACAGCCCAGCAAGAATGCTGGGATTTCCTCCTAACATCATGCTAATCCCTTATACCTGCTAAAGGTAATATGCAAGTCATAACTTATCTCCCTGCTGGATAGTGGTTCAAACAGTAGACACAATTTACAAATCAATTATAAGAAAAAAAAAGAAAAGAAAAGCTCACTAGTTAAATGTTGAGAAATCTGATGAGACAAAATTATTTTAACAAAGCTGTTGGGGAATCAACCCAAATCCACTTCCTCTCAGTGAGTTCGAGAATCTATAACCGGCTAAAGCAAACAGTAATTGTCCATGTCAGGTTGCAAGGCCAGAGGATGCTACACTGAGCATCGCCAAAATGCCTCCTTTATTACTCAGATGGCACCTTTAGTTTAGCCCTCGGGACACATTCTCAGCTCAGGCTGAATTCTCCATTTGCCTCAAGCCAGGCTGGTATGCTCACTCCCTCTGCCAGAGGAGCTCAGAAGATATACTCAGGGCCCCAAACCAGAGGAACCAGGCCAAACAGTTCATACTCATCATGTTACACCCCCTCTGGCTATGTGATGACCTGGTTTAGAGATTCACAATTTCTATACTTTTCAAGTAATGGAGACTAACTTTGTATTAATATTTATAAGATAAAGTAGGTTTCTGTGCATTTGATTAAAGAGTTGCCTTGAAAACTTGTAAATTCAAAGAAAAACAAAATGAAGTTCTTTGTTACATGGGGCTGAATACTGGCCCCATACAGAAAGCTTTACCAACACAGAAATCCTAGGAGGCAAGCGCAAAGCCGCCAACTCTAAAGGGCCTTAGTCACTCGAGTAAATGAGGTCAGTCTTTGCCACGTGGGCACAAAAATCCACAGAAATAAACAATGAGTTGGTAGGTAAACACAGAGGCCTGAGTGGGCAGGGCAGAAGGACAGTTTTGGTGAGGCCAGCTACCCAGAGCTAGAGTCCAGACCTTCAAGGCACTCAAAGTTATGATCTTGAGAAAGAGGCCTGCCTATAAAAGCTGTCGAGTGCATCTGTGCTCCAATGCCTGAGAACATGTAAGTATTCTTAAACGATTCCATGAAAGAAACAAGCAACACAATGCAAAGACCCAACCTAGGCCGACTCGGTGTAGCAATTTCAGAGCCCAGGTGTGGATGCCTGGTTGTCCACTCACTTGACCCTGGACAGGCACCTAACCACCTCTGGGCTTCAGATTCTTTATCAGTAAAGAGAAAAAACAAAAACAATGGTCATGACTTCCTTCCAGGCTGCTGGGAAGACAGAGATAACGAGCTGGTATATGGGATGGATAATTGCTGTGCACATATTTACATTCACACACATCTTCCTGGGAGAGTCCAGGGCGTGCACTTACACAAATCATGAGGGTCAAAAGGCCGGGGTGGGTCAGGCTGCCAATCATCCACATCAGTGTCTTCAGCATCCTCTTCCTCTTCTTCCTCCGAATCCTCATCCTCATCTTCTTCCTCATCCTCTTCCTCTTTTGCATCTAGTCTAGCAATTGGGTTCTGCAGAGTTGCCAGAGGGTCAGGGTCGGAACCATCCACACTCTCAATGGAAGGCAGCACCTGGTTACGTACAGGTAATGAGGCTTGGACATAAACTTAAAGGACAAAGCAAGCAGGTACCTCTTTTAAGTCAATTGGGACCCACATGCACGCACAACAAACACACGCTTGGCAGGATCTATTTTTTACACTAGTTTTTTGCAAGAGAAGTTTCTGAAGAAAAGTGTGCTTGCCTTTCAGATGTCTAATGCCCTTATCCTTTAAGCTCCACCCTCCCTCCTCCCCTTCTGTCCCATATCTGGGCAGATTGAGAAGCCTTGGTCTCTCTTTGACACACACAGGTTCAATCTAGTTTGAATTTGAATCTAACAGGTTCAAATCTAGTTCCTCTCCTTGCTTGTATAAGACAATTCACATTGGCTTAATGGACCTATTCTACCCTCCCTCCAGAGACATCAAGTGCACACACAGCATTTTTCCATTGTCTCCTTCAGAGGATATGTGTGGGAATTTCAGTCTTCATATATGAATTAAATCTGGGGCAAGAGTCCCTCATTCCTTTTAGAAGTGACTACCAGTCAGGGAAGGGAATACATGGCTTTTTCAATTACTTTGCTTTTTTAGAAACTTATATGCTTGTGTCATGTACACATATATGTGTGCATGAGTGGGCACACTTGCCTATGCATGAGTATGTGGGAGTTAGATATAAACATTGAGTTGATGCTTTGCTTTGTTTTTTTGAGACAGGACTTCACTGTGTCAGCACCCTAGCTGTCCTATAACTAGTTCTGTAGCCCAAGCTGGTTTTGACCTTACAGAGATCCACCTGCCTCTGACTCCCAAGTTCTAAGATTAATGGCATGTACTATCACTTCCTGGAAAGTTTTTTTAATCACTCTCCATCTTTTTTTAAAATTATAAATATATACATGAATCAGGTGCCCACAGAGGCCAGAGATGCTGTATCCCCCTGGAACTAGAGTTATAGGTAGCTATGAATCACCTGATGTATGTGCTAGGATTTGAACTTGGATCCTCTAGCAGAGTAGTATATGTTCTTAGACACTGAGCCAAGCCATTAATATCCCACTTAAGTTTTGAGGCAGGGTCTATTATAGAACCTGGAGCTCATTAATTCAGCTAGACTGGCTGGCCAACAAACTCCTGATACATATCTACTTGTCTCTGATGCTGGGGTTACCGGCACAGGCACCCACCACCATTCCCATTTTTATGTGGGTTCTAAAACCCAAACTGAAGTTTCATGCTTATACAACAAGAATTTTTGCCACTGAGCCATCTCCCCAGTCATGTTTGTTATTTTTCAGAAACAAAATTACTATGTTGCCCAGGCAAGCTCTCCAAACTGCTAGAGTCAAGTGATCCTCCTGTCTCCTAAGTAGCTGGGACTAGTTCATTTTACCTTAGTGTTTTGTTTTGTCTTGTCTTCAGCACTAGGAAGGGAACCCAGAGCTTTCTACATACTAGGCAAATGTTCTACCACTACGCTACATCCCCACTTCACTTTTAAAACTAAATATAGGGTATAACAAGTCAGTACAATTTCATAGCTGATAGCTCTCCTTTGAAACACTTGGAGAGGCTTAAGTGTTTTGGAAAGAATGAAAGAGGTAAGTGTTTTCTTGTACTCAAGTTAGTGTTGCAAGGAAGTAAACATTTGGGTGACATACAGGATTAAAGTTGCTCAACACATATGCAGAAAACAAATGGCACCCTACAAAATGGGTGCTAAAACTTTATAAACTACCTGGTCATGTTCAACCCATGTCCTTCTTAGTCACTGCACCATTTAAATGTTCCCTCTTCTTTTTTCTTTATCTCCCCATACGCGGTTTTCCTCTGCTAGGATGCTACTCCCTTGCCTGCCTTCTAAATGCAACCATGTTCTAGTTCCCAACAAGTCACATCTGGTGCCCTGACCCTCCTGTGCTTTGAAAATCAGCAGCAGTTGGAGACAGAGTCTAGTTCTCCAAGAACTCTGGGTCTCATTTCCTCCCCCAGGCAGCCAGAACATTTAGGAACAGCCTAATGACATCTCCCCACACACATCTTCTGTTGTCAGAACCTAGGCCTTTTCCCACAGGACTCGATTTAAAAAAAAAAAAAAGTTTAGGGGCTGGAGGGATGGCTCAGCGGTTAAGAGCACTGCCTGTTCTTCCAAAGGTCCTGAGTTCAATTCCCAGCAACCACATGGTGGCTCACAACCATCTGTAATGAGATCTGGTGCCCTGTTCTGGCCTGCAGGCATACATGCAGACAGAATACTGTACACATAATTAATAAATAAATAAATAAATAAATCTTTTCTTAAAAAGCCTAATCGTCCCATGATTCAAATATCCAAGGACTCAGAATTCCTAATTCATCCCATCATCTTTCATACAGCCAGACTTCCAGCTGATTATCTTGCCTGTTTATTCCCTAGCGAGTTCACATGTCTTTTCTGTTGCTGTTTTGTTGTTTTTTGAGACAGGGTTTCTCTGTGCTGTCCTGAAACTTGCTGTAGACCAGGTTGGCCTCAAACTCACAGAGATCTGCCTGCACTGCCTCCTGAGTGCTGGGATTAAAGGCATGTGCCACCACCACCCAACTGAACTCATGATTCTTGTTACCACCTCCCAAGTAGCTGGGATAACAGGTATGCACCTGCTTGCGTGGCCTGCGTGTGTTTTAACATACATTCATTTAACCCAAAGGTCACAACTTTAACACAACATTCTATCTCTGTATACCTCGGGGACTTTCAGAAAATTTTTTTTATGGGGGAGGGGAAGGAAACAGGAAGACACTCTGCCTCAGCCTCAATAAATATAGCACAGTCATCTCCTAAAGGTGAGGAGAGGAACGGGATTTCTGGCAGTGCAGACTCAGCCTCCTCAGCACAACCTGCAAGGAAGCAGCTCCCTTCTCCCTTGAGCAGTCTGCTACACTGCCTTCCACTCTAGGCCACTTACACTCGGTGCTGGTATTAGGGATGCATGTCACCACACATTGAACCACAGCACACATAACCTCTGCTCCTTGTAAAGTCTTCTTCTCTCTGTAGAGCCCACCAAAAAGATGCACTAAGCAACTCAGAGTTACTCTAAAGTTACAGCAGTAAGTTTTCTCGATAGATAAAGTTACAAGAATTCTGTTTCAGCAAGGTTGCCGGTGGCTTGGACACTGCTGAGAAAGCTGGCATGGAAACAGTGACAACCTTTCCCTCTCCCCATTTCTGCATTAACTTTGAGGACTGGTGCTGAAGCAGGCGCGAACACAGAATACCTGAAGCACAACCACTATGGAAAAAGCAGGAGAGGCATCAAAGAGCATTTCTTTTGTAAGAACTGTCTATTTGTAGATAGCACCGACCTGAACGCACAGTGGGATGGTCTGCAAGTTAGTTTAATTCAAGTTCACCTGGTATTCACTGAGCACTAGGTATGCATCGAAGTTCCACTGAGATGAGGTATGTTATCAGCCCCTAAGCTGCAGACACGAAATTCAAGTTCTGCCACTACTTGGTTTTTCCATTGTGTCACAACAGCCCCTGAGGAATTTAGTCTATTCAAGGAAGGCAGCAGAGGAGATAAATACCCCTACCTCACCCCTCCTTGAATGCTAGGCAACAAGTTAATGCATGCATGTTCCTGGTAATGGTCAGGCTGTGGGTAAGGGACCCATGTGCGCCTGGTTTACACAGAATAAAGGAATTTAAAATGAGGCTATTAGTCCTATATATTTTACCACTGTAAATCAAACACAGCAAAAGGAAAAAGAATTCGCTAAACTTAATGTACACTTTCTTCCCACTTAACGGCACCCTGTGATAATCAAATGTACACAAACGCATTTCAGGACACAATTCATCTGAGAAGAGAAACAGAAAATGACACTGGACAGCAGTGAATATGACAGAATGCTTTGTGACTCCTACTGAGCCCAATTATCAGGGAAGCATATTTTCTTCTCTGTGTGTGGGGAATCACACATGCTCACTTTTGGGAATAAAGAGTAGTGGATGCTTCCATATCTGCACATCACTGGTACCTCTACTAAAGACAAAGGAATGAATACATAAGAAGGGCTTCAAACAGATCTTCTCATCACTAAAGACAAAAAAGAAACCTTTCAGCGAAGGCAGGAAGGCAGGAAGGCAGGAAGGCAGGAAGGAAGGAAGGAAGGCAGGCAGGCAGGAAGGAAGGAAGGAAGGAAGGAAGGAAGGAAGGCAGGAAGGCAGGAAGGCAGGAAGGCAGGAAGGCAGGAAGGCAGGCAGGAAGGCAGGAAGGCAGGAAGGAAGGCAGGAAGGCAGGAAGGCAGGAAGGCAGGAAGGAAGGCAGGAAGGCAGGAAGGCAGGAAGGCAGGAAGGCAGGAAGGAAGGCAGGAAGGCAGGAAGGAAGGCAGGAAGGCAGGAAGACAGGAAGGCAGGAAGGCAGGAAGGAAGGCAGGAAGGCAGGAAGGCAGGAAGGCAGGAAGACAGGAAGGCAGGAAGGCAGGAAGGCAGGAAGGCAGGAAGACAGGAAGGCAGGAAGGCAGGAAGGAAGGCAGGAAGGCAGGAAGACAGGAAGGCAGGAAGGCAGGAAGGAAGGCAGGAAGGCAAGAAGGCAGGAAGGCAGGAAGGAAGGCAGGAAGGCAGGAAGGCAGGCAGGAAGGAAGAAGGAAGGAAGAAGAAAGGAAGAAAAGAAGGAGAGACAGCGACAGCTAGAGATAGGGCTATAGCTCAGTGGTAGATTGTGTGTTCCACAGGTTCAAGGCCCTAAACTTGGTCCCAGAATGAAGAAGAGGATGAAGAACAAACTCAAGCAAGAGTCTAAGCCAACAACTACAGTCACACTAACTTAGAATACCAGGGTTCACAGAGCAATCTAAGCACAACTTTCCTTTCATACAAAACATCAAAGGATCAGATTGGTTCTGGAGATTGAGGAAGATGAAGGGACCTTTGAGGTGCAAATGGGAACAAACCCATCAATTAAAATATGTCTCAATATTAAAACAACAAAATATAATTTGTCATATCAGATTGGCAAAATTTGAAAAGAATGTAAATATGCCAGTAGTAGAGTGTTGAAAATGGGCATTTTCATGTAGTTGGCAGAAATATAACTTTCCTCAATACGACAGAAGCAATTTACACAGAACTGTCACAATAGTCTTTTTAAACTAGGCATGGTGGCTCACATCTATAATCCCAGACCATGAGAGGCTGAGGCAGGAGAATAACATATTTGAGGCCAGCTTAGGCCACACACCTAAGACACTGTCTCAAACAAACACACTGTTTTCTTACTCATAAGGACAAATCTCAAATGTATTAAACAAACCAATGCAACAAGCTTTCTATATGTGCCATTTAGACTCAAAGCCCCAACCAACCTCCCATACGCTTTACTCCCCCAATTATTGTGAAGCAAAACCTGTACACTATATGTAGGCTGCTATCTTTAAACAGTCCAGTGTGTGTATATGTATTTACACACAATGACCTTTATAGTTTAAATATTGTCATTTCGAAAAACCGAAATATTCTTTAGTATAATTAAAAATCCATTAGGACTACCATTTTTCCAAATTGTCTCCCTCTCTTTTTACACTTGATTTTATCAAATCAGGATCCAAATGGAAAACATATACAGCATTTACTTACTGAGACATCCAAAACTGTTAGTTCCCCTCCTCTTCTTTTCTCATGCAATTTATTTGTGGGAAAAGTCAGGGGATATAGTGGGAGAATGCTTATACAAACTAAAACAAAACAAAACAGCAACAAAACCTAAACAGGTTATATGGCTGGGATGTAGCTCCGCTAACACATGTGTGCGCAGCATGCACAGAAGCCCTGGGTTTGATCCCCAGGACACATACACTGAGTGTGATGATGCATGCCTGTAATCCCAGCAGCACACAAGAAGTGAAGGGAGAAGATCAGAAGTTCAAAATCATCTTGGGCTCCATAGTAAGTTCAAGCCCAGCAGCTTAGAATACATGAGACCATCTCAAAAACAAAAACAAAACAAAAAACAAAAACTAAAAGACTCCCGGCCATTTCTCCTGGAGTCCATGGGCTTGCATGCCTTTTGACTTGTTCAGTTTGTCTACCATGCATCCTGTCAGCTGCAGAACACTCTCCAGACTTGGTCATATTTGGGTTTGATTTTCTGGGATGAATACTTCACACAACATGACACAATATATACAGCACTAGGAAGCATATAATAAACAGTCATCTCTCTTCCGTCATAGGAAAGCCACTTGCTACGATCTGGTTTGTCCATCAAAACACTCCCCATCACAGCCTTTTTCAGGCTACTGTTGACAGCAACCTTCTAGAACCATACTTCATCAGGGGATGAAAATGGCACTGTGTTTGCTGTCTGTAAAAGAAATTTCTCTTTCAAGTAACTCCAAGAGTGTCCATGGTGACAGACTTGCCAGCTTTCAGAAGGTATAATGTTGTATCAGTCTTTGTCTCTCTTTCCACATCACTCCTGACTCAGAGCCTAGCTACGTAGTTCAATCTGGCTTAGAACCTGTGACTCTCCAGCCTGCGACTCCCTGGCCTCTGCCTCCCAAGTGCTGGTATTATAGTGATACCAGATCCCCACCACCACCAAAAGACACTTTTTAAATTTATGTCATTCTTGCTGGGTGGTGGTGGGGCACACCTTTATTCCAGCACTCAGGAGGCAGAGGCAGGTGGATCTCTGTGAGAAAAAAAAACTTATCTCACTCTTTTATTGGAAAACTGAACAAATATTCTGTTTGTTTGTCTGATACAAAGACTCATTATTTTGCCCAGGCTGGTCTCAACCAGGAGGACTCAGCCAATTGTCCTGTCTCATCTTCCCAGTAGCATAGGCTTACTTCTTAAAACTTCCTTAACCAAACACTTCTTACTGACAAGCTATTACAATATACTGACAGCACTGTGTTAGTATTATATTCTGTTTTGCTTTGTTTACATTAAAGAAGTTAGATAGTGTACATTAAACAAACAAGCAAAGACTCAGAGATAGCATAAAGGTAGAAGGACACTGCAGCAACAGGACAGCCACTGGATTAGTCCCAGATGGTACAAAGGGTTTGGTTTTACCTGTTGAGCTGTGGCATCTTGCTGGACGTAAGCTACCTGAGCTGGGTCTGTAAACAGAGTCTAAAGAAAAACAAACAAACCTATCAGTAGATCTTTAGACACAGGAAAATTACTCTGCTCAGTACCAACTCTTAAGAGAGTTATCTGGAGTCATAGTTCGTAATCTTTTATTAATGCAGGAGATAAAGACAGTGTTCTTGCACTGGCCTGTAGTCTTTACTTCAAAAGGCTCCGGAGATTAAATAAACAGCCATCCCAAAAGGCTAACATACTTCAATATTCTACTCTCAAGCAAAGCCTCTCTTGAGGCTGAATGTCACAGCTAATAAAAAGGCACGACATGAAAACATAAAAGACACGTCATGAAGAAAATACACCATTCACATGGAGCCCTACTCACAGAGGAGATTTGTGAGTCAGTAAAAATGGATTGAGAGTTGGGAATTACAGAGGCATATCAGGAACACAGGCTTATAAGCCTTTACAATATGAACACTTGTTTGTCATCAGAAAAGTAGAAAGAACATATATACCCACAGGTTCTTTAGGTTAGATTCTTTCTCTTTTTTTTTTTTTTTTTAATTTTTCCAAACAGGGTTTCTCTGTGTAGCTCTGGTTGTCCTAGAACTCACTCTGTAGACCAGGCTGGCCTCAAACTCACAGAGATCAACCTGTCTCTGTCTCCCAAGTTCTGAGATTAAAAGTATATGCCACCACTATCTGGCCATAGGTTCTTCCTTTTTTTTTTTTTTTGATAAAACCAGCAGGTATAATAATGATAATAAAGAAACTTAATCATTATAAACACATAGCAACTAGAGAGGAAAAATGTCCCTACTGTTACAGCTAAGATAAGGTTAGTATCTGCAATCCAGAAAAATAGTCTCACTGCTACATCTTTTGAAAGACTTTAATTTGTCCAAGACTTTGGTAAACCTATGGGACTAAAATAAAAACTGGGCCACACAGAGAACCCCTGTATAGAAAAATATAAAAAAGAAAAAAGAAAGAAAGAGAGGAAGAAAGAAAGAGAAAAAACTGGTTAAATCTGAATTCCAGAGAAACATGAAGAAAAGCTGTAGAAAGTTAAGATTTCTTCACTTTGACATTTAAAATATTATCAAACTTCAAACATTTAGTAACATTATAATAAACCAGCAGTTAAGTACAGACCATCTTTTACATACACTCTCTGGCAAGTTCATTTCTATATACACTAGAAATGTATTCATGAAGGGAATCTTATTTTTTCTTAGAAGTGATATGAGCCTATTGATAAACACAAGGACAATTTTATAATAAGGATCCTACTATGAAAATATACATTAAAAAAATGAAGCCAGGCAGAGTGGCAAGTGCTTTTAATCCCCGCACTTAGGAGGCAGAGGCAAGTGTATTTCTATGGAGGTAAGTGGATCTCCGTGAGTTCGAGGCCAGCATGAACTACATAATAGTGAGTTCCAGGACAGCCAAGGCTATGTAGAAAAACCCTCCCTCAAAAATAAATAAATAAATAATACTGTTTAGTGGCTGACACTACAGAACACTGGTAAAGCATGCACTAAAGGTCTGGGTAAAAAGGCAACACAAAATGAAGAAATAATAGTAGTACAATATATTGCAAACTTACTATATCCTCAGCCTTCATTAGTATGTGTGAGTATGGTAGTGAGGGTTGTGCATATGTGCTGTAAGTAATACATATGTATGTATGTAACACATAAATACTTTGTACATTGTAAAGTGTCAACAATATTTGTGGAATATCTGTGTCACTCTTTTAGAAACTCTAAGTCAATGACAAAAACAAAAGCTATATTGTAAAGCTTTTGTGAGAATACGTCTTGGTTTCTGTTACAGTTCTATAAATCAGTAAGTTACTAGCAAACAAGAGTATAAGGTGATAGAATCCTTTGCTTACACATTTAACTGAAAGCATCTGTATGCTTTCACTGAGCAAACTTGATTTAGCTAAACACTGTGCGGTACACAGAACAGAATGCTTAGTCTGGGAACTCAGGAAAGGTAGCACTGATAACCGCGCCTCACTGCACTGCAGGGAAAGCCTGACATGAGACTGGGGCTCTAACTCATTTGGCACTCAATTTAAATAAACGTACCACTATGTTCATTGCTAAGTTAGTTATATGCTCCTTGATAGCACAAATCTTATCTGAACATTTACTGAATCAAAATATCCAGGATAACAACTGAGCCATAGCAAACATAAGTAATTAGTGTATTAAGAAACAAGTCAAAAACAATCCTTCACATGCCTGTGCAGCTTCCACCGGGTGGATGTACACCAGTGTGTGCTCTGGACCATCCACTGATGTGTAGGAGGCACCATCTGCTGTGTATACCACCTGCTGGGGTGGACGAACTTGGTCATCAGTGTATACAATCTGAGCCACAGTTCCAGCATCCGGAACAAAGTGCACCTGGGGGGAAAAGCAGGCATGTATGTAGCATCTATCATTATAAAACAAAACCAAACTCACAAAGGCATATGGCCAACCAAGAACAACTGAGCTGAAATAGCCCTTAATGTAAGAAAAAGGAAGACCGATATACCTTCATCCATGATGAGCTGAAGACCTGAAGTCAGAATAGATGGTCCTTGTCAGTAATTTACTGCTTAACATTAGAGAGCTAACTTGAATTCTTTGCCTTAAAAACCCAATACAAATAGATAATTTCTAGTGACTCATGAGGGGGCAGTTAATTGACCCTGGAAAAACAACTGCGGATTTCTGCATGACACCACTGCCAAAACAAAACACACATTGCTCTGTGATGTAGGCCTAAAGCAATTGCTTTCAACATATCATAAAAATCTATCTTATAATGGGTAGTGCTTCTCAGCAGACAGATTAAAGTAAGGTCACTTTTACTCCTGAACGTTATTTCACATGTGAAGGACATGCTGCATGGAGGCACATCAGGAAATGTCACTGAATCAATGGTGTGATGCAACTCTTCCCTGCTAGCTAAGTAAAGAAGCTGGACACTAATGAAGTACTGTTAAAGGGTTCTGGTCAAGTAGTTCAGCTGTCCCCAGGGAGATAATTTTCTGTGTCTTAATACCTAAAGAACTGAAAACAAAACTGAGTGGTCAGCAATAGAAGATTGACTTTGTGAGGTGCCAGCATGCCATGTGCCTAGTGCTTTTCTGTAAAGTCTGTAGGCAGATAACCAAAGCACTCATCTGGGGGAGAGATGACTGATGTGTCAATGTTGCTGGGTGGGCATCCTTACTCCTTTCCTGACTTATCACTATGGCAGTTTTCCCCAGTGGAAAATAATAGATTTCACAGATGACACATAAACTAACTTAATGCCCAGAAAGAATGCCAGAGGCCAAGTGTAATTGAGCAGCACAGGAATACAACCGACTTCCTGCTAGGTGATTAGTCTGTCTTCTATATACACTCAATTTAGGCCTGAAGACAAAGCACACACTGGGGGAAATTAGGTTCACAGTGCATCTGCACATCGGAAGGCAATCCTATGACTTCAAATTTATAATCTTGCAATTTTCAGTTTTCTTATTCATACTGAAGCTTTAAAATAGGGGGCAGACATTTTCCTCAAAAAAGGAGAAAGCAAAGCCTTTCTACTTGGTTTTCCTCATGGAAAGTCGATAAATAAGAATTGGCAGAACTTGAGCAGAAATGATTGGAAAGAAGGGGTGCAGTGGTGTATACTGACCTCAGTTCCCCAACAAGCAGGGACCCTGGTCAACACAGAACCTTACAAGAAAACTTCCTTTTGTTTTACTCTTTTTCTTTCCTTTTCTTTTTTTAAGACAGTTCTTACTATGTAAGAACTCAGACTCACTAAGGAAACCAGACTGTCCTTAAACTCCCAGAGAACTGCCTCTATTCCTTTTGGATAAATACAATCTATAAATTTATGAAAGTAGTCATCAAACCAGCTTCCATGAGAAAAGCAGTGTTCTCAGTTCTTCTGCTGAATGGATCTCTAAAATCACTTTTCTCTGAATTTCAGGTTGTAACCTTTAAATCTTATAATCATTATTACTTATTACAGCATTGATTATATTGCCTAAATTAAGTAATATTTGTACATTTAAATATTTCAAGGTTAACTTTCTGATTTTGATAATAGTACTAGGGTTATACAATTTAATGAAAATTTGGATCAAAACTTTATGTGTATCCTACTGTTTAAAAATGAGCTTATGGGCTAAGTATGCCTCCCACCATCACTTGGGAGGCAGAGGCAGGCAGATCTCTTTGAGTTCGAGGCCAGTCTAGACCATCTAGAGAGTTCTAGGACAGCAGACAAGACACTGTCTTAAAAAGGAAGAAGAGCGCACTCACTTTATAAACACACCTTAGGCTTCGTTACTTGTGGAGAATTGAACCCTACACTGGTTAATATAAAAGAAGTCAGCAATGTGTTGAGGTTTTAGGATCAATAGCAGATAAAGGAGGGAAGTTAAAGAGCTTCTACCAGCAAGGTGCAGAGGTGAGGCCCGTGGTGGCATAAGTCCATCTACCTCACAGAACACCTGTCAGTAAAGCAAAGTGCTGACGCATTTCAGCTTCTCAGGGCAAATTCTCACTTTGGCTCCCTCCCTCCCTCTTACTATAGAGACAGAGACACTGGCATTTCTTCAGCTATCAGAGTCCCCCCCAGCTAAACACTCCTGCCAACAGTGAGACAGAAGAGGCCATCCATCCTTCACCTGTGCAGTGTTCTGGTCATGGTCCGCAGATGTCGGCCACACGTGGGAGCTTTCATCTTTGGAATCCATCTTCTTCTCCTTGTTGGACAGCTTCAAGTCTGAGCCACCTACAGCAGCAGCACAGGACAGAGGACACTCATCTGTCTTGTATGTCCTGTACACACGTGTTCATGGAGGCAGGAGGATCTCTGCAGTGTGCCTGAGAAAAGACATGAAAGGTTTAAGTGGATGGCTATATTTTAATAAATTAGTTTCAACAGACAGGGGGAAAAAAGTTTCATGAAAAGGCAACACACTTAGGCAAAAGGGTAAAAATAATATATTATTTATGGCAATAATATAATGTATTGCATGCCTACCATAGTTTGGATAATCATTAAATGTATATATGTGTTTATACATGTACACTGTATATAGAATGTAACTCCCATTAAAAATATTGAAGGCAATCATAGTTCTTTTGAGAAAAAAAAGTTTTTCCATATATTAGCTGCCAGTAAATGATGGGCTTATGCTCCAATGTGACTGCTGTGTAGCCCAAGACTTTTCATGGTAGATATGACCGCATATACCACTACCACTTCTACTCAAAATGAAGAGCCGAATAATAAAAATGGCAAAACAAGGGAGAAGCAGCCGATGAAAGAAACTGGATCGCCTAGGCCATAATTTGGTGAATGCAAATACAAACCTTGTTTCCCATCCGGTCAGTATAGGAGGGAATAGTGGGCGAGCCAAAGCTTTCCCACATCAACATGCAAAAATCCCTACGATTTGAAACCTCTTCTACTTTCTAAGATAAGACTCCTTAAAAACTTATGTTTTAATAGATTTACTTATGCTGGACAGTAGTGGCACAGACCTTTAATCCCAACACTCAGGAAGCAGAGGCAGGTGGACCTCTGTGAGTTCGATGCCAGCCTGGTCTACAGAGCAAGTTCCAGGACAGGTTCCAAAGAGAAACCCTGTCTTGAAAAACCAAAAATAAATAAATAAATAAAAGAAAATAGAAGAAAAAGAAAAGAAAGAAAGAAAAAGATTTACTTATTTATGAGTATGACCGTTTTACCTATATGTATACAAACTACATGAGAACCTGGTGTCTGAGGAAGCCAAGAGAGACCACCACATTCCCTAAAACTGGAGTTACAGATAGTTATGAGCCACCACACAGGTTCTGGGGACTGAACCCAGGTCTTCTGCAAGAGCAGCAAGTGATCTTAATCATTAATCCATCTTTATAACCCAATAAAATAAGACCTTTTTAAGGTAGCAATCTTCCCTTTTGATGAGAATGCTAAAACACTGGCATCCTACAACATCACCACTTCTTTTGGGGGAGGTATTGATTTTATTGAGCTCTGCACTTTTCTCTGCTTCCCTCTCCTTCTCTCCCCTCCCCTTCAACCCTCTCCCATGGTCCCCATGCTCCCAATTTCCTCAGAAGACCTTGTCTTTGTCTACTTCCCATGTAGATTAGATCCATGTGTGTCTCTCTTAGGGTCTTCCTTGTTGTCAGAGTTCTCTGGGGTTGAACATCACCACTTCTAACCACTTCACTAAAGTAGCATTCATAGCCAAGGGAGGCAGCAGTCAGACAGGAAAGACTGCTGGCCAGCATCCACCAGTGTTCTCTGTTATTAATAGAAATATGCTGAGAGGCATGTTCCTAGACCACACATACTCCAATCTCTAAACCAGAATAAAGCCTGATGAAGGATGCCATAATTCCCTGCCGGTACCTAACCTGAACACTGGAGCTGCCATGTGCAAACTGCACAGCGGCCACCTTCAGCGCCTGTGAATAGCCTGTTGCCACCTTCCTCACCCCTGCCCTATCCTGCCCCCTATCATGTTCAATGGTACCTGAAATATTGCCAAACAGTGGAATTTAAAGGAGCTTGGGGAGCTTCCTAGAGAAATGGGAATATCCTGTTTCTTAAATCTGAACTGGGAAGGTTGTTACACAGGAAATAAATGTGTCAAAAATCTTCATAGAGATTCTTCACACAAACTTATTTACCATGTTTCCTTTCTTTTCCTTGTGTATGGTACGTGCATATTAAATATTAGTATATTGTTACTAATGTATCAGTAACTTTTCTGCTGCTGTGATAGACACCATGACCAAGGAAACCTACAGAGGAAAGAGTTTATTTGGGCTTTCAATTCCAGAAGCTCCAGTTTCAGATTAGAATTCATAATGGCAAGGAAGAGGCAATGGGCAGGTATTTTGGCTAGAGCACGGTGCCAAGAGCTCACTTCTTGAACCATAAGCACAAAGTAGAGAGAGCAACGGCAAATGGCAAAGCAGCTCGAGTCTTTAACTCTGCAGTGACACATTTTCTCCAACAAGGCTACAAGTCCTAAACCTCCCCCCAAAGAGCACCCTAAACCTCCCTAAATAGTTGTTACAACTGGGGTCAGGAGTTTAAATACAGGAGTCTGTGTGGGACATTCTCTTTCAAAGCACCACCACATGCTTGCATGTGTGTGGGAGCACTGCATGCACATGCATGTAGATCCAATGTTGACACTGTCTTCCTTAATCACTCCCCACTTTAGTTACTGAACACAAAGCTCACTAGTCAGCTTGCCCTGGGAATCCCGCTTCTGCCTTCCACGTGCTGGCTTTTGTGTGGGTTTTGGGGATCCACACTCCAGTCTTCACATTTACAAGAGCTGTTTCAATGCACCATCTCTCCAGTCACTTTTCCACTTTTCTCTCTTTCTTTCTCTCTCTCTCTCTCTCTCTCTCTTTCTTTCTTTCTTTCCTTTGAGACAGGATTTCTCTGTGTAACTGTCCTGGTTGTTCTGGAACTCACTTTGTAGACCAGGCTGAGCTTGAACTCACTGAGTTCTGCCTGCCTCCCAAGTGCTGGGATTAAAGGCATGCACCACCACTGCCTGGCTCTTTTCTCTTTTCACCTCAACATTTCAGAGTAAATTACAAACACTGCTTTATTGCCTTTTTCCCCCCTCTTGATATGGGGTCTTGCTAAGTTACCCAGGCTAGTCTCAAACTCCTGGGCTTACATGGTCGTCTCTTGTTGGTCTCATGAATGACTAGAGTTACAGGTGCGCACCATCCTCCAGCTTACCTCCAGACTCTTAAAGAACTCATTCCTAAAACTGCGGGCATTCTCTTAGAGGCACAGGACCATTGTCAAAAACCACAGAGAAGATACGGAAGTGACAATTCTACTTTACTCACAGACTTTCCTAATATTTTGTCAACAGTCTAATTCACCATCCTTAACAGTCAAAGGAACATTTTCCTCCCTGGCTCCAATCCAATCTGGCATCAAACACTGTTTACTCTGTGTGCTCACTGTCAAGTCCCTCGGTCTCTGTCAGCCAAAGAGTTCCTGTTCCTGGTCTTCTGTAACCTTGACACTTTTGAAACACACAGAATGGTCTTCAGCTTCTCTGATGTTTCTCTAAGGTTAAATTCAAGCTATGAACTTCTATCACAAAAGATATGCAGTACCCTCCCCATACGAGAATTAGAGAATTTCCACTTGATCCGTCTAAATACTCAAATGCACCTAGCCATGGGAATACTTCATGGACCTATGTCCTTCCAAAACTAAATACTCAAATGCACCTAGCCATGGGAATACTTCATGGACCTATGTCCTTCCAAAACAGAGCGGCCAAGTGCCTGCTCTCTGCTTGCATTTCTAGAAAGATGCTCTGTACTCAGAGGGAAAGGTGCGAGCATTTACATTGAGCTAAAGCCTAGCCTGTTCTATTTCTTTCATCTTAATTTTACCTATGTCTGGTTTAATAAGTATTAAATACAAGAGCTAAAAATTGAAAGACTACAAAGGACACAGTGGACAATCACCCTCCCAGAATCTCTTAGCCATTCTTCAGGAACAATTCACAGGATCAGTTTCTTGTTTTTCCTTCCAAAGGCATTTCATTCATATGCAAGCAAATACATGTACAACATGTTTATCTCTCCAACCACAAACCAATAAATTATTGATTCCTTACAAGGTAACAGCCCCTCTACATTTGTCTGTCCTGTGCAACAGCTTATCTTGTGCACTGTTGCATCCACATACATCTTCTTCAGTTTTTTATTCCAGCTGCATAATTTCTTTGTGTGAATATACTGTAATTTACGCAACCATCCTTATGTCGTTAATTGTCTATGTTTTGGGGACCTGGAAAATATCTTAGTACATAAAGAACTTACCTAGTCAACATGCAGACCTAAGTTCAATCCCCAGAAACCATGTAAGAAACCAGGTGTTAGACTTGGTAAATTCTCAGCCAGTGAAAGACTCCGGGCTGGGAGGCGGGGGAAGGCAGTCAATCTCTCAGGATTCATGCTCAAGGTCCTCTAGCCTCCATAAGTAAGTGTGCATCTAAGCATCCACATCGACAGGCAATGCTCACACACACATGAGTATTGGGTTAAAGACATGCACCACCACACCTGGTCATTTAGGTTTTCTCTGATATTTTACTATGACATATAACATGATGGCAATTAACTTAGGACATCTATCAGGATTGTGGAGGTTAGTATATCATATTTTTATTTCCAAGAGGATACGAAGCAGTTGGCGTGGCTGTGTACAGTGAGATCATTATTACTCCTAAACTCCCACACCGGTGCTCATCCACCCTGCACCTTTAATTCTGAGCACACCTGAGGCACAGAGCACTCACAAGTGCCAGGGACAGCCTCAGCTGGGAGAAGCAAGTGGAAGGGTGTGGGCACTTACCTTGGGTAAATCTCAAAAGGACTTTCTCTTTCTTTCTCTGTAAAATGGTGGTCATGGGTTTATTGAGAGAGACAAAAAAAAACAGTAGGTGAAAAGTGCTTTTGCATAATATTTGCTACATAATAAGCAATTGATTTTCAAAAAGTTATCCAATCTGGTTACAGTCTCCTCCCTGCTTACCTTAAGCCTCTAAATTCCTTAAAGTCAAGGGGTGTTTTGTTAACTGCTGACTGAGGAAGGACTTGGGTGAAGGTTGTTGAGTGACTTAAAGATGTCCTGCCGTGCAGGGTTGTGGGGGGTGAGGGAGCTGGGCCGGCAGACAGAGGAGAATGCCTAGCCCAGAAGTGCTCTGAGATCACTTCCTAGAGGAGAGGAAATGTAACAGATGTAAAGAAGAAAGCAAAAACCAGGAGTAGGCCAGTCTGCACGTCACTGAAACAGTCCATGATGTAAAACATCCGCAACTACATAAAGCAGGGTTTGGGAGTGGCTGGGAGGGAATAACTCCTTCTGCTATCCACAGAGGCAGTTCCCAGTAAGCTCAGTATACTGATAGCAGATAAAACCCAGTGTGTATAGGAAATACACACTTGGCCTGTAGCCTTTGCCTGGCAGGTAAATCTTAAATCTCTGGCCTCTCCAAAGGGTGCTAATGATGCGGCTGATGTTAGCAGCCTGGGAAGGTTAAGGAAGGGTGCTAGTTGCCAGAAAAACGGTCAAGGCAAAAATAATTGTGGCTTCTGCTCTCTGCATGTTGTCATCTGTCCAGCCTCCTCAAATACCTTCTCAGTCATTTTTATTTCCCATCCTGCCATTCACTCACTGTCCTGTCCCAAACTCTAAAAAAGTGGGGATGAATCAGATAACAAACTAAAGATTAAACTTAGCACCAAAGGCCAATGATTTAATCAATCTTAACTCTCCAAAATGATAGTTTAGCTCACTTCAGGACAGCTTCCTGGGAATAAGTACATCTGGAGAGAGCAGGAAGCCCTCCTTCTACCTTGCCCTGTGTCATCTGGGGTTCACTGGCATCCTTTATAATATCCTTAACAACAGTATGTAAACATTGTTTCCCTGAGTTCTATGAGCCACTCTAGTGAAGAAATGGAAGTCCTAGCTTCCATTCTCAGTTCCCACATGAAGGCTGGCAACCATCGTAACTTCAGTTCCAGGGGATCTGATGTCCTCTTTTGGTATCCTCAGGCACCAAGCACATAAGTCATGTACACCTCCCAGCACTCGGGAGGCAGAGGCAGGCGGATCTCTGGGAGTTCGAGGCCAGCCTGGTCTACAAGAGCTAGTTCTGGGACAGGCACCAAAAGCTACAGAGAAACCCTGTCTTGAAAAACCAAAAAAAAAAAAAAAAGTCATGTACACTTGCACATGCAGGTAAAACACCCGTTCACATAAAACAAAATAAAAACATATTAAAAATAATAAAAGATAATGGTACTAGGGAGAGGGCTCGATTGATAAAGCACCTGTCACTGTACATAGTTAAGTGGTAAATGCTTTTTAGATATGTTTCCCATAACAAAAAGTTGAAATAAATGTTCATTGATAACCAGTAATAATCGCTGTTTCACTTCTTCATGGTGGAGATGGGATGTGAAGGTCTCTTTTCTCACGACAACCATGAATGACTCCATGGCCAGCCACCAAGAGGCAAGATTTGGCACAATCAAAAACAACCAGGCTTCCCAACCCTTCCTCTACCCAGCCAAACGGGCATTGTTCGCTCACTACCATTGCAATCTCCTGGGCTCAGGTCTTGAACTGTGATCTTCTGAAATTCTTAGGGTCCAATCTGCTGCTCAGGCAGCAGGCTGACTATAATATCAATGAAGCTCAGCACACAGTAGTAAACAGTAGGGACCAGTGGCAGCCAACATCACAGCATTTAGTCTACAGGTCTAATCTCATCTGCATTCTTCATTTCTTAGTTGTATTTGCACCAGAGCTTGAGTCAGGGGAGAGACAATGAGAGCTGGTGTCAGGAAACACTACAATTACCTAAGGTTTGCTGAGGAAAGGAGGAGGAAGGGAAAGGAGCCTGCAGTGGGCTGTAAAGGTTGCTCCTATCTGGCTCACTGAGGACATGTGAGCACAGGCATGCTGGGAACCTAGTTTAGCAGCCCACTCCCATACCCTTACCCTCACCTGGTTTCTTATTTCATAAATTCTCAGGCTTTGGTGCTAAATTTATTTCTTGAATCTCTGACTACTGACCTGATTCACACAGGGGTTTTGTTGTTGTTTCTTTTTTATGCAAGATTTAGGAAACTCCTTGCCATGGTTTGAATGTGAAATGCCCCTCCCTGCAGGCTCCTATGTTTGACTACTTGATCCCTAGGCTGGCAGTGCTGTTTCTGGAGGCTGTAAACCTTTAGAATGTGAAACCTAACAAAAGGAAATAGGTCAGGTTTTATAGCTTGGCCTTGTTTTCTGTCCTTTGGTGTTTTTTTTTTAATCTTTTTATGGTTTATTTAACTTTATTTTATGTGTGTTGGTGTGAAGATGTCAGATCCCCTGGAACTGGATTTTCAGACAGTTATGAGCTGCCATGTGGGTGCTGGGAATTGAACCTGGGTCCTCGGGAAGAGCAGTCAGTGCTCTCAACCGCTGAGCCATCTCTCCAGCCCAGTCCTTTGTTTCTTGATCAGCTGAGATATAAGCAAACAGCTGCCATACACTACCCCCACCATGGAGCCATCTGCACAATGCCTTTCCTGCCATGCTGTCCCTCCATCATACACCTTATCCACTCAAACCAAAAGGAATCCTTCCTGCTTTCTTTGAAGTCAGGTATTCCATCAAAAATAAGTAGTCACTACTAAATGCAAGCCTTTCCGAGGCACCCAGCCCTGCAGGGGTGGCCAGAGGGAGTAGTGGGCTCAGTAGCAATCACAAGGACAAGACATTGAAGAGAAATAACTCAAATTCATCTCATTCGGGATCCAAGGAGCTCTCACTGATCAAATCAGTTCATTAATTTAGTGCCCACACCAAGCCAAAGAAGTTGTTTAAAACTTAGGTTCAGGAAACATACAATAGCATACAGCAAGAAGCCAGGCAGGAGTGATGGAGGAAGGTCATTGGTTAAATAAAAAGAAACTGCTTGGCCCTCATTGGTTAGAAGATAGGTGGGAGGAGTAAACAGAACAAAACGCTGGGAGGAAGAGGAAGTGAGCTCAGACTCCACAGCTCTCCTCTCAGGAGCAGATGCCTCAGAGAGATGCCATGCTCTGCTCTCCTGGGCAGACGCACGCGATGAAGCAAGCCGCCAGGTTAGACATGCTGAACCTTTCCCGGTAAGACCGGTGCTCACAGATTATTAGAGATGGGTTGATCGGGATGTGAGAATTAGCCTGTAAGGGCTAGAGCTAAAGGGCCAAGCAGTGTTTAAATGAATACAGTTTGTGTGTTGTTATTTTGGAGCATAAGCTAGCCATGTGGGCAGCCGGAGTGCTGGGGACGCAGCCCCGCCACTCTTATTACTACACAGGAGTGACAGCCTCATGAGTAAGAAGTGCCACATTAAAGTTGAGAACAAGTACAGTGAACATAAAGAGCTTTTGTTCTGTTCACATTTAGAATGTGAGCTAAAGCTTTTACATTTAACTGATTCCTGGAACAAACAACTTTAGAATTCAGGAAAGAAAATGTACTAAGCTTAGCTCTAACTTGTGAAAGGAAACTGAAGTAGAAATACAATGGACAAATAACAAAATAATGCATATTTCAGTACAAGTTCCCTATTCTTGCTATGAAATGCAAGCCTATTAGATCCTTTGAATATGTGCTGGCCAGTTTCATGTCAACCTGACATAAACTAGCATCATCTTGGAAAAGGAAACCTCAGTTGAGAAAATGCCCTCACCAGATTCTTTCTTTCTTTATTTTCTGTGCATTGGTGTTTTGCCTGCATATCTGTGTGAGGGTCTTGGATCTTGAAATTACAATTGATACCTATCATGTGGGTGCTGGGAAGTGAACCTGGGACCCCTGGAAGAGCAGTCAGTGTTCCTAACCATTGAGCCATCTCTCCAGCCCCAGTGAAGCACTTTCTTGATTGATGGTTGATGTGGGCAGACCCCTGGGCTGGTGGTCCTGGAGTGTGTAAGAAAGCAGGCTGAGCAAGCCATGAGGAGCAAGCCATAAGCAGTACTCTTCGATGGCCTCTGCTTCTGCTTCAGTTCCTGCCTCTAGTTCCTGCCCTGACTTCCCTGGATGATAGACTACAAGCTTTAAGATGAAATAAACCCTTTTCTTCCCCGTTTCCTTTCGGTCATGGTATTTTAACACAGCAATAGAACTCTAACAAAGACAGTATAGTCTCTCAGTTTTGAAAAGAACTGCAACAAATTGCTAAAACTGCTGTGGAAATGAGCAGTCACATGTATGTGAAACAAATATCACTACCTTCCTGCTTAGTGTGGTTTTCATTTGCTCCTCACCTAAACAACTGAAAAAGTCTACTCCAGGACTTGGAGACTTTGGAGAGTTTCCTCTCTGGAAACCCAATAGCCTAAGGGCTCTCCACCCATAGAGCAAGGCAGTCCACCAAACCACTCTGACCAATAAGCTACTGGAAACCCAGAGCGGGGTAGGAGGAAATATGGCTAAAATATTTTTCAACTGCAGTAGAAAATAAAATTTAGACAATTTTAGCTAGGCTATATATACCTGAGAAGCTGAAGGCTTTCATTAAGGATTTCAGCAAATTAAAAAGAAAAAAAGGGGGGGGGGGAGTATTGCTTAGTGGTAGAACACTTGCATAGAGGGTTTAATCCCCAGTACTGCTGAGAGACTATGCCTTTGACTAACAATTTTATTTGCTTCTTTGTTTTTTTTTTAATTTAAGACTTTATAGGCTTGGCTATCTCTATATAAACAGAGGGATAAAGTTAAGATGAGTAAGACCACAACAGTAAGGGCTGCTGCCTGTATCTACTGAGGGCTCATTTAACAACTGCTGTAAATGCCAATGATGAAGCTAAGAGTGAATGCTCCAGTTGTAAAAACAACAAAACCATTTCAGAAATAAAATTTTATGCCATTGGTCGGGGTGGGCATTCAGAAAAGCATTCAGACACTGGCAAGTAAAGGAAGATCAATTTTGGAGTAAACAGCCTTTTGATTTTATGACAGTGAGCAGTTTCAACTCCAAAACTGTTCTATAATGCATCTTAAAGAAATGTTCCTCAGGCTACCTGCTACTCCTGCAGAAGTCCCATACCTACACGGCAGCTCACAACTGCATATAACTCCAGTCTTGGGGATGCAATATTTTCTGGCCTCCATGGGAGCCTGCAAACATGTGGTGCACATAATGAGCTGCAGGAAACCAGAAGTGGGGTGGGAGGAAATATGGTTAAAATATTTTTCAGTTGCAGTAGAAAGTAAAATGTAGACAAATTTAGCTAAGCTATATATACCTGAGAAGATGACGGCTCAAAAAGGATTTCAGCAAATTAAAAAAAAGAAAGAAAGCAAAAGGGAGTTGGCACACACACATAAACAAAATAAAAACTAAATAAAGAGATTAAGATCTTTAAGGAAGGAAAGAAGGGGAGGAGGGAACAAAGAAGAGGAGGGAGGAAAAAGGAAAAAAGAAAAAAGGAAAGAATGGAAGGAAAGACGGGAGGGAGGGAGGGAGAGAGGGAGGGAGGGAGGGAGGGAGGCAGGCGGACAGGCAGGCAGGCAGCCCTGTCAGACCTCAGGGCTAGAAAGATGACTCAGTGATTAAGAGCACTTGCTGCTCTAACAGAGGACCTGGGTTTAAGCTCTCCCCATCCACAGGGCAGCTCACAACCAACTGTAAGTATAATTCCCGGAGATTTTACACCTTCTTTTGGCTTTGGCAGGTACTGCACATACATGGTATTTTTACATACATTCAGGCAAAACACTTATACACATAAAATGAAATAAATCTAAAATTAAAAAAAAAATGTTCCTAATTGATTCTCTGACCACCATCAAGAAAGATATTCTAGCTGGGCAGTGGTGGTACATGCTTTTAACACCAGCACTCGGGAGGCAAAGGCAGGCGGATCTCTGTGAATTCAAGGCCAGCCTGGTCTACAGGCTTCAGGATAGGTTCCAAAAAGCTACAGAGAAACCCTGCCTCAAAAAGCCAAAAAGAAAAAAAAGGAAAGGAAAGAAAGACATTCCATAACTACAAGAGTTGAATTACTATTTAAAAATAAACAAAAAAAACCAGATTGGAAAATCGAGAAGAGAAATAGAGCCAAACAAGGTTCAGGAGTGAGCCAGGGTGGCCACTCCTTCTCCACTCATGAGTCCTTCAAGTCCTCCATGCCAGCCAATAGCTCCTTCCTTTCCTTGTGCACAAAAGGCTTCTAGGACTATCAATTAAAGCTTTTCTCCTAAGAAAGGCTCTTTTTTCCACTTAGAGGAGTTAGAGCACTCCTTTCTTCATAATTCAAAGGAAGAAGCAGCAAACTTTCTGTTAGCACAGGGAATGTGGACTTTCCCCCATCTAGTTCAAATAAGAACTTTTCATGTACCCAAAACAAGGTGACTCCTCCCATCCCATCTGACAGTCTGCTCATGAGGCAGTAGGGCTCAATCGAGTCCTTCAAAGGAATCCTTACCATTCACTCAAAGAAAAGGGAAACCCAGGTGATGAGACTTGTTAGGGGTCTGTGTCTGTCAAACTCACATGAAAATTCTCGAGAGTTCAAAAGGGCTCTGTGTGAGTTCTAAGGGATGACAAACCTTGATGTCTGCCTTTGCTTTTCATAAGGAATAACTGCTTGGCTGATAAAATGTGAACACAATGTCAGAGAAATCCATGGGGGGAGGGGGCGCTCTATTCTATTCTCAAGAGCCTTAAAGTGGCAGTGTGTTATATATTGCTGCAGAACACAGCATCTGAGTTAGGATGAATTCATAGAGTGTGTCCAGCTGGTAGGAGAGATGAGCACCCTCTCACAGGGAACCCACTGTCTTCTTCCAGGCAGGCACACTGTCCTCTGGCAGACTACAGAGGCATGGTACCTCAAGTCCTGAGCTGTTTTATGACTGTCTGTGGTTAAAACGGATCCACATATGGGCCAGCTCTTCCAGTATAGAAGGGGCAATTTCAAAGTATATTTAAGGGACCTTGGACCTCAGTTTCCATGTGTCTGGTGACATGAGACTACCAAACATCTCATTCCTCTATTCACCTGTATCCAGACTTCCTGCTATGTCTCTAGTTCTGGAATGTTGGTCCCTGTGCTCTGACTGCATCAGTAGCCTTTCCACTCTAATTGCTGACTTTCCCAGTCTGGTGACATTACCTAAAGCTCTGCAGGCTTCTCTGCCTCTCTCAACTACTGACAACCCCCAGCCCCACAGGGAGGAAGTAGGTACCAGAAGCTGTGTTTGTTTTTCTAAGTATCCCCTTAGTATCTTCAGTAGCTGACCAGGACTGCGCTACTCTTGCAGAAAACTGAACTCGATTTGATAGTTCTGTGCTGTGGTAAACATTCCAGTTACCTTATGGCTATGTTTATCAGAAACTTTTGAATTTACCAGTGCCAGTACAGGTTGTCCTAGACAAGAGCAACACTGCTTTATGGCTTATTTTACATCACAAAGTAATCAAGATACAACTGGTATCCTGGAATAGTCTTCTCCTAATAAAGAAAAGGAACAAAAAAGCACTAAGAAAGTCTGTCAACAGAAGTGGTGTCTGAAAATGTCCTACTATTAAAATATCCTGTAGAGTGATCTGGTTCCAGGTTTTTATTATTAAGACCAATTAGAATTTATGCTACATCATCCTAACTTTGAAACTAAATAATAGTTTTCTCCGTGCATAATTTTTCACATAGCAGACAAAAGGAGAAAGTACTTAAAAAGCATATGTCTACTAAGGTTTTATATAGAGAATAAAGAGTAAATAATAAAACTGGGCCTTTGATCCCGACACTTGGGAGGCAGAGACAGGCAGATCTCCAAGTTCAGGACCAACCTGGTCTACAGAGCGAGTTCCAGGACAGCCAGAGCTACATAGAGATACCCTATCTTGGAAAAAGGAAAAGGAAAAAAAAAGAAGTAAATAATAAGACAGGACTAGACATGTGGCTCAGCAATTAAGAGCATATACTGCTTTTATGAAGTTCAGGTACCAGCATTTACATCAAGAGGCTCACTACTCCAGGAGTATCCAAAGCATCTAACCTGGATGGTGACTCACATACACAAGATAAACACATAATTAAAAAATAATTAAATAATTAAGACAAGACAAAATAACAAAGGATCTGAGTAAACATTTTTCTCAGATATTTACAAATGGGTATTAACACATTAAAAGATGTTTAAAAGAAGAAGGCATAGCTCAGTGGTACAGTAGGAACACATACGTGCAGAGCCCTACATTTAATCTTCAACACAAACCCACATACACACAGTATCTCAAAGGGAATAAACACACACAATACCCAACGGGAATAATATAATGTGAGATGTTACATAGTTGAACCTTTGAAAACATAGTAAGTAGGACGTAATGGTACACGCCTGTAATCCTATCTCTCAGGAGGGTGAGGCATAAAAACTGCAAGTTCAAGGCCAGCCTGTGTGTGTGTGTGTGTGTGTGTGTGTGTGTGTGTGTGTAGATAGATAGATAGATAGATAGATAGATAGATAGAATAATAAAAAGAAAAGGAGAGGAAGGAAAAACTACGATAAGTGAACAAAGCCAGTCACACAAAAAAAAAAAACACTTATTATATCTTTAAAGTCCAGAACTATAAGTCTATACAGACAAACTATAGATTAGTGATTCTACAGGCAGGACTGGAAGGGAGAGGAGCTAAGAGGTACATGTTTCTTTGAGATGATGAAAATGTTCTAAAACCAAACATATATATGGGATATATTTTTAAATAAAATACTGAATTAGAAAAAGTTCTGATAGGATTGTCTTAAATAAAAAGTAAAAGCTACCCTCTCCCTTCCTACCCCATCTCTCCATGTGGCCACTGCTGATATTCTCTTGTGATCCCCCCGTTACACAAACCCAGCACACAGAAAACAGCTATGTCTATAAGCACATGCTTAGGTAAAACCATACAGCATGAGTCACATTTTAAAATGCTGTGGGCATCTCTTAAGATACTTAAAGTATTTGCAGTAAATACTACTTTTAACATGGCAATGTAGCAAAAACTTACTCAAATATTTACCTACTAAAGGACTTTCTTTGGTGGTGGTGATTCCAGGGCTAAACCCCAATGCTGGGCAAGCACACTACCAATGAACAACATCCTCCCTTAATATTTTCACTTTTACCCTTACTGAAAATAAGTATGTATGATTGGTTGTGACACGGAAAGACCATCCATATATTCAAACACAAGGAATGTCTTCGTGAAAGGAGAAGTCTCTGCTCAGGACCCCCAAGACCAAGTTCTCAGCACAAAGGGGATTTATCTGCCCCAGAGGATCAAAGGTCAGAGAATAAGAGACAGGAGACAGAGGATGAGAAAGAAGGGAAAGAGGACAAGGGAGAGGGGAAGGGGTATTTGTCCCAGAGGTGAACAAAGGACTGCCTCTGGAGAGAGCGGAGACAGACGAGGCACAAAGGAAAATGGCAGTTTATAAAGGTACAAGGGGAAACCCATATTGGAGTGAGGTGTTTAATTTTAATTGGGCATGTTAATTAAGTGAGACAAAGGGGGCTTTTGATTAGTGGACTTCAATACTTGGATATCTGTGCCTTGGTAGTCTGCCTGAGGGAAGAAGTGTTCAGATAAGAGAATAGATCTTGGCGGCTGGCTTTAGGAATGCAATGGTTTTTAGCAAGGCAGAGGGGATCAGGGAGAAAGGCAAAGCCTGCCAGAGCCATGCCTGCCATTCTCAAGCTGGCCAGAGTCCCCTCACTTAGGAGCTGGACAGTTTACTCAAGGGACGGACAAGAGAGCATTTCTAGAACCTAGGAGTTTGTGGCCATCTTCAACAGTGTAGGGAGACCCTGCCTGGTTAAAAATACTCAAAATAAAGCCGGGCAGAGTTGCACACACCTTTGGTCCCAGTACTTAGGAGGCAGAGGCATGTGGATCTCTGTGAGTTTAAAAACAGCCTGGTCTAAAAATAAATAAATAAAAATGAAAATAACTTAGACAAAAGACTAGCCATATACATTTTCATTGTTCATGTGTGTACAGGTGTTGGGGTGTGTGTGTGTGTGTGTGTGTGTGTGTGTGTGTGTGTGTGAAAGCTGGGTATTTTTTCTCATTGATCTCCACCGTAATATTTTGAAACAGGGTCTCTCACTGAACCTGGAGCTTATCAACTCAACTGCACTGGTTAGCCAGGAGGCCCCTGGGATCCTCCTGCCTCCACTTAGTGCTTGGATTACAGGCATGTACCACTGAGCCCTACTTTTATGCGGGTAATAAAGCTCGAACTCGGTTTCTCAAGCTTATGCAGCAAGTAACTTACTGACGAGGCCATCTCCCCAACCCTACTTTACTTTTATTTATCTTTAGCAGGGTTGGGCTCGGACCGGGGTCTGGTGCAGTGTTCCCAGTGAGCTATGTCCCTAGCTCCACAGTGACTATTACTTAACGTCTTCACAACTTTTGGTACTTTCTGAACCTTTTCCTTTCTTGTCTGTTTTTTGTTTTGGAACCAGGTCTCACTATGTAGTCCAGGATGCCCTTGAACTCACTCTTCTCCTACTTCCACATCCTGCGTGCTAGGATTATAGGTTTGCGTCACCATGCCCAGCTTTGAATTCTTTTCAATAGTATTCAGTCTGTTTTCTTAGCTTGTTTATTAATTTACTTCTTGGGTTTGTTTGTTTGTTTGCCTGAAGATCAGAGAGTAAGACAGCTGCACTGATTAGTCTTACCGATCAGGCAGTGATGACACACACTTTTAATCACTGTAGCCACACTAGTTTGCCATAGAAACCAGGTGGTGCATGCCTTCAACCCAGTCTTAAAGAGGAATATAAGATGGAGGAGACAGCTCTCAGACACAGTCTTATTCTGAGATTCCTGAAGGCAACATCACTATTTCCAACTGGGATAGAGGTAAGAACCCGCAGCTGACTGTTTTGCTTTTCTGACCCTCAAGCTGAACCCCAGTTTCTGTCTCTAGGCTTTTATTAATTGTGCTACAATTGTTGGTGTGGAATATCCTTCTATATATGTGTTGCTTTTATTGGTTGATGAATAAAGCTATTTTGGCCAATGGCTTAGCAGAGTAAAGGCATGTGGGAAATCTGAACAGAGATAGAGAGAGATAGATGGAGTCAAGGAGATGTCATGTATCCACTGAAGGAGAAAGATGCCAGAACATTACTGGTAAGCCACAGCCTTGTGGCAATATACAGATTAATAGGAATGGGTTAATTTAATATGTAAGAGCTAGCAAGGAATATGCCTGAGCCATCAGCCAAATAGTGTTGCAATGAATATAGTTTTTATGTGATTATTCGAGTCTGGGCAGCTAAGAAGTGAAAGCACAATCTCGTTTACACATTGTATTCTGATAAAATGTTTACAGTGAACAATGTTTCCCTTGGACCCAGTTTCCTACCCAACTACCTGTGTATCTCTGTCCACTCCTTCTCACTTATACTGAAAAGAGTTCATCTCCATTGTCTCATTTGAGAATATACCTTTTAAAATTTATTTTTATTTCATGTTCATTGATGCTTTGCCTGAATGTATATCTGTGTGAAGGTGTTATATACCCTGGAACTGGAGCCACAGAGCATTGTGAGATACCATATAGGTGCTGGGAATTGAACCTGGGACTGCTGGAAGAGCAGCTGGTGCTCTTAATCACTGAGCCATCTTTCTAATCCCAAGGATATATGAGAGAGAGAGAGAAAGAGAGAGAGAGAGAGAGAGAGAGAGAGAGAGAGAGAGAGAAACATCCCAGATCCCAAGCAGGCTTGGAACTCACTATGTAGTCAAGAATGACTTTGATCTGATCACCGTACCCCTGTTTCTAAGTTCTAAGATCATAGGCATGCACCTCCACCAGCGGCTTATGTCATCCTAGGTGTTGCACCCAGAGCCTTGTGCATGCGAGGCAAACACTTTGCCAACTGAGAATACATTCCCAGCTGAAAATACTTTTTCAAATATATGTGCTAAAGGCAAGGCTTACTCCACACTTCTCATCCCCCTGGGCCTTTCAATGGCATTCACAACCTCCTGAAAACTCTGCCCTGATTCCCTTCCTGTGGCCTTCCTCCTATGTCCAGAGCATCTGCTTCACAAGCCCTCTGCTGGCTGGAGCTGCAACAACTGTACTGCTCAGGTCCTCTCCAGGTCCCTCCTCCCCAGTAGCTTTATACCCTCCCCAGGCTCATCTGCTCCTAGGACAAGGGCAATAGTTGTCTCTGCTTAGATGCTTTGGGCCAATATTATAGAACACCTAGTTATTTTTCATCATCCAGATGCCAAAGTCACTGTTACCTCTTTGGGCGACCATTTTGCACATTCTCTCCCACCTGACTCTCCTTTAACACTCTGGTAGGCATTACTGTCAATTAAAAGGACTGAGGATCTAGGGAATTATGTAAATGGAAAACACTAAGTGCCATAACTCATACACAGAAAACCATCAAAAATGTCCCCTGTTGCCAAACGGTGGTGGCACACGCCTTTAATCCCAGCACTCAGGAGGCAGAGGCAGGTGGATCTCTGTGCAGTTCAAGGCCAGCCTGGTCTACAAGAGCTAGTTTCAGTATAGGCTCCAAAGCTACAGAAAAACCCTGTCTCAGAAAAGAAAGAAAGAAAGAAAGAAAGAAAGAAAGAAAAAAGAAAGAAAGAAAGAAAAAAAGAAAGAAAGAAAGAAAGGCTCCTTGTCATCAATGTCAGTATTAATAAAACTGTTAATGGACCCTAATAATTCATGTTCATCCTAGGATTACAAGAAATGAGAATAGCCATGGGAAAAAACATAACCATAGATTCTTTCTGCTCTTGCATATACAAGATAAACTTAAAATTCAAAGCATGTAAACTACAAACTATAAACTCCCCAATAAATGTAAAGGTTTGTCCAGTCAGAAAAACAATGAAACAGAGGGCTAGGGATTTAGTTCAGTAGTAGAACGTTTGACCAGTTTATATGAGGTCCTGGGTTTGATTCCCCAGAATATTAAACAAAAAAAAAAAAAGAAAAGAAAAGAAAAAAGTTGAAAACATAGGTTTGTAGGTTTTGGGACTTGAGTTTCAGCAAAATAGTGATATATTGCTTCATCTAGTGCACTCCCAATCAAAGGCCAAGCAACATTTTTCAGGCCATGTTGCTGCATTACACAAAAAGGATTCTGTTAATGTTATTCTAGTTTCTTTTATCCTCATTTCAGTAGGCTATCTTCATTTTCTTAATTTTATTCTAAATTTGTTATAGTAGATAAGAACAAATGGCGAGAATATAGAGAAACCAGGACCTTCATATGCTTTTGGTGATATAAAACACCAAGGTGTAGGCACCTTGGTAAAGAGGCTGGCAATTGATCAAGTGTCTAAACAGGTGGCGCACACCTTTAATCCCAGCACTTGGCAGGGGCGGGAGAATCTCTGTGAGTTTGAGGCCAGCCTGGTCAACAGAGCGAGTTCCAGGACAGGCTCCAAAGTTACACAGAAAAACCCTGTCTTGAAAAAAAAAAAAGTCTAAACAGTTACCAGATGACACACTAGTTCCTTATGAAGCTATAATAAACCCTAGTAGAATAACATATTTCCCCAAAGAACTTATACATAAATATTCATAGTGTTATTCGTAAGAGCTAAAAACTGGAAACAATCCAAATACCCATCAACTAATAACAGGATGCAAAAAATGTGGAATATCTATATACATGCCCATAAAAAGAATGAAGAATTGGGAGGTTAAGGCAAAAGGCCAGCAAGGACTTCACAGACAGGCCATATCTCAAAAAAACAGCTACCCACGCTCCTATAGCAACCCTAATTAAACTCAGAGGGTTGCCAAAAACTGAAAAAAGGAAGAAGGGAGGGAGGGAGGGAGAGAAGGAGAGAAGGAGGAAGTAAAAGGAGACAAGACAATGAAAGGAAGACTGACTGGGAAAAGGAAGGAGATCAGAAAGAGGGGAAAAGAAAGGATTAGGGGGTAAATATTTTCAAAATATGTTATATAAATGTATGCAAACATCAAAATTAAGAGCACTATTATATATAATTAATATGTATTAATTAAAAACCAAAAAAGGAATGAAGAACTGATGTGTGAATGATGAAGGGCCTAATGGATGAAGCCTGGAAATATACTAAGTGAAAGAGCTGGTGAACAAAGAAACATACAGTGAACGACTGCACTGATACAAGACACGCGAAAAGGGAAATTCATACACACGCAGTAGGGATATAGATTGGGGGCAGGGGTGGTTATGAGAAGGTTATAAAGCTGGTCGTGGTGAGAGTTGCATAATCTGAAGATTTGAAAGTCATTAAGTTGTATAATTTAAATAAGTGGACTGTACAGTACATGAATTATAGCTCAAAAAAGTTTTAAGTGTTGTAGATGAAACTTCAGGCTGTGTGTACACTAGGCAAGAGCCATACTACTAAGCTAGTCTCTAGTTCAAAGCTGTTTTTGTTTTTTTTAAGATAGGGTCTCACTCCATCTGTACCCAAATCTGTATGTACCTAGTCTGAAATTTAGGTAAGTCTCCAACCTTGGCCTCTTGAGTGCTGGAATTATAGGCATGAACCACCTATCCAGCTCCAAGGTCTTTTTATGATTAAAAGCATGGAAGTTTAGCCAGTATAAACTTTTCAAAGAGAGAAAGTATAACTCTTGCCACAATATAAACTTTTCAAAGAGAGAAAGTATAGCTCTTGCCACAAGAGTAAACATGGGCGCATTTCTGATGGGTTTCTTGAGAGTTCCTGGACAAGACAGAACACAGCAAAAGCCCTGAGGAAATGCTTAGGACCTAGTCACTACGAGAAGGCAGGGGACAAAACAAAACATCCAGAGCTGGGGTGATGACTCAGTGGGGAAAAGCTCTTGCTATGAAAGATCAAGATGAAATTCCTAGAACTCAGGTGAAGTCCAGAGCAGGCCTGTAATCCCAGAGCTCCTTCAAAGAGATTCCAGGAGAATCCACCCACAGGCACTAGGGTCAACCAGCCTGGTGCTCAGTGTCAGTCATGGGAGAATTCAAGGACTGGTACCTGAGGTTTTTTGGGTTTTTTTTGTTTTTGTTTTTGTTTTGTTTTTTTTTTTTTTTTTTTTTTTTTTTTAGAATCAAATGGGCTGGAGAGAAGGCTGTGTGACTAAGAGCACCCTGTGTTCTGCTCCCAGCTCACAACTGTCTGTAACTCCAGTTCCAGAGGATCCTATGCTCTCATCTCACCTCTGCAGGCACCAGGCACCACATGGTATACAGATATAAATTCAGGTAAAACATTCACATGCATAAAATGATAAAGTAAGTCTAAAGGGAAAAAAGAAATGAAAGCATCAAACAGTGGTGACTGGGACTGAAAGGGTCATAATGAAAGGTAAAAATTTTAAACTTCATTCAGTTGGTTTACCTAGTTTCAAGGTTCAGGAACTAGTTTTTCCGGTTTCAAGCAGGTGAAAGGCAAATTCCAAGGTCTGACCCTTAAAGAATCTCTCCCAATCAATAGCACAGAGAGGAAAAAACACAGAAATCTTTGAAAAATCTCCAGGTGATCCTTATGTAAGCCAGATCTAGTTCCTGCACAGCAGGGAAAGAAAAATGCACAATCATCCTAGAAGTGACTTAAGGGCTGATTACAATGAGGCTTCTAATAATCATGGGGCAAAGAAAAGAGCTCAAAACTCTTTGCCATCTTAATGATGTAAATAAATATTCTTACACAAACTTCCAAGGGCCAAAGCTCCCAGAAGAAAGGGAGGGAGGGAGGGAGGGAGGGAAGAAGGAAGGAAGGAAGGAAGGAACGAACCAACGAACGAACGAACGAACTTGTCACTGTTGATAAAGCTCAGCTGATAAAGCTGCTGGACCCCAAATCTACCACCTGAGCTCAGTCCCAGAATCCCCACCAGTTGTCTTCTGACCTGAGCATGTGCAAAGGACACACATGTACACAGTTAAAACCTTTTATGTTACTAAACATTAACTTAAAAAGAACATTTCCATCTTCCTTCAAAAGTATGCAACTCACTGGATCCTTTAATTTAACTGTGGGTCTTTGTCTTAGAATCCTGGAGAAGGTGGGGGTGAATACACTTTACCAACCAGGTGGCTTTCTGGGGATTTACTTTCCAGCTTCCCCTTACTACATGGAAATAAGGAAATCAGTACCAGACACCTATGAGGATACCTGAAGAGAACTTTGTAAATACGGACTCAAGGAAGTCATTTGCAGACTGAAAACTGCTGCAGTTGGCTTGCTGACTAATACCGAGCCACTCTGAATTTACAAAGATCTCAGTACTTTCCCCTCATGCTCCCTCCAAACAGCAGCATCACTTGCAGACAACTTGCAGGGATATTGATGCCACTGGTGGTGTGGGTATGCCTCTGCATGGATTGCTACATGCCCTGCTTGTCTCAAACTTCTTAGTTAAAGTAGCAATCACAGTAGCTAAGTAGGAAACTTGCAAGCTGGTCTTCTGCAGCCTGAAAAGCTGCAGGTAACTATGCTTCAAATATTAAAAAAAAAAAAAAAAAAATCCAACCCCAAAAATAAAATCCTAGACAGTGCAGACAGAGGCACAGTCTGAAGTAGTAAGCTGTTTCCTCACTAAGTGCACTGGGGGAAAAAACAAACAGACAAACAAAAAAACCAACCAACCAACCAGTCTTGTTTAGAGACTGAACCATCACTCTGACGCAGGACTAAGAAGCTAATTGATACTGGTTTGAAGCCATTCCAGTTACAGCTAACCCTCAGCCCATGTAGACAGGCTAATGAGGGCCTAACCTGTCTTTCACCTCCACATTTTCATTCCTCAACTATTTTCATAGTTACAAGTGAAATGGGTAAAATAAGTATTTTATTAGCAAGGTCAACAATCCAGATAGATGACATATTGAGGCGTCTGCTTTTTAAAAACTCTTACGTTAGGGATATAGATAGCTCAGAGGTGGAACACTTGTCTAGAAAGCACAGGGCTCTAGATTTTATCCCCAGCACAGCAAAAAAGAAAAAAAAAAAAAAAAAAACCTCTACAGCAAGGCAGGCATGGTGACGAATGTCTTTAATCTCAGCATTCAGGAGGCAGTCGGTTTGCTGAGTTTGAGATCAGCTTGATCTGCAGTTCCAGGAGAGAAAGAGCCACACAGAAAAACCCTATCTCCAAAAAGCAAAATAAACAAAAAAACTTCTATCTTGAGGGTTAAGGAGATGCCTCACTCAGCAAGGTGCTCATCATACAAGCATGAGAACCAAGTTTGGATGCCTAGAACCTCCATGGAAAGCCAGCCGTAGTAACACAGGTCTGTAACCCTAGCACTGGGGAGGCAGACAGATGGGATGGATGAGGCTTGATGGCTAGATAGTCTTGTTAATTGATGACTCCAGCATCAGGAAGAGACCTCAACTCAAAAATTAAGGTGCAAAATGGCGAGCCCACTGGTTGAAAGAGAACAACAACTCAGTAGTCTGCTGACCTCCACACGTGATTGCCTTTGTCCAGGTGAGCCTACACGCTAGACTCATTTATACATGCACTAGAGGAGTTAAACGAGATCACAAAATTGGGATCCCTTGACAGATGCAGCTCTTCATTTTAAAAATCAGCATAATCACAGTTTCCCTGGTTCAAACTGCAGACTGTGGAAATTCAGTGTTACCTAAGTAAACAAGGAGTGGGACAGTAATAATAGAGTGGCTGCCGTTACTGAGCAGCCTGCAGGTGCCAGGCACTGTGAAATGCCCTTTAAATATCAGCTTTCAAAAAAGTCCTCACCACAACCAAGAACGGCTGCTTGTCCAAGGTCAAAACACTATGTGGGGCTTAACTCCAGACCCATGACCACAGAGCCTGGACCTCTTTCCCCACTGCAGCAACAGCTTCCACCTCGGCAAGGCTGCCAGGACCCAGCAGGGTTTGCATTTGTTTCTGTCTCCTGGTTTCCACCAGATGATGAAATCACAAGGCTAGACTGCATCTCAAGGGAAGTAGAGGAGGCTGTAATTTACTCAGCCCACAAAGAGCTTTAGTTGAGCAAATTGTTCAAAAGCCAGAGAGCTAAGCAACTACAAAGACATAGTGAAGAGTTCCCATTGGGGAAAGAAGGAATGTGTGTGTGGGGTGTGTGTGTGTGTGTGTGTGTGTGTGTGTGTACACATAAGAGTGTGTACTACAGCATGCACTTGTGAGTGGACATCAGAGGACAGCTGTCAATTCTCAGGCACTGTCCACCTTTTTGGTGTTCCCTAAGACAAGTTCTCTCACTGGCCTGGATCCCGCCAGGAGTGAGCCTCACAGATCCTCCTGTGTTGGCCTCTTTTCTCTGAGATTACAAACTCCACTAACTCTACTTTATACTTTCTTAATAATGCTGCTTTCCAAAGTAGCTGTGACCACCCCCCCAAAAAATAATAATAATAAAATAAAATAAATACGCCTACCAGCATTGTATGAAGATCACTACTATTCAACACCCTTACAATTTGGAGTTGCCTACTTCATCTTGGGTGTACAGAAATATATCGTTGTGGATTTAATTTATGTTTCCTTAGTTATTCGCAAGGTTGAGCGGATATACATAGAGAGATAGCTATAGATAAATACAGATACATCTTAGACCTGTGGGTTTCTCATTTTCCAAGTTCTGTTGAAGACTTTGTCACTCCATTAGCACACGCAGCACCTTGCTCAAGAGTCTCTTCACTATGCAGAAGCCATGCATATACTCTCCTACATTAAATTCCAAAAGCTTTCTCATTTTGCTCTTCACCTGCTTCCTGGGTGTTTGAATATGTATGAGCCTATTTCTGGACTGCTTATAGTGTTCCACTAATATCTCATTATTAATTTGTCAAAAGCACTATTACATTGTTTTAAGTATTAGTTCTTGGCTTCTATGAGAGAAGTTTCCCAATTCTCTTTGAAGAGTAGTCTGCCCTTTCTTAGAAGCAACTAGTATAACTCTACATTTTTTGCTGGGCCTACACTAAGCACATAAATGTTTCCAGAGTATTAATGCCTTTGAAACACTGAACAGTCCTTGAACTTCTGTGGTTCCATATCACTCAAAGTCACTCCAGAAAGCTTTTAGACTTTTTTCCTACAAAATCTTTTTTTTTTTTTTTGGTTTTTCGAGACAGGGTTTCTCTGTGGTTTTGGAGCCTGTCCTAGAACTAGCTCTTGTAGACCAGGCTGGTCTCGAACTCACAGAGATCCAACTGCCTCTGCCTCCCAAGTGCTGGGATTAAAGGCGTGCGCCACCACCGCCCGGCTTTTCCTACAAAATCTTACACATGGTTTGCTGAATTTAAATTTTATCTGCAGGGTAGAAGTATAGACTAGTAGTAGAAGTCTAGCCTGCCATGTGTTAAGACCTGCATTCCATCACCAGTACCACAAATACACAGATATATCTGCTACGGTTTACAACTGTTGAAAACCATGGATATGGAGGTGGGGGTATGAAAAAATATTTTTGTGTGTAAGAGAGAGAAAGGTGAACAGAGGTTGTGGCACTCACTTTTAATCCCAGCATTAGGGAGACAGAGGCAGGTGGATCTCTGAGTTCAAGGCCAGCGTACTCTACTGAGTGAGTTTCAGAATAGTCAGGGCTACACAAAGAAACCCTGTCTCAAAAACAACAAAAACAAAACAAAACAAAATAAATAGGGTTTAGTTAAAAGTGTCCTTAAAAAAAAAAATACTGGCTGGGCGATGGTGGCGCACGCCTTTAATCCCAGCACTCGGGAGGCAGAGGCAGGTGAATCTCTGTGAGTTCGAGACCAGCCTGGTCTACAGAGCAAGTTCCAGGACAGGCTCCAAAGCCACAGAGAAACCCTGTCTCGAAAAACCAAAAAATACTGGGTGCAAGGGCTGGAGAGATGGCTCAGTGGTTAAGAGCACAGGCTGCTCTTCCAAAGGTCCTGAGTTCAATTCCCAGCAACCACATGGTGGCTCACAACCATCTGTAATGAGATCTGTGCCCTCCTCTGGCTTGTGGGCATACATGGAGGCAGAATGTTGTATACATAATAAATAAATAAATAAATAAATAAATAAATCTTAAAAAAATACTGGGAGCAGTAAGTGGCATTCACGTGGTAGCGGTAACTGTCTAATTGGACTCAAGGCCCACTCAACAGGAGAGAAAGCAAGCCTGGTACTGAATACCTAGCCAGCTATCCAGGATTAATTCTTAGAAAAGAATCTACTACTATTACTTTGCTAGACCAGAATAAACCACACTCTAAATCCTATCCTGACATCCTCATCTTTTGAGCACCTCCTTTATGTTTTTGAGAGAAGGTCTCACTATGTAGCACTGGTTAGCCTGGAATTCTTGTAGATCAGGCTGGCCTCGAACTCACAGAGGCTCATCATCTGCCTCTGCCTCCTGAGTGCTGGGATTTAAATCATGCACCACTGCCGGGGCATAGTGGCACACACCTTTAATTCCAGCACTCAAAAGGAAGAGGCAGGTGAACTCTGAGTCTGAGGCCAGCCTGGTCTACAAAGTGAGTTCCAGGATATCCAATGCTTCTACACAGAAAAACCCTGTCTTGAAAAACCAAAAGAAACCCCCCCACACACACACAAACAAACAAACAAAAAACCCTGTGTACTACGATGCACCCAGCACACATTAAGAATTAAAGGTAGGGTTGAAGAGATGGCTCAATGGTTAAGAGCACTAACTGATCTTCTAGAGGTCCTGAATTCAATTCCCAGCAACCACATGGTAGCTCACAAACACCTATAATGAGGTGTGGTGTTATCTTCTGACGCACAGGGACAGATGAAAGCAGAACACTGTATACATAATAAATATGTCTTTTAGAAAATTAAAAGTTAAAAAGTTGGTCGGGGGGATGAAGCAACAATTCAGTTAAAAAGGTTTATTGCTCTTGCAGAAGACCAGAGTCTGGTTCCCAGCACCTACAAAGTGGCTCACAACTGTCTACAACTCCAGCCTTAGAGGCTCAGACACCCTCTTCTGATCACCACTAGCAGCAGGCATAAACATGGTTCACATACATACATTCAGGAAAAACACATATAAACCTGTAAGAGATTTATTTTTCTGTTTTTCTTTGCTTGTTTGTTTTTGTTTTTCAAGATAGGGTTTCTCTGTGTAGCCTGGACTGTCCTAGAACTCACTACTTAAACCATACTGGCCTCAAACTCACAGATATCCGCCTGCCTCTGCCTCCTGAGTGCTGAGATTAAGGGTGCATACTACCATCTCTCAGCTAAAAAAACTTTTTTAAATAAAAAAATATATATGGTGGAGAGTTACAGAGGAAGACAGCTATTGTGTGCCTCTAACTTCTGCATGTGCACACAAAGGAACATGCACCTGTGCACATGATACCACAAAGACAGACAAAACAGATCTCATTTTATTATTAAGTTCAAACAATGAACTGAATATACATTAATTCAGTAACATTTAACACAACTATTAGGAAGTGATTCTGAGACTAAGACACACTACAAAGAAATACTTGTGGGTTTGTGAGAGCTGTCATAACCGCTAGGAAAACTAAACATACCTACAAATTAGCGATGGGTATTAGTTGACACTAGAAGAGCCTAACAATAATAAGCACATTGTATTGTTACTACAGAACACCTCACCCTATCAGGCTTAAGCTGAGTTGTTCAATAAAAATACAGGAGTCACATAATTTAAAATTTCCAGTAAGCAAGCTGTTTAAAGCCACATATTATCATCAGCATTTAAAGTATTATTTTTTCATGCTAACTCTCAAAAAACTGGTGTGTACATTTTACACTAGCATATTGTATAAGTGTGATATTTCAGAAGTTTAGCAGACAAGTTGCTGGCTACACAGGCTACTAGCCAATGCTGAGCTAAGGTATACAGGAGTAAGGCTGTATAAACCACATCAGAGTTCCCAAGGCTGAAAGACAGCATATAGCTTCAATATTCTAATTTTTAAAAATTTTTGTTTCCTTTTTTTACTTATTTTTGGGCATGGATGCATGATATGGCATACCAGTGGAGAGGAGAGGTCAGCCTGGGGAAGGGAGTTATTTCCTCCCACCAGGTGGGTCTTGGGGACTGAGCTCAGGCAATCAGGTTTGGCAACAGGTGCCTTTACCAGCTGAGCCATCTCTTCCACCACCACCCCACTCTAACTCTGAAGCAAACGAGTTAAACTTTAAAATAGGCCAACAGTAACTGGCTATTTCATCAGATTGTCAAGAATCTTCTGGCAATCCTTGTTTGGAGTCAAAACCCATGCAGTATTAGTTTTGTAACAACTGTTTTCAGGACATTTTAACTAGTCTTGCTGTCATTATGAGGTTAACCATAACTTCCTTCTTCCCCAACCAGTTCCTCACACATTCATCCTCCTAAATTCACTGTTTCAAAGTTATCCAAAAAGAAGCTGCTTCCGGGAGCTGGAGAGATGCTCAGGGCTAATAGGAGCATTTGCTGCTCTTGCAGAAGACCGGATTTGGGTTCCCAGCACCTATACAGACTTAGAACCATCTGGAACTCCAGTTCCAGAAAATATCACACCCCCTTCTGACCTCTAGGAACACCAGATATACATGTGGTACACATACATACATGCAGGCAAACGTTCGTAGACGTACAAAAAAATAATAATCTTTAAAACGAAAAAAAAAAAAAGGAAGCAATTTCCAGTCACTCCTACAACCTGAACAGACTTTCAGTTACCCAGGCATGAGCAACAGGAAGACAGCAAATAATCTCAGAAAACAGGGAGGGGAATTAAGTTTCAGAATCAACAGCATGGTGGAAACTTATGGAAGCTACAGGAAATAACTGGAGTTGCGTCAGCTCGGAGAATTCCCAATGAGCCTTCAGTTGGCGTTATAACAATACTTCCAAAGGAGAGGGGCCAGATACACTTCCACCACCTACACGGCCAGACTGTGGTGGTGCGCACCTTTAATCCCAGCACTCAAGAGCAGAGACAGGCGAGTCTCTGAGCTCGAGACCAAGGACAGCCAGGGTTACACAGAAAAACCCTGTCTTGAAAGCCCAAAAAAAATAAAAAAGAAAGAAAAATATGGACCAAGGTAACGAAGAAAAGGACCTATTCATTTTCCTGCCCTATCCCACCTGGACCCCTGGAGAAGTGCAACGGAGCCACTCTGTGATTTGGTTGGCCCAAGCTTGTATGTGTGTGTTGGGGGGCGGGGTGCCTGCCATGCACTGGGGACTGAACTCAGGGCCTTCCACACGCCAGTCATACTCTGCCACTGAGCTATATTCCTAGCCCTACATTTCATTTTTCTTAACTCACTAGGCTAAATTTCCATGTGTTAATCTGTCAGAGATTAACAAATAAACAGAAACAAGTTCTGCAGGCAGGACAGCAGATACCTGAACTGGGAGTGTCTATGTTTCTAGAATGTATTCAAATGGCAGTAAGTATACTGTCATTCAAAGGAAAAATAAACTACAACAGGATGCTTACTGGTTTCTACAACATGGTTTTTACCAAATGAAATCATACAGCCACCATGCATTTACGTCTGCGAAAACTGCAAACTTAAAAAAAAAAAAAACTGCAAACTTACTGAGGAATGGAAATTACAACTCAGTGCTTCTCCGTCCTTTATAGTCAGTTCTATTTTTCCAGAAACCTATCCTTTTCGATTGTATTTCCTTTTCTTCATTGTGTGCGTGCGTGTGTCTATTGGCCTGACTGCACATGTGGCGCCCAGAGATCAAGTGCCTTCCTTCCTCATTGCTTTCCACCTTATTTTCCCTTTTTGTTTTGTTTTGTTTTTTGAGACAGTGTTTCTCTGTGTAATGGCCTTTTGCTAGGCTGGAACTTGCAACTTGCTTTGTAGAGCAGGCTGGCCTCGAACTCACAGAGATCCACCTGCCTCTGCCTCCCAAATACTGAGATTAAAGGTGTACACTTAACATTTCTCCACCTTATTATCTAAAACAGGGACACTCACTAACTTGCAGCTTACCCATTCAGTTTGACTGGTGGAGCTCCAAGCCCCCAAGGTCAGCTTGTCTCCATCCGGAGTGCAGCTGTGGTCACAGGCACGCTGTGCTGTACCTGGCTTTTATGTGGAGACTAGGGATTAGAACTCAGGTCTTCATGTTTACATAGCAAACACTATCCACTGAGTCCCTGGTCCCAAAGTTTTGATTGTCTTTTTTACTTTTTGTTTTATTGATTTTGTTTTGTTTTTGGCTTTTCAAGACAGGGTTTCTCTGTGTAGCCCTGGCTGTCCTGGAAATCGCTGTGTATACCAGACTGGCCTTGAAATCTGAGATCCACCTGCCTCTGCCTCCTGAATGCTGGCAGTAAAGGCATGCACCACCACCTGGCTCTTTTTACTTTTTAAAAGCAAATCCTGGGTCAGTGAGATAATGTTACTCTCAAAAGATGTGAGGAGAACGCCCTCTGATCCAAATCATTATGACCAAATTAATTAAAGCAAGCTTTTTTATTTGTGTACATGGGCTGCTTCCCCCTGAGGTGGGGTTCAGGTCAGCATTGGAGGTAAGAAAGACGACTTTTATAGCTCAGAGGTAGGTTTCCAAATGGGGGATTTGGTGGGCAAAACAGGCGGGGTTACAAAAGCAGAACAGAAGCATAACAAGTTATTCATAATGACTCCCTGAAACAAAGATGTGGTTGTAGGGAAGGCATGACAACAGGTGGTCATAAAAAGGGTTATAATAACCTTTTGAAACAAAAGTAGGGTTGCAAGATGATTGTAAACAACTTTTTGAAACAAAAACGTGATTGCCATTCCTAGAACAGGCAGTCGAGAACCATTTGTAGTTAAGGTTACAGGTAGGGCATAGCCCAAACCTTGAGAAACATAGGTTTACTCACAAACAGAAATGAATCTAGTTTGTCTTTACTGTAAGGTGGATTTTAAGCCTAAAATGGAGAGGTTCTTCAATAGCTAAGCAGGTAAAGCTGCGTGCCTTGAAGACCTTGGTGCCCTGAGTTTGTTCCCAGGAATCCACATAAAGGTAGGGGAGAACCAACTCCTATCCCCAAACAGCTTAAACTAAAACAAACAAACAAATAAATTGATGAATAGATGAATAAAAGCTGAGTGGTGCTGGCGCATTCCTTTTATCCCAGCAGTTGGGAGGCAGAGTCAGGAGGATCTCTGAGTTCAAGGCCAGCCTGATCTACAGAGTGAGTTCCAAGACAACCAAGGCTACACGGAGAAACCTTGTCTCAGAAAACAAACCAAAAAAAGTAAAATGAGGCAGTGATGCAGGCAAACACCTTTAAGCCCAGGAGTGGAAGCAGGATCTCTTTGAGCCAGGCCAGCCTGGGTCCATCTGCAGCAGTGGTTCTCAACCTTCCTAATGTTCCTTTTAATAGCTTGTGTTGTAACCCCAATCATAAAATTATTTTCATTGCTACTTCATAACTGTAATTTTGTTGTTATGAATTGTAATGTAAATCTGTTTTCCAACGGTCTGTGAAAGGGTCATTCAACCCCCAGGTTGAGAAGCAAGGCTCTATAGAGTTCAAACCAACTAAGACTGCAACCCTGCCTCAAAAGAACAAAAAAAAAAGCTCGGAGCAGTTTAGCAGTGCTCAATTTTAATCTCCTTTAATTCCAGCAGAGACAAGCAGCTCTCTCAGAGTTCCAGAGCAATCTAGTCTACATAGCAAATTCCAAGTCAGTCAGCACTTCATGTCTCAAATCATTTTTAAGCAAAATGAATAAGAAAATTACTCTTTCAGTTTAGTGGACTTCAAGTGGCAAATCACCATGAAGTATTTAGGCACCCATTTGCCACACAAGGGGCTCACACAAATATTTTGTGCACATTCATAATTGCACACAAACATCTAAAACATACCGATAAATTAGTAAGGATTTCCTCTAGTCATTATACTTTAGGGGTTTTTACTTCTTAGTGCTGTTTCTATGATGATCATATGTGATTATGTTAAAATTAGAAAAGCGGGAGGTGGTGGCACACGCCTTTAATCCCAGCATTTGGGAAGCAGAGGCAGGTGGATCTTTGTGAGTTCGAGGCCAGCCTGGTGGTCTACAAAGCAAGTCCCGGAACACCTAATAAGAGCTAAGGCTACACAGAGAAACCCTGTCAAAACAAAACAAAACAAAAAACTAGAAAAACAGACAAGAAGACATTGACCAGTGCCAGTCAGTTATATTGAATTGACACTCCCAGATCACTCCCCTATGCTCAGGTCTGCAATATAAATATACAAGTTACTTTTGGTAGACCATGTTACAAATCATTAGTAAAAAGACTTAATATGAGAGAGGAAAAAAAGACCCTTTAGAAAAAGGTAACTACTTCAAAAGGTTGATGCTAGTGGAACAACTGAGTCATGAGTGAAAAAAAAAATCTTGATCCAAAACAAAAATGTAAACCTAAATGACAGGGAATCGTTCCTGTGAAAATGATTCACTCTGTGTTGATTTCGCCAGTTTGTAAAACGTAAACCTAGTAAAGTTACTAAATACACCAGATTGAGCAAATATTGTACGGTGCTTTGCCCCCAAAGAATTCTGATTTTATGTTTTCTCAATACTAGGGCAACAATAAGTACAGTTCGGGAGTGCAGAAAGTCCTGGAGTGGCAAGCGTGGGGTGGATGGGTACAAAAGAATACAATGTAACGCTGCACACCCTCTGGCCTACAAAGAGCTGACTGCGGCAGTGGCGCGAACAAGACAGAAATCGAGGTTAGCCACGAGCAACTTTGCTTTTAATGAAAAGTGGATACAGCTGGCCTTAAGCACGAGGGTGGTGGGAGAAGTGCAGGCAAGCTTTTAACCAGCATAAGGATTCGGGGCATGGGATTTAGCTAGATGAATGTCATCAATGACACCACAAAGCCAACCCTACCCTCTAACTTAAGTGTACATATATACTGGTTGAAATCCAATTAATGCACATACACGGATAAAAGAAATGGCACCCAGTGCTAACCAGCCTTTGTGCGCCCGCAAATATTCCATTTTACCTAGTACCTAAGTAATCTGGCTACAGACTTTTCTTGTTTTAGCATTAGCTCAAGGGGAGCCCGGCTCCCAAAAGACTGGACTCGCCAGCTCTGCAGGTCCTCGGCCTCCGTCCTACCCAGCCCGCCGCCACGGTTGCAGACAGGCCCGCAGGGGCGGGCGGGGCGGCTGGGGAACGCGGGCCGGGACACCAGCACCAGAACCCAGGGCCACACGCGCCGCCACCCCCCGCACGGATCCCGGCCGGCGGACACCAGCCCGCCCAACCGCCGCCCGGCACGCAGGCAGCCCAACCGCCGTCCCGGCCCAACCAACACGGGAGGGGAGGAGAGGAGCGCACGGCCGGCGGGGCAAGCGAGCCGCTCGGGGGGCGCGGGGCAGGCTGCGAGCCGGGGAGACGAGGCGGGCGGCCCCGAAGCCCGCGCTCGACGCGGGGCCCGGACGGCTTCCCGGAGGGGGTTAGCCCCTTTTCGGGTAGAAGGTGCCGATGGTTTGACCCCCCACCCCGAGCGAGGTGCCTAGTCCCAGCCCCGGCTGGACTGTACCATCGGGCGGTGCCGCCGGGATTGCTCCCCCCCACCACTACCATCAGTTCCCCCCCACCCGGGTCCGCGGTCGGTTGGCCCCGGCCGGGCGCTGAGACGCAGAAAGAGCTGGGCGCCATTTTGGGTGGGACTAAGCAAAGACGAAACACTCTCCCAGGCGAGGGGATACTCCGGACCCTGGTTTATCCGGTTCTCTTAATCCTTTAGGTACTTACACGACGTTGGGTGAGGGGAGCTGCGAGATCAGCGGGTCCCGGATCCTCTCTCCCTAGGGGTGATGGAAATCAACCCCCCCCGCCGCCTCCAGGTGGTTCTTCCCGCCGCAGAGTGGGAGCAGCATAAAAGGCGTGGTCTTATTAGCATAATCTGCCTGGCAACCTGATCTCAACGTTACGTGATTGGCTGAACTCTGAAAGTCCCATGCTGTGCCTAGAGACCTGGAACGCTGGGCCGAACTGACAAGCCCAGATTTAAGAGTCATGACGAAAATCCTGGGACGCCAATTCAAGCGGCAGAGAAGGCAAAAGGAGAGTCACACAATGGCCCAATGACTGAGGGCCTCTTTATTTCGTGCTCTGCTGTTCATGTAAAACCCAATAGAAGAGCGAGTCTCTGGCGGGGCTCGCCTGCGTTTGTACTCTAAGCCAATCAGAAAGCCCCACTCTTTGCATTCAGGTCAAGGCCCAACTGAGAACCCTGGCTGGCAAATGGAGGGACACCGTCCAGCGTTCTTGAGTGTTCACCCTGGAAACCCAGTGTGCATCCAGGTTCCCAGTCCACCTGTCCCCCTACACTCGGCTCCTGGGGAGCTCTGGACGTGTGGGCGGTGCATCTACCCGCGCTAGCGCGGATTTGCAGAGAACCGCGTGCGCCCTGGGGCTCAGTAAGACTGGGACACGCCTTTCCGGGACCACAGAAACCGGTTAAGCACCCTGCAGCCCTCCCCCCCCCCCCCCGCCCGCCCTCTCCCCAGGCCCAGGAGTGGCCTACCACCCTTCCGGAGCAAGGGGATTCTGTCTTCAGTCCTTGCGGTCCTCTAGAGCGCCTACACTACTTTTCTCTTTTCAACACTCTACCATTCTGGAAAAGTGCTTTGCAGAAGCAGTCTCGGTAGGTTGTGCCTCGGCTGGTAGAGTGCTTCGCGTGGTATGTACTAAATCCTGTGTTCAGTCCCCAACACCTCATAGTCCTGGAGCGGCGGTGCACCCAGGAGATGGAGGCAGCAGGAGCAAAAGTTCATGACCAGCTTGGAATACTGAGACTGGGGTGTTGCGGGGGGGTGGGGTGGGGTGTTAATCAACACCGAACAACCAAAAATGACTGGACTCTCTTCTTTCTTAACTGAGGATATCCACATCCTATGGTCCTTTACGACTGCGTTCTCAGACAGCCAAGTACATAGAAAAAGTCCAGGCTTTGGAGTGATAAACTGGAAACTCCCCACTGACAACAAGAATAGCAACCAAATGTCAGAGACCTTTGCTCTTTGTGTCTACAGGGAATGGTTTCCCTGTCCATGACCTGTACTTTGCTGTGTTGCTTTGAAGATTAAATGAGTTCATACTTGTAACATTCTCTCCCAACACTGAAACTTAGATTAGCATAGGGTTAGTGATGATAAAGCCTACAGAATGACTTGGAATCCCAGTTCTTGAGTGCAAAGGCGGAATTGTTGAGGGTAACCTGGCCTACATAGTTCCAGGCCAGCCAGCAGCACACAGCAAGATTTGGTTTCCAAACAGAAAAACCCTGTAAAACTACTGTTTGAAAGAAAGAAAGGAAGAGGAGGAGGAAGAAGAAGAAGAGGAAGAGGAGGAGGAAGAAGAAGAAGAAGAAGAAGAAGAAGAAGAAGAAGAAGAAGAATCCATTCAAATATATTGGTTACAGTTTTGTTTAAATGACTGAAAACTGAAATGTTGAGGCCAGTGTCCTGTTTTTAAAACTCAAAGCCATGACAGCCTTGGGAAGTAGGAACCGATGAAGATGTCACGAATCCTTGTTCCATAGTCCCCTCTGGGAGCTGCGCTGGGCCTGGACTAAGGCTCTCAGTAAATGAGCCTGAGCTACATTGAAAAGAAAGCCTGCTAGTGAGGCTGATGAGGACTCACATCTGTGGAATGCAGCGCTATTTGCTCTCCTCTCTGGGTCTATTAAGAGGACACCATTTGCTTTTGGTATGGTAGCTAAAGAAGACTCTGGGATGATTCCTCAGTGCTGTGAGTCAACATCACCAGAGGTCGACGGGTCCTCTGTGGCCTTGGAAGGCTGCCATGCCCTGTACCGTGGCCTCTAGAGATCCCTTTGAGACTTAACCAGATTATATCTTCTCTGATGGATTAAGAGTCTCAGAGGTCAGGTTATCAGAAATGACACAAAGGCAACTTACCAGGAGAAGTGGGACAATCTATCTCACTGGGACTTAAATAAATCCTCTCAAACTTTTTTTCTTTTTCATAACCAGTGTAAGATCACTGTGATAGACGAGGAAGCCAGTTTTTATTCCTGTGTATTTCTTTTTCTTAATGTCTTAGTTATTGTCACATTCGTAGATGTCTTCATTACTGTTCGTGTGTGTGTGTGTGTGTGTGTGTGTGCACCGTTAGGTCTCAGTCAGGGACAATGGCTAACTGAGGTGCCCATTAACATATCAAAGCAGATGGTGGCCACCAGGTTTTCCCTTCATCCTTCAGTCCCTACCTGTTAGAGGATCTGGCTGACATACCCACCCCCTACTTCTCCAGCCCAAAGGCTGGGCTGCCATTCCCCCAGCTGCCCTCCCTTATATAATCCATCCATTGTGGTTATCTGCACTTTTTCCCCCCTAGAGACAGGCTTTCTCTGTGCAGCTTTGGAACCTGTCCCGAAACTCACTCTGTAGACCAGGCTGGCCTCAAACTCACAGAGATCCGCCTGCCTCTGCCTCCCGAGTGCTGGAATTAAAGGCGTGCACCAACACCACCCCGGCTCCCTGCACTTTTTGGTTTTACCCTTTACTCTCTTGGCCCAGACCACCCTCTAAGGCAGCAGCTTCTCTCCCCTTCTCCCTCTCCCCACCTCACATGGCCCAGCTCAACCATGTTCTTTCTGGACTCTCTCAGATGTCTCTCTGACTGTGCTCCATTTTATCTACAATAAACTTTCTCCTCCACCTACGTAGGAGCAGTCATGGCCTTTCCTTTTTTATTTTTTTCACTCGTGTGTGTGTGTGTGTGTGTGCAAGCAGACGACAGAGGCCAGAGGTCAGCTTCAAGTGTTATTTGTCAGGACGGCTACCCATCTTGTTTTCTAAGGTACATTTCCTCCCTGGGACCTGGTACTTACAGATTAAGAGGGGCAGCCTGGCTAGGGAGGCCCAGGATCATTCCCGTCTCTGTCTCCTCAGTGCTGAGGATGACAAGGGGGCACTAGCAGGCCATGTTTTCTACATGGGTTCTGGAGCCTGTGATCCTTGTGCTTGAGCAGCCCCTACTGGGTGATCTCCCCGGCTCGAAAACATTATTTATTTACAGTACTTCTGATTGAACTTGGTGCCTCATGCCTGCTAGGCAAGAGCCTTACCCTGATTCATATCCCTAGCCCTCTTTTTGATTTTGTAATTTTCAGGTAGAGTCTCATTAAGTCCATGAAGTTGCCCAGGCTGGTCTTGAACCCACTCTGTAACCTCCTGAGTGGTTGGGATTATAGGCCTGTGCTGTCAGGCCTGTTCTAAAGTTTTGATGGGCACGAATACTTCAGTGATGCAGCACTCTACCAATTTTAAAGTCTCTACTGTGGGAAGTCTCAGAAGCCTGCTTTTTGTGTGTTTTATTTTTTTTAATATTTATTTATTTATTATGTATACAATATTCTGTCTGTATGTATGTCTACAGGCCAGAAGAGGGCACCAGACCTCATTCCAGATGGTTGTGAGCCACCATGTGGTTGCCGGGAATTGAACTCAGGACCTTTGGAAGAGCAGGCAATGCTCTTAACCACTGAGCCATCTCTCCAGCCCCGTGTGTTTTTTTTTTTAAATGCACACATAATGAAATTTCCGGTGTAGGAAGAATTCATGGGATATGTACCACGGGCCACTCACTGTTCTAAATAATAAAGATAGGAGAGAACAGGAAAGCGCTCTCATTTAGAGTCCAATTAAATGCAGGCAAGCGAATGAAATTCACAAATAATTCCAGTGATGTGTTATAAAGAAAATAATGCAGGGAAGTGCAGAGGAAAAAGAAAGCTGTGCATCAAAAAAAAAAAAAAATCCCTCCCAGTATTGGATAACGGCTCTGTTTTGTTTTGTTTTGTTTTGTTTTGATTTTCCTAAGACAGGGTAGCCATGTAGCACTAACAGTCCTGAAACTCAATATGTAGACCAGCCGGGACTCAAACTCACAAAGATCCTACTGCCTCTGCCTCCCCAGTGCTGGGAATAAAGCGTGCACCACTGTGCTGACTAGGTGATGGCTCTGTTGTTAGAGGGCTTTTTTTGCAAAGACAGAGGCCTGAATTTAATTCCCAGAAATTAAATTAAAAGGTTAAAAGATCTCTAGTACCTCATAAAACCCAGACATGGCAATATATGATGATAATCCCAGCTCTGGGGCTAAGATGCAAGGGTAGTTAGTCCTGGACTCTGTGCTGAGTTCCAAACCAATGACAGATTTGTCTCAAAAGACATAAGTGGCATTCCTGAAGATGACATCCAAAACTGTCCTCCAGCCTCTACAAGTGGCACACATATATATGTACACACACTTTTCACAAAAAGTCCTCCTAAAATACCAGTAAGAGTGGGGACTAGAGTAAGGCAAAAGAAGACCAACGATGTTAAGATTTGGGGAAATGCTCCAACCTGTGAAAATAGGGGGGAAAAAAACCTCACTAGGCTAGTGAGATGGTTCAACAGAAAAGGCATTTGCCATGTAAGCCTGATGATCTGAGTTTGATCCCTGGATCCCATCTCGTCAGGTGGAAGGAGAGAGTTAAACTCTACGGTCTCTACGCACTGACTTCACACGCGCTGTTGCAGGCATAGTATGATACAGCACCCCTTCCCCGTCATGCAAACACAAATGAACGTTAACCGTAGCACGCATGTAAGTCAACTATTCTTTCATTGTAAAGGTGTTCATTGAGGGCTTACTACATATGCCAGGAGGCACTGCGTCAGATGCTTTGGAATTCGTCAGCTGACCTCTACACAAAAGGATAGAGCAGAGAACCACGTGGCTTTCTGGAGCTCCCTTCTATCAGCGTGAGAAGGAATGAGAAAGGCCAGGATTGCTGGAATATACAGGACAAAGGGCAAAATGTCACCAAAAACAACCTGGGAAAATAGGTAGGTGACATCATACAGGCCTTTGAGGCTATGCTATTGTTAGATGTTTTGAATGCATTTTAAACAAGGGAATGAACCTTTAGCTCTTTTAAGACAACTGCTTCAGGATGCTTGTTTATTGGGGTGGGGGACAGAGTTAGAAATGAGACAAGGACTCTCTCACTACTTGAAGCAGGAAATGATTGATGGTGGCTAGACTTACAAATGGACTAGATATGGGACTGAGAGGTAGGTGGTTGGTAATGACAGACGGTGATCAAGATTGACTCCCAAAGTTAGATCTCAGTGACTAAAGGGTGATGCATTAACTGAGAGAGATAAGGAGAGAAACACTTAGAAAATTCACTTTTCTCTGGTGTTCAGGAGAAATTTGAAAGCCCTTGTCCATGTACTGGGGCATGGTGTCACTCCCCTATGATCCTAGCATTCCAGAAGTAGAGGCAAGGAGGATTAGGACCTAAAGGGTAGCCTGACTTACATGAGATACTAACTCAAAAATAAATAAATGAAGTCACATTTGGTAATACATGCCTTTAATCTTAGCAGGAAGGAAGGCAGAGGTAGGTGAATCTCTGCGAGTTCAAGACCAGCCTGGTCTACAAATTGAGCTCTAGGTCAGCCAGGACTACACAGTGAGTTCCTATCTCAAAGAGAGAGAGAAAGAGAGAGAATATACAAAATAAGTGAATGAATGAATGAATGAATGAATTTTTCAAATTAAGGAAACACCCTGTGGCTATTGGGATTCAAGGGAAAGACTGGGTTTAGAAACACAATTTTAATATTCACCAGATTTTTTTGAAGAGGTCTCTAATCAAGCTGCTCTCTAACTCCCTGCATAGCTAAGGATGACCTTGAACGGCAAGCACTCTTCCAACAGAATTACATCCCTAGCCCTATTCACCAAAGTAAATTGTGTTTAAATGTATATGATTGTGGCTGGAGTCATTGCTCAGTGGGAGAGTGTTTGTCTCACTATTTAGGATTAGATGAGACCTAATTAGATACAGCCATTTAATGGTGATTACAAAGCTGGCAGGGGAGGGAGTGGAGCAGGAAGACAAGAGTATCTACAACTGATCTCTGGAATTGCTGAATTTTAGAGGTGGGCAGCAGGAAGCTGAGCAGGGCTGGGTGCAACGGTCCATTCCAGTCCATTCCTGTAATCCCAACACTTGGGAGCCTGAAGCAAGATCTTGAGTTCGAGGTCAGCCTAGGCTACGCAAAAAGACCTCACTTGAAAATGGGAAGAGGCTTAGGAACGAGGAGAGGCATTGTTTCTCATGTCTTAAACTCCTTGAGACTCAGAAGGACAGGACAAAGGAATCACTTGAGCTCAGGGGTTCAAGACTAGCCTGAGAAACAGAGCAAAATCCCTGTATCCAAAAAATTCAGCTGGGTGCTATGAGAGATGGTTCAGAGGTTAACTTGCAGAGGACCAAGTTGATTTCCTAGCACCCACATATGAGAGCTCACAACGGCTTGTAACTTTAGTTCCAGGAGATCCAACCACCTGTTCTGGCCTCTTCTGCCTCTTACACTGTAGGCAGATACCCTCACACGGACACACATAAATACACAATTAATTGTTTGTTTGTTTTTGAGACACGGCCTCACTACGTAATCCTGATGACCTGGAACTCACTATGTAGACCAAACTGACCTTGAATTTATAGAGATCAGTCTGCCTCTGTTGGGTTGCTAGGATTTAAGACATGCACTACCACACGAGGTTCACAATTAATGTTTTAAATTCAATTAAAATAGCTGAATAGGTGAATAAAGCAGGCGAATCAAAAGAGGATCATGTCCCAGAAACCAGGGGACACAGTATTTCAAGGGAGATGTAGCTGTCAGCTGCAGCAAATGTTACTGAGAGATAAAAAGAAGACAGGTCGGTCCCTTAGATAATGGCACCTTTAGGGGAGAATTAGGAAGCACAGTAGGAGATGTCTGAGAAAAGCAGAAGACAGTGAGGGACATCTGTTGCCAGTTGTATAACAGATGAGACACACTACCAACAAATCGATTAACCTCTCCCACCTATCCCCGCCTCCAAAGTGCTGGTCAAATCAACTAACCTGGGTGCAAGGCGGAGGCAGGAAGAGTTTCAGGTCAACTACAGGGCAAGCCACTCTGGAGAGACAAGAGCTGGAGGGAGGGAGAGAGGCAGAGGGAAGGGGGAGGGAGGAAGAAGGAGAGTATGAAGGTTCTACATAAGCTATTTATAAAAGATTCTTTTTTAATGTATCACAAAGCCAGCCCGAGAGGGTCTGCCTGAGCATGCATGACATTCTGAGGATTCCCAGCACAAAACACCAGAGCCACCTGAGAAAGGGGCAAGTTCTGATGAGGGAAGGCAAACAGAAAGCTGGAGGGAAATGTCACTGAGCAGTGACCATAATCATGATTAAAATTCCCGCCAGTCTTGGTGTCATATGCCTGCAATCCACTCACGTAGAAGCAGAAGACTGTGCACGTTATGACACTCTATCTCAAAAAACCAAAAATTTAGGCGCGCATCAGGTCACACAGCATGTTGGGAGCACTCAGGAGGCAGGGCCCTGAGCATAGACCTGGGTTTGAATTCCACCTAGACTACACAGCAAGGCCTTTCTTAGAAAAAGAACAAAGCAAAGCCTTTTTCAAACAGTGTCGGTGGACGCTGACACTATGGGGTCATATATTGGCACTTTTGTATCAACACAGCATCAAAAAAATGTTTGCTTTTCTTTTGGAAAGCTGATGTCAGAAGCAAGAACTCCAGCATGGTAGGCAAGCTCTGTAACATTGAGCTATGTCCCCAACCTCACAAAAGACATTTCTTAGCTATAAAGGGAAAAGGAGTGACTTCACAGTGAGAAATTTATCAAATAACTGTCTTCATCTATGATCAAGGCTGCTATGCTAAGTGAGGATGGATGGTTCCAGCTACTCGGGAGGCTAAGGCAGGAGGATAGTTTGAGCCTAGGACGAGCCTGGGCAACACAGCAAGGCCTCTGATTTAACATGCTTAGGGATAGACAATAGAGCGTGTGTGCTTCTACAGACGATCCTCTGAGAGCTGTGTAACTCCACTTCTGAGACATAGAGACTGGAATTAGCAGCTGGAATCTAATTATAAGGAACCAACAAGCAATCTGAAATTGAGGGGCAGTCTCTGTAAGAACTGGCCTGCTTGCTCCTTTAAAAATATTAATGGAGCCTTTTGTGGCTCATAAGCTTGATGATTGGGTTTTTATGCCACATGTGAGATCTCCCTGGAGCCTTATTATGTGGGAACATGACTCATCTGACATGGAAAATGTATTAAGATAATAAAAGGCAAAGCCCAAGAAACTGCTCCCGATTAAAGAGACTGAAAAGCCATAATTTAATACATTCTCTGAACTGGATCAGACCAAGAACATCCGTGTGTTAACATATATATGTGTGCACCCACACACACAAAAGTGTAAGAGAAAACTAGGGAGGGGAAGTGCAGTTTGGTTGGTAGTATCTTGTTTGCAGGCCCAGTTAGCTGCGCTCCATCCCAGTACTGCATAAACCAGGGCTAGTGGGGCACACCTGTAACCCAGCAGGCATGCGGTGAGGCAGGAGGATCAGGAATCCCAAACCATTCTTCGTTTCATAGCAACTGGAAGGCCAGCCTAGAATACAAGAGGAAAGAGAGTTTGGGAACACAGAGACATGGATCGCAGTGAGGACCTGTGAAAACAGGCAAAGATGGAGACCATGGCATGAATCACGGTGAGGATCGACAAGGACAGGCAAAGATGGAGACCATGGCATGAATCACGGTGAGGATCGACAAGGACAGGCAAAGATGGAGAGCATGCTGAATTCACATCTCTGTTTCAGACATTTTGTTTCTAGAAGTTGTTTATAGCCATAGCCATCCATAATACTTTTTTCTTTTCTCTTTCTTTCTTCCTTCCTTTCTTTCTTTCTTTCTTTCTTTCGTTTGAGACAGTGCCTCTCTGTTCACCCTGCCTAGCCTGGAAGTGGCTCTGTAGACCATTGTGGGCCTTGAGCTCACAGAGATCTGCCTGCTTCTGCCTCACAAGTGCTGGAATTAAAGGTGTGCACCACCTTGTCTGACCTCATATATATATATATATATACATATATATATATGTATATATATATGTATATATATATATATATGATATTTATGCATGCTTTATCCAGATCCCCTGGAACTGGAGTTACAGACAGTTATGAGCTGCTATGTGGGTGCTGGGAATTGTATCCGGTCTTCTGAAAGAGCAGTCAGGGTTCTTAACCGCTAAGCTATGTCACCAGCCTCTGGTCTGACTTTCATATGGTACATTTTTGTGCCTACCGTTAAAATTAATTCCACATTGCTAAGTAAGTGAAGAGGTTGGTGATAAGGCTTTGGGTAGAGGTACTTACTCCCGAGCTTGGTGACCTGAATTGAATCCCTGCGACCGACATAATGAAAGGAGCCAGATGACCCACAGACTCTCCTCTGCCTCTATACATGCACCATTATGTGTGTGCGCACACACACATGCACACGAAATAAACAAAGTGTAACAAAAACTTCTAATAAAAAAAAAAGCAAGTGAAAACCATGACTGTGACAGATGAAAAGCACTCAAATGAGAGATAAGAGGAACGGACTCAGACACCGGAAAGGGGCCCATAGCGAGCGAACTTGCTTTACACCCTCACACGAAGACATAAATGGTGTCCCAGGGCTCATAAGCACAGACCCAGGGGTTTAAAATACATCAGCTATCCACAGATCCTACTAACCGATGCAAGCAAGAGTCAGCCTCGATTCACCAATGAGCTGCCTGCAACTAAACTCAGACACTGGCCAATCGGGTTGCCAGGCTTGGTAGAAAGTACCTTCATCTGCTAAAACACCTTGACTGCCCATTGGCTTTTTTTCTTTAATGTGTATGGGTATTTTGCCTACATGTATGTCTGTACGCTACATGAGTACCTAATGCCCAGAACAGAGAGAGCATCAGATCTTCTGGAACTGGAGTTACCTTGAGCTGCCAAAGTGGGTGCTGGGAATTGAATCCACGTCCTCTGAAAGAAGCAGTCTGTCGTCTTCACTACTGAGCTGTCTCAGCAGGGTCCCCATTGGCTTTCTCAGTGTGGCTCCTGGGACTGAATTCAAGTTCTCAAAGATGCAAAGCAAGCACATTAGCAGCTAGTTATCTCCCCAGCCCTAAAACTACCATTTCTCAATAACAGAGAAGACTGCCAAAAACAAAAAACAAACAAACAAACAAAAAAAACCAACCCTGCTATTATGGGATATTTGCCTTTGTTTGTGGCCCAGACAACCAGGATTTTTAACGTCACTGTAAGAGCTACAAATAGCCAAACTATTTTTCTTGCATCCATATACTCAATACAGCCCAAAGGCTTTTGTGTTCCCAACATGTACCCGGCACATCTCCAGCAGATACCAGATGGGTACCCTTCAATTTAGTCCTGGCATAATCTACCTGGAAATGGGGTCAGAACCCACAGGTCGAAGCCTCAGTTCCTAGGAGGCCCCCTTTTCAGACATCAGTCAGGGTTCCCACAAATCACCATTGGGTTCTATGTACTAAATTGGTTCACAGAACTCAGGAGGGTTACAAATGCTAGCTTAGCCCTTAGTAGGCTAAGTCAGGAGTATCATTGTGAGATCCAGGCCAGGAGAGCTACAGTGAGAGACCCTATCTCAAATTGTTAACAGCAAAATTTGCCAGCTTATTATAAAGAAAATTACAGATGGCTCTGATGAACATGCATATAGAATAGATGCACAGGCAAAGGACGTGGATAAAGATTGGTACCCGCTCACCATGGAATAGATGCACAGGCAAAGGACGTGGATAAAGATTGGTACCCGCTCACCATGGAATAGATGCACAGGCAAAGGACGTGGATAAAGATTGGTACCCGCTCACCATGGAATAGATGCACAGGCAAAGGGCGTGGATAAAGATTGGGACCCACTCACTCACTCTTGACTCATTGCCATCTAGAAACCTCCAAACGTTCAGAAATCCAGAACCTCTGAACCAGTCCCTTGGGGTTTTGTGGAGGTTTCATTACATAGACAGGGTCGATACATGAGCATGTCTTTGGCCATTGATGGTCAATTTACCCTTTAGTGAGCAGCTTCGTCCCTCTCGCTACCTCAGAAGTGGAAAGTGGGCCTGAAAGTTGCAGCAGTATAGGTCTTCCGAGAGGCCAGTCCCATCTCCAAGCAGCTAAGTCCCCCATTTATCTCATTGGCATACAAGGCATTTACCACCCCCACGTGCACTCCAAGGGTTTTAGGACTAATGTGACAGTAGTCAGGGACGAAAGCCAGATACACATTTATGTCACAACAGCGCATCACAAAACTGGACCATGTTCATTAGAGTCAGAGATGTTGGAGGAAGAATCATAAAGATGAGAAGAGGCCGGGGAAATTAGTCGCTGAGAGCAAAGCCATGTAAAAGCTTTCCAGTCAAGTCGCCTCTCTCCCCACGAAGCAGAGTCAAAGGAAAAACAGAAAGTGCATGAAATGAAAAAGAACTTCCTGTCAAACCTTTTACTTCAAGAAACACCTCTGTAGACAAGATTTGCTCTGTTTTAGAAAACAAAAGTATTCCCTGATTCTAGAATCAAATTTGAAGTCAATTTTTTAAAAAAGCCAAACTAAAAGCCTTCTTTGGATATGATTCAATATGAAAGACTTTTGAACCTTAATTTAGATGTCAGTATGAGGGAAGCTTTTGATTTATACTAACAAGCTTGGCAGGTATATGTGTGCAGAGAATGACAAACCTTAGATAGTTTTAGATAGAGGCTGTTACCTGAAAAAAAAAATCAAAGCAGAATTACAGTGTTGAGGCTTTCTGTCCCCTCCCCTAAAATTTAAGCCAATCACCAATGTGTAATCAATTATGCCTCTATAGTGAGACCTTCATAAAAACTCAAAAGGACGGAATTTGGCTAGCCAGGACAAGTGAGCAGCATGTCCTTGAAGGGTGATTCATCCCCTACCTTGCCCTGTTCCTGTCCTTATCTGGACTTTACCAGTAACCTTTTCAGCATCCTTTACAACAAGCCGCTAAACATCCTATGAGCTGCTTTAGTGAAGAAGTGAAACCACGGCGGAAGTGTGGGAATGCCAGCTTAGAAAGAGGCCATCAGGCCCTTCCTCTTCATTCGTTACCCCCCTCCCCGGTCCCTGCCTTCTCCCCCCCACCCGTCCCTCCCCCCCCCCAAAAAAAAAAGAAAGAAAGAGGCCATCAGAAGTGCAGGCGAAACATCCTGGGGTTGTGGCTGGCAGCTAAAGTTGGCAGCAGCAGGACTGGGCACTCGCCCTGTGGGATCTGAGGTGTATCTCGGAAGATAGCATCTGAGATTAACTGGATTTGAGGATGCTGGCTCAGAACTGCTTGCTTGCCTGCCTGCCTGCTTGCTTGCTTCCTTGTGCCATGTGCATGTTGAAGGTCCTAGCATTTTGTCACAGAAGTCTACTCTGTTGCTTAAGAGTATGGCAGGAGAAACTGAATCTGGAAGTGTCCTCAACAAATTCTCAGAACTATGTTCTCGTTATAGCGATCTCATTTCAAGGGGGGCTGTGTGAGGAAAGCCTTCAACAGAAAGATGTCCACTGATTGCTGAGAATCAACTGAAAAGGGAAACTGAGGTAGGAAACATACTTAAGAAATAATGGAGATATAAGAAGGAAAAGGGCCCCTTCAACTTTCCTAGTTCTGGTCTCTTACTCTGGTTGGCTGACACCCAGGCATCTTCCATACTGGCCAGATGCCCTGCAGATCTCTACTTCTTAAGAGAAAAGCCAGAAACAAGAGTGCTAAAGATGGCTAATAAGGGGCTCAGTGGTTAAGAGCACAGGTTGCTCTTCCAAAAAACCCCGTTTCAATTTCCAGCACCCACATGGCAACTAACAACTGTCTACAATTCCAATTCCACGGGATCTGACACCCTCACACAGACACACATGCATGTACAGATGGCAATCGGTACACCAAAAATAAAAATAAACAAGCCATTTTTAAAAAAAGATGGCTAATGGGGAGCTGGAGAGATGGCTCAGAGGTTAAGAGCACTGGCTGTTCTTCCAGAGGTCCTAAGTTCAACAACCAGCAACCACATGGTGGCTCGCAGCCATCTGTAAAGGGATCTGATGTTTTCTTCTAGAGTGCAGGCATGCATGCAGACAGGACACTATATACATAATTAACAAACAGATAAATCTTTTTAAAAAATGGCTAATGAACTAATGTGCGAATCCATTTTAATAAATGGTGACATATTAATAAATGGTGATAATCCCCTTCGACTGATGTTGTATCTCTGCTGTGAATCCCTTCTCCAAAACAGTCTCCTTTTCAAGGACAGAAGTCTGAGAATAAGAAGAAAGGACACACCAGTCCATAGTTCCCCTATACCTAAGCTTCAGTGCAGCTTTGAAGCTCTCAGATCACAGTCTCCCCAGCAGCCGCTGCTCTTTGGTGAGTTTCTCTCCTAACACCTGCCTCTGTCTCCTTCAGGTGCACCTTGCCTTTCTGCTCAACTGCTAAACCCCCTAAGGGTCCTTTATTCTGAGTCATTCTAAAATTCTTTCCTGTGACATCCAGAACCCAGCTCCACTCTAACAGACTTCCCCATTTCCGAGGGGATTCCTCAAGCACCCAGCAGGCAAAAGCCAGCTGAATTTCTTGGCTGCCTGTGCCAAAGCCTCCGCCTGTGAGGAATGCTGGAGAGAGTCCAACTGAAACAAAGCCCTCAGCGGCTAAAACCCTCATACAGAAAAGAAATGGATGGATGAGACAAATGTGGAAAACCCCTTAGCTAAAGCAGCACCTCCTAGATGTGAGGAAACTGTACAGGAGAGAAATAACATCTGTAAGTATTCGCTCCTCCCCCCAAATGGTATTCTCTCTACATATGCATTTTCTCACTGCCCGCTGTCTTTCTGAAAATCAAAACTTAGACCTGTGGCGTGGCTTTACAGCTGGTCTTCCTCTTCAGGTCACTGAATGCTTTCTCGAATTCCACCACCCATTCTACCCTTAAGAATCCATGCAAGCCAGGCCCTGTGGCACACACGCCTCGAACCCCAGCACTCGGGAGGCAGAGGCAGGTGGATCTCTGTGAGTTTGAGACCAGTGAGGGCTATATATGCAGTGAGACCCTGCCTTCAGAGTAGGAAAAGGATTCCACCCACGAATGATCAGCATGGAGATTCGCCAGCTATAGCGGAGCACTTCATTCTCATCCTCCTAAAAAGCCTTGCATCTGCGGGAAAGACGCTATTTTATTGTCCAGCCTCTTTAGCTAGAAGCATTACCTCATTAAAGATAGAAACATTTGTACTGGGAGGAAACATTGCGAATGTAATGAATGCGGCAATCTCCAGCCAGAAGAAAAACTTCCTTGTTCATCAGCTAATCCATACAAGGAAGAATTTTTAATCTCATAGGCATGAAAAGGCTATTCATAAAAAGAAGCCCTGCTTAGGGCTAGGGATGTAGCACAGTGGTAGAGTGCTTGTCTAGTTTGCCTCTCCCTGCATCAAACTGTCAGAAACACACACACAGACACTAAACACCAGACATTATTGAGACAAATACTGTGTGTGTAAGGAAGGCAAGAAATCACTCGATAGCAAATCAAATCTCATTTGAAAATTCATTTTTGTGGTTTACCCTATAAAAATATTTGTCTTAGTTGGGTGTGATAGCTTATGCCTATGCTTCCAGTACTCGGCAAGTACAGACAGGAACATAGTGAGGTCAAGGCCAGCCTCGGCTACGTCAGAGTCTGTCTCAAAATGAACCAAACCAAACAAAAGAATAGTAATGAATATGGCTCCATCACCAGGAAATCATGACCAGTGTAACAATGATCCTGAGGAAGTACTCTGCAAATGTATGAGAATCTCTTGTTTAATTACATTGCTTCTTGTGCATGCAAGAAACATATGTGTGCATGCTTTTGCTTGTTTGTTTTGTTTTTTTGAGACAGGGTTTCTCTGAGGCTTTGGAGCCTGTCCTGGAACTCGCTCCTGTAGACCAGGTTGACCTCGAACTCACAGAGATCCTCCTACCTCTGCCTCCTGACAGCCGGGATCAAAGGCATGTGCCAATTCTGCCCAGCTATACATATGTGTGTATATATATTTATCTATATATGCATATTCACATATATAAATATTTTATATATTAATTATATGTATATGGTGCATATCTGCTTGTAGGTTTTTTACACATGTGAGAATGTAGAGACCCCCTGAAGTCCAGAAGTGGGTACTGGATCCCCAGGAACTGGAGTTACAGGTGATTGTGAACTTCCTGGCCCAGGTGCTAGGAATCAAACTGGTTCTTTACAAGAACATTAGGTACTCTTCTGAGCAGTCTCTCCATCCCCTGCCTCAACCTAGATGTAGCAAAAGATGGCCTTGGTCCAATGCTCTGATGTTCCTGACTCTACCTTTGATTCATTCAAATTAAAAGCCAAAGAGAAGAGCCATTTATAAAATTAAATCACATAAAGATGAATACAACTCTACTGTGTGTTTCAAGCTTATATGAATTTTATAAGCAATCTGGAGAAAGTATAGTACCTTGAATCATTCAGTGATCACCTTGCCCTTCTACTCTTTTTTTTTTTTTTTTTTTTTTGGTTTTTCGAGACAGGGTTTCTCTGTAGCTCTGGAGCCTGTCCTGAAACTAGCTCTTGTAGACCAGGCTGGCCTCGAACTCCCAGAGATCTTCCTGCCTCTGCCTCCCGACTGCTGGGATTAAAGGTGTGTGCCACCACCGCCCAGCTGCCCTTCTACTCTTTTTTTTTTATTTTATTTTTGGTTTTGTGAGACAGGGTTTCTCTGTGGTTTTGGAGCCTGTCCTGGAACTAGCTCTTGTAGACCAGGCTGGTCTCAAACTCACAGAGATCCGCCTGCCTCTGCCTCCCAAGAGCTGGGATTAAAGGCGTGCCCCACCACTGCCTGGCTCCTTCTCCTCTTAAGTAGTAAGCAAAAACTCAAAGTCTGAGTCCCTTAAAGACTTGTATGTGGGGACTGGAGAGATGGCTCAGTGGTTAAGAGTATTGGTTGCTTTTATAGAGGACCTGAGTTCAATTCCCAGCATCCATGTGGCAGCTCACACCTGTCTGTAATTCCAGTTCCAGAGCTTCTGACACCCTTACACAGATATTCATGCAAGCAAAACACCAATGACTACAAAATAAAATAAATTATTTATTTTTGACTCACACATAGATATTCACAAGACTTTTGTCTATTACAGCCCAAACCCTTGAACACTCCATTAACAGCTAAAGGGAAAGAAAGGGAATTTTCTTCTATTGACCAAGGGTAAAATGAAGACTTTTGGGAGCTCGTGTAGCTTAGAGGTACAGCATATGCTCAGCACACCCTGTCCTGACCCCTAGCACCAAGACAATGTGTATAACGTTAGAGTTCATAGGAGACTATATACATTTTTCTCCAAAGCAAATGGAAATTTAGAGAATTAGCCAGATTGCAATTCAGGTGAGGGGGGGAAATAGGCAAACTTCCTGGATTGAGGAGACGCGTGTGGAAGTTCATAGCTCGGGATATTTGATATTTTGTTGTTTTCTTTTGTTGGTTTTTTTTCGAGACCAGGTATCTCTGTAGCTTTGGAGACTGTCCTAGAACTAGCTCTTGTAGACCAGGCTGGCCCTGAACTCACAGAGATCCCCCTGCTTCTGTCTCCCTTGTGCTGGGATTAAAGGCGTGCGCCACCACCGCCAGGCTATTGCTCAGGATATTTGATGTGCAGAGGCTACGTAGGGAGAAAGAGCTCCACAGAAAGACAGGCTTCTCAACACAAACAGTGGGAGTGGAGTGGAGGAAGCCTTGAGTGTGTGAAGTCCTGAGTGAGTATGTGTGATGTTGAGATGTGCCAGTCACGTCTAGGACTCTGGAGCCTCAGAACCTTGGGAAAATGTCAAAGCCTTCCCCCAGCCAGGGTGAGGCTCAGGGGAAAATGGCAAGTCCCTCCCTCTGGTCTATATGCAGATATTAATAGTGTATGCAGAAAACTTCCACCGTAGTGTTTGCCCCCTGGATATTTATAGCCTGAACACTGCTCCCCTACACAGTTCTCCTACCTAGCTTAGCTAAACCTGTCTCCTTGATACAGCTATATCCTTAAAATCATGTGCCAGTCCCAGGGGATCCAGTGCCTTCTTTGGTCTTTTAGGGCATTGGACACACATGGTGCAGGACATACACGCAGACAAAACACCCATATACATAAAATAAGTAAATCAAAACTAAATATTTTTGAATAATAAAAAAACAAAAATTTGAAAGTCTTGGTTGTAATAGCTCCAAATTGAAATGTTCGTTATCGTTAAATGGGAACTGTATAGCCATGCACTACCGTGCTTCTAAGCAATGAAGGCGAATTAGCAGTTTATACATGCAGCATATAGATTACCCTCAAAACAATGATGCTAACTAAAACCAGCAAGACTCCCACAAAGTTCCTTATGGCAAGAGTCTATTTAGATAAAACTCCAGAAAAGGTGAACTGATTAGTAGTGATAAGAAACAAATCAGGGGGCCAGGTGGTAGTGACCTTTAATCCTAACACTTGGGAGGTGGGTCTCTGTAAGTTTGAGGGCTGGTCTACAAGGTGAGTTCCAGGACAGCCAGTACTGTTACACAGAGAAAGCCTGTTTTGAAAAAACAAAAAGAAAATAACAAAAACAGAAAGAAAAAAAAAAAGAAAAGAAAAATAAATCAATAAGATCAGGGCTTGCCTGAGTAGGGAGGGTGAACAAACACAAAAGAAGACTTTGACTGGAGATAAGTATGTTCACTTTCTTGACTGCAGTGACAGGGTCATAACACGTACATATTTCAAATCCTATTAAGGTGCCTCCTATAAACTGTGCAGTTTAAGACATGTTCTACCCCAAAGAGTACTTTTTAAAAAAATTTCTGAGAATTATAATAAGCTAAGTGCATTATAAAAATAGATTAGAAGTACATCTCCTTTGTAATACACTTAAGATTTTTTAAGATTTCCTAGATTGTCTCCCAATCCTATAAGACACAAAAAAAGTACTATGGGCTGGAGAGATGACTCAGTGGTTAAAGCACTTGCTACTCTTGTAGAGGATGTGAGGTTCAGCTCCTAGCACCACGCCGGGTGGCACACAGCTTCCGCCAGGGGATCTGACATTCTTTCCTGGCTTCTGAAGACGCTGCATGCCCAGAGTGCAGACAAACAGTCTTACACACACACACATGCAATTGTGTGTGTGTGTGTGTGTGTTCACGATTGCGGAAGCCAGAGGTCAGCAGTGGGTATCTTCCACAATCACTCTCCCCTTTACATCTTTTTTAATCATGACATTTGTTTTTAGCGGGGAGGAACACACACCGTGCTGTTGGTCATAGAGATCAAAGGACAGTTTTTGGAAGTTGATTCCCTTCTTCTACCATGTGGGTCATAGGGATCAAACTCAAGTTTGGCAACAAGTTCCTTTACCCACTGAGCCATCTCACCTGCCCCCCATCTTAATTGTTGAGACAGAGTCGCTCACTGAACATAAAGTTCATTGATTGGGATCCCCCACCTCTCCAGTGCTGAGATCGCAGTTGTACTTGGTTGTTGCTGTTGTTGCTGTCGTTGTTTAATGTGGGTATGGAGATGGAGATAGAACTCAGATCCTCAGACTTATGTGGCAAGCACTTTCCCCACCAAGCCATCTCACCAGCCCCTATGATACAATATATATATATATATATATATATATATATATATATATATATTTTTTGGTTTTTCGAGACAGGGTTTCTCTGTGGTTTTAGAGCCTGTCCTGGAACTAGCTCTTGTAGACCAGGCTGGTCTCAAACTCACAGAGATCCGCCTGCCTCTGCCTCCCAAGTGCTGGGATTAAAGGCGTGTGCCACCAAGGCCCGGCTAGATACAATATATCTAATAATTGATACAATATATCTAATTTTGAATAAGACAAAAGATCATCAGTTTATAGGAATTGGATCCAAAAGCTTTGTGGTAGTTTGAATATAATTGGCTCCCATAAGTCCATTGGGAGTGACACTATTAGGAGGTGTGGCTTTGTTGGAGTAGGTTTGGCTTTGGAGGAAGTGTGTCACTATGGGGTGGGCTTTGAGGTTTCCTATGTTCAAGATAACACTCAGTAAGATAGTCCACTTCCAGTTACCTTCTGATCAAGATGTATCCAGCACTATGTCTCCCTGCTCCCCATCATGCCCCCCACCATGAGATATTTTCCTTTAAAAGAGTTGTGGTGGTAATGGTGTCTCTTCACAGCAATAGAAACCTCAACTAAGACAAGCTATGAGAACAAAAATGGCAGAAAATGCCTTTAAATACGTTTTTAAGATGTATCTTATTTTTACTGGAGGAGGTGTGATATGCATATAAATCCAGGAGCCCACAGAGATACTGGATCCCTTGGGGCTAGAGTTATAGGTGATTGTGAACCAAGGCTACACAGAGAAACCCTGTATAGAAAAAACAAAATGTGTGTGTATGTATATGTATATAAAACATCGAGGTTGTACTATCTATTCTAGATATAATGATGAACTTTTCTACCAAGATTTGAAACCGAGGAACTATAATTGGCTATGGAGTTTAAATTGGATACAAAAGGAATTTTTGTTGTTATGGTTTTTGTTTTTATTTTGAGATGGGATTTCTCCATGTAGCAGCCCTGGCTTTCCTGGAACTCAACTTGTAGACCAGGCTGGCCTCAGACTGACAGAGATCTTTCTTCTTCTGCCTACTGAGTGCTGGGATTTAAGCCATGTGCCACTATGCCTGGCCACAAAAGGAACTTTTATTTTGTTTTGCTTTTTGAGACAGGGCTTCTCTATGTAGCTTTTGGAGCCTGTTCTGTAGCTTGCTGTGTAGACCAGGTTGGCCTCGAACTCCCAGAGATTCTCCTGCCTCTGCCTTCTGAATGCTGGGATTAAAGACGTGCACCACCACCACCCAGCTCAGAAGGAATATTTTTATAACTGTAAATAGTTATTTTGACTATATATGACTTAAACTTTGGTGAACAATATAGAGAGCAAAGAGTAATATTTATCACAAAAAACATATATGGTGATAAAGACTGGGCCAGGGACATCATACACACTGAACACATATTCTACCACTGAAGGACAGTCCAACTCCCTAATATTTCTTAGGTGTTTTATACAGTGTGTAAAATAAGTAATATAAATGTTCAAATCCTGCTTTGGGACAATGGTTTGTACCATGTCAATTGTATTTTAATAAAACGCTGATTGGCCAGTAGCCAGGCAGGAAGTAGAGGCAGGGAAACAAGAATTCTAGGAAGAGGAAAGTTTTTCTCTGCAGTCGTGACCCAATCACAAAAGAAGCAAGATGTGACTACCTAGCCAAATAAGGTACCGAGCCATGTTGCTAACACAGACAAGAATAATGGGCTAGGGCTGGAGAGATGGCTCAGAGGTTAGGAGCATTGCCTGCTCTTCCAAAGGTCCTGAGTTCAATTCCCAGCAACCACATGGTGGCTCACAACCATCTGTAATGGGGTCTGGTGCCCTCTTCTAGCCTGCGGGCATATACACTGACAGAATATTGTATACATAATAAATAAATAATTAAAAAAAAAGAATAATGGGCTAATAGAAATTGTAAGAGTTAAGAAGTCTGAGCTACTAGGCCAATCAGTTTATAACTAATATAGACCTCTGTGTGATTTCTTTGGGGATAAACGGCTGTGAGACCTGGTGGCACAGAAACCTCAGACAACAAAATCCTCATTAAGAGGGGCTCAAACTTTATTCACCATAGAAATCATAATTAAGGTAATTAGATGTAATTTTATAATTATTAGAGAGAAAAATGTTAAGACCAGCAGTACCTGCTATAGAGTTCTTGGGTGTATATTGGGAGCAATATGAACCAGTTCAACCTCCTTGGAAAGCAATATAGTAACATCCATCAACTATGCTATAAGAATATAGGTGTTAGCTGGGCGGCAGTGGTGCACACCTTTAATCACAGCACTTACGAGGCAGAGGCAGGAACATCTGTGAGTTCAGGGTCATCCCAGTCTACAGAGCTAGTTCCAGGACAGCCAGGGCTGTTACACAGAAAAACCCTGTGTCAGAGAAAGAGAGAGAGAGAGAGAGAGAGAGAGAGAGAGAGGATATAGATGTTATAGGAGACATCTAGGTTGATCACCCTAAAATATGGACACTCAAGAAGCTAATTAGTTTAAACTAGAGGTCCTTGGAGAACAACCAGTCTTGGAAGAGACTTTACTTTGACATCGCTGTATCTGCCTAAAAGCAGATTTTCCAAAGTATACACTCACCTTTGCTTCCTTCACTGAGTTTTCATTAACTAACCCCTTATCTCCAGGAAGAGAGACAGAAGAATGGAATCACACCTGGATAGATTTTTTTCACAAGCCATTGGCTTTCTCCTAAGCCCATTCAATTCCCAAATACAATCCTTCACTAACTACTGTCTGGGTATGGGGTTCATTTATTCATCTAATATTATTTACCACTCCTCAAATTAGTCATCTTTCCCAATCTCCCTGTTCCCACAAAGAAGGCAATATAATTATCTAGAGCTCATTGGTTATTGGGTAATGGCCCTTCTGCGGTTGTTCCTTGTGCGAGTTGATAGATGTGTTTATCTTTTTCTCCCATTAATCTTCCATTGTTGTCTCATTTCAGAAAATCATTGGAAAAGGCTGGGGGAGCTTTCCCTTTGCCCATAGCTACATAATCATTCAATTCAGCTGGAAAAAGGAAAGCACCAATACAAAGCATTTAATGAATCATTTTCCACAATGGGAGGGATGAAATTGGAGGTGATCAAATGATAAAATGTTACAATAGTTGTATGCAGTGGTTAAAGATAATGATCTATTGCCTTCTCTATGGGTTGGAATGCTTTTCAAAAGATGAAAAGGGCGCCGGGCGGTGGTGGCGCACGCCTTTAATCCCAGCACTCGGGAGGCAGAGGCAGGCGGATCTCTGTGAGTTCGAGACCAGCCTGGTCTACAAGAGCTAGTTCCAGGACAGGCTCCAAAACCACAGAGAAACCCTGTCTCGAAAAACCAAAAAAAAAAAAAAAAAAAAAAAAAAGATGAAAAGGGCAAAATGAAAAGGCATATTGCTTTTTTTTCTTATTCTTTCCTGTTTTTTCTTTTTTTTCCAGACAGGGTTTCTCTGTAGCTTTGGAGCCTGTCCTGGAACTAGCTCTCATAGACCAGGCTGGCCTCAAACTCACAGAGATCCGCCTGCACCTGCCTCCTGAGTGCTGGGATTAAAGGGGTGCACCATCACCACTCAGCTTGGAAAAGCATTATCACATGAATCAGTGCTCCACTGGAGGAACTGAACTAGATGGAGCCATCTGGAGGGACTTTTGGGATGAGGGTGGAGCAATAAATCTGAAGTACCAGGCCACAGAATAGAGGTGTGGCAGGTGATGCACTCTGGCAGAGCCTGAAGGCGCTCTTCCTCAGGGAGTATCCCCGCCTCCCCCCACTACCTCCCACCCCCCCACCCCCCACCCTCCCACCCCCGCCCCATGACTTAATTCTACTGTTCAGGGTTTGTCCGTTTCTGGTGGTGGCTGCTTGGTTGGCTGGCGGGAGTTGTGACAGACTATGGGTACTCAGGCCAGTGTTCTGTTATGTACTACACTCCCAGGCCCTCTGAAGGCCTTTCAGCTCGTTAGGTGAGCGATGACTGAGAACACTCCCCTTTCCTTGCAGTCAGCTGCTTGTGACTTCAGGCACACATCCAAACACCTTCACGGCAACACCAAAACAAATAGGTGATGGAACAACCGAAAAGGCATATGTGTTCCTCCACAACTGACCGGCAGAGGCACAATGCTTCCCTTGTTCCCTTTGCACGTGATCTAGCCACAAGGCCAACAAGTGGCCTATTTAATTTTTATAAGCAAATAATGAGAAACCCTGCGTCATACCTTCCACACTACCTTCCCCTTATCTGTGCTGCCACTGTATGCCGCTTCGGCCAACCACGGCCAAGAGATAGCAGAATCCATGGGAGTTTCTTCCTCCTGCAGTCTCACTGATAGAGGTGCAGATTTTATGTAGCAACTTCAGCACACAACTCATTTTCTTTCCTAATTAGACAGATAGCCTCTATCTCTCCATTTAAAAGGAGCTCCAAGAACAAACTCTGTGAACGATTGTTCCCTAAATAGTGATCACGAGCATGGGAAAATATGTATCTGCAGTGAGTCTGGTTAGACGGGATGACGAGTTACGAAGAACGCATCTCTGAGGGCAGCATTTCTTCCCAAGGCCGGATCAGCTTGTGTCAGTTTTGTCCGGGGCCTGTTCACTTGCCAAGGTTACTTGGGGTCCTCTCTGTATCCCTCACTGACAGCTGTAAACACAAATGAGCAGCCTGTGATTCTCTTTTCTCTCCTTTCAACCTTGGCAGTAGTTCCTAAGGAACATTTCAGAGGCCCGGCCCATGTTTCTGCCTTTTCTTTTTTCTTTTTTTGGTGTGTGTGTGTGTGTGTGTGTGTGTGTGAGAGAGAGAGAGAGAGAGAGAGAGAGAGAGAGAGAGAGAGAGAAAGAGAGAGAAAGAGAGAGAAAGAGGCAGAAAACTAGAGTACCTGGGTGCTGGTTGTTCCTTGGAGGTCACTTTTCAGCCATAAGTCCAAAGTCCAGCTACATATTAACTAACTTAAAACTTGTTTTTACAGGAGTGAAGGCTGGAAAGTGGGAGATGGCTCAGCAGTTAAGAGCACTGGCTGCTCTTCCAGAGGACAAAGGACCCAGGTTTGGTTCTCTGGACCCACATGGCAGTTACAACTGTCTGTAATTTTAGTTCCAGGGGATCCTACTCTATCTTCTGACCTCTGAGGGCACCAGGTACCAACATGGTGAAACAGACATACGTGTGGATAAGACACTCATACACATAAAATAAATCATTCAAACTTAAAAATAAGTAAATGAAGTCTGATGGTGGTGGTACATGCCTTTAATCCTAGCACTCGGGAAGCAGAGGCAGGAGGAGCCATCTCTATGAGCTTCAGGTCAGCCTGATCTACAGAGCAAATTCTAGGAAAGTTAATGCTACCCAGAGAAACTCTGTCTCGAAAAAAAAAAAAACAAATAAATAATGAAATAGGAGCTGGAGCGATAGCTCAGAGGTTAAGAGCACTGACTGTTCTTCCAGAAGTCCTGAGTTCAGTTCCCAGCAACCACATGGTGGCTCACAACCATTCATAATGAGATCTGGTGCCCTCTTCTGGCAGGCAGGCATACATGCAGACAGAACACTGCATGCATAATAAATAAATAAGTCTTTAAAAAAACAAGTAATGAAATAAAGCCAGAGCTGGTGGTGAGATGGCTCACCTGGTAAACATGTTTGTTGCACAAGCCTGACAACCTGGGTCCAGTAACACAGAACCCAGAACCCGGGGTGAAAGAAGAGAACCAACTCCTGAAAGTTGTCCTATGACCTCCACATGCATACTAGGGCATGTGTGTGCCTGCAGGAACACACACTACCAATAAATGAAATAAAAATTATTTTTAAAAACTAGACAAATGGGGCTGGAGAGATGGCTCAGCGGTTAAGAGCATTTGACGGTTTTTCCAGAGGTCCCGAGTTCAGTTCCCAGGTTATAGGATGACTCACAACTATCTGCAATGGAACCAGATTCCTCCTTCTGGTGGGCATGAAGACAGAGCACTCAGACACATAAAATACATGAATAAGTAAATCTTTAAAAAGAAACCTAAAACAGTGGCCAGCTACCCCTCTTTGTCTGATTTGGCTTCAGCTCTAGCTGAACAATGATGGGGAAATGACAGACGGGAATGGTTGTGACAGAATGGAAAGACAGTTGCCAGATTTGATCCCGTGGCTTGAGTGTTTCCAAACAAAAGTAGAAAGGCAGTACTGAGGAGCAAACTGGGGGCAAAAAAGAAGATGCAAAAAAAAAAAAAAAAAAAAAAACCAACAACAACAACAACAGCAACAAACTTTTGTAGGGGGAGCTGAGAAGATATGCCTGACTAGCTTTATAGTGGTGGTCACCAGAGACCACTAAAGAAAACACTTTCTGGGGCTGGAGATGTGGCTAGGGGTTACCAGCACTGACTGCTCTTGGAGGACCCTGGTTCAGTTCCCAGCACTCACATGGCAGCTCATAGTTCCAGGGAATCTGACATCTCCACACAGACAAACATGCAAGCAAAATACCAATGCACTTAAAAAATTAGAAGGAACGGGAAGCAGAGGCAGGAGGATTTGTGGGAGTTCAAGACCAGCCTGGTCTACAAAGCGAGTTCCAGGACAGTCAGAGAAATCCTGTCTCAAAAACAAAAACAAAAAAAGAAAAGAAAAGAAAAGAAAAAGAAAAAAGAAAAAGGGATCATCCAAAAAAATTTTTTTAATTATGATAAAAAGAAAACACTTTCTAAGAATTTTCATAAATGAAGAATAGAGATACTCTTTTTCAAGTTTATTTAAATTTTAGTTTCTGAAACTCAATGCAGGGCAAAGTATCTCTATTTTGAGTAACTCTCTGTTTTTATATAAAGCCCCACAGCTTGCCCGGTCTTGTCTTTGCATACAGCTCTATCTGAGCCACAAGGAATTGCAAATATAGGGGCTGACCAAATGTTAATGAGGGTGAAAGGGAGAAAAGAAATGGAAAATTTTTTAGAAAACAAAACCCTATGCCAAATATAGCAGAGATTAAGATCCACGGGAACAGGGCTTTGAATATTTATGGGTAATCCTTGAATAATCCTTAGAAATAGATATCACTGATGCAAATGATGAAAAAAATTGGATGGGTTTTTCGATCACATATGGCAATAAAGCCTGTGTGTCGACTAAAAAGATGGTGGAGCTGTACCAGGGTCATGGACGCACGATTCTGAAGGCAGGGAGGAAATAGGCACAGCACCAGTTAGAGAAGTAAGCCCTCTGCTCCCGAGGACCACGCCCCTCTGATTATTAGCAGCAGGAGGCAGGGCTGGGAGCGGACTGTGTAGAGCGCTTGCCTAGACCTTGAGTTTGATCGCAGCAGCATTGTGAAATAAAAGAAAGAAACATCAAGAAAGGGAAAGCAGGGCCTCTCACCACGAGTCAAAGACTACAGAGACCCAGAGTTTGATTTTAAGTTGTTAAAGCTTTTCACTCCCTGCATTTAAATTTAAGTGAGACCTTTTCTCCTTAACAGCTTTTGTTATTTACCCCAGTGGTTGTAGAAAGCAAACATGCTCTTAGTTGTATGTTTCTTGATCACAAATTAAAATAACACTCAGAAAACGTGAGAACTAAGCAAAAGTCTTTATTTTCAAATTCTAATACAGCACAATTAAATTTTTTGCTTATTTTTTTTTTTTACCCAGGAAGGAACATTAATCCCAAACATCTTCAACAATTTGTGTTCACAGCCTAGTCACAAAATCCAACCGTAAACAATATGTCTAACTTCAAAAGTGACGAAAATAAGTCTCTTGTTGGTAGTCAGACTATGAATCCCTCTCAAACTTACAGAAAATGCAATGTTCGAGGTCATGTGTACATGTCTTCTGATGAGTGACGTCATACTTTCTAGAATGGTCTCCAAGGCGTCCATGGTTTCCATTAAGGCAATCGTCATAGGAAAAGTCATAGACAGGACTTCTGTGTTAAAGTCCGAAGGTGCTCAGGGTTTTTTATATCTGTCTATCTATCTATCTATCTATCTATCTATCTATCTATCTATCTATTTAGTGTGTGTATGTGTGTGTGGTGTGTGTGTGTGTTTCAGTGCTTGCTTTGTAAACTTTGTTATGGTGGTGGTGGTGGGGTGTGTTTTGCGTGGTGGTGAGGGTAGATGGTGCACATGCCACGCTGCACACGTACAGGTCAAAGGATGACCTGTGGAGTCGGTTCTCTCCATCTTCACACGGGTTCTGGGCTCTCACTTAGACCATCAAGATGGCGCAGCAGGCATCTTTGCAGGCCTTTCCATTTGTGTTGCTGGCCCTGCTTGTTTTGTTGTGGTTGGAGGGTGTCTATCTATGGAACCTATACAAGCCGAGGAGTTATAATCTTTTTGCCTCAGCCTCCAGAATGTTGAATTATAATTGTGTACCACCTCTGTGAACTGGTTTTGTTCGAGCTAGGGTTTCTCTGTGTAGTCCTGGCAGTCCTGGAACTTCTATGAGGTTGGCCTCAAACTTCTCATAGAAATCCTCCTGCCTCTGCATTCTATGTGCTGGGATTAAAGGCATGTGCCACCATCACCCAGCTCTGTAAACTTTCTTAATGCAGCAAATACAATTTTTTTCCTTTCCTTTCTTATCTTCTTTCCTCTCTTTCCTCCTTTTCTGGGGTTTTGTTTTAAGACAAAGTCTTATGTAACCTGTGCTGGCCTGTGCTGTGTGGTTAAGGATGAACTTCCACTCCTGACCTCCCCCACTACCCCTCTGTAGCAGGCTTTCTTTCAGGCCACCAACCAGCTCCCAAATCATGACATGAAGACTTATTATTAGTTAAGAATGCTCGGCTTATATCTTATACCTGTTTCTTGCCAGCTCTAATCACTTAGTTTAAACTGTTTCTCTTAATCTAAATTTTGCCTTGGGGCTTTTTACCTTTCTCTCATTCTATGTGAACTATTCTGAGTCTGACTTACTGGCAGCTGCCTGGCTTCTAATCCCAGGTGTCTCCCTTTCTTTCTCCCTTGTTCTCTCTTCTTGTTCTCTTCCCTTGAGCCTAGATTTTTCCTCCTAGTTATTCTCTCTGCCCACAAGCCCTGCCTATCCCCCTGCTGCCTAGCTATTAGATGTTCAGCTTTTTATTAAACCAATCAGGTGTCTTAGGCAGGCAAGGTGAAACAGCAACACACCTTTTCATAATTAAACAAATGTAACATAAGCAAATGAGACATAACTTTACATAGTTAAAGTAATACTTCACAACATAAACAAATGTAACATATCTCTATATAATTAAAGCAGTATTCTACAGTGTACCTCCACTTCCCAAATATTGAGAGTAGAGGCACCTGTTGTTACTTCAACCTTACTATCATTCCTTTTGTGATATCTGGTTCAAACCCAGGGCTTTTGTGTGTGCTAAGCAAATGCTTGCTCTCCAAGTGTTAGTTTGAATAGCATCATCATATAAGAACCCTATTTAAAATGTAGTCTGTGAGCCAGGAGGTGGTGGCGTATGCCTTTAATCCCAGCAATCTGAAGGCAGAGGCAGGCAGATCTTTGTGAGTGTGAGGCCAACCTGGTCTACAAAGCCAGCTCTAAAACAGCCAGGACTCTTAGACAAAGAAACCCTGCCTCGAAAAACAAAACAAAAAATGTAGACTGTGATTCAAAACATCTAGGCTTAGTAAGACTTAGACATTTGCACTTCTAATAAATTTCAGATGATGTTACTGCTGGTCCAGAGGCTAGAGAGAATCCAAAGTGTTCAGAAAATTTCACTCACCAGGAGAGGCTGGCCAGTGGACATCAGTCAGTACTGGCTTCTGCCATGCTTGAAGAAATTCAGAATATATTCATGAAAGGAGTGCCCCTCACAACTGCTTAAAAGCCTGAAGCTTTCCACTGCTGTCACACATCATGAAGACACTAAATTCCCAAATTTTAGTTTTATTCATTTCCCCACACATAGATTTGGTGTTGCAGGAGCCTAATAAAATACTTTATATCCTTCAAGTACATAGATGATACTCCTGGTCACCTTTTCAAGCTGTTGTCGCTGGGTATGGTTGTTGATGAGAGCAGCGGGGCTGCGTCCCCAGCACCCGGCCACCCACATGACTTATGCCCTGAAATAATTACACGGAAATGGTATTTTTTTAAACACTGCCTGGCCCACTATTTTTATCCTCTTATTGGCTAGCTCTTACATATTGATCTAACCCATTTCTAATATTTTGTGTAGCACCACAAGCTAGCTTACCAGAAAAGATCTTAACCTGCGTCTGTCTAAAATGGGAGAATCATGACGACTCACTGACTTGGCTTCTTTCTCCCAGCATTTTGTTCTGTCTACTCCTCCTACCTAATTTTTTATCCTATGAGGGCCAAGGCAGTTTCTTTATTAGTTAACCAATAAAAGCAACAGATAAGATACAAGACCCACCTCCATCATATGGTGACCCAGAGATGTCGTCCCAGCTCTGCGGAGTGATGGCTAAGTGGTTAAGAGCACGGATTAATGCAGTAGTTTGAATGCCTGCTTATGTGTCTGTCAGATTCCCCTGTGACCACAGTTACGGATGGCTGTGAGCCACCATCTGGGTGCGAGGAACTGAACCTAGATCTTCCGGATGAGCAGTCAGTGCTCTTAACCAGTGAGTCATAGCTCCAGACTCTTTGGGGATAATTTCTTTGCAAGGATTTTGGTAGATTCACAAAGTTGCATATATTTTGGATATGTGATTTGTTTAACAATGAATGTCATAATATGAATATTTCCATGTTAGTGCATTGGCTTTTCTGTGGAACTACTTGATAGTTACATCACTTTTTTAAAAAAAATTATTTATTATGTATACAGTGTTCTGCCTGCATGTATGCCTGCACACCTGAAGAGGGCACCAGATCTCATTATAGGTTGTTGTCAACCACCATATGGGTGCTGGGAATTGAACTCAGGACCTCTGGAAGAGCAGCTAGTGTTCTTAACCTCTGAGCCATCACTGCAGTCCAGCTACATCATTTTTTAATTTAATTTTTTAAAAATCAGACCCTGGGGGCTGGAGAGATGGCTCAGAGGTTAAGAGCACTGACTACTCTTCCAGAGGTCCTGAGTTCAATTCCCAGCAACCACATGGTGGCTCAAAGCCATCTATAATAAGATTTGGTGCCCTTTTCTGGCATGTAAGCATACATGAAAGGAATGTTGTATACATAATAAATAAATAAATCTTAAAAAAAAAATCAAACCCTGGTCCTGTATAGACTAGGCAAGAGCATTCTGTCACTCAGCTACATAGCCCAAAATTCCAAAAATTACTTTTAAAATTTGTGTGTGTGTTGTATGTCTGTGTCTTTGTGTGTGCATGCAAGTGTTCGGGCATCCACAGATGACAGAAAGGATTGACTGTTCTCTTGTTAGCTGCGCTATGTAGGTGCTAGGATGTGAACTCAGGTCCACTGCTGGAGCAGTATGCACTCATGACTGCTGAGCCTTCTCTCCAGCCCTCTATTATTTAGTTTTTTTAAACCAACTCATAACAGCATAAAATTTAATTGTTTGTAGTGTGTCATGGGATACTTGGATACATGTACACATTGTATAATGTTCAAATCGGGAAATAACCTCCTTCCTCAAACATGCATCGTTTCATTTATTTACTCATTTATTTATTGTAACTTTTTGTTTTTTTTGAGACAGGGTTTCTCTGTGTAGTCTTTGCTGTTCTGGAACTCACTCTGTAGACCAGGCTGGCCTTGAACTCAGAAATCTGCCTGCCTCTGCCTCCCAAGTCCTGGGATCAAAGGTGTGTGTCATCACCACCTGGCTTAATCATTTCTTTATTGTGAAAACATTCAAAAATCCTTTTGCTGAAGCACTTAATACTCTATATTTGTCACAAAATATTTAAGATACACAAAAGTGGCAAACAATAATATGAAATGACATTTTATGAGTCTAGAAGTGTAGCTCCGTGGTAGAGTGTATGCTTACTGTACATAGGGTCCTAGATACAGGGAGAGACAGAGACAGAGACATCGGGGGAGGGGCATTACTAATACAAGTCTTACCTTTGTGCAATCCTCCTCACTTGCAATTCTGTCCTTCAAACATACTTAGCCACTCTCTGGAAGTTGGTGACTATTCAGCCACACATTTTTAATACTTTCACCACATACTATATTTATGCATGTGTGTGGTCCTGAGGAAAACATAACACTATTTGCATGCTTCAAACCTTTCATCTCTTGTTTCATACAGTATATAGTCTACAAGGTGCCTTGTAGGCATGTTTATGGGGTTTGCCCTGGTTGGTTCCTATTTGCTACTTCATACCCCATCAACTAAACATATAAAAGTGTTCTTATTTTCTCTAATTGTCTAATACTGAGGTTGTTTCAAACCAGAAGTAAAATTCTGATAAATATCTTTCAGCATACTGTATTTGTTCCTGATTTAAGATTATTTCCTAAGTATAGGGGTCAGAAAATAAATTGTCACACCTTAGGAAACATTTTGCAACATTGTGCTTTCCATAAAGATTGTGCAGCTTTTATGTTTTACACACACACACACACCCCACACTCAAGTTTCTCATTTTTAAAGATTTTATTTTTTGGTTGTTTGTTTTGTGTTCATGAGTGTGGGTGTCCTTGAAGACAAAGGGTCTCCTGAAGCTAGAGTTAGTATGGTTGTGGGTTTTGCAGTATGGGTGCTGGGAACTGAACTCTGGTCCTCTGAAAAAGCATAAGGTGCACTGAGACATCTCTTTGTTTGTTTGTTTGTTTGTTTATTTGTTTTTATTTTTTGAAACAGGGTCATCTATGTAGGCCTGGCTGAGCTAGAACTTGCTATATATACTAGAATAGCCTCGGATTCACAGAGATCCATCTACCCTGCTTCTGAAGTGCTGGGATTAAAGGTGTCTACTACCATGCCCAACCCCTGAGTTCCTCTTTTTATTTTTTTAAATGCTATTATGTATTTTTGTGTTTGTGTTCGTGTGATGTATTTGTGTAAGAATGTAGCCATGCTACAGCATACTTGGGGAGATCAGAGGAACCCCTCAAGCGGCAGTCTTCAGCTCCCACAGTGTTTTGAGGGTGTCTTACTGACTGCATGCTGCTGCGTGGCATACTCCCCAATAGCTGGCCTGAGAGCGTCTGTGGGATTCTGTCCCCACCTCTGAGCTTGCCACGGCATTTCTGGAATTATAGCATGCACTGCCAATCTGGTTTCGACGTAGGTTCCAGGGATGTAAAGTCAGGCCATCAAGTAAGGGGTCACCTTGGTCCAGGCTCCCCACTTTGTCACATGTCACTGTGGGATGATATCACTAGTTTTGTTTTCTTTTTTTTTTCTTTGCTCACAAAGAACTGGTACTTGGATTTGTGTTGATCTTTCCCATCAGGTTCTTTATTAATCATATTGCCTCTTTCCTGGTAGCATTTTCACTTCTTTGCCCAGCTCCCCCTTAAAGTTTCTAAGTTAACCCTTGGTCTAATTTGTTAACAATTGTCTTTCCTAGCTTTAAAAGAATGCTTTACAAAAAAAAAAAAAGAAAAAAAAGAATGTTTTTATTTATTTATTTACTTATTTTTTTAAAAAAAACTATTTATCTTTATTCTATAAGAATTGTGCTTTGCCTGCATGCATGTCTGTATGGTGATGGCAGATCTGGAACTGGAGCTACAACAGACAGTTGTGAGCTGCCATGTGGGTGCTAGGAATTGAACTCAGGTCCTCTGGAAGAACAACCAGTGTTCTTAACCACAGAGCCATTTCTCCAGCCCCTGGTTTTTTTTTTTTAATAATTTATTTAATTTTATTTTATGGGTATTAGTGTGAGGGGGTGAGGTCCCCTGGAACTGGAGTTACAGACACTTGTGAGCTGCCATGTGGGTGCTGGGAATTGAACCCAAGTCCTCTAGAAGAGCAGCCAGCGCTTTTAACCTATTAGCCATCTCTCCAGCCCCTATTTTGGCTTTTTGAGACAAGGTTTCTCTGTGTGACAGGCCTGGCTGTCCTGGAACTTGCTCTGTAGACCAGGCTGGCTTCGAACTCAGAGATCTGCCTGCCTCTGTCTCCCAAGTGCTGTGATCAAAGGTATGTGCTACCACCACCCAGCTTCATTTTTTAAACAGTACACATCTTTTTGTAATTAAAGGGGGTTTAAATCCACTGGCTAACATGGCTGGTCATACACAATAGTATAGGACTTTATTATTATAAAACCATTGACACGTTGTTAAATTTGCAGGTTGCATGCTAATCTGAAATGTCTTAAAATTTATGATTCTCGTCGTTTCATCTCACCCATATCCCGGAGTATCATGGGTTGGTGGAACTGTTAAAGGTACATCCTTGTGATTTGTGAACTATAGCAAGCCTACAATATCCTATGGAGGCCTTTAGAGGCTTTTTCCTGGGAGCTAGAGAGATGGCTCGACAGTTAAGAGCACTTGCTGCTCTTGCAGGGGACCCTCGTTAAGTTCCTAGCACTCACAGTGGGCAGCTCACAATCACCTGTAACTCCAGCTCCAGGGGATCTGACATCCTCATCCAGCCTCCACAGGAGCCAAACTCATGTGCACATACACACACACACACACACACACACACACACACACACACACAAAGAAACAAAGCCCTTTATGTTTCCTGACTTTGTCATTTTTGTTGGGCACACAAAATACCCATATCTAGAACTTTAAAAGCGTAAGAGATTTATTTGAGTTCATAGCTTTTAAGGCTAAAACGTCCAAGCTTGAGTAGCCAGATCTGGTGGGGACTTCTTAGTCACTTGTGTGGTCACTACAACTAAATACCTAACAAAAGCTACATGAGGAAGGGGTTATTTTGCTTATGGTTCTAGAGGACACAGGCCACTGTGACAAGGTGTGGCAGCAGGATCAGGAGACATCTGGTCATATGGCGTCTACAGTTGGGGGTGGGGGGTGAGAAGGGAGAGGGAGAGGGAGAGGGAAGCAACCTGTGCTCAGCTCACTTTCTCCATTTCATTCAGTCCAGGATTCCAGCCCCTGGAATACCATCACCCTCATTTCTCAGCTAACGTCATCTAGATAGTCTTTCACAGACATGCCCACAGCCGTGTTTGGCTGCTGATTCTAAATGGCTTCAAGCTGACAATCCAGATTAATCATCACAGACCTTGCACACTGCACTGCCTCTTCACAGAGTGTGATTGAGAGCTGGGACAGCGCCTTCAGAGGAACAAGTAGAGGTGTTGGTGGAGTGGGGGTGGGGGTTCTTCACAGTAATCCACCTTTGGTAACTATTCCACCCCCACCCCACTCCCTGCACAAGGTCTAACCAGTTCCCCCAGGATGGCATTAATCCCTGCTAAAGTCAAGCCTACAGTGACCTCATTACTGCCTCCGGGCTACATATTTGAGAGATTTCTTCACCTTTCAGTACACTAAATACGGAGCACTCAGCCCGCAGCATGTGAACCTTTGGGGGTCAGTGATAGATCAATAGCATAGTACTTATTTATTTTTTGTAGTATTTATTAGACTCTATACAGGCCTCATGTGTACCAGACAAGGGCTCTGCCACTGATCTGTAGCCTCAGCCCTTTCCTATTTATTTACAACCTGGAGATTGAACTCAGAGTCTTGTGTGTGCTAGGCAAGCGTTCTGCAACTGAGTTATACCCTCAGCTTCGATTTTTTTGTTTTCTTAAAACAATAACTAGCAAGACAGCCTGAGATACGTAAAGAAACCTTGTCTGGAAAACCAAAACCAACACCCCCCACCCCCCGCAAAAAAAACAAAAACAAAAACAAAAAATCAACAGAACAAAAAACATGATGGTACACACCTTTAATTTCATCACTCAGGAGGCAGAGGCAGGCAGACCTTTGTGAATTTGAGACCAGCCTGGCTACAGAGTGAGTTCCAGGAAAGTCAGGGCTACACAGAGAAACTAAAAAAAAAAAGAAAAAAGAAAAAGAAGGAGTAAGAACTCAACTGTAAACAAAGTTCAACTTTAAATGACCATTAATAATCTTTTAAATTGGGCTGGTATACTCTTTTAACCTCCGCACCCAGGAAGCAAAGGTAGGCAGACCTCTGTGAGTTCCATTACAACCAGAGCGATATAGAGATTCTGTCTTAAAAAAAAAAAAAACCAAACAGCAACAACATCAACAACAAAATCTTCCAAGTTACTTTCACCATACTGCCCAATATTAGGAAAATTGGCACTTAATTTTTTTTTCTGGTTTTTTGAAACAGGGCTCCTCTGTAGCTTTGGAACCTGCCCTGGAACTCACTCTGTAGACCAGACTGGCCTCGAGCTCACAGAGATCCACCTGCCTCTACCTTCCAAGGGTGCCATCACTGCCTAGTCTGGCACTTAATTTGTATTTCACTTTTTTGTTACATTTTTCTTTGGTTTGGGTTGTTTTGTTTTTATTTGTTTGTTTGGTTGGTTTTGTTTTTCCAGACAGAGTTTCTCTGTGTAGCCTGGCTGACCTGGAACTCACTATATAGACCAGGCTGGTCTTGAACCTGGAGATCCACTTTTCTCTGCCTCCCTAGTGCTGGGATTAAAGGCATATGCTACCACTGCCTGACTTATTTCACTTTCCCTTTTTGCTTTCTTTCTTCCTTTTTTTTTTTTTTAAACAAAAACAAAAAGGCAAGGTCTTGCTGTGTAGGACAGACTAGCCTTGAATTTATAATTCTTCTGTTGCAGCCTCCCAAGTGCTAAGATTACAGGTGTGTACCATTGTATCCAGCTTACTTGTTATTTGTCAATGAATTTCTCCTGTTTTGAAGCATAGACACTTGTACTACCTTAAAATAAAGATGACCTTTAAAAAACAGTCAAGATGTTGGCTGAATGAATCAGTGACTCCACGTGGGGAAGAGTAAAAATAATCATCCATTTGCCATCCTTATTCCTCCACAGCCGAAAAGAAAGGCGGAGAATTTAGGAGAAATCTGGGAAGCCTTATTGAATGAGTATTACTCTTAATGGGTCAAAGCAGCTGTCAGTCTGAGGTCTGTGTTGAACACTTGCTTCTCACTCAGGCCTGGAGCAGATGCTAGAATGGATAAGGACGAAGAAATGACCTTTCAAATGGAGGAGGAGGTGAGTAGTGAGACATCAAGCTGCAGGTCGTGAGTCAGGTCTCTTTGAATCTGCTACAGAAAACGGGTTTTCTTGCACAGTAATTGACAGCCTCGAACTTTTTTGTTTCTTCCCTTGGGTCAGCCCATAAGCCATTAGTCATCTCTAAAATGCACAGATAGAGCTAGGGAGGTGTAGTTTAGTGGTAAAGTACTAGCATAGTATGAACGAGGCCTGGGATTTGAATGCTAGCACTACGGGTGTAAAAATAAAAATTATAAAAGATGCATTTGAGACCAGGCATAGTGGTGTGTTTCTATAAAGCTGACACTCAGGAGGCTGAGGCAGGAAAATCAGTAGTTCAAGGACTGCCTAGGCTACCCAGTGAGATCCTGTCTCACATCACACATACATAGCATACATACATACATACATAGGTTAGTTCATTAAAATTATTGTTATTTTTATTATTATTGGTTTTTCGAGTCAGGGTTTCTCTGTAGCTTTGGAGCCTGTCCTGGAACTAGTTCTTGTAGACCAGGCTAGCTTCGAACTCACAGAGATCCGCCTGCCTCTGCCTCCCGAGTGCTGGGATTAAAGGGATGCGCCACCACCACCCGGCTATTAAAATTATTTTTTAAAGACTGATTTACGACAAGGATTTAGCTCAGTAACAGGGTACTTCCTATCATATGCAATGGCCCCTGGATTTGATCCAAAGTCTTGCAAAAGTAAATAACCACACAGAAATGTATTGCTGTTGTCTTATTTGCAATGAAATGGCAAAACGCCATTTTTCTTTAAGTTAGCAAAGAAGGCGCGTTAGACAGATAATTAAGGAGGCAGCGTAGGCATCAGACTGGATCAAGGAAAGGTGCGTAGAAAGCACCACTGAGAGACTGATTGATTGCCCTAGTTTAGGACTGCTGAGAGGGAGGTCTGAGTTACAAGGCATCACGCCATGCTCCGTGGGAGGACAATGCTGGACGAGACACAGCCCCTGGTGTCAAGGATGAATGAGAGGAAATGCCAGGCTCTGTGCTCGCTTACCCTAGCATACCTCCCCTAGCGTCAAACATGAATGAGAGAAGACGGGCTTTTATTAAAAATCCTGGTAGAGACAAATCCAGAAAGTGAACATTTTTACTCCGTCTTTTCAGTCTGACGATGTCATTCCCCGTGTCTTAATAGACTCTGTCTGAACGCCCAGCTGCTGGTGTTTTGACAGATAATACACAACCAGCAACGGGAGCAGCACACGCAGAGGTCGCCTTGACTTGTTAGCAGATGTGATTTCAGAAACTACTTGCTGACTCAGAGGCAAGAAGGAAGTAAAAAATTCTCCCAGTTCTGTGGCTGGCCAAAGAACTGCAAGACTGTCAAAGTCTGAGTGACGCGAGCCTCTAACAGCGGCCAGCTTGCTCATTTGCCACGTTCATTAAGTCTAGACTGAAGTCTTTCCTCAAACTCGGAGAAGGAATGAGTCATGTGAATCATTTCCGGGGCCTCGTATCCTGAACCAGGTGACAAAAGGACTAGACGCTTTCCCTGGCCTGAGGACCCGTTATTCACCTGATTTTGTTACAAGAGCACAGCCTGGACTAGAAGAAAGGCCACTGCAGGATCCTCCCGTGCACCACGCCCACCTTTGTTCAAGAAGGCAAACACCCAGCCAGAGCTCATCCTGTGGTAGAAAGGTGATGGGCTGTGGAAGCAGGTTAGGTTGAATGCTGGCTTTGTCAGGGCAGAGTGGCTGCCTGCCAGTTAGTTAACCTCTTACAGACACAGGTTTCTCACTTCCCAGATGAGCTCTCTCTCTCTCTCTCTCCCTCCCTCCCTCCTCTCTGACACACACACACACACACACACACACACACACACATCTGCACAAAGAGTTGTGTGTGGATGTCCGTGCCTATTCATAGCTAAGCAGCAGACATATGCTAAGTGAAAGAAACCAGACCAAAAAGAACAAACACCTCGAGAGTCCATTTACACAGGAAAGACAGCTTGACAGGGCTGGAGACAGAGAGTACCAGCAAATGCATTGCAGGATCATCCTAGGGAGATGGATGTGAGAGAATACCTTACTAAAGTGATGGGAGATGATGCTATCTAAACTAGACTGTAATGAAGCCATTAAGGCCACAGATGACTCAGCGGGTGAGGATTTTCACCGCCAAGCTTCAGGACCTAATTCCAGCCCCAGGAATCTACATACACCGTATGAGGAGAACTGACTCCTCGGAGTTGTTCTCTGACTTCCACGTCTGTGCTCTGGAGATCAAAGTAATTAAGTGTTTTAAAAGAAAAATTAAAAACCTGCTGAGCAGTGGTGGTGTGCGCGTTTAATCCCAGCACTTCGGAGGCAGAGGCAGGCAGATTTCTGAGTTCAAGGCCAGCCTCGTCTCCAGAGAGAGTTCCAGGTTGGCCAGAGCTACACAAAGAAACCCTGCTCAAAAAAAGCCCTCAAAACAAAAAGCTTACTAGTATCTAGTAAGTGCTCACTAGTATGTAGTAAGTGCTTAATATATATAGTCACATATATATTAAGCTTGTATATATATTATTATATAATATGTAAGTTATATATAACTTTATGTTATTAAGCTTATTTATATTATTTTTATGTATATGAATATTTTCCCCCACATATATATATATATATAAGTGTACTTCCTGCATGCCTAGCCCCTGTGGAGAACCTGGAATTATGGAGAATTGTAAGCTACCATGTGGAAGCTAGAATCCGAACCCAGGTTCTCTAGCAAGAATGCCACATGCTCTTAACCTCTGAGCCATTTTTCCAGTCCCTTACACTATCTCCTTCTAATTTTTGCCACTTTGGCTGTAATTATTTTAAATATACAAAGAACATTCATTTATTTCTACTTATTTAGTTTTAGATTCTGGAAAGTCCAAGATCATGGTGCTGGCAAATTCAGTGTCTGCTGAGGGTTGCTCTCTGCTTTGCCAATGTTGCCTTGAGGGCTGTGCCCTGGATAGGCAAAGGGGCCACTTCTCTCTTTCCATAACCAAATATTTGCACGATTGTTAACCTGTGATTTTGTTTGAAATCACTATGCTTATTCATGAACTTACTAAGTTCAAAGTGCTGGAGGCAGGACTCCTTGCAGAGCTCATGGTGAGTCCTTAGGATCTCTTCCCTAGTACTGTAAAAAATAAACAAGTGTAACCTAGTATCACCATGGTAATAGAGAAACAGTAACATTTGCTGTAAGTTGCATATACTATGAAAGTGTATATAAGATACCCAGAAAGCTAAAAGTTCCCATCTGATACTAAATGTGTTGTCTTGTAAAGGCTTGCTTCCTCTAAGTGACAATGACAGAGATTGGGCGGGGGTGGGGCCGGGGTAAGATTTCAACTAGCAACAAGGGAGAAGTTCTCTTTCGTCCAACAGTGAGAAGCAGATTGTTTGCTGATGGAGGAAGGTCATTGGTTAAATAAAAAGAAACTGCTTGGCCCTCATTGGTTAGAAGATAGGTGGGAGGAGTAAACAGAACAGAACGCTGGGAGGAAGAGGAAGTGAGCTCAGACTCCACAGCTCTCCTCTCGGGAGCAGACGCCTCAGAGAGACGCCATGCTCCCAGCTCCCAGGCAGATGCACGCGATGAAGCTCCGACCCAGGATGGACATAGGCTAGAATCTTCCCGGTAAGCGCACATAGGGGCGCTACACAGATGATTAGAAATGGGCTAAATTAATATGTGAGAATTAGCCTAGAAGAGGCTAGATAGAAATGGGCCAAGCAGTGATTAAATGAATACAGTTTGTGTGTTTTTATTTCGGGCATAAGCTAGCCAGGCAGCCGGGGTGCTGGGGACGCAGCCCTGCCACTCCTATTACTACAGTTTGCTGCTCTAGTTGGTGGTGTGAACCTGGGAGAGTAGGGCCTAAAAAATGAGGAGGACTAAAGCCTCATGCAATAGCCAACTTTATTTAGAGCATCAAACAATTTATCCTCTGAGTGTTCAGAACAGTCACCGAGTAAAGTATATAATCACAAGGACAAGTCACATGTTACAAAAATGTATTTTTCCATAAAGGCATATAAACAACACTAGCCAGTTGTAATGAATAATCTAAAGTGGACTCACTCCTGTCTGCGACATCTGGGAGGGGCACTAGAGCATATTCCACAACAATTCTGTGTTTTGAAGACACCGAGGTCTAAAGACTCTTGTTTTCTCACAAACACTTAGAATTCTCCTCACATGACTCTGTGCTTGGGCCGTGTTCCGGCAGTGGATCCCTTGCCATCCTTCCTTCCCCTCAAAGGTGAAAACAATAGAGGAGGTGCCTGTGTAACGCTTGTCACAAAAGCCACAGGCTGCTTCTTCTGTCTGTCACCAGCACCAGAAGTATACTGACCAGACACTCGGAGATGGTCTGCCAAGGAGACTCAAGGTTCTGGCTCGTCAGACCTGGAGAGAAGTGAGGTAGCGTGACACACCTATGGACCCACACACAAATATATGCACACATTCAAATGAACATGAGAGAGGGGAGAGGGAGAGGAAGAGAGAGAGGAGAGAGAGAGAGAGAGAGAGAGAGAGAGAGAGAGAGGTATTATAGCCTGGAAAAGCCACATGGCACTTCTCTAATAAGATGGAATATTTATGGAGGGGGTATGTTTGTCCGTTTCATAGAAAAGAAACTAGAGGACTCGAGGAAAGCAAGAGGCAAACGTTAATTTGGATATGAGAGGTTAGGAGCCCAGGTCAGTCATAGAACACTTTCTTAGCATGAATAAAGCACCATCTCCAGCACTGCCAACAACATTGCTAAATTAGACTGGACTTCTCTTTTATTTATTTTTTATTTATTTTAATAATTTATTTAACTTTATTTTATATGGATTGGTGTGAAGGTATCAGATCCCCAGAAACTGGAGTTACAGACAATTGTTAGCTGTCATGTGGGTGCTAGGAATTGAACCCGGGTCCTCTGGAAGAACAGCCAGTACTCTTAACTGCTGAGCCATCTGTCAAGCCCCCTCCCTGGACTTCTCTTTTAAACATTTCATTTGTTTGTTACATTGTGTTTGTTTGAGACAAGGTCTCTCTCTCTTGTCTTGGCTTACCTGGAGCTTGGTATGTAGATCAGGTTGACTAGGATTCATACGTACCCTCGTGTGTCTGTCTCTTGAGTCCTCGGGTCATAGGCATCACCATATCAAGCAACTGGCTTTTTCTTTTAACTACAGTGTTCTGACATTTATGACTCTGCCCAAGAGGTGACTAAAGAAAATTTGCCTTTTCAAGTTAGTAGCACTCGATCAATAGGAAAAGCATCAGGAAACAGAATACTCTCCTTCTTAGGATAAAGGCGAGAGACTGAGGGCCGCAGAGGCAGCATGATGACTCACGGACTTTCTGTCATGTGCTTGATTCTGAATGTTCATTAAACTCAGTCAATGAGGATTAAATATTTTCAGGAGATCTCATTTTCTGACTCCAGCAGTCTACGGATATTATCTCTGGTGGCTTCAGTGTTCTGGGACACTGTTTGGGGATGTGAAGATCTGTTTGCAGACCCCTCCTCCGACCCTGGGGCTGTCAACTGGGGTATGAGAATATAACAGGCTGACCCCAGGCTTCCTCTCAATTTCCATAAACTCTGGTCTGTCTTTCCCAAGCTGTGCACATCTGTATCTCCATATGCTTAGTCCAAAGGGCCATTTTCGCTTAGTTTATCCTCCTTCCCACCCTCCCTCCCTTTCTTTCGTTTGGTTTTTCAAAACAGGGTTTCCTGGAACTCTCTCTGTAGATTAGGCTGGCCTGAAATTCCAAAATCTGCCTGCCTCTGCTTTCCAAGTGCTTGGGATTAAAAAGAGTGTGCCAGTTAATTTGTCCTCCATTTCTGTTGCTTTTTCTTTTATTGTTTTGTTTTGTTTTTGAGACAGGTTTCTCTATGTAGCCCTGGCCACCTTGGAACTTGCTCTGTAGACCAGGCTGACCTCAAACTCATAGAGATCCGCCTGCCTCTGCCTCCCGAGTGCTGGGATTAAAGGCGTGCGCCACCACTACCCAACTCTCCATTTTCTCTTCTCTTATTTTCTTCTCTGTTACTTATTTTCTTTCTTTCTTTCTTTCTTTCTTTCTTTCTTTCTTTCTTTCTTTCTTGGTCTTGCTATTTCAAAGGCTGTCCCCTGCCTCAGTCTTTCCAGTAGTTGAGACCATGGGGCATTGCTATGCCAGGGTCCCTGCTCTCTTCCTCTCTTCCTCTTTTTTATTTTGGTTTTACTTTTATTCATACAAACAAACAACAACAAACAACTGTAGAGGCTCACCAAGTAGCCCTGGCTGGTTTCAAACTCAGAGCTCTGCATGCCTCTACCTGCAGAATACTAGGCTTAAAAGTATGTGCCACCGCCATGCCTAGCCCCCAGCTCATTTCTTGACTCTTGTATTTGTTCAGCAAGGAGTCATTCTGTACAGCACTTTTGTTCTCTACTGAAGGCAGAAGGGTAAAATGAAAAGTCATGAGGGACTGTGAAGATAGCTCAGTCAGGAAAGGGCTTGCTTTGTGGTCCTGAGAATGACATATACATGTAACCCCAGCTCAGGGGAAATGCAGATGAATGGATCCCTGGGGTTCACGGGCCACCCTACTAGACAAGTCCCAGGTCAGGAAGAGTCCCTGTCTCTAAAAATAGAGAACTGAAATGCCAGGTTGTCCTGTGGCCTCCACGTATACATATATATGAACTCGCTCTGACTTCCTCTGTCTCTTTGTCTCTCTCTCTCAGCATGAGTTACCCCAGGGTACTGTGGTAATGTGTTGAGATGCATTGCCCAAACTGACTAGGAGGACAGCATTTGACTTTAGGTTCTGCTTCATGGCTTTAGCCTTGGACAAGTCCCTGAACTTTCCCCACCTTCACTCCATGGTGTTAGGGATAGAACCATGGACCCCATGCATGCTGGGCAAATGATCTACCAATATACGTCTTTTTCCCCTTTTGAAGCAGTCTGTGTTGCCATAAACCACTATCATGAGTCTTTCAGTTTTCTGAAATCCATCCCTTATCTAAGTGGAGTTGGTAATATCTGCTCTCCCAGGTTGCTGTGGACCTGAAATGATAAATGTGAAAGAAAACACATACACACACACACACACACACACACTCACACACGCACCATAGTGCTTCTCTGTCTGTGTGTCTGTCTGTCTGTCGGTCTGCCTTTCTCTCTCTGTGTCTCTGTCTGTGTCTGTCTGTCTGTCTCTCTTTCTTACCCACTTTGTGCTGGGGATCAAACCTTGGCTTCGCAAATGCTAGCCAAGTGTTCTCTGCCCAGCTAATCTTTTATCCCAAGAGAGTGAAATAAAAAGTCACCTTTAGTTATTGTCAGCATGGTTTGTTTTTATTTTATTCCTAAGCTTTTTTTTTTTCACATTTGTTGACTCACTGCATGTGTACACCCCACCATGTGTGTAGAGGCCAGAGGACAACCTGTGGGAGTGAGTGTCAATTCTTTCCTTCTACCATGGGGGATTCAACTGGGTCTTCAGGTTTGGCAGCAAATGCCTTTACCCACTGAGTCATCTCACTGGCTGGATAGCGGATTTGATGGAGCACTTAAAAAAATATCCTAATGTATTTCAGCATCTTACAGATGAAAATTAAATGGAAATTAGTAATTTGGTGGTACATACCAGCACTGTAAACGATAGAGAGAGGCAGGAGTCTCGGGAGTGTGAGGTCAGCCTGGGCTGTATACCATGACTGTCATCTCAAAACAACCCCCCAGCTCCCAAATGCAATATGATTTATTGTGACTTTCAAAGCACACACATGTTCCACAGATTGTTCACAGGTGCGTGCATATGTCAGAAGAAGCACTTAAAATGGGTAGAAAGCACCGTAATTCATGTTAATGGCTACTCCGGGAAGGAAGGGGCAGTGGAGATAGACTGGGGACTTCAGCTAAAGCTGAAGGAAGGAAGGGGTGGGAAGGGGGAGGAGAGGGAAGGAAGGAAGAGGGAGGGAGAAAAAAAGAGGGGAATGTCAAAGCAAATGAGACAAATGAGGATTTATTAATCCAATGTGTGTGTGTTGAGTATTCACTGCATGAGCCCACTTCCTGCTTTTCTTTATAGAAACTAGTATTTTATCTTCATGTGCATGCTCATATGGAAGTGGGACATTGACACTGGATGTCTTCCTCTATTCTTCTCCACTTTATTTTTTGAGATAGAGTCTCTCACTGGACATGGAGTTCACCAACTGGCTAGACTGTCTCCACAGCCCCAGCATTGGAAGTACAGGTATGTTCCACCATAGCTGGCTTCTCTATTTATTTAATGTGGCTGCTGGGGATTTGAACTCTGGTCCTCATGTTTGTACAGCAAGCACTTTTCCCCAATGAGGAGTCTTCCTGGTCCACCCCCCCCCCCAGCCCACCTCCTCATACCACCCCCATAAAAAGTGTTTCAAGGCTGGGAATGATGGTACATACCTGGAACAGTGGCCCTCTGGGGGCAGCAGCAACAGCAAGTTCAAGGCTAGGGTTGGCTATTTACTGAAGCTTTGTTTCAAGAAACAAAACGCATCTTGGCTCAGTGCTGAAAATCTGGAGAAAACACAGAGGGTTACCAATAGTAACAGCAACCACCCAACCTAACAGCAATAATCACGGCCAGTGTGCTTGGCATATCCATTATCCATCCTTTTCTTCATTCACAGACACAAATGCAGTTTTAAAACAGTTGGATGGCTTTATTTTGTGATCTTGGGCTACCTGCTGGCAGCTAGGTTAGGCTGCCTTTGGCCCAGGTGTCAAACAGCAGGCTTCAAACAAACAAAACAATTTTCAACCCCTTTTATTATGGAAGTTTCTGGTTCATAGACTTGCCCTTCACGAAAGATCTGCTGTGTAGTGTGTAAATATTTAATTTAATCCACATCCACTTAGGCCTTCTGGTGTTTGTTATTCATTTATATTTCACCATGCTACATAGTGCCAAATTTATCTGCCAATTCACTCCATTCCATTTATTTGAAGAAAGAAAGGAAGGGAGAGAGGGAGGGAGGGAGGGAAGGAATCAGAATGGTTCCTTGGTGATGTAAGGATAGCAAATATTCAGACAGACAATCAACTACATTTTCCTATTGTCTGCTTGGCTTACAATTAGATGTGTTTTTCCTACCTAAATAATAAATGAGGATTTATTTTTCTCTTTCCATTCTTTTGAGTTTTTAACAGTCGACTTTCTTTTCTTTGAATGCAAATCCAAAGTTAAGTTTTGAAAACTCAATCAAGGCCGGGCGGTGGTGGCGCACATCTTTAATCCCAGCACTTGGGAGGCAGAGGCAGGCGGATCTCTGTGAGTTCAAGACCAGCCTGGTCTATAAGAGCTAGTTCCAGGACAGGCTCCAAAACCACAGAGAAACCCTGTCTCAAAAAAGAAAAAAAGAAAAGAAAAGAAAACTCAATCAAACAGCCTGGATTTGGCGCCTAACATGTGGGACCCTCCCTTCCCTGGCCAGGATAGTAGTGAGTAGCTAATGGCTGTGTAAATTCAAGTTCATTAAGACTAGAGTTGCTGGCCATGGTGGCACTCACCTTTAATCCCAGCACTAGAGAGAGGTAGAGGCAGGTGATCTCTGTGAGTTTGAGGTCAGCCTGGTCTACAAGAGCTAGTTCCAGGACAGGATCCAAAGCTATAGAGAAACCCTGTCTACCAAAAAATAAAATAAAAGAAAAGAACTTGTTTCAAACAAACAAAACAAAACAAAACCCCCAAACCAACCAACCAAACAACAACAAACAGAGCTGAAGGTATAGCTCAGTGGTGCTGTGTCTTGTCAGCATACCCAAAGAATTGGGTGTGACTGCTAGCACCCCAAAATGAATGAATGGGTGGAAGAATTAAGACAAAGGTCAGCTCTAAACCGCACTAACTAGTCCTACTTCCTTTTTTTTTTTCTGCCTTCCTAGTGCACCACCATGGCTGGCTAGTTAATCCTACTTCTTTTTTTTTTTATATTTATTTATTTATTATGTATACAGCATTCCTTCCATGTATGTCTGCAGGCCAAAAGAGGGCACCAGACCCCATTACAGATGGTTGTGAGCCACCATATGGTTGCTGGGAATTGAACTCAGGACCTTTGGAAGAACAGTCAGTGCTCTTAACCTCTGAGCCATCTCTCCAGCCCCTTAATCCTACTTCTTTTCTTTCTTTCTTTCTTTCTTTCTTTTCCTTTTTTATTGGGATTGGTTCTGGGGATTGGCTATTTCCAGAGCCAGGAGAGCATGCAACTTCAGTTTCGCTTTGGAAACCTCTGCTGGCTCACGGTGGTTGAAGAAGATGTAAGGAATGTGAGGGATGAAGGCAGAGCCTACCAGAGTCCCCTCTGATCTTCCCTAGAGATGGCTGTTTGCTGTTGTTTCCTCTCTCTCTCTCTCTCTCTCTCTCTCTCTCTCTCTCTCAATCTCTCTCTTTGGGGTGACACAGGACACCAGACCTTGAGCACTGTAGTCAAGCACTCTACCTACCACTGAGCCCATACTTTGAAATTCAAACTTTGATCTTTTCTCAAGCTAACAACTCATGGTGTGATTTTCTCTTGTGAGTCTAGGCAACAGCAAGCAGCAGAGTTCCTAGTCAGCCTGAGACCAGGAGAGGAAACCGCCAAACTCTGTTGTTTACCCTGCTAGGCTATGTCATGTCATACATCATGTATATGAAATGCATGTTTGCGACAAGGTCTCACTATGTAGCACAGGATGGGTTTGAACTTGCGATCTTCCTGCCTTGGCCTCCTGAACGCGAGGATTGTAAGTGCACCCCACCATACCTGCCTTTAAATGTGTTTCTCATGTTTAGCATCTATTTAGAGTGCACGTTCACGCGTGCAGATGATGGTGCCTGGGCGGAGCTCTGAGGACAAGTTTCAGCCCTCAGGTCTCTCCTTCCACCATGTGAATTCTGGGGATCAAATTCAACACTGATGGTCAAGATTGGTGGCAGTATCCTTACCCACTAAGCCATCTTGCCCCATTTCTGTTTTTGATACACATCACTCTGTAGTCCTAACTGGCCTGGTACATGCTAACCTTAAACAAGGCCTACTTCCTGCCTCAGCCTCCTGTGTACTGGGATTACAGCAGTGTGCCACTATGTCAGACACTAAATGGATTCATTGTTGCTATTTTTCCAAACACAGTCTCAAGTAGCTTGAGTGCCCAGGCTGTGTCTTGGACTATTTTTTGTTTGTTTGTTTGTTTGTTTTTAAACAGGGCCCCACTATGTAGCCCTGGCTGGCCTCAGATTCACAGAGATCTGCCTCCTAGTGCTGGCATTAAGACATGTGCCACCATGCCCAGCTGGGTTTTTGTTTTTCAAGACAGAGTTTCTCTGTGTAGCCTTGGCTCTCCTGGAACTCACCCTTGTAACCAGGCTGGCTTTGAACTCACAGAGATCTGCCTGCCTCTGCTTCCCGAGTGCTGGGATTAAAGGCACACACCGCCACTGCCCGGTGGGTCTTGAAATCTTGGTCCTCTGCTTCTACTCCCAACTGTTAGGATTACAGGTGTGCGCTGCCGTACCTAGTCCTTACATGCACTTTTCACTTGTGGGTAATTTGTTTGTGTGCTGGTTTTGTTTTTGCAATTCTGGCCACCACCGCCCGGCCCAGATGATACTTGCATTATATGTTGGAGTTATTGGGGACACATATTGTCAAAGTGCATCTGTATTTCCTTTTTGAAAAATAAATGAGTGATTCTCATTAATGCAGTGTATAGAAAACAGGAATTGGCCAGTACGTGTTCCGTGATTTTATAAGGCCCGTTCGTGGTTACAGTACAGAATCATCCCTAGTAGGGTAGACATCTTGATAAATTAACACCTGCTAATCTTCGCATTGAGGAAAAAAACAATTCGCAAATGAGATTTCCAGTGAAAACGTCTTTCTAGAATTCAGGAGGGGTTGTAGTTGTAGCTCAGGGCTAGAAGGATTGCCTAGCCGGCGTAAGGTCCTGGGCTCCATCCCTAATGCCTGGCAAAAACAGAACCAAACTAAACCAAACCAAACTGCTGACATTCCCTATGACCTCTGTGAGGTGCTATTTAACCTTTTCATTCTCCTGTAATTTTCTGTTGGCTTTCACCAAGGTGGGCTGTGTTGCTGTTTGTGAATGGCTCAATATGCCATTTAAACCTTAAATCACCTCATTTTATTAGAACACCTACAAAGTTTTTATGATTTCAATTAATAAAAGTATGTCCTTTGCAATAATTGCCTTGGATCATAAGCGCAAAGTTAAAAACACTCAGGAAGTTATGTAAAACTGTAAAACCCTTCAGCAAATGACAAATGTGTGCGTTAGGCACTAAGCCATTTCAAATAATTTTGAAGTCGCTTTCACAAAATACTCTCAGTCAGAGAGGTCAACTGAAGAAAGGAAATGCTGTGCCAAACTGTAGAAAAATTCAAGCTGGGGCTTCAGCAAGATCAGAGTGGAGAGGCAGTCAAGTAAACAAGGCTGAACAGAGTGAGGCCTCGCTCTGTAAGAACTCGGAGACATAGGTAGGCGGTAGGCGTGCTCTCAAATCTCAGATGGCACAGGGCTGCAGGGGAGACAGCAGTCACTGGGTAACAGAATCCCAAACCACCAAGGTCTCTAATTAGCATGGTCAACTTGTTAGGAAGAGAACAGGCAACTGCTTCTGACTGCCCACCCCACCCCGGCACCCCCAAAGACACTTTAGTGCACACCTGCAGAGTCTCCGAGGTAAAGGAGAGAGATTCAATTGATGTAATACTCGTCTTCTCTGAACTGCACACCAACACCAGGGTGTGTGCCTCACCACGTCCTCCTCTCAGCCCTCTGGGGCTAATCATCACCAGCTCCTCATCTTTGCCTCTTTGTATTAGCAATAATGAGCTCGGGGAGCGCTTCTGAGAAGCTGTGCTGATTTTAATCAGCCATGCCGAGTCACTAGTTACAAATAATCTCATTGTTGAAGATATTTTTATGGCCACACTCCGATCCCCCCAATAAGAACGGTTGTGTGCTTATAAAAAGCACATTCCCAGGCCTCACCCAGGACCCAGTCAGTCAGAATCGTTACAGAGAGGCACCAGAAATCTGCATTTTAATAAGCTTTCTTTGTAATTCTTTATGTACATTAAATTTTGAGATTGAATATATGGATTTTTTTTGTTTGTATGTTTTTCTTTTTCTTTTCTTTCTTTCTTTTTCTTTTTTTTTGTAATAGGGTTTCTCTGTGTAACAAGCCATAGCTGTCCTGGAACTAGCTCTGGAGACCAGGCTGGCCTCAGACTCAAAGAGAGCCACCTGCCTCTGCCTCCTGAGTGCTGTTATTAAAGGTGTGCACTACCACAGCCCAGCCTGTTTTTTTTGTTTTGTTTTGTTTTGTTTTGTTTTTTGTTTTTGTTTTTGTTTTTGAGACAGGGTTTCTTTGTGTAACCTAGCTGTCTTGGAATTCACTTTGCAGACCAGGCTGCCTCTGCTGTGCTCCACCCCCACCCCCCACCCTTTCACACACATCCAGACACAGACATACACACACACACACACACACACACACACCCTGCACCTCCACCCTTAGTGCTGAGAGTAAGTGCCACTACACCACCACCACTCGGCTAGATGACAGACACTTTAGAAAAGTTTTTTAATTTGCTTTTTACTCTGTAGAATCAGGTTTGAAATTCAACAAAATCTCTGGATCAGAATAAAGAAAAAACAATAATTATGCAATAGTTCCGGGCCAGAAACAGCAGCTGTAGGCACAGTTAAACAGTATAAGGACTTCTAGAGAGTTTGGGGAATTGGCAAGCCCTGGGCGATGATTTAGCTCTGATTTTCAAGCTAGTGGCAATTTCAAATACCGTATTCCATGAACTGAGGGTTGCACAGTGGTACAGAGCTTGTTTACTGTGGAGAAGGCCTAGGGCTCCATTCTTAGCACCACAAAACGAACACAACTGTGTTCTAGTAGTTGGAACTGTCGGTAAGTTTTCATCTGTTTCTATTGTGCGTGTGTGTGTGTGAGTATATGCGCATGAGTGTGTAGGTCTGCATGCCTGGCCGTAGCATGACACCGGGTGTTTCTGTTTATCACTGTTTGCCTTGCGATGGAGCCTCTCACTCCACTGGAAGCTCACCCGTTTTGGCTCCAGCCAGGGAGCTCTCCGCTTGCTCCTTCCTGCAGTGCCTGGGTGGTGGGCACTTACAGTCATACTGCACTTAACACCAGTGCTGAGATTTGAATTCAGGTCCTCAGGTTTGCCGTGCAAATGTCCTTATCCATTGAGCCACGTCCCAGGCCTTTTAGTTCCAGTTATTTATAACTTGAAAATAGAAAATAAAAATTTTCTTTGTTTTCTTTTCTTTTTTTCTTTTCTTTTCTTTCCTTTCTTTTCTTTTTTTTTTTTTTTTGAGACAGGGTTTCTTCTGTGTAGCTCTGGATGTCCTGAAACTTGATTTGTAGATCAGAAAATAGAAGTTTCTATCCCATATACTACAGAATGGATTTTATAAAGGTAGATTAAATGAGAAAACAGTTTATAAACAATAAATTTACAGTCATTAAGTCTAAGGAGTAGAGACTTGTATTGTTCTTCTACTGACTAATGCTTTATCTCAAAAAAAAAACCCACAAAACAAAAAGCAAAAAAAAAAAAAAACACAAAGCATCCACTAATTCAATATTATCCTCTGTGAATGAGGGCCAAGTCTGGGTCATGAGTGAACTCTACTGTGGAGCAATGCTTTCATTGTCTTTGCGATTGGGTTAACCATGTGGTGATTTCCAGTGATCGTGGCGTCTTTAGGACCATTCATAAGCACAGACACAACCGAAACTCTCGGCCCTCTTGCCGTTTGTTTTCTTGGTCTTTTGAGACAGGGTTTCTCTGTGCAGCCCTAGCTGTCCTGGTACTCGCTCTGTAGACCAGGCTGGCCTCGAACTCACAGAGATCCTCTTGCTCTGCCTCCTGAGTGCTGGGTGCACTACTATCACCCAGCCCCTCTTGTAATTTTTCTTCATATTGTTTCTTTTCCGCTCTTCATTTAATGTTATTTATTTGGTTTTTAAATAATTCATACATTAGGAAATGTCAAAATTATACAAAGCTACAGAAGACAACATCACTTTCTCTTTCTCCTGCCCATTTAACTAGTTCCCACCCCTTTCTTAGAAAATCCCTACGGTTGATTTCATGTGTATATTTTCCGACTTAATTTTATTTATACACAGACATAACTGCATATATTCTCCTATTTTTATTTCTTCTTTCACACATGCTAAGCAGGGACTCTGCCACTGAAACTCCTCTTTTAATTAAAAGTTGCTACTGTACTAACTTTGTTTTGTGTGTGTGGATGTGTAGAGGTCAGAGGTCAGCCTGTCAGAACTGATACTCACTCTTTTTCTACCACAGGGGTGGTAAGGATGAAATTCAGGCTGTCAGGCTGACAAGAAGTAAAGAAGTACCTTAGGGCCAGGCGGTGGTGGCGCACGCCTTTAATCCCAGCACTCGGGAGGCAGAGGCAGGTGGATCTCTGTGAGTTCGAGGCCAGCCTGGTCTACAAAAGCTAGTTTCAGGACAGGAACCAAAAGCTACGGAGAAACCCTGTCTCGAAAATCCCCTCCCCCCCAAAAAAAGTACCTTGTACCCAAAGCCATCTCACTGCTACTCCTCTTTCATTTTCTAACACAGTGGTAGCATCCTATATACAAGTTCTGTGCCTTTCTTGTTTTGTCTAACAATAAACCTTGGAGCTCTTTCTGTAATAGACCCTTTTAGTGTTTTGAAGTAGGGTTTTGCTATGTAGATGAGGCTGGTCTTGAACTCTGGCTCTTCCTGTCTCAACCTCTAGACGTTACTAGGAATGCAGATGTGTCTGTACCACTGTGCTCCTACTCGGCAATCTTTTTTTTAAAATTCCATCTGAGGTGAGTTCGTCATAGAGATGTGTCATCATTCATGGAAGGCTTCCAGCCTTTTGCTTTTATTAAGGAGCATGAGCTTCACTCATTAGGACTCATTGTGTGAGTGTATCTGTAGGATAAATCCCACCTGGCTTGTTTGCCAGCCTCTGAATAGTTTGGTTGAGACTATCCCAAAGTTATGCACATCTTTCTTCTATCAGGAAGCAAAATAGTACACAGTACTCTACAAGTAATCTCCATAGTCCAGAATACAGGAAGATTACATTTCTGTCCTTTTGTTCTTACAAAATCAGCTCTGCCAGAATTATAAAGCAATTTTTAAGTGGCCTAATAACTGCTCCAAACTAAGGCTTATTAAAAATAATGGCCTACCGTTAATGGAAGAATATTACGTTTCTGAACACTGTGATTTTCAGTTTTCTTGCACCACTACATTTTAGACTTCTTTTATTCTTTAACACATGTTCCTTTTATTGATTCCCGTCCTAGCGGAAGCGTTTGATTAAGGCCAAAATTGCTGAATACACAATAATAAAAGCAATTATAAACAAAGAGCATAATGGGAAATACTATAACTGTCTAGAACGCATGGTGGCTAAATGTTCTAATACAGAGCATTTCGTCTCAGGTGGGAGAGATGGCTCAGTAGTTAAGAGTTCTGGATGATTTTCCAAAGGATCTGGGTTCTATTTCCAGCATCCAAATGGTGGCTCAGAACCACCTGTAACTCCAGTTCCAGGAAATCTGAAGCTGCTTCTGGTTATGTAGTCACCAGGCATGAACGGTACACAGGCATGTGTGCGGGTAAAACACCCATGCATAGAATATTTTTAAACGTCTTTAAAATCTTCACGCCAAGTGGGTGGAGCGATGGCTCAGTAGTTAAGAGCATTTGCTGCTCTTGCAGAGGACCCAGGTTCTGTTCCTAGCATCTTAATTCACAAAGATTTGTAACTCCACTTCTTGGGTATCTGATACCCTTTTCTTGCCTCCACAGCACCTGGCATGCATGTGGCACACATACATACATACAAAACACACATACACATAAAATAACAATAAATACATCTTAGAATATTTCATTGCATTATCAAATCATATCTTTCAATTTTAAGCTTTAAGAAATATAATCACAATAAAAATGTAGAATTTTTGATGTTATTTTTTGGAACAGAGTCTCACGGGAATCCAGGCTGGCCTTGAACTTGCTGTGTAGTTTGGATGACCTTGAACTCCTGGTTCTCTTGCCTGCTACCCCTCAAATGCTGGGATTACAGGTGTGTGCCAACATATTGGACATCAAATAGAGAATACTTTTAGTCCCTGAAATAGTCTGTAATCTATCAGCATCTAAGGCAGTGGTTCTCAACCTGTTGGTCTTGATCCTTTGGCAAACCTCTCTCTCCAAAAATATTTTCATTACAGTTTATAACAGTAACAAAGTTGTAGTCATGAAGTAGCAATGAAACTAATTTTATGTTTGAGGGTCATCACAACATGAGGAACTGTTAAAGGGTCAAAGCATTAGGAAGGTCGGGAACCACTGGTCTAAGGTATCAGCAATTGCTTGAAAATTTGAAAATTTCCAGTTTTTCTTAATTTTTTTTTTTTGGTGGTATCTGACTGTATAGTCCAGGCTGACCTCAGACTCACACGCCTCTCGCCTCCGTCTCCTGAGTGTAGTACCAGCTCTGCTTTATTGTCGATTCATTCCCAATGATTCACTAAGTGGCAGGAAGAAATAAGACTAACTCTAAGGCCATTTTAAAGGATTTATGGGACCTTCTCAAACAAATGGCTCTGATTTACTTTGCTAAGAGGCAGAACTTCCAAGTGGCCGTGGTGATGCACTCCTTTAAGCTCAGAATTTGGGAGGTAGAGGCAGAAGGATCTCCGAGTTCCAGGCCAGCCTGGTCGACAAAATGAATTCCAGGACAGCCTGGGCTACACAGAGAAACCCTGTCTCAAAATACAAAACAAAACAAAACAAAACAAAAAAACAAAAATAAATGAATAAATAAGTACATAGGTACAACTTCCTTAATGGAAAACCACAAGTATCCTCCGATGTTCATTTTAATTAATTGTCTCGGTGTGACGTTCTCAGTACTGTGTGTTTCTTCTGTCAGCAGGCCCACATGACCTTTTACTATGATTGCTCAAACAGGAGTGAAATAAACTCGAGGAAAAAAAATATCTGCCGGCATTTCCTCAAGGGAATGACTAAAAAGAAGGTTAGTAGGTTGAGAAACTAAGACAGAGGTCTTGAACAGCATATAAAGTAGATGGATAGTTGTGTTTTTGTTCATCCATTATAACCAACACAGAACATAATTCATAGAAAACAAGAGAACTGGAGACTGCACACCAGAGAATGGCTTATCAGGAGTAAACAAATTGGGGTTGTAGATGAGGAACTGGATGAGAAGCCATTCTTTATCAATTTTCAAAGACACAAACCCTCCCATCTGCTGATATTGCACCCTTTGTCACTGTAGGTTCAAGTCAATACCTAGGGAAGCAGCCAAGAGCCTGAGATGAAAACCCACACAAAAGAATAAGTCCCCTTTGCACGGATGGGAGACTGCCCCACACAGCAATCTTTATGACATCATTTTATCTGGTGACATTAACTTGATCTTGAGATATCCCACTACCACTTATCTTCACCTAATGTGTGTAGTTCTCCGTATGAATGCCGTCTAGTTTGTCTTTCTGCGTTCCATGCAAACGAGTTCTACCAGATTTGAAAGGTGGTTCTTAAATCACTGGAGCGATTTAAGAAACAGCTATACACTCTAAACTACATGTATTAAATATTCACTTGTCTCCATTTCAAAGTCCCCCCCACGCCTTTCCTTCTCCCTGACCCCACCATGCATATGTCAATATAGTGTATGTATACGGATAAGATCATAGAGGCCAGAAGATGTCAGGTGCGCAGTTCAAACAGTTGCCACCTTACTCTCTTGAGACAAAGGTCTCTCATTGAACCTGGAGCTAGGCAGGCAGTCAATAACCCTCCTCCCCACCCCCCACCTTCCTCCAGCATTGGGGTTATATTTTGTTTTTGTTTTTCACTATGTAACCTTGACCATCCTGGAACATACTATGTAGACCAGGCTGACCTCAAACTCATAGAGATCTATCTGCCTTTCTTTCTTTTGAGTGCTGGGGCTAAAGGCATGCACCACTAACCCAAGTACTTCATGCCTAGTTTGTTTGTTTTTTTTTTTCATGTGGGGGCATGGACCTGAACTCAGGTCCTTACACTTGTACAATTAGTCTTAAACACTGAGCCATGTCCCCACATCATTTTTTTTTATTATTATTTTAAAATGCCAGTGAGTGAGCCCTGCACTGAACCATCTCCTCAGCTCCTCTCCGGCTCTTCTTCTAAAGGCAACCTTTTTACTTTTTATATCCATTCTAAATGCTTTTTAATTTGCATCTCAAAAGGAGGGGAAAGTATGTGGTGGTTTTAAGAAAATGGCCCCCCAAAGGAGTGGCACTAATGGCAGGTGTGCCCTTGTTGGATTAGGTGTGGTCTTGTTGGAGGAAGTGTGTCACCGTGGAAGTGGGCTTTAAGGTCTCCTATAAACTCAAGCCACGCCCAGTGAGACCGTTCACTTCCTGCCGCCTGTAAGATCTAGAACCCTCAGCTACTTCTCCAGAATCACTTCTGCCTGCACAATACCATGTCCCACCATGATGATAATGGACTGAACCTCTGAGCTGCAAGCCACTACAATTAAACGTTTTCCTTTATAAGAGTTGCCATGGGCAATAGTGTCTCTTCACACAATAGGAACTCTAACTAAGACAAATTATTTTATTATGGAACTATAACACATTGTCTCTGCTAACAAAGTCCACGAACGTTCTCAAGATAAGAGAGTTGGGGAGAAGGCTCAGCCGTTCAGAGTGTTTCCCAGCACCTGCACCAGGTGCCTCACAGCTGCCTGAACTCCAGTTCCCGGGGATCTGATGCGTTCTTCTGACTTTTGCAGGCACTTGCACTTATACGCACAGTCATTCCCTCTACCACAATCACATAATATTTTTTAATTCACAAGACGAGGCTTAGTTCCATATTTTACTATGCCTGTGTAACTTAGATGTGAACATAAATACAACACAGGTGACACCTCTGCTTTGCTGACAATTTCTGGCAGAAATCTAGACATCCCAAGATGAGCAATATCCAAAGGCGTGATGGTAGTGCGAGTCACCACGTGGTGACCAATGCCTCGCCTAACCTACATACAGCTCACCTCTGTCGGAGCGAAATCCATCTTACTTCCGTAGTCGAAATGGAAACAGCTTAAGCCTCTCCTGAAGCTCCACCGTGTACAACGTACCCGCAGATTTAAAAAGCTGACGGTGGAATATGTTCCTGGCCCACTGGATGCTGAACTCTTTTTATCTCAAAATAGTACAGCCACCATCAAAGCCTCTGTAGGGCAGGCGTCCAGGGGCTGATCTGAGTGCTGCTGACTGTGTGTTTGAGGAGGTGTGCCAGAAAGCCTGATGCTGAAGCTGTCCTCCTCAGCAGTCAGTACACAGGGAGCCACAGGATGCCCCCTGAGCTTAGAAACCAGGCCACTGTTCAAGAGTAACATTGCAGCGGGGTGGTGGTGGTGGTGCAAGCCTTAATCCCTGCACTGGGGAGGCAGAGGCAGGTGACTCTCTGTGAGTTTGAGGTCAGCCTGGTTTACAGGGTGAGTTCAAGGCCAGCATGGTCTACAAGAGTGAGTTCCAGGACTAAACAGAGAAACCATATCTCAAAAAAGAAAAAAGAAAGAAAAAAAAGAAAGGAAGGAAAAAGAAAGAGTAACACTAAGGAGGCTTTCATGGCTAATCTTGGTTGTCAGTTTGACACCTGGGAAGAAGAAACCTCTACTAAAGAATATTTTCCACCAGATTGGCCTGTGGGCACATTTGTGGGCTATTTTGACTGCTCACGGACACAGGAGGGCTGTGACGTGTTCTTCTGACGTCTGCAGCCACCTGCACACATGGGACAGACAGACTTGGACAGCATTAAAAAACAAAACAAAACTGGCCGAGCAACATTCCTTCATGGTTTCTAATTCAGTTCCTGCCTCTAGACTCCTGCTTTGAATTCCTGCCCTGCCTCCCTCAAAGATGGTCTGAAACCCGTAAGCTGAAATAAACCCTTTCTTTCTTCCCCAAGTTGTTTTTTTTTAAATCATGCTGTTTTTCACTGCAACAGAAAGCAAAGGAGGATGAGCAGCATGAGTCTGTGTTGGAGAGGCAGACCTGAGTTCAAATCCTGGGTTTCACTTACTTTCTATGTAATGTAGAACAAATTCTTTCATTTCTTAAAGCCTCGGAGCATTTTGTGAGTCTGAAACTTGCCATTAACATTTTGTCAGTTAGTTCAGGGGCTGGAGAGAGGGCTCGGCAGCTGAGAACCATACATATGTACTTACTTTGCAGAGGGTGAGAGTTCGGTTTCCAGCACTCTCATCTAGTGACTCACAACTGCCTGAACTCCAGTTCCTTGGGCACCTACACTCACAGAGAAACATACTCCCTCAAAAAACCACATAGACAATTAAAAAAAATAAAAAACAGAAGGCTGGAGAGATGGTTTGGGGATGAGACCACTTACTGTTCTTGCAAAGGACCCGGGTCTAGTCCCAGCACCTACGTGTGGCTTATAGGCAGGCATCTGAGACTCCAGTCCCAGGAAATTCAGCACCCACTCTGACTTCTGCAGGCACAAGGCCTGCATACAATGCTTATATATACACGCATGCAGGCAAAACCCTCATACACATGAATAAGAATAAAATCTTCTAAAAATTCTAAAACAACTACTAAAAAAAGAAACTGGCAGTTAATATTGCAGTTTCTCAGATACCTTAAGAACGGGGTGTTCCCCATGTGGGCATTATGGCTCCTGAAATCTGTAACTCCACTATTAGTTGAGATGTGTCTTTTAGTTATTTATGACAAAATTACGTGTCTTGAGATTGTACTTTTTATGTAGGTGTGGTGGTAATGGGATCAAATCACATGAAATTTGATGTACTAGGCAAATGCTTTACTAACAAACTACATTCCCAGTCTACATATGTATGCAACAGGAGCTCACTATGTAGCCCAGAATGGCACTGAATTTATGACTCCTGAATCAGTCAAAGTGCCGGATTATAGTCATATGCCAACAGTCCTGGCCTGAAAGTATATTTAATAACCCCAAAGACAGGACGGTCATTGGAGTGGTAGAGCAGGGTAGCTGACATGTTTCTCTAGCCTATATATGTGTGTATACCACATATACATATCTCCCCTCTTTTCCTCTGTCTCTCTGTCTCTGTGCGTGTCTACACACACACACACACACACACACACACAAGTAAAATTGAGCTGGAAAGATAGCTAATTGGTTAAGAATGCTGGTTGCTCTTCCAGAGAACCTGGGTTCATTTCTCAGCATCCATAGGGTGGCTCACAGCCATCTGTAACTTGAGTTCCAGAGGACCCAAAATCTTCTGCTGGCCTCCAAGGGCATCAAGGCCATGTACATAGTAAGAAGACATAGAAACATGCAGGAAAAACACCCATATACATACAATAACAACTAAAAAGTACCTGCTGACCAATAGGCCAAATAAAAAAAAATATGTACTGACCATTCTATGCTTTATCTTCAGGTGGAAGATTTACTAAGGTAATTTAAAGCCTGGGAGTTTTGTAAACTCTACTTAGTCTGTGTATATTCAATGATTACAGAATAAACTAAGAAATAAGGACCACAGGAGTGGCATTAGTTAGACTAATAAGTACCAAATTAAAGGAACTATTGAGAGAGCATGAGGAACATGGTCTGTTGCCTATTTAGCATCCTTTCCCAGTGCATCCTTTCTGCTTGATAATCCATTCATTTATTTACCCTTCCCCCACACTGTTCCTCCAGTTCCCAAGAGGACTTAGATGGCTTAAGATACGGAGTTTATTTTATTTCCACCTTCTCCTCCCACCCCAACCTCTGGATATCGATTGGGGTGAGCGTGTGACCTAAATTGTTCAGCCAGAAAATCTCAGGACTTGTTCAGAAGGCTGTGAAGAAGCTCTCTTTTCTGCACAATTCCCTGTGAGGATACAGCACAGGACCTGAGCCTGCACACAGCCCGCCACAGTCACATCAGAATTGCCAAGAGGATCATACTAAAGATTCAAATGGACAGCTGAGGTGGCTCAGCAGGTAAAGGTGTTTACTGCCAAGCCTGACCACTCAGTTAAGCTCAGGGACTCACATGCTGGAAAGAGAGACCCGCTGGTGACCTTCACATGCCCACCATGAATGAGCATGAACTCTCATGCATGCACACACGCTGTGATAAGTTATATTTATCTATTTATTTGTTTATTTAATTAATGTATTTGAGTATTTTGCCTGTGTGTGCCTGGTGCCTGAGGAGGCCGAAAGAGGGCGTCAGAGTCCCCCAGAACAAGAGTTACAAATGATTGTAAGCTGTCATGTGACTGCTGGGCATTAAACCCGGGTCCCCTCTAAGAACAGCAGGTGCTCTTAACTGCTGAGCCATTTCTCCAGTCCCTACAATCATTTTTTTTTTTGATGTGAAAAAAGTCTTGATTGGAATCAAGCCTAGTTTCTTCCCTTTTAAGTGTAAGACTTTTCCAACAAGTAAGTTTATGAATACTATTTCTCTCTCTTTTTTCCTAATACCGAGTGTTATGGTTTAAATAAAATGCTGCAGGTCCCTGAGTGGCAGCAGCAGGTAGCAGGTCCCAAGACCATGGCGGGGTCACGAAGGCAACCAGTCCCAGGCAGGGAGCCCCCGAGTGGCCCTTGGGCCATGAGGGCCAGCAGGTCCTAGGCAGAAGCCATATGGTGGGTGAGAGACCCAGAATAGCAAGTCCCAGTCAGGCAGCCTCCAGGCAGGTGAGAGACTGAGATGGATAAGCACACTATACAAAGTGAGGTTGGATATTTATTTAGTGGGTTATGAAAGGGGAGGGGAGAGGGAGGGAGAAGGAGGATGAGGAAAGAAACAGAGAAAGAGGGGGGGAGGAAGAGCAAGGTGGGGGAGAGGAGAGGAGCCATGGCAGCAGCTACCTCTTTGGGAGAGAGATGGAAAGGGAAGGGATTGGGCTGCAGGCAGGAAGGAAGATCTGGCTGCCTCAGCAGTGGACAGGGGAGGGAGTGGGAAGGGCTTGTCTCTTAAAGGGACAGGACAGACCATTACACCGAGGATTGAACCCAGAGTTAAACCAATGAGCTATACCTCAGTATGCATTCTTGTTTAAGTCAGTTTGAGTAGACCTTTCTGTTATTTATAGTGAAACAGCTAATGAGACAGGGCTAGCTATCATCCTAACAAATTCATCCTAAAAGAGTTATAATGGCTGGCATGAGAAAGTTCCAGAAAGAGTTACAGCAAGTACATTGATGGCAGCATTATTATTTTAAATGGAATTTATAGCAACTACCCTATGTACTTAACAATGGATTGTTAATAAAAAAAAGAAAAACAAAAGAGAAGAGATCCATCTCTCCCCATATGATAAGAGTAATACATGTTCATTATAGAAAATATATCGAGGTGTCCAAAGCAACTGTTTATAATTCTACTATCCAGAAAATTAATATGTTGGTTTATTTTCTTCTAGTCTACTTTAAATGCATAATTAAAATACTCTATGTAGGCAATTTGCATTACGTTTTAAAATAGTTTATCATATCTCCTGGGGTCTGGTGACTCATTCCTGTAATCCTAGTACTAGGAGGCAGAAGCAGGAGGAACAAAAGTTTGAGGACAGCCTCACCTATACAGTAAGTTCAGTGACAGTCTGGGTACATAACTGTTATGCCCAGTCAGTGAGGACCCCAAAAGACCACCAGCGAGACCAACTCACCGAAATGCAAATACAAGGTTTATTGTGTGTGCGTTACAAGCCAGCAGGGACCTCGCCAGCACAGCAATGAAAGGAGGTACCCCGCCATTCTAGAGGACACTATTTAAAGGCAAAACCCAGAAAAGTTACATTAGCCAGGTGTGGTGTGATGGGTTCAATCTTGATTGGCTGACATTTGTCAAGGAGTGTCCTGGTGAAAAGCGATGGGTGTGTGCTGGCGGATGATCCTACCTACAATGGTTGGAATGTTAGAAATTTCCTTCAGCCGGTCTGTTCTCAGGTGGTGCCTGGATAGTCTATTGAGCTTGTCATGGCTGAGTCCTACAATAACAGTACTTGTGTCTCCTGGAAACTAAGAACTAGGAAGAGAACTGCCTGCAAAAGACTCTGAGCTCAGTCTTCAACTTCAAAAGAAGGAAGTAAATAACTAATCTCTCAAATGCATTTATTATTAAACATTTGTTCTCATCTTAGATTATTTTCTTAGGCTAGAGTCCTGGAAATGAAGTGAGTACAGGGTCCATATGGATACGAAACTACATAATGTATACAAAAGAAATTTGTAAATTGAAAATTACTGTTCAAAATGAGCTATTATTGATCTTTTGCCATCTCTGAACCCTAACTTTTTCTACTCTCCCAGACAATGATACATGACTTCCTGCCATCCTTTATCAAGCACTAAGTACTGTGTACTGAGCTAAATACTAGCTAAAATTCCTTCCCTTGGGTTGAGATAAACAAGGTCTACCCAGTAACAGTCTCCTCCAAGATTGAAACATTTCATCCTGCAGGGACGCTTCTTAAGCAGCTCAAAATAGCTTCAGGAAGTCCCTGAAAGTGACCAAATTCACTAGGCCCCTCCCAGTAAGAATGGGGGAGGGGGCAGAAGCTGAGAGCCCCACCTCAGGCGGAAAGAAAGTGAGCCCAAAGAAGACTCCAAGATCAGCTGTGCTGCCTGGAAGAGCTTTAGACCAACCCAGGTACCTCTCCAAACTGCTGAGCTGCTGGCAGGCTGTACAGTGTGCTCCAGGTTTCAAGCTGTGTGAGCCATCCATCACCCACGCTGAGGGGGCCTTAGTAAGGCTGCTATCTAGGAGTCATTTCTGCTCCTGTAAGTAATACCAATTAACACTCATCAGACTTCATCAAATTGGACTTCTGTGATATACCCATACTTTGGTCTGTCTTGGGTTCCCTATCTGGGGTAAGTAAATGTACGTTGCATTTTCTTCAGACAAGGTACGTCATACAATACCTCCCTTCTTAGTCACTCTAACTCCTCTCCAAGGCCGTGTGCAATTAAGGCAGAGCTGACCAAACAGGTAGTAGGGAGATGCTAGATATTCAAGGGAGGGTCACATGACCCTTTCCACCCTCCAGGAGGGGATGTAAACATTCAACAAACCCAGCTGGATAATTCTTGTGCAACCTGACTTAGCAGAATTCCCCAAGATGGTAGTTGCTTGGTTAGGATAGCTACACACAACAGCATAAGCACTTTCTCCATCATCATGTGTAATGTTTATGAAAGAAACCATTGCTAAAGAGGTGATATCATTCTAGTTTTTAAAAACAGCCCCAGGTGATGGTAAACTCCTTTAGTGCCAGCACTTGGGAGGCAGAGGCAGAGATAGAAGGATCTCTGTGAGTTCCAGGCCAGCCTGGTCTACAGAGTGAGTTTCAGGACAGCCAAGACTCCACAGGGAAACCCTGTCTCAGGGTGCGTGGGGAGAGAAAGAATGTCAACCTTCATTGAGATACATACAGCCAGGAATGACAGAGCAGGGACAGGGGTTCTGAACTGACCTGAATCTAAAGTTCACCCGCTGTCCCACTATGCATTCTGCACAGCTCTCAGCTCCACTGAACACTTAAGCCCTTGCATTTCTTCTGCATCCCTGAAGACACAGACTAAGGGCAGCTTCTAACCCCTGTCATTCCTGTCTCCACCCTGGTTCAGATTCCTATTACGTGGTCTCTAGGTTACTGCAGTCTCTTGTGCAATCTCTCTAATATGTTCTTCAGCACAGAGTGATCTTTCTAAACTGCACATCTGACAGTCATTTTAATGGTTTTCTATAGCCGTCAAAATAAACGGTAAAATCTTTGTCCCTCGGGGTTCTTCTTCTCCTTCGTCCATGTGTTGTGACACTGCTTCATGTCCCGTGTCAACGCCTATACAGATGACTTTGTGCTTTTTAAATTCCACATCTTAAGGTCATGATTAGAAAGATTAGAAAGTATATATAGAGAGGTATAAGGATAACCTGAGTGTCTGGAGACATCGTCACAGTCAAAAGAGTTAAAGAAGGGGTCATATTTATAACAAAGGAAAGGATCTGAGAGTGAGGGGCCACATGGAGAATGACAGTGCCTTCGGATGTATGAGGACTATCTGCTCAATAGAAAGACAAAAATTTGGAGGCTGGGCATGTAGAATGCTTGATAGACGATGTGCCTAACACCCACAAGGCCCTTGGTTCAGGCCTCAGCACTACATAAACCAGGTAGGTGGTAGCACAAACCGAAAAAAGTTCAAGGTCATTTCTCAGCTACATAATCAGTTTCAGCCAACTAAGGGTAAATAAGACCCTGTCTCAAAATAAGAGACATATTTCAGTAGAGCTGTGGGTTTTTCCACCTTTTCATTACATATGTTGTAGCTTCCTTGTTTTTCTTTAGAGACTGGGGTCTCAAGACATTACCCAGGATAGTCTTGGACTTTTGGGGGTCAAGTGATTCTCATCTCCCAGTCTCCCTTCTGACAAGATTCCCAGTGTTCACTTCTGAGCCCAGCTTCATTATGGATATTGTAGAAGGGACTTCTTCACAGGATAGGATGATGGCCTAATGCTTTCAGTTAGGAATATTCTTAAGACGAGCCTCTCCACCGATGCAAATAATTCCAATCAGAACAAATTAGACTGGATAGATGCCCATGTTTACTGCAGCGCTCCCGGGTGGCTGGGAAAACATGGTGGGGGAAAGAGAAAAAGGGGGAGGGGCGCTGGAGGGGGAAACTACGTAAAACCCAAAACCACGTGTTCTTTTTCTAGGCAGCAGCCTAAATAGCCTGTGGGAGTGGTCCTGACCCTCTCTGGGGAGGGGTCAGTGTTTGCTGGGCTTTTCCGGAGCTGGAGTCCGGACCAAGGTAGCTCCCAGAGGGAGGGGGCTTGAGATGGAACTTTTTGCTCCATTGGCGCCCCTTTGGCACCCCAAGGATGAATGCCAGGGGCTGGGGTGACACTTTCAATCAATCACTTTCTTTTTTTAAAAAATTTTTATTATTTATTATGTATACAATATTCTGTTTGTGTGTATGCCTGCAAGCCAGAAGACTCCATTACAGATGGTTGTGAGCCACCATGTGGTTGCTGGGAATTGAACTCAGGACCTTTGGAAGAGCAGGCAACGCTCTTAACCTCTGAGCCATCTCTCCAGCCCTCAATCAATCACTTTCAAATTCTTTGATTTGGGTATCTCAGAGTGAGGGCCTTCAAGTGTCATATAGAAATGGCCATGGATACCAATTTACAGTGGAGGCAGTTCCTGCCTTTGAGATTTTCATCAGCATTTTACATTTCTGTACTGGAGGCAGAAGATCATTCTAATTCTTAGAATTAGACCAAAAAAGAACCCCCCAAAAATGACATTATTATAGACACCTGAGAAAAACAATCACAGCATAGAGGTAGAACAAACCAAGTAAAGTACAAGCACGGCTTCTTTCAAGGGGACTTGGGAGCAGCATCAGATGAAGGAAGCCAATCAGGCTGGCTTACCCACTTGGACCACTCCTCCCCTCATCACTTGCAGCTGGAGGCAGTTTTTCTACAGCGCTAGCAAACACTAAGCTTCGAGGCTGCCCTTTTGCCCCAGTCTTTTTTCTAAAGCATTGGTGAGAGCCCCAGCAGTCTTGTCCAAGAAGCCTTAAAACCCAAACCAAACCAGATCCGTTTGCTTCAAGCCTGCAAGCCAGAGTCTTAGTGGAACAAATCAGCACTTTCATTGTATGTTTTAAGTGTTATCTTCAGGCATTTGATCGTAGACATACCTACATGTCTAGGATATATTTCTACTCTGATTAGTGCCAGCGATGCCATCTTTGAAAACAAACAATATTCACATGTTTACTCTTGGGCCTCAAATTTGGGACTATACCCTGATAAAAAGCACTTGATGTTTGTCTTCTTTGACAAATCCTTGTTCTAGTTTAGAACAGCAGGAATTAGAAGAAAGGCTTTGCAAATGAAAATCTCCACATCCTCATTATCCACTCATGTGGTAAAGCCATGACTCACATAAGGCCAAACCTGCTAAGGCCAAACCTGTTCTACTTCAAGCAGCGCCATTGTTTCCCTGAGAAGTAATTCCACCTGCTCTGCTTAGTGGCAGAGCGAACACTGAAGCCTTCTAAGCCGGAGAGAAAGATAGGCTGGCTAGATAACTTTCGAACACCTCCCGAGTCATGTTTTTAATTAGCAGCAATCACTCCTGGGAGAAATCTCATTGGCTGGGATACCGTCAGTGGGCAGAGCTCCGAGTCATCGCTATAGAGGTTTCTCTGTTTATTATTAGAAGTGTGATTTTACAGGAGATCACAAAGCCGCATTCAAATGTGAGAGAAAAGAAAGGCAAGGTGTTGATGTATTTTCATGTGCCCACTGAGGGACTTATCAGAGTGTCTTTTTGACAAATCAAAAGCCAAGCAGGGAGCATCTCTAAGAGATGACTCTACTTGTTAGCTCTTCTCACTGAACAGCCACTTACACCTCCCACAAGTAGCTTTTCTCTTTACAAAGAAATGACCAGTGATCACGTCTCCAAGGTCAGCATTCCCATCCTAGTCTTCATACTACTTGACTTTGTCTAATTTTCTATTCTCTGCTACCCTGCCTGACATTGATTGGCTAGAAAAATAACATCTTTCTGATTTTTTTCTGCTCCTCTTGTTGTATTTCCCATTAGCTATCTCACAGATTGAAGTGATAAACTTTGTGTAGGTAACTCCCCAAATTCTAACCCTGATTCCAACATCCCTCTGGGCATCGTCCTCCAAGTACTTGAGGCATCTTCTATAGGCGCCGTCCCTGGGATGTCACATCATCTGCCTCCCATATCATAACCCATACTTTCTCTCTTTCTGCCAATGACAGCAGCAGCAGCAGCAGCAGCACATTTTCCTAGCTGCTCTGTTTGGACATTTGAAGTTCTTTTTATTCCCCTTCTTTACCTCCACTGTATACCATGGTTTCTCAGGCAGCAACTGAACAAGAGATTCCCTTTGTCTTTGTCTCCATCCAATCCCAGTGCCTCTCTATCATATGTCTATGCACTTGGTTCCTTGTGTAGCTGTCACATTCATTCTGGCTTAAAAAGACCAGCTCTGGGGGAGCTGGAGAGATGGCTCAGAGGTGTAGAACACTGGTTGTTCTTCCAGAGTTCAACTCCCAGCACCCACATGGCAGCTCACAACTGTCTATAATGGGATCTGATGCCTTCTCCTGGTGTGCAGGTGTGCATGCAGACAAAGCACCAATATATATGAAGTACACAAATAAATGAATCTAAAATAAAGCTCCTATTGCGCTATTTTTGTTTTGTTTGCTTGTTTGTTGAGACAGGGTTTCTCTGTGTAGCCCTGACTGTCCTGGAACTCTCTCTGTAGACCAGGCTGGCCTTCTTATCTATACCTTCTTGGGTAAACAAATCAACTCTCCTGTCTTTGCTTTGTATTAAAAACTCTCCTCTCCAATAAAGCCAAATGCTCATACACTCCCTTACACACTCCCTGGCTTCCCAGGGCCACACTTGGCTTGGATTGTTTCTTCCACGCTGTTTGTTCTCCCCCGACACGGCTTATGTACAACTTGTGTGCATGCTCGCTGTACATGCCCAGGAAGTCTCTTGTACCCTCTCTTTCACACTCTCTGGCTGAGGTCCTCAGCACAGGTGTGACTGACCTCCTCCTCCTTCACACTCTCATCTTAAGAAACTCCAGTTTTCCTCTTAGGCTGGTTATGACTTTCCACCCGGCACAATACTTAAGCATGCTCAATTTTTCTTCTCTCTGCCAGATTTTAAAGCTCAATACGTTATACATCAATTCAACAGCTTTATCGGTATGGAACCCAGGATCTCATCCACGCTAAGCACACACTGTGCCACTAAACTATGCATGCTTCTGACCTAGCAAATACTTTTTGAATGCTCGTTAAGAATAATCCCAATGCTAGACTCTGAAGGTAGTAGCCCTTCAAGGGCTTTGTGGTACCAACAAATGGTGTAGCAGGGGGTAGGTGTGTGTCTTTGGAGAGACACTAAGGTGTTCTAAATTCAGCAAGGAAAATGACAATGACCAAATTACCCCAAAGGAAACAATACATGGACCAAGTCTTTTTTTTTTATTTTTTAAATATTTATTTATTTACTTATTATGTATACAACATTCTGTTTGTGTGTATGCCTGCAGGCCAGAAGAGGGCACCAGACCTCATTACAGATGGTTGTGAGCCACCATGTGGTTGCTGGGAATTGAACTCAGGACCTTTGGAAGAGCAGACAGTGCTCTTAACCACTGAGCCATCTCTCCAGTCCCTGGACCAAGTCTTAAATACTGAATCAGCCAAAGATATCAGGAAGAAGACAACATGCAGCAGGAAGCAGGTGTGTGAAGGCTACCAGCATTAGCCAAGGAATATTAGTCATTTGCATTTCTTTCCCTTGCTGCAATGGTCCCAGCAGCGGTTAAACAGGACTATTCCATTATGAACATCCACAAGCATGATTTGTAATGAAACAACAAGTGCATGCAAGGAATTATCAGAAAGTAAATTTTTCTTACCCTTTTTGTTGTTAGCTGCTCTATAATAAAAACCGTGGTGGCAATATAGCTATAGTTTAGTCATAGAAAATGCTTTCCCAAAGAAATAGGGTCTCCATGTTGCTCGAGGTGCCCTCCCTCCAGTTGCAGAGCCAATGGGTGCCTTGCCTCAGCCGTCCGAATAAGTGCAAGTATACGCGACGCCCCCTATGTTCAAGTTAGGTATGGTAATTTAATGTTCTAATTTAGCTAAAAAAAAAATCTGCAAGTTTGTTTCCAATTAAAATTATTTTTCCGAGGTTGGTAGTACAGGCCTGCAAAATCTCATTCGGGAAACAGAAACAGGAGTGTCACGAGTCAGAGGCCAACCTGAACTGCAACGAACAACAACGTTGTGGGGTGTTGTTGTGTTATTCCTGTCCATCATATCCAAGAATTGAGAAACTAATACTTTGGAGCACCGATTCTTTTCTTTTCTCTTTTTCTACTTACCAATCCATTTTTTAAAAAATCCTTAAATTCTTCTCACTCTTACATTTCTTAGAGATCAACAGAAAATAAAATCCATGAGCCAAAAACCCAAACAAAACTAAAAGCAGGGAAAAGCTTATAGAACTAAATATGGATTCTAGCATTAACAGCTGAACAGAGAATGTGATTTTCCTTTAAATTCTTAGCAGAGGATAAAGTGTAGAAACTGGACACTTATGGATTATTTCAAGCCCAGAATCACTGACCAGAAATTACACAGTTGGATCATGGGAAAAGAGCAGGAGGAGGTTAGAAGCAACCCTCACCCTCTACTGGTCTGACTGAATGCTGATCCTTACTTAGGAGGACTAGTGGTTTGGGGATGTAGCTGAAGACAGAGTATCTGCAAAAGAGAAGTGTGCTCAAAGTCCTGTGTCCAGTTACCAGAGCTAGAGTAAATAAAATACTAGTGAATTAAATTTCCTAGGAAGCTTTATTAATATTTGCATATTTTGATTCCCTTAGATCATCTTAGCCTTAGAAAGTCAGAATTTCTGAGGTTTGGGTTCTTTTTTTGGGGGGGGAAGGGGTGAGGTAGGGGTTCAAGACAGGGTTTCTCTGTGTAACAGCCATGACTATCCTGGAACTCACTCTGTAGATCAGGCTGTCCTTGAACTCACAGAGATCTGCCTGCCTCTGCCTCCCGACTGTGAGGTTTGAGTTCTTTGTAATAAAGATCTTAGTTGATTCTGGAAAACAATTTCATTTGGGAGCAGCAGTCATGGACAGTCTGCATTCTCCATATATGTTGGATACATGCATGACGGATGAATAAGGAATCCTGATAGAGTTAGAAGTAGTTTTCCCAAACAAAGAAATGCACATGCCTTGCGTGTACACGGAGGATAACTGTTTTAAGAGAAAGTCTGTCTCTTAGGAAAATAGAATGAAAAGTTTATTTTAGAGCCTTTTACTTTTGTGCACAAAAGATAATAAAAAATTAAGATCTGGCACTCTTAAACCTTGGTCATTGACACGAACATAATTTGGGACAATTTATTATATGTGAGCTTCAAGACCAAGTACACTCCAACAATATCACTTAATAAAAACAGTAACATTTTAGAGTCCAGAATATTGGTGAATGTACCAATTACTTTTCATGAACACTCTTTAGTATTTAGGACTGAATAAATACAAATACAAATACAGTTTTTTCAGGAACAACTTGTTTTAAGCTGAAGACCTCTAAGTCATTTCCTATATTTTATTTTCTCTCCCACGCATTAGATGCCATTAACTATGTCTTCATAAAGGACAGAGAGACAGAGGAAAGGGGGAGGATCCAAAAAGGGGAGGGCAAGCTCTTCAGTGCCCTTATCTCTTCTAAGGGCTACTAATCCCATCATGAAACGCTCCCCATCCATGACCTCAGCTAAACCTAGTTACCTTCCAAAGGCTTCATTGACAAATGTCACGACATTTGTTCAATGTATAAATGAGAGTGACAGCAAATTCAGCATTAAACTCAAGCCAGTTCTATGGCCGCTGGATTGAATAACGCAACGTTTATTGGATGATGTCCCATTTGGAGAGGCACTGGGCACAACACACAAGTCTTGTCAGTGATGTGAGACATAGAGACCTAGCTCAAGGAGGTGGGATACAGCCCTCCCAGCATTTTGAGGTGGGTGAAAAGACATCTGCATGAAAGAATGACGATGTTTCCTGTAGGTGGATAATGGAGAACCGCGGGGATAGAGTAGGAGCAGGAAGGGCTGTGCAATGGAAAGGTGCCTGGCATCTTTGGAGAATGAGGCAGAGCCAGTTTCACCACAGCGGGACTTCTCACGTTGGCACATAGTTGCAGAATGCATCTGTAAAATACAGGGTCCTTACTGTCCTACTCAGCCCACCATGGACACTCTCCCTCTCCTGTGGGGAGGAACCCGGTTCTCTATTTGGATGAAGCTAAAGAAACGAGTCCAGGTCTCTGCAGAGGGTGGTACATAAATCACCCGCTACGGAAAGGAAACAAAGCCAGCAGAGCCCTCGTGATGGGGAGGACAAGGTGCCAGTTGTGAAATGGGGCAGCAGGCCGCTTTCCCAGGAGCCGAGATGCTGAGAAGCCTGAAAAGAGAGAGAAAGCGGGTCTTTTGCTTTAGAGATCTTAAACTGAAGAAAAACGATGCCAGAAGCCTATCCTGATACATGAGAAGGGGGGGTGGGGGGGGGAATGGCTTGTGTCTCAGTGGTCCTGGCGCCACTGGCCTCGGTGGAAGGCCTCTCTGTGCGGCAGGGGCTGCGGCGAGGCAGGAGCTGGGAAAGGACCTAAGGAGCAGAGGTCAACAGCGTGCAGACACTGCGCTGTTCTGGGGCGAAGCAAGGGCGCAGCGGTCTGGGGGAAGAGCACACCCCGTGAAGCGCTAGGGAGATCAGAACGCTGGCTTTCATTCTCCCGGGCCTCGGGGATGGTCCTCTGTAAACCGTCCTGGACTCCCAACAATTCATCCTGTTTTTAATTAAAACATTTTCCAGAACCCCCCAAAGAGGGCGGTACCCAAAGGAATATGGAAAATACCCCACCGGGGTCGGGGAGTGGGGCTTGCCCGAATCCCGAAGCTGAGGGCGGATGAAGCAGAGCCACACCGACTGATAACCGTATGTACGGGAGCCTCCTGCCCTAGGAGCAGCAACCCACAGTCCGCCCCGGGAACACTCGTGCGCCCCCCTGCCCCGGGTCCGGAGCGGGGGCGGGTCTGGCCGCGGGTGGGGGCGGGGCCATGCGGGGGCGCGCGCTGGGCGGGGAGGGGAGCGGGCGCGTCCATGCCCTGATTGGATCTGGGCTGAGCAAGGGGCGGCATCTTAGGCCAGTTATGCGGATTCGTATTGGGCCCTGCTGAAGAGGGGTGTGGTTTTGTGAAGTCAGTTCCGGTCGGTGTAAAACCCCCGGGGCGGCGGCGAACGGGCTTCAGATGCTTCTGGGTCGCGGTGCGAAAAGCGCTCTGGTCTGATCGCCTGTGAGAGCGGGAGCGTCCAGCGCCACAGCTACCCGGAGAGGGATGGCGGCCACTGGGACCGCGGCCGCTGCGGCCACCGGCAAGCTTTTTGTCCTGCTGCTGCTTGGGCTTACGGCACCCGCCGCGGCTCTGGCTGGCTACATCGAGGTGAGGACCGGGCGAGTGCCGGAGCGGTGTGTCCTCCGGCCACCGGGGAGCACGGCCTGCGGGCGGGCGTGGGTCCGCGGGCGAGGGCGCGTCGCGAGGTTAGGCGCTGCTGCGGGTTGCCTGCCCCAGCCCCCCTCCCGCGCGCCTCAGCTTGGCGCAGAGCTTAGCGCCGAGGTCGGGCTGCCTCCGTCGCCGCAGAGGCCAAATGAAAGGCGTTGGGGCTGCGGGGCCGCCCCAGCCCCCTACCCGCCGGCGGCGCCGCCGCATCCTCAGGGACACCGCACCGCGCGCCCTCCCTCCCTCGGGACGGTGCGCGCCTCGGCCGTGCGCCTTGCGGCTCAGCGGCTCTCTAAATGGGGGCGGCCGGCGCGCTGTCCCTGGTCCCCGCAGCGGTCGCGGGGCCTCGGCTTCGGGCTCGCACCTGGCAGCGGCTCGTAGCCTTGGTTGGCCAGGTGGACCTGGCAGCGGGGGATGCGGCTCCAGCCCTGGCGAGCGGCCGAGATGCCGGGGAGACTCCACCGGGACAGCGGGACGCCCTGCGCCCTCCACCGCCTCCCAGCCGTTTGCTTAAGTCTGGCAAACTAGGGAGCCGGGCTTTCCTGTTCCCACGAACGATGAGCCTTTAGGGAAGGTCCCCGCCAACACATCGGAAAAGCCTTTCAGGAGTACTTTCCCGGGGTCAGAATCCCACGGGTTGCTCTGCACCAGAGGTCACCCCTGTTAACATCTCTGCTTGCCCTGGTGAAGTGGCGGGGGTCCCTGGTGGTTGGCGGGGAGTTCAGGGCGCTGGAAGAAGCGGGTGTGGACCGCGTACTGCGGCGTGCTCTGCACCTAGCCTCACCGCAAGAACCCTCTGTCGCCGAGGGAGATGTGGGACTTTGTTTACCTGTTTTCTCGAATTAGTGCTTGAGCCATTGGGCTGGAATGTGTGTTTCTGGTGTAGTTTATTTCTTAGTGCCTGCTCCTTGTATTTAAAAACCACCGTGGCTTTCTGCATGTTGAGCTAATGTCAGAGATTGCGTTTGATTAAATAGGGATTACCTGAGAACTTTGTGAGTAAAACCCCAGCTTAGGATGTATCCATTTCTACAGAATGTGTAAATATGTCTTTGGGTAGAAGAAATCTGATGAGGAAAAATCCTCCTGGTGGAACAGCTCAAGAAAACCTTTGTATACATCCTGCTTAAAACTTTTTGACTGAGGTGGAGGAAAAGATGATAAGTGTTAAGTGGAAAATAGCTGATGTTCATATACGTGAACTTTTAGATTATTTTGCCCTCTACACAGTAAGTAGGCGGTGTCTGTGATCCCGGATAAGCTGTCTTGTGGAAACAGCTACATAAAGCAGGTAAGAGGTTGGGGGTAGGGCAATTGAGTTTTATATATTAGGTGGGACGTAATGGGTCAGGGTGTCTAAAACCATTGTTCACACTCAGCCTCACTTCCCAGTGGTGTGAGAAACCTCAGGCATTAGTGAATTCGCAGCACAGGATTCACCAGTTTTAAAGAACCCATTAACAGGTCTCCAGGGGAAAATACCATTATCAGGGTTTGTTGTTACAGGGATTCGTTTTGACTGTTAGCCACACTGGTGAGTTGAAAAGTCTCGCTAAACAAAGTAAGAATCATTTTTGCAAAACGCTTTAAAAATGGTGTTTTATGGAAACTTCGTTTCCTTGGGACTGTGTTCATTCACACTGTCATCTTTTCAAGTGGTCTTTATTTTTTGCTGACTGGCAGAATTTTACTCACGTGTGTAATTTGTACTTTCTGTTAGGCAAAGGATTGCTAAAGCCTTAATTTAGATGAGAATGGCTTAAATCAGGATGTCTTTGAGAAGGCCCTTATTGAGATTAGCCAGAGGGATTCTGGCCAAATCCCTGATCTGATCAGGTTGCTTGGCACAGAATTATTGATTGGAGAATCTTTACTGTTGCTTGGTGGTGACTAAATTAATCTCTTACACCTGTTTTTTTTTTTTTTTTTAAACCACCTCCCTCTGCTTGGGGCATTTCCTTTCATAAATCCCAGGGCAAGTTCTCTTGTGTTTGAAGTCCCACTTAGGAACGGCAAGATTTGTGCTTGTGCCCAAACTGTTCCCTTTACTATGGATGTTGAAGCATCTGAGAGCCAGAACTTGATTGCTGTGCTCCATCTGAAAGCAGTCTTTTGAGCTCAGTGTCCAGGAACCAAGGTGGAAAGACTGGAAGGTGGTGCGGACTGTAGGAGTCTATCAGGGTACTGCTTCTGTTACAGCTATGCTTTAAAAACACTGCTGGCAACAGAGGAACTCACTGAGTCTTACCAATCCGGTCCTCTTTTGTAGAAGGGATTTATTTCATTCCTGTCCAAAACTGAGCAGTCATACATAGTGTGACCAGCCACCAGTGACGTGGAATCCTGCTTGCTACATGCCTTACATGGTTGAGGAAAGAAGTGTATATTTGCAATTTTGAAAAAAAATCCTTGAAATATTTTAAAAGGTTTATTTTTTTATTTTTATGTTTGCCTATGTATCTTTGTTGAGTATAAGGCATATGTGTATCCTTGGAGGCCAAAAGAGGTTGTTGGATTAATTCTCTGGAGCTGGAGTTGCAAGTGATTGAATGTGAGCCACCTGATGTGCATGCCCGGCTCCAGACTCAGGCCCTTGGGAAGAGCTGGAAGCGCTCTCAATCAGAGCCATTTCTCCAGTCCCTCTTTAAAATATTTGTAAGAATACATTCATTTAGTCATAGGAGAAAGTGTGGGAGTCACGTCTCTATTTTGACTGTGTAGGTCCTGTAGAACAAACTCAATTGATCAGGCCTGGCAACAATGCTTTTATCCACTGAGGCATCTCATTGACTGGGAAAACAAACTCTGAAGAAGCTTCATTTTCTGAATTTGCTTTGAAAAGTTTATTTTATGAAATAAAATGCCAGTCGGGTATTTTCCTATGAAACTGTAGCTTCTGAATTGAGATGCGCTGTGAAGTAACATATTCAGTAGGATGTGAAGACTCAGTATGAAAACTTAAAGTATATCAACTTTTATATTAATGCATTGACTAATTAAAATGCATTTACATTAATTTTCAGTTTCTTTGTGCTCTGATGTGGCTGCTAGAAAATTGATTGCTACCTATGTAAGGCCCTTTATAGTTCTTGTGCACAGGTGTGCTCAACTGCTCACGGCTGGTCCTGCACATTGTCAGTACAACTGAATATATTGCAATGCTACCGCCTACCCCATAGTCTTGCTTCAAGTTGTTGACATGGGCCCTAGTTTTGTGGGGGGTTTTTTTGGGTGGGGGGTGGCCTTTTTTTTTTTAGCACAATTTTGAATGTTATTTTTTCCCCTTGTTAACATTTTTCTTCAGTTCAAATTGTATTAGAAATGACCCCAAGCTTGCAAAAATGCAAAATTGTGCAAACAGCGCTCATGAAATTTACCTGCACTCAGCATCAAAAATTTTGGTGATGTTTCCATTTCCAGATAGATGATGTATAGGAGCTTTGCAAAATGGCGCATTCTGCATATTGAAACTGGTATCAGCACTTATTTTTAATTCTCTTAAAATGAATTACTTACAGAAAATAACTTTTCTGTGTACTAAAGGTAAGAGCTAATCTCTGTTAGATTGCAGTTGCCATGGAAGGGCCAGTTGAGAAGAGAATTCTAAATTGCCTCTAATTTGATTTTCATGTTTTTTAGTGTGATAAACTAGATTACTTCAAAGCTTAATTGAGTTTAGTATACTGTACCTTGATTTATGGCTTAAATTGAAAAGTAGACCATGTAGATGCATTCAGATAGGAAGGGATTCCAGTCCTGTGTATCAAGTACAACAAATATTTTTGCTGAGGGAATAATTGTTTTTTTAAACCATCGTGAAGTGTTGTAGTTTTGAGAAGTGAGTTTTTGTCTTCTCTCTCTCTCTCTCTCTCTCTCTCTCTTTCCTCTCTCTCTTGAGATGGGTTTCCACTATATAGTTTTGACTGGCCTGGAACCTTGCTATGTAGACCAGGCTGGCCTCAAACTCACAGAGATCTGTTTCTGGCCGTCCAAGTAATGAGATTAAAGGCATACTACCACGGCCAGCTGAGAAGTAAAATTTTTTTTTCTGGTGAGAAATGAATATTAAGACCTAAAAGAATGCTAGAAAAGTATTCTGCCCTGATTTGTATCTCCAGCTGTTTTATTTTTTTTTATTTTTATTTTTTTTATTTTTCGAGACAGGGTTTCTCCGTAGCTTTTGGTTCCTGTCCTGGAACTAGCTCTTGTAGACCAGGCTGGCCTCGAACTCACAGAGATCCACCTGCCTCTGCTTCCCGAGTGCTGGGATTAAAGGCGTGTGCCACCACCGCCCGGCTGTTTTATATTATTTAAATGAGGTTGTCTTAAACTGTATTTGCTTTCATTATTGTTGCTATTACTGTATGTGTATGTGTGTTTTTGCCTGAATGTATATCTATACCTTGTTCATACTTGCACTAGAAGATGTCAGATTAGGATTCCAGAACTTTGGGAACTGGGTGGTTGTGAGTCCCTCTGGGTGCTCGGGATTGAACCCGTGTTCTTTGGAAGAGCAACGGTGCTGTTAACTACTGAGTCATCTCTCCAGCCCCTGTAATGTTTTAAAATAGGAAGCTTAGAAAGCTGACTATTCCTTTATTATTTGTCTAGTAGTACTAACCGCTTATTGGTTCTGTGCAGGATGCCAAATGATGCGGTAGTGGAAGCTGCATGCATCTGTTGCTTCCTGCTGTCCAAATGCACTTGCATGTGTTTTCAGGATTTCATTGGCAGCATCAGGGAACTGAAATTAGGGAAAATACTGTACCAAATGAGCGATGCTCCCCACACCAGTTTAGTCTGGTGAAATAGGTATTCTCACTACCACCCAAAAACTGACCCCAGTAGATTCCAGGGTTTGATGGTCATACAATCTGGCCAGGGCATGAGTCTGTCTGTTTTATTCTAAGTTCACTGCTTTTCTTTCCTGATGTTTCTGGCTCTAGGTTTCTGTAAATTCATGCAAATTATATTATGAACTGATACACACCAACCTCAACAACTCTTTCATGTCATTATACGGAACTTTGCCATTTTATATATTTCCATTGATTATAAAAACCTTTTGGTGATTTTTTTCATAAAGTGCAAACTCTTTTATAGTAAGCTTGTTTTATCTTTGTGTTCTAACACACACACACACATACACACACACATTACAGCATTATTCACTGTGAGGTGGTTGTATCAGAGTTGGCGGTGTGGCTTTATTCAGGGAAGAGGCTGCCGGCTCAGGATGTATTTTACAAATCTTGGTCAGTGAGCTGTGTAATTAGTAAAATTGAGGTTCAGACAGAAGTTACTTAAATTTCGGCATGGGATAGCTGTAAAGCTAGTTAATTGAGCAACTCACCAGCAACCTCTTTACTCTGCCTTCCTGAGACTCACTTCTCTGAAGATGGTAATGTCCAGAGGAGAAAGTTGTCTTGTGTGTCTCCCTTTGTGGCGAAGAAACATTTCCCAGTTTGCTGGCAAGAGACTCCTTAAATGTCACTGGCCAAAATAAGTATTGTGTGCTTTTAACCAGTGCAAGGCTGTGTAGAAGAGGGATAGGCCAACTTCAGTAGTCTCCGATCCCTTTGGAGAACAAAGCAGCCTTGAATCAGATTGGACTTGGTTTGAAGAGTTATTGATGGTAGCAATCCAGTGTCTGTTACAAGAGCACTCTCCACTTGGGAAGCCCTATATGTGAGTTGTCTTAAAGAGAAACAAGTATTCCTACCTACCGAATTACTCTGAGTTAAAAGTTAGCGGATGAGATGGAATGCTTTGTTTACTGACGCAATGCTCCTCCTTATTTGAACCTATTGTGAGGATCTCATGAGGTAAGAATGTGGAAAGCACAGTCAACATGCCCACTCACTTGCTGGCCTCCCTAGCAGGGCTTTTCGCAAGTCGTTTGTTGTTTTGACGTTTTCTGAGAGAGCGCTCAGGTGTACCTGTGTGCATGCGTGTGCATGTGTGTGTGGAGGGGCGGGCAGGAATCAGTTCTCTTTCAGCACATGGATCCCTGGGTATTATACTCAGGAGCAAGTGCCTTTACCTTTGGACCGTCTCAGTGCTGCCCCTCCCCCACCCCAGGTCTCAGCCCAGACTGGACTTGAACTTCCTGTGTGACAGAGGATAACCTTGACTTTTTTTGTACTGGATTTTTTTTTTTCTTTTGGGCCACCAACCAGCTCCCACGGAGCTGACTTGGAGTCTCATTAGTTATGAATGTTCGACTTAGCTTATGCTCGTTTCTGGCTAGCTTTTTTCTTTAACTTAAATTAACCTGTTTCTCTTCATCTACGTTTTACCTGGATTTTTACCTTTCTTTCTGTATGTCCTGCTCTGTATCTGCTGACTGGCTGGCCCTGGGCGTCTCCCTCTTTTTCTACCTTGGTCTCTCCTCTCTAGCTCAGATTTCTCCCTTTATTCTCTCTGCCCACCAGTCCTGCCTATCCCTCTCCTGCTTAGCTACTTCAGTTATTTAATTAGACCAATCAGGTGCCTTAGGCTGGCAAGGTGAAAGGGCAACATAGTTAAACAAATGCAGCATAAACAAATGTAGCACATCTTTGCATTGTCAACAAAGGCAGCAGAATCAAATTCAACACACCTTTGCGTAGTTAAAAATAATATTCCACAGCACTTTTTTTTTTTTAATAAAGAAACCAAGTGTCATTGTGTATCCCTATCTGGCCTGGAGTTCCTTTGTATACCAGGCTGGCCTTGAACTTAACAGAAATCCCCTTCCTCTGCCTCCCCATTACTGGGTTTAAAAGTGTGCAACACCACGCTCAGTTTAACCTTTGACTTTTCTCTTGCTTCTACTTCCTTTGCTGGAGTTAACAAGTGTGTGCCACCTGGCCCAGTTTATACTGTGGTGGGGTTGGAACCTGGGACCATGACCATACTAGACACATACTCTACCAACTGAAATTTGGGCCCAACTGTCCCTTATTTTTGAGCTTTTAAAAGTTGCAAATACATAAAAGAAAGTAGCTAAGCATATTGTCATGAATCACTTCCAAGGTCCCCCCCCCCCAAAAAAAAAAACAAAAACCCCCACAAAACATATCTCCTTTCTGTCCTCCAGAAGTAACTCTCCCCAGCTATTAGGTATTTATTCTTTGCAGTCTTAGCAGATGTCCTCATTGACATTTCCTTTTTCACTTTTTAAGATCATGTAAATGGAATGACTCAACATATTCCTTACTATTTGGTGTCTTTCACTAAACATGTTTTTGAGAGTTGTTTGTATTGAGCAGAAATGTTGCTTACTGGCTTCTGTTGCAGTATTGTCTGAATAAACCACAACTTACATAGCCCTTGGACAGTTGAGTTGTTACCACTTGGAGTTAAGATGTGCTTTTTCCCTGGCTTCACTGAGAACATTTTTGTTTTCTCAGGCTCTGGAAATTGAACCCAGGGTCTCTAGCATTCTAACCACATGCTCTACTGCTGAAGTAATCAAACCCCACAAAGGATTTTTTTTTTTTTTTTGATTTTTCGAGACAGGGTTTCTCCGTGGTTTTTTGGAGCCTGTCCTGGAACTAGCTCTTGTAGACCAGGCTGGTCTTGAACTCACAGAGATCCGCCTGCCTCTGCCTCCCGAGTGCTGGGATTAAAGGCGTGCGGCACCACCGCCCGGCATCATTTTTTGTTTTGAGTCAGGGTCTTGATAGGTACCCAGTTCAGTCTTGAACTTGTGATTCTCCTGCCTCAGTCTCTTGGTGCTAGAATTGCAGACCTGGACTCCGCGGTGTCTCTCTATAAAGTGCCTTTATTTTTGATTCTGTTTTAAATTTCTGTTCTATTGCCCTCTCTGCTCTTGTGCTCAGTAATACATTTCACATTTACTAGAACAAGCCCTTTGCAACTTGGTTGTTTTATCTGTTTCTCTTTTTTTAAACCTATTTCTTTATATGTTTACCACATCACCAAATACATACCTGTTGGAATTTGCTTGGAATTGCACTGAGTTTATGGATCATTTGAGGAAATTTGACATTTCTTCCATCAGTGTTGATAATGTAAAATTGTCATTTTGTCCAATAACTTTGTTTCTGTCTAAATTCTAATAATTTACTTAGGAATGTATTTTGTGATTTGTGACTGCCCTATGTTCAGTCCGTATAAGCTTTTTTTTTTTCTTGCTTAATTGCACTGGCTAGAAAACTCTAGTAAATGTTTTATGTAGGTGAAAAAGCTAGCGTTGGTGGAGTATCTGTTATCCCTGGTCTCAGAGGGAAGCTGTGTTTACCATTTATATGATATTTAAAGATCCCAGATAAGAAGTCTTTAACTGTGTCTTGCCATATGTGTGTGTGTGCACGTGCACTGTGTGTGTACACGAGCATTATGTGTGTACATCACTGCCTGCAGAAACTAGCAAAGGATGGAACTGGGGTTATACATGGTTGTGAGCCATCAGTTGGTACTGGGAATCAAACCTGGGTCCTCTGGAAGAGCAGCTAATAATTTAACCACTGAGCCATATCTCTAGCCCTGTGAATATCCTTTATTCTCCTTCCCTCTTCCTCCCAAACTGTTACAGTCTCAAAGTCCTCTTCTTTCCCCCTACTGTTTTGTTTTGTTTTACTTATTTTTTTGGATTGGTTTGCTAAAATTTTGTTTCGGATTTTGCCTTCACGCCCCAAAGTGGGTTTGACATATGAGCCTTCACATTTAAATATATTGCTTAATTTTCAGCTATGTGGAGCTTTTTTGGTTGTCTTTGTTATTTTAAGCTTAATTGTATTATGGTCAGAGTGTTTGGTCTATTTGATAGTTGCCTTTGAAATTTCTTGAAACATTTAAAATTTTTTTATTTTATGTGCATTGATATTTTGCCTGCATGTATGTCTGTAGGAGGGTGTTGGAGCCTCTGAAACTGGAGTTACAGACAGTTATGAACTGCCCGGTGGGTGCTAGAAATTGAATCCTGGGCCTCTGGAAAAGCATCCAGCACTCTTGACCACTGAACCATATCTCTAGCCCCGAAACATGTATTACTAAAATGTTTTTTCTTGTGTGCACAAGAGAAGTTGTATATTTTGTTTATATATGTTCTAATCTTGTTTTCATGTTGTTTGGATTATTACAACACACACACATACTGTTCTATTTTTTGAGTCGTGGTTTTTCTGTGTAGCCCTGGCTGTCCTGGAACTTGGTCGGAAGACCAGGCTGGCCTTGAACTCACAGAGATCCACCTGCCTCTGCCTCCCAAGTGTGGGGATTAAAGGTGTGCACCACTGCTGCCCTGCATATTTTAATTTTCTGTAACTGAAAAATGCATATTTTAAAAATTCTCATTATTAGCCGGGCAGTGGTGGCACACTCCTTTAATCCCCTTAATCCCAGCACTCGGGAGGCAGAGGCAGGCGGATATCTGTGAGTTCGAGGCCAGCCTGGTCTACAAGAGCTAGTTCCAGGACAGGCTCCAAAGCTACAGAGAAACCCTGTCTCGAAAAACTAAAAAAACAAACAAACAAACAAAAAAACCTCATTGTGTGTGTGTGTGTGTGTGCATGCGCACATGTGCGTACCATGTGTGTCCAGTCCAGTTGCCCAAGGAAAGCACTAGATCTCCTGGCATCAATGCTGAGGCACTTGTTAGCTGCTGGATATAGGTGCTGGGAGCCAAACTTGGGTCCTCAGGAAAAATACCAAGCATTCTTAACCACTGAGGCATCTCTCTGGCCACACCACCGTTGTGATTTATTTCCAGTCCCCCCCCCCCATTATTTTTAACAAGTTTTGCTTTCTCTTTCTGGAAGAAAAAAAACTGCCTTCATACTTTAAAAACTTCTACTTAGTAAGTTTTTGCCTTTACCGGTTTTAAAAAGTACCGAACACGTGTATATGTGCATACATGTATGCATTTGTATGTGCACACATGTGCCAGAGGTTAGCCTCAAGTATCATTTCTTAGAAGCTGTCTACTTTTGTCTTTTGAGATAGGGTTCCTCACTGGGGCCTAGGGTTTACAGTTCAGGGCTGTAAGCAAGCCTCAGGGATTCTCCTGTTTCTGCTCTCCAGTGCTGGACTTACAAGCCTGCGCTGCTACACCTGCCCACTCCCCTCTGGTTTTTTGAGACAAGGTTTTTCTGTTTAGTCCTGGCTGTCCTGGAACACGCTTTGTAGACCAGGCTGGCCACAAACTCACAGAGATCTGCTTGCCTTTGCCTCCCAAGTGTTGGGATTAAAGGCATGCACCACCTTTAATTCTCCACTACCTGGCCACACCTGCCTGCCTTTCTATATTAATTCTGGTGTTTCAACGTGTGTCCTCATGCTTGCAGAAAATTACTGAAAACAAGGTTCAGCAAGCAAAGCTTAAAAGTAACTAGAGAAAAGAGCTACAGATCCTCTTCAAAGAATTTAACTAACCCTAATAAGTGACTTATAACCGTCAATACCCAGAAGTGAAATATGATCTTTCAGACGATAAAAGAGCTAGCATGATGTCTTGGTGGGTAAAGTGCTTACTATACAAGCCTGGCAAGCTGAGCTTGACTCCCCAGAACCCATATAAAGTTGGAAGGGGAGAACCAGCCCTACAAAGTTGTCATCTGACCTCCACAAACATTCCATGACATGTGCATGCCTTCCATCATACACACAACAGCAGTAATAATTTAATGTGATAAATACAAATCCTAGCAGGTAAAGGTGCTTGTCACTGAGTTTTTGTGACCTGCAGGACCCACGTGGTAGGAGACAGACTCTTGAAGTTGACCTCAGCCCTCCACACCTGTACTATGGCACATACACACCCATCCACTTTCACATAGCACATGCATACACAAGTGTTAATAACTTTCAGTTACTCTGGTACCAGGTGTGCTAGCTCTTTTATCATAGTCCATTCCTGGTCCTGAGTGTTTCAGATCACTTACATAAATCACCGTTGTCTGAGCCATCTCCCCAGCTCCTTTATCAATATTTTGTTCCTATGTTTCTATTCTTTTTAGTTTTTTAAGACAGGGTTTCTCAGTGTGGCTTTGAAGCCTGTCCTCAAACTTGTTCTGTAGATCAGGCTGGCCTCGAACTCACGGAGATTCACCTGCCTCTGCCTCCCGAGTGCTGGGATTAAAGGCGTGCGCCCCCACCGCCCGGCTTATTTTTATTTTTTAAGGTAATCTCACATAGCCCGGGATGACTTTGAACTTACTCCATTGCTGATCCTCTTTCCTCTGTCACCTGGCTTTTAGGCATGAGGTCTGCATGCGGAGCTCTTTGAATATGTGTGATTTGGTGTTTTTTCATTACTTTTAGTAAGTTTTTGGCCATTATCTTTTCAAAAGTATCTAAATACCTATTTAAATAACTCATTCTGCCTAATTATTTCTTTTCCTATAGGACTCCAAAACATATCTTAAGACATTGCCCCACTAAACTGCTGTTTCTATTTCTTTTTCTCTTTGTTTGAGGCAGGGAGTCATGTAGACCATGTCATCCTCCTGCTTCTGCCTGTTGGGTTGATGCCACAGTCCCTAGCTTGTGCCTTGCTGTGGGTGAACCCTGGCCTGATACATACTAAACAGGCACTCTGCCATCTGAGCTCTCTTTCCAGTTCTATTCATAGAATTCTCTTCGTTCCTTCCTTTTCTTTCCTTTGACAGGATTTCTCTGCATAGCACTGCCTGTTCTAAAACTGCTCTGTAGACTGGGTTGGCCTCGAACTCTGCCTTTGCCTCCTGAGTGATGGGATTAAAGTCATATGCCACCACAGCCCTGTTCATCCATTGAATTTTTTTTTTTTTAAATTTTCGAGACAGGGTGTCTCCGTAGCTTTTTGGTTCCTGTCCTGAAACTAGCTCTTGTAGACCAGGCTGGCCTCGAATTCAGAGATCCGCCTGCCTCTGCCTTCCGAGTGCTGGGATTAAAGGCGTGCGCCACCACCTGCGCCACCACCGCCCGGCTCCATTGAATTCTTAATTCCAGTTTTGTAATTGAAAACGTTATTTTTAGGTCACAGTGTGTCTTAGTTAGGGTTTCTATTACTGAGATGAAGCACCGTGACCAAAAGGGAGGCTGGGGAGAAAAGGGTTTATCTGGCTTGCACTTCCATATTGCTGTTCATTGTTGAAGGAGGGAAGCCGCTTGCTGGCAGCCCAGGGATGGCACCACCCACTATGGGCTGTGCCTTCCCCAACTGATCATTGATTGACAAAATGCCTTACAACATGGTGGCATTTCCTTAACCGAAGTTCTTTCCTCTCTGATGACTCTAGCTTGTGTCAAGTTGACACACAAAACCAGCCAGTACACAATTGAAATTCCCAATATTGTGTTTTATCTTTGAACATGTTTTGATGCCTTGGGCAGTCTGTCTGAAATTATGGTATTTGTGTATTGGGGCTGGTATTCCTGTGAATCTTTAAGTAATTAAGAAAGTAGAAATGATTAGCAGTCTTTTGCTGGTTGGAGCAGTTACAGTGTCTGGTGTTTTTCGTATCCACTGGAGCAGGACAGGAGTTAGGATTATCTGTTCTACAGATGTGTGTGCTGAGGTGAGTGCACATGAGTAACTTAACCAGTCGGACGAGTAAGTGTGAACTTGCTCTGTAATTGTGCTGACTGGAGGACAGTTGGCCTTTGAGTAGGGTATCTCAAATCAGTGTGAGTACCAAGACGTTTGGATAAGCCTAACCATTAGGCCTCATCATTTAGGTGGTCATTAGTCTTATAAAATGAAGGAAAAATATGATTTTTCAGTTTTCTTACCAAATCACTAGCATGTTAGGAATTCAGGTTTCCCATAGTAGCACAATACTACTTGAACCTGTGTGAAGCATCTCAGGTTATACTTGCTTCTTAAAATGTCTTGTTATAAATACCTAGAAAGGACTAGGTCGCTGTAGCTTAAGCTGTAGCATGAGCTTAAGTGTGTGCTAAGTGGTGTTTGGGTGCATACATGCCTGCAACACATGAAAAGTTTTTTAAAAATAGATTCTTCTCAAGTGATTTTTGTGGGAACTTCCTTAAATCCCATTAAGGAAGAATTATGTAGTTGCTATGAGCAATTTAAATACTGATAAGCAAAACAAAAACAAAAAGTAAATTGCCATCTAGATAAATAGCCTATTTTGTTTTTCTAGCCATCCTTATTTCTCAAATAGTAGAGTCCTCTTATATTTTTGCAACTCATTTTTTTTTCAGTTAACTTATTGAGTAACTTTGCAGGACATTAAATGTTTTAAAGCATCGCCTGGTTTGAAATTACTTTTAATTGACTCACCCTCATGGTCTGGAAATTTTGGATTTGCTGAAATTTTAAGTGGATAGTACTTACCCTCTGAAGTAGCCTTCCATACCCTCAATTCTGATTCAGATGCATAAACTTTGCATAAATACATTGAGTTATTTTTAGAGAAGGACTTGCCACCATCAAGTAGACTATATTTTGATGTATTTTACACATATCTTAAGGGTGTGTGAGAAAATGATAGACAAAAGTGCTTTTTTAAAAATATCAATGAAAAGCACTTGGTTGATAGATTGGTGCTTTTTTGGTGCTTTCTAGATGGAAATCTTAAATTTGGTGATCATGTGCAGTGGAATACATTAAAAACTGTAAATTTTCAAGCATTTCTCTCCCCCCCAAACACTTGAAGTAATTGAGATTTGATAATCTACCAGCTGCTAATGGCAGAAGACCTAAATGGTAGGCATATCTTGGTAATTTGACCATGTTGGGGGCGGTGACCAAAGGTTGGTGTCCTCCTCATTGACTCTCACCGTAGTTCTGAGACAGGGCCTCTTACTGAACCTGGAGCTCTCGAATTCAGCTAGATTGGTTGGCTAGTAAGCTCCAAGGAACACCCCTCTTTGTCTTGATAATTCGATTGCAGATAGCTGCTACTGTGCCCAGTTTCACGTGGGTCCTGGGGTTCCAAACATCAGTCTTCATGATTGTGCAGCAAGTGCTCGCAGCTGCTGACCCTTCTCTCTGTACACATGTTCCTAACCTTTCTCTAATGAAAATAGCAGGTAGTGGAATTTTACAATTCTTTAAGCTATAACTAAAATTATTATTTAAAAGAATATTCAGAGGACTGGAAAGATGATGGCACAGTGGTTAAGAGCACTTAGCAGAAGACCCGAGTTCCAGTCCCAGCACTCACATCGGGAGACTCACAAACACTTGCAGTCTGGTTCTGGGGGACCTGACACCCTCTTTTAGTCTCTGAAGCCATCTCCACACACGGTGCATGAGAAGCAGGCACACACCAAATAAAAAAATGCATTTACATTTTCTTTTAAAGGACTTCTGGATTTGACTGTTTAAAAGTTGAAGGTGTTGGCATGGTAATTGGTTCATTCGAAGTTCTGCATAGTTAATCATTATTAGTGAGCATGAATTGAATTGCTGTGCAAGGTGTTTTGACAGAACGTAACTAAAGGCACCATAGTTCCTGAGATGAGTGAAAAATATGATTCTGTGCGCAAAATGGCAGTCAGTGCCTGGTCAGTGTTTTAATATAGGATATTTTAATCTATCTTATCCTCCCTTTCTTTACTGATTATATAGGTTTATTTCATAACAGTTTACATCTTAGCCAAAAGATACAAAAATTCTTTAAATCACACAATTCAAAAATCCACATCTTTGTGAGTTTGTAGTAAAATATATATGTGAAATTTTATAATTTTAAAAGTTAACTTTTTATTGTTGGTAACATTTAATGTGAGATCTTTGGATATATATTCATATGTTGGTACATATGTCTGAGTGCACATGTGTAGGAACATCCTTGTTCCTCAGACACTTTCCACCTTGTTTTCTGAGACAGCATCTCTCATTGGCTTGCCAAATAGGCTAAGTTGGCTGGTCAGTGAGCCCCAGAGATCTGCTTGGCCCCTACCTGTTCTGTGGCATTTGTAATGTATGCTACTGTCCCTAGCATTTTTTATGTGGGTTCTGGGGATCAAACCCAGGTCTGTATTCTTGGGGAATACACACTCTGCCTGCCAAGCTCTCTTGCTAACACTCTTAAAATTTTAAGCACACAGCACACTATTAAGGATTAGATAGAATTGTATAGTGGATCTCTAGAACTTATGAAGAAACTTATAAAGAAACTTATACCTGTTGAATAGTAACTTTTTCTCCCCCACTTAGCCTCTGGTTACCACCATTCTGATCTCTTTTTCTCTGAGTTTTGCTATTTCAGATGACATACTCTAGTGGAATCATGTTCAGTTTTGACCTCTTACTGGTTTATTTTATGCAACAATGTCTTCCCTGTTAACTAATGTTGTTATAAAGACAGGGTTTTCTCCTTCCATTTCCATCTGTTCCCGCTCTTCCCTCTCCTTTTTGGTTGTTTTACTCCTGGTTCTCCTGCCATTCAGTTCTGGGATTACACCTAAATTTATAATTATCTCTTGTTTGCTTTTCCTTGCCAAGCATTGAAAAGGGGCCTTGTGGGCGCTAGGATAGTGGGGTACACTGTTTTGCATCTTGGTGCTACAGTGAGCACGGTCCAGATCATGCTGTAGTTCCCTCGGCCACGCAGCCATATGTGGGATTGCTGGGTGTTTGGCAATTCTGTTTTCATTTTTGAGAAATTGCCAAACTGTTTTTACACAGTGACTCTACATTCCACATTTCCATTAGCAGTTCCTGGTTCTCCATATCCTTGACAATGATTCTTTTCCCCTCAAGAGTTACTAGTTTTCAATGACAGGCATTCTAACTGTGGAGCTGCATCTTTGCTGTGGTATGGGTTTGTTAGTATGATAGCTAGTGGTACTGAATGTCCTTTCATGTTGGCTTTTCTTTGAAGAAATGTCTTTTCAAAATGTTTGTTTTCAGACTAGACAGTTTTTTTTTAATATTATTTATTTATTATGTATATGACATTCTGCCTCCATGTATGCCCGCATGCCAGAAGAGGGTACTAGATATCATTACAGATGGTTGTGAGCAGCCAGTGCTCTTAACCACTGAGCCATATCTCTAGCCCCAGACTAGACAATTTGATACCGTTGAATTGCAGGAATTTTATTTTTCTGGATATTTTATTTTTCATTTTATCTGGATCTTTTATTTTTCTGGATATGGATCAGAACAGTGATTTGCAAATACTGTCTCATGTCTTTTCAGTCTTGATAGTGTCCTTTGATGTACAGTTTTTAAATTTGATATTTTGTCTTTTTTTTTTTTTTCTGAAGCTGAGGACCGAACCCAGGGCCTTGCGCTTGCTAGGCAAGCGCTCTACCACTGAGCTAAATCCCCAACCCCAGTTTTTAAATTTGATAAAGTGAAACTTAGAATTTTGTTCCTTCCCTGTAATTACCTGTTTTAATGTAATATCTGAGAAATATTGTCATGGAGTTCTTCCCTTAAGATTTCTGAGAGTTGTAGTGTAAAGTTTACGTGTTCCATAGTTTTGAGTTAATCTGCGTGAGAATGTGTACATGTGTGCCTGAAGAGACCAAAGGAGGATGTTTAGTCCCCTTTGATTCCCCTCTGTATGCTATGAATATGTTTTGTTACCATTGGTTATTAAAGAAGCTTTTTTGGCCAGTGGCTTAGTAAAGCCAGGTGGAAAATCTGAATAGAGATATAGAAAGTAGGTGGAGTCAAGGAGACACCATGTAGCTGCCAAAGGAGAAAGACGTCCACCAACCAGAACCTTACCCATAGGCCACAACCTCGTGGTGATTCACAGATATTATATAATATATAATATATATTAATGGGTTAATTTAAGATGTTAGAGTTAGCTAGGAATATACATAAGCTGTTGGCCAAACAGTGTGTAATTAATATAGTTTCTGTGTGATTATTTGGTCTGAGCAGTTGGGAAACGAATGAATATCTCTGTCTACACCCTTCTCTGAGACAGGGTCCCTCTGAGTCTGAGCTCAGTGTCTCAGCTAGACTGGCTGGCTGGCACGCACGCTCCTGCCTTGTCCTCCCAAAGCTGAGTTCCAGGTGTGTGCAGCCATGCCCCAGCTTTTATGTGGATGCCGGGATTAGATTAGATTGTGAGTCCTTTGCTTTCCCAGTGAGTGCTCTCACCCACCAACTCATCTCCCCAGGCCCTTTATTTTATATGAAATGTAAGGTAGGGGTCCAGTTTTATTCTTAGAGGTTGCTATCCAGTCAGGACCATTTGTTTTCAAGGAGTTTTCCTTTTCCTGTCACATGGGTTTGACATCTTTGTCAAGAATCAGTTGGCCATATATTTGGTTTATTTCTGAACTCCTTTTCAAGGTTCTGAGATCCCATAATGACCTTTACGCTGGCCTTTTCTATTTCTTTAAAAAAACTGTTGAGATTTGATAAGAGATTGCACTGAGTCTGTAGACTGCTTTGGGTCATAATATTATTTTAACAATATTAAGTCTTCCTATCTGCAATTGTCAGAATTATCTTTCAGTCTTAAGAGTGAATCTCTAGGGCCTTGCCCATTCTAACCATACACGCTGCCATTGAGTTACACCCTCGGCCCCAAATGCTAAGGTCTTTAAAGCTAATCAATATAGTAATTTTGTAATCGACAGAATCAATCAAATTCTAATTTATACTTTGCCTTTTGGGTTTGCCAAACTTTGTTCTTTTAGATCGTCAGTCCTTTAGAGTAAACTAAAGTCTTGTATATTAAATTTAGGTCTTAAAAAAAAGAAGAAAAGAAAAGGAAAGGAAAAAATGCAGCCTGCAAACAGAGTGTGGCCTTGTACCTATGTTATTTTGTCCTTACCTTGTTAGACTTAAATGTATTTAAATTCTAGGTACATATTTTCATTTTCAAATAATAGGAGTTTTAATGCAAAAAAATTCTTGCCAGGTTTTGAAGAAATGAGGCTGACAACATGAGCCAAGTGGAAACAGGCTCCTTTTAGTCAGTGAAGTGCTGTTTTCTATTTGTTAGAATAGAAATATATTCTATAAAAATAGAATATAGAATCCTGTTTTCTATTTGTTATGTACAAGGCATTTGATTTTTTTCAACCCTTGTTAAAAAGGAAGAAGGAAAAGTTGGTTTAGACATGATCTCATGGTCTCCCTCACCTGTGAAGGTCTATTCTAAAATGTGCAATGGATTCCTGAACCTGCAGAGCCCTGAACTCTGTGTTTTTTTCCTGTGCATACACACACACACACACACACACGTACATACGCATGCACGCACACACCTGTGATAAAGCTTAATTAATAAATTAGGTGCAGTAAGTTATACTGGTAAGTAGTAAGCAGGGTAAGTTTAAACAATGCCGCGAATAAGTTAGCACAAATGTATCTCACTGAACTGAACTTGCCCCTTGTGATAGTGTGATATGGTATGTGAAAGGAGCATTTTATGGTGTGCATGCTTGGTCCTTGGTTTAATCGATACCAAAATATAAGTGAATGGAGGGAGGAAGAAAGAAAAAAGCAGGCTTGAGTTGCTACCGTCACCGCTTTTGTATCTAGGTGGAGTAAAGGTTACTTAAACACATTGCTGGAACAGTTAACTGAGACGGCTTCTAAATGACTTAAGGGGTAGCAACATAGGACAAAGGAATGGTTTGTGCCCTAGGCAGAAAGAAATTTCATTTTGTAACTCAGAATGGTAAGCAGTTCAGAACTTATGAATTGTTTATTTCCAGAATCTCTCTTGTAATGTTTCTAGTCCACAGTCTCTGTAGATAATGGAAACCATGGAAAATGAAACTTCAAGTAATGAGCTGCTGGTAGTTTTCTCATTCTGCAGTTCACCGCACTGTTGAATATGCTAGACGTGGGCCATAATTTGTAGCAGAGCCTTTGGTGACTTTTTTTTTTTAATCCCCTTCCCACCAGTATTTCTGCTTAACCTTGTATGTTTTTTCTTTAGAGCAACCTAGTTAGCTTTAACTGTGAATTTAGCACAACCTAGTGTCACCTGAGAAGGGAGTCTGTTGAGAGATTGCCCAGATCAGCTGCCTTATGGGCAGGTTAGTGGGGGATTGTCCAGATCGCTAATGATGTGGGAGGATCCGGCCCTTTATGGACTGCTGGTCCAGGCTTTCATAAGAGAGCTAGTCAAGCATATTCTTGAGGGACCCGGGGTTTCTTGCTGTATTTCCTAGGCTGTGAGTTCCGAGGTTATAGATAGTTCTGCATGGAACAGCAAGGCCTGCTTTCAGATTCCTGCCTTATTTCCCTCAATAATGGACTGTGATCTGGAATAGTAAATCAAATAAATCCTCACCTCCCCAAGTTGCTTGTTCTGGTTTTTTTTGTTGTTGTTGTTGTTTGTTTCTTTTTTTGTCAGTGTTTTTAATCATAGCAGAAGGAAACTAGAACAAATCTTACTTCCTCTGTCTTTTACAGAAACTATTACAGAAATGATTATTGAGGCTTTGCTAGCTTCTTCAGGGTCTACATTAAAAAACATCCTGCTGGGTGTTATTATCTTGAACGACTAATCTTGTGCATTGATAAAAGTCATAGAAACTGAATGGTCTTCAGTGTTTTCTAAAACAACAGAAGTAATACTCAGGACAGATTAAAATATCTTTAGTATTGATCTTAAAAGATTGAATATGAGCTCCTCACCAAGCAGAGCCATTGTGAATTTGTGGATATGATGTGTGTGGGTAAAGATGCTGAATCTGCGTTAGAAAATGGACCAACGAGGCCACCGTCATAGACCATTAGTGCCAGTTGGAACTGGAGTAATTAGAAATGAGTTACCAGGACTTTTTTGTTTCTGCTGTTGATGATGATAGGGCCTTATAATACCGAGAAAAAAATTAGTAGGAGTGAACTAACTGAAATCAGAGAGGGAAGAAAAAGAAACTAGAGACTTGGTCTAGGAAATCTTAAGGGCTGCATATGGGAAATTGTGCAGTCCAGCCAAGAGCTAGTTCTGGTGACAGACAGAGGCCACAGCAAGGCACACCAGGTTGAAGGTAAACAATGCTAAATATTGGGAAGGTCGGGAAAAACAGGCCTGCACAGAAAGCTCTTAGCATCTGTGCCAGAAGACCTCAAATTCTGAGGGAAAATGTAATTTCCAGACAAACTTACTGCTTAGGTATATTACCCATAAAGTGTGTACATAAAATAAAAGCCCTTTTGAGATCTGTTATGTTCGAAGTTTTCTATTTTTAGGTGTTTTTTAAGGAAGCTGTGAGCTCCTAAAACGGAAGTTAGTCAAGAAAGACAAAAATAGTGAGGAAACCAGAGGAAAGAGGAAGGAATCTCAGGACTGATGACCTCAGGCCTAGAGAACAGTGGGTCCAGATGGAGTAGGGAGGTGGAAAGTGGGAGGAGTGTTGGCTTCAGGAAAAAGCAAAAGCAGCAGACCTCAGTGTGTGCACTGCAGGGTGTTCATGGGCATTTCTGGCAGTTTCAGGTCCGTGTGTGGGACACCAAGCAGATAAAAGGTGAGGTATGATTGGTATCTCTGGTGTGGTGGTATGAATAAGAATGTCCCCAAATGCTAGTATATTTAAATGCTAAGTCATTAGAAAGGCACTACTATTTGAGAAGGATTAGGAGGTATGGCCTGGAGGAAGTGTGTCACTGGATGTGGGCTTTGTGGTTTTGAAAGCCCATGCCAGGCCCAGTTTTCCCTCTTCTGCTGTCTGCAAGCAGATCAGATGTAGAATTCTCAGTTCCTTCTCTAGCACCTTGTCTGCCTGTGTACTGTTATGCTCCCTGCCATGATGATAATGGATTAAGCCTCTGAAACTATAAGCAAGCCCCAAATTAAATGTGCCCGTTTATAAGAGTTGCCTTGGTCATGGTGTTTCTTCATAGCAGTAGAACACTAGCTAAGACATGTAGGGAGAAACAGATACCCAAGTATGGGCTGGAGACATGCTCTACAGTTACCATCACTGTTTGTTTGTTGAGCGCACCCAGGTTCAATTCCCAGTACCCATATAGATGGTGGCTTACAGTCATCTATAATTCTAGTTCAGGCGATCTGACATCCTGCTCTCACCTCTTGGATACCAGGCACACACATGCCTTACAGAAATACATGCAGGCAAAACACCCATATGTAGAATAAAAATAAATCTTAAAAAAAAAGAAATTGTAATTTACAGCACACATACATGTATATGCTGGAAATGAATACTGCTTTAACCAACAGGGCAAGGGAGTAGATACTTTAAGATAGTAAGTGTGATGGCTTAAGAGTTCAGAACTTTTAAAGTGTAGAGCCAGGGAGGTGGCTCAGTGGGTAAAGGAAGTGCTTAGGGCGAAGCCTGACAACCCAACTTCAATATCCATGACTTACAAGATAGAAGAGCTGACTTCTGTAAGTTGTCCGCTGACTTCTGCATGTGTCGTGGCACAAACACCTTGTCCACAAATGAAACATGACATTTTCAAATTAAAAAACAAAAATTTAATGTCTGGTCTGTAAGACCAAGAAAATGCTAAGAATGTGTTAAGAGGAGGTAAACAGGTACCTCTGAGGGCTGTGCTCATGTTGGGCTAAGTGGGACTAAGTTACTATATTGCTCCTGCTTGTATTGTGTTTGGGGAAGGCTTGGGAAGAGGCACCGTGGCCCGGCCCAACAGTGAGAGTGCTCTAGAATGTGTGGGAAGATGGGCTCAACCAGGGATTGTTTACTGCAGGCCATACTTGCCATGCTGTTCTTTTGGAACAAGCTGCTGTTTCTGGGACCCAGGGTTGGTGGAGACAGGATACTGGAGAGCAAAGGATCTAGCACCCTGGTGGCACCTGACTAACAGAACTAAAGTGCTGCTCTTTCTGCTGAGTGGGGTGTTCACTGTATATTCATCCCTACTTATTCCTTTTCTTGAGTGTAACCTTTCCTGCTCCCTTTTATGCATTTGCTTAGTAGATAGGTGACTTGTACCAAGAAAGGCTAATTAGTGGCCCGTTCTGCAAGCAGTAAACACACTGACTTTTGGAGTGTATTAGCTTTATTACTTTATTTTTGAAATTGCTGATAATTACAGTAATGCACTTGGGCATTGGCCCAAGGCAGGAAGAATTATTGTTTGACAGCGGATCTGGTGCATGCTGATAGTGCAGTCTATTTACTTTTAAATTTAAATGCTACATAAACCATCAGAAAGATGTCTTTTGACTTGCTTTGAACTTGAAGGTGGAGCAATGTCATATTTTCCTTATTCTCACAGTGTCAGTGGACATTAAAAATTAAAATTTGTTAATCAAGATTGATATGTAATATTGCTTGCACTTAGGAAAATACTTAACAGAACTGTTTAAACATTTCTTTAAAATTCTGTCCTATGAAAATTTTTTAGTCATTAAAATTTATTTATTTATTTGTTTGTTTGTTTTTGTTATTAAAAAATGGTATAGGTGACTCACCCAAGAATTTCTTGCCATTCAACATCATACTCTTGGAAATAAAGAGCTAGCTAGGTCTGTGACTTCCCAGTATTTGTTTTTTTTTTTTTTTATATTTTTAAACATTCATTTTGTTGCCAGCAGTGTACATGTGACAACCAGAGGACAGCCTGAGGTTCTGTTCTATCCTTTGATCATGTGGACCACGGGGATCAAATTCTGCTTCACAGCAAATGACATCACCACTAACTAAGCTGTCTCATGAGCCCAACAAGGAAGTTTTGGGTAGATAAGATTGCAATTGCTTCACATTATAAAAGAATATATTTTAAACGAAAGGCCACCTGCTTACCATTGCTATAATTTTATGACTTTAATAACAAAAGGTGAAAAGAAGGAAGGTATCTTAGAATTCAGGACACTTAGTCTCAAAAGAAGACAGTGAATCTATAGCCTTATGTACCACGTGCGTACATACACTAGTACCGGATGTGTTCACCTCCCACTACCTCCATCTTCTTGTTATGGTGCAGTGCTGAAGTTTGAACCCAGAACTTCATGCAGTCTAGGCAAGCATTCTGCTACTTAGCCACACCACCACTCTCTATTTCTCACTTTTCAGGATGTTGTTAAACACCTGTTATGAACTTTAGCTCCCTAGTAGGTGTCTGGGGAACTTCTGCTTTAAAGCATCAGTAAAAATGATCCTAGGGACTGGAGAGATGGCTGCTCTTGTAGAAGACAATTCTCAGCACTCATGTGGCAGCTAAAACCGGTCTTTTCTGACCTCTGCAGGGAATGTATGTGCATGGTACACAGACATACATGGCAACAGAAAAACTCAAAGCTTGAAAATAAATATTAAAAAATGATCCTATAACGTTGTGGTGGTGGCGCATACCTTAATCCCAGCACTTGGGAGGCAGAAACAGGCAGACCTGAGTTTGAGGCCAGCCTGGTCTACAGAGCAAGTTCCAGGACAGCCAAGGCTACACAGAGAAATCCCATTTCAAATCTCCTCCCACCCTCAAAATAATCCTGTGTATGAGATCGTGTTTCCAGTTATGTAGATTAGTTTTCTTATCCTTCCCCAGCTATCTTAAAGGGAAAGTGGGCTGGTGTGGAATCAGTCTCGTGTCTCAGACAGACTGTCTATTCATATTTGAAGTCCTGACACTGTGTTGTTACATATGTTTTAGCTAAAAGGAAATGCTGGATAGTTTCTCAGCCTTGGTAATATCTCCAAGGTAAATATTCATTTTAGTAAAATCACCTGTAAGTAGAATATTTTAAGAAATTTTGTAAGAACTTAAAAGATGCTTACAATTACTTGATTGACAGTGATTTGATTCTTATAAAAACGAAACATTCTAGAGCCTCAGATCAGCTAGAGGCTACTTACAATGTAAGAGGATTGCCAGGCTTGTGTTTGGGTATTCTGTGGAAAATGCTCCATCATTTCTATTATGTGACTCACTAAGAATAATGTAGGTTGAATGTATTTCATTATGAAAATTTAATCCATAGCATTTCCTGGGTGTACTTGAAATCATTTCTCCCTTTAAGACATAAGTAAATCCATTCCTGTACATTTTCCCCAACCTTGCATATGCAGCTCTTAGTAACAGCCTAAGTAATGCTGGTGCCAAAGAGTTACTAGATGAAACGCAAGTTTACACGATTCAGGTCATATTATATTCATACACAAGCCCCTGAGCATCCTGATTTCTGCAGTTAGCTGGCATGCTTTGCAGAGTTTGGCAAATGGCTGCCGTGTCATCAGAGACAAATGTGATTCAGTGAATTTCCAAGTGCTATTCCTTGAGAAAGTACACATTGATTTGTTACAGACTGAACAAAAGCCTCACCCTTTGAATTGGAGGTTCCTCATCTATTATATGAACTAAAATTCATTTATGTTTCACCAAATACTAAATCCAGAAGGATTAACTTTCTGTAAGATTTTTGTAGCTAATGAGTAGGTGAAATGATATCAAGAAAACAAATTGAGGGTGAATATGACCAGAATATTTCATGTGTATGTTTGAAGCTCACAAAAAGGTACACAAACCCATAAAGATTTAGATTATAGTGCTGTTGTTAATGTTGTGTGTGTGTGAGAGAGGTGTGTAGTAATTTTGTGGAGGTAAAAACGACATCTTTGTGGAGTAAATCTCTTCCTTCACACAGATTTCGGGTATTAAACTCGGATCACCTGGCTGGTGTAGCAAGCACTTTGCCTGCTGAGCCATCTCTCTGGCCCCCATATCTCAGTCTCAGATGTGCTGTGGTGGTAGTAGTAGATTCGTCTTAACCTCACTTCTGGTTCAGCTGGAAAGTGGTTCAGAGCCATGAAACCAGCAGCTCCTGGTAGTTTTCTTTAAAAATGACAGGGTCTGTTCACATAAATATTTGATGACTGAGTTCCCACTAAATAAAGTATGGAGCAATATTGTAACTTTTTTTAAAAAAATTCATTTTCAAATTTAATAACATAAAAAAATGAAATCTCTTTTAAACCTGTGTCATACCAGCCTGTGCTTTGGCAGGATAGATATCATGTGGGTCCTCTGTGTTCTTCACTTGAGTGCCTCTGATTTAAGCCCAGTTGTGTGTAATTGTAGCAAGGGCGAACAAAATCTTCAGGAGCAAGCACAGTGATAATGGTGCTTGTTCTGCAGTAGGCATTGCGCTTAATGCTTCTATGAATTATCGTAATTTAATCCCCACAATGGGCCAGAGAGGAGGAGTAGGTATATTAGTGTCCTTGTTCTACAGATGAAGAAATGTAAATCCTGATAGTAATGGTCACCAGCACTTAAACTCCTTTTGTATGATAAGCAATATTTCAAGCACTTTGTTTTAAATTTTATTTTAAAATCATGATTTATTGTAGGTCTGTTATGTTTCTCTGGTAAACGTTTTACATAAGCTCATGCAATATCACACACATTTTAAAAATGATGTGTGTGTTTGTGGGGGTGGGAGCAGACTTGGAGAAGAGCATGGATGTACACTCTTAAGGAGACCAGAGGCTCACCTTTGGGTGTTATTCCTCAGAATTAACCACCCCCACCCCCTTTGAGACAGGATCTCTCTCTCACTAAAACCTGGGACTTTGATGGAACCAGTTCACTTTGATGGGACCCCTCCTGTCTACCGCTATTACAAGCCCCTGCTGTTGCATAATCTTTTTCATGCTGGCTGTTCAACTCATATTCTCAGGCTCACACAGCTCACCATCTTCCCAGTCACACACCACACCCCTGTCTCACTGTATCCCATAGTGGTCTTGAACTTGTAATAATCCTCTTTATTCTGCCCTGCCCCCTCCCGCCCTAAGTGCTAGGTCTAGAGGTATAAGTTACCATGCTTGGCTTAGCTTTTAGAAGTGGTTTTTCCAGTTTTTTATCTTATGTGTATGGATATATGTCTGTGTACCATGTGTGTGCATGTTGTCTGTGGAGTCTGTGGAGGTCAGAAGGCATTGGGTCCCCTGAAAGTGAAGTCCAACCATGAGCCACCATGTGGGTGCTGGGGAATTGAACCTAGGTCCTCTGGAAAGAACAACCAGTGTTAATAACTGTTAAGTCATCTCTCCAGTCCTCCTGGCCTATCATTTTAATAGAAAAAGTAGACTTAGAGGGATAGGTAACCTTCACAGGTAGTACAAGTAGTTGGTGATGGAACTGGACTTACAATCACATACTTAGCTACCATCCGTGCTCCACTTTTGAGGCAGGGTGCACTAAGAATGCTGTTTATCCAAGACAGGCCCCTATTGGCTGTGTACACCTGGAAATAAGTTTCTTAGGCTTCTTGTGTTATGATAACAACTATGCAGGAACAGAAACCAATTTTAAGCATCAATATATTTTCTACAGCTTTTTTAATGAAAGACTCAGTTTCCATCTCCTGTAAAGTGAAAGCCAGGCTTCTATTTGATTATGGTGCTTGGATTTTTATCAATATAATCTAGTTGGACAAATTACCATGTCCCTATAAAAAGCCGTGGAGACAGTCTAAACCATTTCAGTCTTGGAAACAATACTTCATTTCTGCTTTAATATTTAAAGCTCTAATAACAGTGAAGTTATTTGTTTATTTGTACAAACTATTGTGTCTGTAAACAACACCCAATGGCTGATATGTATCATTGTAATAATAATAACTTGTGGGGGCTGGAGAGATGGCTCAGTGATTAAGAGCATTGCCTGCTCTTCCAAAGGCCCTGAGTTCAATTCCCAGCAACCACATGGTGGCTCACAACCATCTGTAAAGAGGTCTGGCGCCCTCTTCTGGCCTTCAGGCATACAGACAGAATATTGTATATATAGTAAATAAATAAATTATACATAATAAATAAATATTTAAAAAAATAATAATAACTTGTAATATTTTAATTTTCCCCCTATACTTAGTTTTACCTCTTTCTAATTAGAATTAATCTGGAATATAATAAAGCCTAGAACTTTGAGATGTAGCCTGAAGAAATGACTCTGTGTGTACTATGAAAACCTATGACCCCCAGTTCCAACCCTGAATCCCATTTGGTAGAAGGTTGGCCTCTGACCTTCACATGTATACCATGGCATGTGCGTGTGCACGCACACAAAATATAAAAATTTCTAATGTAATGCCTTCATTAGAAGAAACCGTTTATTTTCATTTTGTGTCTTGTTTGCCTGCTTGTATGTGTGTATTGGATCACCTGAGGTTACATAAGCTACCATAATGGGTGCTGGGAACTGAACCTAGATGCTGTATAACAGCAGTAATGCTCCTCACCATAGCCACCCGTCTCTCCAGCCTTATCAGATGTTATTTTTAAGAACAAGGCTTTTTAATTTTTTTTTTCTCGTATTGCTTAAGAGTTCTGCTGTTTTGTCAAATAGTTGAAATGTTTGAAGGTTGAACTTTTCCTTCCTTGCTGTTGGAGAAGATGCTGTGAAGGTTCTGAACCAGTGGTTCTCAGCCTGTGGATCTTGATCTCTTCGGGGGTTGCATATCTGATATTTATTTACATTGTGATTTCAGAATAACAAAATTACAGTTAATTAAGTAGCAACAAAATAATTTTATGTTTAGGGGTAACCACAACATGAAAAACTTTATTAAAGGGTCACAGCCTTAAGGACCATGGCGCTAAACCATATTGTGTCAGTTACTCTTCTTGATGCTCCTGTAAAGTTCCTGACAAAGGCAACTTGAGGAAAGGAGGGCGTATGTTTTTGGCTAATGATTTGAGGGCAAAGAGCATCATGGTAGTAGGTACCATGTGGTGCTAAGAGGAGCTCTAGCTGGGGCAGCAGGAGTTTGTGCCTCTGGATTGCATTGCCTTCTCAGTCAGGAAGCAGAGGTGAATGCGTGCTATGCCACTTCCTTTGTTTTCAGCCTGAGACCCTTGCCCATGAAGTATGTATCTGTGGTAATGACCTCACAGACATGCCTAGGGGTGATTGTAAATGTCAAATCGACAGGTTTGACCACCGTAATTCACACTTTCAACAGCAACCAAAGTGCTTAATATATGTAAAATCTATGATATATGCTATATTAGGACGTTTGCTTTTCAGCTATTGAGTGTGCTCTGAAAATCCTTACTGGTTGCCTAAAAGATAGATCTAAAGGATCTTTTCATTCCTTTGTTCCCTTACCCCCACCCCCAGTCCCCATTTTTGAGGTAGGATCTGGCTGTGACAGTCATCCCACCCCAATCGTAGCAGTAGCTGGGCGCTAGATACATGCCCCCAGACCCAGCTTGTGTTGTCTTTTTGACAAATTGGATTTTTGTAAATTGAAACTATGCTCTCCAAAGTGAAATCTAGGAAGTTTTATCGGGATTAAACACAAAAACACTTGTTATTTTTATGGTGCTGCGTTCCATCCCATTTGTCATGCATGCTGAGCAGGTGCTATTTTGATAAGCTACACCAGCTCTCAAATATTCATCTTTTGGCCTTAAGTAAAAGTTGACGGTACTGCAGAATTCTCCTATGCTTGGCTGTGGACTTAATGTCTTACATAACCCACAGAGCACTTACAGGAGCTTGTGTTGGCACAGCTTATGCAAATGATTGCTCTGGTTTCCCCCATCGATGTCCTTTTCCTGTTCCAGGATCCTGTTCAAGCTCCCACACTGCATTCATTCCTTGTTTGTGCCTGGTCTTTGCTGATTTGTAACTGTTCTCAGTTTTTTTCCTGACTGGTTTCCTTCAATGTCTTGTTGCTGACGACATTCACACTGGCATCCTTAGTGTTCTCACTCTGATTGCCTTCCTTTATTGTAGTTAATCATAGCTTGAGAGAAAATTTTTCCTTTCTTATAATTTTTAAAAATTTCATACAGTATAATTTAGTAATATCCTTTCCCTCAGCTTCTTCCAGATCCCCCCAACCGACTTCATGTTCTTTCTCCCGAGACAAATATCTTGAGGTATGCTAAGAACAGATTGTATTTCGCTTTCTTTTGATAGAAATCTTTGAAGACTTTGTGGGCATATATTTAAATTGTTAAATTTTTATTTTGAGACAGGATTTCTGTATATCCCTGGCCATCCTGTAACTCACTCTATAGACCAGGCTGGCCTGGAACTCAGAACCGCCTGCCTCTGACTCCTGAGTGCTGGAATTAAAGGCGAGTGGTTGTTAGAATTTGTGGGTCACAAAGGTTTTGTTTTTTTGTTTTTAATTTTTATTTATGTTCATTCGTGTTTTGCTTGCATGCATGTCTATGTGAGGATGTCAGAAGCCTGGAACTGGAGTTATAGACAATTGTAACTTGTAGGTGCTGGGAATTGAACCTGGGTTCTGGAAGAACGGCCAGTAAGTACCCTTGACCACTGAGCTGTCTCTCCAGCCTCTGGGTCATGGAGTTTTATTCAACAGTAGAAGAGGAGTGAAAATGGTATAGGCTCTTCAAATTTTGATTGTTAATTTTTCTTTTTAAAGATTTTAAGGTGTAAAGGAAAGGACGTTTGGATAAGTGTCTTATCACTAGCCTGTAAGCCTAGCTGGATGCAGCAGACATCTGCTTCACTCGTGTTTATGATAGCCAAGCTGGATGGAATGGGCTATAAACAGTGCCTTTCCATCTAAGGAATCCTCATTCCCACAGCTACAGGAGAAAACCCTGCCCTGGGAAGATGGTACATAGGCTCTTTATCAAACTTAGGGCCAGATTTGATTTGGGGGCAGTATAGTAGCTTTAGTGAGGAAAGAACTGCTCAAGCATGAGCTTTGATGTAGGAGAGCCACATTGGTCCCTAGCAGCTTTGAGAAGGGGGACAGCTTATGAGCTCCACCCAGGGGTTGGGCTCTTGAAGTGACATTATGGACAGACGAGCTGTTGCAGGCTCAGACTTGTATTTTGTACATTGACTGTAAATGCTTTAAACTGCTTTACATTATTAGGAGCACGTACTGCTAAGTTGAATTTCTTTCCTTGGATAGCTAGCTGAACTCTTTCTCAGCCAAATTAATGAAATGGCATTTCTTATTAAGAATGAAGTATTAAGTAAAGTGAGGCATTGGATAGGAAAGCAATTGATGTAGTTTGTTTTCAAAGCCCTGAAAGTGCTGCCGTGTGCATAGATCTCAGGCACTGGCTTAAGTGCCAACACGTGGGGGCATTAATTTTCTTTCATAGAGGATTCTAAGTTCACAGGATATCAGAAGTGCTGACTTGGCAGTGAAGTCCCATTTGTAACATGTTAGATTAGGAAGCAGATTGATTTATATGTTGAAGTAATGGATCAAGGCACAGTCGGTGCTTAAGAAAATGGAGAGCACATTAAATAAGAGCATTTCCAAGTAAAGAAGCACAAACATCATAGAATGGTGACCCTGTCACACTCTAGGTGATGTTGGGGTATGTTTGATTAGTTGATTCTTAGATGTGACCCACAGAGGCCTTTTATATTTCAGAGGATACTGTCTTGAGAGTCTCTCATGACCACAAGGATTAATCTTTCTGAACTCAGAAGTGAATCACTGTATCCTATTAGCTGTCTGGATTGATTCCAGTTACTCTTTCTTGGTGGTAACTGATGGGAGGATCTGACTGTTTTGCTCTCCTTCCTGTTGCTTTAACCTCTGATACTTTAGACTCTTTAGGGAAGATAACACTGACCATCTCAGTGCAGAAATCAAATGCACTTACACTGATGTATTGACCTCCGTGGTTGACCCATTAACTGAGCGTTTATACAGTTGAAACTTTTGTGGTCTTGTAGCCAACAGCTGTAATGAGTAACATGTGGAACGCAGTCCTGGCTGATGAATGCACTAGAATGGACCATTTCAATGTCGTGGCTCAGTGAGCTCACACAACTAATCAACTCTTTCTTATCTGTGATCATTCTGGGGACTTAAGGGTCAAATGCTGTCCCCTGTTCTCTCAGTCTTCTGAATTATTAGATAGGCATCCTAAACCCTGTTTGTTCAGTAGCTGCCTTCAATGTTAAAGGATTCATACCTGATCATATGTAGTTGAAACATTAAGATCTTTTAATCTTTAACTCTAGTTCATGTATAAATTGAGGAAACAAATTGTTTCAAATTTGTTTTTTTTCCTTTTAAAAAAAATTAATCTTATGTGTATGGGTGTTTTACTTGCATGTATGCCTGTATGTACATGTTTAGTACATGCAGAGTCCAGAAGAGAATGCTCATTTCTTTAGAACTGAATTTACAGTTGGTTGTGAACCACTATGTAGGTGCTAGGAGTTGAATCTGGGTCCTTTTAACTATTGATTCATTTCTTCAGCCCTTTGGTGTTTCTTTCTTTCTTACTATGCTTAGTTTATACATTAAATTTTTTTTAGCCATAAACATTTATTAAGAAAGAGGGAAAGAGAAAAAGGGAGAGAGAGAGATAGAAGAATATACATTAAATTTTATTATGACATGGGAAAAGCATATACTGAGTTCAGCGAACTATATTGTTTTAGGTATTGTCTGGGAGTCCTGGGACATAGCTCCAGGGATAAAGGACTGACTACTGTAATGCTAAATGCACGGGTGTTATTCAAGGACACATTGCTTGAGAGAAGCCTTGCATGCTGGGCATATTGCAAATAACCTAACTTGATACCCTCTTCTTTGTTCTCTATATTTAATCTATCACCATGTCTTGCTGTTTTCTCTCTGCGATCTTGAGTCTCTTACTGCACACCACTGTGGCCCAAGCTAGCAATATCCTTCTGTTGGACCGTGCACTTCCAGTGGTCTGACCCCTTCCTCTGCTTGCTTACAGTACATTTTTACTCTGCAACCAGAAGAGGAATTGGGAGTGATCTCAGCACTTCAAGTGAGATCCTTCTGCTGCCGACAGTGTAGACCTGGTGCTAGTGCGCCACACTTCATCCACACCGCCGCACAAGCCTCACTTTCTTCTGGAAAGTTCCTTTATTAGCTCTCTGCTCAAACTGAGGTCATGTTCTTTTTAATGTTTTCTCAGTGCTGTGTTCTTTTCCTCTGTAGGATTGTGAATCCCATCCCTTTTTTTTTGTGTAAGTTTTGACTTGACACCAGATGGAGTACTGAGGAAGTAGGGGTCACGACTTTTTGCTCATGCTTGTATACTGAGCCTTTAGCACTTTGTTAATACATAATATGATGAAGATGTTTTTGCTGTATGAGTGAATAAGTAAATTATTGGAAGTTTTAACAGCTCTCTGTTTTCATGTGTTGTATGTGAAGGAATAGGTAGCTTGTATTAGAACAGACAGCAGTCAGATTCAAGGTCTTCCAAGTGAGCAGTAGTAGGGTTAGAGTTCCCGTTAGCTTTTCACTTTATATACACACAAAGGTCAGTTTTAAATTCTGGCATACTTCCTGAAACAAGAATTAGTTTATGTCAAAGTACTATAGGCCTACCATCCCAGTCACTCAAGAAGCTGAGGCAGGAAGAGTTCAAGACAAGCCTGAGTAACCTTGTCTCAAAATAAAAAATGTGTAGATGAAGTAGGGATTTAGTTCAGTGATAGAGTTCAGGCCTAACCTGTGTGATACCCTAGATTGAATCTCTAGTACCAGAGGGGGAGAAAGAGAAAAAGTAAATACCCGAGATTATAAGACATTTTGGAAAAGAGATAACAAATAAAAGTTGATAGTGAACCATACCTGTTCCTGCCAACTGCACCTTGAAGCAGACCAGTAGAGATGCTGATAGAAACTAGCTGTCCTTCCTGATAATCAGACACTCTAATTTACAGTAGTTTGACCTGGAGACCAGGAGTCAGTTGGTACAAACCTGTTTATATTTAGGAATTAGTTTCCATAAATACAAAGTTGAATTTCCTTTTGTTTGTCTTAAAATGCTTGCTTTCAAACTTGAAGGTACTTCAGGTCTATGCAGTTTTTGGTAGTTACTTTATTCTGGTTTTTTCTTCTCCCAGGTGTGGGTGGCGGTTGAGTGGATACAAGGACCTTGACACACACAGAGGTCTGAGGACAACTTGCAGGAATCCGTTCTCTCCTTCCACCACATGGATGCTAGGGATCAAACTCAGGTTGTCAGGCTTGGCAACAGTGCCTTTCCCTGCTAAGGCTTCTTGCCAGTTTGGTGATTCTGCGTTTCTAGATCACATGGGAATATTCCTACAGGAGTCATACTTTAGCACCTTCTAGCCACCCTTTGGTTCCTTTTCAGCTTTTAGATCTTCAAGTATAATAAGTAGAACAGTACCAAGTAGTTTAGCTGTAAGATGTTTGTCTTGTATCAACTGTTAAATGCCTGTGCCTGTCTGCGTATCTTTTGACTAAACCTAAGGTCTCTGCTTTCTCTTTTGATAGGCTCTTGCAGCCAATGCTGGGACAGGCTTTGCTGTTGCTGAGCCTCAAATTGCAATGTTTTGTGGGAAGCTGAACATGCATGTGAACATTCAGACTGGGAAATGGGAGCCTGACCCAACAGGCAGCAGGAGCTGCCTGGGAACAAAGGAAGAAGTTCTTCAGTACTGCCAGGAGGTAAGAGTGTTGCCAGAAAGTTAACACTCCGCTTCTTTTCCTGGGTCAGGGTTGCATGTGTTCCCCCTGTCCAAGACCAAAGTACTAAGAATTAGAACTCCAGTCCCTTTTGTTTCTAAATTTAGATATTGCTGAGGTTTTTCTTTTTTTGTGTTGTGAGCTCAGTTCTTTGTAGAAAGTTGGTAGGAACCTAGTTCTGTTTTAGGAAGATGAAAAACAAAATATGTCAAGTGTAGAATTTGTGGTTTTGGCTTGTTCATAGAAAGCTGCCAGTGTTGTGAAGAATCCTCTAGATATGAGTCAACTTGACCCTTTGCAAAAGAATATGAGTGGAACTTCTCACGTGTAGGACCGGGGTGAAGTATGGTTTTAACTCCATTAGCAGGTACTTCATAGACTTGCCTCTATCTTTCACTTAAGAGCTCAGCACTGTACACACATCCTGTGTGTGAACTTGATACTGAGTCAGATTTGTTTTGGGTTGAAAACCTGCATTTGCCTTACTTACAGACTCCCTTTTAAAAGCAGTCCATGGGAGGAGTCAGAAATATAAGGTATCAAAAGAAAAACCAGCCTTCGTCCTGTCTGTTCTCACCCGAACTAGAGGGAACAAATGCACCCTTACATGCAGAACGACAGTGACAGACGTGTGGCCCTGTGCATCTGTGGAAATGCCCAGGGATCAACCGCATCATTGGTGTCAAAGGACCACACGTCTTTCCAGATGAGTGTGGCTAAGATTGACAAGGTCACAGGCAGGTTTAATGACCACTTTAAAACATGCTGTGGCAAAATATGCAAATCAGATGATTTTGTTCTCTGATTGGCTAAGACTGATGGTGTTTTATCAAAACAAATTTTTTTTGACTAGAGGAAATTGGGTAATATCTGTTATAAATAAACAGTGAGAAACAAAAAGAAAACTAATAGTTTAGTATATTTTTATTTTTGTCAGTATAATATAGAATAGTGTAATAGCATTTAAGGTTGATGGAGCATATGGGTGGAGGCAGAAATACCCATTTTATGGTTTATTGTGTGGATTTGTTGTTGTTACTGTTCTTAAACAGATATATCCAGAGCTGCAGATCACAAATGTGATGGAAGCAAACCAGCCAGTCAGTATTGATAACTGGTGCAGAAGGGACAGAAAACAGTGCAAGAGTCACGTCGTTATTCCGTTCAAGTGTCTTGGTAAGTGTTTCGGTTGCTCTTTAGAAGTGTCCTCTCCAGCCTGTAAGCTTCGTTCTTGGCTCACAGTAAAGTATCTGCATCTATTAAAATGGAGTTATTGGAGGGATTTCCTGTGGGTACCTGGTGCTTCCCTGTGTTGATGGTAGATTCTCTCGAGCTAACTGCCTCTTCCACTGTGACTCTTGACTCTGGAGGATGAGCCTTTTCCAGGACACCAAAGAGAAGCCTTGCTTCCAAAGCAGGGCAGCTTTACTCTTAATATTTACTATTTGAAATCAGTACTAAGAAAGATAGTTGAAACAGCACTAAAGAAGGCAACCAAGGAAAAGGGTCCCCTGTTCCCTACAGTCTGTCTTGTTTAAATTGACTGTTAGTCAGATTGGTGATAGTTCTCAGGAGGAAGGAAAATGACTCATGGAATGTAGTCAGGTGCCAGGGCCAGATGCTGTGTGGTCCCGTCATTCTGAAGTGCTGGGGCTTTACCCAAGTGTTGTCGTGTTACTGCTGGTGTTAACATTTAGTGCCAGTTTGAAGAAAGCTGCGAGTGACAGTGTGTTCTCAGAAACAGGGTTGTCACTTGGTGAGTGTAGTCTTAGCCCTTCCCTACCTTACCTAGTGAATAACTACAGTCTGCGTGATTCAAGAGCAGAGTGGGTGGCAGATGCTAGTAAGGATGGCACACTGGTAGTTGGTCCAAAATAGTATGAACACAGGCAAGGGAGATACTAACACTGACACTTGAGGAGTTCTTTAGATCTAATTTGAGCCATCTGTTAAATTTATTTCTCTCAGCCATGTGGTGGTGGTACATACTTTTGAGGCTAGCCTGGTCTGCATAGTGAATTCCAGGGCAGCCATGGCAACATAGAGAAACCCTGTCGTGAAAGACAAACAAAACAAAAGCAAAAATTGATTTTTCTCTCTCATTTCATTAAAACTTTCCCTTAACTACAGACATCAGAAAAATGGATTATGGTGCTTTTTATTAGGCTTATATGTATCAAGGAAGAGTGGCCAAGTAACAGGACGAACTAGACCCAAGAACTGCACCAAGTATGCGGCAACTCTTATGTTGATGTACATCATTCCTTGGAAGGAAGGGAGGACATTGTGTTTGCCTAGCCATCTCCTTTAAATCTGAACATCTTGCAGTGTGGCACAGAGCTAAAAATCTTTGTATGATGTGGTTTAAGGACAGTCTTCCCTTGCATTTGACTCTGAGAAATCTGGCTGTAAAATTCTCATACTGTAACAGCACTCCATGTGTTTGTGTTTCCCATTTCAGCATTCCCTCCTGCCCCTCCCCCCCCTTTGTGGATGATTGCCCTGGTAGCCAGTTGTCTCTATCATTTATTGCTCATTTTGGAAGTTGCTTGATTGTACTTCCTGTTTACTCAAGTAATATTATTTCCCTTCTCAGGTCTACGATGGGGTTGAAGACTAGATAGTAGTAGTTACTTTCTTCTCATGACTTGGCCAAGCTATTTCTATCTACTACAAGACTTAGACTCCTTAGGATAGGATAATTATTGAAACATTTAGCACATGTTTCTTGCTTGATACTGTTTATGCTGGTTATAATTCTAATTTTTATACTTTATTAGGAAGATCTGTACTGAAGGCTGATTGCACCCTGAATTACAACCAGATTTGCTTCTGACAAAGGCTTTTCTTCCCCACAGTGGGCGAGTTTGTTAGTGATGTTCTGCTGGTTCCAGAAAACTGCCAGTTTTTCCACCAAGAGCGGATGGAGGTGTGTGAGAAACACCAGCGCTGGCACACCGTGGTCAAGGAGGTAAGAACACTGCAGGAAGGAAGCTGCCAGTCCTCAGAAGACAGCATGGTTTTCAGCTATGTAGCTCTAGCTGGCCTGGTACTTGATAGGCTCAGGCCTACCCGGAACTCATCACAATCCTCTTATGTAGCCTCCCTCTCTCTGGAATTCAGAGGAGTATGTACTGCCACACCTAGGTATTTCTGTGTTAAATTAAAATACCTAGGAGGAAGCTGGAGAGAGAAGGCTCAGTGGTTACAAGTGCTTCCTGCCCTCTCAGAGGACCTGTGTTCGGTTCCCATCATCCATATCAAGTGACTCACAGCTCACCAGGTTTCTGAGATCTGATGTCCTCATCTGGCCTCCATAGGCATCTGCATATAGGTGGCAAACACAAATAAAAATAATTTAAAAAATAATTGGGAGAATAGATGTTTTTAAACAGAGGTACAGCATGAAAAAGTCTGGTTCCTAGAGGTTTGTTTTTCTTTCTTTCTTTTTTTTTCTTTTGTCAGTCTAATAAAAAGTTCATAATGCACACAGTAGACAAAGATCTACAATCTATAGAATGTTCAACATATATAAAGAATGTTTGCACATCAACAACAAGCAGTTAATAGCCCAATAAGAAAAGACTAGACTAGAAATTTTATAAAATAAATCAACAGATGGTTGTAGTCTTGTTGAGGACTCCATCTACAGAATCTAGAGTCTCCATTCCAAGTTCAACCTCTTTGTCTGTTGATCCCAGACACCAAGGCAGCCTAGTGCTGATGAGCTTTGTGTTTGTTTAGTTGGCCCTGACAGCAGCAAGATTCACCTGGTAGATCTACACCAGGGCCTGTGTGGTTGCTATGGGGCCCAGTGTGCTCAGAGTGTGACATTGGCAAGGCCAGGGTACAATTCTAGCCAGAATCTAGCTGTTGAGAGGTATGGAGAGATCCTGCTTCGAAGGATTTTGGCTCAGGCACCTGAGCTGAGGAGATGCGGCTCCATTGTTCCATAACTATATCTAAATGTTGCCAGATGTCTCCTAAGAGGACCACCCCACACAATGTTACAGTAGAGCAGAGGTTTCGCAGTGACCCCGCCAGCGCCTCGGGAACCATGCTACTTGGATCATGTTGATGTCCTGGTTCTGAACAGATGCAGCCTCATGCCTCCATCACTCCATCTGCAGCTCAATATCCGCTTAGCCACATCACCTGGAGCTTAGCAAATGGATTGCCTAGCCCACTGGCTCCCAGGTTCCTAGTGTAAACTGTTAGTGAGCCAAGGAGATAAAGTGGTAGCGGAGCTCTTGCATAGCACATTTGAAGCCTTGGGTTTCATTTATTCCTAGCACTGTGAAAAAAGGAGCAGAAATACTTTAGCGGTATTTACTCCTTCATTTGGGCTGGGATATAGCTGAGTAAAAGGACAGTTGCTTAGCATGTGTAAGCCACAGAGTGGGCTGTTAAAAGATAGTTGATAGTGTATGCTGTCACCAGGGCTCCCAAGAAGGCTTCCTGGCCCCTAAGGTCACTGTGGAACTAAGGTCACCTCTACACAGCCTAGGTGGTGTGTGCATGCACACAAACACAGCAAGGCGAGCTTGGGTGCCATTTCATTCTTGTGGTAGGAAGGAATACCCTCTCTTACTCTGATCCTTCAGTTAGATTTGTCCTCCAATCATTTTGTCTTATGAAATACCCTGATGTTGTCTGTGGGTCTCTTGTAGGCATGTCTGACTGAAGGGATGACCTTACATAGCTATGGCATGCTGCTGCCCTGTGGGGTAGACCAGTTCCATGGCACTGAGTATGTGTGCTGCCCTCAGACAAAGATTGTTGACTCTGATTCTACCATGTCCAAAGAGGAGGAGGAAGAGGAGGATGAGGAGGATGAGGAGGATGAAGAGGAAGACTATGATCTTGATAAAAGGTAAACTGTTATTTAGAGTGTTGATCTCATTTTTCCTAGTTTTGTTTGATTGGGGGCTGTGGGGTCCCCTTTTTTATTTGAGGTCTGTTGGCCACAAGTCTGAAAGGACATAGGGGCAGAAACGGCGACCAAGAGCTTTGTATAGCCTGGGAACACAGTGGAATTAGCCTTCCAGGAGGCAGCTCAACTTTATTCCAGAGTGAAGGGAGATATGAAGGACGGGGACAGTGGCTGGGGCATCGCCTACCTTGCATTAAACAGCACATTCCTATTATAAGGCTCCAAGCACAAGTCTTAGTTATCATCTGTGGAAGCGTGGTCCTATCCTAAAGCTCCTAGCACAATGACTAATTACCATATGGGCACCAGGGGGAAAGCTGCAGGGAACTGTGTAGAGGTAAGTCAGATAGCCAGACCTAGAGACATTTTCCAAATAAGGTCAGATAGAGAGTAGGAAGCCCCTCTCCCCCAAACTTAGGGGAGAAGGGGTCCTCCATGTTGCGGAGCTCAGAAAGAGCTGCCAGGCCATGGTAGACTGCAGCCTCTGCCTAACAGGGCCTCCCAGTGGGGGTGTCAAGGACAGCTGTACATTTGTGAGACAAGGATCTGTGTAGTCCTAGCTGGCAGCGAATTCCTTATAGAGACCAGGCTGGCCTATGTTTTTGCCCTTCTGTAAAAGTGGCTGTTTGTCTCTCCTTGTTGGATAACTTAAGGTTGGTATCTTAGCTGGATTTCTGTTGTTATGATAAAACACTAACCAAAAGCAACTTGGGGAGGGAAGGATCTGTTTCACCACCGCACAGCTTCTCAGTCCTTCATGAAGGGAAATAAGGAACCTGGAGGCAGGAATTAAAGCAAAGACCATGAAGGAGTACCGCTTACAGGCTTGCTCAGTTTGCTTTCTTATGCACCCCAGGTCCACTTGTCTAGAGTGACACCACCCACAGTGGATTAGGCCCTTCCAAACCAACCATTAATCAAGAGAATGCCCTGCAGACTTGCCTCCAGGCAATTTGGCTGGAGGCATTTTATCAGTTGAGGTTTCTCTTCCCAGGTAAACTCTGGCTTATGTCAGGTTGACAAAACAACAACAAAAAATCCTAACAACCAGGATAGTGAGTGTCCCCTTGTGCTGAATTTCATCCAGCCTGCTTTTTATGTTAGCCATAACCTGAATATATGAAAACCTGTGGCCTTTGTCTTTATACTACATCATCATCATCATCATCATTGATGGGGTTTCTCTGTGTTGCCCTGAGTGTTCTGGAACTTGCTCTGTAGACCAAGCAGGCGTTGAACTCTGAGATCCAACTGCCTCTGCCTCCCAGTTGTTGAGATAAAAGGTGTATGCCACCAATACCACGCCACATTATTTTTTTTAAGATTTATTTATTTTATTATTTTACGGTGTGTTTTGCCTACACAAATACATGTGCACCACTTGTGTGCCTGGTGGTGCTCTTGTAAGTGTGAAGAGGGTGCTGAATCCTTTGGGACTGGAATCAGATAGATGATTCTGAAGCTCCATGTAGGTGAACCTAGGTCCTCTGCAAGAGCAACAAGAATCGATGAGCCATCTCCAGCCCCTGGGCCGCATTATCTTCCATAATGCAGTCTGTATTCACTAACTTCCCTTTTGCCAGTAAAGCTGGGCCAAGGGCTTTGATGTCACAGTTACATGTGAGATGAACTTATTTCCTGTCTCTGTTTGTGTGTTTCAGCATAGGGAAGGGAATTGTGCTTTGTGCATAGAAATTGCTACTAACCTTCCTTTTTGGCTTATGGCCTCTAGTGAATTTCCTACTGAAGCAGATTTGGAAGACTTCACAGAAGCAGCTGTGGATGAGGAAGATGAGGATGAGGAGGAAGGGGAAGTAGTGGAAGACCGTGATTACTACTATGACTCTTTTAAAGGAGATGACTACACTGAGGAGAACCCAACTGAGCCCAGCCGTGATGGCACTGTTTCAGACAAGGAGATTGCTCACGATGTTAAAGGTAACTCAGCGTAATGCCATGGCATGACATCCACATGGTTCTTTCCTCACTCACCATGGGTAAGTCTCAGAAGGCAAAGCAGCGTCTGTACCAGCAGGAATGCAGCTTTCTCTAGTGTGGCGGTGGGGCTGTCAGCATGAGCCGCTGGGCAGGGCCAAGACGGGATCGGAATGGAACCAGAAAGCAGAATTTGGCATGACAGAGCTCCAGTTAGAAAACAGGAAGCAGCCACCCTTAAGGACTTTTGATAGCCAGCTTAGAATGTGCTGTCATCCCAGGGCAGCTCTCACTTCAGTGTGGCTTTCTAGAAGGGAGGGAGGGACTTGCTTGGTTTTTCTTTACCCATGTGTGTTCCTGTCTGTAGACTTTCCGGTCGGGCTTTTGTAGAGGGTAGGATAAAATTGAAAAGGGAAAGGCTATGGTAGTTCCAGAGCCACTTACATATTATCACTGCTGATTAAGATCTGAAGAATTAGGACTCAACTGAGGGAAATACTTGACTTTGTCTAGAAGTATGCAGTTTACTTTGGAGATGAAGATTGTGTAAACGCTGATCCTTTCGGGTGCTGTAGTCCCTGCTGCAGGTATTACACCTGAAATGGCCTTTCTACTCACATTGACTCCTTTGATCCTACGAGCAGCCATCAGAACAAAGCAGGCACCTGTCACCACTGCACAGATCAGAAGTGTGAGGCTCACAAGCAGATCCTTTATGTCAGCCTGTGGTATTAATCTAGACTCAGTACAAAAAAAAAATAGAAAAGTAAAATTATCTTTCTCCCTAAATGTCTTCATCATGTGAAAGTGATTCCGTCTGCCTGTATTGGTGAGTGAGGTTGGTCAGGGCTTTTTAGGCCAGTTGTTCCCACCTTGCCCCGGCTGGCCTATAGCACTGTGAAGCATTTGAAGCACTGCCTCTGCCCTGCTGACACTCTGACCATTTTCACACAGCTGTCTGCTCCCAGGAGGCGATGACGGGGCCCTGCCGGGCTGTGATGCCTCGTTGGTACTTCGACCTCTCCAAGGGAAAGTGCGTACGCTTTATATATGGCGGCTGCGGCGGCAACAGGAACAATTTTGAGTCTGAGGATTATTGTATGGCTGTGTGTAAAACGATGAGTAAGTCCCGCCTTGTGCTGGCCCTGCGCAGCAGTGCCATCCTGTCCAGCCTTCTGTCTATCCTGCTGTCCTTGTGACTGCATCTATGTCATGTTTATGCCGACTCGGGTGTTTGCCGTCAGTCTTTTCCCCCATCTTTGTGCTTTCTAGACCAAGGCTTTGTCTTCCTGTTGGCAGTTGTGAGCTCAGTTTTTGGTGTCCCGTGTTCCCTGTGTGTCTACTGATGGTTGGCAGTGAGTGGTAGTGTGCCCACCCTGGTGCAGTGGTTGCACAACCAGGAGTTGATAGGCTGTGGGGGTGGGGTTGGTGTCTTCGGGAAGGCATCTGTGTCCTCCGGTCATCTGTTGTTGAGAGGTACTACTCAGAGCAATTCCATGATAGCACTGAGGGCTGCTCAATCATGTGCCTTGGCCCACGCCTCTTGTTCTGTGTCTGACTAACCTGTTGCTGACCCCTGTGCTGCATGCTGCCTGTTAGGACAGCCACCATCAAAAGGAGTGACAGCAGGAATACTTGTGGGATTCCAGAGTATTGAAATACCTCACTTTCTGCACTCTGGTGAGAGTTGTGCCCCACACCTCTTGACTTGACTTCGACAGTCTTGTGGCCACATGGGTTTTTGTAGGGCTCTAGGAAGTGAGTCCATTTCTAATTGTGTGTGGTTTTGGTGTCAGAGGAAGGGCAGTGCTTCAGCTGAGTTGGACTTACATTAAACATAGGGAGCGATTTTCTTATAGTTACTACTTTCTTTGTCAAGGTCCTGTCTTGTATCTTAATTTATATGCTAGGAAAATCCTCTGGCCAGGTAGTTTCCCTCGGTTCCTGCTCTGGAACTCATCCTCTGCCTGTCCCTGGTGTTTGCTGTAGCTTCTGATAGTTTCTCATTTGAATATCTTCACAGACTTTCTTCTTTGTCTTCCAAAAAATGTTTAAGATCTTAATCTCTTGTGGTGTGCTTTATTGCTTCCATTCCAGCCACACTAGGGAAAGGCTGTTGTTATTTAGTAGTCCAGAAAAGGTCTAAAGAAAAATGGACCATGGGAACTTTCATCCATAAATTTATTTAGGAAAGATGTAGAGATAAGAATTTTTGTGATGTTTACTGCTTTTAAAGATGATTCGGCTAAGGATATAGAGAACATTATTTTGGGCTACTGCGTAAGGAATTGAGGCCCTTTGATGATCTCAGGATCATCAAAGTGTGGAGACACTCTCTATACCCAAATCTCACACAGTACTCTGAACAAGGTGAAATCTCCTGTGCATCAGGAGTTCTCTGCTGAGGAGAAGCAGTTGTGTGTGTGCTTCAGGGTCCTCAGCTGGAGAGCCTTGGAGACCTATGCACACCAGGTTGTCTGTGCTCACACTGAGTGGGTAGGCTGAGCCTGTCATGATCTGACCTGTACTTCATGTCTCCAGAAGGAAGTCTCCAGAATGCTGTGCTTTTCCTTTTTAGTTTCTAGGGGTGATTGGAACCACTGTTAGCATTCTCCCAGCCCAAAGACTGGAACCGTCTTCGCAGCACGAAAGCCTTTATACTTCTGATGTGTGTTCCTGATGACTGTGTAGAGAGTGGCACAAATGATTTGAAGTTCTTCACTGAACTTTGAATAAATGCTAGAGGAATATGATTTGTTAAGAAACACGCTGTAATTTAATTCATTTGAAAGTTGGGTACTGAGATCCTTCTTCAAAATACGGAGAGATGAAGTATCAACAAGATTACAGTTACAAGGTTTACTAAATTAAGGGGGGGCATGGAAAGTGGCTTCTGATAGTTTGTGGAGTGGTCAGCTGATTTCTAGCTTTTTTTTTAAACCAGTTTCACACTTCCTCTCTGGGTTAAAACTATATATTTCCACAAAGTGTACTTGCCCACCAGTCCATTGTGCACATAATCACTTTGCCTTGGGGGCCATAGCAGCTCATGCCTAAGAGCAGTGAGGTCAGAGGTTTCTGTCTTAATGGTCTGTGCTCTGGAGAACACCTGAAAGCAAGCCTTAGTCAGTGTCATGAGTAGAGTAAGACCAAAGCATCTTCCCATCAGTAGAAAGTATCCTCATCAAATACATAAATTTAGTTTAACCTTTGTTAGCCTTGTTACTGGACAGAGGCCTAAGCATCCTTGTCCTTCAGTGAACTTTCTCCACTCAGCCTGTATGCAAAGAATGCATACTTGAACCAGTTTCCCCAAATTATGGCCCATAGAGTGCCATAAAAAAGACAGGAAACTGTTCCTTAAAAGTGGAGACCTTTGTGGAAATGTCTCCGTGAGGTCTGATTTTAGTCCTGGTTTCCACTTAGATACCATTAGCAATAACAGTAGGGTGGCATGTTTTAGGTTTTTAGGTTTCAAGCTCTGAAGGGTAAGATTGTAGAAGCAGCTGTGTTTTTTGTCCTGCAGTCCTAAGTAAATGCTTCCTGGGTTCTGAAGATGCTAGCGCTTTGGGCTGCCAACAAATTACTGTATTGACATGGACTGACATGGTTAGCGAATGTTACTCAAAGAAGGTTGCCCACCGCAATCTCGCAGTGGCGTCTTGGCAGGCAGCAGCACCCTGCACTTTCTGACAGAGGCACAGACAAATCTAGTCCATCCTGTGGCTCCTGTGCTCGATTATCTGGCTGACTCTCTCTCTGACTTTTTCAGTTCCCCCAACTCCCCTGCCAACCAATGATGTTGATGTGTATTTTGAGACCTCAGCGGACGATAATGAACATGCCCGCTTCCAGAAGGCTAAGGAACAGCTGGAGATTCGGCATCGCAATCGAATGGACAGGGTAATGGTTTGTATTGTTTGTGGTACTAGGAATTGGATCAGGACCTGATGCACACGAGGCAAGTACCCTGCAAGGCAGGATTTTTATACTTGGAAGAGAGGAACATTGCTGGCTAAAATGCCATGAGGTTCTGGGGAGCTACCTCCAGTGGATGAACCCCTTTTCTCCACCTACTCCCCCATGTGATGAAATTACTTTCAGGGGCGTTGCACTTCTGAACACGCCCTGTACTGGTATGTGCTTGTTACTCTTGCTATTGCTGACTTTAAATTTTTATTTTTAAAGATCCAAATTTTTTGTCACTGTCAAAATTGAAGACTTGGGTTATGAAGCTGTGAAAGTAGATTAGATGAAGTAAAGCAGTCATTAATGCTTTCTAGTTGCAGAGGGAAGAGTCTAAGTCTCTGGAATCTTTATTTACTTGGAAACATTCTAAAAATTAAAGCAAGGAGACCCATAGTACATCCTCCTCATGATCATGCATAGTTTAACCTAGGTGGCCTTGCCTGGGGACTTAGGATGTAGCTTAGTTTAGAGAGTGCTTTCTTAGCATGCATAAAGGCCTGGGCTCAGTCTCAAGTACCATACAAAGCAGGGTAGAGGGGCACTTGTTATCCCAGCACTTGGAAGGAAACAGCAGGAAGACCAAAACTTGAAGGTCATCTTTAGCTATACTTGGAGCCTGAGGCCAGCTTGAGTTACTGTAAGATTGTATCAAAACATCACAGACTCTAAACCAACAGCTGGGGAGCCTGCATGGGGCCAAACTAGGCCCTCTGCATGTGGGTGACAGTTGTATGGCTTGGTCTGTTTGAGGGGCCCCTGGCAGTGGGACCAGGATCTAACCCTGGTGCCTGAGCTGCCTTTTTGGAGCCTGTTCCCTATGGTGTGATGCCTTGCTCAGCCTTGATGCAGCGGGGAGGGCCTTGGTCCTGCCTTAGCTTAATATGCTAGGTTTGTTGACTTGCTCATGGGGTCCTTAGGGAGGAATGGGGGTTGGGGGGGGAGACTGTGGTTGGTATGTAAAATGGATAAAAACATTTAATAATTAAAAAAAAAGAAGAGGAAAAAAGATTGTCTCAAGACAGCAATAACAGAAGGAATTGGTTACTAGGCTCGTGCTCCTCATATTTTATACACTGGACTTAATCATAGCAAAATGTCATTATCAGTTTTGATAAAAATAGGTATTAATCTTAGTTTTTAATGAAGGGGGAATAAGCATAATAGTAACTTGCCCCAAGATATATAACAAGGAGATATGGAATTGAAGTTATGTCTGGGGATGGCCCAGGCCTAGACATTTTTGAGCAATAGTCTGACCTCAAGAGATCATGTGGTATGGTTTCCTTTTGCACAATTTCCGGCATTGGATTCAGTACCCATCAGTATTTTTAGAAAATGGAGAAGTTGTTTCAGAGGCTTATTCTCTAATAAATGCTTTTGATCTTTGTTCTAGGTGAAGAAGGAATGGGAAGAGGCAGAGCTTCAAGCCAAAAACCTCCCCAAAGCAGAGAGACAGACCCTCATTCAGGTAGAACGTTTTCTCAGGGCAGAGGGGACAAAAGGTCCAGTGTGACCTGCAGAAAACACAGTCAGGGCCAGCTCCCAGGGAGTTTGAATTTAACACCTCCTCCTAGTCAAGGACTTAAATTACAAGGAAGTTTCTCTCTCTCCCCTCTCTGCCTCTTCTCTCCCTCTCTCTTCTCCCTTCCCCCTCCTCCTCTTCCTCCTTCTTCCCTTTCTCTCCTGTCTTCCCTATTTAGTTTTCCCTAGTAATATTGCTTGTCTGAAGAAGAAATAGACCAAACACACCTAATTGGTGCAGGAAGTGACTTTGGCTTTGCTGTTGTTAATTCTGCTCTCCTGGCAAAAAGCCCTCTGTTGTCTTGTTCATGAGCTCTGACTTGTTTTTCAACACTACTGGATTAAAAAGAACCTGACTCATTGACAAGCCAGAAGGCAGAAAACACAGCTCTTTAATGCATTTTATCCCTAACTTTGTAAAACTGTAACCTCAAAATCATAGCAACAGATTTGTTGCTATTGTATCCTCTTCAGTAGACAGGAAGGGTTAGCAATAGAAACAGCAATTCATAAGACTGATTTGGGTTTGAAAAGTGGATCGTGTTATTGCTTTAATTTTTTGTGGGTGGGAGCAGTTTTGGGAGTTGAACAAAAGAGCCCCCCACCCTCACCCAGACTAAGCACATATTTTAAAATTAGTATATACCAGGTGAACTCTCTCCTCATCACTGGTATATTTCCTGGAGGACCCTGGCTTCTTTAGTCAGTCACTCAAATTCTCAGAGCTTTAATTCTTACATAAGCAATTTTATCTTCTATAGGGAAACTGCCAGTGAACATGGCCAGACAGCTCACAGATAATGTTCTCTTTACAGCTCTAGTAGGTGTGACTCAAGGCGAGCCAGCACATTACTGAGCTGTGCTTCAAAATATGTCCTGTTAGTTACTGGATTCAGGATTTAGAAGTTTGTGTCTTGTTAGAGCATGGAAAACATGATAGTGAGCATTGAAAAACCAGATGTTAAATTGCAAACCTAGTCATTTCAGTTCAGAAATTCAAGAGGGTCTCTAACATAGAAACTTTTTTTTTTTTTCTGGATGGACGCATCCTAATAGAAATCAGAGGTGATATCGCTCTGGATCTGTTACGGTATTATAGACATAGAGGCACTAGGCAAAGAAAAGCGTTGGATCTTGAGGGTGCTTGCTTAGACTTCCTACTGGTGCCATGAGTTCCATGTTGTTCCTCCTTTCTTGGCTTAGCATTTCCAAGCTATGGTTAAAGCTTTGGAGAAGGAAGCAGCCAGTGAGAAGCAGCAGCTTGTGGAAACGCACTTGGCCCGAGTGGAAGCCATGCTGAATGAACGCCGGCGGGTAGCTCTGGAGAATTACCTGGCTGCCTTGCAGTCCGACCCGCCTCGGGTGAGTTGGCGGTCAGAGCAGTTATAGACAAATCCTGTTCTTCCTGCTGCCTGTGTAAAGCGTGTACTTAGTGGAACTCCAATGTTCTGCATACAGCCTGATAAAAAAATCAGATTTTTATGACAAGTTTTGACAAAATTGAAGGTAAAGATTAAAAAAAGAAAAGGAACCGAGTCTAGTCTCTGCGTGTATGAGCTTGGTACCATACATATGCTACCTGTGATATGCAAGTGGACAAGCATAAACTCAGGGGACTCAACTGTTTCCATAATTCTGGATTTTCTGTGCTACCTTACTTTCAGAAAAGGAAAGCATGCCTTCTTTGAATATACGTGTTTGAACCAGTTCCATCAAAGTAATATTATGCAGGAAAGGGAAAGGTGTGGGCAGTGGTGGTGCACACTTTTAATCTGAGCCTTTCAGAGGCAGTGACAGGGGAGTCTCAAGCCTGGGGCTGTCTAGTAAACAGAGAAGGAAAGTTGTAAAATAATTCATAGTGGGATATGAATTATTCCACTTGAATAAGTGGTCTCAAGCTTTTTTAGTGCATAAATCGAACCTGTCTTGCTTTGAGAGTGATAGAAAGTATTGGACAGGAAGCTAGTGAGGTGCCACAGAGGATAAAGACACATGTGCTGCAGAAACCAGACGACCAGAGTTCAATCTGCAGAACCCACATAAAGCTGGAAGAAGAGAGCAAACTCCACAGCATTGCTCCCTGACCGCTACATGCATGCTGCGGTCTGGCCTCCCCCACTCATGTACTTAGGTGTACATACGGTTGATAATTTTTATTACCTGAAAAAGTATTTGTCAGAAGGATATTTGTATCCTTCTTGATTAAGCCATTGAAGTGTCTCTCTCTAGAGTGACACAGAAAACCACCTAGCTCACAATATAGGTGTTAGCCACACCAGGAGGGGGAAGAAGGTAATTCACAGGAGGACCATGAGCTGAAGAGTCTGGAACAAACATAGTTTTTTTGGTTTTGCTTTTTTTTAAAACCAAGAAACATAGCTTGTTTCCAAGCTATAGCTTTTATCCTTTTTTTTAAAAATATTTATTTATTATGTATACAATATTCTGTCCGTGTGTATGCCTGCAGGCCAGAAGAGGGCACCAGATCTCATTACAGATGGTTGTGAGCCACCATGTGGTTGCCGGGAATTGAACTCAGGACCTTTGGAAGAGCAGGCAATGCTCTTAACCACTGAGCCATCTCTCCAGCCCCCTAGCTTTTATCCTTAATCAATTTTGAAACTTCCGTTTTCCTTACCTACTTTGCATTCTCTGGTCTTGGCAGCCACATCGTATTCTGCAAGCTCTGCGTCGTTATGTCCGTGCTGAGAATAAAGATCGCCTGCACACCATTCGTCATTACCAGCATGTGTTGGCTGTTGACCCAGAAAAGGCTGCCCAGATGAAATCCCAGGTAAACGAGACATTTCCAGCAGGTGCTGAGACACGCTGCTGCTTGTGCTTGTTGTTAGTTGGGTTTTTCCGAAAGAGATAAGTGAGTTTCCAATCAAATTTTTTTTTTTTTTTTTTTTTTTATTTTTTATTTTAATTTATTTATTTATTAAGAATTTCTGCCTCGTCCCCACAACCGCTTCCCATTTCCCTCCCCCTCCCCCGATCAAGTCCCCCCCCCCCTCATCTGCTCGAAGAGCAATCAGGGTTCCCTGACCTGTGGGAAGCCCAAGGACTGCCCACCTCTATCCAGGTCTCCTAAGGTGAGCATTCAAACTCCAATCAAATTTTTATGTCAGTTCATTTCTGATTCAGCTTATCACCGATTTGGTATGTGAAACCCTTTTCTAGGCAGATACATGGTGCAGGTCTTAAAAGTTGTTCTTGGCTCAGTGTAGGGCAGATGCCCGGTGTGTTTGATGAGCCCCAGGATACTCCACCTCCTGTGGTATCCAGTGAAGTTTTTATTCAGACAAACACATTTCTGAGTTTGTCCTATGCTGAGCCCACTTTACTCCACTACTATTTGTACAGGTTTTTTTTCTGTTTCTTCTTCTAGCTCTCGTCCATACATTAGTAATTCTCATGTATTCACAGACGGTGAACTGTGCAAAAGACTGCAGTCTGACGGTCCCTTGGTTTTCTGAGGACGGTGTAATAGCATCACCATCCTTACTTCATTGCCCTGTTGTAATCAGCCGTGCAGATTATGAGTACTCACATACATGGGTGTGTGCATAGTGCCCTCCCAGAAATTCTTCTTCCCAACTTCTCATAGTAAGAACATAAATAAGTTACCCAGAAACCACTCCCTTTGTTGGGCAGAAGTTTGTGTTACCGTCTACATGTTAAAATTTCACATATAATCTAATGAAGTTGGATCCCTTGAATACAGCTCAAAGACTAATAGAGATTAATTTTGTTAACTATGAAATGAAGAATTACTTTCCTCCAAGATGCAGAGTTCACATTAGAAGTTGGATATTTGAGAGAATTAAAGAGCTTTGCTGCCTGAAGAGTGGGACTACAGGAAGGGATATTTCTGAGGTCTTGTGTTAAAGTTTCACTTCACACTAGATGGAGCGGTAGAGGGAAAACACCAAGAGTTCCAGACTGCCTTTGGAAGACAGGCGGAAAAATGAATCTTGTCAGGATTGGATAGATTTGATCCACATCTTTTATTATATTTTTGTTGTATCTTATAGGGGGAGGGAAGTCAGGGGGATGAAAATAAAATTAAGTTGATATGGTATATATCAAATATATTTTTGGAGTGGATATTTTGCACTATATATATTATGTACCATATTCTAAGGATATAATGGAGAGAGAATCTTGTTTTGGTGCCAAAGATAGAATGTGGGGCCTTACACATGCTAGGCAAGTACTCTGCTGCTGAGCTACATATCCCTGGGCCTGATTGGTATATAAATAATTTATTAGCAAATTCCTGAGACAAAGGTCCATAGGAAATAAACTGAGAAATAGAATCATCTCATCCTAGCAGTTCTGAGGAGAAACCCAGCTCTCGTGGGAACTCTAAGTCTGTTCTCAGTTTGTGATGTCAGTGAAACAGAACCACTGAATTGCATTTTCTTTCCTGTTCTTGTGCTCCCTGAGCACTCAGCATGCAAACACTCAGCTCCTTATACGATAAATATCCCTTATCCAAAATATTTAGGATCAGAAGTATTTCTGATTAGGGATTAAAAAAAATTTTTTTGCTTTGTATGTAATAATATATTCCTTGGAATTGGAGAGAGACTCAGGGGTTAAGATCGCTGAATACTCTTCTAGAAGACCTGGGTTTGATTCCCAGCACCCATATGGCCACTCACAATCATCTGTAACTAGTTCCAGGGGATCTGATGCCCTCTACTGGCCTCTGGAGGCACCAGGAACAAATGTGATATGCAGGCTTACATATAAGCAGAACACCCATACACATAAAATAAATAAATCTTGTAAAATATTTTTTCTTTAGCCTGACCCAAATTTAAACCTGAAATTGGTTTATGTTTTATATATACCTTATAGTCTGAAAGTAATGTCATGCAGTATTTTTAGTGCTCCTATATTTTGAACCTATCCTTTAGGCTCTTTAGCATGAAGGCTTCTATAATGACTAATTCCTACTATTGTACCTGTGGTTCTTGTCCTCTCAAAGGGCTCCTTAATTCATCTGAGGAAGTATAATGGTATCTATACATGCTTGGTTTCTGGGCTGCTCATTGCAATTCCATTTGCATTTTTTTTTTTTTTTTTTTTGCCAAGGCCCTCACACTTGAGTTTTCCCATCAGTTTGATTGGCAGAATAGCAAATACAAAATTAAATTGCTTTCATCTTGCTTTTAAAGGTCAGAAGCACATCAATCTACAGTAAAAGCATCTTTAATTTTTTTCCGTTTCAACCCTTCATGTTAATGTCTTCAGGGCCACCCAGTCCACTAGTTGTGCACGCCCTCTTTAGAAGAATTTGAGTAAGTGCAAACGTAGGCTGGAGAGGGTAATGTGGCCAGGAGTTTGTTGAGCTGCTGGTGCAAAACTCCACCCCACCGTGTCTGTGGATCACAGTCACCTGTCTTTTCAACCTTGGATGCTTTTGTTGTTACATTGGATTAACAGTGTTTGCATTTAGGAAAATAGTGAGCTAGCATAGATAAACGTTTCTTCAACACTTAAGAGTGGGTGGTGGCGCACGCCTTTAATCCCAGCACTCGGGAGGCAGAGGCAGGCGAATTTCTGTGAGTTTGAGGCCAGCCTGGTCTACAAGAGCTAGTACCAGGATAGGCATGAAAGCTACAGAGAAACCCTGTCTCGAAAAACCAAAAAAAAAAAAAAAAAAGAGAGAGACAGAGAGAGAGAGAATGGGTTATTTATGCCTTATCATGAATTATTTTAAAGAGCCATAATTTTAATAGAACTACATTAGTTTTTGTCTTAACCATAACAACTTTAGATAGTTGTTTCACCAAGCCAAATCTATGAGCCACTAGTTTCAGTGTATGTTTGTGTACTCTGCTTTGGCTAGTTGAGAAAAGTGACTGGCATTTTTTCCCTTTCTCAAACTCAGCAACAAAAGGTTTAGCACCCTATAAACCAGGGCCTTGACTCAGTAAAGTTAGTGACAGCTGTTTTGTATAAAAACCAAGTCAACTGACTAGTAAGCATTGGTTTTTTTGTTTTGTTTTGTTTTGTTTTGTTTTGTCTTTTTAATGTGGATGAGTGTTTTGCCTGTATGCATGCATGGTGCCTGTAAAGGCTGGAAGAGGATATTGGACCTCCTGGAACTAGAGTTAACAGCCAGTTGTGATGGTGTTACAAATTGAATGCTGGTCTTCTGCAAGAGCATCGAACGCTCATAGCCATCTGTCCAGCTCCTCACGACCATATTCTGAAAATGAATATTTGAACTGGAAGCCCTCTCTGTAGATAAATGACTATCACTCACACTATGTGCTGTCTTATGCTTTAGAGGTCAGCCAGTCTGGCAAGGAAAGTAATAGACTTCTCCTTCCAGCTGTTTTGCCTTGTTTAGTAGGAAGTAGAGCCTTTGAGTCTCTGGAACTATGTGGGTATTTTTCCTCCTGACCTTACAGTTTTCAGTGACAAGATCTCTCCCCCTCCTCTGCTCCTAGGTGATGACGCACCTCCATGTGATTGAAGAAAGAAGGAATCAAAGCCTTTCTCTGTTGTACAAAGTTCCTTATGTGGCTCAAGAAATTCAGGAGGAAATCGGTGAGTACTAATTATATCAAGGCCAGACTGGACTTTTTTGGTGAGGCTCAGGAGTGATGGCAGGGAAGAATGATATAAATAAGGCTGGTGAGGCAGACATTAGCACACCATGGTTTCAGAAAGTCTAGAATCAACTGGAGATTTCCATGACAAGACTGAGGAGTCTCCAAAGACAGATGTACTGGCCTGGAGCCACAGAGCCTTGAATTTCATTGACCTTCACTTTTACTAGCGGAAGAAACTCAAGAGTGTGAAATTGCAGGGGCCTGGGACGTTTCCTGTTACCAGTTTACCCCGTATATCATTCTGTCCACTGCTCAGTGTTCCAGAGCAAAATGGTTTACTAGTAAAGAGTATCTGCGTGAATTCTTGTTAATGGTAGCAAAGATGCAGATAGTGAAATCATCCAAAAGGCATGAGGTTGCAGTTATGTGTGATGACTTATTTAGAGATGGACCACGGGTCCTATAAAGTTGGACAGTGGGCAGGAGGTGGGTCAGACTGGTCTATTGCCTGGTCTTGAGCTCTGGGATGACAAGAATTGACCTATTTCATGTACCTAGACATGCTTCTAAAATGCTGCTTTTCTGCTCCATGTTGTGTTTTTGTTAGATGAACTCCTTCAGGAACAGCGAGCAGATATGGACCAGTTCACCTCCTCCATCTCAGAGAGCCCTGTGGATGTCCGGGTGAGCTCTGAGGAGAGTGAGGAGATCCCGCCGTTCCACCCTTTCCATCCCTTCCCATCTCTGTCTGAGAATGAAGGTATGTATGGTCCTCAGAGCCATCCCTAGGAGCAGAGGAGAGGAGAATGAAATTAGAAAATTGGAATACATTTTTTAAAAATCTGGTTGAGTTGGGGAGGTTGTGTCGTGTGAGAGGGCAGGGAAAGGGAAGGCATGGATCTCCCAAGCCCCTGTTGTGTGTGGGCAAGTAATACACAGTAATATCAGGGAAATCAGAAATATTTCTTACATTTAGTAGATTTCTTACACTTTATATCAAGCTGTCTCTGTGGTGTCCCTTGGGTTATAGGACATCATTGTCTTTCCTAACGGTCTGGGGAGGCAGATTGGGGGAGAGACTGAAGAGGTGTCCAGGTGCCGGGCGGTGGTGGCGCACGCCTTTAATCCCAGCACTCGGGAGGCGGATCTCTGTGCATTCGAGGCCAGCCTGGTCTACAAAGGGAGTTCCAGGACAGGCTCCAAAGCTACAGAGAAACTCTGTCTCGAAACCCCCTCCCCCCAAAAAAGAGGTGTCCAGGCTCAGGGTCATGTCTCTGATATCAGTTGATTCCCAAGCATGTTTTCCTTTATTCTCTTGCTGGTTCTCAGGATCTAAAATTATGAATCTGTACCAGAAATAAACAAGCTGCTGAGACTTGTGCCCTAAGACTAGTTTGTATAATCAGCTTCTATTTCCTGCTGCTGCTGCTGCTGGTCAGGGTGGTGATAAAAATGGCCCCTGGCTTTGGAGTCCTCATTCTGTGCCAGCTTTAGTCAAGCACTGGACTTGGGTGCAGTTCATTCAGCCCTCAGAGAGCACTCTTGGAAGGGAGATACTGTGGGTGTCTCTCATGGAGATTCTGAGATTTGAGCAGATTAGGTACTTGTCCAGGCTGTCACGTAGCTTAGATTCTAAGTGGAACTGGATCCACACTGACAGTTCAGTTCCTACAGCTCCTGTGATACAGTCACATAACTGATTAGATACAGTAGCCTAGTGCAGCTACCAGACCAGTGGGAAGATGTGCATCCGGCCCCGCCTTGGAGCTTAAAACAAAAACACCTTCATAACCTGTTAGCTCAGAGGTTCAGCTGCAGTGCTCGGGATACTCGGGGGTGAAGTGGTGTCACCCCTTCCTAGCTCTTCACTCCACAGATCCCAAAGCTCCATGAGGCTGTGGGGCGGCCACACATAGCAGCTTCTCTAGGCTTTTGTTTGGGATTGGGGCGTTATGGGCAAAGTTCAACCTAATAGTACCTTGTCTCTTTGTCAAAGAACCACAATCAATACTAACTTCATTTTTTTTGCTGTTTTCTAAAAATAATAGTAGTTTGTGGGGTAAACTAAATAATACGGGATTCTTCCAAAATTTCTCTTAAAAGGTCCAATCCTGATTTCCCACTTACCTTTCTCATCAGGGATGCATCTAGTGATTTCCTGTTTAGATTACTGTTGGCTTGATTATGGGATATTATTTAAGGAAAAATGCCTTTTGTTCACGTTATAGAGAGGAACTTAGAAGGAAACCATTTTCTTTCTTAATCTCCTTTTGTGCTATTTTGTTTTTTATTGTTTTCCTTTCTGCTAGACACTCAGCCGGAGTTGTACCACCCAATGAAAAAAGGTTGGTTTGTCAAGATGTTCCCTTAAGACCTCCATTCCTTTTCACTTCCCCAGTGTGTTGGGAGTTTCATTTTATGTTTCATCCTACATCCGACATCCCCGCCTCATTCCTTCAGCCATGGCTAAGTGGAGCTAGAATAGTCCTGCCTTCATGTTACTAACGAGCTCCCTGGCTTTCCTGGCGTGCAGAGTCTAGTGCTATGTGACACCCAAACTTGGCTTTGGGGAGTCCCAAGAAACAGCTTTCTTTGTCTGGGTAAATGTCAAAAAAGTATGTCAGTTTAACAAAATTTCTGTGTATAGCTAGTCTATATGGGATTGTGTTTGATTTTTGCAGTCAGGTAGACTGTAAATGTCCCTCTCTCTTTTTTCCCGTTATTATTACCAGTTGCCCTTTCCCCCTTTTAGCTGTCTCTACCATCCATCTGTGCCACATCTCATGCTCCTGAGTTGCAGTATTCCTTAAACACAGCATGCTGCTGCTGAGAGAGGTAGAAACATGTGGGCTGTAGGTGCGGCGAGTCCCCAGTCTTCAAAGACAGTGTGTACTGTAGAAAGCTCTATGCTAACTGCATTATCATCATTTTTACCCACCAGATCCCTCTTGAGCAGGATTTTTTTTTGCTCAGTTTTATAGATTAAGCAGTTGAAAAAGTCACTCAGGTATTGCTTCCTAAGTTGGCAAGATTAATAAGCAGAGAGGACCGAGGTCTGGACCCGAGACTGTCTTCACAGCCCACGTGGTTTCTGCTGCCTGAGTTGCTAGTGACAGCTGAGAACCCCCCAAGTGGTAGATAGTCCCCTCTTGAGTCATTGGCAGCAGCGCTTGTTCTTCATGTATTTTATGAACTTACTTTCTTACTGTTGGTAGTCTGGTCATGGGCGGACCAAGTGAAAGTCCCTGGCTCAGAAGCTGCTGTCGTAATTTATGTCATATTTTATTCTTAGAATCAGTAAGTAGGATCTAACTCTTGTGAGTGTCCTTGCATGTTAGTGTTATTCAGCTGTGTCTCTTCTTCCTGCAAGTCACTATGCTAACATTCCTCACAACTCTATGTCTTAGGTGTTAAGCCTGCCTGACTTTTGCTTTTCTACTTACAAAAATGTGTTGGGACAATATAGCTACTAACTTTGGTCTCTTGAAGTCGCTTGTGTGTATTATGAAGCCAAAGTGAGCTTAGTCAGTGTTAAAAAAGAGCCACGGGCTATAACACTGGAAAGCCTTAGACCAGCCTGGACCAAGGCCAACCCTTAGATGAGCTGGTTCAGTGTCTCTTTGCATTCTGAGAATCTTTCCTTTTATGACTTAAAATTATAGAGTTTGAAGTGGGAGAAACTCAGGATTAGAATTTAGTAGTCTTGATTATGAGCATCTGTGCTAAATAGCCAGCGCCTTTCTAGATCCCCTCTTCCTTGAATAGTAGACAGGCAGGGTTGTTTTATTTGAGCCACCAGAGCCAGCCTTGATTTAACTGCTATCAAGTTGTGCTTTTCTTTTGAAGGGAACGCTTTAGAGAAAGAGTGCATCACTTTGGCTGCAGTGTAATGTGTTAAAAATTTAATTAGGCCACGAGTTCAGTAGCCGCATGGCCATTATTAATCTCCTGTTGGTCTATGTTAAGAAAACAAGTCAAGTTGTGAATGAAAAACTTCACCCTGGCTGGGCTTGACATTATTGCCTGCCTTTGGCAGCTCCTGGACAGCATGCTGAATGTAACTCCCATTGGAATCTACTCACTAGCATGTCAAGTTGGTTACCAAGTCTCTATAAAAGGTTCAAATCATAGATATATGCAAACTAAATACGTTGTTAATAAGAAGAAGCTTGTGATAGCTAGGAAGCATATGCTTGAAAGTAAAACTGAAAAGGATTTTTCTGTCTGTGCTGAGCCCAGATATGCTGTGGTCACATTGTGTGCCACACACGAATGATGTTGGCTCAAACCATTTCTGACCTTGGAAAAAAGACAGTTACTATTCTTGCTCTTTCCACCTTGATTAAAATTCTTTCTGTTGATGAACTGCTTTCTTCCTGCTCACCTGGGTTACTATTTAGGAACCAGATCTGAGGGACAAAACATCCAGTGAGAGACGGGGTGGGGGGGATAGACAATTACATAACAATTTTAAATGCTACAACCTGGAAATGTCTTCCTAGAGACCATGAAACTTGAAGGGCAAAGAGAGGACTTGAGGGTGGAAGGTGGCAAAGGTTGATATTGGAAGCAGAAATAATTTCTTGTGGAGAAAACTATTCTGCTCAAAGCATACATACAGGAGTAGTGCTTCATCTGTGCAGTAGAATCTGGGTACCAAAGAATTGTGTTGTTGGGTAGCTAGTGTTCATTACAGTCACATGTAATGGTTGGAACATGTTTTCCATCCTGGAACTCCCCCAGACTCAGCTTCTCCAAAGGTTTGCATTCCATCCCTTCAGGTGGGAGACCAGTAAGCACCGTCTCCTTCATCAGTCCTTTGCAATGCTTGTACCATTCATCCTTGCAGAGCACAGTGCATCCTCAAACATGCCAATGCGGCGGCACAGGGAGTCTGGGGAGTGTTTGAGAAGCTCTCTGGCCCAGGCAGGGATTCGCTGCTTCTGAGAGACTGGCCTGAGGTGGGCTGCCTAGAAACTCAGCTGTCAACATTTTCTACACAGGATCTGGAATTGGAATGGCAGAGCAAGACGGGGGACTGATTGGTGCAGAAGAAAAAGTGATTAACAGTAAGAATAAGATGGATGAAAATATGGTGAGCCGTTGTCATTTGCATAGCACATTCCCTTTCGTACACTGGAGCAAGTAGCATGGTGGCTAGTACTGCCAGTTTTCCACATGGTAGAAGAGAAGGACCCAGCTGCTCCCAAAGGTTGCTTTTTCCTGGTTAGCATTTGCATGAGAGAACCAGTGAAGCTGCTTTTTTCTTGAGTAGTTTACCTTTTACTATACGGTAGGGAATTCATGTACAGCTTAAGATATAACTAACATCAGAGGCTGTTTTCAAGTAAGTTAAAACTTACTAAGTGGAAAACTGAATAAAATTGAGCTTTTTGTTGTTTTTCTTACACTGCTGTTCTTACTCTTCTCACATTCATAGTTTTCGGACTACTTACGTTTTTTGGTTGCCCTCAGCTAAATTTGATTTTTTTCTTTTTAAATTACTCTTGGGGGTGTGTGCGGTCACGTGCTTGCCATGGTGTGTGTGCAGAGATCAGAGGAGTCATTTCTCCCTCCGTGTAGATCCCAGAGACCAAACTGAGCTCGTCAAGTTTGGTGGCAAGCACTTTTACATGCTGAGCTGTCTGGCTGACCTGAGTTGTAGTGTAGTTCGTTAGCTGTCTGTCCCGAGCTTTGTCTCTGCCACCCTTACTTTGTGGGAAGTTCAGGTAAAGAAACTGACTGGAGCCGGGTAAGTGGCACAGGCCTTTAATCCCAGCACTTGGGAGGTAGAGGCAAGGAAAGCCTAGCCTACAGAGTGAGTTCCAGGACAGCCAGGGCTACACAGAGAAACCCTGTCTCATACCCCACCCCACCCCAAAAAAAGAGCCTAACTGGACTGGCCACCTCGCAGCACCTCTGCCCACACTTACCCCCCTCCTGTGCCCCCGCTTACTCCCTCCTGTGCCCACAGTTAACCCCCCTCCTGTGCCCACAGTTACCCCCCTCCTGTGCCCCCACTTACCCCCCTCCTGTGCCCACACTTACCCCCCTCCTGTGCCCACACTTACCCCCCTCCTGTGCCCACACTTACCCCCCTCCTGTGCCCACACTTACCTCCTTTTAGAGGGTTGATGAGTACATTTGGATCAGTGTGACCAAAGAAACAGCTTCCCAACACCATATTCAATAGAAAATGAATGACATTTATGTTCATTTCTCTCCCATTCTCTGAGGAGATGCTAATAATTGTGACTATTTCAGGTCATTGATGAGACTCTGGATGTTAAAGAAATGATCTTCAATGCTGAGAGAGTTGGAGGCCTAGAAGAAGAGCCGGTATGTGTTTACTCTAGAATGGAAGGCCAGTGCTCATTCTTTTTTCTTTTTGTCATCTTAGATCAATAGAGATAAAAGACACCTGGTATTAAGTTAATAAGGGACTTGGGTCCCAATTTCCCTCTTTTCTGAGTAAGAATCAAAGAAATGAAAATTTCCTTGGAGGTTAGCAAAGTGGGCATCCTCCCTGATCTGGTCGATGTCATCAACAGAGTGGGATTGTTGGGTGGCCCTGAGTTTTTTTAGACAGGCTGAGAGGCTTGTGGTCCTCCTTGGGTTCCTGAGTCAGGTTGTCCCTGGGACATTGTTTCTTATATGCTTTGTTGTTTTAGGAATCTGTGGGACCTCTGAGGGAGGACTTCAGTTTGAGCAGCAGTGCCCTTATTGGCTTGCTGGTTATTGCCGTGGCCATTGCTACCGTCATCGTCATCAGCCTGGTGATGCTGAGGAAGAGGCAGTACGGCACTATCAGCCATGGGATTGTGGAGGTGAGGCGGGGGAGTGGCTAGGACTGGATCTGTATGGAATTGGAAGATCTGGACTTACCTTTTGCTGGGCATGCTGCCATCATCGATTGTATTGCTCATTAGATCATTAGGTTACATTTGGAGATGAGCCATCGCTGAGTTGTGAGTGTCACCAACTTCAGCATCCATTTGGGTTTTAATCAGTTAAATGGTTCAATATCAGAAGTTCATAACATTTTATGCTTCAGAAAGTAGAATAACACTCTATCCTTGGTGTGTTTCTTCCTCTCGTGCACACACATGCATACTTGTTTCTGTTGGTGGGATCTAACCAGAAGCCTTGCGTGTGCTAGGCACATGCTCTTTTATACTGTCAGACGTGTGCCTCTTCTGTACTGCTTGGGGATGCAGGCTGTTACTGTCCTGCCTCTGCTGGTGCATGCTTGGAGTCGTCTGCCGCTCACCCCTTTAGTGGATGCTGGAAACTGTTCTTGCTCTCCAGTTACATAACGCACTAAGGAATATGATGCACTGTTGAAGAATACTGTAGACGCGCACGCCTGGCTTCAGCTGTAGCGTTCTAAAACTGGGAATGACTACAGACCATCTGGCCCCTTTCTTTATTTCATATCTGAACATGACAGGACTTGCTTCCACTATCCCAAAAACTAAGTGTTGGTTACTTGTCACTGTGGCTTCTAAGAAGCTGGTTCTTTAAACTAGTTCAGCAACTGTGTCACAGTACACCCAGTTCCACTGAAGTTTCTCAGCAGCCTGAAAAAGGGAATACTGCCTTTTTACTTTTAAAAGCAAACCATAAAACCAGCACAGCAAAAAAAAAGTCAGAACCTAAAGAACTGACGTATGTAATGGGTATAGCCTCTGTAATGGGCTGTCATTTTAAATTACTCTTTTTCGGGGTGTGTGTGTGTGTGCATGATTTGCATATAGAAATCCAAGGACATATTTAGAAGTCTTTTTCCATCCGTGTGGATCCCAAGGACCAAACTGAAATTATCCAATTTGTCAGTGATCTGTTCTCTCACTTGGACCAGGCTTTCAGAGCTTCACTGTAGAGAGAAGCGTTACCTCTCACCTCTTCCTTTCCCCCCCCCTTCCCTGTGTCCTTGATACCAGTTCTTGTTTGCTCTGTCCAGTAAAAGAGGGTGCTGGGCTGCTTTGAGTCCCGTGGGACTGGGCAGCAAATAGCCTGACACCCTGAGGCTCTGCAGGCCCTCCAGTATACCACAGTGACCTGCAGCCTGTGTTCCTACAGGTTGACCCGATGCTCACCCCAGAAGAGCGTCACCTGAACAAGATGCAGAACCATGGTTATGAGAACCCAACCTACAAGTACCTGGAGCAGATGCAGATCTAAGGACAGGATCTGTGTGACACCTTGGCTGGAGGCTGGTACAGGTGGGCCAGAAGAGGTTCAGCATTTGTGCCTGACTGCTGACCACCAGTGGTGCCAGAAGGCCCCATCGTACTTCCTGCTCTCCTGGATTGCTAAGACTATAAAGTACTACTGTAGGAGTGCAATTTCCATTCTTTTAAATGGGTAAAAATGTTAATATAACAATATATGATATATAAACCTTAAGTGAAATGAAAAAATGATCTATTACAGATATCTGATGGATGTAGTTTTCTTTTTTAAATTAGAAATGCCACTTCTATTGTATTGTCTCACATGCTCTATATAAATGGGAAATGTTGATTTTTTCAATGATAGACTATATACACAGATTGTTCACCTTACGTCAGTCAGTTCTTTAGGCTCACTTGCTGTGCTGGTTCTATAATTTGTTTTTAATGTAAAAAGCAGTATTCCCTTTTTCAGGTTACTGAGAAACTTCAGTGGAACAGAAGTACATTGTGATACAGTTACTGAGCTATTTTAAAGGTATAGTTTCTTTGGAAGCCTATGTTTCCCGTGCTGGTGTCTGGGTGCTTCTGCACCAGCTGTCACCAAGCAGGGCTAAGGCACCTTGAGCTAGCCCAGTGCATACAGAGAGCCACTGTGCTTTCCTTCAAATCCAGTTCTTCCACAGCAACTAGCCTGTAGTTACTATGTGCTGTTCTTCCAGTCCTGGTTACTGTAGCTTTCGCTGTCCTCTTTCCTTTACCAAGTGTGTCCTGATGTGCAGCACCTCCTCTGTGGACAGCTCCCTCCAGTGCACTGACCTCTGCCTTCCTTTGTGCCTCCTCCCCCTCCCCCCAGTCTCCCAGCCCCTTTGCTGTTCACTCAGAGAATACCATAATAAATATATGGCAGAGGACCCAGGAGAGCTCACAGGAGGCTTCTCTATATGAAAAGAGATTGTTCTGGGTCGTCCGTATCTGTAGACACTGTGGAAGTCTTTGACAACTTTTGTTTTACATGAATTGTAATGCTTGTGTATCTGAAGTTGATGCTCATCACCTGGACTTTGTTGTTTTACTCTCAAGATTCTGGTAACCTGTTGTGGGTTTCCTTTTGTTTTTGGTTTGTTTGGGGGTTTTGTTTTATTGTTGTGTTTTGTATTTTTCTGTGATTTTTCTCCTCCCCTTCCTCCCTCCCCCTTGGCCCTAGCCATGTCTCTTCCCACTCACTATGCACAGACTGAAACTTCACCTACAAACTTCTTAGTATGCTCTGTGAGAATGTACAGAACCCGACCGCATCAATAAACACTTTAACTTCCCGAGTGCCTGTGTACTGACCATGGCATTGCTCTGCGATGATGGGACTTTCTGTCCCTGCCTTGGAGATGAAGGGCATCTTCTGTGAAGAATTATAGCCTGCATTACAGAGGCCATATTAAGTCAAACCAAGAGCTTCATTTTCACTCGAAGAAGAAAGTGGTTGGAGAGATGGCCAAGCAGTTAAGAGCACTAGCTGCTCTTGCAGAGGACCCAGGTTGGGTTCTCAGCACCTGTATGGCAGCTCACAACTATCTGTAAGTCTAGTTCCAGGGGATCTGACACCCTCTTGTGGCCTCCATGAGCTTCAGGCACACGTGGTATGTTACATACAAGCAGGCAAAACACTCATGCACATAAAATATTCTTACCCCAGTCAGGAAAACTGGGTGTTGTGGCTCTAATCTCAGCACTTGGTACTGTTGAGTTGGAGGCCAGCCTTGACCACATTGCAGGATCCTAACTGGGGAGCAAAGTCAGACTGTCAATACTGACCAGAAAATGTTTATAGCTTTTGTTTCTGAGTTTAAGCAGTTTGCCACTAGGAGGCTCCCTCTGCTGATTGCTTACAGGGCTTTGTGCCCGAGCACTGTTAGCACCCAGTTTCTAATGTTCGTCAATACATGGAATACATTGACTCCATAGAGTGGTCGATCCATGTTCTGATGCGTGTGGTTATTAGGGTCATACTGCATATGTCTGTATGCAGGCACACATACGAGCAATCTTTCTCGGGACGCCGGGATAGGGAGCGGCCACTATATGAGTTCTAAGCCAGGAAGCACCTTGGGTGAGTCTCTCAGCACTCCAGTTCTCTGTAACAGTCAACACCTTCTGTCTGCCTCTCCTATGATGTCCCCTTAGTTTGCTGCCCAGGGGAGTCACCAAGAGAGAGCTTTATGTTTGGAGTGAGTTTCTCTCAGAGCGCTCTAAAGAGGTGTCACTGGACCCTCTATGCAGTCTGGAAAGTGACTTTGCCATTCATGATCTCATTCCAAATACAGCAGATCAGCTTTGTTTACTTGGTGCCTATCAAGCAGTAGGTGGCTTGGTCACCTTTGCGAACCAGCCCTGTCCAAATTCCATCCAGCTGATTGGCTCTCAGAACTTCTCAACAGCACTCTGTTGACAATACAGTAGTCCTGGGAGACATGCAGAGCTCATGAGATTGGCCCAGCTGCAGTGGAGATTGGATCAGAACACAAGAATTAGTGCAACCAGGCCCGAGTCTCTCTCACCCTGTACAGATTTGCTTTGCACTCAGCAGGGTATGCATGGACTCATTTAATTGAATTCTCCTTAACCTGTAGAGGTGACTGTATTATGGTGGCCATATAATGATTAAATTTCCTGAGGAAACACCCACAGAAATGTCAATCAGGAACTGCCCTTTGACCTCACCCTAGAAGGAAAGCTCCCTCATGGGCACAGAAAGAAACTTACTCATCTCTTGGTTTCTGCTTCGATGACTAAGCCGAGACTTCTGGAGAATGCGGCCCTACCCACCTTGCAGTGAGCCTCAGGTGCTGGCTGCTATGTAGGTGTGAAGGTCCTCTGACTACAAATCAAGACCAGCAACTGAAGTTTCTGCCAGACCCAGGCATGTGGATGGTCTGTAGGGCTTCGTTTGCTGTGACAACGGATACTGGTTAGTCTGTCATGAATCCCTGAAATTTCAGAGGGTCCAAGGGGGCACACTCATAGGAACATACTGTCAAACTCATACGAGAAGTCATAGACACGGACAAAGCAGAAGGAAGTAAAAGGGACATTATGATTTTAGTTTACACGATTACAGAGTCACCTGCACCTAGTGGTAGAACCCAAGTCTGGTTACGAACAATGGGCTCTTTTCCAGGACCCAGGACAAAGAGCGAAGTGGTCTTTATTTAACCAAGAGACCAGTGTCCCTTGCCTTTCTGCCTGTGAACTCGGGATGTCTTTTCTATCCTCTTCATGCTCTTGATCAGACTTCATTGGTCACTTCTGCTGCCAAGCAGCCCAGAGATTAGACATAAAATATATTTTCTCTAAAACTTTTGAAATGGATGGGAAATGGCTTGAGAAATCTGTAGATTTCTAGCCAAAAAAAGTCCAGACCTGGATAATAATTTTTGTTTGCCTTAGTTTTTTGAGACAAGGTTTCTCTGTAACAACCCTGGCTATCCTGGAACTCACAGAGATCCACCAGCCTCTGCCTCTCAAGTGCTGGAATTAAAGGCATGCGCCACCACCACCCACCTTCAGGATAACAATTTTGAAGTCAGGTGTTGGGTTGCAGTTTTGGACACCTGTAATGCCAGCACTTGGGAGGCTGAGTCACGAGAGTCTCCAAATTCAAGGCTAGCCTGGTTTACATAGTTCAAGACCAACTTGGACTACACAGGAGACTCAAAAAAAAAAAAGTGTGTGTGTGTTTGTACATATGTCGTGTGTATACATGTGCAATGAAAGCCAGCATTTGGTGTCTTATGTCTTCTTCAGTTTCCCTCTCCACCTTTTAAAAAAAAAAATCTGTGTGCGTTTATGTTGTATTTGTGTATATGTTTGCAGAGGCCTGAAGAGGACTTCAGATAATGAGGAGCTGGAGTTGCAGGGTTTGCGAAGCTGCCCAGTGTGGATGCTGGAAACAGCTCCCGTCCCCTGGAAGAGCAGCAGCTGCTCTTGTAATTGCTGAGCTCTGGCTCCAGCCCAACCTGCACGGGGTTTTGTGTGTGTGTTTGTTTTTGAGACACGGTTTCTCACTGAATATTTGGCTAGATGGGTCAACAAGCCCTAATAATCCTTTACCTTCCAGCACTAGGATTGCAGTGTGTGCTACCGCACCCCGCCTTTTTGTGCAAACCCTGGGGACCAGTGTCAGACATTCCCATAGCAAACCTTTGACAACCATTTTCCCATACCCCCTTTTTAAGTCTAATTGAGTAGAACTGAAGGAATCAATGAAATTTTTTAGTAAGCAGAACCATGTGAATATTTACATAGTTACTTATAAATTATGTATGTACCGTGTCCAAAATAGAAACCTGGAAGAAAGAAAAGAGATGAAATAATTTTTCCCAAATAATTTACCTAATAGGAAGAGAAAACCTTTTGGATCCAGTAAGTTACCACATGCATGCCTGTGGGGGGGGGGGGGAGGATAAAGCTACTTAGACCAGGCTAGCCCCAAACTCCCAGCAGTCCACTTGTCTCCACCTCCCCAGTACTGACATTGCAGGCATACTGCTGCCCCACATCTAGCCAGAGTGACTCTTGTGCTCACTCTGATTTGAGTGTGGCAGTGCACACTCATGCTGCGTATCCTGTCCCCGTCACTGGTCATTGTTATTCGGGTTGCTGTGGTTTATATCTACTGCCACCTTTCTGTCCTAGGAAGTGACTTCCCTTGTGTTGGTGGTCTTGACAAGTGAGTAACAGGTTAGCTGGGTTTTTTTTGTTTTGTTTTGTTTTTTGTAAGATGTTCCACTGTTGGGAGTGTGTCTGATGTTTTTCTTGTAAAAACTTCCTAGGACTTATGTTTTTTACTTTAATTTCTTTGTTTGGGATCAAACCCAAGACCTTGTACACATGAAACAAGTGCAGCTCTCTGAGCTTGCGTTACATTGCTTTGGATGACCGCAGACAGACAAACACGTTCACAGGACTCAACAGTGATGGTGACCTCGATCACCTGGGTGGCCCAGTGCTGTCAGATTTATCTCCTTTGAAGTTCCTTTACCCCCCTCCCCCACAATGTTGTCTTTGGAAAGGTACTGTTACATGTATGTAGCCCATACTTAGAGCGAGAGGTCAGCACTTTTGTTATGGCTTAAAAAGGGATGGGGGAGGGGGTTGAGACAGGGTCTCAAGTAGCTCAGGCTGACCTCGGATTTGTTATGCAGCCAGGGGGGAATATTTTATCTAGCTGTCTATCGCCTGCCAATCCCCCCCCCCTTGCTTCCTCCCACTCCCCCAGCATGGAGTATTTTTAACTAGGTTTTTGACTGTTCCTCTTGCCTCCACATCCCAAGTACTAGAATTATAGGGATGTTGTGTCTCACCAGGTTTATTTAGATCTGGAGAACAACCTTGAACTCAATGCTTGGTTGGTGAGTACTCTGTCAAGTTTGAGTTCTTAAAGGCCCATTTGGCAGGCTTGATACTGTTGAGACCTAGGAGGAGGAAGTTAGATCACTGGGGAAATGCCCTTGGGAGCTGCACCCTCCTGGCCTCTAGGAGGTGAGCAGGCTGCAAGTTTCTCAATGTGATGGGCTGTCTCGCCACAAGGCTGAGTGACCACAGACTAAAGCTGTGAGTAGAAATAGTTCTTCCTCCTCAGAAGCTGCTCAGTTGGCGTTTTGTCACAATGCTGGCATGCTGACTGTGCTGTCTCTCCTACTGTTTTTTAGCTTGTGTTTTGACACCTTGAAATAGAGCAATTGGAGGGCCTGGTTCTAAGGTCAGGTCGTTGCAATGCTATACTTAATGATTATCAAAACTGAAAGAACATTCCAGATTGTGGTAGTGTTTCCTCAGGAATCGTATGTCAGAACTCAGACACATACACATTTTATTGTGTATGAGTAATTGTGTGGTATATTATCTGCTTTCCTGTCGCTGCGATAGGTGCCCACACACAGAGCAACTTAGATGAGGGTTTCTGTTGGCTCACAGTTCCAGAAGTGATGAAGTCCATTGTTGTGGGCAAGGCAGTCAGGAAGCAGAGTGAACAGGAGTGGAGTCAGGCTATAAAAGCTCAAAGCTCAGCCAGGCATGGCTGTCCACGCCTTTCATTCTGACACTCGAGAGGCAGAGGCAGAGGCATCTCTGAGAATTCGAAGCCAGCCAGAGCTACGTGGTGAGACTTCATATCAGAAATAAACCCTCAGAGTTTGACCCTAATGACATATTCCTCCAGCAAGGAAGTTTCCATCATGTTTCACAACATCCTTAAGGTTCTGTAACATTCCCACACCACACAGCGCCACTAGCTGGGAGCCAAATGTTCGAATACTAACTGCAACACTCAGTAATGCTGTCTTTTTATTTTTAAGCGTGCTGGCGCTCGGGCACAGTTGGAGTGCCTGATTAGCATTCATGAAAACCTGAGTTCCAACTGGCACTGCCGCATAAGTCAGACACGCGCCTGAATTCTCAGCACTTGGTGGAGACAGGAAGCTCAGAATTTAAGGTCCTCCTTAGCCATGTAGGGGGCTTGAGACTCTGTCTCAAACGAACAAACAAAATGAGGTACCTCACAAAGACTACTTAGACTAGAAAGGGATGACAGAGAGATGGCTTAGTTGCCAAAATCCCAGACTGCTCCTGCAGAGGATCCAAGTTCAGTTCCCAGCATCTACGTTGAGCAATTTACAACTTTTTAATAACAGCCTGGGTGATGCAACATTCCTACCCTCTGTAAGCACTCAGATACACACATGTGGGCATGCACGCATGGAGAATTAAAAATAATACAACTTCTTTAAAGGATTAAAATTGCAAAAAGACTCACCCTATTCCCAGTGTCCTCTCTGCTTCCTGCTTGTGGATCAAGGTGTGGGCTCTCAGCTGTCCTGCCACCCTGCTTTGGCGCTGGCATCTGAAAGCATAAGCCCAGTTAAATGTTTGCTTCTGTATGTTGCCTTGGTCAGGGTGCTTTGTCACAGCACAGCAATAGGAAAGTAACTAAACACCTGCAAACTCAGCCACCTTAAACACTTGCCCCATCTCACTGACTCCGCCTTCTTTCTCCCAGCATTCAGTTTAGTTTTTCCTGCCTAGCTCTACTCTACCCTATCCAATAAAAGCAACACATACGAAAGGACTTCCTACACCAATCATGGGCAAGTAACTGAGAGCCAATCACAATAAAAATAAAGATTCTACGCTTGTTTTTATGTTTTGTACTATTCTCCAACAGAGTTTCACTATGTAACTCTAGCTGGCCTGGAACCACCAAGATATCTGTGTCTCTGCTTCTGAGTGCTGGAATCAGGGGGCCACCACATCCTGGAACACTTAAAAAAAATTTTCTTGTTTTGTTTTGTTTTGAGACAGAGTTTCTCTGTGTAACAGCCCTAGCTATCCTGGAACTAGCTCTATTATTGACCAGGCTGGCCTTGAACTCAAAGATCCGCCTGCCTCTGCCTCCCAAATGCTGGGATTAAAGGTATGTGCTACCACTGCTCAAATAGGGACACCTAATTTTTAAACCTTATTAGTGATGTTAACTTCATTAGTTATATCTCCAGGTCCAAGACACATTTTTATATACATGTACTCTGCTGTCCATGAGGAATAAGTTCCAAGACCCCCATGGCTGCCTGAAGCCACAGTACCAACTCCTTTCAGAAAAAGCTTCCTGCACACACATACCTGTTTATCTGGTGTGGATCTTTATATCTCTCCAAGGCCACGAGTCCCCAGGTTGGCAGTACTGGGAAGTGAGGTCTACTGTCCTCCTAATCCCCATACTGGGTAGCCTAACCTAATCCTTGTTCCTGCCTCAACTTGATGTGCCATGGGAGGCCTGTCCCTTTCTGAATGGAGTCGGAGGAGTAGATAGCAGGGATGGGGCAGGAACTGGTCAGTATATAAAATAAATGAAAAAAATAACTAAAATCCCAATAACAACAAAAGTGAGATCTAGTGGGAAGTCCTCAAGTCACTAGGGGGTGCCTCTGAAGGAGGTTGTGGGGCTTCAGCTTCCCCATTTTTCTCTCCTTGGCTTGTCATGGTTGAACAATTTTCCTTTTTTGGTTTCTCAGTTTGCTGCCCTTTTTCCTTATAAGTCGATATGCAATTATTTGGGTACTAGTAAGCTGCCTAACATAATAAATTCTTAATTTATTATGTTCGGTAAGAGACTGGCAAGAATGGGACAGTTATAACTGCTGTAGTAAGTTATGCAAATGTTCTCTCAGTGCTGGGCTCATCCTTTCTCCTGAGGTCATGTGATGTCATGTAGTGCCTGTGTGGTCAGATGAAGTGAGGTAGATGCTGCAGGCACCGTGACACTGTGGGTAAGGGTTATGTTAACATAAGCACTGTGATACAATGTTGTTGCTCTGATAATTGGAATGGCTACTAAGTAACTTAATGGGAAAGTGGTATAGACAACGTTCATATGTGGGCAGTTGGGTGACTCGGGCTGGGAATGTAGCTAGGTTGGTAGAGTGCTTGTCTAGTATGGAGGAAGTCCTGGATTCAAATCCAAGCACTGCATGAACCAGTGTGGTGGTAGGCACCTGGAATTACCAGTCTCCCCCCCCCCCCACCAGAGTGGTGGAGAATCTGCTCACTGACTGATGTCAGGATAGCTCCAGGGTCCTTATGATTTAAAAAATAAGTAGGAGCTGAAGAGATGGCTCAGCAGCTAAGAACACTGGTTGCTCTTCCAGAGGACCTGGGTTCAATTCCTAGCAACCCCATGGTAACTTAAAACTAACTCCATGAGCTGGCTCAGTGGTTAAGAGCACTGACTACTCTTCCAGAGGACCCTGGTTCAATTCCCAGCACCCACATGGCAGCTCACAACTGTTTATAACTCCAGTTTCAGGGGAGGGACCTGACACCCTCACACAGACATACACCAATGTGCATAAGATAAAAATAAATTATTATTTAAAAAAAATAGTTTCAGTCTCACTCAGGGTATCCAACACATTCTTCTAGCCTCTGCAGGGCTTTTAGACATGCATGTGATGCACAAACATGTATGCAGACAAAATGTGTGTGTGTGTGGTGTTAATATGTATATATGGGGGCTGGAGAGATGGCTCAGAGGTTAAGAGCACTGGCTGCTCTTTCAGAGGTCCTGAGTTCATTTCCCAGCAACCACATGGTGGCTCACAACCATCTGTAATGAGGTCTGGTGCCCTCTCCTGGCAGGCAGGCATACATGCAGGAAAATACTATATACATGATAAATAAATAAATAAATAAATAAATAAAATATGTATATATGTATACGTATATACATATGTGTATATATTTGATAATAAAATTGTAAAAAAATTACTTGGCCATGGTTTATTTGTCTGGTTGGTTGGGTAGTTTTTTGAGACTGTATAATAGTCCTGGCTGTCCTGGAACTCCTTTATAGATCAGGCTGACCTTGAACTCACAGAGATCAGCCTGCCTCAGCCTCCCTAGTGCAAGAATTAAAGGCACGCCCTCCACCGCCTGGCTTGACCAGGTCTTTATCAAATGATAAGCATCTTCACCTAAGGACTGATTGAAGCATGTGATCGGGTGACTCGGTGGACTTTGATTTTCATAAAAGCCTACGTGGCACTGTGGACCAGGCAGTAGGCTGCGGCATAGCTACACACTGTAGGAAGGATCAGCCTAGATGTCCTGAGGAGGTAGACAGGGTAGGAGAAGTCAGAGAGGGGGTTCATGGACTAGCCCAGGGTGCTCTGAGAACAGCTCCCAAGTGAACACGTCAGTGTGTTCACGTTGCCTTTGCCGAGACAGTGCCTGAGACAGCTTCAGGAGAGGAAGGGCTTATTTTGGCTCGTGGTTTCAGAGCTGCTAGCCCAGCAGTTCTCAACCTTCCTAAGGCTGCAATCCCTTAATAGAGTTCTGCATGTTGTGGTGACCCCAACCATAAAGATACTTTGTTGCTACTGTGTAACTAATTTTGCTACTGTACAAACCATAGTGTAACTACCTGATATGCGACCCCTGTGAAAAGGCATTTTGCTCCCCAAAGGGGTTGAGACCCACAGGTTGAGAAAGGCTTTTCTAGCCCATGGTCGTTTGGCTGCTGTGCTTTGGGTCTACAGCAGCACAGTACAAGGTGGGAGTGTGTCATAGAGGAAAGGGAAGGAGAGACAACAGGGTTGGAGTCCCAGTATTCCCTGAGGGCATGCCTCTAGTGACCTAACTCCAACTATGCTCCACCCCCCAAAGGGTCCCAGATCTCCTTAGGGCACCACAGGATGAATGAATGCCTCAGCACAGGGGCCTTTGGGGACATTTGCAACCCAAGCCATGGATCCATCAGTCCATCTGCATTTATATAACTTTGAACTTGACTCTGGCTTTCAAGTTGCCCTGTTTGGAGAGCTTACACCAACTGAGTCCTGACTAGACAGTTCTTGGCTTACATGGCTCTCTGGCCACCAACCCAGTGAGAAATGCCCGGAAGAGATTTTTCCAAAGGTTCAGAGAATCTGCTTTCCGAGAGTCAAGGAGGAAACCCCTGGTTTTGTGGGCCACGGTGGCATCCTGGCTGCTGTCCAGATTTCGAGCTCTGTGATGAACGAGTGGTAGGAGCAGTTCCGTGTGATGGATCTGGTTCCTGGCAGTTTCTTCCCCTCCTGCCTCTCTGGTTCTCCAAGACACCATGTGACTTGCTTAGAATCATTTCCTTATCCCCAGCCGTAAAAAGTGAAGAAGAATTAAGTGGGATATGGGGTGGGAAGGCAGGGTAGTAAGTATGGGGAGGGATAACAAACACTAAAGACTCCTGAAAACACCATATAGAAAACTAATACTGTAGAAGCTTCCTAAAATACATGCATGCTTACATACCTGTGTGTGTGTGTGTGTGTGTGTGTGTGTGTGTGTGTAAGAGTTGCCCTATAGCAGGAAAACAAAGCCTTTCCTAGATACCATAGGCTATCAAAGGAAAGACACAGTATGCCAGTTGTGGTGGCACACACCTTTAATCGCAATAGTTGGGAGGCAGAGGCAGGTGGATCTCTTTGTTAGTTTGAGGCCCTGGTCTACATAGTGAGCTCCAAGCTAACTAAGGCTACTTAGTGAAACCCTGTCTCAAGTGAAATAAAAGCTAAGTGCCAGGTATAGGTTACGTATTTTCCACTTATTTGCCAGTGGGATTCTATAGACCTCCCAAACTTTATAGGCTATTGCCATTCTCTTGTTTACTTTCCTGAACTTGAGGGTAAGATCCTATTTTTACCCAGACACGGAAAGACAATTATCACATGTATTCACTCATAAGTAGTTTTTGAACAAAAAGCAAAGAAAACCAGCCCACAAATCATAATCCCAGAGAACCTAGACAACAATGAGAACCCTAAGAGAGACATACATAGATCTAATCTACATGGGAAGTAGAAAAAGATAAGATCTCCTGAGTAAATTGGGAGCATGGGGACCTTGAGAGAGGGTCGAAGGGGAGGGGGAGGAAGGGAGGAGAACAGAGAAAAATGTAGAGCTCAATAAAAATCAATAATAAAAAAAGATCCTATTTTTTGAAGGAACTGCATAATTAAGTCATAGGACACTGAGAAATCAAGCTTCATCCCTATTGGCTAACTTCCATAGGTGCTATGTGCATTACTCAGGGAGAGAAGTAATCAATAGTCTTACCCAGATGTGAATCTATGAACTGTAAAAATGACCAACCTGGCATTACCAACTGGTGCAATAACGGCATGATTATTATGGGAGTAACCAACTGCCTTTTGATTTGGATTTGAGACCCACTCTACAAGATGAAATTCATATGTGGCACCATTCACAGGGTAGATCATGGGCCCTAGGAGACAACTGATTGCTAAATGGCCTTAGTATTAAACCCCTAGACGAGTGCATCTCCCAACCTCCCACAGAGAAGCTTCTTCTGCAGTAGATGGTAACTAACATGGAGACACACAACTGATGATCATGCACAGAATAAGACTTCAGAGTGCACAGCTTTAAACGGGACATCATCACCCCACCCCTCAAGTGTAGTGGTATTTCACTTATATTTTAATAAATCAAGCTTGCCTGAAGTTAAGAGACTAAAACAGCCACACAGATCAGCCTTACAGACCAGGCAGTGGTACACATACCCTTAATCCCAGTAGCCACACTAGTTTGCCATAGAAACCGGACGGTAGTGGTGCATGCTAGAGAGGAATGTAAAACGGGAGAAGACAGCTCTCACATACAGTCTCATCCTGAGATTCCTGGAGGCAGGATCACCATTTCGGACTAAGGTAGAGGTAAGAGCCAGTGGCTGGCTATTTTCCTTTTCTGACCTTTAGGTTGAAACCCAATTTCTGTCTGTGGGTTTTTATTAATTGTGCTACACTCAGGGCTCTGAGATCATGGTAGAGGAGTGGGTATAAAGATTATAGGATCCAGAGGCAGTAGATGGCTATAGCAAAGAGCATTTTCTGGACACTGTTGGGACCATTTGGAGTCCCGGCCTCCAGTTGCTCTTCTCTGCTAGAAATCCTTATTTTCCTTCTGATTTGAGTTACTAAAGGCTGTGTCAAAGTTGTTTACCAGCTCTGCTTCACGAGCACTTGTTGCCTTGGCCTTGAGGAGCAGAGGATAAAGTTTTGACCTGTTGGCCCACCTGACTGTTGGGTATATAAGCCTCCATGGTGCTATTGAATAAAGGGCTTCTTAACAGTGACTAGAGGTCTGTGTCTCTGTCTCTCTGTCTGTCTCTGTGTGTTCCTATATGTTTCAACCTCCAGCCCCTTGCCTGAAGCTCGGGAACTGTATGATAGTGCATAGAGCGAAGGCAGGTGTTGTGCTCTGCAGGACACAATGGCGACTGCACATAAGAATTCACAGTTGTGACAAGTGTGCACAAGACTTCAAGATCAAACCAGACAGAATGAAAGTCAGTTCTCCTCAGCTACACAGCCTGAGAGTCTGCCCGTGCTCGGTAGATGGCCCCACATTCACAAACGTATTGGCAGCATTAAGTGGATTTAGTGGGTAAGAAGACACATGACATTAGGAATGGGAACTATTGGGGAGGGGAAGCAGAAGAACAATTGGAGGGGTGGTCATGAGAGATGGATTTGACCAAAACACACTATATGGATTTAAGATATTCTCAAAAAAAAAAAATCTTAACAGGGAAAAAAATCCTGCCCCTGCCCTTTTCTTTGCTCACACAGTGCTCTGTCAGCTGGGGTGTGGGCAAACTCCACTAAGGACAAGTTCTCTGACCGCTCCTGGAAGAAATCACCTGTTGCCTTTATCTTTAAAAACTAGGTTTAGCCAGGTGGTAGTGGCACATGCCTTTAATCCCAGCAAATCTCTGAGTTCGAGGGCAGCTGGGGCTACATAGGAAAACCCTGTCTTGAAAATCCAAACAAGCCGGGCATGGTGTTGCACGCCTTTAATCCCAGGACCCAGGAGGCAGAGGCAGGTGGGTCTCTGTGGGTTCGAGGCTAGCCTGGTCTATAGAGTGAGTTCCAGAACAACTAAAGATACACAGAAAAACCCTGTCTCAAAAAACAAAAAAGAAAAGAAAATACAAACAAAAACCAAAAAACTAGGGCTGGAGAGATGGCTCAGAGGTTAAGAGCATTGCCTGCTCTTCCAAAGGTCCTGAGTTCAATTCCCAGCAACCACATGGTGGCTCACAACCATCTGTAATGATGTCTGGTGCCCTCTTCTGGCCTGCAGGCATACACACAGACAGAATATTGTATATAAAATAAATAAATATTAAAAAAAAAAAAAACCAAAAAACTAGGGCTAAGGGAGCTGGAGAGATGGTTCAGCAATTAAGAACACTTACTGCTCTTGCAGAGGACCTGGGTTCAGTTCCCAATACCCACATAGTGGCTCACAACCATTGTAGCTCCAGTTCCAAGGGATCTGATGCTGCTTTCTGACTCCTGTGGTCCCCAGGCACACATGAGGTGCACACACATGGTTCACGCACATGGTGCATGTAGAAAATACATGGCAGGTAGGACACTGAAAAAATTTTAAGAATCTAAGAAAAAAATAATGGAAATATTTAAAAATAAAAAGCTAAGGTTAAAAACCAAAGTGAGGGCTGGGACTGTACTTACCCAGCATGCAGAAGACCTCAGGTTCAATCCTCAGTGTGGCTAGAGCAGCAGCAACTGTCATGTGAGGGGTCTCTGTGAATGGGGAAAAGATACGGATAGAATAAGTTGATATTGTGTGGTCCTACGTTGTAAATGGAGGTCTCAATTGGAACACGAAGAGTACTTTATTTCTTAAAGGTCCCATATTCCTGAGACCAGGGCTGTAGTTCAACGTTACAGCACATGGTTCAGGATGAGTGTGGCTCTGGCTTTGGCCTCCAGCATCAATAAATAATAATAATGATGATGGTAATAATAATAAATTTTAAAAAGACAAACAAAACCTCCTACCTTTCTAACTGGAAACCCAAGAAACAATGACCAAGGCATATGCCTTGTGCCCAGATTAAGACCTTAACATTTATTCTCTACATCACATCAAAATATATTAAAGAAATGGCTAGTGTACCCACTATGACCCTCCATGAGTGTTGTCAATGTGTAATGTCATACCAGAAAGAAAAGATATATATAACGATGCCTGGACCGAGTCAAAGAACTCTCGGCAGCTGAAAGCAACTCCCATTGGTCAAAGAGGGCGTTCTTGAAACACAAATGCTCAAGGATGTCCGTGAACCAAGTGTAAGTCCCAGCCTCCTGTCCTACAAAAGCAACAGACTGCACGAGGAGTGTGGCATCTGCCAGTGGTGTGGCATTTGCCAGTGGTGTGGCATCTGCCAGTGGTGTGGCATCTGAGCTTAAGCCCCAATTCTGTGGAAAAACAAAAACAAAACAAAGCAGCAAAATTAGTCTGCAATAGATTGGGTATAAAGAGGTCCCCACTAGCTATGTGTTAAAGGCTGGATCAATCTCCGTTGGTGCTGTTGAGAGGCAGTGAAATTTTAGCAATTGGGCCCAACAGGAAGTCATTTGGTCTCTGGGACCATGCCCTTGAGAAGGATTGTGGGATGCTGGCTTTTCTCTCTCTCTCATCCTGAGATGAGCAGTTCTAGTCCACTGCACGCTTCCCCCGCACCATCCCATGCCACTGCAGGCCCCAAACAATGCAGACAACTGACCACATACCAAAGCAGCACATCAAAATGCAGCTGCCTTCTTTGTGAGACAATTGTCACAGTGCCAGAAAGCTACCAAATTCCCTTGGAAGATACCAAGGAACCCTTTGTGCCTGTTTAATGAAGGAAGAGATGAGCAGAGGTTTCCTTACTGTCTTCCTCCCATCCTCGTGTGTGTGTGTGTGTGTGTGTGTGTGTGTGTGTGGTGCATGCGCACAGATGTGCAAACACTGGCATTATCATGAGGTAACTAAGCAGATGTTGTGAAGATTTACTTTCTAAGTATTCCTACATGTCAATAAATAGGAATGATGGGTTCAATATTACTGTTTCCACTTCCTAATGAATTTAGAATTGAAGCATGGAGCATACACTAGAAAACAAGAGACAACCAGATTAGAACCCCATATTAAAATACTAAACAAAGCAAAGCAAAAACACTCCTTGTAGGGGGCTGGAGGGATGGCTCAGTGGTTGAGAGCGATGGCTGCTCTTCCAGAGGACCCGGGTTCAATTCCCAACATATGCATGACAGTTTACACCTGTCTGTAACTCCAGTTCCAGTTCCTCACACAGACATATGCAGGTAAAACACCAATGAATGTAAAATAAAAATAATTATTTTAAAAAAAAACACACACAACAAAAACACTCCCTGTGAAATCAATTCCCCCAAAAACAGAAGCAAGAGAGAAACATTTCAGTAGACTGGCCACTGCCACCGAGGCAGAGAGTGTTCACACAAACAAATGGATGAGAACAGAAAATAAGCCTTGGTCTGGCAAGTTTCTGGACAGGCTGGTTTTTAGGGAAAACCAAGATTCCTGCAAGCCCATTGAACAGACTACAGAATGAAAGTCTAGACCATGAACAACATGGCAGCTGCGGGAACGTCTGCATGGAAAACAGTGGACGCCCTCAGTGAACACATCATAAAGGAAAAGTTAAAAAAAAAAAACAAGATGAAGTAGAGCCAGACATGGTGGTGCACAGCTGTAATCCCAGCACCTGGAAGAAGGAGGCAGGAGAAAGATGAATTTGAGGACAGCCTGTCTAAAAATAATAATGAAAAATAATAATAAGACCTTGTCTCCAAAGAAATGACCAGAGTATTGGTACAACAATTTCTTACATTGCTAAGAGAAGAGATCGATTTGGGAACACCTGTGTGGTTTGCGGTGAAGCTGATGAAGTTCTGCAGGCTGTCAGGCATGGTGGCAGATGTCTTTAATCCCAACATTCAGGAGAGGAAGTCGCGTTGGTCTCTGTGAGTTCCAGGCTAGCTACAGAGTGAGACTATGTCAAACAAGCAAGCTAACTAACTGACTAACTAACTAACTAACTAACTAACTGACTAACTCTACAGGTAGAGACCAGCCCTGTTCTGAAAAAGAAAAACGAGACCAGGCAGTGGTGCATGCCTTTAATTCCAGCACTCTGGAAGCAGAGTAGGTGGATTTTTGTGAGTTTGAGGCCAGCCTGGTGTGTCAACATGCCACAGGTAGAAAAGCCCACACCTGGGATGGGCTGCACACGCAGTAGAAATGCTGGCGAAGATGGATAAGATGGTACTCAGCTGTGCATGTAGCTATAGCTAGCTATATACGAAAAGTAAGGAACTTTGTGGCTAGAGCGTGGGTCCTGCCCTAAAGATACGATTATGCATATGCAAACATTCCTACATCGCTTCTGGGCTCAAGTATTTCAGATGAGGGAGACAGAGGACCTGTATTTTCTCACCTAGCTGTCCATCCCAGGAGTGTGGCCGTACAGTAGCCAGTGGGGGGTAGACAATATCCATCTTATGCTATCTTCTGCATTTTCACTATATTCATTACTGAAAACTTACATACCAGAAAATTGGAAAGCGCTTATTGATACTTTTACATAGTCACCTTTTAGTAACTATGACTCGTTGTGTGTGCTAGAGAGACAGATGCTAATCCTTGCCTTTGGGAGTTCTGTGTTTTGAGAGTGACTGGATACACTCTGCCTTTGACTGTGATCCCAATAGACTGGACTTAGGATGGGGAATGTGGCTCCGTGCGTGGAATGCTTGCCTACAGCGCAAGACAGCTGAGTTTGATTCTGGACATCACAAAGGAAACACAGGAATTCGAGTGGAGCGGAGTGTATAAAGCGGAGCCTTCCGGGAGGAATGAGGAGTTTATGGAGGAGATGAAGGTAGCCTGGGCTGGGGCAGATAGATCACCCCAGATAGATAGAACTATCAGGCTAGTGATTTGTGCATCTGTTGTTTGTGGGTGGGTGGGAGAGGTAAGGGAAGGCGTCAGCAATGCTTCATCAGCAATGCTTCTAGAGCCTGGTGATTGGAGAGATGAGATGGCCAGTCATGAGATGGCCTGTCCAGAGCCACAGACAGACACGAGACACAGACAGACGTGACATGGTGCTCAGAAGTGCTTCTCTGCTGCAAGCGAGTGGCTCATAGCCTGTCTTGGGTTTTAGAACGTTCTTTTTTAGCTCACAGAACTACATAGGTGTCTCACCCATAGAAGGCACTCATGTGGCTATTCGAACACCATGCATTCATTACAAATCCCGAGGAAGGAGGAAGCAGACAAAAATCCTTCCAAGGGATGACTGTGTGGGATCAAGGTATCGAGTACACTCTGCATGACGGACGTTGTTTATCCCTATGCTAAGTTCGATCCATTTGGCGTAATCCTCATAAAATTACAATATGCTTTTGTTTCTAGGTGGTAAGTGAAGAAACTCAACAAGAGCCTGAGCAAGGGCTTAATAGACGGATATTCAGCTTCATGGACGGCTGCCATTGCTCATTCTGTTTTGCAACAGCGTTTTGAGAGTCCTTATGTATCGCAGGAAGACAAAAATATGCAACAATTTCCGGGAGAAGAGCTTGGCTATGCCTGGGGAAAACATCACGGATGTGAGGTGCCAGGTGAACTGGGGTCTCACCACGAGTAGGCAAAGTGGTTATGGTGAGTAAGGGGGGGGTGCTAGTGGCAAATGGGGTGATCTGTCAGAGCCGGGGCTTGGAAGGGAACAGGCTGAGTTAGCATGGGGACATTTACACAGTTGGGGCTTACGAGGTGCATTTTATCACACAAGGCAACTAGCACAGGTAAGAGCCATAAGAAGTTGTCAGACTGATACCCCTTCTCACACCAGGGGATGCAGAGACACTCATGAATGAGGGTTCTCATAGTGTTCATCTTACAGCTCTCCCCCACCTGCTTCAGGCTTTTCCTCTTCCTTGAAGGAGTGGCACTCAGACTTCTTGGTCCTGTTGTCTTCCCCAGTAACAGAGTCATGGAGACTCTAAGCTTGACTTAGGTCTCCACACCATGGCTCCACCTTCCCATATCATCACCAGCCTAGGTAGGTGGTTTCGCCAGAGTCAGGCCCACATATGTCCACCTTTTAAGTGCCCCAAAGACATGCATGAGCTGGAGAACTCCTCAGAGGGTCCTAGGAACGTGAACTTGACTTTCCCAGCAGACAGTGTGCTCTGAGAAATCCAGGGATAGATATCATAGCTGCTTTGTAATAAGCTGGTTTCGGATATGGGCGGGCATGGTAATGCAGTGGGGAAGGCACGTGGTAAAGACTGACTAATCGGGCTGTGAGTTATCCTAGCACAGTGAGAGATGGCAGAGGCTGAAGACTGTGTGTGTGTGCGTGCGTGCGTGTGCGTGTGCATGTAATCCTGGGTGTCAACAGCATAAACACTCATACGATAGGTACTCTATCTCTGAGTTACATCTCAGGTTTGGGGTTTTACACTGGCTGTTCTTAGGGTTCTTCATTGACAATTTAGAGACGAAAGTATTTAACATCCTGTATACTTTTATTTTATTTTATTTTCGGAGACAGGGTCTCCCTGTGTAACCTGGCTGACTTGGAGCTCAGTATGTAGACAGGGCTGGCCCTGTGTGCCACCACACCCAGCTTATATATCCTGTAAAAGGATTAAACCAAACAGTTCTAAGATGTCAGACTAAAGTTTGCTCTGTCCTCTTGTAGGTCACACAGATGTAGGCATGCACATAGGGTATGCATAGCACAGGAAGGCGACTCTTCCTCCGGATTTACAACAAATTTGTGGCGTTACCTTACCTTCAGATGACCACATGGATGCCTTTGGCAGACAAGATGTCCACTTAGCCCCCCGAGACAAGGGATGAAACTCTAGCCACACGGGAGAGACTATGAGTCACCCTTTCACAACAGAAGAACAGGTTCAGTACAGAGAGTACCTTTGAGTCCTTGCTGCCTCCGATCTGGCTAACTTTCAGTCATTCCCTAATTAAGTGTGCTGTGCCCGTCATAATCCAAAGCAGGGAATTAGTTCTCAGTATCTTCTGTTTGGCTCGGGAGTGTGTTGTACGCAGTAGGATGGCAGATTTATTTCCCTATGCATTAAATTGACCTAACTCAGACTTGGAGGGTTCAGGTCAGTGAGACACAGCAATGTAACGATAGAGGGACAGACAGACCCAGTTCCGACTCACGAGGAAAGAAGAGGCTCATGGTGGGACTTGTCTGTCCATCAAGATAGGACAGGTCTTTGTCAGTAGACACAACCATCAGCTCTCATTGGTCTAATGTCACCAGAGTTGTCACATATCACTTATATCTGGAGTCAGCAGGGGACTCTGCTTATTGTAGCTGCTGTGTGACACAGACTCACGGAGATTATACTATTTTAAGAAGATGGGTGAGTTCTGGATGGAAACCTGGGACTTGTTGGTTTCAAAGTAGGGGTTACAGTTTTATCCACTCTTGTTTCCCAAAACGCAGGACAGTGTTTAGCACATGCCACAGACTCAGCAGTTTTGGTTCACCGCACAGGACTGCAGGGTACCAGTGGAGAAGTACCCAGGTGGTTGCTAAAGCAGACTGGGCACGTGCGCTTCTGCCGTGTCTTCTGGGAAAGCGGGTTTCCTTATTGGAGGTGAATTGTCCAGAAGGAAAGTGAATGGGCCTGCAGGGTGACTCAGCCAGTTAGGACTCTTACTGTCAAGCCTAACCTTTCCTAGAACCCACATGGTGACAGGAGGGACCTGAGTCCTTGTGAGTTGTTCCTGGATACTCAGATAAATGTAACAACAGCTACTACCATGAAAGCTTAAAGGGAGTGTAGGAAAAAAAAGGAAGAGGCTGACGAGGGAATGTTGGGGTCCTTGGTGTTTAGGGGTCAGAAAGGATTATAAAAATACAGGAAGCCGGGCGGTGGGTGGTGGCTCACGCCTTTAATCCCAGCACTTGGGAGGCAGAGGCAGGTGGATCTCTGTGAGTTCAAGACCAGCCTGGTCTACAAGAGCTAGTTCCAGGACAGGCTCCAAAGCCACAGAGAAACCCTGTCTCGAAAAAAAAAAAAAATGCAGGAAAGTCTCTTTTCAAGAGGGATCTGCAGACAGTATCTGATGTGGCATACAGTTGGAGGATGACTCTAAGGATCCACTATTATTTCTTTGGGCACAGGCCACAGTCAGCGCCTCCCACAGCGAAGAAGCTGCTACTGTCCCCAGAGGAGGAAGGTCCTTGCGTCTGTCCGTGGCACATGGCAAGCAGTGGAAGACTGGGTCTTACAGCAGCTGGCTGGGATTTTGGTGGTACTATGACACAGGCATCTCTGTCAAGATGATTGTAGGGAAAGGCCCAGGGGAGAGAGATTAAAGTTGCTTAAGGGCATGGTGGAGAGCTGGTCAGTATCAAAGGGCCGCAAGGAAGAGCTGCGCCCCAGGAGAAAGAGCCACCTGTGTGAAAGAAAGCACCAGCACTTCACGGTGCTCCTTTTCGGGGGTTCTGGCCGAAGGGGAGGAGCTTCCTGGGGGGGAGGGCATGGCGGAGGGCGGGACCGGTCGTAACAGGTGTGCGGGCGCCGGGGCTGGCAGGCTGGAGGCGGGGCAACCGGGGAGGCCACACCCTGAAACTACCTGCGCGGGGAGGAAGGATGAGAACGGGAGCCTCTGCCGCCGGTCGGGCGCGCTGGGCCTGCCCCGGAACTTGGCCCATACCTCTCCTCGCACTCCGCGTCCCTCGTGTCCCCAACGCCCCGCGGGCCATGGTAGTCGGCTGCCTGCAGGGACCACGCATCTGAGACCGGCGATCGGGCCGTCGAGACGATGGGGAGCAATCGGGGCCGAAAGGCCGGAGGGGGCTCGAAGGACTTCAGCGAGGGACTTAAGTACAGCTCCCGGCGAGAGGTGAACGAGGTCCGGGAACCCGGGAGCGGGGAACCTGGGCTGGGCGTCCACCGTCCGGATTCTCGCGCACCGGCACCTGCGCGAGGTTCTTGGTTTCGCCTGAGCTCCGCTCTACGACCCGTGGGTGGCCCGGGCTCGGGCGCACAGGTGGAATTTCCTGTTCGGTGGGTGCCTGGCCGCTGGTTGCAGGGCGGGGCTGGCCGGACCTCGGCCCCAGATCTGCCTCGCACCGGCCACCGAGGAAGCGGGAAGCCCCAGGGCCTGGAGGCGTCGGGGAGCTACTCCTGCCTCCTGCCCTCTCGCTGGCTTGAAAGAGAACCTCGGTGGTGGTCCCATTCGTTCTGGGTTATAGTGCCCTGAGTGGGCGATCTGGGCTACGTCAAGGACACACATCCAGGGGTTGGAGACTTGTCTGTCCTTGGCTTCTGCCTGAGTTTTGGTCTTCCCGGTCAGAAGGTGTTTTGGCTCTTATGTGGGGGTAATCTCAGAGCAGTTTGTCCATACACAGCGTGGAGATGAGGGCTTGTTGGCCCTTGAGAAGGTGGCTGTCTGGGCAGTGGTGACGGAGCCTTTAACTAGATTTTGGAAGATACAGAAGCAGGAAGCAGAAGCCCCGAGAAGTCTTTTGAAAGACCTCCAAAGCATTGTCCTTTACTGTACAGAGAGAGGGAGGGCTTCAGTCACTTTACTGAAGGACACACGAGGTGGGGGTGGGGGCAGTGCTCCGGTGGGACTAGCGGCCAGAGGCTTGTTGCTCTGAGCGAGGCAGTTTGCTGGAGCCCGGTTTCCCCTTCTGACACTTTTTCGTGCACTCTTTCCGTACTGACTTGCAGAAGACGCGATCTGGGGCGGCGGGGGTGGGGGGTGGGGTGGGGTGGGGGGTGGGGGGGATAGGGTGGGGTGGGGTGGGGTGTCTACTGTCTCCACTTTTCACTCCCTGTGGCCGGAGTCCCTGTAGCCTGTACTTCAGCCTTGCTGTGAGATGCTTTCCAGCTTTTCCCACCTGCTGCCTCCTTCTCTTCCTTTCGGTAGTTGAGCGTTTGGGAATCCTTAGTAACTGCCTGCTTCGGGCTCCTGCTTCCTGCTGTGTGCTGTTTCGTTTCTGAACTGTTTTTATCCTCTTCCAAGTTTGCCCTTCCTGACTTCCCTTTCAAAGACTGTTGCTAATAGTGAAAGTGGGTTTTCTGGGGACTGAACTCAGTCTCCTCTCTGGGCTACACCACATCCCACGGGGGTTGGGGGTGCGCAAAGTTCCTCCCCAACTGGAGTCCGGGTGGGGCTTACCTCCCTGGTCCCTGGGCTCCTGCTAGATTACTCTCCATCAGCAACTCCACCTCATCTTCCTTCCCCCTAGGTCCTCATTCATCTATTCACTCCTACATCATCTCTGCCGGTTTCTTTCTCGTTCAGTGGTTTCCTTTGTCTTTTTTTTTTCCAACGGTGCCGGGCCAGGCATTCACTGCCCCAGGGGGCTCTCAGAGAGATGCGACTTTAAGGAACTTGCTGTCTTGTGGGACATGTGAACAGAAACACACAGATTTGTCACAAGGCAGTGTGTCCACAAGAGAGTCGCCACAGAGCGTACTTTCATACCAGGAAGTCTTCAGTATGTCTCCCACCCTAGGCTTTGTTGCGTCTTCCCTGGCATCACCCAGCAGTGCTGGTTTACAGTTGGGGTCTGTAGATCCGCCTGGGCATGTTTTCTGATCAGCCTGTATGGCTGCTGCCTCTCCGGTAACTTCTGTCACAGAGCCTGGCTCAGGTCATGTTGGGTCCCAGGACAAACACTGTCGTGGCTTTTGGGTTCCTTGTGTCTTGACTGCCTCCTTCCTAAGACTTATTGTTCTGGTCCCCGGTCTGCCCTCGTGACTCCAATGGAGGGAAACGGTTATTCCACGGGGTTGTTTTCCCCGTTGCACATATCTTGGGACTGTGTGTGCCCTGCCCAGGTGTGAGCAGGTGTGCAGATGCCAGTTGATACGGCCACTAGTGAGAACTGAGAAGCTGATCTCAGTGAATGGTTAAGTCCGTGTTGAATGTTTGCTGGTGGCTGTGAAGTTCCTGACCTAATGTGTATATCATCCTTAATGATTTCCGAAGGTGAGATTCGATGTTCCATAACTGTAGAGAGACAGGTTGGGAACTTAGATGCTGTGGGTCAAGATCAGGTGTCTGGGAGCTAGGTCTTCCAACCCTGAATATTTACAGTCACCTTTTAATTGGTCAAACATTCACCCATTCATTCAGTCACTCATTTGCATAACAGGTGTTTACTAAGTACCGAGTGACCACTCACGTGCCAGGTGTTGAGACCGATCCAAGTCCCAGTCCCTGCCTTCAGGGCCACTGTGGGTAGTATGGACGAGCACAGAGTGGGCATTTGGAGGGGCATCTGTTGCTGGGTGGTGTTGGCACATGCTTTTAATGCCAGCACTCAGGAGGCAGAGGCAGGTAGCTCTCCAGGTTCGAGGCAAGCCTGGCCTACATAGTGAATTCCAGGACATCCAGGATTGTTACACAGAGAAACCCTGTCTTGAAAAAAAAAGAAAGAAAGAAAGAAAGAGAAAGAGAAAGAAAAGAAAAGGAAAGAAAAGCGCCTGTTTAGCCCAAGCTGGAAGTGTGGAATGGCCAGTGCAGCTGTACTAGGCTGCAGGATCTGTGATGAGGTTATAGAGGGGACAACATGGGACCAAAACCCAGGGCTGCTGCTACCTAGCCAGGCGATCTGAGATGTTATCCAATCCCAGTTAACCTCGGTTTTCCTGGCTATTAAATGGGATGGCATGTATGGCCCAGCTTTGTTGCTAAGATTCAAAGGAGTACTTTGTTTGCATGGGAAACCTTGGTCAATCTGCAGTGGTTTCAGATCAAGCAGTAGGGGGTTTTGAGTTTAAAGGCCCCGAGACCACTAGGAGCTGATTTATTTGGGGGGAGATGCAAATCAGGAGAGGCTCCACTTTAAATGGGATCCTGACTTTATGTAAGTGCTGAGAGGCCTGGCTGAACAGTGGGCACTGCACCACAGAGGGTGAGCTGGGGAGCAACAACCTCAGCTCTCTGCCATGCCGGCCATCTCCCTGAGCTCTTTCACCTACTTACAGACACACACACACACACACACACACACACACACACACCGTCTCCAGCTTCTATGAAAAAAGACCCTTTTTTGACAAGAACATGAGTGGCCTGCTCACTCTGTTTCCCTCAGATCCTTTTCCGCTCCCACCAAGCAAAACACACCTATAGAGATCTTTCTTTGTTCTCCTAAGTACTGGGTGCTGGGTGAGGGAGAGAATAGAGGGGGCAGTGAGCCCTGGGAGTCTGTGTGGGTGGGAAAAGGAATGGGTGCTGGCAGTGGAGAGGAAGGCTGTTTTCTCCAGTGGGTATCGGAGGACCCACACTTCACCCCTACCCCGGCTCCTAGGAACATCTGAGATTGCCATTTCATTTAGGCATCTGGAAAGCTGAGACGGAGGGGACCTCTGTACTCTGAGCATTGCTTTTGTGTGACTGGGTCTCCCGTTCCCAGAGGGTTTGCTGAGGGCCCTCTGTGGCTAAGGTGTCATCGCAGACTGTGGAAGGAGAAGCAGTCTTGCTCCCTTCCTCAACCTGGTCTCTGTGGACAGCGGCCTCAGAGCCCTGCGGCCCTGGAGTTCCCCTGGTATCTGTTTGTTCTCTATTGTTCTTCCCCAGGCTGCTGGCTCCTCTCTCCTAAAGTGCAGGTGTTCTTGAGATGGGAGGGAGAACGGGACAGAGTCTCCAGAGAGTCCAGGTCTTAAAGATGTTATCTGGCTCTCTATGGTGACCACAGGACTGGATCAGCTACAGCACTAGCTGTTGCTGCTAGTGCTTGGGAGCCCACACTGTCCTCTCAGAGGTCACAATGTCCCTTTGTATCCCAGAGATTGTTTCCAGTACCCTTGCAGATCCCAGAATCTAAAGTGCTCAAGTACCTTCGGTATGATGGCATTGTACAGCCATGGTTGGATTCACTGTAGGGAGATGTTCCGAGGACTTGGTCTTTAGGTGGTCTGGTGTGTGTAGCCTGCCGCATACTGGGGCTGTGTGGTATATACTGTTGTGTGCGGTAGTCTGCTTTGTGGAGTTTGACTATTCCCATACAATCCTAACACATGCCCACGTACTTCAGGTCATCTCTAAATTACTTACAGTATAAAACACAATAAAAATAGTCATTAAACTAGAGATAAACAAATGTCAGTACCTGTTCCCCACAGATACAGTTTTTATTTAATTATTTATCAGCCATTTCTATTTGTCAGTGGTTGTTTGCGGTGCTAAAGATTAAGCCCAGGGCTTTGTGCACATGGGCCAACTGTCCTGCCTCTGGGCAGCCTTCTGGTCCTTGTCAACAACTTTTCTAGAAGCAGGTCGTTACTAAAAGTTCCTCTGAGGTACTTGTCTTCCTGTTCTGCCCTTTCTGGCCGAGCTTAGTGATACGTCAGGTTTTCTCTGAAGTTTTGTGCCTGTTGTCTAAGTGGTTAAACACTCAGATCTCTCTGTCTGTGGCCCCTGCGGGTGATGCTGAGGTAGATTGGCTATCATGGATGTCAATGGAGGAAAGGTAGATGGAGCCCCTTCTCCCCTTGCCTAAATACGTGCGCTTCAGTCCGTTGTCTCACTCGCCACAGCATTGATGGGGAGAAACTAAAAGCGTAGTTTTTACAGACGAAAACTCAGAGGCTCAAAGGCCTTGTGTAAACTTCCCAAAGGCAGTGGGAGGTAGTGCAAGATTTCAGACCTTGATCTGTGTGACTTCAAAGCCCATGGCTTAACCACAATGCTATTATAAAATTGTGTTCCAAAGACAGGGGTGATTGACGCATCTGCTCAGCAAATCCCAGAACACATCATTAGGGCGTTGTGAGCACATTAAAAAAAAGAAGTGGTGATCACCAGGCGCCGGCACCAGCGCACCCAAGTCATCTCTCTCCAAACCTGTCTGGTCTTTCTTTTGATGGACTGAGTTAGCTGGGAGACTAGGCACATAGCCGATGTGACTTCAACGTGGCTTTCAACAAAATGCACCTTCATTTATTATGTGCATAGTTAAAACCCATGGCGCAACTTTAAATTGAAAAACAGTTCACACAACCCACGCTGGCGAACCAGATCAGTCCATTTCTTTTGTCTTGTTCCATTCCTCACTCGGTTCATGAACTTACCTTGTTTGTTGTGCACAAGCCATTAGTCTGGCAAAGACACAGTAGCGATCCTGTCCTCCGGGCACCATGGAGGGCTAGGGACTGGGAAGTCTCATGGTGGGGTAAGTTTGCGAATGACTGAGCATCTGTGCTAAAGAGGGTCCTTCTGGTTGTGACCTTCGGGCTGCTCCTCATTTCCTGCTGGGCACTGTGACTTTTCCTCTTTAGTAACAATTCAGATGGGACCTTCAGACTGGGGCCTTCGCCTCTTGGCCTCTGCACATGACACTAAACTGGGAGGGAAAGGCCAGTGACACTGATGGTTTCATGTTGAGTCAGAAGGAGCTGCTAGCCTCTAGATGGATTGCCAAAACGGAAACGTGTCCATCTGGGTCTGGAGGAAAAGCTAGCTACCCACGCGACACCACTCTCGCAGGCGGAACCAGAAATCACCTCCCTCCGTGGCGCAGGGTGAGGAGCCTGCTCCGCCCCAGTACTTCCAGAGTTTTGAGGTGAACTGAGAGTGAGAGGCCAGGCTTGCGTTTGTCATGCGGCTGTTCCAAGTCTAAAGAAAGGGTTTTTGCATTTGCTTTCCTCTCAGACCGTATTTAGTTAGAGCTATTAAAGAATATCTTTAAGGGCCAGCAAGATGGCTCAGCAGGTAAAAGCGCTTGCCAAACAAGCCTGGTGACGATAATTTTATTCTTGAAACTCACAAGAGCTACATATGGTGGCTCATATCTGTAATCCTAGTGCTCCTCCCGTGATATGGGAGGTGGAGGTAGAAGAAATTCTGAAAAATTGGAGGGCCAGCTAGCCTGCAGTACAGTGCCTAGCAGAAAACAAGAAAGATCCTGCCAAAGTAAAGTGGAGGGAAAGAACCGACTTCCAAAGTTGTACTCTGACTGCCACGCCTGCACCAGGGCGCGCGTGCGCGCGCGCGCACACACACACACACACACACACACTCACACTCACACACACTAATAAGTAAAATAAAAAATTAAAATGTTATTAAAAGGCTACAGAATATATGTTCAAAGAAAATATAGTCAATCCAGGTTGCCAGAGTTTCTTTTTAAATGATTTATTTATTTTTACTTGAGGTATATTGGTGTTTTGTGTGCACGTATGTCTGTGTGAGGGTGTCAGATTCCTTGGAGGTAGCATTCCAGGAAGTTTGTAAGCTGCCATGTGGGTGCTGGGAATTGAACCCAGGTCCTTTGGAAGAACAGGCAGTGCTCTTAACCACCGAGCCATCTCTCCACACCTGATAGCTAGAATTTTTAAATGAAGGGGAAGTGTTGTAGCAATTTGCCTTTGTTTATACATGTTTTCTCTCTCTCTGGTTTTTTCACGGTGGCTACTATTTAGCTTTGGTTGTCCTTGACCTCACCCACTGTGCAGCTCAGGCTGGCCTTGAACTCACGGAGACCAGCTTGTCTCTGCCCCCCAAGTGCTCTCCCGAGGTTTGTTTGTTTGTGTTTACAAAAGTTAGGGGAGGGGTTTGAAGTCAAGCAGTATAGAAAGATTCAGATTAGAAAGTGAATTTTTCTGGGATTTGTTTCTCAAGGTATTAATTTAAAAAATTATGAATTATTTTCATTTTTGCTTATGTGTGTGCATCACTGTATGTATAAATACACATGTGCAGGTTCCTCAGAGGCAGAAGAGGGCATCAGAGCCCCTGGGACCACTGGTGTGGACACTAGACCTGAACTTGGGTCCTTGGTAGGAGTGCAAGCACTCTTTACCACAGAGTCATCTCTCCAGCCCCTTGCTCCCTAAGGTTTTAATCCTTGTAAGTCAGGAGTCTTTGGGTCATCCGGGCATCCCTCTGAGGGGAGCATGGGACACTGGTAGCTTCCTACCACTAGCTGAGTATTTTGCTTTGCTGTATGCTCTTGCTGTGATGTTCCACGACAGCTGTCAATCAAGTTGAATCTTTCTCTTTATCAGTTGATTATCTAAGGTATTTCATGACAATAACAGAAAGCTCGTTTTCTAATAAGTCATCTCTTCGTATAAGAATTGGGGTATTGCTAGGTGGTGGAGGCACACACCTTTAATCCCAGCACTCAGGGAGGCAGAGGCAGGCAGATCTCTGTGAGTTCAAGGCCAGCCTGGTCTACAAGAGCTAGTTCCAGGACAGCCAGGACTACACTAAGAAACCCTGTCTTGAAAAACAAAACAACAACAACAAAAAGTTTTATGTGCATTGGTGTTTTGCTTGCATGTGCGAGAGTGTTGGATCCTTTGCCTCTTGAGTGCTGGGATTAAAGGCATGCGGCCAGCACCACCCAGCCTTATTAAATATGTTAATCCATGCTAGAACTATGGAGCTAAAATGTAGTCCCTCTCCTTACCTCCCCCATCATACTGAAAGTCCCAGAGAGTTCTCGGGAGACATCCGATGGTCATAGAGGGGGCAGGAATTTGCTATGACCCTCCAGATCTGTTCTGCAGAGCTAACCAACTGCTGGATGAAAATGTTTGGAGAAAAACACACAGCCGTGTAGGCTTTTCTTGCCTTTTTTCTCTGAAACACACAGCATGCCGTCAGTGAACACTTAGAGCTGGTTTGAAGTGTACAGAAGGATGTGTCAAGGTTCTGTGCAAACAGTGCTTGGTTTTATGGAAGGGCCTGCACCTGAAGGCCCACAAAGTTGGCATCCAGTGGAACCTGGAACTGGTCTTCTGTGGCTAGGGATGGGTGACTTTTTCAGACGAATATGACTTCTCTTTCTGTCTCTTCCTTTTCCTTTGTTAATTAATTACCTGTTCTTTGAAAGGACATTTTGGCTTATCCCTCAAGCCTTTCTCACCCCTTCCTTTCCTTTGATGGCTTGGGTGAGCCCCTTGAATGTGTCCTTGGATGATTGATGGAGGTGCAGCAGGAAGGATGACGGCTGTCCCTGACCACCGGCAGCCCCGTGGAACCCACTGGATCAGATCTCTTGTTGAATTTAGATCATGTTCACAGGAATAGGACTAATGATGAGGTTAAGGCAGATGGCCAGAGGTCTGGGAAATGTTCGGTTTGCCTGATTGGAGGAATCGAGCATGGTTAGCTAGAGAAAGCAGAGCGAGAACAGGCAGAGTGCTGACAGGTCTTCCCGAAGCTGAGCACACCGGAGAGAGGAAAGACTTGTGCTGTTGGCGTCCTGTGAGAGTGAGATTTCCTGCAGAAGCAAACTGCTCTGCGCGCTCGCGAGTGGGATGTGGCCTCGAGTTTGTCCCATGGGAAGGCTGGAGCTCCAAAGCCCCCCCTCTCCCCCCCAGCTTACTGCTACCACCTCCCGAGATCCTGGCTTGTAATTATGGACTCAGCGGGAAGGGTTTCCCTGTTTGCCTGTTGAGTCCTTTCACGCCAACCTATCCTTAGATCTTCAGTTTAATTACGGGCCTGGGAGCCGCAGAGCAGGTGTTTCAGAATCTCACCAATTTGTGGAGGTTTGCGGGTTTTGTTTGCAGATCTGAGGGCCTCCCGAGCACAAAGCAATGTGGTACCTACATTTCGTGGGTTATTCCTCAATCAGAGAAAAGAATGTCACTCAACTATTGGTAGAAGCGATACCTCTACCACTGAACTTCGTGCAGTGGAAAAACAGAGGGGGGACAAAGCCAGTTTTCCCTGAATCCTACATGTTGTGTATTTAGATACCATTTTTAAAATGATCCATTATTGAAGCTTAAGCAGATTAGTGGAGGAGAGACTGAAGAACGGTGGGCAGGAAGAAAACAGGTGTGGTTCAAAAAGACGACGATGGGCTGGGTTTGGCAGCACACATCTTTAAGGCTCGCACGCACTCAGGAGGCAGAGACAGGCAGATCTCTGTGAGTCTGGGCCAGCCCTACATAATGAGTGCCAGGACAGCCAGGACAGCCAGGACTGTGTGGAGAGTCTTGTCTCAACCCCACCCCACCCCCCAACAAGAGACAACAGGAGGGACCGTGGCATTGGAGTGGCACACAGGCCTGTCCATAGTGGACATGGGAACCCGCCCCCGAGGTAGGGCACATGGAGGGACACACTGTAAAAGTCAGACAGGAAATCTGGGGAAGATCTGTGGGTTGTATCAGTGTCGCACTAGTAAGACTTTCCCAAGTGCTACCATGGCTGTGGGGAGAGGGGGAGGTTCAGGCAAAGCCTAGAAAGCATCTCATTGTTTCTCACAATTTTGTGGAAATCTGAATTATTGCAACAAAAATTACAATATTAAAAAATATACTAGTCTGTGAAATTGGAATGTAGACTCAGTGGAAAGTCAAGAAAATGAGTGAGAAGTTAGGAGATGCTCGGCACACCTCCATTTCTGTTTAGTTTAGTGACTGAGTGTGTGTGTGTGTGTGTGTTGTGGCTCTTGGTGACTCTGGGCAGAGAGGATGGTGAGGTGGTTGGGTCAGGTCTCAATCCCTAGCCGCCGCTTCATCCCAGCTCCTCCAAATCAGAGTCAAATGATACATCTGGGTGGAATGGAGGATGGAGGACATGAGGGAGAAGAGGCCTCTCTGGTTCTGTGGCTCACGCAGCTGCAGGTGCAGTTGGGCTGGCCTCCATGGCATGCCCCATGCCACACCTGAGCTTGGTCTGTCCTGGGCTTGTCAAGTCTGCTCAGGATAGGTGGATTCATGGTGGGTGGGGAAGTAAAAATCAAAGAGGCACAGCAGGGAGGCCCTGTCATTAGCAGGAATCAGCTAATTATGTTCTCTAAGGGGTCATTAACCCAGTTTTAAGAGAGGGAGACTGAGGCCCGATGAAAAGCATTTGCCCCACGGACTTAGGGGGCTCAGCCCAGAATCGCCATGTAGGTCACACCCACTTCACCTCACTAAAAAAGGAAAGAGATTTATGTCAGGTAGCCCTCTTCATACAGTGTGTTCCCTCTCTTCTGGGAAGGAAGGTGTCTTGTGGCTGGGATGTGTGGCTTCTGTCCCCAGGCTGTGCTGGCAGCAACCCTGGGCCTCAGTTTAGCGGGGAGGCATAGAACAGCCACAGAAGGAGCCTGCAGTTCCCTGGCAAAGAGTCTCTTTTCTGTGTGTTGTGGAAGTCAGGTAGGTCCTGGGGACTTTCCTTCATGATCAAATCAGGTATGGAGACTTTCGGTTTATTCTGTTGGTGTTCTGTTCTGATGGACTGTAGTTTACAGACAGACGGAAATTCTTCATCCACTCATTTCCCAGAATTCATGTCTGATGGGACAGTTGAGGCCAGTGACAGGGTCAGAGTGTGGGAAAGTGAGGACGGGATTTGAGGAGCCCCCACCCCCTACCCCACCCTGCATGTGTCTTGGCCTGAGGCTGGCTCGGTGAATGGCAATTGTGTGTTTCCGACAGCCCAGGGGAATTTGAGGAAGATGCCTTAACTATTATGGGAGGGTCCCCACGGCAGGAAGTAAAGTCAACCCACACCACAGGTTCCTTGCATCCTGGTGGCTTAAAATAAACTGGCTGGAGCTGGTAAACCGGGCTACCTCTTCCCTAGTGATGAGAAGTGGGTAAGCCTGACCGCCTGGAAACTGGAAAGGGTAGGTGGAGTTTCTCAAGAGTCAGCTGCCAGAAAGTGACCCAAGCACTTGATTAGACCTTTCCAGATGCCAGGCCCTGCCCCTGCCCAAGACACCAGGGTCTGCAGGATCTGGAGACCAGCAGAGAGGCAGGGGATGGTGTGTGTGTGTGGGGGGGGGGGGGGGCTGGAGGGGGATGGGCATAGGGATCCAGACGCCCAAATGAGTGCTGTTTGTTCTTACTAGTCTAGGGAAGGTTGGCTTGTGAGCTCAGCAGGGACCAGAAGCGCCTCTCGGCTTTTCGGCTGATGGCTGGGTTTCTGGTGTGTGCTTTTTCTTCCATTCTCCTGTGTGCCCAAGGTCCTCTTTGGATTGGAGTTTGTGCCCGGTTCTGCACTGTGGTAGTGGTTTATTGGGTGAAGCCTCAGATGATGGAATCCATCTTTCTCTGTGGCTGCTGGTTCCGGGGAGAAAGTCCTTGGGGGGGGGGGGGGGGCGGGAATGTTGTGGGTTTGGTTCAGGCCCCTGCAAAAACCAGAATGTCCCGTAGATTTCTGGTTTTCTAGTCCATATGAAAGTTAATGTTTTCCCTGCTATGCCATTAAGTGTTAAAAACAAACAAACAAAACAATGTAGCAACTTAACTGAGAACACTCTTGCTAAAAACAATGTAAGTGATCATTTGAGCTGCTGCGAAAATGGCACCTGCGAGATTGAAGGTGGCCTTGCCTTCGGTCTGTAAAGCTACGCCCTATTTCTGCAGCAGTGAAGTGGAGTGCCATAAATGAGTTCTGTAATCATCCTCTTGGCCTCTGGCCTTTCTCTGACTCCGCCCCTCTTTCAGCTCCTCCTGCCCAGACACAAACACCCGGCTCCCCTCCAGAGCTCATTCTGTCTGAGGTGGCCTCTGGCACTGTGGCATTTCTGGGGAACTGACTGGCAAGGTTATGCGGGGTGGGTCATTCTTGAGCAGGCAGATGTCTTCAAAATGCTCTAGACTGTCTCCTTGCCGCGGTGGCGCCGCCGGTGCTCAGCCATGGTCATGGCACTTTTATTACTTGTTTGAAGAGCCATAGGGAGATTTTTACCGTTCTCATGGCCCGGTGGTGGTGACATCACGGAACTGAGCTCCATCCCACCTGCTGCGTCGATACACTGAGTCACTGCCACACATCAGCGACAACAGGCAGTGGCTAATGTGTCCAGCCACCCTTGTCTTGGTCTCAGGTTTGAGCCACACACCTCTGTCCCCAGAAGATGACGTCACCTCTGCCCCTTGACCTTGATCTCGAGCAGCAGACAGACGCAGGTTCGCGTTACCACGGGACTGCCCTTCACCCTCCCTGAGCGAGTCTGAGTAACCTCTTCAGGCTTCCATGATTACCCCTGTCTTCCCAGCAGGTCACACCCAACTTCTAAGATATGAGCCCGGAGTGAAGGTTTATTTTTCTCCTGCTAGGATTTGGATGGAATCTCTTTGGATCTTGTCTAGTGTGATAAGGAATGGACAGGCAGCGAAAGAAGTCACCCAGATCAGACCAGAATAGAAAATGCTAAGTTTACTGCAAGGAAACCACGGATAAGGACAGTAGCAGAAGAACCACCTGCCTTGGCCCGGGCTGCAGTGGTTGGTGGCTTCTCTTTGGGAGCCGTCCTCAATCCCACCAATCACCACCTGACATGCAAATGAGGGCAGTCCTGACTGGTTGCTATTTGACTCTGGGGGAAGTCTGGGTTTAGAGGCCACATCTCTGTTGCAGGACCATGGTCAGCTTGGTTGGCCACTTTTAGCCTGACCAGTTCCCATTTCTTCTATGGCATTGTTAAAGATTCTTTCTGGACCAGGTTTGCATTATTTAAATTACCTGATAGGGCCATCCTTTCTGGTCTCTGAGCTAACAATGGCAAATTCTTGCTTTGATTTGTTGGTCGCAGAGCCAGGCGTACTATGGACCTCAGAGAGACTGTGCCCTGGGGATGCGTCTGTATGGGCCGGTGACCAGCAGAGGGAGCCTGTCAATGAGAGGATCCTTTAGTTGATTCGAGAAGTTTTGTTAGTTCAGCATTTAGCGTTCAGCCATGGTTGGTTTCCTACATAATGGAATATATCAGGAAATAAAATGCACTCTTTTTTTTTTGCTTTTATAAATACAGTTTTTGTTTGCTGTTTGATTTGATGAGCTCTGGTCTCGAGGACCAGTGTGCTTAGAATGACAGAAAATGTGATTTCCAGAGAGGTGGGCTGTTTGGCAAAAGTGCCTGAGTTTACATCCTCGTGGGAAGGAGATGGGCAGATCACCAGAGCTTGGCGGCCAGCACAGGGTAAGAGGCGAGCTCCGTGATTTTGTCTTGGAGAGTCTGAGAAAGACACCTTGCATCTTCTGGCGTTGATGCGTTTGAACACACACGTGCAGTCACTTGTATATGCACCTGCATGCACACACGTACACACACACACCAAAGAAAGAAAGAAAACTTTATTTCCTCCAGGGTTTCTGGTTGCTGTGCTCTTCCCTTCTGGGTTTCTGGACCGCAGGGCCTCTCACTCCAGGAAGCTGAGTGAGAATGGATACTCTGACATCATCCTTGCCACCTGAGCTCAGGGCTTTCCCCTTTCATGCCCCAGGGCCTGTACTGATTTACACACTTCAAGCAGATCATTCTGTTTCCTCGGAAATTATCCTGCACTCTTTTGTCTCAGTGCCCTGGGGCCATGTGGTGTTTCTGGCTACTCTGGCCAGTAGCAAATGGGAGGTTGTGGGCAGGAAGAGGCCACCATAGCTACCAGGCTTCTGTTTGTGGTAAGCAAGCACCTGGCTTCACGACCCTGTGTTTTGTTTGTGCACCTGCAGATACGTTTGCGTCTAAGGAGCAGAAACAGAGGCAGGTGCAGGTGTACTTTCTCTCCTGTTGTCTCTGCCTGCATAGAGACCATGGGTGAAGTTACACCAGGTTGTACACAGAGGGCTCTCTGCTGCCTTCATCCTTCCCACTTACTCTCCCACTGGACTCTGGGGCCAAGCACACACGTGCCTGACATCCTGCTTCCAGTCGGCAGAGCTTGGCTCTTGTCCCCGCATCACCCCGTTGCTAACTTTATCGTTGAGACCTTGGACTGGCCACTCCCTCTCATTCAGCCTCAGTTTCCTCGTCAATAAAATAAGGGAATTAGGTAAGACAACCTCTCCGATGCCTGAAAATGGAGCCAGGAAGCTGTGGTTATGTAAAGGGACAGGCAAGTTACTGATTAAACAGTTGTATCTGGGTTGAGTAGAACCCAAGAACTCTTATTTGCTCCCTGAATTCTGGAAGGTGATCACGCAGGGAGGCAGAAATTAAATCATGGATCGGCCTCCAAGTGCTATGTGGTTCTGCAATGACAGGAACGTAAGTAGTCATGAAAAGGATAGGCAAAAGATTAGAGAAAACACTTCAGCCAAGAAGGCTGGCCGAGGACAGTGGAGCGCGTTATAACCCATCAGAGACAAGCCGTTTAGAGGCTCAGTGAGACACCATGCATCTATGAAAATTCAGTAGACTGACTGCCCTAGTTTGCTTTCCATTGCTGTGATAAATACCATGACCCAAAGCAACTTGGGGGAGGAAAGGGTTTAGTTGGTTTATAGTCCCGGTCACAGCCTGTCAGTGAAGGAAGTTGGGACAATGATTCAAACAAGAGCCAAGGCTTTCCTTGGAAGAAAACTGCCTATTTCTCCTTGTGGCTAACTCAGATTGCTTCCACACGTAACCCAAGACCACCTACCCAGGGATTTGCACCACCCACGGTGGGCTGAACCCACTCACAGCAACCAGCAATCAATCCACCCTTCCAGGTGGCTCTAGTTTGTAGCTGGCTGACAGACGTTGACGATACTGAACACTAGGTTGGGCGTGAACATCTAGGATTTTCATGCATTGCCGATGGGAACTTGAAATGGCACAACCACTTCGTGAGGCAGTTTGGTGGTGGTTCCTCAGCTCAGCACGTCCTTGCCATACGGATGGACCTCTCCACAGTGAGATCTTCACCCTACGGAAGTGAAAGTGTATTTAATACAAACACTCTTGCAGGGCGTTTGTACCTGCTGAGTAAGTAGTTTCATTAACAGCATGGCTGCTTGAGTGAGATCTCCCCATTTTCTCAGGCATTTCCATACTTGGTCCCCAGTTGATGGCAGTGTTTTGGGAGACTGAGGAGATATGACCTTGCTGGAGGATGTACATCCCTGGATGGGAGTGGCTTTTAGGGTATCAAAAGCTACGCACTATTCCCAGTTTGGCTTCTCTCTCTCTCTCTCTCTTTCTCTCTCTCTCTCTCTCTCTCTCTCTCTCTCTCTCTCTCTCTCCTTCCTGCTTATGGTTGGAGATATATACCCTCAGCTGAAAGTTCTAGCTCCCATGCTTGCCTGCTGCATCACTTTCCCGCCATGGCTGTTGGGGAGCACTGTACTTGCTAAGCCCCCAGGCCTCAGTGTTATTGAAGATGAGAGTGAGACCAGGAAATGTCTAGTACAGAATCTCCAAGTCTCTGTCTCTGCTCAAGCAGAGACATCTGCCCCTCAGATCCCCATAGTGGATGGGAGGGAGAGTTGGAGAAATGTAACCAGAGAGCGTGGTGACTTGAGGACTCCAGGGTCAGAAGAAGACTATAAGGAGAGGTGGAGGAAGGGAGATGGGTGTTTCCCTCCACCTGTTCCCGGAAGCTAACAATTGCGTGTAGAGGCAGTGAGGAATCAGAAAGCCGTGTGTTCTTTGGCGCAGTGAAACCATGCCGTAGAATGATCTATATGCTGTTGGCAGTGCCCAGTAGAGAATCTGGCTAGACGGCTGGAGAGTAGCTTATGCGTGCAGAGCTTTGAACAGCCTTTAGGGTCTCCTTTTGTGATGTGCATGGACAATGAAGGGTCCTTGGGGATTTGCAGAGAAGCTTCAACACAGAGGAAAGGTACGTGAGAAAATATAAAGAGAAAAACGTACATCTGCAAAACAAACACGAGATACAATAAAAGAGGAAATGAAAAACCTTATTAAAGTTTTGGTAGCAAACATGACCAAATGTCGTAAAATGGTGAAAGAATGGGATGGCTAATACAGAGAAAGGATGAGAAAGGATTGGTAATGTTAGGAAAAGCAGAGCAGCGAAAATGGAGAGGAATAAATTAAGAACTATCACAAGAAAGTGTCTTAGATTGAAACGTGGAAATTTCCAAACTCAGAGGACATATGGCAAGTTCAACATAATGAAATTCAGAGCCAATCCAGAGTTCATTTCGAGGTTTTCAAAGACGAACCATGAAATGAAAGAAAACAGATTTATGTCTCTCAGAAGCAAAATTAGAAATGTAGTGTTTTCAAAGTTTAAAATGGAAACTATTTTCATGCTATAATTCTATACCCATCCCAACTATCAACAAATTTGAGTGTAGAAAAAAAGATATATATATATATATATGTATGTATTTATGAACTTTGTTTATTTATTTATATTTTTGTGATAGGGAGGGTCTTTTTTTTTTTTTCACTAGGTATACCAGGCTGGCTTTGAGCTCACAGAGGTCCACCTGCCTCTGCCTCCTAAGTACCTGAATGCTGGGGTTAAAGGTGTGTGACACACACACACACACACACACACACACACACACACAAATAAAACTATATTTAAAAGCATATAAAGTATCAAAACTTTTCCATCTCAGAAATCCACTAAAAGTGGAATAAGCTTTGGACAGAGTGGCTCATGATTGCAATCGCAGGACTCTAAGCTGAGGCAGGAGAGTCACTGAGTTCAATCCTAGGCTACATAGTGAGCTCCAGTTTAGCCTAGGCTACACTGCTCATAAAACCAATAAACAACAACAGCAAAACAAAACATCAAAAACTAAGTAAAAGTGAAATGAGCCAAACAGATGAAGATGTGGAATTTTAGCAAACGAAAGCTGCCACACAAGACAAAGTCAAAGGAAGCGCCCAGGTGAGGGGGGGGGGCAGTTCGCCACAGGTGTGGGAAGTCAGAGGGCTCGGATAGGAGAGAGGACGAGGGCACTGGAAGAAAGGCTCACAGGGAGAAAGTGAAGTGAGTTATTTGACAGACTTCATATGAGGAAGGTTGAGAAGAATTACAAGATCCTAGCAATTCTCTGTAAAAACTGGAGTGTTTGTTGAAATCCAAGTAAATGAAACATTGTAGCAAATAAACAAATTCTATAGGAGAGGAGACAGTAGTGAGTGAACTAGTCTAATGAAAGTACGAAAAGATTTTACTCATTCATTTTTTTAAAAGTGTTTGGTTTGGGAGAGTTGTTTCATTTTGAGACAGTGTCTTCCTATGTAGCCCAGGCTGGTCGGTCTGGTGTTTGCTATATAGTTCAGGCTTGCTTCAAACTGGCAATCCCACTGTCCCTTGCCTGCTGAGCGCTTGGGTTACCAATGTGTGCCATTACCCCTAGCGGTATATCAGGATATAATCTTTCTTTCTGAGACAAGAGTTTTCTGTGTGGTTCCAAGTGTAGACCAGGCTGGCTTTGAACTTATAGAGATCCACCCACCTCTGCTTCCCAAGTGCTGGGATTAAAGGTATGCACCACCACATAGTTTATGGTTGTTTTGTTGTTGTTGTTTGTTTGTTTGCTTGTTTTGTTTAAATTTGAAACTACGATTTTGTGGGGGTGGAGGAGAAAAAGGAAGAATGTTATAATTTCATTATCAAAATAGCAAATCAGGGATCAGCAATAAAGAGCACCTGCTGCTCTTCCAGGGGACCTAAATTGTCTCCCAGCACCCACACCAGGAAGCTCACAAACGCTTGTAACTCCAGGTGATCTGACAGCCTTTTTTAGCCTTTGTAGGCACCCGCTCTCACGTGCATATATCCACACACAGATACACAGAATTTTAGAAAGTTAGCTGGGCACAGGGGCACACGCCTGGTTATCTCTGTGAATCTGAGCTCAGTCTGCCCTGTATAGTGACTTCCAGAAGGAGAATGAATGATTTCTGAGAGCCTACCTCTGAGATGTGCATCTGTGGGATCAGTTAAGCAGAGGCCTGAAACTCTGAGGTGCGAGTGTTCTCCTGAGGCAGGGGTAACGCTGAGACAGATCGAATGTTGTTCAGGCGAAGACTTTTGACCGCTCAAGGTGCTGGGAATAGGGATGAGTTCTTGGCTCTAGGACACTTACACCGCTCTGCTCTAAGACCCAAGACCGGGGAACATTGTGTTAGAGGGCGGAGAGAATGGAAGGGCTGGGAGATATTCCGGCGGGCAAACGCCATTTTGTTCAAGACTCAGCCGTTGTAATTATGAACTTACAGCGGCTGTGACTACCTGGATTGGGTTTGCCAGCCAGCAGCCAGCAGGCAGGCATGGATGGAGGAGGGGCTTGGGCTCTCATTCCTGAGCTACAATGAATAGTTTCAGGGAAAGTCCCTGTGTGACTACTGGTGACTCTTGAGTCTCCTGTGAAGGTTCCTATGCAAACATCACACACTTGGCCCTGGGGAGACTCAATGGGCTGGCCATAAAACCCGAAGTTATAAACCTGGGAAAGAGACTGTTTGGAAGAATGGGGAGGGGGTGGAGATCTGAGGAGATGGCTCAGTGGTTAAGAAGACCTGGGTTTAAAACCTAGCGCCCACGTGGCAGCTCACAACTGTCTGTAACTCCCACATCTGACACCCTCACACTCATACATGCAGGCGAAACACCAATGCACATAAAATAAAAGTAAATAAAATATTTTAAAAAAAGAATAGGGGGAGCTGATAGGGGTAGGACGGAGAAAAGAGAATGTAGGAAGAGAATCATCAGAATGTATCCTATACATGTAGGAAATTGTCTAAGAAGAGCAATCAAGGTGGCCGGGCAGCTAAAGACCTTCTTTGTCACCAAGCTTGACAACCTGAGTTTAGTCCCTGGAGCCCATGTGGTGGAAATAGAATGGACTCCTGCATGTTGTCCTCTGCCCTACACACACATGCACACACACACACACACACACACACACACACCACACACACACACACACACACACACACACACACACACTCATACACACACGTTTTAAAAGAAGAAGGGATGTTGGTTGGAGCTTGACATACAGTACCTAGGTGACATCAGCAGTACTTCAAACAGCTGAGGTAGTCAGGGAGGAGATCAGGGTGGGGCCATCACTTTTTTTGCAGTATCAGGGATAAGGCAGTAGTCAGGGTGGGCAATTTCCATCCTGCCCACAGACTTTCTGGCCCAGATGACCACTGGGTACAGTCGTGGCTGGTCTTGGAAGTCCCCACAGTGCCCTCTTATTCCTGGGCTGTTTGCTCTTCCTGCATTTAGGCAGCCACCTGCGCTAAACCTTCAGCACCGGGGTAGACGCTCTCCAAGTCCTGCACTTGTTTGGTTTTTGTCTTGAGAAAGGGTCTCATGTAGCTCAGGCTGGCTTCGAACACCTCAATAGCTCAGGCTGGCTTCGAACACCTCAATAGCTCAGGCTGGCTTCGGACTCCTCAATAGCTCAGGCTGGCTTCGAACTCCTCAATAGCTCAGGCTGGCTTCGAACTCCTCAATAGCTCAGGCTGGCTTCGGACTCCTCACATAGCTCAGGCTGGCTTTGAACTCCTCACATGGCTCAGGCTGGCTTCGAACTCCTCACATAGCTCAGGCTGGCTTTGGACTCCTCACATAGCACAGGCTGGCTTCGAACTCCTCAATAGCTCAGGCTGGCTTTGGACTCCTCACATAGCTCAGGCTGGCTTTGGACTCCTCACATAGCTCAGGCTGGCTTCGAACTCCTCAATAGCTCAGGCTGGCTTTGGACTCCTCACATGGCTCAGGCTGGCTTTGAACTCCTCACATAGCTCAGGCTGGCTTCGGACTCCTCAATAGCTCAGGCTGGCTTCGAACTCCTCAATAGCTCAGGCTGGCTTTGGACTCCTCAATAGCTCAGGCTGGCTTCGAACTCCTCAATAGCTCAGGCTGGCTTCGGACTCCTCAATAGCTCAGGCTGGCTTCGAACTCCTCAATAGCTCAGGCTGGCTTCGGACTCCTCACATAGCTCAGGCTGGCTTTGAACTCCTCACATGGCTCAGGCTGGCTTCGGACTCCTCACATAGCTCAGGCTGGCTTTGGACTCCTCACATAGCACAGGCAGGCTTCGAACTCCTCAATAGCTCAGGCTGGCTTTGGACTCCTCACATAGCTCAGGCTGGCTTCGAACTCCTCAATAGCTCAGGCTGGCTTTGGACTCCTCACATGGCTCAGGCTGGCTTTGGACTCCTCACATAGCACAGTCTGGCTTTGAACTCCTCACATGGCTCAGGCTGGCTTTGAACTCCTCACATAGCTCAGGCTGGCTTTGAACTCCTCACATAGCTCAGGGTGGCTTCGAACTCCTCACATAGCTCAGGCTGGCTTCGAACTCCTCACATAGCTCAGGCTGGCTTCGGACTCCTCAATAGCTCAGGCTGGCTTTGGACTCCTCACATAGCTCAGGCTGGCTTCGGACTCCTCACATAGCTCACGCTGGCTTCGAACTCCTCAATAGCTCAGGCTGGCTTTGGACTCCTCACATAGCTCAGGCTGGCTCTGGACTCCTCACATAGCTCAGGCTGGCTTCGAACTCCTCAATAGCTCAGGCTGGCTTTGGACTCCTCATATAGCTCAGGCTGGCTTTGGACTCCTCACATGGCTCAGGCTGGCTTCGAACTCCTCAATAGCTCAGGCTGGCTTTGGACTCCTCACATGGCTCAGGCTGGCTTTGGACTCCTCACATAGCACAGTCTGGCTTTGAACTCCTCACATAGCTCAGGGTGGCTTCGAACTCCTCACATAGCTCAGGCTGGCTTTGGACTCCTCACATAGCTCAGGCTGGCTTCGGACTCCTCACATAGCTCAGGCTGGCTTTGGACTCCTCACATAGCTCAGGCTGGCTTTGGACTCCTCACATAGCTCAGGCTGGCTTCGAACTCCTCAATAGCTCAGGCTGGCTTTGGACTCCTCACATAGCTCAGGCTGGCTTTGGACTCCTCACATAGCTCAGGCTGGCTTCGAACTCCTCAATAGCTCAGGCTGGCTTTGGACTCCTCACATGGCTCAGGCTGGCTTTGAACTCCTCACATAGCTCAGGGTGGCTTCGAACTCCTCATGTAGCTGAACTGGTCCTAAACTCCTAATCCTCTGCTCTCAAGCCCCAAGTGCTGAACTTGTAGGATTATGGTAGCCCATCCCGCTCCCGGTTTTCTTAAGCAGTTTGTACCCACTGACCACGGAGGTGTGGCCAGAAGCCCCTTCGTTTCCACTACTGGGGTGGTGTTTTGTGGCTTGGAATGGGGGGTGGAGGGGCATAGAGGCTCTGCACTTCTGGGTGAAGCCCCTTCTTTATGGCCCAGTCCTGCTTCTCCCAAACTCACACACATCACTGAACTTCAGGGACTGGGAAGCTATTGTGGGGAGAGTTTCTAAGCCCTGAAACATCTTTCCGTTTAGAACATGAATGGCTTCGAGGAGGCTGTGGAGTTCCTGCCTGTGAACAATGCCAAGAAAGTGGAGAAGCGCGGCCCCCGGCGCTGGGTGGTGCTGGTGGCCCTGCTGGTCAGTTTCCTCTTGCTGTCACTCGTGGTTGGCTTGCTGGTGTGGCACTTCCAGTGTGAGTATGACGGGAGCTGTGGGAGGGTGACATAGGGGCGGTGCTCCCTCTTCCCTCAGTGGACAGACTGAAGGGCCACCTGTGATGGTCAGGGAGAGAATGGGGGAAGGGACGAGAGCGGATGGGAGGAGGAGGACTAGGGAGAAGTGTCCCAGGGCACTGTCTCCCTGAGCCCTCTCAGGCCGTGATGGTGAATGATGGGGACTGGTCAGATCTGGCCCCCTTGCCATGTGTTCCTCCCAGCTGAGGGCAGCAGGGTGGGCCTGGTGAAGTTGTACCACGGTCCATGACCATTTCTTGGCCTTTGGCAGATTCAAATGTTCGGGTCCAAAAGGTCTTCAATGGCCACCTGAGGGTCACAAACGAGAACTTTCTGGATGCCTATGAGAACTCAAACTCCACGGAGTTCATAAGCCTGGCCAACCAGGTGAAGGAAGCGGTGAGTCTAGGCCCGGGGGATGTCCTTTTGCCCTGCCTGTCCCAGGACCCCGCTGTGACTCAGCTCATCTTTGCCTCCAGATTCCTGAGCTGGGGGTGGGGTACGACATGGGGGCAGCCTGGGGAAGGGGTCATTTCTACTGTTTGGCCGGCTTTATGCCTTGTCCTCTCTCCTCAGCTGAAGAAGCTGTACAGTGAAGTGCCTGTCCTGGGTCCCTACCACAAGCGGTCGACGGTAACTGCATTCAGGTGGGTTTGGTGTGCTGATGTGAGCCTTGACTGCCCGGAATAGGATGGTGTGTCTGTCTCTGTGGCACTGACTTAGAACACCTACCTGGTCCTTCTGTGTCTGAGGCAGGGAATGATGGTCATGGTGCTGGCTGGGTAAAGTCCACAAACACCATTTCCACAGGAATTCCCACTTGTGCCATGCCCAGAAAGAGACCGATTTTCCAAATTTGGGTTTGAGGAAGTTGGTGCCCAGGAAGTTCAAATCTCTCTCTCTCTCTCTTTCTTTCTTTCTTTCTCTCTCTCTCTCTCTCTCTCTCTCTTTCTTCCTTTCTTTCGTTTTTTTTCTATCTTTTTTTTTTGGAGACAGGGTTTCTCTGTGTAGCCCTGGCTGTCCTGGAACTTACTTGGTAGACCAGGCTGGCCTCAAACTCAGAGATCTCCCTGCCTCTCTGCCTCTTGAGTGTTGGAATTAAAGGCATGTGCCACCTCCTGGCCTCTTTTTTGTTTTCTTTTTAATAGACTTTCTGCCCAAAGTATTGAATTGCTTTCATCCTTTTTCTAGAGCACTGGGGGTGGAACCCCCATGTAAGAGGCAAGGGTGCTACCAATGAGCTCCCGCTCCTTATTTTTGGGGCTTGCTCTCACTGTGCTGCTGCACTGGCCTCAAACTTGTGGATTTGGGTGACCTTCCTGGCCTAGCCTCCTCCTGAGTCGCTGGGACTGTAGGCTAGAGTCACTGTGCCTGGCTCCCCACGTACACACGTGTTGTCCTTTGAGATGACCACGGGGCCTCACTAATGCTAAGTACTCTGCCGCCAAGCTGGCAACCTCTGCCTCTTCTCTGGAAACATCATCTCCTCAGGTTGCCCAGGCTGGCCTCGGACTTGCGGTCCTTCTGGCGCAGTGTCTGGGAGTGCAGGTGTTGCTCCCACACCCAGCTCGGAAGTGCTTTGCTTTCGGTTATGCAGCTAAGGCTTCTGGAAAGCAGGGCAGCAGACAGTGGTGTTCTCACACCTGTCTCAAAGGAGCAATCAGACCCAGGAAGATTCTACTGAGATGTCGTGAGCCTAGGCCGGGCTTCCTCCTTATTCCTAAACTTGAGCTGGCCCCAGGACATGTCTGCTTGAGGGCTGAGACCAGGAGAACAAGCAAGGGTCAAGGGCTAAAGCAGAGAGCCGGAGGCAGGCTAGTGTCTCTCAGAGTAGCCTGAACTGCTACGTGTGTGTGTGTGTGTGTGTGTGTGTGTGCGTGTGTGCGTGCGTGCGTGTGTGTGTGTGTGTGTGTGTGTGTTAGTTGGTAACAGAGAATGTAGGTCTCTGGAGCACCCCATCTTAGGCTCCCCCCTGTCTCCCCAGTGAGGGCAGTGTCATCGCCTACTACTGGTCAGAGTTCAGCATCCCCCCGCACCTGGAGGAGGAGGTTGAACGAGCCATGGCTGTGGAGCGAGTAGTCACATTGCCACCTCGAGCACGGGCACTGAAATCTTTCATGCTGACCTCTGTGGTGGCCTTCCGTGAGTAAGGGACAGACCGGGGTGGGCATGTGCGGCCCAGAATATAGAGGAGCGGGGCTGGAGGGCAACCTCACCGGCTCAGGTGCCCCAAGGACTGCTTGCTGACTGGCTCCTCTCTTTTGGTAATGAGGAAGCAAGAATAAGGAAACTGATTGTTTAAGTGAAATGTTTGCCTTCTTGTCCTTCAGCCACTGACCCCAGACTGCTGCAGAGGTCTCAGGATTGTAAGTATCATATTAACCCCTGGTGGGAAAGAAAAAGATCTTGTCAGATGCCCCTTAAGTCGTGAGGTCCCCAGAAGTTAGAGGATGTTTGAAGGACAGGCATTTGTTTTTGTTCCCTTCCCCTCCAAGAAGCCCCCTTCCTTGTGTCTACCTGAGCTTTCCTTGATTTGGGATGTACTGGGGGTGGGCTATGCCTGGGGTGTGGCCTGCAGGGTGCACAGCTTCCTTCTGTCTTCTCTCTCACACAGACAGCTGCAACTTTGCCCTGCATGCCCACGGTGGGGAGGTGATGCGCTTCACCACCCCTGGCTTCCCTAACAGCCCCTACCCAGCTCATGCCCGCTGCCAGTGGGTCCTGCGGGGGGACGCCGACTTTGTGCTGAGCCTCACCTTCCGCAGCTTTGATGTCGCACCCTGTGATGATTATGACAGTGACCTGGTCACCGTGTACGATACCCTGAGCCCCATGGAACCCCATGCCGTGGTGCGGTGAGTCTCCTAGGAAACACGGGAGGTCCTGGCTGAGAGAGCCTGGCCCTCGCTGGGATGAACCATCTGACCTGATTGTGGTACAGGTTTGGGATGTAGTTTGTGATGTTTGGTCACAGGCCACTCTGAAACACACAGGGGAGGGCAGGTATGGTGCACACCAGCGTGAGCTCCAGGGAGTGAGCCAGGAGATCCTCAGCTTTGGCAGCATCAAGGCTGGTGTGTGTCCAGCAGAGAAGCATGGGCCTCACTGACTGCCGAGAGAACTTGAGTCTGCTGCCAGAAAGGCAGATTTGTGACCAAGCAGAGATAGCCAGGCTTGCAGTCCAGTAGACAGTTACCATTGAGAAGGTAGATGGTTACAGTTCCCAAGAGGAGGGGACGCGGTACAACACAGCTCAGCATAGCACAGCTCAGCTCAGCATACAGGGTAACACCGGAAGCGCCAGGTCAGCTGGGAGGCAGAGGGAGTAAGGAAGATTTGACGGTTTATTTAAGAAACAAAAACCTGAGGCTGGAGAAGTAGCTCAGTGGTTATGAGCACTGGCTGCTCTTCTAGAGGTCCTAAGTTCAAGTACCAGCACCCACATGGTGGCTCACAACCATCTATAATGGGGTTTGAAGCCCTCTTCTGGCATGCAGGCATATATGTAGACAGAGCCCTCATGGTGGGGAGAGGGAGGGAGGGAGGGAAGGAGGGAGGGAGGAAAAAAGAAAGAAAGAAAGAGGAAAAGAAAGAAAGAGGGAAAGGAAGGAAGGAAGAAAGAAGGAAAGAAGGAAAGAAAGAAAGAAAGAAAGAAAGAAAGAAAACCAAGATGGGAACAGCTTCGGATTGGCTCACTGGGATCATCTCAGCTCTGGAGCCAGGGCTGCCCCTAGCTGTCTGCTACTGTACCCCACATGTGACACCCGGTGGAGCAAGTGTGGGGGCTGTGGATTGGCAGGCAGGCATCTGGAAGGTCTTGGTAGGTAAGCTCTCGTAGTTTCTTGCTGGTACCACGAAGGCAAAACCAGAGATGCCAGAGCATCACAATTACAGAAACTAAAGGTGTCATTACTATACGTGCTCAGGGGTGGGGGTGGGGCTGGCCCAAGGTGGGTGTCCCAGATAGCCCCATGCCACCCCATGTCAGGATGGAGTTCTTCTCACACTTATTAAGGGTGCTGGGGGATGGTCAGCTTCTCCTTGACTCAGTAGGTCAAAGCCTTCTATCCATGTTGGCCCAAACCAAGACAGAACCATCTTTTGACACAGTTTAGAAGTCAGGACTACGCCCCTTTTTCATCTCTCTTTAAGTATCTGTCCCATCTGTTAACTGTGTATAAAAGAAATACCTGTGCTGGAGAGATGGCTCAGAGGTTAAGAGCCTGACTATTCTTCCAAAGGTCCTGAGTTCAGTTTCCAGCATCCACATGATGGCTCACAACCATCTGTAATGAGATCTGGCGCCCTCTTCTGGCCTGCAGGAATACATGCAGACAGAACACTGTATACATAATAAAAGTTTTAAGAAAGAAAAAAAAAAGAAATACCCCATACACCACCCCCCCCCCCCCAAAAAAAAGCCTAAAGCCAGGCATGTGGTTTATACTGAGTCCAGCACTTAGGAAACAGAGGCAGGATTGTCTGCATTACCTAGTGAGTTCTAGAACAGCCTGGGCTATAAGTGTAAAACCCTCCATCCCCCCATTCCCACACATACACTAATTAGTGATTTGTTGATATTTGGGTTTTTTTCTTTTTTCCTTTTTTGTTTTGTTTTGGTTTTGAGAAAGGGGCTCTATTCAGACAAAGCTGGTCTCAAGCTCACAGAAAGGATTACACTGTATTTGCTTGTTTTTTTGTTGTTTTAGGTTTTGTTTGTTTGTTTTTGAGAGAGGGGGTTCTATTCAGATGAAGCTGGTCTCAGAGATCTGCCTGCCTCTGCTTCCTGAGCTGGGATTAAAGACGTGCGCCACCCACCCTTTTCATCATATATTAAGCATAGAATCCAGGGCAAGCTTCTTAACCTCTCTCAGTGATTCAGTGTCCTTCTCTGTGACGTGGTGGTTCTACTGCCTACTGTAGATTGTCATGGAGATTTTGAGTCAATAGATTGGCTAGGGTTGTAGCCCAGCAGTTGAGTGTTTGTATAGAGTTGAGTTTATCCCCAGCTCTGAAAAGAAATGAACACAAACCATCCACCCCCGAGAGCTATGTCTGTCAAGCTATTTTTTGAAGAGATTTATTGTTATCATTATTTCTTATCTATAAATATGTGTGAGCAAATGCCATGAGTATGCAGAGGCCAGAAGGGGGTCCCAGATGCCCTGGAGCTGCAGTTATGGGCAGTTGTGAGGTGTCCAACATGGGTGCTGGGAATGGAACTTAGGTTCTCTGGGAGACCAACAGGTGCTTTTAATCACTGAGCTGTCTCTCCAGTCCCCTTTTGACGTGTTCTTAATAAGAAAATATTAAGAAGGCAAACACAGGCAGATAGCTGAGTTCTAAGTAGCTAAAGCTACATAGTGAGAACTTTTCTTAAAACAAACAGAATAATCTCTAGCTTTGTCAGCGACTGTCAGGTGGGCCAAGCTGGGTGTGCACAAGCCCATGCTGGAGCAATGAGAAAGACACAGTCCAGTGTAGTGGGCTTTCAACTGAGGCTCTGTGCTTCTTCGGGCTCAATTAAAGCATCCAGACTGGCTCTGAGGCCAAGTAAGGTCATGTTGTATGCAGAGTTCGCGTGTAATGTAGTGGCCACAAATACCCTTATGGTAAACCTGCCCATCATGGTGCTAACCCATTGGAGTTTGCCTGAAGCCTGTTGCCAAGGAGATAGCTGAGCAGCACTGGGGTACTCTGAGGGTCCCAAACTCTTATTGGGTTGGAGAAGACCCCACAGACAAGTTCTTTGTTGTTAGGTTCACTGGGCCATTTAATGAATCTCAAAACTCCAGGGAGCCCCAGGTCAGTCCATAGCTCACGGAGCTTCCCAGACTGATAATGCAGCCTTGGAAAGGACTACAAATCCCAAAATACTACTGATGGTTTGCACTCTACAGATCGTAGGAGGCACAGGATGCTCCAGCTGCACTGTAGCCGCTAACATAAGGAATGCTGATTAAATTTATACCTGATAAATAATTCAGAACAATAAAATAATTAAATTTTAGCTTGGCATGTACCGCCAGCACTCAGAAGACTAAGGCAGAAGGCTAAGAATTTGTGGCTAGCCTAGGCACTACACAGTGAGACCTGTTTCCCAAGAGTCTTACTCTGTAGCCTAGGATAGCCTTGAACCCTCAGCCTCCCGTTGCTGTGGCTTCAGATCCGTGCTACTATGCCTCTATTTTTGAAAACCTTTTGACCCTGCCCTTGCTCTTCTGTGCTCGAGTGTAGGGTTAGAAATGAGGTCCCCGGGCCTCTCTGATCAGAAGCTAAACTGTGGTGAAAGGTCTGTCACTAACTCCATTTCTCTGCCTTGCAGGCTGTGTGGCACCTACCCTCCCTCCTACAACCTGACTTTCCTCTCCTCCCAGAACGTCTTCCTTGTCACGCTGATAACCAACACCGACCGGCGGCATCCCGGCTTTGAGGCCACTTTCTTCCAGCTGCCTAAGATGAGCAGTAAGGATGGGCAGGGCCAACGGTGGGCATGCTATCAAATTGTAGAGAGGTACAGGCCTTAGAGGGTCTCCTGAACCCAGGAAGATGGCAGACTGGGCCTTCATGGGGACAGGCTGAAAGCTGAGACCAAAGGGCATTTTGCTAGCCACCCAGGTCAGGGACCGTTCTTTTTATTTTTTATTTGACAGGGTCTCAGTGTGTAGCCCTAGCTGTCCCAGAACTCACTATGTAGACCAAGCTGCCTTAAGCTCAGAGATCGGCCTGACTCTGCCCCCCAAGTTGGGATTAAAGGCGAGTGCCACCACGCCCAGCTAAGGAACCACTTGTAAAAGTAGTTGGCTTTGAGCACTTTGCCAAAGTCCAGTGTCCTGTTTGTAGACAGGTGGCACGGGGCTTGAGTTCTAGACTGTACAGCTCTTCCCTCACCCCCTGACTGGGGATCTTTAACTTCCCCACTTTCTCCTGCCTTTCTTCTCAGACTGTGGAGGCTCCTTGAATGAAGTCCAAGGAACATTTAGCAGCCCCTACTATCCAGGCCACTACCCACCCAACATGGACTGCACATGGAATATCAAGGTAGGATGTGTGTGTGTGTCGGGGGGGGGGGGGGGTGTTGAGTGCATCAGGACAGAACTTGAGGATGAGCAGGAGGGAGACAATGGCTCCTTCAGTAACCCAAAGAGCCACATTCATGAGCCCCACAAGACTGGGCCAACAGTCCAAGGAGCCGCTTGCTGCAGACTGGCCACACTCAGACTTACGTCCTAGGTAACTGCCGAGAGAACATGGCCACTTATTTGTCTTTTCTGTGTGTCAGCCTGCTTCTGGGTAAACTGAGGCTGAGTGTCTGTCTGTGAGGTGTTGTCATGATGACGCCATGAGTGTGTGAAATAGAGCAAGTAAGAGGGGCTTTTAGGTGTCTTTCACTTCCTCCCTGTTGGAAGTCTTCCCTTAAAGATTTTGAGACACTGTGCTACTTATTTAAAGTAATAAAATACAAATTCCCATTCACACATTTGTGGTTTTGATTTCCAAGTTTCAATTACTTATGGTCAATCACAATCTAAAAATGTTAAATGGAAAATTCCAGAAATAAGTAATTCGTGCATTCTACATTGCTCATCATTCTGAGGAACACGGTGACATCTTTGGCAGTCCTAGTCCATCCACATGGGTGAGAATAGCCACTCTGTCCAGGGTGCCCAGGCTGTATGTGCTACTTGCCCGTTAATTACTTAATAACCTTCCTGGTTATCACGCTGGCCGTTGTGTATCATAGTGCTTGCGTTCAAAGAACTCTTACTTACTTAATAATGGCCCCCAAATGCTGGCTCTTTGGCTACACCGCAGGGAAAAGATATAAAGTACCACAGGTGAGTGTCTGATTTCATGAGAATAGTGAAGAAGCCATTATGTTGACGTTCTTCAGACTTGTGGATTATGTTAGAGAAATAAGCCAGGCACAAGGAAGACAAGGGTCACATGACCATGCTCGTCTGTGGAATCCCTAAAAGTTCTTAGAAACTGAGAACATGGGAGAGAACAGGGAGGAGAAGCTGACTGGTGGGGGTGATGTTTGGTTAGAGGGCAGCCGGGCACTCCGATGTAAGGATTATGTAGTATTAATGTATATCAATTTTATGTTTTATGTATCCATTAAAATAAATCTTAAAACCTAAAAACCAAAAAACAAAAAGGGCGAACCCATATCTAAGAGGAAAAATCATAGTGTGTGGGGTTCATATACTACCCTGCTCCATTGCCCTCCCATGGACATCCTTTGGGTTAAGAAACAGCAAAAGAGGGGGCTGGAGAGATGGCTCAGAGGTTAAGAGCGTTGCCTGCTCTTCCAAAGGTCCTGAGTTCAATTCCCAGCAACCACATGGTGGCTCACAACCATCTGTAGTGGGGTCTGGTGCCCTCTTCTGGCCGTTGGGCATACACACAGACAGACTATTATATATATATAATAAATAAATAAATAAATATTAAAAAAAAAAAGAAACAGCAAAAGAAGCCAGGGTCTCCAAAGCATCTCTCTGTCCAGGTGCCTAACAACCGGAACGTGAAGGTGCGCTTCAATCTCTTCTATCTGGTGGACCCCAACGTACCACTGGGCACCTGTCCCAAGGACTACGTAGAGATCAACGGGGAGAGGTGAGCCCCAGAGGGGGCAGTCATCACCCTAGGGTCGGGAGGGCTGGGTTCCAGCATCCCCCGTTGTCTGGTTGCCCCAATCATCCTCAGCCTCATACTTGCCCTCTAGGTACTGTGGTCAGAAGTCCAAGTTCGTTGTCAGCAGCAACAGCAGCAAGATGACAGTCCGCTTCCACTCTGATCAGTCCTACACAGACACCGGCTTCCTCGCCGAGTACCTGTCCTACGACTCCAACAACCGTGAGTGGATGCAGTGACTGGCGCAGGAAGTCCTCTGTCCTGCGCTGTGCGTCCTCTGAGAGAGCACAGCATCCCATGCATCTCCCAGCAGCTTTACGGGGAAAACATGTCTGTTTCTTTAAAAGGCTGGACCGGGGGTGATGCCCTGTGTTAGAAGAGCTTGCTAAGCAAGCACCTGCGAGGCCCTGGGTTCGAGCCCCGGCATGAAAACAAGGAAAGAATGAGAGCTAGTATCCTGTGCTTCTCAGATCTGCTCCCCATAGCGCAGCAAAGGAAGGCCTAGGACTCTCCTTCCCGACCCCCTGGGTCCGGCCTCTTTGGTTCAGCATCACAGTGACTTTTGAGAATCTGTACTTCTCTTGGGAACCTACTAGCACTTTTAGGATTAATCTTTAATTTTGAAACACTAGAAAATACAATTGTCTGTGTGAACAGCAATCCGTTGGCATACATAGTACAGGTTTGAGTGTCCCATACCTAGAATACTTGGGACTAGAAGTGTGGTGGGTTTCAGCCCTAACATTTTTGTGTATATACACAGTGAGGTATCTTCGGAAGGGGACCCAAGTCTAGACTTGGAATTTGGTAGTTCAGGTAGTAGAGTGCTTGCTGCATAGCACGAGAACCTGGGTTTGATCCCCAACACCTGTACACCAAGCTGGATTGTGTAGCCATACCTCAGAGCCGGGGAGGCAGACATGGGAGCCCGCTGGCCAGCCGCTGTAGCTAAACTGATGATGCTTTGGGTTCAGTGAGAAGGCCTGAGTTAAAAAACAAAAACAAAAAGTGGAAAGCGATTGAGGAAGACACATGATTTTAACTTCTGGCTTTGTGTGCACAGATATAGATGTGCACCTTGGACACATGGATATGTACACACACATACATAAAAGTGAAGTTTGTTTCTCCTGGACCTCATTACACAGCACAACAGCACATCTGTGTTCTGACTGGTCACATGAGGTCAGGCATGTGGCTTTCCCCTATGGCGTTATGTAAGCTCTCAAAAAAATTCTGCCTCCTTCTGGGCTTTGGTGTTTTGGCTGAGGGATGTTCAACCTGTAACTTTTAATTTTGACCCTGAATCATGGAGTAACCCTTTCGAAGGCATTTTAAGTACTTAAATTCACCTTTGATTTAAGATGTAACTGCAGGGGCTAGAGAGATGGCTTAGGGATTAACAGCATCTATTACTCTTGCAGAGGATCTGGGTTTGGTTCCCAGCACCCATAGAGTGGTTGGTTCACAACCATCTGTTAACTCTGGGTCCAGAGGCCATGATGCCCTCTTCTGGTCTCCATGGGCACTGCATGCATGTGGTGCATAGACATACATCCAGGCAAAACACTCCCACAGATAAAATAAAAATAAATAAACCAAAGAAAGAAAGAAAAAAAGAAAGGAAGGAAGGAAGGAAGGAAGAAAGAAAGAAAGAAAGAAAGAAAAAGACAAAAAGCAACACAACGACATCGTTTACAAGAATCTTACTAGGTGGCAGATACCTTGTATCTGTGTGCTTGTGACGAAAGTGTGTGTGTGTGTGTGTGTGTGTGTGTGTGTGTGTGCGCGTGCGCGCGAGGGCAGTGATAACAGACTTCCCACAGTTCTGTCCTCCCTCAAGGAGCAATTGTCAGACCTCTCCCTGTTTCAGGAACACTGAACTTCAGATCACGTGTTAGCATGAAGGACTGGTGTTGTTTTCATTTGGCTAGGATGCACACCCCATGGACCCACTGCCCTGTAACCCCACAGGCAGTTTGTGATGTCAGAGGACTCTGCCAGGGACACACAGGGGGGGATAGTGGACGGCTCTCCACACAGCTGGCCGCTCTCCCCCATGGCTATGCTCAGTGCAGTCCATGGTCAGTGCCAACCGCCTGCTGCCCATTCTGGCTGCTGATTTAAGAGCTCCCGTTGTCAGATTTGGGCCTCTGTAGTTGGAGGATGTTCATTCGTTTCCTGGCTGCTCAGACTCGAAATAATCACACAGAAATTTTGTTATTTAAAACACTGCTTGGCCAATCACTTAAGCACATTGCTAGCTCGCTCTTACATCTTAAATTAAGCCATTTCTATTCATCTGTGTATCGCCATGTGGCTGTGACTTACTTGCAAGGTTTCGGCAGGCTCCGGCAGAGGCATCTGTCTCCTGTGGTGGCTACATGGCGTCTCTCTTACTCCGCCTACTCTCTCTTTACTCTGTTTAGTCATTGGCTAAAAGCAGCTTTATCCTTTAACCAATAAAAGCCACACATATACAGAAGGACTTCCCACACCAGGTCTCAGTGTCCCTCTGCTTGCAGGCTGAGTTCTCAGTGGGGCTGTGAGGTGGCTACTAGGGAGAGAGGGGACAACCATGGACTTCAGGCCTTTTTCTTCCCTACAGCGTGCCCAGGGATGTTCATGTGTAACACCGGACGGTGCATCCACAGAAACCTGCGCTGTGACGGCTGGGCAGATTGCCCAGACTACAGTGACGAGAACAATTGCCGTAAGTCCTGCCCTGTCCCCTCCTGCCTCTTCCTACTGTCTCATCCCCTTTTCTTGTCCAGTGGCCTGACCTTTTCCTGCCCTGGTTCTGTCTTGTCAGTTTTGTGGCCTTGTTTGCTGTCCACCCTGGCAGAAAGACACAAGGCAGTGTGACCCCGTTCTCACTGCTGTATCCTCCCCACCCCCCGCCATGGGAGACCGAGGCAGGCAGGCAGGCGAGTGTCTGTCAGCATCAACCGCTGGTGGTGCAGAGCAGCTCGCCGCTGTTCAGATGGGACAGCATCTCTGGCAGCTGTGACTGCCCAGGCTACTGCTGGGGGCTTCCAGCTGATTCTTCTGCTCCCATCCAGGATGCAACACCACCAGCCAGTTCATATGCAAGAACAAGTTCTGCAAGCCCCGCTTCTGGGTGTGTGACGGCGTCAACGACTGTGGGGACGGCAGCGATGAGGAGGGGTGCAGTAAGTGCCCCAGGAGGGGGCTGCTGTGGATCCCACTGCCTGCCTGGCCCAATGAGCCAGGACACGCCAGCAGTTGCTAAGGACCTCTGCCTTTCTAGGTTGCCCTGCTGAGACTTTCAAGTGTTCCAGCGGCAAGTGTGTCCCTCAGAGCCAGAAGTGCAATGGCAAGGACGACTGTGGCGATGGGTCTGATGAAGCCTCGTGTGACAGTGGTGAGGCCCGGCCCCAGCTGGCTGGGGGGGGGGGGGGGGGGAATTTTCTTAAGTCCCACACTGGAATGCAAAAATGTTGTTTTGTTTTTTCTCTTTTGGCTGTTTTGTGGGAACATCACCCAGATCCCAAATAAATCACACAGGTTGTCTTGTTGTTTCTTATAAATGCCCTGGCTTAGCTTGGCTTTTCTTACCCTAAATTATCCCATCTACCTTTTGCCCCTGGGCTTTCTCCTTTTCTTACTTCTGTATTCTTACTCTCACTCCTACTCTGTGGCCGGCTGGCTGCCTGGCCCCTTCTTTTCTTTCCCTTAATCTCTCTTGCCCTTTTCTTCTCCTCCTATTTATTCTTTCTGCCTGCCAGCCCCGCCTATCCTGTCTCCTGCCTTGCTACTTACTGCCCTTTCAGCTCTTTATTTAAACCATCAGGTGTTTCAGACAGGCAAAGTAACACAGCTTCACAGAGTTAAATAAATGCAGCATAAAAGAACGCAACACATCTTTGCATCATTAAAACAAATGTTGCACAGCATAAACAAATGAAACACATCTTAAAATACATTCTTCTCACTGAAGTTGCACCCCAACGTAGTAGCTAGTATCAGGCTCTATGGAGTGCACCCAGAGTTTGTAAACTTAAGTTTTCTGTGTATTAAGTCTGGGAAGAATTTCCCAGAAGGTGGAGAACCTGTAGCTGGTCTGAAAGGACAGTGGACATGGGTGTGATAAATGGGGCCCACTAGGGTGAGGGGTGCAAGATGGAAGTGCCACCTGGGGTTTTACTGCCAAAAGATCGATTACCCTGTGCTGTGTCCTCTCCCATAAACAGTGAATGTCGTCGCCTGCACCAAATATACCTACCGTTGCCAGAATGGGCTCTGTTTGAACAAGGGCAACCCTGAGTGTGACGGCAAGAGGGACTGTAGTGATGGCTCTGACGAGAAGAACTGTGGTAAGCAGGGCAGCTGCATGTGGTGCCGGGGTGCTTGCTGTGCAAAGTAGGCACCTGGGAAAAGGCCCAGGGGCGGAGATCCTGCCAGAACCTCACTCCCCCAGCCCAGTGCCCACTGTGCAACTTGGCATAAGCACACCGTCCCATGGGAAGCCAACAAGCATGTCAGCGCCTCCCAAACACAGCTGGCATACTGGCCGCTCCAAAGGTAGATAGCCATGGGTGAGTGGCTCGAGGGAGGAAGAGCCCAGCTGCCCGAGCACAAGACAGGGCTTTGTTTTCACCTGTGCATCCCTTAAGCTACAGCCTGTGAGCCCTAGAAGAGCTGGCTGGGTTGCCTTTCCCCGTGCACTGTGCTCTGAGCTGGGGGCAGCACTGGGCATGGAAATCTAGGCAAGCGACACCACACCGAGCCTGAGCAAAGTGACTGGTGTCTGGAGTCTTGATGCACTTGTGCAGTGCAGCACTTGATGGGGAGGACGGAGGAGCCGTGAGGCTTCGCACCCTTCTGCTCTGGTGTTGCTGCGCATGCCCCGGGGAGATTCCTGTGCCGAGGAGTCTCCTTGTGCGCAGCGAATGTCCCTTTCATGCTCAGCGACTTCACTTTGGTTCTCTGTCCCCTCTCCAGACTGTGGGCTGCGATCGTTTACCAAACAGGCCCGGGTGGTTGGTGGCACAGATGCAGACGAGGGCGAGTGGCCCTGGCAGGTGAGCCTCCACGCCCAGGGCCAGGGCCACTTGTGTGGGGCCTCGCTCATCTCTCCCAACTGGCTGGTCTCTGCAGCTCATTGCTTTATGGATGACAGAAATTTCAAGTAAGTATCCAGGCGTGCAGTAAGGCCTCCTATGTGCCAGGGTGAGCTGGCACCAGGGCAGGGGGATGGAGGAGTGGCAGGTACCCCAGGAACAGTCCTAAGAAAATTTAACATTTTTATGTGTGTGTGGGGGGGGGGGCGTGTTGCAAACGGGTCTTTCTACATAGCCCTGACAGTCCTGGGACTCACTATATAGGCTAGGCTAGCCTCGAACTCACAGAAATCCACCTGTCTCTGCCTCCTAAGTGTTGGGATTAAAGGCGTGCGCCATCACCGCCAGGCAAGGCAGGAGTATCTTAAAGTCAAGGTTATGTTTGGTTACAGTGACTTAAAGTTCCAGGCCAGCCTGTGATACATGAGACCCTGTCTCAAAAAAAAAAAAAAAAAAAAAAAAATTAAAAGAATAAAAGGATTGATCTAGTCAGCTTCCATTAGTGTTGGTACTTGGGAAATACGTGTGAATAAGATTTGTTCCGTGTATTTCACAGGCTGGCTAGGACAGAGGGTAAAATATGCATACGTGCTTGTGTGCACCCACATACACACATGTATAGGCACACACATGCAGCGGAAGCTGTGCCAGAAACAGGTATGGGCTTCCTTGGGCCCTGGTTCTGTTTGGACCTCCTGAGAGGTCCAGGTGGGTCTGAGTGGAGTGGTGGAGCTGTGGTGTTCGTCTGCTGGGCCAGCCGGTTCAGACGCCTGGGAAGAGGGAGTCCCGTGCAGGGAGGCTGGGCTGGTGGGGTGAAGTTTCCCCTTCCTTGCCCATTTCCCTATTCAATTTTGCCTCCCGGTCTTTCCCTATGTGCTCCATATCTTCTCGCCCCCAGCCCCCACTCCGCAAGCTTTGGCTGGCAAAGCTGTAGTTGAGTTGGAGGTTGCTTCCTTCCCTCCTACCTCCCGTGCAGTCCTTGTCACCACCCTGTCCTCTGTGGGATGCTGTAGTTGGTTTTTACGTCTCACCCCACGTACACGCTGAACTTGACATTGGCTCTAGGGCCATTCTTGGACTATCATAGACATCCGCAAACGATTGAAAAATGGGTGGATGGATACACCATTGGGGTAGAGGAAGAGTGGGAGGCCACATTAGAAAGTGGAAGGCCTTGGGCTGGAGAGATGGCTCACTGGTGAAAGGGGATGTACTGTCTAGAGGACGTGAGTCCTTGAGCATCCAAATCAGGCGCTTTACAGCTGCCTATGATGCCAGGTCCAGGGGGACCCAAGACCTTTTACTATGCTTAATAAAGTCTCTGGTTTAGGGTTAAGCCCAAGTAAGAGGGCTTCCCTCTGCCTCCTGGTCCTCAGCAGCTGCTTAGGGCTTTGTTTATGGTGGGGAGCCCACAGAAGGCTTCCCGGGCACTCATACCCTCCCACAGATGTGTGACCGCTCTCCCGCCTTTATGCCAGGTACTCAGACGCCTCAAAGTGGACAGCCTTCCTGGGTCTGCTGGACCAGAGCAAGCGCAGCTCCTCTGGGGTGCAGGAGCACAAGATCAAACGCATCATCACCCACCCGTCCTTCAATGACTTTACCTTTGACTATGACATCGCCTTGCTGGAGCTCGAGAAGCCCGCAGAGTACAGCACCGTCGTGCGACCCATCTGCCTGCCCGACACGACCCACGTCTTCCCTGCGGGCAAGGCCATCTGGGTCACAGGCTGGGGGCTCACCCAAGAAGGAGGTGAGCGTCCGCTAAGCCAGGCCAGGGCTTGCAGAGAGCCTTAGGCCTTCTGCTTACACACTTGCAGCTCCTTGGTGTCTAGCCTTGACTGCACAGAGTTCAGCCTGTGGATGACTCAACCTCCTGGTGCCTGTCAGGATGATGCTGTTGGGGGTAGAAAGGAATAGGAAATTCTTAGTAAAAGGTGTAGAATTTGCAGGCTGGGCTCTTAATTAAAGCCTCGACTCTGCACCGAACAGAGTTGCTCAATCTAGAAACTATGGTTACTCACCTGCAAAGACATGCTAAGTGTGACTGAGGGGTGGGCGCTATCTTTGACTTAGACAAGCCTTTGAGCTGGGCCTGCAACATTACCCATTGTGGGGCCTTTGTGCCCTGTGGAGGGAAGGCAGTTTGTAGGGAAACTTTGGATTGAAAAACTCCATTATTACAAGACCAGTCTAGTACATTGTGACTTACAGACAGTCACGAAGGCATTTTGTGGCATTTTTGGTGTTCCTCCTTTCTACCCATGCCTTTCCTTGGAGCATGACCTGCCAGCAGCAATGTCACTGTGCTGTCTGTCACTGTGCATGGCTGCACAGTACCCTTCCATGTGCTATTAGCTACCTGCCCATCTATCTGCCGGCTGCAGGCACTTGGGCTATTTCCAAGCCCTGCTTGTAGACTTGAGCGGTGGGGAACATCTCCACTAAGTTTCCCCTGTGCAGGGTGGCTTCTCCGGGGAACTACCTGTCTCAGTCTGTCCTGGCTTACTGTCTTTCCAGGCACTGGAGCACTGGTCCTGCAGAAGGGCGAGATCCGCGTCATCAACCAGACCACCTGTGAGGGCCTCTTGCCACAGCAGATCACCCCACGGATGATGTGTGTGGGTTTCCTCAGCGGGGGTGTAGACTCCTGTCAGGTGCGTGAAGAGGCCAAGCTGGAGGAGTAGGGACCTAGAAAGGCTGGAGCTGGGGAAAGGCCAGGCCGGGAGGGGAAGGGCCACGCAGAGGGTGATGGGAAAGGCAGAGAAAAGAGGGGCCTAACTAGGCTGCAGCTAGGGAGAGGTGGGGTCAAGCCTGGGCAGGGGAGAGCAGGAGTCAAGAGGGCAAGCCGAGGGGTCAACTGGGCATGGGAGGGGCCAGTTTGGTGGAGGCCGCTCCTGAGAGTTTGGGCAACGGCCTCATGCAGAGAATCTGTTTTCACTTAGGGTGACTCTGGTGGCCCCTTGTCCAGCGTGGAGAAAGAAGGACGAATGTTCCAGGCTGGTGTGGTGAGCTGGGGTGAAGGCTGCGCTCAGAGGAACAAGCCAGGCGTGTACACGAGGCTCCCTGTACTTCGGGACTGGATCAAAGATCAGACAGGGGTGTAGAAGCATGGATGATCTGCCAGAACATCCACAGGGATGACCCACGTGCACACCTGGAGAGAGGCCAGGACCATGGAGGACATTGAATCTGTGGCCTTGGCCCCACAACCCAGGCTGTGAGCTGGATCCCAGGACTCAGGGTTTTTCCTTGGCTCCCAAGTGGGGCCAGGAGTTGAGCAGAGAACTTCAGTGCCCGTGGCTCGGCTGAGGGCAAGGATTTGATGGCAGCCTTCCACTCTTGTCCTGAGCTGGGTGAAGATGACCTTTGCCTGGATACCTGACTCTAAAGGGGCAACGATCACTGAGCCCCTGGGAGCCCTGAGGGTGGAGGGGCTGAGGTCCCCTAGGGTCACTCTCTTCAGGAAACCCTACCCCCAGGGACCCCGGAAAAAAAGTGGAACCTAAGATTGGAATTGCGTTGCTGGCTCCAGGGGTGGGTATTTGTTAATAAAACATTTTATTTCTTTTTAGGTAACTTGTTTTTCTTGCCATAGTGGGCTCCCCCCCCCTTCTAGGAAGGGTTCCCCTTGCACAAAATGGAATGAAATTTCCTTTAGCATAAACTGTGTGGTGTCATACTGGGTGCAGACCACAGTGCCTTGCCGTCCCTAGGCCAGAGGTTATCTCTGTCCTCGGTTGTAGCAGGTGCTCACTTAGATGCCAGGGCCTGACTCCCTGACTGCGACAGTCAGGAGGGAGTTTCAGGGAGAGGCATCATGTGGAGAGAGGGCACTGTGGTTGCCCACGCCTGGCCCTACCAGGGGTGGGGGATGCTGGTGGTGACAAGTCAGAGGAAGAGGACGGTGCAAAGGGTTGTAGGTTTACATTCAGTGCAGAGGTGGTCATATATGCTGAGTGTGTGCATATATGCGTGCATGGGGCGTGCATGGACTGGCTGTCGGCATGGGTTGGATGGAAGATGGGTACCAGTTGAGGGATGATGATGATGTTGCATTGCAGACGGGTACCTAGACCTCCTGGCCATCCCTCCTGTGTCTTTATAAAATGTTCTCTCCCTGATCGGAGTGTCCCAGGGTAGATCTGGGGAGAGGTTAGATCTCTCTCTCTCTCTCTCTCTCTCTCTCTCTCTCTCTCTCTCTCTCTCTTTCTCCCCCTCCCTCCCTCCCCCCTCCCTCCCTCTCTCCTTCCCTCCCCCCCTTTCTTGTTTTTATTTGTTTTTCAAGACAGTGTTTCTCTGTGTAATAGTCCTGGCTGTCCTGGAACTTGCTTTGTAAACCAGGCCACCCTCGAACTCATAAAGGTCTGAGTAGTGGGATTAAAGCCTTAGAAGGCTCCCGAAGCCCTGTATGGGTGAGGCTGGGGAAAAGGAGTGGCCTCCAGTGGACTTAGCAGGGACTGTGCTAGTGTCAAGAGGGAAGACGTCATTCTTTGCCTATCATCTACTCCGGCTCACACGCCTCAAGCTCCGGATGGTGCTATCACTGCTGGACTTTGTTCTGGGTGAGTTTAGTTAACAAAAGGGAAGAGAGTTATCGTCTGTGCGGGGTCTCTGGTTTTAGCCTGAGTATTTTCTGGGAAGATTCACCAGGTAAATAACATTCCTTTTGGGGGCTGGAGAGATGGCTCAGTGGTTAAGAGCAGTGCCTGCTCTTCCAAAGGTCCTGAGTTCAATTCCCAGCAACCACATGGTGGCTCACAACCATCTGTAATGAGGTCTGGCGCCCTCTTCTGGCCTGTAGGCATACAGACAGAACATTGTATACATAATAAATAAATAAATATTAAAAAAAAATAACATTCCTTTTCTCCTGACATGTTGCTCCTTCCTGGTGGTGTGGGACAGAAGGACGCAGCCAGGCTCTATGTTAAGTGAGGGGTTGCACGGCACATATGTGAGCTGATTCCATGCGTATGTGCATAGCCAGCTCACACATGCTATTTCAGGGAGGCTGGTGCAGACTGGGCCACCCACATAGCATCTCAATGTCCAGCAGAGCTGCCATCCACAGCACGGACTCATTCCCTGACAGTAAACACTCAGGCGGGGCTGCCTGAAAACTTCTTGGGAAAGACATTCTGCTCTACCCCACTGTTCCAGGTTAATGTAGGCCCCACCCTCTATTTTCTGCCTGGGAACTCGTTAGCCTTGGGGGCCACTTCTTTCTTTCCAGGACCCTGGAGGTGGAGACCAGGCCTGTAGTCTTGGATAGTGGATCTCCAAGAGTGGTCCTTAGGCAGGAGCTTTAAGAGCCTGGGGCGTTCGTAGGTAGAACTTCGCACAGGGCTCCTGAGATCTCATTCTGGAGGTGCAGGCAGTAGCGGCTCACTCTGGAGATCTCCTGAGGGTTACCAACACAAGTTGGAGATGGAGAAGCAGTGTCAGTAGGGGTTGTTACTCTGAGGTTGCCACGGAGGGCTCCGTATGACATCCTGAGCAAGGTCTGCTGAGGTATTCTTGATCCCAAAGTATTAGCAGAATCCTTGGAACGGCATTTAATCCCTAGGAACTCCACCAGATGTTGATGCTTCCAAAACTGATTATGGAGACTGGCAAGTGGTTCAGTGTGTGAAAGGGCTTGCCGCCAAGCTTGGCGACCTGAATTCTGGCCCTAGGATCCACATGGTGAAGGAAAGAGCTGACTCTCAATTGCCCTTTGTACTCTGCCCACACTCTGGCAGACACACAAAGAAATGTACTAAAACAATAAATAAAATAAAATTGTATATAAATCAAGGTTATGAAGTCAAGTCTGGCTATTCTATTGACAGATTAAAATAGGCTAAGGACCCATAGCCAGGAGGAACTCAGAGTCATCACTGAGAGGGACAAGTCACTAGTACCACCAGAGTCAGGGGACACCAGAGGCGCCACTGCACTGTGGAGCACTCGGCAACACCGCTCTGCAGTGGTATTGGGCATTGATTGGCCCATCTTAGCTTTACTGAGGCAGGTCAGGGGGACTCATGGCCAAGACTGTTTTGTACACATTTGCATTTTCAATTCACAAACTCAGCTCCAAGCATGTGACAGAAATTTCAATTTAATTAGGACAGGCTGCAATAGCCGTAGCCAGGGTCCATTGTGCGGGGCATGGGATGAATAATGCGTTCGGAGACCACTCACTGCCGCCGTTGCAGCTTGGGGCGAAGGTGCTGAAAGCTGGAGAGCCCTCTACTCCACCCCAGGCAGCCAGGCACGGCTGTCTCCCCTATGCCTGCAAAGTGCTGAGCTCCTTGCCTAGACGGGCCGTCACTGGGTTCCATGCTCCACGCTGGCCTTTACACAGAGCTCTATATACTTCAGTTTGCTCCGTGCATTCTGTAGCTTGCTTTGCATCCTGTGCCGTTCTCTGGGCAGCCTGACATGGAGTTAAAGGATGATGGGGATGGGGGAGCTGGAAGAAGTGGTCACGACAGGTGAGATGTGGTGTGTAACATCTAGCCTCTCGGCTTCTGCCCCACTGCATAGATGAAGGCACCTTAAGAGCTGGTGATGTAGCTGGGTCTGAGAGGACGAGGCAGCGGTGGCAGCAGTGCCAGGCTGAGAGCCTCCCTGCTCGCAGATAACCCGTGTGCAGCTGGGCTTCCTGGAGATAGCTCGGTGTTGAAACTGGCCACACGAGCTCAGCACACGCCATGGAGTCTTCCCCTGGCTGACCGTCTTCTGTTGGGGATCTCAAAGCCATTCATCTTTTGGTCCTCCCAAACTGCCTGGCATCTCTGTTATTTTAGCCACTTATCAAAATCTCAGAAGTTCATGAACACACTCAGGTCCTGTGTGCTGCATCTACAAGAACTCCGGCCTCCATCAAGGTTCTGCAGGAGACAGTGAAATAGGTTAGGGAGTGTCAAATCCTATAGCTAGGGGACTCCCGATTCAGAGCCACTGGGCAGGACAGGCTGCAAAGGGGTTATTCAGGTTTCAGTCCACATGGTGGCAGTGTTGCGCTGCCATAGGCGCGAGAGTCCCTCACAAGGTGGGGCCAGATTATATCTTTTTTTTTTTTGTTTTTATTTTTTTTTATTTTTTTATTTTTTTGTTTTTCGAGACAGGGTTTCTCTGTGGCTTTGGAGCCTGTCCTGGAACTAGCTCTGTAGACCAGGCTGGTCTCGAACTCACAGAGATCCGCCTGCCTCTGCCTCCCGAGGGCTGGGTTTAACGGCGTGTGCCACCATCGCCCGGCTCCTTTATTATATCTTAAGAAGAAATATAACTTAAGAAGAAATTCTTCTCTCATGCATTGCATTCTGACTGCAATGTAAGAGCAGACCGCCCAGGGATGTCAAATGAACGTGGCACAACAAATTTCAATTAGGCTGGACGAGGCAACCCAATAAGAGGAAACGGGTCCCAAAAGAAGGCGAAAGAGTCAGACACCCCTTCCCCCCCCTCTCACTGTTAGGAGTCCCACAAGAACATCAAGCTACAAAATCATAACATAAGCAAAGGACGTAGTACAGACCCGCACAGGCTCGTGATGGTCACTTTAGTCTCTGTAAGCACCTATGAGCCTGGTTTAGTTGATTCTGTGGACTGTGTTTTCCTGGTGCCCTTGACCCGAATGGACCTTCTGGGTTCTTTTCTTTTGGTTTTTCAAGGCAGGGTTTGTCTTTGTAACAGCCCTGGCTGTCCTAGTATTCGCTCTGTAGACCTAACTGGCGGCCTTGAACTCACAGAGATCCAACTGCCCCTGCCCCAGTGCTGGGATTAAAGGTGTGCACTACCACACCTTGTGGTCTCTAATTATACTTCAGTGCAGTAGAATTGGCTCCTGTCTCAGGGTTAGCAGCCAAGAAGAGCCCCAGCCCAAAGCATTTCTCAGTCAGTTCTCCAGCCCTTGGTCTGCAGGCAGGACCCACTGGCCCTCAGCATTAGACTCTAGCGAGCTCATCACCATGCAGGCTCAAGAGATGTTGTGGGAGGGCAGTCATGGCCTCGTGTCAAGTGGTATGTCTCTAGGTAACAAGCAGGGGTAAAGAAGTATCCCATAAGAAACAACAGGTACCTGTCACAGCTCACCTTGGACCCCACAACACATGGGCATGTCTGTGCCAATTCTTTACTGTCTGCAAATGAGCTGGCTGTGTTGCATAACGAACAAACCTAAGTCTATAAAATAGTCTAGTTCCCTAGGAGAAAACAAACTTTTGGAGGAATGTATTATGTGTGTGCGTGCACAACACACACACACACACACACACACACACACACACACACACACACGTAGAGAGAGGGGACAGAGAGAGAGGGGAAAGAGAGAGAGAGAGTCTCCAAAGCAACATACAAGGTACCTATGGGTTCTAAATCAATGCTACGTGAATGAATGATATGTGGAGTCTGTGTGTTGCCCACCCCATGACCACACGTAAGGGAAATGGTTCTTCCAACTGGTGAACCTTAGGCAGTGGATTTTCTTGGGGCTGTAAAATGACAGGAGAATCCAGAAGTGGTCTATTATGGGATTTCCTCAATCCTCACAAAAGTCGTATGTCATCCCCATCTTACAGAGAAATCCAGGGGACCAGGACTTTAGATGACTTCCCGAAGCCCACACAGAGAAAAATGGACGTGGGATCTGAACCCTGGTGATGCAGCCCCAGGGCCTGTACTCAGAAGCCCTACACACTATCGATGGTGCTGATAAAATGTCCCCTCTAGCATGCTCTTGGTATGTTTGAGTACTGCCACTGTTCCACGAAGAAGGAAACTGTAACATAGAGAGAAGATGGCTCATACTCTTTAGTACAAAAGTCTTCTAAAGGATTTAATTTGGGGCCCTCTTTTTTCCTGTATGCCAGAGAAGCTGCCTCAGGGTAGCTGGGAGGTGAGGTCCAGCATTTGGGAACTATTTTTCCAGGCATGACTGCCCCTGGGCTAAGCCAGAAGGCTTGTTTTCTAGGCTGGGGCTTGCTCTAGGCCAGTCACACACATCCCTTCCTCTGGCTTTGCCAGCCCAGTAGAATAGGGGTCCAGCTACTAACAGTCAATAGCTTTGTAGCCACCTCAATTTGCCAAGTAAGGATATTTTGTGGGGAGTGGAATGAACAGATATCTCAGGCCAGGCCACTGGAGTGGGGTTCCTTTGGGTGGCAATCAGCAACGGAGTCTGGAAAGTCTGGGAAGCTACCCAAGAACACTGGGCATTTCTCACCTGGTTTTAGATCTTGGAATTGTCTAAAGGCTGGACCAAGCTGCTCTTCCACAGAGGGACAAACATGGCTCTCGTAGGTGCAGGGGCGGCATACACGGGTGCTTGCAAACCCACTACCAGCAAGTGCCAGTGACAGCCATAGCCCAGCTCTGCTCTGAGATGACTCCTTTGAGCTTGTGACAGAGACAGTAGAAAGAGGGACATAAGAAGCAAGCAGCCCCGCTGCACACAGAATGATGTTCCAACATCTTGCCCCAAATAGATGTGTATGTCACACTAATGGCAACTGGGTAGAGAGAACCAAATGGAGACACCTAACTCAGGGTTTCAGTGAGCCTTGTCCCGCTCCCCACCTCTCCATTCTAGTCTGATCACCCCACGCCTGCAGCTGTATGAACACTTGCCTCCCTTCATTTCCTAAAAAGCCAGTATTTCCAGGCGTAGGTGGACAGGCTCCTCCATTGTCTGTCTGTTCCATTGTCTCAGTATCTTTCAGCAGGATGCCCTGTTTTCCTGGAGTGTGAGCTCAACTTTCCCTCCCTCTTAACTCATGTGATTCCCCTCCACAATGCCTTTGCCTTCACCTTGGAGGTTATCATAGCTTCCCCTGCCACTCCCGTGATCCAGAATAGATCATCTCCACGCCAGCTTTCTGCTACTCCATATGGTCCTGCTTAACGCAACAGGGAAATTCTTCAGTTCTGGCCTAGCCAACACTCCAAGAACATGGTGTGCAGGGGTGGGGGCAATGAGAAGAGTAGGCCCTCCAAGGGAGGGCAGAGGTCCCCTCAAACAGGAGTACATTCAGAGGCTAGCTCTTAGAGGGCCATAGCTAGACAGTCTACAAGACATCATGGGAATACAGATTTAGTCCAGGAAAAAAATAAAATGTTTGAACGCTGTAACTATAGCAAAACAGAAAGAAACACCAAACTAATCATATAAGCCATGGCAGAGGAGGAAAGAATTTGTTCATGAACTCAGCATGATGCCAGCTCTGAATGGGACTGAGGGTATTTGATATAGGATGACTTCTTCAAGTCAGTGGGCAACTTAAAACATCAAACTTGATGGTAACTGCCCTTATGGGCTAAGCTATCTTACGGGTTGTATGCAAGACTTTTACCAAACCCTTCAGATCTTCAGTGTCAAATATTTCCTGGGATAACTGCTGAGGCCACCCTTTTAGAAGAGGAGAACACGATCCTCCACCTGGAGGGGGGGAAGGAAAGGGCCTTAAACCTAAGATCCCTGGGGCCAGCCTCCTGGAAAGACTGGAATGACTTAAGTTAGGAGAGCAGACAAGCTTCTTGGATGAAGAATCACTGTTTCCACTCTGCACACCTGCCCTTGTCAAATGGGATTAGGGTCCCTCTGTGTCACCTGCTGAGTGTTAGAGATGGACAAGGCCTGAGCTTATCTGCTCAACGGTGTAAGTGACCGGCACAACCAGTGGCATGTGCCGATGGCCTTGTCCACAGCGCCTGCTTCCCTCTCCACACAGCCACTAAAATGGACCGATCATTGTCACCAAGTGGGCGCAGCAGGCCCAGAGATGCCCTGTAAATGCCCCGCTCCATGTTTCTCAGTAATGGGGAGGGGTGGAGAATTCTATAGCTGCCCGGGGAAAGAGGAGTTCGGTTCCTTTCTGGAGCCAAGGCCCTGTCCACCTGGAACTCTAAATTGCCAGAACTCTCTTGCCAGGTAATAAATTCACTGGCTGAGGCACATGTGGAAAAGGCTAAACGGAACTTTCACTAGCTGGGCTGAATTGGCCCCATTTCCCAATCTTTCCCACTTCTTTGGCCACCTCTAGTAGCCCCTGGGCATTTCCCTTTTTCAGGGGCCAAGCCATCTGCTTTCTCTTACTAGCCTGCTTGGGGCAGTGTGGATGGAGAAATGTTTCCTTGAGGTCTTGGCTATGGGCAACAGAACACCATGTCCCATCCTGAGGTTCAGGACTAGCCCCTGCCCCTCACTAGCCTCCCTGAGCCCTGAACTTCTGTGGAAAACAGCACGGCCTCATGAGAGGCTTCTGCAAAGGAACAGAGCCCACGATGCAGGTAGCCTTGCCTTGAACCAGGCCTGGGAAGGTGGTTAGAAAGGGCTGGGGGCGGGGGAAGCTGCCATTGCATCTAGGGCAATCCCCTTTGTCAGGTTTTGTGATCTCAGGGGTGTACACCTTGGTCATGTGGAGGGTAGAAATACTTGAGAGCCAAGGATTTTCATGGAACTGGGTACTGGAGTAAGAAGGAAAACAGTTCCATTGTGTTATTGTTTAAGGAATTTTGAAAACAAAAACTCAAGCACTTGAAGTTTGGACAAGCTCATTAGGTGCTTCAACAAAAACTTTTTGATTGGATTTAAAATATTTTGTAAAGACAAATACAGGAAGCTTAGTTTGTCTTTAGGCCCTCCCTTGCAGTTGATTCCAAGAGAACAGTAGTGGGTGCTCACACACTGTACGAAGTGTGGTGAGTGACCAGAGCAGTGGGGTGAGATGGAAGTGAGGTTCAGATGGCAGCGTTGGGCAGATCTCCACTAGCCTCCTCCCATGCAATTATGTGATCTTAGCAGGCACAGATGTTGACCACCTGTTTCCCCATAAAGAGCGACAACAGGCTTGCATGCCATTGTCAAGGTGGCCTTCCATGGCCGGTTGTGCTGGCTTTCCTATGCTGTAAGCTTAGCCCTAATATGTCAACATCACAAGGGTGACAGCACATACTGCCTGTTGTTTTTAATACAGCAGGAAAACTGGTAGACTCCTTTTAAGAACCAGAATGACTTCTGAGCTCTTGGACAGCCAACACTTGCTCATGTGGTGGGAGCTTCACTGCTGTGACAGACGCAGCTAAGGGTAGGAGCCTGTGTCTTCGGGCTGGCGTGGTATCTTAACATCTTTAATTTCAGCACTTGGGATGCAAAGGAGGGTGAATCTTTGTGTGTTTGATGCCAGCCTGGTCTACATAGTACATTCCAGGCCAGCCAACGCTACATAGTGAGGGCCCCCCCCCTCCCCGTCTCACAACAAACAAGATGCAGGCTTTCTCAGCTGATACCTAGGTTGGAGCTAGTCTGTGGGAGGCCAAGGAAGTGGGTGCATAGCCTTAGCGATGGGGAATTCGGCATTGTTTGTTTTCAATACATCCTGGCTGTAGGGTCCCTTTCCTCCACTCCCCCACTCCCATCAACTCCTCCTTTGTTTTCCTTCAGAAAAGACCAGGCTTCCCAGGGATCTTTGCAGAACATGGATAGCATAACAAGCTACAAGACTAGGCACAAACCCTCATATCAAGGATAGACAAGGCAACCCACTATGAGGAAAAGGGTCTCCAAACCAGGGGGAAGCCAGAGACACCCTCCCCCCCATTCCACAAAAACACCAGGTTAACAACCATAACATCAGCAGAGGATCCCTAGCACAGACCCAATGTGCCCTGTCGAGCTGATTCTGTTGCCTGTGTTCTCCTGGTATCCTTGACCCCTCTGGCTCCTATAATTCCTTCTCCTCCTTTTTGGAGGGGTTCCTCTACCCCCGAGCTCCGGTGGGAGCGACACTATGGAGCTGTCCAGTTTGGGCCCTTTCTACCTAATGTTTGCTGTAGGTCTCTGCATCTGCCCCTATCAGCAAGCATTCTTTTCAAACTATGTTATTTATTTGGGATTTGTGTGGAGAGTGATGTGTCATAGCACAGAGCTAGTCAGACAACTCACAGGATCAGCTCTCCTTCCACCATGTAGGTCCCAGGGACAGAACTCCAATACAAGATTGGTGGCAAATACCTTTACCCAGTGAGCCACTGCATGGGCCCTTCGTTTTTCTCAGAGGACGGCCTGGAAGCGCTCCTCAGGACAGGTTGGGCAGAGTTTGGATTCCATCCCCATTAAGGCACCTGGAAATCTTCATTCCCTAAAGCATTCCCTCTCTAAGGTAATGTGAACCTAATACCGTTAGCCTGCTTTTCTAGCCTTCCTGCTCACCTCAGGTACCAGGGAAGCTGAAGACTGGGGACATGTACATGTAAGCTAAAGTCGTGCAAAGCATCTCGTGGCATTATTTCTTGTACTGAGTGTTATCATTCATGATGCGTGTGACCTGAGGCCGCATGGCCGCAGGGGTCCCCTGGCGGGTGGGAAACAGAGCTTGGGTAGAGTTTATTTGGGGGGAGGGGTGGAGAGAAGAAAAGTGAGAGAAAGAGAAGGGGGAAAGGGGAGAAGAGGGGAAGAAAGGAGAGAGGCAGAAGCTGCCTCTAGAAGAGGGATGAACACAGAAAGCACAGACTGGAGAGGACACCGAGATCTTAGGAGTGGGTGGGGCATGTCTCTTAAAGGAACAGGGTACCCAGGTGACAGGCCAGGCCAGCAGATTTACTACACTGGGGCCTTCAAAGAGCATGCAAGAGCTGAGAGGAGGTTGGCTGCTCTGTGACTAGCTTGTAACTGCGGTGCCTTCACTGACTCTTGGACTCCTTGTCTTAAGCGATTCTCCTGGCGCAGCCTCCACATCATGTTAGTTGGCTATACACCTTTTTGTTGACTTCTGTCGTTGTTGCTGTCAGCTGCAGCACCCTTTCCAGCCACATTCCCACTTCTCCTTTGGCTCTAAGGTCATAAGTGAGTTCAGGATTCCCCAATGTGCTTGCTCTCCCCACCAGGACCCGGAAGGATACTTACTGATTTCTTACCAGGTACCAAGTTTCTTTTCCAGCCACTAAGGGTACCGCCGTTGACTCCAAAATAATAAGAAAGGAGGCATAGATTGGGTCATGCTGGACCAGTCTTCTGACTTCAATTCTGCCAGCTATTCATCTTACGAGGCTAATAGCTATCAAAAGGTACTCAAAATACTTGACAAAAAGAGTGATGGGTGGACCAGATTTTTTTTCAGAGTTAAATCTTCATTTAATTGAGTACCTGCTATTACTATGTACTAGCCCTTCAACAGACTTCTCTTCTAGACCCTAAAAATGAGGAAGACACTGTCCTTGACCTTTAAGAGCTCAGGCTTTAGTGGGGAAAAGACAAAGACTCAATAATGGTACAATAAATACAAACAGGCATATCTGAGGAAGAAATAAAGTGTTTCTGAAGACTTCAAAAAGTACCACCAGATAAATTTACTGTTGTTCTGATTGCTGAAAATGAGGCCATTGCTGAGATTGTAAAAAATTTCATTTCATAATGGCTTCATGTAGTAGGAGGCTGACTGTTTTTTTCCAGCTGATCAGCCCCAAAATAATCACATAGAAACCATATCATTTGCAATACTGTTTGGCCAATATAGATTTTTTTTTTCGAGACAGGGTTTCTCTGTAGCTTTGGGGCCTGTCCTGGAACTCCCTTTGTAGACCAGGCTGGTCTCGAACTCACAGAGATCCGCCTGCCTCTGCCTCCCGAGTGCTGGGATTAAAGGCGTGCACCACCACCGCCCGGCCCCAATACAGATTTTGAAAATACCCAAATGACCTGAATAGATACTTCTTCAGGGAGTACAATTGACCAACATAAATGGGAAAAATGCTACTGTATTTTTAGTCATCAGGGAAATGCAAATCAAAACCACATTGGGATTCTACTTTCACTCCAGTCATAACGGTGATCAACAGACAGCAAATATTGGCAATGATATAAAATGGGCCCTTATACACAACACAATATGAAGTCAGTGTGAAAGCTTCTCAAAAAAACTGAAATGAATTACCCTATGACTCAATACCACTCCTGGGAACACACAGAGGAATCTAATCAGCCCTAATATAGATACCTGTACTCCCATGTCTACTGCAATATTGCCCATAATAACTGAGTTATAAAATCAGATTGTGTGTCTATCTACAGATGAACAGATAAAGAAAATATAGTTCATGTATACAATGGAGTATTATTCAGCCATAAAGAATGAGATCCTGTCATTTGGAAGAAAAGGGATAGGCATATTAAATAAAGTAACTTATCCCCAGAAAGACAAGTATTGGAGTCTGTGGATTTAGCTCAGTGGTGGACTAGCTAGCATGCTGGAGATTCTCTGGGTTCTATCCTCAGCATGGCAACCAACCAACCATAGCTGGAGCCAGGACATACTTTAGATTAAGACACGTATCTTTACATGTGAAAACAAAAACTAAGATAACTTGAAGACAGAAATGATTAGGGGGCAGGGAGAAGAATGTATGGAGGTGAGAAAAAGGGAGAGTGAGAAATTGTGACAAAGAACAAAGCATGATATATTCATGTAGGAAAATGTCAAGGTCATTATTTTGTGCAACTAGCATGTTAATCAAGGACTAAAGAAATGGTTCAGTAGTTAAGAGCACTGACTGCTCTTCCAGAAGACCCACGTTCTAGTCCCAGCACCCACATGACAGCTCACAACCATAATTCCATATGCCTGTGAAACTCTTGTCTTTATCGCCTCCTTAGGGACTTTAGTTAACTGTCACTTTTGGTCACCTGACCTCAGTCTACCAAGATGTCTTCCTGCAGCATGTACTAACCTATATATCCGACCCTCCCCCCCAAAGGACAACTCCAGCAGGGCAGGATCTGTGCTTGTGTGCCCAACACCACACCTTGTTCTTGGGTTGTCCAATGCTTATGAACAGAATGTCTGGAATACTCAATCTCAGGAACTTGGTGGGTTCAGTAGATAAATTCTGCTCGAGAACATGTACACTGATAACAAGCTAAGTATTGTACAACCACATTCCTCGGCCTGATGTAAGCTCATTCTTCCACCTGCAGTGATGGCAGTCATACCTGAGGCCTCTGGCACGTGAGTGCACATTGTACATGCAAGTTGCAGTTTCCCAGACAGAACTCAAGTCTTTCTGAGTTCTGGAGAGTTTCCCTTCAAAACCAAGGCCAGGCTGCCAGAGAAGTGGAATAGGTCATGGGTATAGGACAGACATAGCACATATTCCCTACTGCTGGGACCCAAGACTTTCCCTAGGCTCAAGGCCCACTTTTCAGTCAAACCTCTAACTTGCTGCTTCTCTGGTATCCCTACTCTCTTATCTTCTCTTGGGCTCTAACTTGAAGTCTGAGGAACTCAATGAAGTCTTTATTTGTTCTCTCAATTTGTTCTTAATCTTTCTAGAGAGCTCTGATCCTGGTCTTTTGCTCAGTTAACATGACCTGTTTTCCTACCAAATACAGTGTTTGAGACAGTGCCTCAAAAAATTCCCAGGCCAGTGTCAAATTTCTGACCCTCCTAGGTGCTGGGATTATGAGTGGGTATTGTATGTAGTTCACGGTTCTCTAGCTTGGCCATTGCCAAGCTTTTATTACAATCCTGTTCAGGAATGCAACAAAGCCCAGCCAATGGCCTTGCACTCACTCAGAACTCTACCTGAAACACCCTCTTCTCAGGAGCCACTCAGTGCTGGCTCCTCCCCAGGCCTTTTCCTGTCAGTAACGTCAAGTCAGGATGTTCCTCCACTTTTCAGCCTTTCCTTGGTGTTCCTCTAGTCTGTTCTTTTTCTTTTGAAAATTCTTTACTTCAAAAGCCATTACCTCCAAAAGGCTGAGGGTTCATCCATCCAGAGAGCAGGATGGTTGTCAATGACAAGTGATGAAAATAGAGAACATTATGTTAAATCAAGAAGCCCCTTCTTATTTAAGACAAACACATAGGCATCCTCAGGAATATTAACCTTCATCAGGCGATGAAAGGAGACAGAGACAGAGACCCACACGGGAGCACCGGACAGAAATCTCAAGGTCCAAATCAGGAGCAGAAGGAGACGGAGCACGAGCAAGGAACTCAGGACCACGAGGGGTGCACCCACACACTAAGACAATGGGGATGTTCTATTGGGATCTCACCATGGCCAGCTGGCCTAGGCCTGAAAAAACATGGGATAAATCCGGACTAGCTGAACATAGCGGACAATGAGGAATACTGAGAATTCAAGAACAATTGCAGTGGGTTTTTGATCCTACTGCACGTACTGGCTTTGTGGGAGCCTAGGCAGGTTGGATGCTCACCTTACGAGACCTGGATAGAGGTGGGCAGTCCTTGGGCTTCCCACAGGTCAGGGAACCCTGATTGCTCTTCGAGCAGATGAGGGAGGGGGAATTGATCGGGGGAGGGGGAGGGAAATGGGAAGCGGTTGTGGGGACAAGGCAGAAATCCTTAATAAATAAATAAATTAAAAAAAAAAAAAAGAAGCCCCATTTGCGAGCAGGAGGCTCCCTTGACAACGGAGATATGGACTGTGATGTTTGAGGAAGCAGGTGGAGAAAATGCAGACATGGGATTGTGTAAAGTGTGAGGTATCTCTGACCCGGCCAAGAGCAGTTGTTCTAAAGACTAAAGGTCTGTCTATGCTACAGTGGCCAGCCCACTGGACCAAAAAAAAGTTCTACTGGAGGATCTTACTACGTACATATGTATGAATTGTAAGAGAGCATTTCTGCCTTTGGCCCCAACTAAACCAGAGTCTGGGAATCTTTATTTGGTTGTGTTCTATAGCTACTTTCCCAATGAATGATTTCTAGATGGCGAGAATCAAAGGTGATTTACCTAGGGGTGGGGCAAGTATTGATCCTGCCCAAGTTTTCAAGTTCTCTGATAAATGAGATTTACTCAGCAAATGCTCCTAGTAAAACCAGCAAAAGGACTTAAGATAGAGGAGAGAGGTCTGGGAAGAAGGTCAAAGACACTATGTCATGCTGCAAGGTAGCACAGTGAAGTCTCTGAAATAGCCTGAGAAGCTGGAAAAGAAAATAAAATTTGAAATAGAAGAGAAACTCTGAGGTGGGAAAGAGAGGTAAATACAAAGGTGGCAGAGACAGGTCTGTTCCTTGTATGCTCGTCCAGGAGTGTTAACCCTGGTCACAGAGCAATCTACTGGAGGGAGTGCTTTATAGTTTAAACACACCTATCTGTTTTTATACCTGTGAACTTTATTGATATGAAAAAGAACCACTACATTATGAGAGATTTATGCACACCTCCCCTCCTTTAAGTTTAGTAGGTTTATAATTTGCTACTTTGTTTTTCTTAGAACAAACTTTCTTGTTTATAAAAGGCTCGAATCATTAATTTTAACTCTAACCAATTACTGCTTTTAGTATCATTCTTTAAATCTTTCTATTCATAAAAACAGCAAGATAAAACCATTTTGAATTCTCCCTCTGCCCTATCAATTATGATTCAGGATATCAAGGAACCAGTCTGCTGACTTTTAGAGATCTGATAAACTTGTTAACAGTGCCTACTACCAAAGCACTTCTTAAAACACGTCTGTCTCTGAACCTAAATGACTAAAATGGTCCTGGTTGACTGAGCTCATGACAGTCATTTCCTTTGAGGCCCCTTTTAGGCTTGCACGGGCACACTACACTTCCGCAATAAGCTACTTTTCCATTTCCCACTTGTTTTGATCCTGTTCGTGAGTCATCACTGAAACGGCAGCAATGTATTTCTAGTCAATATTAAATAGAAAATAATTTTTAAAAAGTTCAGAGGCAGCCCACCACCCAGTAAGTACTTTTACCCAGGAACCTGGCTCCTAGCTTCATGTCCTGACAGCTTCTTCAGCTGCCCTCTTTGAACATGGATAGGATCTGCACTCAGGCAGATGACAGGTGCGGTGCAGTGTAAACGTCTCTAGACTGCACATACTCAATAACCAGGTCCTCCTTCTAGTCAGCAGTCAATGACAACAGCAGGAAAACTTCTTTCATAAAACACCAGTAAGACATTTTAATGATGAAAAAGAAAAACCAATCTTTGTCTCATGTTTCTATCCAAAACACTCAAGATTAATTTTTACCTGTCCATCCCTTCTAACTGCAACTTTATTTGTGATCATGTAATAAAGGCCAGTTTAAAGATTAAAAAAAAGTTTAAATCTTTTTTAAAAAAAGATTAAGCAATCAGGCTAGCAAAAAAGTACTCAATACATACTTTTCTCATATCAAACAAGCTAATATTTCAGTACAGTATTAACTATACAGAATATATACAATACACGTATGTTCACAAAGCAAACACTAGGCTCAGAACAGATTTGAAAAAACATGATATTCACATTGATTACAATAACTCTAAAAATGATTGTAACGTTGAAACGGCACTTAGTTTACAAAAAAGTCACAAAAATATATATATATATATGTAGTCACCAAGAACCATGGTTTCTGTAAAATACTAATAGCCAGATACCAGTATATAAAATGTGAAGTTATGTATGACACTGTATACATTTTTTTAAAGGAAATCAAACAAAACAAAATTTAAGACCATTTGTAGGAAGTCAAACATGCCAAGTAGTTTAGCTATGGCCACGGTCACCAAGTAAAGCTACACTTGAACGAGGTGACGACAACTGGTACAAAGCTGGTGAGCTGGGGACTGGCACAGTGGAGGGGTAGAGGACATGGAAACACTCGTTCATGTAACTCAACTCACATTTTCTCCTCAGAAGTCCCCTCTTTGGCCTGCTTCACAGATGCCAGTTCCCCAAGTGTCGTTACTGCTCTAGCTGGCAGGGTAGGAAGCTTCCCTGACCTCCGTGCTGCCAGCTACAGGCAAATATTAAAGCACACATCAGCTACACGGAACACTCCACCACCGTCTGGCAGACTGGTGCAGTCTCTTTCCAGGTTGCTTCTATTAGAAAGGACTCCAGTTTCTAAAGGGGGCCGGATTCATATATTAGCCCTGTAAAATAGTGAGCTACTGTAGCAGCAAATACGAAATTAGACACAAAACCGTAGTTCTATTTTAAAAATTCCTTTGTTACATCAAAGCCATTGTTTTCACCTTTAAATTTGTCTCCCCTCACCAGACATCTTTTTCCCTACCACTGAACTCCAGTTTCCTACCTCAAACTGACTTTCTTATTACGGGTCTAAAAAAAGATACTTCCTAAGCCTGGAAAAGCTTTAGTTTACTCTTAAAAATGGGAATACCGGAATTTTAATGTTTAAAAAAAAAGTCTGTTCTAAAAGTATTTTTCACAAATATATATATTTAAATATTAAAATAGGGTACCTAAGATTTTTATAAAATGGCTTTTGAAAAGATAGTAGAGGCACCAAGAGGCCACATACTATCCCTCAAGGAGAACATAAGGTGCCACAAGGGTGCCTAACAAAGAGGCAGGCAATATCTAGCTGATGCAACAGGGACACCAGTGCCAGCAAACTAAATACATCATTGGAACTTGGGTCAAAACCAAATTTTACCCCATCAGGGATTGCTGTTTCTTTAAACATCAGAAGCCATCATTCTGTATAAGCAAAAACCAAAGTTTAAGATTTCACTTCTAAATATCCGATGCCAGTCACTGCAGGGAGCAGAAGCGCAGTGCACCTTTCAAGACTGCAATGCATGCTCAGTGTGAGAGGCGTCCCTTGATGTCTGTCAACTTGAAAACTGCTACCTAAAATGAAAGTCCTGGAGAAGGCACGCTCACACACCAGTCACAGAAAAGGCTCTCTCTGGAAATGACAACTACAAAAACAGCTTCTCTGTCTTGAAGACAACACAACCCGCCCTAGTGCAGGGAGGCCGACTCCTCAGCAGGTGATGCAATTTGGTAACCAACATTCATTCACACGATGACTTTTCAAGTTCTAGGTACGGTCAGACTGGCATTTGAAAAAACAAAGGAGTTTAGTAAGAGTCATGATACTATAGCTCCTCAAATGATTATCAGTGATTTTACCAGTAAGACATCACAACTGAGCCCAGGGCTTTAGGCTTAGCAAAGCTAGTTAACTTAATAAAGAAATAAAGGACTTGACTTTATATAAACTAGGCACTAAAATTAAAAAGAAAATTTCATCTTAAATTTTATATTTTATTTTTAATTAATAAAAATATTAATTTCAATGTTTTCAACCATGGTCTGAACTAAGTTCTTTGTAAACTGTTGTGTACAGGAAGCCTGGTGTCTGCGGGCCTGGGCCTTACTCAGAGTGTGATGAAGTCACAGAAACAAATGAAGATAGCTTCGCTGCCCAGATGTTGCCAAAACCAAAGCTCCAGTGCACTGTCTGAAATTGCTACAGCAACTATTTCTAAAACTATGGAACTATCTTTTTCTGTTATAAAGACAGAATTATGATATAGGGGAAACATCTAACTTATCACATTAGTATAAATTAATAAATAAAAAGTATAACTCCTGGTGATAGCTGGTACCAATCCCTTGTTCAGCATAGTTTAACTCTTCAAGGTCACAGCAAAAATCTTACCCTCTATGTAGTGAAACACCCCCAGCCTGCCCCAGCCTGTATGAGGACTGGCTCAGCCCCACTTCACTGTTTAGTTGAACTATTTTGCTGAGGATTTTTTTTTTTTAAATCTGTGTCACTACATTCTGTTAAGAATGACACTGATAAATCCTAATAAAAGCAAAATAAGGAATCTTAATTTTGATGATCTTTCCTAAAACCCGTGTTTAGTGGTAAATAAATGTTCCTCATAGTTGTCTTTACCATGATAAAGTCTCTCTGATCCCTCAATTCTTCCAGTGCCTTCTGGCTTCTACACATTCTCTTAGTAATTATGAAAATATAAAAAAACCCTGATGTCAACAACTTACCTTGAGAACCCCTTTTCCTCCTCCACCTTTGGGCGGTTTGCTCCGTATGTGAGCTTTCCTAATCTCTTCCCCACCCCGAGTTAAGAGCTCAAAACTCGTTCCTTCACTCAGATGATGTAGTACCAATGGAAATTTCCAATACGCCTGTTCACTACTTCCACAAATCAAAATCTCTTCAGTTAAAATATCAGGACCGTTCATCTGTCGTCCTAAGAAACAATCCTGTGACACTAGTAGAGACCTGCCGTCTACCATGACACTGCACGGTGACGGACCTTGTGGAAACTCACAGCTAACAGACTAAACCAACACAGAAGCCACAAACTGCACAAGTAGCTCCTATTAGATTAATAGAATAAAATAAGTTTTTTTTTTAAAGGAGCGAAAGACTTACTATAGGAATGGGATCAGTTTCGGGAACAGGAGAGCCTGGCTCAGCAGTTTAGACAGTAACCGGGTTACCAATGACTCAGCTCATCAGAGGCATTGATTACTTCACTCTATTTCATAAAACATTAATAAAATACAAGTATTTTTGTTTGTTGGTCTTTAATAACAAAGTATCTTAACATTGAACCTATTTAATGGGAGTTATGTTCAAACTTAAGACTGAAATGAGGCCATTTAAATATTTTAGTTCATTTTGTTTTAACAAAACTGTGAACTTAAAAGCAAACGCCACCCTCCAAAAACCCAAAACAAAAGTGAGTTAATATAATGAACTGTGGTTACTTGAAATAAAAACTGGGACTACTTAAAATGGCCAAATAAGAGATATTCATCCAAACACATTTGTGGATAGCAACATTTATCTACATTCATTTCTTGAAAAGTTTAAAAGCAGAAAGTAAAAGCCATGGTCAATTTGTCTTTGCATCAGTAGAATCACTGGCATATACAAGTGATATGCATTTGGATTTACAATGTGACAGGAGGGGGCCAGACCTAATACCATGGCAAAAACCTTACTCCTCAAACACATCCTATCCATTTGATAATTGGGAAAAAACTGAAAACAAAAGCTTTTCTTGTATAAAATGCTTAGCTTTTGAAAAAAAGTAATATATCCTTCATTCTAAAATTTAAGCCCTTTAAATATCACAAAGTTACCCTCTTAGGCCTTATGAAAGATAGTTACCTTAAATATTATAAACAAGAATGCTCTTCTGCTTGGTTACCGTGGTGGTTTCTATGGAAGGGATCATATGACTGGTTTTCATCTCTTCAAAATGTTTTCCATACATTCTGGTATAAAGTACTTATCTAGGCATTCTTTCTGACATCAACTTTCAATAAACACTAAATGTTACTACATATAAAATGATCTCTTGCAGTTGCGTTTCCTATTATAGACCCATAAACAAATGTCAAGATGTAGATTCTCACTGGAACAGAAATATTTGGGCAGTTGGCAACTAACTACAAGTGTTTTCACGGTATACTCCAATCTTTCACAAAGGCTGGCTACAAGATTTGTCATCAGCAATGAAAGTTCACAGTGAGGAGTGTCCTTCACAGGGGGCTTCCAGGGACATCCTAACTCAAGAATTCTTAGGAGAGGGTAGACTGAAACACTTTCAACCAAAAAATCTGAAAAGAATTCAACAGTTCGTCTCTGATTTATTCTTACTTCTTCTTTTTTGTGACTCTTAACAATAAAACTTGGAACCAAAAATATAATTCTTGATCACAAGAATTTAATACATCTTTGTCATTCTAAACAAACTCATTCTGAGTTTTAGAATTTACTTATTAGTAGGCACAGTTTTAGAATATCATTTTTGGCAGTAAAGTAAAAATTACTGACTTTCATAGTTGATTTTTCTCTATGCTTGGGAGCAAGTGAGTCAGATGAAAAACTGGAAAGAAAGGAAAGGGTTGTGTCTCAGTGAAAGATCGTCTGCTCATGCTGTCCAAGGTCCTGGGTCCAATTCTCAATATTAAGAAGAAAAAGTAGAAGTAAGGTAGCAAAATATGGACAAAGAGAAAGAAACTAAATTACAGAATCAATGAATTTTAAAGAAATAGGCTACTATAATGTAAAAAGTAAGTAAGGTCTGGCATTGGAACAAAATTCAGATCATGTGTTTGACTAAGAAACTATAGTTTCCTCTGGGTATGGTGACAAGTGTCTATAATATATAATGCTAGCAAGAGCTGTGAGGGAACTGAGGCAAGAGGATCATGAGTTCTGGGCCAGCCTATCATATGGCGACATATGATCCTGTCACAAAACAGAAGAAAGTATCCAAAGTCAAACAAACAACAAACATATGTTGTTTCTATTTTCTAACCCATCAGGTGCTATCATAATAATGAAACGGGGTGATTTTCTATACAGAAAAATTACTCAAAAGTTTATTATTCATGGACTCATGAATATTTCAGATCAAAGAGGCTTTAATGGCACCAGATAAAAAAAGTATATACCAATCTAGGGTATCATATAAATGTTATCATCTGAGTAGCAAAGTTTTTAGGTTTTAGTCTTTAATAACCCCCAATTTCTGCGTCACGGATGATCATCTTACAACCTCTTCTTATCTCTCACATTATTGCTTACATCCTGTGAAAACTATAACCGCTTTTAACAAACTTGGCAATACCTCAAACCATTTTAGAATAAGGACAATGTACTGTTGTCATATGTGATCTTGTAAACAATCTTAGTTGGGTTAAGAATGTAGCCTCAAAACAGAATTCTTTTATTTTGTCCAAAACAGCACAGCATAAACATCCCCAACAATACATAAACCTATATATAAAATATAGAATATCTTCAATATTTTTCTTTTATATGGCAGCACAATAGTATATGCAAGTGAAAGTACTGTTGATGGGACAATAGGACACTTATCTGGGCAATGTCCTAGTTAGCCAGGTATCAGCATTCAAAGGCCAGGTAAACATTCATTCTAGTAAGAAAAACAGTATTAAAACAATTCCTATAAAGCTGGGGTATACATACCTCATTCTGTACCCTGGCCATTCCATGCACAGCCTGACTTCTCTCAATCACACCTCTTAGCCTTTGGAGTGGTACTATAAAGGTACAGGAAATGCCTGCCCGATACCCATTTTTCACCATGAAAATTCATAATGGCTTAAAAAAAGAATATGCTGGATTTCAAAAGTTATTTACCTTCATTTGAAAAAATTACCATAAATACTTCCAAAACTACAGGGTTTATAACACCCTGCATCTAGGAGTAAACATTTACTTAGGCATTGTCAAATTCTGTTTACTAACTTCCCATGAGCCCTCTTATCTCAGGAAAGTCAACAATAACCTGGTTTCTTCTGTATCTGCTGCTGCCCACTTTAACAATGGGAAGAATTGCCATGTTTGAAATCAGCTGCTTCTCTTTAACTCTCAGAGTTTATATTCTGTTTCAATGTTACCTTATTGTATACATACAGAAGCAATCTCTCAGCTATGAAAAAAAAAAAACAAAAACAAAGCAACCCTCCAATTTCAGGGCTTACAAAGGGCACCCTTCTTTGTTTAAAAAGTTAACTTTAAACATTAAAGACCAAGCACAGGCACTTTCCAAAAACCAAAACCAAGGCCAAATCACAAAATTACTCGATAGTTATAGAAGACAGCTCTGACTTTGGGGGGTCATCTTGGGTGGCCTCAGCATGAGCACTGGTCTTTGGCTGGTCTTGCACATCCTCCTCCTTCTCTGCAAGCCCACCAAGAGACCCCAAAGGGAAAGAACTTTCACAATTCTGGGTTGAGGAGACCTGTGAAATCACAGGCATTTGAACAGAAGAGTTGCTTTCAAAAGTGTTTTCTCCAAGATCATACTGAACAAGAGTCTCTTCTTGCTCCTGGTTTAAGTAGTCCGGCACTAAGAAATCACTAAACGGAAGGCAAAGAATAAAATACAGAATTAATTTTCAAACCACAATAAAGAAATGTCATTTGTAAAACAAGAGTAGAACTTTTTGTTTCACTAATTCTTCAATGAAGTTGTTAATAAGCTTTCCTGAATATGAACTGAAGTCATTCAGTAGATGCATCACAGCTCCCTATGAGCAATAAAAAAGATTAATGGTTACTTCCAGTGGTTCTTTGGACACTTCAATGGTCTTTCTGAATCTACGTCCAGGAGTCTGTATGTAACGTAAGTGGCACTTCACTAAAGCAAAAATCATGTGACTAATGTAAATGTTTAACTTCTCTTGGAACACACACTGAATAGGAGGTATATATAAACCTCCCTCTATATTACCAACTGGATAGAGGTTAGCTAAGAAGCTAAGTCCTTATGCATAGATGATGATACATATATTCTACTATGTGAAGCTGAAAGATGGAGAAAATAGTGCTCACTTTACTAGCAGATTTAGTATATGGAAACAGTAATAAATTACCTTTTAATAATAAGAATTTAGAAAGAATCTCTTATTAAAAATAAGTCAGATATTTTATTTAAACTTTCACTGTGTTGGGTGGTGGTGGTACATGCTTTAACCCCAGCACGTGGAAAGCAGAGGTAGGTGGATCTCTGTGAGTTCAACACCAGCCTGGTCTATAGAGCTAGTTCCAGAACAACAAAGGCTATACAGAGAAACCCTGTATTGAAAAACAAAACACAACCAAAAAACCTTCACTGCTGAACTTAAGAGGATATTATGCTAGATCTGTCAATAACACATTTGAAGTAACCATTTAATAATTTGAGAATTCAGTATTAATAAAATCTGTTTCTCTGTCTGCAAAGTAATTTCTTTTTTTTTTTTTTGGAGTTTCATTTTTTTTTTAATTTATTTATTTATTAAGGATTTCTGCCTCGTCCCCACAACCGCTTCCCATTTCCCTCCCCCTCCCCCGATCAATTCCCCCTCCCTCATCTGCTCGAAGAGCAATCAGGGTTCCCTGACCTGTGGGAAGCCCAAGGACTGCCCACCTCTATCCAGGTCTCGTAAGGTGAGCATCCAAACTGCCTAGGCTCCCACAAAGCCAGTACGTGCAGTAGGATCAAAAACCCACTGCAAAGTAATTTCTAATGTCTTGTGCTGTATTTCCTAAATAGTCTTCATGGGTTAGACAAGAGCAGTATAAGATACAGGGCCCTATATGGGAAATATACACAAAGGAATAGTGAAACCGAACTATTTTATTCCTAAACAACTATGTTTATTAAGTATATAATCTAGCTTTAGAGACAATAACCACATATTCAGAATCAGAAGTGATTAAATAAAATGAATGCCTGGCCGGGTGGTGGCGGCGCACGCCTTTAATCCCAGCACTCGGGAGGCAGAGGCAGGCGGATCTCTGTGAGTTCGAGACCAGCCTGGTGTACAAGAGCTAGTTCCAGGACAGGCTCCAAAGCCACAGAGAAACCCTGTCTCGAACCCCCCCCCCCCCCCCAAAAAAAGAATGCCTGGTTTAAAGGGGAAAAACAAAAATCTATTCATGAATAATTTGGAACTGAAAAGATTTTTTTAAAAAAAGAAGATAAATTAAAAACTAAGGATTTAGAAGGATTTTTATATTTGAGAAACTAAGGCTTTCTACAGAGGTAGAATTCCTAGGAAGTATTAAAAAACACACATAATAGTTTTATATCTAAGGAGGATTTAGATACCATCTTATTAAAACTTGTGTTTTATCTTCAGCTAAAATTTAAATGATACCTGACATGCTCAATCAACAGCAGAGCTAGAAATAGAACCATATTTACTTGCATAACCTATAAATCAGAAAGGTAATATCATAATAAATTATTAATGCTAAAAAGCCAGAGCACTAAACTAAGAAAAACAGGAGACTTACTGGATCTAATCATATCCATGGTAATAGCTGTCAAACAATGCTTCTTATTGATCAATGGATATTCCTTTACGTAAGATTTCAATTTTTTCTTTTTCCTTTTTCAAGATAGGTTTTCTCTGTATACCACCGGCTGTCCTGGAACCAAACTCTATGAACCAGGTGGGATCTGCCTGAGTCTGCCTCCTGAGTGCGGGCACTAAAGTTTTATGTGTCACCATCACCACCTAGCAACATAAGATATTAAATAGGAGGGGTGGTGCTGAGGAACTTTGCTAGCGGCTAGTCTGAACTGCGTATTACTAAGATACTGCTAGTAAAATTTAGTTAAGATCCAATATAGAAATTTATTTAACCTCACTAAAAAAATATTTAAGAGTCTTCTGTGGGGATATTTTTACTATTTGTTTTGTAGTAAATATTTTTTAATACTATACAACTATACAACATATATGACTTTGTCACTTAGGAGATTTAGTAAAAGCTCATCAGATCAGGAGATCAGAGTATATATGCACAGTGGCAACTGAAAATGGATGTGACTAATTAGCTGGCAACCTGCTAACAGAACAGAGGCTGCCCTAAAGCAGGAGATTTAGAAAGCAGTTTTCCTGGTTGGGTTTTCGCTGTGCACCTCACCTGCTCTGGAAGTAGTTTGCTAGCTCTGATGCTTCATGGTTCAGACTCCTCAGGTGCACGATTAAATTTCCAGAGTTGGTGAACATGGCGCCACATGTTTTGCACTCGTAAATCCGAGGCTTGCGGATAATGTGCCGGGAAACCCTCATATGGTGTTTATATTCCCCGAAGGAAGTGAAAGTGGCACTACATATCTGGCACCGGAAACAGCGTTTACCTTCATGCTTTAGGCGATGCATCTTTAGCGAGTAAGCCCTGGTGAACTTTTTTCCACAGCGGTCACACTGAAATGGTTTAATTCCTATAAAACAAAACAGCAAAATACCATCTGAAAACTAAAATAAACTAAAAGGTTCTAAGATGTCACGTTTCTGAATAACAATTTGATCATAATTGAAAAAAAATGCCAATAAAACAGACTAACGTTTTTCAGAGATGTTCCAGAATATTTGAAGTCACTAGTGCTTAAAAAAGGACAAAATGGGGAGGTACTGGGTACTATCTATTGAATTGTTTTCTGAATCATGTATTTAGAAACTTCAAAAATGAATTAATTGTCCTGTTAGCGTTAACTGTCAGCATGACAACAGGTTAGAGTCACATCAGAATGAAATCTCAATTTAGGAATTTCGTGATCAGATTAGCTTGCATCTCTGTGGGGGACTGTCTAGATCACTAACTGATGTAGAAAAGCCCCAGCCCACTGTGGGTAGCATCACTCTCTAGAGTGTGAGGTTCTAGGCTGTATAAGAAAACTAGCTAAGTATGAGCTTGTGAGCAAGCAGCATTCCTCCAGGGATTTTATGTTTGTTAGTTCCTGCCCCGATTTCCTACCATGGAGTCAAACCTCTAGCCACAAAACACACTTAAACTATACCACTTAGACACCCCAACTCCCCAATAAGAAAATATATTTCATTAGAGAGGTTTACATTGAAACCTATCTGTTAGGATTCATGTAGGGCATGTCATGATTCATGGGCCTCTGGGCATGTCTTTGAGGATTTAGCTTTAGTAAGTTAATTGGTGTGGGAAGATCTAGCTTCATTGCCAGTGAGATCTTTTCCTGAGCAGGGAATCCTGAACTGTATTAGCAAACAGGGCAAAATGGATACTCCCATGCATACATTATTCACTGGATCAAGACTGTTCTCTCAAGTCCCGGCTGTTATAAATTCCTTGCCATGATGCACTTATTGTAGCCTGGAACTGTGAGCCAAATAAACCTATTCTCCTTTAAAGTTGCTTTTCTCAGGGTATTTTATCACAGCAACAAGAAAACTAAGATACTACATTAGATAGAAATAAGATTACATACATGTCTGTATGTTATGATCATGATAGGCTCACTTTATGGTGAATAAGCTTTTGAGTATTTAATATTGTTAGATATTAATAAGGGGAGTTTTGTTCTCTATGTAACGGCCCTACTTGTCCTGGAACTCACTTTGTAGACTAGGCTGGCCCTTGAACTCAAGAGATCCACCTGCCTCTGTCTCCTGATTGCCGGGATTAAAGGTGTGCACCACTATGCCCAGCTTAATAAGAAGGGAGTTATAAAGTACATTAACAGTATCATTATAGTCACTATCACAATTTGGGGGCAGGGGGAGACCATAGCTAGCCAACCTAGTGTCATCTGACTTCTCTGGACTTTTAGCTTTTTTTTCCTGTTCTCTAATACACCTCCCTTATTCCACTAAGCCTTCACTTCCTTTCCCACTCCCCCTTTCTTGGATGGAGGCTTTCTATTATATTACATAGTCCAAGCTGATCTCAAATTCTGGATCTTTCTGTTTCTGTCTATTGAGTGGTGGGATTACAGGCATAGGCCGGTATGTCCAGTACAAATTCTATTTTAATTGGGAATGCAAAGTCAAATGTTTTGGTATGCCCCTTATGCAACAACATCAAAGATTACCTGAGTGGATAAGCATGTGCTGTTTTAGGTTCTGAATACGGGTGAATCGAACCCCACAGGTTGGACATTGAAAAGGTCTGTCTGGACCATTTGGACTTGGTCGTTCTGTACTGCTGGTAGAAGGAGCAATGTAGAGTTGGTAGGGATACTGAACATTTTCCAATCTAAAAAAATAAACCAAAGAAGGAAACCAGGCTCTGATTTTTAAGTTGAACACACATCTCTGCAGCCCAATGCTAAGCAAATAAGAGGAAAAACAAAGACTTTTACAAGGACTTTCACTTAGAAATATTTGTTAAGCAATATTACTGTCCAAAATGCCTGCATCTTTCAGTATAGACATAAACCCCTCAGAACATATCACAAGTTATTTTACCTTAGATACCCTTCAATCTTTTGAATTCCATCCTTTCTGCTCCTGTTTTAATTTAGGCCTTTATCATCCCCTCCCCTTTAAATCTTGCTAAAAGTGTCTTTTCAGAATAAATTCTCAACCCCCACAAAGGGTCTAAATCTACTCATATATGAACTCTTATCTTCCCATATCTAGTCTCGTTTTTTGGTCACTCTCACTCCCCAAAATATACTTGATGCAAAATAATTCCTCTAATGTACCATATGCTGTGTTTTCCTACAGTGAATTTTCTCTACAAGTCTACCTTCTTTGCTTAAGTAGTATCCACTCATTTTATAAAATGTAGTTGAGTCAGTGATGGGGAATCTCAACCAATGACCTTGTTTGTGGGGTGTTTCCCCGGGGCCCCAAACAGCCTATAAAACCATCGATGTATGCTTGTTTTCCCTCTTTGTTTTCCTGTGCTTTGCTGAAACTCTGGCTTTGTAAGTTTCCCTCTTCTTCCCCTTATTAAAGCTAAATATTTTATATTAAAGCTAGTCAGGTTAATTCTATAGACCACATGCCAACAAGTCAGTACCTTCTCTTCCTGAAAACCTACAATGATTTACTGTTTTAGTAGGTAATCTCCTAAACACAGTACAAACTCCCTGAAGATTACTGTTGATGATCTGCTTCCCTACATCATCTACCTCTTTCCTTCCCTGAAAACTCAACAGAGCTCAAGAGAAAAGGCTATTTCATCTCCATACTACCATGACTTGGCAAAGAACAGACAGTTTGATTACTATTTAAAATTAAGGAATAAGGACACTTGATCTTATTTATGCCTTTGCTAATTAAATGAAATAATTTTAATTCATAATCTTCCAGGTTTAACTACTAGAGAATAATACATCTTTGAATTCTTCAAGTTTTCAGCAAATATAGGTATTAAGACTGTTCTGCTCTCTGTATGAGGAATTATTCATTCAGTAGACTCTACATTCAGTGGTGAGAAATAAGTAATAATCATAGAAAAGACCAGAAGGTAGAGAATTGAATCAGAAAGATCCAACAGTGATTGGGTGTTGGTTTAAGCTGGCAGTCAGAAGGTCTCTTTAAGAACTGACATGTCATTGATTTGAAGGCCACAGTCAAAGAAGGGGCTGGACAAACGGCTCAGTTGTTAAAAGCACTGCCTGCTCTTCCAGAACCAGGGTTCGAATCCCTGTACCTACATGGTGCCTTACAACCATTTGAAACCGCAGTTCCAGGGGATCTAATGCCATCTTCTGGCTTCTGCAGGTACCAGGCAGAGATGTAGTAAACAAATATATACACAGGCCAAACACCCATATATATAAAATTATTAAAATTAAGAGTGAGTAGAAATCAGGGGAGAAATTATTTTAAGCAAAGATTGTAACATGAATGGGTCCTGCTTGTTGGGGTTTCTGTCCTGCCAGGTCCCCCAGCTGTTTAGTCCCACAGAAAAACCACACAGAGACCTCTCTAAGTTATAAAGCTGACTGGCCCATTAGCTCTAGCCTCTCACTGGCTAGCTCTCACATCTTGATTAACCCATTTCCTGATCTAGGTTAGCCATGTGGCTCAGTACCTTTTTTTCAGTGGGGAAGATCACATCCTGCTGCTTCAGTGGTCTAGGCAGGAGTGGGAGGAATCAACTTCCTCCTTCCCAGAATTCTCCTGTTCTCATTACATCATTTCTACTTCCTGTCTGGTTTTCCTGCCTATATTTCCTGCCTGGCCAATCAGCGTTTATTTAAAACATGATTGACAGAATACAGACAATTCTCCCACACCAAAAGATTATGAGATAGAAAGGACCAAAGGCAGGAACAATATGGACAGTTTTAAGAACTGATGAGGGTCATGTAAATTTGAATCATGCAGGACTTTATAAACAGCAAAGAATTTAGATTTATTTATTTTTGTTTTTAGAGACAGGGTTGTAGCCCTGGCTAACCCAGAACTCACTCTGTAGACAAGGCTGGCCTTGAACTCAGAGATCTGCCTGCCTCTGCCTTTAATACCTGCTGGGATTAAAGGTGTGTGCCACCATCACCCAGCAAGAATTGAGAATTTAAGTAAAAACCATGGCATCTTAGTTAAAAATGAAATGAAATGAAATGCTCTGGTAATACATGGAGAATGAATTTAAGTGAAGAATGCAATCAAGGGCCAATTTCAAGAAAACTATAATAGTAAGATGATTTAAACCAATGTGACTGTAGTACAGAGGAAAAGTGAACTAAGGATTCTGAAGATAGAGTTGAAAGAACTTAGAGATTAAATACAGAAGGCTACATGAGAAGTGATGAGATGAAAACAGGAAAATATAGTCCTCAGAAGCTGAATGAAGACAATTCCTTGGGAATTATGGATGATATGTAGAACAGGACTAGGGAAACTGTAGCAGGCAAGAGAGCAATCATTATATAAGGTGTGGGGGGGACTACACAAATTTGGAAATGTGCAAAATTATAATAAAGTCTCAAGAAATTTCTTATACAAGTCTGAATTTAGAGCTGTAAGCCCAACAACCTTCATAAGAAAAAGACACGCTATGTTGGTACTAACCTGTCGTCATCGTCTGCATGAGCATTGGTGCTAGAAGTGCTTTGAAGTGTAGGCAACCCCTCTGTAACTCCTTCATCTACTGAGCCTGTGAAAGGGTTTTTAAGAGGGACAGCTGTTAATTCATGATGCAAATAAGCCATGATGTTAATTGCACGCCACAAACCCAATCCTCTAACTTATCTAGTGTTCACATTCTATTAAAAAACAGTATTTATATTTTATTTTTGATTAAATATTCACTTGTTTTAAAGCCAGCAAGATGACAATAAATGTAACTTTGTTTTAATATTTAAATTCTTTCAGGTATATTTCTTTAATAGAAACCTTGGGAAAACACAATTTAAATGCAAATTGAAATCCATATAAAATTAAAATGATACTTAACCATATTTTTAAGAAAGCATTTGACAATTTAGAACTTTTTTAAAAATATTTATTTATTTACTATGTATATAATATCCTGTGTACATGTATGCCTGCAGGCCAGAAGAGGGCACCAGACATCATTACAGATGGTTGTGAGCCACCATGTGGTTGCTGGGAATTGAACATTTGGAAGAACAGGTAATGCTCTTAACCGCTGAGCCGTCTCTCCAGCCAGACAATTTAGAACTTTTAAGAGTTGGTACACTGTCACACATGTTTACAAAAAATTTAAAGGACAGGGGTCTAGACTGAGAGATGGCATAGCCATTAAGAGCACTGGCTGCTCTTCCAGAAACCTGGGTTCAATTCCCAGCACTCACATGGTAGCTCACAACTGTCTTTAACTCCAGTTTCGGGGCATAAGACCACCTTTTCTGGCCTCTAAGGGCATCAGAATATAGGTGGTACAGAGAGACACATGCTGGCAAAACAGCCACACATAAAACAAATAATGGAAAAAATTAAAAGGACAAAAAGTGAACACTTAAGTGGTCTAAATACAAGCCACAATGAAGTATCCACATCCTACAAGTCCTCATTGATCAGTAATCTCCTTTCCTCCAATAGCCCATTTTTTTTTCTTGTAGACCAGGCTGGTCTCGAACTCAGAGATCCGCCTGCCTCTGCCTCCCAAGTGCTGGGAATAAAGGTGTGTGCCACACTGCCCGGCAATAGCCCATTTTTATGGTTATTATCTGCCCTCCCTTTCCTTTAAAGTAATCTTTTTATCAAATATATGTACCAAACATGCTACCACTGGCTGTGTCAGTTTTGTCTCACTAAACAGTGACAAGGCTGGCTGTGGTGTGCTAGCGATTATATGGCATCTATGTCTAAGCTATTTATTATCTGATATTTATGGGAAAGCTTATCAACCCACTAAAACAATACAATTTAGTATCTTGGTTTATTTACAACCCCCCAAAAAAATCCCACAAAAAAGTTTAGTGATGTCTATTTATAAACTCTTTATGTAAAGTTGAATTACATACTCATACATATTCATGGGGTTTGCTTCTTTAGACACTGTAGACATTCATGTTATATATAATTAGGTTACTTTCATTGTTATCGAATATTAACAACACATCCCCTTGTAAGGGCAGTATGAACTATAGTGGTGTAAATGTTCTTGCAGAAGTAGCTTAATACACATATGTATGATCCAAATTTCCCTATTGGAAATTTTATACCTTCCCTACTGGTTCTACTGGTTGGTTATCTTAGTCATTACATATATGCTGGGCTGGGGTGTAGCTCAGTAGTAAATCAAATGCCTAGCATGGACAATGACCTGGGTTCTGTTCCTAACAACTCCTCCCAGAACCTGGGGCAGTATATAACTTACCAAGTCTAACCAAAACCTTTACTACTTCCTACATAATATAAAGCTTCAACTTCCTTTCCTACCTGCTTCAATTCTGAAACAAATTTTCTGGTACTTTGTATGATTAGGCCTACAGATATTATCACTGTGTTGTATAAGTAATACTTATATTTCTGCATGAATTTGTCTGCATTTTTTTGGGGGGGGGGAGCAGAGTCAGTTTCTCTGTGTAGTCCTGGCTGTCCTGGAACTCACTCTGTATACCAGGTTGGCTTTGAAATTAAGAGATTCACCTGCCTCTGCCTCCCAAGTGCTAGGATTAAAGGTGTGTGCCACCACTGCCAGCCTGATCCCTTACATTCATAAAAGACAGAAAACAAGGCCACAAACAACCGGGGTAAGCAAGGAAGCAAGGCAACAGAGAGACACACCTACAAGGAAGATGACAGAAACTTAGAAAAAACTAGATAGAAAACCACTTAACAGGTTTGAACGATTGCAGAGAACAATGAATTATTCACAAAATAAAAGATTTAAAAGAAAAATTCTAGCTAAAAAACAAATCTCATTGAATATTTTGGTAGCAGATTGGATTTAGCAAAAGAATTGAGAATCTAAAATCACTTAAATCATTTTAATGTTTTGTTGAGAAGAGACAAAATAGAGACTATTAGAGAAAGAAGGGTTTGGTAAAACATGAAAATAAGGGAGAGGATATTGCAGAGTTTACTGGCCTGTCCACATGTTGCATACCCAGAATGACTGACTATATGTGTGTGATCTAGTGGGTGATCACTTTTCAGGCAAGTGTTTTTTCCTCTTTCTCTTTCATATGCATGTAGTCATGTGTGTAGGCCAAATGTAGACACCTGGCTCTTTCTTGAATACACTGAATTCAGTAAAGTCTCTCCCTGAACTCACCAATACAGCTAATGTAGTGTAGCCAGCTCTGGGGGGTGGGGTAGTCCTGTCTTCTAAGCAATCCTATGCTTGCCTGGCTTTATGTGGTTGCTAGAAGATCTGAACTCTGGCAAATGTTTTAACCCACTGAACTACCTCCCCAGTTCCCTCCTCCCTCTTCTAATCTGCCAACAACCACAGATGACTGCTACAGACTAGTCCTAGAGTTTAAAGGATAAGGAGCAGGTTTAGTCCTAGCAATCCAGTCTTTTAAAGTGAGCAACCTAAGACTGAAAAAACCTGCACTTACTCATATAGAAACCTGGTGTCCATACTCTTCCCTCTGTGTCTAGCAAAGCTCTCAACATTCTCTCCTCAACGAGAGAGTCTATGACTAGTTAGTTTTGTACTATTCTTAAAAAATATAAGGCCCATAGTTGGGAGGTGGTAGAGCATGCCTGTAATTCTAGCACCTTGGAAGCAGAGGCAGGCAAATCTCTGTGTTCAAAAATAGCCTGGTTCAGAGAGAGTTCCAGGACAGTAAGGGCTACACAGTGAGACCTTGCCTCGAAAAACCAACAAAAACAAAACCCTCCAAAAAAAAATCATAAGGCCCTTTCAGTGTGGGTTTTTCTGAAACAGGGTTCTCATGTGGCTCCTGTGGGTCTCAAATTCCTTACATAGCAGAGGCTGGCTTTTAACTTCTAATCCTCCTGTCTCACTTAAGTGCTGGGAGTACAGGTACGCTATCATGCCCAGTTGAAAATCTACAAGTTTTGATTACACAACAGAAGACCTCACTTATTCTTTCAGAGAAAGGGAAAAAAAGGAGGAGCAGCAAGGATACAGGAAGAGCTTCTAAAGAGCTAGAAAAACTATTTAAAAATTATAAAAAATAGGGCTGGAGAGACAGCTCAATGGTTAAGAGCACTGGATGATCTTCCAGAGTCCCGAGTTCAATTCCCAGCAACCATAAGGTGGCTCACAGCCATGTGACGAAATCTGGTACCCTCTTCTGACATGCAGGCAGAATACTGTATGAGAGAGAGAGAGAGAGAGAGAGAGAGAGAGAGAGCTATAAAAATAACCTCTTCCAGAAAAGAACCAACAGGCATGATGTCTAACGTGATGGCTCACAATCAAAACTCAAAATAATGGCAAACCTGAAAGTGGAGCTCCTTCAATCTTTCTGTTTCTCATTCAGGATTCTAAACCTTTTCAGAATTACCACAGACCAATGTACAGCTACTATAAAGAATACAATGACAGCGTAGTGTGAGTACAGCAAAGAAGGTTCTGTCATGGCTGACACCAGGCTTTCTTGGTTCTTGCACAGCAGGGTCTTATGTCCAGATATTCTTTCATGATCAATAGTAGGTTATTTGGAAGATTGCTGTTGACAGTTAAAAATAAGAAGTCATTTGGGTCACCATGAAAAAGCCTAGAGTAGATACTGCAGCAGACAGGCAAAGCCAGGGTTCACAAGATGGACAGTCGCTGAGACACAAAACCTGTGATGCTCAAACAGGCTCCAGAGGTGGAATTCAGGCTTTCCAAGAATTCTGGACATCAGTACTTCTAACTGGCTACAGTCCTTGCTATCACAGATGGTTGTGTTTTCTTGCCAATAGGCTTCTTAGGAACAAAAAGTATATTACCCTTGGATCTTCTAGTTTTCCCTGGAGTCTACCACCACACATATATCATTCTTCAGAATCAACAGTGTCTTATAGCTCATCTGTGAGAAACACTATTTCTGACATACCTGCTTAGTAGTATTTGAGTTCCATCTTACTAACCTGAAAGTCGAGGGAATTGGAATAAAGATACAAGGCTGGTTATTGTTCTTGAAATGCAAGTACACACAGCTGGTGGTAAGGTTCACAATCATGGCCTTTATGATCTTGACTATCACATAGCTCTAAGTCAGGCCAAGGCACCAGTGGGAGTACTTTATGACCAGTGAGGCCAAATGCTCATGTGGGATATTATCATGGTCCTCTTCCATTTGGCTAGGGTATATTCTTGTGGTCCGTATCTTCAACACTGTAAGAAAGTTGGGCCAGAAGACCATATCTGAAAATGTATTTCATCTGGCAGTTCTCGTAAGGCAGAGACGATGGCAGTGTTCTGTGTTTAACAGGTTCACTGGCTAAGCACTGCAGAAGTTCATCATGATGGCAAACGGAGCATTTTTGATTGCAGAGCCAGAAGATGTTGCCCAACACAAGCAATATTTTGCAGCATGGAATTGGACAAAGGTCTTAAATAAAAATAATCTTAAATAAAAATGGCTCTAGTGATCTGTAAGCCATTTTGAGTTGGGGTCCTTCCGGTAACTTTATTTGGTATCTATTTGATCATCTTAAAGAAAAAAACAAAAACCCAAAACCCTAAAAGCCTTGTGGTGTGATCATCCTTGTAAAGAAGCAATGAAGTGAACTGTTCACTATAGTAAGTCTTTGGTGATAGAATCTGACAGAAATAGTAGCCTAGGAGATTGTCTAGCTGTCATGTATTAAAGCTCTTTGATTAACACTGAAGACTAGAATATGTAATTTTACTATGTTAAAGCCTTCCTTTTTGTTTAAACAGAAAAGGGTAAATGGTGTAGAAGGTTCTTCTCTTCATGTGTTGCTTTCATTAGTTAATGAATAAAAAAACTGCTTTGGTTCTGATAGGGCAGAATTTGGGAAGGTGGAGAAGATAGAACTGAATGCTGGGAAGAAAGGCAGAGTGAGAGATGCCAAGGATCCTGCCTGAGATGGACGCTGGTTAGAATCCTGCCGGTAAGCCACAGTCACGTGGCAATAGACAGATTAATAGAAATGGGTTAAATTAAGATGTAAGAATTAGCCAATAACAAGAGCTAATGGGCCAAGCAGTGTTTTAATGAATACAGTTTCTGTGTGGTTATTTCGGGTGTAAGCTAGCTGGGCAAATCCTTTGAGATGCAAACTGCCCTTGCCTGGTAGGTAAATTCATGAACCAAGCTGAAATACTTCAGTGACTGCTCTTTGTTGCTGGGTTTGTTTCTTGTTCATTGTCTTTTTTTTTTTTTTTTTTTAGACAGGGTTTCTCAGTGTAGTCCTGGTTGTCCTAAAACTTAATTTGTAGACCAAGCTGGCCTCAAATTCAGAGATCCGCCTGTGTCTGCCTCCCGAGTGCTGAGATTAGAGTGCGCCACCTCTAGGTTTATTTGGTGTCTTTTTTTTTCTCCCTTTTTTAAGACAGGGTTTCTCTGTAGCTTTGGAGCCTGTTCTGGAACTTGCTCTGTGGACCTGGCTGGCCTCAAACTCACAAAGATCTGCCTGCCTCTGCCTGGAATTAAAGGTGTGCACCACCACCTTCCGGCTATTTTGCTTCTCATAAGTAAGGTTTTTTAGGAGTATTTTGGCTATTTAACCAGATACAAACTGTTCCTTGATGAAACTAATTGTTTTATTGTCTTCTAAAAGACATGTAAGTGAATAGATAATCTTTTACATTTGGGAATTTTACTTTGAATCTTATGATTTACTCTTACAAATGGGCATGATCATACTTCAAAAGATCTGCATGCTGCCTCCAACTCTATGGCAAACAGGCAGGGGCTGCTTTCAATGACACTAAGAGCAGCTCCTGACAATCTCATAAAGTTGAGTTTTGGACTTCTGGAAAAGATAACTGAGCAAACTTTAGTCACTTTATTTTTAATGGTAGAATTCTAGAGTTCAGAATTCCTTTGCTAGCTTATCTAAAGTCATTTATATATTTGTCCTTGGTGAATACAGATAACTGAATACTTTAAATAAAGTAATGAAGACATTACATCTAAGATTCTCTTTTTCTTTAAACGTTCTACAAATTGTTCTGTGTTTTTATTTTTTTAAAAACATTATTTTTAATTACCTGTGTGTGAATGCACTACCTGCAGGGGCCATAAGAGGGCACTAGATCTCCTGGAGTTGGAGTTAGCAGGCAGTTGTGAGCTACCTGGTGGGTGCTGGAAACTGAATCCATTCCTTTAGAAGAGCAGGAAGCATTCTTAACCCCTAAACCATCTCTCCAGCCCCAGTCGTATCTTTCTGGATAAAAAGATACATCTTGGCAACATTTTTTCCCCTTTCAGATTTGCTGTAAAGGTTGCTTTTACTTACCCTATATATTCAAGGTGTTAAATTTTACTCTTACTGGGCAATCAGTGAAAATAAAGACTTAAAATATAGGTACAATTCCATCTGAATACAATTCACTGGTAGTCAAATTTTTACTACTTCAGAATTTCAAAATAAATGTATTAGGTATCAAATTTATCAGTCAGTGGAATGTTAAGGTATCACTTTGGTATCTTTAATGAATTAATAAGTAAAATGAACTGTTCACATTAATGCTCTTCTGAAATACAGAATGACTGACCAGAGTATCCTAGGAATTTATTTTTCTGTTCTTTACACTTTTGCTTTAATGTAGAAATCTGTTGATGTAAGTAAGATAGGTTAAAGTAATTAGTGCACTTGATATGAAAGCAGAAAAAAAAATCCATTTAAGAGTATGTGATTACATGATATCTAGGACAGATATTCCTATGTTCATGGTATAGAATCCACAACAATATAGGCAAAAACTGTACTTATATAACTTAAAGGTTTTTGTCTACTCATAGTCATTTCTTTATATAGCAATGTTTAATAAGATTGTAAAGGCAAAATATAAACTGACTAGATACACCTGGAAGTAATGAATGAATATTTCACACATAGTTACTAAAATATTTAAATATTTGGGTTTCTAAATTTTCAGATAAGTAAAGAGTAATTATTTACTATTTAGAAGGTACTAAGATAGTTTTAAGACTAAAGATTCAAAATGGCTCTGATCTGTATACATTAAACATTTTATCAATGTTATATTTATTCTAAGGCTTCAAAAATTTCTTGACTCAAATTCAGAGGTATAAAACTGTCTCCCAAAAGCTGATGTCCTACCGTGGTACTAAAAATAAGACCTTATTTGCACATGGGATTCTTGTGGATAGAATCAAGTTGGAATGTGGTTACAAAAGACCAAATGAGGTCCTATACGCCATGACTGGCATCTTCATAAGGACAGACATTCAGAGACAGATCTGGACACACAAGGAAAGTCATGTTAAGATAAAAGTAGAGATTTTAATGATAAAACTGTAATTTATAGGAATGTAAATGATGGTTGGCAACTGTGACAACTTTAAGAGGCAAGAGAGGGTTCTTCCCAGGGAGCCTTTAAATGAACAGAGATATTCTACACCTTATTTTGGAGTTTGAGCCTTCTGAACTTTGAGAAAATAAATTTGTACTGTTTCAAAGTTATCAAGCTTGTGATACTGTGTTGTAGCAATCCTGGAAACTCAAGAGTATGTCAAACAAGAAATTAACAAAATTAATATGTTCTTAGTGTTTTAATCTTTTAGAGAGATCATTACTAATAATTATTATTAGTTTTATTACTTCCCAACCATGAGTATAAGAATCTCTCAAGAGTTTTGGCTCTTCCATAGTTTTATAAAGTCCAATTTTTTTTTTGTTTTTTTTTTTTGGTTTTTTGAGACAGGGTTTCTCTGTGGCTTTGAAGCCTGTCCTGGCACTAGCTCTTGTAGACCAGGCTGGTCTTGAACTCACAGAGATCCGCCTGCCTCTGCCTCCCGAGTGCTGGGATTAAAGGCGTGCGCCACCACCGCCCGGCTAAAGTCCAAATTTGTAAATTATTACCAATCCCACCTTTTGATTTCTTTGTGGCCTGACACTGCTTGGTCATATTCAAGCAAAATTCACACACAACTGATCTTGCTGATTATTCTTAAAAGTGAGGTTCCAACCTTCTCCTACCAATGTTCATACTGTAGTTATTGCGTTTAGATGACAAAAATTCTATCCATCTTATAATTATCAATTTTTGTGTCCTTAAGAAAGAAAAAAACAATGGCAAAGATTATCAATAATAAGATACATCTGAATTCAGACAATAAACTAAACTTGTTACTTAGAATCAATTAATATAATAGAAAAAATTTATTTCATCCTGAGCACTTTGACTTCTTTGTCTCACTGCAGACATTCAACATTACTAGGTTGTATTATTTATAAAATATTGTTATTAAAAGGTTTTAGGGGCTGGAGAGATGGCTCAGCAGTTAAGAACATTAGCTACTCTTCCAGAGGTCCTGAGTTCAATTCCCAGCAATCACATGGTGCCTTTACAACCATCTTATAAAAAGCTCCTCTTCTGGCATGCAGGCCAGGCAGACAGAACACTCATACATTAAAAAAAAAAAAAAAAGTCATTAAGTAAATAAAATAAGCAAACTTACTAGTTTTCCTTAAGTATATGCATACTTTAAAAATTCTTTTTAAGATAAACTAGGGTAAAATATAAGTTTACTTAGCCTATCTATGGTGGGCAATGCTTGCCGCATATTCAATATCCACTGTGCTTTATTAATGCTGTTGTATTTTTGAGGTTAGGCTCTTACTACGTAGTGCTCTGGCTGTCCTCAAGACCCATCCACTTGCGTCTACTTTCCTAATACTGTAGTTAAGGCATGCATTGCTACAATCAGCTCTACTTTGCTCTAATTCTGTTCAAAGTAGTCATTTACTCAACAAATAATCTCTTTCTCAGATTCTCTGTAGCTAAGAAAATAGCACTAGTTTCTTAAGAAGAGCTTCTGGGAAACCTTCATTAGTGCATTTCCGACTACAAGTGCTATCTATCCTGTTCTAGAAGGCAAGTCAAGACAAGTCATCACCACAAAGCAAATAAGCTTACATCTAAACAGGTAACTAAAGATGGTTAAGTTATAAATAAATATACAATTAGCCTGGAACACTACACTGATTACACTGTAGATCCACATTACAAGTTCTAGACTTCCTATTCTAGAACATACCATGCAATAAAAATAAAATCTTGTTTGGTAAAGCCACTGTAGAAGGGCTCTGTTACATGCAGTTGAATGTAACCCTTAACTGGAACTAGTGTTCAAGGCTCTCCACAATTTGTTCTTTCAGCTCCTTTGGACTTTCCAAACTCATTCCTCAAAGATTCAAGTATCCATGCTCCTTTTATATATCACTTTGCATTAAATCTGCTGCTTACTGGATGTTCTAAACCATCAAGCTCTTCTACTAGATGCTTTGCTTGTTAACATCTTCACTTCGTGGGCTTATTTGGGCAAATTCTTGGTATTTAAGACTCCACTCAAATATATGTGGTTAACTTGCTCTTTCTATTGCTACACTAATAATGCCTTTTAATTTGCCTAACACAGGATCTTCATTAGTCTGTTGTAGTCACTTACTGATATATCTTTATCTCTTTTGTTGTAAGAATGATGTCTTCTCCTTACATAGCACCATGTGTTGCACACTGTTTAAAATTTCAATAAATATTTTTATTTTTTAGATTTATGTATTGTGTGTGTGTGTGTGTGTGTGTGTGTGTGTGTGTGTGTTTGGGGGGGGGGGAGGAGAGGGGAGAGAAGGAAAAGGGAGAGGAGATCTGTCTTTTATCAGAGAGGTTCCAGGGCTCAAACTTAGGTCCTCAGGCAGCAAATGCCTTCACCCATTTTTAATAAAGAACAAAACAATAAGTAGATTCCCCACGACACACAGGGTCTCTCACAGCCATCTTGATTATGCAGCTGAGGACAGCTGTGAGCTACTGCCCTCCTCCTGCCTGTGTTTTCTTAGTGTCTACATTACTGTACCTAGATTCTTTAACTAGGTTTTCAAAAATCCTTTTTTTTTTTTTAATATTGAAAGTGATTAGCAGCAGGGTGCAGTGGTACATACCTGTCATCCCAGCACCCAGGACTGAGGTAAGAGAAACAGCAGTTCAAGGCCAACCTGGACTACAAAGTAAGACTGTCTCTTTAAATAAACAGTAACTCACAATTTTTATCTCTGCCTTTGATCCTTATATCTCCCGTTGACCTTATATACCCCACTGACCCTCTTCCTCAATGTGTAACTTATTAAACACACACACAAAACTTACAGTGCTAATAATAATTTTGAAAATGCAAACATCAAACTTTAATCATGGTGGCACACATCTTCAATCCTAGCACTATGCAAGCAGAAACAGGTGGATCTCTATGAGTTTCAGGCCAGTCAGGGCTATCTATTGAGACCTGGACCAAAAACAAACAAACAAATAATTGAATTCAATTATGTTTTAGCCTTCCCCCTTTTATGATTTTTATAAGACTGAGCACAGAAAATAAAAAAGTTTGAATTATTAAAAAATGAAAAATATAAGAAGCATTTATACCTATAGAGGAAGACTGTGGACTAATCAGAAGGTCCTCTTGAACTGGCTCACTTCCCGGCACTGTCTGCTGATCACTCAGTGAGCTCTGAGACGCACTGACAGGCTGGGACACTTCCTCATGGACTTCCTCATCACTTAATCTTTCTACTTTGACCTGCACATCTTCTTCTGTACCTAGAGGCAAGGTAGCTTTTGTGCTCTCACAAGTCACGTAGTCAGTCACTCTTCTACCTGCCTCAGACGGGCCAGGCAACTCTAAAGTCCGGGTATTTTCTGTCTGCTTTGCTTTCTCAGGCTGAATCCTTCGATCAATTCCAAAAGGGAAAGTCCATGGAAAAGCTAAGGAAGAGTCAACTGGCTGATTTCTATTATCTGCATAGGAAGTTGAGGAATTCAATACCTGGGGTGAACTTGTTTGTGTGCTACATTTTACAGGACTCTCGGGAGACATCACAATGTAGCTTTTGCGTTTCCTCCGGGATTCTCGGCAGACAGGAATGGTCCTTTCCACAACACTGCACTCTGAAGACACTGGAGAAATACTTCCATCTCGAGAAGTAAAATTGCAATTAGAACTATTTTCTTGCCCAGCATCTAGACCCTTTTCTGGTTGGCTATTGGGTGTATTCCACAAAATACTTGATTTCATGAACTCTGAACAGGTACTAGCAACACTAAACATTTGCATATAGCTGGCTGCAGCTAGAACATCAATAATATTTTCTGTATTAATTGACAGAGTGGCTGTGTAAGCGTATTCTAAAAGAGGTATAAAGCCAGTCACTGTAACATGATGAAGATCCAACACATTTTTGTTCTCATCCTCTGCTTGGCCCACAAGTTTTGTGCGAAAGAAATCACTGCAAGCTGCTAGTACCACCTTATGAGCCCGGAAGATTTTATCCTGGACACGAATAGTGATATCACAAAAATGTCCATCATTTCGTAACATATTTAGTTTTCCCAGCATTTCCTGGCTGTGGGAAGAGGAGCTGTGAGTAAATGTTTTCACACCCATCTTTTTTTTCCTCTTCTACTGATGCTCTTCAAGGATGCAATCAATCAGAAATGTCCTAAAAAATATAGAAAACAAAACACAAAATGATATCTTAATAGCTGAAATGGACTATTTATACCATTTTCATGTAACCACTGTGACAAATAAAAAGCCTAAAATAAGACAGTGAAAAATTTCAGGTATGGGAGGTATAAAGATATATTTTCTGGTCTGTTGTGGTATCAAATTCCTATAATCCTAGTAAGGAGACTGCCACAAGCTCAAGGCCAATCTGTGCTACACAGTAAGTTTGAAGCCAGTTTGGATTACAGGATAAGATCCTGTATCAAATAAATACAATGAATGCACAAATAATAAAAATATATTCTCTATGCCATCAACCAGTAGTCTTATTAATGAGCAGCATTTTTTTTTTTTTTTGATTTTTCGAGACAGGGTTTCTCCGTAGCTTTTGGTTCCTGTCCTGGAACTAGCTCTTGTAGACCAGGCTGGCCTCGAACTCACAGAGATCCGCCTGCCTCTGCCTCCCGAGTGCTGCATTTTTTTAAATTTATTATGTATACAACATTCCTTCCATGTATGCTTACATGCCAGAAGAGGGCACCAGATCTCATTATAGATGGCTGTGAGCCACCAGGTGGTTGCTGGGAATTGAACTCAGGACCTCTGGAAGAGCAATCAGTCCTCTTAACCTCTGAGCCATCTCTTCAGCCCCATGAGCAGCATTTTAAAATGATAGTCAAGTGACAATTATAGAGTGCTTTTATGTGCTAGAAATTGCTGTAAGTACTTAACACATGACAATCTTTTGACTGGCAAAGACACCTTGGTCAGAAGGTATGTAATTATCCCTGCTTCTAAATATGAACATGCAGTAAATAATTCAGGCAAGTACTATATAATGATTCTGTCAAATGTTTTATTCAGATAAAGGTATAGGAGAAAGGGAGAAGGGAAAAAGAAAGATTTCAAGATTTTTAAAAAGTCTGAATAATCTAATGGCCAGAGACAAAATTGTTCCCCACTTGACATCATGATAAAAGATAACAGAAGATAAATCTTAAGAAGGCAAGAGAGCTGGTATGGTAGAAATAATGCTTTGACCAAATCAAACCTCCAGAAACACTTACTCTGTTATGCAGATTGAAGTGTTGCTCAATCTTCCAAAGAAGAAAAATCAGGGAAGATCATTAAAAACAACCTCAAAACAAGCCCTACTCCATATATTTTTCCTAAATACATGAAATCACAGGCAGACATAGTAATGTGCATTTGTAATCCTAGCACTGTAGGGGCAGTACATTAGGAAAATAACCACAAGTTCAAGGCCAACCTGACCTACATGGTTAGTTAGTTCCAGGCCAACCAGTGATACATTGATTCTGTCTTAAAAAACTCAAAACAACAAAACAAAAAACAAACACCCAAACTCCAAACTTAAACAAACAAACAAAAACCCCAAATTAATCACAAAGAGATAATACAGTTAGGATTGATCTAGGCAGAAAATAACTTAATGGATCTGATAATTTTTTCTCTTATTTGTATAACAGAAAGTTGTATACATGTGTTGTTCATTGACTGTATGTCAGTAAATATACTTTGATTCCCATCATGTGGTTGACAGCAGTAGCATGCCTTCAGAGCAAATGATACTCAAGGCCTAGGGACCATTTGTATGAACTCAGATATTAAAAAACTAGAAATTAAGCGTCATAGTTAGAAAATGTTAAACAGAATCCTAAAATCAGACCACTTCAAACTTGATTTGGGTGGAGATCCTAGATACTGTACCAGCCTTCAAGAAAGTTCAAGGCTACCCAGACAAGAAAGGAGTGAAAACCTTTTTCAATCTGGTGTTACCTCCATCTTCTATGATTAAAGAGCCAGAAATTAAAAGAGGAGTTTTGCCAATAATCAGTGAGTCCTAAATTCCAAACACTATTCAACTCTCTTCTCTCCTGAAAGGAAAAAAGTAGTGACTGCCCTCAACTACATGGTGCCAATCAAAGTAATCACTCTTAAGGGCCCAACTTTAAAAGCAGAGGCATGTTTTCTCTTTATCTCAGGCCTATTATACTTGGGTAAATTCTGAAGGATATGAGTCTGATTTAAAAGCATAGAATGGAACCAGAATACTGGATTACCATCTTGATCATGTCATGTATATAATGATATGAAGTTTAACCTTTGTACTTTAATTTCTGCAGCAGTAAAACAGCGATAATAGAACCTATATCAGAGACTGGAGGCTAATTGAATACATAGTTAACAAGCAACAGAGAAAGAAATTCAGTAGTTGGAATAGTAGTAGTCTCTTTCAATCCTAAAAGTACCAAAAACTACAATTAGGCCCCTGGGATCTTTCTGTCTGTGTCCCCAGCTCTGGAATCACAGGTACATAACACCATGCCCAACATTTTATGAGTGCTGGGGGCTGAACTCAGATCCTCATGCTTATACAACAAGTACCTGAGCCACTGAGTTCTCTCTTCTGCCTGTTTCTATTTTTTGATTACGAATACTGCGGTTAAGGACAATCTCATACATATTGCATGGGGGCAAAGATTCTTAGTTTTTATAGGTCTATACATACCCCTAAACAACATCTACTCTTAAGACATATAACTTACTGCCTTTACCAGAGTTCTCCTTTTGGAAAAAGTACAAGACTTAACATACACACTGACTCCTAACATGCCTTCCACATCCTGCACTCACATGCAGCAATCTAGAAGAGGACTTTTAACTGGGGCTGCCCTAAACCCTAGCCAGGCTGCAGTTATCTACTGCACAAAACACAAAAGACTCAAGCTTCAGAAACATTGCAAAAATATCAGGATGGATAAAAAAAAAGGAAGGAAAGCTGTCCTTTAACCCTTCCCCGCCACTGCAGCCCTGGCTATTCATTTCCTCAATCAGTCCTGAGTATGGCTAAAAAGACAGGAGGAACCAATAGAGGAAGAAGCTAACAAAGAATGATTCTGGCTTTCCTTACAAGAAAAAAATAATCCTTCCTCTGTCAACAAGGCAACATCTCTCAGACTACATAATACTTATGTAGGGTGCAAGTCTCTCACAATCTCCATATTCCCCTTTATCTACTTCTCAAACCAGGAATTAAATTATAACTTTAATTCAGTAAAAACTGCTCTATGTGCAGGCCTTTCAGTCCTCAAGGACATCTCAGGCTAACCTCTTTCTTTCCTACTTAGTTGAGGGAAAACATATCTAGATAGGATTGGCAAATGGATTTCGTGCATATCTAAATACAAATAATGTAAGTGGTTTATTCAATGTTATTGACACCTTTTGGGGCTGCCTAGAAGTCAACCAGGTATTCTTACAAGAGATAATACACAGATCTGTCCTCTAACCATCATCTCCAGAATAAACAAACCCTTTGTCCCCTAAGCTGCTTTTGTGTCAGTAGTTTGTCATAGCAACAGGAAAAGAAATAATGATAACGAGCATTTTTATGCTTCAGCACTTTCAAGTTATCCCACCACAGGCCTTTTCTCCTCAACACTGGTATGCCTACCAAACCCTATCTTAGGAACTTACAGTTTGATTCTTAGAAGCCTGGTCAGAAAGCATGCTGGTCAACATTTCCTGGCACCCTCTTCATATCTCTCCCTACATCTTAAAATCAGGCCTGGAAACTGTATCCTCTTAAAGGACCTAAAAGGACAAACAACCTTTTCAACCAAGCGGAAGGTAATTCTCACCACCCTCACTTCAGCTAGGCTTTCAAGATTCTTGTCTCAGGTCTTGCTAAACTGAAGCTAACTTTTCACACTATACCAACAAATCTACAAGTGACTTGTTCCTCTTCAAAAACGTAAAATCCGCATGTCTGAAAAAGCAGGAATACTTGGGTATTACTCTAAATACCTTAGTAGTTTGCCCACTGTTCAGGCTATTGTGAATGCCCTAACTCCAGCCTGGAACAAATACTATCGGGGATTTCTAAGATTAATTACATCTCCAAGAAATTTAACCTTGTGTTTAAAAACTGCTGCATGAGCTGGAGCGACGGCTCAGTAATGCTCTTCCAGAGGAGCCGGGTTTAGTCCCTAGCACCCATACAGCTCACAATTTCAGTAATTCCAGTCCAAGGGGACCTGATGTTGTCCTTTTCTGGCCTTCTGAAACATTTAGTGCACACATGTACATGCAGGTAATGTGCCTATGTACACTAAATAACAAAATAATAAAAACTGTTTAAAATTTAAACAATCCTTAATTTTGGGTTTTCTTGTTCTTCTCCTGGGTCAGTGTTTTAGAGCCTATGTATTTCCAGCTGTGTGGTAATCATTTCTTCTGCTTACATTATGACTCTACTATTTCTACCAAATGACCTGAACTTCTTTTATTCACTCTAGAAATTCTGTTAACTTTGTTCTAGAAATTCTAGATACTTTGTTATCATGACTTACAGTTCACTATATACTACAAAACCATCCAAAAGGGCATAAGAGCATGAACTATACTAAAACACTCTAGTTAAAGACTGTTGGGCTTATTATGTTCTCATTCCCTGTCTACAAGGCTCACCCCAGGCTAGAGAAATGGCTCAGCAATTAAGATCATTTGTTGTTCTTAGAGAGGACCCAGGTTCAGTTCCCTGAATCTCTACACTGTATCTTAAAAATTTTTAACTCCAGTTCCAAGGTATCCAATGTCTTCTGGCTTCCTTGGGCATCAGGCAGACATATAGTACATATACAATCATACAAACAAGCAAAACCATAGATATAAAAACAAATATTTTTTTAAAGTGTAAAAATTTTAAAAATGTAACAAATCTTTTAGAATGGGTTAATCATCAACAACATCTTCCACATTCAAAAGTCAATGACATTATCATTGTTCTTCATATAAAGGTTCAAATTCTCATTCTCAATGATAGATCCCTACAAATATTCAGTACTAACATGAATTTAATTCAGTACTAAGTAGAGAATTTATGGGTAAAATGGTGGCTCTCTTTAGACCTGAGTAAGAGCAGTGAGCAAGTAGCCATGTGACACATTCTGAATGCTACTCTTGCATTGAAACTTTCTCCACCAAACACACTGTACTCATTACTTTAAAATTCAGCCTCACTAAATTTCTCAGGCCACAGTCACAATGAAGACTGATTGCACCGCCCCTGCCCCTCTCATGTACCAATGTAACCTTGTAACTTGAATGGCATCTAGCCCACTTCCTAATAGAGGCCCTGAAACATCTTGAGTTGGGTATCCACACCTTACGTTTCTCTTAGTTTCCAAACTCCAACCAGAACAACTCATTAACTTCTGCATTCTAGCAATTTTCTAGTCCCAAATTCCAAACTCTTCCACATTCCTCCTGCAAACCCGTTTCAAACACCTAAGAACCACACGGTCAGGTGTATTACATAGCCGATGTACTTCTTGGTACCAATGTTCTGAACTAGCTATTTTTTTCTTGCTGTACAGAATACTTAAGAAGCAATTTAAGAGAGGATTTATTTTGGCTCAGTTTGAGGGTAAGGTTTATTAAAATGCTTAGAAGTGAATCAAAATGAAAACCAGCACTTTTAGGATACCAGGAAAACTGTACTACAGAAGGAAATTCAACTACAAGTGACTACATTTTTAAAAAAAAATCCACAAAACCCAGGTGTCTAATGAAATGGTTCAAGGGTAAAGAAATGGGCCAGTAAGGAAACCGCGTGCTGCCAAGTCCAATTACTGAACTTGGTCTTCAGAACCACAAAGGTGGAAGAGGAGAACCAACTCTATACGCTGTCCTTTGTCCTCTACACACACGATGTGTGCTCCTCCCTGCCCCAGCATAAAATATTTTTAAGAAGCAGAGTGACTTCAAATGGATAATTTAGTGCTCCAAGAGCCTCGTAAAAACAAAAATAATAGAAACTCAGAGCTGGAGAGATGGCTCAGTGGGTAAGAGTACTGGCTGTTCTTCCAGAGGTCCCAAGTTCAATTCCCTGCAATGACATGGTGGCTCACAACCATCTATAATAGTATCTAATGTCCTCTTCTAACATGTAGACATACATACATACATACATACATACATGCATGCAGATCATGTATACAAAAATATAAACAATTAATTTAAAAACAATAGAAACCCAAATAAAGTCAGGTCAGTAATTAATGAAACTGAAATAAGAAAGAAAATTAACTTAATCGAAGAAATGGTTCTTTGAAAAAATTAACAAGATCCAAAAACCCATAGCCAAACTAACCAAAAGAGAATGAAGAGTAAAAGCAAGTCGGTGGTGGCAGACAACTTTAATTCCAGCACTCACAGAGGCAGCCAGATCCATATGAGTTTAAAGCCAGACTGGTCTACATAGTGAGCTCTAGGACAGCCAGAGTTATGTAAAAACCCTGTCTCTAGAACAAAAATAAACAAAAATTTAAGAAAGTTAGCAAGATCAAAAAACCCATAGCCAAACTAAAAGAGAAGATTCAAATAGATAGACTCATGAAACCAAGATGAGAAAGACAAATTCAAGACTAGTAAATGACTGAAGAAGTAATCAAAAACCTCCTGAGGCTGGAAATACGGCTCATCCTTCAAGAGCACTTGCTACTTACGTAAAGTTTACCCTGAGATAGGTCTACACTTCAGTGGCATTAAGTATATTTACAGTTCTGGGAGACAGTAATGCAAAATTGTTTTCACCAATTTGAAATGGAACTTAGTTCCCAAAAAACAGCAACTCTTCAGTTTTTCCTTTCCCTACTTTCTGTCTCAGTTTACAATTCAAGGTTTTCAAGTGGTCACTTGCATAATGCTCTCCTGAGTGAGCCACACCACAGCTTATCAATTTACAATACTGTGTGAACGTATCGCATTTGTTTTACCCATTAATGAGATGTGCTCAAATTCAACTCTTTAGAAAGGTGTTTGAATGACTATGCATGCCTATAGCCTTCTAATATACTTGACTCAAGACCTCCCAAACATCAAATCCTAACATTTCACTGTATTTTCAGAACAGTGACTACTTTAAACGATTCACATTTCTTTCTTTTCCAAGTTAACAGTCTCATTTGTATTTTAATTATTTTAGCATGACATATAATGACTGACTGATTTTCAAGTATGTGATACACTTCCATGGGCAAAACTATTTTATAAAAATCATGCAAATATGGAGAGATGGCTCAGAGGTTAAGAGCACGGACTGTTCTTCCAAAGGTCCTGAGTTCAGTTCCCAGCAACTACATGGTGGCTCATAACCATCTGTAACGAGATGTGGTGCCCTCTTCTGGCATGTAGGCATACCTGCAGACAGAACACTATATACACAATAAATAAATACATATTTTAAAAAAAAATCAGGCTGATAGCCTAACAAATGTCATTCTGAAAATAAGTTTAAATGTGCAGTTCAATGTCTTAAGTATGTTCATATTGTTATATAAGTAGCACCCCCTGTCTCCCCTCACCCCAGACAAGGTCTGGTTGCCCTGGAACTCAATCATCTGCCTGCCTCTAACATCTGAATGTTGGCATTAAGGTGTGCTCCACCATATGCAGCATAAGTGGAACCATTTTTACCTATTTTTAAAACTTCAGGGGCCAGGTGGTGTTGTATGCATTTAATCCCAGCACTTGGAAGGTGGAGGCAGAAGCAGGCAGACCTTTGTGAGTTTGAGGCCAGTCTGTCCAGGACAATGGGCTATACAGAAAAATCCTGTCTCAAAAAAACCAAAGGGGGGGAAAAAAAAAAGGGAACTAAAGTAAATACTACCATAGATTTTTTTTTAAAATTAATTTTATGAGCTTTGGTGTGAAGGTTTCAGATCCCCTGGAACTGGAGTTAGACAGTTGTGAGTTGCCACATGGGTGCTAAGAATTGAACCTGGGTTCTCTGGAATGGCAGCTAGTGCTCTTAACCTCTGAGCCATCTCTCCAGTCTAACACCAGATTTTTAACATGGTTATACCCTAAGAACTTTACAAAGTGTAAGGAAGTACTTAAATTCTCATTCTCTCACAACACCCCCACCCACCCAGTGCTGGAATTAAAGGCATATGCTACCATATCTGGCAGCAATTTTTTCCTTAAAACAATGTATTATCATACGTGTGCATGTTATGTGTGGGAAGGTATGCTTACAGAGAGGTAAGAGGACAACTCTGTACAGTCAGTTCTCTCTGGCTATGTTTACGTAGTATCCAGAGATGGCATGGAAGTTGTTAGACTTGCAGCCATCTCAACAGCACAAAATTGTTTTTATATAATTAATATATTCAACCTCATTTTAAAAAACAATTTTGACCATATGAAATCTTTCTTGTTCTTTACTCCACAGATATCACAAAGATAAGTACATATACTATATATAAATAAAAATTTTCACAAATATTAGAACTCAAATAATCTACACAAGGGGATATTTTTGGAATTTCTTTTATTATTATCTTAGATGCCTGTAAGTAATAAGGATGACAACAATTATCGTACCCTTTCTTCCCTTAAAAAAAGTTATTAATGGGGTTGGAGAGATGGCTCAGAGGTTAAGAGCAGTGGCTGCTCTTCCAGAGGTCCTGAGTTCAATTTCCAGTAACCACATGGTGGCTCACAACCATCTGTAATGAGATCTGGCGCCCTCTTTTGGAGTGAGGGCATACATGGAGGCAAAATGTTGTACTGTACACATAATAAATAAATAAATCTTTAAAAAAAGTTATTAATGTTCTGGGTGGTGGTGGCACACACCCTTAATGCCAGTTCTTGAAAGGTAGAGGCAGGGAGTTTAAGGCCAGTCTGATCTACAGACTAAGTTCCAGGACAGTCAAGGCTACACAAAGAAACCCTCTCTCGACCTAATAATGATGATGATGATGATGATGATTGCTGGGGGAAGGAAGACAAAACTCAGAGGTTAAGAGCATTTGTTGCTCTTGCAGAGAACCTGGGTTTGATTCCCAACATCCACATGGTGTAGGGTAACTGCAGTTCCAAGGAATCCAACATCCTTTTCTGGCCTCCATGAGCAGCAGACATATACTTGGTGCACAAGCTTACATGTGCAAAACACCATACACATAAAATAATATTTTTTTAAAAAAATTCAAACTAGGTATGGTAATGTATGCCTTTAATTCCAGTACTCAGGAGTCAGAGACAGCTCATTCAGACAGCAAGAGCTGGGATGTAGCCCAATGAGTACACACAGTGCTTCCCCAACAGGTGCATGACCTCGAATTGAATCCCCTGAACTGCAAAGTAGTGATAATAATAATGATAACCACACACCAAAAACTAGAATTCTAATAATCACAATCATGCCAATAACTGATAACTACCACACTATTAATAATACTATATATTAGTAATGGTTCTTTTAAAAAATTAAGATAGGAAACCAATTTTCTGTTGTTTTGTTTTTAAGAGACAGGGTTTTGTTTTTAACAACCCTTGCTGTCCTGTAACTTGATTTGCAGGCCAAGCTGACTTTGAATGCACAGAGATCCGTCTGCCTCTGCCTCCTTAGTGCTAGGATGAAACTCAACTCTTGAAGCTCTGATTTACTTGCAACCAATTAACATATGACAATCACAAAAGTTTTGATAAGTAATCTACTCATTTGAAGACTTTGACTAAACTGATCAAGAACAGGACTTCAAATAGCTGCTCTGGAAATAGTTAATGTGTAGATATAGACAACTACAGAGAAACATTTTGCTTTGATAATAGCAATATTCCAAGTGCCTCTAGATCAGTGATTCTCAACCTTCCTAATGCTGTGACCCCTTAATACAGTTCTTCATATTGTGGTAGCCCAACCATAAAATTATTTTTGCTGCTACTTCATAACTATAATTTAGCTACTGTTATGAATCATAATGCAAATACCTGATGAGACCCTTGTGAAAGTGTCACCTAGATATCCCAAAGGGGTTGACCCACAGGTTAAGAACCACTGCTCTAGATTAATTAATCTATATGTCCAGCCAATGTGACTATATGTCCAGCCAACGTGACACTGGAACTGGGACCTTTCATTTTCATGTACTGTATAGATATTAGTATTCATAGCTTAAATGTTATTATTTTTTTTTCTTTTTTAAAACATATTCCTCATGTGGCCCGTACGGGGATCGAACCCGCGACCTTGGCGTTATTAGCACCACGCTCTAACCAACTGAGCTAATCGGCCCCACTAAATGTTATTTTTAAGGTTAAAAAGATAAATATGGTTAAATTGAAAACAGGCAATACCCCCCCCCCGAAAAACAAATATAAACTAATTGGACCAGTGAGACGGCTCAATGGATAAAAGTACTTGGTACACAATTAGATGACTTAAGTTTGCATACCTGGAACCATGTAAAAAAAGGGGATAGGGTGGTGCACGTCATGTCAGCACTCCTATGGTAAGATGGGAAGCTCATGGGTCAGCTAGCCTAGAATTCACAGAGACTCTGTCTCAAACAAGGTAGAGGGCAAGAACCAACACCCAAGTTTGACTTCTGACCACTATACATGTACAATGGCATGCACATGTGTTTATACAAGAAAGCACTAAAATAATTTTAGGAATGTGAATTTTAGATATAAAAATAGTTCTGAAAAGAGTTTAATTAAACATTTATCAGCTGCCAGATATGTGTGCTAAAATTAAGAAAGCTTAGCTAAGTTAGTAACTTGGCAGAACTAGAAGTAGACCCCAGATAACTTGGTTCCTAACAATCCACAACTTTGTACAAAACTCAAGCGTTAAAACTAGAACCTGAGGACTGGGAAGTTGACTCAATGGATTGGGACCTTACCTGAGTTCAGATCCCTAGCAGTCATGGTGGGAGTTGGGAGTTGGGTGTCACTGTAGAGTTTAGGAAAGTAGAGGCAGAGACAGGAGGATTATTGGAGCTTGGAGGGTGGACAGACGTGCGTGTGCGCAAACACACACCCTGAATCTGCATTCCAAGTTGTGGTGGTCTGAATGAAAAAAAGTCCCCCACAGGCTCACATATTTGAATACCTGGTCCCAAGCTGGTGGAGTCATTTGGGAAATTCATGGAACCTTGCTAGAGGAGGGCCATCACAGGGGTGGCCTTTAAGAGTTTAGAGCCTCACTCCACTTCCACTTTGCTCCCTCTGCTTGTTAGATGTCATCTCTCAGCTTCCTGCTCCAACCACCATGGCTACTCCTTCCTTCTTCCATGCATCTCTACCATTATGGACTTTAACCCCAGAACCAAAGCTAAAATAAAATTCTAAATTGCTTTTGGTTCATGATATTTTAACATAACTAGGTTTGCAATTGCTAATAATAAAATAACTGCCTATAAAGGAACAACTGTCTTTTTCCTTACACAGGGTGGGATAGGGTATCTAATCTTGAGAGTAGAACCCAGGGTGTCCCACATGTTAGAGCAAACATTCTACCACTGAGTTACCTTCCCTGTCCTAGGACAACTATTAATAGAATAGAAATCTTTTCTTTCTAGAACTTGTGACCAACTCTCCTAAAAGTGTCAAATTGTTTCTATACAGAAATAAAGCAGTTCCTCTGGTGAAAAGTTAGGGCTTGTTACAATACTGTCTTTTTTAGTTAAAACTATCAAGCTGTTGCAAAGTTAGGCAAGTCCTATAACAAAATGGTGTACTACAAGAGGCTGGAGAGTTAGCTTAGTGTGGTAAGTGTCATAGTGTCTTCCATGTGAAAGGTCCTACTTTTGATCCTCAGTAAGACATTTTTAAAATAATAAGTTTGGGGGGGGGGCTGGGGTAGCGCACGCCTTTAATCCAGCACTAGGGAGATAGAAGCAGGCGAATCTCTGTGAGTTTGAGGCCAACTTGGTCTATAGAGTGAGTTCCAGGACAGCCAGGACTGTTACACAGAGAAATCTTGTCTTGAAAAACCAAGACTAAAATAATAATAATAATAAAAATAAAAATATTAAAGGTCACTAATATTGAATGAAACACAAAACAAAAGACTGAAAAAAAGTTATTGTTGTGCTAGAATAATGATTGTCACTTTTGAAGTGATAGGGATCAAGTCAAACACCACAGAACACTAGGCAAGTACCTCTGAGCCACAGCCACAGCCTGGGCTAGAATTCTAAAAGCTCTCTTATGTAGTACTGCTGCTTGAAAACCAAGTAAGGAAAAGTGATTATGAAGACCCAGACAGTAGCACCTAAGACTGTCTGAGTGTCTCAGAGAAATACTTTTCAATCTGCAAGTGAAAATGAAAACTACAAAAAAAGCCTCTTAAAAACATGTATTTATTTTGTCATGCAGTAGTGGTGCACCAAGGCAGAGGCAAGTAGATCTGAGTGAGGCCAGCCTAGTTTACAAAGTGAGTTCCTGGACAACAAAGGTTACACAGAGAAACTCTGTCTAGAAATACAAAACAAAACTATTTTTAAACTTTTTTTTTTTAGATTTGTTTTTTTTTCTTGTTAGGTGCATGAGTATTTTGCTTGCATGCCTGGTGCCCACAGAGGTCTGAAGAGGGTGTTAGATTCCCTGGAGTTATAGACTGCCCTGCACTGCCATTGAACCCGGGTCCTCTGTAAGAACAAATGCTTTTAACTACTGAGCCAACTCTTCAGTCCCTTTAATTTTATTTTAAATATTGGATCTTGTTTATTGCTAAATCTGGCCTTGAACTCCTGGGCTCAGTCTAGCATAGTAGTGCATGCCTATAATTCCTGCACTCGTGAGGCTGAGCAGGACTGAGAAATGGTTACGTAGCTAGACCCTGTCTCAAAAGCAAAACTAAAACTAAAGTGACTCAAGAGATTATGCTGCTTTAGCAACCCTAGTAGCTGGACAAGAACAGGCTCATGCCTTTGGAGAGTGAGTTTACTCCTGTGTAAATGAGTATTCATGATAGGAGCATGGCCAAGTTAATAACTCCAATGCCTTAGACTCATGAAATGATAAGGTCTTCTCCTGGTCCAAGCAGGAATATTGACAAAAGGTTAACATTTTGTTAAGCAGCACATACAAAAAGCACGTTCTGCAGTCACCTTGTCCCTTCTCCCATGCTGCATCCCTGCTCTGACTGTTCCCCTACAGAGATGAACTAGCTGGCCTGCCTTCTCAACCATTCTATATATTATGAATGCACTGTTTATCCGACTGCTGACATGTCTCCATCAAATTACACAACTCGTCTGATTCCTGCTTTACAGTACTGTGTCTATCTTAATCATCTGAGCTCCCAGGCATGTTTATAGAACCTAGCTTCGAGGGTCAAGGAACATGCCACTTGATCTAACTTCAATTATTTTCTTAGAAACTTATTACCTCAAGTCTTCCCAATAAACTGTATGTACCTTAAATCATAGCTATTCTTCAATTCCAATTAAAGTTTCTAATTCTAGATCTGCCATGACAGACATTTCCGTTATCTGTCCATTTAAAAGACTAAGGATTATCCATCAAGCCTTTAGTACATTACTATACTTTAATTTAAAAATACAGTCTTTTTGTAGTACCCCAAATGTAGCAAGACTCCTTCACTTCCTATAAAATTAGCCAGTAGGAAAAAGACAGATGGATCACATATATTTGAGTTACAGAATGTTC